>NC_090265.1:1776364518-1779342018 GCF_040414725.1 Anabrus simplex | reverse complement strand
TCTACAGGAGCATCCCCTATCAGCCATATGGGACGCGCCGTGTCGGGGTTGAGGCCCTCCACCCCAGTGTCTTCCGAGGAGTTATGTCTAGCGCTTACTCAATTCGGTGCCAGACCCCCACTAAAGCTGGCTGGGCACGGTATTATTATTATTATTATTATTATTATTATTATTATTATTATTATTATTATTATTATTATTATTATTATTATTATTATTATTATTATTATTATTATTATTATTATTATTATTTTAATGGGGCTCAAAATTGAAGTCATCAGCCCAACAAAATTTCTTCCAATGAAGTGTGGTAATCACAGGAGGAGGAAAATGGAGAAGTAAGAAGTCAGAATTCATTCATGTGTGAACAATTTATTGACAAGTATGCTCATTTCTCACTTATATTCACAACAGAAATGGGCAGATCCATACTGATCAAAGACAATCTTTGAGTCGGTAAACTTATAAACATAAGTTACAGAATATTAGGTATATTTATGAGAAATTAAAGATAAAGGATTTATTCCAGAAGATATGATATTTCTCCAATGACTAATTATATTTACAGTATGTAAGTGTAAGAGGGAATTTTCTATCAGTTACCAAATGTTCTTTGTCTGCACCAAAGATATTTATATACCGTAGTAAACTAGTAATACCAATCAAGTTGTGGAGTTTTTACTGTAAAGTTAATCACTAACAACCAAAGTCAATTAAGAATTATGTTTCTTTAGACATTCTATGGTCAATTCAGGACAAGAATTTGAAGAGGAAAACCTCCCTAAAGACTCCATTCAGAAATATTTTGATTATTTACACGTGCCCTCTCTCGAGAATATTCTTCATTCACTAGCTTCAGCATTTCATTTCAGCCAATTACTTCATTACAGCATTAATTTAAACATTACACGTGGACCTCACCTTCACTCGGAAGGTCAATTTATCTGTCAAATTGGGAATATGAGGTTCACAATTTTAGTACTCTCAATAAATAAGCTGTCACACCTCCTAGATTAAATCCTTGATCTAAAACAGGGAAGCATTCTTTGACATTTCTTTATCTGAAAATAATTAGTAAATCCTATTTTGATGCAGAAACACTCTGACATTACATTTAAGTGTAGTATATTAACACAATGCATCAAATTTGGGACATCAATGGACCATTCACAGTCACACAAATCCATCCACCTCCATCTCCAAGCATTTGACACATCAAGTTTTTCATTTGTCCATGGGCTACGAGAATAAATTCAACTCCTTTATCTGAACAAAGCAGTGAAGTTATTTTATCAACTACTTCCTCTCATGCAGAGACTGCCTTGTGACAAAGTACACTTAATGTGAATTTTTAGAAAAGAAAGGGACACCGGTACAGTTGAGAAATTTAGATGATAATCTAATTGTAACAATGAGTTTTTAGAATAAATAGAATTATTAGCTGATTGTTTAGTATCCAAAAAACAACTGTATGCATCATTAATGTGTCCATCACGGGAAAATCATACACCTTTATGAAATCCTCACTATACCATTTTGCTTTTCAAATTACAGTCTGTTGAACAGAAATTTATACATGAATGTTCACACAGATTAAGAATCTCATATGATCACATTGATAATAAAAATGCTGAGCTTTCTTTGGGTTTAGAACCTCTTTAAAAATGCCACAAAATTTCTGAAATAAGCTTCATCAGAAATTGTTAAATTCCCAGCCCAAAATGTGCAATGTTTTAGTAACACTACTCCTTTGTCGGAAATCACCCAGAACAATTTTTTTCTAGTTCTCATGAGTTCTGGTGAGGGTCCCATACACTGGAGCCATACTCTAACTGCCATCTTACCAGAGACTTATACACCATCTCCTTTACATCCTTACTACAACCCCTAAATACTCTCATAACCTTGTGAAGAGATCTGAAATCTTTCTTAATTACTTCCTTAACCCTCTTGGAGCCAGGAGCCAATCTGGTCGGCCGCTCACCATCAGCTGGAAGAGGCCAGAGCTCCGCCTCCACTCTACTACTGTAAAGTGCCAGGCCGTTTTCAGCGGAAATACATGCATTTTAACATTAGCGTATATTTACCGGTGTATAGCAAATACAGGCATGAAATTTTCTACATATCGACTGCATAGAATAAGCAACTGGTTTAGAGTGATATAAAGAGTCAAAAATGTTTTATTGTTGATTTATAGTTGTCGATAACGTTTATTTTTAGGAAGAGAAAAACATTCTCGCACTTTCTCTCTCAATATCTACTTTGAAAAAGTCATTTACGATACAAAAGAATGTACGTAATTATGTATAATTTATTTCTAAATACAATTCTATAGAATAACTAATTTTAATGAGAAAAATAAAAACATAAAAAATAAAAATTCAATCATATATCACTAGTAAAAACATGACAATATTACTCACCGATAAAATTTGCTTGTAAAGTGTCGATGTATGGCAAATACTGACAAGAAATTTTCTACGTGCAGACAACATAGTATAAAAATAATTCTGAATTTAAAAAAATAAAAAATCATAGTTGATATTATAGTTTTTATTTTCAGCAAAATCATTTTCTCGTTTTCGGTTCTAGTATCTATTTGAAAAAGAACTTTACAATACAACAGAATATACGTAATTAAGAATTCTATAATGTGCTAAAGCCCTGGTTTGCTTTGGCCTACCAAGCGACTATTGCTCAGTTCAGAGACCTGCAGGTTACAAGGTGACGTGTGGTCAGTGAGACGAATCCTCTCGGTCATTATTCTTAGTTTTCTAGACGGGGCACCCCTCTCACCCTCAGATATCTCATCAATTGCAATCACTTAGGGTCACTTAGGTTGAGTGAACCTCGAATCAACCCTCAGGACCAGGCAAATATCCTTGACTGGGTGGGAATCGAACCCATGACCTCCGGGTGAGAGGCAGGCATGCTACACTTGGCCCACGGGGAACGGCATTTACGTAATGATAGAGGACTGTATGTGACTATAAAGTTTAGCAAAGATAAAGCGAAAAGTAAATTGGAGTATGATATTGGCGGAGAATCAGTCGGAGGGGCATGTTAAAGTCTGAGAAGTTTCTTGAAGGAGACAGGAGGTTGAGGAATGCTGTCGGGTTCATTGGGACAAATTTCCACAAAATGTTCTCTAGAGACATCATCATCATCTTCGTTATCACTAGTTTCATCTACCACCATATTAAGAGTAGGGTAGTTTTAGTGCTGTTAGAAACAATTAAACATCTCTTCTTTAGCAGCGGTGATTCCGCGGGCGTGTCGGGTATAATTTTGTCACTACTCTCTGAACTAAATTCACTATCGCTATCCAATAAATCATCTGCGTTAACTTCGTATTGTTCCAAATACTACATTACCTTATCGTCATCAATACCTGCTGAAAAATTATCACGTGAACAACTTTCCATTTTGCTGTCACTAATCCACTCACTGCAAGGAGCAATCTCTTACTGAACGATTAGCGGTATTTGTAAACACAGGAAACGACTCTTGTGAAAGCTATAACACCCTCTTAGAACTGCCAAAGCAAGGTCAGGCACACAATAACGTGTAGCCCCTTTACTACAGGTTGTAACAAAAGTATGCATGTCACTATAGGTTGGCTCAAAATTATGTACATCACAGAATTTTAAGCCGGCCGATGTAATCAGCTCTGGCAACTTCCGAGTGGATTTTTAAAGGCCGACCAGATCGGCTTTGGCTATTTAAAGGGCGGGTGCTCTCACTATCGCCTGGCACCAAGAGAGTTAATATGATTACCCCAATAAAGATCATTCCTTGTATTACCACCTAGGTACTTACGTTGTTCCCCTTGAGGTACCGTCTCCCCATCAACACAATAATTAAAACGGAGAGGACTCTTCCTCTTGGTGAAACTTACAACTTGACTTTTCATCCCATTTACATTCATACCATTGTCTGCTTCCATCTCACGACATTGTTTAAGGCCCCCTGCATTCGCTCACAATCCTGCAACTCATTTACTACTCTATACAGTGTAACATCATTCCCTTCTATTATTTCTAGTCTTTTTCTGGGCGAAGCCTAACTCTCTTACAATATTCCTCAAACTGATGCATCCTCCTTGGAAACCAATCCTCTCTCCTAACACAGGTCGTAATTTAGATATTGACCGAGTTGTTTTCTGATGAAGATCACAGTAATACCAGGATTCAGTCAAAAATGGTAGACAAATCTGCCCACCAAAAGAATAGAAAATATGAGTACCCTACTTTACTAGAGGGTAGGTCAATAAGTATCTGCAATCAATTTTTATAATTTGTTACAAAAAGGGTATGATATGATTTTTCAACATAGTAACCCTGCTTTTCAATATACATGGTTCAATGTTTCACAAGCCTTCTCATACCCTTTGAAAAAAAGAAGGTTTCTGGTTGCGCAGCAAGCCACGTATGTACCACTTCCAAACAGATAGTAATCCGACGGGACGAGATCGGGACTGTACGCAGGATGATCCAACGCCTCGAAACGTAGCATCTGAACAGGTTGAGGGGTCATGCAACAAAAGAACTTCTTCCGACAATCGACCTCAATATTGGCATCAGTTACGGCTGGACCTATCCTCACCCTTCATGCTCGTGCGACCCCTTTTGAACTGTTCAATCCACTGGTAAACACTTTGCTGTGGTAAAACATTGTCCCTGTATTGTGCTAAAAATCTTCTATGAATTTCTGCTTCTGGTACACCCGCAGACCACAAAAAATGGATTACAGAACACTGTTCTTCCTTGGTGCAAACAGAGAGTGGTGTGGGCATCTTTACATCACAACAGCGCAAGCTGTACAGATCCGACAGTGCAGAAACCTACTGCAGACATAGACAATGGTGCTATCTAATGGCTGGAGAGCAAAGAACACCATAGAGCCAACCTAAAGACAATTAGAATAAAATTGCTGATACTTACTGACTTGCCTATGTAGATTTTCAAGAATCAAATTATACCATGGTCATTGAGTATTTTCATTCTCTCTTCATTCAAAATCCAATTTCTTTTAATTTGTGGCTAATTTTAAAGTTTGAAATTAGAATATAATAATAACATTTTATTTAATTACATGTCAGCTTCTAGGACAGATGTTTGAGTTCTGAAGTAGCAGAAGAACCATCATACTCTAAACTTCATTTTACTTGGACAAATCTAAAACTTATTGTGCCAAAAGAGTAACAACTTATTTCATACTGTACCACATAATTCTTGCCCTGTAACAGTAAGAAACAAACAACCAACAATTCTGCACAAAATTTGGCATATAGATATTGACATCTTATGAACAAGTTTCTTATTCTTGTCATTTTTTAAATTCACCATGGTTAATGGTAATGATTTTCTTCACAATATTGTATATTTTACATCATATATAGATAGAGGCATGATTGTTTTGCATTAATTCATGTTCAATTTTGCTAAAAGGAAACAATTTGTTGCGTTATTTCGTGAAACAGCGCTGACCCCATCGCTTTAATTTTTCTTTAATCCTTTCCTAAAGTTATTCATAAAAAGTTTAATTTGTGAGATTTTTGAATCATTTATGTGAAAAATATATAAAGAACAATATTCATAATCATTTATTATTTATTGTTAACCTTTTGCCCTGTATGGCCATACCATTAAGGCATTTTGTAGAATATTAATACGAAGAAATACTTCCGTAGAAAAGAGAATTATTATTCTGTCTTCTGTTTCCCTTCACACACGTGATACTAGAATACAATTTCAAGATTGTTATTTTCCATGAATTTTACTGCATTTTTGCACTTATCACAAAATAAGTAAATTTCGCTTTAAACTTGCCTTGTAGCTTTAATTTGCTGTAATTCACAAAAAAGAAAATTACTAATTTCTTAACCAGAATCATATCATTCATTAAGATATTTCAAAACCACTTCAAAGTATATTTTGTTGCGTTTATCGTTAATGCAAAAAAAATCATGCCTCTACATATAGGTAATCTGTATATTTACCTTTTAAACCACACGCAGGTTTTATTTAATCAAAAGACAAGTGTGATGTTTTCTGGTGAGTAAAAATATCTCCATACAACATTTCTCTGACATATTTAAAATACTCAATTGAACACACAATGATGGTAAATATCTGTGAGCACAGCATATCAAGTGCAAGAAGTATGAGCCTTTTAATAAAAGTTGATACAAAAGATGATAGTATATGAATGATAAGACACAAGCCTTGCATCCCATCTCAAGCTTTCACCACTCCTATCATTGCAACAATATAAACATTATTTTAAATTTAGTTCTGTACATGGATCATTGTAAAGCGATATTCCTCCACAAAGGAGTGAATTACTAATTATCAATTTAATATTTCACGTAGTGTTAATGGTCAGCTGAATTCAATTCATGTTAAATTTTCCTAGGAGCTTGGTATTGAATCAATTTTAATTAAATGGAGGTGTTTTCTTTTTTACAAAGTAGTATTCCACTAGATGAAAATAGTTATTTTCATGTTTAAATGTTAAAATTAGGCAAAATTATAATGTATTATGGCAGCTCTAACCCTGGAGAGGGCACATCACGGTCTTTTTGACTGAGTTCAGAGATGGCTTAACGTTATGGGCCGCTAGTTTCCATCCCCTGAGTACCTTACAATGGACTCATCCACTATCAGTGTGCGTAAACAATTCACCCCTCATGCTCTTCAGTTACAGCCTGAGTGCACTAATCGACGGACCCGTCTAAAACTCCTGGCGAGCCCCATGACGTATGCGTGTTTGTGAGTTAAGTTTTATTTTAATTTTTCAAGAATGTGTCAGTTTTGTTTGATGTTCCTCTAAAATAGTGCCTTCGTACATACTGAAGTCCAACACATCATGGATCGAAATAGGGAAAGAGAAATGGAAAGACTTTTACAAAAGGAGCATTTGCCAAATGTTAGGATTGCCTAAAGAAGAGCAATGTATGTCTACCCCTCAGTCCTGTTTCCTGATATGAGTCACAGATGAAGTAAGATGATACCGTGACCTGTGCTACTCCGCAATAAACGCAAGAACAAGAACAAATCGAGATGAACGGGTAAACGCAAAATCTTCAAATACGGTTTCAAAATGGGAAGATAATTCCGATAATTCCGTATGGAAGTGCAGCAAACGTACTTCATCGAGGAAGGTGAAGAAAGGATCTGCTGGCAGATCATCTGTCAAACGCCTTTCTACTTGATGTTACGCACTTTTTAATCCACGTTATTGATGGTTTCACTACACTGCCGAGCACAGTGTTTCATTTTAACACTCAGCAAGTTTTAATTGTCAATCAAGGCAGACAAGTTCAGACAAGTTTAGGAATTAAATATTCCCAGAGGAGGTGGAAATAGGAGACTCCCTACTACAGAGTATCCAGAAAGCAAGAATGAAGTGCTTTGACCATATAAGAAGGATGAGTGCAAGCAATGCAAGAAGAGAACATGAAAGAGAAGTAAAAGGAAAAAGACCAGTGGGCACACCCAGAAGAAAATGGACTGATCTGGTCAAGAAAGATGTCGAGGGGAGAGAACAAGATTGGGAGAAGATCACGAGAGAACAGTGGTTCATGGACAGACAAAGATGGAGGGGGCTCGTACACCACACCCAGCAACTGGAGATAGTCGAAGATGCTGATGATGATGATGATGAAAGGCCTTCCATGCTTATGCTAGTCTGCATTTTATGTCCTCCTTACATCTGCCATCATTAGCTATTTTACTACCCAAGTAACAATGTTCATCCATTTCCTTTAAAACTTCATTTCCTAACCTAATATTACCTGCATCACCTGACTTTGTTTGACCGCACTTCATTACTTTTGTTGGGGACTTATTTCTTTCATCTTGTATTGCTTGTACTCCCTACTCTCATCTGCTGCATAAGGAGGGCAATTCTATTATCCCTACCTACTTTTTCTCTTTCTCTCTCTGCTGCTCATTTCCGTGGTGATATGAGGGAAAGTATTTATACATGCAGTAGTTGAATAAAGAACGCAGCCCATTTTAATTTAATTAAACTCCTGCACATCAATTCCAGACACAAAATTGAAGTAGACTTGATATTTTAACTACTTTATAAATTGGCCGTTACTCCGTTTTCGAAAGCTTTAAGGAAACAGTTTCCAAACTTTCTAGTTTTTTTTAATTTTAGTTGCAGCCTGATGAGCTGAACTCTATGTTTACAAGGGAAGTATCGGAATTTATCATGACAAAACCCACCTCTCATTTTGATGGTTGATTTGCATAGTGTAACACGACCACATGCAAAAAGAAAAAAGAGTTGCGTTTTTCCACTGCAAATTCGCAAAATCAACGTTAGAATTCTTGATGTCACACAAACAACGTAGTGTGGCTGGACTTTCCTGTAGGAGAGCCGAACAGTGAGCGCATACACCGCAATCAGCTGAGCTGGCGAAGTGGAGTCTTTTGGTGCATGTTTTAAAATCTATTGCTCTCAGGGATGAAAGCAAAAAAGGACTCGTAGTGATAGAATGTTTGAACCACAAGTCTTTTGACACAATACATAATGAATAAGCACTCAATTGCCACACTGTTCCTCACATAGTTTATTTCTTGTTTCCAGGAGTACTTAACAGGCTTTACAAATCAGGAAACCGGGAATATTTTATCATGTCCCAGAATCTTGGAGATGAGAACTGAAAATGAATGAAAGACTGTAATATAAGAATAGTGTCTCTATGGTAATGTTTAAGGGAAGTTCATAACAAAAGCCACCTCTCATTTTGATGGTTGATTTGCATGGTGTAAGAAGACTGCATGCAAAATAAAATGACCTGCTCTTTTCCACTGCACTGCACTGAGAATTTGTAGGCTCCAACAATCTGTGTATAAATTTTTCCAAAAAGCACTTCACTACCACAGTGCTTGATGGGTAAGTCTGTGGCTGCCATTCACTCAAGTGAATAGCTGTTTGTTTGATTGAGACCTTCGTTTGTGAAACTTGCAAATGAAGTTACAAATTGCATTACGAGGGTAATCCCAGAAATAAGGTCTCCTATATTTTTATAAATGCAGAACTCTGTTCATGTGGCTGTTGGTCACAATAATGTGAAGAGTGTTTCCCACGCTCGCATTTAAACATGCGCATGCTGCACTGAGGAATTCCATCTTAGCTTGGCAGCCGTTGAGAATGGAGCTCCTGCTGGATGTTACCGCTAAGTGCAAAGTGCACGCAGTTATTCGGTTTTTTAACACAGAAGGTACTGAACCGATTGAAATCCATCGCCAATTGACAGAAGTGTACGGTGAGTCGTGCATGGATGTCAAAAATGTTCGTAAGTGGTGTAGAGAGTTTGCAACCGGTCGGACTGAAATTCATGACGAACGAACAAAGAAGCGAGAGACTGTCAATTTCCATTAAGACAGTCGTGAAGGTTGAGCAAATCATGCGTGAAGATCGGCAGATCACCCTGGATGATCTCTGCACTTTGGTTCCTGAGGTTTCCCGAAGTTTCTTACAACTTCCTAAACAGCATGGCGATGAGCTGGCATGACATGGGCATACAAAAACTGCCACATCGTCTACAAAAATGCATCGACCAAAATGGTGATTATGTAGAAAAATAGCTAAACGTTTAAGCTGTAAAATGATGTAAACCACTGTAGAAATGAACAGGTCTACATATTTATAATAAAACAGGAGACCTTATTTTTGGGATTACCTTCGTACTAATAAGGTGAGAATTGTCAGTCAGGCTAGACTGCTTTTCACTGACTGCATAAAAGAAATAACTTATTATCAATTCTAACAGAAAACAAATGGGAATAAAGGAAAATATTAACTTCCTTCATTTTGTATATGACAGGTTCTTGAAATTTTAGGACATAGTAGCATATGGTTATAGCTCATCATAAAAAATGAATAAACAAATAAAACACTTATAATTTCATAGTGTCAATGCACTGCATTCTGCTATTTATTTACACCTTCATTTCATTCATATAACAGCAATAAACATAAATAAAGAATTAAAAATCATAAATTTATGGTACACAAAGAATGTAAAGTAGTATTTGCATTTAAAGCAGTCCAGAAAACAATATTTTTTATTATAAAAGATGAATAAATCGACACAAAGAAATGATAAAAGATGACGATAAATTGCATTAATTGAATTACAGTGCGAGCCTCAGTCAAGTTGCCAATTATTCCCTGTGTTGTGTATGGGCGAATGGATGATGCAAGAGCTGCCCCATACAGCTCACCCAGTGATGACATGGTGTCAGCTAGTCTGTCATGAGCTTCGGTCCCGTGACCAGTGGTTTAGTGTGTTTTGTGGCTTCTAAATTAACTGTGCATAGGTTTTTAGAGCACAAATCTGCTGGGAGAGTGAGAAGAGAATTCTGTGAAAATTTCTCAAGTGTGAGTGCAAACACAATATGGAATTAAGAAAATTGTGGGTTCAGTACTATACAAAAAAAATCAGTTAAAACTGATAGTCTTAACTGATGAAAAAATTCAGGATATGTGTAAAAGACTAGAGCAATCTCCCCAAAAATCTTTAAAGAAATTGACTCAGCAAAGTGAGGTTTCATATTCTTCTGTATGGCGGGCAGCATGAAAACTGAAATTTAACTCTTACAAAGTCACAGAAGTGCAAAGTTTAAGCCCAAAAGACCAAGCCGCAAAAAGACACTTCATTACAATTGGTTTCTTCACTCTTTTCAACAGAGGTGAATTAAATCCTGAATTAGTGCTGTTTTCTGAAGAGACATGGTTTTACTTGCAACAACGTACAAATTTGGAACACACCGAAACAAAATAACAATAGTTAAGGGACAGGGAAGGAAACTACCTACGTAAATCCTTAATGGCTAGCAACCACGAATTACTTAATTGATAGCCAGTGTCCCTGTTGAAATTTGTATGTTCCTCAGGCTTGTACCTATGTCATACTTTCGTATGTGTGTACTCCTTTTGTTATGTGACTCCCTCTCAGACTGATTCTCATAGTTACGTCAGCTTCTGCTTTGAACACTAGCACTGTACCGCGTCCGGTGAGCCATCTGGTGACTTCTATTACAACATCTAAATTCCGACATCAACAAACTCTTCCTCATTCTATGTCCCCAACTTCATTTGTACAGTTATTACTTTCCCTCAGTCCAGCATCCCATTTTTAAAAAAATGCTTCACCCCTCAGTAGTTACACGAAATACAGTCTCTACTGTATTTGGTTACACCTCCCTTTCCTTTCTATATCTTAAATATTGACCCGGCCTTGTACGTCTTGTAAAATGTCACTGAGGTGGGTCACTCTAGCGTGAAGACTAGTACCTTGTGTCCTTGTGTGTTTCCTATATATCCTGAGCATTATATACGTAATTCTATCACAAACAGTTGTATATGTGCTACGTTTTCTTGTGAACTATTTCAAGTGCTTTGGAAACATTCCTTGTGTATTGATTGATGGAATATTAATAATAATAATAATAATAATAATAATAATAATAATAATAATAATAATAATAATAATAAATGCGATCATTTAAGAAAAGGCTAGGAAAACAACAGATAGGTTATCTGCCACCTGGGCAACTGCCCTAAATGCAGATCAGTAGTGGTTGAATTGAAAAAAAAAATTGAATTGATTCAAACCTCATTCCTTGAGAATTAACTACCTACCCATTTCACTTGAAAATTCATCACAAGTTCACTGACCAAAATGTCTATATTACATTAACCTAAATTAGGTAAGACTGAAAGATGTGACTTCTGTTTTTAAATTTTTATATTGAGACAAAGAAGTCGCAAATTTTTTAATACAGCTTTCTAGAGAAATTTTACATCTGCCATCTGTTGAGTCTATTTTTGAAGCTGGGGAATGTTAGAGAATCAAAGAGTTCTAGCAGAGAATAGTATTCTTCCGTGATCAGAGGAGTCTATTTTAATGATTTCAAGATTTATGTATAATTTGTTTTGTTGATGACTGTATTGTGCAAATGTATCGAGTCCAAGGATTTAGTTTGATGTTTTGGCACTGCTGAGGAAGATAATAGGAGCTCTTGAAATGTGTACGGTATATAATTATAATAAAATGTTAAGTATTGACAAGGCGGAAAAGTGTTACCTAGAAATTAAGTGGTATGTTCCGAGCTGTAAGTGGAGAGATGGCATGGAATGACATTAGTAGATGAATAAGTTTGAGTGGTGTCCTTAAAGGTAGAAAAATCACAGTATGAAAACAAAGTTGGAATTCAAGAGGACAAATTGGGGCAAATATTCATTTATATGAAGGGGAGTTAGGGATTGGAATAACTTACCAAGGGAAATGTTCAATAAATTTCCAATTTCTTTGAAAGGCTAGGAATACAACAGATAGGGAATCTGCCAGCTGGGCGACTGCCCTAAATGCAGATCAGTAGTTTTTTTTCTTTTTACAATTTGTTTTACGTCACACCAACACAGATAGGCCTTATGGCGACGATGGGATAGTAAAGGCCTAGGAGTGGGAAGGAATTGTCCATGGCCTTAGTTAAGGTAAAGGCCCAGCATTTGCCTGGTGTGAAAATAGGAAACCATGGAAAACCATTTTCAGGGCTGCCAACAGTGGGATTCGAACCCACTATCTCCCGGATGCAAGCTCACTGCTCCGCGCCCCTAACCGCACAGCCAACTTGCCCTGTGATTGATTGATTGATTGATTGATTGATTGATTGATTGATTGATTGATTGATTGATTGATTGATTGATTGATTGATTGATTGATTGATTGATTGATTGATTGATAGTATTTCTTGTAATATTTTATTTCCATGGAATTGTTGTTGTTGAATTAATTTTTAACTTTACTTTATTCCGTTCCCAATTGTGATGTATTTGTTAATAATAATAATAATAATAATAATAATAATAATAATAATAATAATAATAATAATAATAATAATAATAATAATAATAATACTGATACTTGATGACATATACTATGAATGAAATTGTACATAAAGGAGACACTGGAGAGAAACAACTAATCAACTATTATTTACTTCTCAGGCGATAAATAATTGCATCTTATCTGTAGAACCATGAGGCTATGAATTACTGGTACCATGGAGGTACACTGCAAGTCTTGTACTGTGATAGTGAGGGAAATTCTTGTACTGTGATAGTGAGGGAAATGTTAGGAGAGAAACATATCAATGTTGATGAACTACAGCCAAACAACGACGTGTCTAAAATAAAACAATGCTGAAATAAGTGTTATTTTTACACAGCATGCAAACTGCATTTCTTACTTATCTTAATTACTCTTAAATTCAATTAGCACCTTTCAAAATTAAGAGGAACTTAAGACAAGCTCTGAAGTGTATTACAAAAGCAATACCATAAGAAGAATGAGCTATCTCATTGTCTAAAGCTGAATACATCTCTCAGGAACAATACAAAGATGTGTATACAAACTACTATATCATGTAAAATATTGACAATTTGTATTTCATGCAAATTCTCATGTTTGCTTACTCTCTCTTTAAAGAACACACAAATAAGTTTGAGAACACACAGTGATTATATTTACCAAACCAATGGATAATCATATTTTTCATGGAAAATGAAAATTGTATAAATACGAAGGGGAATCAAATATAAACAAGATTTTATTTTTTATTTAAATTCATTTATTGAAAAACACAGGGCAATTACCATTTATTTTTCCTCATAGTTTCCTGCTTTGGAAAATCCATTTGTCCCAGCATATGGGCAGCTTTTTGATGCCCTCATTGTAAAAAGAACAGGTTTGTGTCACCCGCCAGTTGCGCACGATGTCCTCCACGCTCTCGTCGTCTTCAAATCGTTGCCCTCCTAGAGCTTCTTCAAGCGATCAGAACAAATGGAAATCGCAGGGCGATAAGTCCGGACTGTAAGGAGGATGCTATACTATATTCTTCATACTTGCATGTAAGGAGGATGATCAAGTGTATTCCAGTGCATTTCCTGTAGCTTGGAGAAAGTTAGAGCTACAGTATGGGGCACCGCATTGTCATGGAGGAGGATGACCTGTCGAATTGGTTGGTCTCGTCTTTTGCGGCGATATGCAACCCTCACCTTGTTCAACAGCTCGCAGTAGTAAGCAGCATTGATTGTGCGTCGCTCATGCAAAAAATCAATCAGCAAAATGCCTCGTCGATTGAAAAAAACGCACAAATGTTTTCGTCTGTAATGCTGGTCTCAGGACGGCGATCGTGTTGCTGATTTTCCACGCGTTCTTGTCCTTCCTTGAACTTTTCATGCCAGGCAAACACACGCGTCCTTGACAATGTTTGATCTCCGAACTGTGCAGTCAATCTCTGGCAAATTTCTGCCGCTGTAACTCCTTCATAAGGAAGAAATTTTATAATTGTGCGTTGCACATTGGAGAGGTTCACCTGTTGCTCTGACATCGTGAGCGTTACTGATGACACGGCGGCAAATATGTAACAGCATGCTCTCCCCAATACTAGCTGTCCCGCCTAAGCATAGCAGAAGCGCGGGGCCAGTCCTACTAACTGTTCAGGAAAAAAATCTTGTTTATATTTGATCGACCTTTGTATAATCCTTTTCAGTCTTTCTGAACTGTTAAATTTTTAATTTTCAGATAAAAGAAAGTTAGTAAAAATGTACTGTTTGTGTTTAGTTACTTCTTTCTACTTGTCATCTGATTTCATTTTTCATCTCATTATATCACCTGTTATAGGGTTTGATCCTGATGGTGGTAAATATATCTATCTCTGTATCTATCTACCTACCTAAATCTATCTAGAACAAATAAAAAGGATTGTCACCGATTCACTGATGTCACATTTGGTAATGAGTGTCCGAGGACAAGTTCGGCTCGCCAGATGCAGGTCTTTCGATTTGACTTCCGTAGGCGACCTGCGCGTCGTGATGAAATGATGATGAAGACGACACATACACCCAGCCCCCGTGCCAGTGAAATTAACCAATTAAGATTAAAATTCCCGACCCTGCCGGGAATCGAATCCGGGACCCCTGTGACCAAAGGCCAGCACGCTAACCATTTAGCCATAGAGCCGGACACATTTGGTAATCAACCATCAATACGGATAAAATGAAGTTTATAGTCTAACTGAAATACCAACTCAAAATCAATCAATCAGCTGGTATTAAAAGGTTCAGTGGTACATACCTCTCGAAAAGAATGAAAATAATAATAACTAGAGGAGCCGTGCTCCTCCCCAGCATTCGTTATAAACGTGTCTTCATACGAGATTGTTCAATGTGTGGGTACTTTATGAATGTCTACTTTTACGATTTGTTTATAAACAAGAACCAAGCGTATAATGGCATGACATTAGGAGGGGAGCAGTTGAAAAAGCTGAAAGCTTTAAATACCTAGGAAGTGTAATTGAAGAAAATGGAGGAAACAGGATGGAAATCAATGAAAGAGGAAGGTGTGCAAATGGATTCTTTAATAAGAGTGTGGGAGGATTGATATGGAAGAGGGATGTATTCAATCAATCACTACTGATCTGTATTTAGGGCAGTCGCCCAGGTGGCAGATTCCCTATCTGTAGTTTTCCTAGCCTTTTCTTGAATGATTTCAAAGAGATTCGAAATTTATTGAACATCTCCCTTAGTAAGTTATTCCAATCCCTAACTCCCCTTCCTATAAATGAATGAATGAAAACCTACAAACCTGTTTTCCAGTCTTTGACTGATAGGCCGACGCACTGCCATCTGAGCCAGAGTGGCTCCTCCTATAAACGAATATTTGCCCCAATTTGTTCTCTTGAATTCCAACTTTATCTTCATATTGTGATCTGAATATTAACTAATTAAGTTGTATCAATGTCCTTATAATGACACTCGTGCATGCACATGCACCTTCAGTATTTTCTATCATCATTTGATAACTAAACGCCTCCAAGCCATCGATCGATCCTGGCTACACTACTGAGTCTCACTTAGTGATAGTCACTTAATATCTCTATGTCAATAAAAGACACAAACTGAAGAACTGTAATATCTATTCCCTCTAAAATGTGAAATAGACATGTCAGTGATTTATTAAGGAGTGGAATTCTGTGAAGTAATTGTACTAATTCCTACACTGAGGGAGTTGGCCGTGTGGTGTGAGCTTGCATTCAAGAGACAGTGGTTTCAAACCCCACTGTCGGCAGCCCTGAAGATTGTTTTCCATGGTTTCCCATTTTCACTGGTGTTGTTCCTTAATTAATCTGTGTTGGTGCGATGTAAGGCTAAGTGTACTAATGACTTGTTGAAAAAGTACTGTAATTTGAAATTGTAATTGTGTAAAATGTTTCTCTGCTAACTGCAGTTCAGCCCATTTCTTTTATTCTGCAGACTTGAGTTACTAGTACACGTTGCTACATACCATCTTTTAGCATGGAGATGAATTCAAATTCTTACCAATAATCACAACACAGAAAACCAACAATTAAATGTATGGCCTCTCAAACAGACAGTTTTTATCAACCATAATACAATAGACTTACTCCAGAAAAAGAAAAAAGAAAGCCTGGCGGAAAACTTGTAAATAATAGATTTCAAGTTGAACTGTTTTGCAAAGAATTTTATCAAGCTTATATAGCACAACCTTCCATACTACACAGTACTGCCACAAGTTCTGTCAGTAAAATCAAAATGCGCTGTAGTACGGTAACTGTGAATGAGCAGCATATGTGCCAACAGCAGGCAGCAGTGAAAGATGGAGTGGGGAGTGTATGAGAATTGTATCGCTGTTTTGGTATTATTTCCTTGCAGAAAGTGAACTATGGAAACCTCTCAGCATCAATGAATGATTTGTGTTTCAGACAATAGCATGGTTTAAACAAACTGTTGATCATGTCAGATGAGGCCATCCTAGGTTTGTATACAGAAAAGAAGTTGTGAATGCTGTTCATGCAAGGATTCAACGCAATCCTTTGAGTAAACAAACAATTTTGTCTTGTGAATTGAATATATCTCTACCGACTACATCACATATTTTGAAGGATGATTTACGTGTTGGTGCATTTAAAAGATACACATGGCATTTACTAACGAAAAAATTAAAGTAAATCGATTGGATTATTCTCCAGGAATAACATCCTTCAAAAGCTGGCAGGTACATCCTGGGGTGCTAATGCTCAAATCCTGAGATCCACTGCTCTTGCACTTTCTTATTCCATCGCTGAATATTGCTCCTCTACCTGGCTCAATAGTGCTCACACTGGATTAGTAGACTCCCAGCTGAACCAAGCAAAGCGTATCATTACAGGATGCATCCGACCAACTAACACACACTGGCTTCCCACCCTAAGCCACATACCACCTGTCAGGATATTTGATGTTTTGATGTTGGTCATGTTTTATTGTGAACTGTATTTGTTGTAACCTTAAAAACAAAAGAAGTGTAGATCGATCAGTCCTTGTAAAATTGTAGTATTCGCAAGTCTAAGTATTGCATTAAATGGATTTTAAGATACCTAATTATTACACGACATATGATATGATATGTACAAAACATTATCATCTGGCGACCGTGACAGGACAGTTCTGGCCATGTAATAATCCTATGAAGGTCAAATAAGAGAAAACTTGCATCGCGGTACACCTTTCGATTCCGACCGTCGTAAAGACATGGCTGCTTTAAATGTATTATTGAAAGAAAGAACACACTTATGTTGTTTATTTACAAGAGCGTTTAACATATTCCAGAACAAGATTGCTGAGGAAAATGTGATGCAGGAAGATGTTTACACCAGTTTTAAGGTACTCGAAGATAAGGCCGATCGACTGTTTACACTTGATGAGAGAATCCATGAAGCTTGGCCTACCAATGAATGCATGGACGAAGATGTAGCTGCGGAATATGAAGAACTCGAATCATATCGAGATAAGTGGACAACAGTGAAATGTAAGTACGAGAAATTCAGTGAATGTCAAATAACGTGTGATGCTTCTTCCATAAGCTCGAGTGTTTCTCAGACTAGTAGAATGGTTAGTAAATTGCTGAAGTTATCGCTTGTGAAGTTCTCGGGAGATATTTAGCAGTGGTTATCATTTTTGGCACAGTTCAAACGAATACACAAAAGTAGCGAGCTGGATGATGCAGAAAAGATTCTCTATCTAAGAGAATCTATGACTCCTGGGACAAGGGCTTATGAGCTTGTGAATGGTTTTCCACCTATTCCTGAAAATTATAGTAAAGCTGTTCAGTTGTTAAAAACACGTTATGGTCGAAAGGATTTATTAATAGAGCTTTATGTAAGAGACATTATAAATCTAGTGACTGTAAAACCTTCCATGACAGTGTTGTATGATCGAATTGAGGTTAATGTTAGGTCGCTAGAATCAATTGGTCTAACTACTGACAACTATGCTGCATTATTATTTCCTCTCATGGAGTCTTGCTTGACTGATGAATTGATCCATGTGTGGCAGAGGAGAGGAGATAATATGCAAGAAGCTTGGTCACAAGAAAAGCTCAAAGGACTGTTAGAATTTCTGAAATCTGAAGTAGAAAATGAAGAATACTTGCAGCTAACTAGGAAGATCAGTGATATTAGTATGGGTAAAGCTCAAACATCAAAACCTTCGAGAAAATCTGATGTTCCAACTGCTGAAGGTTTAGTTTACACTAGTGGTGTAGGAAATGCATGTGCTTTCTGTAAAGTAGAGATTCATGCTTCATCGCAATGCCAGCAGGTAAAAAATATGACTCTCGAAGAAAAGAAAGCTAGACTCTCCCAGAACGGTGCATGCTTCAAGTGCTTCAAGGTTGGGCATGTTGCAAGAAAATGTTATGCTCACCTCTCCTGCAATGTGTGTAAGCGGCAACATTATCCGGTCATGTGTGATCTTTCAGAAAGGAAAGTTGAGAAAGAGTCGCAGGCTTCACCTCAGTCTAGGTCAGTAACTAATTTCTGCATTAATTCCTCGTGTGTCTATCTTCAAACTGTCTTGGTTAAAATAGTGCATGGATATAATCAGGAACTTGTGCCTGTCCTTCTGGACTCTGTTTTGCAGCATTCTTACGTGAAAGAAGAACTGGCAGAGAGATTAGGTCTTCAGGAGATTAGAAAAGTGACTATGAGCCATGCTGTGTTTGGTGGTATTACTGGGTCTCCTGTAGAACATCATGTATTTGAACTTGTTCTTCAGAATCTTGATAATTCTAATCAGTTGAGACTGACTGCTCTTAGCCAGCCTCTTATTTGCAGTCATGTTCCTCGCTTTACAGCAGAACACGTGATGCAACTGGGACTGTCACACCTAGATGTGGGGAGAGATAAAGAAATAGAGATCCTTATCGGAGCAGATTTCCTAGGGTCAATTCTCTTGAATGAGCGTAGAATAGTGGGAGATTTGACGGCAATGTTGACTACATTAGGGTGGACGGTATTCGGCAGAAAGCAGCGCTCAGGTTGTGATGAGAGGGAAGCGACACCTATTCTGCTGAATATAGAGAAAGTGAATGACCTGTGGGAACTGGACGTTTTGGGGATAGAAGATCCTATCTCTGAAAAGAAGAAATGTCAACTGGAAGAAGAAGCAACACTAGATTTCCTGGAAACCGTACAGATAAAAGAAGATGGTAGGTACGAAGTTCGACTTCCATTGCTGAAAGATCATCTGCCCTTAGGTCCGTCATATGAGACAGCAGAAAAGCGGCTAGAAATTACAAAGAGAAAGCTTGACAGCAACGGGCTCTTAGAAGAATATGATAAAGTTTTTCAAGGCTGGCTTGATGAAGGGATAATAGAAGAAATTCCGGGTGATCAGGCTGGAATCTGTGGGCATTATCTTCCTCATCGACCTGTCATTAAGAATTCTGCAACAACACCAGTGAGGCCAGTCTTCGATGCTCCGTGAGAAGAGGTAACAATCCTTCCCTCAATGATTGTCTAGAAAAGGGTCCCAATCTCATCAAACAAATTCCTTCTCTCCTCTTACAGTTCCGAAAGAAGTCAGTTGGGGTTATTGCTGATATCCGTAAGGCGTTTCTGTAAATTTCAATAGCACCAGAAGATAGAGATTGTTTGAGATTCCTGTGGGGCAAGGAAGAAGTGAAAACCTATAGGCACAATCGAGTAGTTTTTGGAGTGACATCGAGCCCTTTTTTACTGGCAGCGGTGATTGACCACCTTCTAGACCAAGCCTTGCTAAATGCTCAAGATGAAAATAATGTGACTGTTGGTATTATTAGACAGCCTAAGCACAGTTTTTATGTTGATAATTGTGTGACAAGTGTCTCAAATGAGGAGGAGCTGGAACTATTTGTCAGTAGTGCTCAAGAGGTTTTTTTTCCCAACACAAGTTTGAGCTCAGAGGTTGGGAGAGCACTGATCCTTTGCTTGAAGATGATTGTAAGTTGTCACTCGTCCTTGGAATAATGTGGAATCGCAAGGAGGATGTGCTTCGTTTGAAAATATTTCACAAGAGAAGATAACTAAAAGGATAGTGCTGTCTACTGTCCATCGGATTTATGATCCAATAGGATTTTCGGTGCTCATTATGCTGCTGCCGAAGCTTTTACTACAGAAAATAAATGAGGTCTCTTGGGACATGGAAATACCTTTGGAAATGAAAACCACATTTGGAAAATGGCTTTGTGAACTTCGAGAATTACATCAGTTGGAGATCCCCAGAAAATTCCCTGAGGTATATATAGAACGTAGCCTTCACATCTTCTGCGATGCGAGTCGAGATGCATATGCCACAGTAGTATTTTTACGTACTCATGCAGTCAGGAGTTTACGTCCAGCTCCTTCAAGCAAAATCAAGAGTAGCTCCTTTATCCCGGCCGACCATTCCTCGACTCGAGCTCATGGGAGCAACAATAAGTGCTCGATTGTTGTCAACTGTGACAAAAGATTTTGATGCTGAGTTAGTTTACTTGTGGACAGATTCTACAACAGTGTTGACATGTATACAGTGTGAGATCCTTTGGTCAGTCTTCATTGAGAACAGGGTTAGGGAAATAAGACAACAAGGCATGTGCCTGGTACAGTGAATCCTGCTAATCTGCCTCCTCGAGGATGTGGGACAAGAAAACTTATAACCTCCAGATGGTGGGAGGGGCCATCCTGGTTGTACCTTCCAGCGGAAGAATGGCCTTCAGATCGCAGCATCAGGAATGAAGATGAAATTATGCACGAAAGAAGAAAGACTGCCACAAGCCTTGTCATCACAGAAAATCCATTAAGGTCAGACTGGTACTACAAATATTTTTCTCGATTTCACAAGATAGTGAGATTGATTGGTTGGATCAAACAGTTTATTTTTAACTGTAAGTCTAAAAGGAGGAAAAGTGGAGAGCTGAGTTGTTTAGAATTGGAAGACTGCGAAAGAACAGTTATTAAATTTATCCAGAATGAGAATTTTCGAGGACCTGAGGATCAAAAGCTGATTTCAGTTGTACCAATCCTGGACGAACATGGTATTTTGCGAGTGAATATGAGAGTATCAGAGAGGGAGGATAAATTTGAGTTTCGTCAGCCCGCTCTCTTTCCGGGAGATCACCCTGCTGTTCAGCGACTTATTCATGGTACTCATGTTCAGAATTGTCATGTAGGCCCACAGACTCTGTTGGGTATTCTCAGACAAAGATTCTGGATCTTGCATGGAAGAAGAGTCGTGAGATCATGCAAAAATGTGTTATTTGCAAGGGATATAAGAAAGAGAGACTAAAGGTTTCTACACCACCTCTACCTCACGATCGCGTGAGAGATGCCAAGATTTTCGAAGTAGTTGGTGTTGACTTGGCTGGCCTGTTGATTGTGAGAGGTAATCAGAAGATGTGGGTATGTTTGTTCACATGTGCTGTGTACCGAGCAGTACATTTGGAACTGCTCACATCACTATCTACAGACTCTTTTCTTCAAGGACTACAAAGATTTATATCACGTAGAGGAAGGCCTTTGACAATTTATAGTGACAACGGAACAAATTTTAGAGGTGCAAGTAACATGATGGCTAAGCTTAACTGGCAGCAGATGGAGTCTTATTGTAGCATTCAAAGAATTGCATGGAAATTTAACCCTCCCACAGCCTCGTGGTGGGGTGGTTGGTGGGAGAGATTGATCGGACTGTTGAAAGATCTGCTTCGTAACGTTCTGGGAAAATCTTCCCTGACATCTGAAGAATTAATGACTGCTTTATGCGAGTGTGAGGCAGTTATCAATAGCCTACCCTTGACTGCAGACACAGAAAATCCTGATGACTTGAGACCAATCACATCAGCGATGTTTCTGCAAGAGGCCTATGAGACAGGTGTACCGGATCTGGATGCGATGGGTGGACCTCAACTGAGGAAGAGAGCAGCCTATTGACTGCTATTGAGAAATGCACTTCGTCAGAGATTTCGAAAGGAGTACCTTGGCCAACTTCAGTTGAAACAGAAGCAGCATGACAAATTTAGCAAAGGAGATGTTGTGCTCATTGAGATGGGCAATCTTAATAAACGAGAGTGGTCGCTGGGCATTATCGAAGATCTGTTACTTGGGAAGGACGGTCGTGTAAGAGTTGTGAGGCTTCATACGAAGAGAGAAGTAGTCATGCGACCTGTTCAATGTGTGATCCCGTTAGAATGTTCCCTGTCATCAGTTGAAGAGACTGAACATAAAATTGATGCCTCGAAGAGAGAGGCAGACCTAGAGGTAGACCATACTAGATGTGGAAGAGTGATGAAGCGACCTGCACGGTTTCTGTAATGAATTTAAAGATAAAAATTTCATTGTTCCGTATTGAAATTATTGATGTTAAAAATTAAATAATTGAAAAGGAGGTTCAACCTATTCAAGTTGAACCTCCTTTTCAATTATTTAACTTCTGTAATGAATGACTGACTGTTGCAATTTTGTTGAATGACTGAAAATTGCAAGGTGAGAGAATGTCGGGATATTTGATGTTTTGATGTTGGTCATGTTTTATTGTGAACTGTATTTGTTGTAACCTTAAAAACAAAAGAAGTGTAGATCGATCAGTCCTTGTAAAATTGTAGTATTCGCGAGTCTAAGTATTGCATTAAATGGATTTAAGATACCTAATTACTACACGACATATGATATGATATGTACAAAACATTATCACCACCTCCATCCCTAAGAAGATTACAGTCACTGCTTAACTTACGGAAGAAAATAGAAAAGAATCCTCACCTCCCTATTTATTCTGACATAGCAGCTTCTCCTGCTAAACGACTGAAATCCAGACACCCTTCTTGGCGTACTGCAATGAATCTACACGACGCCTCCTTTAATGTATCGGATGCCTGGGAAGAAGAATGGCAACAGCAATTCTCGTTACCACATCATCACATCATTGAGAACCCCTGCAAGTGCCCAGATGGTTTTTCCCTTCCCAGACGGCAGTGGTGGACGCTAAACCGAATTAGGACCGGCCAAGGTAGATGTGGAGCAACTCTCTTCAAAAGAGGATGGAAGACATCACCGCAATGTGACTGCGGAGAAGAGAAGCAGACAGTGGATCACGTTGCATTTGAGTGTCCTTTGCGTGCTTATAGAGGCTCCATAGAGGTCTTGCACTGTGTCTCAAGCGAAGCTCTTATCTGGCTTTCAAATTCTGACATGGAACTTTAGTTATGAACTTGAGATGGTAGATGTATATATTGTATATAATATTGTATTCGTCATACGCTAAATAAATAATTCTGTAGCATTTTTTGTGGTTTTTCAAAATATATGTACATATTAATGGGTTTGCATAGTTTCATTTAGTAGTTATATGCATTGAAAGTAATGACAGAACTTATGGCAGTACTGTGTATTTTGTAAAGAAATTATATCAAACTTCTATGTTAAAACCTTCCTTATTGTTCTGTGAACAATTTTGCCAAGCTTTTATGGCATATTCTATATTCCAATAACCAGTAAATGGTGAAATTTTTCTTTGCAATACCACTAATTCCAAACTTGCTCATGTCATTTTACACTGCTCACTGAAAAACAAACAAGTTTTAGAAATATAAAAGAACACTGGAATTCTACAGTTATCAACTGGATGATGAGAAACAATGAAATAAAGGGTGAATGTTTAGTCTACTCATTTCCTTCCAATAATGATTCTCTTGCAGTGAACCTCCTTAATTTCCTCTCAACGAACTGCATTAACCTAAATAATATTCTGAAGAGCAACCATGTAAATCAAAATATGCCACCAAGAATACCCTTAGCAACCACCTGCTTCTTCTTCATGGCATCAAAATGGAGGTAAAATAATTCAATCAACAAACTCAAATATATTTTACCTTCTTGATTATCTCATTCATTGGTTCAAATGACAAAATCAGTTCATACTAATGTAAATGCAATCATACCAATCTTTGTCTTTTCAAATTGTATTTAATTGGCAGTGTATCAAACAAATCAAATCCAAAACATTTTACAACTACCCAGCCATATGTCAATATGATGTGACAAGAAATTTAGTTACAGTGAGTGTAAAAAGTTTTTGTACGATCCTGCATATTTTAGAAAATAATGAATTTTTCATACATTTAGATAGGTTTATGGATGCAAAAAAATCATTCATATAGTATTCAGATACCTTTATTCATTCCATAAACAATATGAACAGAAAACATTGTCATAAACTTGTACAAAATTAAGAAACAAATAATATCTCTTTTGGGACCAAAAAAAAGTATTCGTATGATCTCTGTCTCCTGTACATTTCTCCATTAGTCCATGAAAATCAATATTTTGTAGGATTTCTCTTAGTGGCTATGACAGCTTGGATGTGACTGGGCATTGATTTTACTAAATTAGCACAGTAGGAAGGAAATATTTTCTCCCATTCTTACTTAGGAGCATTTTGTAAATCACTCTTGGAATGCATCTAGACCTAATTGCTTTTGCAAGGTAATGCCATAAATTTTCAATTGGGTTTAGGCCAGGGGACTGGGGAGAGGTTTCCAAGCATTTGGGAGTGTTGTACAACAACCAGAGCTGGGTATCTCTACCTTTGTGTTCTGGATCATTGTAGTGTTGAAAAGGATAATCACATCCCAGTCCCATTTTATCAACACTGGCAGGTAAGTTTTGCTTCAAAATAGTGATGGACATTCAATGGTCCACTTTGCCTTCAATGAAATGAAGATATCCCACTCACTTAGCGCTCATACACCCCCACACCATCACTGAACCATCCCCATGTTTCACAGGAGGAATCAGGTTCCGCTGCTGTAGCTCGGTGTTGGAGGCTCCCGTCTGACCCGAAGATGTTGTACTTGCTCTCAAAAGTCCAGACCTTGCTGACATAGAACTTCTTACGTCCCCGACGCCCGTGGAAGTCCATTTGACAAAGGGTGTTGTGCACTGCCGACTCACTCACACTAGCACCTTGCCATTCCAGCTCAGCAGCAATTTTCAGGGCACTGCATCGCGGGTTTTTCTTCACTTCTTGGACAATGAAGCGCCTGTCTGCCTGGGTCAGGGCCCGGGGACGTCCAGTTCTACGCTTGTTATTGTAGCTTTTTGTCTCGGAAAAGCAGTTGATGATCGACTGCAGTTTGACTTAGGCCTCCCAACTGTTTCTGCGATCCTTTTGAGCGACCATGTCTTATTCTGAAGGCGGATGATGACTTTTCGTTTCCTGGGAGTAATTTCCGCACCAATGATCGACTGTATGGTTGACTTAGTGCTCCCAACTGCTTCTGCGATCCCTTTGAGCGACCATGTCTTGTTCTGAAGGCGGAACTTTCCGTTCACTGGGTGTAATTTTCGGACACTTAAGCCCCATTCTGACAATGTCTGAATGCACTCAAACAGTGTCCTGTCAACATCACCGAGCTCGATAGCTGCAGTCGCTTAAGTGCGGCCAGTATCCAGTAATTGGGAGATGGTAGGTTCGAGCCCCACTGTCGGCAGCCCTGAAGATGGTTTTTCGTGGTTTCCCATTTTCACACCAGGCAAATGCCAGGGGCTGTACCTTAATTAAGGCCACGGCCGCTTCCTTCCACTTCCTAGGCCTTTCCTATCCCATCGTCGCCATAAGACATATCTGGGTCGGTGTGAGGTAAAACAAAATAGCAAAAAAATAGCTGTCAACATCTGAGTCAAAATGAATGAATGGGATATGTCCGAGCTACAGCAACATGCACAACATCCTTATCAGAGAGTGGAGGGCTGATTTTACTCACAAAAACGGGGGTCACACGAATACTTTTTGTGAGTGCTGAAATGAAAACTTATTGTCTGTGATTTTTTAAAAGTTTATGACAATGTTTGGTTTTCATATTGTTTATACAATGAATAAAGGTATTTGGATACTACACAAATGTTTTTTCAATCCATAAACCTACCTAATTGTATGAAAAATTGATTATTTTCTAAAATATGTGGGGTCGTATGAATACTGTACTTTTTACACTCACTGTATACAACACCATTGACTTTACAATTAATATTGATGCCTTCACGGCCCGTACTTGTAGACTTGACGTGGGCTTTTGAACTTACGCTGTGTCAAGAAAACAAGGTGAATCTCTTTATGTTTCACAGAGAACATTGCTCCGATCTTCAGAAGAAAATCTCAAGGGGAATTCCTCAAGGCAGTATTATTGGAACTTCATGTTTTCTTATATAATTATATAAATGACATGAGTAAAGAAGTGGAATCAGAGATAAGGCTTTTGCGGATGATGTTATTCAGTATAAAGTAATAAATAAGTTACAAGATTGTGAGCGACTGCAAAATGACGTCGATAATGTTGTGAGGTGGACAGCAGGCGATGGTATGATGATAAACAGGGTTAAAAGACAGGTTGTGAGTTTCACAAATAGGAAAAGTCCTTTCAGTTTTAATTACTGCATTTATGGCGTAAATGTTCCTTATGGGGATCACTGTAAGTACCTAGGTGTTAACATTAAGGAAACATCTTCATTGGGGTAATCACATAAATGCGATTGTACAGTAAATAAAGGGTACAAATCTCTGCACATGGTTGAGGTTATTTAGGGGTTGTAGAAAGGATGTAAAGGAGAAGGCATGTAAGTCTCTGTGAACACCCCAAATACAATATGGTTCCAGTGTATGGGACCCTCACCAGGATTACTTGATTCAAGAACTGGAAAAAATCCAAAGAAAAGCAACTCAATTTGTTCTGGATGATTTCTGACAAAGAGTAGCATTACAAAAATGTTGCGTCTTTGGGCTGAGAAGACTTGGGAGAGAGGAGACGAGCTGCTCAACTAAGTGGTATGTTCGCAACAAGGAATGAGTTAGCTGGAAAATTTATAATGTCCAATAACAGACCATTTATATTGGTATTTTTAAATTTACTTATTCAGGACAAATATTTCAGGTTCCCTATGGGAATCAACATCTGTATCATCTGATGGCCAGACAGGCATCAATTTTTGGTAGTGAGACAAGGTCTCTCGTAGTGCATTGGCACTGCCGGTGGCTCCAAGTAGCCTACACAGTGGCCTCCACGGTGTAACACAGGAGGGCAAGAGGCGAGGAGACACACAACACAGCACGCATCGCTTCTTCGTCTCATCCTTTACTTTTGATCGGCCGAGGGGACGCCACATCTATACTTTGTCCTTCGCTGAGCCAATTAGCATATCGGCTGTCCCCAAGTTGGGTTGATGGCCATCCCCAGCCATGTATACTCTCCTAGTCAGTGATGTCCCCAGCTCTATCGGTTGAAGACATTGCTAATGAACTTCGCCCGCTTGGTGTCTTCAGTATCACTCGTCTTTATTACGGCTCTGTTCCCGCACCGGAGATATTTCTTCACTTCCACTCTGCCAGTACATGCAACTCTGTCCAAACTACCAGCGTGGTTATCCAGCACAGACTCATCGAGTATCACCTACCCCAGCAAACATCAGCGCTCAAGCACCTGCTCCGCCCACCGCTCGCCTGCCTCCTCCATATAATCCACCCCCACTTCCATCGCCTTCTTGTTGCCCCACTACCATCGCCACCACTGCCATTTCTCCCAACATTTCGCCTACCGTACCTGTCCCTACCACGACAACTCCCACTATTACTTCTACGCAACTTTATTCCATCATTTCTATTACTACTACTACCTCGTCCCATCCATCTCCTCTCCTGACCTCTCTTCCTCTCCCTCCCACCTCTGAGCAGACAAGTCGCCAGGAAACGTCTCAACCACCATCTAGCGAGGGAACTTCCACCGATCCTTCTGAAAATGCGGCACATCCAACTTCGCCACTACCGCCATCTGATCGTACCTCAACTTACAGCTGTGTTCTGCACGGTATGGACCCCAACGTAGCGCCTGCTGCCATCACACGTGACCTTCGCCAGGCAGGAGTACCTGTCAAGCAAGCATCCCGTATTTATAACTCAGACGGTCCCACATTTCTGGTGAGACTCCAACTGCAGACGCACGCCGACGTTCAGTGACTCATCGATCAAGGCATCCACATCTATGGCCGCTATCATAGGGTTGAACCCTCCCATTCTTCTCCACTCCCATCGCACCACATGCCCACACCACGCAGCTGACCGCGGCCCCGTTCCATCACCCCAATCTCCTCGTCCTCATCTCACCGCCCCACCACCTCCCAACTACTTTACGCCTCCCTTACCCAACCCAGACCTTTTCAACCTTATCCTCACTTCCCTTCTTAACTTCTCCTCATTTTACCATCTCCTAGCCCTCCATCTTTTCCGTCACACCGTCATGTCAAGCTCTGTATCTAATATATTGTATTCTATCTCAGCTCATTAAAGACTCATCTCTCTTTTCTCAAAAGAAAAAGAAAAAAGAAGGCCCCTTTGCTCAACATTCCTTAATATTACATGTCTCCTTTCCCATCTCCTTCTTCTCTCAAACCTCCTCAACCCCGCCCAAGCTCCCGGCCAGAGGGAGGGCGTTACCCTCCAGGTGGCCCGCCCCACCCCTTCAGGGTAGGGAATGAAAGCATTCTTAGTTAGTTAGCCTCCACGGTGTGCACTAGCCATGCGTCTTGGTGGGTGTGCTATTTACCAACTGATGAGCCCAACTTAGCACACTGGGGCAAAACGCTGGCAACAAGGAATGAGTTAGCTGGAAAATTTATAATGTCCAATAATGGACCATTTATATTGCTATTTTTAAGGGGTATGTTCCGAGCTGTCAGCGGAGAGATGGCGTGGAATGACATTAGTAGATTAATAAGTTTGAGTGGTGTCTTTAAAAGTAGGAAAGATCACAATATGAAGATAAAGTTGGAATTCAAGAGGACAAACTGGGGCAAATATTCATTTATAGGAAGGGGAGTTAGGGATTGGAATAACTTACCAAGGGAGATGTTCAATAAATTTCCAATTTCTTTGAAAGGCTAGGAATACAACAGATAGGGAATCTGCCACCTGGGAGACTGCCCTAAATGCAGATCAGTAGTGACTGTTGAGGATGAAAACTTCTACAATACCTCTAACACCTCTAATTCTACAATTATTATAAGATGTCTTCCTCATGAACAGTCAAGATTTTCTTCTGAAGACGCGGAGCAAAGTTCTCTGCAAAACGTAAGCAGTTTCACCTTGTTTTCTTGTCATGGCATAAGCCCAACAGCCCATATCATTTCTACTTTACAGTTGTTTCACAAAATGCCTGAATTTATTATTAAGCACAGTACATATATGGAAAAATTAAAATATAATTATGGGAAGGAAAAAAAAAATGGTAAGGGATGATGGCTCACTGGTTTAGCTGATGAATTTCTATCTCAGGAGCTGAGGTTCTACTGTAATTTCAATGACGTTTGAGAGAACCTTTACTTGAAATATCACACGGTTGAAAAAGGTGTAAGCGATGAAATCGAATGAGCCTTAGGATGCCTCATACAATCTCAGAAATTATGTATGTTCATATAATTACTCCATTATAGTGTTTATTGAGCCAAAGCTATTAGTGCACCAATAGGATTTAAGGTACCAAAGCAATGTACATTAGCTTATAAACAAATTCCATTTAGGGAACACTTTCTAAAGCCTCCTGAGCCATTTGACTTTACCACATAACAATAAACATTGCACGTTATTCTGATTTTGCATTTATCGTACAAATGCATTTATTATAATCCATAAATAAGTTAACATTTTAAAAGAACATTAAAAATCAAGTTTAAAAAATTCAGGATCATTATATTCTATTTCCTATTTGAGAAACTCTACTTTGAACTCTTATTTCATGACGTTTACAACACAGCCAAGATCACGTAGCTTCTACCTGAGCAGAGTCTTAGGTTTTATATGTGCATGTGCATGAGTGATGATGATAGAATTTTTTGTAGAACTGGATATTGCTTCCACCATACTAACCAATTGTACATGATTTCAGGACAATATTTCATTATTTATAACAAACTGTTGGGTTCCTTTTCTGTTTTGGTTTTTGTTCTGTGTTCCTAGTCTATTCACTTTTTGTGTGTTTATTGGGCTTTCTTCATATTTAAGATCGAAGCTACAAGTGCTTGCTGATGTCTGCCCTCCTGATGAAACCGAGAAGCAAAAGTGAGCTCACAGATGGCTCAAATGGTGAGGATATGAATGAGCTGGAATAAAATGGAAATGGCATATGGCTTTTACTGCCGGGAGTGTCCGAGGACAGTCTGGCTCACCAGATGCAGGTCTCTTGATTTGACACCCGCAGGTGACCTGCGCATCGTCTTAAGATTGAAGTAGTATCTACTAGCTTGACCATGATAGCCACCAATGGTCTGTATTGACTTATTATGTCAAGGTCCACCTTCTCAATACAATTCAAAATCTAGTATTTATACTAAATTATCAAATACATAAATATATACGATGGAACCTTGCATTGTGAGTATAATTCGTTCCGGCAACATTCTTGTAATCCAAAGCGCTCGTATATCAAGGCAAGTTTTCCCATAAGAAACAATTGAAACATGGATGATTTGTCCACATCACAAAAATATTTATTCGCATACCATTTCTAAAACAAAATATAACGTAAAGCAAATTAAAGTGCACTTTTCCTTACAATAGAATCATTGTTGGTATGAGGGAGACGAGAGATGACATGAGAAGAGTTACTGTGTAGCACGAATTTCACTAACGGAATCGCTGCTACCTGTTGGCTCACTGGAATTGTTTTCTTTTCGTGCAACTTTAACGAGGAACCTGTCCAATGACTGTTGCTTTTGCCTCTTTTTGAGGATTTCATGAAAATGTGACATTGCATTGTCATTGAACTGATATATCGCTCGCACTGCTACAGCCTTATTCGGGTGGTGTTTTTCTACAAAATTTTGCACTGTTTCCTACATTTTGCACTACTCCTGAATCTCAGTTTAAGTGAGAGATTCCACTGACTTTTCCTCCTCCTCTTCCCCGGAGGAGATCTCTATAACCCCCTCCTGTTGTTCGCAATGCAGGTCCATCAGTTCATTGGTGGTCAGTTCCTGGCTATGTTCACCAATCAGCTCTTGAATGTCTACGTCATTCACCTCCAGCCCCATAGTCTTCCCTAAAGACACAATTTCATTGACAATCGGCGGCTCATTGTCACCAACAATCCCCTCAAAGTCACGTCCAAGAACACAGTCAGGCCACAGCCTCTCCCCAAGCAGAAGTGAGAGTTCTCTTGGTGACTCCATCCCAGGCTTTTTCGATGATCTTCAGGCAGTTCACGATGGGGAAATTATTTCTCCCAAACTCTCGGAGGGTAAGGTTTGTTTCCTTCGGTCACTTCGAAGCATCACTGAAATAGTGCCTTGGTGTATAGCTTCTTGAAGTTCGAAATGACTTGCTGATCAATAGGCTGGAGTAGTTGAGTAGTGTAGGGAGGAAGGAACTTAACCTTAATGAACTTGAATTCCTCCAGTAAGTCATCCTCAAAGCCTCAAGGCCTGGAGGATGAGCAGGAGCATTGTCCATAACCAGCAAGACTTTGAGCGGCAGATTATTTTCCGAAACGTATTTCTTCACTACAGGACCAAAGACCTCGTTCATCCATTCAACAAACGAACAGGGGAGGGGAAAACGTAGGCACACGTGATGCTCGTATTGCGGATCCTCACTCGCCTATCAAGTTATAATTTATTTAAAATGTTTGCTCGCCTTGCAAAACACTCGTAGACCAAGTTACTCGCATTCTGAGGTTTCACTGTATAAGTACACGTTTCGAGAATTAAAATTCGTAGATTAAAATCACATGCATGTAAAAGACCTTATTTAAAACTGTTTTATGTCCTAACAAAATACTGGTAAAAACAACAACACAAGAACAACATTAAAAGTTCAAACATGAATATCATTCATGTTATATCCAAAGTCCTGTAAAAAATTTGTATATGGTACTAAATTGAACTAATTCACAATTATCTAATGTTATTGTGGTGTGGCATCACTTATGACCTTCATAGTCCCACTGCCCTTCATGGGTCTCAAGTTGTTATACTTAGTGAAGTTAAAACAGTATGGGTCTGCTTATCCAAAACAATCTCTTGATGCATCTAACAAAAATAATTGTATTATTTCTTAGAAATAAAGCCTGACAGATTAAATTGGGCATATTAACATATTGGTGTACTGAAAGGATCTGGTCTTGACTTTCATAAATGTAATATGTACCCATACTGAGTTATGCAGCTGAGACTTGGACTTTGACTAGCAGGCAAGAGAGTAGAATGCAAGCCAGTGAGATGAAATTCCTAAGAAGTATGATAGGAAAGACAAGGAAAGACAGAGTGAGAAATGAAGATGTTAGGAAGGAAGTTGGGATAGGAAAGCTAAATGAGAGACATGAAAAGAATAAACTAAGGTGGTTTGGATATGTAAAAAGGATGGAGGAGAATAGAATTCCAAGATGGATAACATTGAGGATTGTTCAGAATTACAAAGGGACCTTGAGAGTATCCAACAATGGGTTGAAGAGAATAATATGAAGGTTAATGGAGGCAAATCAACTGTTACAACATTTACAAACAGGAGTTTTAAAACTGAATTTGAATATACTTTGGATGAGGTAGTTATCCCAAAAGATGGCAAGTGCAAATACTTAGGTGTGAGATCTGAAAGTAATTTGCACTGGAAGGGTCATGTGGATGACATTGTTGGGAAAACATACAGATTGTTACATGTCATAATGAGGCTACTTAAAGGATGCAACAAAGAATTAAAAGAGAAAAGTTACTTAAGTATGGTTCATACATTATTGGAATATGCAAACAGTGTTTGGGATCCTCACCAAGAATACCTAATAAAAGAAATAGATAGTGTGCAGAGGAAAGCAGCAAGATTTGTAACAGGGGATTTCAGGAGAAAGAGTAGTGTATCAGAAATGTTAAAGGAAATTGGGTGGGAAACTTTAAGAAAGAGAAGGGAGAAAACTAGACTTATAGGATTATATAGAGCCTATACAGGAGAAGAAGCATGGGGAGATATCTGTGAGAGGCTTCAGTTGGAAAATAATTATGTCGGCAGGACTGACCACAAATATAAAATTAGAAGGAATTTTAGCAGAAGCGATTGGGGTAAATTTTCATTCATTGGGAAGGGTGTGAAGGAGTGGAACAGTTTACCAGGGGTAGTGTTTGATCCTTTTCCAAAATCTGTACAGATATTCAAGAAGAGAATAAACAGCAACAGAGAAAATAAATGAAATGTTAGGGGGCATTTGACCAGTGCAAGTTAATGTAAATAAAAAATGTGTGTGAATAAATTAATTCCATCCCCTGGTCTAAGGAGTTTGGACAGCCAAAATAGGGGACTGCCTGTAGGGGTGAAGTACAGTGGGGACTTCGAGGGCCCTGGTACTGCTACGGTAGTTGTGAAGGCCCTTCAGGAACTCTGAAAAGTGGTGGCAAAAGAGGCTCTGGTTAAGACGCAGCAGGTCGTTATGCTACTTAGGTTCCAGAATGGGTAAAAATTTAAATAAATAAAGGCAATGTCAATTTTAATCTTATGCCAGTTGTATAGTATCATTTGAAATAATTCCACATACTGTATATCAGTTGACCATATTTGTAAGTAGTACAGGAGATATTATAAGTAGAATTTTGTAAACAATATAAATTTATTAAGAACTAGCTGCAGTACCCGGCGTTGCCCGGATAGTTTCTGAATATTTACCTTCGTTACAAAATTTCACCAGTGATTCTGATCGCTATTTACCTTTAAGATTTGCATTACCAGTTAGTTATGTGTGAAGTGAATTTTTATAGAATTTCCTTTTGACTTGCAGATTGATGTGTTACGATCTATTATCTAGTTTTAGAATTATTTAGATGTGTTTCATTTCAAGTTTTAGATTATTTAATTTTCGAGTAAAACTTCGAATCGACTGGGAAGTATTTGATCCTGTCAAAAATTAATACTGATAACCAAATGTATTTAGCCGTCGCACTATAGATACGATGTACAGGATTTCAACTGTCAATGAGACCATCACCCTTCGCCCCCACCCCTAAGAGATAAAAAATCTGGATTGTCACCATTCATCTCAGTGACCCCGAAAACTGTAGATTCGACACTGTTTCGATTATTTTTATACCTCACTCATCCCTCACCTTCATCCCAAATGGGGCTGAACATGAACTTCAAAAAATTTGGAGTGTCACTATTTATTTCAGCGACCACGAAAACTATGGATTCGATACTATTCTAGAATATTTTTATACCACTCCCCTCCCCCCTGCCCCAGGCGGTTTGTCTCCTGATACTAATTGATAAGTGTACCAAGTTTGGTAAAATTGCTCTAGTGGTTCAGGAGGATATCTCTCTCTCTCTCTCTCACACACATTTTTATATATAGTAAGAAGAAGAATATTTTTATATATAGTTTTTCAATTATTTTTATATCTCATCCCCTCCACCCCACCCCCCCCCCACTTGGACCTGTTAAAAATCCGGAGTATTACTATTCATCCCAGAGACCCTGAAATCTATGGATTCGAAACTGTTTTTAATTATTTCTATATCTCACCCCCCTTCGCTCTCCACCTAAAAGGGGCCGAACTTGGACTTTTAAAAATTCTGGAGTATTACTTTTCAACTCAGCGACCCCGAAAACTGTGAATTTGACACAATTCTCGATTATTTTTATAACTAACCTCCTGACCCCGCTCTCTTACGGGCGCTAGGAATGGCTTACCCCCACAGTGCTCATCTCCCGATAGTAAGTAATATGTGTACCAAGTTTGGTTGAAATTGCTCCAGTGGTTTAGGAGGAGATGTGTCATTTACACACACACACTTAGATCCATTTTTATATATAGTAAGATAAGATTTTTATACTTCACCCCCTTCCCATCCCTGCCCAAAGGAGTCCTTTGAGTGCCTTACACAACAGTATATTTTTTACAGATAGTAAGTCTTATGTGTACCAATTTTGGTTGGTAGCTCTGCCCAAACGTACATGCTGCTCTAGAATCCTGTAGCTGACGTTGCCATGGTTACAGCAGTTCATTTCTTTTATCCGATTCCTAGAGCAGGGGTAGTGTGGTGCCAATATCTCCGTAACGGTCGGATGCTGAAAAGTTATTACTGACTGTTATTGATGAAAAGAGTACCCATGCCAAAAGAAGAGACAATTGGATGCTAAATTGTAGAAAGCTAAAGTGCCAAATTAATGAAAAATATTATAAGTGGTTTGAAAGGTGCAGGATACCAAAGAGGATTACATGATTACATGACCACTGAGAAATCCAAGCGGTTATAAATGCTGCTGCTAGATGTCAATAGTGCTAAGTTGCCTGATGATTTCTTTTATGAATGGTGCAATGTGCCATTCAGTTGTTTTTGATTCTCTTTCTTGGCATGATAAGTTTATGCATAGACTTTTATTCTGTCCGATTTTGTGAATAATTGCTCTTCGAATTATAATGTATGTGTATAAATATTTCCTGTGACTGTGAGTTTGCCTTGATAGAGAGAAGGAAGTCAATGATGAAGGCATTTGTACCCAGTGACCTATGCAAAATGGCCAAGGAAGCAAAGGTTGTTAAACCTTTCAAAGTAATTTCCATGAATAGTTCGAAGTTTTTTAACATTGAAGTTGTGGCAGACGAGATAATCTCTACCAAAAAAAACTCATTATCATCATCATCATCATCAATGTCTCACTCCAGTCACCCGGGTGTGGTTAACAAGCCTCCTCCACTCCTTTCTGTCCTTCCACTTTTTCTGCTCCATTACTTCCGCCACATCCAATCCAGCTTCTCTAATGTCCTTCCAAATCTGATCCATCCACATTCTTCTCAGTCTTCCAACTGGTCTCTTTCCAATTCCCTTCTTGCTACCCGATCCTTTCCCATTCTTTTTAGATGTCCGAACCATCTCAGTCTTGCTTTTTGTATGTTCTGTACTAATGGTTCTATATTCAGCTCTTCTCTGATTTTAATATTTTGATTTCAATCTCTTCTTGTCTTTTTGACCGATGTTCTTAAAAATTTCATTTCTACTGCTTGGATCTGACTATCTTGTCTCTTATTAGTTATCAGCGTTTCTAGTCCGTATGTCACAATTGGTATGAAATACTGTTTATATAATGTTAATTTTGTTCTCTTCGCTACTTTGTCATCCCATAAAAGCTTTCTGACTGATGATAAAATGTTGTAACTTTACTTAGTCTGTTATTAATTTCAGGGTTGATTTCATTACTTCCATTAATAATGCTACCCAGATATGTAAACTGTTCTATAAAACTGTTCTCCATCTGTGTTCACTTGGCTTCTCTTTTTCTCTTTTCCACAGTGTATGACTACAGTTTTCTTTATACTAATTACCATTCCAAACTCCTTCAGATTTTCATTCCAAGTGTCCAGTCTCCTTTGTACTTCCTTTTCTCCCTTTCCCCAAATCACTACATAATCTGCAAATACCAAAGCATTCACTTCATCACTACCGATATTCTGTTTTACACATTTTATGATTTTATCCATCAATATCATAAACAATAATGGTGATAGTGCAATTCCTTGCTTGAGACATTTTTTTTGTATAAAATGTTTCAGTCACCACTCCCCATTTGTTCAGTGCTTTTACTCTCAGGATAAAACATTTTTATCTTGTTAATTAATGATTTTGGTACATTCTTTTTCAGTAGGCATTCCCATATATGTTTTCTCTTAACTGTATCATAAGCTTTTTCCAAATCCAAAAATATGAAGATGATTTCCTTCTTCCTTTCCAGATGTTTTTCCATTATCATTCGCACTGTAAATATTGAGTCTATTGTTGATCTATTTGGTCTAAAGCCATATTGTTCTTTCTCTAACTGTGTGAACATTTCAAAGGCTGTCAGCATCACATACAATTCATCAGATGTAGAAAGTGTGGCAGTAAAAGATTGTTACATAACCTAAAAAGGGTCCGTAAGGTGAAAGACCTCAAAAAAGGGAAACATGCAAGAAACATTCAATCTGGTCTATTTGAATCTAGTTTCTCAATGAACCCGGTTACAGATGAAAAATGAAGGATTTAAAGGCTACAATCCCTTACCTGGAAAGGTATACTGAATGAGTATAAAGGATATAATATGCAGATCTGTAGAGTGTGACTGAGAATACAGCCCCTAGAATAATTTGATGGGACTTAGCGCCTTTCATATATGTCTAAGTTTGAATTTCCTTGAGCACCAAAATATTCCAACTTTGTCATGAAACTGTATGACACTCTCACTTGTAACTTTGAAATATTTGAGGAATAAATAATTAAAACACTGCACCACAGACAGATTTCTTGTAATAACTTCTGTTCATAAATTTGGCACTTTGCGCTTTTCTACAGTTAAGTATCCAATTATGAAAACAAAAAATAATTATTTTTATAGGGCAGGTACCATGCATATAAATATTCCAGTTCTGTTTCTTATCAGTCTCTAACAAGCTTGTTTCTGTTTTCCAGCTTCAACAGAAGGGTAGACATCAGTACACATTGAGGGGCCATCTAGACAGATCTCTTCTTGATTTGCAAAGTGTTGGATAAAAATAAAGCTGACACGAGGCTGACGTATTTGAGCACCTTCAAATACTGCCAGACTGAGCCAGGATTGAACCTGCTAAATTGGGGTCAGAATCAATCAATCAATCAATCAATACTAATCTGCATTTAGGACAGTCGCCCAGGTGGCAGATTCCCTATCTGTTGTTCTCCTGGCCTTTTCTTAAATTATTTCAAAGAAATTAGATATTTATTGAACATCTCCCTAGGTAAATTATTCCAATCCCTAACTCCCATTCCTATAAACGAATATTTGCCCCAATTTGTCCACTTGAATTCCAACTTTATCTTCATATTGTGATCGTTCCTACTTTTAAAGACATCACTCAAACTTATTCATCTAATGTCATTCCACGCCATCTCTGTTGACAGCTTGGAACATACCATTAGTACAATTTACGAACTCCATCAATATAGATCTGTATTGATACAGTTAAAATTATGAAACAATGTATTGATTGGGTGGACCATAAACCTAACATTGTTTCTTAATTTCTCAACATACCACTTAGTCGAGCAGCTCGTCTCCATTCTCCCAAGTCTTCCCAGTCCAAACTTTGCAACATTTTTGCTATGATACTCTTTTGTCGGATTTCACCCAGAACAAATCGAGCTGCTTTTCTTTGGATTTTTTCTATTTCTTGAATCAAGTAATCCTGGTGAGGGTCCCATTCACTGGAACCATACTCTAGTTGGGGTCTTACCAGAGACTTTTATGCCCTCTACTTTACATCCATACAACCCCTAAACACCCTCATAACCATGTGCAGAGATCTGTACCCTTTATTTTCAGTCCCATTTATGTGATTACCCTAATGAAGATCTTTCCTTATATTAACACCTAGGTACTTACAGATCCCCATATGGAAAGCACCTGTACCGTCTGAGCCACTCAGCCCGACCAATAGGTACTGATTATCCCAGGGATTTAATGCAGAATCCCTTGATGCTACGTGCTACATGTTGTTCTACTTGCTGGTAGAAGTAAAATATCGTTTGAAAAAACAGAAGTAATGACCAACATCAAAGGTGCACCACCAAAAGTTTGGACAAAATACAGGGACATCAGGCGAGTAGAAAAATTTAAGTACCTGTGTAAGATCATCATGAAAAATGGACTGGACACGGAAGCACTAAGGGAATGAATATGCCAACCAAACATCACGCACAAACTAAAACAAAAATTGCCTTTCCCAAAATACACCAGTATGAAATGGTTCTGAAGCCAGTAGTTATGTATGCATCCAAAACCCTATCCTCAAATGCCAATAAAGGACTCCTCAAAGATCTGGAGAAAAAGGAGTGCAGAATAATTAGGGGAATCATGAGATCCAACTACAAGAATCTCATCCACCAAAAAAGATCCAATAAGGAAGTCTATAAGAAAACAGAGGAAATTACAGACAGCAGCCACAAAAGAAGGGCACGATTTCATGGTCACCTCAAACGAGTGGACGAAAACAGGTTCACCAAACAGATCTTTCACCTATTTGATTCAAAACCTAAAACTATGATGCCTTGCTTTAGAAACACCAAAATAGATCTCCAACTGCTACAGATCAAACCGGAAGACACGTTTGACAGAGGACTTTTCCGAAAAAAGATAGTGACAAACGGGCTAAACCAAGATGAACAATCCAGAAGAAGACTCGGTGTACCTTGGTCAGAGGAACACAAGCAGGCCCACTCAGAAAGAATGAGGGATTTCTGGGCTCAAAAGAAAGCAAAGTTCACTACCAAATGTAACAAGACTTAACGTGGTCCTCAATGGCCCTAGCGAATAAATAAATAATAATAATATACTGTAAATAAAGATAATCTTCTGAATATCAACCTGAAGCTAGCTCTTTTACAGTGGATATGGCAAATAATGGGCTATATTGGTTTCATTTTAATTTTTGTTCGTTTGCCTGTTACAGCAACACGGGAAAACGTATTGGTGGATTTTCACAAAACTTCGTATTGTAAGTTTAGGATAAGGCCGAGTAGGATCTTAGCTACATGTTGTTCAAAAAATTCACCAGGAAGGGGCTTTAGAGGGAGCCTGCGACATAAAACTCAGTAGATCTTTCTTAAGGCTGGTTTTAAAGGAAAATGGCTTATAACAAAACTGATTTAGAATATTATTTATAAACTTTATTTTGAGATGGTGGCAGTCATGTGAAAGTTTAAGTTCAAGAGCTGATAACTAACTCTATGAAGAGTTACTGTTGATATTATTCTAGCACCATTTTAATTGCTTTGTACTGTACATCTCTGTACTTTTGGAATGTAAACTTTATACTTGGTATTTACAAAAACTTCGCTGCTGCCATTTCTTGATGGATACAGTACTTTTGTATTCATCTCTTGGCACAGGCCAGAGTAAAGTGTAGCTTCCACCGAAGTCCCAGTCAACATCCATGGCTGTGACAATATGGAAGCTGCTGGGGTATGGGTGGTGCTGAGTAATGACATTCAGAGCACGACTAGTGCATCTGAGTGTTATGAAAGGTGTTGCTCATAAGGTCAGTCGTGCTGCAATAGCACTTTCTGACCCAGTGAGGAAAGCAATGGTAAACTACCTCACTCCTAGTCTTGCCTAGTATGTCTCATTTTGGTGCTGCCATTGGTTTTTGCGGTTTCCTTATAACCACATAACCTTTAGTGGTGATATTTGAGGATCCAATCAGCCTCTGGGCTGATGACCTAACAGACAGACATTTACAAAAACAAAACAAAATATGAAACTGTACAGGGTCAGAGATAACCGCGAATTACGTTTATGTCATGACGGGAAGAGGCTGTCCACCTACGTGCCTTAGAATGTCAGCATCAACATGACGGGTCGACGGAAATGTAATGATGCACATGCCAGGCGTTAGTCCCATCAACAGTGGGTACAAGAGCAAGTAACTTTTTTTAAAGGAATAATTTTGTTTTGAATACCTAAAATCTCTTCAAAAACTACAAGGGATGTAAATAAAGAAGTGGCAATGTAGTCCAGACACTCCACGCCCAATTAGGATACGGGAGCGGTCAGATGGCGCTGTTATTGGTCTGTAGTGTGCATCTAACGGGAATCCAGTTGCTGTAAGGCGTTGAAGTGAAGTGTCGATTTCACTGCTCTAAAGCATGTTTTCAAAAGGTGATCAGCATTCGTGGATTATAATTGAGGCTGCCTGGGGCAAAAATGCAACAGAATGTTATCGAGGATTACGTAAAGCCTGTGGCGAGAATGCATTAGTGCATAGGACAGTTGCATGATGGGTCAAGGCTTGATACAGATGTTGATTCCCATAGGGAATCCCATCATCTGATGGCCAAGCAGGCATCAATTTTTGAAACTGAGACAAAGTCTCTCATAGTGCATTGGCACTGCCGGTGGCTCCAAGTAGCCTACGCTGTAGCCTCCACGGTATGCACTAGCCATGCGTCTTGGTGGGTGTACTATTTACCAACTGATGAGCCCAACTTAGCACACTGGGGTGAAACACTGGCAACCAGGACTGAGTTGGCTGGAAAATTTATAATGTCCAATAATGGACTGACTATATTGGGTCGAAGGTTTTCGTGCGGGTCGGAATGAGACTGCGGATTTGCACCACACAGGTCGGTCGTCCATTCCTCAGGATCAGACTGAGATCATAAGTGGTCTGATTTCTGTAGACGTAGACCATCGATGGACTGTCTGGGAATTATCCATAGAGATTGGTCTGAGTCATAATGCGGTGTGGTACATACTGACAAAATGTCTTAACATGAGGAAAATTGCAACCTGTTGGGTTTTACATCAACTCCCTGATGTACAGAAATGGCACCGGTATGCACTGGCTGGCATCCACCTAGACAGATACTGCAACAGAGACACATTTCTGTAATGTACTGTCGCCAATGATGAGACATGAGCAGGAGCCTATGACCCAGGTTTCCCACATCCATAGAAATTTCAACAGAAATCCAGTCGGGTGAAGCTTATGCTGATTGTGGCATAAGACTGCGAGGGTGTTATTCTTACGCATGCTGTGCCTGAGGAACAAACCGTCAACAGTGACTGCTATTGCCGATTTCTAGAGCAACATGATCGGTCTATCGTGCTGCTCTTATTGCAACAGTGGCACTGGGAGGTCTTGGAACACCCTCTATACTCACCAGACACGAGACCTTGCAACTTCGTCCTGTTTCCGAAGCTGAAGGAACCCCTCCATGGCCGCTGATTTCCTGGCGTGGCATCTGTACTCTGCGCAGTAGGGTGCTTCATCACCGTCATCAAGAGAGAACACCTCGCCAACGCTACCCAACGGCTTCCCGAAATTTGGCAAAAGGTAATAGATTTTGCGGGCGACTACGTTAAAGGAATGTAATGTACTTGTTAGTTCACTGAATATTGCGTTCTATTAATATTGCCAGTACTTTATTTATCTATCTATTAATGCTTTCATTCCCCACCCTGAAGGGGTAATGAGTCATCAGACAAACAAGCCAAGAAAGGTACCAATGTCCCCTTCGGAGATCCCTCCTCTCTGCAAGGTGGCAGTTTCACTATTTCCCCCAAGAGAAGATTGGAGAAAAGAAGTAGGCATAAGGGAAAAATAGAAAAATATTTTTAAGAGCTGTGGAAAAGAAACATGAAGAGACTAAGGAAGGAAGTTATAGCAACTTTCAGACAAGACTATCTTGCAGCAATTTTTACTCTTATTCAAATTAAGAGAGCACTATCTGCCATACTCCTGCACTGCAATGCAATGGAATCACACACAGAACCGACCTAGCTCGACATTACAAGGACAAGAGAAATTATTATTGTATTGGCCTGAATATAAGACGGCTTCACATACAAGATGACCCTGAATGATTTTTTAACATATGCAAGCTCTCCTATAAGGGCATATAAGGCTCTGGTAAGACCCCAACTTGAGTATGGTTCCAGTGTATGGGACCCTCACCAGGATTACTTCATTCAAGAACTGGAAACAATCCAAAGAAAAGCAGCTCGATTTGTTCTGTGTGATTTCCGACAAAAGAGTAGCATTACAAAACTGTTGCAAAGTTTGGAGAAAGAAGACGAGTTGCTCGACTTTTGACATGTTCTATTGGTGGAAAAAAAATATCTAATTCCCTCCATGGGAAGTTAGAATTCCCATAAGTGGTATGTTCTGAACTGTCAGCGGAGAGATGGCGTGGAATGATATTAGTAGACGAATAAGTTTGAGTGGCGTCTTTGAAAGTAGGAAAGATAACAATATGAAGATAAAAGTAGGAATCCAAAAGGACAAACTGGGGCAAATATTCATTTATAGGAAAGGGAGTTAGGGACTGGAATAACTTACCAAGGGAGCTGCTCAATTTCCAATTTCTTTGAAATCATTTAAGAAAATGCTAGGAAAACAACAGATAGGGAATCTGCCACCTGGGCAACTGTCCTAAATGCAGATCAGTATTGACTGATTGATATAACTAAAATAATGTAATGAGCCCTAAAGTAAATACAGCCAGCCCTGCGGTGTAGGGGTATCATGCCTGCCTGTTCCCCGGAGGCCCCAGGTTCAATTCCTGGCCAGGTCAGGGATTTTTACCTGAATCTGAGGTCTGGTTCGAGGTCCACTCAGCCTACGTGATTACAATTGAGGAGCTAACTGATGGTGCAATGGCGGCCCCAGTCTAGAAGACAAGAATAACAGCCCAGAGGATCCATCGTGCTGACCACACGTCACCTCGTACTCTGCAGGCCTTCGGGTTTGGTTTGGTTTTGGTAAAATAAATATAAGAATAAAAGACTAATTTCAATATAAATATATTGTGGCCATTGCTCAGTTTCATTATGTAATGCTGACAGGCAATGAAATTTATCGGCATAATGTGCCGGTAGGCACTGCAAATAGTAGTGTGATGTTGTAAGCATAGCCTTGAACATTACACCAGGCTAACCTTAAATTCAGTTACTGAACTTTGAACTCGCATGCCACCGCCAGTGCGTTCCTTCTATTTTGTGACTTATTGAATAACCCGATTTCATTTCTCCTGCACAAATCCAGTAACAAATCAATTTTGTTAAATTTTCCTCTCTTTGATCCTCTGCATGCATTCTTAAACTTTTCATCATCTTTCTACCAAAGTCATATGTTACACTAAGAAACATCGCAGCTTGTACATTACTAGTACGTTTTGTCTTTTATAAAACCTGCAATTTGAAGTTTATACCACAACCTCTCTTTTAATTAACTGAAGTTACAAATACACTCTCCTTGTCACACAATCTGCCATGACTGGAATAGTGACCAAAACTGAATGGATTAACAGAATGACACCAACCCAGGCAACTATGGATCACAAGCCATAAATAGGAAAAAATTGTGAAAGCTCGAGAAATTTCAGGTTTCTCGGGACCACGAGCTCGTTGCGATGCGATTCCCACCTCTGCACGAGCCAGTACAGTTGTGAATGATGCACAAGGATGCACAAACAACATTACTACAGTTTTTATTAGTACATTTTAACATTTTTTTTTAAACCCACAGTTTTATATTTGAGCCAATACAGTAATTTCCAAGAAGCCGTAGGACCAATAACTTTCACCTTTTGTCGATTCCTTTCCTGTTGATATTTGATCTCTATATTGCTTCTCATGTAAGACTGAAAATGAATAATTTGAAGTATTGCCCACATGATAAAATACTGAAATTAGAAACGAGTTCATCCAAGGTTGAGAAGGAAAACTAGGAATTTAACAAAGAACCAAGATTGATAATGGCAGTGTGTAAAAATGTGGAGTTTGTTTTCTCCTGTGTATTAATGTTGACTTGGTCTCTGTGGTTTCTCTCTACCAAAACTAGCCTTTCATTGTGTTCATCTTCTGCACGTGTAACCTATTCTCAATCCTGGCTTCCTAATAAATGATGTATATGAATTTCAGTAGACCTTATATTCCCAGTAAGAGAGTTACAAGAGCATCATTATGAGGGGGATAAAGATCTACTGATGGCCTTCTTGGACTTTGAGAAACAAGGTATGGGAAGCTTTACAGATAAAAGAGTGTCGAGAAGATGACAATAGTAAGAGTGAGGGAGACTTACCATGGGAGTGTCAGTCCTGTGAAAGTAGGATGATGATGATGCTTGTTGTTTAAAGGTACCTAAAGACTAGTTTGAACAAACAAACAAAAAAAAAAGTGAATTATGACAAGGAAGTGCTCTGTAACCTTTGCTCTTCATTGTAGTAATGGACAAGCTAATGACAAAAGTGGCAGGAAAAATTGGCAAAGGAAAAATGAAAATGGTGATGATGTTTGCAGATGACTTGTTAGTCTGGGGAGAAAAGGAAGGATATCCAGGAACAGTTGGATGCTTGGGAAGAAGAGGTGAAACAATATGGAATGAAATTGAATGCCAAAAAGAGAGAGATACTGATCACAACTAGAAAGAAGGAGAGAACTTTGAGAGGGATAATGCTTGGAGAGGAACAGCTCAGAATGGTAGTGTGTTTCAAGTACCTGGGAAGAATCATAGAGGAAATAGAAAGAAATGGTAAGGAAATAATTGAGCATGGAAGACAAGCGGGAGCATTCCTGAAGAGTGTCAAGAGCCTGGTTTGGAGCAAGGAGGTCCCCCAGAGAAGCAAAAGAGTGATATACAAGACGTACTATGTACCTATTCTGACTTATGCAGCAGAGACTTGGGCAATGAGGCAAAGAGCCATGACTAGGATACAGGCAAGTGTGATGAAATTCTGAGAAGCAGGATAAGAATGACAAGAGTGGATAAGATGAGAAATGAGAAGGTTCAAGATATAGTAAAAGAAGAGCAACTACAGAACAGGAGAGAAGCATCTAGACTTAGATGGTATGGGCATATGAAGAGAATGACAGGAAACGATACCGAGAAGGATGCATGAAATGGAGACCAAGAGACAGGTGGATAAAAGGGGTGAAGATTGTGTATAGAGAAGAGGAGAGGACTGGGCAAGAGTGACGAGGGAGAAGTGGTGGAAAGACAAGAGGAGATGAAGAGGCTTATGTTCCAAGCAGACCTAGCCAACTGCATATGATGATGATGATGGTGATGATGATGATGAACTTCAGAGATTTACTGGAACATATTTACCTTGACACTAAATATCACATTCAAGCTTTCTGAAGAATTGCAATGAATTTTAAAAACATTCCAAGAAGGAAACTGCCAGACAGAGAGATAGGAGTGGGAAAAGAAAAAAATACACGGAGTACAGAATTACAAGTCCACTACTCTATCCTTGGCTGAACTTTATTAACATAAATAAATGCTCTTAACTAGAACAATTAATGAAGGGAAATCTCAGATACTTCATTATCACTTTGCCCATTCATTTTTCTTTTTAAATACTGTCATTATTTGGAGTTTTAGGGAATGGATATTCTTAGAGGTAACAGTGAAATATCATTCAAAAGATTTTCATGTATGTGTTGTTTATTACTCTCAAAACAAGGCATTCTAATAAGGTAAAACATGACCATATTGCACTAAAAAAAAAAAAGAGAAAAGGAAGCCATATTCATTCGAACCACCATTCCAATGCCACAATTTTGAAAGAAACAAACTTCTTCTTAACTAAGAGCTAACACAGCAATAGAACTAAACCTGAGAATTTCTTAAAGATTTTTCATTTGTTCCGTGTTAATAGCTCATCTCTACATTCATAACTGTAATATTTAATATACAATTTTCAATAAGAATGTTTTAAATAAATAGGTTTCAAAGACAGTGGCACATAACTCAAACAATAATAACATTATGACTAAATCCAATGATTTCAGTCCATGGATTTACACATACAAAAATATGGCTGGGTTTACTTAACAACTCTTCCTTGCATTAATTGGCAGAGGTTACTTCGGCTCTAAGTGGCAAGACTGATCAACAAGATGCATGGATGAAGGAGAGATCTTTATAAGAGAATGATATCAATTCTTTGTATCAGGTACAGCATTGCTACGGTTACAATGTTGACGTTGTGTATTTACATAATTAATATATATAATATATATTACCATAATAATAATAATAATAATAATAAAGGAGAAAGAGAGAGAGTCAGAGAAAGAGGAAACACATTGTACAAGAATCACCTGGTTTGTATTTAGAGACAAAATTAATCTCCTAGCAGTTTGTTTTATATTTTTCTTATTATTTAATATTACTCTTTTATAATTAGATCACTGTACAGTATTTGACCTCACTGGGATGTAATTAAGTGTGTATGTTTGTGTACAATGTTGCCCAGCAAGCGAGAGGTCAGGATTGAAGACGATATGCAACTGATGGCTGGCGCAGTGCATTAAAAATGGCAGTGATATCTCGTGCAGCACAGTTGGCCTACATCTTTCACAGTCTCAGCAACAGGTACAGTGGCAGCCAGTGTGTTATGATAAAAGTGACAAGAAATAATTTCTAAAAACACTTAAATTTACATTTAATTAACCTTAAAATACAGATCTCTTTGGAGTTTGGTGCAAAGACTTTCTTGTACTTTAGAATGCCATCAATTCAAGCATTTTTTTAAATTACCAGTTCCAATAAACATAAATAAAACCCACGAGTCATCTAGTTTATGAATTATACACAAAATAGTGAATAATAGTGAAGCAACTGAGAATTTTTTAAATTAAACTTCTTTCATCACAGTGAGTAAAGTATTAGAGCAAATGGAATCAATTACTAGAAGCAATATGGATGCATTCACAATTAAGTTGTTCAAAAAGTAAACTCCCAGTTATTCATGCGCAGGTTATTTGTGCAACCTTCAAGAAATTAAAATTACACAGTAGTGTATGTTCATTAACTTTTTGGAACTAGGCTTACTGTAGGTTGAGTTGTTAAGACATATAGCTTTCATGACAGCAGTAACTCCTACGCCACCGGGCTGAGTGGCTCAGACAGTTGAGGTGCTGGCCTTCTGACCCCAACTCAGCAGGTTCGATTCTGGCTCAGTCCGGGGGTATTTGAAGGTGCTCAAATACGTCAGCCTTATGATGGTAGATTTACTGACATGTAAAAGAACTCCTGTAGTACAAAATTCTGGCACGTCGGTGTCTCCAAAAACCATCACAGGCAGTTACTGGGATGTAAAAACAGTAACATTATTATTATTATTATTTTTTATTCTTATTCTTCTTCTTCTTATTATTATTATTATTATTATTATTATTATTATTATTATTATTATTATTATTATTATTATTATTATTATTATTATTATTATTATTATTATTATTATTATTATTAGCTGTTACCCACAACTTGGCTCGCGAGGATTTCGTAAGTTGATAAAAATTAATTGTTCATCGGAACTGCACTAAGACATTATCTGAAAATCCTAAAGTATAAAAACTCGCCAAAAAATTGCATTTCATTTACACCAGAACCTCTTTGTAAACCATGTTTGTGGCATTGCCTTTTGGGGCTAAGATGACCAAGCTACTGGCAGAGCTAAATCTGGAACATGTGCCATAGAACTCTACATGTGAGAAACAGTAAAAAAGAAAAAGGGGGTTTCTTTATTTCTAAAGGAGATTACAAGTACCAATTTTCATGCCTGTAACATGTTAAGTTTTTGAGATATACTGTACATATACTAATTTTAAAAATTGCCCCACTCCTTCGCTGAGAGTTCATCGCTGAGGTCTTCGGTTCACAGAGTTCCGGTTTCAATTCCAAACAGGGTCAGATATTCTAATCGCATGTGATTAATTCTTCTAGCTTGAGAACAAGTTGTTTGTGTTTGTCCCAATTCTCTCCTCTTCTTATTCACTCAACACACCACATTATCGACCACAACAGGAATACGCAATAGTAATTACATCCCTACACATAGGGTTGGCGTCAGGAACATCCACTCGTAAAAAAGTGTCAAATCCACATGTGCGACACAGTTCGCACTCACGACCCCACAGGTGTGGGAAAACCAGTAGAAGGGAAGAAGATACTCATTTTAAAAATTCACCCGCTATTTTTATTATTTCACCCCGTTAAGTGGATTTTCCAAAAAAAAGTGTGTTCATTTATTTTTAAAGGAGATTGCAAGTACCAGTTTTAATGTCTGTAACGTCTTCAGTGTCTGAGATATATGTATCCTCATATAAGGAATTCAACTCCTTCCTCACTTCTTTTCAAACCCCCCACCCTTATCCGCTTAGGAGGATTTTCTGAAAACAAAAATTTATGTTCTTTTATTTTAAAGGAGATTCCAAATACCAAATTTTATGTCTGTAACATGTTAGGTTTTTGTGATATATTGTAGATAATCTTGCTGCTGTAAGAGTACTGGAGCTGATGTTGCCATGGTTAAGGCAGTTCATTTCTTTATCCGATTCCTAGAGCAGGGTTAGTGTGGTACCAATATCTCAATAACAGTTGGTTTTAGGGCCCATAGGGCTTACCGAATTTTGTCCTTTGTTTCAAGGGGGTTAAAATGAGCTTTGTCTCATCCTTGTACGACAAATTCGATATTATGCCTATATTAACCCAGTATTTTTATATCTCCCCACGTCGCCCCCCCCCACCCCACGAATTGTTTTGAAAATAAAATATAGCCTATAGCACTCAGGGATAATGTATATTTCTATTAGTGAAAGAATTTTTAGAATTGGTCCAGTAGTTCCTGAGATTAGCCATTACATACAAACAAACTTTACCTCTTTATTATTATTATTATTATTATTATTATTATTATTATTATTATTATTATTATATATCATATGACAATATCCATTTTTTTATTTGTCAAGTCTCTGCAAAAATTTAATTCCAAGCTCAGTTTTCTGTTATTAATCCGTCTCTATAGCCTTCAGTTTTATCTGGTCATGGCAGAAAATTACACTGACTGACAGAGCAAATGCAACACCAAGAAGGAGTGGTCAGAACTTTATGCCAATTGCAGGGTAGACTGACGTCACTGAGGTATGCTCATGATGTGAAATGCGCCGCTGTGCTGCGCACGTAGCGAACGATAAATGGGATACGGCGTTGGCGAATGGCCCACTTCGTACCGTGATTTCTCAGCCGACAGTCATTGTAGAACGTGTTGTCGTGTGCCACAGGACACGCGTATAGCTAAGAATGCCAGGCCGCCGTCAACGGAGGCATTTCCAGCAGACAGACGACTTTACGAGGGGTATGGTGATCGGGCTGTGAAGGGCAGGTTGGTCGCTTCGTCAAATCGCAGCCGATACCCATAGGGATGTGTCCACGGTGCAGCGCCTGTGGCGAAGATGGTTGGCGCAGGGACATGTGGCACGTGCGAGGGGTCCAGGCGCAGCCCGAGTGACGTCAGCACGCGAGGATCGGCGCATCCGCCGCCAAGCGGTGGCAGCCCCGCACGCCACATCAACCGCCATTCTTCAGCATGTGCAAGACACCCTGGCTGTTCCAATATCGACCAGAACAATTTCCCGTCGATTGGTTGAAGGAGGCCTGCACTCCCGGCGTCCGCTCAGAAGACTACCTTTGACTCCACAGCATAGACGTGCACGCCTGGCATGGTGCCGGGCTAGAGCGACTTGGATGAGGGAATGGCGGAACGTCGTGTTCTCCGATGAGTCACGCTTCTGTTCTGTCAATGATAGTCACCGCAGACGAGTGTGGCGTCGGCGTGGAGAAAGGTCAAATCCGGCAGTAACTGTGGAGCGCCCTACCGCTAGACAACGCGGCATCATGGTTTGGGGCGCTATTGCGTATGATTCCACGTCACCTCTAGTGCGTATTCAAGGCACGTTAAATGCCCACCGCTACGTGCAGCATGTGCTGCGGCCGGTGGCACTCCCGTACCTTCAGGGGCTGCCCAATGCTCTGTTTCAGCAGGATAATGCCCGCCCACACACTGCTCGCATCTCCCAACAGGATCTACGAGGTGTACAGATGCTTCCGTGGCCAGCGTACTCTCCGGATCTCTCACCAATCGAACACGTGTGGGATCTCATTGGACGCAGTTTGCAAACTCTGCCCCAGCCTCGTACGGACGACCAACTGTGGCAAATGGTTGACAGAGAATGGAGAACCATCTCTCAGGACACCATCCGCACTCTTATTGACTCTGTACCTCGACGTGTTTCTGCGTGCATCGCCGCTCGCAGTGATCCTACATCCTACTGAGTCGATGCCGTGCGCATTGTGTAACCTGCATATCGGTTTGAAATAAACATCAATTATTCGTCCGTGCTGTCTCTGTTTTTTCCCCAACTTTCATCCCTTTCGAACCACTCCTTCTTGGTGTTGCATTTGCTCTGTCAGTCAGTGTATAAGAAAACTATTTCAACAATAAAAAACAAAACTAGAAGTTATGGAAATATTCAAACTGTCTGCAATTTTAAGAACAAAGAAATGCTGGAAAATTGTTTGCAGAACAGTGATATTAGTGGTGGATCTTCAATATTTTCTTTTATTTTTTAAAATAAACTGTTTCTTCCTATCTTGCCATTCAAATTTTTAGTGAGTTGTATTAATTCTGAAACATTCACATTTATTTTTCCCATCAGTAAAACTATTCCTGGTTCATAGGAAGTTATGTACCGACACCAATGATTTTAACACTTTCTCGAGTTAACATGGAATCCATCGTAACAACAAACGGTTCAAGATATAAAATGGGTTAAAATTCACCAGTGAACAAGGTTAAGCTGTAATATTGTTGCTGTAATAAGAAAATAGCCTGAGAGAGGAAAAACACAAAGAAAACCCTTAACATCTAGTTCACTGCAATGGCACATTCATTATGATTACAATTTAGTAACAAATGTTATCTTATTGATGGTTACACAAATGAACCAGAAATTAAGCAACTACAGTATCGTCATACTGGAATATTTCATAACCTTTCGCAAATACTAAGGAGCAGGAAACAATTAAACTCATGATAGAATTACAACGATGACTTCTTTTTCTTATCTTCAACGCATCTCTGAAAAGTGTAAAAGTAAGTAGGTAGTGGGACATAAATATTATTATTGTTATTATTCCTTATCTTCAACTGAACTAATGCCGAGCTGTAAATAATAATAATAATAATAATAATAATAATAATAATAATAATAATAATAATAATAATAATAATAATTTTTACGTCCCACTAACTACTTTTACGGTTTACAGAGATGATGCCAGAATTTAGTCCTGCAGAAACTTTTTCTTTTTGCCAGTAAATCTACTGGCATGAGGCTAGCAGTAGCTTCAAATACCACCAACTGAGCTGGGATTAAACCTGCCAACTTGAGCCCAGATGATAAGTGCTCTACTGCCCAAGCTACATGCCCTGGCATTCGAGAAGAAAGAAGTCTTCATTTCCTGTAAAACTCCCAATCAATCACACCACAGTAAACTCTTAGTTTCACACTCCAGAGAATAGAAGAAATTAATGAAAAATAATTATTTTCAATTTCAACAGAAATGGTACCTCTCAAACTGCTTGATTATTCTCAATGCACCAAACCATGTATGTATGTATGTTGAGTGCTCAGCCTGAAGGCTGGTTTGGACCTCAAAAGCTCCGGCATCAGCCCAGGCATCACTGAAATGTGGCGGCAGTTTCCCGTTGCTTTCCTCACTGAGCCAGAAGTTGCTATTACATATCACTCTGCCAAACCCACTGAAATGCCCGCACCAACTGACCCTATGAACAACATTTTTATACCGTTCATAACAGGGACTGGCTGCAGAAGAAGTGGTACTACTAACAATGCTCATACCTTGGTCGTTTTCATGTTGTCAAAGCCAAGGATGAGACTGAGACAGGTCAATGAAAGTAACAAATTTGTTCTAGCCTACACCTGAAGACTGTAAACACCAGATCTTGCCAGCAAAGCCAAGCACCATATCGATTGTTAATTTTTGCCAAGTCAATGGCATACATTTACCTTCTAAATAACTAACTTGTACATATAATAAATAACACACAAAACTTGTAAACACTCAGATTGCCTCACTAGAATTCACTTTTTTTTCTTTTTTCAGAAAGAAAATGTTTCAAGAGGTTGCTTTTCTTTTTTTCCAGAGATGCTCTTAAACAGAGCACGTCGCAATCATTGCATATACTTCATTTAATCAATGTACAGTTTTCTTTTAACATTTTATTCATTGAAGCTAAAAATATAACAATTTTCTGCAAACAGAGTATATGCAACTTCTTAACTGTTAAATACATCATCCAGTGTATTTTATTTCAAATTACAGATTCAAGCTAGTACGCATTCAACCTAGTTCATAAGCTATAACAATCATCTTTCTTTCCAATACCAGAGCTGGAAAGTACAGATTTTCTACCACTCAGCATGCCAATTATGCCAGCATTTTTACTTTTTTAAATTATGATTACTTTTCCTTTTCTCTGATTTCACCCTTCACAAAACTTCACTCTCATTGGAAAATATTCCCTGTGATGTTTGGTGGATCCTTATAACTATTGTAGGTTGCTTATATAACCTGAAAAATGTTAATCTGTACTGCTAGGTTATTTTATATAAGATGATCCAAGCACATGCAAATATGTCTGAAACATAATATGGGATTATGATTAACAATATAAATTTAGAGCTGATCAACACTGCTATGTCAATATAAAATACAAGACATATGCTGATATTTCAACTTAAATAATATATGGCATGAGAAGTTTTGATTTTTCTGTTTCAAATTATCATTATTTTATTCTAAGTTTATCTGTACTTGTTCTGGTACCTTAACACAGTAGGGAGGCTTGCGTCTCAGTTATACTGAGAGCGATGCCAGCAGAAGCTTCAGCTTTTGGCATGACCACCCAAGCCGGTAAGTTCAAGGGTGAGGAACAAGACTAAACAACAGACTGTACCTATATTAGGTCCTTTGCCAGGGTATGACAAAGTTCTCAGCAGGAGTTGTGGCAGGGAAGGAGGTCTTTAGAACTGTGTAGTTGATGAAAAGGAACTCCACTCTCTTCAGGGAAATATGCTGTCTTGCAGAAAGGAGGGATTCCAAAGACTAAGGTAATAAAACTTAACAGAAAATCAGCCTTCCTGGAGGATTATATAGCAGCCCCACAACAAAGCTCGGGTGCTGTGGTCTAATAACTAGCAAGCCTTAAATTCAATTATTAAAGAAATATTTATGAAGCATACTCCGACAAATGCTAAGTTGATGACCTATGGCCTGAAACATAAAATGTGAATAGGATGTTGGAATATTAGAACGTTAAGGGAGAGCGGTAGACTTCATCGCTCATGGAGACGTTCCGTCGAGGATGAAGGTCGACAACAGGGCGAGCTGAAGAGAGTTGAAGAGGATTGCAAGAGATGGCGCAGCTTCACGGATGCCATGTGTTCCAGTAGGAATGAAAGGAAATATAAAATGTTATCTGTACAACATATAAGTACTGATGTTTAGGTATGTAATGATATTTTTTAAAATACAGTATGCCAAAGAAAAGGTTTGTAAAAATGTTTTGGGCTCAATCAAGGACTCATTCGTCAAAAAATTTCATATTATTCTTTGCTCATAAGGAGACCTTTGGCAGAGCAAAATTAAAACATACAGAAAATAACAAAAATCATGTTATATAAGCACCACACCAACATTAGTACAACTGTTCAAACACCTTACTGTCTCAAGCATCTCTTTCCTCTGCAGAATCTTCCTTTCAAAAAACACTTTCAAGCAGATGATTTATTTCAAATCTAATCATTTTCTTTCTCAAAAAGAATTTTACAAAGAGCACAGCATTATGATCCTGTAAGTCACCCTTCAGTGGAATGATATTATACCACATAACATCGAGATCAATAGAGCACTTCACTGAGATAGAAACTCCTACTTCACAAACATGGAATGTGTCAATGTTATATCAGAAATAAGAGAAAAACACTGTCACAAAGCAGAGAAGTGCATTTAAATACAAAAATTCACTCAACAACATCAGTTTTTCTGGCAAAGTTTATCTACGATGAGCCTACAAATGCAAAACACAAAAAGTATGAAGCTAAGGACAGAATACTCTACGAGTATTCGCCCTTTGTTTCCTTAGAATGCATTGAAATTATTCTTAGATATGCAGCAATTATTTACAAGCAGGAAAGAAAAACTAATGCTTTTGACTGTAACAAAAATAACAAAATCTTTGCCTTACTTTAAAAAAGCTTGAAATTTCTCTCTTTTGCATGAGCAATTGCATTCACATTATTGCATTCACATTACAATACTTTAATTTCTGAGGTAGGAATCATGACTCTATTGCCTGCTGCACTGGCTGCCAAATTTATCACTTTTTACAAAAAAAAAAAGAAAAAAAATATGTCTACCATGGAAGAGACAGATTATATTATCATTAAATCCCAGGATAATTATTACCGAGTATCAAAATAGATAAGAAAATTGTAAAAAGAAAAATTGACTATATGAAGCTTTGTGATAGGACCAGTCTATTCTTGCTGCAGAGTGTTTTGTTGTGTTTGTGTGTCTCGACTTGTCACTGCATTTGGCTTGAGATCACAAAATTATACAACAAACAAAAATATATAATATATTATAATAACAATAAAGGACAGTGTACAAGTTTGTTTGTATTTTATATCAGATTCTACCTGCACTTATGTTACTAGCACACCAAATATACATTAGTATACCTTCCATTTGCAATCATGGAAAAAAAAAAGAAAAAGTGAATATACACATATATATTCAACAGTGCTGGAAAAATACAGCACCTAAAGTTTTGTACTTTCAAATTGATAAAAATATTTGCCAGTGGTTTCTTTCTCTCGTTTTAATATAGTTTTGTTTCTCATTTTACTTCCTCCTAGAAACTAGCTACCATGAGGACAAAGCTTATACTGACTGAAAAAAATTGTTAGGCACTGCATCGCATCACCATTTTTGCCATCTATATAGGCGGTGCCCCCTCATATCACTCCACAAGACCCAACGACCAGCTGGCAGTACAAATTAAACATACAAAAGCTTTTCTGTTTTCAATAGTACGTACAAACAAACCATGACCATTGTTGCACACACCATTGATCAAGGCAGATAACCAACCAGATGGTTTCTAATTGCACCTTCGACTCATTCGGAACACATAGGCTCCGACTTAATCACAACTGGTGGAGGAGACGTGATGACCGACACGGGACTGCCAACGCTACTTGTCCTCGATTCTTGTTTCCGATGGCCAACCATTTCCCGAAGTGTTCTCAGCTCTTTTTCCATTTTTTCCATCTTATCTTCAAATGCATCAGGGTCTTGCTGTAACAAGATAAAGGTTAATTAGAATTTAAGAAAATTCAATTGAAGAGATACTTTGTAAAAGTGAAACAATCCTATACATGGACAGCAGTAATGGTATGATTATGAACTGGTTAAAAGTCAGGTTGTGAGTTTCACAAATAGGAAAAATCCTCTCAGTTTTAATTACTGCATTGATAGGGTGAAAGTTCCTTTTGGGGATAACTGTCTAGGCGTTTATATACGGAAAAATCTTCATGGAGGTAACCGCATAAATGGGATTGTAAATAAAGGGTACAGATCTCTGCACATGGTTATGAGGGTATTTAGGGATCGTAGTAATGATGTAAACGAGAGGGCATATGAGTCTTTAGTAAGACCCCAACTAGAATATGGTTCCAGTGTATGCGACCCTCACCAGGATTACCCGATTCAAGAACTGGAAAAAATCCAAGGAAAAGCAGCTCAATTTGTTCAGGGTGATTTCCGCCAAAAGAGTAGCATTACAAAAATGTTGCAAAGTTTGGGCTGAGAAGACTTGGGAGAAAGGAGACTTTGCCTGGATTTTAGCACGAAGAATTTTTAAGGCAACAATTGCTATGCAATAAGATTTTATACTCTTTAAACTAAAAGATTTTTGAAGAACTTTCTTAAATGGTAAATAGACCAATTTTAAGTCTGAAATGTTTCTTAGTGGACAAAATTAATTTTTCCCATTTTTTTTCTTTCTTATGTTTATTGATTTTGATCTCTAGCCAGGCTACAGCTAAAGATGTCCTGCACTTCAGGACGAAACATGTCCCGTGTGTTAATGTGACTTAATAAACAAACAAGCAAATAAAGTATATTTTGTAACTAGTAGATGGACTCTCAAAAGGCCTTTAAAATCTTCACAATTATTGAGTCTCAGTACGGATCAAATAATGAATTTTGTAATGTTTAACATGTACCACTTAGTCAAGCAGCTCGTCTCCTTTCTCCCAAGGAGGATGGCAATATCACAGCTAGTGATGACTGAAAAATCCTTGGGAGAGAGGGGACCCCTCAACGGCCTTTAAATTCTTCACAATTAAGTGGTATGTTCTGAACTGTCAGTGGAGAGATGATGTAGAATGACATTAGTAAACAAATAAGTTTGAGTGGTGTCTTTAAAAGTAGGAAAGATCACAATATGAAGATCAAGTTGGAATTCAAACGGACGAATTGGGGCAAATATTTGTTTATAAGAAGGGGAAAAAGAGACTGGAATAACTTACCAAGGGGGATATTCAATAAATTTCTAATTTCTTTGCAATATTTTAAGAAAAGGCTAGGAAAACAAAAGATAGGAAATATGCCACCTGTACCACTGCCCTAAATGCAGATCAGTAGTGTCTGATTGATTGATTGATTGATTGATTGATTGATTGATTGATTGATTGATTGATTGATTGATTGATTGATTGAATGAATGAATGAAAGTGAAACAGTCCTATACATACAGATGTTCATTACACATTCTCAATATATGTTCATTCATGAAAATTACAACACTTTCTAGAGTGCATTATAAATATATGAGTCCTGCAGTCACTATTACAGAACTATTAAAATATCCATTTACAATAAATGAACTCATTCCAACACTGTTTTTTACTGTAAAATAATGGAATGAAAGAAGCAAGTGTCAAACCAAGTCGCAGGTAGTGAGACAAAAACATGAAAAGGAAGATGTTACAGGAAAGACACAATCAGGGTTGGCCCTGCCGACTGTGGAACACGCGCATTTGCACGGGGCAGCAGAAGTACCACAAGATTGGTGGAGTCGGTATTTTAGCAGTACTTCTCAATGCCAAATGTTCCTTTGAGAGATAAAAGGACAGTACTTTCAAGCAATTTCGACAGAATGTAGGTTCAGAGTTGAGTTGAAGATTGTTTGCCTTATAGATGACTTGAGCATTTGAAATATGATACAACTGTCAATTACTAATTCCTACAAGGGAAATAAACATATTTGGAACATGCTTGATCACTTTCTTTGACACTGGATTGGATTGGATTGGATTTTTCAGTCATCACTAGCTGTGATATTGCCATCCTCCTTGAGAGCAACAGGGTTCAGTGTTGTAATTTTGCTCTGCATCACAGAGTGATACACCTTCAGTTCCCGAAATTCATTAAAATTTCGCGTAAACTTGCCAAAAGATGCACATTTACTATAAAGTACTATTGCTCAATAATAATTATGCACTGTTCATCCATTAAACCATAGTAGTTAACAAACAAGAACGCACTCTGAAACGGGTGAAATTTACAGAGTTGATGTTTCTCTCACACTATGAGCGGAACTAACAAAGTCACACAGCTGATTCAAGGTCATGAAATTTGGAAAGGTTCACTCGGAAGGTACTGAGAGAGGGGGTCTGAAGAGCACATTAAAAATAAGTGAATCATACATTTCAATTTCTTCTGGGTACTTTTAACCAGTAAGCATTTGGGATGGGAAGACTTGGGAGAAAGGAGACGAGCTGCTCGACTAAGTGGTATGTGATATCATCTGATGGCCAGTCAGGCATCCATTTTTGGTAATGAGACAAAGTCTTTCATAGTGCATTGGCACTGTCCGTGGCTCCAAGTAGCCTACGCAGTGGTCTCCACAATATGCACTAGCCATATGTCTTCATGGGTGTGCTATTTACCAACTGATGAGCCCAACTTAGCACACTGCGATGACGCTGGCAACCAGGAATGCGTTAGCTGGAAAATTTATAATGTTATATGTACTGTAAGAGGTATGTTCCGAGCTGTCAGTGGAGAGATGATGTGGAATGACATCAGTAGACGAATAAGTTTGAGTGGTGTCTTTAAAAGTAAGAAAGATCACAATATGAAGATAAAGTTGGAATTCAAGAGGATAAATTGGGGCAAATATTTGTTTATAGGAAGGGGAGTTAGAGATTGGAATAACTTACTAAGGGAGATGTTCAATAAATTTCCAATTTCATTGCAATCATTTCAGAAAAGGCTAGGAAACAAAAGATAGGGAATCTGCCACCTGGGCGACTGCCCTAAATGCAAATCAGTAGTGATTGATTGATTGAAGGGTGGTTTAAAGGAAAACAAGCATTGAAAAGGGGATATCTGTTAGGATAAATGAAAGAAGAGCCTGGCACAAGTGGTAGTGGTTACTTATTTTGTTGCGGAAGTTTTGTTTAGGTATGTCATTTTAACATCTGTTATAATGACCGAGTGCAGCATTCACAAATGAGAAAAATAAAATACATTTACTTCACCTTTATCGGGCTCTCCTGTTCCTCCAGGCGTCTCTCTAATTCGCTGATACGCCTCTCATGCTCTTGGTTCAACTGCCTAAGTTCGCTGTTTTCTTCCTGTAGTCGATGGTACCTTGCTAATAAGTCCTGTACAAGACTCATCACCCGCGCTCGCGTTTCTCCACTCGTCTCTCGAAGTGCCTCAAGAACAGCTGCCAATTCGCTCTCAGGAGCTACAAAGAAAACGTTTTTGAAATAACTATATGTTGCACTACAAATTAACACTGTTGCCTAAAACTCAAAAAAAGAGAGAGAGAGAGAGAGAGAAGTATAATGATTCCATAAACAGAATGTCTGGATACTCAGTACAGTATTTCTGTAAGTATTGTTATTTTTGCCTCAAAACTAATTTGCCCTTGAACAAGTCTCACAAGAAGCTGAAGAGTGAATCTCCTTTGTTATGTTAGCATGTTGTCCTGTGTCGCCTGCTAATCTCTTTGATGGATGTCACCCATCGGTCATCAGAAGTAAACTCAGTTTATTTCACATTTAGAGCAGTCTCTCTAATTCGCTGATACGCCTCTCATGCTCTTGGTTCAACTGCCTAAGTTCGCTGTTTTATCATGTCTTATCATGAAATGAGCTATAGGGACAACAAATCAATTTCCTTGAAGCTACTGACCATTCTTCCCAGTCAAATCTGTCACAAGATGCAGACCTTCCCTTCCCACCCCTCTTCCACATTCGACCAGTACACTAGCTGTTAACAAGCATGGGATAGGTTTACCAGCAGGCTTTGTTTTGTCTTTCAAGTGCCAAATTGATTTGAGGCAGTTATATTACTAAATGTCATCTTTCCAATGACCTCGACAGCTGCAGTCGCTTAAGTGCGGCCAGTATCCAGCATTCGGGAGATAGTGTGTTTGAACCCCAGCCTTGAAGATGGTTTTCTGCGATTTCCCATTTTCACATCAGGCACCTGACTGTTGGCAGACCTGAAGATGGTTTTCTGAGGTTTCCCATTTTTACATCAGGCAAATGCTACAGATTTTAAGAGTGGGGCATCAATTTTGTCCCACAGGCCTTTTTTTCTAACATCGCATAGATGTAGCATTTAAACATCCTCTATAAAGCCAATAATCTTCGGCAAGGTAAAACCTGTTATCTTGGGAACAGAATACACTATTAAGATCCATATTTCTCATGTCTTTAGACATATGATAAGTAAAATGAAAACCTTAAACATACTGTATTTTTAAATATATCTTATTATGCAAAAGTGATAATGGTTAACATACCAATAGAATTTTTAAAATAATTCTCTTACATAAAAAGACTTCCAGCTTTCTAAGTCATGATTTTCAATTTGAATGGCCCAAGTGGATGAACAGTCTACTCTACAGTAGCTGTTGTGCCAGAATTGTTACTAACACTGCAAAGCATGATAAATGCTTAAACGTAAGGTTACACTCGTAGATAAACTCCAACTCCAACTGTCCACCTTATCCATGCTCATAATCCAACGTAACAATGTTAATACAGTAAAACTTTGTTAATTCGAAGTTGTTGGGACTCAAAAATCGGACTTCGAATTAACTGCCAACTCTTAATTCAGAAGTGCCGCGTCACAAAATATTCTAAGAACCAGTAATGCATGGAATCGCCTTGATTCACAGTTTAAACCTTTCAAATGCCATGGATAAAACTATTTCCGAAATGTATCCAATGCAGCAGGAGTTGGCATTTCTGAATTATGAGTTGACGGTTAATTCAAAATCACGTTGTTCGATTTTTGCGTCCCAACGACTTTGAATTAACGAGCTTTTACTATATCCCTTCGGCAAGTTGTATATGAACTCTACATGAACTGGTAAGCTGTACGTCAAAATATTCAAAATATTATCTGATTTTCAGCATCATCCAAATTTTCTCACCTGGTTCAACTGCCGCATCAGAAGAGCTATCATCAGTGTCAGTTGACAACTCAATCTCGGGGTTGTAGTGGGGAGCAACATTTCGGGGATCGGAGGGGAGAATTGGGGGAGGAGTAATATTAGGAGATATAGAGGCTGGTACAGGCAGTTTCTCACTCACAGAAGGACAAGGAGATTTAATATCCACTTCAGACTGTACCACCTCTGTCTTCACCTGCAAACATAAAAAAACAACACATGAATTGGAATAAGAGGCATGAATATTCAAACTTGCATAAATCTTATGTTTGTACTTCTTATTAAATCAGAATGATTTCTAGTAAGTTCCAGCTTTAAAATAAGCATCCTAGATACCAGAAATGATACACACTTGATTTTTTGCCAGGGGTCAGGACCAATGTTGTTGTGATGGGTATGAGAATAGATACGTATCCCTTGACGTAGAGCTTGAATGAACCATTAATGAATTACAGTGTGCAACTGATAGTTTTCCACCAGTTTCATCATTTTACAAGTAATAAATTTCATCTTGATCCCTGGTGGAATTATTATATGTAACAAATTTCAACTTGTACGTTTCAGAAGTACACCAATTCAAAATCTTACAATTTTATTTAGATTAAAATACATAAGTAAAACACAATATTAACCCTGGAACAGTATTCTTATTCTCTATAGACAGTAACGGTATCCTGGGGCACTGAGTACCCCAGGACAGAAACACAACTCGATCCATTAAAATTATGTATTACTAATAACTACAAGTACAAATGAGTAAAATCAATCCTGTAGCACAGAAAAAATTAACTATTGAGGCTATAAAATAAAAATAACTGTGCGAATATAATAGAAAACAAAAATATTAGCAATAGTTAAATGTCTTTGTAGACATTCTTTCTTTGCTCATTATCACCACTTTCTTTTTTTTTTCTTTTTTTAAGATAATGACTATAGGTGTTATTTATTATTTTACGAATTGAGACTACTTTATTTTAAAGGGCTCTACTAAATGGCAAAGTAAATATTATATTTAGACACAAAGAAACATTTTATTCTTTAAAAAGTAAATAAGGACGTAAAATTAACATTCAGTGATTAATTTAATAGATTTTATTCTTTATGATTTGAAAATTCTGGGTTAAAGTCTAACAAATGACATAGTAAGTAAGTGAAAGGTGAAACACAGAGAAATATTGTAACAATTTCAAGATTTATATATAATTGTTCTATTTGTACCAATGCACCAAATCCAAAGATTAATTAATGTTTGGCCCCACTGAAGAAGAGAGTAGTTGGCTCTCGAAACATGTACAGTAATTCAATATAATAAAATATGTAAAGTGTTGAGAAGGCAGGAAAATGTTCTATACAGATTTGAATATAAGTCAATACAGACCAACATGGTGAAAATAATCAATTCAGAAGACGAAAAGTTACATTAACGGTACAGTGGGGCACTCAATGCCCCGGAGACACTGCTTTGGGTATAAATAACTGTCACTCATAAGAAGTACACATATTGATTGAAAGACAGTCAAGGTCAAGTAAAAGTCACAGGTGGTGGCCACTTATTAGGTATACCAACATAATGTAATCGGGGAACAAAAATTCTCTGGGGCATTGAGTGCCCCACTGTACGGTTCCAGGGTTAAAAACAACTTGTCCTTGACTAGATAAAAGGTCTAAATATCTAAAGATTCTTTGGTTTCCTCTTCGTTGTCACTATTTGACACCTCTTGCCGTAAAAGATGTGTTATTCATGAAATGCCACTTAAAAACTATCCTAAGATAAAAGGAATCTTAAAATTTCTTAATGAATAAATGAAACAGTAGTGTACAGCTATGCAAGTTCTTGTAACATTCAACACTTGATGTGAATGAAAAGGGGAAATTTTGTCGTCAGATGAAATGGACTGATTGTGTTCGAGATGGAAAGCAACTCTGTGATGTGGTTGCGTCCAAATCAACCGACACCCCTCACGGCTGACTCACACCTGGCCACCTACTGCGCTGAAAGCTGGTTTCCTCCTGGGACGGTAATGTAAAAGGAATAGCAGGGATCTTAAAATTTCTTAATGAATAAATGAAAGAGATCCCTGCTATCCCTTTTACATTACTGTCAGTGGTTAGCATTTTCAAAACACAGGTTTCAATTTCGTCCACATCACATATGACATTATCAATTGTCATTCAAGTGATACCATAAATTGGCACTACCTTTGTGGAATTTTCATCTTCACGTAAATATTTCATTATTTCCATTTCCTGGGATAATCTCAATACTACTAGCTTATGTTTCTCAGTCATGTTTGCAATTCACGACAAACTGGGGACAGAACAGTAAAAAAAATTACATTTAAGCAGTAGTGTGTTGCAAATATAAGATTATATTATGAACAGTGATGTGTTTTTAACAATGCAATGGTTGACAGAAACTGACAGTTAAGAGGGTGATAGATAACTGAAGTTTTGCTGGAACTGTTGATCTGAGAATGGATCTAGAGAGACAGCGCACAAGTCATTTCATGATGGGGAAACAGGAAGCATTAGTTCAACCATTGATACACGACCCATAAATGGAAGGAAACAAATAATTACAGGGTGATGTACAAGTCACACATGGGATGAAATAGCTCATAACTCTGGTGTTTAAAATGATTTAACCCTTTCCTTTTACAGTCATAGAGGACACTCAAGAATCGAACAGCAGACAAAACTTACTGAACCTTACTTTGTAAATCCGCAGTTCATTATACTGAACTTTTGATAGTCCTCGATTCTTTTCAAGGGATATCTCAAAAGAACATCTATAACAAGCTAACAACTATCAGAAGCTCAAGAACAGTACTTGAGTAGAAACTGATATGTTACAGCCAGAACCTGTTAACAAAGTTACAAACTATGTTCACAAAATTGTCTGTCTTTGTGAAGGATAAATGGTGGTCGTTTGAAAAGACTGCACATAATATCTGTGGTAGAAACATTGGCATTTATTTCAAAACAAATAATTTAAAATGATGGATGAAACATGTGTGCGACTTCTGCTCCACACTATATTGAAAGATGTTACAAAATAAGTAGCAAAAGTAATTAAAATTTCAGGAAATAATTCTCTTCTTTAGATTGCAGATTTTAAGCAGTAGAATGATATTGTGTCAAAGTGCAACATAAAACATGTGACAGAGCTTTCATTAAACAGAGGCTTGCTGTAGGTCCCAGAGAATAGAGATTATCGAGCAAGTGATTGCGTGGTTTGGGTCATGTAGCTGTCAGCTTCCATTTGGGAAATAGTGGGTTTGAACCCCACTGTCGGTAGCCCTGAAGATGATTTTCTGTAGTTTCCCATTTTCACACCTGGCAAATGTTGGGGGATGTACCTTAATAAAAGCCACGGCTGCTTCCAAGACCCATCTGTATGATGTAAAGCAAATTGAAATTTAAAGATATCCCAATTTTCGGTGTCAAGAAAAGTGTCCTCCCTGAAATATCTGTTATTTTATATCTTTCCACCGTTTCTACCACACCCTAATGAAGTTCCGGGCGCAAACTGTGACACATTTAGATGTGGCCCTGTTTTACGGCCGTATGCCCTCCCCGACACCAACCCTACGTGCAGGAATTTATTCACAATTGCACATTTCTGTGGTGGCTGGTTGTGTGATGAAAGGAGTTTATTCGTCCAAACATACCACCCAGTCCCCGAGTCAGATGAATTAACCAGATACAGTTAAAATCCTCAACTCGGATGGGGATCGAACCTGGGACCCTCTTAACCGAAGGCCTTGATACTGACCGTTCAGCCAAAGAGCCAGACCCTCTACAAGTCTATTAAAGAAACTACTTTAAAATCTTGAATTTGAAGTTTACTGAGAGTAATTAAAACAAGCACATTATCAAAGTTGCCAATTTACCATTTATCACTACCCAAAACAAAACAAAAAAATACTGTATGTATATATATATCATGAACAAACAATTCCCCCCCCCCCAATTTGCTTTACGTCCTGCCGACACAGAGAGGTCTTACAGCATCGATCGGATAGGAAAGGCCTAGAAGTGGGAAGGAAACGGCTGTGGCCTTAATTAAGGTACAGCCCCAGCATTTGCCTGGTTTGAAAATGGGAAAACACTGAAACAGTGGGGTTTCACAGCTGCGTGCCACTCACTGCACAGCCCACACTGTTTTTTTAAAACTGCTTGAGACTTTTTGACTCAAATTCTTCCTTGTTTCCATATACCTGTCAATTCTATTTCAATTTAATTTGTAATAAAGGACATCAGATAAGTGTATGCTTGGATCAATATGTGCAGAAAGAATCAGATGGGGAGGAAGTTGACAGTTCAAAAAATAAGGAAGATGATGCAAAGTGGGTATCGTTCTTTCAATCCTGTAAATCTGCCAAGGAGTTTACAGATCTACTGAAGTTAGTTGTTTAGTTGTCGGTGCAACAGATTAAAAATATAACTGATTAAAAACAAACTAGTTTTTGGAGGAAGTAAGGGAGCAAATTCTTGAACAAGAGAAACAAGCAGCTAAAATAGGTCTTCACATCTCCTTCAAAAAAAACAAAATCATGACAAACAACAGACATCCACATAAACACCTCAAAGTCCAAGAACAAAAGATTGAAATAGTAAAAGAATTCAAATATCTCAAAGAATGGATTAGTTGGAATGCAAAGCAATGGGATCCAGGAAAAAAAAACGTGAACTGACCTTCCAACTAACAAAAGATACATACAACAAGAAATCCCTTTCATGGGTGTCCAAAATTAAACATTATAAAACAGTGATTAAACCAAAAGCACTATAGGCAGCAGAAACACTAAACATGAATTTCAAAGGCCAGATGGAGAAACTCAGGCTAAAAGTAAGGAAAATATTAAGAAAGATCATAGGACCAAAATTTGATGATAATATGCATCAAGAATGAAATAATCTACAAGAAAATTGCAAAACTCTCAGATACTATGCAAAAAGGAAAGATAAATTTGTACAGAATGAACTGTAAAAGATTAACCAAACAAATCTTTGACTTCTTCTGTAATGGCAAAACAAAACCCAACTGGTTTAAAGAAACTGAAAAGAGCCTAGTAGAATTAAAAATTACAGAAAATTCACTATTTGATCACACAGCTAAAGTAATAACTAAATACGGAAATATAAGGTTCCAAGACAAATCTACATTAAAAGCCAAACCTATTATCTCGGAAGACGAGAGGAAATGAAGATCGGAAAGAATGAAGAAATACTGAGCACTAAGAAAAGAACAACACACACAGAAATGATTGATTCAAAGTTCCCCAAAGAGGTTGAAACGAAAGAAGAAGAATAAACTAGTTTTTACAGTATAAGATGAAAAACATCAGTGGTAGTGAGTGAATTTTATGACAATATTTTGAAAAATAAGAACTTACTAGTACAATGAAGTCATAAAAATATAGAAGCATGAGGAAAAAGCCCATTTTTTTAAACTTGTAAGTCAGCTATTATTTATCCCTCCCTATTGTAACCATCATCAATCCAGGAAAGTTGTCCCGATTTCACTAGCCTTATGTACGGCAACCCAATACAGAGAAAGAAAAAACACTAGTAATTCATCAAGATACTGAAACATTTCTTAAGCAACCTTTAAATTTTGTTTAGAGAAGTAATCATTGAACAACCAGGTCTGCGTTTGAATAAATTAAAAGAAAATATTTGAGAAAAGTGTAATCAAAAGAAGAAATAATCAACGTACCTCACTTTTAGTAGGAACCGTATCCGAACGCTGCCGAGGGATAGGTGCCAAAGCAACATTAGGTTGGAAGCTGCGCTCGAATCGTTCACTCTCCGACATTGGAACTACACGTTCTGGATGTAACAGCACAGGCGGGCTGTGACTCAGGTAGGCGGGCACATTCGTAGGCACCCTGTAACAGGAATCATATACCAAATATTAAAACTATGAAATGTCACAAACTCTGGTCAAAATAAGACACTGACACATATTATCAGGAAAGTAATCTCTAACATATTATTTCAATGGTAAAGACGTTAGTTTTTGGTACTTGCTATAATTTCTTTAATATGCAGTAGTGATTTTTTTTTTTTTTTTTTTTGAGACCAAGTTTACTACAAAAATGAACTATCATATAGTAGGTATCTAGTATCCTCGAACTTACAAATGAACTACTACTACTACTCCTGTGCCTTCTGCTCAAGCAACCTTTAAGTTATGAAGTTAGCTGATATCACAGTACAGTCTAGGTGAGTCTGAAATGGTCACTGTCTCAAAGAAGTGTGAGTTACCCGGCTTTTCCACCGAGTTTTCACCTCCTCACCGAAGGAAGACATGACTCTGCATCAGAGACTGCAGGCTTTCTTTTTCTGAGGTTCTAGTCTTATTCAATTCAATGCAATTTGTATTTACAGTTATCAGACAACGTAAAGCTATACACTATATACAACAAAAAACATATATTCTAATTTATATAAAATGAAAATCACACATTCTGATTTACAGTTCGATTATGGAATACAGACACCTGTTAATGAAGAGTTCTTTTAATTGCTGAAATATTTTACCAGTCAGATTTTTTACAGTATATCCTTATGCAGTTTGTTGTAGAGTAACATACCCTTTACATACGGGCTATGGTCCATCTTTTTAGTGCAGTTGGAACTTATGTGGTAATCATTCCTAATTATTGTGTTATAATTGTGGACCTCACTGTTATAGTCAATGTTTCATTGTGCTTAATAAACAGAATAGATTTCTAGATATGTTTGGAAGAAACTGTCATAATACTGAGTTATAAAAGAATGTTTGCAAGCATTTATATTCGGAATGCGGAAGATTATCCTTAGAGCTTTCTTTTGCAGAATAAATAGTCATTCAAAATATTTGTTTGCCACACAACCCCAGACAACTACGGTATCCCATATTTCAAGTGAGGGTATATTACTCCATAGTTCACTTTTAGTAATACATCTGTATCTACAATTTTGTATAGCCTATGTAATAAAACTATTCCTGATGTTAACTTTTTACGGACATGGTTAACATGATTCTTCCAAGACAAATGACTATCTAGAACAATGCCTAAGAATTTATAAAATCTGTTGTTTGTTTGAAGGTATGTGAAATTTAGCTGAATACTTATATCACCATCACAGTCCCCTTTAAAATCAAAGTTCACCACATTAGTTTTCATAGCATTCACCATAAGCACATTGCAAGTAAAAAATCTGTTGATATGTCTCAAGGATAAATTAAGATTTTGTACCATTGATTCCCTATCTTTTCCTCAAGTAATAACAGATGTGTCATCTGCATAGGATACAATGGCAGAGTTTACAAGTTCTGGCATTTCATTAACATACAGGAGATAAGAGGTATTCTGCTGTTTGTGATTTCAAAGGAAGATCTAATTGTTTTTACCTCATTATCTATTTCATAATTTACTTCAACACACTGCTTATGCTGTTGTTCTCTCTTGAAGATGATGAAAAGTGGATGATAGGGTATAGAGGACAGGCAGCAAGGTAGGCCAACATTCCTCATTCACTATTTTTGACAATTATAGTGCAGTAGTGATCATGTTTCAATAATGCAAGTGTGAATTGTTTTAATGTGGACTATTCTATTCATTCAGTACCATATACTTTTAATTTCAGGAGGTTATTAGTATTTTTGTAAAATCATGATACACCCTCTCTATTAATATTTTATTTTTAAAATCTAAGTTCAATTGATTTTAATAATAAAACAGTAATAATATTTTATTTTAAACAAACCAAACCCCATGCTCAGCCCAAAGATTACAAAGTGTTCTGTGGTCAGCACAACGAATCCCTTCGGTTTTCTAAACCGACCGGGGTCGCCACCTCACCGTCAGATAGCTCCTCAATTGTAATCTCGTAGGTTGAATGGACCTCGAAGCAGCTCTCAGATGCAGGTAAAAAACCCTGACGTGGCCTGGAATCGAACCCGGGGGCTCCGAATAAAATGCTGGTACGCTACGTCTACACTTCGGGGCCGGCAATAATAATAATACTAATAATAATAATAATAATAATAATAATAATAATAATAATAATAATAATAATAATAATAATAATAGCCTGTCTGGTGGCAATGCCAGTTAAGGCATCAAGTCTATACGATCTGACACCATGCTTAGCCGGTCTGGGTCTCGCTGGATGAAAAAAGTCTCCATCAGAATGTTGGCCCACAGAATGGCAAAAGTGGTGTGGTGGTATACAATTTCTAATCACTACGTAGAATGCATGCCAAAACCCTACACTCAGTTCCAAAACTCTCGACAGTTTTATTCAACAGCAGTAAACATTTTGCCGACACCGTGTAGGTCGCCCACGGGTGTCAAACAGAAGCCAAACGTTCCCAGATACTCCCAGCACTAAGGGCCATATGATAAAAGAAATAATACTTGGCAGACAAGAAATGAAATCAAACTTCAAATACAGTAGTTAAAATGGTTTTACTGAATATTACACTATCAAAATTAAGTTTATGTATTGACTAGGTCAACAATTTAAAATTTGCCTTTTTTTTTAAATCCAGTTCAGCTAGTTCTTGCTCTCACGCTATCCCACTGTTAATATAGTAGGCCAATTTAAAAGAAAATTACTTAATTACGTAGTGACAGGCGAGATCATCAGCACCTGTCATCGTTTCATATCGCATCATTTCACCCACATCACGACGCGCAGGTCGCCTACGGGAGTCAAATCAAACTACCTGCACTTGCCAAGCCGAACATGCCCTCGGACACTCCCGGCACTAAAAGCCATACGCCATTTCATTTCATCGCAAAAGTTAGGTGTATGTAAATTCAGGAGAAGCAGGTTTAAAATGTGATCCGTGCGGTCAAAATAACACTTCATAAGCCAGCATTAAACTATAGTTACAGTACCAGTAAGTAGTTTAACTGATGAACAGATTCGTAATGACAGATAAAACTATATTACACTAACCTCATAATGATGAGATGAACGTTGGAGAAGCATATAGGATTTCTTTAAATGTAAAAAGAGATACAATTTTTTTACTCCAATAAACGTGTTAGGAATTCAAAGATTACTGAAAAATGTAGTAAATAATTTTAAAAAATACTTTGAGTATTACAAACCAGCAAAGAAACAACACTTCATAAGCCAGCATTAAACCGTACCGTACTTAAATTGAGCAGTTCGACTGATAAACACATTCACAAGGTTTATTGTCAGATCTCTGCTAAAATAACTTCCGAGGGCTGGAAGTTCACTTACACATTTTTTAAATCCACATTACTCGCGTAGAGATTTTAAATATTCATCTTCCGTTTCTCTTTTCATTTTTAGATTTGTGAAATTGAAGAAGTTCATTATAATTTACCCAGTTCATCTATACACCATCAAGTTCTGAATTGGCAACAGAATCCAATAATCGCCAAAGGAAACTTGTTAATGTTCTAAAAGTCCAATGCTTCCAGTCATATCACGACCGGCATTCAGCACAACATGCCAGAAATTTATTAGAGTAACGTCTTTACATTGTGTCATTCGATTTGCAAGGAAGAATTTTACTAGAACATTCTCTGTCTCACAAATCAGTACAGCAACGTCCGTAAACAAGTAGTCACTCATTTCATTGCAAAACCAATGTGTGGTTTTAATGTTTGTTTTCCATGTAGCTTTGTAATGACATTTCACTTTTTTAAAGTGTTAAGAACAATTTTGATTACAGCTGAACATGGCTAAATATGATATGCTGTAACATGTTCTGTTTTAAAGAAATTGTATTATAATTAACACAATAAGTATTGAACAGGTCGGCCTATTAATAAATTACCTTATAAGAACTGAATCTCTGTACAATAACTCAAATCAATAAATCACTCACGAATATCAATCTTGACGTTCCCGAGTGAGTTCTTATCGAAAACGGTCGAAGGACTAACAAAGTAGGCTCGCATATCTCTACCACACCTTATCCGGAAATGTGTAATATGAGTAAGATTGGAATACTGTCTTCGTCATGTACTGGCCGTATTGTATGTAACTCCGATGAAGTCACGCAGAGTCGAGCTGTTTCTTCCGACCGAACTGCAATGTGCCCTGTAGTAACGAAATACTCACAAACGTTGTATTAACAAAGCAGGTGAGATCATCAGCATCTACTATAATGTCATATCACGTAAGTAGGTCTCTGCAATTTTAGGAGAATTAAGTTTAAAGTATGATCCACGAGGTCAAAGCATAACAATTGTTTCATTCGTTAATTTATCCAAGATATAATTATGTATTAATAAAGATATGGACACAACGAATGTACAATATGATGGTGTTGATGATGATGTTGTTCCCCTTTGTGGTATAGTGGTTAGTGTGATTAGCTGCCACCCCCGGAGGCCCGGGTTCGATTCCAGGCTCTGTCACGAAATTTAAAATGTGGTACGAGGGGTGGAACGGGGTCCACTCAGCCTCGGAAGGTCAAATGAGTAGAACGAGCTTCGATTTCCTCCTCATCCACCCTCGAAGTGGTTTTCCGTGGTTTCCCACTTCTCCAGGCAAATGCTGGAATGGTACCTAACTTAAGGCCACAGCCGCTCACAGTACTTCCCTTTTATACTCCTTACGATCTCCCCCCATTGCCCCAGAGGAGTGCGACAGGCTTCGGCAGCCGGTAACAATTCCTATCCTCGCCCCTAGATGGGGGCTTCATTCATGCCATTCCTGATCTTGCCGAATGACTGGAAACAGACTGTGGATTTTCATTAATAATAATAATAAACTATGTAGACCTAAATATCATGCATGCCAATGGTTTGTGAAGTATACGTCTGTCATAAATATAGCGTGTCTGAAGCTCACTGCTCCCTGTTTGGAAAATAATGGATTAGTAAATCGTCGACTCAGTTCTTAAATCTCTTTAATAGTTCATGTAGTTATCTTATTAGATTAGCCTACATAAAGATGTTAATACCCAACTACCTTTGTCATTAGGTTAACTTTGACTTCCACTACTGCGTTCATCAGATAGTTACCTGTAACTGCGCACTTTAGATAAACCATATTAAAGTCTACATAAGTAATATGTAAAATGTACGACACTTGTTAGGAACTTTATGGACCATTAAGCTAACATATTTTCCGTGAAATAGAAATAAAACTATTTTTCACTCTCGGGAGACAAAACGCACTGAGGAAAAAACAGCCTTAAAATTCTGTAAACAGACGCGCATGGAGAATGTTATAGGTGCTAGCACCACTGCGGGGCTCCTCTTTTCTCCCACCGAGATCGGTGACTAGGAAAGGCTGAGTTCTCTCCTCTTATTTTGGCCGAGAACAAACCACACTGCGTAAGGCTTCGCTACACAGATTCGGTGCGCACGTATTTCAGTACTGTATGTATTAAATTCAAATAAAATATTTGTTTTTATTTCTTTCGAACTTTTTGGGGGGGGGGGCACTCACCTTGCCCTGGCTACTTTCAGTCTTCGCTACTGAAGACGAACATCAAGGGCAGTAGAACATAATATTAATTAGGCAAAACATTGATGTGGTAATTTGACAATGCAGTAGGCCATGATTAAAACATATAGCCTAATTATGGTATTATAAACAACAACGCACCAAGCGGACTGTGCAGATACTCACATCTCCCTGAGTATTGGAGGTTGGCCCTTGACGTCTTTCGGCAACGTAGGGGGCCATGGCCGGAAGGCGGACGATACGCGACTCCACGAGTCCAGCCACAGGTACGGATCGGGGTACAGATGATGATAAGGGCTATATTGAGGCTCGGAATCAACGCCAAGACGGGCCTTTTTCAGCAACAGATCAGGGGAGTCCTTGATATCCGCATCCGGTACCCGCACCTGAAGCACAAAATCAGACATATACTAAAATGGGGTGAATACCATAAATAATAAACCTAAAAAATAATTAATAAAACAGAAATGAAATCAATATGATTAGCTGATACAATTAAATCAAAGATGATGATAATGGTGGTGATGATTATTATGACGAAAAATGATATTCATTTTTATACGAAAGATGATCAGAATTGCTTTACATTACAAAGGCGCTACAGGAACTAATTATTACGAACATAAAACCAAACTTGTGTTCTGTTAAATAGAACTTTTTTATAATTTTTATTTTTTAACTTATAATATAATGATCTAAATGTTTACATTATATACAGAGTTATACAAACATATATAGTGATTACAGTTCTATATCAAGGCGCGAAAGTCTTTTATCTTGTCTCTCAACGCATGGAGAGAGCATTCAAAGTCAGCATGCCCCTCCGTTGTGTTTTTTTCTCTTTCTCCACAATTACACTGATGCGAGTCCTTCCACCTCATTTGAAGAGAGCAGAAGAACTTAATGTTGCAGACGAGAGTTTTGGTATAGCGGAGAACAAAAGCCATCATGAATACGGAAGAATAGATGATTTAGGTGGCCATTAGGAATGTGGTTTGCCGCCGAATATTTCCTCATTAATGCTGGTTAATTTCGATACGTATTCCCCAAAAATTACTATGCCGACAATGCAACTTGAGGCTACAACTGCGACGTCCCTAAGCTACAGAACAAAACAATAATGTAGCTCCCCTGATACGAGAGTAAATCTGGAGATCGGAATTTCGATTGCTTTCCCTCCATCTTTCAAAATTCCACCATCTGCAGATACTCATAGAATCAACGAGATAACAGCCGCTTCCCTGCAACAAATCCCACGGAATTTGCCACACGCTGAGACTGGAGGGAAAAACAGATTGACAAATACAGAAGATAAAGAAATTTACCAGCAATTTGCAGAATTTACCTACATTAACTGAGATAACCTAAACGTCATGTTCTGTACACATTAATCATTAAGCATTTAGAGCTTCGATTCCAGGCTCGACCAAGAATTTTAATCTTGATATGAAGGTTGTAACGGGGTTACTCAGACTCAGGAGGAGCTGTCTGTTATGAGAGACAGCGAAGACAGTCACCTAATAGGACTAATGAAGTCGTCACGCTGTTCATGTGACACTCCAATATATGCAGGCAATTTGGCTTCGCGAGTCACAGTTTCCTTCCACGTGTTTAGGAATATATCAAACTTAGATATTTCCGACAATATTCCATCCGCATGCAAGTAGGTCATCCCTGAGCACTTCGACAGCATTGAAATCACTAAATGAACTGCAATAGAACTGAAGAATACCAACTTCAACATTACTAAGGAATGGCAGGGAAGACAAAATGCTAGGCCCGAGTCAACTTTGTCACACATAGGATCGTCACTGCCACCTGGATTTGAGCTTCCTCGGAAAACCTGGTCTACTCTTAACAGGATACGATCGGGCCATGGTAACTGCGCAGATTTCCACTACAAGTGGAAAAGAATTCCTATGCCTAACTGCGCCTGAGGTGCCTCTAAGCAGACCATCCTGCACATTATCAGCGAATGTCCAAAAAGAAAGTCCAGTGGCGATATCAGTGACTTTGCTCATGCACTTCCAGAGACAATTAGCTATATAAATAACCTGGATATAGATATATAGTTTGTTCTTCAAAATCATTGCGTGTTGTATCTGTAAAGCCATACGCTAAATAAATAAACAGCCACGGGACTTCCAGTTTTACGTGGCATCCTAACCACACGGACGTGGCTTTTAATTTCAGAAATCCCACATGTTTTACTGGGATTCGAACAGCGGCCATCCTGGTGAAAATTCGGCGACGATGTCACTCGGTTATAACGCTTCCTACCCCAATCCTCTGACAGAATAGGAATTAGTTTAGTAAAAGAATGCCTTTGTAAGTCCAACAGATACACACCCTGGATAAATATTATGTCAACTGTATCCGATTCGTTAGGTCACCAACATAATTTTTTCTGTAAATTTCATAAATGCTTTCTAAGTCGTGCGATTAGGGTCGTGCAACTGTGAGCTTTCATTCGAGAGATGGTGGGTTCGAATCCAACCGTCGGCAGTCCTGAAGATGATTTTCCGTGGTTTCCCATTTTCACACAAGGTTGTACCTAAATTAAGGCCGCGACCGCTACCTTCCCAATCCTAGCCCTTTCCCATTCTTCGGTCGCCGGAACCCTTCGATGTGTTAGTGCGACATTAAATAAGTAGGACAGTTTCTTCCCTTCGTGTACATGAACAACATCACGTGCCAAAAGTGCAACTTGAGTCGATCTATTCTGAATATGAGGAACAACATGAAGTTAGCGATCTCTTCACCGAAACATCCAGTTCAGTATCAGCGAACTAACGGTTAAAACTAGGGCCCGCATGTTTCTGACATGTCTTTTTTTCTTTATATTATTTCCATGGAAAATACAAGTTAAGAATTATTTTATCACGGTGACTAAAATTACGCAATATTCACAGGTCATATAAAGTCATATTTTGGCTGTTTTAATGTCATTTTCCGGTAATTTTTCATATTACGGTCATATTTCCCTTTGAATTTCCGTATTTTTGTCATATTTTTACCTTTCTTATTCCATTTTCACATACCCGCTTGCAGTCGTCTTAAAGACGAATTTTTCACATCTCCTAATTTTTGTCTGTAATTTCTTACAATTATGTTTCTTAGACATATATATATATATGGGTGAATTAGGAGGGTAAGCTGTATAGAAAGAGACAGAAAGGTGAACCTCAACTGAACTCTAATGATTTGACGTGTTTCAAATATGCCCCAATAACATAATACGATGCTGAGCGGTCTTTTTCCCGTTACAATTCATTGTTGCGTGAAAATAGAAGATCGTTCCTATTTGAGAACTTTAAAATGCATATGTAATTTGCTATGTAATTCCTTCTGATCGCCCACCAAAATGTGAAATGTAACAAAAACTTTTCAGTCTATCAAACACACAGCAATTAGAATATAAATTATAACACTACAAACATACCTGTAAAAATACACACAATTATACAAAGAATGACATGTTTCGTTCAACAAGAACATCCTCAGATTCTATCAAATCACTTTAAAAAAACATGCTTATATATGTACAGTGTTGTCTATGTTGCGTAAACTTGTCAATGATAGAGAGTTTAGACACAACATGAACCAGTACCGGGCGAGTTAGCCGTGCGCTTAGGGGCTCGCAGCTGTGAGCGATATAGTGGGTTCGAACGCCACGGTCAGCAGCCCTGAAAACGGTTTTCCGTGGTTTCCCATTTACACACCAGGAAAATGCTGGGACTGTACCTTAATTAAGGCCACGGCAGCTTCCTTCCCACTCCTAGCCCTTTCCTATCCCATCGTCGCCATAAGACCGATCTGTGTCGGTGCGACGTAAAGCAAAAAAAAACCACATGAAGCAGTAATGACAAAAATAAATTTGGCTGTGACAGGCTGTGTTTGACAGGCTGAAAAGTTTTTGTTACATTTAACTAAGTCGAGACTGGAAAATATGGTTTCATTGTTAACAAAACATCAAAATGTGACATTTATTTCATTCTGTGCAGAGTCGAGAGTTACTTCTAGATTGAGTAATTAAAGAAATTCACAATACCGTATAACAGTCTAATAACTTCTAGCATACCTGCCAACTTATAAAAAGAAAAATTCGGAAGATCCTAAAGCGGAAAATTTTTAACAACACGCGCATGCGTCACAGTCTTAAGGCCGGCAAGGTGGGAGATTATAAACAATACTAATATAAGTCAAATATATGTTATGATCACCCCTGAAATTAAATACTCATACAAAGTTACATCTTGATGAGTGTTCATCTGTTTCCACTTAACACTGGGAATACTTTTCGTGATCGTATAAAACAAGAAAATTAAGCAGAACATGCCTCCCTAAAAGACTGATAATATCGTTTCTTAGTTGAACTCATTACGAACACCACTAAAAATACTAAATCGATTACAAATTCGTCACACAATTCTACGAGTTTCAGAACTACCGCCAATGTTACACCTACACACAAACAAAGCCTTTCACAGCTGCTACGAAGCATGACGCAGTTACTAAAGTTGTTATATCACAGAACACCAATATACAACTGTTATATAAATTCACGGATTTCTTTTCTTCAAAATCACAGCCCGCTACTTGTTTGGGAACATCTCAGTGAATGAAGTAGCAGTTGAGGTCGAACAGGTGACAAAAGCACGGTGATAATCGATGTGATTATCGATACGTTTACTGGTCGAATTTCAAACACTGCATCTCGTATTACCAGCTACTATCGAAAGTCAAACAAATCCGATTTGACCCCAGAAAGCGAAACCAATCGCGGATATTCAAAATCCGTACAATAACGTTGTTCATCCGTACAATTGTAAAAAAAATAAAAAAAAGGACATTTTACGGAAAAACCGAAATACTTGGCAGGTATGCTTCTAGACCGAGTAATTAAATAAATTCAAAATACCGTATAATAGGCTGATAAAAATTCACATTAATATCATTATTATTATTATTATTATTATTATTATTATTATTATTATTATTATTATTATTATTATTATTATTGCCGGCCCCGTGGTGTAAGGGTAGCGTGCTTGCCTCTTACCCGGAGGCCCCGGGTTCGATTCCCGGCAAGGTCAGGGATTTTTACCTGGACCTGAGGGCTGGTTCGAGGTCCACTCAGCCTACGTGATTAGAATTGAGGAGCTATCTGACGGTGAGAGAAAGCCAACAATAACGGCCGAGAGGATTCGTCGTGCTGAACACACGGCACCTCGTAATCTGCAGGTCTTCGGGCTGAGCAGCGGTCACTTGGTAGGCCAAGGCCCTTCAAGGGCTGTAGTGCCATGGGGTTTTTTATTATTATTATTATTATTATTATTATTATTATTATTATTATTATTATTATTATTATTATTGGATGCGCTAGATTTTAAAAGTATATTTTCAATATAATGTTAATTTATAAAGCAGCAAAGTTTTGAAGATTTCAAAAATGTTACCCAAAAAATTTAAAGTCATATTTGTCATATTTTAATACTTTTAAGTCATAAATGCTTTCATAGTACCGTAATAACATTTTTAGGCCGTAAACATTCGGACCAGTATTCGGGAGATAGTGGGTTCGAATCCCACTGTCGGCAGCCCTGAAGATGGTTTTCCGTGGTTTCCCATTTTCACACCAGGCAAATGCTGGGGCTGTACTTTAATTAAGGCCACGGCCGCTTCCTTCCCACTCCTAGCCCTTCCCTATCCCATCGTCGCCATAAGACCTATCTGTGTCGGTGCGACGTAAAACAACTAGCAAAAAAAAAAAAAAAAAAATTCGGACCCTAGTTACAATATGTTTTAAAACAATACAAGGATACAAACATACATCTGTCAGAATCATCCAGAATTTTCCGTATATTTCATGACGATAAGGCTATTATAAAACTCTAAAAAGGAGCACGAAGAGTTAAATCAAAGGAACGGTTTATTTTTTTTATTTTTTTTTTAATGAACCGATGGTTCAATATACAGGAGCATTAATTTGCATTAGCTTGTCTATTGCAATACAGGAGAGAACAGTTAAATGGCAACGTTCATTGCACTGAGGTCGTGACACGAAACTCGGTCAAGGACGTACAAATACGGCTGCCATTCACTCGGCTGGTCACGGCTAGGTTACGCCTGCTAAGTTCCATCGGGCCTGCGCGACGATGACTGGCATTTGTCGCGGAACAAAGCCAAGAAAATACTACATTTTAAATAAATTAATTCAGTTCGGTAGTGCAAGACAACTCGGCTGTTTATGGGACAAAATATGGAGGATTTGTTTTTCCTTTTTTTATTTTTTCTCTACAAGTTGCCTTAAGTAGCACCGACACAGTTAGGTCTTACGGCGACGATGGGACAGGAAAGGGGCTAGGAGTGGGAAGGAAGCGTCCATGGCCTTAATTAAGGTACAGCTCGAGCATTTGACTGGTGTGAAAATGGGAAACCACGGAAAACCATTGTCGGGACTGTCGACAGTGGGGTTCGAACCCTCTATCTCCCGAATACTGGATACTGGCGGCACGTAAGCGACTGCAGCTATCGAGCGCGGTACACGGCTGCATAGTTTCTTTAAAACGTCATACGAATGGAGAGAGTTCAAATTGCATCCATCTCTAAGGAATCTGCCACCTGGGCGACTGCCTTAAATGCATATCAGTGGTGATTGACTGATTGATTGATCTACTGCACATCCGCTGGCGAGTCACAGTCGGTAAAAATCTGCACTCGTACGAGACCAGGTGGCGTCCTCAACCTTACGATTCTTCCTCTTCATGTACAGTCCGTTCCGTTCGACAACGGTAAATAGAAATCTTCCCTGTTTTAATAGCGCTCAACTTCTGAAACTGTCATCCCGATTTATAAGACGTGTTAGCGTCAAAAAGGTGAATTAAATGAGCATTTCAACTTGGGTTACGAGTTAACATAAAAGAGTAACCTCCGCTAAAATTCAGCACGTTTTCTTTATTTTTTTCAATTGGCTTTACGTCGCACTGACACAGATAGGTCTTATGGCGACGATGGGATAGGTCTAGGAATTGGAAGGAAGGTACAGGATAGCAATAGCCTGGTGTGAAAATGGGAAACTACGGAAAACCATCTTCAGATGCCGATAATGGGTTCGAACCCACTATATCCCGGATGCAAGCTCACAGCTGCGCGGCCCTTACCGCACGGCCAACTCGCCCGGTAGCACGTTTTCTAATGGCGGGTAAGCCTATAGATAAATAATCTTCGTAAGATACTTAACACATTACAATCCTTACCATTCGCAAAATTCAATGTTAAGGCAAGTTTTAACCAGTGTTGCCAATTTATATTTTCAAGATCCGCTAAATACTACTAAAATCCGCTAAGTTGGCAACACTGGTTTTAACAGGAGAGTTGGATCACGTAGCTATCATCTTGCGTTAAAAAGATAGTGGGTTCGAATCTCACTGTCGGCAGCCCTGAACATGTTTTTCCGTGGTTTCCCATTGTCACACCAGGCAAATGCTGGGGTTCACCTGTCAAGGCTACGGTCGCTTCCTTCCCACTCCTAGCCGCCCTTTCCTATCCCATGCTCGCCATAAGACCTATCTAGCGGCGTAAGAGCATGGTTGTTTGTTAGTGATGATGGGATAACAGTAATCAGATGACTCGTACAGTTATTATTATTATTATTATTATTATTATTATTATTTTTTTTACGTGCTACCGAGAAGGTAGCACCCTGGAATAACCCCGGACTGACTTTGGGCTTTTATCATCTGAGCATATCAGCCCGGCGTAACTAATCTTTTTTTGCCAGTGTGTTAAATCGGAGTTTACATGTACTAGTGCCTCTCCCTCCTTCATCTGCCCCGGCAGGTTACATTCACAACTGAAATCCCGTCAGAGACCATACAGGATATCTTAAATAATGAAGGAGACCGAAATCAAACGAGAGGCCTTTCCCTACCAACGATCTCTTACAGAAACTACTAGACGCAGATGGCGTGTGTTGTAGGGATAGCTATATTTTTAAAATGATAATTGTAATATACCCACCAACTGAAATAATATAAATATAAAATCCTTTATCGGTTTAAAAAACCCATGTTGCGAAAGTCTTAATTTTCAAATATGTTCGCTCATCATTCTGCTCTGTGATTGCAAATTAGTTGTCAGATGTATACTTCTTCTTATTCCTATTTATCTGTTTACCCTCCAGGGTCGGTTTTTCCCTCGGACACAGCTAGGGATCCCACCTCTACCGCCTCAAGGGCAGTGTCCTCGAGCTTCAGACTCTGGGTCGGGGGATACAACTGGGAAGGATGACCCAGCACGAATCTCACACGGAGTGACCTAGATTTGAACCACTGAACCCAGAGGTGAGAGAACTTCGCGATGCCGCTTTAAGCGAGGGGTGCTCACATACTATAAATAGTTTATCGAAATAAAATATAAATGTTCCCAAGAATGCATTTATACCTACACAATCGAGTAAAAGGAGATTACTCCATTTTCATCCTCTCGTAAAGCTGATACTGACTTATAGCTCACAAGTCAAAATCAGATTTTCTTTTATCATCTTTTTATTCGAGCCTTCTTCGCCGACTCTTGTCCGCTTTCAACACCGACATTATTACATTTCTTTTTCTGTACACAGTAATATATTGCTCATTTACGCAATTACATTTACTTCAACGGACACACAACTCTTCAAAGCGGCGAAACTCTGCCTTAGATTAATTATTAACCAGTAAACAACTTATATACTAAGCCACTAGAACTTGAAGATCATTAAGAACATCAGCAATATCACCGCCCTTGTTCGATCCTACGACTTAAAAGGGTCGCTTTGAGAAAAGACCATTTAATTTCTACGTTATAATTCAGGAAACATATTAAGGAAACGCTAAGGCATCGTTATCGTGGTGCGAACAAACTGGATTTCAAGGTATATTCGTATAGAATCAGACCAAGAACTATGCTCCAGGTCCTTGTTTATATCTCAAAATCTCATTTTTTAAATATCTTTGTATTAAACTACCGAGCTCGACAGCTGCAGTCTCGTGTGGGTTCGAACCCCACTGCCGGCAGTCCTGAAGATGGTTTTCCGTGGTTTCCCATTTTCACACCAAGAAAATGCTGCGGCTGTGCCTTAATTAAGGCCACGGCCGCTTCCTTCCCACTCCTAGCCCTTTCGTGTCCAATAGTCGCCATACGACCTATCTGTGTCAGTGCGACATAAAGCAACTTGTAAATATATAGACTATATTAAACACGTGCAGCGATGTATCACCCTGTGTACTTTCCCGAAATAAAACAAACGGCTCTAATTTAATAACAAAAAATCCCCCACAGGATAAATGTTGATGATGTTGATTTGCAGGGTATTCAGGAAAGAATAGGAATGATAACCACGGTCTCTGCAGCTCCCATAATAAAGAAAAGAACTAATAGTTTATTACAGTGAACAGCTATGAACTATTACTACTGTAGATATTCCATACTGTGTGTTTATATATTTTAAAGCAAAGTATGACAAACGTTTCTTGTTATTTGCCAAATAAAACACAATGGTTTATCTTGCTACACAATGAAACACAGAAAAGAGCTTTATAAGTTGGGAGAACATCAGTAAAAGTGAAGCCAGTTTTCTATCAAATTGTAGTCTTGCGATTTTGCCTACGCGAAGTCTTAAACTTAGAAAAAAAAAAGCGGCTTATTTCGGCCACATTTTCTGAAATGTATAAAGTCTGAGTCTCACAAATAGGAAAAGTCCTCTCAGTTTTATTTACTGCGTTGATGGGGTGAAAGTTCCTTTTGGGGATCATTGTAAGTATCTAGGTGTTAATATAAGGAAAGATCTTCATTGGGGTAATCCCATAAATGGGATTGTAAATAAAGGGTACAGATCTCCGCACATGGTTATGAGGGTGTTTAGGGGCTGTAGTAAGGATGTAAAGGAGAGGGCATATAAGTCTCTGGTAAGACCCCAACTAGAGTATGGTTCCAGTGTATGGGACCCTCACCAGGATTACCTGATTCAAGAACTGGAAAAAATCCAAAGAAAAGCAGCTCGATTTGTTCTGGGTGATTTCCGACAAAAGAGTAGCGTTACGAAAATGTTGCAAAGTTTGGGTTGGGAGGAACTGAGAGAAAGAAGAAGAGCTGCTCGACTAAGTGGTATGTTCCGAGGTGTCAGCGGAGAGATGGTGTGGAATGACATTAGTAGACGAATAAGTTTGAGTGGCGTTTATAAAAGTAGGAAAGATCACAATATGAAGATACAGTTGGAATTCAAGGGGACAAATTGGGGCAAATATTCATTTATAGGAAGGGGAGTTACGGATTGGAATAACTTCAATAAATTTCCAATTTTTTGAGGGAATCTGCCACCTGGGCAACTGCCCTAAACGCAGATCAGTATTGACTGATTGATTGAACTGATCATAGATGGCAGAACATCACGGAAATATTACCGTGGGCGGAGAAGATTACCTTGGGTGCGGTATTTTCCCATGATAACGGATCCGCAACACAAGAATAGGTGCCCAATGACGGTCTCTAAATCTTCCGTAAGGAGAGGGCACCAAGAGAACAAGAAGTGAACTTCGACTGTAATTCTGGAATATTTACTTTTGAGGAACCATAGCAAGCAATATCTTTGCAGTTTATCTTGCACACAACAAAAATCCAATAAATAGCACATCAATTATTTAAATGATGAAAATTAGTACCGTCGTGAACTACTGTTCACTTCTGAGAAATTAAGAGTGAAAACCCAAAGGAATCTCATGTTTATTATTTAAAATCATCAACATTAATTTCTTGTGAGAAAAATTGCCAAAGCGTCTGAAGCGAGTGTCGCTGTACTACATGCGGAGACCAAAATCAAAATATGTTAGAACTCAATCAGACGACTGGAGATAATGTTATATAGCCACTCCGAGTCCTCCTCTCTCTGCACAAGAAGGTAAAGAAATGATCCAAAGCGTAGCAACAGTCGGCGCCAGGCTCGGTTGCTCCATTCAGACGAAAGGGAGAGAGTGGAAGCGGTTGCTATGGTGATCTAGTCAATGGACCGGCGCCGGGCCTGGGTCATTCACAACCGACGCCGCCTCCCGCTCGATAAGAGACGCTCCATAGACGGCGCCGCAGGTCGTCGACATGACACAAACACTATGATAACACATCTTGTTTGTAAAAGCAATTTTATTGCGATATGAGCCCATTGTGTATTTTCCATTATGTCTGTCTGTAATTGGGACGAGCTGAGGGCGGAGAGATAAGGTCTGTAAGTATGCTACACCATTTCAACGGGTTCCCGTCAGTTGTTATATGAATGAGCCAATCAACCTGTCAGCAAAGTACAGGTCATTCAACCTGCGATGTCGCACACGTGATAAAGAAAGAAACGCTTTTTAACTTTCCTTCTTGTTCAGCTAGTTCTTACTTTTTGTAAGAGCACCAGGATGATAGCTTTCCGGAAACAAAATTGATACAATTCAACTAAAATTTGGAAAACATTTTTTTCCTGGATTTATACCAGCGAAGTAACAGCAATGAAAAAATAAATGTTAGTTCAATTATACCGACATATTCTTTTTTTAAATGTTAAATGAATCAATTTTTATATTTGTCATGATCCTTTTATTTTCTTAGACATGATCATGAAATTTGATCTAGTTACTTCAATATTCAAAAGTATAATAAAAGATTAGCATGTGTATTTTCCATTATGACTGATTGTAATTGGGACGAGTTGAGGGTCGAGAGGTAAGGTCTGTAAGTATGCCACACCATTTCAGCGTGACATAGGGCTAGTTAGTATGTTGATGAATATAAACAAATTGAAAAGTGGGTTCTTACCAAATAGATGAAAAACTGAAACTGATATCGTAGTTCGTTTCCTGTAATTACAATACAGTGTATCACTCATCCCGGAGAAAAACCAAATGTCTTTTTTTTTCTCCTTCAGTTTTTAATGTTTGCAATAACCTACTAAGGCCAATGCTCTCTATCCTTTGACACTAACGAGATAAATCATTTCGTCATAATGTTGAAGAAATAGACAAATTTTATTTCCAAATTATTCAAGAATAAAAATCAGTCCGCGTTAAGAACTAGGTAAGTTGGGTTAACTTGTTAATATTCTGAATATTGTTAATAAAAGTGACTTAGAGAAGTCAGTTTGTCTTGTGGGTAGTGTATGTTCTATTATTATGGACGTGGACATTATTGTCTTGTAACTAATTAGCTAATGATTGTAACTGAACTACCTAATAACAAATACAGTAGAGACAATACGCGACACTTCCGGATTTAGCCTTGTTAAAATTGGAGACAATTCGCAAGTGGCGCTCCTAGTGGCCTGACCTGAAAATTCGCGCTAAATTCAAATATCAATGGAAATGTATATACGGAAATGGATAAATGATTTACGTCTAGAAAGAAAGTGTTGCTAAAATATTAACTTCAAAGTTGCTAAAGCAATTCTGGATACATGAATGAAGAATTATTTAACAGGTTATTATTTAAAGACTGAAATTAGACGTATAATCAAGATGTGAAGTGGACTGCTGTGAAAGGGCTTGATCTTTCATTTATGCATTACTTTTTTAGCTTTAGCATACCTGCCTGAACTTTCAGTGCTAGATTTGTCTTTTTTTTTTTTTTTTTCTCTCATTTAAAAGCATTGTACATCACATTAGCTCACTTGCCAATAAAAATATCGGTACACTCCTTACACATATGATTCAATGAATTTACATTTAAGAGCTGGACAATTTTCCTTTTAACTTGAAGCCTACTAACAGAAAGAAAATCTATAAATTTAGCCGCAAAACATTCAAAATTTCCCTATAAGCAATACTTGCCATTACCTTAGAGTGAAGCAAATTTGCATTATCATCATCATCATCATCATCATCATCATCATCATCATCATCATCATATTTCTTAAATCACCCATATTTTCTTCAGTGCTTGACAACGCATTACGGCATTCCAAATGGGGTAACTTAGAACACAACCAGCCATACACATATGCATTTTCCTGAATTACATCAAAACCCACAGATCACACCTACAACAACACATCGGTATTGAAGGTTAACTGTTGCACTTATACAATAAAATAAGCTTACTATATTTTAATCCAGTTAATATATGGGTTGCGTAGGTCAGAAGTTTAGGAATTAGGCCTTCCATTATTTCCATTTTCTTGTCACGAGGGAAACGGAAGAAAGACCACGAATCCTTCTGCACTTCATGGTTACTGCAGCCAAACGCAGCACATATCTTTCCACTCATACTGACAGGAGATATAAAGGAATGACACACGCTACTATTTACTTATGTCAACTTAATGAAAACGCATAAATAATCCTAAAAACTTCACAAATACACGTGCTCTTATGACAGAATCAGTAACTCTCAGGTCACTCCGCTAGACAGAGCTCTAATCGCTATCCCTCGATATCTGGCCGAGTGTAGCGTATTGTCTCTACTCTATTTGCTAACAATACCCAAATGTAACTTATACGCATTGGTTTTGACTGTTCCACGTCAGAAAATAATGCCTCGTCAATACAGGACAAGTCACTTTCATTCTAGATCCAAAGCAGGTACTTCATTAATATTTTCAATTAAACAAAATCAAACCAAAACCACTCCTTAAAAAGCTGTTTCATATAACGCAGAATAGTTATAGACCTACAACATTTCCTTAATCGGTGATTTCGTACTGTTTGAAAAACAAAAATGATTCTCCCGAGAACTTTAATTTTTTGACTTAACTTGTTATTCCCTGTGATGGGTAATATAAGAGAGAAATGATGCTTGGAAAGAACAGATTTATTTCTCACACGTTACAAATGTAGTACGGTAAATACCTGAGTTTACATTACACTTATTGCATAAAAAATCCAAAACCAAACCAAACCAAACCCCACGGCACTTAACACCCTTGAAAGGGCCTTGGCCTGCCCAGCGACCGCTGCTCAGCCCGAAGGCCTGCAGATTACGAGGTGTCGTATGGTCAGCACGACGAATCCTCTCGGCCGTTACTCTTGGCTTTCTAGACCGGGGCCGTCATCTCACCGTCAGATAGCTCCTCAATTCTAATCACGTAGTTTGAGTGGACCTCGAACCAACCCTCAGGTCTAGGAAAAAATCCCTGACCTGGCCGGGAATCGAACGCGGGGCATCCGGGTAAGAGGCGGACACGCTACCCCTACACCACGGGGCCAGCTTTTACCACAAGAGCTGTAACAGATATTCTTTCTTCCTTAATCCGTTTACCCTTCAGTGTTGGCTTTTCCCTCAGACTCAGCGAGGGACCCACCTCTACCGCCTCAAGGGCAGTGTCCGGGATCGTGAGACTTGGATCGGGGGATACAACTGGGGTGGAAGAGGAGTACCACGCCCAGGCGGCCTCACCTATGCTGAACAGGGGCCTTGTGGGAGGGATGGGAAGATTGGAAGGCACAGACAAGGAAGAGGGAAGGAAGCGGCCGTGGCCTTGAGTTAGATACCATCAAGGCGTTTGCCTGGAGAAGTGAGAAACCACGGAAAAGCACTTCGAAGAGGGCTGAGGTGGGAGTCGAACCCCCTCCTCTTCTCAGTCGACCTCCCGAGGCTGAGTGGACCCCGTTCCAGCCCTCGTACTACTTTTCAAATTTTCGTAGCAGAGCCGGAGATCGAAGCCGGGCCTCCAGAGGTGGCAGCTAATCACACTAACCACTACACCATAGAGGTGGAGACAACATATATTCGCGAAATTTTTATATTTCTAGAACTCTGTAACAAAGCTAAATTCCGTGGTACTACAGCCTTGATGGACCTTGAACCACCAAGCGACCGCTGTTCAGTCCGACAAATCCTCTCGGCCGTAATCTGGACTTTTTAGACCAGAACCACTGTCTCGCCGTCAGATAGCTCCTCAATTGTTTTCATGTAGGCTGAGTGGCCCTCGAATCAGCCGTCATATCAAGAAAGAAAAATCCTTGACCTGGTCGAGAATCGAACTGGAGGGCTCCGGGTAAGAGGCAGGCTCGCTACCTATTGATCGCGGAGCCGACCGTAGAAGAAATCCTGTGGGAAAAACTGCGGCACATCGGCGCCTCCGAAACACGTCATAGTGGTCAGAGGAAAAAATTACAATTCAAGAACCACACACACACACACACACACACACACACACACACGCACACACACACACACACACACACATACATACATATATATATATATATATATATATATTGCTAGCGGCTTTATGTCGCACCGACACAGATAAGTCTTATGGAGACGATGATATAGGAAAGGTCTAGGAGTAGGAAGGAAGCGGCCGTGGCCTTAATTAAGGTACACCGAGCTCGATAGCTGCAGTCGCTTAAGTGTGGCCAGTATCCAGTATTCGGGAGATAGTAGGTTCGAACCCCACTATCGGCAGCCCTGAAAATGGTTTTCCGTGGTTTCCCATTTTCACACCAGGCAAATCTTGGGGCTGTACCTTAATTAAGGCCACGGCCGCTTCCTTCCAACTCCTAGCTATTTCCTGTCCCATCGTCGCCATAAGACCTATCTGTGTCGGTGCGACGTAAAGCAACTAGCAAAAAAAAAAGGTACAGCCCCAGCATTTGCGTGGTGTGAAAATGGGAAACCACGGAAAACCATCTTCAGCGCTGGCGTCAGTGGGATTCGAACGTACTATCTTCCGGATGCAAGCTCACAGCTGCGCGTCCCTAACCGCACGGCCAACTCGCCAGGTGAACCACATAGAAACATATACAACCAAGGCTATGAAATTACTAGGAATTCTCTACCGCTTCACAGAAATTTCTGATCTCACTGTCCTTCCGTCACTTCTTCCTCACGTTCATTCAACCTCTCTTGAACTACTGCTCTCCGATTTGGACAACAGCCTCTTCCTCCTCCAGTATTAACCAGTTAGACAGATCAATATCCTTCTTTGCTGTAATTGTACGGAACAGAAACCCCAAGCTCAGAAATCTGTCTACGCAGCAGGCACTAACGGCAATCAATGTGTCACCGCCGCACATCAGGCGACAGGTAGCTGACCTGAGTTTCCTCTACGGTATCTTAAATGGGCATTACCGCTCGGAACATCTTGCCTCACTCTTCTCTCTCCGTGTTCCTTCCCGCTCCACCAGAATCAAATATCTTCTCCACATTCCCCACACTCAGCACTCTCAATACTTCAACGATCTTTCTTAATCCGCCTCCCAACTTTCTTTAAGGCTATTAACAGGAGACAAAAGCTTGATATAACATCAAATTAAAGTATATTCCAGAGCAAAGCGGAGGCGGGACAGGTTTTTCTCCGGGTACTCCGGTTTTCCCTGTCATCTTTCATTCCAGCAACACTCTCCATTCTCATTTCATAGCATCTATCAGTCATTAATAAATCACTTTGGGAGTGGCGACCCCATCGTACTAATAGCCTATATCTGCTTCATTCATACCATCCCTGACCCGGTCAATGACTGGAAAACAGGTTGCAGGTTTTCGTAAAGTCTTTTAAGGATAAGTTGATAGTCTTTTAAGGATAAGTATATGTGAGGTGGTTATACCGACATCTTGACCCACAACTACTCGGCTATGAACATGGTTTTCGATTTGAACAGTTGTTATTAGTAGGCTGTGTACCTGATCTTGTTATCTTTTGTTATGTTATATTTTATCTTGAATGTTTAAATTTGTTAATTAGTCTGTTGACAATACATGTAAAATGTTCTCAGTGTAGCTGTATCTTGTACTTCGTGAATAAATAAATAAATAAATAAATAAATAAATAAATAAATAAATAAATAAATAAAACATTATTATTGTTCTTAGACGTACCACTTTAACGTAGGAGTAAATGTCAAAACAGTTAAGGTAGGAAAGCTAATAATTTCGTGTGGCTATTTCTAGGCGAGTGCAGCCCTGGTATGGCAGACCCTCCGTTAAGGGAGGGCGGCATCTGCCATGTGTAGGTAAGTGCGTGTTATTGTGGTGGAGGGTAGTGTTGTGTGAGGTATATGAGTTGCAGGGATGTTCGGGACAACACAAACACCCAGTCCCCGAGCCACTGGAATTAACCAATGAAGGTTAAAATCCCCGACCCGGCCGGGCATTGAACCGGAGACCCTCTGAACCGCAGGCCAGTCCGCTGACCATTCAGCCAACGAGTCGGACTGGTAGGAAAGATGAAAACAAGGGACAACGGCAATGTCGAACTCAGGCTGGATCCCAATGGTCGCCCTGACGGGATGCACAGTCGTCGAGAGCAATGGAATTTGCTACACATTAAATCAGTAAACAGCAGGCAGGCAGGGGTCGCTTACTTTTAAATTACTCAGCAACGAAATATTTTACGATCTCTGGTACAGTCATTAGTGTGCAAAACACAGGAGCGTCGAAGCGTAGGCTCTCTAATTGCCAGTTCTGTATAATTAGGTGTACATTCTGAGTGAGAGAGAGATGGAGGAGGAAAGGAGAGGTTCATGCCCTAAGCCACAGACAGTATCAGTTGCTAATACATGCTTCTTACTTTCCCCGCACCCAAAAACATAACGAGTACTTCGGCACGTGCCTGCGGAATTCATTTCGCCACTGTTGCCAAGAATGTGGCCAGCATCTTGCACACCCCTAATCTATTTTGGTGAATCCATCAAAAACCTTACCAACATGTGCGCTACTTCTAGGCAGACTAAACACGTAATTCATACTTCTCCTCTTGAGCAGATCTTAGGAGAGAATAATAGTATATCAGCGCCCACTGCCACACTCTAATCGGTGTCAAGGAACTCTTCCAGTAATATCGGTAGACTTTACTGTAAGCGCGCGTGAGGATCCATAGAATCATTATATGAAGTTTATGACTATAGTTTTATAGCAGTATTCATAGGACTGGTGATTTTCCGTCTTAAGGGGAAATACAATTAGATACTCATACCTTCTTGAACTTCAGTCACAGCTAACGATAGCAGAGGTTTCATCCTTCGAAGGATGGTGGTATCCGGGCACGCCGGCTTCGGGTAATTATTGTGGGAGGAAGGGTATGATTAAGATGAACTAGTGACGGGACGATAGAATGAAAATTACCGAATTATTCGATAGTCGTTAACTACCGTTACAACCGACTGTTTCCATTTGCATTCGGTTTATCATTCGGAACGCAAATTGCAATTGTTTCCACTTGTCGGCGCTGTAATCGGCCTTCTCTTTCGTCATGGAGTAGAGTTGATGCTCTTTGGCATAAACCCCTTGACTAACGCGAATTGTGGTGTAAACATAAACTAACAAAGGGAATTTTAACATGTTCGAATTTATTTCCCCCTAACAGACTCGGACTCAAATTTGTATAATGATCAATAGATAATCATGTTATAGTTTTTATAATTGCCTTTGCTGGTGAGATGTAGTGTTTACAGTTGCACTATGTCTTCTGGTATAGGTAGAGCAATTTTGTTACTTTCATACATCTGTCTCTGTCTTATCCTTGGCTTTGATAATATGAAAGTGACTGAGGTATGAGCGATGCTAGTACTGCGATTCCTTATGCAGCCAGTCCCTGTTATGAATGGTGCGAAAATATCACTCACAGGGTCGGTTGGTGCATGCATTTCAGTGGGCTTGACAGACTGATATGTAATAGCAACTTCTGGCTCGGTGAGGAAAGCAAAGGGAAACTACCTCACTCCTCATTTCCCTAGTACACCTCTATAGTGATACCTGGGCTATCTATGACAGCTGATGGTGTAACTGTGGAGGATCAAACCAGCCTTTGGGGCTGAATACCCAACATACAGTTCTTATAAATACTTTCCATATCCTAACCACGAACCTCTAATGATTAATTGAATGGAATTATTTTTAGTATTGCGTGACCATAGAAAAATATGTTGTCTTTTCATTTAGTTTAGTTTGCTGTATTCACATTTCTTTAATACGGGGCGCCATTACAATAAGGTGTGAACCTAACTTTCGTCTGAAATTACCTAACATTTGTATATGAATCTGTTTTGGAAAGTATTCACTAATTTTCATGTCACAGAAGCGACAGTTTTATTCGAGAGCAAGTCTCAGGCAGCCCCCAAGGCACCGGACTCCCCTCTAACATTTGTTATTTTATGAGAAGACGACCACACATTCATTTAATTGTGGTTAGGGACACAAAAATGCATTTTATTTTAAATGAAACGTAATGACCACAATTACTCGTACTTTAATCGGGAGTTTTTATCTTATTTTATAGACCAACTTACTTCAGTTTCTAATCACTTCAATTGTGTAACGTTTGTTAATAGTCTCTATATTTCCGCTTATATCACTACCAACAAAACAAACACGCTATACAAATTGGTAGTAGAATACAACAATCCACATTTATACATTCGATCTTTGTAGTTACTAGTAAATGACTTATTACTAGCAAATACAGAAGAGACAATACGCGACACTTACGGATTTAGCCTTGTTAAAATGGGAGACAATTCGACGGTGGCGCTCCTTGTGACTTGACCTGAAAAGTCACGCTAAATTAAAATATCAATGCAACTGTATATACGAAAATGGATAAATAAATTACGTTTAGAAAGAAAGCATTATTGAGATATTAACTTCGAAGTTGGTAAAGCAATTCTGGATAAATGAATGAAGAATTATTTAAAAGGTTATTATTTAAAGACTGAAATTAGACATTTAAACAAGATGTGAAATGGACTGCTGTGAAATGGGTTGATCTTTCATTTATGCATTACTTTTTTTTGCTTTAGCATTCCTGCCTGAACTTTTACGGTTAGATTTGTTCTTTTTCCTCATTTAAAAACATTGTATCATCACATTAAGACACTTGTCAATAAAAATATCGGCACATTCCTTATACACATGATGCAATGAATTAACATTTAAAAGCTGGACAATTTTCCTCTTAACATGAAGCCTAGTAACACAAAGAAAATCTATAAAATCCCAGCTTTAATCTGAGAAGGGATAAAAGAAAGAAAAGCATGAAAATGTTGTCGATAGCGATGCTTTGAGGAATATTTACGTACAATTAGAGTAAAAATGCAACATACCCTTGGCTGTATAGTCGAAGATTTTTAAAGTGGCTGGCCTGGAAATGATCTGAACAGATCTTATAATTCATATATAAGCGTAACGTCCCTTCTTTCTTGTACACCTTATCCAAATCACTTCTGTGACATTTCAAAACCCACAGATCACACCTACGACAACACATCGGTATTGAAGGTGTCACTGGAAGAATATTTATGCAAACACAATATTACTTACATTTTCTTGTCACGAGGTTAGCGAAAGAAAGACCGCGCATTCTTCTCTACTTCATAGTTACTGCAGCCAAACACAGCACATACTGAGAGGAGATATTAAGGAATGACACACGCTACTATTTAATTATGTCAACCCACTGAAAAGGCATAAATAACACCAAAAACTTCACACACAAATATACGTGCTCTTATGACAGAATGAGTAGTTCTCAGCTCTACCCGCTAGAGAGAGCTCTAATAGCTGTCCCTCGATATCTCGCTGAGTGTCCAGTATTGTCTCTATTGTATTTGTTACTAGTTACTAGCAGTCGAGCACCGCAGTACAAAACGTATGTCACTACTTTCTAACAAATGTCAAACCGAATGAAAACTAAGGAATATTTTCATTAGATAGATACGCTTCACAATCGGTAGTCCACCGATAGTTTAAAATATTCGATATTCCGAACATGAACATGAACACAGGCATGTGAAATGAGGAACAACTATTAATGCAAACATTCCTATATAATAATATTCACAAACAAACAAACAAACAAACAAACAAACAAACAAACAAACAAACAAACAGAACAATAATAAAGCTTGTTTCTCAAATACATTTTTTGATGGCGTCTTCGGTACGGAGTTTTCCATAATATTCACAAGTAAACAGAGAAGTAGAACCTGATTCGTAAATAAATATTTTGAAGGAATGTTTGATGTACGAAGTTATCAAAAATTAATCACCAGTAAGAAAATTAGAACTTACTTCATAAATACATTTTTTGAATAAATGACCTATTTCATGATTACAAAATGTGAAAAGCTCCACCACCGGGCGAACTGGCCGTGCGGTTAGGGGCGCGCAGCTGTGAGCTCGCATCCGGAAGATAGTGGGTTCGAACCCCACTGTCGGCAGCCCTGAAGATGGTTTTCCGTGCCGTCCCATTTTCACACCAAGCAAATGCAGGGGGTGTAACTTAATTAAGGCCACGGTCGCTTCCTTCCCACTCCTAGACCTTCGCTCTCACATGGTCGCCATAAGACGTGTCTGTGTCGGTGCGACGTAAAACAAATTGTAAAATAATAATAATAATAATAATAATAATAATAATAATAATAATAATAATAAAATACCGAGCTCGATAGCTGCAGTCGCTTTAGTGCGACCAGTATCCAGTATTCGGGAGATAGTAGGTTCCATTTTCACACCAGGCAAATGCTGGGACTGTACCTTCATTAAGGCCACGGCCGCTTCCTTCCCACTCCTAGCCGTTCCCTGTCCCATCGTCGCCATAAGACATATCTGTGTCGGTGCGACGTAAAGCAACTAGCAAAATAATAATAATAATAATAATAATAATAATAATAATAATAATAATAATAATAATAATAATAATAATAATAATCTACCACCTTCTCCAGATTTAACGCCTTAGCTGCCTCCGAAGGTTAATGAATAATGCCATTTGCTTTACGTCCCTACTTTTAAGGTTTTCGGTGACGACGAGGTGCCGGAATTTAGTCCCGCAGGAGTTCTTTTATGTGCCAGTAAATCTACCGACACGAAGCCGACGTATTCGAGCACCTTCAAATACCACCGGACTGAGCCAGGATCGAACCTGCCAAGTTGGGTCAGAAGGCCAGCGCCTCAACCGTCTGAGCCACTCCGCCTGGGCCTCTGAAGACTACCAAACTCCACGTTTTAGAGGGACTTTACATCTAGGAGGAGATTTTTCTGGAGGGTGGGGCGGCAAAATCCTACTCTATCCCCGTAAGATAATTTATAGGGGGGGGGGGGGCAGAAAACTCCTTGCCTCCTCCCCAATCTCAACCCCAATGGTGGTATCCGTACGAGAAAATAAAGACGTGAAAATGAAGAGACTCCCACGAAGGTCGCATAGAAAACATGAAAGTGAGGGGCTCGGCACAAGCAAGTAGTTGTCAGTTGCGGTCAACGTCCACATTTCCAAGGTGAGAGATATTTCGAATAAGAAATGAGAGATAATTTGCCGTCGATTATCGAAGAGAAAAAGAATTAACAAAAGGAGTCGGATAGAAGAAATGAGGAGCCTATCACAAGAAGAAACTGCCAGGCTCAGCTAGAATTCCTGTGGTCAATATATAAACACACCCAGTTTGTGAGTCCCTGTGGATGGGTGAATTGGCAGATGCTCTACCGCTGAGTTCTGAAGAGAGCAAGACTTAACCAAAGAAGGTCGGATGGGAGAGTTGAACCACAACAGAAACATCGGCAACCGCGGTCACTTCACACGCTTCGAAGTAGAGAACGCCTTGGGGAAAGGTTACAGAGAAAATTCGAACGGGGCTGTGTCGGAGTCATGGCCGCAGTACTTGACGTACAAGACTCACGGCGTGATAGGTAGCAAGTCAGTACTACTTTCACGGTTATCGTAAGCACCGAGATGTCGAATTTTGCCCCACAGCTTGGTTTTTTAATTTGCTTTACGTCGCATCGACACAGATAAGTCTTACGGCGACGATGGGATAGGAAAGGCCTAGGAGTGGGGAGGAAGCGGCCGTGGCCTTAATTAAGGTACAGCCCCTGCATTTGCCTGGTGTGAAAATGGGAAACCACGGAAAACCATCTTCAGAGCTACCGACAGTGGAGTTCGTACCTGCTACCTCCCGGATTCAAGCTCACAGCTGCGCGCTTCAAACCGCACGGCGAAGGAGTTCTTCTACTTGCCAGTAAATCTACCGACACGAGTCTGGCATATCTGAGCGCCTTCATATGCCATTAGACTGAGCCGGGATAGAACCCGCCAACTTCGGCTCAGAAGGCCAGAGCTTCTATCACTGGGGCTGCCAGTCATAAAAGGAGAGGAAAGTTGACCAAGGCACGTCTAAGACGAAAAATGATACGAAGAGGCTGGTGGTATACGTGACTGGAAGCAATGTCAGATTCAACTGAGGCCCGCAAAATCGCTACATGCGCCCATGGCGATTGTTTGTTCTCATCTCGGAAAACAATAACGAAAAATAAAACTCTATTAGAACTGTTGAAGAGATGGGCAGAATATTATAAAATGGATCCATCTCGTATTTTTATGTGGGTGGAAGCGACCCCGCGTGACCCCAAGGTTAACCCGTGGGCTAACTGGTCGCCTGACGTCACAGACAAGGTGGTATGAACTGTGGGAGCGTCTGCAAGTCGCCTGTAAAAAGAGGAAGACTCCTACGAGAGTATAACCGCGCAAATATACACAGGTATGGTACTGAAGTAGGTGAGGAAATCTAACGGGTAAGGAAAGTTGTACAGGGTTCGACGCCCGGCTCTCATACCTCTAGACCACTACCGCTCCCACGTGGACCGCTCCACCCACTTGGGCAGACTTGATGAATGACGGTCATGCCACAACGGTCAATGCTCTTCCACCAGAACAATGATCTAGGCTAGACTTCGGGTACATGCAAAGTGCATAGGCCCTACGTTATGTATTAATCCGTCACTGATGGGAGAATCATGGAGCATGTACAAAGTTATCTAACTCCCCCGCTACTTTCCCCTAATATTTAGGGATGCAGTTATAGGCCTACTCGGGATGCAGGAGTAATCCCGTCTATCGGAGATTAGTGGCAGCAGAAGAAACAAATTACATTACTACAATGGTCAATGTAATGTTATTGTTGATCAGTTTTATGAGCTTTCGATACTGTAGGCCTTCACATTTAGTTTTCTTCCGATTCTGGGATATTAAAACATGTAATGTAAAGGCAGTCCTTGCTTGTATGAATGAATAAATAAATAAATAAATAAATAAATAAATAAATAAATAAATAAATAAATAAATAAACAGCTATACATTTATTTTTTAAAATTTCAGATAAATAATTAATGATTTGTTCGTTAATTTCTTTAGCTGGAAGCGAACTTCTTAATGCGAGGCATGTCTTGAAAATTAATTAACAAGAATGCATAGAGTCTGTTTGTTAGTTTTAGGTCATCTGTTAATCTCGAGGGCAGTTTAGTTTGTATGTTTTACTGCCATAAACATTCTAGTCCTAGTAATCAAACAGCACATTCTGCAATTCTCTTTTATGTCGATAAATAATATTCCGACAACTCTACATTCTTGCAGTAATGAAACCACCGTGTGCACCGCAAAAATACTATTCTTCCGTTCTTGCGTCATATTAACTTACATCTCTTTGTTTGAAACTCTGCCTGTTACTACCCATTGATAAATTTCCGACCATTGAGTGGAAGGCAGTGCTTAGAACACAAAAGGAACATGACAAATTCACCATAATTAATCAGACGCCAGGACGATGAACGAGAGAGATTTCGAAACAGCGCACTATATCAACAGCAGCTCCTAATTTGAGCAGCTAGGAATTTCAAATGAATTTGATTAAGCAAGAAACAAGACGAGCTAACACAGCGGTTGACAAGACAAAGCGGTATACGCTCGTTAAAACAAGTATGTACATCAATTTTGGTCACACTTTACTAATTTCTTCATTCAAAGGTTTCGTGTCGTTTAATACACGTACTGAAGTGGAACCTACCCACAACAAAGCCTCTACTGGGTGGAAACCTGACCGTAACGGAAACACTCGCATTATACCATGAAATATACCGGGTGATACTCTTGTGCCTACTACATTTTGTTTTATGCAGCCTAACAAGCGTATGAAACAAGAGATCTACGAATCCACAATCCGCTATTACAAGTCAAAATACAATCTTCAAGAGTTTCGGAGTACGAGGCACCCACCATACCTCGACACTTCGTGTTTCCAGCTACCCATGGAGGGCATTCACGAAATAGATACGATAGCCCTCCCAGGTTCCAGAGACACCACATACTCAGCGCATATTTTCCCATATTTAAACAACTCATTTCTACCATGGTTAAAATTAGCTATTTGCAGTGATGTTAATAATTTTTAAGAAACTAGAGGCTTTACATTTGAAAGTAGTTACACTTTCTGGTTTTGAAGAAATTAACTGAAATCTCCCCAACTTTTAATTTGGATAGCTTTTATAAATAATTTTCTTCCCAAAACATTGAGTTACCTACGTGAGGCTGGAGCTAGACATTCACAGTGATCAGTGTTGTAATGTGAACTCAAAATGGGTGAGATTTTTTTTCTCTAAAGTTAATTTAGATTATGTTTCAAATACACTAATGCTGGTATCTTATGTTCTAAGTATACCTGGTTCAAACGCATATGTTGAAAGGAATAGATGTTCAGGAACTCAGAAAAAGTCAGAAATTACTGAAGTCTCAAATAATTGTTATCACAGTTTTCAGAAATTTCATGACTTGATAAAAGGCTGAAAGTGAACAGTCACTCAGAACAATTTACGTTGTGTTCATTTTCCTTTGGTTATGTGTGAAGGAAAACGAACCTTACCGTACACTACTGTACAGATTTATGTTTGTAAAACCCATTTGCGCACTCCTACAGTATATGAATGTAAGGTTAATTTTCCTTTATAAACATCCATATCAAAACGGGATTGTAAATAAAGGGTACAGATCTCTGCACATGGTTATGAGGGTGTTTAGGGGTTGTAGTAAAGATGTGAAGGAGAGGGCATATAAGTCTCTAGTAAGACCCCAACTAGAGTATAGTTCCAGTGTATGGGACCCTCACCAGGATTACCTGATTCAAGACCTGGAAAAAATCCAAAGAAAAGCAGCTCGATTTGTTCTGGGTGACTTCCGACAAAAGAGTAGCGTTACAAAAATGTTACAAAAAAGTTTGGGCTGGGAAGAACTGGGAGAAAGAAGACGAGCTGCTCGACTAAGTGGTATGTTCCAAGCTGTCAGTGGGGAATGAAATGTCTTATGGCTTTTAGTGCCGGGATATCCCAGGACGGGTTCGGCTCGCCGGGTGCAGGTCTTTCAATTTAACTCCCGTGGGCGACCTGCGCGTCATAATGAGGATGAAATGATGATGAAGACAACACATACACCCAGCCCCCGTGCCACTGGAATTAACCAATTAAGGTTAAAATCCCCGACCCGGCCGGGAAGTTTTAATAATGCATAGGGAGAAGGTTGTTAACCTGATGCGCAATAAATTAACAAGCGAAATGTGATTACCCGTGTCGTGTCTCCGGTATACCAATTATTTACAGTACTTAATGTGGGTTTAAAAATAAAATGACTAAAAGTAATAAATTTATGAACTTAATACAAAGACTCCTCCGATTTACAGCGTTATTCATCAAAGTTGTCCACCTCAAATAACTCGTGAACTGTTAAAGATATTGACATTTTGTTTTCACCTTCAGTAATGTTACAAAAGGGCTAAGTACTGTGTCACCGAGCTCGATAGCTGCAGTCGCTTAAGTGCGGCCAGTATCCAGTAATCGGGAGATCGTGGGCTCGAGCCCCACTGTCGGCAGCCCTGCAGATGGTTTTCCGTGGTTTCCCATTTTCACACCAGGCAAATGCCGGGGCTGTACCTTAATTAAGGCCACGGCCGCATCCTTCCACTTCCTAGGCATTTCCCATCCCATCGTCGCCATAAGACCTATCTGTGTCGGTGCGACGTAAAGCAAATAGCAAAAGTACTGTGTCATGACGTTAATATTTTCTGGGATCATGGTACTAACTTCACCTTTTTAAACGGTACCACACTATTTTGTAAACATGGCCTTAAATCTACAAACATTACAAATTGAGCACCGTGATTATTTTGAAAACCGAACAAGTACTTCTCGAAAAAATATTATGTATTCAAACATGCCTCATTTGCCAGCTGAGGACTAATCTGTTCGATTCGCATATAGAGTTCCTAGACAGGTATTCTTTCTGTGCTCATAATTAATACACTATGATAAGGTAACTGGTAAATGAAAAATTAAATGACGTGTGGCTTTTAGTGCCGGAAAATCCGACGAGGGGTTCGGCTTGCCAGGTGCAGGTCTTTTGATTTGACTCCCGTAGGCAACCTGCGCGTCGTGATGAGGATAAGATGATGATGATGAAGACAACACATACACCCAGCCCCCTTGCCAGGGAAATTAACCAATGATGATTAAAATTTCCGACCCTGCCGGGAATCGAACCCGGGTCCCCTGTGACCAAAGGCAAGCACGCTAACCACTCAGCCTTGGAGCCGTACACTGGTAAATGACAAAACGGATGTAGACCTTGAGCTACAGCGGATAACCTAGCCCTGTGAGCGTGATCCAAGAACACAAACGATATTTTGTCACAGATACTTCCGTGACAGCGTATCTGATATATCGGTGACAAAGTAACAGACTGTGATTTATCGACCATATCTAGCCCCAACCGCTGTGTTCTCTTCTAGTAGAGCTACTAATCCACTCACCACTGGACTAAATTACTGACCTAGTGCGAATCAGCCTACAAAGGCAGAAGGTGGGTTGTAGCAGTAGTGAGTGGTCTACGGCCAGATGTATTCGTGATTGACAAGAATCATTCAAACCCCAGATCATTATACTGAACCAATCGCTGAACGGACCATTTCTCCACAAGTGCATGGAAGTGATGACCGATATTTCAAACAATTCTCCCAGCGACGAGAGACCACACCTCAACAGTCACGCTCTCTAGCAACTCGATCTGAACCGGTCCCTCACTTGCATATTCTATACGCATCTGCAGAAACATTCCACGCCAGACGGGATCGGCACACTAACAAGTGATATCTTTGACAAACTCCGGTTTCAATGAAAACAATCATCATGTGCTGTCTTTCCAAGTTTTACTTAACTACAAACCTGTTTAGTAAGAATTACGAAGGCCGGCTCCATAGCTGAGTGGTCAGCATTTTGGTCTTCCGTCCTTGGGGTCCTGGAATCAATTTCGGGCCAGGTCAAGTATCTTAATCGTAAAACGGTTAATTCCCTTGCCTCAGGGACTGGTTGTTTGTGTTGCACCTAATAGGGTTGCCAACTGTCCCGGTTTTGAGCAGAGATTTCCGTTTCTAGATCAACTGACCAGCCCCCTGTAACAAGCTCAAATCGGATGACAAATAAATAATGATAATGAAGACATACATTCAGATGAGAGATAAAATGTACGTATGTTAAGAACGCCCAGTCGCGTCCACCATAAGAGCTTTCCTGCTCAACCATCAATCAATCACCACTGATCTGCATTTACGGCAGTCGCCCAGATGGCAGATTCCCAGCCTGCTTCTTTTACCTTGCTTTTCTTAATTAATAACAAAGAATTTGGAAATTTATTGAACATCTCCCTTGGTAAGTTATTCCAACCCCTAACTCCCCTTCCTACAATCGAACATTTACCCCAATTTGTCCTCTTGGAATTCCAATTTTATCTTCATATTGTGATCTTTCCTAATCTTCAAAGCACTACTCAAACTTATTCGTCTGCTAATGTCATTCCACGCCATCTCTCCACTGACAGTTCGAAACACACCACTTAGTCGAGTAGCTCGTCTCCTTTCTCCCAACTCTTCCCAGCCCAAACTTTGCAAGGTTTTCGTAACGCTACACATTTGTCGGAAATAACCGGGTCCTCCATCTGATTCGTAAACAATGCAAGCAATGACGATTCAGAAAACAACAGGTACACCTTACACTCGCGGTAGACCCCTTGATTAAGACACTTATTTCCGGAAAGTACCATGATAAGCTGCATTGGTTTCTAACGAACGGAACTTTAATTAGTCAGAGCTGTCTTTTGGCAGTCATTCACTTTGACATGTCATGCGATTTTCTCAAATATGCTTTTGAAGGGGAAAAAAAAAAAAAAACCACCCCGCGATTCCGAGAGCACTACGAGGTTCCACAAACGATGGAGCGAAATTCTACAACACTATTCGTTATAATTTTTCAATAGAAGTGTAAATTCACGTATACTTTGAATTATTATTTGTTAAAAACAAATATCAGATACACAGTTACGGATTCATATTCCCTGGTGTCTTCATACCAATATAACATGTATTTAAAATTCTTTTTTTTTCTTTTTTTTTTGCTGGGGCTTTACGTCGCTCCGACACAGATAGGTCTTATGGCGACGATGGGATAGGAAAGGCCTAGGAGTTGGAAGGAAGCGGCCGTGGCCTTAATTAAGGTACAGCCCCAGCATTTGCCTGGTGTGATATTTAAAATTCTAATGCCTGGTATTTTTAAATTTTGGAATTAACAACCCCAGTTCCCAACATCCCCAAAATTCACAAACTACACAGAACATTATCTTCCAGACAAAAAAGTTAAAAAAGAAAATTAAAAAATGCAATTAAACGCGGCAGATGCCGCCTACCCTCGGCAGAGTCTTACTGCCGGGAATAGAACCCGGGAACGCCTGGACCAAAGCCCAGCAAGCTAAACATTTAGCCATGGAGCCTGACCTAAGCGCAACTGATGTATACTGTCAAACAAGGCTGAGATATCAGTCAAGACGAAGATGATTTGTCACGATAATTACCAATAGCCAGCCAGGTAGCCATGAACATTAAGGCGTTAAGTCTATAATTATAGTCTGACTCCATGATTAGCCGGTTAGAGTCCCGTTGGTCGAAATAATTTTCACCGTTAGAATGTTTTTTGTTTGTTTTAAGAGGAAGTACTAGATAATCATCCTCCCTGAAAAAATTAAATGGAGAGAAAAAATAAAATTAAAAAATCAACGGAGGAATCTGAAAATGGATTGAAAAAATTAAAAATATTTTTGATTAAACCGAAAAGGACCCAAATTCTACCAAAGGTAACGGAAGTTCACCGAGTAATGTACCACTTGAACATTACATCCTCTTACTTAATCCACTGTCGCACAAACGAGAGGTGGTGGTGTATGGAGTGAGGACATATGACACTGTTGATGGTGATTCATCCGTCAGATGAAGACGTTAAGCCTTGAGCAGACCCCTTGATGCTCTTCGACAGAGCAAGCTATGTGCCGGCACCGGAATCCATCCTCTTCCTTTCTACTGACACATATCACATCATTCATCTCATCTCATTAACTCTTCTGATGAGGCTGACGTCAGGAAGAGCATCCTGTCGTAAAAAGTCGCTACGAAGATTTAATACATTTCACACCCGACCCCGTAGAGAAACAGCACAAGGGCTCGACACTCACATATATCATTCGCCTAGAAATGCAAACTACTCTCATAAGATGCTTCTGCCCTAGCATATATGAGGAGTTAGCAAAGGCGGAGACCTCGTTAAATACGCTAATTACTAATAAAGGTATGAGATCCAGTCCTTGCCTAAGGAGGCTCTTAAAATCCGCAAAGCGCCACTCGGATACATTCATCGATCACGTTAAAAATCACTCAGCCTTTATCAACGTCTTTTCTGCTGCCACTAGATCTAATAATGACCGAGAAAGAAAAGGAAAGAAAAACATGCCATCACCCTATGGTGCAAAGATGTGTCAATTAATACAGAAAAAAATACCATCATTAGTATATGTCCGTGAATAACTTCTTGATAACAAGGCAATCCGTAGGTTAAGATTTAGCCAGGTCTGTTGCACTTCTGGATGACTGTTTGATAAACAAGGTTAGCACTGGGAGATGATCAGATCGAGCCCATCTCAAGAAATCGAGGGAATGTGTGAAAGTTATAGGATCTCAAATCAGGTTTCGTTCTAGATCTAGGAGGTGACGCTTTGATCGTTTTAACAAGTGCAAGACAGGGCGGATGAAATGCCCAATTAGAAAGTAAAGAGAAAGTATCTTCACCCTAGGTTCAAAGTAAGCGATCCTTAATCTCGTTTTTACTCACGCCTCTCCAGTTATGCATGAATATCGGAGTTTTATAAGCAAAATATAGTCCCGCGAAAATATTCTATTTATCGATCGTCTTATCTCACAAAGCTGGTTCTGAGTTATATGAGATTGAAACCTTACGCGTCACTACAAAATCAGGCATTCTTGGTTTTTTCTTATCCTTACGAGCCACTGTAGAAAAGTGACAAGTAACATATTGTTCCTGTTCAAAACTGCTATATTAAGAAAAAGTTGTGTATAGGCTCAATACGACATGTGGACATTTCTACAGTTTTTTTTTTTTTTGGTTTAGTTCAGTTTTGATTAGCGATATGACTTACTGCAGTACTCGACCAGAGAGAGCTTAAAGAATAACTAAAAATTGACAATTTGTCACACTTTTGCACCAGACGATCGATATATAGAAAGAAATAATAAAACACGTAAAAATAACAAACGGTTACTACGACATCCAAAAATCAATCTCCCAGAACCCGACGACAACGATATTGTTATTATTATTTCCATCGTTTCTCTCACATCTGTGAGGTCGAGGGTGCGAACTGTGTCGCAAATGTGGATGGCCCTGTTTTACGGCCGGGTGCCCTTCCAGACGCCAACCGTATATGGAGGGATGTAATTACTATTGCGTGTTTCTGTGGTGGTTGGTAGTGTGGTGTGTTGTCTGAATATGAAAAGGAGAGTGTTGGGACATGCACAAACAGCCAGTCCCCGAGCCAGAACAATTAATCAAAGGCGATTAAAATCCCCGAACCGGCCGGGAATCGAACCCGGGACCCTCTGAACAGAAGGGCAGTATGCTGACCATTCAGCCCCAAGTCGGATAATAATAATAATAATAATAATAATAATAATAATAATAATAATAATAATATACCCACCTCTGTGGTGAAATGGTTAGTGTGATTAGCTGCCAACCCCAGAGACCAGGGTTCGATTTCCGGCTCTGCCACGAAAGTAGAAAAGTGGTACGAGGACTGGAACGGGGTCCACTCAGCCTCCTGAGTTCAACTGAGTTAACGGGGAAAACCAACCATGGAGGGTAAACGGATTAAGAAAGAAAAAAAGAAAGATAATAATAATAAACTTTCTTCAGCACCCCAGCTAGTTTTGGGGCCGCTGGAACTATCCAAGATCATTTCTTTGGCCGAAGGTTTAAGGCCGGCTGCCCTTCCTGGCGCAACGTGACTTTGAGATTTGCTTTTGAGATCGCCACCCAGGATCTAGCGGGATTTGAACCTGAACCTACCGAATGTAAAGCCGGCAGCTACGCCACTGAGCAAATCACGCATCGCGCTCTCAATAATAATAATAATATTAATAATAATAATAATAATAATACAGTAGAGTCTCGCTCATCCGACCTTCGCTTATCTGACATTCCGTGTTATCCGACAGTGGTAGACTTAATTTGAACTTTTGGTGGAGACTAAATTCAGGCACCCCCGCTGTGGAGGGTGCGACCATGGGACAAGCACTGGCCTGACCGCTGGCGGTAGGACATTTTTTTTTTCTCAAGGACAGGTGCAGTGAGTCTTCAGTCATTGTTCATTGTAGTATTGGTTGGGTGCGGATGTTGTAGTTTTCATATCCTCTGTGAGTATAGCGAGTAAATGGAATAAAGTGATTGTTTCTATGGAAGACAAGTTGAGTGCATTAAAGAGACTGGACAAAGGGGAAATGTGCCTTCAGATTATGGATGTTGGATGTGTTACAGTGGGGGACTGGAAAAAACAGAGGGAAGAAATTTAAAAGGGGTGCTCTACCAGAGCAGAGAAAAAATGAAAAATGTGAGTACGAAAAAGTAAGTGAAGCACTGTTTCTTTGGTTATCTCAACACCGGGAGAAGGACCTGTCATTATCTGGCCCCATTCTCCAGGAAAAGGCTGTGTATTTCCAGAAGGAGTTTTTTTTTTTTTTTGCTAGGGGCTTTACGTCGCACCGACACAGATAGGTCTAATGGCGACGATGGGATAGGAAAGGGCTAGGAGTTGGAAGGAAGCGGCCGTGGCCTTAATTAAGGTACAGCCCCAGCATTTGCCTGGTGTGAAAATGGGAAACCACGGAAAACCATCTTCAGGGCTGCCGATAGTGGGATTCGAACCTACTATCTCCCGGATGCAAGCTCACAGCCGCGCGCCTCTACGCGCACGGCCAACTCGCCCGGTCAGAAGGAGTTTAATGAAGGGGACCCTAATTTTCCTGCCAGTGCTGGGTGGCTTGATCAGTGGAAGAAACGGTACGGCATTAGGCAGTTTAATATCTGTGGAGAAAATTTTCTTTTCGTAAGACATCTGGAATACTGCATGTACTGTACAATGATAATTCAATAAACAAAGTACCGTAAAACACGTCATTGTTTTAGTACTAGAGTATAGCCTTCCTGTTTGTCTCAGTTCAATTTCAAAGTTATTCTGTATTATCCGACATTTTCGGTGATCCGACGTACTCCAGGTCCCGTTTAGGTCGGATAATCGAGACTCTACTGTAATAATAATAATAATAATAATAATAATAATAATAATAATAATAATAATAATAATAATAATAATAATAATAATAAAGTGTCCTGTTGCTGTAGCCTGTAGTTCAGGATAACGCTATCCGTATGTGTTCCTCCAAAAAAGACGTATATTTCGTTATAACCTTTTTTCTGCAACGAAAGTTTTGGATATAACAACCGACAGCAGTCTATAATTAAAGAATACCACCAAAACTGTCAAATAAACGGCGATAAAGAGGAACAAAACATTTTTTAAAATATTATACAGTTTGTCATTTGAGCCATAAATATCTAAAACGGGAGATGTAGTAGTATGGTGGATGAGTTATTACATTACGAAAGATAGCAGGCTCTTAAAATCCGCAAGGCGCCACTTGGATACATTCATCGACCACGTTAAAAATCACCTAGCATCTATCAACGTCTTTGCTGCTGCCACTAGATCTAATGGTCGAGAAAGAAAAAGGAAAGAAAAACATGCCATCACCCTTTGGTGCAAAGCTGTGTTAATTAATTCAGAAAAATTACCCTCATTAGTATTTGCCCGTGAATAACTTCTTGATAACAAGCTTCTAATAAATATGGGGCATAAAACTGGGGATTACGTATGCCATGAGATGGAACAAACCCAACGATGCGTACTGTTCAGAGAGCGAAAGAAGAGCCCGATCAAAACACCTATTTCTCCTTTTACGATAACTTTGAAAAAATGAAAACCTACAACCTGTTTTCCAGTCTTTAACCGGGTCAGGGATGTAATGAATAAATCAGATATAGGCTGTTATTACGATGGGGTCGCCACTCCCAAAGTGATTTATATTAATGAGTGATAGATGCTATGAAATGAGTATGGAGAGTGTTGCTGGAATGAAAGATGACAGGGAAAACCGGAGTAACCGGAGGAAAACCTGTCCCGCCTCCGCTTTGTCCAGCACAAATCTCACATGGAGTGACCGGGATTTGAACCACGGTATCCAGCGGTGAGAGGTCGACGCCCTGCCGTCTGAGCCACGGAGGCTTCTTTTACGATAACTTTATTGGACTGAATTAAATCTGTGTATAACCTAATATTTATATTTAGACTTCTGTAATGCAAGTTATAAATATACGTACTTAAATGTAGAAAAATGTGTATCGATGTCGTTCACCAGAAGGAAAACACCCGTCCACTACACTTACAAGCTAGGTGACAGTGATTTACGATCGGTCTGCGAGATGAAAGACCTCGGGGTTTTATTCGACCACGAGCTTACTTTCAATTCGCATACACTGAAAGTGGTAGCTGAGTCATACAAGACCCTAGGATTCATTATCAGGAATGTAAAACTTTTCAAAATAACACAAACTTGCATTCATTTGTTCAATACCATAGTAAGACCAAAGGTAGAATATGCCAGCATCGTTTGGAGCTCTAGGTGTCAATCATATGTCTATCAGATTGAAAAATTGCAAAAAAAAAATTTTTTAAATACTTACAATATTAAAAAACTGGCTGCTATCCCCGTATGGTACCCTATAGTGATATCCTTTAAAATTTTGTAGTGGAGAGGTTAGAAATTCGCAGACGGAAGGATACAGCCAAATTTATTTTTAAAATTTTTAAAATTGTAAACTATGCTATTGATAATCCTGAATTACTGTCTCTCCTAAATTTCCATGTAGCTCGCTTCAATTCCAGAAACAACATACCATTTGTAAATGAAAAAGAACCAGGACGTGTGCCCATGATAACTCATCGGTAAACAGGCTCTGTAGTATCTTCAACAGTGGCATTCAGAAAAATAATGGCCTTGACTTCAGTCTGCCATTGCGCGAGTTTGTAACTGTACTTCATCGCGCAATTGTATGAAGTCCTAAAATAGGGGAAATTGTAAGGTGAAATTCTATAATATTATGCTTGTACGTGTATTGCTTCATTTATTTTGTCATTTTACTTTGTCGTGTGTTGTTCGACTATATTAATATAAGGTCTTTAGTTTTTTAGAAAAATACTTTGATATTTATATGAATATCATATAAGATTAGATAAAATTGTAGAATATAGTTTAAAGAAAGTACCACCATGTTAACTGTAGCTTATCTGACGTAGTTGCCACTGTAATTGGGACACAAAGTCCAGTAGTGTGCAATAAATAAATAAATAAATAAATAAATAAATAAATAAATAAATAAATAAATGAACTATACATCTAGTATATACACCTGGTGGTTCCCAACCTCTTATTTTTCGGAAAGTGGCAACCCAAATAACGCGTATAACCTAAAGATCTTTTTATGAACACCAAATAACTGCTCGGCGATGATGAATCAGTCAGTTAGGACATGTTATTATATGTATATACTTTAAGAAGTAACATGTTGGTAGTTCACCACGGAAAAGCAATCCAAATACACTCAAAAGATGGAATGATACAGAAGACAGAGGTATGAGAGGTACGGAAGAGCCAGTTGCAAGAATATCGTGCCCTGCTAGCCTTCATCACTCTGTCCGTTAATTGGAAGACGAGAGAAAATGAACCAATTGCTCATGTCCTAGAGCTCTGTCGAGATTCTAGCCAAGATAGAGCAACGTCTTCATTTAGTGCTCTGTAATAAATATAACAGGATTCTGCATAGCAATTTACTACTACCACCGTCTATATTTAGAAAGAATGCAAAACCTACTAATAAGTAAACAACCACATCGTATATTCAGTTACAAATCAAAGCCTAACGGTACAGCATACGGCCATGTGTTAAGAAAGAGGCTGCCTGACCGAGGCGATAAAGGCGTGCTTGGTTCAGCTGGAAGGACATTGGTTCGATTCCCTGTCAGGAAGTCGAAACATTTAAGAAACGAGATTTCCATTTCCGAAGGTGCATAGGGTCATGAGTACCAGGTTAATTCCTGGGGGCAAACGCGGCCCAGCGTAGAGCTAACCACTCCACCCTGCCAAGTACCGAGGTTACGGATAGTGGGAGCCTTTACCTTCCACCCTTCCAGGGCTTTCATGGCCTGTACGGAGATGACTTTGTTTTCTTTTGTACCACCTGTGGTGCCAGTACTAGTTTCTTCCCGATCGTGGTGTTATATGCCCCTTTCGACGATTTTCTATGGGTTGATGATTTCTCTACTCTCCTACTCTCTTTCCTGAAAATATTCAACTTCTATCAGCAAATCAACAGAAACCAACACGTTCCAACATTACTTTCTACAGATTAACCCAATTATTTCTGGGGTCGCTGGAGTCACCCACACTAATTTTGGTTTTGGCCGGATGCCCTTCCTGACGCCACGTGATATTTTAGATGAAAACCCAGAATAGACGGGATACGAACCCCAGTCTTCCGGGTGGGAAGGCACTGAGTTGATCACGCCCTCCGTGTTCCAACATTACTAAAAAAAGATACTGAGCGCATGTTGTTACATTCCCATTGTTGTTCAGTTATACACTGACTGACAGAGCAAATGCAACACCAAGAAGGAGTGGTTCGAAAGGGATGAAAGTTGGGGAAAAAACAGAGACGGCACGGACGAATAATTGATGTTTATTTCAAACCGATATGCAGGTTACACAATGCGCACGGCATCGACTCAGTAGGATGTAGGATCACCGCGAGCGGCGATGCACGCAGAAACACGTCGAGGTACAGAGTCAATAAGAGTGCGGATGGTGTCCTGAGGGATGGTTCTCCATTCTCTGTCAACCATTTGCCACAGTTGGTCGTCCGTACGAGGCTGGGGCAGAGTTTGCAAACGGCGTCCAATGAGATCCCACACGTGTTCGATTGGTGAGAGATCCGGAGAGTACGCTGGCCACGGAAGCATCTGTACACCTCGTAGAGCCTGTTGGGAGATGCGAGCAGTGTGTGGGCGGGCATTATCCTGCTGAAACAGAGCATTGGGCAGCCCCTGAAGGTACGGGAGTGCCACCGGCCGCAGCACATGCTGCACGTAGCGGTGGGCATTTAACGTGCCTTGAATACGCACTAGAGGTGACGTGGAATCATACGCAATAGCGCCCCAAACCATGATGCCGCGTTGTCTAGCGGTAGGGCGCTCCACAGTTACTGCCGGATTTGACCTTTCTCCACGCCGACGCCACACTCGTCTGCGGTGACTATCACTGACAGAACAGAAGCGTGACTCATCGGAGAACACGACGTTCCGCCATTCCCTCATCCAAGTCGCTCTAGCCCGGCACCATGCCAGGCGTGCACGTCTATGCTGTGGAGTCAATGGTAGTCTTCTGAGCGGACGCTGGGAGTGCAGGCCTCCTTCAACCAATCGACGGGAAATTGTTCTGGTCGATATTGGAACAGCCAGGGTGTCTTGCACATGCTGAAGAATGGCGGTTGACGTGGCGTGCGGGGCTGCCACCGCTTGGCGGCGGATGCGCCGATCCTCGCGTGCTGACGTCACTCGGGCTGCGCCTGGACGCCTCGCACGTGCCACATGTCCCTGCGCCAACCATCTTCGCCACAGGCGCTGCACCGTGGACACATCCCTATGAGTATCGGCTGCGATTTGACGAAGCGACCAACCTGCCCTTCTCAGCCCGATCACCATACCCCTCGTAAAGTCGTCTGTCTCCTGGAAATGCCTCCGTTGACGGCGGCCTGGCATTCTTAGCTATACACGTGTCCTGTGGCACACGACAACACGTTCTACAATGACTGTCGGCTGAGAAATCACGGTACGAAGTGGGCCATTCGCCAACGCCGTGTCCCATTTATCGTTCGCTACGTGCGCAGCACAGCGGCGCATTTCACATCATGAGCATACCTCAGTGACGTCAGTCTACCCTGCAATTGGCATAAAGTTCTGACCACTCCTTCTTGGTGTTGCATTTGCTCTGTCAGTCAGTGTATAAATTGTATAAAATTTATGCTCACGCATGCGAACCAGCGGCTAAAACCCAGTTCTTAATGAGAACGTTTTTCGCACTTTGGTCACCCCTTCAGCAAGGAGTGAAGAGACGTTTAAAACTTTATAAAAATAACATTCTTTGCAAGCTCTTAAAAAGCATCACACTTTAAATATTGCACCCTGATCGTCAAAACGAATGACACTCACAACTCAAATCCCCATTTCGATTGTACTGTATCTACTTACGTGTTATAGAGAGATACGTGATCGTGCCATTTTATATACGGTCTACTGGAATCAAAACCAGAAAGGTATTGAGTACAGTGTCTCTCTCTCTCGCGCGCGCGCGCGCACCCTTGCTACGATAGTACCATAAGTAAATATCCCGGAACCAATAGCAAACGACAAAGCTTCTCCATTCTCTTGGCTACCCTGTACAATGTAAGTTGGTCCTGCTCCAGAAGTGAATGTCAAATCTGCCGTATCGTAGGATATATGGGACTGAAAGGGGAAAGTCACGTATATAAGCACCAGAATTTATATCCTTTCAGTTCAGCCGCCACGGTGACGACCTATGAACTACAATATTCCTTTCCTTTGCCTGGCTCTAGTCCTGTTATCAACTTTACTGTGAGTAAAAAGAAAAACAGACAATTTAGTTGTATTTTATATGATCTCTTTCTCATAGAGTTACAAACTTCACTTAGCGCTAAAAAATTATGGAAAATTATGCACGAAAAATGACCTGGTTAGAAGGAGGAAGGAATAGGACCAAATCGGTTTAAAAGTAATATTGACAACTCAATTTCCTCCGAAGGTTCTTTAGGCATTTTTGTATAAATTAAGTAACATTTAAAAATACAGAGCTGAAATGGGACAAAATAATTATAATATATTATTGCCATTACTGGCACGCCTTACAGTGTTCAGTCTAAAATCCTCTGTTTACAGACCACGCAGCAGTTTTAGGTCTCTTTATATCCATATCTCATACCTCGAAAGCCTCTGTGACTCACGCGGCAGCCTCTCACCGCTGGGTTCCGAGGTTCAAATCCCGGTCACTTCATGTGAGATTTGTGCTGGACAAAGCGGAGGCAGGGCAGGTTTTTGTCCAGGTACTCCGGTTTTTCCTATCCATTCCAGCAGCACTCTTCAATATCATTTCATTTCATCTGTCAGTCATTAATCATTGCCCCATAGTAGTGCGATAGGCCTCGGCAGCCGGCACAATTCCTATCCTCGCCGCAAGGTGGGGCTTCATTCATTCCATCCCTGACCCGGCCAATGACAGGAAAAATGGCTATTTTCATTTCATTTTACACCTCGAAAGCAATAAATATAAAATCCAGTCCAGTCTCCAAACATTTATCATTGCTTCTCTTACCCTCGGGAATGGAGGAGCGGAAAAGAACTGGCCACCCTACCGCACGTAAACTCCGGCTCAGGAACACCCCTGCGCAGGTTCGGATCTGCCTTCGGGCAGAACAACCCTTACCTTACCTCTTACCCTCTGTAGAGAACGGTGTATTTGAATAGTTTCAAACCAGATTTTACAGAAAGTATATATCGAATTATTATCAGAATTTCCTGCGATCCCTCGAAACAAATAAAATGAATACATGATATTTTTCTAACAAATGTTTGTATGAAGAGTTGGTGTTCACACGACAAAATTGATTAAATACTCAGCCACAGAGAGATTTGGATTACTCTGCCCTTTAGTAGGTCTAGACTAAAACGGAACGTCGAAACTGACGAACACACAACCACTTGGCACAAATGAATATGTCAGCACGCGGTAGCTGGGGCTATACGATTATTATTATTATTATTATTATTATTATTATTATTATTATTATTACTTTCTGAATGCATTTACCCTCCAGAGTTGGGTTATCCCCCGGACTCCGCGAGGGATCCCACCTCTACCGCCTCAAGGGCAGTGTCCTGGAGCGTGAGACATTGGGTCGGGAGATTAAACCGGGGAGGATGACCAGTACCTCGCCCAGGCGGCTTCACCTGCTATGCTCAACAGGGGTCTTATGGTGGGGATGGGAGGATTGGAAGGGAAGGAAGGGGCCGTGGGCTTAAGTTAGGTATCATCCTGGCATTTTTCTGGAGGAGTGGGAAACCACGGAAAACCACTTCAAGGATGGCTGAGGAGGGAATCGAACACCCCTCTACTCAGTTGACCTCCCAAGGCTGATTAGACCCCGTACCAGCCCTCGTATCACTTTTCAAATTTCGTGGCAGAGCTGAGAATCGAACCCGGGCGTTCGGTGGGCGGGGGGGAAGGGTAGCTAATCACTCTAACCATTACACAGCGCAAGCGAACATAAAAAATTACGAAATACTGAACAGCTGAAGTGTGCTCTGTCTCTTCTGCTGCTACTCATCTCCGTCAGATGCTGGACGGGATACACGGATAAATACAAGAATAAATTACTAACACCCAACCCTATCTTACTCTATTTACGCATGTGGGTCTGGTACAAGTTCGGCTCCGGTTTGGCTGCATCTCCCAAACATTCAAGGTGACAATATCCTTCAACCAGTTTGGGGTTCAAAGACCTTCCGCGGTAACAGATTGAGTGACTACAAGAAAGAGCAGCGACATGTGTATGCATGTGTACCTTGCCTGCCAACATCGCAAGGTCACCCAACTTCACCTGCTCAAGGCTGTTTGAAATTCTGCATGGACCAAATGAATTATGTTTTCCGAAGATATATTATAGTGGCCCTTATTTTACATATCAAATAAGCCTCCAAAAACTCCTTTTTCACGTCACACATACCACATTTTTATTTATTTATTTATTTATTTATTTATTTATTTATTTATTTCTGACTTACATTTGTGGCGAATTGGCCTTCTTACACTTAACTACTTTAAACAATAAAGCTTAAACCTTTAAACATAAAAGTAAGACATAGTAATTCTACAAATAAATAATACTACGGACAGATACTCTAAGACTAGGTTACAAATCAGTACGGCAATTAGTGGGACAACGCTAATAAATAATAATAATAATAATAATATAAAGAGAAAATATAGTAATAATAATGAAGTGCATAACAGATAAAGGAAACCCATTCACACAACATACACACGATTACTCACACACCTCGGTTAAGTTATACGTTCCCAGGAAAATCTATCGGCAAGCATATTTGAATTTATGAGAGGAAGTAAGGTGTCGAATGTCCACTGGGAGGGTGTTCCAGAGTGGCGATGCAGTAACTAGAATGATTGTGGGAATTCGTCCCGTTTAGTGGAATTTCAAGTAGTGAAGCAGAACGGAATGGAATGGCGAAAGGAAACGAAAATTAGAATATAAGTAAGTAGAAGTGTTCGTCGAGAGCAGTTGGTAAACAATTTTAGGTGAAAATTCCTTCGTTCATTTATGCGTAGCCATCTTAGTTGAGCGAGAAGCCTACATTTAACCCGATGGGTTTGTCCCCGAATTTTAATTCTAGACCGAGAGCTGGAGTGGGCTTCACTCACCCTCGTGAGATGAACTGAGGAGTAGCTGATAAAAGCGGCAGCGGACGCGGTCTAGAACGCCACTGAGGATGGCGTCATGCTGGTCACGTGACATCCAGGCTAACTGGGCAGTAGTCGTCTTGGCAGGTAAGACCCTAATGGGCTGTTGCACCACTGATTCGCTTGTCTTGTCATCCTTTAATTTTAATTGGTGCATCGTAGATATATCCGCCTCCACAAAATTTGAAAAGTGGTACGAGGGCTGGAACAGGGTCCACTCTGCCTCGGGAGGTCAACTGAGTAGAGGTGGGTTCGATTCCCAACCTCAGCCATCCTCGAAGTGGTTTTCTGTGGTTTCCCACTTCTCCTCCAAGCAAATGTTGGGTTGGTACCTAACTTAGAGCCACTGCCGCTTCCTTCTTACTTCGCTGTATATCCGTTCCAATCTTTCCATCCCTCCCACAAGGCCCCTGTTCAGAATAGCAGGTAAGGCCACCTGGGCGAGGTACTGATCCATCTCCCCAATTGTATCCCCCGACCAAAAGTCTCACGCACCAGGACACTGCACTTGAGGCGGTAGAGAGGAAAACCAACCCTGGAGGGTAAACAGATTAAGAAAGAAAGAAAGAAAAGAAAGAAAGAAAGAAAGAAAGAAAGTCGAAGACATTGCTAACATATACAAACGATGATGATCATGATTATCCAGATTACACAAATGTGTTTTATCGTCTCTTTTTGTAATTTTTATTTTCAAGGTTTTTAAATTTTGCGTCATTACAGAATTTGGTATTTTCAGCCGTTCGTAATAATGCGTTCTTTAAAAAAAAATTCTTTGTTTTGCATTATTATTTAATAATTTTCTTACATTTATGTTGATTAATCAACATCTCTATATCATCGGAACTTTGAATAAGCGGCATTCCGTCCGGAGCTCTTTCAATCAAAAAGAACATGCCAGCAAACAAATGACGTTTTTTTATCATTCAATAATCTGAATATAGGCGTAATCACCGCCATCCACTGCAACGCAAACGAGATAAATATTGAAATTCATATACACTGGTGTCCAAACACCATGAAATAAGGAATGTAAAATAAGGAAATTTTGGCAATATATTTGTCGAGGTAACATATTTAACTGATTAAAGATACAAGACTACAGATTAATATCTGAGCGAGAAAAGCCGTCGCAAATCTGCCATACTGGTCGAATAATAACCAGTGCAATCGCCTGACTCCAGAATGCAGGCATTCAAACGTGCATGCATTGTATCGTACAGGTGCCGGTGTCAGCTTATGAGATGGAGTTCCATACCTGTTGCATTTGGTCGGTCAATATAGGGACTGTTAATGCCGGTTGTGGATGACGATGGAATTGTCGTCCAATGATGTCCCATACGTGCTCGATTGGGGACAGATCGGGGGATTGAGCAGGCCAAGATAACATGCGGACAATCTGTAGAACAGATTGGGTTACAAAAACGGTATGGGGGCGTGCATTATCCTTTTGGAAAACGCCCCCGGGAATGCTGTTCCTAAATAGTAACACAACAGGTCGAATCTCGTTGGATGAATGGTCAGCGTACTGGCCTTTGGGTTCGATTCCCGGCCGGGTCGGGGATTTTAATCTTCAGGCGGCTAGGGTTATACAATCCACCGAGGTTCTGACCCGTTAGAGGAGACATTCTCACTGGGACTATGTGTAAGTAGGGTAGCATCCTGCTTCACAGAATTTACCGTGCTCAGAACATTTTAAGCAAGCCTCGGACCTATGGAGTAACGGAGTCCCTCTCCCACTTGACAGGCGAGGGATTTCCTGGAAACAACTTGACGAACGAAACTGATTCACAGAGGCTTGCAGACTGAACGCTGAAAGGCGTCTATGTGTAAGTAGGGTAGCATCCTGCTTCACAGAATTTACCGTGCTCAGAACATTTTAAGCAAGCCTCGGACCTATGGAGTAACGGAGTCCCTCTCCCACTTGACAGGCGAGGGATTTCCTGGAAACAACTTGACGAACGAAACTGATTCACAGAGGCTTGCAGACTGAACGCTGAAAGGCGTCTATAATGGCCAGCATACTGGTCTGCGGTTCAGAGGGATCTGAGTTCGGTTCCCGGCCGGGTCAAGGATTTTAACTACATATGGTTAAATCCTCTCACTCAAGTCTGGATGTATGTATTGGTCTTTGTACTCTTCACCTACATACAAAACACGACACTTCCAACCACAACAAAAACACGGAATACTTCTTGTCACACAGGGTTTGTATCAGGAAGGTAAAAATCTGCATCAAGTGCCGATCCCAAGAAATTGAGAAAAGGCCAGGAAGAATAATTTATACATTTCTGGCGCAGGGGTGAAGCAACGGGAAATTACCTCACTCCTAATTTCCCAAGTACACCTCTTCAATGACACCTACGCTAGTAATGATGATGATGATAATGATTATGATAATGGAGTTGTTGGGGATCGACCCGGCCTTCGAGCTGAAGACTCGACATAAATTCACTCCATTACGAAGGAAAGGTAATTATTTCGATCTACCACGTATTAAATATTGTTCTTGAGTTTGGGACATTGTTTGCTAATTGTAAGTCATTTATAAGAATTTTTATAGGTCATTTGTTGGCATTCATTAGATCATCGAAAACTATGCTCAACTAAAGAGTCCGTGCCACAAGTTGCAATTCCCAGCACTAGAATTAACTGACGAAGGTCACGTTGTTCTTTTTGTTTTGTCACATGTTACCTCTGTGATCATCGCTCCAGTCTTCCGTTCCGTTCCGTTCTTATGTTCCTCTTGGTTTTTTTCTGTTTCAAGTTTCTTGCAAGGTGATTATTCACCAACGAGTGTCTCAAAAACCTCGTTAAGGTTTTTAAGTGATGTTCTGCGAGGATATTTCGTGAATTAAGTCAGCAGTTCTGAAAAAAAGGCCCTCATGGTTAACGAGTAGGCTGCACAGACATAATGTAATTTATATCAAGATGCCGTCAATTTGCCGACCACTGCGTTACCGACTGAAACTTTGACTGACCGTGAGATTGTATTACAGTGCATTTGCTTGGCAAAAGTTGCTAAGTGATGGCTTGCAGGAAACATTCACAGTCTGGGGAATCAGTTAGGTCATTAGCCCGAAGGCTGGTTGGATCTTCAAATACCGCCACCAAAGGTCATGCTGTTGTATGGAAACCATACAAAAAAAAAAAAAAAAAAAAAAAAAAAAAAAAAACTGACGGTGACGCCAAAATGAGATATAGCAGGCAGGATGAGGAGTGGTGTAGTTTGCCATTGCTTTCCACAGTAGACCAAAAAGTGCTATTTCTTCTTCTTCTTCTTCAAGGTGGTGGTAGTGGTAGTGGTGGTGATAATTGTTTTAATAATCATGTTATTCGCTTTTAAGTTCCACTAATTACTTGTACGGTTTCCTGAGGCGCCGAGGTGCCAGAATTTAGTCCTGCAGGAGTTCTTTTGCGTGTCGAGACTGACGTATACGAGCACCTTCGAATACCACCGGATTGAACCAGGATCGAACCTGCCAAGTTGGGGTCAGACGGCCACCGCCTCAACTGTCTGAGCCACTCAGCCCGGCAGATTATTGTTTTAAGAGGAAGTACCATTAGGCAAGCTGTTGAGATGTACAGGGTTAACGAATTTGACCACTGGTATTGACTAAGCTGAAGGAAAATACCACCGTGTTAGATCCGCCCTGTGAATATTTATTATAAACTCGTTAGTTTACACCAGTGGTATTGTCCGACCCGTCGACTGAATGGTCAGCGTACTGGCCTTCAGTTCAGAGGGTCCCGGGTTCGATTCCCGGCCGGGTCGGGGATTTTAACCTTCAATGGGTAATTCTAATGGCCCGGGGGCTGGGTGTTTGTGCTATTCCCAACATCCCTGCAACTCACACACCACACATAACACTATCCTCCACCACAAAAACACGCAGTTACCTACACATGGCAGACGCCGCCCACCCTCATCGGGGGGTCTGCCTTACAAGGGCTGCACTCGGCTAGAAATATCCACACGAAATTATTATTATTATTATACCAGTGGTATTCGAACTTTTTGCTGGCGCATCCCCAAAATCGAATTGTTTTACCTTCCTACGCACGAGGTGCGAGTATAGGTATACCAGAAATTGCAATTTATTGTTGCTGGATGCCAAATAATAATTATTATTCTTTATCTGCCGCTTTTCTCCACGCCGTTGGGGTCGCGGAAGCGAACTGTGTCGTACATGCCCTGTTTTTACGGCCGGGTGCCTTTCCTGACGCCAACTCTCTATGGATGGATGTACTCACTATTGCGAGTTTCTGTGGTGGTTGGTAGTGTAGCGCGTTGTCTGGATATGAAGAAGAAAGTGTTGGGACAAATACAAACACCCAGTCCCCTGGCCAGAAGAATTAATCAGAAGCTATTAAAATCCCCGACCCGGCCGGGAATCGAACCGGGGACCATCTGAACCGAAGACCTCAACGGTGACCATTCATCCAATGAGTCGGACTGTGCCAAATAATATTACTATAATAATAGTAGTAATAATAATTATTATTATTATCATCATCATCTTCTTCCACAGCTTATCCCGCTTCCTTGGGACACACTGAGGCATGAAAGAGTTGTGGCCGGGGATTTAAGGTCGCATGCTCTTCCTGACACCACGGGATTTTCAACTGAAAATACCACCCGACAAACACCAGGAATCAAACTACGGTCGCCGGTATGACAGGCAAGCAGCTAAACTACTACACCACCCTGTTCTCCAGTAATAAAGTATTCTGTATACGTATTTCGTCGCTGGGCAAAGAAACCGTCCTAACTCCGTCGGGGTAAAGTTTCCAGAAGAAGCCAAAAAGTGAGCGGTCAGCAATGGCCGAAGAAGTGTTCCTGGCATTTTCATTGCGGAATGATAGCCGTTCAACCATTGTACAATTCTGTTCCCTCCTCAGGCAACGCAGCAAACCTTCACAAACCACATGGAGGAACGTGGTTTTCTCGTGAGTAGAATTACGAAGATTTCATTGCCTAGCAACGATGTATATACGAGGGCTGATCAACAAAGACTGAGACTTATTTTTTTCCTGTAGCTTGTGTTGTATACAAGGAACTTGGTATAAAGTAACACAACATAAAGTTTATTGCTTCAATAGTTTTATACAGTATTTACAAGAAATATAATGAAACTTGTCCTGAAGCTTGATTGATTGCACGCAGTTAATACTGTTATTAAATGATAGGCTGAAAGTCTGTGGCACAAATATATATTTACAGAGAGAGAGTCCTATGTACACATTTACACCTATCTTGAGGAGATAGTCTATTTCACTGGGAAATGTCCTTGGATAGTCGAAAACTATCTGTTGTGGGATAACAAGCGTAACTTGTAGAGAGTAGAGTTAGTATAATGCTAGTATTGGACTTAAAATTGCAAGGAGCTTGCATCAATATCTTAATTCGCAGAACGCTAGGATAGTCATCTGAGCACTGGTGAGGACTTGGGAGTGAAGCAGAATGCTTGACTCGGGGCTCGACGTGGCCACGGGAATCAGGGAAGATGAAGCAATGTTCGGAGGTGAGACCTCACAACCAGCAATCTGTCCACCTGTTCAAGACACATTTTTAAGAGGAATGCCTCCGTGTGTGACTTGCGGTGTGGTCTGGTTGTTGGACACTGGGGTAGTCCTCGGTAAGGCGAGGAAGGTCGCTCCTTATATAGCGCTGGCTGACGTCACAGACGAGCATGCCAGGCGCAGTGCAGTCCTCTCGTAGGCTCTGGAAACATCGGTGATGCGGCGGGTTGCGGAGCTTGTAGGTGCGGAGCTGAGCGCGGAGGACACACACAACAGCTTCCGTGATCGTTTCCTATCTGTAACAGGATTTTTACGTATAATGTCCGTAGGCGGCAGCACTCTCGTATCGGTAGATTGGTAGTAGTACTCTATTTTGTAGACGCCACGTGCATTTCGCATACCAGACAATGGTGGTGACGCGAGAGGAGCAGTACAGCGCAATCGAATGCTGTTTTCGTTTAAACCATGCAGCCACTGAAACTTACGAAAATCTGAAGCATCATTATGATCCTGAAGGAAAACAAGCCAACACAGAGTGGAAATCGCCAAGAAAGGCAAAAGTTGTTCCATGTACAGGGAAAGTAATGGCGATCACATTTTTTTGACTGTAATGGAATCATTTACCAGCATGCAGTTCCCCCTCACACTACTGTTACTACACGTCAGTATTGCACATTGCAAAGAAACGACCAGAGCTTTCTCGGACTGGGTGACGACTCAACATTACCTGTGTATCGCATCCACCTGATCTTGCACCCTGTGATTTTTTTTATTTCCATCACTAAAGGCAAAGCTTAGGGGCATTCGATTTGAGAACTCTCAAGCAGTGCTCTAGAAAAGTGAGGCGATTCTCAAGGACCTGACAAAGAATTGTCTGCAGCATGTGTTCAAGGACTGGCAGAGACGCTATAAAAAGTGCATTGAAGTAGGAGAGGACTAAATTGAAAAAGATCATGTAAACATTGAAATGGGGTAATAAACATCTGTGAAAAGAAATCATTCTCAGTCTTTGTTGATCAGCCTTCGTATTAATGCAACAATTATCACTGTACTATACACAATAATACTGAAAAAAAGTGAAGTGAATGAGTTGATTTCGAGACAAAAAATTAGAAAACAATGCAGCTTAAGTGAACATGTTTTCACACCTAGTCAATGGGAGGTACAAACTGACCCATATTTTAGAATGAATAGTTTGGAAATGGGACACTGTGCTATGGTAAAAAGGAAAACACTATATCTAAACAAGAAGTATTGAAAATGGCCAGGCTCGATTCTTTTCTGAACTACTCAGAGAAAAGTTAGAAGCTTCGATAAATTTGCGTACCCCTTGAGACAACCCGGCGCACGCCTAGTGGTACGCGTATGACACTTTGAATATCACTGCTTTACACAATTATTATTCATAATTTTTTCGAGAAATGGCTGCTCTCTTCGTAAACCAAAATTATTCATATTGTGCGATCCATTAACCTAACTTACACTATAAACACAAATAGTTAAACATGTAGTCTAAACATTTTAACACACACATACTAAAAAGTTTACTGTATAATGCTTGTGTAAATTGCATTAATAGCTGTTAAGTCTGCCCTTAATGTTGAGGAAGCACTGTGAAAATTAATATTAAAAACGCCACCGTTTGGATGAAGGCAAATTAAAACAATTAACATCTATGGTCTTGCTTGCCGTTAAAAAATCCCGCTAAGATCTTATCCTGCACAAAGTTATGGGGTTTGCACCTCATTAGTATTATTATGCAGTACCAGGTTAGAACGCAAACTAATGTTGTTATTACGAAGTGCTGACAAGCCCGCTCTTCCATAATGTAGTGAGAGTAACATAAATTCTAGGGGTTCAGATGGACCAAGTCCCTAATGTTTATGCAAAGCTCATAACATAACCATGGTACAGATTAGACTATACTACACTAGTTACCTACCTGGGCTATATTCATAAGACATATGGGTTTGTCCAATAAATCTATGTATCATGGGGTAACTTATTCAAAATATGCCAGGATTTTTTAACAGCAAGCAAGACCATAGATGTTAATTGTTTCCTTTTTTTAGTGTAAGTTAGGTTAATGGATCTTAGAATATGACGAATTTTGGTTAATTTGACCGAAATTCGCTGGCGAAGAGAATGGCCATTTCTCGAGACATGTACGAATAATAATTGTGTAAACTAACGAGTTTATAATAACCATTGACAGGGCGGATAGATATACCAAATGCCCCTGGCATTTTTCATGTAAAGGATTCACAAAAAGATATCTTAGATGTAAAATAGTTAGATCATTTGCAACGTTCGGGGACTGGGATCTGGTTCAGTCCGGTGGTATTCGAAGGTGCTCAATTACGCCAACTTCGTGACGATAGATTTACAGGCAAATAAAAGAACTCCTGCGGGTTAAAATTCCGGCTCCTCGAACCACTACATAGTGAAACGTGAAACCAATAACATTACGTTTGTTTGTTTTTCCAGAATCTGGCTACCTACGCACAACATACAACTCAGGGCTTCTTGGCCTTTCTTCTACTCTCTTCCCAAAATCTCTTCATTCTTTCGCTTCGCAACTTACTCTCCACTTCTAAAATGATCCGTTCGAGCCTCCTTTTTAGTGGTGTCTCTTCAAATTATTTTAGACTGCCGGCTTTTCTTCTGAACTCTCTTCTATTGTGGATCATCTGCAGTGTAATTCCAATTTCCTCCGCACCCCTCTTGACCTCTTCTACCCACTAGGAGGTGGCCTTCAATCCCATAATGTATTTGAGCACCATTAACATAACATTACCCGCAATGCCCCACCTTGCCAGAAACTAGCGTAAAACAATAGTGTTACTGACCAAGTGGTAGTGGTGGTGATTTTTACTGACCAAGGGACTGCTTCTAAAGCACAATCATGAATCGATGATGCCTGTAGTCTAAACGGGTCCAAAATCCAGGTCATCGGCCCCTCATAATGGTACTTATCGCTAGATTGTAGTACAAATCAAAAGTGGCGTAGACTCGTGCGGTATTCCACACATTATGGTACTACTCACAAGTAATGAACTGTAATACGCGCATGTAACGCAAACCTATGGTGTTCCTCACATAGGTGTACTAATCATACGCAACGCAGGCCCATGATGTCGCTCATATAGTGGTACTAATCACAGGCAACGCCAAGACCCGTGGTGTTTCTCACATAATGGAACTAATTACAGACTACGTAAGCCTGTGGTGTTCCCCATGTAGAGGTACTAATCACGGGTACTGTAAAACCCATCCTAATTCACACACTGTTGCTACTAATCAGAAATCTATTGTGTACCTAACATAGTAAGTAAAGGTGGCCCATGGTGTTCCCCGCGTGATGGTAAAAATTACAAGTAGGGTCATGGTCCTAATTCAACCATCCCTTGGTCGCTCCATTTAGTCACCTCTTACGACACGCAGGAGATACCATGGGTGTATTCTTCGTCTGCGTCCCCCATCCACAGACGGAGGGGGGAAGTCAAAGGAGACCGAACACGAAACTTCTGATATTGGATCCCAGTAACCATGCCAGTCAACCACTGCACATGTGTGTCATGCCAGAGCAATTAGCCGAGAAGACCGTTTTAACTTTTCGTTCCTGTCACGATAATCTCGAATAGCTCACCAAAAGCAGATCGTGCGTTTGTAAACCAGACTGTACATCGGTTCACCGTACGGTACGTTAGGCTACAATGCAGTGCTCGTTAACCGGATGACGTCATCGTGGTAGGGGAGCACTGATGACGTCATTAGTGTGACATGTGATATAGGCAGTCACTGTTATGGATGAGCTTATTGTCAATAGGCATCGTCTGATGCTAATAGTCGGATACAGATAGGACTGCTGTCAACGATCTGAATAGTCAGCCAGTCAGCATTAGGTCCGTGTGTCCCCAATGGCCGCCTATTATAATGTCTGTTCTCACTCCAGTCGCTTAAGTCATAATTCACTTTTTGAATTAGTGATACTCAATACTGAACGCATACATTTCAATTCTAAAGAGCTAAACAATTTTGCGATGAAATTATACATCACATTCTTAAGAGAAAATTTGATTATTACCCTACATCTGGCTAACATACTTCAAACAGCAGAGTCAGTAAAGAAATTACATGCCATAAAACAATTTTAAAAAGCCATCTCTTACCGAGCTCGATAGCTGCAGTCGCTTAAGTGCGGCCAGTACCCAGTAATCGGGAGATAGTGGGTTCGAGCCCCACTGTCGGCAGCCCTGAAGATGGTTTTCCGTGGTTTCCCATTTTCACACCAGGCAAATACCGGGGCTGCAACTTAATTAAGGCCACGGCCGCTTCCTTCCAATTCCTAGGCCTTTCGTATCCCATCGTCGCTATAAGACCTATGTGTGTCGGTGCGACGTAAAAAAAATAAATAAATAAAAAAGCCATCTCCTTCCCTGTCCCAACCCATTATAATCCCATCGTCACCATAAGACATGCCTGTGTCGGAGCGACGTATAGCGAATTGAAAAAGAAAGAAAGAAAGAAAGAAAGAAAGAAAGAAAGAAAGAAAGAAAGAAAGAAAAATGACATGGTTTCGATGTCTTCATATACGTCATTTAGTTCTTCTTCCGGGTTGAACCATGTTGTTGTTTTCTGTACATTCCTTATAGTTGGACGACGTTTCGAATACATTGCAGTATTCTTTGTCAAGACGACTGAAATATCCCTACTTGGCCCGAGGTAATCAGTCTCCCAGGCAGCTAATTGCTGTCTCTTACCAGTGCTCCTTTACAGTCGAATGATGGACACTAAAGGCTTCGTCAGGCCTTTGAATTGTGGATGTATCGCGGAATATTCAAGATTCCAAAGATAGAACACATTAGAAGGTGCCAGGAAATTGTGTGGAAAACCTCGCAAAAGGCAGGAAAGCGGCATATTTCAGTCATATCTTAAGAAATGACAGTCTGGTACGACTGATCATAGACAGCGAAAAAGATTGTGGACGTGGAAAGTGAAGATAATCCTGGACAACAGTTCGAGATCCTCGATACGGCAATGGTTATACGGGAAATATATAACAGGAAAAACCGGGAGAGTTGGCCGTGCGTTTAGGGGCGCGCGGTTGTGAGCTTACATCCGGGAGATACTGGGTTCGAATCCCGCTGTCGGCAGCCCTGAAGATGATTTTCCGTGGTTTCCTATTTTCACACCAGGCAAATGCTGAGGCTGTACCTTAATTAAGGCGAGGGCCGCTTCCTTCCAACTCCTAGGCCTTTCCTATCCCATCGTCGCCATAAGACCTATCTGTGTACGTGCGACGTAAAGCCACTAGCAAAATAAGAAGAAGAAGAAGAAAAATGAAATGTCGTATGACATTTAGGGCCGGGGGTATCCGAGGACAAGTTCGGTTCGCCAGGTGCAGGTCTTTTGAAATGACGCCCTTATCGAGCTGCACGTTGTGATGATGATGATAATGATGATGAAGACGACACATACTCCCAGCCCCCGTGCCAGTAGAATTAAACAATTATGGTTTAAATTCCCGGCCCTGCCGCCCGACTTATAATAGGAATAAATACTCTGTTATGGTTGCCAACCTACGGATCGGGGACGACACAAGAAGAATAAGAAGAAGAAGAATATTCGGCTTGTCTGAAATGCCCACCACTAGCGTGGTGTAAAAGAAAACCCTCCTCTCATACGATTCCAAATTATAAAGTTTAGCACAGATCTCATTTTTCCTTAAATTCAAGAAACTTCATTTAACATAAAAGTAACTGGCAATTACGAAGTCTGGCGTAAAAGTTCGATCACAAGAACAACTTCGCTGTGATGCAGGCTTTAGTTCTGCCTAAGGATTCCGAGATTAAATCTTCTTTTATCTGCAGCAATGAGGGTACCCTCTATTAAGAGTCCCCGTCCTTTTCTTAAAACATCGTTCTCGTCATCAGTTTCAAGTCTCTCCCAAACTCTTCTCCCCTTCACTCGAACACTCCACGAACTAACTAGATTGTTTAAAACGACACGTTCATCCGTCTGAAGAAAACGTGAATTCGTTCATGAACAGTAACGGGAGTTTTCTATTTTTATGAAACAAGATGTCGCGTACGTTACGGCTCTCTTTATTTTTATTTGGGGCGTTGTCGAATTGGTCTGACAGTTATAGGAATTTGGAGATCAGCCAATTAGTGGGGTCGAACTGGTCCGAGGGTAAAATATCAAAACCAAGGATCGAAGAAGCCTAATCGTCCTCTCATGAAAAAAATGAAACAGGACAATATAGTTAATACGTGTAGCGGCCTTTCAGCCTTGTCAAATAGTATAGATATGTAGTGCCCTTTAGGTTAGGTTAGCCACTTATGACCTTTAGAATATTGAAATCGCTCAAAAACAACTGACTCGAAGCTCCTCTCACTTAACATGGAAAACATTGGACACTTCTACTAGTATTGCACTGTCTGACATGGAGTCTAGTGAAATGAGGTAGTTGCTGAGGTTTTGGGGTTTAGGTTAGCAACCCATTCCGGAATTCATGCCTGTAACTGCCAAGCACCCGTCGAACCAGTTCAACCGCCACCTTTCGTTATGGAAGAAAAATATCTTTGCAATCTTTTTGCATGTTTCCTAATATTTCAAGAAGATATCTCTCAGAGTAATGAAGCTTTTGCTAGTGCATTAAAGTTACATTATTGGCAATCCGTATGTCTCAGTTTGTTTGTGACATGTTTCAGTTTTGTGTATATAAAATCAAAAGATTTGCTTTTGTTATCACTTCGAAAGTGAAATTCAGGGGAGAGATTTCGGACGCCTCTGAAATCAAGGCACGAGTTGGGCAAGAAGATGGTCTATCTCCGCTACTCTTCAACTGTGTCCTTGAAAAGATCATCCGGGAGTGGCGCGAAGAACTTAACAATCAAGGAGTTCAAATCGGAGTCAGGCTAAGGTGCAAAAGCCAAAATTTTGATGTTGACTGCCTAGCTTTTGCAGATGATCTTGCATTTTTTCCGATTCCTTAAACACAGCAATGGAATAGATTTCTCAGCTTAAAACACAAGCAGCAAAGGCAGCGAAGATCTCTCTTGAGAAAACAAATTTTTAACTAATATCAAGGTGGCACCCAGAGAGCTCACAGTGGGGCAAGACAAGATTATACGAGCAGATTATTTCAAGTATCTGGGAGAACTGATAACACAAAACGTAGATGTTGATTCCCATAGGGAATCTGAAATATTTGTCCTGAATGAGTAAATTTATAATACCAATATAAATGGTCCATTATTGGACATTATAAATTTTCCAGATAACTCATTCTTGGTTGCCAGCGTTTCACCCTCGTGTGCTAGGGTGGGCTCATCAGTTGGTACCTAGCACACCTACCAATACGCTGGCTAGTGCATACCGTCGTGGAAAATTTATAATGTCCAATAATGGACCATTTATATTGGTATTATAAATTTACTCATTCAGGACAAATATTTCAGATTCCCTATGGGAATCAACATCTATATCATCTGATGGCCAAGCAGGCATCAATTTTTAGTGATGAGACAAAGTCTCCTAGTGCATTGGCACTGCCGGTGGCTCCAGTTAGCCTACGCAGTGGCCTCCACGGTATGCACTAGCCAGCGTATTGGTAGGTGTGCTAGGTACCAACTGATGAGCCCACCCTAGCACACGAGGGCGAAACGCTGGCAACCAAGAATGAGTTATCTGGAAAATTTATAATGTCCAATAATGGACCATTTATATTGGTATTATAACACAAAACGTGTCAGAAAAAGAAGCCTTAACATTACGGATGAACGAAATGGAAATAGCGTACCATTTAACCAAGGGCGTCTACAACCGTAGGCAAAGCTACAATATAAGGCCCATATATTTCAAAGCAAAGCTGAGGCATTATTGAAGTGTCGTCCAGAGGTCTTATACGCTTCTGAATGTCTTGCAATGAACAAACATGGTCTGATCGAGACACTGGAGGGCAAAGAAAGGAAGATTTTAAGGAAGATCTTAGGTCGCATCAAAGACAATGGAGAGTATAGAAGACGGCATAAGGACGAACTGTACACCCACATAGAGAAGATTGCCGATAACATCAGGAAAAGAAGAATGATATTTTATGGGCATGTCGCACGTAATGACATCCAGGAGCGTGTATCACTTAAGAAGAAACTTACAAGACAAGTCAAAATTGAAAACGGGAAGGCATGGACACAGGAGATGAAAGAACGACACAGAGAACGCATGCGGGAGTATTGGGCAGACATCAAAGCCAGAAATAGCCAGTTGAAATTACGTGGTCTTGGGTTGGCCGATACGACATGAATGAATTCAATTTTGAATTTCTCTTTTACAACAGCGTGTACATTTTTTTTTAGTTGAAACTTATGCAATTTCGTGGCAACACAATTCTCAGTGGGTTAGCTTTATGTAGATACTAGCAAGATACCCGTGCTTCGCTACGGTATTATACTGAAATTTATAATTGAATGCTTATTGTTTTAGATATATAATCCGCCGAAATTCGCGATCTGACTCGTTTTCTATTATTTTACAGCACGTTTCCTCCCAGTTTTCAATATTCCTTTCCAGCAATCGATTTCGTACTTCCCGGGCTAGGCTCAGGTATTCCTCCTGGTCAGTTGGGTCCGTAAATCTTTGCCATCTTTTCCTTTAATCATTTTTAATATTGATAAAATCCTTCAGGAGATCCGGCGTGGTGTCATATTGGGTGATTTGGCGCCACTGAACCCGCGGCCGGACTGCATTCTTAGTCATTACCCGTCCAGGAGCCGTTTCCAGCGCGGTCGCACATTTGACGACGGTCCGGAACATTATTATTACTATTATTATTATTATTATTATGTGTTGCTGGAATGGCTGATGACAGGGAAAACCGGAGTATCCGGAGAAAAACCTGTCCCGCCTCCGTTTTGTCCAGAACGAATGTCACATGGAGTGACCGGGATTTGAACCACGGAACCCAGCTTTGAGAGGCCGGCGCGGTGCCGCCTGAGCAACGGAGGATCCTTGTAAGTACATTAATAACAGTAAAATCAATAGGTCTCACCTCCTTCTACACCCCACCGCCGTTAAGTTTATTTACCGCCAACCCCCCCCCCCCACAAAAAGAAATGAAAAGAAGGCTTGTTTCTTTATGTTTAAGGGAGATTCCAAACACCAATGTTCACGTCTATTACCTTCAGTTTTGAGATATAAGTATCCCCATAAAAGTAATTTACTTTTATCACTTCATTTCACACTACTCCCCCCCCCCCCCATAAGTGAACTTTCCCGAAAAAATACTTGTTTCTTTAATAGTAAAGGATCTTCTAAATACCAATTATCACGACTCTAACTTCTTCAGTTTTTGATTTATGTGTCCTCTTGAAAGGAATTCAACTCCTTTACACTCCCGCCCTCCAAGATGGTTTCCCGCCCAAAACGCGTTTTTCTTTGTTTTTAAAGGAGATCCAAATACGAATTTTCACATCTGTAATAACTTTAGTTTTTATTAGATGTATGTATTCTCATACAATTAAGCCAATTAATTTTCCAATTCTTTCACACCCCCCCCCCCGCTTCATTGGATTTTAAGAGAATAAGTGTATTTTTACATTTAAAGCAGATTGAAAATATAAAATTTCACGTCTGTAAAATCTTCATTTTTGAGATATCAGTAGCCTAATTAAAAGAATTCAACACCATTTTCAGTCACTTTAACCCCCCCCCCCTCCACCCAGGTGATATTTCCGAAAACTAAAAATACACGTTTCTTTATTTTTAATAGAGATAAAAAATACCATTTTTCACTTCTGTAACATGTTAAGTTTTTTAGATATACTGTAAAAATTCTCATTTCAAAATTTCACCCCTTTTGAGTTTCCCTTAAGTGGAGTTTCCAAAAACAAATCACCTATGTTTCTTTACATTTACAGGAGATTCCAAACACCCACTTTTTACGTCTGTAACATTTTACGTTTCCAAGATATTCTGTAGATATAGTCTTTCAAAAATTCACCCCAATTTGTCACTCCTGTTTAACCGCCATTAATTGGATTTTCCGAAAACAAAATATACGTGTTTCTTTATTTTTAAAGGAGATTCTAAATACCAATTTTCACATCTATAACCTTTAAAAGTTTTGAGATATAGATACACTCATTTTAAAATATTACCCCCTTTTCACCCCCTCCCTTAATTGGATTTTCCAGAAACAAAAAAATACGTGTTTCTTTATTTTTAAAGGAGATCCCAAACACCGATTTTCAGGTCTGTAATATCTTCAGTTTCTGAGATATGAGTAACCTCATTAAAGACATTCAACCCTTTTTCCACCCCTTTTCACTCCTCCCATTGCGATTTTCCGAAAACAAAAAAATACGTGTTTCTTTATTTTTAATGAAGATTCTAAATACCAGTTTTTACATCTGCAAACTTTAAAAGTTTGGAGATAGAGATTCACTCATTTTAAAAATTCACCCCCTTTTCACCCTCCCATTAATTGGATTTTCCAAAAACAAAAAAATATGTGTTTCTTTATTTTTAAAGGAGATTAAAAGTACCAATTTTCAGGTCTGTAATATCTTAGGTTTCTGAGATATAAGTACCGGTATCCTGATTGAAGGCATTCAACCCATTTTTCCCCATTTTCACCCTTTTTCACCCCTCCTATTGGGGTTTTCAGAAAACAAAAAAATACGTGTCTCCTTATTTTTAAGGAAGATTCTAAATACCAATTTTTACATCTGTAAACTTTTAAAGTTTTGAGATATAGATACACTCTTTTTAAAATTTCATCCCCCTTTTCACCCCCTTAGCGACGGAATATCCAAAAATCCTCTCTTAGCGGGCACCTACATCTTAATATGAATGTATCCCCAAAATTTCGTTTCTTTATGTCCAGTAGTTTTGGCTCGGCGATGATGAATCAGTCAGTCAGGACAAGTTATTTTATATATATATATAGATATAAACCTCTGTAATTTATTTCATACCTCGTGGATATTTAATAATAATAATAATAATAATAATAATAATAATAATAATAATAATAATAAAAGCAGTCATCTCCGTACAGGCCATGAAGGCCCATGGAGGGCTGGACGGTAAAGGCTTCCACTATCCGTAACCTCGGCACTTGGTGGGGTAGAGTGGTTAGCCGCCTTCGCCCCCAGGAATTAACCTGGTACTCTTTTTTGGTGTAGGCTGAGTGAACCTCACTGCCATGTGCACCTCCGGAAGTGGAAATCTCGTTTCTTAAATATTATGACTTCCTGACGGGGATTCGAAACCACGTCCTTCCGGGCGAACCGAACACACCTTTACCGCCTCAGCCTGTCCTCGGAGACATCGAAACCCGTTCATTTTTTGTTTCGGAAGTAAACACTTGTTTAGCCCCCCCGCCCCCCAACTATCGTGATACCACACACAAATCGGCCTGCGCAGAACTGACTTCCTAGCACATCATTTGGCACGCAAGGGGTTTACCGTCGTTTCGCCTAGGAAAACAGCTATGTGATAATCTTGCAGGAGAAATACTAACCCGCAACATATATTACAGAGTGTCCTTGAAAAAGTTCCAAAATTTACGCAGGGGGCAGCATGCAACAAACAAACAAACAAACAAACAAACAAACAAACAAACAAACAAACAAACAAACAAACAAACAAACAAACAAAAAGCCCTAATAAACATGGTCACAACCCCAATAACTTTTTTTATTTTTTATTACTACTAATGGCGTTAACTACTACACCACAGAGGTGGACTTAGAGCTATTGTCTTCTTCTTCTTCTTCTTCTTCTTCTTCTTCTTCTTCTTCTTCTTCTTCTTCTTCTTCTCCTTAATCTGTTTACCCACCAGGGTCGGATTTTCCCTCGGACTCAGCGAGGGATCTCACCTCTACCGCAACAAGGGCAGTGTCCGGGAGCTTCAGACTCTGGGTCAGGGGATACAACTGGGGAGGATGAACTACCTCGCCCAGGCGGCCTCACCTGCTATGCTGAACAGGGGCCTTGTGGGGGATGGGAGGATTGGAAGGGATAGACAAGGAAGTGGGAAGCAAGCGGCCGTGGCCTTAAGTTACGAGTAGGTACCATCCCAACATTTGCCCACGGGAAACCACTTCTAGGATGGTTGAGGTGGGAATCGAACCCACCTCTACCCAGTTGATCTCCCGAGGCTGAGTGGAACGCGTTCCAGCCCTCGTACCACTTTTCAAATTTCGTGGTAGAGTCAGGAATCGAACCCGGGCCTCTGGGGATTGCACCTAATCACACTAACCACTACACCAAATGATAATACATATGTCTGCATATTTATCAATGTCGTATTAAAATTTCTCACCGATGACTGGCGTTTTTAAGAAGCTGTTGTTAATTCTGTGAAACTGCGATATCTGCGAAGACAACAGTTCGAGAATCAAGCGCTCAGCATTGTTGGCGTAGCGACATGTTCGGTATTATGATTATAAAATACTCTTAAATGTGAAATAAACAACATATTTTACTTCTTTTAAAATGTATGTGTATCACTTAACGGTCCGTGCTAATTGGTGCGATATAGGAGGAATAGGAAAACTCGTGCAGCAAAGACAGGCTTGCCAGTAGAAGCGAAGGGCGGGGAAAAAGATGCGCGAGGCGAATTCAAGGACGGTCGTTACATTCGTGGTATACGATAGACTACTAGATATACTGCGACGGACTGACAGTTCGCGCGCCACGTATTGCGAAGCAATATTCTGTAAAATAACAGCCAAGCAGAAATAAAACAAGCAGCTCTCTCTGCCAGATATTTTTACTGAATCTCGTGCTCTACCTCGTTTGTATCAAGCTGCTGTATTATCACTCTTTTTTAAAAAATAAATAGACGTGGAGAGTAAAATAATGGAAGAGCAGCTTATTTACTCGCCCTGAGTCAGCAGAGCCTTTGACTACAAAAATGGAGCACATGTTCAACAACGAGAGAGAGAAATGTCAGTAGAAAAATACAGGTAACAGAAAGTAAGCAGCACAAAATCCGCCAAGAATGCGTACAAGAACTAAAGAAGTATGATGGATTAAAAATTAAAATTTGTCCGCCTCTGTGGTGTAGTGGTTAGTGTGATTAGCTGCCACCCCCGGGGGCCCGGGTTCGTTTCCCGGCTCTGCCACGAAATTTGAAAAGTGGTACGAGGGCTGGAACGGGGTCCACTCAGCCTCGGGAGGTCAAATGAGTAGAGGTGGGTTCGATTCCCACCTCAGCCATCCTGCAAGTGGTTTCCCGTGGTTTCCCATTTCTCCTCCAAGCAAATGCCGGGATGGTACCTAACTTAAGGCCACGGCCTCTTCCTTTCCTCTTTCTTGTCTATACCTTCCAACCTTCCCATCCCCCACCAAGGCCCCTGTTCAGCATAGCAGATGAGGCAACCTGGGCGAGTTACTGGTCCTCCTCCCCAATTGTATCCCCAACCCAAAGTCTGAAGCTCCAGGACACTTCCCTTGAGGCGGTAGAGGTGGGATCCCTCGCTGAGTCCGAGAGAAAAACCAACCCTGGAAGGTAAGCAAGGGTAAGAAGGATTAAAATTTAATATACAGTGGAACTTCTCGATCACAAAGTATCCATTACTAAATGTGTTCGATATTCGGAGAAACTATAACAGATTTGGGGGCAAATTACCCATAACAACATTCCACAGCTGTAGGCCAAAAATGTATTTAGGGATGGTAATTTTTCGCCAAGCGATATTACGGAAACTGCCGACCCTGCAGTCTAGGAGTAGCCTGCCTGCCTCTCATCCGGAAGCCCCGGGTTCCATTCCCAGCCAAGTCAGGGATTTTTACCTGGACTTAAGGGTTGGTTCGAGATCCACTCAGCCTACCTGACAAGACCTCGCATTGTATGCTAGAATGGAGAAAAATCACGGGAATAGGCTGATGAGCACAAATGACACGTCTGGGCGAAACTCTTCAAATGCACACGGCCTAACCACCCAAAAGCTGGTTCCATTCCCGCGAATTTTAGATCTGAATATTAGTGCATATTTTTGCATATTTCTGAAAACTGAGAATTCACTTCTTCTTTAGCAGGTTAGCAATCTCTATTTCCTAACACGACGGGATCACGCAGTTGGGCTGTATCTGTACATATGAACCAATAAACGGGGGATACGGAGGGGTTAATACGGGCGAGTGTGATGGGGGCACGCTTTGGGGTCCGTGTTGGGTGGTTCCGGCTGCCTCTGCGCCAACTCAATTCATCTTCTTCTGCTTCTACAGCTTTTCCCACATCTGTAGGGTCTAGGGTACGAACTGTGTTGCACAAGTGGATGTGGCCGCGTTTTACGGCCGGATGCCCTTCCTGACGCCCACCCTACACGGAGGGATGTAATCACTATTGCGTGTTTACCGAGCTCGATAGCTGTAGTCGCTTAAGTGCGGCCAGTATCTAGTATTCGGAAGATAGTGGGTTCGAGCCCCACTGTCGGCAGCCCTGAAGATGGCTTTCCGTGGTTTCCCATTTTCACACCAGGTAAATGCTGGGGCTGTACTTTAAATAAGGCCACGGCTGTTTCCTTCCCACTTCTAGCCCTTTTGTGTCCCATCGTCACCATAAGACCTGTCCTTGTCGGTGCGAAGTAAAGCAACTTGCGTGTTTCTGTGGTGGTTGGTAGTGTAGCGCGTTGTCTGAATATCAAGAAGATAGTGTTGGCACAAACACAAACACCTAGTCCCCGAGCCAGAAGAATTAATCACACGCATTAAAATCGCCGACCCAGCCGGGAATCGAACCCGGGACCCTCCGAACCGAAGGCCTCAATGCTGACCATTCAGCCAATAAGTTGGACTCCGTGCCAACTCAATTACCCTTCCTTAAAGTATGTAGGATACATACCTCAACCATTTTTTCTTCTATATTCAACAATTAACAAATATCTCTTGGCCACGTGCATTCCCAGTATGAAATGAAATGTCATATGGCTTTTCGCGCCGGGAGTGTCCGAGGACAAGTTCGGCTCGCCAGATGCAGGTCCTTTGATGTGACACCCGTAGGTGACCTGCGCGTCGTGATGAGGACGAAATGATGATGAAGACGACAGGTACACCCAGCTCCCGTGCCAACGCAATTAACCAAGTATGGTTAAAATTCCCTACCCCGCCGGGAATAAAGCCCGGGACCCCTGTGACCAAAGGCCAGCACGTTAACCATTTAGCTATGGAGCCGAATTGCACTCCCAGTGGGAGGCAGGAATGAAATAACCTAATGATTGATTTTCAGTTGGTCTGCCACTGCTAAGCAGAGCCTTAGAGGGACGTGCCAATCCAACTGATGAGCCCAAATGGCACGTCTGGGCGAAACTCTGCAAACGCAAACGGCCTAACCACCCGAAAGCAGGTCCTACTCCTGTGATTTTAAGATCTGCGGCTGTGAAAGCCATTTTTGGAATTCATGGAGAGATGTTCCAAATTTCAAATTTCTAGGTGTTTGGACGGGAAAAACATAAATATTTCCAAATATTGAATATGACTTGATAGAATCTGACGATGTCCTTTTAAGAACGAAACATTCTGTGTTTAATAATGTGTTTTTACAGGTATGTTATAGCGCAGGGGTTTCCAATTTGTAAGGGCTCGAGGGCCATTTTGGAAACCTTAGTCATGTTCGCAGGCCGCACTTGAATAGGCCAATTTTCGTAAAATTCTGCAAATAGAACAGAAGCACCATTATGAAATAATATACGTAGTTCAATTGAAATTAGGGTTTGATCATTTTAATTGCTTAAAATATTATTTTAAAATCTCATAAAAGAGTGAAATTTGGAGCCGGGCTGAGTGGCTCAGACGGTTGAGGCGCTGGCCTTCTGGCCCCAGCTTGGCAGGTTCGATTCTGGCTCAGTCCGGGGGTATTTGAATGTGCTCAAATACGTCAGCCTCGTGTCTGTAGATTTACTGGCACGTTAAAGAACAACAGTGGGACAAAATTTCGACACCTCGGCGTCTCCGAAAACGATCAAAAGTAGTCAGTGGGTCGCAAAAGTAATAAGATTATTACTTGGAATTTGGATTTTAAATGCTTTAAAATCGAATATAATTTGTTGAGAACAAGTGAATACTTGAAAAGAGTTACTAGTATTAAAGAATAACTAGTTCTGACTTGGGTCTATAAGGTGTATAAAAATTAAAACGTTTTTGAACGAGCTAATATATATGTTTGTGACTTTTCTTCACATTATTTCTTACAGGGCTCTCGCGGGCCACATGCGGCCCGCGGGCCGTCATTTGGAAACCCCTGTTACAGCGTAATATTTATATTGAACTTGTGTGTTCGATAGACTGATAAGCTTTTGAGGTACATTTATTCTGTTCTTTTGCTGTGTCTACGTCCGTTATCGAGAATTTCCGCTACCGAGAAGCAATTACTACTCCCTATATGCCCATGCATTTCTGCCCGGGAATTGAAGATTGTCCGTTATGTAGAGGAGTCCACTATTCAGGAGAAGTTTTACTGTACTTGTACATGCAGGAGGTCAAACTGTTCGTAACACTATTGGTCAATACTTTACAGCACAGAACTAACTGAAACATACAGGCCTACTGTACTGCACAGCAAATTGAATAGAAACGTAACTAGCTGACAAACCCGAAATAACAAACCTCACTTGTGTAATGAAAAATAACACATAATGTAATATAGGATGAAATTTCTTTTCATTTTTTAAACTGGCTTGAAACATTGAAAACGAGAATAATGGCTCGCTACATGTTGGAAAATAAATCCTATACGAAATTGGACGTAAAAAGTTATATACTACGAATAAAAAAAAATTATAAAATGAAGATCATTTATCAAAATTATCCTCGCGCTTTTGCTCTGTTTATCTGGTGAGTTGGGAACGAGGGGACGGGGAAAGATGGGGTGGGTAGGAGAATGGCAGACGAAATTGGCGGTGAAACCTACCACGTCGGCTTCCATCGCATACAACAGCCAAGGTTGGCGCAGTTTTAAATCTGTTCAGCGTTGATTAATTGTCCCTCCAACGAATGAACAGCAAGCAAGAACTGCAGCAGCAAGTTTTGTCAGTAAGACTTTCAACTGGGTACAGTCCATAGGAAAACATTAACAGGTCTACTTTTTTACCACACTTTATGTTCATCCCTGTAAAAATAGTCTAGTTTATATTTACTTGTTCTATTGTTTGTTTAAGGTAATTCAAGAGATCTGACACCTAGTACACTTTCTGGCACAATAAAATGAGTGTCCGCAAACTTCTAAGCCCCGATTACAAGCACAGCCAAAACTATTGTATTATTTATAGTAATATTTAATATATATCGAGAGCTCCAGAAAGTATCTACACGGAAAGGAAACAGATCTCAGCACATGGTTATGAGGGTATTTAGGGGTTGTAGTAAGGATGGAAAGGAGAGGGCATATAAATGTCTAGTGACACCCCAACTAGAGTATGGTGCCGGTGTATGGGACCCTCCCCAGGATTACTTGATTCAGAAACAAGAAAAAATCCAAAGAAAAGCAGCTCCATTTGTTCTGGGTGATATCCGACACAAGAGCACGGGGGCTGAGTGTATATGTCGTCTTCATCATCATTTCATCCTCATCACGACGCGCAGGTCACCTACGGATGTCAAATCAAAACACCTGCATCTGGCGAGCCGAACTTGCCCTCGGACACTCCCGGTACTAAAAGCCATACGCCATTTCATTTCCGACAAAAGAGTAGCGTTACAAAAATGTTTCAAAGTTGGGACTGGGAAGACTTGGGAGAAAGGAGACGAGCTGCTCAACTAAGTGGTATGTTCCGAGCTGTCAGTGGAAAGATGGCGTGGAATTTATCAAGGGAGTTGTTGAATAAATTTCCTATTTCTTTGCAAGCATTTAAGAAAAAGCTAGGAGACAACAGATAGGGAATCTGCCACTTGGGCGACTGCCCTAAACGCAGATCAGTATAGATTGATTGATTCATTCATTCATTGAATCTGGAGCTCGAGTTGTGTTTATTTTGACAAGCTAGCAAGTAATGAGAATAGAAGTGTATAAATAAAAACAAATCAAATACATAGGTACTCATAACTAGGAGGCGGACCTTGTTGAAATGTCATCTTTTTTCCCTTTGCATTTAGCCGTTCTCAGGAGGACAGAAATTCATTCTGCGATGTAACGAAGGATAGTAACACGTTTATATAATACAACAGTTTGCATTTTTTGGCGACTTGGTACGATCAGTCATTATTTCAACTTTCAAAGAAAGTTTTAAGTCAATGTATAGTATTTTGAAAAATGTTTAGGTCATTTTATAGTTTTTTTAATGTATGTATTATTTATTGCCAGACTAACAAAGTCGACATGTGACAACATAAAAAGTTATAATTTTTTCTTACAAATGGTTAAATTTGCTAAATATCTTACGTCGCCAAGCGAACTGCTTAACACATTTCCACCTAACTGAATCCCTTCTTTCCACTTAATACCTCTCAGCAGATGATCCATGTAAACTGTGAACAACAAAGGTGAAAGATTACAGCCTTGTCCAACCCCTATAAGTACCCTGATTCAAGAACTCATTCTACCATCAATTCTCACCACAGCTCCATTTGAAAATTTGCAGAGTTCTTAAGATGTCCAAAATGCTCAAATTTTATTAAAACTTGAAGGGTAAAACACCACAAAATTCTGTACCTTCGAACATTTTCATCTGATTATTACGAAAATGTTAATTTTGATTTCTGTCATCGTTTAGCAGAAAATGCTTTCGGAAAATATAGGAAAAACATTATATAAGCGCAAATAAATCAATCGCAACACAAACAATCTTTTTTTTCGCACTAGACAAGACTCGAACGTACACATGCACCATATTTTAAGAGATGTTGAATATTTTCTGAAGTGTACGTTCGCTAGATTACGGAATCCCTTAAAAGAGAGAACTTCTAGTTCCTCGTGATTGTTGACATCGTGATCGTAACTGCGACATCTCCAGTTTTGCACGTAGTACGAATCATAACGAAGGGCCTTTCATTTCTAAAACCCGTCATGCACCATCATTATCATCATCATCATCATCATCATCATCATCATCATCATCATCATCATCATCATAAGTTATCTGCCTATCAGCAGGTTTTCGCATACATTTTCCAAGCCGATCTGTCTTTAGCCATCATTTTAGTCTTCCTGTATCTTGCATTATTTTTCACACTGTCCATCGTCTGATTCCTCTTTCTTCCTCTCAACCTCCTCCTTGCAACTTTTCCTTCTAATGCCTGTGTTAATAAACATTTCCTTCGTAAGCAGTGACCTAACCAATTATTCTTTCTCTTTTGAATGGTTTCCAGTATTGTCTTCCTTTCTTCACCTACTATTTCCAATACTACTTATTTCCTTAATTTGTCTTGCCAGTTTATCTTCTCCACTTGTCCCCATATCTACATTTCAAAATAATTCAATCTTCTTACCCCCCCCCCCCCTTCTCAAAGTCTAAATCTCAGACCCATAAAGAACAACGCCCCATACAAAGCACTTCACTAACCTCTTCTTAAGGTCCAATTCAGCGGCTCACTCATCAGTACCCTTTGCTTCATGTATGCTTCGTTGGCCAATGCATGCAGTGGCTGGAAATCGAACCGCGGTCATTTGGTAAAAATACAGTGACGATGTGAATAAACTATCACGCCCCCTCACCAGTAACTCTAATCGCGCTGTTCCGACACACTAAGACATACACTAAGAAACCTCAATATTAAACTCGAGATTCCTGAACACAGCTTCGTTGAATTAAGAGCTAGCACAAAGTGAAAGAAGTAGAAATTCAATAAAGATTGGAAAATATATTTAGTTACGCACTCGTTTATAAGAACTGTGAAGACTGAAGTGAGAAAGGTGCGATAAACTTTAATAACTTTAAAACTACGTAGTAAGAAATTTAAAACTTGCTTTTAAGCACTATACGCCTACGTGCACTGAAGGACTTTCAACATCAATCTTTCGAATTAAAATGTCTAATTGGGATTTTTTTAAAAAAGGTTTTTACTTGCTCTTTAGTATGTAGGGAAACAATACGTTGTTCTCTTCAAAGTTTTCTAGTTTAATAATAGAGCTTTTTCTTCCTTACTATTTGCTTTACGTCACGCAGACACACAGATAGGATAAGGAAGCGGCCTTGGACTTAATTAAGGTACAGCCTGCGCGCCCCTAACCACACGGCCAACTCGCTCGGAAATAGCGCTCTTTAACTGAGCAATTCGTGCATTAGAAGTTGCAAATAAATGCTACGTGTTCCATTTCAACTTGCAATGGTAACAGAAAAATGTTAAGAGCTCAGTCATTGAGGTTAAACTGTAGTAACATACGTACAATTAGTACATCCGTCATTAACACCTGAAACAAAAGCTCACTAGTTACAAAACATTAAGTCCATAAGGCTTGCAGTAAAACACACCTTGAGCATAAAGGACGGTTTTGGGCTCACTAGTACTGGCAACAAACACAACATGATTGTTCTGGAACTTGTTTCAAAAGAACTGAATAAGAATATCGCCGAGGACGTAGCCACAATGCTGTTAATTCCTCAAAGGCAAGGGACAGTCTGCCGGCTTGATGTCCGCTGCAAACTAATTCAATTAATTAGCGGCTAACCTTATTAACACACAACAGACAACGCAAGTCCAGAAGCATACGAAAATATTCACTCCGAACTTCGCGGCCAACCACATTCAATACAGCGACGATCTGAAGTTCGTTTCTTCTCCCATTTTCAAAAGAATCACGAATGTTTTATGACAAACAAGAAACATGGCAGTTGTTTGGGGTTCACTGTAAGTATCTAGGTGTTAATATAAGGAAGGATCTTCATTAGGGGTAATCACATAAATATTATTGAAAATAAAGGGTAGATCTCTGCACATGGTTATGAGAGTATTTAGGGGTTATAGTAAGAATGTAAAGGAGACGGCATAGAAGTCTCTGGTAAGACCCCTACTAGAGTATGGTTCCAGTATATGGGAGCCTCACCAGGATTACTTGAGTCAGAACTGGAAAAAATCTAAAGAAAAGCAGCTCGATTTGTTCTGGATGATCTCCCACAAAATAATAGCGTTACAAAAATGTTGCAAAGTTTATCGTAGGAAGACTTGGAAGAAAGGAGACGAGCTGCTCGACTAAGTGGTATGTTCCGAGCTGCCAGTGGAGAGATTGCGTGGAATGACATTAGTAGTCTAGACGAATAAGTTTGAGTAGTGTCATTAATTTTTTTTTGCTATTTGCTTTACGTCGCACCGACACAGATATGTGTTATGGCGACGATGGGACAGGAAAGGCCTAGGAATTGGAAGGAAGCGGCCGTGGCCTTAATTAAGGTACAGCCCCGGCATTTGCCTGGTGTGAAAATGGGAAACCACGGAAAACCATCTTCAGGGTTGCCGACAGTGGGGCTCGAACCCACTATCTCCCGATTACTGGATACTGGCCGCACTTAAGCGACTGCAGCTATCGAGCTCGGTAGTGTCATTAAAAACAGGAAAGATCGGAATATGAAGATAAAGTTTGAGAGGAAAATTGGGGCAAATATTGGTTTTTAGGAAGGGGAGTTAGGGATTGGGATAACTTGCCAAGGGAGATGTTCAATCAATTTCTAATTTCTTTGCAATCATTTAAGAAAAGGCTAGGAAAACAACAGATCGGGAATCGTCCACCTGGGCGACTGCCCTAAATGTAGATCAGTAGTGATTGATGAACTAATTGTCTTTCTCCTGATTCGATGGGAACGAACTAAATTCGGTAGATTATCCAGGCCAACTAAATTATCCGACACGGTCAGGAATTGAGCCTGAAACCCTCAGATGCTGACCATTTAGCCAAGGAGTCTGCCTCATTAAGTACTATCTACCTTATTACTTGCTACTGAGTAAGGTGGCTACGCAGTAAGTGTGCATTAAGGATATCGTAGGTCCCATTCTCACCGTCGGTAGCCCAGAAAGTGGTTTTCCCATTATGACTAGATTACGTCTGTAGTTCCGTAACCGTTCTTGGACCGTTCAGTGTTACAAAAATACGAACGTTTTGAAATCAAAGTTATTTCTAGACTCTTCTTTTTTTCTAGTGGTTAAACGTCGCTCTTACACATCAAAAGTTTCCGGAAGGGTGGGAAAGGTTTAGGGTTGGGAATGCAGGAGCCGTGACCTTGATTACGGTGCCTGGTGGGAAACCACGGAAAACCATCTTCAGGGTTGCCGACGGTAGGATTAGAACCCACGACAACACGTGCGACGCACTCTGGCGTACGAAAATGGAAGATGGGATGAAGCTATGTAAATGAATGAACGAAACGTCCCTTTCATTCTATTTGGTACATAACTAACTACCGCATCTCAGTGGAAAGAGTAACCTGAGAAGGTGAACAATGTATGTCAGAAAAAGACTACAGTAGTCCTCTGTTCCGCTAGACCTGTAACTCGACCCGCTGCGGTTTGTGGCTGGAGCGGAACACCTTTACATATGCCATTCCACGCATGTGTTTTAAGGTGAACACAGTTCCCGTATATGATAAAGTACAAGGCTGTTCAAAATCATCTCAAAAACATTTATAAAGATACGCGGCACAAGTCCTTAGGCCTTTAGAAAATATTTTAATTATTCTGTGCAGAATAACATCATCAGCAAAACGCCTTGCCTCCGATTCCACTTCTTTACATATATAAGAAAACATAAAGGTCCAAAAATACTGCCTTGAGGAATTCCCCTCTTAATAATTACAAGGTCAGATAAAGATTACTCACCCACTGTAATTCTCCGAGTTCTATTTTCTAGAAATACAGCCACTCTTTTGTTTAGTCCAATTACACTCATTTTTGCCAGCAGTCTCCCATGATCCACTCTATCAAACGACTTTGATTCCCAACATTCGTAAAAACAAAATGAATGTTGACAGTGATAAATTGACATAGCCTACAACCAACAAAAATGATCACGAGGAGGGCTAAGAACTCTACTTGAACTATTAAAAATGTTTGTAATAATACTACCAAGCTGTTAAAATATAATCAATTTTGTATGGACTTCCCTTCCCTTTGTTTACCTTGGAAGAACTCTGTTAGCTGGAAAAACGCAACAGTGCAATATTGATTTTTTAGCTGCTAATGATATCCCCACGGAGCAACAGTCTCGAAGGACCATGGCTTACCCAGTGACCGCTGCTCAGCCCGAAGGCCTGCAGATTATGAGGTGTCGTGTGGTCAGCATGACGAATCCTCTCGGGCGTTAATTCTTGCCTTAATAGATCGAGGCCCGCTATCTCACCGTCAGATAGCTTCTCAATTATAATCACGTAGGTTGAGTAGACCTCGAACCAGCTCTCAGATACTGGTAAAAATCCCTGACCTGGCCAGGAATCTTATCCAGGGCCTCCGGGTAAGAGGCAGGCACGCTATCTCTACACCGCGGGGCCAGCGCTGTTATTGAAAGAAAAAAGTCTATGATTTAGGGGTTTAAGTTTACTAAATATTACAAAGGTAAAAATAACAAGAATGTGGGGTCAAGGGGGCGTAAAATAAACAGGTTTTTTAATGTTTTTATACTTACAGTTTTGATGGCAAAAGAAAAGGCACGAAGGATATGAAAATGGAAGGTAATAATAATAATAATAATAATAATAATAATAATAATAATAATAATAATAATAATAATAATAATAATAATAATAATTGTTACCGAGTTTTTGTGGTAGTTAAGCATGAAAGAAGGTGCTGGGTGGTGAATAGGTCTCAAGCTACTAAAGAGAAATTAAATTTTAAAATTTAACAAGGTTATATTTTCTTTTCAAAATTAGGTAACAACAAATAGAACAGGTACTTAGTAGCCGAAATACAACTTGAAATGTACAATTACAGGGATTAAAGAATTTGGGCTTCGAGCCCTGAAAACACAATTCTTGAGCAACTAGCTCAACTTTACGATATACCAATTTCAACAAAAGGGGCAGAAGACCCCACTCAAACCCTGGAGCCCTTGCTCCAAATTACACAGCAAAGCCTCCTCGAGGCATACAACTCTCAGTTTTAGAAAAGAGCCACTCGCTCTTAAAGTTAAGCCTCTCCCAGGCCACACCAAACTCAACTTTCAAGTTGTCCTCAAAGGACATATACACAGGGGTAAAATACCCAACCTACTGAGGTCTATTAGGTGAGAAAAGATTAATACATGACCTCTAAAATACAACTTGAGAGGAGGCGAACTTGCACTCCTAATACACTTTGCTTTTAAAACCTAATCTGGCTCTGGGCCACTAACGCAAGGGCTAATCCCATACTACAGAGGTGACTTAGAGAAGAACACTTTACATTACATAAACGAAGAAAAGTTTGAGAAAATAAGTTCACCTCAAAACAAATGTGAGTGGGAGCTCGAGAGGGTTAGCACTCTCTATCCCAATATGTAACTTTACAAGAAAAAGAAGAAAAGAGTAGTTACATTTTAGGAAAAGGTTACATGATGGAAAACGCTTCGAACCCGCCGCGAGAGTTAAACTGCCGACCTAGCAAGAAAAGAAGATATTAATAGGCCATTACCTGGTAGTAGATCGCTGCCGAGGAAAGAGGCGCTTCCCGCCTCCTGCTATGTACTTAATACACTGAAAGATGGAACAGAAGTGGCCCGGAGACCCCAAAATCAGCAGTTTATATCCTCTCGCGGAAGATTCTAGGCGTTAGGGGAAATAAAACACCCTCCCACAAAATCTTTATTGGTTCGGGAAAAGAAACCCCTACATAGAGGAAAAAGAAACACATTATTGGTGGAAAATTAATTAAAGAAATTTGGGATTGGCTAGATCCAAACTAAGGGGAAAAAGAGGGGTATACAGCCAACTTAAACAATAACAGAAAGAAATTTAACAAGAAACAAACTTTTGAAATAAAAATTTCTCCAACAAAATAGTTCTTTGATTTCGCACTAGGTTGCACTATTGTAATTCTTCAGTAGTGTCCTCTAGAAGAGAAAGTTCACACTTCTTACTTCAAGCGAAACAAAAACACATCAAAAGTGACACAGTTCAAAAACTCAAAATTTTCCACGTGGTGACATCTTCTGAGAAAGTAGAGAATTAATAGAATAGATAAAGTTCAACCTTCCTCCAGAAGAGGAGTTTCAACTGGCGCAACTTTTAAATAAACAGAGTAGAGGTGTACCGCCCGGTACAGACCTCCCCCCCCAAAAGTTCCTCCAAGGGGTAACACAGAAGAACATAAGCTTTGTTTCCAAAATAAGGTCCAAGTTTTGATGTTGATATTAAGATTAATTGCGGAAGCATTTATAAGATTTTAGTAATTTGGTTGGTTGCAATTTCAAAATTTTGTTTTGCCGGTGCAGTAAAGTTTTTATGTTTGTAGAATTTGTATTTCTGAAGATAAACTTTTAATACTTAAAGGTGAAGAAAAATTTTGCAATGTCCACCAAATATTGTTGTTAAATTCCCAAATGTAATTATTGCTTATGGTGACTGTCCATGTAGTTGATGTAGATTGAGTCGGATGGCCAGACCGGCCGTTGCAGCTTGCGTCCAACGGAGGCCGCTCGGACCCCTCAAGTACCCTGAGATACCGCTCGCCCGCACTATGAGGGGAGCAGAGGTGTTGAAGTACGCCGCGCCCGCGGTGAACAGATACAGGCTGCGGGCATGTAGCAGGTCGTGCGCCGCACATCAGCCTTGGCCGGGAGGTGAGCTCCGGCTCGCCGTGCACATGTCGTCCTCGCTGGAGAGGAGGGGGCCCATCCCCCTCCCCAGTCGCTGCACGGCGCTGCGCGGCTGCGGGGGCGCTGAAACATTAAAGCTAGGCGGCAGAATTGTGTTGGACAATTATTTTCTTTGAGGGTACAGGCTTGTAGAGAGAGTGAGGGGCCAGCGGCGTGCAGATATTCATGGTATTCATTAAGCCACTGTGTAGAGTGGAGCAGGAGACGGGAGCGTGGTAATGGCCGTGGCAAGAACAGGATGGCAGTCTAACGGGTCGGGGCAGGTTTTACATAAGGCTTACATCTAAAACCAAAATATTACAGAAGGGGCAGAATGCCTTAAAAGTGAAACTCAAAAAAAATATAACCTTCATATCCTTTCAAAATAATATGGAGCAAGTTAACACAGAAATTACACCGGTTTCACCTGGGACAGGTGAACTCTAAATATCCTCTCGGTGGCTGGATTACTTAGCAATAAGGTAACCGGCGTAAGAAAATCGAGAATGATACAAGGCCCATGAAATCTGGGGGCAAGCTTGCCCGCGGGAACAAAATTTTTGACCATAACCTGGTCACCTACCTTCAAAGTGGTGGGTCTCCGTCCACGATCATACCTTTCCCTAACCTTTTCATGAGACACTTTAAGATTAGCTTTAGCCTTCTTCCAAAGATCTTTAATGTTGTCCGGATCTATTGTCTCGGGCAGAATGTCATTCAGAGACCAGAGGTTAGAGAGCGGCGTGTTGGGAACGAACTTAAACATCAAAGAAGCTGGAGTAAATTTGTGAGATTCATGAACCGCCGAATTCAAAGCAAAAGCTAACCAATGCAGGGACGTGTCCCACCTAGAATGATCTTCATGATGATAGGCAATAAGTGCGGACCTGAGATTGCGGTTAACCCGTTCAGCCAGAGATGGTTGAGGGTAATAAGCAGATGTAGTTACATGAGAGATGGACAAGTCAAAACAGAATTTACGAAACAGATTTGATGTAAAAGCTTTAGCATTATCAGATACAATGTATTGGCACGGACCAAAAGAAGCAAAAATAGAATTTAGGCAAGTAATGGTGGACTGAGCGGTAGCCAGCTTAGTCGGAAATAACCAGGAAAATCTTGTAAAACCATCTACACACACAAAGATGAACTTGTTGGCATTACCCTTTGACTGGGGGAAGGGTCCCACATAATCGATATACAGGCGTTCCATGGGGCGCGACGCTTGATGAGAAGACAAAAGGCCTACTTTAGTGGACATGGTGGGTTTACTGATCAAACAAGATTTACAAGCTTTTACAAGTTCTCGAATTTCACCGTCCATACCTTTCCATATGAACATTTCACGAATCTTTTCACGAGTTTTAAAGATTCCAAGATGCCCCCCCAATGGGGTCTCATGATAGTATTTGAAGATCATAGGTACAAGAACCGCTGGAACAACAACTTTCATCAACTTATCATGCCTCGAAGGGCAACATAGAACACCATTCCTCAGAACATAAGGGACAACATGTTCCCCAGAAGAAAGGGTTTCCATTATAGGAGCCAGCGTCGGATCTTCACGTTGGTATTTCTCAATATCCCTAAAAAGCATGGGAGCACCTGTTAAGATGGCATTAACACCAGATAGTATGGACTCGGAAGGTGATGAACTATCGACCGGTTCGTGGGTCTCGACGTCGTTATGAAACATACGGCTGAGTCCATCAGCAACAACATTTTCGGTACCTCTGATATGTCGTACATCAAATTGGAAGGCAGAAATACGGATGGCCCAACGGGCTATACGACCAGTACGACGCGGCCTACCTAAGACCCAGCTTAAGGCTTGATTATCTGTCTCCAGGTCGAATTTGACATGTTCCAGATAGAGACGGAACTTTTCTAAGGCGAATAAGACTGCCAAACCTTCAAGCTCATATATGGAGTACTTTGCTTCTTGAGCTGACAATGTCCTAGACGCATAGGCGATGGGTCGCCTCCCTAGTTCAGTTTCTTGAAGAAGAACTGCAGCTACTGCTGACGACGATGCGTCGGTTTGGACGATGAATTTCTTCGAGAAATCAGGCATAGCAAGTACAGGGGCATTACAGAGAGCTTCGAAAGCGGCTTGTTGAGAAGGTCCCCACTCGAATTTGATGCCTTTCCTACGAAGAAGGTTTAAGGGCGCCGCTCTATTAGCGAAGTTAGGAATAAACTTCCTGAAGAAATTCACCATACCAATGAATCTAGCGATACCTTTGATGTCCTTAGGAGGTTTAAAATCACGGATGGCCTGTGTTCTAGAATGATCGACTGCTACACCATCAGGTGACACAATATGCCCTAGGAATGACATAGAGGGCTTAGCAAAGGCAACCTTGGACAACTTAACAGTTAACCCAGCCTTACGAAGGCGATTGAGAACTTCTCGCAAATGATCTAGATGTTCTTCAAAGGTTTCGGAAAATACGACGACATCATCCAAGTAGTGATATAAGTACTCAAATTTGATGTCGGAAAAGACCCTATCTAGTAGCCTAGTGAGCACAGCTGCCCCCGTGGGGAGCCCGAAAGGCACGCGGTTGTATTCATATAAATTCCAGTCCGTGGCAAACGCTGTAAGATGTTTAGACTCTTCGGCAAGGGGAATTTGATTATAGGCCTGATTCAAGTCCAAGATGGTGAAGAACTTGGCCTTACGAAACCATGAAAAGCAAGAATGAAGGTCGGGAAGGGGCACAGATTGCAACACCACCTTCCGATTGAGAGCCCTGTAATCAATGACAGGCCTGAAGCCTCCTTGGGGTTTCGGGACTAGAAAAATAGGCGAAGAATACGCTGACTTAGAGGGCCTAATAATACCATCCTTCAACATCTGATCGATGATTTCTTTCAGAGCCTTCATTTTAGGTGGAGATAGCCTATACGGTGGAAAACGGACAGGAATTGAATCCGTGACCTCAATTTTGTATTTAATAAGGTCAGTAACACCAAGAGTATCAGAGAACACCTCGGGAAACGACTGACACAGTTTCCGAATACTATCAGCCTGCTCCTCAGGTAGATGTCTAAGGTCTAACAACATCTCATCCTGGGTAGGCGAAATAGATGAACATGATACAGAATTACACTTTAACAAGGGAATTCTACAATTGGACGCAAATTTGAATATGCACGACCTACTCTGGAGATCGAGCACAAGACCAGTGTGAGAAATGAAGTCCGCTCCCAATATGATGGGGCAAGACAAACGCTTGGCCACAAACAATTTGATCTTCCATGTAAACTTAAAAACCCGAATTTTGACATGTATGGAACCTAGAATTTCTAATGGAGATGAATTAGCCGAAACATATTGAACAGGAGAAGAGACATAGTCAGGGAGTTTACAAACCGATTTCAATTTAGAATACCAATCAGCCGAAATAATGGAACAAACACTGCCTGAATCTAAGAGAGCTGTTATAGGCTCGTTATTTAACTCAATCTTAAGAAAAGGAACAGGTGCGGGGGTATCCGCCGCAATCCTAAGGCACTCTTTGGGGCATTCAAAAGATGTATTCGAAGACTTATCGTTCCCTGAATTCTCGACCTTTTTGCCAGGGGCTGAGCCTTGGGAAGCAGAATTAGTTGACTCAGCCGCAGCCACTAGTCACTTTTGATTGTTGTTGGAAGTTACACCAGAAGTTGAGCAGGAGGGGGTGCTATTCGAATTGGGACAATTCTTTGCGATATGTGAGAAAGCCCCACACTTAAAACAGCCTTGTGATGACCCTACTCCATTCCTTGTCCCACTTGACTTGATCAGAGGACACTTATTCCGCAGATGGTCAGGCGACCCACAAGCATAACATTTACGGGGATTGACTGGTCGGCGAGGTGGAGGCCGAGTGTTACTAAAGGAAGGCGGGGGTTCTTTCGCGACACGCAAAGAATCGGCGTATCTAACTCCTTCCGCAGAGACGGCTAATGCTTCCAGTTCAGAGAAGGTTTGCGGGCACGCCGCGAAACACAAATATGACCTGTAGGGTGGTGAAATCCCTTCAACAATAGCTTGCACGATCTGATCCTCAGGGAAGTGGAGAGCAAACACCCTAGTATAAAACTTAATATCTTGGATGAAGTCTGCCAGGTTTTCATCCAAGCGCTGTACCCGATAATAGTATTTCTGAATAAGGGAGGACCTGGCCCTAGCCGGGATGAAGTTAGCTAGCAAATGGGCGTGGAAATCCTCAATAGAAGATTGCTCGGCAATGGCTCTAACTATTTTGTCAGATAGAACACCAATAGCATAAGGATAGATAATTTGCAAAATTTGACATGGGGAAAGAGAAAACACAAGGGCATGATCCTGAAATTCCACTAGAAATCTTAAAAATGAAATTACGTCACTGGTGGTGTTGACGGAAAACTTAGAGATACCTCTAAGCAACATTGCCAATGGATGAGGCAAGCTGCTGAACCCAGGTGTCATAGTCGTTAAAGGTTTCAAGGGCAAGGAAGTTAATTCAGAGCGGATGTTACTCAATGACGCACGGCGTTCAGATTCGTTGTTCGATGGGGCAGAGATAGTTTGAGCAGCAACGGTTATCCTATTGACTTCTCCCTGAGGAGGCTCTTCCTCGTTACCTACATTCACCGTGGCGGGTTGATCAGTTTTGGGAGGAGCTTCGCCGGTTAGCAATTGAGTGACCTTATTAGACAATTCAGAAATAGTTTCAAGGAGCGTATTAGCTTGCTTCCTCTGAACGTCATTCACCTTTAGAGACAATAGATCATTAACTCTATTTGCAAAGTGATACAGCCTGCCTTGCACACGCTTAATTTGATTAGGAGATGGATCGTTTTCATCAAAAAAGCTGACTACCGATGCTAGCCCAGTAATATTCTCGACAATCGTGGAAAGAGAGTCGTCAATTTCTTTCTCTCCCAAATTGGGGATGGAAATGGGCAAATCAAGGGACTCTCTAAGCTTGTTAGTGTCTATTGCAACCGTGCCTCCAGATTGAACGTTTCTGATTGTTAACTCATATATCAACTCCTCTTTGCGCAAGTAGTTAAGGAGGAGAACATCGCGAGGGCCGGGCATGATGACAGAACAATTTTGAAAAACTCAAAAAATTCCAGCAACTGAGAAAATTGTTAGAGTTCGAATCAAAGCAATGTTTAGCCGTCAAAAGGGGCTAAATTGAGACCCATTCAACCACGCTCTGCTACCACTTGTTACCGAGTTTTTGTGGTAGTTAAGCATGAAAGAAGGTGCTGGGTGGTGAATAGGTCTCAAGCTACTAAAGAGAAATTAAATTTTAAAATTTAACAAGGTTATATTTTCTTTTCAAAATTAGGTAACAACAAATAGAACAGGTACTTAGTAGCCGAAATACAACTTGAAATGTACAATTACAGGGATTAAAGAATTTGGGCTTCGAGCCCTGAAAACACAATTCTTGAGCAACTAGCTCAACTTTACGATATACCAATTTCAACAAAAGGGGCAGAAGACCCCACTCAAACCCTGGAGCCCTTGCTCCAAATTACACAGCAAAGCCTCCTCGAGGCATACAACTCTCAGTTTTAGAAAAGAGCCACTCGCTCTTAAAGTTAAGCCTCTCCCAGGCCACACCAAACTCAACTTTCAAGTTGTCCTCAAAGGACATATACACAGGGGTAAAATACCCAACCTACTGAGGTCTATTAGGTGAGAAAAGATTAATACATGACCTCTAAAATACAACTTGAGAGGAGGCGAACTTGCACTCCTAATACACTTTGCTTTTAAAACCTAATCTGGCTCTGGGCCACTAACGCAAGGGCTAATCCCATACTACAGAGGTGACTTAGAGAAGAACACTTTACATTACATAAACGAAGAAAAGTTTGAGAAAATAAGTTCACCTCAAAACAAATGTGAGTGGGAGCTCGAGAGGGTTAGCACTCTCTATCCCAATATGTAACTTTACAAGAAAAAGAAGAAAAGAGTAGTTACATTTTAGGAAAAGGTTACATGATGGAAAACGCTTCGAACCCGCCGCGAGAGTTAAACTGCCGACCTAGCAAGAAAAGAAGATATTAATAGGCCATTACCTGGTAGTAGATCGCTGCCGAGGAAAGAGGCGCTTCCCGCCTCCTGCTATGTACTTAATACACTGAAAGATGGAACAGAAGTGGCCCGGAGACCCCAAAATCAGCAGTTTATATCCTCTCGCGGAAGATTCTAGGCGTTAGGGGAAATAAAACACCCTCCCACAAAATCTTTATTGGTTCGGGAAAAGAAACCCCTACATAGAGGAAAAAGAAACACATTATTGGTGGAAAATTAATTAAAGAAATTTGGGATTGGCTAGATCCAAACTAAGGGGAAAAAGAGGGGTATACAGCCAACTTAAACAATAACAGAAAGAAATTTAACAAGAAACAAACTTTTGAAATAAAAATTTCTCCAACAAAATAGTTCTTTGATTTCGCACTAGGTTGCACTATTGTAATTCTTCAGTAGTGTCCTCTAGAAGAGAAAGTTCACACTTCTTACTTCAAGCGAAACAAAAACACATCAAAAGTGACACAGTTCAAAAACTCAAAATTTTCCACGTGGTGACATCTTCTGAGAAAGTAGAGAATTAATAGAATAGATAAAGTTCAACCTTCCTCCAGAAGAGGAGTTTCAACTGGCGCAACTTTTAAATAAACAGAGTAGAGGTGTACCGCCCGGTACAATAATAATAATAATAATAATAATAATAATAATAATCTAATTGGCTTTAGATCCCACTAGCTACTTTTACGGTTTTCGGAGACGCCGAGGTGTCGGAATTTAGTCCCGAGGGAGTTCGTTTGCGTGCCAGTAGATCTACCGACACGAGGCTGACGTATTTGAGCACCTTCGAATACCACCGGATTAAGCCAGGATCGAATCTGTCAAGATGGGGTCAGAACGCCAACGCATCAACCGTCAGAGCCCCTCAGCCCGGCATAAAAAATGAAAAACTTCGTAGCGCTGGCAAACCTACTACCTTCGGAGTCGGAAGACAATAATTGTACAACTTGAAGTAGTTTGAATAAACAGAATCCATGAGGGGGTAGCTGCCAGACAATAATGAATACTGCAACTTTCTTTAAATTCCAGTGAAAATTGATGTATCTATTTATTGTCTTCAGAGATTAATCAGTAGGCTGAACCTTTGTGCTTTCCATCGTATTAGGGCAGCTATCCACTGTGGACAGGAGAGATGATAGTGAGGAGACTGGCGCAAGTAAGTGGAAGCTTGGTGCCCCGTGGTCACCAATCCACGTTCTGGTAGTCGCTTTAAGACAAGCAGAGGATACCGTGGATCTGTTCTACCGCTCGCTGCCAGGTGGGAACCAACTCCCTCTGTCTACGATTATTTAATGTAATTCGTAAGTAGAGAATGTCTTTCTCCTTTTTTACGCGATAAGATTTCCAAATTATTCCCTATTTGTCTCATTATATACAGCAGTGTTGTATCTAACTGCTTGACTCAACTTCGGGCGTTTTATAAAACTGAACAAGCAAACAGTTGGAAATAACAAGAAGAGAAGGCCGGGAGTTAAGGATAAAATCTCATTAAGGCAGTCCAATAAGACGGAATGTACGACAAGTTTCAAACAAGCATTTTACTCAATATAAAATATGGTGTCCTATTTTAACTGGCTTAAAAATGCAGGAAGTGTACTTGCAAGTATAGTCTGAAGAAAGACTGAAAAACTGGAAGTCGTCTGAGCAGACAAAGAAATCTCTTGACCTGTGAACCCTAGCGGGACAGTGAACATAGATCTTCAACTTTATGCAACACAATTTGAAAGTCAAATTTAATCCTCCTTGGACTGGTTCACAAGAAGAAAACATACATAACAAAGCAAAAAACGTACAAAAGAAAGTCGTATAGAAGACTACCACGCTGAAGCAGCAGGATATACTGTAGGTCCACGTAGTAGCCAACTAGACGAAACAGTATCTGCTTTCCATAACAATGCAATCGTATTCCTTGATTAGTTTTTCCCAACATTATATACACTAGATTTAAAAATAAGAGAGATCATAGGGGCTACGCGCGATAAGGAAGGAACGTTACATGGACAACTTACGTTCCTCGATAGAATGAATACAGTATTCTACTCACCGCACTGCGGAAATGTCAACGTGGCTTTCTCGTTAACAATCCTCTACTCCAATCTTACCTGAAAGAAAAAAAGAAAGAAGATTAAACAATAATCACAAAAATTGACAACAGGACACCGAATAATAGTGGAACACAGCGTAGTACTTCAGATCGAACAGGAATAGTAAAACAATTTTATAAAAATTAAAACCGGACTAGTAGCAAACGAATGAAAGGTATTTCAGGGGTTCAATTACGAACTTGTTCAGACGTAGTTGAGATTAGAAACTCTTTCACAGGGAAAGTATATTATTATTATTATTATTATTATTATTATTATTATTATTATTATTATTATTATTATTATTATTATTATATTATTATTATTATTATTATTATTATTGCGTTCCGGCCTTCTAAGGACCACGTTACAATTTCAATTGTTCCTCCTTAGTTCTTTCCTTTTCTTCCAGTATTCTTTCATTGTTTCATTGTGTTTTTTTGTTTCCTGTCTTCAGTCCACTTTGTGCTTATTTTTTTCCTTCCTCCCTTGGAATCCTTCCATTTGTAAGACTTTCTTCCTAAAAATCTTTCTTTCCAATAATTCTTCTTCTCGTATGTTGTTCCTTTCCACGTCTTTCTTGACTTCTTGAATCCAGGTGGTAGTTGATTTCTTTTCCCAAAGGTACTTGAATATTCGTTTAGTTAGTCTATTGTCATCCATTCTGTAAATGTGTCCAAAAATAGCAATATCCGTTTTCTTATTGTTTCTGATATGTTTTCTACGTTCTGGTAAATTTCATTGTTACTTCTTAATTTCCAAAACTCTGCAATTCTTAGAGGACCTACTATTTTTCTTATAATTCTTCTTTCTAATATTTCTAATTTATCAAGCTTGTAGTTCAGTGTAGACATTCGCTGGCATAAAGGCATTCTGGTTTCACTACTGTGTTGTAGTGCTTTATTTTAAGTTTTCTTGACAAGCACTTTTTGTTGTAAGTATTCTTAGTTATACCGTACGCTCTTTCCATCTTTTGTATCATCTCCTCTATAGCAGATTTTCCTAAACCATTTTCTTGAACTGTCTCACCCAAATATTTGAATTTCTTTACCTTTTCTATTTGACCAATATCCGTTACTAAAAACTTTGGGGCACTTTTTATATTCGTCAAAAATTTTGTTTTCTCGGCAGAGATTCTCAAGCCTGTCATGTTGGCTGTCTTTTCAAGGAGATTGACTTGCATTGCTGCATCTGTAAGGCTTTCTGAAAGTATGGCAAAGTCATCTGCAAATGCTAGGCAAATTATTATTATTATTATTATTATTATTATTATTATTATTAATTATATAGTTACCTATTTTATTTATATGCACACTTTTGAACTGTAAAATATATAAATAATGTTGAAGTAAAACACGGACTGCAGACACTGTGATGACAAAAAATTCAAGAATATTCGTTTTGACCATCAATGATAAAGGACACTCTCCCCCTTCTAAGAAATACGCCCTGCATAATCCATGTTCACTGAGATATAAATTCCCTTTCATTATATTGATGCAGGGTGCGAAATCGCGGGGGGGGGGGAAAGGGAGGATTTTTATCTCAAAGGTCCCCTCCCCCCACTAAAATTACCCAGGGGGGATACTGCGTTATAAAATGAGGAAAATATAACACATATATTACTGAAATCAGTGTATTTTACTGTGCATATTTTCATAAAAACAACAATAATACACATAAGATAGAAATAGTAGGATGACTGGCAGATCTTGAGCAATTAAACAACGCAGCGGTGGCAACTCCGCACATGCAGCCTATTTTTCATGTTTCACTCTGGCAAGCCCATCTGAAACCCGGGAATAATTTTCCATTGAACATCATTCTTATTAAAACAACAGAATTTAAACAAAATATTTTAAATTTATATTTTTTAGGGGGAGGTGGTAAATTTACTTACAATGGAATTATACAGTATACCCTTCCCCGGCCGGGTACTGCTTGAAATAAACACTACTAGTTAAGTCCTATGACCCTTCTCTCCCCCCACAATTTTTTTCCGATTTCGCACCCTGTATTGATGTAATTACTTGGAATGTGGCTTTCCACATTTGGCAGTTGCATTGTGTTTCTAAAGCGGATACTTTCAGACACCTATGCCATTGCCAAGGAATATAACAGGCAGGTTGTTCAAAATTCTCTGTAGACACATTTCTGTTACTTCAGACAGTTGTATTGTTTAGCTGTAATGCAAGCAAGGTTTCCTTCTGTTTTTAGGAGACGGTTTATATCGTGATCACAGCAACGCGACCTGCAATTTTACGTTGAATCTGAACCACAGGGACTTGACTTTTCATATCAATAACACCATAAGCATTGGCAGAAAATCAAACCGGGCCCATCTTAATGAGAATCAGTGACAATGTAAACTTGGCTATCATGTTCCCCTTTAGCTGTAATGAACAGGAACTTTGAGGAAGCTACATTGCTCGGTATCTAGAGTCGAATATCTCAATATTCTTGGAGCGAGCAGAGGGTCAGGATTTGAGTATCAGATTTCTCAACAGTTGAAGAGGACAATGATGTTGGTCAAATTATGTTTGTGGAAATGGGAAGGATGGTAAATAATCTCCATTGTCATAAAGCAGCAGAAATAGATTAATTTACACCAGAAAAGGTGAAATATAGTGGGAAGTCAAGGATGAAATGGCTTCATAGAGTAGTAAGAGACTGGAGTGGTAGCAAGGTACCTTCTGATTGGACAAAAGCAGTCATTGCACCTATCTACGTATCTACAAGCTAGGGAAGAAGAAGAATTGCAATAACTAACGATGTATCTCACTGATCAGTATACCAGGCAAGGTGTTCACTGGGAAGGGAGGGTGTGATCAATGGTTAAGAGTAAGTAGAATGAAAACCAGTGTGGTTTCAGACCACAGAGGGGCTGTCAAGGACAGATTTTCAGTATGCGCCAGGCAACTGAAGAATGCTACGAGAGGAATAGACAGTTACGTTTATGTTTCGTAGATCTAGAGAAGGCATATGACAGGGTACCGAGGGAAAATATGTTCGCCGTACTGAGGCACTATGGGATTAATGGTAGATTATTAAAATCAAGCAAGGCATTTATGTTGACAATTGGGCTGCATTGAAAATTGAAGGTAGAATGAGTTCCTGGTTCAGGGTACTTACAGGCTGTAAACTTTCATCTTTGTTGATAGTAGTTTACTTGGATCATCTGCTGAAAGGTATAAAGTTGCACGGACAGATTCAGTTAGGTTAAAATGTAGTAAACAGTTGGACCTGGACTGACGACTTGGTCTTGGCAGATCATGCCGAAAGCCTGCAGTTTAATGTCTTGGAATTTGAAAATAGATGCAATGAGTATGGTATGAAGATTAACCTTTCCAAGACTAATAATAGTAATAATAAGAATAATAATCTTATGGCCTCAGCTACCGTGTGCAGAAATTCCGATTTTACGCCATCTGGCTGTCTGCTCGTCAATTTCGACGTTCTGTTTTAATCTAGACCTACTAGATGGCAGACCGTGTAAACTGTTGGGCGTCTATGGCTGTCGAGCAAAACACCAAATGTGTCACCAGAGATCTTTTACATGCCGACATCGTACGACAAGGAGTGTCGAATGGACTTTTTTCCGCCCTTCAAAAATCCGACTGCCTCTGCCGGGATCCGGTGGCCGACACTACCACTGATCCACAGAGGCAGCTTTCAAAGACTAAACTGATGTCAGTAGGTAAGAACTCTCTAAGAGAACTGAATGTCAGACTGGAGATATAAAGCTGGAACAGGTAGATAATTTCAAGTACCGTATTTACGATGTGTGTTCTTGCCAGGATGGTAATATAGTAAGTAAAGCTAAAGCGGTGAGCTCGCAGTTACGATGAATAGTATTATGTAAGAAGTAAGTCAGCTCCCGGTCTGTTTTTAGACCAACTTTTCTCTACGGGAGTGAAACCTGGGTGGACTCACGATATCTTAATCATAAGTTAGAAGAGACGAGTTCGTAGGGAGAAACAGGTGGTAACAATGGCAGGAGAGTACTCGGAATTAGGAGATAAAGGCTAAGTTAGGAATGAACTCGATATATGAAGCTGTAAGCATATACTGGATTCGGTGGTGAGGTCATTTGAGGCGAATGGAGGAGGATAGATTACCTAGGAGAATAATGGACTCTGTTATGGAGGGTCAGAGAAGAAGAAGGAGGCCAAGACGACGATGGTTAGACTCAGTCTCCAATGATTTAAAGATAAGACGTATAGAACTAAAAGAGACCACAGAACTAGTTACCAATATAGGATTGTGGTGGCAGTTAGTAAATTCATAGAGGCTTGCAGACTGATCGCTGAAAGGCATAACAGAATATAATGAAGATGTATGTACGTTATTTGTCTTTCATTTCCCGTAAGGTCCCCGGTGAGACTGGACTTGAGCGTCTGTGAAGACAGGTCCCTGCCTTGGATGAAATATAATGCAGATGGTACGAACACCCAGTCCCCAAGCCAGAGGAAATAAGCAATGAAGGTTAAAATCTCCGACGCAGCCGGGAATCGAACCAGGAACTCCTAGGACTCCACGGAGCCGGAAGTCTGAAACGTGAAGCATGGTTTTACTGGGTTTTGAACTACGTGTGCCTCCTCAGCGATGTCACTGAACTATCACGCACCTCTAACCGGTCGGTACAGGATAACGATCTCGCTAGCCTTCTGAGGTATGAGTTAGCGCTACGCAATGGAGGCCGTGGTGATGTAAGCCAGGAGCATGTTGAAGACTGCCGGCCGGGCGGGCAAGCAAGCAGACAGACGGACGGACGGACGGGGTCAATGTTTTACGTGTAACCAATTCGCTTGACGTCAGGCAGTACTGGGCTAGCGAGTGGAACGTGGCAACGCGGCCACAGTCTGGCCTCCAAGGCCGCCTGTGAGTCCCCGCCCCCGTGGCAACCGTAGGACACGCCTCCATTCCGCAAGCGCACCTCGTGCCAGCGTTCCTGCCAAGCTCATGCAATCTCACCTACCGCACCTCACTTGCCCCGCAGACATGAACATCTACACATCATACGCTCTCACTAAGAACAAAACTTACCAAATGTCTGGGAGTCTCTTGTAGTAACAACGCTTTGGAGAAGTCTACATATACGAACTGCATGACATGCTAATGCATTCATGTTGAAAACTTTTCTTAACAAAGTAGGGGTCAGCACACTACGAAAAAAAAAATGTAAAACTAAGCAATTTTATCAATTGTACCGAAAGTTGAAGAAACCGGAAAAGTTTCAAATTGTGAGTCTTGGACAGCTCCACCAAACTTTAAAAAAAAATCATTCTGGCCTAAATGCAGTTCCGGAAAACGGCCTAAAATCGATTGTTTCTTTACTCGTATCTTTCTGATTCTAATCATAGAAAAATTAACTTACTTAGATAATTATTTCTGTAATATGTTCCTAGAATCAATAATCTCAAGCGTTTTCTTAATTTTTTGAAAAAAGTCCACATCGAATGTAGTTATAAGGGCTTAAGTGAAACTCTGCATTGACACAGATAAGCGCTCGTAGTGGTAGAAAAAGGCAAACAGCTAATCCAATCGACCGGATAACGACGACTAAGAATACGACTGTAATTTTTAGGAATAAAAAAAATATTCTCATACTTCATTATATTTTATTTACCTAAAATTCGAAACTCATATCCCTAGGGTGTTTTCTGCATTGTGTTGCTTGCCTAACGGGCTAGAACAGTGGATTTTTGGATATAATGTTGAAGTAATAAAGAAAAGATCTTTAACTTATCCTGGTCACCAAGGTTGTAAATATCCTAATAACCCCCCAATAAAAAATAAAAAACGGGGGCAAGGGATATATTTGAAAACACTGTAGGAGTCACCAATAACCAAGCAATAACGAAAAATGAAACAACGCATGATGAAAAATCTCAATGTAAAAACACCAGTAAAATTGTAAAAAGATTGAACATTTTGAAAAGATCAATAAATACTTGGCCAAGAGGTCGAGACCCCCTCCCAACTCCTTCAACATAGCAAACCTCCATCCTTCTCTTCCAAATCCATCAAATCCTCCAACCCCGCCAAATCTCCTGGCCAGAGAGAAGGCGTAACGTTCTAGGTGGCCCGCCCCTTCCCTTAGGGAAGGGGAATGAAAACATTCCCCTTGGTCCTTAGCATAGCAGGTGACTGCAGAAGGGAACCAAGATAAGATCCCACTGATGAATTAAAGATTCATTTCTAGTAGCCGAACGCTGTCTTTGTGAGCTGAAGTTGGCGGATTAGATCCCAGCTCATTTCGATAGTATCTGAAGGTAATAAACTACGCCAGCCTCGTAACGGTCGATATAAAAACTCCTGCAGGAGAGAATTCCAGCATATTTAAGTACACAATTCCCTCACCACCTTAGAACAAAACCTACAATTCTTAGGTTCCAATGAGTCGACAGCGCCCCCTCGAGGGTTCGTTTGTGTTTGAATTCCTCTCCAGAATAAGGACCTGTAACTTTTCCCCGTCTTCGGGGCACCAGCTTCGGTTTTGTTTGTGCTATCTCTGACATTCCTAAAACTCACACACTACACTATCCATCACACCACCACGCAGGGTCTGCCTTACAAGGACTGCGCCAGGTTAGAAACAGCCACACCGAATTATTATTATTATTATTATTATTATTATTATTATTTTGCTATTTGCTTTACGTCGCACCGACACAGATATCTTATGGCGACGATGGGATAGGAAAGGCCTAGGAAGGGGAAGGAAGCGGCCGTGGCCTTAAGTAAGGTATAGCCCAGCATTTGCCTGGAGTGAAAATGGGAAACCACGGAAAACCATTTTCAGGGCTGCCGACAGTGGGGTTCGAACCCACTATCTCCCGATTATTATTATTATTATTATTATTATTATTATTATTATTATTAAGCCTCCATGGCACCGGCGCCCTCCTGCCGCCGGTTTCCGTGAGATTTGTGCTGGACAAAGCGGAGGCGAGGCAGCTTTTTCTCCGGGTACTCCGATTTTCCCTTTCATCTGTCATTACAGCAACACTCTGCAATATCATTTCATTTCATTTCATCTGTCAGTCATTAATCATTGCCGCAGAGGAGTGCGACACGCTTCGGCAGCCGACACAATTCCTATCCTCGCCGCTAGATGGGGGCTTCATTAATTCCATTCCTGACCCGGTCAAAAGACTGGACACAAGCTGTGGATTATTATTTTTATTATTATTTTTATTATTATTATTATTATTATTATTATTATTATTATTATTATTATTAGCAAGCCTTGCAGAATGGCTCAGCGAGGAAAGCTACAGTGAAATTACACACTCCTGATTTCCCTCCTATATCTCTTCAGGGTCCCCTGAGCTTTATATAACAGAACTACCCTACCGATCTTCGGGCTGGATTACCACCAGATTAAATTAATCACCTACGCTTAAAACTAACTAGTTACTGAACGTTTTAATTCCTCCCCTGAACGGGGGGGGGGGGGGCGGCGGGCTTCCTAGACGTGACGCAGTCTCTCAGGCAAAGGAGATTTGTTACGGTGAAGGAGATGTGCGGAGAAGATGAGAGGGTTGGCGGCCGTGGCCTATACTAGAAACTTTATTTTTTGCTATTTGTTTTACGTCGCACTGACATAGATAGGTCTTATGGCGACGATGGGATAGAAAAGGCCTAGAAATGGGAAGGAAGCGGTCGTGGCCTTAATTAAGGTACAGCCCCAGCATTTGCCTGGTGTGAAAATGGGAAACCACGGAAAACCATCTTCAGGGCTGCCGACAGTGGGGTTCGAACCCACTATCTCTCGAATGCAAGCTCACAGCTCCGCGCTCCTAACCGCACGACCAACTCGCCCGGTATATAGTGCAGGAGAATGGAAAACAACGGAAAACCATTCTCAGGACAGCCGAATGCAGAGGAGTAGAGCCACGACAGAGCTGTGGTCACCCCTCCTCTGCTCGGTTGGCCAGTCGGAGTGCAGAGCTGTCGGACCACGGACCAACCGTAGCCACTTGCGGACCAAAATCCACCTTGCATCCGCCCATGCTTAAAACAACTAAAAGGTTAACAAGCAGGTTGTACACATACAACATAAACGGGGTTAGTACGCTCACGTAGGCCAGCGTAGCTCAGGAGACAAGACAGTGGCCCTTCAACTGAACTCACGCCTGACTGCTCACAGTTCGAATATCATGACCTCGGGTATGAGCATATGTGTTGTCTTTAGTTGTGTGAACCGGGCGAGTTGGCCGTGCGCGTAGAGGCGTGCGGCTGTGAGCTTGCATCCGGGAGATAGTAGGTTCGAATCCCACTATCGGCAGCCCTGAAGATGGTTTTCCGTGGTTTCCCATTTTCACACCAGGCAAATGCTGGGGCTGTACCTTAATTAAGGCCACGGCCGCTTCCTTCCAACTCCTAGGCCTTTCCTATCCCATCGTCGCCATAAGACCTGTCTGTGTCGGTGCGACGTAAAGCCCCTAGCAAAAAAAAAAAAAAAAAAAAAGTTGTGTGCATTTAATATAATACAATTTTTGATTCTCAATTGGAGATTAAAAGGAACTTAAATAATTAGTTACTGCCGTCAAAAAACCCCTCATCGCAGAATAAATAACTGGCGAATGGCCTCGACCCGACTGCCAAAAAAAAAATTAAATAAATATATATATATTGATGTAGGCCCTACGTTCTTAGCCTATGTAATATAAATCAAGAACAATGACTAGTCGATGGATGATAAAAGTTTTGTAGTCAGAACTCCTTAAATACGTCAATTCTGTCTCGCTGGCTTTCAGCACGTCGAAGAAATCCTGAGGGCCGAAATTCCACCAATGTGGCTCCTGTTCAGATCACTAGCAGTTAGAAGAGATATTACACAAATACCAGCATAGTATTATTATTATTATTATTATTATTATTATTATATAGAAATAATGGTGATTTACAATCGATAAGTTATTCAAAACAGGAGTATCAAAATGAAGAAAGAAATGTATAAAACTTTGTGACAGAATTTGTGCAGTAAAAGCTCACCTGGAGGTCATGATCGTCTATACAGTCTGACCCCGTGATTAGGCGGTTCAGGTCCTGTTGGTCGAAAATATGTACGCCATCAGAATGTTGGCCGGTAGGGTACGAGAGGTGGTGGTATACAATTGCGTGCCAAAAGCCTGGATTAAATTTCAAACCTCTCCGCATTGCTCATATAGAGTGAGGGTATATGACATTGATGATGGTGATTCGTCTGTCGGATGTGGACGTAAAACCTTCAGCAGACCCCCTGGTGCTATTCGACAGGGGTAGGCTATGTGCCGGCACCGAATTTCGCCTTCTCCCTTCCTACTTTCACATATCACGTCATTCATTTCATCGCATTAACTTCTCTGATGACGTTGACGTCAGGAAGGGCAACCGGTCGTAGAAAATACTCGCTACGAATATTCATCTCACTTCATACCCGAGAAGCGTTGGACACACACACACACACACACACACATACATACACACATACATAGGCCTATATACTCTGGTGCGCCAAAGAGCAATCTGCTTTCCTGCTCAAACATTGACAGTACGTAATACATTTTAACGTTGACGTGCCGGAGTCAACTTCCTTAGCTTACGTCTTATTTTCCTCTATAATAACGCCGATGTTCCATCTCGTGTCCATAGTCCCAATGTCGGTACCCTTATAATGATCAATCAGTTAAGACACATTGTAGTCTACTTCTCAATGAAAATGAAAATCCACAACCTGTTTCCAGTCGTTTGACCGGCTCAGGAATGGAATGAATGAAGCCCCCATATAGCGGCGAGGATAGGAATCGTGCCGGCTGCCGAAGCCTGTCGCACTCCTCTGGGGCAATGATTAATGTCTGACAGATGAAATGAAATGATAGTGGAGAGTGTTGCTGGAATGAAAGATGGCAGGGAAAACCGGAGTACCCGGAGATATACCTGTCCCGCTTCCCTTGTCCAGCACAAATCTCACATGGTGTGACCGGGATATGAACCACGGAACACAGCGGTGAGAGGCCGGTGCGCTGCCGCCTGAGCCACGGAGGTTCTTCTACTTCTTAATAAACTTCAAATTTTAATTGAAAATATTCCCGCATCATTTGCTGTTAGGCATGATGACAAAAAGTATCCAAACGTACATTTCTATATAAAACAACAAATTGTTATTTATAAATTTTACTGCTTTAAAATCTTGGTCAAATCATCCTAAATTGATGTGTTAGGGAAAGACCATATGCGTGATTCCGAAATACACAAATGGAATATATGAGCAGTATTAAGGCTAGTATATTTATACCTTAGCGATTCCAAATCGTATCATCGGAAAATTCCTACACTTCAATCACACCTCGCCGATTCCAAGGATTGTCATGATTAGATGAAACTCCTTTATTTGTATGAGCTGTAGCCATCGCAACTCTACTTCTTCTCTCCTTACCTCTATTAATTGGTGCTATTACTATAGCTTACTAGTTACTGACCGAAACTTATTAAACACTTCATTCTTTGATCCTGCTGGTGGAGAAGAACTTGCATTCCCTGTTCGTAAATCGGCAGGAAAATGTAAAAATGTTACAGAAGATAGCATTCTTACATTACGAGACGCTTTATCCTGGACTCGAACTGGCATGAAGCTGGGGAGGGTAAGAAGGCGAAAAAAACAAAACAAACACACACACACACGTGCTGTAGCAAGTTGGCAACGAGGCAGGGCGTGGGTGGATGTGGGTCACACATAAGCGGAGTGGTTGGGATAGAGTGAGTCTGCTAGCTAAAAGCATTCGCTCATAAAACTGTCTGTAGGGCCTAAACGGGAGGAGACAGCTGAGAGATGGGGTACACGAATTAATCAAGTAAGCCCCAAACCGAACAGTAATGGATTAGGGAGAGATAATATTGTTTACTTGTGATGGTATCCCAGATACCACTAAGAGCTTTCTCTAACTTACGATGGGAATCGATCGACTGATGACAGCACAACGGAGACTGTAATGTTGCAGGGTAACTTCCACATTACTGTAACTATCAAAGCTACTCACCGCTAGTAACATGTTCTGTAGCGATCTCTTTTAAAGACGCTTAAAACAAAATAACGGTTTGGTGAACCACTCAAGAACAAATACCAACTGATATCAAGAATCCTACAATGCGACAAAGCCTGTCAATACATTTATTGGAACGTCTGTTTAAGACCGATGTGATGGTAACTTACTGTATGTATATTTCTTACTCATCGAAAACTGTTCCTACTTAGTCAAGAACTTTCTATTTCGTACTACGGATTTGATTTTTTTCTTTTATTTTCTTTTCTTACAAGTTGCTTTACGTCGCACCGACACAGATAGGTCTCTTGGCGACGATGGGACAGGAAATGGCTAAGAGTGGGAACGAAGGGGTCGTGGCCTTAATTAAGGTGCAGCATTTGCCTGGTGTGAAAATGGGAAACCACGGAAAATCATCTTCAGTGCTGCCGACAGTGGAGTTCAAACACTATCTTTCGAATTGTGGATACTGGCCGCACTCAAGCGACTGCAGCTATCGAGTTCGGTTTAAATAATCTCCGCTGAGAGAGAACAGGAAGCAAAAACACAGATAAATAATTACACTGCAGGAGATAGCCGAGTGGCAGGTTAAAAAATCTCCTACACAAAATCAGAGATGATGAGCACGGACAGGAATTATGTGAAGAGAACAATGAAGACGAAATATGGCGAAGTGAAGGTCACAAAGCAGTTTAAATACCTGGGAGAGATTATCAGCAGCAACGGGATGGATAAAGAGGACATGTAAAATAGGAGACTTAAGTTGGAAAGGCTAAACATTGCCACCAAAGCCATTTACAACAAAAATAATCTTTCCATTAATGCCAAAGTAAGACATTATGATGCTGTGGTAAAACCAGTGATTCTGTATGGGGTGGAAACAGCAACACTAATGAACCTGGAAAAACTACTAAAGATTGAAAGGAGAATATCAAGGAGGATTTACGGCCCAAGGGTGGTAGAGGGCATGGGCGCCCATATGACAGTTTTTGAGGTGGCTATACCCGGTGGTTTGTACTATTTTTGATATTTTGCAAGATGAATGGCGACTTGTATTCCGCAGTAGAATGGCACCCCACGGTATCCCCTGCATGTTGGTGGGAGTGGTACTACCACTTCTACGTAATACGGACTTTTAAATCATTTTCCTGAAAGAAAAACACCGGACTACATTATATCTTTTCCTTACCCTGCGAGCTAGGGAGGGCCCGCGGCCCCCCTTGTCCCCGGGAATGGGGGCCCTTGGTAGAGGGAAACTACAGATTACGATCAAATAAGGAGATATACAAAAGAATAGAAGACCTGAAATCAACAATAAGAAAAAGACGGTAGCGATTCTCTGGACACATGGTTAGAATGAATATAGCAAGTTTAAATAAACAAATTTTTAATAAAATATACTAGTCTACTTGAAGATGACAATAGACCGTATCTTCAAGTACCTTTCGGAAAAGAAATCAACTACCACCTGGATTCAAGAAGTCAAGAAAGACCTGGAAAGGAACATACGAGAAGAAGAATTATTGGAAAGAAATATTTTTAGGAAGAAAGTCTTACAAATGGAAAGATTCCAAGGGAGGAAGGAAAAGAAAACAGGCACAAAGTGGACTGAAGACAGGAAAAAGAAGCACAGTGAAACAATGAAAGAATACTGGAAGAAAAGGAAAGAAATAAGGAGGAAGAATTGAAATTGTAACGTGGTCCTTAGAAGGCTGGAACACAAGAAGAAGATACTACTTGAAGGGAGGGATATGCCAAGCAGATGAAGGAAGAACTCAAGAGGTTAGGAACTGCAAATGAAGAATGTTGTGATAGAGACCAATTCAGGAAAAGACTTCCCAACATAAAAGTTCTTGTGGAAGAAAAGAAAGTGCGCAGAGGGAGAAGATAGACTGAAGAGAGAAGAGCGCAACATTCTGAAAGAATGAAGGCACTGTGTAGATAGCGGAAGGAAGCAGGGGTGATAAGAAGGAAGTGAAGTGGTATTAGCGCGGTCCTAAATTTGGCCGTTTCGCAAGAAAGAAGAATAATCTTTCGAACTAACAAAGAATTATATCAAACAGAAGGAGTGGTTTAAATGATGAGGAAGAGAAAGTTACAGTTCTATGGACACTTGTTGAGGATGGACAGTAACAGAGTAACGAAGAGTAAGACAGAGCTGGAAAGGTTTCGAGAAGTGAGGCTGGACCTGAAGAAGAATACTGGGGAAACGAAAGTGAGAAAAGGGGGGTCCTATAGGCCTACAGGAGAGCAGAACGAGGAAGTAGGAGACAGGATTAAAAGATACCGGCAGAGAGTGAAAGTTAACAATAGGGCAAAGATTGTCAAACGTAGAACATAGAGGGCGGAAACGTATATTCATAGACCCTACATCATCCTTATGGACCGTTATGCTTTTCAGCGTTCAGTCTGCAAGCCTCTGTGAATTTACTGAACGTCGCCACAATCCTCTATTTGCAACAACCGAGCTCGATAGCTGCAGTCGCTTAAGTGCGGCCAGTATCCAGTATTCGGGAGATAGTGAGTTCGAATCCCACTGTCGGCAACCATGAAGATGGTTTTCCGTGGTTTCCCATTTTCACACCAGGCAAATGATGGGGCTGTACCTTAATTAAGGCCACGGCCGCTTCCTTCCCATTCCTAGCCCTTTCCTGTCCCATCGTCGCTATAAGACCTATCTGTGTCGGTGCGACGTAAAGCAACTTGCAATATATATATGCAACTAGTGCTGTGGCCTCATTTAGTTCTATACCTAATCTTTAAATCGTTAAGAACTGAATCTAATCATCGTCGTCTTGGTCCCCCTCTACTTCTCTTACCCTCCACAACAGAGCCCATTATTCTCCTAGGTAACCCGTCCTCCTCCATGTATGTGTATGTTCAGTCTTCAGCCCTAAGGCAGGTTGCATCCTCAACAGCTCTGCCATCAGCTGTCATAGATGACCTAGGCATCACTGAAAAGGCGTACTAAGGAAATGAGGAGTGAAGTAGTTTCCCGTTGCTTTCCTCACCGAGCCAGAAGTTGCTATTACATATCAGTCTGCCAGGCCTACTGAAATGCATGCACCAACCGACCCTATGAGCAACGTTTTCACACCATTCATAGCAGGGACTGGCTGCACAAGGAATGGCATTACTAGCATCGCTCATACCACAGTCACTTTCATATTGTCAAAACCAAGGATAAGACAGAGACAGATCAATGAAAGTAACAAAATTGCTCTAGCCCATACCAGAAGACATAGTGCACTGTAAACACTAGGTCCTGCCAGCAAAGGCATCCCTCCATACACCTCACATAATCCCACTACCGAAGCCGGTTTATGCGTACAGTTTCATCCATCGACATCATTCTTAATTTAGCATTTATCTCCTCTTTCCGAGTACCCTCCGGCCATTGTTTCCATCTGCTTTTACCAGCAATCATTCCCGATAATTTCATTCCTGTTACTTCTGGCGTATAAATAAAATATCCTGCGTCCACCCAGCTTTCTTTCCGTAAAGCAAAGTTGGTCTGAAAACACACCGATGTAAACATAGTTTCGTCCGGGAGCTCACCTTCTACTTACAGAATACTGTTGATCGTAACTGGGAGCTCACTGCATTAGCTTTGCTGCAACTTGATTCAATCTCACTTACTAAACTACCATCCTGGTAGAACACACATCCTAAATACTTAAAATTATCTACCGAAACGAAGGGGAAAGAAAAGAGCTTTGGTTCAAACATTTAACGAAACAGACCTACGAACAAAGCAATATGGAACAGTCGAGAGACATGTTTACACAAGGAATAAGAGAATAAAAAAATATCGGGAGGATAAAAAGAAGATCTGACACTCTAATAGGGTAGTGTGGAAACTACATGTAGCACACAGATGTGTCAGCAACAATGACAACACGGGAGAGGGAACACTGTGCGTGTGGGACTGCGCTCACATAACTAACGTCAGCTTCTCACGGTTAGAAAATACACAATATATTGCTTCAGTCTGTAAAAAGCATGGTCGAGAGACATGTTCCACTAAAGTCTAAGCAAATATTCTTACAACTTCCGTCCGGTCAATGGGTCAAATCGTTATCGATACTGATAACATTAATATGGCAAAAAAAGTAGATTGCCTTACTGCGTCAACGAACCGTACAATTGTATCTACATTTATTACAGGTAGCAGTGCCAAGTACTCGAGAATTACAACTGGACACATCCACGTCCCGGAATGAAGCGATGTGCGACACAAAAGCCGAAACATTACGCTGCTCTTCTCAATTAACATCCGAAATTAATTTACGCAACAGTAAATTTGCGAAAAATCGGCGGTATTGACCCAGCTACAGTTAAGCAACATTGGGCGTGGTCTGTACCTGCCTGGATGGGCGACCAATCACGTATACCTAAACCGCCAGCAAAATACTTAAACTGCGTCAGCCATACTGTCTGGTTCAGATGAGGGCTTAACGACCATAAAAAAACCTAAATACTCTAGAAATCCTTAAAATCACGCAAACTTAAAATTAATTTTCAATTTAAATAACTTTGCATTTCTAACTCTCTCTTCCCTAAAATCACTTCTATTTCTCTTCACGAACTCAATACTATTTTTCTTCTATCTTTCTATGCATTCTTCCATTAATTTACTTTCTTACAAACAGACCGGGTGAGGAGCATTTGAAATGCATGGGAACCAGTAATTAATTTATAATGGGCGTGGCTCCGAGATGAGTCTCATGGTTCTACTATCATTTGTCCTATACCTTAAATGTCCGCCTCCGTAGCTGCCGTCCTCGAGGGCCCGGGTTCGATTCCCGGTACTGCCAGGAATTTAATAAGAATGGCAGGAGGGCTGGTATGTGGTTGAAATGGTACATGCAGCTCACCTCCAATGGGGGTGTGCCTGAAAAGAGCTGCACCACCTCAGGATGAGGACACGAGTTTACTTTGTCCGACTCGTTGGCTGAGTGGTCAGCGTCCCGGGTTCGATTCCCGGCCGGGTCGGGGATTTTAACCTTCATTGGTTAATTTTAATGGCTCGGGGGATGGGTGTTTGTTCTGTCCCCAACGTCCCTGCAACTCACACACCACACATAACACTATCCTCCACCACATTAACAAGCAGTTACCTAGATATGGCAGGATCGTCGGAGGGTCTGCATTACAAGGGCTGCACTCGGCTAGAAATAGCCACACGAAATTATTATTATTATTATTATTATTATTATTATTATTATTATTATTATTATTATTATTATTATTATACCTAAAATCTAATAATTGTCTTCACAATACTGTAAAAGGGGTAAATATATAATCTGATGTGGATCCGAAGTAGGCCTAAGATCAGACCGACGAGAAGCTGACAGAAAATGAAGCTTGTGAGCAGTAAATATCAGAGTTGACAAATTGGAACTTCAGAGGAGTCAAGACTGAATAATTTATTTTGACCAAAGAAATTGTTTTCTTGATAATATTCGTAAAACATTGTCCAAGACGTCTCTGATTATGAGAAATAAGTTTCTGTCACTCCATCGTTTCCAATTCTTAATGGAAACCTAGAAGGACGGGGCGTTTAGTACTAAGAAGTTATTCGCTTTGCGATTTGTCAGTATTTTCCAGGAACAAAACTTTTCTTCCCCATTCAGTTCTTACCAGAGTTATTTGAAATAGGCCTACTGTCAGAAGACAAACCGGGGCAAATAATAATTTGTTGAAGAGGAATTAGGGATTGGCATAATTTATCAAAGGGAAAGTTCGAAAAGAATATCCAAGTTCTTTGAACATTTTAAGAAAAAAATAAGTAAACAATTATTAGGGAATTAGCCACAGCCCTGAATACAAATCAATGACGACCGATTGATTGATTGATTGATTGATTGATTGATTGATTGATTGATTGATGTCCGCCTCTGTGGTGTAGTGGTTAGTGCGATTAGCTGCTACCCCCGGAGGCCCAGGTTCGATTCCCGGCTCTGCCACGAAATTTGAAAAGTGGTACGAGGGCTGGAACGGGGTCCACTCAGCCTCGGGAGGTCAAATGAGTAGAGGTGGGTTGGATTCACACCTCAACGATCCTGGAAGTGATTTTCCGTGGTTTCCCACTTCTCCAGGCAAATACCGGGATGGTACCTAATTTAAGGCCACGGCCGCTTCCTTCCCTCTTCCTTGTCTACCCCTTTCAATCTTCCCATCCCCACACAAGGCCCCTGTTCAACATAGCAGACTGCCCTTGAGGCGGTAGAGGTGGGATCCCTCGCTGAGTCCGAAGGAAAAAACCAACCCTGGAGGATAAACAGATTAAGAGAAGAAGAAGAAGAAGAAGAAGAAGAAGAAGAAGAATGACTGATATTCTCAGAGTTAAAAGTATTCAATTTCCTCAGAGTTTTGAAATGAACCGAACGTTAGTACGAAGTATAGTGTGTGAATATCTGTAATTTTCATCCTATCTCGATTGATTAAGCTCTTCTCACTGACTTAAAGATTTTTTGATTTAACAGTGTATAGCAACAATTTAAGTAAATTAAGAATAATATCCGTGTGGTGTAGTGGTTAGTGCAATTACCTGCCACCCTCCGAAGCCCGGGTTCGAATCCGGGCTCTGCCACGAAATTTTGCTGATGATGATGATGATGATGATGCTTGTTGTTTAAAGGGGCCTAACATCGAGGTCATCGGCCCACCACGAAATTTTAAAAGTGGTCCGAGGGCTGGAAGGGAGTCCCCTCAGCCTCGGGAGGTCATCTGAGTAAAGGGTGTTCAATTCTCACCTATGCCTTCCTGGCAATGGTTTCGCAATTCTCCAGGCAAATGCGGGGTTGGTACCTATTTTTTAAGACCACGGCCGCTTTCCTCCCTCTTCCTTGCCTGTCCGAAATATCCCATCCCGCCACAAGGCCTCTGTTCAACATAGAACGTGACACCGCCTGAAGAAAGAAGGTACTGGCCCTTCCGCCCAAAGTCTCACGCTCCAGGACACTGCCCTTGAGCCGGTAGAGGTGGGATCCCTGGCTGAGTCTGAGAGAAAAGCCAACCCTCGAGGTTAAATAGATTAAGAAAGAAGGAAAGAAAGAATAAAAATATCAGTATTTACCAATAAGAAGTAAACATAAACTGGTACTGCAAGAAATAGTTCTATATTATTTAATATTTTTATTATTGTTATTTTTACTTCTGCATTTGTGTGAGTTGTTGTATTGAAGTTAGTATTTTTCAAATCTGTATTATGTAAGGAGTTCCTTTTTTTGTGTATGTATATATTCATATTATTGTCTTAAACATTAGTTATATTTGTATTTCTAAATATTTTAAGTGTCAGTTTCACAGCATTAGACTAATAATATATGTGTGGTTAAGTGTAAGAAATGGCCAGGAGCCCTAACTTCGTCACAGATAATAAAGGCTTTTACCTATCTATATATCTATCAAATATTTGTATTAATGCCGTTGAACGATCCTGTTAAAGAAAATGAGCTGGAATAACTACAGTTCGATACTAATGGGGCATAGAGCGGTTTCGAGAACTTCTCTGGGTTCATGAATACTGTGCCTTGAATGCCTCATAAATTGAACTATAAAACTTGCCTCAACCGTCCCAAATCAGTTCAATTCCACAAATACCACAGGTTAAGCTATAAAAGACTCACGTTATACACCATAAAATGGTCGAGAGTAGAATTAGTAGCCCACTGATATATTCTCCGAGTTAACGTGCTACCAACACTTGCATGTGTTGCAAATCCGATGCGCTTGGCAGCCATCTTGCATGACCTGTGTACGAAGTGGTGTGTGGTGAGGACGTGGAGGGGGGGGGGGGGGAGTAGGAAACCACAGCGAGCCCACCACGCGCCCAGCAGGAAGAGTGAGGCAGTAATTGGTCTCAAATGCTCATTTGCAACCAATTTCCTGGCGTGGACTGACTACTAAAGTGTTGTCTAGTTGAACATGAAGAGTTCGTTTCGCCTTCAATCTAAAGAACGGACCAGATATTAAATTTCACATCCTGGTGCATTACTGAGTGTTGTAAAATTGAACATCTTTCAAATAACAGACCAACATTGCAAATTTCAGAGATTACCGAAGAACTTTCACCACCTCTAAGATTTGAACAATCTTACAACTATTCGAATAAAACAATCAATCAATCAATCAATCATTACAGATCTGTACTTAAGCCAGTCGCCCAGGTGGCAGATTCCCTATCTGTTGTGTTCCTAGCATTTTCTGAAATGATTGCAAAGAAATTGGAAATTTATTGAACATCTCCCTTGGTAAGTTATTCCAATCCCTAACTCCGCCTCCTGCAAATTTATATTTGCCCCAATTTGTCCTTTTGAAATCCAATTTAATCTCCATATTGTGATCTTTCCTACTTTCAAAGACACCACTCATATTTATTCGTCTACTGATGTCATTTCATGCCATCCCTCTCCACTGACAGCTCGGAACATACCACTTACTCCAGCAACTCGTCTCCTTTCTCCCAAGTCTTCCCAGCCCATACTTTACAAAAATTTTGTAACGCTACTCTTTTGTCGGAAATCACCCAGCACAAATGCAGCTGCTTTTCTTTGGATTTTTTCACAGTTCTTGAATTAAGTAATCGTGGTGAGGGTCCCATACACTGGAACCATACTCTAGTTGGGGTCTTCCCACAGACTTATATGCCCTCTCCTTTACATCCTTATTATAACCCCTAAATAGCCTCATAACCATGCACAGAGTCTGTACCCTTTACTTACAATCCTGTCCTGTTGGTCACATTCATGTCATGATGTACCTTTACCGTTATTACTCCCTGCACTTCGTTTAAAAACTAACTGGGCAAGTCCTGACCATCTAAAGATGTGTCCATCTATCTAGTTGTTTGGTCAGATTTCGCCAAATCGTTCACCTTTCACCAACTCGATTCAAATATATCTTCATTTGCGGTCTGATCAAGCAATCTCACCTCCAGCATTGTTCAGGTAACACCATAATTGAAAAGAGCTAATAATCTCTGTCCTTCAGGCAACTTCCTGTCCATGTTTCATATCCATACAATGTTACGTTCAAATCGAAGTTTTATAAAAACGTATTTCTAATGTTTGAAGTGAGCAATTTCCTTTTCTCAAAAAAGGGATTCCCTGCTTTCACTGGTCTGCATTTTAGTTAATCTGGAATGAAAAGCCACAAAATGGGGGTGATCAATGATACGACAGATAGCGCCCAACGTCCCTAACACTTTAAAAAAAAAATGATAAACGCAGAACCTCTTTGGATATCAATTATATCCTGTAGTTAGTGAAGTCGTTTATGAACTAAGCCTTTGCACAGCGCATAGGGGAAGAGCGAAGGACGAAAGCTTAGTGGGAGTGCAAGTTCAGAGGAAATCGCGCACAGATACGAGGGCAAGTCAATAAGTTGGCCGTGCGGTTAGTAGCGCGCAGCTGTGAGTTCGCATGTGTGAGATAGTGGGTTCGGACCCCACTGTCGGCAGCCGTGAAGATGGTTTTCCGTAGTTTCCCATTTTCACACCAGGCTGTACCTTAATTAAGGCCACAGCCGCTTCCTTCCCACTCCTAGGCCTTTCCTGTCCATCGTCGCCGTAAGACCTATCTGTGTCGCTGCGACGTAAAGCAACTAGCAAGAAAAAGTGTCTGCAGTTTCTCCCTAATTGTCTTTAGGTTGGCTCTATGACGTTGTGTGCTCATCAACTGCTAGATGACACCGTTGTGGTAGGTTTCAGTGTTATCAAATCAGTACAGCCTGTGTAGTTGCGATGTAAAGGACGGCTACAGATGGTCGCCCGGATCTTTCCTCAGCCTTCACGCTCGCGCCACCCCTTTTGAACTGTTCAATCCACTGGTAAACACTTCGCTGTGGCAAAACATTGTCCCCGTACTGTGCTGAAGGTCTTCTATGAATTGCCGCTCCTGGTACACCCTCAGACCATAAAAAACATATTACGTAACGTTGTTCTTCCTTGGTGCAAACTGAGAGTGGCAAGGCCATTTTTACGCAAGCTGTAATGAACTGATAACGCTGAAACCTCTCACAGACACAGACAACGGTGCCATCTAGCGGCTGGTGACCACACAACGCTATAGAGTTAAGACTATTAGAGCAAAATTGCCGATACTTATTAACTTGCCTACGTATATGCTGATTTTGCAGACCTAATCACATTAAAATACTTGTCGTGTAAAGGGTTGGAGTTCCACGTGACTGTTGATATCGCGACCACAGACACAATACCTCTAGTTTAATGTAGATTCCGAACAGCAGGGACAGGTGGTGGTGGTGATTAATTGTTTTAAGAGGAAGTACAACTAGGCAACCATCCTCTTTATAACACTAATCGGAGAGAAAAAATGGAAGGGATCGAACACTTTGTAAAGACAAGGGCCACGAAGGGTGTGAAAATGAGAGTCTCCCTAGACCTCGATACCTAATACCGTCGGGATCAGAAAAGAACAAGAGTTGACCAAGGGAGGTCGGAAAGGATAGATGAAAGTGAGGAGCCTGGCATGAGTAAGTGGAAGCAATGCCAGAACTCAGCTAACGGCTCCCTGGTAGCCAACGCAGGCTCCCAAGTTCAGAGCCCCCTTTAGTCGTCTCTTACGACAGGCAGGGGATACCGTCAGTGTTGCCAACCCATAAATCTTTTCTCCGCTATTAGTTGAAAATCCGCAAAAATTCCGCTAAATTTCGAACTGAAGCAAAATAGCATATACCAGGTGGTTTAATTAAAGAGATTAACTGAACACTCACCAGTATTAGAACAGGAGTTCATCATCTTCTCATCCCCGCACTCTATGCTCTGAAGCAGATGTGCTTGGTTTCATATGGAGCCACATGGTACCATTCTTTTTCGAAGTATATGCTGGCAGTTCACAACAGCAAAGCACATACGGAAATTTTCAAATATATTTCGAATTTTATTTTCACTTTCATTACTTTTTCCATTGTTTTTGAGAAGTGCGGAAAGAAATAATGTCAAACAATTTCGCCTTTATATTGCTCTGCCAATAGATGCATTGTCGGTCTTTGGGATCACTGGGAAACTCAATCAACTGATATTTTAAAGTTTAATTACTTAACCATTCTTTACGAAATATCTGACTATTGTTTAATCTATTATTTCGAATTATTGGCGTACCAAAAAGAACCCGATGTCAAAAGAAACACGTTATCAAACACAACACTGCCCGGCTCAACAAGAGTACAGTAACGACTGTAACTAATTCTGACTGAGGCTGTGGGCCAGAGCTGGTCTAGAAAACGAGTCGTAATATGCAGCATAAATTCAATACAACGGGATTAAGTAGACTATCAAGCCGTAGCAAGTTATATATTATTTCTTTTCCTGGTGATGAAAGGTGATATTGTTACCGCTGAAAATCGCTAAAAGAAGTTTGAAAATCCGCTGTTCGCTAAATGGAAAATTTATCCGCTGTTCTATTTAAAAATCCGCCAAATTTGGCGGAAAAACCGCTGAGTGGGCAACACTGAATACCGTGGGTATTATTCTACCACCCCCACCCAGAGGGGGTCCACAGAGACATGACGTTTCGTTTCAATAATCCAAAATTCTGATATTCGAACCGCGACGGCGTGTAAATTGTTCGCTAGGATATATAATTCAGAGCTTTGATATCAACATACAGTATACGGAGCATCGCTGTGTCCAGAAACTGTTTCCATGTCTAGATATTCCTCTACTGGGCAAAGGGCTAATGCCAATGTCGTTAATAACACAACTCGTGTTGTCGTAGCTTCTCAGGTGCCTTAAGGAAGCTGAGTTCCGTCCCAAATGATTAATGAAGCAGGATTGGTAAAGTCGGGAATCAAACACGTGAACCAGCCCACAGTAATCCGTTAACACCAGATTCAAGTGGTGGAGGGGCAGAAAGAAAATAATCAGGTTATCAGGGCGATTTTTGCTATTTTCAGTGATTTAGCCATAATATGCATTTCTTCGTAGGGATTACAATGGATGAAGCTGAACATCATCCCTATCGAAATTCTCCGTTTCCTATTGGGCAGAGAGAAATGAAGTCATCGCCAATGTTGTAACTTAGTAAATATATAACAGTAAGCTCTTCCTTCTCCACGTGGCAAGAATTCTCGCAGAGGTGGTGAAGGCAACGAGCGCGTGGCCCAGTCATCCCAACCTCTGTCATCTGTCGTTACATGGGTAGCACTTTCCGCTTCACATTCGGACAACACACCACAGTACCAACCACCACAAGAAACACGCAACTGTGATCATATCCCTCCATATACGGTTGGCGCCAGGATTTGCATCCGGCCGTAAAACAGGGCAACATATTGCGCACCCGCGACCGCACAGATATGAGGAAAAGCAGTCGTAGAAGAACAATAATGAGCAAAGCACAGAACTTCTATACCTACTAGATTTGTAAATATTTATGATTCAGATTAAGTTCTAAACAGAATATTGCAAGGCAGGTGATACATGAATAGAGCCCGGATTTTTATGCATTAATAGGTTAGAATGCAAACTTACTGAAGCGAGTAGCAAGTATAGTCTACCTTGACAACGATTATGTTATGGGGTTTGCATAAACACTAGGGGTACGGCCCATGAGGACCCCTGCAATTGATGTTACTCTTACTACACTGTGGAACAGCGGGTGGCCGACACTTCCTGCTAACCAAATTAGTCTGCAATCTAACCTGATACTGCATAAAAATCCGGGCTTTATACATGAATGAAACTACTTGCCAAGAAACAATCTATAAACTCCACAGCCACCGACCGCAATGCCCTTGCTAAGATGCGATCGAGCCACGTGGAACAGCCCTCACCAGAACTAGATTTCTCGACACGTGGAGAATATGATGATGTTATATTTTCTCTGCAGCACAAAATAGATCAGAAAACACACGCTCCCTGATGGTAGTGTTGAGAGGACAGAATATCGATATCGACTTGTTTTACTGCCGTTAATATTTTTCTGGAATCAATACACAAAGGAGTTTAGAGACTCCGTTGCATTTCACCAGTATCTATTTCAAAATATTACCAAGGACAAATCAGCTGATATGGAGCAATATAGAGCACCGATAGTGATGACACATACCAGTATTTCCGAGCATAGCCGTACAGTTTCCTCTGTGAAATCTGATATTCATGTCACATTGGGACAAATGATATGTTTAATTTTACACGTCTCATAAAACACCCTCGATGTAAACATATAGAGCAACTGAATGGGTGAGAAATAATCTATTAACTCCACAGCCACCGACCGCAATGCCCTAGCAACGACACCAGCTAAGATGCGATCGGGCCACGTGGAACAGCCCTCACCAGAACTAGATTTCTCGACACGTGGAGAATATGATGATGTTATATTTTCTCTGCAGCACAAAATAGATCAGAAAACACACGCTCCCTGATGGTAGTGTTGAGAGGACAGAACATCGATATCGACTTGTTTTACTGCCGTTAATATTTTTCTGGAATCAATACACAAAGGAGTTTAGAGACTCCGTTGTATTTTACCAGTATCAATTTCAATATGCTACTGAGGCCAAATCAGCTGATATGGAGCAATACAGAGCAGCGATAGTGACGACTAGGGCTCGGATGTATAAGACCTAAAAATAGCTGAAATAAGCAAGCAAATATGACCACAAAAGGGACGAAATATGACCTCAAAAGTGTAGAAATATGACGTAAAATTACAAAATATGACCGGAAAATGATTAATCTAAATATTGCCATTTTAATAAGTTATAAATCGAAAGGGAAATTCCTTTGGTACATATTTGTTAATTATTTATTCTTACTTTCGTATTAGACTAATTTTCTGAATATACATCTTTAGCAGTTATTCACAGTCTATTGTCCTTGGTTCACTTATCGAACATTTGTGAATACATAGCTACAAAGTACCGGTACTAAGATTATCAGATCACACAATATTTTAAAAGTCAAAACATGTTTGCACCCTGTTGTAGTGGTTTGAAATACGAGAAAACTAGAAATCAATCCATTTTTTAAATATTTTGGAAAGTTCAAGGCAGATTTCGTTAATATTATTAAATGCATTAAAGTTTAAATTGAGCATCACGAAACGAATTAAGTAATTTCTTTCAATACATTGTGGTATGCCGACAGGGCCTATAGTGCAAACTAACATACCTTTTTCATTCTTCTCTGCGGGTGGAACTGAAGTGTATGACAAGATTCATCTTCAAATCAACAGGCGCGAAAAACCTCTGATTTTCACTTAACACATTCTTGTAAGAACAGAAGCTCCTTTCTATGTCACAAGATTATTGGTGCATATTTATATCATGTAAAAGGAGCAGTGAAGTCTATGGCCTTCATTCTATACAAACGGTACTCTATTTGTATTATGTGATACCGAGAAGCAGTTTTTTGAACACTAGTTCACATTCGATAAGTTGAAGATAATTTTGCACAGCTGTATCTGTTGTCAGACCGCCGAAATATGACGTTTCTACGAAAATAAGTCAAAATATGACCTTATGACAAAAAATAGACAAAATATGCATTTATATGACAAATAAAAATCACTTAATCGTGATGGTTTTCACCTGAATTGCACCAAGATCCAATCAAGCAAGAAAATGGAGACAAAGAAGAAATATGACTTTTCCTAAACATCTGAGCCCTAGTGATGACACATACCAGTATTTCTGAGCATAGCCATGTAGTCTCCTCTGTGAAATCTGACATTCATGTCACACTGGGACAAATGATATGTTTAATTTTTACACGTCTCATAAAACACCCTAAAAATCATAGTCTCGATGTACAGATACAGAACACGTGAATGGGTGTGATTGAAAAGGAAGAGATTCCGCTCGCAGTAGTATTCGGTAAACTAAAGAAAATCGTTTTACCACGCGCCATTCCGATAATTGCAGACCATCTGTGTGGGTAGCAGTCGTCTTGGCAACGCAAAGCCCATAATGAGCGGTATAACCCACAGGTTGGTTCGTTTATAAGTTTGTTTGATAATTAAACATCGATGTTTTACAGGTTCAGGCGTCCCTTTATCCCAATGAGTAGTACTGATCATTATATAAACACAGATATTATAATAAGTATATAGGCTTCAAGATTGATAAGAAATATTTTCCCATCCAAGTAAAGAAATACCCCTCCCCTCGAGGGGTACAACACCCCTGGCGGGCAGTGGCGCACCTCATCGAAGAGGGGGGAGGGGTCAGAAGTAACTGGTATCGGTGCGCTATTAGTGCGCTCCTCAGCTAGTCTTGTTAAGGAGTTTGAAATTAGTAACTGAATTAGCTATTGATTGTGGCTTTGGATTTACTGAAGAGAAAGAAAAGACTTAGGTTTTAATTACAGAATTAGAAATGCAGAAATAGAGCTGAAAATGTGCAGATAAATTACGAGTTTAGTTAAAAGTGCAGTTATTATTATTATTATTATTACTATTATTATTATTATTATTATTATTTCTTTCTTTATCCGTTTACCCTCCAGGGTTGGTTTTTTCTCTCGGACTCTACGAGGGATCCCACCTCTACCGCCTTAAGCGCAGTGTCCTGGACCGTGAGACTTCGGGTCGGGGGATACAACTGGGGAGGATGACCAGTACCTCGCCCAGGTAGCCGCACCTACTATGCTGAACAGGGACCTCATCGGGTGATGGAAAGACCAGAAGGGATAGACAAAGAAGAGGGAAGGATGCGGCTGTGTGCTTAAGTTAGGTACCAAGTGCGGCCATTATCCAGTATTCTGGGGATAGCGGGTTCGAACACCACTGTCGGCAGTCCTGAAGATGGTTTTCCGTGGTTTCCCATGTTTACGCCAGGTAAATGCTGGGGTTATATCTTAATCAAGGCCACGGCCACTTCCCACTCCCAGCCCTTTCCTGTCCCATCGTCGCCATACGACTTATCTATGTGGGTAGGACGTAAAAAAAGCAACTTCTAAACCAACATCCTGGCATTTGCCTACAGGAGAAGTGCAAAACCACGGAAAAACACATCCGAGGAGGGGTGCGATGGAAATATAATCCCCCCTCCCCTACTTAGTTCATCTCTCGAGGCTGAGTGGACCCCGTTCCAGCCCTCGTACCTTTTCAAAAATTTCGTGGCAGAGCCGGGAATCTAACCCGGACCTCACACTAACCACTACACCACAGAGGCGTACTTTTATTATTATTATTATTATTATTATTATTATTATTATTATTATTATTATTATTATTATTATTATTATTATTATTGTTGGCTTTAAGTGGTTATTAAGTGTGAGGATTGAGAAAACGATGATCCGTGAACAGCACCAGCTGTCATTTATGAAAATTGGTATTTTTGCCTGCGATAAGTGGTGCTATCCCATCCAGATACCAACCATGCCCAGTTGTTTCATGGTCAAAGCAACCCGGATTTATTTATGACTGGTATTCGCCAAATTAATTTAGCGGATATGAGATGTTATTGCACATATTAAATTTTGGAAAAGTATCGTATTGAAGTGTACCGCCTCGGTGATCCATGTTGTTGAGAGATCTATCTATTTCAGCATCTCTTAGCGGAAGGACGTGACATCAGTGGACGTCGACTGGCCACGAGCGGGCAGCCTCCTCCTCCACCAGAGCTGGAATTCTTGCCACGTGGAGAACAGTATGATGTTTATTTTCTCCGCGCTATCTTATTCTGGCTCACCCACACGCGTGGTGCTGCTGTGCTTCAAGAAGGGCCATATCAAGTGAAGCATTATTTTCGTACTTTTAAGTCTGGAATACCCACGAGGATTTTAGATATCAATTCTCTTTCAAAAAGGTTATCGCATTCACTCGCCTCGCCTCCAACAGTCTAGAGTCACAATTTACCCTTTACGAGACATTACTTAAGAATAGTCGAAACAGCATGTCATTATTTCTATCGATCGCTACATATCTTTTGGCGGCGCAGAAAGTATGTGCTCGAGTTTAAACTCTAATAAAATTTGAACTAGTCCACCAATATAAAATATAATCACACCATCGTAAAGCTTGTTTTATTAAGCATTCTTTGGTGGTATTTGCATATTTTTATTATGTTTCTTGTGAAAGTTGTATTGGGCGGAATGCAAAAGTACCCATTTTCTTGCCTTTTCTTTGTTGGTAAACAACAAACGCGCTGTCCGATTTTCATGAAATTTAGGGTGCATGTGTATAATATCACGCCTGATACGTAAAATATCATTCTTTAGTATATAAGAAAGTGATTGTCAGATAAACGGTATAGTAAGCTCCTCGTACAAATAAATAAGTTGCAGGACGTAAATGGATAACTATCAATCTGACTGCAATTCTTCGAGGTCCGTCGGTGCGACGTAAAACAAAACTGTGAAAAAACCACAACCATAAAAACACTACCACTGGTCCACAGAAGCAATATGGCGTGTCGGTCAGTGAAGATTGTTTCCGCTCTACTATGCGCTGGTACTTGTGGTCCAGCCGGTTCCAATGCATCATAGGTCACTTCCTGGAAATGAAGCATAGTAACAGATCGCGCCCATTCTGCACGTGCCGTCTGCCTCGTGGCAAGCGAGAAGATAACGAATGCACTTGCGACATTGCGTCACTCTCTGCCTATGTATGCAGTGATAACGCAACTCAGTTGTGTTGTGTCTGTCAGCGACGGCATTCCCACGTACTCTAATCCGATACCGCCGCGCCGAGAGCTGCACAAATACACAAGGTCGCTCCGTTCTCATACTTCACCTCTCCACTGACGAAGTTTTACAAACCCTGGAGAACCAGCCGACTGGAACCACATCCTACCGTTATGTAAGAAGTACTCCCAACAGAAGAACCATCTGCACTCTTCTAAAGTGCCGGGCTGAGTGGCTCAGACGGTTGAGGCGCTGGCCTTCCGACCCCAACTTGGCAGGTTCGATCCTGGCTCAGTCCGGTGGTATTTGAAGGTGCTCAAATAAGACAGCCTCGTGTCGGTAGATTTACTGGCACGTAAAAGAACTCCTGCAGGACTAAATTCCGGCACCTCGGCGTCTCGGAAAACCGTAAAAGAGTAGTTAGTGGGACGTAAAGCAAATAACATTATTATTATTCTCTTCTAAAGTGTTCAATACCCCACTACCAACCTCAATAGTCATCCTCTTGCAGATGAAAGGAAAACCAGCGAGTAGTTTTACGTAATACACGATTCCAGCCATGGGACATCCAGTTTAACGTGGAATTCGAACCACAACGAAGTGACTTACATGCATTGGCCGGGACGCAACCATGGACGTCTTGATGAAAAACTAATGACGATGCTACTCGGCTATCACACACTTCCAGAATTTGAAGAGAGAGGTTTTTGTTTGTGGAGGAGGCAGTTTATTTTGCGTGCTTCAGGTAGTGTACTCAATAGACGAATATAATGGGGAGGTAATATTGTAGTTATTTGTGGTCAAATTTTGAGGGTAACATTTGAGGGCTAGATTCAATAAATGCTGAATTGGGGAAACCATTGAAAGCAGTCTTACTTCAAACACAATGAAACATGACTCACTTATACTACTACTACTACTACTACTACTACTACTACTACTACTACTACTACTACTAATAATAATAATAATAATAACGCGTGGCCTCCGGAGGGGCCTAGGAATGGTATTTGACGGCCGTAGGCGACCTGCGCGTCGTGATGAGGATGAAATGATGATGAAGACGACATATACTGTACACCCAGCCCCTGTGCCAGGGGAATTAACCAATTATGTTTAAAATTTCCGATCGTGCCGGGAATCGAGCCCGGCACCCCTGTGACCAAAGGCCATCACGCTAACCATTTAGTCATGGAGCAGAACAGTTGCAGTGATAATAGCATGGGATGGATTAAATGAAGTGTTCTCTCAACTTTTTTTTTCAAATAAATCCAACTACATCTGAACAAAATAACGATTTATTTCCCATGAATTACTCATGTGCTGGTAGTAGAGAGGGATGTAGGTAACGGTCATCACATGGTTTTGAAAAAAATACTACTGCTTAGTAATGTTATTTGTTGTCAAGCTTAACCGGGAATACAGCCACCGCTATCCAAATGGATAACACATCGATGCAGTCATCTAGGAAGTTCCCATAGTTGCTTCATAACACAGCTTTACGTTCCGACTCTTCCTACGAGAGGTCACTAGCTGCAGCTATAACAATTAGAGACATCTAGTCATAAAGAAGAGAAATACAAGCAAGTGAAGGTCATTCGTACAGAATGTCATCAGCAAAGAAAGTGCCGGAGCAGTAGTAACCTTGTGACAACACATCCCTGTATTCTGGCTGGAGTGGAAGATACAGTGGAATTTAACAGCTGGCAGGACACATTTACAGCAGAAGGGAATCAGTTACTATTTCTGTGGTGTAGTGGTTGGTGTGATTAGCTGCCACCCCGTGAGGCTCGGGTTCGATTCCCGGCTCTGCCACGAAATTTGAAAAGTGGTACGTGGGCTGGAACGGAGTCCACTCAGCCTCGGGAGGTCAACTGAGTAGAGACAGGATCGATTCCCACCTCAGCCATTGTCGAAGTGTTTTTCCGGTATTTCAATTCTCCTCCAGGCAGATGTCGGGATAGAACCTAACTTAAGACCACGGCCGCTTCCTTCCCTCTTCCTTGCCTGTTCCTTCCAATCTTCCCATCCCTCCACAAGGTCCCTGTTCAGCATGGCAGGTGAGGACTAGTTAGCCAGGTACTAGTCCTCCTCCCCAGTTGTATCCCCCGACACAATGTATGACGCTCCAGGAGACTGTCCGTGAGGCGGTAGAGGTGGGATCCCTTGCTGAGTGCGAGGCAAAAACCGACCCTGAAGGGTAAACAGATTAAGAAGAAGGAAAATCAGTAAAAATTGTTCAAATACACACTAATACGAAAATGACCGCCAAAAAGACTTGAGCATGAATTCCCCTCTTATCTGGACGGGCGACACATTCGAGAGAATCACATTCGGCTCTCTGAAACGGACGTAGTCAATTTTTCAGATCCATTACTAAAGATGGCAATTATAGGCACGAACAGGTTAGAATGCAAAATATGTATTTAACCAAGGCGTAACGGTCTTCTTCCTGCATGACGGCTCTGCAACGAGGTTTGCATAAATATTAGCGATCTGAACTATCAGAACCCCTAAAGTGTCTTCCAGCCGCACAACGGTTCCGCAGTGAGATTTGCATAAATATTAACAATCTGAACTGTCAAAACCTCTAAAGTGTCCTCTACCCACACAACGGACCTGCAGTGAGATTTGCATAAAAATTAGCGACCTGAACCATCAAAGTGTCTTCCACCCGCAGAACGGTTCTGCAGTGAGATTTTATAAATATTAGCGATCTGAACTATCAGAACCCCTAAAGTGTATTTTACCCGCACAACGGACCTGAAGTGAGATTTGCATAAATATTTGCGACCTGAACTATTAGAACACCTTAAAGTGTATTCTACCCGCACGACCGTCCTGCAGTGAGGTTTGCATAAATATCAGCGATCTGAACTACGAGAAGCCCTAAAGTGTCTTCTGCCGCACAACAGACCTGCAGTGAGATTTACATAACTATTGGCGTTCTGAAATATCAGAACCCCTAAGGTGTCTTCTACCCGCGCAACGGACCTACAGTGAGGTTTGCGTAACTATCGGCGATCTGAACTATCAGAACCCTGAAATTAACTCACCGGCATAACTGTAGAAGAGGTAGAAGACAACTGCGCCTTGTTTAAAGACGCTTACATTCTAACCTGTTAGTGCCTGTATTTTCCATCTCTAATCATTACCTTAGGTTAATTTCCATCTCAATTTTCGTACCCGCAATTATTGTTACATCGCTGGTTCTTCCGCCACCTTCAACAGGCAGTGTCCTCGATCTAGAGTATAAGTGAGAAAAAAAAGTTCTGCGCATACAGGATGAGTCAGCTAAATTATTCGCTTCAAATAACTTGCACACCGTTAAAATCAGTTCTCACTTTCGGTAATTACCAAGGTTCTCTTATTCGTACGTGGCAGTACTTTTCCAAGGTGATAAATAATTGCTGAGCAAACGTTACTAACTTTCCTTTCTAACGGAAACGCAGTGTAATTTGTGGACATAGCAGCAAATGCAGAGCTGTGAATATTTTCAAAAATCTGACAAGTGCTCAAAAAAATAGAATGTCCTCAAATGTAGTATACGTCGTTCACCAACCATGGACCGTCTTATTCGAATAAATCACTAACCAGGCTGTCAAGGCATCAGCTGTTCCCTCAGTTTGTTATGCCAGCTAGGTATGTGCTCTATTGTGCCCCTAAACACAATATTATAACACTGTATGGTTTAATCATCGTAGGCTACAGGTAACAGAAACACAAACACGCTAAGGTGGTTAAAGTGGGTATAAATAAACTGCACGAGCGGCTTGTCACATGTCTTTAATAAAAACACAAATACTTCATGCTCTAGTACATGAATTATATTTCTTAACTAGCGTATGTACCCGTCCTTCGCAGGGGAATTGATAATAGATTCACGATTTCATCATGAATTTATGCGGAGTTACATGCCTGTATTCGAACGATTAACACGGCACGTTAAACTGTTATTCATCTACGAAGGCACGAGGCAGTAACGTGAAGTACGATAAAGATAAAGAAAGTGGAGACAGAATGGGGTAGATCACAAAGATTATTGAACAGTACAGTTCCAGGTCCGAAGTTGTGCGTAATTCTCCCTATTTCTCGGTTACATATTGTTCTATAGAAAAGAGTAAAATGGCTTTATAGGTAAACCCTTTAATCCTCCTTGAAATGACAACCTGTAAAACGGCCCGTTAATGATTTCTCCCTCTTTAATCCTCGTATCAAAATGATGCACATGAGGAAAAAAATAGAAGTTGATTTTCATTAAGACAGGTAAATTTCCATTAAGCGACACTGAGACTTAGGTATATTGTATCCAATATTTCGATTTTGACATGTTAATGTACCCCTTGCCATTGTGGATGAATTAGCAGTATTATTTTCCATGTTCCGCCACATTTAAAAGCGCAGCGAGCCATTTAAATGCCTGTCGTACAGCCATTTAAACGCCCCTTTTTGTTCGTTCCTGTCCTGTACACACATTTATGCATTTTTCATCATATAATTATGAAACATGACTTGGAAATACCGTCTGTACAACTGGCCCTACACTGTGCTGTTATCTAGCGTTGGATATGGACACTACTACTACTACTACTACTACGTGAAATACAGAGTGTTAGGGGTATACGTGCAGATATTAAGCTAGTCGGCAAAGAAAAATACATCTCACAATATATGCTATGTACTTTTTACCTTGTCCTATTAGTTTGCCCATAACTGAGCCAAATATTTCAGGAGCTAATGTGTTTTGAACGGCCGTAGTAGGATACGCCGGTTACGTCATTCTGTCCACGCGTAGTGGAAGTACAGTAGCAGAGTATAGGGCTTGTTGAACCTGTTTCTTATCGCAGGCCAACACATGTTGTTGTGCACTTCCCCTAAAGGAGAGGTTGACTCACGTGCCTGGCCACTTGCTGTACTCGAAAACCGGTCTAGGGTAGTCTGTGTGAAAAGTACACAGAATTCTTACAGTGACGTCGAAGATCCGTACCACCACATGCATGCGAATCAATTTTTGTGTAGTTGTGTGTGATTTATAAGACGTCATTGGCATTACTCAGTGATCCAAGCTGACAAAATTAAAGGAAATAGTTAATAAGTAATGAAAAATGGGCGAAAAATTTCTGTGCTGTTATTGCGACACTCTACGATGAACTTCTGACAATAGACAATGCGAGTTGTCTGTGCTTATTCATAAACTTTTCAGGTCAATGAAAGGACGGTGGGCACTGAAAGAAAAGACTATAAGTATTCAGTGAAATTGTTATTAATGAGACAAATTTCAAAAACCGTAGTTTCATCCATCGTGAACATTGCTCGAAGGAAAAAGAGCTACTGTGGAATTGCCGCCGAGCATTTGTAATAGAAGGCTTATTCTGCCTTTTCCTAATATGTTTACCCTCCAGGGTTGGTTTTCGCTGGGACTCAGCAAGGGATCCCACCTCTACCGCCTCAAGGGCAGTGTCCAGGAGCGTGAGACATTGGGTCGGGGATACAACTGGGGAGAATGACCAGTACCTCGCCCAAGCGGCCCCACCTGCTAGGATGAACAGGGGCCTTGCGGGGGATGGGAAGGGATAGAAAAGGAAGAGGGAAGGAAGCGGCCGTGGCCTTAAGCTAGGTACTATCGCGGCATTTGCCTGGATAAGTGGAAAACTACGGGAAACCACTTTCAGGATGGCTGAGGTGCGAATCAAACCACCTCTACTCATTTGACCTCCCGAGGCATAATGGGCCCCGTTCCAACTTTCGTACCACTTTTCAAATTTCGTGTCAGAGCTCGAAATCGAACCCGGGCCTTCGGGGGGTGGCAGCTAATCACACTAACCACTATACCACACAGGCGGACAGAAGGCTTATTACTGGACAGTAAGTGCCGATAGGTAAAGTAATGGCTGTAATGGACCCGCTTAATTAGAACTTCCGTAATCATAATAATATTACTACTACTACTGATAATAATAATAATAATAATAATAATAATAATAATAATAATAATAATAATGTCTTTACGTTCCACTAACTAATTTTCAAGGTTTTCGGAGACGCTGAAATGCCAGAATTTTTTACCGCAGTGTTTTTTAGTGCAAGTAAATCTACAGACACGAGACTGGCTTATTTGAGCACCTTCAAATACCACCGAACTGAGCCGCCATCGAACCTGCCAAGGTGGGATCAGAAGACCAGCGCTCTATCGTCCGAGCTACTCAGTCCGGCATTAGAGGTTAGAATAAGTTGGTCGTGTGGTTAGGGGCGCGCAGCTGTGAGTTTGCATTTTGGTGATAGTGGATTCGAACTCCGCTGTCGGCAGCCGGGAAGATGGTTTTCCGTAATTTCCCATTTTCACATCAGGGAAATACTGGGACTGTACCTTTATTAAGGCCTCGAACGCTTCCTTCCCACTTGTATCCCTTTTCTCTCCCATCGTCGCCGTAAGACCTACTTGTGTCGGTGCGACGTAAAACAATTTGTAAGTACATGTTTCGGTAATTCCGGAGACATGTCCGCAATTATAAGGTTAATAATAATTCGGACTTGTTAAAAGTTCAGTGTTTTCTGTAGTGTTTTCTGACAGTTTACCAGCTACGGAGTTTGAGTGGGGCGTTTAACTTTTATTTTCGTAATAGTTAGTAATAATGGACTAACACAGTTTTTATTATAATATTGGTAGGTGGCTTTACGACGAATGCAAGCTGACAGCCGCGCGCTCCTAATCACACGGCCAACTCGCTCAATAATAATAATAATAATCATAATAATAATAATAATAATAATAATAATAATAATAATAATAATAATAATAATAATAAATGTTTACGTGCCAATGGAGACGCGCGGTTTCGGAATTTTGTCCACGGGTATTCTTTAACGTGCCTGTAATTCTACCGATCAGAAGCGGACGTATTTGAGCACCTTCAAATACCAGGGGACTGAGCCAGGATCGAGCCTGCTAAGTTCATGAAACCAGAGCTTGAACCGTCTGAGCCACTCAGCCTGGCAACGTTTATTTTGATACGTTTAATAGGCACTGCAAAAGCAGAATGCTTTAATTTACCATTAAACAAGTTCTTTTCATTTGGAAGCACGAAGAGGAGGTACGTTTAATTAATTTATTTTTATAACATGCCCCTTTATTGATATGAAGCAAAACGTTCGATGTGCTTTGACAATTCAATTCTGAAATCCTATCCCACGCATTCTTTCGTTTACGTAAGAAACTTTATTTACGTACACGTCAACACGGGGTGGTTCTGCATACGGCGAGTTGGTCTCGCAAGAATCCATGGTATTGAAATCACACTGTGGGAGAATATTTCACGTAAGCAGTTTGACAAATTCACTAGACCTGTCACGTGCCGGTTTGGTCGTGTGCTGTTCCTAGCGACGGGGGTGTGGTGGGACGGGTTCCCGCCCCTACATGAAACCACCGGACTAGAGGTATGAGCTGTCTGTCTGACCTTGACCTGAATAACAGCTGTCAGAGAGGCGAATTATCGTCCGTACTAGTACGGGAGTTACTTCGTAGTAGTACGAGGGCTATTTTTTTTTCAAGGTCCGATCGGTCGCGACAGTCAAACGCCCGCGAATATATGATGAACCGCTGCGCAGATGTGTTGCGCAACGTCGTTGTATTTGAATAATTCCAGTGTATGAATACCACGAATACCATGACATGCTGCTAGTGTATCGTGTGGCAGAACAGAACACGGGTCGCCCTCCATGAATCTATCGGAAAAGGCTTCCCAACAGACGGGTGCCGAATCCAGCAACGATACTAGCTGTACTGCAGCGTATTCGCGATGCAAGTTGTGTTACATCACGCTTTCAGAAGCGATGGCCTAAACGGCCACGTGTAATTCTAGACGCGGAAGAAGACATCCTGACAATGGAAATGAAATGGCGTATGGATATTAGTGCCGGGAGATCCCAGGACGGGTTCGGCTCGCTAGGTGCATGTCTTTTGGTTTGACTCCCGTAGGTGACCTGCGCACCTTGATGATAATCAAATGAGGATGAAGACAACAAATACAACCAGCCCCATGCCAGGGAAAATAACCATGATGGTTCAAATACCGACCCTGCCGGGAATCGAACCCGGGACCCCTGTAACCAAAGGCCAGCACGCTAACCGTTTTGCCATGGAGCCGGGCATCCTAACAATAGTAAACGATGATCCCGGGCGCCGTACGCGTAGTATAACACGTGCCGTTGGTGTACCAACTTGGACCATACGCAGGACACTGCATGAAGAACTAGTGCATCCTGACCATATTCAACGGGTGCAGTGTCTTTGACACCTGATTACCATTTTCTTACGAGTTGATGTACGTCGCCACGACACAGATAGATCTTATGGCGACGACGGGACAGGAAAGGGCTAGTATGGTGAAGAAGCAACCGTGGCCTTAATTAAGGAACAGCACCAGCATTTGCCTGGTGTGAACATGGCAAACCACGGAAAACCGTCTTTAGGGCTGCCGACAGAGGAGTTCGAACCCACTATATCCCACTCATGGGCTGTGGAACATCCCCATTCTGTAGGAGAAGGCAATTTCCAGCACCGGTTATGAATTAATACCTGGATGGGTGTAGTAGGAAGTCGGTTACGTGGACTAATCATCTTTTTATTAATGTTACCTTGCTCCTGTAGATACAGTACGTTACTTGAGCTTTCAGAGGACGTGTCGCTTCGACTACGCAGAACCACGTGGATTTTACACGATGGTGCAGACATTTCCTCAACGGTGGACAGGGCGATGTGGAAATATCAATTGGCCAGCCAGATCTCCAGACCTTATTCCAATTGACTTTAATGTCTGGGGGAACATGAAACACAAACTATATCGAACTGAAGTACCCACTTCGGACGACTTCCGTGAACGTATTGTTTAAGCAGCAGAGGATATTCTGAACAACCCTGGTGAAATGAAATGAAATGAAATGTCGTATGGCTTTTACTGCCGCGATATCCCAGGACGAGTTCGGCTCGCCAGGTGCAGGTCTTTCCATTTGACTCTCGTAGGCGACCTGCGCATCGTGATGAGGATGAAATGATGAAGACAACACATACACTCAGCCCCCGTGCCATTGGAATTAACCAGTTAAGGTTAAAATCACCGACCCGGCCGGGAATCGAACCCGGGACCCTCTGAACGGAAGGCCAGTACGCTGACCGTTCAGCCAACGAGTCGGACACAACCCTGGTGTCTTGGCTCGAATGCGTCGCAACTGGATTCGGAGAAGTGAAGCCTGCAGGGAAGCCCAGGGTGATCACTTTGAACAATTGCTACGAGTTTTACTTTGGTATGTCAGATGTTACGCCATTTGTGCAACGTAATGGCTTGGGAGTACAGTACAGTATCGTTATAGTATTTTGAGTCTCGATAGGTCGATATTCTCATAAATCCGAGCAGGGAAACTTATGTACCGGTAACAAAAATTATAATCGAGAGTTTCAGTGCGCGAGTGCGGAAGACGTGCTTGTTAAAACGCTAGACATTGACCTTGAACGCATTTCGGCAGTTGCTCAATCCTACACTGCATGTTGTTTTCTTTTTTTTTTTGCTACTTGCTTTACGTCGCACCCACACAGATACGTCTTATGGCGACGATGGGACAGGAAAGGGCTAGGAGTGGGAAGGAAGCGGCCGTGGCCTTAATTAAGGTACAGCCCCACCATTTGCCTGGTGTGAAAATGGGAAACCACGGAAAACCATTTTCAGGGCAGCCGACAGTGGGGTTCGAACCTACTATCTCCCGAATACTGGATACTGGCCGCATTTAAGTGACTGCGGCTATCGAGCTCGAGTTAAAACAGAAGACACTTTGACCTTAAAACAGCAATCATCATCATCATTAACACGTATAAAAATTCAAAAATGCTTGTTTTATATTCATCACTACTGAAACATGAAAAAAAATCAATCAAATTAGTTATTTCATTCCCACACTCGTAGAGGGGTGGGTGGGCCGTCAGCTATACGTGTCATGGGCCATGGAGTAAGGAAGTAGAGTTGTGAGGATGAAATAATTCAAGTTGGACGTATGTCTTGTACATACAATAAATTGAATTGAACATGTTAGTAAATACCTGAACGCACAGAGAGATAACCGCAGCAACAACACGGACCCGAGAGTAGGCCCGCAGAACACACCACCCAGGACAGAGACCCCCTCCAAACACCCCGTTTATTGAGTAAATGTTCGTGGTACGATGTTGACATAGTAGAAATGTTGACATACATACCTGGGTAAATAAATAAACAAACAGATAGAAGTAGTTGGCCTTGAACTTGCTGTGCCGAGTGAGACGAGTTCTTAGTCCAGATATGTGAACAAAACAAGCACTGAGGTCATTGACCATGCTATACTTTTAAAGGCTACAGAGCAGATTAAAGGCGATCTATCACAAGGCCGAACTTAAACATGTAACAGAACGTAAGATGTCACATGAGAAACGAAACACACCCGGGCTGGGGAAACAAACACAGATCTTGCAGCTCTGTCTTGAAGCACAGGACAGAAACATAGAAGTATACCGGCACACGACACAAAAATTGAATTAAAGACGGAAAAAGTATTGTGTCACATGAAGCTAAACTAAATAATAAAAATAATAATATAAAAATAACAATAATATTAACAACAAAACATCAAATATGAATAACAAGTATACGACTTAAAAGGAGAGTAAAAAGAGGAATAAGACGAAAGTATGAACAGGTGAATAATAATAATAATAATAATAATAATAATAATAATAATAATAATAATAATAATAATAATAATAATAATAATCAAACGAGACAAAAGAGTAATAAGAAGAAGTTCAATATGAGTAGTAGCAATAATAATAAGACTGAATAATAATAATAATAATAATAATAATAATAATAATAATAATAATAATAATAATAATAATACCGGTAATGTTATTTGCTTTACGTCCCACTAACTACTCATACTGTTTCTGGAGGTGCTGTAATTTAGTCCCGCAGGAGTTATTTTTACGTGCCAGTAAATCTACCGACACGAGGCTGACGAGCTCCTTCGAATGCCACCGGACGGACCCAAGATCGAGCCTGCTAAGTTGGAAACAAGAAACCAGTGCTTTAAACGTCTGAGCAAGTCAGACTGGCCACTTTTATTTTGCTTTATTTTACCATTACACATATGCTTTTCGTTTGCAAGCACGAAATAATAATGTAATTTTTTACGTTCCAATAACTAATTTGGCGGGTTTTGGAGATGCCGAGGTGCTGGAATGTTGTACCGCAGGACTTTTTTTTAATGCAAGTAAATCTACAGACACGAAACTGGCGTATTTCAGCACCTTCAAATACCCCCGAATTGAGCCTCCATCGAACCTGCCAAGATGGGATCAGAATAACAGCGGTCTATCGTCCGAGGTACTCAGCCCGGCATTAGAGCTTGGAATACGTTGGTCGTGCGGTTAGGGGCGCGAAATTGTGAACTTTCATTGGGAAGATACTGGGTTCGAACTCCACTGTCGACAGCCCTGAAGATGGTTCTCCGTGGTTTCCCATTTTCACATCAGGAAAATGCTGGAGCTGAACCTCATTTAGGTCACGAACGCTTCCTTCTCACTTCTACCCCTTTTCTGTCCCATCGTCACCATAAGACCTATCTGTGTCGGTGCGACTTAAAGCCAATTTTGAAAATCATCATAATTAGGACATTATACAACTGTCGAGATCCATAGTTATAAACGATGAGAAGTATTTTCTAGGCAGACATTATTGGCGAGTAGTCAATAATAATAATAATAATAATAATAATAATAATAATAATAATAATAATAATAATAATAATAATAATAATGGTATTTGCGTTACGTTTACGGTTTTCGGAGACGATGAGGTGCCGGAATTTAGTCCCGCAGGGGTTCTATTTACGTGCCACTAAATCTACCGGCACGAGTGTGACGTATTTGAGCACATTCAAAAACTACCGGACTGGGCCAAGTTCGAACCTGCGAGGTTGGAGTCAAAAGGCCAGCACCTCAACCTTCTGAGCCACACAGCCCGACAGGAGGCACGAAATGTAGGTACGTTTAATTTATTTATTTGTATAACATGTCCATTATTCGTTTGAAGTAAAACGTTGGCTGTGCTTGCCTAATTCAATTCAATCCCATGCTTGCTTTCGTTGGCGTAAAGACATAGGTTTTCAGGTCATTTCCATACTCACTAGACCACGTGGCTGACGACCACAGATATCCCAATCCCTTAAGTGACGTAACAGCAAATGAACCAGTATTAACGCTGACAATTCGATACAGCTCCAGGGTCAAAACCGATAACTAGGGTTGTCTGACAGAAACTAAATACTAACAACAAAACCAGTCTGGCGAGAATGTAACGTAACATGGTGAACACCGGTAGCAGCCTTCAGCTGTTATCGTAGTTCAGTTGCTCGTAAACATAAAACCAGTTTGGCAAGTATATTACGTAACATCTCGTGGCATTACAAAGGTAGCGTTCAGCTGTTACAGTAGAACCAGTTTGGTACGGATGGCGCGTGACTTGCCTGTTGTCAACGGAAAGCTATTCATTCGCAGAACGAGGCATACTACCTATTCTAAAAACATCATATCACTTTGCTCTCGAACGTAACTTCCGCGGATTACTAAAAGTTTGATATATAGTGGTTCGTCACATCGTTCTCTATTGCTACAAGAAATATCTGCACGTATACACCTAACATCCTGTATATAAATACTTCAATTGTTTGAAAATATAATATCGTAGGAAATTTTGTAGTTTCTATTTTTTTTTAAATTTTATGACTCATTCTAGTTGCCTATAATATACCTGTAGATGAAGTAATTCTATTTCTGCAATATTTGTGATGACTACAGGTTACCATACCACATGGTTACTTCTTTTTACAAACAAGTATTCAAGAGAGAGTTGTATCTTCTTTTTTTTTTTGTAATTTATTGTTGTGAAATTTCTTGCATTCTGTATTGCTTTCTGTGTATGTATTACTTAGTGATTTGCAAAATGCATTCAGCCTCTTTCCACTGGGATAAGTAGAAATTCAAAAGCAAAATTAAAAGTTACAATATAAAAAATATGCATGATTTTAGAAAAATGACATTTTCTCCGTTTCATTTTTTTCACAAGTATAAAATGTGTTGTGCCTGCCTCGTGGTGCAGGGGTAGCGTGCCTGCCTCTTACCCGGAGGCCCCGGGTTCGATTCCCGGCCAGGTCAGGGATTTTTACCTGGACCTGAGGGCTGGTTTTCGAGGTCCACTCAGCCTACGTGATTAAAATTGAGGAGCTATTGACGGTGAGATAGCGGCCCCGGTCTAGAAAGCCAAGATATATGGCCGAAAGGATTCGTCGTGCTAACCACACGACACTTCGTAATCTGCAGGCCTTCGCAGGCGGTCGCTTGATAGGACAAGGGCCTTCAAGGGCTGTAGTGCCATGGGGTTTGGGTTTTTATAAAATGTGCTACGTGCTACAGATCTGACGCTTTTGTCTTTTAAATTCACATGCATGTTCCTTAGTACCTCATCCATTAACATACGTATTCCTTCTAGAATTGCAGTTCAGGTTTGCCTGTCAAAAATTTTCGAACCTCAAAATATCAAGAATTTTCAAAAAGTAAACTTCAACAAGAGAAATAATTCTATCTTCACAGTAAATAATACAATATCAAAAACGATGCACCGTTTCATAATATAAGAATAAGGTACTAGCTAATTGTTAAAAAATTGTGCTATCTGGATTGCTTTGGTACGCTTGACATTCATATTTGAATAATTTGCATATGAATATTGGAAAATAATCAAAATCTATGAAACTAGTAAAGCTGCATTGTTTAAATTTAGTACAGATATGCATACTACCATACCGTGGTTCAAATCCCGGTCACTCCATGTGAGATTTGTGCTGGACAAAGCGGAGGCAGGACAGGTTTTTCTCCGGGTACTCCGGTTTTTCCTGTCATCGTTTATTCCAGCAACACTCTCCATTAACATTTAATTTCATCTGTCAGTCATTTATCATTGCCCCAGAAGAGTGCGACAGGCTTCGGCAACCGGTACATCTATCCTCGCCGCCACATCGGGGCTTCATTTATCCCATTCCTGATCCGGTCGAATGACTGGAAACAGGCTGTGGATTTTCATTCATACTACCACATGCTTTGAGCCAAAAGAATATTAAGATGGTATCATAATATTTACAGGAATTAGAAATTTCAGTCCCAGTGTCTCTCATGTTTCAGTGTGTATATTTTGTGGGGCGTGCAAAATCACGGTTTCGGTCCCGTATAAACCTGCAGTAAATTCGGCGATTTAGAAACAATATTGTTGTCCTTACACCTATCCAAGGACAAGTAGATTATAAATATGAAGTTTAGTAGATATATATTCAGCAGTTCTGAAGTTATACGCACTCAGACAATCAGACACCAAAGCTAAAAAATATGCAGATGGCCATTACTACACTTGAAACTGATAACTGAAAGAAAATTTCTTCAAAATGGGTAATGTACAGACACACGGTCGTTACGATTTTATTTATATAGATGAAGTGTGAAGAACCATCTATGGACGGAAATCATGCAGTCTTCACAACAAAACGAATAAGTTACAATTTTCTGAGCGCTAAATTAATATTCATACATGTTAAAACACTGCCCTCCAAAATCAGCACTCCCTGAGCATCTATAACTGCCTGAAGCCTTCGTAACATGGAGCTTGATGTGGTTTCGGAATTAATTATCAACAATTCCTTCTTCAGATGATCGATGATGTCAAGGACAGTGTAGCACTGTTCGTTTTCAATCCTTACGCACGACTTGATGCTAATTAGCCAAAGAAAATACATTGAATAATTTTGATTTTAATTTGTTTTTGTTTTTTCGTATAACATAAAAGCAATCAGTGGTATTTAGGCAATTAGAGATTTTTATTGGACTTTCGTGCGTCTGTCCCATTGATTTATGATTACAGTCTAATTAAACAAAAAGCAATCATACCACGGGACGCTGCACACCACGCAATGGGCCATGCTCTATTTTTAAATTTAAAAAATACATAAACGTCCAAGTCTTATGGTACACTGGTGGACTCATCGTGCTCCACACCATTCCTTACAAATAAGTCGGGTAACTCGTCTTGATATGCCTGTCGCAGTCATATTGTTTGCTTGCGCTCTTCAGTAGTTTTATGAACATTTAATACCGGTACATAATAACTGATTCATTCGTAATTTCGTTTATAACAATTCTTTTCATACAATACGCTTTGTGCTTCGACCATTCGGTCATATCTAACTCAACATTTTCAAACGATCTTGCCCGAGATAGTGCAACAATGGCCGCGGCTGAATACTGGTTCGGGTAAGCAGACACCCACTTTATCAAGAGGTTGTTCCCGCGCTTTATTACTGGTACAGAAGGATAGTCGACTAGATACCTTCCTGTCGGTGCGTGCGTCGAAGTTTTCTATAAGGAGCATGTACGTTATTAGGAACGTTCTGCCATCTATTGAGTATATTCAGAAGCCGGGGAAGGTCAGCGAATCAAAGAGTATCTAGCAGGGGATAATATTCTTCCATCGGCAGATGAAGTGTACGTTCTCTGGCTTGACAGGTAGTAATCATTAATGACAGAGTTAGTTGCTTAGCAACTGACAGTGTTAGTCGCTTAGCAACTGACAGTGTTAGTCGCTTAGCAACTGACAGTGTTAGTCGCTTAGCAACCTGCTAAGTATATAATGTGTTGTGGGATAGGGTAATCTTTCGCCTGCAATTATTGGAGTGTCATTTAATTATTTAATCTTGACAATAAATATATTTACGTTGACTTTTCAAGAAATGCAGGCTTTTACCTGTACTAGTGAGGCGATTTGGGATATTTTGGTACAAACCGCGCCTCCTAACTAATTCTGGTTTAAGAGCTTGAGTTCTTTGAAACATACACTTAAGAGTTTTATGTATATAAATAATGGCGAGTGGGGAAGCCGGCCCCGTGGTGTAGGGGTAGCTTGCCTGCCTCTTACTCGGAAGCCCCAAGTGCGATTCCCGGCCAGGTGAGGGATTTTTACCTGGACCTGAGGGCTTTTTCGACGCCTACTCAGCCTACGAGATTAGAATTGAGTAGCTGCTATCTGACGATGAGATATCGGTCCCGGCCTAGAAAGCAAAGAATAACGGTCGAGAGGATTCGTCGTGCTGACCACACGACACCTTGTAATATGGAAGCCTTCGGGCTGCGCAGTGGTCGCTTAGTAGGCCAAGGCCCTTCAAGGGCTCTTCAAGTGGTTTGGTAATGGCGAATGGCCTCCACAGGGGCCTGGTGAAGGTCTTCGGATTTGACGCCGTATAAATGACCTACACTTATGTGAGGATGGGGCCCTATCTAAGATGAAATCTATTGCTGAAAATGTCACAAACCCCTATCCCCCGAGCTATAGGAATTAACTAATGAAAGTTAAAATCCCCAATCCGTGTGGGAATCGAACCCGGGACTCCCAGAACCACAGGCCAGCGTGCTAATCATTTAGCCATGGAGCCAGACAAGTCTATGCTACTAAAAATAAATGCCAGCCTTGGCAGAGTATCGTGGTATAAACATGTCTGGTGGAGCGAAGGACAAGAGGTCTGTCGCAAGACACTCGCCGACAAGGTGTGAAAGTGGTTCGACCGCGCTAAGGCTGAGTGTCCAAGTTTATTTTCTCGATCAAACAAAAATACCGAGCAAACGGGGAACGAAGTAATTCGTTAAGCAGACTATCTTAAGCAATAGGACCGGAAAACGTAGGATAGCATCGAGACTAAAATAGAGTACATCTGTTTATCAAAAGGGGTGAGATAGTATTAAAGTACGAGAGAATTTTCAAAAGGTTCCAGTAAAATTCAAATGAAAATCCAGAAAAAGAAGAAGATCATGATGATACTCACCCCGGTGCGGTTCCTTCTTCCGCTGGTAGATTTTATTCTGTTTGTATAGCCTAACTTCTGCTTGAAATCCAGCTTTTCTACAAATTGTTTCACAAGAAACAAATTTTCCGATCCCATTGCGGTAAATTCCGGGACACTTTGAGGTGGATTCCTCCTAACTAGTGACACAATATTGCACTGAGCTCTTTCATTAAAACGTTGTTTTTTTCCTACCTCTTCCCATCTTACTGAGCACTGTCTCATACATTTATCCACAATGTTCTGTGCTGCAGAATGAGGTCTATCAACAATCAATCCGATATTTCGCAAAGTTTTACCTTGTAGAGCCAATTTCACAATTGCCAAGTGGACTGTGTCACGACTAACCTATCTACGGCACTTGATAGGGTAGAACATGGGAGACTATTGGCAAAAATGAGAACTATTGGACAAGACAAAATAGTGATTGAATGGGTGGATAAATTTCTAGAAAAAAGAACTCGAAGAATTAGAGAACTTGAAGTATTACCTGATCCTGTAAACATTAAGAAGAGAATTCCTCAAGCCAGTATTATTGGACCTTCATGTTTCCTTATAGACATGATATAGGCCTTTGGGCATATGCCGTGTCAATACTTTATTAAGAGGTTGTTCCCGCGCTTTATTACTGGTACAGAAGGCTAGTCGACTAGATACCTTCCCGTTGGTGCGTGCGTCGATGTTTTCTATAAGGAGCATGTAAGTTATTAGGAACGTTCTGCCATCTGTTGAGTATATTCAGAAGCCGGGGAAGGTCAGCGAATCAAAGAGTATCTAGCATCTAGTATCTTCCATCGGTAGATGAAGTGTACACACTCTGCCCTGACAGGTAGTAATCATTAATGACAGTGTTAGTCGCTTAGCAACCTGCTAAGTAAATAATGCGTTGTGGGATTGGGTAATCTTTCGCCTGCAATTATTGAGATGATCATTTAATTATTTAATTTTGAAAATAAATATATTTACGTTTCGCAGAGAACTTCATCTTATTTTCTTGACGCGGCATAAGCCAAAAAGCCTATATCATGTCTATAAGTACGGATCGTGAAAGCTTCAATGGCAACTTAGTTTTCTTATATATACATGATATGCCTTTGCTGGTGGGACCTAGTGTTTACAGTGCACTATGTCTTCTGGTGTGGGCTAGAGCAATCTTGTTACTTTCATTGATCTGTCTCAGCTTTATTCTTGGCTTTGACAAAATGAAAGTGACTGAGGTATGAGTGATGCTAGTAATGCCATTCCTTCTGCAGCCAGTCCCTGCTATGAATGGTGTGAAAATATTGCTCATAGGGTCGGTTGGTGCATGGATTTCAGTGGGCTTGGCAGACTGATATGTAATAGCAACCTCTGACTCAGTGAGGAAAGCAACGGGAAACTACCTCACTCCTCATTTCTCTAGTACGCCTCTTCAGTGATGCCTCGGCCATCGATGACAGCCGATGGCGGAGCTGTTGAGGATCCAACCAGCTTTCGGGCTGAGGACTAAACATACATACATATACATGATATCAGTCAAGTACTGGAATCAGAGATAAGACTTTTTGAGGATGGTGTTATACTGTATAGAGTAATAAATAAGTTACAAGACACCGGGCGAGTTGACCGTGCGGCTAGAAAGGCGCAGCTGTGAGCTTGCATCCGGGAGATAGTGGGTTCGAATTCCACTGTCGGCAGCCCTGAAGATGGTTTTCCGTGGTTTCCCATTCTCACACCAGGCAAATGTTGGCGCTGTACCTAATTTAAGGCCACGACCACTTCCTTCCCATTCCTATTCCATCGTCGCCATAAGACCTAACTGTGTCGGTGCGACGTAAAGCAAAATAGCAACAAACAAAAAAATTACATGATTGTGAGCAACTGCAACAATACCTCGATAATATTGTGAGTGTGACAGCAGGCAATGGTATGATGATAAACGGGGTTAAAAGTCAGGTTGTGAGTTTCAGAAATATGAAAAGTCCTCTCAGTTTTAATTACAGCGTTGATGGAGTGAAAGTTCCTGATGGGGTTCACTGGAAGTACCTAGGTGTAAAGAAAAGGAAAGATCTTCATTGGGGTGATGACATAGATGGGATTGTAAATAATGAGTATGGAACTCTGCATATGGTTATGAGGGTGTTTAGGGGTTGTAGTAAGGATGTACAGGAGAGGGCATATAAGTCTCTGGAAAGACCCCAACTAGACTATGGTTCCAGTGTATGGGACCCTCAGCAGGATTACTTCATTCGAGAACTGGAAAAAAAAAACCAGCTCATTTTTTTATTGGAGATTTCCGATAAAAGAGTAGTGTTACAAACATGTTGCAAAGTTTGGACTGGGAAAAGTTGGGGGAAAGGAGACGAGCTGCTCGACTAAGTGGTATGTTCCGAGCAGTCAGTGGAGAGATAAGTTTAAGTGGTGTTTTAAAAATAGGAAGGATCACAATAAGAAGATAAAGGTGGAATTCAAGGGGAAAAAATGGATTTATAGGTACGGGAGTTAGGGAATGGAATAATTTACAAAGGGAGGTGTTCAGTAAATTTACAAATTCTTTGCAAATATTCAAGAAAAGGCTAGGGAAACAACAGACAGAAAAGCTGCCACCTGGGCGATTGCCCTAAATACAGATCAACGTTGACTGATTTTTGTTGATTGATTTATATGTATCCGGTTTCATGGCTAAATGGTTAGCGTGCTGGCCTTTGGTCACAAGAGTCCCGGGCTCGATTCCCGACAGGGTCGGGAATTTTAACCTTAATTGGTTCATTCCGCTGGCACGGGGGTGGATGTATGTGTCGTCCTCATCATTTCATCCTCATCACGACGCGCAGGTCACCTACGGGAGTCAAATCAAAAGACCTGCATCTGGCGAGCCGAACTTGTCCTCGGACACTCCCGGCACTAAAAGCCATACGCCATTTCATTTCACTGCAGTCTGTAGTTCTGGCATCTCTCATTTTGCAGTAGACACATCACAGCACTGCTGAGGTTGCAATGAAAACACGGGTTTCCCCGTTAAACAAAACGTGTTAATTCAGTTTTGTTTTGTCCTGCATACAGTGAAGGGTTAATTAGCAATTAAATTATCTCGAGTCTGCCTCAAGATTCATTGTTCTTAAGTAATGCTCTTGAACGCAATATTTATGAAAGTGCAGAGAGAGTTATATTGCCCATATCCAACGACGTCTGCGAAAGACGATTCAAGATCAAGATGTACAGTCACTCGGAGATGAGCGAGCGCGTAGCAAGGTACAGGTATCTCCCAGGTACACTTTTCTCATAAATAAATGAATATATCGCCGAAAATAGAAGGCGTGATTAGCTTAGTGAACAGAATAGAATACTCCAATCAGTTCCCCTACATACTCTCAATGGACGAGCCTCTTCCATTATTTTTCCACACCGAGCTCGATAGCTGCAGTCGCTTAAGTGCGGCCAGTATCCAGTAATCGGGAGATAGTGGGTTCGAGCCTCACTGTCAGCAGACCTGAAGACGGTTTTCCGTAGTTTCCCAATTTCACACCAGGCAAATGCCGGGGCTGTACCTTAATTAAGGCCACGGCCGCTTCCTTCCACTTCCTAGCCCTTTTCTATCCCATCGTCGCCATAAGACCTATCCGTGTCGGTGCGACGTAAAGCAAATTACAAAAATATTTTTCCACAGAGCAAACAATGAGTTTATGATTCTCTCTCAGCCTCTTATTTTTATACATTCCCATCAGACATTAGTGTAGTGGCTCAGCTGCCAGATTTCCATGCGGACGGCCGTAGTTCGAATCTCGGGCGTTCCTGAATTGAAATTTCCACCTGAAAAATCGCATGGCTACAGGAAGGTCATATGATGAAAACCAAAACGAGGCTAGATGGCTCGCGATATTGGCTTGTCGGGGGAAGGAAGAGTGCAGGAGGGTGTATGGTTTGTCCGGCAGAGCTCGCAGCATTATTGCCAACCACTGTACAATGTAACTAGGCTTTTCCCCTCCACGTCTTATATTAACTGTTGTTAGAGATTAATTCCAAAACACTTTACAAAACAATGAATTCCATTATACTGGCTATTTAAACAATTCAGTTCTATAAAGAAACTAAAATAAAAATTCAAAATGTAAACACAACGTGACGGCACTACGTATTTGTAGGTTTGTCAAATTCTTAAATACGTTGTCATACTTTGGAATTTGATCAAGGAGAGAGAAATTCGGGAGTGCTCTGCAAGAATGTTATTATCACTTGTGATTGTGATCAATGAAACAGTGCAGTGACATAGTAGTCGGGATTTCATTAGCTGTTGACCTGTTAATGTGTGTGCATAAAGGCCATTGTAGTGTAGTTAATTCATGAATTAATTAATTAATTAATAATTAATTAATGTTGTAGTGGAAACAGATTTCTGTTCAGCCAGTGTCATCGGATTGTTATTATAAATCTAAAAGTATCGCGGTGCTAGTCATTGAGGGAGGGGAAAGAGAAGGCGGCACAGCCCTACCAGAGTAAAATGTGACGAACCGCCACTAGATTTAAGAGAATGGTGCAGTACATCAAATCAGGTAATATCTAATCGTACGAAGCACACTATTAACAACTACAATGAAGTCTGAGGACCACCTACAATCGGAGCAGACAATCCCTTTGTTTTGCTACTTATAACAACAATCATTACAATCGCATTCATTACACGGTTCCGTTACGCAAGGTTAATAGTCGTAAGTCTCTTCTTGAAGGTTATGAGACGCTGACCTAGTGAGGAAATTAACTCATAATGACTCCTACCGCCCACACATCACATACGAACAATTAGCAATTAAATTCTTTCGAGTCTACCTCAAGCTTCATTGTTCTTGAGTAATGCTCTTGAACGCCCGGTATCATAATATTTATGGAAGTACAGAGGGAGAAAGATTCTTACAAGTGGTCTAATAGGCAAGTTATATCGTCCATATCGAACGACGTCTGCCAAAGAAGAATCGAGAGCAAGATGTATAGACGCTCAACGAAAGAACAAGCGTATGGTATAGTACAAGTTTCTTGCAGGTAAAGTTTTCTCAGGAATAAATTAACCAATAGACAGTGGCGTGCACTGATCCCCAGCAAACCCAGCGCTGCTGGGGTAAAGAATTTTGTATTTACATTTTCTTATATCTTAGAACATTTCTTTATCAAATTAAAAAAAAAATGCACCGGGCGAGTTGGCGTTAGGAGCGTGCATCTGTGAGCTCGCATCCGGGAGATAATGGGTTCGAACCCCACTGCCAGCAGCCCTGAAGATGGTTTTCCGTGGTTTCCCATTTCCATACCAGGCAATTGCTGGGGCTGTACCTTAATTAAGACCACGGCCGTTTCCTTCCCATTCCTAGGCCTTTTCTGCCTCATCCTCGCCATAAGACCTATCTGTGTCGGTGCGACGTAAAGAACTAGCTACGTCAAGGCAAGTACAGCTATCTCGATAAACCGTTCACTTTCCCGCAGTCCAGGTTTCTCCAGCAAGCTGGGTTTATTTAACGGCGCGAAAGAGAGCTACCCCTCTGAAGGTTTCCCGAGACGCCGAGGTACCTACCGAAATTTAGGCCCGCATTAGTCCTTTTACGTGCCAGTAAATCTACCGACACCAGGCTGACGTATTTGAGCACCTTCAAATACCACCGGACTGAGCCAGGATCGACCTTGCCAAGTTGAGGTCAGAAGGCCCGAGCCTCAACCGTCTAAATCACTCAGACAGTGTTTTGGGTATACTCAGGGTTTCTATGGGAGGTGAATGAAAATGGGAGGAACAAAAAGGAAAAGCATCCGCTCATTCCCTTTATTGAGCGACTGTACATCTTGTCTCCTTGTTAGTATTATTTATGTGGCTATTGTGCCAGTTAATTCGAATGTCCTCTTACATATATTAGTCATTTGGACTCAATTTGGACCTATTACTACCTACGCAACATGCAATAATGCTGACTTATGTTTAGCTCCCAGATTATCGTATTTTTGTGTAAATCAAATTTTACTACACCATGACGTTATTTATGCTTTTCTGAACACTCCCTAAGCAAGAATTATGCTATTTAATTGTTTTCTTGTCAGTAATTCACTGCATAATGAACTTTGTTCTATATTACCTCCAAGTCTACACGTAAGCACATTTCATTTTCTCCGTCCTATTGGGAGTCAATATTATGACTTTCACGAATTATAGTCAGGTTCCTGCGGATAGGAACGGGTTGAGAGTAGGCAGGAAGCGACCATGGCCTTAATTAAGGTACATCCCCAGCATTAGCCTGGAGTGAAATTGGGAAACCACGGAAAACCATCTTCAGGGCTGCGGACAGTGGGGTTCGAACCCACTACCTCCTAAATGCAACGGCAAAGAACAGTACGGGAGCTATTTAATAAGGAGGCACAACATAACAGAACAATGAAAGATGTCGTTGACAGGTTCCGTCATAGCGGTTGTCTTATGTCATCGAAAGGGGACAACAGGCAACCCAAGAACCGTCTCCTCAACCGAGAATCATGTCTCTAAATCGGTTTGCTAGATGGTTTTAAGATGTAAGCTATATTCACCTTGAGGACTAAATCAAGTGACCAGAAACCCGTTCTATAGGGTTTAAACGGTCTGGTATCGTTATACAGAAACAGTGCGTGGGTTACGATTAGGTGAGCCGTGTCTGGTCATGGAACACTGGGCCCTTATTTCGTCGAGACTGCTGCATGGAATACAAAAACAGTGGATCAGGTAGTCTATAGAGATATTATTATAGATCCAATCGTGCGCGATTTTTTGCTGTTTCTGTCGCGCCAGTAGTATAGGTCTCCAACGACAATGGAGCAACAGCCCTGAATGGGGGCGGCGGAGGTCACTAACCCTCCTGCAGCGGCACTTCAGTGATAGCGAGGAGCTCCATTCCCCTAATCTTCCAGTTTCCCGGACATCACGGCCCCAGATGCATACAAATGTATCAGGACATGTTGAAAGAATCGTTTTTTTTTTCAATAAAGAAGACTCACCTGCAAATATTTCCTGCCGAGCTCAGTGGTTCAGACGGTTGAGGTGCGGGCCTTCTGACCACAATTATTATTATTATTATTATTATTATTATTATTATTATCATTATTATTAACAAATATCCCGGTGGCAATGGCCACTTACAGTAGTGTGATAGTAAAGTAAGCTTAAACATAATTACCCAACAACAACAACAGCAGCAATAAAAGTACAACAAGCAGTTTAATGGAAAGAAAATAATTTCTTTTTTGCTAGTGGCTTTACGTCGCACCGACAAAGATAGGTCTTATGGCGACGATGGGATAGGAAAGGCCTAGGAATGAGAAGGAAGCGGCCGTGGCCTTAATTGAGGTACAGCCCCAGCATTTGCCTGGCGTGAAAATGGGAAACCACGTAAAAACCATCTTCAGGGCTGCCGACAGTGGGGTTCGAACCCACTATCTGCCGGATGCGAGCTCACAGCTGAACGCTCCTAACCGCACGGCAAACTCGCCCGGTGATTTAACATTCTAAATCCAGCATCATTTGGCAGGGTCGATCCTGGCTCAGTCCGATGGTATTTGAAGGTGCTCAAATACGTCAACCTCGTGTCGATTGATCTACTGGCACGTAAAACAACTCCTGCGGGATTAAATTCCGGCACCTCTGCGTCTCCGAAAACCGTACAAGTATGTAGTTAGTGGGACGTAAAGCAAATTAAGCGAGAAGATTAAGTCAATTTTTGTGTGTCCCTTTAGCAACCTTTGTTCATCAACATGTTCAATAATCTTAATAAACGTTACAAACAACAGTACACAACAACATTCCAAAAAGTATAGCAATAACACTCTCTCTGACTACACTCCAATTTACCCTTTCAAAATACAGCTCCCTTCTCGTGAAACAACTAACGTATAAAGAAAATCATGCATAGTGCTTCTTTTTGGAGGATAACACTGATATGCAACAATTCTGCCCACTAACTACATTTACGGTTTTCAGAGACGCCGAGGTGCCGGGATTTTGTCCCACAGAAGTTCTTTTAGTGCCGGTAAATCTATCGACACGAGGCTGATGTATTTGAGCACCTTGAAATACCACCGGACTGAGCCAGGATCGAACTCGCCAAGTTGAGGTCAGAAGGCCAGCGCCTCAACCGTCCGAACCATTCAGCCCGGCTTTATATTTTTCAGTTCCCCACTAAGGATAGTTACAAAATCCTATATGTAGTTTCGTTTCATCACGTCCAATTAAAAACAAAAAACTCTTTTATGAAATTCATTATGAAATGTCGTATGGCTTTTAGTGCCGGGATATCCCAGTACGGGTTCGGCTCGCCAGGTGCAGGTCTTTCTATTTGACGCCAGTAAGCGACCTGCGCGTTGTGATGAGGATGAAATGGTGATGAAGACAACACATACACCCAGCCCCCGTGCCATTGGAATTAAGCAATTAAGGTTAAAATCCCCGACCCGGCCGGGAATCGAACCCGGGACCCTCTGAACCGAAGGCCAGTACGCTAACCGTTCAACCAAGAAGTCGGACAAATTCATGATAATGTCTAAATACTGAAAGCTATATATATATCTAACATGTCCTGACTGACTGACTGACTGACTGACTGACTGACTGACTGACTGACTGACTGACTGACTGACTCATCACCGCCGAGCCAAAACTACTGGACATTAAGAAATGTAATTTTGGGAATACATTTATACTTCAGTGCAGTTGATCACTGAGGAAGGATTTTTGGATATTCTGTCGCTAAAGATGTGAAAATGGGGACAGGAGTAAATTTTTAAAACGAGTATAACAATATCTCAAACACTCAATATTTTAGAGATGTGAATATTGGTATTTAGAATATCCTTTAAATATAAAAGAAACGCATATTTTTTGTTTTCGGAAAATCCACTTAAGGAGGTGTAAAAGAAATTAAAATCGGGTGCATTTTTAAAATGAGTACCCCTCAAGAACTAAACATATTAGAAACGAAAAAACTCCTCCTTTAAAAATAAACACGTATTTTTGTTTTCGAAAAATTCACTTGTAAGGGGGGGGGGCAGAAAAAGACTAAAAAAGGGCTGAATCCTTGAACTGGGATACTTATATCTCAAAAACTGTATGTTAGGCCTACAGACGTGAAAATTGGTAATTGGAATCCGGTTTAAAATAGACATGTATTATTTGTTTTCAGAAAATACGTTTAAGGGGGAGGAGAAAGACCGAAAATGTGTGGAATTCTTTTCTTCATCTCAAAAACGGAAGGTGTTATAGAAGTGAAAATTTGTATTTTTAAAAATAAAGGAACATGTATTTTTCGTTTTCGGAAAAGCCACTTAATAGGGGGGTTGAAAAGGAGTTGACTTCTTTTTATGGAGATACATATATTTCTAAAACTGAATATGTTACAGACGTGGAAATATGTATTTTGAATCTCTTTTAAAAATAAGAAACACGTATTTTTTTGTTTTCGACTTGAGAGAAGACTGTTCTCACATGTAGAAGTCTGTCCATGTTCGAGTTAGCTCTGCCAGTAGCCTAGTTTTTAAAATTTGCATTCCTCCCCTGAAGGGGGAGGCGAGCCTATTAGACGGTAACGCCGTCTCTCAGGCTGGGAGATTTGTTGCGGTGAAGGAGATGCACGGAGAATGTGAGGGGTTTGGTGGCCGTGGTCTATACTAGGAACTGTCCCAGCATTCACCTTAGTGCAGGAGAATGGAAAACCACGAAAAACCATTCTCAGGACAGCTGACGGTTGGGGCCAGCCGTCAGGTCCAGCCCTGTTCCGTATCCCGAATACAGAGGCGCATAGCCACGGACCAGCCGTGACCACTCTGCATCTACCGACCAGCTGCCTGGTCATCTTACCTCCAAAAGGCAGGACCACAAATGTGGTTTATAAGGAGGTTCCGAGGTAAATGAAACAGATAAAGTCTTAGTCGTATACCGAGGAACCGCGGATAAGAGCTAGTTAATATATATATTTACATCAATTATACTATTAATATTGCGTTAAAGGTAGTAATTCAGACATAATGGAGTCAAAATCTTATAAAATAACTTAAATTAAAAATTATGAACACAGTATCCTATTTTTTTTCTCGCTTAATATTGCAAGGACAGTCCGGCTCCATGGCTGAATGGTTAGCGTGCTGGCCTTTGGTCACAGGGTCCCGAGTTCGATTCCCAGCAGGGTCGGGAATTTTTAACTAACATTGGTTAATTTCGCCGCCACGGGGGCTGGGCGTATGTGTCGTCTTCATCCATCACTCCATCCTTGTCACGACGCGCAGGTCACGTAGGGGATTCAAATCAAAAGACCTGCACCTGCCGAGCCGAACATGTCCTCGGCACTAAAAGCCATAAGCCATTTCATTCATTGCAAGGATACTTGAAAAACACTCAATTAATTTCTACATTTGTATGAATGCCATTTGTTGAAAGAAAGAAAGGGTGAAAGATTTCATCAAATATTAAAACGATGGCAAGCGGAATGAAACAATTTTAGCGGATTATTGCTGGTGCTCAAAGACAAGTACATCTCAATGTCACAGCAGGATGCAACATTTCGACCGACAAATTGAACATCAAAATGGCTGTAGGTACTTTTTATTAATATAATTAAGACTAGCGGACCAGTGCGAGAAATCTCGCACGTTATTAAACCACACTTTGCCGAATTTAATGACACAAAACAGGCGTCCCAGCGGCCAAAATGTAAAGTTGACAGTATTTACAAATCGCACACTTCGTACAAGTTTTAAAGTCATTTTTTAAAGAAATCATCGATATATGTGAAATTATAGTGCAATTCGTCAATGGTAAAGTATATTCTCTTTCTTTTGAATGCTCATTTGTCACGAACGGTTGCTTGTGAGGGCCACAAGAGGGATCTATACTACTGAAATTATATATATATATATATATATATGTGATACTTCATTGTTTTATAATTAATGTTATACACTAAAATTTTATACTGCAGTGTTAAAACATAATATACCTAAATTGACGTTATCGAAATTCTTGTTCAAATTTTGAAATTTCCCGTTCTCATTTCTAAAAATTAATGAAACGGTGCATGATAGAGAAAATCTGAATACAGACGTGGATTCTGCATCGCTTAATACCTAAGCAGTCATTTCAGGTAGATTGTCTTATTAAATTATATGTTTTTTAAATGATGAACTTCACCAATTTTTATGTTTTTCGATTTTATTTTCAAAATTACAAAAAGGACCTGACGTGATACAGGAAATCCGAACACATATATGGATTCAGGGTATTCAAGTTAACAAGAATCAGTAATATTTTTTCCTTTGTAGTAATTTTTTTTTGAAATGTGTATCAGTGTAATCAATCTAGATGTCCCGTTTCCCTCTGACGGGGTTCGAAGGCTGCGAGAAACGAACGAGTGTACCGTGGCGTCTGTGGTCCTTCTCTTGCGAGCTTCCATGACCTCCTTAGTAATGACGTCATCCTTCTGCAAGGCCGCTATAGGTCTTCCGCGCCTCAAGTGCAGCGTTGCCAAATGGTCTGCCATAAGCTAAGGCACTGGACCGGAACACATTCCCTTTCGGCGCGTCACAAGACACTGCAGCAAGCAACTCCACAATCCTCGGCCCCCTGCACCCGCCCGCCGCGCACCTGAGAACTGTGCAATGCCCCCGCTTGCCGGCCACGAAGTTTCTTCCTCATAGCTCGCTTCACGGGTGATGGTGGAATCCAAAAAACAAGGATGTATCGGCTTTGAGAGTTTACTTTCTTCGCAGTCCGGTTAATGGATATCTTAGGATATCAATTCATTTGCAAAATAAAACGGTTAGGAAAGTATCAATAACAACTTTCTTAAGATAGTACTAGCTATTACTCGCAATTTCTCACGCGTAGATTTCGTAATTTGATAAAAGTAATCTTTCCTCGGTACTGCACTAAAGCATTATCTGAAAATTCCTACTAAAGTATAGAAAACTACCGAAAAATTGTTTCATTTACCCCATGTTCGTGGTATTGCCTTTCAGAACTAAGATGGCCAGGCTACTGGCAGAGCTAAGTCGGGAACATGTAATAGACTATACATGTGTTTCTTCATTTTTGAAGGAGATTCCAAATACCAATTTGCACGTCATTAAACTGTTACGTTCTTGAGATACAGATATACCCATTTTAAAAATTTACCCCTTTTCATCTCCTTACCGACAGGATATCAAAATTTCTTCTCTTAGGCAGCGCCTACAGTGTAATATAAATGTATCCCCAAAATATAATTACTTTATGTCCTGTAGTTGTCGGCGATGATGAGTCGGTGAGTCAGTGAGTCAGGACATGTTATTTTATATAGATGAACTTGGCAGTCAAGGAGGAATATATTATGCCCTTTTAAGGGAACACTTAGAAGGTAGTAATTAAGTATTCGTGGCAGTAAAAAAAAATATTTTAGCGTCACTATTAATCTTATATAATTAAGCACAGCCAACAAATTTTACAGACTTCCAACCACTAAGAGAGAACTGTCCAATTCGAAGATCTAGCGTGTATTGATTGAAGAGTCAAATTGCTGAGAAGCTACTGGCTCTACTAGTCGAGAGACCAAGAGTCCAATAGGAAAACTTAATTAGTACTAGTAGAAAGTCCCGTCGTTGAAGGGCAATAATAATTTCGTGTGCCTATTTCTTTTTGCTATTTGCTTTACGTCGCACCGACACAGATAGGTTTTATGGCAACGATGAGACAGGAAAGTCCTAGGAATGGGAGGGAAGCGGCCGTGGCCTTAATTAAGGTACCGCCCCAACATTTGTCTGGTGTGAAAATGGGAAAATATGGAAAAACATCTTTAGGGCTGCCGACAGTGGGATTCGAACCCACTATCTCCCGGATGCGAGCTCACAGCTGGGCGGCCCTAACCGCACGGCCAACTCGCCCGGTGTGACTATTTCTAGCCAGATGCATCCCTTGTAAGGCAGACCCACCGATAAGGGTGGGAGACATCTGCCATGCGTAGGCAACTGCGTGTTATTGTAGTGGAGGATAGTGTTATGTGTGGTGTGTGAGTTGCTGGGATGTTGGGGACAGCACGAACACCCAGCCCCCGAGCCACTGGAATTAACAAATGAAGGTTAAATTCCCCGACACGGACGGGAATCGAATCCTCTGAACCGAAGGCCAGTACGCTGACCCTTCAGCCAACGACTCGGACGTCGAAGGGCTGATAGCTGGTGATGCCACTGTGTGATGCGAACTCGCAAAGTTCTCTTCATAGAATGACAAACTCCTGGTATAGTTAAAGCAGCCTCAGTAGGGCAATGTAGTGCGTCGACGTAAAAGCAGATATTTGTGGAAAACCATTAGATTTGCGAAGAAAATTCTTGCGACTTTTTCTGTAGGATTTTCTAACACATTGTTTCACTAACACATCGAAAATTTTCGGCGACACAAGGATGGGGAAGATAGTGGCAGTGGCCTTGATTAAGATACAGTCCTAGCATTTGCCTGGTATGAAAATGGGAAACCACGGAAAACCATTTCTCGGCTGCCGATGGCGGAATTCCAATCCACCCTCTCCCGAATGCAATCTCACAGCTACCGGGAAAGTTGGCCGTGGGGTTAGGGGCGTGCAGCTCTGAGCTCACATTCGGGAGATAGTGGGTTCGAACCCCCACTGTCTGCAGCCCTGAAGATGGTTTTCCGTGGTTTCCCATTTTCACAGCAGGCAAAGGATGGAGCTTCACCTTAATTAAGGCCACGGCCACTTCTTTTCTCTTTGCTGTACCATCGTCGCCGTAAGACCTATCTGTGTCAGTGCGACGTAAAGCAAAAAAAAAAAAAAAATCCTCACATCTACGCGTTCCTAACCGCACAGCCAACTCGCTCGGTGAAATAATTGTCGTTATCGTGAGTCTAAAGAGTCTATTCTCTTCGTTTAATCAGAATAATAAAACAATAAACATTTATGTCGTCTAGACCTCAAGGCGGTTGTTTACAGCAGATTCTTCCCCTTGAACTCTTCCTAATGAGCAGGGATGTTGATGATCATGCAGTAGTTTCCTTATCAAATTTATGATGCGAAATCCTAAACAAAACAGATAAAAAAAGTGCAAGAATGGTCCGAAAAGATGGAGGGAAATAGGAAACAAAATTTACAAAATAATCGTCGTTCGTCCTCGAAATACCGCTCTTGTTCTTCTCCTTCATCAGTTTACCCTCCAGGGACGGTTTTTCCCTCGGGCTCAGCGAGCGATCCCACCTCTACCACCGAGGGAAAAATTAACCCTGGAGGGTAAACGGATTAAGAAAGAAAGAAAGATTTTATTTATTTATTTATTTATTTATTTATTTATTTATTTATTTATTTATTATTTTATGCCTTTGTATGTGGTGAAGTTAGCACTCACGGCCATCTCTTACATTTAACCAAACGTTTATCATAAAAGCAAATTCCCGACTATAGTTACGTCAAACGAAAAAGTCTAGTAACAATTCCATTTTCAGCCAAATGGGACGCATGAACAATGACGCCATCATCAAGCAAAATTGCATGTAATCGCAGCAGACCCTTGTTATAAAGTGATGATAGCATCTTAGCTAAGAGTGTACTGAGCGTTAAACATGTCCGGGTTCGAATCCCGTGACCAGGTGCAATTTAGCCGCCACACGCCCTGATGGCATAGCCTGATACCATCCCTAGAGAAGGGCTAATAACTCGGACACCTGAAGCCACTATCCCGTGCTCCGTGATGGGCTTTGGTCACGCTACTAGGATAGAGAACATGTTGAACCGTTCAGTAAAACACACAAATTATTATTATTAAAGTAGTGCAGCCACAGTGATGGAACATTCATTATTAAACCCGGTATAGTCACGGCAGAGAATGCGTCAATACCAACACAATGTTGGGAACAAACCCGTAAACAGCGCATTTTCTTCGCCTGTAATTATGTTTTCTATTACATGTAATTAAATAAAATCTTCGCTGGTGTCTCTACACGTCGACCGCGGTTCGAATCCTGGACAGTGCATCTAAGATTTTAAAACATGAACAGATAGTCTTGTTACCGTGGTTCAAAACGGGTAATGTAATTATTTAAAGGGCTCAAGATGAACATTATACCCCAGAAGGAGCTCGCAGCAACTGAGACATACTTGGGAGTATATGGCGCCCGATCCTAGTTCGTCATTATTATTATTATTAATCATCCAGCGATGTTATGTGTTTTATATTTTAGCGGCAACCCATACCTTTTCATTTTTACACGCTTCGAGATACATATGTCTCTTCTACTACCAACCTCCTGTATTCCGTGAAGCTGCTAGTTCGAATACTCGTGTCTGGCGTAAAAAACTAATATGTAAGCCATCTCTTTACGAAGCAGTTCGAGTAATGGGAAGAGAACCATAATCATCGAGCTTCATGGCAGACGAGGTAATCGCGCGGGAATTCTAAGCTGAATAATTCACGAGAAGTTAACGATTGCCCCCAGATTTGAACTCGCAACCCCAAGCCCAGCTTATTCCATCATCTAAGAAATATATAAATAAGGAACGTTTCAGACCGCCTCTGTGGTGTAGTGGTTTGCGTGATTATCTGCCACCCCCAGATACCCGGGTTCGATTCCCGGCTCTGCCACGAAATTTCAAAAGTGGTACGAGAGCTGGAACGGGGTCCATTCAGCCTCGGGAGGTTAACTGAGTAGAACGGGGTTCGATTCCCATCTCAGGCATCCTGGAAGTTGTTTTCCGTGGTTTCGCACTTCTCCTCCAGCCAAATGCTAGGATGGTATCTAACTTAAGGCCACGGCCGCTTCCTCCCCACTTCCTTGTCTATCACTTCCGATCTTCCCATCCTCCTACAAGGCCCTGTTCAGCATAGCGGATGAGGCCGCCTGGGCGAGGTACTGGTCCTCCTTCCCAGTTTAATTCCTCGACCCAGAAGTCTCACGCTCCAGGACACTGTCCTTGATGCGGATGAGGTGGGATCCCTTGCTGAGTCCGACGGAACACCAATTCTGGAGGGTAAACGGATTATGAAGGAGAAGAAGAAGAAGAAGAACATTCCAGAATTTTTTCTTAACTAATATTTCACCTGGCAATTCATGCGCATAATCCAGTTGCTAGAATTCGTGTGATTTGGAGCTATGTTTGTGATACGTGCGAAAAAATTTAAAAAAGTCGTGTAGTTAAATTGGATGACTAAATATCCATCTGAAGTCATTTTTACAACCTTTCAGCATCAGAAATGAAAAACGAATCATTCATTCCTTGGATTCGCGGCGAAGTGTTTTCTCATGAACTTAATACACACTGTGTTACCAAATGCTTGTAAAAAGTAACTAGTTATAAAATGAGTTGTGGATAGAAAACACCATTTAAAAATCCCGATATACCCGATAAATCTGTGTATATTTAGCAACTTACATAAACAGACCACATTAAAATAGAGAGCGCTTATCTTTGAGCCATAAAATACATGCGGCATTATTCCAAAGGAGTTTAAATAAACAAATAAATATACAGATAATACTGCCCAAATAAATGAAAAATAAACGTTGGATTGTAAGTTTAGGAAAACAACGATATTAACGCACTCCCAGCGGTCTCTTGCAACCGATAAAACTGACTCGGCAATTTATGTAATGACATAGATAAAATAACACATATACACAAGAATTTCATACGCAGGCCAAAAAGTAAGTCACAGGCTAACAACTCCATCGTTGGCTGCATCCCAGAATGATATCTCGGTTCAGGCTGGCAAGAGAAAACATGGTCTGACGCATTGCGCGGAGAACACCATTAGAAGTTTTAATTGGCTAGTACCAACTCTTCTGATCGATCGATCGTCGGATGACAGGTCAAGGCGATTTAAGTACCTCGATGGAAGTGTGGCTCAACACATAAGTAATTTCTGATACACGATGTTCAGCTTTCGTAAACGTGGTTAGCGTGCTGGCCTTTGGTACAGAGGGTCCCGGATTCGATTCCCGGCCGGGTCGGAGATTTTAACCTCCATTGGTTAATTCCGATGACTCGGGTACTGGGTGTGTGTGCCGTCTTCAGCACTAGAATTCATGTGAGTCGACGTACCAAACTGCGATGAGTGAATGTGGCATGCATTTTTCACCCCGTGAGTAAGAATGATATTCGCAGCATTTCAGTTTCAAATTTCAGAAATGTGGATCACTCAACCAAGACCAGGAACGCTACGTTTTGGCTCTTCAGTTAGTGGCAATGTAGCCGTGTAAAATCACTTCTTATTCGGAGGTATTCTAACATTTCATTATTCAAGGCAAATACCTGAGTCGAAACGTTAATTTATGTTATATTGCTCGGTCGTGGGCAAAGAAGGTAATGGAGGATGCTTTGTAAAATGTTGATGTAGTTTTAAAGAAGTTCTTTGGAAAAGGTCTCCTTTTGTAGAAAAGCACCTTTGTGAAATATTTCGCTGGGTGAGAGAAAGACTAAATCATTTCGTAGAAACTCCCAACTCTCCGAACAGTGCAGAGCTCGGTAGAAACCCTCACAAGCTGTATATTACCCGAAGCCTCTTCAAGCTTTGCTGCAACATGTTATTCAAGAGCCTTTCGAAGGTTGTGAAACTTTTTAATTGCATCCATGTCGTAAATGTCCTGAGGAAATTAAGTGGTTGCTCTTGTTTATAAAGCTAAGGAGGTTGGTAGAGAGTCGCAGAGTGAAAATACTTCCTCTGCGGCCCTGTGTACAGCTTAGCAATCCTGGACTCTGACTGTGATATCGTTACTTTGGATCGTTTGACACTCACTGCAGTTTAGTTCTTTTACTAGTGGTCTGTATTTTAGGAACTAGGAACTGATTATGGTGATAGTTGTTGTTTAGAGGGGCCTAACATCTAGGCCATCGGCCCCTAATGGTACTAAATGAGACGAAATGCAGTGACAACTGAAACGTCCAAAATTCATCCACTGACTAGAATTTTTAAAAAACCAAACCAAACCCCACGGCATTACAGCCCTTGAAGGGCCTTGGCCTACCAAGCGACCACTGCTCAGCCCGAAAGCCTGCAGATTACGAGGTGTCGTGTGGTCAGCACGACGGATCCTGTTGGCTGTTATTCTTGGTTTTCTAGACCGGGGCCGCTATCTCACCGCCAGATGGCTCCTCAATTGTAATCACGTAGGCTGAAAGGACCTCGAACCAGCCCTCAAGTCCAGGTAAAAATCCCTGACCTGGCCGGGAACCAAACCCGGGGCCTGCAGTAAGAGTCAGGCATGCTACTCCTACACCACGAGGCCGGCACTAGAATTTAAAACGTGATGATAAAGAATGAACGGATAAATATAAATTTAAAATAATCAGCCGAGCCAACTCACAATAATGAAAGCTAAAAATTTTTCCAAAATTGACGCACTGCATAGAATTCGGAGATGGCGATGAACAGTGAATATGAACGTAAAACAATCAGTGTATCCGACCCGCAATGCCTCACCTTCCCAGAAACTATGTTGAAAAATTACTATTACTGACCAAGTGACTGCTTACAAAGCATAATTCTGAATCGATGATTCTTGTTGTCCAAAGAGGTCTGAAATACAATCAACGGCCCCTCATAATGGTACTTATCGCTAGTAAAGTATAACCATGGCATTTCTCGTGTTGCGGTACTAATCAAGAGTAGCGGAGATTCACGGTGTTCCAAACGTTATGGTACTACTCACAAGTACTGTATGTCGCATAGGTAACGCAGACCTATGGTGTTGTGTGTGTGTTTTTTTGTTTTTTTTACACATAAAGGCGTCACTCGTATACAACGCAAACCCATGGTGTTCCTCACATAGGTGCACTAATCACAAGGACTCGTACTATCCCGCGGTGTACCTCACATAGTGGGTACTAATCACAGGCAACGCAGACCCACAGTGTCGCTCATATAGTAGTACTAATCACAGGTAACGCAGACCCACAGTGGTGTTTCTCACAGTGGTATTAATCACAGGAAACATAAGCCCTTGGTGTTCCGCATATAGTGGTACTAATCGCGGGTAGTGTAAACCCATAGGAACCCACCCACTATTGCTACTAATCACACCCTATTGTGTACCTAACATAGTGGTACTACTCGCAAGTAAAGGCGACTCATGGTTTTCCCCGCTTGATTGTACTAGTAACAAGTAGGTTCATGGTTCTAATTTAATCATCCCTTGGTCACCCCTTTTAGTCGCCTCTTACGACAGCCAGGGGATACCGTGGGTGTATTCTTCTTCTGCGTCCCCCACCCACAGGAGTTGAACTAGGAACTAATCGGTCACGAAATTCCTTTGCTTTCACAATAATTTTGTCCGCGTCTTTTCTACTTTACATCATTCCACCAAATGGAAGGTCACTTCGGAGGGGCTCGACTTCCCTGAGTATCTGGTCCATTGCGTAATGGAGAATGCAGTGACAAGGGTTTGACTACCAGCACACTTTCCTGTCGTTTCTTTATCGAAACACAAAAATTTATGAGCAATAATATTTTACAGTCCCTTTGTCTTTACAACTCCCGCAGTCCTTTTTTCTTATTTTGTTTAGACATAAATTCTTCACTGATAAGTTGTCGCTTTCCTTTGTAGATACTGAAAATGTGAAGGAAGTTGTGTCGTAATTAGAACTTCATGCAGTGAATTTTACGACTTTACGTTTGTGTAACAGTCGTCGTCTAATGTGTGTGTTAGTTTGACGAACCATTCCCCCCCCCCCCCAAAAAAAACAACACACACAAGACTTAGAAGTAAATCTACTTAAATGCACCCCTCGATTTTAGTCAAATTGTTTATATCGGTGCGCTATGAAAAATAATCAGCGTATATTATTTTAAAATGTTAAGATAGAAACTATGTACGCGATGTTTGACGAGTTGACAGTAATAGGTAGCCTATCAGTAGGATAATTAAAGGGGTTGCTTGTCTCGTAAGTTTCCAGATAAATCAAGGTACAGTCATTTCGTACTACCCACTAAGATACGTTTTGTCCTAAGACCTATTCTTTTATGATCTTTTCCGAACTGATTTAACGAATAGTTTATTGAAAGTAAAAAAAATATTGTTAATTAAGGCTTTCACGCTGCAGAGGTTCGTTCTGTTGCTGTAAATAGGCTTTGTTAAAGCCAATAAGCTCTGAATTTGCCACATTTGACACACCTGCGGACCGGATTTAGATCATAAAATAAGCTTTATGACTTCGTGAACTGTTCGAATTCAGTCATGTTATTTCACACATTTCTACTTGAATTTTTAAATGAAAACCAGCATTCGGTGAATAAATTTCCGTTAAATCTAAGCAAGGTCTGTTTTCTAAAGATAGGGCGCGGTACTAGCGCCCTGTTCGCAAAAACAAATGCGTATCGCCCAGAATGGAGTGCTTGTTGCTATGGTGACAGTAACCATGTTACCGAAAATTTGTGGTTAAATGTATCCGATCACTTCCTTGTTAGCCACTGTAGTTACAATGTTCCTTCCCTCCATTGCTAATTGTTGCTGTGTCGTATTTCTTTAATAATTCTAAAACTATAAATAATGATTTAAAAATGACGATGTCGCTCTATTCTCGGTTCTTGCAGCATGCGTTAAGAACTTCCCTACCTAAGTACTTCAAGAATAAAGGACACTTTTGTAAGCAAACAAAACTTCGCTGTGTTTGAAAGCTTCATACGCTCTCGTGTGTGTACTGACGATAGGAAACATCAGCTTGTAACTCTTTGTTAGAGAAAAACAGAAGGAGCTATTTCCGCGAGGGGGGAAAAGAACAAACATCGTTCAGCAGACAACAAACACCCGCAAAGCTCCCAGAATATCTACGTGACCTGGTAACCAGAGAAAGGGACAGGCAGAGAAACTAAAAGAAATATTCACAGCGACCTGTAAATTCCAGCTGAGGAAGCAGCATATTAAGTCAACGTTCCAATGCGCGCCCTCAAACTTGACTTTACAGTCCTTCTTAAGTGTTAGTACATTATTTTGAGACACCCTCTATTATTGAAAGTACTGAGAGTGTTGGCCGTGCGGTTAGCGGCGCGCAGCGGTGAGCTCGCACTCGGGAGATAGTGTGTTCGAACCTTACTGTCGGCAACCCTGAAGATGGATTTAAGTGGTTTCCCATTTTCACAGCAGGCAAATGCTAGGACTGTACCTTAATTAAGACCACGGCCGGTTCCATTCTACTCCTAGCCATTCCTTGTCCCATCGTCGCCATTAAGACCTGTGTCGGTACGACGTAAAGTCAATTATAAAAAGTAAAAATTGAAAGTACTTGCTGCTATACCCGTCGCTATCCTGTGTTTGTACAGTGGAGTAAAATAATACTTTCAGCAGGTTGCAGCTCATTGCTGACTGCAAATGCATTTGAGCGTCATTAATTTCCGACTGCTTATAATGGGATTCAAATCCATGATGTTGGAGTTGAAAGGCGAGTGCATTATTCACATCGCAATATAGCAGGCTCCAGACCCGACTAGAGAGGGAACTTTGCAGATTTATATCCACCATCACTGACCACCCATAAAGCATTAAACACTGTCAACAGGGACCATTTCGCCGCCCTATCCAATGTGGTAAATGAATTCGCACGGCGCTAACCAAAAGAAGGTTCATAAGAGGATTATCTGATGGTCGTCACGAATGACAGTCTAATAATAATAATAATAATAATAATAATAATAATAATAATAATAATAATAATAATAATAATAATAATAATAATAATAATAATTGTTCAGGGTTTTTCCGTGGAACGCAGAGGTGCAAGAAGGTGCGGACTGGAATGGATCTATCTACGATAGTCAAAAATTAATTTAAAACTTTGAAATAAAAGTTATATTTATTTTCAGATCTTAAAATTTAACAAAGCTCTTCACTTGGTGAAAGAACAAGATTTCAGGTACAGAGCAATTTTGGTACAAAACAGAAGTACAAAGAATTGGTCATTTACAATTTTGAGCTTCAAGCTCATAATTTACACAAGTACCAACATCGCTAATGTTGCATTTTTCAATTTTCAAGAGCACTTTGCTCCAACGGTTACAAGTTACTACTCTCAAATACAACTAAAAACATTCACTACAACAAAATCTGAAACAATAAATCCAGGAATCGATAAAATTAATGTAGTTTTTGCAAGTGTTTAACAGATCGCAACGTCCCAGCCAAGTCTTCTGGCGACAATGGGATAAGAAAGGGATTAAAGCTGTATTGGCTTTGTCGGGTGAGAAAATAGGAAACCACGGGAAACCATCTCCAGGGCTGCCGACAGTCGGGTTCGGACACACTTAACTCTTGAATGCAAGCTCACAGCTTGAACCGCACAGACAACTCTCTCAATCCCTATAGAATGTTCATCCATGAACAATTCATTCAGCCTTAATGTAGATCTCTGGATAAGGCAATCTCCGAGATGGATTGTGAACGAAACATCAATGTGAGGACGTAGGCACAGATCAGATACGAATTCTTGAATAGTATTACACTATCAAATTCGACACAGTCAACAAAATAACGAAGTAACATGCCACTTCCAATACGATTTGGCAAATATAGAAACGCAGTTGCGATGCCATTATGGTAGAAATGACTTATGATAGTCAATTGTCGACTTTAAAAAAAAAAAAAAAGGTCGGTTCAATCAGCACGCAATTCAATGAACACGCTAGTATTCAAAGTAACAATCAATATGCATGCAGTGAACTAGCCAATTTGCCAGCCCTGAACAGAATGAGTAATCCAATCAATCGATCAAGTATCTGACCACCGTACCACGTAGTCGATACAAGCTCATAACACAGGGGGTTACCATTTTAAAAAAATATTATGATGAATAGCACTTCCATGAATATAAATCAATTTAATGGATAAAATGCCAGTGCCCTTTTTTAAAGATGAAAGGTGGAAGTGCTCGCCGGAACTTCTTCATAAACTGAATGTCACACTTTGTTCATATCTCCAGATGCACCGTCTTCTTCCCTTGCAAAGGTTCTACACTGATTTTACTACTGACCCACCCTGAAGAAATGTTCTCTTCCACCCGTTTTCCTAGTCACAAACTTTTAAAATCTTGGCACACCTTACAATTTTTTGCATAAATCCGCTCGTTAGAAAGAAGTCATTTTTCTGAGTTAATGCCCAGCAAACGGGCCCATTATTATTATTATTATTATTATTATTATTATTATTAACAAATACATCACAAATGGGAAATATCCCGGTGGCAATGGTCACTTACAGTAATATAATAACTAGCAGTTTCCCGCTGACACCGCCCGCAATGTACAAAGTACTGTGTTGTTCGTTACTATCCTCACGGACGAATTTGCAAAGTTTCGAGTTAATGAAATAAAGCACATGATCTGCTGTGGTAATAGAACGTAATATTATGTCAACAAAACACATGAAAATACATCACACAAAGAAATTGAATTAAACGTTCCTTGGAACAACATTACGTGCCGAACTGTTAAAAAGTCCTTCGAAGATATTCGAAACGGAGAGAAATGTACTCATAACTTTCCTCAGAATCAACCAATTTGAAATGAAAGAGCTTGATCCACTGAGTGTTCTTAGGCCAAAACGAACTCCGTACCTCAATTAGAACCAAGATATGATTGCTTCAAACACATACAAAATTGACAAAAATCAAATAATTTGAGGAAGGAGGAAGTTAAGTGATTTATAGTACCTGATGACAAATCTGTGCATGAATACCTTTCAGTTATAAAACAATGAAGGAAATCGACTTGATAGAATGGCCGGACTGACTGACTTAAGTTTTCATAATTTTTTAAATATACAAATAAAGTTAACATAATTACCCAACAACAACAGCAACACACACACAAACAAAGAACAAGAGTACAATAAGCAAGTAGACTATGTGAAAAGAATATATTACAAGAATTACTACTAGTTTAAAATTCTAAATCAGCATCATCATATACTAATACAAATTCACACACAACTTAAGTATGTCCAGCACTTAACACTACGAATTACAATACTATGGACTGAACTTACCACTACCTTAACACTACAAGTGATCAAGAGAAAATAAATGAAATGTTAGAGGGCATTCGACCAGTGCAGGTTAATATAAATAAAAAATGTGTGGGAATAAATTAATTCCATCTCCTGGTCTAAGGAGCTGGGCAGCCAAAGTAGGGGACTGCCTGTAGGGGTGAAGTACAGTGGGGACTTCGAGGGCCCTGGGACCGCTACGGTAGCTGTGAAGGCCCTTCAGGAACTCTGAAAAGTGGTGGCAAAAGGGGCTCTCGTTAAGACGCAGCAGGTCGTTATGCTACTTAGGTTCCAGAATGGGTAAAGAAAAAAAAGTAAATAAATGCAATGTAAATTTTAATCTTATACCAGTTGTACAGTATCATCTGAAGTAAATCCACATACTGTATATCAGTTGACAATATTTGTAAGTAGTACAGGAGATATTATAAGTAGAATTTTGTAAACAATATAAATTTATTAAGGATGAGCTGGGTGTTTAACAGAAAAAATTGTTAGCGTAAATTATATAATATTGTATTATAGGAAAATTTTCTTCTCTTGTTAATTTAATATTTAGTGCTCGATAATAATGTATTTTAGTGTACCATTTGCCACCGAGGTAGACACCTCATTTGCAAATAAAGAGATTTTGATTTGATTTCATTTCATTTGAAGTCAAGTTAGAAAACATACTTCCAAATAACTACAACAACTCGTCAGAATCGTTTCCCCTCTTGAACTGATGATGATGATGCTGATGATGATGATGATTAAAGGGGCCGAAAGTCTAAGTCATCGGCACCTAATGGTACGAACTGTAATGACTATCTGAAAGTCCAAAACTTACCCACTGACCAGAATTCAAAACGTGATGAAGAATGAATGGATGAATATGAGTTTCAAATAATCATTGGGTCCAATTCGCTATATCGAGAGTTAAAAATAATGCCAAAACTGACTAGAATTTTAAAAAAAGAGACGATGAACAATAATTATGAACTTAAAACAATAGTGTATACTGACCAAGGGGGTGCTTCCAGAGCACAATCCTGAACTGATGCTTGTTGTCTAGAGGGTCCAAAATCTACGTCAACGGCCGCTCATAATAGTACTTATCACTAGTAGAGTAAGGATCATGGTATTTGTCATTGAGCGGTACTAACCATGAATAACGTAGACTTCAGTATTCCACACATTGTGGTGCTACTGACAAGTAACGTACGTCGCACAGGTAACACCGGCCTATGGTGTTTCTCACATCACGGCGCCAGTCATAGCCAACACAAACCCAGGGTGTTCCTCGCACAGGTGTACTAATCACGGGGACTCGTACTATCCCGTGGTATTCCTCACATAGTGGGTACTAATCACAGGCAACGCGGACCCACGGTGTCGCCCATATAGTGGTACTGATCACAGGCAACGCAGACCCACGGTGTCGCCCATATAGTGGTACTAATCACAGACAACGCAGACCCACGGTGTCGCCCATATTGTGGTACTAATCACAGACAACGCAAACCCACGGTGTCGCCCATATAGTGATACTAATCACAGACAACGCAGACCCACGGTGTCGCCCATACAGTGGTACTAATTACAAACAACGCAGACCCACGGTGTCGCCCATATAGTGGTACTAATCACAGGCAACGCAGACCCACGGTGTCGCCCATATAGTGGTACTAATCACAGGCAACGCAGACCCACGGTGTCGCCCATATAGTGGTACTAATCACTGGTATTGTAAAACCCATATTGATTCACCCTCTCTTGCTACTAATGAAAACCCTACTGTGTTGTGTACCTAACATAGTGGCACTACTCGCAAGTAAAAACGAACCTTGGTGTTCCTCGCGTATTGGTTCTAATTACAAGTAGCCTCATGATTGTAGTTCAATCATCCCTCGGCCACCCCTTTTAGTCACCTCTTACGACAGGCAGGGGATACTGTGGGTGTATTCTCCGTCTGCGCCCCCAACCCACAGGGGGTATATTCTAATCTTAGGTTATATCGAATCTATTTTCACAGCAGGAATTACGGTTGTACTTCTGGAAGTAGGGTAAACTGGATAAGGCAGTCAGTCAGAATCCCTGAGCCGTGTAGGAGATGCGAGAATACGAGACAGTCTGACAGACAGGGACCTGTCCGAGGGTCAACCGGTTCCTTAGCGTGATGACCCAATTGTGCACGAGGGCACGTGCAATGCAGGTCGAGCGTCTTCATTACCATAAATATTATGATGTAACCTAACAACAGAGTCAGAGTGGGAGAAATAATTACCCACTAAGGGGGCAAATAGATGGTTGCAAGCAGCAACATCCCTCCGTATGCTATCAACCCTGGCTACCGTGCACTACGACACAGGAAAAACAATACATGCGGGGGGAGCACCTATGGTAGAGAGTGCAGAGAAAGACTAAATATTAAAGGTCGAAACATTCCCTGCATTGAACAGTTTTGAGAATGGCGCCGGCCAATGGTGCATTAGCTTGGAAAAATATAGTGTTTTTCAAAACTTATTTTTCCTTCGTATGAGCTTCTATGGATGATACACTTTTCAACTGCTTCTTTCCTTCCTAATTCTTTATATATTTCTGTCATTCTTCCTCGAACTTACTCTATACTTTCCCCAGTCTAAACGCCTCAGCTCCTTTTCCTGGACATTTCGTGGAAACCCCTAGAGCAGGGGTGGTATGTGGGTGATACGAACATAGAGGTGATACAGATACAGTACGCAAGCACGCCGATCCGATGCATCGAAGATAAGAGAGAGAATAGAAGGGACGTTTGTTACAAGTTACTTGCATGAGAATGGATTTTCTGAACTTGTATACATCAAAAATAAACATAGAAACAGAATAAATGTTTGAAGAGGACTTAAGAGTGATGTTAAGTTATACTACTCCTGATATCGATATTTTAATCTCAGGCAAACAACAACAAGATTCGCACTGAATGTTGATTTTGGATTATATTGATGGTTTTTTGCTTAGTTTGTTAATTACTTGGAACTGTATATTTTTCGACCTATTAGTAATAAAAAACTGTAATTTGCAGTAATCGTTTTATTTTCCCTTTATTATAAAATGTTATTAATATACGTATATCTCTATATATTTTTGAATAAGAATTAGCAAGAAAACTTTGAAACATCTATATGAAATGAAAATCCATTAATTAATGATACTGGAAAGCGTTGCTGGAATGAAATATGACAGGGAAACCAGAGTACCCGAAGAAAAACCTGTCCCGCCTCCGCTTTGTCCACCACAAATCTCATATGGAGTGACCAGGATTTGAAGCACGGAACCCAGCGGTGAGAGGCCGGCGCGCTGCCGCTTGAGCCACGGAGGCTCCATGAAACATCTATATATATTTTTCAAAAAACAAACCCCATGGCACAACAGACCCGAAGGGCCATGGCCTACTAAGTGACCGCTGCTCAGCCCGAAGGCCTGCATATTACGAGGTGTCGTGTGGTCAGCACGTTATTGTTGGCTCTCTAGACCGAGGCCGCCATCTCGCTGTCAGATAGATCCTCAATTGTAATCACGTAGGCTGAGTGGACCTCGAACCAGCACTCAGATGCAGGTAAAAGTCCCTGACCTGGCCGGGAATCGAAAGCGGGGCCTCCACGTAAGAGGCAGGCACGCTACCTCTACACCGCGGGGCCGACTCTCTCTCTCTCTATATATATATACATATATATATAAAGCCCTGTCAGCATTGAATTTCACAATAAATTCACTGAGTTCACTGTGAATTTCACTGCTGACTGAGCAGTATAGAGATTAAATACGTTGACATTCACAAAAACATTTCTGCAAGTTCACTGTGAATTACAAATAATTGACTGCAAAATCATCTGAGGCATAATGGGGCGAAAATTGTGTACTTCACATGTGAACTCACTGTTAGTTCACTGCTAAATTCATTGCTGACTGGGAGGGTTAAAAATACCGAAATACAAGTGTGTTAATAATTAACTATGAAGTTTTCTCAGTAATTTAATTAAAATAAAACAAGCCATTGGGCACTTTTTCGACAGTAAATATGTTTATAGAAAATAATAGGACTGTTGGTACGCCAACATTTCTAAAAATTTCAAGTGGTACGCGGTTGCTAAAAGTTTGGGTACCCCTGCCCTAGAGTATTGTTGTAATGCACAGTATTTCTGTACAAAACAAGGAAGGCTTTTGTAAAGTCTTTTGTCTGGAGTGTACTACTTCATGGTTGTGAGAGCTCCGACTGTTGCAATAAGAGGAAAGAGGTTCATTCGAGAGAACTGAAATGTGGATTTGAAGGGAAATGACGAGGATATGCTGGACTGAAGAAAGACGAATCGAGATGTTCTAAAGGAAATCAACGAACAACGGAGAGTGATAAAGAATATAGCAAGAAGATAACTTGTAGGTCATATCGTGAGACATAATGACTTCTCAGTAAACGTCCTTGAAGAAAAAATAATATGAAAGTAAGGAAGGGAAGACCAAGGGACACATATTTCGAAGATGTGAGAAACTTGATGGGAAAAGCATACTTGCCAACTTTACAAAACCAAAAATCAGGAGATTTTGATACGAACATCAGGAAAAATCAGGAGATACAATTGGTCAAAACTGCTTATTCTACATGTCTTGCGCATAAGGTATAAATTATAACACTTATTGTCCCAAAACCCGACTGTTGCTATACGAGGCTACAATTACACATCTCTATTCCCTCACCCGAAGTATGCTTCACACGTGTGAATCAGTCATGCACTTAGATGCCATTACTTGGCAAATGCATAGCTTAATATATTGCATCACGCGCCCGCGCGATTACGCGAAGCGCAAATGATTTCTTTTATCAAATAATAAATTAAAATTTGCCAGATTTGTCTCCGAATTGTTCTCCTAAAACCTTTAGAAATGTCACTCAATCATTCAATTACTCTGTCATTCAATTACTAAAATGTCTCCAAATTTAGCGACTAGTCTCTAGAATCGACAAGACTGATGTGAGAACGGGAGATCGACAATCGATATATGCGTCACGATATATAGGTTTCAATAAATATCGCACATTCGCGCGCATTTCTCGTACTAATAAATGTCGATATTTCATTTGAAAGCGGCCAATGAGAAAAGGATTTCCGGCCACTGGCGTGCAAAGCTGAAATGGCAAGATTTGAAAACAGATGTTTGAAGTTCACCAAAAAATAAGCTGAAATCGTGAGAAATAATAGAATAATCGGGAGGCGGAATAAACTGCCGAAAATGGGCAGCCTCCCGCCTAAATCGGGAAATTTGGCAGGTATGTCAGCATAGTATTGCTCTCCATCTTAAATATTGGTCCACATCCGGGAGATACTGGGTTAGAGCCCCACTGTCGGCAGACCTGAAGATGGTTTGCTGTGGTTTTCCATTTCCACACCAGGCAAATGAAGGGGCTGTACCTTAATTAACGCCACGGCCGATTCCTTCACACTCCTAGGCTTTTCCTATCCCATCGTCATCATAAGACCTATCTGTGGCAAGGGAATTAACCACTTAAGATTAAAACCTCCGACCCAGCCGGGATTCGAACCCAGGACCTTCTGGACCAAAGGCCAGACTGAAAGAAAAGTGTCAGTTAACCACTACACCACGGTAGGAGCCAATACCGAGGACGTCTATCCGTTTTAGAGTCGTCCCAAATCAGGTCTTTCTGCTGTATCTAGGAGCAACTATCTCATATTCCTGACACATTTCAGTTCTCTAACCATAAAAAAGAACACGTAAAGAAACAAGAAGAAAGAAGTCTCCTCTTTTCTTTCCTCATAACTTGTTCAACGGCGTTTTATGAAGTCTAAACAGAAGACCTGCACACAACACATTACGTGCCTCGATTTAAAATGTTCCAAGAGAGGAAAACTAACTTGAAATAAAAAAGTCTTAAAGGCCTTCTCCACGCAGAAAAAACAACCACATAATATTGTGCGCTGGTGCAGAATAAACGAAACTGTAATACTTTCTCACAGGACACGTTTTCGAAGGTTAAGGAAGAGAGTAATAGAGCACACATAAGATCACGAAAAGTAACCGTCTTCCTGATTATATTACACATGTTTGCGAAATTAATAACTCGTTCGATAGAAGGCAGTTTGGGTTTAGGAAAGGTTATTCCAATGAAGCTCAACTTGTAGAGTTCCATCAAGATATGGCAGATATCAATGGGTTGCTACATTTCTAGAAAATAGATCTCAGAGAATTAGAGTAGGCGAAGCTTTATCTGACCCTGTAATAAGTAAGAGGGGGATTCTTCAAGGCAGTATTATTGGACCTTTATAATGTCATATATATATATATATATATATAAATTATATGAGTAAAGAAGTGGAATCAGAGATAATGTGTTTTTTTTTTGAGATGATGTTATTATGTACAGAGCAATAAAGAAGTTACAAGACTGTAAGCAACTGCAAAGTGACCTTCACAATGTTGTGAGATCGACAGTAGGCAATGTTATTATGATAAAAGGCGTTAGAAGTCAAGTTGTGAGTTTCAAAAATAGGAAAAGTCCTCTCAGTTTTAATTACTGCGTTGATGTGGTGAAAGTTCCTTATGGGAATCATTGTATGTACCTAGGTGTTAATATAACGAAAGAACGTCAATGGTGTAATCACATAAATGGGATTGTAAGTAAAGGGTACCGATCTCTGCACATGGTTACAAGGGTCTTTAGGGGTTGTAGTAAGGATATAAAGGAGAGAGCAAGTAAGTCTCTGGTAAGACCTCAACTGGAGTGTTGCTACAGTGTATGCGACTGTCACCAGCTACTGATGAACCGGTAGACTATAAGAACACAGTAATGGCGGTTTGTTTTCGAGGATGAGCATGTGAGGGAGGACAAACGCTGTATTACTGAGCCCCTCCCACAGCCTGTGTGACGTCAGTAACAAATTCTAGGGGTTCTGAATGGCCATATCCCTATTGCTTATGCAAAACTCATAGCATAACAGTTGTGCAGTATACTTGCTACTCGCTTCGGTAAGTTTGCATCCTAACCTGTAACTATCTGGAAATGCGGGCTCTAATAATTAGAGACTAGAAGTTGTGGAGGGAGATGCGAGTGTTACCCTACACTCATCTTTTGGGGCAAAGTAAGTAATGTCTTTATCAAGTTGCTACAAGCATTCACGGGAGGAAAAGAGGCTGCCAGAAATGCAGCTCGATTTGTTCTGGATGATTTAGCGTTAAAAAATTGTTACAAAGTTTGGGCTGGGAAGGAGACGAGCTGCTCGACTAAGCGGTATGTTCCGCGCTGTCAGTGGAGAGATGGAGTGAATGACATTATTAGACGAATACGTTTGAGTAGAGTCTTTAAAAGTAGTAGGGGATCTGTCACCTGGGTGACTGCCCTAAATGCAGATCAGTAGTGAATGCCCGGCTCCAAGGCTAAATGGTTAGCGTGCTGGCCTTTGGTCACTGGGGTCCCGGGTTCGATTCCCGGAAGGGTCGGGAATTCTAACCTTAATTGGTTAATTTCGCTGGCATGGGGACAGGGTGTATGTGTCGTCTTCATCATTTATCCTCATCACGACGCGCAGGTCACCTACGGGAGTCAGTTCAAAAGACCTGCACCTGGCGTACCGAACTTGTCCTCGGACACTTCCGGCACTAAAAGCCAATCGCCATTTCATTTTTTCAGTAGTGAATGATGATTGATTGATTGTTTGTGATTGACGCAGATTTCGGTAGTGATTGTTCTGCACTCTTTGGTCTACAAGGAAATAAACTCGCAGATTTCCTGTCCTCCAGCTAGAAACTCGGGAACTCAGATTCGAATACAAATGATGTTAAATATCTTTAACTCAATATATTTGGGCGTCTATGTATTTAATTTCAGGAAAAGGTAAAATGTTGGCGAGGCAATGATGAAGGTTGCAAAATAGGCCTCAACATTCATTATTTGCGAACTTTCAATTATCTAGAAAATGGACTAGTGTGAGTTACGATAATGGTGGAGGTATTACATGCAAATAGGTTACTACCATGCACAGCTGGAATACCAACTTATTACCTATGCATATATCAAAACTTTTGTTATTCCAGGTTGAGCCGAGTTAGGTGCTTAATCATTGTCATGTCGCAACAAAGTTGCGTGTCGTGTCCCTGCATGCTCATCCCACTAACCAACACATGCTCATAAATATTCACCAAGATCACACGTTCCTAGACTCTGAACAAATGCGTGACAGATGAAGCACAAGTCGCGTCACGCTACTATATTCATGCAGGTGATTTTGCATTCTCAAATAAATGGAAGAAACAAAAGCCTTTCCGATATAAACTTTAGTTGATGAATGTGAAGGTGGAAAAATTTAGATTGTTGGCCATTCTAAACGTCATATTTCACCTTGCCTTTTTAAAACTGTCAATGATGGTTGTGTCGTCGCCCCCCCCCCCCCTAACGTACGAAGATTAACTATAAATTGTTTCAAATCCATAAGAGTCGGAGATATGAAAATAAAGTGATAACCGAGTAACAATGAGGGCAAAAATCCAGTACAGAAAACTTAATATTTTCAATACTGATAACAATGTAGTCCGCCCTCTGTGGTGTAGTGGTTAGCATGATTAGCTGCCACCCCCGGAGGCCCGGGTTCGATTCCTGGCTCTGCTACGACATTTAAGTAGTGATGCGAGGGCTGGAACGGGGTACACTCAGCCTCGGGAGGTCAACTGAGTACAGGGGGAGTTCGATTGCCACCTCAGCCATCCTCGAAGTGGTTTTCCGTGGTTTGCCAATTTCTCCTTCAGTAAAATGCCGGGATGGTACCTAACTTAAGGCCACGGCCGCTTTATTCCCTGAACCTTGTCTATCCCTTCCAATCTTCCCATCCCCCTCACAAGGCCCATGTTTAGCATATCTGGTGAGGCCGCCTGGGCGCCGTTCAGGTCCTCCTCTGCAGTTGTATCCCCCGACCCAAAGCCTTACGCTGCAGGACACTGCCCCTGAGGTGGTAGAGGTGGGATCCCTCACCGAGTCCGAGGGAAAAACCGACCGAGGGTAAACGGATTAAGAAATATAACAACGTAACATATAAATTTAAATAAATACTTTACCAAGAAGAATAAAATGAGAGATACACTGGAAGATATTTGAAAAGCGCAAGGATTCGAAATTGGACAGCTATTGCATTCCCAGAGGTAGATGGAAGATTTATTAAAATTTACGACAAAGAAAAGATTTTAAAAACTGTAAAAGCTTAGTGAAGAGAACCTAAATTAAATTCAAAATTACCGAGCTCGATAGCTGCAGTCGCTTAAGTGCGGTCAGTATCCAGTATTCGGGAGATAGTAGGTTCGAACCCCACTGTCGGCAGCCCTGAAAATGGTTTTCCGTGGTTTCCCATTTTCACACCAGGCAAATGCTGGGGCTGTACCTTAATTAAGGGCACGGCTGCTTCCTTCCCACTCCTATCCCTTCCCTGTCCCATCGTCGCCATAAGACCTATCTGTGTCGGTGCGACGTAAAGCAACTAGCAAAAAGGAAAAAAAATTGTTAGGTAAATTTCCAGAGAAAGTGAGGCTTCATACCAATGTTGGAATCTTCTTTGCTTACATTATATTAACCGATTTTGGCACCTTCTTTACTAAGTAAGATCGTCAGATTTGTTGTTGCTACATTCATTTCGTCTCATACCTTACTTGCAAAAACGCATGGTGATATCTACAACATGTGTTGATTCTATTGAGTTCATTGCAAGTTATAAACTTCACATTAGGGTCCGTATAAACTCAAGAAATAATTGTCTCATAGAAGTTCACCTTTTCAATATACTTTGTGATTTATTAAAAATCAAAATCGAAGTTACATGTTAAAATTTCGGGACATGTTTCGCCTATAATATAGTAGGCATCTTCAGCCGTAGTGTCCTTAACATTAAAATTAAATTAGTAGGTTAGACTTAAAACTAAAATTAAAATGCTACATTAAGTGGCTTAGGACATTAAAAGAACTATTACAAGAACACACTTATTTAAATAAAATGAGCACTGGGTGAGATCGACATTGTGTTGTTGTGATTTTAAATAGCCACAATCACGGCCCAAATTAGCAGTAGCATTTTTATCCTACGAAGATACAAATTTTAGGAATACATATACAAGTGCACCTGAGTGCTCTCGCACACTACCAATGTTATTTTACCCACAATCATGTTTTGATGACAACACAAATGTCAATCTTACACAAGTGTGTTCTTGTAATAGTTCTTTTAATGTCATAAGCCACTTAATGTGGCATTTTAAGTTTAGCCTGAAGTCTTATCTGCTACTTTAATTTTAATGTTAAGGACATTACGGCTGAAGATTCCTACTATATTATAGGCGAAAAATGTCCCGAAATTTCAACATGTACCTTCGATTTTGATTTTAATAAATCACAAAGTGTCAAGAAAAGGTGGGCTTCTATGAGACAATTCCTTCATGAGCCTCTATCGAGTTCGTCAGTTAAAACTCATGTTCGTCAAATCGTGCGGTGGACCACAAGACTTTCACAGAGTGTAGGACTGTTACACAGGCATATTAAGTGCAGCACTTTATGTATACTTTATATTTCGTACCCTGCGAAATAAAAAAAAAACATGAAGATAAAGAAACATGTCATTTGGTACTCTCGAGTCAAGAGATGTGAGTAAATTAAACCAAAATCGATGTTGCCAGAGGCGCCTTCCAGTCCTCATACATGTGAATGCTGGAGCTGTACCTTTCCTATCCCACCATCGCCATGGAACCTCTCTTTATCGGTGCGACGTAAATCATATTTATCTCGGATTAGACAATAAACTAGAAAGTGGATTCAGTTCAATAATACCGTTCCTTTTTCTTCCATCGCGGAAAAACAGCTATTTTTTTTCCCAAAATTCGGTATTCAAATTCACGGAAGGCCGAATTGTGCACACTGTTATACATTATTTGATTAGTAAGCTACACAATGACATAGCAATATTATGAAGGCCAAAACAGGAGACTTCAAATTTCTCAGTCAATATTAGCTGCATATCTAATATATTGTTACTTGGGTACAAAATAACTAACGATGGCAGAAGTAAGGCGGACATAAAATGCACAATAGCACAAGTTAGACAGGTCTTTCTTAAGAAAATAAATTTGCTCACTTCGAGCGTCGATACAAGAATTAGAAAAGGTGTTTTTGAAGGCTTTAGTCTGGAGCATGGCACTGTATTGAAGTGAAACATGGACGATAATTAGCTCAGACAGAAGTAGAATAGAAGCTTTTGAAATGTGGTTTTACAGAAGAATGCTGAACGTGAGGTGGATCGAATTGGTGATATGAGATAGAATTTGCTAAAATTTGTTAAGAAGAAGAGACAGAATGATAGGGCACATCTTTAAACACCCAGGTCTTGTTCAGTTAGATTTTGAAGGAAGTGTAGGTTATAATTATAAGCTATAAATTTCATTTTTGTTCCGTACTGATGTGCAAATATAAGAAATACATTGACAAGAGGGTAAACCTTTCAATACAATAAATCAAATAATATTACATCAGCCTTGAGACTAGCTTCAGCCACTTAGAAGCCATCCTCAGCCAAATAAAAATTAAACAGATTATGTGATAAGTAAAACATATGTATACCTGTTTTTTCCCTAGTTGCTTTACGTCGCACCAACACAGATATGGCGACGATGGGATGGGAAAGGGCTAGGAGTGGAAAGGAAGCTGCCGTGGCCTTAATTAAGGTACAGCCCCAGTTTTGCCTGGTGTGAAAATGGAAAACCACGGAAAACCGTTTTCAGGGCTGCCGACAGTGGGGTTCGAACCTACTATCTCCCGAATACTGGATACTGGCCGCACTTAAGCGACTGCAGCTACCGAGCTCGGTCATATGTATACCAGACAAAAACAATGTTGCAGGAAAGATGGGGGTAGACCAAGGTATGAATATGGCAAGCAGATTAGAGCAGATGGAGGATGTAACAATTACGTAGAAATGGAAAGTTTAGCACATAATAGGGTGACATGGGAGAGCTGCATCAAATCAGTCTATGGACTAATGGACAAAAAAATTATAATACCAAAAGTACCTAAATTTGCTTAACTCGAACACATTACACAGTTCCATATGACTAGTATAAAACGGGGACTTCCTTTGTTTCACAAGATACTTGTTTATGAGTATTGGTCAATTAATTAAGGGTTCTGAATGTTTGTTAGGAAACGGCTCTAAATCAGTGGTCTGCAAAGTGAGGGCCGTTGTTTCCTCGGATGTCGCGGCGTAATGTTGATAAGATTAAAATGCAAGCTCGTAGTCCAATAAATTGCTGGCTTAGTATTTCATCAGGTCACAGCTACGAATCCTTTCGGCCGTTATTCATGGTTTTCTAGAACAGGGGTCGCCAATTCACCTCAATTGTATTCGCGTGCGCTGAGTGGACTTCGAACCAACCCTCAGGTTCAGGTAAAAATCCCTGACCTGGCCGAGAATCGTACCAAGGGCTTCGTAGTGAGAGGCAGGCGCGCCTTCACTTCACTTACAATTTCGTCGTCCACTTAAAACTACGTTATACAGGAGACAGACGTATATTCATGTCTGTCGTATTTAACAAGACGGAAAAACGCTTTCCTCATACGTAAACTTCGGACTTTAGGCAGTTAGAATGCAAACTATTCTGATTATTATGAAGTCGTCATCTAACCATTCTGCAGTTATGTAGCAAGAGTAACATAAATTCTAGGGTTGCCATTGATGCTTTCACGGCCCGTACTTATAGACATGATATAGGCTTTTGGGCTTATGTAGTGTCAAGAAAATAAGGTGAAATTCTTTATGTTTCGCAGAGAACTGTGCTCTGCGTCATCACAAGAAAATCTCAACTGTCCACGAGAAAGGCTTCTTCAAAGAAGCTTTTACCAAAGCCCAAAAGCCTATATAATGTCTATAAACTCTAAGGGTTCTGATGACCCGCACCCCTAACGTTTATGCAAACCTACTAATACAACGGTTATATAGTGTAGACTATACTTGTCACCCACTGCATTCTAACCATTTAGCCTACTGCACAAAAATCCGAACGGTAGATGAGGAATCCGTTCATACCACAGAATACATGACGAGGTGTCGCTGAAACGGAAGTCGCTCTAACAAAATGTTTTTGTATTTGAATTGAAAGGGTCTACTACAATTTATTAACCACAGAATTCTACCACCAAGAACAGTCTTTTCAGACGATGCCAATAACGGAGTCTTTCAGACAATAGCATTATTTATATACATTATTTGTGGTTTTATTTCGGTGCGTGTTGCCATATATTTCCCATATGAAGAGAGAATGCCTGCTGTCATTTCTTGATGGATACAGTACTTTTGCACCCATCTCTTGGCACAGGCCAGAGTAAAGTGTAGCTTCCACCGAAGTCCCAGTCTCATCCATGGCTGTGACAATATGGAAGCTGCTGGGGTATGGGTGGTGCTGAATAATGACATTCAGAGCACGACTAATGAAATTGAGTGTTATGAAAGGTGCTGCTCATAGGGTCAGTCGTACTGCAATAGTACTTTGTGACCCAGTGAGGAAAGCAATGGCAAACTACCTTACTCCTCATCTTGCCTAGTACGCCTCATTTTGGTGCTGCCATTGGATTTTGGGGTTTCCTTATAACCGCATAACCTTTGGTGGTGCTATTTGAAGATCCAACCAGCCTGTGGGCTGATGACCTAACAGACAGACAGATGAAGAGAGAAGTGAAGGTGGAAGAGGCACATTCAAGACGTTCTAAACAGACGATTTCAATGGTGGCGTAATTTATCTCAGCTGTTCGTTTCATACAGAACTCATCTACAAATTTCAAGCCATACGCGAACTGCTGTCATGGGTTTGTGGTATAAGATTGATGAACCAGATTGAGCAATACTTGGTGCTAACAAGTGCCTTGATTATCCCGTGAGTCACGCTTATACACTGGTCTCTTCTTATAGCTGGTCCATCTGCATTGTCACGCAAATTTCCAGCGAATAGCAAAGCTTAAGCTCCTTCCTCCCCAACATATATCAATGTTGGCATCGTTTTTGCTAGCATTACTTGTAAATGTTATAATGCATCATGGTTTTAACCACGTACTTTGGACGAGAGTCAAAATTTTCCACCCTAGCACTGCGCAGATTCTTTACACACAAAGATAGTTTCAGCGCGCAGTTTCCATTGTTCTCAGTGTCTGATATCTAAAGTACCTAATTTAGTTTAGCTCGAACAAATTACACAGTTCCATATGACTAGTATAAACGGGGAATTCCTTTATTTCGTAGGATCGTTTTTACGGGTGTTGGTCTGTTCATTAAGGGGGTCAAATGGACTGTATCGCGAATGACCTGTCTAAAGCATTCGATAGGGTAGATGGTGGGAAACTACTGGCAAAAATGAGTGCAACTGGACTAGATAAAATACTGACTGAATGAGTGGCTATATTTCTAGAAAACAGATCTCAGAGAATTAGAGAAGGGAAAGCTTTATCTGACCCTGTACTGATTGCGAGGGAAATTCCTCAAGGCAGTATTATTGGACCTGTATGTTTTCTTATATACAGTACATATATAAATGATATGGGTAAAGAAGAATCAGAGTTAAGGCTTTTTTCGGATGATGTTATTCTGTATAGAGTAATAAAAAAGTTACGAGACAGTGAGCTACTGCAAAATGACCTTGATAATGTTGTGAGATTGACAGCAGGCAATAGTATGATGATAAACGGGGTTAAAAGTCAGGTTGTCAGTTTCACTAATAGGAAAAGTCCCCTCAAATTGAATTACCACGTTGACAGGGTGAAACTTCTTTATGGGCATAACTGCAAGTATTTAAGTGTTAGTATAAGGAAAGATCTTCATTGGGGTGATCACATAAATGGGATTGTAAATAAAGGGCACAGATCTCTGCACATGGTTATTAGGGTATTTAGGAGTTGTAGTCAGGATGTAAAGGAGAGGGCATACAAGTCTCCGGTAAGACCCCAACTGGAGTATGGTTCCAGGATTATTTGATTCATGAACTGGAAAAATTCCTAGGAAAAGCAGCTCGATTTGTTCTGAGTGATTTTCGAACAAAAGTGACGTTACAAAAAAAGTTGTAACGTTTGGGCTGGGAAACTTGAAAGGAGACGATCTGCTCGATTAAATGGTATGTTCCGAGCTGTCAGTGGAGAGATGGCGTGCAATGACATTAGTAGACGAATAAGTTTGAGTGGTGTCTCTAACAGTAGGAAAGATGAAGTTGGAATTCAAGTAGACAGATTGGTGCAAATATTCGTTTATAGGAAGAGGAGTTAGGGATTGGAATAACTTGCCAAGGGAGATGTTCAATTTATTTCCAATTTCTTTGCAATCCTTTAAGAAAGGGCTACGAAAACAGGAGATATAGAATCTGCCACCTGGGCGACTGCCCTAAATGTAGATCAATGTTGGTTGATTGATTGATGTATTTTTTTAAATGTATGTGTTTCTGAAGTGCCGGCCCCGTGGTGTAGGAGTAGCTTGCCTGCCTCTTACCAGGAGGCCCCGGGTTCAATTCCCCGCCAGGTCAGGGATTTTTACCTCGACCTGAGGGCTGGTTCGAGGTCCAGTCAGCCTACGTGATTAGAACTGAGGAGCTATCTGACGGTGAGATAGCGGCCCCGGTCTCGAAAGCCAAGAATAACGACCGAGAGGATCCGACGTGCTGACCTCACGACACCTCGTAATCTGCAGGCCTTCGGGCTGAGCAGCGGTCGCTTGGTAGGCCAAGGCCCTTCAAGGGCTGTAGTGCCATGGGGTTTGGTTTTATGTGTTTCTGAAAATCGCACTACTTTCGAGTTCTATTACGTGCTTGTAAATCCAGCGACAAGAGGCTGGCGTGTTTGAGCACCTTCAAATACCACTGGACTAAGGAGGGATCGAACCCAACAAGTTGAAGACGGAAGGCGAGCACTCTACCGCACGAGCCTCTCAGATGGGTTCGGAAGATTTGAAGAACAAATTAAATATAATCTGCAGTAGGAAGTTAATGGGAAATATATCTTGACAGAATAGTTCTTATAGGGTGGGATACCGGGCGAGTTGGCCGTGCGCGTAGAGGCGCGTGGCTATGAGCTTGCATCCGGGAGAACGTGGGTTCGCGCCCCACTGTCGGCAGCCCTGAAGATGATTTTCCATGGTTTCCCATCTTCACACCAGGCAAATGCTGGGGCTGTACCTTAATTAAGGCCACGGCCGCTTCCTTCCAACTCATAGGCCTTTCCTATCCCATCGTCGCCATAAGACCTATCTGTGTCGGTGCGTCGTAAAGCAACTAGCACCAAAAAGCAAAAAAAATAGGGTGGGATACATTTTCCACAGGCCAGAGCAAAGTGTAGTTTCCACTGAAGTCCCAGTCTCATCCTTAGCTGTGATAATATGGAAGTTGCTGGGGTGTGGGTTGTCCTGAATAATGACATTCGGAGCACAAATAGTGTCTGAGTGTTATGGAAGGTGTTGCTCATAGGGTCAGTCGTGCTGCAGTGGCACATTCTGGCCCAGTGAGGAAAGCAATGGCAAACTACCTCGCTTCTCATCTTGTCTAGCACTGCTCAATCGGGCTCTGCCATTGGTTTTTGCTGTTTCCCTATAACTGCCTAGCCTTTGGTGGTGCTATTTGAGGATCCAACCAGCCTCTGGGCTAATGACCTAACAGACAGACAGACAGACAGACAGACAGACAGACACAGACAGACAGACAGACAGACAGACAGACAGACAGACAGACAGACAGACAGACAGACAGACAGACAGACATTGTCCATCAAAATTTAATTAATCCTACACTCACACTTCATTTTCGGTGCTAACAACATTCTTTTACATTGACAATGAAGTAGCAACCTTAAACAATGGCACGCATTATTAATAATAGTATTTAAATAAGTCTGTCTATGATCGCAATTGTTCCGCTGGTGGTACAATTCTGATTGCACACATTTTCCATACACACAGTATAGCTTTCCTTCTGCTTGCTGTTTAAAGGGACCTAACATCTAAGGTCATCGACCTAATATCTCCCCTTTTACCCCAACATGATACAACACATGGCAGCCCTAGTATTGAATCCATGGTCCTTTCATCACGTAATTCTCAGAATTATAATCCAGATGACAAAATCCACAGTGATTATCTTTCGAATGCTCTCGTTGAGATTTATCATCTTGAATATTTGTTGTGCTTGACATGCCGGTTAATGTTTACGCTACTGCCGTTCTTAAAAAGAGATTTTGTTTTGAACTTGACAATATGAAAATGCTGATCTGATGTTAAATGGGATGAAGATATCACGTTTCATTTTTATGGTACAGATTTCTTTTCAGGTAACGGTAAGATCTTTTCACAGATTCGTCGGGTGATACAATGCTTGTAACATTAAAAGTTGAAGTTGAAGCATTTTCCACAATGGTTGAATTATCTGGTGTTGAATTAGTACTAAACGGCAATCATCCATTACGTTCTGTGACAGGATGCGTTCTGTACAGATCGGGAAAGGGTAGCACTGATGCGGATTCGGAATTATTTGATAGGATAGTCAGCTATGTGGGAAACGACATGGAAAGAAATGTGATTGTAGCGGGAGATCTGAATTTGCCAGATGTAAATTGGGAAGGAAATGCGAACGACAGGAAGCATGACCAACAAATGGCAAATAAGTTAATATGGGAAGGACAGCTGATTCAGAAAGTGATGGAACCAACCAGAGGGAAAAATATTTTGGATGTGGTGCTGATAAAACCAGATGAGCTCTATAGGGAAACTGAAGTAATAGATGGTATTAGTGATCATGAAGCTGTTTTTGTGGTAGTTAAAAATAAATGTGATAGAAAGGAAGGTCTTAAAAGTAGGACTGTTAGGCAGTACCATATGGCTGATAAAGCAGGTATGAGGCAGTTTCTAAAAAGTAACTATGATCGGTGGAAAACGGTAAATAAAAATGTAAACAGACTCTGGGATGGGTTTAAAGAAATTGTTGAGGAATGCGAAAACAGGTTTGTACCTTTAAGGGTGGTAAGGAATGGTAAAGACCCACCTTATTATAATAGAGAAATAAAGAGACTAAGAAGGAGGTGCAGACTGGAAAGAAATAGAGTTATAAATGGCTGTGGAAGTAAGGAGAAATTGAAGGAACTTACTAGAAAATTGAATCTAGCAAAGAAGGCAGCTAAGGATAACATGATGGCAAGCATAATTGGCAGTCATACAAATTTTAGTGAAAAATGGAAGGGTATGTATAGGTATTTTATGGCAGAAACAGGTTCCAAGAAGGACATTCCAGGAATAATTAATGAACAGGGGGAGTGTGTATGTGAGGATCTTCAAAAGCCAGAAGTATTCAGTCAGCAGTATGTAAAGATTGTTGGTTAGAGGAAGAGACTAAGGCCAAAGAAGTAATAAAATTTACGTATGATAACAATGACATTTACAATAAGATACAAAAGTTGAAAACTAGAAAAGCGGCTGGAATTGATCAGATTTCTGGGGATATACTAAAGACAATGGGTTGGGATATAGTACCATATCTGAAGTACTTATATGATTATTGTTTGGCCGAAGGAGCTATACCAGATGAATGGAGAGTTGCTATAGTAGTCCCTGTGTATAAAGGAAAGGGTGATAGACATAAAGCTGAAAATTACAGGCCAGTAAGTTTGACATGCATTGTATGTAAGCTTTGGGAAGGCATTCTTTCTGATTGTATTAGACGTGTTTGTGAAATTAATAACTGGTTTGATAGAAGGCAATTCGGTTTTAGGAAAGGTTATTCCACTGAAGCTCAACTTGTAGGATTCCAGCAAGATATAGCAGATATCTTGGATTCTGGAGGTCAAATGGACTGTATCGCGATTGACATGTCTAAAGCATTTGATAGGGTGGATCATGGGAGACTACTGGCAAAAATGAGTGCAATTGGACTAGACAAAAGAGTGACTGAATGGGTTGCTATATTTCTAGAAAATAGATCTCAGAGAGTTAGAGTAGGCGAAGCTTTGTCTGACCCTGTAATAGTTGAGAGGGGAGTTCCTCAGGGCAGTGTTATCGGACCTTTATGTTTTCTTATATATATATAAATGATATGAGTAAAGGAGTGGAATCGGAGGTAAGGCTTTTTGCGGACGATGTTATTCTCTATAGAGTGATAAATAAGTTACAAGATTGTGAGCAACTGCAACGTGACCTCGAAAATATTGTGAGATGGACAGCAGGCAATGGTATGTTGATAAACGGGGCTAAAAGTCAGGTTGTGAGTTTCACAAATAGGAAAAGTCCTCTCAGTTTTAATTACTGCGTTGATGGGGTGAAAGTTCCTTTTGGGGATCATTGTAAGTATCTAGGTGTTAATATAAGGAAAGATCTTCACTGGGGTAATCACATAAATGGGATTGTAAATAAAGGGTACCGATCTCTGCACATGGTTATGAGGGTGTTTAGGGGTTGTAGTAAGGATGTAAAGGAGAGTGCATATAAGTCTCTCGTAAGACCCCAACTAGAGTATGGTTCCAGTGTATGGGACCCTCACCAGGATTACCTGATTCAAGAACTGGAAAAAATCCAAAGAAAAGCAGCTCGATTTGTTCTGGGTGATTTCCGACAAAAGAGTAGCGTTACAAAAATGTTGCAATGTTTGGGTTGGGAAGAATTGAGAGAAAGAAGAAGAGCTGCTCGACTAAGTGGTATGTTCCGAGCTGTCAGCGGAGAGATGGCGTGGAATGACATTAGTAGACGAATAGGTTTGAATGGCGTCTATAAAAGTAGGAAAGATCACAATATGAAGATAAAGTTGGAATTCAAGAGGACAAACTGGGGCAAATATTCATTTATAGGAAGGGGAGTTAGGGATTGGAATAACTTACCAAGGGAGATGTTCAATAAATTTCCAATTTCTTTGAAATCATTTCGGAAACGGCTAGGAAAGCAACAGATAGGGAATCTGCCACCTGGGCGACTGCCCTAAATGCAGATCAGTATTGATTGATTGATTGATTGAGGATGATGGTTCATTTTGGTTTGACTGTTCGAAGGTGTCTCAGGAATTTTAGGCAAGGCTATTGTTCCTTCGACAACCAAATGACTGAGGATTAATGAAGTTGCATAATTGAGCACTTCGTTTTCGTATAAACATTTTTCTCTGATCTTCTGTGCGGCATCTGCAGTCAGGAGTAATGCAAACATGTATGATCGAAGTTGTACCACTCCATCCGATCGAAAGTGTACCGCATGTACTTCAATAATGGATCCATAAACTAGTTATAGTGCTTGCATTATCCTATTCCCGTCTTGAAGTACGTAGAGATATGGCGTTATTATAAATTACACCTCAAGAAGTGATCCCAGAGTTAGCTAAGACTGCTACAAACTTATAACAACGTGAAATACAATGGAGCATCTGTCATTTATCTATAAAATAGGCAGTTTCTTGTGAACTAATAGAAACAGATGTGTTAATTCCCACATTCACAAAAGAGCTGCTTCACTCTTCCCACAGCTGGTCACATGTAAGTGGTACTAGCATTGAAGAATGAAATGTAGCGGGTTTTTTTAAGTATGATCGGAATTGTACTCATCGAAATTGTACCAGCTACCGTAAGAGGAACTTTGATAGAATCCTGAAATCTAGTTCCTAATCTTGAAATCTAGTTCCTAAGCTGAACTCATATATTTAGGAATGGTTCACAGAGCCTAGACAACAATTTTTTTTTATACGTGAAGAATCTACAAATCAGGCGAGTTATCCAAACAAACCTTTATCTACAGAACAATACGAGTCCTCCAGGGGAAACTTCTCCGTCATTTATTATGAACTTCACAAAGCATGTCATGTCCACTCCAGACTAAATATATTTATCACTAAAGAATTTTAACAAACAAATTTAATTACTGCTGAAAACACTATTAAAGAGATCATGGAATGAAAAATTATCTTTGTTGAACTTACTTCATTAATTTGAAGTGGCACTTCACTTCGGAGCGACAGTTAACAAATTACTGATCCGATAATTAATTAAAAGCTGTCACCCGGTCTAAAATTAAAATTCCTCTGTGTCATTAAAATGCTGCTTACATGCATAAAAGTTAATACTGCAGCTTAGCGCATTTATATATATATATATATATATATATATATATATATATATATATATATACACCCAGTAGTTTAATAGGTCTGTTTTAAACAAATGGAACCAGCAGCAATGAAGGACAAAATAAAAAGTAACTTTATTACAAAACCAGTAACATTCCCCTACTGCTGACAACAAAGTACGTTTTAGTGTATTGCTAAATGCATCATAGAACGTACTTCGAATAGCATTAGGGAGATAATATAAATAACTTCTCAATGTAAGAAGATAAGTCCATGTGTGCATGTAGGGCCCACTGCGTTAGCATTTATAGTATTGCTGCAAAATTATGTAGGGCAACAGTGTATCTATTGCATGTTTGTGTATAAACAAAAAAGTGCATCGTGGACTATAAACAAAAAAGAGCAGTCTCGTAACATATTCACTGACACCGGCTTCTCACCTATGTAACCGCGGATCGAACCCCAGTCAAAGCACGAGTGATTTTGAAATGGGATTTGTGGCTTTGATTCCACGCAAAACGGCAAGTCTCATGTTTAAGATCACGATAACAACAGTCACATAAAAATAAAAGTTTACTCGGAAGCTACAATGTGACTTTATTCTTGTTCTTCTTCTTCTTCTTCTTATTATTATTATTAACAAATATATCGCAATAAGGAAATATCCCTATGGCAATGGTCACTTACAGTAGTGTGATAATAAAGTTAAGTTAAAACATAATTATACAACAACAACAACAACAACAATAAGAGTACAACAAGCAATTCCATGCAAAGAAAACATTACAAGAAATACTACTAGTTTAACATTCTAAGTCAAGAATCATTCATCATATACAAATTTATTTTCCGACGCGTTGTCTGAATGGTCAGCGTACTGGCCTTCAGTTGAGAGGATCCCGGGTTCGATTCCCGGCCCGTTCGGGGTTTTAAATTTCATTGGTTAATTCCAATGGCTCGGGGGCTGGGTGTTTGTGGTGTCCCCAACATCCATTCAACTCACGCACCGCACGTAACACTATCCTCCACCACAGTAACACGCAGTTTCCTGGCACATGTCGCCCACCCTCATCGGAGGGTCTGCATTACCAGAGCTGCACCCAGATAGAAATACCCACACGAAATTATTATATACAAATTCACACACAGCTTATGTATTTCCAGTACTTAACACTAAGGCTTACAATACTATAGGTTGAGCTTACTACTAACTTAACATTTCAACACCGTCATATATAATTCACACGAACCTTATGTATTTCAAAATTTTACACTATGACTTACAACAAAAACAACAGTACAAAAAGCAACTCCATGGAAAGAAAATATTACAAGAAATACTACTAGATTAACATTCCAAATCCAGGATCATCATATACAAATTCGCATACAACTGAAGTATTTCCAGTGCTTAACACTGCGAACCTACGAGTTGAAACATTAAAGTATCTGCGACAACAAACCTATTGCGATAAATAAGCCCTTCTTGAATTCATCTAAGATATGGCTTGGGTTCATCCTTGGAGAAAGCATAGACAGCTGGTGATGCTAAAGTATGATATTTAGAATAGTTTCACAATTTCGTCTGTAAAGTACATGTCTGTTAGGTCATCAGCCCAGAGGCTGGTTGGATCCTCAAATAGCACCACCAAAGGTTATGCGGTTATAAGGAAACCGCAAATAGGCCGATGACCTCGATGTTAGGCCCCTTTAAACAACAAGCAAGCAAGCGAAACCGCAAAAACCAATGGTAGCACCAAAATGAGGCATACTAGGCAAGACGAGGAGTGCGGTAGTTTGCCATTGCTTTCCTCACTGGGTCAGAAAGTACTATTGCAGCACGACTGACCCTATGAGCAAGACCTTTCGTAACACTCAGATGCACTAGTCGTGCTCTGAATGTCATTACTCAGCACCACCCATACCCCAGCAGCTTCCATATTGTCACGGCCATGGATGAGACTGGGACTTCGGTGAAAGCTACACTTTACTCCGGCCTGTGCCAAGAGATGGATACAAAAGTACTGTATCAATCAAGAAATGGCAGCAGGCAAGTAAAGTACATCATGGATATGAAATTGAGAGAAAGGATCCATCGGTTAGAGCAGTCAGTAAGACGCTCAATACGTAACGAGTAAAGGAGGTTAAAAGGAAAGTGCACGGCGTTGTTTCAGTGTGACCTAGATCAACTGGCCAACACATAGGCGTATCGCTCGCAGTTCTGAACAAAACTTTCAAATAGCACCAAAACTACAGAAATAGACCAAGGTTGCTCATAAAGAAAAAAAAACACACCAGCAGGAGACTCCGAGTATGGAAGTAGTGATAATATACCGCTTCAACAGGCGAGGCGATTAGGATCTCTTCCAAAACTAAGAAAATATACACACAGAAATATTGAATGTAACGTACAGACTATGAAGTTGAAGAAAGATGCTGATATAGCTACTTACGTTATAACGGCCGAAACTACGGTTTTACAATACCCGCCAACATTCGAAATTAAAAAAAAAAATCGGGAGACTGCAGAAACATCACTTCAGACACCATATGAGGTTGAAGAATCATACCAGCAATCAGTAGCCTACAACATATGAACCTTTAACCCGGGTAATTATTGCGGCGGGAGGAGGGGGCATGATCAACATGATCACAGGCTTGTGAAATGAGGAACAGCAATTAATGCGAACATTTCTAGATAATAAGAATATTCACGAACTAATAGAAAAAAACACAAAATAATAGAGCTAGTTTCTCAAATACATTCTTGAACGAGTCCTACGTAGGGAGTTTTCAATAGTATTCAGAAGTAAACATCAAAACTAGAACTTGATCCATAAATAAATAAATAAATAAATAAATAAATAAATAAATAAATATTTTGAAGGAATATTTTATGTACGAAGCTATCAAAAATAATCACAAGTAAAAAAAAAATTAAAACTTGCTTCATAAATACGTTTTCTTAATAAATGTCCTATTAACTGTATACTATGCATTTCATGTGAAAAGCTCTACCACCAGATGACCCCCTGAACAGTCTCCAGTCTCTGAAGAAACATCCGCTTTCTAATTTCATTTCCTGACATAAAACCATCTACCACCTTCTCCAGATTTAACGTCTTAGCAGTCCCCGAAGTCTACCAAACTCCACGACTTAAAGTCTAGGAGAAGAATTTTTTTATTCGGGGGGAAATATGGCACTCTGCCCCGAAGATCATTTTTGGAAGGTGTGTGTGTGTGGGGGGGCAGAAATCGCGTTGCCTCCCCAATGTCGGCGCCACTGCCCGACTGTAATACATGAAAATTGTTCTGAAAATAATTGCAAGAAAACATAATTACATTTCTTCGCCATAACAAAACGACCAAACATGGATGAACACATCATTAAGTGTCGTAATCATAATCAATACAGGATATCAAATTATTACACGAAACGAAAATCTGGCTATGGAATATGAGAACTCTAAAACTGCGTGCAATAAGTAATTGTTTCGAATCACACTGTCAGCAACCCTGAAGGTAGGTTTTCCGTAATTTCTTAATATCACTTAGACAAAATGCGAGGACTATGCCTTCGTTAAGACCGCACTTCCCCTACACCCGTTTTAAAAGCTAGAGAACAATTCAGAACATCACCAAATTTGCATTCTCATTCCGACTGCAGATGGTTAGGCGATCGCCTCCTGTCCCGATTCTCAGCAGACAGCTAGCATGTAAACGTGGTTAAATGTGAGCGATTCATGAGAGCAGATTTACTAGCATGTTAAAAGAAGAGTAGGAAATACAAGCAAGCTTTTTACGTAACACTCCCTATCCGGGTTGTAGCCACGGGATCTGCAATTTTTGAGTGGGACGTAACAACAATTACTATTATTATTATTATTATTATTATTATTATTATTATTATTATTATTATTATTTCTTAAACTGTTCACCACCGGACGAGTTGGCCGTGCGCGTAGAGGCGCGCGGCTGTGAGCTTGCATCCGGGAGATAGTAGGTTCGAATCCCACTATCGGCAGCCCTGAAAATGGTTTTCCGTGGTTTCCCATTTTCACACCAGGCAAATGCTGGGGCTGTACCTTAATTAAGGCCACGGCCGCTTCCTTCCAACTCCTTGTCCTTTCCTATCCCATCGTCGCCATAAGACCTATCTGTGTCGGTGCGACGTAAAGCCCCTAGCAAAAAAAAAAAAACTGTTCACCCTCCAGGTTGGTTTTCTCCCCTCGGACTCAGCGAAGGATCCCACCTCTACCACCTCAAGGCCAGTGTCCTGGAGCGCGAGACTTGGAGTCGGGGCATAAAACTCGGAAGGAGGACCATTACCTCGCCGAGGCGGCCTCACCTGCTATGCTGAACAGCGACCTTGTGGGGGGATGGAAAGATTGGAAGAGGGAAGGACGCGGCCGTGGCTTTAAGTTTGGTACCATTCCGGCATTTGCCTGTAGGAGAAGTGGGAAACCACGGAAAACCACTTCGAGGATGGCTGAGGAGGGTATCGAACCCACCTCTACTCAGTTCACTTACCCAGGCTGAGTGAACCCCGCTCCAGCCCTCGTACCACTTTTTAAATTTCCTGACAGAGCCGCGAATCGAACCCGGGTATCCGAAGGTGGTAACTAATCACGTTAAACACTACACCACAGAGATGGGCATTATTATTATTATTATCATCCAATTTTTTCGTGGAATCCGAACCACACGGACGTGACTTTTCATTTCAGAAGCCACATGTGGTTTGGCCGTAATTCGAACCTAGGTTGCCTCGGTTACAAGCCAGTGGCGTACGAGAAGCTTCTCGGCTACCACGCGCCTTGCGTTAAAAGAATCTTCAATGTCATTTCCGGTAACCTGTTGTATCTAAAACCAGCAGCAGGTGAAGTAATGATATATGCTAATAATATAGATGGGACGAGTCACTCAGAGTCAGAGTTTAATTTTTAATTTTGAGAGGGTCATTTGTTGAGTATTTTGAATTTTAATAATGACAGCAGCCATAAAAATGTTCCCAGCGTGTACTTGGGAAAGTGTGTGATCGGCAGCTTTTGACTGCAGGCATTTGGCACACAGCTCACGTCCACACGTCTACAGCGACGCTACCGACATACCGATGACGTCACGTCACGCGGCGCGGGGCAGCTCTGTTGCACCCGATGTGCAGCGAACGACACTCCCTTCTAGCTGATCAGCATCACAAGGAGAGTTCGCGCGCTTCGCAAGCCAGGGTTCGGGCATCGACACAATTACACCCACACATAGCTGCACCTATGTAGATTTTCGATCGCGGAACACCTACAGTTTGCAACACTGACCTTCCCATATAAGTGCAAACTGAGGCACTCGTAGACAAGACAATTTTGACGAAATCGAGGAGGCCACTTAAAAGGAAGTGAATAATAATAATAATAATAATTATTATTATTATTATTATAATAGTAGTAGTCCGCTTCTGTGGTGTAATGATTAACGTGATTAGCTGCCACCCGGTTCGATTCCATTCTGAGTAGACGAGGGTTCGATTCCCTCCTCAGCCATCCTGGAAGTGGTTTTCCGTGGTTTTCCACTTCTCCAGGTAAATGCCGGGATGGTACCTAACTTACGGCCACCGTAGTTTCCTTCCCTCTTCCTTGACTATCCCTTCCACTCTCCCCATCCCCCCCCCCCAACAAGGCCCCTCCTCAGCTTAGCAGGTGAGGACACCTAGGCAAGGAACTAGTCCTCCTCCACAGTTGTATCTTCCTGACCCAAATTCTCATACTCCAGGACACTGCCTTGGAGGCGGTAGAGGTGGGATCCCCCGCTGACTCCGAGGGAAAAACCAATCCTGGAGGGTAAACGGATTGAAGCCATGGGTGTAAGTTAGGTTACATCCCGGCATTTGCCTGGAGGAGAAATGGGAAACCACAGAAAAACCCTTCGAGGAAGGCTGAGGTGGGAATCGAAACCCCTCTACTCCCGAGGCTCAGCTGACCCCTTTCCAGCCATCTTACCACTTTTCGAATTTCGTGGCAGAACCGGGATTCGAACTCGGACCTCTGGCGGTGGCAGCTAGTCACACTAACCATTACACCACATATGTGGACGAAGGATATACCGTAAGTTTTAATTAAAGCGTATAAAAGCTAAATAGCTGGTACTAAATATGAGTCACATGAGTATATTTTCCTTTTCACTGCGACTCGAGGCTAACGGTAATGGCAGGTGCAGTCTGAAAAATACCTCAGAAATATAGACAGTAGCTAGGTACGAAACTCTGTATTGGAATTAACTAAAAATACAAGAACCTGTCTCTATGAGAGCAGGTTTTAGGATCGCAAATGCTACTTGTTGGAACAGGGATGTGAAGCCGGCTTACAAAGACTGAATGGCAAGTGATCTAGTCCTAGGTAGAATACATTAATTTTATACGTAAAACAGCTTAGAAATAAGTATAGATTGCCCTCCCTAATAGTCACCGAGCACACCGGTCTTGAGTTCGAGCCCCGGTCTCTGCAACCAGTCTCATCAGTATCCAGCGTGGGAAAGCCGTTATGATAAGACATACCCCCTCCATCCATCCCTCCCCCAACTCCCCTGCTGTCTGCAGTTCTTCCCTCCTCTTTTCAAATGATTATTTAGACGCTGAATATTAAAGCTCGACAAGAGGGATGCCAGATAAAAACACAGAGATACATGGCAGATAAAGGACCGATGCCAGTACGCTCTTAACGGACCGGTTCCGTTTAAGACCACTGACTGCTTGCTGAGTCAGCGTCATTGCTTAGGCCGTCTTCGTATTTTACAAAATTTTTAAAATGTATATCTTCTTGCAACAACCGGTTTGCGAATTACCGCAGACGAGAAACTGAATTTATCCCGTAACAGTTCAATGTTATAAGTGGGGTTCGGAAGTTTAGGACCTAAAGAAGTACAAAATGTTCAAGCAAATATGGCCTAAAGCTAGATAAATATGACCAATAAATGGTAATATATCACTACAGCATTTTAGGGATGGGTACCGAGTATTAGAGTATTACTAACTTTGAACGTGCCACAAAGTGAATAGCGATAATGCAGCTGATGCGAAATGATAGAGCTACATTAGGTACGTTAAAATTTTATACACTCACTCAGTATCACAGCCCCGGGGATGAATTTTCAGTCTGTTTTCCATTTTTTTAATTACGAACTAAAAAAACCGTTTGCATCTAGAACTATGGATATCATTTTTAACAACTGCTTTGATAAAATGTTTTTATCATTATTATATGTTAACTAACTGGTACTATCGTAATAAAACTGAACGCCCGTCCGAACTGCTACAGCTTACCGGTGAGTCTAGCAATGGATTGCGAGCAATCTCTTGCTCCGACGTCCGCTACATAGTGCGGTAACTTAACGCTATCTCTCCCTGTATGTATTATTCTTTAATATACACACTTTGTCAATAAACATGCGTAGTTATATTATGTTAGGTAAACGAGAAGCGCCATTTAATGCACCCTTTTATTGGTAAAGAATAGATAAACCTCAGTGTATTAACTAGTCAAGAACCGAGCTCGATAGCTGCAGTCGCTTAAGTGCGGCCAGTATCCAGTAATCGGGAGATTGTGGGTTCGAGCCCCACTGTCGGCAGCCCTGAAGATGGTTTTCCGTGGTTTCCCATTTTCACACCAGGCAAATGCCGGGGCTGTACCTTACTTAAGGCCACGGCCGCTTCCTTCCAATTCCTAGGCCTTTCCTATCCCATCGTCGCCGTAAGACATATCTGTGTCGGTGCGACGTAAAGCAAAAAAACTAGTCAAGAATCATCTATGATAATGCCTACATCCCTTTCGGTCGTGCTTGTAACTCTGGGACTTAGTCAGTAATGCTCTTAGACACCATTACTTAGCAAATTCATTGATTAATATATTGCATCACGCGCCCGCGCGATTATGCGAAGCGCAATACTATTTTTATCAAGTAATAAATTAAAATTCGCCATAATTGTCCCCACATGGCACTTAAAATCTCTAGAAAAGTCACTAGTCGCTATGTTTGAAATTCTATCACTAAATTACTAAAAAACGACTCCAAACCTAGCGACTAGTCTCTAGAATGGACTAAACTGATGTGAACGAACACGAACATAACACGCGAGAACGAGAGATTGACAATCGATATAGCCTACGCGTCGCGAGATACACATTCGCGCGCATTTCTCGTATTAATAAACATCGATATTTCATTTGAAAGCGGCCAATGAGCGAAGGACTTCCGGCCACTGACGTACAAAGCTTATATGGCGGGATTTGAAAACAAATGTTTGTTGAAGTTTACCAAAAAATAAGCTAAAATCGGGAGAAATAATAGAATAATCGGGAGACGGGAAAAACTGTCGTAAATCGGAAGTCTCCAGCCTAAATCAGGTGAGTTGGCAGGTATGGCGGATGGAAAGTAAAAAACTTCCTCTGCATGATAGGGAACAGAATCCATGTCCTTCTTTGTGAAACGAACGTACCTTCAGTGCTTCAGATGAGCAGTCATGACCACACACGGTGTTTTTTTTTGCTAGTTGTTTTACGTCGCACCGACACAGATAGGTCTTACGGCGACGATGGGACAGGAAAGGGCTAGGAGTCGGAAGGAAGCGGCCGTGGCCTTAATTAAGGTACAGCCCCAGCATTTTCCTGGTGTGAAAATGGAAACCACGGAAAACTATTTTCAGGGCTGCCGACAGTGGGGTTCCAACCTACTATCTCCCGAATACTGGATACTGGCCGCACTTAAGCGACTGCAGCTATCGAGCTCGGTCATACACGGTGTATCATAATGAGAAGCGCAAATTGAAACCCACTGTATTTTCACGATACTACAAGCAAAATAAGTCTTGGTAGGCATGGAACCGCTTGCGAGATAATTTAGAATTTCCAGCCACCACTGACTTGATTGTGTGTAAACGTCATCCTAGTTAGGAAAACGTGCGAATACTACATTAAGAAAAAATATCGGATACTTTGATAGAAGTACAGTTGTTTTTAATGAACAAGAAAACAAGTCTTACTTAGTATGTTACAGTTACATGTTACAATGGCTGCACAGCGTACTTACTCGTAATTAAAGGAAAAATATTTTCTTTTTATTGTTGTTGTTAACAAGGAAGTCTAACATTTTCAGCGTCGTTTGAGTTAATATTCCTTACTATTCTTGACTAAGTCCAGAGGTGCCATCCTTTGAAGTGGATTACTGGTAATCACCCTCCACCCCCGAGTAAAATTTCGAATCAAGTCCAAAGCATGCTCCTTCCTTGTCGATAATGACACCTCTTTTGCCCTTCCCTCTAGCTTACACAATAACATTTGCACACAACCTGTTAGGTCTGTGATAAAACATTCCTTGTAGCTTGTTTCTCACGCAGCAGCTGTTTTTCAGTGTAGTTTTTCTTGAAGCATCTTTCCCACTGTGATGGCATTTTCGTCCTCTGAACCATCAGCGATTCCAGTGCAGATGTGCTTAATGTAGGCCTCACTTCTTTACAGGTACACTTAACACAGCAAATACAACATTACTGAAGGATTTATAGTGGAGAAAAGCAGCGCTTGAGCTCCTTCATTCACAATGAATTTTACAACAATGGGCAGCATAAGGATGTTACGATCGAATAAGTATCGTTGCCAACTCACAAGCATTGAAACAAGGAAGATGCAGGAGAAAGGCTCGAAAGGATTGAACATTTTTCCTTCTTTTCTATTTTTTCCGTAGAAAATTATATTTTCGTGATGTCAGATATTCCGTAATAATTTCCCCTTTGACCGCAATTCCTTCATCGTGAGGTGAAATCCGTAATAATTACGGACAATCCGTAACAGTTGGCACCTCTGCATTAAGTCGAATATTCTCCTAAGCAATCTATCCTCTTTCATTCGTCCCACATGAAATAAATAACATAGATGTACTTGTGATACTGACCAATGTTACCTAGTCTTCATGGTCTCTCCACCGAGTGAGTTGGTTTGGGTCGCGTACCTCTGAGTTTGCATTCGGAAGAAAGTGGGTTCGAACTCCACTGTCAGCAACCCTAACGATATAGTTTCCCGTGGTTTCCCATTTTCACACCAGGCAAATGCTGGCCAATGCTAACTTAATAAAGGTCACGGTCGCTTCTTTCTTTCCCAGTCCAAACTCCGTCCTGTCCCACCATTCCCCATAACATCTGTCTGTGTCGGGTGACGTACACAAATAGAAAAAGTGTCTCTCCAACCACGCACGATAATGTGAATAACTACCACACCAGTGAACAGTAAAAAATTACGAGTTGAAGAGAGGTCGGTAATTCGTGATCGGGAACAAGTGAGTAAAAGCAAATAAAACGTTACTCCAGTATAACTCCTAGACCCTGGATTTGTATGCAGCAACAGGTTAGAATGTCGTGCTCCATGGCAAATGGTTAGCGTACCGACCTTTGGTGACAGGGGTCCCGGGTTCGATTCCCGGCAGGGTCGGGAATTTTAACCATAATTGGTTAATTCCCCTGGCACGGGGACTGGGTGTACGGTATGTGCCACCTTCATCATCATTTCATCCTCATCACGACGCGCAGGTCGCCTACGGGTGTCAAATCAAAGACCTGCACCAGGCCTCTCCGGAGGCCACACGCCATTAATTTACAGGTTAGAATGCAAACTAATTTGGTTGTTAGGAGATGTCGACTGGCTCGCTCTACCACAGTGAAGTGAGAGTAACATAAACTCTAGGGGTTTATGCAAAACTCATAACATAACCGTTGTTTAGATCAGACTATACTTGTCACCCCCTTCAGAAACTCTGCATTCTCTCCTATTACTGCATAAAACTGCGGGCTATAAGAATTCCATCCTTTCGCTGGGCTAAAACGTTCTATAAAACAATTTTCTAATAGGTAAATTAAAAAATAGAAAGTAAATGACGCATTGAGCAAACTTTGTTCGCATACCATCGGTATTATAAAATCAATAAAATAGCCTATAGACGAGTCCACTGTCAACAGCGCTCCGATGAGCTGAACAGACTTATCGCCAACCACAGCTTACAGATAATACTAATTACATGATGGGGGGCCATAAATAACCACAAATTTGTTTTCGAATTCAACCTTGTCCACTATCACAGGTAACAGTCCTGGTGAACATGTACTGTATTTTATACATCCTAATACACAATGTAACGTCGAAGTATTCTACACACATGAGCTATATCACTGTCCTTATCCATAAAGCATGATTTTATTTGTTAACGATTAACATCGAATAGATACTCAGAGGTTTCTACAACGATGGATTGGGATCGATCTAGAAGCGGAAATGAAGCGTCTGTGGCAAGGTTTAAGGCACAGACACAACTTTTATCTGACGTGAACATGGAGAACCACGGAAAAAATCTTCAGGGCTCCCAGAGGTGGGATTCGAACCTACCACTTCTCAAATGTAATGCTAGAGTTCCTACACCGCACAGCTCACTCACTCACTCACTCACTCACTCACTTACTCAGCATAAACCATCTATTTCCTTTAAATTCGTCGTACCTTATACCATATAAACCACATACTGATTTGTTTCCCTATTTCTTTTATAATATGAACTGCTACTTACAATGCAGCCTGTTTTTATTCCGGGTGGATAACATAAATAACAAAGTGCTGTTGGGAATACTTACAATTATTTGAATTACAATAATGAATCTGGGGGTGCAAATTATTATCTAATTAAGGTTCGCCTTCTTTAGTAAGATAAAATTGCGTATTGATCCTTGCTGAAAGTTGCCTATATTGAATGATATATTATTTGCTTTAAACTATAAGTTTACAGTTTGTTTTCATTTAAAAAACTTTCGGAAATAAGTCAACAAATAAGAAGCGTAAATTAATATCTTGACCTATTAAGTTTCGTGAAGTACTCGTATTATTGTGATTTAATAATTAGTTTTCCTGGTTATGATAAATATTTATGATTTGTACTATGATGGACTTCAGAAAGTAAACCTTCGGACTTCCGTGAAAACTTTTCCAATAAGACAAACTATCCACTCCAATAAAGAGCATGGCTCTAGAAAGACAGTTGAGAGAACAGAGCTAAAAGTGAGATCTAAACTTACATAGATCTAGCTTTAATCTGAAGCAGGCAAGCAAGCTAGTAAACTGTAGATATGGTGACTATGGGCGTAGGAACCCAATTATACGGGCAATCCGAAACAAAAAGCATATTGCGGGACAACCAGTAAAACTGTAGGAATTACTTACCTCCTTAAAAATAGAAATCAATGCCTAAAATCAGACAAGATCCATGATGAGTTGTTACTATGACAGTGGGAAGAAAATGAATACGACTGCAATACCAAATAATGCGATTAATGACAGTCTTGTTTCTTTCCTTATCTTGTCTTGCCCCTTAACTTCTTTTACTTAGCATTAGCTTAAAGAGATGGCGAGGTCATGTTGATGTTTCCATGTCGAAGGGATGGGTGGTTCATTAGGCGGGAAGCACCCTGAATATTGCTGACATATAGTTGAGTTCAGTCTTCTCATTAAAGCACCGAGCCTAGTAGCCACGCGTGTTCACCTGTTACGGATAAGAAACCAACCTCTGCATTCGATATACGAGTGGGTTCGAATCCAGATGTCTGGGCAGTTCCTAATCATAGGCCACAATCGTTTCCTCCCACCTCCTTGCCCAATTTCATTCACCATCGTTAATTTATCTTCATTAAATCTTCCAATGAGACTGGCGCCAGGAAGGGCATCCGGCTGTAATATGTCATATAATTTCATCTCACCCTATCCCCAACCCCGTATCAGGAAACGGGCTTAATGGGAAGGCATACACACCGCCAAACTCGAGAAGCCCCGTGAGGTAACAGACAAGGGCAACTTGTTCCACACAACTGATAGGGGGGTTGCATATACCCACCCCGCACTGCAGCTACGCACCGTCCCACAACGTAAAAATGAAAATCCACAGCCTGTTTCCAGTCATTCGACCGGAACAGGAAGTAAATAAATGATTACATAAAATAATACATTAAATAAAGGCCTCATCTAGCAGCGAGGATAGGAATTGTGCCGGCTGCCGAAGCCTGGCGCACTGCTCTGAGGCAATGACTTATGACTGGCAGATGAAATGAAATGGTATTGGAGTGTGTTGCTAGAATGAAAGATGACAGAGAAAAACCGGAGTACCCGGAGTAAAACCTGTCCCCGATACAGCTTTGGCCAGCACATATCTCATATGGAGTGACTGGGATTTGAACCACGGAATCCAGAGGTGAGAGGCCAGCACGCTGCCGCCCGAGCCACGGGCGCTTCTCTGTTTCAATATATGCTTGATAAAACAAATAGCCATCCAGTTCCATGGCTAAATGGTTAGCGTGCTGGCCTTTGGTCACAGAGGTCCCGGATTCGATTCCCGGCAGGGACGGGAATTTTAATCATCATTGGTTAATTTCGCTGGCGCGGGGGCTGGGTATATATGTCGTCTTCATCATCATTTCATCCTCATCACGGCGCGCAGGTCGTCTACGGGTGTCAAATCAAAAGACCTGCGCCTGGAGAGCCGAACTTGTCCTCGGACACTCCCGGCACTAAAAGCCATACCCCATTTCATTTCAAAACAAATAGTCGCTAAAATATGTCACTCAGGGGCAAAGTGAATATTACAGGACATTATGAATAGATATTGTGGGGATCGGACCTTTGGTTACTTGCTTCCTAAATGTTATTTTTCCCTTACCTTATTCAATACCAACCTGTACTGAATTTCCCAATACTACTACTCAACATTCGCGAAAACGAATTATGACTCTCATTCGATTCCTACACCTCACATAAACAGTTTGTTAAGCATTCGAAATGAACAACTATCACAAAAAAATCACAATTTACTGCCATTAAAATAAGTTCAACAATTTCCAACTTCACGCCGATTTCTGTGGCGAAGTTGTTCAAGATTACAGTGTATAGGTTATACCGTAGGTATATGAAGAGCATTTCGGTATACTTCTTTTCCGGTCATAACATATATTTATATTTACTACTTATTTTTCGTTATTCTTATTTCAGACATTAAAAAACAACTTCCTGCTTCATCAGTACAGAGGGCTGTTCTAATCTCGCGAACTATTTGAATACACGAATCACTCCACAGTTCAGCTACAACTGAGATTTTCGATAGCATTCACTGTTCTGAATTCGCTTAATGCAGCAGTGTGTCCAGTATTTCATTTTGAAAGTGGTTGGATCAGATACAGTCATTTCGGGAAAGACACTCGAACAGCCGTACAAAAGAATTGGACGTGGTAACAGTTTGAGAAAAAAAAATAGTGTGTGTTTAGCCACCAAATCAATATGCAATCTAATCTAAAAAGATTATTTATCTAGCAAAAGTGGACATGTTTCGGCTATTCGAGCCATCATCAGCGCACAAAACACTTAAATAAGATTAAAAGCACGTAATGGTACCAAATGTGGTATCTTCTTGTTAATAAATGTAGACTTCTTCCGTGTTCATCCTATCGATAATAATAATAATAATAATAATAATAATAATAATAATAATAATAATAATAATAATAATAATAATAATTAGAATTAGAAATTTTTTTAGAAGTTAATTTACGTCGCACCGACACAGATGGGTCTCATGGCGAAGTTGGATTGGAAAGGCCTAGTAGTTGGAGGCAAGCAGCCGTGGCCTAAATTAAGGTACAGCCCCAGCATTTTCCTGGTATGAAAATGGGAAACCACGGAAATAAATAAATAAATAAATAAATAAATACATAAATAAATAAATAAATAAATACCGGGCGAGTTGGCCGTGCGCGTAGAGGCGCGCGGCTGTGAGCTTGCATCCGGGAGATAGTAGGTTCGAATCCCACTATCGGCAGCCCTGAAAATGGTTTTCCGTGGTTTCCCATTTTCACACCAGGCAAATGCTGGGGCTGTACCTTAATTAAGGCCACGGCCGCTTCCTTCCAACTCCTAGGCCTTTCCTATCCCATCGTCGCCATAAGACCTTTCTGTGTCGGTGCGACGTAAAGCCCATAGCAAAAAATAAAATAAAAAATAAATAAATAAATAAATAAATAATAGATATTTACGGTATGCATAATCAAATATAATAAATATTAAAATTTAAGAATGCCGCTGAAGATGAGGGAATGTTGAACATTTGATGAGTTTTATAGCCAATACTGACCAATTTGAGCACGATTACTTGTAGTGGTAACATTGTATTAAGAGAAAAAAATACAACACGTTAACCACCTCTTGTTAACATTACTCGAAGACCGAAGAGGTAGAGTTTCAACTCTTAAGCATATCAGCAACAGATTTCGGGCAATATTCTACTGTAATGTGGATGGTGACAATTTTCACAAACGGAGTTTACACGCACATCAAATCGCCTTTCAGCAGCTCACCTCCTATGCAATGTAAACAAAGAAGAAAGGATGATGGGGGACGGTGTTTACCTTCGCTCTCAGATGCTATGGTAACCTCAACTGGGGCAGGGACAACCCCCTCACTCCAACCCTCAGTCACAGTTTACGGCGCTGTCTGGTAGGGTCGGCTAGCCACCCCACCCCCTCTCCCTCACTCCACAAGAGACATTGACTGGAGTAACTGCAACGTTGCCACATTTAACACGCACAAAATCAATAATCACGTGGAATTTGCAGTAGCAGCAGCCGCCGCCCCGACCGAAATACCAGCAGTGAACCTGCCCCGTCTATGGCCTGTCTGACGCAGCCTGGCCGGGCAAGCATCCCTCAGTCACCGCGCCACACTTCTGTTCGACTCCCTGCTCACGCTCGTTTGCCTCGCACAGGATTAACAGAAATGAGCTTCCACTACACTCGGTGCGTGCCTATGCAGGTCTTCTCCATACTGTATACATACATTTTCATCAATGAGCGGGTTGGTTACAAGGTACGGGCCTTGCAGCGGCATGCTTGCATTCGGATGATAGGTTTGAATCCTACGATCGCTTCCCATTAACACCTTTCAGTCTCGAATTAATATATACCAGTTTAAAAGAAAATATATTACAAGATTATTAAAATAAGAGTCATAGGAAAGTGTAACTCATATTCTTGAAGAAATACGACAGCTCACTTTACATTCAAACTGATGTTTGTGTGCCTTCTCACAAGGTTGTTTACATGTGAAATGTAATGTATTTCATTTCGACGTTTCCCCGTAACATAATACCATGAGTACGCAAACCGTGTTTATATATTTATGCACAATAAAACTAAGATATGAATGTAAACATGACATAATGATGACAGAACCATCGACTAAACCATGTCCATAATGATGGACAGGCCGGGCTGAGTGGCAACTCAGACGGCCGAGACGCTAGCCATCTGACCCCAACTTGGCAGGTTAGATCCTGGCTCAGTTCGGTGGTATTTGAAGGTACTCAAATACGTCAGCCTCGTGACCATTGATTTACTGGCACGTAAATACTCCTACGGAACTGAATTCCGGCACCTCGGCGCCTCCGAAAACCGTAAACAGTTAGTGGGATGTAAAGCAAATAGCATTATTATTACTATTACCATTATTAATACTATTATTAAAATTGGCTTGCAGGTAAATGATAAAAAGACACATTACATGGTTTTACAGCGACCGAATCATGAGGAGGTTGACAGATTGGAAGTTTGGGAAATATATATTTAAAGGAGTAGAGGAGTTTAAATTCCTTGGTGTATTAATGGATGAGCAAAACCGACGGCAAGAGGAACACCAAGCTACAATTAAGAATCCAAATAAGGCATTTTACTCTATGAGCCCTACATTACGCTCCAAGTTTTTAACGAGGAATCCAAAGAATCATTATCTACAATACAATCATTCGACCAGTACTTCGGTATGGTTCCGAGACATGGAGTAGGCTATAACCCAGAAAGAGCAGCAGCAGTTGCAAGTCTTTTACAACAAAGTTTATAGAAAATCATTTGGCCCATGGTTCGATCCTATCTCTCAAAGCTGGCATAAAGATCTAATTATGAGATTTACACCCTCTCTCAACAACATACTATAACGGGTGTGATGGAATCAAACAGAATGCGCTGGGCTGGACATGTATTGAGGATGCAGGATATCAGAGCACTAGTAGATCTATACAAGGGATCTCTTAATTGGTAAAGACCTTCAGGAAGACCCCGAAGCACTTGGAAGAAGGAGACCAACAAGGTATGCCGGACCTTCTAAATTGATAACTGGGAGAGCGTGCTCAAGATCGAAAAGGGTGGAAGAGGACTGTGAGATCGTCACGGAAACTTCACGTCCCTCAGGAGCCTACGGAGTGAGTGAGTGCATTATTATTATTATTATTATTATTATTATTATTATTATTATTATTATTATTCTTTGTCGTTTGGGCCTACTGAGGACCATGGAGCTCGTACCTTCCCGTTACTTGGGCCTTCTGTTTTCTCCTCTTCCAGTATTCCTTCACTTTCTGGCTGTAAGCCAGTTCTCTTTCCTCCTTCCACACAGGTCTGCTGGTTCCTGTGTTCTTCCTACTTGTAAGCGACGTTGGAGAAATTCCCCGCTGGACGGCTTGCCGAAAAACTGTGGGGGGGGGGGGGTCATGTATGGATTCATGCGGGATCCCCAGTTGTTCCAGATTCGACTTGACAGAAGGGATCCACTTGTTCCTGGATGCCTTCCCTGTACCTGCCACAGCGAAAATCCTGTTTGTAAGTCTGCAGGTGTTCATGTGGGTTAGGTGCCCATAGAAGACCAGGCGCCTTTTTCTTGTACAAGTAACGATGTCTTTTTGATGTTTGTTTAGCTCATCGTTGCGCCGAAATCCGTAGGTGCCACCCTCTTCTCTTACGAGTCTCAGTATACTCCTCAGGATCTTCTTTTCTAGTTATATTATTATTATTATTATTATTATTATTATTATTATTATTATTATTATTATTATTATTATTATGGACATTTCGTATGTCAGAAATGAACCATCTTAATTGTTCAAAACTTTGAGATACACTTTCTGAAGAATATTCCAATCGTCCTTTAAGAGAACTTTTTAAAAATAGTTTGAAATTATTTCGTGACTGAAAAACAAACAATTATCCTGCAATGTAAATTTATCCCTTTCAGTCACTATTGATGTATGTATCAACTTTTTGTAAATCACTACATGATTCACATAGTCATATGAAGGTGCATCGCACATGTTTGAAGAAATTCCACGGCTGATTTCAGAGACAGTAAATGTGATGTCCATGCTCACGAGTAACATGACTGGAAGGGTTAAGACCACGGTCTTCCCTATCCTGTCACCGCCGAAAACCTATCTCAAGTACAGCGACGTTTAATTACTCGAAAAATAAGAAAATTAAGAAATCATCACCAACTATTTTTGTCAATTCATGTTAGAACTAACACGCTGCCAGCCAGAGTACATTAATATAAATTTTAAAAACGAAGCTGGTTCTAGAGAGGAACATTACACAAACATAAACGAACACGGAATCAAAACGCTGTATCTTAACTTCATTTCCTACATTTATAGGTAGGGACCTGAATTTTTCGTTTTATTTTTTGGTGGAAATCGGGGTTAATTTTGAAGAATATCGCGATTTTTTAGAATTTCGCGTTATTTTTAATCATGTTATTATCATATTTTGGGATTTTAAAGGTAGTTTTTCATGTAAATAAATTATTGAAAAACAATATGTAGTTTTATTTAAAGATTCACACATTTTTACCTTTCAGTTATCACTGAAAAAGGCATCATATGAAAGAAAAATGCATTTTTTTTAACTGTCAAAGGAGAATATTGTCACTTTTCTGTTGTAACGCAAGTCGCTCAAAACTCCTCTGAGTAGCACGAAGAGAAACTTTCACAGTCAACATCACCACCGCACTGATTGGAGAGTTCTGCTACTAAACTCAGGATGACTGTCAAGAAAATTAATCAGAACTTTCACAATATTTATTTTTCCATCTCCAAATTCGATTGTTTTTTTCTTCTTGAAGTTCACTGTACCCTTTTGTGATCACTGAATCATGGAATGGAATAGACTTCACTTTCTCCACTTGTGCTGAATCGACATTTCTGTTAATGATGAATGCTAGAGTAAACACTTATGCATACGAAATTTATAAAGTTGACATATTCGCGTTATTGTCTCATTTTGTTTTGTTTTGCAAAATAAAACTCTGTAATTTTCGAATTCTTAGGAACGTTATGTATAGATAACCGTTTCCCAAGCATTTTAGGGAATATTTTTTTAAAGTCGGTCTTATCGCAAACGCGAAAAACGCAGGTCCCTATTTATAGGTAATATGCTATTGATGATATAGATATTGACTCCGATACGAAATCTGAAACATCTGTCCTGAATGAGCAAATCCATCCCCGTTATTGGAAATTACAAATCTTCCGGCAAACTCAGGGCCTCGCCCCAGTGCGCCAACTTTCCAATAACAGACTGCTTATATTGGAATTATGAAACTGCTCATTCAGGACAGATGTTTCAGATTCCCTACCGTACGGGTAGAGGCATGATTTTTTCACATTAGCGATAATACGCGACAAAACATATTCTGAAGCGATTTTGAGATATCTTGACGAATAATACGATGCTGCTGAAGAAATTAGCGATTTTTATTTCACGAATTACAGCGAATTAAAGCGACAAGGCCAGTTTAAAGCGAAATTTATTTTGCGAGAAGTGCGAATATGGAGCAAAATTCATGGAAAATAACGATCTTACAGCACATGTTTGAGGGGAAACAGAAGACAGAATAAGGATTTCTCATTTCGACAGACGTAGGCCTATCTCTTCGTATTAATATTCTATAAAATCTCTTAATGCCATGCCATATAGGGTGAAAGTTATGGCATCTTGATTAGGGCTAGATTATATACTTTTACCCCTTGTGGGTGGGGAACGCAGACGAAGAATACACCCACGGTATACCCTGCCTGTCGTAAGAGGCGACTAAAAGGTGCGAACAAGGGCTGATTGTATTAGAACCATGAAACTACTTGTTACTAGTACCATCACGCGGGGAAAATCATGGGTCGCCGTTACTTGCGAGTAGTACCAGTGTGGTAGGTACACAATAGGTTTGTGTTTAGTAGCAGCAGAGAGTGGTTCACTGTGGGTTTCCAGTTCCCGTGATAGTACCTCTGTGAGAAACACCATGGGTCTGGACGTTGCCTGTGATTAGTACCCACTATATGAGGCCTTTGCTGGCAGGACCTAGTGTTTACAGTGCACTATGTCTTCTGGTATAGGCTAGAGCAATTTTGTTACTTTCATTGATCTGTCTTTGTCTTATCCTTGGCTTTGACAATGTGAAAGTGACTGAGGTATGAGCGATGCTAGTAATGCCATTCCTTATGCAGCCAGTCCCTGCTATGAATGGTGTGAAAATATTGCTCATAGGGCCAGTTGGTGCATGCATTTCAGTCGGCTTGGCAGACTGATATGTTATAGCAACTTCTGGTTCGGTGAGGAAAGCAACGGGAAACTACCTCACTTCTCATTTCCCTAGTACGCCTCTTCAGTGATGCCTAGGCCATCTATGACAGCTCATGGCGGAACTGTTGCGGATCCAACCAGCCTTCGGGCTGAGGACTAAACATACATACATATGAGGAACACCACGGGAATACCGGCGCCCGTGATTAGTACACCTAGGTTGCCCTTCAGTGGCGCCATTATGTGAGAAAGCCCATAGGTCTGCGTTACCTGTTTTTTTTTTTTTTTTTTTTTTTTTTTTTTTTTGCTTTACGTCGCACCGACACAGATAGGTCTTATGGCGACGATGGGAGAGGGAAGGGCTAGGAGTGGGAAGGAAGCGGCCGTGGCCTTAATTAAGGTACAGCCCCAGCATTTGCCTGGTGTGAAAATGGGAAGCCACGGAAAACCATCTTCATGGCTGCCGACAGTGGGGTTCGAACCTACTATCTCCCGAATACTGGATACTGGCCGCACTTAAGCGACTGCAGCTATCGAGTTCGGTGCGTTACCTGTAAGACATACAATACTTGTGAGTCGACGCTACTTTTAATTAGTACCGCGACATGACAAATACCATGATACTACTTTCGTAGTGATAAGTACCATTATGAGGGCCGCTGACCAAGATTTTGGACCCCTTCAGATAACAGGCATCCTCGATTCAGGAGTGTGCTTCAGAAGCAGTCCCTTGGTCAGTAATACTATTTTTTATGATAGTTTCTAGGTTGAATCCATCCATTCATTCTTCATCACACTTTTTATTCTGGTCAGTGGATGATTTTGAACCTTTAAATTGTCATTACATTTTGTACCATTAGAGGCCGATGACCAAGATATTAGACCCCTTAAAACAACAAGCATCATCATCATCAGATTATAATTCTAATCAATATTACGTAAGGAATAACGAATGATTATCAATACTGCTTCTTTTCATTTATCTGTCTATCTTTCACATAAATAATTCACAAATCTCACTAATTAAACGTTTTATGAATTATGTTAGGAAATGATTAACGGGAAATTAAAGCCATGGGGCCAGTCCTGTTTCGCGAAATAAAGCGAAAAATTGTTTCCTTTTCGCGAAATCGAACATAAGTTAATGCGAAAAAATCATGCCTCTAGATATGGAAGTCAATATCCATATGATCTGATGGCCTGGCAGGTATCAGATTTTGTTTGTAAAGGCGACCAGGTCTCTCATGGAGCACTGGCGCTACCTGTGGCCCCGTGGAGCCTGCACAGTAGTCTCCACTACATTCACTAGGTGTGCTGGCTGCCAACTGATGAGCCCAAGTTGGCGCACTGGGGGGAGGCGCCGGAAACCCAGAATGAGTTAGCTGGAAGATTTGTAATTTCCAATAACGGACAGCTTATACTGGAATTATAATTTACTATACTTTTTTTTTTTACGGTCTTTTCCCAATTACTTGGGGTTCGTGCTACATGTGGAATAATAGGCCCAGATTATGTGGAGCGATGTGTTTCCGTGACGGTTTGTAGTGCGACGTGTTTTATGTGGATGAAGATGTGTGCATTAAGACGAACTCCAACACCCAGTCCTCAACCCAGAATATTTAACCAGAGGGGATACAATCCTCATTCTGACCATGAATAGAACCTGAGACGCTCTGAACCGAAGGCAGCTACGCTAAACATCCATCCATGGATCCGGACAATATTATTAAATTACTCTTCATATATCTATTTAGGGTCTTACCACGACGACTGGGCCAAATAACTAAAATTCTGTCAGCGAGTTTGTTTGTCACTACATATCGGGAAAGTCAAAGATCGGATTTACGTGAAATTTCATAACTGAGCTCCTGTTAATCCGCATTAAAATATGGGCTATATTTTATTCCCTTAGTCAAAACGGGAGGCGGGGTTGGAGGAATATCAAAGTATTAAAACTGACCATTTTAGTGGATTCGATTTGAGCAACATAACTTCCACTAGCACAGCGCTGAACGATAATTCCGTACGCCATTCTCCGCGATCCTCTTGCTTTGAGTAGATAATTTAAACATTATAAATGAACTTGTTACACAGGATAATAATAATAATAATAATAATAATAATAATAATACCAACTTAGAGGCAGACAGGAAATCAAACAAAACACAAATATTCACAGTGACATTAAAAATCGCACGCTAAGATTCAATGGACATATTAAAAGAATGCATCCTGACAGACTTTCCAAACAAATTTTCACGGATCATACTAAAAATGAAACGAACTTACAGCTTTTTAAAGCAAATGCATCGAAAATGCATGGCTGTTGCTTTTGCCCTCCTTATAACCTATTGTTATAAAACAGCAATTGTCCAGGGATTGTGAGAACGTTGCCCCAGGCACCAATAACGGAAGGTTAAACATACATTTTAACAAGTATTTCCCTAGAAGCAGTTAAGAAATATCACAGAAATGTGAAGAACAGTGCTGAGAAATTGAAACTGTCGTAGTAAGAAAGGACATAAATTATATTTCATCGATAAACGTTTATCACAAAAATAACGGAAAGCCTGTCCGTTCACCGTTGAGCAAGCACAGCAGGACGTCGAATAACAGATATATATATATGTCACAATGATAGTACACAATAACATCAAAGTGTCTGTTTACGATATTGCTAGTCTCATTCTATAGGATTAGTGTATTTGCCTGTTAATCAGAGGCTCATTGTTGGATTCTCGGCTTGTTCAAACATCGAGGTCAACGGCCTTACATGAAGGCAGAATCTTTCGATTTGGTAGAGGGAATGTTTCCAACTTTTAAGTTCACAAGTCGGTGTTATCAGTGTGCTATGGAACAGAACAACATAACATACTATCAGGAACAGCAGGAAGTGCATGTAACCAGTGACGAATGGATGGTTAAATGCAGCTCATGTACGTCATATCGAGCCTGGTAGAACTCACGTCATGCTATTCAGCAAGCGAACAAAAATTGAGGAAGCTAAAGGCAGAAACATAACAACGTAAATATTCTTGAAAAATAACTAATCTGGAGCACCCAAAAGAATATTAAAATTAAAGAGATATCGTTAAAGAATAAAACCGATAGAAAAATTTTGAAAGAGATTTTAAAAACACGGCGTCAGCATTTTCGTCAAGACGTACCCAGTCGTAGTTTATGCATTTTTTGCTGCATGTAAAGGCCTTGGAATAATCTTCCGCCACTTTTTCCTCCTGCTGGTAAGGTTGCGAACTGTTGTTACACATGTAGATACGGTCCTGTTTTCAGACCGAATGCCCTTCCTGACGCCAAGCCTATGTACTCACCATTGCATGTTCCTGTAGTGGCTGGTACCGTAGTGTGACGTACTGAGAATGTATAAAGAAGTGTGGAGTGAGAAAGACACGAACAGCCAGAGCCACAGTAAAGAGAATGAACCAAACGCGGCTAACATCACCGATCCAACCATAATGGAACCCTGGACCCTCTGAACCGAAGGCCATGACCATAATAATTCGTCAAGAGCCGAACGCATAATAATAATAATAATAATAATAATAATAATAATAATAATAATAATAATAATAATAATAATAATAATAATAAAGAATGCCATGTTTATTTTTCCTGTTCAAGAATCGTAGCAATACAGTAGGAGTTATCAGCACTTTATTACCTCTTTTTTATAAATAAAAATGGTTGATCTCAGTGGGGAAGAGGGACTGCCGTGTCATGTCGACACAAGCTCTTAAGACGGCAAAGCAAGGTGTTGGTATAAAGCGATGGGATGGGAGAGGATGGAATGGAGTCAGTGAGAGCAGGCAGAATGGAGGGAGCACCCCCTTTTGACACCCCGACCTACCCCACGGTGCTGGTGCCAGCCTGCGCACTGCCGCCGTCTAGACGCCACCCCCGCTACTAACCAGCTCCGAAAACATGCCTCATATTGATCGCGCTCTGTGGAAACTGCCCGTTAAAGATAACATGCGTACATGCTGCAAAAATTCAACCAATGTTTGAAATGAGAACTTGGTTTGTAGCTAATTGTGGCAGTCGCTCTGTTAAGAGAAAGTAAACCCTTCTCCGTACAGGCCATTAAGGCCCTTAAAGGGTGGAAGGTAAATGTTTCCATTATCCGCAAACTCGGCACTGAGTGGGATAGAATATTTAGCTCTATAACCGACCGCCTTTGCCCCCATGACTTAACCTGATTCTCATTTTTGGTGTAGGGCTAAGTGCTTCTCCAAGAGTGGAAATCATCTGTCTAATTTGTTTCAACGTCCTGATGGGGGGATTCAAATCCACGTCCTCTCGGGTGACGAAGAAATGGAAATACAGTTTCTAAAAGAAAGGAAAAGAAAATTAAAAACAGTGCCAAAACCAGGGATCTTTGAGACAGTGGGGCAGAAAGAACTTCATGCGCCGCCCCATGCATGCATTGAGCCTGGCGATCGCCACTTAGAACTATTAATAGTTAGAACTATTACTATTACATTATGTAAAATTATTGAAGAAGGGACACAGTTAAAGTAATGGTCGCAATATGCTGGGCACTTTGAGGTCTGTATATGTACTATATTTATACCTATTTCTTGGTTAGTTTGTGTTTCACTTTAGTGTTTTATTTAATTTAAATTTGTTTAATTTAAATATAGATAAACAAAATTAGGGAAAACTGCAGACAAATTATCATTACCAGCGTCTATTTGTACTTAAGATTTAATGTGCTGTTCATACCGATTGCCACAACCCATCTCCTACCAAACATATATATTATGTCATGCCTTACTTTCCATGATTTTCTTTTTATATGTCAGTTGCTTTAACTGGTGTCAGTTTAAGATTAGAGTTATTTCTTTTGTAGATACTAATTCTTAATTTATTTTATGTTTCTGTATTTCTACTTTTGTTTTATTTGTTTTGAGATATTAAGTATTTTAGGTCATAAGTCCACTTCGAACTTGAAAAAGGATTAATGTGCTGTAAATTCCGTTTGCTACTTAATAAAGTTGTATATTTTAATTTTTAGATATTAAGTGTCCGCCTCTGTGGTGTAGTGGTTAGTGTGATTAGCTGCCACCCCCCGGAGGCCCGGGTTCGATTCGCGGCTCTGCCACGAAATTTGAAAAGTGGTACGAGGGCTGGAAGGGGGTCCACTCAGCCTCCGAAGGTCAACTGAGCAGAGGTGGGTTCGATTCAATCCTCATGCATCCTGGAAGTGTTTTTCCGTGGTCTCCCACTTCTCCTCCAGGCAAATGCCGGTATCATACCTAGCTTAAGGCCACGGCCGCTTCCTTCCCTCTTCCTTGTCTATCCCTTCCAATCTTCCCATCCTCCCACAAGTCCCCTGTTCAGCACAGTAGGTGAGGCCGCCTGGGCGAGGTAGTGGTCATCCTACCCAGTTGTATCCCCGTCGCAGAGTCTGTAGGTCCAGGACACTGCCCTTGAGGCGGTAGAGGTGGGATCCCTCGCTGAAACCGAGGGAAAACCGACCCTGGAGAGTAAACAGATTAAGGCAGTTATTAAGTTCTTTCTGACATTTGTTATTTTAAATAATTAATGTATAGTGACTAAGCCACCTGTGAGCGGAGAAACATCTCTGTTGGTGGTATGAAATAAATAAATTTATTGTAAATGAGCTACGTTTTTGTTATGTGGTGTACGTTGTGTGTGTCTATAACACAATAAATATGCATTTCCGACCACTGGTTCCCTATCTCAATATAACCGGTAGTGGACCAAATAACACCTGTTTAAGTTTGACCCAAAAGGTTTCAGGCATCCTGTATATTTAAGGATATTGAGATGATGATTTAAAATGTAAGTACAGTAGAGTCTCGCTCATCCGACCTTCGCTTATCCGACATTCCGTGTTATCCGACACTGGTAGACTTAATTTGAACTTTTGGTGGAGACTAAATTCAGGCACACCCGCTGTGGAGGGTGCGACCACGGGACAAGCACTGGCCTGACCGCTGGCGGTAGGACAGTTTTTTTCTCAAGGATAGGTGCAGTGAGTCTTCAGTCATTGTTCATTGTAGTATTGATTGGGTGCGGATGTTATAGTTTTCATATCCTCTGTGAGTATAGCGAGTAAATGGAAGAATGTGATTGTTCCTATGGAAGACAAGTTGAGTGCATTAAAGAGACTGGACAAAGGGGAAATTCTTTAAAATGTGGCTTCAGATTATGGATGTTGGATGTGTTACAGTGGGAGACTGAAAAAAACAGAGGGAAGAAATTTAAAAGTGGTGCTCTACCAGAGCAGAGAAAAAATGAAAAATGTGAGTACGAAAAAGTAAGTGAAGCACTATTTCTTTGGTTATCTCAACACCGAGAAAAGGACCTGCCAACATCTGGCCCCATCCTACAGGAAAGGGCTGCGTATTTCCAGTAGGAGTTTAAAGAACGGGACCCTAATTTTCCTGCCAGTGCTGGGTGGCTTGATCGGTGGAAAAAAAAAAACGGTACGGCATTAGGCAGCTTAATATCTGTAGAGAAAAGTTTCCTTTCGTAAGAAATCTGGAATGTTTTCGTTCAATACTGCATGTACTGTACAATTGAATTGATAATTCAATACCGGAAAACACGTCATTGTTTTAGTACTACAGTACAGCCTTCCTGTTTGTTTCCGTTCGTTTTCAAAGTTATTCTGTATTATCCGACATTTTCGGTGATCCGACGTACTCCAGGTCCCGTTTAGGTCGGATAATCGAGACTCTACTGTATTTCAAATATTTTTTTCTCTCCAGCATTCCAAATATTGCAACCTGGAAATTCGACTCTCAGCTCTCTCGAGGCCCCCTTCGTTACTTCCTGGAGGGGATAAATGAGAGACATGGGAGCTACCAGGCGGCCTGCGGGCAAAGTGAAAACCTCTGCTTTTGTTGCCCCCTTCGTCTGGTGTCGCCGTGAAGTTTTTGGAAGCCGAAACTAGAACACTCCTATACAGGCCATACTAGGAAGAAGAAAAAATAATGTTATTCGTTTTACTCCCATTAACTACATTTTACCGGTTTTAGGAGACGCCGAGGTGCCGAAATGTTTTGCTGCATGAGTTCTTTAACGTGCCAGACACGAGGATAATGTATTTGAGTACCTTCAAATACCACCGGACTGAGCCAGGATCGAACCTGTCAGCTGCGCTCAGAAAGCCAGCACCTCAACCGTCTGAGCCACTCAGCACGTCCCCGGAAAAAATACTACAACTTCATCACCAGGTTTATAAAAGCAGATTCGCCTCAAACCGGTTATGTTGTTGAGTTACGAGTAGTGAGCTGCGCGTTCAGTAAATTGATTGTGCGAGTTATACGGCAGGTCTAGTCTGGAATCGAGCCAAGTGTACAGCAACCGTGTGTTGTGATAGCCAATGGTCGTGCGTTCGAACTGCTGGGTAAAGTGACTGAGGTGCATGCGCTGATTAAATCAGTCAAATGACACTATCCGTATTTTATTCGCAACAATATCTTGTATGAATTACCAAGTGAGAGCCTCGGATCAAAACACACTGAACTGGAACATTGTTTTCCACTAGATAATATGTATAATGTTTTCAGCTTTAGAACTACGCTAACTGCTTTTCAGAACATTCCACCGAGCTCGATAGCTGCAGTCGCGTAAGTGAGGCCAGTATCCAGTATTCAGGAGATAGTGGGTTCGAGCCCCACTGTCGGCAGACCTGAAGATGGTTTTCTGTGGTTTCTGATTTTCACACCAGGCAAATGCTGGGACTGTACCTTAATTAAGGCCACAGCCGCTTCTTCCCCCTTCCTAGTCCTTCCCTGTTCCAACGTCGCCATCTGTGTCGGTGCGACGTAAAGCAACTTGTAAAAGAAATCCCAACGCTCTACGCTCGGTGTACGGTGGTAGATTTCATCGTTTTCTATTTCTGCTTTCAAATCTTTGTCGCAGAATACTGGCACTCTGGTACAGATTACAGTCGGATTCATTAAGGCGAAAAGAAAAAAGAAGCCGTCATCTCCGTACAGGGCATGAAGGCCTTTGGAGGTGTGGAAGGTAAAGACTTCCACTCTCCGTAACCCGGATCCCGTGAGATCTCCGAAGTTAAGCAACATTGGGCGTGGTCAGGAGTTGGATGTTTTGCCACGCGCTGTTGGTGGGGGGTAAGGGAATGGAGGAGCGAAAAGGAACTGGCCACCCTACCGCACGTAAACTCCGGCTCAGGAACACCTCTGCGGAGGTTCGGACCTGCCTTCGGGCAGAATAACCCTTACCTTACCTCCATAACCCCAGCACGTGTTGGGGTAGTGGTTATCTCTACGCCCGACCGCCTCTGCTCCCGGGAATCAACCTGGTACTCATTTTTTGCGTAGGCTGAGTGCATTAAGGTAAGCATGCCATCCCCCATAACACTACACCCCTTGAAGGGCCTTGGCCTACCAAGCGAACGCTGCTCAGCTCGAAGGCCTGCAGATTACGAGGTGTCGTGTGGTCAGCGCGACGAATCATCTCGGTCGTTATTTTTGGCTTTCTATACCTGGGCCGCTATCTTACCGTCAGGTAGCTCTTCAATTCTAATCACGTGGGCTGAGTGGACCTCGAAGCAGCCCTCAGGTCCAAGTAAAAATCGCTGACCTGGCCGGGAATCGAAACCGGGGCCTCCAGGAAAGAGGCAGGCAGCTACCCCTACACCAAGGAAGCATGCCTAGCAAAATAGAATTCCGAAACCAGAGGTCGTATCTCGACCTCTGCTACTAATTATCTACATCAAGGTCCAGTTCGGTATCACGAGAAAGAGTTATATGTTATGTCGCTTTTTGCTACCAGTTTACACATCGCACTGCGGTTTTGATTAAGATGCATCCCGGACATTCGCCTGCTGTGAAAACAAGAAAACCCCTATTAGGGTATTCGAGACCGCCACTTCTCGAATGCTTGCTTACAGTTACACGACTGAGGTTTCCGTACTAGTATTTGTAATCACTGAAAATGATGAATGAAATGCCCTTAAATTTATGGGAAAAATACTTTACCAAACCCAATTCTGATGACTGCGTATCAATGGTTTTACAAGTAATATATCCCTGTTCTATTTACTGCACACGTTTCGTTTTTTCAGAAATGATTATCTCTCAATATACTTGGAAGTGTATATAATATGGACATGATGATTTGCTGGATGTAGTGCTAGCAATTTGCCCCCGAAAAACCTGGGAACTCTTCTTGTTCTTCGCACTCGTGACAGATTTAATGTGTTTTTCTCGTTTAATGTTCTTAGTTTCCGCAAGATTGTGAGCGGCTGCAGGGTGACCTCGATAGTGTTGTGAGATGGACGGTGGACAATGCTATGTTGTTAAACGGGGTTAAAAGTCAGGTTGTGAGTTTCACAAATAGGAAAAGTCGTCTCAGTTTTAATTACTGCGTTGATGGGGTGAAAATTCCTTTTAGGGATCATTGTAAGTAAATGATAATATAAGAAAAGACCTTCATTGGGGTAATCACATGAATATGATTGTTAATAAAGGGTACAGATCTCTGCACATGGTTATGAGGGTATTTAGGGGTTGTGTTAAGGATGTAAAGGAGAGGGCATATAAGTCTCTGGTAAGACCCCAACTAGAGTATGGTTCCAGTGCATGAGACCCCCACCAGGATTACTTGATTCAAGAACTGGAAAAAATCCAAAGAAAAGCAGCTCGATTTGTTCTGGGCGATTTCCGACAAAAGAGTAGCGTTACAAAAATGTTGCCAAGTTTGGGCTGGGAAGATTTGGGAGAAAGGAGACGAGCTGCTCGATTAAATGGTATGTTCCCAGCTGTCAGAGGAGAGATGGAGTGGGAGGACATCAGTAGACGAATAAGTTTGAGTGGTGTCTTTAAAAGTAGGAAAGATAAAGATAAAGTTGAATTCAAGAGGACAAACTGGGGCAAATATTCATTTATAGGAAGGGGAGTTAGAGATTGGAATAACTTACCAAGGGAAATGTTCAATACTTTTCCAATTTCTTTGCGATCATTTAAGAAAAGGCTAGAAAAACAACAGATAGGGAATCTGCCAACTGGGCGACTGCCCTAAATGCAGATCAGTAGTGACTGATACCGCAAAATTTATAAAATAAAACACGCACATCTTTCGTAAACACGTCTTCCTCCAAATTCATTCGCTTCTTCTTCTTAAAGTAGGGAGCAACTGCTTCCATTCCGTTCAGTTCATTTGACCTTGGATATTTGATTCACGCGCAATCAAATGTCCAGCCGCTTACTGCTTCAGTTCTGCACGCTTCAGCATTTATCCTCCACCATCCGTAAGTCGAGCTTGCCCTCACGGAAGAGGGAAGGTAGAGCCTCTGGTGTTTTATTTGAGTTTAATGAGAATGATCAATGAAGATCTGTTGACTGAAGTTGTAAAATGACATCCTGATATCATGATATGGCAAGAAGAAGATCAGGTCAATCGGCAAGAAGTAATAATGATGCAGCAACTCTGTCCACGGTTTCTATGCAAAGAAAGAGACTTACCTCTGTGACCAAGGAGTTCCACAATTTTTTAACTGACAAATATGCTAAAGTCCGCCTCTGTGGTGTAGTGGTTAGCGTGATTAGCTGCCACCCCCGGAGGTCCGGGTTCGATTCCCGGCTCTGCCACGAAATTTGAAAAGTGGTACGAGGGCTGGAACGGGGTCCACTCAGCCTCGGGAGGTCAACTGAGTAGAGGTGGGTTCGATTCCCACCTCAGCCATCCTGGAAGTGGTTTTCCGTGGTTTCCCACTTCTCCTCCAGGTGAATGCCGGGATGGTACCTAACTTAAGGCCACGGCCGCTTCCTTCCCTGTTCCTTGCCTATCCTTTCCAATCTTCCCACCCCTCCACAAGGCCCCTGTTCAGCATAGCAGGTGAGGCCGCCTGGGCGAGGTACTGGTCATTCTCCCCAGTTGTATCCCCGACCAAGAGTCTGAAGCTCCAGGACACTGCCCTTGAGGCGGTAGAGGTGGGATCCCTCGCTGTGTCCGAGGGAAAAGCCGACCCTGGAGGGTAAACAGATGATGATGATGATGATGATGAAATATGCTAAAGTGAATAGAAAACCCGCGGATTGCCGACAAGTTTTATGAAACCGTGGAATAAACAATGAGATATTTTAGTCCTCTGCTACAAATTGAATTTAAATCTAAAATAACTTCTCTAGTGACGGAATATGACAGACTGTACACTGACTTGTAGTATTACACATTTCTAATTACTTTGACAATGTAGTATTGTTAAATAAAATATGAAAGGAAATCAATAGTTACTTCATTGTTACTGCTAGACGCTCAAAAGGTGAAAATGGTTTTCTGAAAAATGATTTTTTTGAGGTAGAACGCTTAGCAACTCAAAAACTTGAGAGAGTAATATTCTGAAATATTTAAAGAAGTTCTGCTCATCAAGTAGCAAGTGAAGGTAATATTCACCACAGTGTTCCCTTTTAAAATTTATTTCATGTATACAAAATCTTCACTTTTCTCTCTTCTTCTTCTTCTTCTTCTTCTTCTTCTTCTTCTTCTTCTTCTTCTTCTTCACAGTCTATAATTTCTCTGTCTTCGGACAAAGAGCTCGACATTACTACAGGCGCTGTTCCGAGCAGGGTTCACTGAAAGCTTCCGAAAGAGACGGAAGGTACGTGCGGCAGACGAACTGATGCGAACTGATACGCGGGAAACTGAACTGAACTGAACTGAACTGAACCGAGCGGGACGGATGTAATGTGCTCTGATGCCGACAGCGCAGAATGGAATGCCATGAATTTCTTCTTCTCCCAACAGACCTCTTCCCCTGTATCTTTTCTTCGATAATAATCTGTAATAACTGATACCTTTCACCTCTCACAATATGTCCTAGGTATTGTGTTTTCCTCTGTTTTATGGTGAGCAGAATTTCTTTCTGCTTTTTCATCCGACGAAGGACCTCGGCATTTGAGATTTTCATTACCCAGGATATCCGCAAGAGACGGCGATACAGGAACATTTCGAAAGCATCAACACATTCGCTAGCTGATTAAAAAAATAGAATTTGGCATTTTCTTGCACAGAACTATAATATACACTTCAGGGGATAATTCTCCGTATTTAAGCAGAAAGTTAACTGTTATCTCCTATCCCAACTCGCTTCTATTTATTCTTGGTCTTGACGTACGCGGGGGGTGAATGACTGGCTGTAGGGACTGGTGCAAAAGGATTGTGCTTGAGACACGTTAGGAAATATTTTCTCCTAATTTTTGAGTTCTCTATTATGAAGCTGCACATAATTCGGAAAACAAGACTTGGTGATCAAAGATGGTTTGGCAAATTTAACCACATGCAAGAAAGTGTATGCTTTTCTTATACTGTCACTTACGGATGTTTATTAGTCTGACAACAGAGAATGCATGCTTAATTTTTTTTTAAATCTAAAAATTCTTCAACATTATAGCAAAGCAAAGTGACCTCCGTACAGGCCATGAAGGCCCTTGGAGGAGTGGAAGGTAAAGGCTTCCACCATTGTTAACCTCGGCACGTGATGGGGTAGAGTGATTAGCTCTACGCCCGGCCACCTTTGCCCCCAGGATTTAACCTGGTACTCATTTTTGGTGTAAGTTGAGTGAACCTCAGGGCCATATGCACCTCGAGAAGTGGAAATCTAGTTTCTTAAATTTTACGACTTCCTGACGGGGATTCGAACCCACGTCCTTCCGGGCGGACCGAGCACGCCGACTCGGCCAGGCAACCCCTCCTTCAACATTAGATTAACCTAAAAAAACATTCCTGAAAGACGAAATAATGACCCATCACCCATCACCCTCCACCGACAAAAATGCAAAAGAATCATCATCATCATCATCTGTTTACCCTCCAGGTTCGGTTTTTCCCTCGGACTTAGCGAGGGATCCCACCTATACCGCCTCAAGGGCAGTGTCCTGGAGCTTCAGACTCTTGGTCGGGGATACAACTGGGGAGTATGACCAGTACCTCGCCCAGGCGGCCTCACCTGCTATGCTGAACAGGGGCCTTGTGGAGGGATGGGAAGATTGGAAGGGATAGGCAAGGAAGAGGGAAGGAAGCGGCCGTGGCCTTAAGGTAGGTACCATCCCGGCATTTGCCTGGAGGAGAAGTGGGAAACTACGGAAAACCACTTCCAGGATGGCTGAGGAGGGAATCGAACCCACCTCTACTCAGTTGACCTCCCGAGGCTGAGTGGACCCCGTTCCAGCCCTCGTACCACTTTTCAAATTTCGTGGCAGAGCCGGGAATCGAACCCGGACCTCCGGGGGTGGCAGCTAATCACGCTAACCACTACACCACAGAGGCGGACATGCAAAAGAATACAAAATAAAAAGCCGTTATTATCCACCGTTATATGAATGTCTACACTACTGAGCAACGTTCTAATGCAAAGGGGAAAAATTGACATTTCAACAACATCCGCCCCATAACAATTAATTCGAATTTGGATTGGGCATGTCTAGTAAGCCATCCTGATATTTTCCTCGAGCTGAAATTGAAAAAAACATTTCTAGAATGGCCGAGAGAGAGAGAGAGAGAGAGAGAGAGAGAGAGAGAGAGAGAGAGAGAGAGACGAACCTATTTCTCTTCACAGCTGTACTTCCTCGTTCCAGATCTTATATGCAACCTCTAAATCCGCTACGGTCCCGTTCAATCGGCGAGGAAGACAGGAACAGGGTCGAACCTAGGTTTAACGCACCTCGATCAATACGTACCCACACTTCCTCCACACGATCAATACACACCGGAATGACGCAGCTGTCTGTTTCCTACCTTCTCACACAAAATATTAAGCTGCAGCTTATAACTTAGAAAGGGAATCACAATCTAAGAAGAGGAAGTCACTTTCTTCATCATTTCATTATCAATGACCTTTAGTGCTGTCGCCCAGGTAGCAGATTCCCTATCAGTTCTTTTCCTAGCTTTCTCTTAAAATGTGCAAAGAACTTGAAAAGTTATCGAACATTTTCCCTGATAATTTATTCCAATCCCCTACTCCTCGTGCTGTAAATGAATATTTGCTCCAATCTGTCCTCTTGAATTCCAGCTTTATTTTCATACTAAGATCTTTCTTACTTTTAAAAGCTCCGCTCAAGCTTGCTCGTCTACTCATGTCATTCCACGCCATCTCACCACTGACAGCTCGAAACATACCACATAGTCGAGCAGCTCGTCTCCTTACTCCCAAGTCTTCCCGGCCCAAAGTGTGCAGCATTACTCTTTTGTTGGAACAATCCGTGCTGCTTTTCTTTGAATTTTGTTTCCAGTCCTCGTGCCAAGCAGTCCTGTTGAGGGTCCGATACACTGGATCCATACTCTAACTGCAGTCTTACCAGTGACTTATACGCACTCTCATTTACATCTTTACAACAACCCCTAAATACTCTCATAAGCACGTGAAGTGATCTGTAACCTTTCTTTAACTACCTCGGTAATATTATTACCCCAATGAAGATCACTTCTTATATTAACATCTAGATACTTAACCCATCAACACAATAATTAGAACCGAGAGGACTTTTCCTCTTCGTGAAACTTACAACTTGACTTTTTCCTCTCATTTGCATTCATACCATGGTCTGCTGTCGATCTCACTTCGTCGTCTTCTTATCCCGCTTCAAGCGCTGTCGATGTTTCTGGCAAGTCTTTCCCACTTTATCCTATCCCACACATCATCTTCCCCTAATTTCTTCTTCTTCAGATCTTCTCGTATATTATCTGCCCACCTCCTTTTTTTTTTTTTGCTAGTTGTATATATATAAGACAACCTAAAGGTCAAATAATACTGCTCTACAGGATCCTCGAAAACGAAACACCATCGCGCAACAGCCCCGAAGAGATAGAACAGACAGGTCTTACGGCGACGATGAGACAGGAAAGGGCTAGGAGTGAGAAGGAAGCGGCCGTGGCCTTAATTAAGGTACATCCCCAGCATTTGCCTGGTGTGAAAATGGGAAACCATGGAAAACCATTTTCAGGGCTGCCGACAATGGGGTTCGAACCTACTATCTCCCGAATACTGGATACTGGCCGCACTTAAGCGACTGCAGCTATCGAGCTCGGTCCACCTCCTTCTTGGTCTTCCCCTATTCATACTCCAATCCACGGTCATATCCATCACTCTCCTCCCTACATACCCATTATCCCTTCGCATAATGTGTCCAGACCATATCAGTCTTCTCTCCTGTACTTTCTTCGATACTTCTGTCACTTTTGATGCGGTCCATTCTAGTGACACAACTCACCCACCTTAGCATCATCATCTCTGCAACACCTAATTTATTACATTGTGCCTTTGTCGTTGTCCAAATCTCTGCACCATACAACATGGCTGGCCTCACTGCTGTCTTGTAGGCTTGTCCTTCAATCCTTATGCCAAGTCTTATGTCACACAGGACGCCAGACATTGTTTAAGTCTCCCTACAGTCGCTCACAATGCTGCGACCCATTTACTACTCTACAGTATATAGTATAACATCACTCGCAGATAGCCTTAAATGGGATTCCAGACCTTTACTCATATCAATTTATAAGACAACATAAAGGTAAAATAATACTGCTCTACAGGATCCTCGAAAACCAAACCCCATCGCGCAACAGCCCCGAAGAGCCATGGCCTACCAATCGACCGCTGCTCAGCCCGAAGGCCTACAGATTACGAGGGGTCGTGTAGTCAGAACGACAGATCCCGGATCCTTTCGGCCGTTATTCTTGGCTTTCTCACCGTCAGATAGCTCCTCAATTGTAATGACGTAGACTGAATGGACCTCGAACCAGCCCTCAGATGCAGATAAAAGTCCCAGGCCTGGCCGGTAATCGAACCTGAGGCCTGCGGGTAAGAGGCAGGCACGCTACCCCTACACCACGGGGCCTACAGGATTCTAACCCCCCCCCCCAAATCATTACAAGATCAGATAACGCTTCACTTACTCTAATTCTATGAGTTCTATTGTCTAGAAATGTAGCCACCCATTCAACCAAGGAAGTCAAACCTTTACAGATATTCCCATGATATTGTTATTTGAGTCTGCAGAAGATCTGGGGAAATTGCTCAATAATGGTATGGATTCAGTCTTGGAGAAAGAATACACGCATGCACAGAAATGGTGTTCCGATATAAACAAAGCGTGGCGTCTCCCTACCTCCTCGCTTAACGCATAGCTGTAGGCAGACCCCCGCTTCAAGACTGTTGTAATTGAAATGGGCACAGTGGCGGATGTATAGCAATACACACACTGTGCCTTCAGCACTACCCGTTCATTCCCTTCCCCTCCTTTTCCGTACTGAAGTGGGGCAGTGTCTATTGCTGATGTCGGGACACTATTTCTGAGCATGCTTGTACAAGTGGAAAATAAATCCGAAACAAAAGTAAAAGTGTCCGCCTTAATTCTGGCATTTCCTGCATCATGTAACTTCATTACAGCTAATACAATTCACATGTGCATATTAAATATCTACAAATCGCCAGGAGAGGTGGCTCAGATGGTGGAGTGTTGGCCTTTTGAAATTAAGCTGACGGGTTCCGTGTCGGTTCAGTTCCGTAATATTCAAACGTGCTCAAATACGCCAGCATCATTTCTGTAGTAGACCAAATTCCGGTATCCCAGAATCTCCGAAAACCTTCAAGTGGACGTAAACATACCAATAACTTCCTTGACTCAAACAGAGAGTGGCGCGGCCATTTTTACGTCCCAACAGAGCAAGCTGTACTGATCTGATAACGCTGAAACCTACCACAGACGTAGACAACGGTGCCATCTAGCAGCTGGTGAATACACAACGCCTTAGAGCTAACCTAGGGATAATTAGAGCAAAATATCAACTTGCCCTCGTATATTTGGGGACATGAAATGAAGCGACACGAACACAATTTGTTGCTCCTTTTGCACCTTGTTTGTGAGATTACAACATTTTACCACCTTTTCCCTTCAATTTCGTGCTTCAGAACCTTTTCTCCTCACTTTCATCTACGATTTCTAAAGATTATACCCGATATTTTTTCTCTTCTTCAACAGACTTAAAATTTTGTTTAATCAGAAGTCAACAAAAGTCAATAATTACATATTAAAATATAATTTATGGCAACCACCAGTTAAAATATAATTTATGGCAACCACCAGTAATTCATATCCCAGCGAGAATGGCCAACCTGCAGCTATGAAATCAAATTAAAATTTAAACAATGATGTTGCAACAGTTTAAACTAAGTTCAATTAGTACTGGTAACGGTTCCAGCGATCGATTGTGTACTTTCTTGATGCCCATGTTAGTGTTTTACTAGTCCAACCCTGAATGTATTTTTCACAACACAAAATAATGTCGAAGGTTGAGAAGAAGTTGTGATTCAGAGTTTGGAATAAGTTGATCAGTGTTAGAGAGAACCTTGATGGATTTTCTAAAACTGATTTGAATTAAATTTGAAGAACAGCCCAGATGTGGAAACCTTTACGACTTTGATTGAACTCCCTTTGTGAGTGCTGACAAGATCTGCTTTTTTGGTTTCTGTTGATGTCGAGCGGAGTTGTTTTAATAAATACAAAATTTTGCGAAGTTCTGTGCTACGTACAATATGCATAATCTCAAGTATGAAAGGCTTGGGCCAGTCATTATTTTTCTCGATGCAGCGCAAGATTTATTGGAAATACAAATTTTATGCAGGCGAGTTATTATTATTATTGCGTGTGACCTCCGAAGAGGCCGGGTGCAGATCTTTCGAGTTGACACCGTATAGGTGACCTGCGCGTCTATGAGAATGGGGCCCTACCTGTGATGAATTCTAATGCTGAAGACGGCACACACACCCAGCCCCCGAGCCATTGGAAATAACCAATTAAGGTTAAAATCCCCGACCCGGCCGGGAATCGAACCCGGGACCCTCTGGACCAAACGCCAGCACGCTAACCATTCAGCCATGGAGCCGGACTGCAGGCGAGTGGAAGCAGGAAAGTGCTAGAACGTTGTGTGTGAGTTTTAAAGAATGTGACTAGACTGGATAACAAATGAGGCTAGGTACATCAGATAGCACAACACAACACAACACGCTAAGTTCTGGTTTTAGCAGACAGGCCATGTTTATTGCCCCAGTGCTACGAGACCGTAACCGGCCCGTATAACACTCACAGGTGGCAGACGATAAGAAACAGCCAAAGATAATTGGGAGCAACTTTTAGGAGAGCCCCTTAAATCTCCACAATACCACAGCGTGGGAGAAGGGAGGAGGTTACTTTCACAGTGGACGGTCTGCTAACCGCGGGTGCAACCTGGATTTCACACCTAATAACAAGAGTTCCACAGTATTAAGCAATAGTTTTTAAAAGGTTTCTTATTGGCCAACAACTAGTACATGTTCTCTCTGAACACCTACGACTGGTTTCCACTGTTGATTTAATGAGCTCCAATACTGAAATGAATTTAGTTCAAACGTTTAGGTTTCCAGCAACAGAATTCGGACCAATCATGTCTAAGATGGACATCTAAAGTTCGTTAAAAATGAGCCCAATGTACTGGTGTGTGCAATCTACAGGGTGAGTGTGCAGTATTTCAAACGTACACTGACAATGCAGGAATGGTAAAACTCTGAGCTAATGTGTAATGTATGTAGGCCTACATAATACAAACAGCGGTTCTTTGAATTTACATACAATATACGAGGTAGTACACTGATATTTATGGCTGCTAAAACTAACAAAAAGCGCTGCAGTATTGTCCTATGTTTTATTTTGCATATTGTACTGTTCAGTACTCTCCCTTTATTGCTTAGCGAAAAAAAATTACTCACAAGACTGTTTTATTTTTCGACTTTTGAACGTGCTCATTCTAATACAATTTTTCTACGTAATTCAAATAAGGTTTCGATCATTTCTAGTTGGTTAATACACAAACGTATAACGTTCGAACTCATTAATACCCTGCACAGCTTTTTGAAGAGTAAGTGGCCCCTTGAGGACCGAAGCCGTTTCTTCTTCTGAAATAGCTTTTTGTAGCAATCCACCAATTGTTCCAGGAACATCATCGTGGACTTCGACCGGATTTTCGAAATCACTAAAAACACTGACGGTTCTTTTTTTTTTGCTAGGGGCTTTACGTCGCACCGACACAGATAGGTCTTATGGCGACGATGGGATAGGAAAGGCCTAGGAGTTGGAAGGAAGCGGCCGTGGCCTTAATTAAGGTACAGCCCCAGCATTTGCCTGGTGTGAAAATGGGAAACCACGGAAAACCATTTTCAGGGCTGCCGATAGTGGGATTCGAACCTACTATCTCCCGGATGCAAGCTCACAGCCGCGCGCCTCTGCGCGCACGGCCAACTCGCCCGGTACACTGACCGTTCACTTCCTCAGTTAATACATTTCAAAATTTTGTTTCTTTAGACACGCCCATCCAAGCACCATGGATCCAGCAATTTGCGTCAAGGGCCGTTACACTCCGTGTAAATTCGATTGCATTGTCACACTTATTAGTCAAATTATTGAAAGACTATCTGTCTTAACATTTTAGTTTTAAAAAATCTTGGGACAGGTTGTATTTACAATGACAATGTTAAAACTGCTTGCCCTTTACAAAAGCAAAAAATAGTTTTTGTTTTTTTGCTAGTTGTTTTACGTCGTACGGAGACAGATAGGTCTTACGGCGACGATGGGACAGGAAAGGGCTAGGAGTGAGAAGGAAGCGGCCGTGGCCTTAATTAAGGTACAGCCCCAGCATCTGCCTGGTGTGAAAATGGGAAACCACGGAAAACAATTTTCAGGGCTGCCGACAGTGGGGTTCGAACCTACTACCTCCCGAATACTGGATACTGGTCGCACTTAAGCGACTGCAGCTATCGAGGTCGGTAAAAAAATAGTTTTGAACCCGTCCAGACTGTAATTTAATGGTTGTCCAACGTCCAGAGTTGAGGGATGTCCAATACATACAGGATTTTTAACATGTAAATGTATAGGAAATTAAACGGTGCATTCAATATATGAAAAATCGAAAGGGGTGTTGAGACAAAAGGGGTGACCAAAGTGAAGGATATCCTTGTACAAATGAAATTAAGTTCCTACTCCGTGTGATTGCGCTGTTGAGCGACAGACGGATTGAGTGTCCACTGAGGGCTTAACACGGAAGAAATGGGGATTTTGTTTATGCAACACCTTGAGACTGTGGTCTACTTACAAAATTTAAATATCAACCCTTAGCACTCCATTTCTTTCTTAACACGTTTGCCTCTCCAGCCCCATTTAAAAATCTGCTTACAGAAGGAAAAGTGACTGAACCTTTTGGGCAGCATATTTATAAATAACATAAAAAAAACAAATACAAAATAAATATAATACAAGTATGATACAATACTCAGGTGCAATGTTCGGCATTTTTAACACTAAAATTCTCTCAGACAGTTATATTTTCATCGGTAATTAATTGTACCTTGTGTGGAACTTCCCAAAACACTCGTCAGGATGTAATTCATGCTTTCTTGTACGCGTATTACAGAAAAACACTGTCTCCCACTGTTGTCCCTTCACTTCTCGGTCAATGAAAACTGCAGGCCTTACTTCTCCTCTGTGCATGACAATAAATGAAGTGTGAACGACTACTTACACCATTTAGGGGCGTAACCTTCTGCTGAATGTTTACATTGGCATACCAGTTTCTGTCAATAAGCCGTCAGTCATGAATAACTGAAAAGAATTAAGGTCACCCTCACGTTTAGTTCCGTGGTATGGTTTATAACTAGATTTGTTTGAAGTCGAAATCCGAGTCACGGTGATCCTTCCAGCCGTCAGCAGAGGTACCCCCACTCTCATTTCGTATAACTTTCTTGTTATTCATAACTGAATTCACTATCACAACCTAATTCCGCAATAACATCATTACCACTTAATTAAAAATTGCTCCCACTATCGCTCAAATCAACATCACTTTCGTATAAAAGTCTCGCTAATTACTTCTCATGCTCCTCGAAGGACGCCATGTTGCTAAGCAACGTATGTTTACAAATTTGCATGGTCTTCACATAATCCTCCACAAAGCCTGGGTTCAATGAGATTATAGCAATAAACGGCTTCAACTTGTTGTCAAGAGATGGCAGTACGTTACTGTATCTGTGACTTATGCTTGTGTAACCGGAAAAAGGAGTTATGGCCCGCCGCGTGAGTTCTACGGGTTAAAGAACGAAATATATATAGGCCTATATATCATTTGAATGTTGTTTTATTCCATCTTTCTTTCTTTCTTAATATGTTTACCCTCCAGTGTTGGTATTTCCCTCGTACTCTGTGAGGGATCACACCTCTACCGCCTCAAAGGCAGTGTCCTGGAGCGTGAGACTTTCGATCGGGGATACAACTGGGAAGGAGGACGCACCTCGCCCAGATGGCCTCACCTGCTATGATGGACAGGGGCCTTGTTGGGGGAGGGGTACTGGAAGATCGGAAGGGATAGACAAGGAAGAGGGAAGGAAGTGGCTGTGACCTTTAAGTTTGGTACCATCCCGGCGTTTGCCTGGAGCAGAAGTGGCAAACCACGGAAAACCACTTCAAGGATGGCTGAGGAGGGAATCGAACCCTACCCCCCACCCCCTCCCTCTACTCAGGTGACCACCCAAGGCTGAGTAGACCCCGTTCCAGCCCTCGTGCCACTTTTCAACATTTTTATTCCATTCGTTTAATAATAATAATAATTTAGCAACAAACTTCGCAACTTTTCCCAATACTTTCCTTTCAGAAATAAATGGGAACGATGGAAATATAACAAGCTAAATTTATTGCCGGCATTTGTATTTCATCATTCGAGAATCCCAGAGGTGAATGCAGTTTTTTTTTATTTCAATGCGATATTCGTAAGAAAGAATACAGCAGATACAGTGCGAAAATTTAAAAAGTTGAACTGTATTGCCCAACTGAATCAGCGTATATGAGAGTGATTACCACTGATTACTTTCATGCGCTGGTCCACAACTCGAACATATTTTTACCTGCGTATTATTTCCAATTCTTAAGCAAAATCATCACACGAAGATGACTAAATGGGTACCATAAGACCAAACCCATATAACCAGTAGAAGTTGATTTCACTAGCTTACTCAATAAATGCATCAGTGGTTAACCTAAAGCGATATAACAATTATTTCAAGGAAAGAAATACTCATGACATGGTGTACTGCCCAGTCCCAATGCCAAAACTGGCTCGCTGCATCGACAAAATCTAGGGATGTCTTTTAGTCGTACTACGTTTTGTTGAAATTCGAACATTTATATTCAGCAGTTACATCTGCTAGAAGTGACAACTACCGGGCGAGTTGGCCGTGCGCGTAGAGGCGCGCGGCTGTGAGCTTGCATCCGGGAGATAGTAGGTTCGAATCCCACTATCGGCAGCCCTGAAGATGGTTTTCCGTGGTTTCCCATTTTCACACTAGGCAAATGCTGGGGCTGTACCTTAATTAAGGCCACGGCCGCTTCCTTCCAACTCCTAGGCCATTCCTATCCCATCGTCGCCATAAGACCTATCTGTGTCGGTGCGACGTAAAACCCCTAGCCAAAAAAAAAAAAAAAAAAAAAAAAAAAAAAAAGTGACAACTGAATTCCATTCTAATGAAGTTCGTAACAATAGTGCGAAAGTTGCAAAAAAGAGAGTCTCTTAGTGGGTGATCAATTTAATGCCAAGAATAAACAGAAAATTATATTATGTTCTATTGTAAAATAAACTTTGATGGAGGAATTCAAATCCAAATTTTATTTAATGGAGTTGGCAGTGATTGCACGCGCGCGGAAAGGGGGCTAAAACATAACCAGGATATCCAAGATGATTTAAGCACAAGGAAAGTTGTTTTTATAATCATGTATATTAAAGAACCACGGCTAAAATATGATTAAAATACAATAATGTAAATGAGCATTACTTCATGAGCAATTTTATTTTGAACAAGGTCAATGTGGACACGAACTCAAGACAGTTTTCGTCGTAAAATCAGCAGGCAATGACCGGCGTGGCATAATAAGAAAAATTCCAAAATATGTTATTTTTGTTTTTTGAAAGCAAATGACTACAATGTATCTGCCTGTCAATTAGGCAAAATAATATTTTACACTGGAAGTGTAGTAATTTATTTTCATAAGCATATGTATCTTGAAAGAACTGCCTGAATTATGACGGACGGTTCATATGAATTAATATTAATGACTCCTCTTGAGCGTCTAAATATCTTACAAAACGAAGGGGAAAAGTGTTGGAGGCCATTTCAGAGCAATGTGTGTGGTCTCAGTGATTAGAACAGTCGAAGGATGACGTGCAAGTTGAACGAATTGCATTCCCAATCTCACTGCAAAGCTATAAAGATATGAGTACGCCATTTATTATGCAATGCAAGACTAAACAATCCATCACTCAAAAACGCGCATAAAGAGGTTACCAAAGACTCCGAGCTCCATCTATTTTGCATAATTAAGGTCATAATAAAGAAGCATTCTGACATTTCTTACGGGGAAGTTCGTTTACCGCCTGCCTGAGTAGGAGTATGGGGTATGGTTGCCATGGAAACGAGGGCGGGTCCACAGCGGTTGCCATAGAGATAAGCCTGCTGACCGGCTCGTGTTGCTTGGAGTTGTCAAACCTCTCACTTGTGAGTTACGTACAACTGAGCACAGCGTTCTGAACGAATGAACAAGTGAGCCGAACGCGAAGTGAAGGAGAAAGGAATGCAGGAATGTGGCAACACCGTGCAATGAACGTACAATGCTCCTCCCTCCAGCCTTATCTGTCAGAAAGCTTCTTTCAATATTGTAGACTTTCCCGGAGCGTTTCCACACTCACTGTTTAGGAAAGTTCCTCATTCATGTGCTAGGTCATATATTCGGTGGTCGTAATTAAATCTGCATAAGTTTAAGGATATTTTCCTTTTTGAATTCTACATAGTTTTAGCCCAACGTACTTAGATCAAATTCTACCGAGCGGAGGAGCCGAGCTCTGCATTCGGGTGATGAGTGGGCTCAAATTCCACTATCGGCTGTTCTAAGAATGACAGTAGTGATTGAAAACCAATCACCACTGATCTGCATTTAGGGCAGTCGCCCAGGTGGAAGATTCCTTATCTGTTGTTTTTCTAGCCTTCCTTAAAGGATTGTAAAGAAATTAGAAATGTATTGCACATCTCCCTTGGTTAGTTATTCCAATTACTAACTCCTCTTCCTACAAACGAATATTTGCCCCAATTTGTCCTCTTGAATTCCAAGTTCATCTTCATAATGTGATCTCTCCTACTTTTAAAAGACACCACTCAAACTTATTCGCCTACTAACGTCATTCCACGCCATCTCTTCACTGACAGCTCGGAACATACCGCTTAATCGACCAGCTTGTCTCCTTTCTCCCAAGTCTTCCAGTCCAAACTTTGCAACATTTCTGTAACGCTACGCTTTTGTCGGAAATCACCCAAAACAAATCGAGCTGCTTTTCTTTGGATTTTTTTCCGCTTCCACTTCAGTCCGCATTTTAATGACTGCTTTAAGCAACTAGGCATAAAATATTCAGTACACACTGAAGTAATTACAGTCCCTGCTGATGACGGTATTAACCTGGTACTGAAGACCATATGAACTCCGGAAGTTGGAAGTCCCGTTCCTTAATTTTCGGACTTCCTGACGCAGAATCGAACCCACGTCCTTCCGGGTGAACCGACGCGCCTTTATCGACTCGGTCAGGCAGCCCCTACTTACATGTGGTATCATTAGGATGTGTTTTGTATCTGTTTACAATTCGCATTACGTCGCAACGGCAGATAGATCTTATGGCAACGACGGGACAGTAAAGGCTTAGGGGTGGGAAGGAAGGGGCCATGGTCTTAATGAAGGTATAGCCACAGCATTTTCCTAGTGTGAACATGGGAAACCACGGAAAACCATTTTCAGGGCTGCCGAGAGTTGGGCTCGACACACTATCTCCCGCAAGCAAGCTCACAGCTGCGATGGGACCATTAGTATCCTCCAACATTACATCCTGAAAGACTCAGTCAGTCCCTATGACAGTAAAACCAAGGGTCAACGATTCGCAGCTATGCATTAATTCAAAACAGATATGCTTAACAAGCGCTTTCTTAGCTTTATTACTGTCTGCTGTGAAGAGGTTTTGTGTCGGTAGATACAACCGATCCTTTCTCTTCGACTTTGACCATCAGATGCTATCTTGTTTTCGAGATGTGTAAACACCTCCACATTATTTCAGCTGTTCACCTTGGAAGTCACAATACTGGATGTTGCGTGGTGCCGGCTAATTATAAGGACATTCGTCTTCGCCTTGTTCTTACTCATAATATAAGGAATTAAAAATGTGAATAATGAGCATCAGGAAAACAAAAAATATCCTATAAATTAAGTTCTTTAAATTTGCTTTGCGTCGCACCGGTAGAGGTACGTGTTATGGCGACGATGGGATAGGAAAGGCCTACAAGTGGGAAGGAAGTGGATTTTTTAACAATTGGCTTTACGTCGCACCAAGGGAAGGAAGCGATCGTGACCTTAAGGTTCAGTCCCAGCAGTTGCCTAGTGTGAAAATGGGAAACTACGGAAAACCGTCTTCAGGTCTGTCAACAGTGCCGTTCGAACGAAGTTGTGACACTTGCACGGAAATGGAATCCTTCTTCTGACTCACCAAGTACAATAGTTGGACAGAGTGAAGGGCTCCGTGCAAGAATCACTCCGCGCAAATGTCGCCATCCTACTTCTGACTCACCAAGTACTGTTAGATAGAGTGAAGGGCTCCGTGTAAATGTCACCATCCTACTTCTGACTCACCAGGTACTGTTAGGTAGAGCGAAGGACTCCGTGCAAGAATCACTCCGCGCAAATGTCGCCATCCTACTTCTGACTCACCAAGTACTGTTAGATAGAGTGAAGGGCTCCATGTAAAATGTCACCATCCTACTTCTGACTCACCAAGTACAATTGTTAGATAGAGTGAAGGGCTCCGCCCAAATGTCACCATTCTACTTCTCACTCACCAAGCACTGTTAGATAGAGTTAAGGGTTCCGTGCAAATGTCACCATCCTACTTCTGACTCACCAAGTACTGTTAGGTAGAGTGAAGGGCTCCGTGCGAGTGTTCCAACCCCGTTCAAACCCACAGTCTCCCAAATGCAAGCTGATGGCTGCATGACCCACACCGCGCAGCCAACTGCTCGGTTAAATAAACTGTATTATTTAGTATTTTAATCCACATGACTCAAATATAAAGCGTCCGTTAAACAATGACGAAATTGCATTTTAAGTAACTCTCGAAAAATAACAATCCCCCGGACATGATGGGACGGCATTTCACGAGCCAACTTGGATCTTAATTACCCTCATTTGTCGAGAAAACTGTAGAACATTAACGTCTTTAAAACTACTCAAGAACCAGAAACAAAGCAGCGGCGGGGCACGAGGTCTTACCATTACAGAACTCTGGCCTTCAGCCAACTCCTGAATGCTCTCTCTCAGATATTTATGACTTTATGCTAACTCATGCTATATGAACAGCAGTAAAAGTTACTACTCTCAAGTTCATGTGAAAAAATCATTAAAATAATAAAGAAAAACATATAAATGCCCATGTCGAAGCAGTGAAGATCCTTAAATTAAATCATGATTGCCTCATTCAAATACTCAGGAAGAAGAACTTTAACGTGAAGGACATTCGAATCATCGGCAATATTTATTATAATCTGACTGCTATCATAAAGGAAGGTAGGCTCTGAAGAGGTGGTTATAAAACGTGGCGTTAGGCAGGGTTTTGTCCTGTCTCCTAGGCTGTTTATCCAAACCAAACCAAACCCCATGGCGCAACAGCCCTAAGGGGCTATGACTTACCGAGCGACCACTGCTCAGCCCGAAGGCTTGCTGATTACGAGCTGTCGTGTGGTCAGCAAGACGGATCCTCTCGGCCGTTAATCTTGGCTTTCTAGACCGGGGTTTAACCAATATTCAGATGAAATAATACAAGCAACATTAGCGAAGGAAGCAGCAGGAATTAATGGAAAAACAATCAACAACTTAAAATTTGCAAATGACACATCGTTGTTGGCAGAAAACCTACAAGATTTTCAGCCAAGGGCCAACCGAGTCGTGGAGGCAAGTGACCAATAAGGCTTAACACTTAATGTTTGATGGTAGTATCCCGAATACAACACCAAGAGAGTTGGATGATCAATGGAGAGAGACAGTACAGCAAGTGACAAAATACAAGTATTTAGGATCAAATGTGAACTACAACTTTGACTGTGCTGAGGAAATAAAGTCCAGGATTGGCCGAGCCAGAAATGCATTCAATAAAATGAGGAGAGTGTTCTGTAGTAGATACCTTATTTTACATCTAAAATTAAAGTTCTGAGATGTTACGTCTTCTCGACCTTTTTCTATGGAATTGAGATCTGGAGCATAAAGAAAAGAGAAATGGACAGATTGGAGGCATCTGAGTTATAGACGTACAGAAGGATACTGCGGTAGTGTTGGACAGATAAAGGTCACAGACGATGAAGTAATGAGGCGAATGGGAAAGGGAAACGAAATATTAAATACACAAGAACCTCATTAATTCCGATCTCCGGTTTATCCGGATCGAAAATAACAATTTATTTTTACTTACACAGTATTTCTTTTACGGCGTCGACTCTTCTTGAATGTCTTTACCGGCAAGGATATTTTAAGGACAGGAATTGAAAGTAATTCGGCCACGGTCTATGAAAGGTACCGTCCCGGCGTTTGCCTGGAATTGAGAATGGAAAACCGTGGAAAACCATTCCCAGGACGGCCAAGGTGGGATTCGAACCCAAGCTCTTCTGAATACAGTGCACTATTAAATCCCTGATGGTGAAATCGAAAATGAAACCAGCACTCCATCAGAAGAAACAATGACTCATGGAGAGGCAACAACGCAAATGGACAAATTGATGGCCTATTTAGGATCCTTGACTGAAACCACACCGGCAGAACTGTTAGTAAAACGTCTTCGTGATCGTGCTGCGCGAGAACGCTATATAAATATAAAACAGAAAATCTTACATTATTTTAGTGCATAAGACAGAGTCGTAAATGTAAGAGAAGTGTTCTTATATTTTTATGTATAATTGAAAACAGGTGTTACTGTACAAGTTATTAGATTATATAATATGTACTGTATTTGTGTTTTTGTTTTTCAGATTATCCGGATTTCCGATAATCCAGATCAGTTACGGTCCCACTTAATCCGGATAAACGAGGTTCTTGTATACTGTCAAAATCAGAAAGCTCCAGTATCTCGGTCATGTGATGCGAGGAGATAAATGCCATCTACTGCAGCTGGTCATTCAAGAGAAGATACAAGGCAAAAGAGACCAGGAAGAAGACTCATTTCTTGGATTGATAAGCTGAAAACTTGGTTCAACTGTTCCCCTATTGAGCTGTTACGCGCTACATCATCTAAAGCAAGAATCTCTATGATGATTGCCGACCTAAGAGGATATGGCACTGGAAGAAGAAGAACAATCATATTGGTTTTGCGAGAATCACAGTGGTTTCCAAAGACTATAGCGTGTGCTAAAATTACACTCCGGGAAATTAAAAGAAGAACACCATGGATTTGTCGACCCAGCAGAGGGAACTTTTACTGACACACTCTTGAGGACGTATACAACACATTATCACACCGACAGAGCCATACGTATTTTGAGGACAGTTGTCTCCCTTTGCAGCAATGCAAGCTGCAATCCTCACATGGAGACGATCATAGATTTGACGAATGTAGTCTCACGGAATGGCCTGCCATTCAATTTCCACCTTGTGCCTCAGTTGGGCCATATTTCCCGCCATTCGTGCAGACCGTGGAAGACGACGTTATATCCGGTCCCAAACATGCTCAATGGGGAACAGATCTGGTGATCGTGAAGGCCAGGGCAGCTGACGTGCACCTTGTAGAGCACGTGATACATGTGGATGTGCAATGTCCTGTTGGAAAACACGTCGCCTTGTTCGTGCAGACCGCGGAAGACGACGTTATATCCGGTCCCAAACATGCTCAACGGGGTACAGATCTGGGGATCGTGAAGGCCAGGGCAGCTGACGTGCACCTTGTAGAGCACGTGATGCATGTGGACGTGCAATGTCCTGTTGGAAAACACATCGCCTTGTTCGTGCAGACCGCGGAAGACGACGTTATATCCGGTCCCAAACATGCTCAATGGGATACAGATCTGGGGATCGTGAAGGCCAGGGCAGCTGACGTGCACCTTGTAGAGCACGTGATACATGTGGACGTGCAATGTCCTGTTGGAAAACACATCGCCTTGTTCGTGCAGCCCGCGGAAGACGACGTTATGTCCGGTCCCAAACATGCTCAATGGGGTACAGATCTGGTGATCGTGAAGGCCAGGGCAGCTGACGTGCACCTTGTAGAGCACGTGATACATGTGGACGTGCAATGTCCTGTTGGAAAACACATCGCCTTGTTCGTGCAGACCGCGGAAGACGACGTTATATCCGGTCCCAAACATGCTCAATGGGATACAGATCTGGGGATCGTGAAGGCCAGGGCAGCTGACGTACACCTTGTACAGCACGTGATACATGTGGATGTGCAATGTCCTGTTGGAAAACCGCCCTGTTGGTGCATGAACGGTAGAACGACGGGTTTGGACGCACCGTGCACTGCTAATATGTTCCCTCGACGATCACTCGGGGAGACGACCAGTGCAGGATATGGCTCCCCACACCATGATGCCGGGTGTTGGTCTTGTATGCCTCTGTCGTATACAATCCAGACATTGGCTCTCACCTGCACGACGCCACACATGCGTACGACCATCACTGGCACACAGGCAGAAATGACTCTCATCGCTGAAGACGACACGTCTCCATTCTTCCTCCCATAAGCGCCTATCGCGACACTACTGGAGGCGGGTTGAATGATGACGGGGTGTGAGCGGAAGACGCCCTAACAGCACAACAGGATCGTAGCCCTGCTTCACGGAGGTTGCGAATGGTCCTCGCTGATACCCCCGGAGTAACAGTGCCCTTAATTTGTTGTGAAGTCGCGGTGCGGTCCAATACGGCACTTCCTGGTTTTGGCGTACATCTGTGCGACGCCACTATCCGAACCCAGGCTAATGGGCATGTGCACCTTCTGCTGACCACTGGCGACAACATCGATGCACTATGGAGACCTCTCCAGTGTTGCGCAATTCTGCGGTTTGACCGCCCGGTCTCCCGTTCAAACTCCGTCAGTTGCACAGACGGTTCACGTGCACGCTGTCGCGGCACGCTAACAATGTTGCAGACACAGACAGAGCTGCGTACGCCACGGCAAAATGGCTGCCACTAGCTCAGGCGGGGACCAACTGTTGCGCAGCTTGCAACATTCCACGGCTGATAACGCGGTTCCTGGTGTGTCCACAGCACTGCACGTTTGCTCATCGCATGCACTGCCCTCTCGTAATGTCACGTGCAAGTAAGGCAGGCCGTATTCACTTGAGCCATGGTGCTCTTTATTATTTTCCCGAAGTGTATTATTAAAAACTGGATGCTCTTCCTAACACTGCGTCATTTTTCAGGTGAAAATTCGACCCCGATTCCAATCTCGACCAAAGCGCTAATTAATGATAATAAGCATTTATGTAATGAACACCATATGTATGGCATAAAGATCAATGGCGAGTGCAAAAGAGAGAGAGAAATGCCACACATGAATTAGGAATGTTCCAACACAAGACCTACCTGGGTGTTAGTCGACACTTGCAAAAACTCCACCTACATGAGATTCCACGTCAACGAAGCTGACGCAACTAGATGAATCTTACCTGAAACAAGAAACGAGAAAACAATTATAAGATTATGAAGATAGACCCCAGCATTCTGTAAACTGTGTGTAGATGTGATGGTGTCTACAATGCCAAGATAATACTAACTGGGCCGCTCAATCTACTGTAAGATATAGTGAAAAATTCGGAAATACTTAAGAGACGTGTGAATTTGTATAGCACGATGTTGTTATGTTCAGCGAGTAGTAAGCTCAACCTATAGTATTGTAAGCCGTAGTTATAAGCACTGAAAACACTTCAGTTGTATGTGAATTTGTATGTGATGCTGCTGGATTTAGAATGTTAAACTAGTACTATTTCTTGTGTCCGACTCGTTGACTGAACGGTCAGCGTACTGGCCTTCGGTTTACAGGGTCCCGGATTCGATTTCCGGCCGCGTCGGGGATTTTAACCTTAATTGGTTCGGGGGCTCTGTGTGTGTGGCGTATTCAACATTAGAAATCATCGTAGGTAGGGCCCTCATCTTCACAGACATGCAGGCCACCTAACAGGCCGTCTAATAGAAAAATACCTGCACCAGGCCTATCCGGAGACCATACGCCATTATATATTTATTTTTTTTGCTAGGGGCTTTACGTCGCACCGACACAGATAGGTCTTATGGCGACGATGGGAAAGGAAAGGCCTAGGAGTTGGAAGGAAGCGGCCGTGGCCTTCATTAAGGTACAGCCCCAGCATTTGCCTGGTGTGAAAATGGGAAACCACGGAAAACCATTTTCAGGGCTGCCGATAGTGGGATTCGAACCTACTATCTCCCGGATGCAAGCTCAGAGCCGCGCACCTCTACGCGCACGGCCAACACGCCCGGTACGCCATTATTATTACTATTTCTTGTAGTATTTACTTTCCATGGAATTACTTGTTGTACTCTCGTTGTAGTTGTTATTGTTGTTGAGAAATTATGTTTTAACTTTACTGTTAGTAATCATTGCCATCGGGATATTTCCCAACTGCAATTTATTTGATATTAGTAACTGAAATATTGCACTCGGCTAGAAATAGCCACACGAAATTAAACTGAAATATTAAGTTAAATGCAAAGTTCTAATAACAAACACGTGACGTATAACCGAAAGTCTATTATACTGAAAACTAATAGAGATTAATACTTTAGGCAGGGAAAGCGTGTTGAAAGAAGAGAGAATTAAGAAGTACTCGATTTATTCATTCCATTTTTCATCACTTCAGCGCTCGGTCACGTTTAAGACAGGTTGTCCGCCTTCCCCTCTCGCATGAATAGAACCTACCTGTATGGTGGGAACGGAGAACAGCGCTGTGCACTTTGCATGTACAGTGCGGTGCGGTGCGCTGCGGGCCGGACAAAGAGTATATAAATAAAGCCATTTCTAGGAAAAGAAAGAAAGAAAGAGAAAGAGCACGTGCGGTACTTTGGAAGCTGTTCAACACAAGGCAGTAAACGGATTCCTGGCCGTTCTCTTCTTCCCCCGCGGCCGGCTCTCATAGAATCTACCACATGACGCAAGGTCATTGAAGGCGATTTCCGCTCTCGGGAATAACAAATACATGACATCTCCCGTACCAGAGCTGTGTTAATAGACTCTCATGAACCGAAAAACTCACACATTTATAACTTCTCCTCCTTCGTATTTTATTATTATTATTATTGTTATTATTATTATTATTATTATTATTATTATTATTATTATTATTATTATTATTATAACGGAGGAACCGTAATAAAAGAAAATTAGTATGTGGTGGAGTAGGCCCCTCGTGAACTAAGGAATTTCACAAATCAGTACAATATTAGACTATCTTATCACTTAATGTAATCTTTGATTATGGCATCCACTTGAACGGAAGCATGCAAGTGCATTATTATACTGAGGAATGTTCCGGAAGTAATTTTTGGTTTTTACTATCATCCCTTTCTTAACTGAAAATTACAGCATATCATAATGACAAAACAAGCGTCCCAGCGGCGGCAATGATGGCGCGTATTTTCCTACAGGAACAGTATTTGCAAATCGCACACTTCGTTCAATACAGGAACAGTATTTGCAAATCGCACACTTCGTACAATTTCTATAAACTCATTCTTTTAAAAAATTATCGATATGCATGAAGTGAGAGTGTAATTGTCACTGCTAATATCTATTCTCTTTCTTTTGAATGCTCATTTGTCACGGTCGGTTACTTGTGCGCGCCGCAAAAGGGATCTACACTACCGGAGTAATTATGGTAATGTCAATGAAGAAAATTACGTGGCCAATGATCTACACATTGAGACATAGACCGCGTTAGAAAACATTGAAGCGTTCGTCACCCATCACCTCCAAGAAAAGAAAACAGAAATGGATGGCGACGATGACTTGAATGAAGACGATGAAGAAGATGGTTTTTGTAACGTGAACTCCTACCCACATGCCCTATCAGCCGTAAAGGAAATTCAGTCTATTTCGCTAACGAAAAATGAAGCGGAATTGTTCGACATTATTTGCCATGCCCGTATTTTGACTGAGAACTGTTCTACCAGCGTACAATTCTGGATTACTGGAAGAAGTAAATGGCAGTACTGTACTACATTCAGAACAAGAACAGACCTGTGTTAGTGCTGATGAAATAGTGTATATAAGTGTGTGAATAGTGCCATTATTATCTACTAGCGCACAAAATCATATAAATCTATTGCTGGATTATTTAATGGAGGTATGTACTCATGATTTTTATTTTATTCTTTAACCACCTTTATAAAACGGAATTCAGCACACAGCGGAAAAATTCTGGTCGCTTGGGTTTCCGTTAAGGACAGGTTTTACCGTATTAAGAAACTGAGCGGTGTAGTTTCCCGTTGCTTTCCTCGTCGAGCCAGAATGTGCTATTACGTATTAGTCAGCCAAACCCACTAACATGTATTCACCAACTGACCGTACGGCACTGGCAGCATAAGAATTGTCGTTATACCACCCCGTCTGCAGTTAATCGCACGGTCCAGCGTACGCATCAATAGTACTCTTCATAAATTCAGTATCACACTGTACGATTACAATGGTTGTAGTATCTAATCACCACGACTGAGTGCTTCAAAGCGAACCAAGTTTCCTGTTGTACGTTTATCCTGGGCAGAAGAAATGTTGCTTCAGAAATATGATAAGAACTCTGTATGGGGTGGTTGAAAAAAATTGTAACTTGTGCATTACACTACGAGTACATGTAGGTACAACTTATAAAAATGTCATTACGATCAGACAAGTAGCTTTCCATTACTGTATACCCTATATTTTTTAGTGAGCGGTTCATGTAGAGAAGAAGCCAAAAGCCCGGATAATATTTACTGCAACCACAAATAAAAAAATAATTCTTCTTGTTGTTTGAGTTATTAGTCCATAGATTGGTTTGATGTAGCTTCCACGCCACCCTATCCTGTGTTAACATTTCCATTCCTACGTAACCGCCGCATCCTACATCTGCTCCAATGTGCTTGTCATATTCATACCTTGGTCTACCTATGCCGTTCTTACCGTCTACGCTTCTTCAAAAACTAACTGCGTAAGTCCTGAGTGTCTTAAGATGTGTCCTATCATTCTATTTCTTCTTCTCGTCAAATTTAGCCAAATAGATCTCCTCTCACCAATTCTATTCCGTATCTCTTCATTCGTGATTCGATATATATCCATAACATATTCTGCAACACCACATTTCAAAAGCTTCTATTCTCTTTCTTTCTGAGCTAGTTATCGCCCATGTTTCACTTCCATATAGGGCCAAGCTCCAGACGAAAGTCTTCATAAACGTCTTTCTAATTCCTATATTAATGTTCGAAGTGAGCAAATTTGTTTTCTTAAGAAAGGCCTTCGTTGCCTGTGTTAGTCTGTATTTTATGTCCTCCTTACTTCTGCCATCGTTAGTTATTTTACTACCCAAGTAACAAGATTCATCTACTTCCTTTAAATAATTAATGAACCTAAAAACAATTTGTCTTATACGCTGTAATGCATCATTAAACAAGAAAAATATTGGTATTACACTTTTTTAAATAGGCCCGTTGGTTCATTTGTAATGAACGCTTAAACTCGAGTGGCCATACCTCAGAACGCTCATTTTTTCAAGGGCCGATGGCCAAGATCTTAGGTCCCTTTAAACAACAAGCCTTATCATTTTGTCAAAGATGAGACTGTGGAAGGGAGATCTATGAAAGCAACAAACTTGCTGTAGCCCATACCATAAGATACAGTAAAGACTACATATTTAACGGAGATGGATCTAGGTTTTCCTGGACTGTAAGAAGAACGAATTACGAGAAGCTTAACATCGTGATTATGCAAAGGAGTGACGCGACGTGCGTTGTTGACACGCACTGAACCATGCAGTAGACTTGTCTGGCTCATGGTCGTTTAGCTTGAAAAGTAGGTTATCCTTACGCGTTATGCGAGGACACGCATGACATGGCATGCCTTGCCTCGTCTAGCGATAGCTTATTCTTCATCTGACATAGCCTTCAACAAGGATGTTGAACCGCTTTTAGCCAACAGGCTGGCGGAAGCAGCCCGCTTATCGATTAGCTGCAATTCTACTTCATCATTCGTAGTCTTTTAATGGGATATATGAGCTATTATTACCGCTGCTATCGCTCAAGTGGAAGTTAAACGAACCCTACCCAAGCGGGGATTCCCTCCAAAAAGCGAATACACCGAGAACAATTTTGTTGCGTACAATACTATATCCTCTATTTACATCTACTAGGAACTTGACTTTTCTAATCAGGCTCGAGTAAAAATGGATTTTTTTAGTGAGAATTATTTAAAGCTAACGTATTGAAAATAAGAAGAAATGAAAGTCAATCTTCGATAAATAACTGGAAAATAAACTAGAATTGAAAACATAATGATGAATGCATATCAATCTAAAATAAACATCCAATTCAACTTAAGATATTGAAAACATTCCAAAATCCAACCAATGATTAGGATTCAAAAAGACGACGGACGATGAACAACGATTATGATCTGAAAACAATCAGTGGATCCGCCCCGCAATGCCTCACATCCCCATACAATGGTATGAACTGAACAAGGGACTGCTTCCAAAACAAAATCCTAAATCGATGATGCTTGTTTGACTAAAGAGGTCCAAAATCAATGTCATCGGCCCCTCATAATGGTACTAATCCTGGTAAAGTAGAACCATTCGTGTTCCTTATATAGTGGTACCAATCACATGTAATGTACTACTCATAGGCTTCTCGCAGACCTATGGTATTTCTTACATAAGGACACCACTCACAGGCAAAACAGATCCATGGTGTTCCTCACATAGTGGTATTAATCACAGGCTTCTCCCAGACCTCCGGTGTTCCTGACATAGTGGTACTAATCAAACGCAAGGTAGACTCATGGTGGCGCTCACATAGTCATACTAATCATGGGCAACGTAGACCCACGGTGTAGTTCACATAGTGGTACTAATCATAGGCAAAGCAGACCCACGCTGGCGCCTACATAGTGGTACTAATCATAGGCAACGTACACCACGGTGTCGCTCAAATAGTCATACTAATCATACGCAAAGTAGAACCACGGTGTGGTTCACATAGTGGTAATCAGAGGCAACGTAGACCCATGGTGTCGCTCACATAGTGGTACTAATCATAGGCAACGTAGACCCACGCTAGCGCCCACATAGTGGTACTAATCATAGGCAACGTAGACCACGGTGTCGCTCACATAGTGGTCCTAATCGCAATTAAAGTAGACCCATGGTGTTCCTCGCGTCATCGTACTAATCACAGGTAATCTCATGGTTCAAAATCCATCATCCATTGATCGCCCCTTTTAGACGCCTATTAATACGACCAGGGAATACCGTGGGTGTATTATTCATCTACGTCCCCCATCCATAGGAAGTATCAATTATACAAAATCCATTAGAAACGTTTAGAATTATGTTTGTACCAAGAGGTGCATTTCTCTTTTTGACCTTAATTAAGGTTCATTCCCGGTATTTGCCTCTATCATCTGCCTGAAAAATGGGAATCCAGGGAATATCTTTTAGCTGCCGACGGCGGGGTTCGAACTACATAGACAACTCCCACGATCTTGCATGATTCAGTGAAAGGATCACGTTATAGGCGAAATCGCCCCGTCCATATTTAATTTTTTTAAATTGTATTCCTTTTAAAGGTTAGGTAGCTGTTCCTGGCAGTATATAGTTTGAAGAATTAAGTGGGAACGTTCTTTTTTTTTTTTGCTTTACGTCGCACCGACACAGATAGGTCTTATGGCGACGATGGGATAGAAAGGCCTAGGAATGGGAAGGAAGCGGCCGTGGCCTTAATTAAGGTACAACCCCAGCATTTGCCTGGTGTGAAAATGGGAAACCACGGAAAACCATCTTCAGGGCTGCCGACAGTGGGGCTCGAACACACTATGTTCCGATTACTGGATACTGGCAGCACTTAAGTGACTGCAGCTATCGAGCTTGGTCAAATATTTTAGTCATTCGTTTTTCTAGTTATGTGTACTTAAAAAAATCAAAAGGATGAAAAGTAGACATGGGCACACTGTGTGTTGGCACAGCTTTTGAAAGAGGTTTTCAACCTTGTCTAAACAGTGGTTTAATTCTATGCCGCTTTTTTTTTGTTCCCCAACTCGAAAAACCGAGGGAAGGAGGAAGGGAGGAAGGGGAGAAGGAAGAAGTATGACAACAAGGCAAAGAAGCACGCTTGCGAAATAGTTGCATCTCCATCTCAAGATAACAAAAGTCAGCTGAAGGGAAAGTTATACAAAAAAGAAGTCCTGAAAGCATCACACACACACACACAAAAAAGGTAAAATACGACACTGGTATGAGGTCGCCCGAAGCAGAGGGCTCCATGTGTGCATCAGGCACATGAGAAAGACACGGAGTCGAGAGATCTGCAACTCTACCAGAGCACGTCATTTTCCCAAGGATGCTCCCGTGGCTATTAAGTTGAACCTCGTCGTTATTCCTAGAAAAACCGCACGTAATAATATTTCAGCTTAAAACTCTGTCCTCTAAGGTGCAGTGCTACATGAACTATATTATTTTTCGAGATACATATATACCGGGTGGTTCACCAGCTCCTTGCGAATCAGTTTTATGCATTCCTTCACATTTACTACCGATGTCTTTCCAACTGTAGTAAATGTGAAGGGATGCATAAAACTGGATCGCAAGGGGCTGGTGGACCACCCGGTATGTGCTGCGGGTCGGTGTTTCTCCCCTCAACACTGTCACAACGATATTTCGAACTGCAACGACGACATATTCTAGAGTAAATATTTCACAAAAAGAATGCTACAAGTAATGGAATAATGTAATGTTCTATTTGGTAAATTTTGAGTGGGTTTTTGAATGGTTGTCTTGTAATTATGTTACGCTACAAAAGGGTGTGAGAAAACAATGGCAAACTACCTCATTCCTCACCCTGCCTAATAGACCGCATTTTGGCAGAGCTATGGATTTTGCTGTTCCTCCCATAACCCCATATTTTTCTGGTGGTACTTTTTCAGAAACCAACCAGCTTTCGGGCTGAAACCTAAGAGACATATAAGAGAATACTCTAAGTGATTTTCTATCAATTTCGTATGAATTACTAGGCGTCTCATTGTAAGTATTATACTATTCTGTCTGGCCTCTTTATCATGCTATTGGTGTCAGAACTTCATATGTATTTGGCCCAGTTTTATGGCCGGATGCCCTGCCTGACGCCAACCCTAGAGTAGGAAAGTGTCCACTTGTATCTATGGTGGTGTGGTGTGTTGCAAACAGACGGACAGAAGTATATTAATATGAATTCCGTTGCCGAGCCAGTGGAATTAACCACACACAAGTAAATTCACCAGTCCGGCGAAGAACCGAACCCGGGGCCCTCTGAAGAGAAGCGCAGTATGCTGAGTGGTGGTGGCGATAATTGTTTTAGGAGGAAGTACAACTTGCCAAACGTCCTTTCTTAACACTAAATAAGAAGGGAAAAGGAAGAGGTCTGAAATTTCGACGAAAGAAGTGGTGGTGGTGATAATTGTTTTGAGAGCAAATATAACTAGGTAACCATCTTCTATACAATACTAATCAGAGAAAGAGAAAAATTCCTCATTCCCGCTGCATTCATCCTCTGTTTTCCTGTTCAATTGTTCCCCTCGAATTCCCGGCAAGCGCATCATTTTCACTGACTTTATTATCACTTGTAATGTAAAGCTAGTAGTAAGCTAAACTTATAGTATTGTAAGTCGTAGTGTTCTGCACTAGAAATAAGTTGTGTACGAATTTGTATATGACGATGCTGGATTTATAATGTTAAACAAGTAGTATTTCTTGTAATATTTTCTTTCCATGGAATTGCTTGTTGTACTCTTGTTTTTCTTGTTGTTGAGTACTTATGTTTAAAATTTATTATTACACTACTGTGTGTGACCATTACCACCGGGATATTTCCCAACTGCGATGTATTTGTTAATAATAAAAAATAAAAATACATATTCCAGCTCCCACTTTGGTATTTTTATTATTTAATGCCGATTTTTGACGGCAGACTTCAAGAATAAAACTAGGAAAATGAAAACTAACCACGTAACAAAAATATCATCTGTATTCGGTAAACAAACACTTAAAGCAATAACACTAACATCGAATGATATGACAAAAGCACCTCAGAACCAGCCAAGCCGCGTGGCGATAGTATCCTTGTGGCATCGCTGAGATCGTTGCCATGGAAACCAGCCATTTTCGAGTAGCGCTAGTGAAGCTTTTTCTCGCTACTAGCGCTAAGCGTTTGACTCAAATTCTCGTGGGCCCTAGTATAGTAGATTACAAGCCAAAGATGAAGGGGCTGCTAGAAGAGAATAGCTTCATAAATTATGGTGAACCTCGTCATATAGCTAACTGATCCCAGAGGCTGACTGACTGTGTAAGCCACGAAGGAACGAGGATTGCAAGCAATAACGGCTTCAGCAAAACACTTCACATGGAACAGGTCAGCCTTCACCGTACTAGCGCAGTAACTCTTCCTGGCAGACAAACCAGTTGCAATCGACACTTGCTAGGAGATAAATGAACAAAGCACGGAAATCCCGCTCGTAAAAACTGGTCAACTGATTAAAATTACAACGCATCGCACTCTCGAAAGGCTAAATCCCAACTAGAATGATCCCAGGGTCATCTTTTATGACCAAACTTACTTCCTGCAACTTCTCTTTTATAACTGAAATCTAAAAAAAAGAGCTAGAATACCTTAACTAGTATTTCACTTCATCGATTAAGGAATACGATGATTCGATATCATTTTGTGTGAAAGTTATACAAACTCATTTTTTTAAATTACGACTTTGCAGAAGGAAATTTGAAAAAGGAAAACAGGCAGACTCGTCGCTGTATGGAGGTTGCTTACATATTACATAATACCGTCTGCGTCTTGCATTACGACTTTAACCAAACAAAACTGAACTGATTCGGTTGAAATTAAGCAGTAAACATGATTAAAAGAGAGTCCGGCTGTAATTCTGCGCTGAAAGATGACAATAATGCTTCAACCCTGAGGCAGCCTACATAATTTCCAGCAAGCTAATAAAATAAAAATAAAGTAATAATCATATGGCCTCAGTTACAGAGTTGAAGATCATTCATGCGCCCTATCTTCCAATTTCGAAATTCGATTGTTGCCGTTGTGGCAATTCACTAGTAGTTAGTCCTGATATTAACATTAATGTTATTTGCTTTACGTCCCACTAACTACTTTTACGGTTTTCGGAGACGCCGAGGTGCCGCAATTTAGTCCCGCAGGAGTTCTTTTACGTGCCAGTAAATCTACCAACGCGAGGCTGTCGTATTTGAGCACCTTCAAATACTACCGGTCTGAGCCAGGATTGAACCTGCCAAGTTGGGGTCAGAAGACTAGCGCCTCAACCGTCTGAGCCACTTGGCCCGGCATTCCTGATATTATTATTATTATTATTATTATTATTATTATTATTATTATTATTATTATTATTATTATTATTATTATTATTACTATAATTCTTAGGCAGCTCACAGTTGTAACCAAGGATCATTGTAAGTATCTAGGTGTTAATATAAGGAAAGATCTTCACTGGGGTAATCACATAAATGGGATTGTAAATAAAGGGTACCGATCTCTGCACATGGTTATGAGGGTGTTTAGGGGTTGTAGTAAGGATGTAAAGGAGAGTGCATATAAGTCTCTGGTAAGACTCCAACTAGAGTATGGTTCCAGTGTATGGGACCCTCACCAGGATTACCTGATTCAAGAACTGGAAAAAATCCAAAGAAAAGCAGCTCGATTTGTTCTGGGTGATTTCCGACAAAAGAGTAGCGTTACAAAAATGTTGCAATGTTTGGGTTGGGAAGAATTGAGAGAAAGAAGAAGAGCTGCTCGACTAAGTGGTATGTTCCGAGCTGTCAGCGGAGAGATGGCGTGGAATGACATTAGTAGACGAATAGGTTTGAATGGCGTCTATAAAAGTAGGAAAGATCACAGTATGAAGATAAAGTTGGAATTCAAGAGGACAAACTGGGACAAATATTCATTTATAGGAAGGGGAGTTAGGGATTGGAATAACTTACCAAGGGAGATGTTCAATAAATTTCCAATTTCTTTGAAATTATTTCGGAAAAGGCTAGGAAAGCAACAGATAGGGAATCTGCCACCTGGGCGACTGCCCTAAATGCAGATCAGTATTGATTGATTGATTGATTGATTGATTGATTGATTAGCCTATTTTTTTTACATTCTTAGACTAAGCTATCATTACATCGGTCTGATTTCAGATTTTTTGTTTGCAACAAGGAGTGAATACTGGATGGACTCAGAGTATCTAATTCAGAAACAAGAAGTGACAGACATGAAAGTAGAAAAAATGATTGCGTGTAGAAAGAGATGAGAACAACGGAAAACGACATACGCAATCACATAAAGGCGAAGCGAGGAACTCGATGGATGAAACTGTGCCTAGGAATTGGTCTCAACTGTGGGGTCATGTTAGACCTATGGAGGAGGACTGCTTACCTTGCCGATATGTTTTTCATAATAATAATAATAATAATAATAATAATAATAATAATAATAATAATAATAATAATAATATTATTATTATATTATATTATTATAATATAATATATTATATAATAATATATAATATATATAATATATATATAATATAATATATTATTATAATATAATATAATTATATTATTATAATATTATTATTATTATTATTTTAATTTACTGATTTGATAGTGAACGAAGCGGTGGGAGACAAAGGCGACGATGGTTAGACTCTGTTTCAAATTACCACCGAGTGAGCTGGCCGTGCGGTTAGGGGCGCGCAGCTGTGAGCTTGTATTCGGCACACAGCAGGTTTGAATCCCACTATCAGCAACCCTGAACATAGTTTCCCGTGGTGTCCCACTTTCAAACCAGGAAAATGCTGGGGCTGTACCTTAATTAAGGCCATAAGACCTATCTGTGTCGGTGGGACGTGAAGCAAATAAAAAAAAAAGTTTAAAATGATCTATAAAAAGTTGGTGCTAGGTTGTCACACTTGTAACGGCCGCAGGGTTTTTAGGGTTTCATAGATTTACTTTTTAAATTTCTTATTCTATACAAATGACCACAACGTATTCTCAACTACAACTAACCTCCAGCGGGCGAGTCAACACAGCGTCACCTTATAACAGAGTATCAATCAATCAATCAATCAATCAATCAATCAATCAATCAATCAATCAATCAATACTGATCTGCATTTTGGGCAGGTGGCAGACTCCCTATCTATTGTTTTCCTAGTCTTTTCTTGAATGATTGCAAAGAAATTGGAAATTTATTGAACATCTCCCTTGGTGAGTTATTCTAATCTCTAACTCCCCTTCCTATAAACGAATATTTACCCCAATTTTTCCTCTTGAATTCCAACTTTATCATCATTATCTTTCCTACTTTTAAAGACACCACTCAAACTTATTCGTCTACTGATGTTACTCCACGCGCTTGGAACATGCCACTTAGTCGAGCAGCTCGTCTCCTTTCTCCCAAGTCCTCCCAACGCAAACTTTGCAACATTTTTGTAACGCTACTCTTTTGTCGGAAATCACCCAGAAAAAAACGAGTTGCTTTTCTTTGGATTTTTTTTGCCCAATTCTTGAATCAATTAATCTTGGTGAGGGTCCCGTACACTGCAACCTTACTCTAGTTGGGGTCTTACCAGAGACTTATATGCCCTCCCTTTTACATGCGTATGACTTCACATATTCAGGACAAATTCTGCCTTACTTCGGAGCGCTATTTCATAAAAAGTACGTTTCATATATATATTTATTTATTTACTTTTTGCAACAGATAGCCACCTCTTTTATCTGTCAATTGAGAAGTGAAACATCGTAAGTTAAATATACGCGTTCTATCCAACCACTGTCCGACTCGTTGGCTGAATGGTCAGCGTACTGGCCTTCGGTTCAGAGGGTCCCGGGTTCGATTTCCGGCCGGGTCGTGGATTTTAACCTTCACTGGTTAATTCCAGTGGCCCGGGGGCTGGGTGTTCGTGCTGTCCCCAACATCCCTGCAAATCACACACCACACATAACACTATCCTCCACCACAATAACAAGCAGTGTCCTACAAATGGAAGATGCCGTCCACCCTCATCGGAGGGTCTGCCTTACAGGGGATGCATTCGGCTAGAAATAGCCACACGAAATTATTATTATCCAAACACTAAAAGCGTCTTAAAATTTGTATTTCCATGTAGGCATACCCATTGCCGAGGAACGTAAGTCTACGTTAAAACAGGAGGTGTGGAGAAAAGCGAGGCCTGGCCAGAGAGTAGGCGTAACCTACTAGGTGGTCCGCCCCTCCCCTTCAGGGAGGGGAATGAAAACTTGTAATGATGGTGATGATGAAAAGAGAGGTCATATATCTAGTTCAAAACTCTGAAGAGGGTTTTGGAGGGGCTTAGTTCATTTCCAGAGACTGAATGTTGAAGGGCATAACAGCCTATAATAATGAAGATGTGTTTATGTTATTATTAAGTCACTGTCCATGCAGTGTCAGCCACTGGCGCCACTTGGAAGCCAGGATATGCCGGCAGTAGTCAAGTGGTAAAGTGGTTGTGGTTTGAGGAGAGCGGCAGCTGGAGGATATAATTCAAGAGTAGCGCGCGCGCTTCGGCCTGACACGTGGCAAGTTGGGCTCAACCACGCGTTATGTGCTGTGGTGTATTTGCATTACTGCACACTAATATACAGTACACGATTCGACGAATGCTAGGTCGACCCAGGGACAGGTGGCACAAACCGAGCGAGGGTGTCACTTTCCTGACAGTTCGATTTATCGGAAATAATAATAATAATAATAATAATAATAATAATAATAATAATAATAATAATAATAATAATAATAATAATAATAATGTAATTAAACATAATGTCTATGTTAGGTTGGGTTTGGTTTTCACCAATATTTTGCCAGCGTGTTTGAAGATTGAGTTTTATTTCCACATGGGGCATGGATGGTTGCATAGTTTGAAGACACAGACCTCCTTGGGATCGTGATATGGTTCATTCCGGAATATTTTCCCGTGGAAACCGTGGGCAGCGAACCTTGTGTAGAGATGGCGGAGCTCGAAATTCGGTCATTGCCAGGTTTGTATTTTCATCGCTTCTGCGTCCATTAATTCTCTCGGTATCTGGCTGGTTTTGCTATGTCTATAAGAACGATAATTAACGAACAGAATCTTTAAATTCATCCGCAAGAGGAGGACCGAGCCGGAGGAAGTGAAGTTGAACATGAAGTGGGGTTATACGGGTATCATGGACAAAAATCAATTTAGACAACACGTCATCTAAAAGTTCCGCTGTTACAAGGAGTCTGGGGAAACGCTATTGAAAAAACAGGAAGATCCTATACAGAAGTGAAGGAAGTAGAAGAAAGGATAGACAGATACAGAGAGAGAGAGGGGGCTAAAAAATACTGCAGACTGACGAAAGAGGCTCACAGACGGCTGAACAAAAAAATTAAACAAATAATAATAATAATAATAATAATAATAATAATAATAATAATAATAATAATAATAATAATAATATAATTGCTCTAAACCGCAAAGCCCCATTGAAACCAAGGAACCCTTACTCAGGTACCCAGATTCCAGACCACCCGATAGAGATGAAATCAAGCGCCACATTGCCCGTCTCAAAAATAACAAAGCGCCGGGGGAAGACTCAGTAGCAGCACTATGGAAATATGCCCCAGAGGAATCACTTGATATCTTGCAAAAGCAAATAGAAGAAATTTGGTACAAGGAGACCCTACCCGAAGATTGGAAAATAGCTTTGATCCATCCATAACACAAAAAAGGCAGCATGAAGAACATCAACAACTACAGAGGAATATCTTTGCTACCCGTGACTTACAAAATTCTATCACTTGCCATCCTGGAGCGTTTGGAAGCACAAGTCGAACATCAAATAGGTGAATACCAAGGAGGGTTCAGAAAAGGTCGCCCAACAGCTGAACAGATACAAAATCTCAAAACGATCATCAGATATTGTACACTAAGGTCCAAGCAGTATGTGTCTGTCTTTGTGGACTTTAAGAAAGCGTACGACTCCATTGACCGGGAAGTCCTGCTAAACATCTTAAATGAATTTGGAGTTGATTTGAAACTGCTGGCATTAATTAGAGCCACCCTGACCGATACAAAATCCAAGGTGAAGTTCCACGGATGTCTCTCGCATTCCTTTGACATTGAAACAGGAGTCCGACAAGGTGATGGGCTATCCCCGATACTCTTCAACTGTGTTCTTGAAAAGATCATCAGAACCTGGCGGGTGAGATTACAGGAAACCAACTACAGTCCATTGAGAATAGGAACCAAATCTAAGGGGATCGCAACAGACTGCTTAGCATTTGCCGATGATATTGCTGTTCTCTCAAACGACATAGAGCTCAAGTTGAAATTTTAAAGGAAATTGCCGAACAAACTGGTTTGCAGATATCGTTTGAAAAAACAGAAGTAATGAATAACATCAAAGAGGCTCCACCAAAACTCCATACAAAATACGGGGACATCACCCGAGTAGACAAATTCAAATACCTGGGTGAGATCATCATGAAAAATGGACTGGACAAAGAAGCACTTCAGGAGCGAGTACGCAAACTGGAAATAGCCTACCAAACATCCCGCACAATCTACAACAAAAAATGCCTTTCCCAAAACACCAAGATACGTCACTATGAAACAATTCTGAAGCCAGTAGTTCTATATGCAGCCGAAACCCTGTCTCTAAATGTCAACAAAGGACTCCTTGAAGAACTGGAGAAAAGAGAACGCAAAATTGTGAGAGGAATCTTGGGATCAAAGTACAGAAATGGAGTCCATCAAAAGAGATCCAACAAGGAAGTCTACAGCAAAATAGAGAAAATTACCGTCACAATCAGAAAAAGACGGGCTCGATTTTACGGCCATCTGAAAAGAATGGACGGAAGAAAGTTAACTAAAGAAATATTTCACTTTTTTGATTCAAACCCCAAAACCACAATTCCCTGGTTTAGAAATACCAAAGAAGACCTTCAAATGCTACATATCTCAGCTGAAGACGCCCTTAACAGAGATCTCTTCCGCAAGAAAATATTGACGAACGGGCTAAACCGAGACGAGCAACCGAAGAGAATACACGGGGCCCCTTGGACAGAGGAGTGTAAGCAGGCCCACTCACAAAGAATGAGGGAAATTTGGGCTCTAAAGAAGGCCAAGTTCAGTGTCAAATGCAACAAGACTTAACGTGGTCCTTGATGGCCCCAGCGAATTATATATAATAATAATAATAATAATAATAATAATAATAATAATAATAATAATAATAATAATAATAATAATATTAATAATAATAATTTTCCTAACGTCCCATCGGAATTACAGAAACAATAGATGTCACTTATATCTATGGAAACGGATTTTTTTAAGTATACGATCATAGGTAAACAGGTAAAAGTCTGTCGCATTTAAGCTGAGTCGTAAGATTTCAATTCCTATGGCTCGGGGTATGGCATTAAGATTTGAATCTAACATTTCTGTACAGCATACACAACACTGACACGCAGTTTCCTTCCCAACTCACCGGAATATCTGCCTTACAAAGTAGTAGCCACACAAAATTACACCAAAATACAGCGCGTACAGTAGCAATAATTAGAGGGATTATACAAGGAATCCGACATTATTTGTAAGTTTCGTATGAAAAGATACTACTGCTGCTGCTACTACTACTACTACTACTACCTGCCACACTACGTACACGCCAGCGTTTGCGCATTTTGTTTACGGTAATAATAATGATAATAATAATAAAAATAATTTCGTGTGGGTATTTCTAGCCGAGTGCAGCCTTTGTAAGGCAGACCCTCCGATGAGGGCGGGCGGCATCTGCCATGTGTAGGTAACTGTGTGTTATTGTGCTGGAGGATAGTGTTGTGTGTGGTGTGTGAGTTGCAGGGATGTTGGGGACAGCACAAATACCAAACTCCCGAGTCACTGGAATTAACCATGGCAAGTTCAAAATCTCCGTCCCGGTCGGGAATAGAACCCGGGCGAGCATGCTAATCATTTAGCCACGGAGGCGGAGAAGTAAACTCGTGTCCTCATCCCGAGGTGGTGCAGCTCTTTTCAGGCACACCCCCAGTGGAGGTGAGTTCCTGGCAGAACCGGGAATCCAACCCGGGCCTCCGGGGACGGCAGCTAACAACACTAACCGTTACACTACGGAGGGGAACTTGTTCATAGTAAAACTGTGGTACTGAGATTATCTGGAATATCGTATTCATCACAACTTATGGTATAGTGCCACCGAAAGAAAGAAAGAAAGAAAGAAAGAAAGAAAGAAAGAAAGAAAGAAAGAAAAGTAATCTTAGACAAGTGGCTAACCAACGTGTAGCGCAATAACCAAATGCAGACGCAAGATAGACAAGAACAAAAGAGGCTAGACGAAGGTAGCCGCCGCTCCCAATGCGAGCTAGGCCAAGGACGACAGGTTGCCTAGAGAAAAGGGAAGGATTGCAGCAGAGGTCTCAAGTGCCGCATATCCTGTCTTCCTAGAGCAATAATACTGTGGACTGTGACAGCCAAGAATTTTATGCGACACTTAGTGGCTGCAATAAATTAACCAACATTTAGATATGGTTAAATCCGTCCAGGTCCAACACGCATTCTCCCTCCCCCGAGAAAATAAACCACACACACACAAACACACAGACTGAGTGAGCTGTTTTTCTCAAGCGCTTTTCCTTATACGGTATTATTACGACAAGTACTGCATCATCTACATAGTTGTGTGCGAAATTGTAAATGATGTTGCTGGATTCAGAATGTTCAACTAGTAGTATTTCTTGTGATATTTCCTTTCAATGCAATTGCTCGTTGTACGTTTGTTGTTGTAGTTTTATTGTTGTTGTTGCTGTTGCTGTTGTTGAGTAATTATGTTTTAACTTTATTATCACACTACAGTAAGTGGCCACTGCCATCGGGATATTTCCCAATTGCGATGTATTTGTTAATAATAATAATAATAATAATAATAATAATAATAATTGCTTGTTTGTTGGTGGTGGCGTCGTCGTTGTCTTCGTCATTTGGGTCATCAGTTCACAGATTGGTTTGATGATGTTTCCATGCCACTGTATCCTGAGCTAATCTTTTCATTTTTAAGCAACTACTCCATCCTACATTTACAGTAATCTGCTTTCACATCTTGACCTAACGCCTGCTGTTCTTGCCGCCAGCGCTTCCCTCAAAAAACTAACAGAACTAGTTCTGAGTATCCGAAGATGTGTCCGATCGAATTCTCTTCCTACTTATGGTCAAATGTCGCAATATCGTTTTCCTATGAACAATTCAATTCAGTATCTCTTCATCTGTGATCCGATCTATCCATCTGCCCTCCATTCTCTGACCTTCTGAAACGCCAAATTTCAAAAAACTTCTATTCTCATCCTTTCCGGACTAGTTTTTATCTACAGTTTACTTCCATACAATATCTTTAAAACATAATGCGCATATATAAGTTTGATGTGTGGTGGTGCTGGTGATTATCGTTTTAAGAGGAAATAGAACTAGGCAACCATCCTCTGTAAGTTCGATGTAACTTCCCCATTTATCTAGGTTATAAACACATTTTAAAATAATGTGTAGAATTCACAGGGATAGAAGCAGATGGGTCCTGAATGTCGGGATGGGTAAGAAGAAAAAGAAGAAGCAACAGTGCTCCCGTCGGTGGGATCCGAACTCACTATCTCCCGAATGAAGCTCACAGCTGCGCGACTCTAACCGCAAGGCCAGCTCGATCGCTGCTTCTGATTTAATCCCAATTTTACTGTTGAAATGAAATGGCGTATGGCTTTTAGTGCCGGGAGTGTCCGAGGACATGTTCGGCTGGCCATTTGCAGGTCTTTGGATTTGACTCCCGTAGGCGACCTGCGAGTCGTGATGAGGATGAAATGATGATGAAGACAACACATAACCTACACCCAGCCCCCGTGCCAGCGAAAATAACCAATGATGGTCAAAATTCCCGACCCTGCCGGAAATCGAACCCGGGACCCCTGTGACCAAAGGCCATCACGATAACCATTTAGCCATGGAGCCGGACAATTTTACTGTTGTTTTAATTGAATGGCCTTGACGCCATTCAGACTTCCTAAATAGGTAAAGACATTTACTTGCCTTAGTGGCATATCACTAATTCTGATGTCGACTGCAATATCCTGGCGGTTGCATACCATAATTTCGGCCTTTTTTGTATTAATTTTTATGTTATATTTATCTCTCAATATCTTATTTATTTTTATTAATGCACTTTGTAGTTTCTCTGCGTTCTTTATGATAACTATGTCATGGCCTCGAGGCCATGATCGTTAGGACGCCTTACACCGTGGTTAACCGGTTCGAGTCCCGTTGGTGGATATAATATTCAGCATCAGATTGCGTGCCAAAAGCCTGGATAAGTTCCAAACCTCCCCGCAGTGTTCATACAGAGTGAGGGCAGATGACGCTGTTGATGGTGATTCTTCAGTCCCATGGCCTCGTCGAGCCTTGAGCAGATCTCTTGGTGTCATCTGGGACAATCGGTAGAGCTCTGCGCGGATATGTAAAATAATATCCGCATCCACTCTGCACTTCCTACTTCCGCACCCGCATCCGTGAATGATTATTATCCGCATCCGCGTATGTTTGGTTATCCGCGGATACTGTAAATATGTAACTTCAAATATATTACACGTGATAAATTTCATATTTGAACCCGCATTGTCGAAAAGAATTCTCATCTTAATTCTCAATCCTAAGGTTGGTTGGCAGCAAGTCGTCTTCACCACTCTTCTCTGTAATCCGCTAATCTCTTCATTACCACATACAAGCCTGCTCCTACGTCATCTCTGATCTGTCTTGAATATTGCAGTATAGGTCTTCCTCTTCCTCTTATCTTGAATCATTCCTTCCATGACATTAACTATGAAACCATTGTGCCTATAGAGATGTCCAATTAATTGGTCTCTTCTCTTTCAAATTATTGCTAAAAAGGATCTTTTTCACCTATTCGTCCAAGAACTTCTTCATTTGTGAGTTTTGCTGTCCATGAGATCTTTTCCCCCCTCCTCCAGCACCACATCTCAAATGCTTCCAGACGTTTTTTTATCACATGCACTAATAGTCCACGTTTCTGAGCCATACAAGGCCACACTCCAGACATAGAACTTAATAAATGTCTTCTTAGTCTGCACATTTAAATTCTTTGAAGTAAGTAGTATCCTTTTCTTTTAATAAGAAATCTTTGCTTGGGCAATTCTGCTCTTTATGTCGACTGAACTTTTGCCATCTGGAGTGATTTTACTTCCTAAATAGGTAAAGACATTTACTTGCCTTAGTGGTATATCACTAATTCTGATGTCGACTGCAATATGTTGGCGGTTGCATACCATAATTTCGGTCTTGTATTAATGTTCATGTTATATTTATCTCTCAATATCTTATTCATTTTTATTAATGCACTTTGTAGTTTCTCTTCGTTCTCCTCTATGACAATCCGGTCGTAAAGGAGAAAACTATTAATACATATGATAATACGCCATCTCCACAAAGAGATCAATTTTACTTCAGTCACGTCACACCGCAAGAAGTGATTGACTCAATAAAACGCATCAAGACCAAGGCTAGGGGCGTAGATAATATAGGCCATGAAATGCTCATGAAAATTCTCCACCACATCACTTATCCATTGGTGAATATTTTTAATTACTCACTGCAACAGGGGACTTATCCGGAAATATGGAAAATGGCCATAGTTCGCCCGCTTCCGAAAATAAGACTTGCGAAGGACGTCGGTGACTATCGGCCGATTAGCATCTTATGCATATTGTCAAAAGCTTTAGAATTCATAGTTCACAAGCAAATTACCGACTATCTTATTCAACACAATCTTCTTGATATCCATCAGTCCGGCTTTAGACCGAAACACAGCACCTGCAGTGCATTAACACATGTGACTGATGACATAAGGCAAGCTATGGACAACAAACAACTGACAGTTCTAGCGTTATTGGACTTTAGTAAAGCTTTCGACACTGTTGACAGGGACATACTTATATCCAAATTAAATAGTTTAAATTTCTCCGCGAGTGCACTCCAGTGGATCAGATCCTATCTCACCGGTCGCCAGCAGTGTGTACTTAATAACAACAATGAATATTCAAATTGGCGTACGGTCGACGTAGGAATACAACAAGGATCTGTACTGGGCCCCCTATTTTTCTCTTTGTATATAAATGGCATATCTTCCGGATTAAAACACTGTAAATACCACTTATACGCTGATGACCTACAGATATATATACACAGCAAACCCGAAAACCTACACTCAGAAACACGTCACCTGAATGAAGACTTGATGACCATAGATATATGGGCCAGAAATCACGGATTAAAATTAAACCCATCAAAATCCCAGGCAATAATTATTGGTTACCCTAAATTACTTTGCAAGCTCAATCGAACAGCGTTACCACAGTTGTCCATAAGTGGTACTCCCATACAGTATAGCCAAAATGTAAGAAATCTTGGCATAATATTTGACGAACATCTGTCCTGGTCTGCCCAAACTATATCTGTGTGTAGGAAGATATACGGAACGCTACGCTGTCTCAGTAAATTCAAATTCACTTTCCCTTTTAAACTAAAGAAAATTCTTGTTGAATCACTCGCATTACCTCATTTTGATTACTGCGACATAGTTTACAACAACCTAAGAGTAGACTGGGGAAGGAAATTACAGTGCGCTCAGAATGCCTGTGTAAGATTTATCTGTGGACTTCGTTACGCTGACCATGTCACACCGTCTTACACGCGGCTCGGGTGGCTTCGCCTGCAAGAACGACGCACACTTCATACTCTTTGCTTCTTGCATACTATTCTTAAAAGTTCTCAACCAGCCTATCTCCGTGATCGAATGAAGCTCCTCTCCACAGACCATAACAAAAATACCCGATCCTGCAGCACCATGTGTTTATCCCTTCCTGTACACAGAACAGCAATCTACACGAAATCATTCACCGTTACCGCAGCCCGACAATGGAATCTCTTACCAGTGGACGTCAGAAGCATGTCCAACAGCTTAGCTTTTAAACATGCCTGTGTCGAAATACTAGGTAAACATGCATGAATCATCAAATTATGACCTGAAAACACCTACTCCTACCGCCTCTTCATCATCATTTCCCTCTTCCTTTCACAGATATTCTTCTTCCTCTTCTTCTACTTCTTACTAATCCTTCTCTTCACCTCTCAACTGAAGGCGATATTTCGGTGTACTGTAGAAATGTATATATTTTCTAAACTTTTTCTTAAGTAGTTGTTATAGTAATCATTCATAATGATATTCTTAGTACTCATTCATAATTATATTCTTAGGACTCATTATTCATAGTAATATTCTTAGTACTCATTATTCATAATAATACTCTTAGTACTCATTATTCATAATTATAATTCTGCACTTTACGTACGATTTATATTATATAGATGATATGATATTTTTTTTTAAAGTGTGGTTACTTTTGTTAATGGTATTACTGTTACTATTGTCCATATTATCATATTATTGTCATCAGTAGTTATTATTAAGTGTTCTAGGTTAAGACTGGTTAAGTGTAAGAAAGGGAGTACATCCCTAACTTTGCCAGGATAAATAAAACATATTACTTACTTACTTACTATGTCATCAGCGAATCTTATCATTTTGATTTCTACTCCATTTATCTTTATCCCTTCCATATCCTCTTTACATTCCTCAATGCCTTTCTCAATATACAGGTTGAACATCACTGGTGACAAATTACATCCCTGTCGTACTCCTTTCTTTATATAAGCCTCCTATACTTCACCATTTATGTTTATGATGCCTCTTTGGTTGTTAAAGAGTTCATATACTATTCGTCTATCTCTAAAATCTAGACCAACACTAATCATAATCTTCATTAACATATTCCAGTTCACATTATCAAAAGCTTTTTTCTAAATCCACGAATGCAAGTATTAACTTGTGAACATCCTTACAACAAGTGTTCCACCTTTACAATACCATAAATAGACTTCGTTGATAAGACTACAGTAAAATGTATTAGTGACGGGAGAAACATGTACCAAGTTAATACAGTATATTACACCCAAGGTACTGAAACAGATGAAAACCTACAACCTGTTTCCCAGACACTGACCGGGACAGGGATGCAATGAATGAATCAGATATAGGCTATGTACGATGGGCTCGGCACTCCCAAAGTGATTTATTAATGACTGATAGATGCTATGGAATGAGAATGGAGAGTATTGCTGGAATGAAAGATGACAGGGAAAACCGGAATACCCGGAGAAAAACTTGTCCCGCCTCCACTTTGTCCAGCATAAATCTCACATGGAGTGACCGGGATTTGAACCACGGTATCCAGCGGTGAGAGGCCGGCGCTCTGCCGCCTGAGCCACGGAGGCTACACTGAAATAGTTCTGTTAACATAATACAACAGGCCTGACACCTAGCACCAGAACCCCCTACATTCGCCTGTTTATGAGGGATTCTCTCTTGCGACAACTACCAACGTATTGACCTTCCTTCCTTCCTTCCTTCCTTCCTTCCTTCCTTTAATTACGGGTAGGAGTGAGTTAGACTTAGGCCAGATTCAGTGCTTTATGGTCTCAATGATCTTTATATATGACCGTTCTCTCATACCAATGTCAAGGGTTGCCTAACCACGAACAAAAATAAGAACCTCAGTGAAAAATAATTCTTGACGTTGTTGTTGTCTGTCCAATCCTTGTCCCGTTTCTCTACGGGGTCGGGTATGGGGTGAGATGAATCTGTCGTGGCGGGTTTTAAGCGTCATTATTTAGAAATTATCAGCAATATTATAAGCACTGCCATGCAGGCTGTATCCACCAAGACACTAACTTCGCATTCGTGCAGAGCTCTAATAATAGGCAATGTGCCGACAACGGGTTTCACCCTCTCGCTACCACATCATCATCATCATCATCATCATCTCACGCCCAGACGCGCAAATTGCTCCTCGAACACACCCATCACTAACAGCCATACGATAAACACCAGATGGTAGAGAAACCGGAGCGCTTTTAGGCGATCCACAGCAAATTATGTTGCGTAAACATCGAAAGGGTCACGACAGCGTGTGGAGTAGACTTTTCAGACTACATCTGCTGGACATGAACTCGCGATCTTGGGACCCAGAGGCCGACAAATTGCCACCGACCCACAGAGGGATTTATTTTACAGTAACATTTGTGACTGCTTTATAATTTACAACTTAATAACTGAACTGGCTCTTAACTGCGTATTATACTGATCACATTACATTATGTCATTGTAGTTTCTCACATCGTACTCCCTCCAACATGGCACGGAAGATTCAATACTCCTGGCGTTAATTTCCAGGTCAACTCTGGTATCAGCTCCTTTTTTCCTCGTCTTGCAACTTTTCCGTCTTCCTTACGTAAAGAGACTTTTAATCTACAACTCCATCTCTTCAAACCAATCATAGCGGAACACTAACGCCGCCTCGACCAAGTGCAATCGTATTTTGAATATGTAAGTAATTCTGCATACACTTGTTCCAATGCTTGACGTTTAGATTTACTACAGGTCAGACAATGGATATTGCACTTCCAATGTGGCTACTCTTAAGCTTTAATGACGTCAAACTGCTGGAGGCAGGAAGGAAGCTAGGAAGGAAAGAGGATGGGGTGGAGAAGGGTAGCTGCCAAGAATAAACAACGAGAGGGAGGAGGGTTTCAGTCCCCTGAGAATCTGTCTGGTGGGTCACTCGGACAGCTGTTGTGTATATACACACAAGGACAAGGAGAGGTGAAAGTCTTGAGTCGGCAGCAACACGGGAAGGTGAGACAGGTATTCAAACTGACCTACTCACAGACTCGAGGCAGCATTCCTCCCTCCTTCGTGAGGTCGGCTGATACATAGGATTTTGCAGCAGATTTTTCCCATAGTTACTTACCAAATCAAATGGATATTTGATAACCCTAATAAAATATTTATCAGTAGCGGACCGTAATTTCTAAGATGATTTGCGACCATGTTTATGGGACAGCTTTTCCTTCGATTGTTGCGTGCTACCTCCTCTAAAAATATAGGACTATATAATGTAAAATAATGAATAACTTGCTTCTATCTGAGGGTCCACGTATAAATGGCCGTCGACACCCAATGTTCAAGAACAATTCTGCAAAAATAGTGACAGTATTTCACCGCTCTTCATAACGTGCAATACTGATATCTCCGTAGGTGAATGTGAAATCTACAATGAAACGTTTATCAATCAATCAATCAATCAATCAATCAATCAATCAATCAATCAATCAATCAATAAAAACTGATCTGGATTTAGGGAATCTGCCATCTGGGCGACTGCTCTATCTATTGTTTACCTAGTTAATGAAAGTTTCCAGAAATCTAGTTTGCCGAAAATAGTAGCAACCGTCCAGCTCATATTGTCCGCATCAATTTTTTTAAAAAAAGAGGAAAAAAGCGTTCGTTTTACACCCTAGAGAGCGAAAGGAACAAGACAATAAACAAGCAGTTCACGTTAATGAAGAGAGATTTTATCTAGACATACAGTCCTAAGTCTGTTAAAATGGGAAGGACAATGCCGATGCATTGGGGGTCAACGCAGTACTTCGGAACCAAATCGAACAGCGAAATGTTATACTGTGCGAGCCAAATCTGAAACACTGGAAATAATTTATCGGAATACTAACATTCAGAATATCAGCCAAGAATGACTTATCTGCATTCAATGGAGAGGCAAATGAACTCCTTTCAGGTCAAGGAAGCCCATGGAATAAGGATAAGGTAGGGAGGGGCTTCTGCTTCCTGCGAACTCAGCGCTAGAACAGGATTACAGTGGCACTTGTTACCGTTAAGAAGTGGCCCGGGGCCAATGTGGGTTCAGAATACGATAATTCAATTTCTAAGGTTCCCACTATCCAATACGCAATCGAATACTCGCCGTTCATTCCCCGCTAGTGCCATTATTTCCTGCAGTAATCCCATTACTCGAACTGCCCAAGCCAACCCCTAAAGGCACAGGGAAGGAGAGCGCAAGGTCACCGGGGGTGGCGTGACGCAGTACTTTAACCGGAAGCGAAAGCAATCTATAAAGGCGACTTGTAATTAAGGAATCTTCTGAAAAACCAAACATCCTCAAATGTAATATCGTTCAACGACTTGCATAACCCGAGCATGTGACAGTCACTGTAGTATCCACACGCGAAAAAGGGTGGCTCACGGATTATAGTTCAACTCGCCCAGTGTTGAGGATCCGAACAGCCTTCGCGCTCACTATATATTTGATCTAGCCCATATCAGAAGACATAGTGCACTGAACACAACTAGTATCGCCAGAAAAGGTGCAAAGGGATAAATCCATGATCATTCACCACAAAAAGGAAGAATGTGTTCAAACCTGACAATTTGCTTTACATCTCACCGGCAGTGTCCGACTCGTTGGCTGAATGGTCAGCGTACTGCCCTTCGGTTCAGAGGTTCCCGGGTTCGATTCCCGGCCGGGTCGGGGATTTTAACCTTCATTGGCTAATTCCAATGGCCCGGGGGCTGGGTGTTTGTGCTGTCCCCAACATCCCTGCAACTCACACACCACACATAACACTATCCTCCACCACAATAACGCGCAGTTACCTACGCATGGCAGATGCCGCCCACCCTCATCGGAGGGTCTGCCTTACAAGGGCTGCACTCGGCTAGAAATAGCCGCACGAAATTAAAAAGAAAATTAAAATCTCACCGACAGAGATAGCTCTTATGGCGACGATGTGATAAGAAATGGTTAGAAGCGGCCGTGGCATTTAAGGTTCAGCTCCAACTGGTGTGAAAAGAGGAAACCGCGGAAAATCATCTTTAGGGTTGCGAGTCCCAATCCAGACGACCAGCTCGCTCGGATTGTGTGTTCAAATCCTCTATAGTAGTTCCTCGTTTTCAGTTAACGACGAGAACCTAGAGTAACAGATCAGAAAGAATAATATTCGACTGAAGGCCACAGGAGTAGTTCGTGCGCTGTTTATACCTCTTCGGGACATCATACTTCAAATATCATGTGCATCTATTTACATCCTACGCCTAAATGGTAAGTTATAACTTACACATAATTCAAAACACAACTAACTTACTTTCAGGGAATACTGTACAAGGGAATGTAGAGCAGGATCTAAAAACTACACAACGTAACAACTTCACAGTGAAATTCAATAACATGTAAACATTTGCTGACAATGCCGAGCTGAGTGGCTCAGGCGGTTGAGGCGTTGGCCTTCTGACCCCAACTTGGCAGGTTCGATCCTGGCTCAGTCCGGTGGTATTCGAAGGTGCTCAAATACGCCAGCCTCGAGTCTGTAAATTTACTGGTACGCAAAAGACTCCTGCGGGGACAAAATTCTGACACCTCGGGAGTTCTGAAAACCGTAAAATTAGAGGAACGTAAATACATTAACATTATTATTATTATTATTATTCTTTTGACACTACTCGAATATGTCTCCTAAATAGGGCGAAGAAGAACCTCATCAGCATCAGAGAACTTCGTCGACTATGCCCTGGCTGTGCCAATATGTAACGTAAGGAAGAAGTGAAATAGCCACGCCCAGGCTCGAACCTGTGCCAGTCCAGTCCACTTACTGCAGTGAGTTCAATCAATAAGTTGAGCTAGCTCCTTGCCGCTAGTGCACACATGCACTGTAGAGCTAGCTAACGTTATGACCGCGCCCAGATCGATACCAGCCCAGCATCCAGGGCGCGCGCCGGGCGAGAACCGGCAACCCGCGCATAACAATCTTAACACCGTACTACAAAGACGAGCCGCGCTAAGCAACCCCGGCACGAGAATCGACAACCTGCGAACAGTAAACTAAACGGTGAACAACACAGAGAAGAAGCATTAGTCCTAGAAGTAGACAATGAACAAAGACGACAACCACCTAAGCGCGACCGATACACTCTAAACACAGAGAACCACCAACCCCGATCAATAACCTAAAGCATAAACAACACATAAGAGAAACATTAATCCATCAACAACAATCTAGACACTGAACGAAGACGAGAACCACAGACCCGTGACCGATATAATACAATCACTCAACAATAACACGGGACAACCAAACCACCAACAATAGCACATCTCAACGTAGGAGAGAACATGTAACAAACGAAGAACCACAGGGAAGAGAACTGATAACCTGCGCAACATTGAACAATAACCGAAGAAACACCATACAACACAGGTGAGAATCAGTAACCAGCCAACAACAATAATTATATAACAGAATACGGACCAAGAAGTGTCGGACGGGGCGACACCCAGAACGCAAAATCTTCTGATGTCCAACAATTGGCTTTACGTCGCATCGACACAGATAAGTCATATGGCGACGATGGGACAGGAAAGGGCTAGGAGTGGAAAAGAAGAGGTCGTGGCCTTAATTGAAGTACAGCCCCAGCATTTTCCTGGTGTGAAAATGGGAAACCACGGAAAACCATTAACATGCGCAGTCATTCCACTCGGTATGTAAAAACGATGTTATTTTTTCTAATAATGACCAAAGCCTACAGAAGCATAATAAACCAGGAAACAAATAAAGGCAGGTGATCAGTTCTTTACCTTCCTCCGTAGCATAGCCTACAGCACTAGCCAGAATACGTTCCCCCACTAGAATACATTTTCACCCATCATTTACCAACTTCATCTTTTTCTAATGGAAGTGGTAAAAATCGGAATTACAACTCAAAATAAGCTTTCTATCAAGGAACCTCCCCCCCCCCCCATGGCACTACAGCCCTTGAAGGGCCTTGGCCTACCAAGCGACCGCTGCTCAGCCCGAAAGCCTGCAGATTACCAGGTGTCGTGTGGTCAGCACGACGAATCCCCTCGGCCGTTATTCTTGGCTTTCTAGACCGGGGCCGCTATCTCACAGTCAGATAGCTCCTCAATTCTAACCACGTAGGCTGAGTGGACTTCGAACCAGCCCTCAGGTCTAGGTAAAAATCCCTGACCTGGCCGGGAATCGAACCCGGGGCTTCCGTGTAAGAGGCAGGTACGCTACCCCTACACCACGGGGCCGGCTTCTCTATCAAGGACGTTACCACAATTTATTGCAATTTTCATATTTTACTTCAATAAAGTGTCGTCTATAAACAAGCTAGTAAGTAAATGGCGCTGTCTTTAGGACTTCTATTGAATTTCATTCACTTTTTGCTGCGCACTTAGTGACATGCGTTAGGATATTCAGCATCTGCCAACAGATGCTGTAACTATATCAATATAGCAAACATCTTAAAAAGTGTACAGGAGTACCTGTAAAGAAATAACCTGCACTTTTCCATTACACTTTAAAAAAAAGATGTTAAGGCCCTTTCTACCCACAGCTGTCATTCTACAGGAAGACTAAACATTAAATAAAAAATATAGAATGTGTACAAACCATAAAATTAAGGTCGTCAATAAAAGTGAAGAAAAATTATGATTTTAAACAACATGATTTACAAGGTTGATGCATTGCCTAGTGACAAAAGTAGCAAGAAGGAATTTTTTTAAATCAAATTTTCGGTTCTCACGTGTTCAGGTCTCGGAAATTTAATGCTCACTGATATTCGCATTTTGAAAATCATGGGACAAGTTTTGATTTGAGACCACTTTTTTCGTAACAGACGATTGCTAGAACCAATTAAACGAACTCCGTAAGCACTGAAGCAAATAGATTAAGTACAAACATTTACATCAAAATTACATACGTAGGCCTACAGCAAACTAAATTTCAGTTTAATGACAATTTTTGTTATAACAAAGTAACCAAGAGAATGATCATTAAACCAATCGACCAATCGATTAATTTCTGGGGATAAATCTTTGAACCTTAAAAACGATTTCAGAAAATTTGCATTGGTCATGTACTGTGCTTTACATAATCAACTTCCCTTACAAAGAATATCCACTCATCAACGCATATTTTGTGCCAACGCAACATTTTGTGCCGGCAGGATGTCAGCGCAGTGATGGCGTGAGGATGCGGAACCACTCTCTTCCCCTGATGCTTTTCACCCCCTCAGGCGCCGCCGCCTCCATCTGTGAACATGCAAAGCCAACCCCATCCTCATTACTTAGTATCGCGGATCTCAATTAGTGCTAACGGATCAAGGGAGTTTCCCTTGACTAGAAGTTCAGTTTGGCGCGAGGTGATCAGATCGCATCCCTCTCTTCGCAAGAATGAAAGCAAACTATAGAGTTATGAACCGAGCTTCCTCGCGGTGCTACGAGGGATATTTTCTTTTTTCAATCTCCGTTGACATAACCAAATAATTTTATCACTAAAAATTTAGTGGTTTCTACTTATTTCTCCACATAATCGCCAAAACTATTTAGGCATTCTGTATGGTGACACCAGCTTTCCGATGCCCTCTGCAAAGAAGTCTGCCGCCAGTGAGGTAATGTTTATCTAGACAGTGTCCTGCTCCAAGTCCACCAACAAGACACCTTGAGGGTCGCAAAAACGGTAGCCATTGTTTTCCTGTTGCTCAGTGTCAGTTTAAACTTTTTGGCTTGTTTGGAGTAGTGTTGGCTACTTAATGCATGATTCGAAGCAGTGTATCGATTTATTCAAGTGCCCGAGTGAATCGATTCACAGGAACGGCGAGTTTACGGCACACGATTCAGCTTACTCCCAGCGGACAGTGCTGAGCGGTGCACTCACTGGACGTTAACGGGAAGCCGAGCTTCCGCTGCAGCGAGACAGTGAATCATGGCACATCGAAAGAATTGTGAGCGAGCGTGGTTCAGTGGGACACAAGATACACACGGCTCCTTTTCGGCTCACTGGACAGTGGACACTGGCGGAGAGCCGGGCTTCCTCTGAAGCAATACATGCAGTACATACAGAGCCATAGTACACTGAAAGAATCGTACGCTAAATGGACTCCCGAGCTCAGCTCATTTGAAAATACAGTAATACCTACTTGCATTCACTGTCCTCTTCTTAACAGGGAGGTTCAAATAATAGATGGATTTATTTTCAGTGTTAAAACGGTAGTCAAAACATAATTCTAGAGCAGCTAAAAAGTAGGTAGGCCATTAGGTTATACTATTTATTAGTTTAATGAATTTTAGTATTATAACTTAGTTGACATTTGACAATTAATTAAACTCGACTCTAGCCTATTCATGCTCATGACCACTCAAAAGTACCTGTTTTATATTGGGAAGAACGGCTCAATATTGTCTCAGTTCGTATGCCACATCGTTGCACAAGACTTCAATAATATGTGGACAGTAAGTGAGCCGACTGACGCAATACCTTAACCAACAGTATATTGAATCAGAAAACCAGTGGGCTACTGTACATCTGGGGTAGCCTATACAAAATATGACGATTTAAAAAATTCTCTGCTGACAGAAAAATACAGTACACATTCTCAAAAATGACTTAGCGAGTTGGACGTGCGGTTAGTATCGAGTAGCTATGCGCTTGCATTCGGGGGGTGGTGGGTTCGAATCGCACCGTCGGCAGCCGTTCAGATGGTTTTCCGTAGTTTTCCCATTTTTACACCAGGAAATCCTCGGACTGTACCTTAATTAAGGCCATGGCACTACCTTCCTAATTCAGGACCTTTCCCATCCTGCGTCGCCAGATACCTTCTTGTATTAGAGTGACTAGCATTTTTTTATAAGAAAGGAGTTCATAGTAAAAAGACCAGATGGCAGCAGCGAACAATGAATGCTGTTGCTGCTGTCTTACCATTACATACTACACAGATGCAGTAGGAGAGGTGACCCTAATGTGCCGTGAATCGGATCATTGTATCGATTCAGTAACGTGAACGGAATCGAATCGATTCAGTAAAATGAATCGAATGTCCCATCACTAGTTTGGAGAAGGATACATCCACTGCTTAGACTGTTTTTTGGTTTCTGGAGTGCCATACAGGACCCTAGTGTCCTCGCAGTAACAAAATTGTTAGGACGCAACGTGAACAAAGTTTCCCGTAACCTAAGTGTTGAGACACAATTGTCTACAGAAAATGCCTTGAAATGTCTGGGATTGCTGTACAAAGTTCACTGATCATAAACCTCCATTTGTATAGGAAAGCTGGTGTCACGATACAACAAATGCCTAAACCGTTTTAGCGATTATGTGGAAAAATAAGTAGGCAATACTTTAAGTGATAAAACAATTTTGTTGTGTCAATGTGTTTTTAATAGCCCATCGGAGGTTGAAAAAAACCTTCGTATTTCTCTCACTCAGTACGTACGCCATGCATTTTTAGCTATGATTTTAGAAAAAATTAAGCAGAACGTATGCATGAACACCATGCCAGGACTCAGCTAAGGGGCCCGTGGTCGCCACGGTCGTCGGAAACAATATGAATCGGGTGTTGTATGAGCATTAGAGAGTTGGCCACACTGATAAATACTTTGAAAAAATTAATTCGATATCTCACACCATTATCAATCAGCTGCTGGAGTTAACCGACCAGATCGCTACGCGGGCGAATTCAAATGGGTTTAGCGAGGGGGTATTGTTAAATCTGCACTGGCTTATTTCAGCACCTTCAAATGCCAGAGAACCTTCCTAACAGGGTAACGGACATGTTAAAACATACTTTTAGGACATAATCCCAGTTATAACTTACTAGAGGACGTTACATGTTCATTATTAGCTTGCAGATATAACAACAGACTGCAGTTCGAAAGAGACAGAGAGAGATGTAAACTTGCTCTTTTTTCCTAGCTTTCCTCATAGCAAGTTTTATACACACTGATGTTATGTAAAGTTACTTTTGTTTTTCTCCCACTTATGTATTCATTCATTTTCCCTGAGGTTATTTATTTTCTGTCCTCATTTATGATCCGTGGTAATGTTTTACTCCATCTTTCTTCCTCACCCCTTTTTCATCTACTCTTGATATTTCCCTCCATTTGGCCACTATAGTTTTTATTTTACTACATGGCTCTCTCTTAATTATAAAAATATCTTACCCGTTTCGCTAGCCTGCGTGACTTCCGCAAACTGACTATTAAATTTGCTTATTCTCCACCTTTTCTGTCATTCATTTTAGCAGTCATTTAATGTTCGAGACTGCTTTCCCCTGTTTTCTTATAAGGTCGTCTTCATAGCGGGCGATTTGGCCGTGCGGTTAGGGGCGCGCAGATGTGAGCTTGCATCCGGGAGATAGTGGGTTCGAATCCCACTGTCGGCAGCCCTGAAGATGGTTTTCCGTGGTTTCCCATTTTTACACCAGGTAAATACTGGGGCTGTACCTTAATAAAGGCCACGGTCGTTTCCTTCCAACTCCTAGGCCTTTCCTATCCCATCGTCGCCGTAAAACCTATCTGTGTCGGTGAGACGTTAAGCCACTAGCAAAGAAAAAAAATTAGAAGGTCTTTAAACAAATACTGCTATTACTACCACTGTATCAGACATTCCGCTACTGAATGATTTTTTCTTGCTATTTGTTCAACGACGCACTACTGTAACACATCGAAGATTTTAGTCCACTGAAGGATGGGAAAGGGCTAGGATTGTGAAGGCAGCGGCCATCACGCTGCTAGCTGCATAATAATAATAATAATAATAATAATAATAATAATAATAATAATAATAATAATAATAATAATAATAATAAACCCACTGCAAACAGATCCTCACCACTATGCTGAATGCAAGGTGCCTCGGTACCAATGCGAGCTGCGCTAACTAATTCGCAGCCTCGTTTCCTGGCAGCCCATATTTCAAGAAGGCAATTAAATTGAAACTCCGTAAAAACTCACGCCTACGTACATATACAGGTTCAAATACCCTTCCTCCGCCCCCCCCCCCGCCCATGCAAAAACCATTGAAAAATGAAATTCCGTACGGCTTTTAGTGCCGGAAGAGTCCGAGGACAAGTTCGGCTCGCCAGATGCAGGTCAATCAATCACTACTGACCTGCATTTAGGGCAGTCGCCTAGGTGGCAGATTCCCTATCTGTTATTTTCCTGGCCTTTTCTTAAATGATTGCAAAGAAATTGGAAATTTATTGAACATCTCCCTCGCTAAGTTATTCCAATCCCTAACTCCCCTTCCTATAAACGAATGTTTGCCCCAATTTGTCCTCTTGAATTCCAACTTTATCTTCATACTGTGATCTTTCCTACTTTTAAAGACATCACTCAAACTTATTCGTCTACTGATGTCCTCCCACGCCATCTCTCCACTGACAGCTCGGAACATACCACTTAGTCGAGCAGCTCGTCTACTTTCTCCCAAGTCTTCCCAGCCCAAACTTTGCAACATTTTTGTGACGCTACTCTTTTTGTCGAAAATCGCCCAGAACAAATCAGCTGGTTTTCTTGGGATTTTTTCCAGTTCTTGAATCAAGTAATCCTGGCGAGGGTCCCATACACTGGAACCATACTCTATTTGGGGTCTTGCCAGAGACTTACATGTCCTCTCCTTTACATCCTTACTACAACCCCTAAATACCCTCATAACCATGCATGTCCAATTTCTGCTCTAATCTGCTTGTGATGTAGAAATGGCCGTGTACTTTAGTGTCGTATCACTACTTTCCTGCGGCAGCTCGGTGTCTATTAGCGACTAATAGGATTTACTACCTCTGCTGCAGCCATAGATGCCAAATCGGCTACTGCACTCTACTTGAAGAAAGGGTAAATGCTACAGAGAGTGAGGAAGAAAGTGGTTTGGCAGCCTCTCCAAAACAAACAAGGATCTCTTAGAGCTCATTAACTCAGCAGGGTGCAGGGTGGGATTTACAGCTGACTTCCAGCTCGCTTCTAGGAACCGAGGTCGTCATGTTTTGTCCTCAACTATATTAACATTTATAGGGGATATGACTGAGAAAGTAGCCTGGAGTATGTGCAGGATCCTGGACAGTGGGATGCGATCCCACCTGTCTCTCGAATATGTGGCTATTCTTGTGACATTAGCTGACGATTGAATGGTATGAGTTGCCCTCTTCAACTGTACAATGAGATGTATACCACAGTACATATGAACAATGGGATCAGTGATACGCACCCTGAAGAAAAGGGGAGAATACTAAGATAGCAACGGCGGGACTCCACACACCCAGTGAATTCAAGGAAGAGCGGGAGCAGCGAACTCCTTGCTAATCACTTCCCAGAGTCGGTCAAGTTTCGGGCCCGGCGCTTGCTCGGTCTGTCAGACTATCGATCGCCCACCCGCACAACTCCTGCCTGCACACCAATGACCCACTTCACAGCGCGCGCGGTGACGTCACGCTATTAATGACCGACACAAGTCTATGAGGCACTTTATTTGTCGTCAGCATCATTCTGCCGAGCCGACTGACACTGTATTAAGTTGCAGAGCCACGAATACTTCATGCTACATAATTCTCCATATACTGTATTCTCAGAGAGGTTAGTTCTATGAAGAAAAATTAAGGCTCGGGTTATGGAGGGGATTCCTACGATTTCCCTACTGTATTTTCTATCCAATATATGAACAAAAAGCGATCGGCGAAACAAGCGGTCAGTTATACCTGACTTTTAGTGGCGGGAGTGTCCGAGGATAAGTTCGGCTCGACAAATGCAGGTCGTTTTATTTGACACCCGCAGGCGACCTGCGCGTCGTGATGAGGATGAAATGATTACGAAGATGACACATACACCCAGCCCCCGTGCCAGCGAAATTAGCCAATTATGGTTAAAGTTCCCGACCCTGCCGGGAATCGAACCCGGGACCCCTGTGGCCAAAGGCCAGCACGCTAACCATTTAGCCAGTAAACCGGACGACGATTCTAGAAAAACCCTGTTACATAAGTAAGATTATCATCCGCAAAAAGTTAAAGGTAAATCGCAGAAAACTAACTATGGTAAACATTCGTTGTAAACCGGGGAAGTGATTATTTGAAAGCTTTACCAGCAGCTGTCTTAGAGCCTTTTCCCAAAAGTTTATAAGATGATTCATGAATAGACACCAGCATTCTGTAAACTGTGTGTACATTTCTATGTGATGGTGTCATATTTTAATGCAGAGCTCAACCCACTGTAAATTGTAGTATTAAGGCATATGAATTATATAAGGTATGTGTGAATTTGTATATGAACGTCCTGTGTTTAGAATACTAAGATAATAGTGATTGGACCGCTCAATCTACTGTAAGTGATAGCGTCAAATTTTGAAATACGTGTGAGTTTGTATATGACGGTAGTAGTAAGTTCAACCTATAATACTATAAGCCGTAGTGTTAAGCACTGGAGATACGAAAGTGGTGTGCGAATTTGTATATGATGATGCTGGATTTAGAATGTTAAACTAGAAGTATTTCTTGTAATACCGGTATTTTCTTTCCATGGAATTGCTTGTTGTACTCTTGTTGTAGTTGTTGTTGGGTAATTATGTCTTTATTTTATTATCACACTACTGTATGTGATCATTGGCACCGGGATATTTCTCAATTGCGATGAGTTTGGAATTGACAAGAAAACTAGAGAACTCATTAAACAAACCCTGACGGATACCATCTCGAAAGTCAAGTTCCTCGGAGATATATCTGACCCGTTCGAAATCAAGACAGGGGTCAGACAAGGAGATGGACTGTCCCCGATCCTCTTCAACCTAGTTTTGGAGAAAATAATGAAAACTTGGGAAGAAGCCCTGAAATCGGAAGGGATAAGAGGAATACACCTTGGAAGAGAAGGCCAGAACTTGGAAATGAAATGTCTAGCTTTTGCCGATGACCTCGCCGTCTTAGATAAAAATCGAGAAGACGCTATAAAGATGATAGAGAAACTGCACGAAATCGCCGGAAAAGCAGGTCTTAAAGTTTCTTACGGAAAGACGGAGTATATGGAGTATAGGCACCGAAATGAGAATTGGCCTCCAACCCAGAGTATGTACAACAAACGGGCAATATCCTTCATGGCCAAAATCCGACACTATCATTCAGTAATCAAACCAGAGGGATTGTATGCCTCAGAGTGTCTTATTTTGAATAAAAAAGGGGAGCTACAAGAACTGGAAAAGAAAGAAAGAAAGAAAGGAAGATCCTAAGGAAGATTCTGGGACCCCAGAAAACGACTGATGGAACCTGAAAAAAAAGGAAAAACAAGGATCTTTATAAACATACAGAAAAGATCTCAGACACAATGAGGAAGCGAAGGTTGAACTTCTACGGACATCTAGTAAGAATGGATGAAAGCAGACTGACCAAAAAGATCTTTAAGTTGTGATAGTACATATATCACACCCCCGAATTATATGTAGAAGGTAGAGATATTATTGTCAGTATTCCAATTATTATTATTATTATTATTATTATTATTATTATTATTATTATCGGTATTTCATTTGTATGTTTTGTCATTTATATTTATAAGCTGGAAGATATCCACATATGTAGGTATGAGTAATTTGTTTTGCATGAGTGGGAAAACATTGCTTTAATAACTCTGGTAATTTGAATGAGTCATATGGCTGCCCCAGTGTTTGTTATGATGTACTTGTGTCGGGAAATTCATGAGTCATGTATATATCCCAGCCTGATGAGATGAGCTTGTTGTTGTATTAGGAAAGTTTGGTGATTCATGGAATATACCCCAGAGTTTGTTATTGTCTTGGGAGGAAGAAGTAGTTCAGGGCTTGGTCTTGACAAGAGGTTCACTCATGATTGGTGGGCAAGCACCAATCCAGACGTATCATCTGAGAGGAGGGGGATGTTGATGTCTATAAAGGTTGATCATACGGCGGCAACCAGAGACATTGTGCGAGTGACTGTAAAGGAACGAGAAGGAAGATAACTACAACTAGAACTACAACTGACGCACTGTACGGGAAGGAAGTGGTGCTGATACACGGTACTGGAGTGACACGGCTGCAATGGACTGGACTTCAAACGTTCGTGGAGCGTAGTCTTGTTATGTTAGTGGAAAGTGGCTGATTGTGGAGAGTGCTTGCGCATTAAGTATTGTAGCACTTGTGGCGGCCTAGCATTATATGTTGGTGAAAGCTATCTCAGACTTTCCATAATTTATGTTGAGGATCGACAGACGTGTGTATATATCTTTACAACAAGTGTTAAAATATGTGAACACAGTAGTACAAGGTACAGTATCTGTGTGATGTGATAACTGCCGATTATGAGAATCGGTAAGTCGAATTGATATAGAGACAGTGAAGGGTATTTATCTTCATACATGTACATTGTTCATCGGACCATCTACAAATGGTAGCTTAGTTCTCGCTTTCGTTTTCCCACTGTTTTCATTATTGTTGTTATTGTAAATATGGAGTCTTCCAGCAATCTTTAGTGTGTGTATTATATGTATAATTTTGTATGTTGATGAGGTGCTCATGCACGGAATTTGTTCAAAATATAGTTAGCTATTTTAGAATCAGTGTTATTGATGAACCTAGGTGCAGTTCCTACCTAATTAGTCGTTTTCAGGAGGTTAGGTAAGGCCTGCAGCAGATGTACCAGTACGCAGCATTATGTACACGCCCTGGGATATACAGTTTATCATGCTCTTATCTAAATTTGAGGGATCCATTCTGGTGAACTCTGGCGCCCATACTACGGACATTTCAGTTAATTATGCTTATTAATTTTATTAAGTTTTTGAGTAATTTTATTCATATATTTTTATTTATGATTTTATTTATTATAATTATTATTATCAAAAAAATGTTACAAAGTACATTGTAGGATTGAAGGCCAACACTAAGTGGGTAGAAGAGGTCAAAAGAGATGCAGAAGAAGTTGGAATTACACTAGAGGTGATCAATAAAAGGAAAGAGTTTAGAAACATAATCAACAAAATCAATTTTTTTGAGGACAAACCACCTAAAAAGAAGCCCAACCGGATAATCTCTGAGGAGAGAAAAATACGAAGCGAGAGAATGAAAAGGTTCTGGGAAGAGAAGAGAAGAAAGGCCAACAAGCCCTAAGTTCTATGCGGTCCACAGTTGGCCAAATTCTGAATAATAATAATAATAATAATAATAATAATAATAATAATAATAATAATAATAATAATAATAATAAAGAATCCCCCGATCATCATGCATCTATCCCACTTCAAAGTGAATTATAAAACCCAGATAACACTCAGTAAATTCTTCTGTCTGTCTAAATACTTGGAATATATTTCTTGTTTTTCTTGAACCTTTTATTCGTTTTTCATTCACTATAAAATGAGACTTGAATTTTTTGAAGTGTAGAGCTTCTCAGTCAGACCACTAAATCGCCAGACTTTGGAAGTCGGTTTTTAAAACTGACTTAAAACCCCAAGGAAAGAGGTATACATTGTTTCCTTTATTTCACAGATAAATGTGAGCAAATCTCGAACACAGTTTGACATCACCCTGTGAGGTAGGGAGTGCCAGCTGTGAACTAGGGACAAGGGGAGATGAGCACGGTCTGCACATGGTCTAACAGCTGGGTGACAGACGGGGTTCTCTTTAGGGTTGCTCAGATTTTTGGTCGTACCAGAGTCCTCCCGTAGGCGCTACTAAATCATTCAGCACAACATGTTCAATTACTTTCCACCGAGCACTATGGTATTAACAAATCGGTTGACATCGTTCAACAGTGGTACTTAAATGTGGAATATAAGTTCAGGGGCGTTCGAGGTACACTTTCTGGTAGTGAATTATGAAGTTTCAGAAACTGCAATTAAATTTCTGATAGTATTTTTATTAATAATAATAGTAAAGTAAAGTAAAGCTAATGCAGTGAGCTCGCAGTTGCGATCAGGAGTATTCTGTAAGAAGGAAGTCAGCTCCCAGACGAAACTATCTTTACATCGGTCTGTTTTCAGACCAACTTTGCTTTACGGGAGCGAAAGCTGGGTGGACTCAGGATATCTTATTCATAAGTTAGAAGTAACAGAGACCGGACGAGTTGGCCGTGCGCGTAGAGGCGCGCGGCTGTGAGCTTGCATCCGGGAGATAGTAGGTTCGAATCCCACTATCGGCAGCCCTGAAAATGGTTTTCCGTGGTTTCCCATTTTCACACCAGGCAAATGCTGGGGCTGTACCTTAATTAAGGCCACGGCCGCTTCCTTCCAACTCCTAGGCCTTTCCTATCCCATCGTCGCCATAAGACCTACCTGTGTCGGCGCGACGTAAAGCCCCTAGCAAAAAAAAAAAAAAAAAAAAGAAGTAACAGACGTGAAAGTAGCAAAAATGATTGCTGGTACAAACAGATGGGAACAATGGCAGGATGGTACTCGGAATGATGAGATAAAGGCTAATTTAGGAATGAACTCAATTTATGAAGCTGTACGCATAAACCGGCTTCGGTCGTGGCGTCATGTGAGGCGAATGGAGGAGGATAGGTTACCTAGGAGAATAATGGACTCTGCTATGGAGGGTAAGAGAAGTAGAGGGAGACGAAGATAACGATGGTTAGACTCGGTTGTTAACGATTTAAAGATAAGAGGTATGAAACTAAATGAGGCCACAACACTAGTTGCCAATCGAGGATTGTGGCGACGTTTAGTAAATTCACAGAGGCTTACAGACTGAACGCTGAAAGGCATAACAGTCTATAATGATAATGTATGTGTGTATGTATAATAATTTTATGTCTCACTGCCTACTTTTACGGTTTTCGTAGACGCTGTTGATATTTCTTTGCGAACACCTTGAGTCCTCAGTTCGATTCCGGACTGGACCAAAGATTTAAATCAGGACCCGACAGATGCCGGGTGCCAGGTCGCCATGGCGGTTAAAATTGTTTCTTTGACGCCTTCTTTTTCGAGCTGAGTGTAATCTCCTCTTTTATATGTTGAATTCCCAGTTTCGAGTCACTTAACTATCGTAAAGCGCATGTAATAACACACAACCCCTCGACACTCCATACGATTTATCGAACTCTGTTGAACAAGAGAACGAGCTTAGGTAACGGCGGATATATATATAACATGTCCTGACTGACTGCTTCATCACAGCCGAGCCAAAACTACTGGACATAGAGAAATTAAATTTTGGAGATACATTTACATTAGAGTGTAGGTGGCCACTGAGGGAGGATTTTTGGGTAGTCCGTCGCTAAAAGGATGAAAAGGGGGTGAATTTTTAAAATCAGTCTATCTATATCTCAAAAACTTGACAATTTTTTAGACGTACAAATTGGTATTTGTAATCTCCTTTAAAAAAAGAAATAGGTTTTTTCGGAAAATCTCCTTAAGAGGGAAAGAATAAAGAAACACGTATTTTATTGTTGTATATAAGAAATAAGGCAGCATTATACAAGCAACAGAAGAAGAATTAATGTTAAGTACGACCGTTTGGATGTCGACAAAACCTCTCGTAAAGAAAGTATTACGACACAGAAATAACTCCAAGTATACTGTACATCTCATGTAAATGACACGAATCATATCCTGCGATGCTCCTTTACTGTCAACATAGGAACTCTTTTGCTATTAAATTGATTATTTTAACATAGCTGTTACCGTAAAGTGAAATGGAACGTACGCGCATGGAAATTATTTCCGTACAGCATACGAAACTCCTAGGCATGTGCATGGACACAAAAGGCACAATAAGGATGTCTCGTTCCTTATATCATAATGTTTAAGTTTTAAGATTCTAATCCTTTAACATGTCAGTATAATACAGACAAAGAAACTGTACAATTTGGTGCTATTGACGACAATATTCACTTTGGTGCTTACATTTTACCAGTTTCTTAGAACAGTATCAATGCAACAATTTGAACAGTGGCTTATCTTATTTAGTTCAGTGTCCCGCTGTCTTTACATTTTGTGGTGATCTTTTGTAGTGTATGAAACTATAAAATCACAATACCTATGGCTAAAATTACAATATTTTATTTCTCCGAAGGCTAGACACTAGTATATTTACAATGCCTGAACTAGAAAAGTTACCTATCTCCTAGATTTAAATTCTGGACTGAAGGCGAGAAACTGATAGTCTCAAAGCCGCGAGGCCTATCGACGACTTGTCAGCTATATACTAAGAGGAAGGGAATTCGGTCAACAAAGCTGAGCACAATAGGTGAAGTAGCAATTACTCTCACCACGCGACGGGTGCAATACTTGTAATTATCTGGGAAGCACAGGCCGAGGCGATAAATGAGATTTATATGTTACAGGGAATATGCGACTCAACGAGGTGGGAACTCAGGTTGGAGTCCCACTGGGGAGCCACAATACAGGATGTCTTAAACCTTTTGGGTCAAATTGAAGAAGCAGGTGATAGTGGGTCTACAGAAGATTATATTGAGTTAGGGGACCAATGGTCTGAAATGTATATTTATTGTGTTATGGACATACACAGCGTACGCCGCATAACAACACCGTAGCTCATAGTAAGTGAAGGCGAGATGGGTAGATAGAATGACGAATGACGAGATACTGAATCGAATTGGTGAGAGGAGATCGATTTGGCTAAATTTGACGAGAGCAAGGGATAGAATGGTAGGGCATATCTGAAAACACCCACGTCTTGTACAGTTGGTTTTTCGGGGAAGTGTAGGTGGTAAGAACGCCAGGGGTAGACCATGGTACGAATATGACAAGTAGATTAGAGCAGATATAGCATGTAGTAGTTATGTAGAAATGAAAAAGCACATAATAGGGTAGCTTGGAGAGCTGTATCAAACCAGTCTATGGACTGATGACTGAAACAACATCTTTTAAATTCATCGACTCGAAACAAATTCTGAAAATGACACAATCCATTTCCTTCAATACAATAAACTGTAATATATACCAGTAATATCAATAATAGAACTTTCTACAACTGCTTTTTCATGTCATGAAAAACATGCAAAGAATAGACGTTGCACAGATATGCTTTGCTTGAAGGTTTTTGAAAGAAAAAACTTATTTTAATAGCTGAGAAAGGAGAGATCCATAAAAGTTGTTTATATAAAACGTCTACGAAGTCACAATATTCTTAAGAGTCCTTCAGTTCCTACAGTGTATATTGAGAAAGAATTGAAGAGGGGAGATATAGTAGCTAAACATTAACGAGAGATCAGAGAGATTTCCTTATTCTGGCAACAGAATACGTAGGTGGATTGAAAAGTTCTCGGAATGTACTAGAATTAAGTATCTTACCTCGGTGGAACTGCTTTTATTTTTCAACATAGTCTCCCTGTAGACTAATGCATTTGGTCCAGCGATTTTACAATGCCTTGATCCCTTCTCGAAAATGAGATTCCTCCAGGCCTGCAAAATACCTCTCCAATTCGGCTGTCAATTCTTCCCTTCTAGAAAATCTCCGTCTACCGAGGAAAATTTTCAGCTTGGGGAATAGATGAAAGTCTGATGGTGCTAAATGAGGTGAATAAGGTGGATGTGGCAACAATTCGTACCCCAGTTCATGAAGCTTTGCCATGGTAATAACACTTGTGTGCGGCAACAGTTGCAAATGAAGGAGCAGACTCCCCCAGTGTGTTCTGAAAGTCGCCATGAATTTCCTTTGCTTTCATACCTTTCTTTACAAAGTATTTCATCACTGCTCGAATCTCAGTTTTTTTCCATTGTCACAAATCACTACGCGGGAACAACAACAAAGAGTCGTCACTACCACACTCCTGCAGCTAGAGCACTGACGCGCCACGTGTTCACTCACAAAGAATGTGTGATTATTGCACGGGAACCTCGTTGCTCTAGCACTGACATCTAGCGGTGATTCCGAGAACTTTTCAAACCGTCCTCGTATAATATTCCGTGGGACTTGAAATATATAATCGATGGAAAAGAAAGAAGAATATATAAGGGGCGATCAAAAGGTTTCCGTTCGACGGCCGTACAGTTCTGTATCAGGATGCCAATCAGACAAAATCGCAGTGAGCATTAAGGAACTCATCCATCCGACGCAGCAGGTTGAAGATCCCCGTGTTGTAAAACACTGTGCCCTGCTGCACATTCTCGTCGACCCTTCAAGGCCTCTTCGAGGGCACCGAAAGTGTGACAATCGCATGGGGAGAGGTCACGACTCATCCACCGCCCGTTTGTTACTGTCCGTAATGGACGAGGCTGTCCTCCCAGATGGACCGGCATCTTGCAAACGCGACCTGCACGGAACGTAGTGCACCATTCTACAAGGGTGGTTTTCGAAAAACATGCTGCCCCATACACAGTCTTCATCTCCGATGGATGTCCACCGGTGTTTGTCCTTTGGCAACCAAGAATAGAATAACAGCACGTTGGTCCTGTTTGGACGCATTTAGTAATAACGTCGCCATATTTCACGTGGCCGCATTTAACGAACGCACCGCGGCACGATACGACTGCTGCAGTAATCCCTTTGCCTACATGTCCGTGCTTATACACTCGCATCGGAGTCGCGCTGCGTTTGCATGTCCGCTCCAGGAACGCCCTCGAACGGAAATATATAATCACGCCTTATAAAAGAAAATTACTTGCGTTCAAAATCGAATTATCATAGTAAAGTAAGCCAAAATGATCCTTAAAACTAAGTGACGTTAGCAAGTTGTGCATTCGCTCTTTGCTGTACTACTACTACTACTACTACTACTACTACTACTACTACTACGCCTCTTCAAGAGGGTTCTTCCACTTATTCCTGTTTCATCCTTTCACTCCCAGAACCTCCAAGGTGCTTCTACATAATCTAACTAGCGAGTTTGAGTCTTCTTGTTTTTCCGCATCCATAGGGCTTCTCGAAGGTTAGTTTTTTCACATAATTGTCTTACTCTATTCTACAAACGTGCTCTGCCACTCTCTGCCTATGGATTTTTATAAGAGAATCCGCGTCAGGTTTAAGCTAATTGTTCCAATTCACAGCGTCATGCATCGGCTTGCAAACTCCTAAGATCCAAAGATCGGCCTTACTAGTTCTTCTCAAATATCCTTAAGTTCGACTTATACAAGACCTGAATCTAATAGAGGTACTAAAATTCCAGTACATCTCCTAACTTCAGTCCAAGCAAATCCTCATCAATACAAAACTCGTCCTGGAAGCCTCCTTTCACACGTTTTATGCACTTTCATCATTAGAAGAGGTCACTGGTCGAGAAATAACATTTTTTTCCACTCTTCGAACTTTTTCATTTCTTCTTCTCATTTACATATTTCCAATCTCGTTCCAACTACCGCTAGATTCCATTTCGTTTAATAAACACATTTCAAGCCATGATTTATAAACCATTCCTTCTTTTAATATTCCTCGACAGAGACTTCTTTCTTTTTCTAACTATGTTTAGACAGAACACATTTTAGAAAACACAGTAGTTTCTTTCTCTAAGTTACACAGTTACATTATTTGGAAAAAAGGTTTTTAAGTCATATAAAATTGGTAGAGCAGATGAAATAATTATTAAATAGAAAAGCACACAATGTGCAAGAACATAAACTTACTGGCTACAAGTTTTGTCAGAGAAAAAGGCCTTTTCCGTCATTCCAGAGCTTGGTAACGAGCACAAAACTCTTCACACCATCGGCACATTAGTTTAAGAGAAAGTTTAACTGAGCAAATATTATCTATAAACATTAATCAGCGGAAAAAAGTGGAAGGGGTCTGACACTTCGAAAAACTGAAGATGTCGACCACAGAAAAACAAGAGCCAGGACGGTGTGAAGGTGAATGACTACGGAGTTATACGGACGGGGTGGGAAAAGAACAAGAGTTGACCAGGGAAGATCGGATATGAAAGTGAGGAGCCTGACACAAGTAAGTGGAAGATATGGCAGGACTCAGCTAACGGCCCAGTGGTCACCAACCCACACTCCCAAAGTTAAGAGCCTAAGGGCCTTTTTATTCACCTTTTACGATAAGAAGGGGATATCGTGCGTGTTATTCTACCACCCCCACCCACAGTCGGACAACTTGGAGAAGAGGGTTTGTCCTACATCACTATCGCCCATCAGAGCACGCCATTTGGAGGACCTCCTGTTGTTCTCATGGTATGAGATACTTGACAATACCACTTTCGCCACCTCGATAAATCGATGCCTCGCTGAATGGCCGTAGATCTGCGGGCTAAAGATGGCCCTACACGATATAAAGTACGTGTGCAGGTGTACATCCGTCTACACAGAGTTGGGCTTGATCCACATACAGAGCTAACTCAAATAGTTGTGAAAAGGCCAGGTAAGACGAAGTTTATTACACAAAATGAAAGTAATGTTTTGTCAACTTTGAACAGTTTTGATTCTTATGAAGAAAATGTTCCAACTTTACAATACATAAAAATTAGAGGAACACGTTTCGTTCCTCTAGGAGACACTTTCAGCCTCACAATATAAAACCTTACAAGGTAAAGATAGAAACGCATCTAAAAGTATTAAAATATATAAAAGTTACTATCTATAATAATCTATTTAAATGTTTTTTCTTTGTGTTTCATTGAACCTAATTTGGCAACGAAATTCTTCACTTATGAGTTTATCGATGAGTGAACTATGGTAAATGTTTTATGTTATATAGAATTGATGATCTGTAATAAAACAGATTAAGACAAATTGATCCACAGACTTCGTTTTGTTCCTACTGTTTTTGATAAAGAAATGAATGAACCAATGTTTATAGACCTGAGGATCTTGTGTGTAGTATTGAACTTGTGCTTGTAAGGGGAACTTTTCTCATGTTATATTGTGAAAAGTCAAATTGCCGGGCTTGGTTCCGAGAAGATATTGCTTAATGATGGTAATCTAGAACAAAACGAAAATATTTGAGGAAATAGTCCCTTGTGTGTGAAGCACATTTGAACACTTACTTCGTTACCGGTCAATTCTTGTTTTGGCTTGCTTTTGTGAAACTTTTCCTTCATAAGAATCAAAACTGTTTGAAAACGAACTTTAGACATTGGAAACCGGTTTATAACAACTCCGAAGCGACCGCCAATTAATTAATGCTCGTTATAGGCGATAGTCGTTCAAAGCGGGTTTTTGTTGCTGTTAAAAATGCCATATCTGTAAGTTTTCTGCTGTATATTAAATTGTTAATTAACAGAATTAAGTTAAAACTTCAGAAGAAAAAAGTGATTTTTTTATTTTCAAAATCTTCCTACACTTAGAGGCCGCCTAAGAAAATGAATAGCCGGGCAGAGTGGCTCAGACGGTTAAGGCGCTGGCCTTCTGACCCCAACTTGGCAGGTTCGATCCTGGCTCAGTCCGGTGGTATTTGAAGGTGCTCAAATACGTCAGTCTCGTGTCGGTAGATTTACTGGCACGTAAAAAGTACTCCTGCGGGACGAAATTCCGGCACCTCGGCGTCTCCGAAAACCGTAAAAGTAGTTAGTGAGACGTAAAGCAAATAGCATTATTATTATTATTATTATTATTATTATTATTAAGAAAAAAGAATACACAAAAGCAACTTCATTCGAAAACAAAGTCAGTTATGTCTCAGTCTGGCGAATATAAGTGGTGTCTGAGTATCAAAAGAGAACCCTGGAGCGCTTTCATCCCCCAGTCGATGAACTCCTTGGAACTGATGTTGAAGGTCTTCATCAGCTCTATCGTCTTCTTAGGGACTGTCCCTCTCTGGACCTCTCACTTCTAAGTCGTCCAGCTCGTATTTATTCTTATAATACGGCACTACAGACAGATATATAGACTTCTTTTCTCTATTTACTTCGTCTGGTTGGTCGGAGTGCGTTGCAAATCTTACTGTGGGGTCCAATACATATCATTTCTTCCCTTTAATGGTGTTCATGTCTATCCTTCTCGTGCTGACATTTACTCCAGTGCCAAGGGACTTCCTCATGCCCTTGAAATAATTTCTCACGGAGTGTCTGTGTTATGGACGATCTGAAGTTGTGATGATGATGATGATGATAGGCCCCTAATGGAACAAAATTAGACGAAATACAATAACAATTTTATCCAAAATTCATTCACCGACTAGAATTTAAAACGTGATGATGATGATGATGATGATGAAGAGTGAAAGGATAAATATGAATTTAAAGTAATCAGCGGAGCCAACTCACGATACTGAAAGTTAAAAATAATTCCAAAATCGCTCCACTGGCCGGAATTCAAAAAGATGGCGATGAACAATGATTATGAACTTAAAAACAATCAGTGAATCCGACCCGCAATGCCTCACCTTCCCGGAAACTACACTGAAAAATTAGTGTTACTGACCAAGAGACTGCTTACAAAGCACAATTCTGAATCGATGATTCTTGTTGTCCAAAGGGGTCCAAAATCCAGGTCAACGGGCGCTCATAATGGAAGAAAAGGAATGGAAGCTTTTGAAATGTGGTGTTACAGTAGAATGGTGAAGGTGAGATGGATAGATCTAATCACGAATGAAGAGATACTGAATCGAATTGGTGAGAGAAGATCGTTGTGGCTAAATTTGACGAGAAGAATTATAGGACACATCTTAAGACTTCCACGAGATGTGCAGTTGATTTTTGAAGGAACTGTAGGTGGTAAGAACGGTCGGGGTAGACCAGGGTATGAATATGACAAGCAGATTAGAGCACGCTCAGACAAAAGTCATCAAAAACCTTTTTTCTAATTCCTATATCAACGTTCGAAGTAAGCAAATTTCTTTTCTTACAAAAGGCCTTCCTTGCTTGTGCTAGCCTGCATTTTATGTCCTCCTCACTTCTTCCACCGTTAATTATTTCACTACCAAAGTAAAAATATTCATCTACTTCCTTTACGAATCTAATATTAATTGCAACACCCGACTTCGTACAACTGCGCTCCACTACTTTTATTTTGAACTTATTTTTTCATCTTGTGCTCAGATAAAATAAAAATACACGGACTTAAAACCTATTTAAAATGTAGAAGAAAACTCTTAAAGATAACGTAGATTCTAGTACTAAGTTTGATGATGATGCTTATTGTTTTAAGGGGCCCTACATCTAGGTCATCGGCCCCAGTACCAAGTTTTGCTCATATTCAATCTGTACTGGTGTCAAATGCAACGTACATTTAAAACAATGAAAAAAACGGAGGGAGGGGGCGGGAGAAATAACCCTCATCAGCATACAATCAAGTTAAACTACGTATTAGTTAAAGCTTGTAATTGCATTTTACCATTGTTACCGAACTGGGATGACGTCAGCGAAGGTCTATCACCCCTAACACCAGGGATCGTATTAACACCGGATCCTGTCATGAACTAGAGGGAGGGGGATTATTTGAGAGCACGCCCAACGTGATTGTAGTGGCACGCTTGTTAATGAGAGAGCCAGACAGACGCAGGATTTATCATGGATTGTGGTATGAGCGAGTGGGAGGCAGGCAGGTGTACGAAGATACAAACACCTGTCACTAACAAATAGGAACTTGTCACACGCATAACAACCAATTTACGGACGTCCATCGTCTAAATCCAAGCACAGTTTTATAAATGTAAATGCCACTGAGTAGCATGTCATGTTCCTCCAAATCCCTCACATTTATTTCTAGATACACGAAAAGGCTCCACTCGAGACCACTCTGGACCTCATCTGAAACGACATTATTTCGCTTGCCCCATTAGGAAAAGAAATAGTATTCCAGTGAGCCTCAGCTTATAGGGTTCAGGTTCAGATGGATTCAAATGGATTTTACCGCTAATAACTATCAAAGGTTTTTTGATACGGTAGATCATATGAGACTGCGGGGGACAATGAGAGTAGTCAAACAGTGATTGAAGAGGAGGCTACATTTCCAGAAAACAAATCTCAGATAATCAGAGTAGGTGTAGGGGTAGCGTACCTGCCTCTTACCCGGAGGTCTCGGGTTCGATTTCCTGCCAGGTCAGCGATTTTCACTTGGATCTAAGCGCTGGTTCGAGGTCCACTCAGCCCACGTGATTACAGCTGAGCAGGTATTTGACGGCGAGATGACGGCCTCGGTCTAGAAATTCAAGAATAGCGACCGAAAGGATTCGTTGTGCTGACCACATGATACCTCGTAATATGCGGGTCTTCGGGCTGAACAGCGGTCCTTAGTAGGCCACGGCCCTTCGGGGCTGTTGTTCCACGGACTTCGGGTTTGGTTTGCAAGCATTATCTGAGCCCGTAATGATAAAGAGGGGTATTTCGCAAGGCAGTATTATTGGACGAGTATGTTTTCTGATGATATGAGTAAGGATTGAGGATGATGTTACACTAGACAGAGTAATAGGTAAGTTACAGGATTGTGAGCGACCGGAAGAACAGGCATTGACGGTGGTATGATTACCAACAGGGTGAAAAATCAAGTTTTAACTTTCACCAAGAGCAAAAGTCCTCTCACTTTTAACTATTGTGTTGATGGTTTCAAAGTACCTCAAGTGAAGTCCGCCTCCGTAGATGCCGTCCTCGGGGGGCCCGAGTTCGATTCCCGGTACGGCCACAGAATTTAATAATGGTAGGAGGGCTGGTATGTGATTGAAATGGTACAGGCAAATCACTTCCATCGGGGGTGTGCCTGAGAAGAGTTGCACCATCTCGGGATGAGGACGGGAGTTTACCCTTTACCTCAAGTGGATCCATGTAAGTACTTATGTCAATATAAGGAAAGATCTTCTTTGAAATATCACATTAACGACATTGTAAACATCGGTTACATATATCTGCAAATGGTTGTAATGGTTGTAAGATTTCAAGTATCTGGGTCTGACATTCCAAACGCATGGCGATGTCTTCTCCATACATATAAAGGAGAAGGTAGCGTCTGCAGTGGCTGCAATGAGCGAAGTGAAGAATATCAGTAAAACTTTCGCTCAAAACGGCTATGGACCTATTTAAGCTAAAAGTGACACCCGTCTTGACGTATGCTCTGGAATGTATATGGAACCACCTGAAGAAGAAAGACCTGAAACTATTAGAAAGTGTCAAAGCAAGGTATCTGAAAAAGGCTATGAATCTTTCAAAATTCACCCCTTCCCGCCTGGTGTATGTTCTGGCTCGGCAGGAATACTACATGGAAGAACTTCGCATGCAGTTGCATCTGCCATCTACTGAGGCCTATCAACAATTATTACACGAGCTGCAAGAGAAACGGAAGGAAATATGGGGCGATTTCTATGCGACCGAAGCAATGGTGTCAACTGACTGGATGGACTCGAACTACGAGCTTCGACATATAGTTACCCGTCTTGCAGCATGAAGAAGTTCCACGTTCCGGATATACAGTGTCTGTGTGAACTATGCGGTCGGCCATGTGACAGATATCACGTACTGTGGTGTAATCGACGCGGCTCCTCTCTAAGAAAGTTCTGTGAAAATTAACTACTCCATGCACATTGTGCGAAATTCTATACTACTACTAATAAGTATTAAGCACTGGAAATATATAAGATATACGTCAATTTGTATGTGGCGGTGTTGTAATATAAAGCTACTAGTAAGATGAACATGTATTGTAAGCCGTAGTGTTAAGCACTGGAAATACTTAAGTTGTGTGTGAATTTGCACTCATATAATTATGATGATGCTAGATTTAGAATGTTAAACTAGTAATACTTCTTGTAATGTTTTGTTTCCATGGAACTGCTTCTTGTACACTTGTTGTAGTTGTTGTTTTTGTTGTTGTGTTTTAACTTTATCATCACACAAGTAAGTGATCATTGCCACCGGAATATTTCCCAATTGCCATGTATTTGTTAATAATAATAAATAATGTAAAGGAGAGGACGTATACGTCACAGATATGACCATAATTAATTAATTAGAGTGTGGTACCGGCGTCTGGGACCTTTACCAGTGGTTACTCGGTTCGAGATCGGGAAGACATTCGAAGGAAAGCAACACGATTTGTTTTCTGGGTGCTACAAAAAGGTCGCCAACTTTGGGATGAGGAGACTTGGGAGTATGGAAAGGAGATGAGCTTCCCGACTAAGCGGTATGTTCCGAAATATCGGTGGAGATGGCGTGAAATGACATTGGTAGACGAATAAACTTGAATGGAGTTTTTAAAAGCAGGAAAGATTGAAATATGGAGATAAAGATGGAATTCAAGGAGATAGATTGGGGTAAACATTCGTTTATCACAAGAGAAATTACTCCGCCTCTGTGGTGTGGTGGTTAGTGTGATTACCTGCCACACCCGGAGGCCCGGGCTCGATTCCCGGCTCTGTCACGAAATTTGAAATGTGGCAGGAGACCTCGAACGGGTGCACTCAGCCTCGGGAGGTCAACTGAGTAGAGGTATATTCGATTTCCTCCTCATCCATCCACGAAGTTGTTTTCCGTGGTTTCCCACTTCTCCTCGAGGCAAATGCCGCGATGGTACCTAACTTAAGGTCACGACCACTTCCTTCCCTCTTCCTCGTCTGTTCCTTCCAATCTTCCCTCCCCTTCCCCCCACCCAAACCACTGTTCAACACAGCAGGTCAGGCCACCTGGGCGACGTGCTGGTCCTCTTCCCCAGTTGTATCCCCGAACCAAATCCTGACGCTCCACGACACTGCTTTTGAGGCGATAGAGGTGAGATCCTTCGCTGAAACCGAGGGGAAAACCAACCCTGGAGAGTAAACGGATTAAGAAGAAGAAAGAAGAAAAATTAGAGGCTGGAACAATTTATCAAGGGGGAATGTTCTATGAGGTACTAACTTCTTTGAAATCATTTTAGAAACAAACAATTACTAGGGAATCTGCCACGTGGGTGAGAGAGCTTAATGGAGATCAGTGACTGACTAAAAATTGAACGTAATGCAATTATATCCTCTCCTAAATTAAATTCCCTTTGTACGGTCTGTTGTTGTTACGTGCTTATTTTTTTAACACCTTGTAGATATCCATTTAAGACTTGTATCAGATGAACATAGTTATAATTTTATAATCTCCATCTTATTGTTATGCCTTATTCGACAAGTGGATTTCTCATTTCGAACAAGTACGCTTGCCTAGCAACAGAGCAGACAGTAGAGATCAGTCCTTTGTTAAGTGATCATAATTAGACATGGTGACGTTAATCCCTCCTGCTATTTACGATGGCGAGAGAAACACTCGAGTTTAATGGATGTTACATAACGTTAGAGATGGAAGGACGCTGGCAAGCAGAGGCTGGTAGACGGCGTGGAGCCAGGCCAGGCCAGCCCGTGTAGGAGTAACCGTGGCATCATGCCCTATTAGTAAACATAATACGTAACACTTGACAACGTCGACACTTGTTCACAGTTATCTAATTATAAGGTCAGGTGATCCTCGTCCTCGACGACAACATCCAGGACTCTGCACACTAGAGTTGCAAACTACGCTGCATATTAACTCTGATCCTAAAATAGGTAGTAATTTGTAGCAAAAAGAGAAAAAGGGCAACTGGAGTAGACAAAAGAGTGACTGAATGGGTGCCTACATTTCTAGAAAATTAGAGTAGGTGGAGCGTTATCTGATCCTGTAAAGATTAAGAGGGGGGTGCCACAGGGCACTTTTATTGGTCCTTTATGTTTCCTTACCTACGTAAATAATATGAGTAAAGATCTCGAAACACAGATACGGCTATTTGCGGATGGTGTTGTGCTGTATCCGGTCAAGAAAGCCAAGAATAACGGCCGAGAGGATTCGTCGTGCTGACCACACGACACCTCGTAATCTGCAGACCTTCGGGCTGAGCAGCGGTCGCTTGGTAGGCCAAGGCCCTTCAAGGGCAGTAGTGCCATGGGGTTTATTGGTTATACTGTATAGAGTAGTAAATGAATTACAGGAATGTGAGCGTCTGCCGGGGAACTTAAACAATGTAGTGAGATCGACAGCAGACAATGGTATGAAAGTAAATGGGATGAAAAGTAAAGTTTTGAGTTTAACCAAGAGGAAAGGCCCGATCAGTTTTAATTATTGTATTGATTGGGTGACAGTACCTCATGGGAAACAATGTAGTCTATATACTTGGGTGTTATAAGGAATGATCTTCATTGGGTTAATCATATTAACGAGGTAGTTAAGAAAGGTTACAGATCTCTTCACAACATGGTTTTGACAGTTTTTAGGGCTTGTAGTAAGGACGTAAAGGAGAAGGCGTATAAATCTCTGGTAAGACCACAGCTAGAGTATGGCTTAAGTATATGGGACAGTCACATCGGAGATTTCCGACAAAGGAGTAGGTAAGGGTTGTTCTGCCCGAAGGCAGGTCCGAACCTCCGCAGAGGTGTTCCTGAGCCGGAGTTTACGTGCGGTAGGGTGGCCAGTTCCTTTCCGCTCCTCCATTTCCTTACCCTCCACCAACAGCGCGTGGCAACCCATCCAATTCCTGACCACGCCCAATGTTGCTTAACTTCGGAGATCTCACGTGATCCGGTGTTTCAACACGGCTACGGCCGTTGGCTGACAAAGGAGTAGTGTCACTAAAATGTTGGAAACGTTGGACTGGGAAGACTTGGGAGTAAGGAGAAGAGATGCTGGACTCTGTGGTATGTTTCGAGCTGTCAGTGGAGAGTTGGTGTGGAATGACATTAGCAGACGAATAAGCTTGAGTGGAGCTTTTAAAAGTAGGAAAGATCATAATATAAAGATAAAGTTGGAATTCAAGATTGGGGCAAATATTCATTTTTAGGACGAGGAGTAAGGGATTGAATAAATTATCAAGGGAAATGTTCGATAAAATGCCATGTTCGTGAAAATATTTAAGAAAAAGCTAGATAAACAATTATAAATAAATGTAAACATGAGGTAAAAAACTGATAGGGAATCTGCCATCTTGGCGACCGCCCTAAATGCAGATCACTGATGACTGACTGATTGACTGATTCAAACACCTGAGGTAGTTCACTGGTCATAGGCTAAAATCCGGGGGCACCAATCCACTACGCAACAGGATATTCATCCGGACCAAACTCAACATCTTTCGAAGCAATGTATTGTTGTATGGGCGAGAGACGCGGAAAGTTAACAAATGAGATCAACCTCAAGCTGCAGATCTTCGTCTACTGTTGTTTATGAAGGATTCTGAACATAATCTGGCCAGAAGTCATTTACAGCCATGAACTCTTAAACAAGGACCGAAGAAATCGAGATGTCCGTACAGATCAAGCGACGGAAATGCACTGGACATAATCTGAGGAAGGGAAATGAAGCAATGAAGTTAAGCTCGAACCCGCTGGAGAAAAGTAAAGGCCCACTCATACTTACCGGGAGGAAGACACGGAGGGAGGAAATTCCGAGAATTACTCCTGTATGGGCTCACACCTATCGGAAGCGCACCTCCTTAAAACTTGTCTGTCAGTTGTGTGTGACGCGTTGGCGCAGCTGAACGCAACTAATGAATCATATATTAGTTTTTGCTCTGTTGGTTAAGATGCTGAAAGGGTACGAACAAAGGAGATTTTGAGTTCACGGCATTAATTTATCTAGACATTTAAATGGTGAATTTTCTACAATATTTCAGTCGTTGTTGCCCTTGAAAATAAATTCAAAGCGATTTGCTAAAAAGTATTGTGAAATTTCAATGGCGACGATGGGACAGGGAAGGGCTAGGAGTGGGAAGGAAGCGGCCGTGGCCTTAATTAAGGTACAGCCCCAGCAATTGCCTGGTGTGAAAATGGGAAACCACGGAAAACCATCTTCAGGGCTGCCGACAATGAGGTTCGAACCTACTATCTCCCGAATACTGGATACTGGCTGGAGTAACTTTTTAGAAGATAGAATACAGTTCATAGAGTAGGGAAACACACATACCACGTCAACACCTTGGGAAAAAATTCGTTAGTCTCTTCTGTTTTTTTACTGTTAACCGTATCATCTTCCACATATTTTTCAACAACATTTATTGCTGTGGGAAACACTATCATTTATATTCCACCCACTCTGTATGTAGATTCGAAACCACACAGCCAAGGTTCGTAAACGGAGCTTGTCATACACGACTTCCGGGGTTTCTTTCGTACGTAACAGGCAATACATTCACACACGAAAAACAACAAGGCTTCGCTGATTTTCCGATAACTAGAAGTTTGTTTTTCGGTTTCCGTCATAGGAGCTCTCGACATCACTGTAACCCTCTCTTTACTTGTTAACTGTTCCTCAGAAACTACAAATGCTGTCATGCACAGTCAATGTTGCACAAAATTCGAATTACAGAGTATTTCATGCTTCAAGGGAGGAAACGTTTGCTTCGAGAAATGAAGAAATAAATACACGTGAAGAATAGAACAAGCGGTCGGGAAGTTTAAATTACTTCGAGATACTGAAAATTCGAGTAATGAAGGTTCGAGATATCGAAGTTGGACTGTAATAATGCATGTTGTAAGTACTTGAAGAGTGAAATTGTATTGTACACACACTTTTTTTTTTGCTTTACGTCGCCCCGACACAGATAGGTCTTATGGTGACGATGGGACAGAGAAGGGCTGGGAATGGGATGGAAGCGACCGTGGCCTTAATTAAGGTACAGCCCCGGCATTTGCCTGGTCTGAAAATGGGAAACCACGGAAAACCATTTTCAGGGCTGCCGACAGTGGGGTTCGAACCTACTATCTCCCGAATACTGGATACTGGCCGCACTTAAGCGACTGCAGCTATCAAGCTCGGTACACAAAATTCATAGACCATTATACTAAATGTAGGAACTATGTCTTCACTGTTGTATACCTTACCTACAGTATACGTACAGTGTGTAACTCTTGCCTTGGCTGATAGATGGTACAAGTCAGCGGCGGAAAAGGAAGAAATATTAAAAGGCAGTGTAAATGATGTAATTTTGCCATAAGACCTATCTGTGTCGGAGCGACGTAAAGAAAAATGGTATTGTATTCCCTTGTGCCGCTACTCACTTTCGTGGTATTTGGTAAACAAATTATAGAAGGTGATGGGAACGTAACCCAGCTTAGTCCAATAAGGGTTTTAAATTCATTATGGAGGGTGTGTGTAATTGAAAATCAGGTAATAGTAATACGTGATGGGATTAGTCAGTCTGTCTGTCTGTCTGTCTGTCTGTCTGTCTGAGAAAGTTTTCATTCCCCAACCTGAAGGGGTGGGGCGGGCCACCTAGAGGGTTACGCCCTCTCTCTGGCCAAGAGATGCGGGCGGGTTGGGGAGATGTGAGGGAAGAAGGAGGTGGGTAAAAGGATAGTCAGTAAAGTAGGGGAAGTATTAGAAGCCCAAGGAATGTTCTTAGTCAATTGAGTAATACATTTCTGCTGCAAATGTACAACAATTAACTCGTCAACGGCGAATAGAGACAAGTGGTTAATAAGAAATCAACTAGCTCCACTAGCGATATAACACACTACATTCATCGTGTAACACTTTCTGCTGACCTAAAATTCATTTCTTATTTTTAGTTGTCGGAGAAACCATCACTTAAGTCACACAATTAAAATGCTCTCCCGCTCATTATTTCTCAACTCGCAACAACAACAAAGGATGAGGCCATCAATATGCTACGTCAATTCTGGTTTCCATACGTACTGAACAAACGCGCAACAGATCGTTGAATATAAAAGAGTTTTAGATTGGAAGAGGATGGGACATAATGACAGGGCGTAGGATCTAAGTGGGGTGGGGTAGGGTGGCACTGGTGGTGAATGGTGGTGGGGAAGTCCATTGATCGACCAAACTATGTGCCTAGGTTAGCTGCCGCTCCGTCCAGAAATAGCAGGCAGCGAGCGCTTGTCCGGGCTGGCTGGTCGGCCGCACTGCACACCACTCTTTACTTTCGCTGCCTGGCTGCCCTCCTTAACGCAGTCACCGGCAGAAATAGCGAGTCTGTTCCCCATAATTAATTCCCATATGTCATCCATGTCACGGTCGAGATTCAAAGATATGGAAACGATATAGCTAAAATGATGCAAGTACTGCACTATGGTTTACAGTAAATACTGACTTTCATCTCCTTGCAAACTACGTGAAATTTTCTTTTAATGTATTGGGCAAACCATATGCTGACAAAATATCACCCACTGCTTGATATATTCAGCGGGAACAGACTCAATCTCTCCCGTATCCTGAAACCGCTGCAAATAGTACTTGCTTATAAAAGATCAAAAATTTATAGATTATTATTATTATTATTATTATTATTATTATTATTATTATTATTATTATTATTATTATTATTATTATTATTATTATTTATATATTTACAAAAGTTACCTCAGTTGAAGGCTGCCACAACAGACAAAGCATACCGAAACAAATTAAATTATAATTTTGATTTTGATTTACAGTAACTTTGTTGATTATATTAATTTTCATAATGTCTTTAAACTATAAAAGATATACCACGTAGCAACGATTTTTCAGTAGTGAAATTGAACGTAAATCTAACAAAGACATAGTTTGTAATTCCAGAACCTGTAAATTAAGTTGCTTCCAAAAATTTACAATGAATCGAGGAATAGTTCCTCGAGCTCCTATCATTAAGCTTGTTACTGTAAAAAATGAAATGAAATGTCGTATGGCTTTTAGTGCCGGGATATCCCAGAACGGGTTCGGCTCGCCAGGTGCAGGTCTTTCTATTTGACGCCTATAGGCGACCTGCGCGTCGTGATGAGGATGAAATGATGATGAAGACAACACATACACCCAGCCCCCGGGCCATTGGAATTAACCAATTAAGGTTAAAATCCCCGACCCGGCCGGGAATCGAACCCGGGACCCTCTGAACCGAAGGCCAGTACGCTGATCGTTCAGCCAACGAGTCGGACGCTTGTTACTGTAATATCCTTCAAGCCAAATTTTTATAATAAATTATGGTCGGTTCATAGATAAGCTTCTTTTCAATATCAGTGTCTTCTGGCTGGTCTGTGGAGACTTCAAAACGAAGAAGACCTCTACAGATCTTTTGCCACTTCTTTCACCATTTGAGAGGAAGCTGAGTGCAAGTGTAATTGCGGAAGTGTAGAGTGTTGAATGTGAGGAAAGGATGCCACAAACACCCAGTCCCCAGGCCAGGGATATTAATCATTTATAATTAAAAGCCCCTCATCCGCCCGGGAACCGAACCCGGGGCCACCGTGTAACAGGCGGACGCGTTGCCCCCAACACCGCGAGGCCGGAAAAGAAGAATATATACTTGGATGTGTTGTTCTTGGCACGTATCGGGATAAATTTCTTTCACAACTAACTAGCGACGTCATCGATTTCTTAGTTCTTTCTAATGTGTTTTTCCTACTAATATTTAGAAGGTGTTCTGGGACGTTAGCTCTCAAAGTTTTCTTCCGCTGGTCTTGGAAACAAACCAGCCACATGGTGTAAAGATAGCACATCTGCCTCTTACCTGGAGGTACTGCGTTCGATTCTCGGCCAGTTCAGCAATATTAATTCTAGACTTAGGGGTGTAATTATGTTCAATTGGCCTCATGAGACCAACTGACGAACTGCCTGATATGAAAGTCAGTGACCCCGTCATAAAAGCCAATCAATACGCAGCAATTCGACATCTGCAGGCTGTCTGGTTGGGTAATAGAGGTCTTAGCAAGCGAAGGTCCAAAATGGGCTGCATGTACCCCGGGTCCTTAGAACTTTTCTGCTATTAGGAATTTTAACAATTTATTTTATGTGGCACCGACACAGATAGGTCTTATGGCGAAGATGGGATAGAAAAGGGCTAGGAGTGAGAAGGAAGCGACCGTGGACTTAATTAAGGTACATGGACATGAGAAACCACGGAAAACCATCTTCAGGGCTGCCGATAGTGGAGTTCGAACCCACTATCTCCCGGATGCAAGCTGACCCAAACCGCACAACCTCTTGCTCGGTGAGGAATTTTATTTTGCTCCAATAAATACTACACGTGGTAACTTCATCTCAGCATTTAGTAATTTGTTGAGCACAGTTCCTTACTAAGACGAGATTTGTGAAAGGGATTAACACAGCTTAGAACTTTTATTTGAATACCCAAAAGTTTAGCTTCTCCCAGGGGACTTGCAAGCTTTTGCGTTGTCACAGAAATGATGTTACAGTTAGGTTTCAGAAATGCAACTTCGCGTAGTATTTTCTAAGAGTTTATAATAATCTCCGAAGCGTTCAGGTTTCATCTCCTAGCGAGGCATGGCCTTCTATAATCACAGAAACCAAAGCCTGGAAGCATCCTAACATAACATCTTTCTGCTGTTCTTTACATGTAGTAGTATCTTTTATTCCTTGTTTATCTAATTTTGTACTATACTTTTAAATATTTTTAAATACAAAAGTTATTTAGCCCCATGAGCTTTCGAATGAGCCACCGTACCCGCATTTTTGAAATTACAAATTAAGGTTATATTCAATCGCTAAATTCGTGCTTCACTGTGCAATTGTAGCACACCAGTGTTCTAGTCAACAAGGTCCATTTGCAAGAACTAATCTAGTCCACTCACGTACCCGTTCTCCAATCACACCTACTCAGCAAGCGCACGTTTTCCTTCGACTTATATTAATTGCAAGGGCGTAAACCTATTATTACATCGATATACTGATAGGCAAGTTCTGATTCGGGCCGAGGGCGGGGCTGAGCAACTAAATTAACTAAATTCATAAGTAAACTCGTCCAATTTACTTTTTCCAAACTAAGATTATGCGTCTGACCGAGGTCCATTACAGTAACATTTATTGTCATTCTGTGCATCGCATCAGACAACTGAAAGAGTAAAAATGTTGAATACAAATTTATATTGCAAACAAGGGAGGAGAAAATGAAGTTCCCTTGTTCCCAAATGAAATCCCCAAGCTTAATATGGTTCCTTACCACCGCACTGTTATTTAGAGAAGTTTCTATATATATAACTGCATGATGCACTAGATACAAAATACATTAACCAATTTAAAATGCTCGGATAATAGTAACTGGACCGCTCAATCTACTGTGTCATAGTGTGAAATTTTGAAATGCATAAGGTCTGTCTGTCTGTTAGGTCATCAGCCCAGAGGCTGGTTGGATCCTCTAATACCATCACCAAAGGCTATGCAGTTATAGGGAAACCACAACAACCAATGGCAGTGCCAAAATGAGGCGTACTAGGCAAGATGAGGAGTGAGGTAGTTTGCCATTGCTTTCCTCACTGGGCCAGTCAGTGCTATTGTAGCACAACTAACCCTATGAGCAACACCTTTCATGACACTCAGACACACTAGTCGTGCTCTGAATGTCATTAATCAGCACCACCCATACCCCAGCAGCTTCCATATTGTCACAGCCATGGATGAGACTGGGACTTCGGTGGAAGCTACACTTTGCTCTGGCCTATGCCAAGAGATGGATTCAAAAGTACTGTACCCATCAAGAAATGACAGCAGGCAGCATACATAAGATACGTGTGAATTTGTATATGACGGTGTTGTAATGTTAAGCGAGTAGCAAGCTCAAGCTATAATATTTTAGGACGTAGTGTTAAGCACTGTTATGTGTGTATTAGTATATGATGATGCCGGATTTAGAATTTTAAACTAGTAGTATTTCTTGTAATATTTTCTCTCCATGGAATTGATTGTTGTACTCTTCTTCTTGTTGTTGCTGTTGTTGGGTAATTATGTTCTGTTCCTACTTTATTATCATTCCACCGTAAGTGATCATTGTCACAGGGATATTTCCCAATTGCATGTATTTAATAATAATAATAATAATAATAATATAATAATAATAATAATAATAATAATAATAATAATAATAATAATAATAATAATAATAATAATAATAATAATAATAATAATTTATATCAAACGCTCTCCGTCGCATGGCTAAATGTTAAGCGTGCTGGCCTTTGGTCGCAGGGGCCCCGGGTTCGATTCCCGGCAGGGTCGGGAATTTTAACCATGATTGGTTAATTCCGCTGGCACAGGGGCTGGGTGTGTGTGTGTGTGTGTCGTCTTCATCATCATTCCACCCTCATCACGAAGCGCAGGTCTCCTACGGCAGTCAAATCAAAAGACCTGCACCCGGCGAGGCGAACATGTCCTCGGACACTTCCAGTACTAAAAGCCATACGCCATTTCATTTATATCATACGCTTATCGAAGTGGAAATTCCACTTCCCGAGTCCGTTTCGTCCTTGTTAAACAGCTATGACATCCATATATATCAAGCAATAGCCAAATTTTTAAGTGAAGCCAAAGTATCTATTTAAACTATTCTCATCCAGCCCAAGTTCCTGTACCATGGCTTTCCATCACCAAGTAGACACAATACCATGACAGGTCCCATGTTGTAAAGATGTTGCTCCTTGACTTAATGCACAGAGCTGGCAGCATGGTCTTACAGACCAAATTCCAAAATGTTTTTAAAATAACTTGCAGTGATACGTTTGCAAGATATAAACATTATTCGGACTTGACGGAGAAGCACTGTGAATTTGTAAGTGTTGTCTATGTCTGTTAGGTCATCAGCCCAGAGGCTGGTTGGATCCTCAAATAGCACCACCAAAGATTATGCTGTTATAAGGAAACCCCAAAAACAATGGCAGCACCAACATGAGGCGTACTAGGCAATATGAGGAGTGAGGTAGTTTGCCATTGCTTTCCTCACTGGATCAGAAAGTACTATTGCAGCAGGGCTGACCCTATGAGCAGCACCTTTCATAACACTCAGATGCACTAGCCATGCTCCAAATGTCATTACTCAGCACTACCCATACCCCAGCAACTTCCATATTGTCACAGCCTTGGATGTTGACTGGGACTTCGGTAGAAGCTACACTTTACTCTGGCCTGTGCCAAGAGATGGATGCAAAAGTGCTGTATCCATCAAGAAATGACAGCAGGCAGTTGTTAGTGTTACAATTTTATATTAAGACCTTGAAATACTGCGGTCATTCCACCCAGAAGCACGCATAACTATATTCGACATACCGTGTGCTACAGGGGTGTTCTACTTGGGTGATTTCCGCCAAATAGGAAAGCTGATCTTATTCCCAGTTTTTATACGACTAAGTTTAAAATCATAGGTATTTTCATTCAACACCTCTCCATACTTTTGAACATTGATTCTGACCACCTCAGCTATTGTGAAATCCTGTAGCTGTAATTATTTAATCCTGCATTCGGTCGGGTGTCCAAGACTACTACTACTACTACTACTACTACTACTACTACTACTACTACTACTAGCGGGAACCAGGAACAGTTACGAGATAGATTATGTGCGCTGCAGTATATTCCATTTTACTTTATGCTGCACCTATCTGTCACAATGCACTCAGGAGGAAGATTCACCGAAGAGCTGTGGGAACAGTACAGAGGAAGATGCTGCTCAGAGTTATCTGTGCATATCGAACTGTTTTGACAGCAGCTTTACAAATTGTAGCTGCCAGTATTCCCATTGACCTCGTGGTAGAGAGAAAACTTTGGCACGAAAGGGGTGCGGCTATATCTGCTGTAGAGAAGAAAGCCTTGAGGAACCAACTCTTACTAGGCTGGCAAGACCGATGGGATGGCACAACCGATGTTGGCCAATGGACAAAAAAGCTAATACCCGAGACAGGAGACTGACTTGAATGTAGACATCGGCAGGTAGATTACTATCTGTCGCAGATCCTGACAGTAAGTAAGTAATTCGTCTTTATTCGTGGCGAGGTTAGGGCTCAAGGCCCTTTCTTACACTTAACCACAATATTTAAAATAATTAACATATATACAATATAATATTTAAATACAACAAATGTTTTTAAAATAATATAGTACTAATAGAAAATTTGGAGATTGTAATTAAAAAAAGATTATAGAATGTACAACACGACAATCTAAATGTACATGATAATAAATATAATACTAACACTAGACGCAGGGAGATGCTTGTCGGTACTGTTCTGAAAGGGATACAGTAGAACACACTTTTTTCTACTGTGTTCGATGGGAAGAAGAACGAAGGAAAGCCTGTCAACAACTTGGCCGACAACTCACGCCAGGGAATCGGGTTCAGATCATGTTGGAGAGCCCGCTTACCTGGAACACAGTAAAGGCAATGGCGACAAGCATTATGGGGACGAACAAGAAATAAGAGAAAGGAAGAATTTAATAATAAACATCACTCCATTCTGATCTCATGCCATCAAGCAGTTCCAGAGTGGGCTGAGTGAAGAGGGCAGGGCAAAACACTACTTTACGCAAGTGAAACACTGGCAATCAACAACAGATAACAAGAACTTGAAGAAATCAAAACAGAAGAGAGGAAGATTATTAGGAAAAATCTTAGGAGCAAGATACAACCAAGACGGTTACAGGTTATAATCACTCAAACAACAGTACAGTTCTCAAACATTGAAAATGACATTAGGAAAACACGAATGAAATTCTTCGGCCATCTGACTAGATTACCAGAAAATCGATTGACCAAAAAGGTAATAGATTATGTAACCTCACTTAAGAACTCAATACCCTGGCTGAGCGAGCTTCGAAATAACCTCAAAACGCATGAGTTCAACAGACATCCTAGGAAGAGACAACATTAGGCATAAAGTCAACAATTAGGAAGCTACATCAGAGCAACCACAACAAAAACAGTACAGACCATAGAAAGTAAACAAGCCTTCTCGGAAAGAATGAAAACCTATTGGAACAACAAGAACCCACAGAAGAACTGACTGAGTCATTTGCTTAACGTCCTCCGATATTGGGAGAATTGCTAATAATAATAATACTAATAATAATAATAATAATAATAATAATAATAATAAACGTACCTTCAAGACGGAATTCTGTCCTGCAGGTGTTCTTTAACGTGCTGGTAACCAATGACACGAAGTTATAGTATTTTAAAAATCCTAAAGTGTCACTCACTTAAGCCGGGGTCAATTCTCTGCCTTGGAATGAAAAGAACGACTACTCGACTACAGCACAGATCAAACTATTCCCTCCTTATTTGAAAGAAGAGGGATAGCAAGCGTTATATTCTCGGTACCTGCTGTCCGCTCTGATATTCGAAGCCTGCATTTCCAAACAATATGACTTCTCGGTGTTACGGTCAGACGTTTATTAACTGATTTTCTCCACATATCTCTCCCCCCACCCCCAAACCTTCCCCCCCCCCAAAAAAAAAGAATAAATACATTTTAAAGATGGTTTTCCGTGGTTTCTCATTTTCACACCACGCAAATGCTGGGGCTGTGCCTTAAATGAGGCCACGGTCGCTTCCTTCCCACTCCTACCTATTTCCTATGCCATCGTCGCCATGAGACCTAACTAAGTCGGTGCGACGCACGGCAAATTGTAAATAGAAAACTTGTAAATGACTGAATTTAAAACATTTTAGTATAGAAAACATAACAAATGGGATCAAACTACCTAACACTATTTACAACAGAGGATACGATGTTATTCTGTATAGAGTAATAAATAAGTTACAAGATTGTGAGAAACTACAAAATGACGTCGATAATGATGTGAGATGGACAGCAGGCAGACGAGATTAAAAGTCATGTTGTGAATTTTACAAATAGGAAAAGTCCTCTCTGTTTTAATTACTGCGTTGATGGGGTGAAAGTTCCCTTTGGGGATCATTGTTAATTACCTAGCCCTAGGTATTAATATAAGGAAAGATCATGTGATTGTAAGTAAAGGGCACAAATCTCTGCACATGGTTGAGAGGGTATTTAGAGATTGTAGTAAGGATGTATAGGAGAGGGCATATAAGTCTGGTAAGATCCAAACTAAAGTATGGTTCCAGTATATGGGACCCTCACTAGGATTACTTGATTCAAGAACTGAAAAAATGCAAAGAAAAGCAGCTCGATTTGTTCTGGGCGATTTCCGACAAAGAGTAGCGTTACAGAAATGTTGCAGAGTTCGGGCTGGGAAGACTTGGGAGAAAGCAGACGAGCTGCTCGACTAAGTGGTATGTTCCGAGCTGTCAGTGGACAGATGGCGTGGGATGACATTAGTAGACGAATATGTTTGGGTGGTGTCTTTACAAGTAGGATAGATCACAATATGATGATAAAGTTGGAATTCAAAGGGATCAATTGCGGCAAATATTCATTCGTAGAAAGGGGATTTAGGGACTGGAATAAGTTTCCAAAGGAGATGTTCAATAAATTTCCAATTTCTTTGCAATCAATTAAGGAAAACCTAGGAAAACAACAGATGGGGAATCTGCCACCTAGGCGACTGCCCTAAATGCAGATCAGAAGTAATTGGTTGTTTTATTGTTTGAGGATTCAGCATGAGGTTATTTGACATAAGAAGGTGGTATCACTATTTCAAGGATGACCGAGGATGGGAGTAGTCAAAACCAGTACGCTGGTGTGTTGACACTGGCCAATGTTTGAAAGCATTGAGCTACTCGTGTCGGTGATGGGGAGAGCGTAAGTGTTGCAGTTCACGGTGATAACGCATATCGTTATGCCAGACACGTGTTGTTCATGTCTCTTGTAGCACAGGGTGAAAGCTAGCGTACAATGAGTAAAGATAACGGCGTACACGTAAATCAAGCCATACCACAGGAGGAACAGCATATAAGAAAGAAACTTCCCACCTACAATAATGAACCAAAGCATTACACTAGCTCCACCTGGTGAGATTGACATTCATTATCTCGTAACAATATCCGAAGCGAAAGTACTTCGAGAGATAAATATGCATCACGAAGTGTATTTGGTGTAGCCTCCTAGACGGAGCAGTTATGAAGCAAGAGGCAGACTTGAGCGATTCTGCGTATATGCCTTCTCCTTTACACCTTTACAACCCCCTAAATACCCTCGCTCAAAACCATGTGCAGACATCTGTACCCTATATTTACAATCCCATTTATGTGATTACCCCAGCGAAGATCTTTCCTTGCATTAATAACTGGGTACTTACAATGATCCACAAAAGGAACTTTCACCCCATCAACGCAGTAATTAAAATTGAGAGGACTTATCCTATTAGTGAAACTCACAACCTGACTTTTTAACCCCGTTTATCATCATACCATTGCCTACTGTCCATCTCACAACATTATCGAGGTCATTTTTCAGTTGCTCACAATCTGGTAACTTATTTATTACTCTATACAGAATAACATCATCTGCGAAGAGCCTTATCTCTGATTCCACTTCTTTACTCGCATCATTTAGATATATAAGAAAACATAGCCAACGGCCGTAGCCGTGCTGAAACACCGGATCTCGTGAGATTTCCGAAGTTAAGCAACATTGGGCGTGGTCAGGAGTTGAATGGGTTGCCACGCGCTGTTGGTGGGGGTAAGGAAATGGAGGAGCGGAAAGGAACTGGCCACCATACCGCACGTAAACTCCGGCTCAGGAACACCTCTGCGGAGGTTCGGACCTGCCTTCGGGCAGAATAACCCCTACCTACCCAAGAAAACATAAAGGTCCAACAATACTGCCTTGAGGAATTTCCCTCTTAATTATTACAGAAATGTTAACATCTAGGACAACATAAACGAATAAACTTTAAGGAGAAAAACTGCAACTTAGATAATCGATTCAAATAGTTAATAAGTTTAAGTGTAATTTTTAACGTAGTACTAGATAAACAGTAATAAGTAAAAGAATACTTGCATCAAAATACATTTGGAAATACAATAAATGATCCCTCCACAGTTTTTGATCGGAAACTAGGCGATGGGAGTATTCTGTTCTAAAGGGAAAAAACGTATTTAGAATTTAAATATAGCATTACGAAAGACACAGTGTATAAAATGAACAAATCGAGACTGCACGTTAGAGAAAATGTGCAACGATTGTGAATTAAAAATTGAAAAGAAACCCGACCGAAGCAGGGACATCAATTACCATACAATGCACGTCCGGATGACGTATCGCGTCACGTGTTTCTGGAATATCCCACAACAGAGCAGTTTTCGCGTCACGCATGCATGACGTTCCCTTACTTAACACTCCATTTAGTTGCACCGACTGGGAATACAGAGGCGGGCAGGCTATACTTCACTCACGAGTCTCGTGCCAAATGACTTCATGAATTCCTAATAAGTGCAAGGCATTCTTGTCATTTCAATGTGATGACCTCTTCCCATACCTGCACTCTGCATCACGCAACCTATTCAAGACGGTAAGTTTAGTATTCAGAGCCAAGGAGGAGGTCATTATGAAGCGAGCAGAGGCAAGTACTTTTATGCCATCGAGGTCAGCGAAGTAGCATAATTCTCTCTTTTCGTGGTATACTTTAAGGAGTGGAGGTTTTTTTTTGTACAATTGACTTTCCGTTGCACCGATAATGGCGATAATGGGAGGGCAAAGGGCAAGGAATGAGAAGGAAGCGGCCGTGGCATTTATGAAGGTACAGGTCCAGCATTTGCCTGGTGCGGAAATGGGAATCCACGAAAAACCATCTTCAGGGCTGCCGACAGTGGGGTTCGAACCCACTAACTCCCGAATAGTGGATACTGGCGGCACTTAAGTGACTACAGCTATCAAGCTCGGTAAGGAATAGAGGTCTAGATGAACGCAGATGATACTTTAGTTAATAATAATTAGTTGTTTGGGAAATTGTATATGGTGATGATGGATTTAGAATGTTAAACTAATAGTATTTCTTGCAATATTTTCTTTCCATTGAATTGCTTGTTGTACTCTTGTTGTATTAGTGATTGTTATTGGGTAATTATGTTTTAACTTTATTACTAGCAAATGCACTCGTGCTTCGCTACGCTATTCTACATTGTATTCGAATACTGTACATGCAGTAAGTAAGATTGTTTTAAAATTGCATGTCTCTTAGCGTTATCCGAGAAACAGCATGGAGAGGTCCCCATACGCTCCTCTCCTTCCAATGCAAAGTGTTTGTTACGGATTTGTGATATAACTGCAGGCTCACTTGCCTACTGCCATTCACAATCGAGTTGGGAAGTTTACATTATAATTGCAGACCCCATTGCCTACTGCGCGGTCACAATCCATTTGGGGTGTTTTCGTTAAAATGGCAGCCCCCCTTTCCTACTTCCAGACAGATAACAGTTGATGAGATTTTATTATAATGGCAGGCAAATACCCTACTATCAGGCGAAATTGAGTTGTGCGGTTATCATTATAATGCCAGGCCCATTTTCCTACTGCCAGCCAGCTTACTGCCAGTCACACCGAGTTGGTGAGTTTCCATCAAAATAGCAGGCCACTATGCCTAATGCCAGTCACATTTTAGATGAGGACATTTCTTTATAATGGCGGGCACCCTTGCCTACAGCCAAACACAATCGGGTAGGGGAGTTTTAAACAAAACTGCATGCTCACTTGCCTCCTGCAAGTCAAATCGAGAAGTGAACTAATCATTACAATTGTAGGCCTTCCTTACTAATGCCAGTTACACAGGAGTTGGAGAAGGACCCCATTCCTACTGCCAGTCAAAGTCGGTGTGGGGAGTACTGATTACAATAGCAGACTCACCCTTTCTCGATCGCTACAAATCGACATCAGTAAATATATATAGATCGACATACGAAAGTACATGCGTGTTTACAATATTGCTGACCTTCATTTACAGATTAACTGCTGCTAAACGTACATCATATCGACAAAGGATTGTAGTCTACCATAAGACGCCGGATTTAGTGGCCTAAATGGCTGGTCCTATGATATCCATTCTTGGATCAGATTGAGTTAGATACGTTGTACGGAGAAAATTTTTGTAAGATTATCTCACATTGCATTACTTTTAGGATAACTATGTGACAGCTACATACATAGGCGTAGCATTTGGCTCACATATGGCTACTGGTTGGGCCAATTTTCGTGAAGAGTTTGATGATTCTATATTTTCTATAAGTGATTGAAAGTATGAATTATGCATGTGAAAATTCCAAATTTACTTAACATCGATTAATAGAGAAAAATCAAACTTAAAAGGGATACAGATACGACAAAAAGTCATAAAACCAAGGTTGTAGATCATTCTAAATTGAACGGAGAGTATGCAATCCGTTATGTGATAGGACTTCCCGAAGGTCTGCACCGTCAATAAAATTTCCTCCATATTTCGATATTCTTCCGGGATAAAAAGTGAAAAATTTAAAGATCTTGGACGTTTTCCGTCCATTACAGGCTAAAACGAATAATTTTGTCAAATTTCAATTTTCTTTTTCGTCTGGCAGATTATGCCGCAATCTGGATTTTGGGCGAGGAGGGTAAAAATTAGGACTTTCAGGAAACTAAACCAAAAAAATATGCAGATGGTCATTATTACCTCTAAAACGGAAAGCTGTACGAAAATTTCGCCAAAATAGTCAATGTACAGGCACACACAGTCGTTACGATTTTATTTATATAATAGATAAGGAATCTGGTCCACGTACAACACCTTTTGGGCTATGTTCGCTGGACTTAACCTGCAAAACTGACCATTCATGATATCTCCCTTATTAATCCTCCTGACGAAGAAATGCACATGAAAAAAGTTATTAATCCTAGTATCAAAATGATGTACTTGAGAAGAAACGTTTAGAAATTAATTTCCATTCAGATAGTTACGATTTCCATTAAGTTTGGTTGTGTATATTTTGTGGGAGTGAAAAATCACTGTTTCGGTTTCGTATGAACCCCCAGCCAGTTCAGGGATTTAGAAGCAATATTTGCCCTAAAACCTACCCAAGGACAGGTGGATTCTAAACATGAAATTTGGTGGAAATATATCCAGTAGATTCTAGCACTCGCGTACATGCGGAGTAATTAAGAAAGAAAAGAATACAGTTAAGAAAGTTGAAATTAACAGAAAATGGATTGTAACTGAGGACAGCCGGATAACGACAAATATGTAAATGTCAAGTGAATGTATTGGAAAATCAAATGCCCCTCAATAAATTATGCTGGTGTTAGTTATGGATATTATAAAGCGGTAACAGAGGAGAAATGTAGGCGCAGTGTTAATTAGGTAAACAGATAAGAAGATGACTATTGGTGTTATTACTTAATCTATTTGAGTGCGGTTATAACCTCCAACGATATTCTGCCAATATCCAGCAGATAGGTCGATTGACGCCTCTCTTGCCTTCTACCCAAGGAACAACCAGGAATTTAAAAGCATGATGAGGAAAATGGCAATACGTTACTTCCCTGCTAGCAAGCAGTCAGAGACGTTGCAATGGTAACGTGTAGGTTCGCTGTCGGTCTGTCGGTCACTCAATGCAGAGCATGATACCCGCAAAAAAATAGTAAATTTCTACGTCATGTGAAGAGCGAGGTAAATTATGAACATAACGAAAGTTGTTTCACGTACGGTTCACGGAGTTCACAGAAAATCAACAGTATAAGAGAAAATGGAGGTTTTCTGGTTTTCCTATAAACCCCCCGTCTATTCAAAGATTTTAAAATGATATGCATATCGAGACCTTTCCCGGGATGAGTATACTCTAAACATGAAGTTTGGTTAAGATCTATCCAGCCGTTTCGACGTGATGGTGGAACAGACAAACAGACAAACAGGAAAAGTAAAAACCGCCGATTCGGTCTTGAGTTGACCTAAAAGGGATAAATATCTGAAAAATTGGCATAACAAAAGAAATTACAGACAGCGGACCCCCTACAACTTTATTTATATAGATTAGGCTACACTACTGTAAGTGACGACTGTCGCCGGGATATTTCCAAATATTAACAACATTGCCATTTACACCTCAACACTATTATATATGTATGTTATTATTGTTTTTACGTCCCACTAACTACTTTAATGGTTTTTGAAGAAGCCGAGGTGCAGGAATTTTGTCCCGCAGGAATTCTCTTGCCTGACAGTATATCCACCGACACGAAGCTGACATATTTGAGCACCTGGATCGAACCAGGATCGACTATGTGGTATGTTTCGAGCTGTAGGTGGTGAGTTGGCGTGGAATGACATAAGTATAAGAATAAGTTTGAGTGGAGTTTTCAAAAGTAGGAAAGATCATAATATGAAAATAAAGTTGGAATTCAAGAGAACAGATTGGGGCAAATATTCTTTTATAGGACGAGGAGTAAGGAAGTGGAATAAATTATCAATTGAAATGTTCACTAAATTTCCAAGTTCATTGAAAATATTTTTAAAAAAGCTGGTAAACAATTGATAGGGAATCTTCCACCTGGGCGGCAGCCCTAAATGAAGATCGTTGATGACTGACTGAACCTACCAAGTTGAGGTCGGAAGGCCAACGCCCGGCATGTATGTATGTAATAGCCTTTTATCTTATCAGGTCGTGACGAGTACATATACAGTAGTGCATGCCAAAGTGCAGAACAGAAATGGTCAACCGGACAGCCTGCAGATACTGGAGCACCAAGTGGTCAGCGTGCGAACAACCTCTTGACTTCCTCGGGCGAGACCGCTGTCTCCTAATCGGTCATAAGAGTCTGAGTGTACCCCATTTAGTCCTCAGAAAAGAAATTCCTTGAACTGGCTGGGATACAAACTTGGGCCTCCGCGTTGGCTCCTGTACCACGCGGCTGACTCTCCGACATATTTCACGCGTTTTAAGCACGTAAAGCTGTTGAACAAGGTGCTTCAGTTCCCTTATATGAAGCAGCAACAGAAATATCTCAGTGCACACAATTCCGCACCTCCACTTCAGGGCTGGAAATCGAAACCAGGCCAACTGGACAGAAAGAACATTCCGAGAAGAAGGAGGGAGGGAGGGTGTTTGCTACTCGATTGTATACAGAACATGTAAGGTCAGTTTGGAAGAAGTTTCGATACTAACGAAATGGACTGTATCGCGAGTGACCTGTCTAAAGCATTTGATAGGGTGGATCATGGGAGACTACTGGCAAAAATGAGTGCAATTGGACTTGACAAAAGAGTGACTGAATGGGTTGCTATATTTCTAGAAAATAGATCTCAGAGAATTAGAGTAGGTGAAGCTTTATCTGACCCTGTAATAATTACGAGGGGAATTCCTCTCAAGGCAGTATTATCGGACCTTTAGGTTTTCTTATATATACAAATGATATGAGTAAAGGAATGGAATCGGAGGTAAGGCTTTTTGCGGATGATGTTATTCTCTATAGAGTAATAAATAATTTACAAGATTCTGAGCAACTGCAACGTGACCTCGATAATGTTGTGAGATGGACAGCTGGCAATGGTATGTTGATAAACAGGGTTAAAAGTCAGGTTTTAAAAGTCAGGTTGTGAGTTTCACAAATAGGAAAAGTCCTCTCAGGTTTAATTACTGCGTTGATGGGGTGAAAATTCCTGTTGGGGATCATTGTAAGAATCTAGGTGTTCATATAAGGAAAGACCTTCATTGGGGTAATCACATAAATCGGATTGTAAATAAAGGGTACAGATCTCTGCACATGGTTATGAGGGTGTTTAGGGGTTGTAGTAAGGATGTAAAGGAGAGGGCATATAAGTCTCTGGTAAGACCGCAACTAGAGTATGGTTCCACAGTATGGGACCCTCACCAGGATTACCTGATTCAAGAATTGGAAAAAATCCAAAGAAAAGCAGCTCGATTTGTTCTGGGTGATTTCCGACAAAAGAGTAGCGTTACAAAAATGTTGCAAAGTTTGGGCTGGGAAGAACTGAGAGAAAGAAGACGATCTGATCGACTAAGTGGTATGTTCCGAGCTGTCAGCGGAGAGATGGCGTGGAATGACATTAGTAGACGAATAAGTTTGAGTGGCGTTTATAAAAGTAGGAAAGATCAAAATATGAAGATAAAGTTGGAATGCAAGAGGACAAACTGGGGAAATATGCATTTATAGGAAGGGGAGTTAGCGATTGGAATAACTTACCAAGGAAAGACGTTTAATAAATTTCCAATTTCTTTGAAATCATTTTAGGCTAGAAAAACAACAGATAGGGAATCTGCCACCTGGGCGACTGCCCTATGTGCAGATCAGTATTGATTGATTGATTATTCTACAGGGTGTATCCGTAATTATGTTACAAACTTTCAGGGATGATGGAGGATGGCAAATGGATCAATTTGAGGAACGGTCGACTCAAAAGTTAAGCGAAATTCTACGCATTTAAGTCCGTTTACCTGCACAAGTTTCACAAACTTCTCCATTTACAACAAATGTTCGAAATTCCGTCCCCGTGCGTCAATGCATACATGGCATCGCCGCACAAGGTTCTGTCGTGCCCGTTCGAATTTCCCCGGTGTCGTTTGAACAGCGTCGCAGGCAGCGACATTTCTTGCCGATAAATCCTCTTCAGTCTCGAGAGTGTCTCATCCACAAGGCTTTTCACGTGGTCCCACAAGAGGAAATCAGAGATATTACACCCATTTTTGCCTTAACTTTTGACTACCAGCCGCTGTGGTGTTGTGGATACGGCGTTGGTCTACTAATTCCAAGTTTTTTTTCTATTTGCTTTACGTCGCACCGACACAGACAGGTCTTATGGCGACGATAGGATAGGATAGGTCTAGGAATTGGAAGGAAGCCGCCGTGGCCTTAATTAAGGTACAGCCCCGGCATTTGCCTGGTGTGAAAATGGGAAACCACGGAAAACCATCTTCAGGGCTGCCGACAGTGGGGCTCGAACCCACTATCTCCCGATTACTGGATACTGGCCGCACTTAAGCGACTGCAGCTATCGAGCTCGGTTAATTCCAAGTTAACGGGCTGAAACCCGACTGGCTTTTAAGGGTGTTTAAAGGTGACAACCCCATGTCGTTGGCTTCCGGCACGTTAAAGAACTACTGAGGGACGAAATTCCGACACCCCGGCGTCTGTTAAACAACGGTTCCTTACCTCAAATTGATCCATTTGCTGTCCTCCATCATACCTGAAAGTTTGTAACATGATCACGGATACACTCAGTATAAGAACTAAGCAAAGATAAAGTCTGACGCCAAAAAAGATTATAAGTAAAACTTCGATTGAAAGTCTGATTCTCCTCTTCAAGTTTCACATTGTACGCTTACGTGCCCTCATTAATCCATTTTTCCTCTGTACGTATCGCGAGCTCTGTGATGCGAATGACGCGGTTAAACAGAGGCCCTGCCAACCAATGCGGGAGGATGAACGGTTAACCTCGTTTGCTGCTGTAAATTCAATTAAAAACGATGAGTGCCACGAAGCGGAACAGTGCGTCCGTGCCGTGATGGTAGTGTCACAGAAAGTGTCGCCTGGCGTCTTTCTGTAATCCCACATCATCAAGGCTTAACATAAGCTCATTTGGAATCCTTCTGCTAGAACAGTTTAATACTGTAACGGTTTCTAATATCTTCCTAGCAGCAGGAGCAGGTTCTGACACTCAAATGGGAACTATGACATATTCTTTATGGAAAGAATCAACATTTGGAACGCGGTAGTCCTGTTCCTTTCTCCGCTTCACACCTGACAGAACGTCTCGTGTCAATACTGGATCAGGTGACGTCGTCCAAGGGCATGAAGACCATCAGTTGACAAGGGAATAAGAATTATTCTCCTCCTTTTTCTTTGTTACAAGGATTAAATCCAATCACCAGTTCCGGTTCCAGTTTCAATTCTTCTTTACCGGAGTCTTCCTACTAGTGATGGGATAATCGAACACAAAATTATCGCTTATTCGATTATTATTACATTTTATTCGATCATATCTCCCATTCGATTAGTATTCGCTTATTCATTCGAATGAATGAGGCAATAGACAAGGGAATATTTTTTTCACCCGATTATTTTTCGATTATTCATTCGAAACTGCACTCGAATGAATGAGGCAATTGAATAGTGAATGCTTTAGAAATAATCTATTTGAAAGTTATGATATTAAGACAGCTAATTCACTCATTTATTTACAACATTTGGAGATACGTTTGGAAAAAAAGTCGTATTTTCATAAGAGTTCATCTATTCGCTTATTTCAATCGATTATCCATCCGACACACTTTCGATTATCTTATTCGACTATTCATTCGATTATGTAAATAATCGGATGGAGGTTATTCGAATATTAAAATAATTCGATTATCCCAACACTACTTGCTACGTCTCTCTTTCCAGAGGGGTGGTATTAACAAGTAATTCTGGCACATCTGTATGGATTTGTACGTTCTACCTCATTCCGAATCTTGTCTATATGTGAACATTCCTTAAATCCTCGTAGAAATCTAATTTCAGATGTTTGGGTATAGCTCTTATAACTGCTTTTCAGCAGCCAAGTTACAATCAATCCAGCAGTCTGCAGAACTATGGCCTTACAAAACTTAGCTTTGTTTCTTTCGTAATCTTAAGTGCTCAACTAATAGTTTCACACATTGCTCGATATTGGTGCAATTTTACGTCTGACTTCCACATCGTCTCTGTCATGGCTCAAGTCACATCCCAAATAGCTGAAATGTTTGGTGAAAGAGCACTCAGATTAATGTGGGGTAAGAGCTTGTGGATCCGTCATGCAAACCGCATTTTGTATATTAAAGTTCATAAGAAACAGCGAAAAATGTATTCGCGAAGTGTAATAATGCAAGGAGAAAATGATGGTTATCCTGTTAAGGAACCTAACCTGGAGGTCGGATCCAAAAGACAGTGAGTAAGGAAATCATAACAGTATTTTTTATGCAACAACCCTATAACTGCAATAATTAAGACACGAGTGTGTTTATAAAACGAGCGAACCGAATTTTGTAATTTTCATACGAGTATTTTAATTACCCTTATAGGCGAGTTGCATATGATTGTTTATGCTCGACGATTATTGTATGTATGTTGGGTATTCAGCTTGAAGGCTGGTTGAATTCTCAACAGGTTCACCATTAGCTGTCATAGATGGCCTAAGTGTCACTGAAGAGGCGTACTAGGGAAATTAGGAGTGAGGTAGTTTCCCGTTGCTTTCCTCACCGAGCCAGAAGTTGCTATTGCACATCAGTGTGCCAAGCCCACTGAAATTCGTGCACCAACCGACCCTATGACCGACATTTTCACACCATTCATAGCAGGGACTGGCTGCATAAGGAATGGCATTACTAGCGTCACTCATACCTCAGCCACTTTCATATTGTCAAAGCCAAGTATAAGACTGAGACAGGTCAATGAAAGTAAGAATTTTATTCTGGCCCATACCAGAAGACATAGTGCACTGTAAACACTACATCTTGCCAGCAAAGGCCTCGACGATTATTATAACTCTATTTTTTAAATATTCATAAATTTGTCGAGATGTCGCTTGACAGTTGAGTTTACTGATCACAGCGCAGAGCGCATGCGCTGGGTTATTGATGTTCCGTGAGTGGATCAGAGACCTTGACAATGTCATGTGTTTTCAAAGCTTTGATAGAAGGTTATCATAACCTAGCTTTATTTCAAATACAAACTGTTTATTGTACTGTTGGTGAAGTAAATTTTCGGGAATGTGCCGTGTGCTTGTGGACTATTTGAAGTAGAAGGTGTATTGGTGTTAATATGTGTCCGACATGTTCGATTTTGGAAGTGCGAAGGTGTAGTGCGTTGAGCGCAGGTACGATGCTATCCTTACCTAATTGGTCAAACAGTTGTAGCATAATGAACATCTGAACTCTGATTTTTCGAGAACCTGTATCACAATGAAACTTGAACTATAATGAGCCTTATTAAAATTCAGTTTTCTGGCATATAATATTTATATTTCGGCATCGTCGAGCACAAAACATTTTTTTTAAACAATGTGCATGTACTGTATACTGAATATAAGAGAAATGTCTTGCGGTAGTATTCACTCTTTTACACTACTCATAAGTAATAACTTACACGTTTTGGTTTGTTTCTCATTTTCATGTATTCATTTTTAAACCCCTTCTTTCTTCACTATAACTTCTTGTTTTCATACAATGCCTTATAATATTTTGTCAAGGGAAGAGGTACTAGAGAACAGATTCTAAATATACGTCAGTTGGTTGAAAAGGCGCATGAATTCAACATTCCTTTGTTTCTGTGCTTCATTGAATACCAAAAGGCCTTCGATTGTGTTTTGTGGCCGAAGTTGTGGTGTGTTGTAGAGGAAATGGAAATTCCATCTAATCTCATTTCACTTATAAGAGGCCTATACGATAACAACTTGGCCAAAGTCAGAGTTGATGGTGATCTATCAACAAGTTTCAAATTCTCCAAAGGTGTGAGACAAGGATTGTTTAACATCTATGGTGAATATATCATGAGGCATGCCCTCGACAGTTGGGAAGGAGGATTTTCGATTGGTGGGAAGAGAATTAATAACCTCCGTTTTTCATACGACACCACACTTGTAGCCAGCAATGTACAGGAGCTTGTCCAGATAATGGATCGTGTACAACAGGAATGTCACAAACTTGGCATGGAAATTAATTGGAGCAAGACAAAACTAATGATTGTCAACAAAGGTACAGAGATTCAGCTGCCAGAGTCTGTCAGTTTCCTTATCTTGGTTCAATAATCGAGGATAAAAGTAGTTGCGAAAAAGATATCAAACGTCGCATCATTCTAGGACGTACAGCAAAATTAAAGAAGATCTGGCAAGATAGAGGAATGTATATGAATACGAAGAAAAGATAAGTCCATTCACTTGTGTTTTCGATCTTTGAAATGTGGTGTTGGAGAAGGATGTTGCTAATACCGTGGACAGCCAGGCGAACAAATGATTCTGTCATCTGGGAAATTGGAATACTAGAAAGTTTATGCCAAGTTGTGTAGCAGAGAATCCTGCAATTCTTTGGTCACATTATGAGAAGAGAGGATGACAACCTGGAAATATGAATTGTCCAAGGAAAAGTTTCTGGTACAAGGACACGAGGACGGGTCGCAAAGGATGGGTTGATCAAGTAAGAGAGATCATGGACTTACCATGGAGAGTTGCTGTCCGGAAAACGCGAGTACGAACAGAATGGTATCAGCTTATAAAAGAAACAACAAAGTCCTTGGGTCACGATACTCCTTCATGAGTGGAACGACAGGAGAGAGTGATTCTTTTGTTGTAGGCCTATATGTTGTTATGAAATGTTCGTTTTCGCTTAATTCGTTGCAAGCAAGCATTGCCATCGGATATCTCCTAAGTGCCACTTATTTGATAATAATCATAACACTACGAGTACACCTTCCCCGGCTATTTAAACTGTGTGTCTTCTCCACTATGGCCATCTCTGACAGTGATTATGCACTCTTAGGACTTTCTAAAACTATCTCCTCCGATTGTTAGATGGCTCTCACATCTAATTTCTAACGATACCTGGCGGGTTGTCTCAGTTAATCGACAGATAAATTTAACTTGTCATAGTTGGAAAACTATATTTTTCCTGTTATTGTTTCTTTTATGTATCGAAGTTGTCAACACTTCACCTGGTTTCTCCTCTAACGTAATCTGCCTATTACATGCCTGTAACTAAGTTCGCTAACCCATGAGAGCTCAGAAGAGTAAATGGAAATTTAGTCTATCAGCGCTCTGGATTCTAATATAGTCTAGAACTTTCCCCTGCGGATCGGACCGTCTGATTTGCTTCGGTGATTGAGTAAGCGACCTGAAGGAGGTTAGAGTGTCCAGGAGGTGAAGGGTGGCCGGGTTGAAGAAGATCCAGCGCTAAGAGATAATGGCAGATTTTACCTAAATATGTGATTGTGCCAGCGTTTGTTCTGGGGAGAAGATTTCAGTGGTTTTCCTTAAAATATAATATGTAATCTTTTTCATTTTTCGCTGAAATGTAGACCTGCGCAGTCTTCGGTCTCAACTTATATTCCCTACTGGGAAAATATTTAATGTAAGGAAGCAAGAGTGGTTACCCTCTGATCTTTTGAGCTGGGTGACTGAAGCTTTTCAACTTCTAAATGTGCAATTAGAATTGGCTTTACGTCGCACCGACACAGATAGGTCTTATGGCGACGATGGTATAGGAAAGGGCTAGGAGTGGGAAGGAAGCGGTCGTGGCCTTAATTGCGGTACAGTCCCAGCACATGCCTGGTGTGAAAATGGGAAACCATGGAAAACCATTTCCCGGCGATCGGGAGACTTGGCACCTGACTATATAAGGATAGTTTTTAGTATGCTGCCATAACCGCAAAAAATAACCTATACAAGTTGAAGGAATAGCTCTTCTCTAGTAATAATGAAATCCAGAAAATCACAAGGAACGTGATTTTGGTTAGGCACAGGAAACGAATAAACATGAGTCAAAAACTTTGTATAGATAAACATCTATATTAGAACCCTCAATACACTAAGCCTCAATACAGTATAGATGCTTCAGTTTCTTGCGGTTTTAAGTATTATGCAACATGAAATTTCGCTTGCTGTTAAGTAATAGCAATAACTAACACCTCTTTTTCATAGTTACGGCTTTGCATCACGCACCTCGGACCGCACGTTCAGGATATTTTTACGTACACGCTACGTATTATGAATCAAAACGTTTCTAAATTCGGATTTGGAATTTTAAAGCACCAGTTGAGAAAACTGCCTTTTAACAATAAGCATATTTAAGACATGCGGACCAAGAAAGAGAAGCAAGTATAAAAACATGCGTAAGGGACGGCTGCACGCCTGGACTTTTCCCTTGGGAAAATTAAATGGCCATAAATCTGTCTTTCAATAAAATGTGACGCGATGTTCCCTAGCAACCGTGCAGGCTGTGATGTGAAGTACTGATGGATGGCCATAACATACAGATCCACGGCATGTGCAGCTCTCAAGGTACTGTTGCTAGGTAACGCCACGTCACACATTTTATTACACGACAATGTTTGGTTACACAGATTTTCGATGACCTTCAGCTCAAAGGCATGTATTTATTTATTTATTTATCACGTGGCGAAGTTAGGGTTCTTGGCCCTCTCTTACACTTATGCACATAAAATTTTTAGTCTTTTACAGCATTAATTTAAAGTATCATGGTAATGATTTACAGTTTATGAGATGAGACGACTCAGATAAGCAGTAACAATAATACTATTAATTGAGATAACTGTTGATGAAAAAATTATGGGATAAATACACAGTGGATAATAAGAAACATATCAAATTAATGCCTAATGAGTATATCTATTAACTAGCTTAAAGGAAAACTTATTCTAATATGAGGCAAAAAGAAATTAACTGAATATCACTGTTACAATCTACGTATATGCCATCTATTTCTGGGAACAGTGCATAGTCTTGAATGACTAAGAGTAAAAACGTAAATGAGATAGCCTAAGATACTTAAGCCTAATACGTAAATTTTGGTTTCATTCACACTTACATGCATTCGAGTCAGCTGTATGTACTCTGTTTTAAATGTCGTAGACGAGCAAGACTCTTTAATATCTTCCAGGATCGTGTTCTATAACCCTGAGGAGGTGACCAGGAATAAATGGCTGTAGGTATTTGTTCGATGCGGTGCTATTTCAAGTAATGATCAGGAACGAGTATAAATTTCGTGGAATGAAAAAAGAAAGCGTAATATTGAACGATAGATAGGTGGGGCTGTTTGTAGAAGGGAACTGACAGACGAGGGTTATTTGGTGGGTTTTATGTCAGAGAAAGTATAGATGGAAAGAGGATAATAATCTCTGTGTTACTACACGGGATATTGAGGTCATCGAGATGTGAAGCCCTGATCATCAGTATGAGCCACCTATCTCTTCCTTAAATTTGTTAATGATATTCGCGTTAGGTTACAGGTTTTAATATAATTTCGAATGATTTTAATTTTATGAAAATTTAACCAAGGATCTCGGCTCGTAAAGTCTCCGCGGTAGCGCCGGCCTCTCACCGCTGGGTTCCGTGGTTCAAATCCCGGTCACTCCATGTGAGATTTGTGCTGGACAATGCGGAGGCGGTTTTCCCTGTCATCTTTCATTCCAGCAACACTCTCCTCTATCATTTTATATCATCTGCCAGTCCTTAACGATTGCCCCAGAGGAGTGCGCAGGCCTCGGCAGCCGGCACAATTTCTATCCTCGATGCAAGATGGGGGCTTCATTCATTCCATCTCTGACCCGGCCACTGATTGGAAAACAGGTTTTAGGTTTTCATCTCGGCTCGTATCGTTTCCTGACAGGGCTGACACAGTGATTTATTGGAATACAGCATATGGCCAGACACGGGTGGTAATCCATTCGTGTACTAACCTTGCCGGGTATTGCTTTTGAGAATGCAATGTCTAAACGCTAACTTATTGTGAATACATTTAATTGTGGATGTTGGGTTTTTAAATTTGCAGCATTTACAGTAATTCCACTTCAGCGGCGTGCTTGCGTCGGTTTCGTTGGTTCCAGTGCTTTTGAAAGCTTAGGTTTTATACGAAGTGAGAACTTTTATGGGGACTTGGAGAGAAAGGGGGGTGGGGGTGTTGGGAGAGTGACTGGTTTGATCTTCCAAGCGGATAACTAGCATGCTATGCATGCATGCTTGTACTTTTACGTGAGTATTCATATCGCGATATGAAACAAACACGGGACCACCAGTCTTACGTGGAATCCGAACCACATCGACGTGACATTTAAAATGAACACGTACTCCACGTAAAATTGAACGCCCGGTGGCTATGATCTCATGACGTCCACAGTCACGCAAAACTGCATGCTGCTTTGTAGATAACCAGAGACACTGTGTTCTCTAGTAGTAAGAGGAATTGCAGTAATATAATCTGACGTGAGGTGATTAACAATCGCAGTTTCCACAGATGGCAACAAACCAATTCTCCAAGCAGACAAGAGTATTTTATCAAAGGAGTGACCACCCACTGCATACCTGCATTCCAATTGTGGGCCATGTGTTGTTGGCAGATACGTGCCGCATGCTTCGGTCGGTAGGCGACAGTGAGCCGGCTGGGCCCAGCCCCACCCACATCAGACAGTAGCGCACCCACCACATATTATACGTACAATGGTGTTCGCGCGTGAGGTAGGCGGCATACGCAGCCTTGACCCGCCAGTGCAACGACCCTGCCATTTGTCATATCCAGTTCGCTACAGAATTGTTCTTTCATTGACCGGTCCTCACCCCACCACCGTTACAGTTTTACCAGCGTAATAAACAGGAATTCCGACTGATCTGAGACAGAGAATGTATAAGCTGTCTGGCCCTGAAAAGTATATAATTTTTCAAAATCACTCCATAGCCACTACAATCATTTCAGACAAGCATCTAGCCGTCATAACAAATTCGACCCAATGAAACTCGTTTCTGCTCCCGGTTGAGTGAACCTTAAGACCATTTGACTCTTCAAGAATTTGAAATCTCGTTTCTGATTGGCTAGTGGGGAATTAAACCCACGTCCTTCCCTTGAACCGGGCATATCTCGAACTCCTCCGATAGGCAGCCCCTGAAGAATCCCGGGAGGCGCAAAGTAAACTCATCGAAACCTGGGGACTGCGCGGCGAAACGCATAAAAATTTAACCTTGGAACGCCACAGTGGGGTCTGAAAAACCTGACATGAAATATTTCATTCTACACTTTTTTTTTTTCTTACGCAGCCAGTCCCTGCTATGAATGGTGTGAAACTGTTGCTCATAGGGTCGGCTGGTGCATGCATTTCAGTGGACTTGGCAGACTGATATGTAATAGCAACTTCTGGCTCGGTGAGGAAAGCAACGGGAAACTACCTCACTCCTCATTTCCCTAGTACGCCTCTTCAGTGATGCCTAGGCCATCTATGACAGCTCATGGTGGAACTGTTGAGGATCCAACTAGCCTTCGGGCTGATGACTAAACATGCATACTCTTTTTTTAATTATCAGTGAAATTTGAGTTCACAATGTAAATTATGTTGATACCTATCTGTGCGCTATAATGAATCTTTCCAATTTGTCGGTTGCAAGGGGCATTCTGACCCCACAAACAAATACAGGTCAAGGTCGCAGCAACTGGTATTCACGGCTGTTCTCATGCGTCAGTAGTTTCCTCCGCCGGGCTGAGTCGCTCAGACGGTTGAGGCGTTGGTCTTCTGACGCCAACTTGGCAGGTTCGATCCTGGCTCAGTCCGATGGTATTTGAAGGTGCTCAAATTCGTCAGCCTCGTGTCGGTAGATTTACTGGCACGCAAAAGAACTCCTTCGGGACTAAATTCCGGCACTTTGGAGTCCCCGAAAACCGTAAAAGTAGCTAGTGGGACGTAAAGCCAATAACATTATTTATTATAGTAGTTTCCTCCTGCAGTATTTGATTAGTGTTAAATATGTCGACATCGAATTCTTATGCTAAAAGGGAGGCAAATGCTGGGGCTATACCTTAATTAATTAAGGTCAAGGTCGCTTTGTTCGCACTCCTAGCCCTTTCGTATCCCATCGTCAACATAAGACCTATCTGTGTCAGTGCGACGTAAAGTTAAAAAAAATACTTGTCTACACTAACGTCTATTAGCAAATGATAAGCATTGCATTTTCTCAATCCTAAAAGATAAAAGATATTCGAAGACAATGGAGAAAATAAATTCAGATTCAAGCCATGATAATGGAAAGGAAGTGGCGTGCTGTCGTGTCCTCTCCCACCCTAATGGCGCCAAGGACGCACGAGCCGGAAGTAAGTGCAGAACTAGCACGCTATGCGGTTTTTGAGACAACTGTCCTTATCGTTCCTAATGGAGACAGTTTACACGTGCTCTTGACTTAGCGTAAGGACGATCGATGTCACTGAGTAATCGAACACTTCAAGAGCGCTGCAGGTGCCCGCGGCTCTGTAAAGCTCCAGGGAACTTAACAAACTTATGAGTACCAGATCAGTCTGGGATTGCTTTCACTGTCTCAGCACACAGTCTAAGCACGTATGGCGCTACTACCGTCTGCGAAAACATTCGCTACTTCACAAATGCTCTATACAACATACACCTAATAAAATATATTATTTAACAGTAGTTTTTTTATTAGTTTAGAGAAAATCACAATAATGAACATGCTCGCAAACTGGTCAGTTACAACCGAACCATTCTCGAGGAAATTTTGCGATTAGGACAGTCCATGTGGGGGGTGGGGGGGCTGTTCTAGCTCATCACAAACGCCCCCGTCTTCTTAAGTTTCGTAGTTCATCATCATCATCATCTGTTTACCCTCCAGGTTCGGTTTTTCCCTCGGACTTAGCGAGGGATCCCACCTCTACCGCCTCAAGGGCAGTGTCCTGGAGCTTCAGACTCTTGGTCGGGGGATACAACTGGGGAGTATGACCAGTACCTCGCCCAGGCGGCCTCAGCGGCTATGCTCAACAGGGGCCTTGTGGAGGGATGGGAAGATTGGAAGGGATAGGCAAGAAAGCGGCCGTGGCCTTAAGTTAGGTACCATCCCGGCATTCGCCTGGAGGAGAAGTGGGAAACCACGGAAAACCACTTCCAGGATGGCTGAGGTGGGAATCGAACCCACCTCTACTCAGCTGACCTCCCGAGGCTGAGTGGACCCCGTTCCAGCCCTCGTACCACTTTTCAAATTTCGTGGCAGAGCCGGGAATCGAACCCGGGCCTCCGGGGGTGGCAGCTAATCACGCTAACCACTACACCACAGAGGCGGGCAAGTTTCGTAGTTACCGTATCAATTTTTTTCATCAGTACGACTTTGCTTAAATAAATATACAGTAACTAACCATTATTGACAGAAAGTCAAAAAATATTAGTCTTACACCAACCTTAAAAGTCTGGGTGGTATCTATTCCTCAGCACACTGAAATTCACGATATGGTATGTTAACAAGGGGCACTGTTGATTCGTCATTTCGAAGTCCTTACCTGGAACAAACAAATGGACAAAGATTATTATAAAGTATTATAAAGGTGAAATTCCAATTTGAACACATATTTCCACAAAACATTTTCAAAAGAAGGAAAGCCATCCCGAAAAGGAGGAGAGGAAGGAGGAACTACAGGATACGGTATGTATGAATGTATGTTCAGTTTTCAGCAATAAGGCTGGTTGGATCCTCAACAGCTCTGCCATCAGCTGCCATATATGGCCTACGCATCACTGAAGAGGCGTACTAGGGAAATGAGGAGTGAAGTAGTTTCCCGTTGCTTTCCTCACCGAGCCAGAAGTTGCTATTACATATCAGTCTGCCAAGCCCACTGAAATGCATGCACCAACCGACCCTATGAGCAACATTTTCACACCATTCATAGCAGGGACTGGCTGCAGAAGGAATGGCATTACTAGCATCACTCATACCTCAGTCACTTTCATATTGTCAAAGCCAGGGATAAGACAGAGACAGATCTATGAACGTAACAAAATTGCTCTAGCCCATGCCAGAAAAATAGTGCACTGTAAACACTTGTCCTGCCAGCAAAGGCATGGTAACGAACTTAATTCGTGGCTACATTTTCTTCCAGAAATTAACAGTAGTCCTTACCCATTTCTGTTGAAGACTAGGTATACTATAAGGTCATAAATCCCTCCAGTAGTAGAAATTCAATTCTAAATGACCTTACGTCCTTCAGCCACCTAAACACATAACAACACCTCTTTGAAGAAGAATGCATCTTTCCACTACCAGTACACCCTTCCTGGCCGGTAGATTGGCCTCCAGGCAGTCCCGATCTCACAACACCTGATAATGCTCTCGGGGGTTTATCGAGGAGTGTGTTCGAAAGAAGGGGTACCGCACAACGCCAGAGCTACTCCCGGTAGAGCTGTGCAAACTCACTGATAAGAGATGTATCTCGCTGAGTCTAGACTCGTTCAAAGCTGCCTGCTCGAGCACCCTAGTCAATGAGTATTTGACAGCGCCAAGCTCGAAAAGACGCTCAACTTCTCTGAACAAACAAATCTACCGAACTCCCTGATCACAATGAGCAGAAACGAGTCTGCAAAAATCGAGCAGCCCGGCAACATAGAAACATCTTTACGGTACAGCTCCTTCTTAGCACCATCGCTGCATGTATATAACACTCGTATTGCACACACGTCAAGCAGATACGAGTCTAATCACACACTGAGCGGCTGAACAACTGAGGCAGTGGACTGGTATCTCGAGCCTGCGATCGTATTTCGTGGTTAAGTTGACTCACACAGTTCACTGCCCAAATATCGCCCAGTTTGATCGAGCAGCAACGAGTCTTGTTCGAATCTGTCCAGACGCGTTCTTTGTTTGTTCTAGCAGAAGGCTACTATCCGTCATAAAACGGATGACGGATGTAGGATGAGGGAGGTGGAACTCGGATGTTTTACACTACGGCGCAAATCGGCCAGACCTACGCGTTCCGTACGGATGTGTAACACGGTAAGAAGACCGCCACAAGTACAAACCCGGGGGGAGGGGTGCTTCACTCTACAGTAAGTAGCAGTGCGATGCTATACTGTGGCCGATCCGAAGACGACATAATACATCTGCTTCTCTCAGAGAAACCCGAAGTGAAGTCTTCCATAAATTTATAGTTCCTTTTATCATTCTCAGCTTTTATCATTCTCAGCTTATCTGGAATTGGGGTGGCTTGCCACTCGATCTCCCAATGGAACATAACCAAATGTCTCAGCTGAGAACGAATATCTCTAGCCTGGACCTTGTGATGCAACGGGGGGCAACGTGACCTCCTCCTTAGCAGCCCTATCAGCTAACTCGTTTCCCTCTACACCCACAAGAACATGATTCTGGTGCTAAAACCCCAACACCCGATCAGCACATGACGGATCCGCTGCACCAGAGGATGCCGAAAGAGAGAGTGAGATTCAAAATGATTTCCACGAAAGAGATTTTATTTCCTCCTAAGATATCCATTTTCTGATCAGATAATGAAACTAAGCTTTAATGATCACCTATCTACACCTTTTCCGCTTTGGTGTCAAGGACCTCCTAATGAAAGGAAAAAGATGAAAAACATTCATGTTTGGCCTCTAACTGGATGCAAAACAATGAGTAAAATGCATGATTACGAGTAGGTTAGAAACAAGGCGATGCACTTCCGGCAGTAGTACATGTTGCACGCAATGTAAACACCCACGGCATCTGCACTCTACAGTCACAGTCCACTGGGCCTACGGATGACATGTCACGCGCACAACTTTATGTAACAACAGACAATGGCAGTGCTAGGGGAAAATTTCCCGCAGTGAGCAATGTTACCTTCAGAAAATTTTCTATAATAGGTCTATATGGACATGCCCCGTTCATGCCCATGCACCACAATATAGCAAATTCACTTCCGACTGAGTCATTTCAGCAAAAGTAGAAAATGTTGAAGACTCTTGGGGCATAAAGTTTTCTAAGAAGTATAACCAACAGCAATATTACGCGAAATGATTAAAAAGGCTTACAGGTATTTTCATTCTTCATGATCTGTAAACCATTTTTAATGAGTTTTGAAAATGTGATTAAATTTGAAAAGTACCCAAAATGCGAAAACGGCTATCTTCTTTCAAATCTTTATGTGTGGTTTCTTCTCCTTCTTCCTTTTATTAATATTCTCGAAACTTAAGCCAATGACTTTTCCTCCCTTGGACTGGTGTAAATGCTGTTGGCTATAAATCTTAGATACCCAGAGTCTGCCCAAGCAGAACTGTAATATATTTGGGGTTCTACAAACTATGTAGATACTAAAAATATATTTCAGTAAATACAATTTACTCTAAGCGATATACTAACATGAATAAAACCAAACCAAACCAAACCCCATGGCACTACAGCCCTTTAAGGGCCTTGGCCTACCAAGCGACCGCTGCTCAGCCCGAAGGCCTGCAGATTACGAGGTGTCGTGTGGTCAGCACGACGAATTCTCTCGGCCGTTATTCTTGTCTTTCTAGACCGGGGCCGCTATCTCACCGTCAGATAGCTCCTCAATTCTAATCACGTAGGCTGAGTGGACCTCGAACCAGCCCTCAGGTCCAGGTAAAAATCCCTGACCTGGCCGGGAATCGAACCCGGGGCCTCCGGGTAAGAGGCAGGCACGCTACCTCTACACCACGGGGCCGGCATACTAACATGAATGGCAGAACAAATTGTTTATGTTTCTTTTATGGTTTCCTTCAACAAGGACACTGATTCATGAACATGGCTTAATTTTGTACGTTTTATTTTATTATTATGCCTTCGCAGTTTTATTGCACGTCATGCTCTTTTGCAAATGTGATTAGAATTTGACGTTAATATTATAAAGAGACATTAACTATTTATCAGGATTAACTCAAAATTCTATATCTTTCTTCAAAATACTAAATTATATAAACAGTGACAAATGTTATGTGTATAAATCAAAACGCTAACTTTCTGATTTGAAAATGGTAAAATTCGCCACCCCTAAGTTTAATTTGTAATTTACTACTACTTTTGATATACGGGGGCGAAAGCTGGGTGGATTCAGGAGTTGGAAGTAACATAAATGAAAGTAGCAAGAATAATGGCTGGTATAAATAAGTGGGGAAATGGCAATTAAGATGATGTATAACGTATCTTTCCTTCCTTCTTTCTTTCTTTCTTAATCTCTCTACCGTCCAGGGTTGGTTTTCCCCCTCGAACTCAACGAGGGATCCCACCTCTACCACCTCAATGGAAGTATCCTAGAGTCTGGGTCTGGGAGATACACCTGGGGAGGAGGACCGGTACCTCGCCCAGGTGGCCTCATCTGCTATGCTGTAGAGGGGCCTTATGGGGGGATGGGAAGAGTGGAAGGGATAGACAAGGAAGAGGGAAAGAAAGGGCGTGCCCTTAAGTTAGATACCATTCCGGCATTTCCTGGAGAAGTGGGAAACAGCGGAAAACCACTTCGAGGATGGCTGAGGAGGAAATCGAACACTCCTCTACTCAACTGACCTCCCGAGTCTGAGTGCACTCCGTTTCAGCCCTCGTACCACTTTCCAAATTTCGTGGCAGAGCCGGGAATCGATCCCAGACCTCCAGGGATGGCTGCTAATCACACTAACCACTACACCACAGAGACGGTCATTATTATTACTAGTATTATTAAGTAGTATTCGCGGGGGGATGGTACCTAGACGAGGCAGTAGTGGCGTGCCCGGTTAACCCAGAAAGGCGTAGGTTCGATTTCTCGCTGGAGGTTGAAACATTTAGTAACAAGACTTTCACATCGGGCATCAGAAACGAGTTCCAGACTACAGTATTTACTGATTGAAAAATTGTTCATACCTACCTTCATACACCGGTACACTTCGATTATTATTATTATTATTATTATTATTATTATTATTATTATTATTATTATTATTATTATTGTTGTTGTGAATGTTGGGTATTCAGCCCGAAGGCTGGTTTGATCCTCCACAGTTTCGCCAACAGCTGTCAGATAGCTAGGCGTCACTGAAGAGGCGTACTAGGGAAATGAGTGAGGTAGTTTTCCGTTCCTTCCCTTACCCAGCCAGAAGTTGCTATTGCATATCAGTCTGTCAAGCCCACATAAATGCATGTACCAACCGATCCTATGAGTGACATTTTCACACCATTCATAACAGGGACTGGCTGCATAAGGAATGGCATTACTAGCATCGCTCATACCTCGGTCACTTTCATATTGTCAAAGCCAAGGATGAGACTGAGACAGGTCAATGAAAGTAACAAATTTATTCTAGCCCACACCAAAAGACATAGTGCAACTGTAAACAGTGCGTCTCGGCAGCAAAGGCATATTATTAATTATTCGCTAGGGCCATCAAGGACCACGTTATTATTAATTATTCGCTAGGGCCATCAAGGACCACGTTAAGTCTTGTTACATTTAGCAGTGAACTTTGCTTTCTTTTGAGCACAGAATTCCCTCATTCTTTCTGAGTGGGCCTCTTGCGTTCCTCTGTCCAAGAGACACCGTGGCTTTTTTTCCGTTGTTCGTCTCGGTTTAGCCCGTTCGTCACTATCTACTTTTAGAAAATACATATGCCAAAGGCGTATTCCGGTTTCATCTGTAGCACTTGAAGGTCTTCTTTAGTGTTGCTAAACCACAGCGTGGGGCTTTAGGTTTTGAATCAAATAGGTGAAAGATCTGTTTGGTCAACTTGTTTCCGTCCATTCGTTTGGTGTGACCGTGAAACAGTGCCCTTTTGTTTGCGGATTGTGTTTGTAATTTTCTCTAATATGTTACAAACTTTCTTAGTGGATCTCTTTTTGTGGATGCCGTTCTTGTGGTTGGATTATTATTATTATTATTATTATTATTATTATTATTATTATTATTATTATTATTATTATTATTATTATTATTATTATTCCTCCGTTATCCCCAACTGAGGAGCACGCTTGAACTTATTTAGCTGATGTTTTTGCTTTCTTCTCTTCACAAAATTTCTTTATCCTCTCACTGAAATTCTTTTTACGTTCTTCTGTCCAGGTTTTATTAGTTCTAGCTTTTGGCTCCGCGAAACAATGATTATTAATCAGTTTTCTGAAAGCAGATCGGTTCTTCACAATTTCTTGGTTGATGTTAATCGCCTGAAAGTCTGATTCCATTTCAATTAGCCAGTTGTTCTTCATTTTTAGTGTGAGGGCAAGATTTAGAATTCTTTTGGTCAGTCTATCATTGTTCATTCTGAGAATGTGACCATAGAATTTCTACCTCTTTTTCCTGATAGTGTACGAGATTTTTTCAGTATGGCAATACATTTCATGAGATTTTTTTTCATCCATACTGCCTCCGTGCAGACTGGGTCAAAATTTTCTGTAAAATGTTTATTTCTTGCTTCATATATCTTTTATGAGTCATCTACCGCCAATGCGTATATAGCTTCAGGTTTTATTACTGCATTATAATGTCAGTTTTGTTTTCCGAGATAATGATTTTTTTTGTTATATGTGTTCCAAGTGATTCGATATGCTTTCTGTAATTTAGTAACTATCTCCTTACTTGCTTCACAATTTAATCCAGGAGATTAAATGATTTATATGATTTATCCAAGGTATTTGACTTTATTTACTTGGGAAATTTGTTCAAATTTTGTCATCATGCTTCCCCATCTAGAAACCGAGAGGCTCTTTCCATGTACTGAGCTTTTTCATATTGATATTTGAAGTCCTGTTTTGGCTGCAATTTCATGTAGGTTTTCGAGGGAGTGAGTTGTTTCTTGCCTATTATTAGAAAGAATTGCCACCACATCTGTAAAAGCTAGACACCGCAAGTGAATTCTGTTTCTCAGTTGTCTACCAAGAGTTATTCCTTTAACTTCTTTTTCCCAGGTTCTGATTACTTTTTCTAGAACAAGATTGAACAAGACAGGTGACAGTCCATCTCCTTGTCGAATCCCTGTGTTGATATCAAAAGGCTCAGATATTTCTCCTAAGAATTTAACTTTGGAAGTAGTGTCAGTTAATGTTTGGCTGATCAATTCTATTTTTTTTCTGTCTATTTTAAACTCTTCGAGTACTCTCAAAAGTTTCTGTCGGTCTATGGAGTCGTATGCTTCTCCAAAGTCTATGAAGATGATCCTTGTTTGTCTAGTTTTGCGCATTTGTAAGATAGTTTTGAGATTGAGTATTTCTTCTGTTCATGATCTGTCCTTTCTGAAACCTGCCTCCAATGAGGTGATCTGTTTGTCTTTCAAGTCTTCCGAGAAGAACCTTGGAGAAATACTTTCAAAAGAAAGCAAATTTTCAAATATTTTCTTTTGGTGTCTGTTTAATCACCTTTTTGTGCAGTGGCTGAATTAGTACACATTTCCAGTCCTCAGGAATCTTTTTCGTGATCCAGATATCGCTAAGAATAGCATGAAGTTTCGAGGCGAGACTTTTGACACCAATTTTCCACATTTCGGCAATTATACCGTCTTCACCTGGAGCTTTGTTATTTTTCAGTTCACTGATAATAATGATAATTGATTTCTTCTAATGTTGGTGGTTCTGAATCTGGATTTGGTATGGGTTTTTCAAACGTGAGTTGGTCTCCAGAAGATTCACAGTTTAAAATTTTCTGAAAGTGGTTCGCTAACAGTTTGCAATTTACTTGGTTATTTATTTCTAGACTTCCATCCGGACGTTTAAATCAAAGGCTAGGTGCCTGCTCATTTGATATTATTTTATTCTCTGAAAGTTCTGTAAAAATTTCATGTTTTTTTTTTAATTCCAGTTCAATTTCTTCTGTGATTATGTTTGCGTTTCTCACATCTGATGATGTGATCTGGATCTTAATGAATTCCTACTAAGTTTTTCAAGTTTTATGGGAATTCGAATCTTTTCACGCTGTCGTTCTAAGTTCTATGGCATTGTCGCAGGTTTCATTCCACCATCTGTGATGAGTTTCCTGGAAGGGATGCCTATACTTTTGGAAGCTTCTACAAATGCTTCTTTGAGCTCTCACCAGTTGGATGGATTCCGGAAATATTTGCAATAAAGGAGCCCGAGTTTTCTTTAAAATGTTCCGGGTCGATTCTCAGTTCCCTGTTTGTTCTGATTTTGGGTCTGTTAGGTTGAAATTTGACATTAACTAGAGATAAGTGGTGGTTATTATTATTATTATTATTATTATTATTATTATTATTATTATTATTATTATTATTATTATTATTGTATCTGGAGGTACACTTCAACCCCGCACATTTAAAAGAAGCGCCTTAAGGAACACGATCCATTAAACTGTTAATGCATAAAGTTGGGACATTGATCAGAAGATGTCACCACTGAATAACAGAGTAATATTTTACTTTAAAGTTTCGTAAACTGACTTGGATTTCTTGTTTTGTTTTGGTGTACATCGAGGAGTTCGAACTTTTCTCCATAGATGTCTCTACAAAAAACTGAGGTCATGCACTCTGGTGCAAGGTGGAATAATTAATGATTTGAAGTTTTGTGTTTATAGGTTTTCTCAACTAACTTGACTTTCATTTATTTTGGTACTTCAAGGTTTGCAACACTTCCTTCTCATCCCGCCAGCGTTGGAGCCAGGCCAATAACAAATTCTCTTAAATTATTTTTCAGCCAATCATAGGCTTCTTGTAGGTTTTTGGTTTAACCAATAAAAATGAGAGGGTGTGTCCGGATTTAGTCCAGAGCCTTCTCGAACCGTCCTCTCGGGTATAAGCTGCAGCTTTTTCAACTTACCTTGTCTTACTGATCGTCGAATACCTCTCTCTCTCTCTCTCTCTCTCTCTCTCTGTGTGTGTGTGTGTGTGTGTGTGTGTGTGTGTGTGTGTTAAGACAGGAGGCGAGGTGCATTTCGGCCGACAGAACATCAGACCAGGTAATGGCCACCAGTTTAACATCTCTGTAGCTATCTCCGCAAACTTACCCGAGGGGTAGGTTCTAATTTCTAACTATGAAACCATCCCTTTCTTAAAAATGTAAACTACTTCTTGCTAATGTAAAATTAAGACTTAAATTGTAAATTCGGGGATAGAGAGTGCGTTACCCTCTCGAGTTCCCTTTCAATTTGTCTTGAGGTGACTGCGATTTTGAAACTGTTTTTCTTGCTGTAAAGTATTAATTAAATTTTTCTTTCGAGTCACCTCAGTAGTGTAGGATTAGCCTCTGCATCATCGGGCCACAAACGCAAGTAGGGTTTTAAAACTTGTTGTTCAAGGAGCGGAAGTGTACGCCTCCATACATTTTGAGTTTGGGCCAGTAATATTAACCTGTTCTTCTTTTTCACGAAGGCCCAGTAGTATGGGTACCAGATACCCCTGTGTTAACTAAATTGTAGGTTGCGCCTAGAGAGGCCAGATTGTAAGTTTTTAGTAAAGTTGCCTTGAGTAGACTATACGAGTTTGGGAGCGCAACCTCCTTCGTTGAATTTGTAGAGCATGTAAGCTAGCTCTTTTACTGAGATTTGTGTAATTTTCGAGTGGTGCCTCTGGAAGGCCGTAAATTGTTACTGTTGGAGCCAAGTGCTCGTGAAAATGGTGAATTGGGAGATATCTCTCCTTATCTAACTAAACGCAACATTTGCGACGTGGTAAATTTGGAGCTTGAAGATCAAAACTGGTAAACTCCCTAATTTTGGGTTTTTCTATTCTTGTATCAAAATTGTTATTGTACCTGATAATTTGCTCTTTCACCTAGTGAAGAATTTTGTTAAGTTTGAAATCTGAAAAGATATATAAAATTTATTTTAAAGTTTTATATTAATCTTTGATATCGTAGATAGACCCATTCCCACCAGCACCTTCTTTCACCTGTGCGTTCCACAGATAACTCCGGAACAATAATAATAATGAAATTCGTATCTGCATAGCGGGATGTTTCTACTTCTCTGTTAAGTTAACACTAACACTTGCGGCGGTAATGACGTCCCCGATCTATTCTAGTATGTGCTCAAAATCCTTATATCTTGCAAGTACTGTTGTGCCTGACTGCACCTTGTTCTATTTTAACCCACGAATAAAATGGCACCATGATACTCGCCTAATACGGCCAGCGATGTTGACCTCCGTCCTTGTACCTCAGGAGCAGATAATAAAGAAAGTAGAAGGGGAGATTTGACAAGAAAAAGAAACTGGTTTCGCTAATAAGGCAACACAGCCTCCCTCAAGGTATGAACTCGTGACCTTCTTCGTGACAGAACACGAGAAAGGGTTCGTACGTAGCATGTATAAGCCTGTTCTACACCGTAATGCATTCAATGTGGATTTGAAAAGGAGGGCACTGAAGTTCGAAAATGAATGTATTTCTGTTAATCCTATCATTCCTCACTGGGATACGAATCGTATGGCCTCAGCTACCGTGTGCAGGCATTTAGACATATCGTTAACAAGGCATTTAAAACGTTAGGCTTCCTCAAAATAAATTGCAAGAGTTTTAAATCTGTTGTCCCATTGAAAACCCTGTATTTTTCGCTTATACGATCTAGTCTAGAGTACTGCTCTGAAGTGTGGATCTCCTCACAGCAATACTTAGTTAATGCCTTAGAGCGAGTACAGATCAGATTATCAAAATGGATTAGTAAAAAGTGTTTGGGTATCAAGCTGTCATCGACAGATTATGATTTGTTTTGTACAAATATGTGAACTGAGTCGCTTAGGACTAGGCGCAGGTATGTCAACGCACGTCTCATACACAAATGTATAGGTAATTTTCTTGACTGTCCCAATTTACTCCAGTTGCTACAAATTCATGCTCCTTCCCGCAACACCCGACAGGCTGTCACCTTTCACTTACCCATGTGGAGAACGGAATCACACAGGAGCTCTTGGTTTATGCAGGCCCTAAAGATCCCTGAACGAAATTAGCGGGATAGTGGATATATTTCACTCGTCAGCTAGTGAAATTCGCAGACATCTTATGGACGCTTCATAGACAGTGTGTTCCTTGTATCTTGTTCTGTCCATTTAGTAACTGAAAGTTATACTTCCTTCCTTCGGTCATTTCAAAACATGTCTTTTTTCCTTCCTAATGTGTTTTGTAAATATGTATATATTACATATTGCTTATTTATAATTAGTGTAGTAGTAAGTTCTGTTAATGTTGTTATTATTTGAATGTATTATATCATCTGTAATTGGAGAATCAGTAACTCTGTTGATGATAAATAAATAAGCAAATCAAATCAAATCAAATCAAATCTGGACGTTTCATTCATATCCAATTCATTCGTAGAACACTACAAAAATATATTCGATCATCTTCGACTTTTAAGACATAATACACTGTTAAACAGAAGCCTCCGTGGCTCAGGCGGCAGCGCGTCGGCCTCTCACCGCTGGGTTCCGTGGTTCAAATCCCGGTCAATCAATGTGAGTTTTGTGCTGGACAAAGCGGACGCGGGGATGGGTTTTCTCCGGGTACTCCGGTTTTCCCTGTCATCCTTCGTTACAGCAACACTCTCCACTATCATTTCATCTGTCAGTCATTAATCATTGCACCAGAGGAGTGCGGCAGGCTTCGGCAGCCGGCACAACTCCTATCCTAGCCGCAAGATAGCTCATTCTTTCATTCATTCTATTCCTGACCCGATCACTCACTGGAAAACAGGTTGTACGTTTTATTTTCACATTGTTAAATAAACATTCTACGATTCTGAGGAAGCCTGGTAACAAGGCTCAACTGGAAACAGTCGCAGTGTTTGTAATAATAACAAATCACAAGCAAATATTGGAAACACGTAATACGTCTGGAGTGGCACAAGGACAGGTACTTGCGAGAAGCTATGTATGGCACTACAGGAGAGGACGAGAGAAAGAAATTTAAAGGGGGAATAAATAAATAAAAAAACATATGAATCGTTCCAGCATTCAGCGCTAAGACATATCTATAAGAGTGTGGTACAAGAAACAATTTAAATAAACTAAGTATATATAAAAAGCATTAAAACCCACGGAACAAAGGCTAAAATATGTAATTTTCATTACGTACCGCTACTATTATTCAGAACAGAACAATTTCATGTTCTGAAAAATTCGTACATGTTACACATATTACTTTGTGCACAGGAGCCAATTTCTAAAATGAAACTCGGAACTCTTAACCACACACTACAACGCAAAAATAAATTGGTTCCAATTTTCCTTTGTACAACTTAGTATCGTGGAAATGAAAGGAAAAAGAAAAGATAAAAGCAAAGCTCTTGAGTATTTATCTCTTTCTAGTCTGAAAGAGCTTTCTGTCTACAATAAAGAACTTTGGAGAAAAAGAAAAAATGAGCATGAAGACAGCTACAATATTCAAATAGAATACTCCAGACTGAACAAAGATTTCTTTCACAATTCCTTCACTAATTACGGCACCTTTATCCGAGACATGGGACAACTACCTAGCTAACAGAGAGTAAATTACGAATTTCTGTGAAAAACGGCTGTATATGTGTTTGGGACACAGACATTACGTTTTAAAAAAAGAGAGACAGCAAGATAATATCGTATCTGCTCTTTTCTCTCTCCACTCTGTTCCCTTTCCTGGAGTTTTTGATTAAAAATGTGATGATACCATGTAGTTCTGGAATACGGGGTAAAAAAAAGGAGAGCATCAGCAAAGGCAGCAATGATGAAAGAGAAGCCACTCATTGGCTTCGCTAATAAAAAATTTAGAAACCTTCACATATTCAGTTTAAGTCTGATTACTACGGAAAGCACGTACAGTTTGGAACAGTTGACATGAACATACCGTTCTCTCTGGTTTTTAGTATTTCAAACTGACTCTCATTTTTTTAAACATATGGTTATAAAAGAACCTCGCAATTCAAATCATATCATAACCTCGACTGTATATTAATTACTTAATTAATTAACAGAATACTCTTCCCTCCCAATCACGAATGACCACGGCCTAGAGACGGGACACCCCCCCAAAAAGCAACTACTTTGAAACAGCTTAAAAAAACACTCTGTTTTAACCGCTTCAGACGTAGCAGCTTCGTTCTACGGAGCACAAACAAGCTTGGAATAAACCAGAGCATAAGTCTGTTTGTGCTGAATCTGCTCCGAGTGCTAGTGCTAACCTGCTTTATAGTTGCGAAATGAACACCCGCAAGTTGGTAGCCTTGGTATGGTCGTCATCTACGCAATATCTACACCGTATACGTATGTTGAAGAGTCAATTTAGAAGGTGCAAAATTTTGACTGTACGAATGGGATCACTACTTTGATTTTGGAAAAAAAAAAATTAATTGATGAATTGAACATACCTGTACCTCACTAGATGTTAGGTTCCTTTAAACAGCAAGCAAGGAGGAGTTACCAAAGTTCTGTATGTGGCAATCGGCATATAATGGAAACTCATCTATATACTGTATATAAAAGCAAGTAGGTCTGGAGCGATCTATATATGTATAAAGGTATAAAAATGGAGATAGACGTAAATTAATGAGGGACCTCCAGAAATCTCAGAAATTTCAAATTTGGTACCGGAGAAGCTAATGACACCAACATCCCTAGAAAAATCGAAAATACTCAAAATTCCCCGAAGGGGGCACGCTGGGGGCTTCAAATTTTGGGCTCAGCATAAGAGCATAAAAGCGACAACCTGTAGGTCTTCTGGGCTTTAAAAAATTCGTGAATTTCCTAACTTTTATACCCCTACCCCCAAATCAAAATGGCGGCATATTCTGCCAGGCGAGCTAGAAAATTGAAATTTGGCGAAATTACAGCTTTTAGCCTGCAACATGTTCACATTTTTCACTTTTTACCACCCAAAATATCGAAATATGGAGGCAATTTTAATGATTGTGCAGACATTTCTTTTGAGCTATTTGTTGGCTAAACGATAAGTCGTATCACAAAACGGATGGCACAATCTCGGTTCAATTTGGAGTAATCTACAACTTTGGCCCTACGACTTTTTGTCGTATCTCTCTCCCTTACACGTTAGAATTGTCTGTATTTCTGGATTGTTCGTAAATTTTGTGATTTTTACACGTATATTTCATTGTTTGATACATTTAAACGAAAGATAAAGTCATCAAGTTTGGTGCGCACATTGGCACGATCGAAGGCCATATGTGGACCAAATTTTATGATTCTAGCTTATAATTAAGTGTGCACAAAGTAATGTAAAGTTTTAAAAATGTACTCAATTTTCACCTTATCCGAAGTTTCGAACTCAATTTAACCCATAAAGATGGGAGATACGAGAAAATGTTGTAGAACAAAACATGTAGAAGAATAAAAGGGGCGTCAAAAAGCGCAAAGCGATTGTTAATATCGTGTACCGTGTAGGAGTAGTGAATCTCGAATTGGAGGTCTGCACTTCAATAAATTTAATGAAATCTCAATTACGGCGTGTAAAGTAATTTATTTAGAGATCCGTATACGATTTTTAAAAAACCGTAGCGAAGCACGGGCACATTTGCTAGTAATTTATATTTTAAGCGTTTGTCAAAACTTAAATCATGACGCTAATTTACATAATTTATATCATGTTTTGTTTGGATTAACCCGGTCTAGGAAGCCAAGGATAACGGCCGAGAGGATTCGTCGTGCTGACCACACGACACCTTGTAATCTGCAGGCCTTCGGGCTAAGCAGCGGTCGCTTGGTAGGCCAAGGCCTTCAAGGGCTGCAGTGCCATGGGGTTTGGTTTGGTTTTGTTTGGATTAAACAGAAGGGAATAAACATATATTGTCCTATAAATAAATATTGTCCAGGAGAAGCAGCAGGGGTTTGCTAGTTGTCGACATGACGAGTACAAAATACTGAAACTTCTGTTAATAAAAGAAATGCGATACAGCTGAAACCACCAACATATCGCTATCTTTCGTAGTCAGTTCCCGAGACATTCGGGGCCTGAGCTCCTTTTAAAAGCCCCTGCCACTCTAAAACAGATTAAGACATACACGCAACACATGGCACCAAGGAGAGTAGACTAATTGCCTGTATGTGCGAACTGCCGCTGCATTTTTGTGCAGTCGCCATGATGGTCGAGATAAGCTGAGAATTCCAGGTCATCCTGATTCAATTACACACAAACGTCAGACTATTACGAATTTGCCTTCCTTCTTTTTTTCTTCCTTCATTACTTCCTTCTCAGAATGCAAGAAGAAACATAACTTGAGCTAGTAATTTTAGGTGTAGCACCTTAATTATTTTTCGCTATTAAAATGCCAAAATTGTCTTGCAAAGAAAACATGAAATTAACTCCCCTAGGTGTGCTTTATTTGCACCTTTTCCCACTTGTTCAACACTTTTTTGGTTTCTTTGCCGTATTTTATTCCTGTTGTTGTTTGCTGCATCAGTCCACAGACTGGTTTGATGCAGCTCTCCGTGCCACCTTATCCTGTACTAACCTTCTCGTTTATACGTAACTGCTGCATCCTACGTCTACTTTAATCTGCTTGAGGGCCGATTATCTAGATGTTAGGCCCTTTACAAAAAAGCATCACCACCACCACCACCACCACCACCACCATCATCATCATCATCATCATCATCATCATCATCAACAACAACAATCTGCTTGACATAATCAGACCTTCGTTTACCCCTGCCCTTCCTACAGTCTACGCTTCGCTCAAAAACTACCTGATTAAGTTCTGAGTGTCGTAAGATGTGTCCTATCATTCTATCTCTACTTCTGGTCAAATTTAGCCAAATCGATCTCCTCTCACCAATTCGATTCAGTATCTCTTAATTCGTGATTCAATCTACCCATCTCACCTTCAGCATTCTTCTGTAACACCACATTTCAAAAGCTTCTATTCTCTTTCTTTCTGAGCTAGTTATCATTCATTTTCACTTCCAGATGAAAGTCTTCAAAAACATTTTTCTAATTCCTATATCAATGTTTGAAGTGAGAAAATTTTATAATAATATTCATCTAATTCCTTTAAGAATTCATTTCCTGACTTAGTTCGACTGCACTCAATTACTTTTGTTTTGGACTTATTTACATCTTGTATTCCTTAGCCAAGATTTTTTCCATACCATTCAGCAGCGTCTCTAGATCTTATGCAGTCTCAGATAAAATAACAATATCATCAGCAAATCACACGGTTTTGAATTTCTCTCCCTTCCCGAATTCCTGTTTGATTTCCTTTACTGCTTGTTCTATATACACACTGAAAAGTAGGGGTGGGGGGGAATTGCAACCTTGCCTCACTCCTTTCTGAATTGCTGCTTCCTTTTCAAAGCCCTCGATTCTTATCACTGATTTTTGTTGTTAAATTAAACAAGAAACCCGACGTCTGTAAAGCTGTATTTCGAGTTGACACCGTATAGGTGACCTGCACGTCTGTGAGAATAGGGCCCTACCTATCATGAAATCTAATACTGAAGGCGGTAGAAACTCCCAGCCCCGATCCATAAGAATTAGGTAATGAACGTTAAAATCCCCGGTCCCACAGGGAATCGACCCAGGGGCTCCTTGGACCAGAGGCACACTAACCATGGAGGCAGACAAGGCTGCAGTGTTTTTCTGTATCCGGTTTAAGGATAAATGAAATTTCTAAACTGGGCCGTTATAATGGATGTGAAGGAAGCACTGGAGGGTATTGCAAAGCAGATACTAGAATAGAGCTTAGCCAAAATCCCTGATGTTAAGAATGTCGCAACAAAAAGAAATTTCATATTGACTGCAAACAAAATATACACCACTTGTGTCTGTTCACGCTGAACATTAATTTTCTATGTAGGCCTATAAGTATTGACTTTATGACCTCACTAAAAGTAACATTAAGATGTTCACAGTTTTCTGGACGTGTGATTTTAATAACATTGTGTAGTGGGAATTGGTTTAGACAGATCTTTAATACATGACAATGTAAGTGAACTTTGTGCCCTTATATTCTTTCTTTCTTAATCTCTTCACCCTCCAGGGTTGGTTTTTCCCTCGGACTCAGCGAGGGATCACATCTCTACCGCCTGAAGCGCACTGTTCTGGAGCGAGAGACTTTGGGTCATGGATACAACTGGCGAGAAGGACCAGTATCCCGCTCAGGCGGCCTCAGCTGTTATGCTAAACAGGGGTCTTGTGGGGGTGGGGATGGGATGAATGGAAGGGATAGAGAAGGAAGAGGAAGGAAGCGGCCGTGGCCTTAAGGTAGGTACTATCCCGGCATTTGCCTGGAGAAGTGGCAAACCACGGAAAACCACTTCCAGGATGGCTGAGGTGGGAATGGAACCCCCCTCTACTCAGTTGATCTCCCGAGGCTGAGTGGACCCCGTTCCAGCCCTCATACCACTTTTCAAATTTCGTGGCAGAGCCAGGAATCCAACCCGAGCCTCCAGCGGTGGCAGCTAATCATGCTAACCACTACACTACTCCTTGTATATGATGTAAAACTGATTTTGGCGATGTTTGTATAAATATGTACATTAAAAATTTGCAGCTTTTTTGGTACATTTTTCGACTAAATGAAAGCACCTTTTTTTAAACCAAAATATTACACCTAAAATTCCTAGCTCCAAACATGGCACTCTGTTTCAGCAAGTTACGATTCTGGTCTACACGTTAGAGATAATAACATTAAGTAAAGAAGTACGATAATAATTACCCATAACTTGTTAATTTACACTTCTAAGATTGAGGAATATTATATCCTTTACTATATCAGAGAGTGAACATCAATGCCACGTCTCTCTCCAGAAACAGACATCTCGTTCCGAAACTTTGCGATCTCCTGTGGGGCAATCGAACCCACCTCCTACTGGGTGAACCGAGCGTGCTCTTATCGCTCTGCACTAAAATTTCAATTATAAATAAACAGACACAGCAGTAGGCCTACTTATCACTGATTTGCGTCCTGGCGATAAATTCAGAGGTGGACAAAGGTTCACTCATGTTTCCCCCTATGCTTACCAAACGAAGCACACACTGACCGGAATGGTTCGTCTATTGCCTGCGTCAACACTCTCCTCCCATAAACCAAACCATACCAAATCCCATGGCGGAACAGCCTCGAAGGGCCATGGCCTACCAAGCGACCGCTGCTCAGCCCGAAGGCCTGCAGATTACGAGGTGTCGTGTGGTCAGCACGACGGATCCTCTCAGCCGCTATTCTCGGCTTTCTAGACCGGGGCCGCTATCTCACCGTCAGATAGCTCCTCAATTGTAATCACGTAGGCTGAGTGGACCTCGAACCAGTCCTCAGATGCAGATAAAAATCCCTAACCTGGCTGGGAATCGAATCCGTATTCCCCAGGTAAGAGGCAGGCACGCTACCCCTACACCAGGGGGCTGGGAAAGGCTGTGGTCTGCCCGAAGGCAGGTCCGAACCTCTGCAGAGGTGTGCCTGAGCTTGACTTTTCACACGGTTGGTTGGCCAGCCAGTTCCTTTCCACTCCGCCATTCCGTTACCCCCACCCATCCAACCCATCCAAATCTTGACCACGCCCAATGTTGCTTAACTTCGGAGATCTCACGGGAACCGGTATTTCGACACGGCTACGGCCGTAGGCCCTCCTACAAGTGGGAGGGAAATAAATGAGCATGAATCGGTCAAAAGAAAAGACAACTGCTCTGCTAAATGCGTCATTCTCGCTATGAATTATTGTCTTAAAAGATAGTTGTGCGACTTTGAAGTTAACAAAATTAGAGATTTCAGCCGCGAACTGAAAATGTCCTTGCAACCGAGAGGAGTGCTTGACGGCTATGGAGACAAGCTCTGCATTAGAAAGACGAATGGGTTCGAAACCCACCATCAGTTCTCCTGAGAATGGTTTTCCGTGGTTTCTCATTTTTACTCCCAGGAAAATGCCGGAACAGTTCCTGTGTATCGGCCACGACCCAATTTCATGTACCCTCGTTCATTTAATTTATTGGCCTCTCACCTGAAGTTGGCGTCAGGAAGGGCATCCGGCCGTAAAAACATGCCATATAAATTCATCTCACGTCATCTCCGATCCTATACGAAGAAAGGGAGGAGTCGGATACACATACTGTCATAGAATAATGATGAATGGGAATTAGAAGTGGGGGGAGAGGGCGCTAAATACATCAAAACTAACAAGAATAAAAGCTACAAAATGGTCCGTTTTTTACGTTCTCTGAGCGAATTTCGCCAAAGAGGCAAAAGTTGACAGTTTACCAACTGCTGTGATACTAGTTTGAGATTTTCATTCAATACAGCAAAACTATCACCAAAAGAACAATATTACACATGTATTACAATTAAATAGAAGTAAGGCGTGATTGAAAATGAAAGCCTACAACCTGTTTTCCAGTCAGTGACCGGGTCAGGGATGGAAAGAATGAAAAGCCCCAATCTTGCGGTGAGGATAGGAATTGTGCCGGCTGCCGAAGGCTGTCGCACTCCTCTGGGGCAATGATTAACGTCTGACAGATGAAATGAAATGATAGTGGAGAGTCTTGCTGGAGGAAAGATGACCGGGAAAACCGGAGTACCCGGAGAAAAACCTGTCCCGCTTCCGCTTTGTCCAGCACAAATCTCACATGGAGTGACTGAGATTTGAACTAGGGAACTCAGCGGTGAGAGGCCGGCGCTCAGTCGCCTGAGCCACGGAGGTTTATGACGTGATTATACAATTAAAAATCATTTCGTTTTTGATTACACACTAACAAACTAACAGACACTACAGAGATTGGTAGACTGACGAATGTGCGCGGCAAGCGGGTGAATCATACCTCAGTGTCCTCACTTCACATGCAAAGTATCCACTACTTGCTGTGGCGCTATACAAATCGGTTAGCCGCGACGAGCGATATTTTTTAGTTCCGCCAATAACTTTGTTAATAATAATTAAAGAAAATGAAGGAAATAATTAGCTGATAAGACAACAGTGCTTGTGCAAATTGCTTTTTTAAAAACAATTTCTACCGAGATCGATAGCTGCAGTCGCTTAAGTACGGCCAGTATCCAGTATTCGGGAGATAGTGGGTTCGAACCCCACTGTCGGCAGCCCTGAAGATGGTTTTTCCGTGGTTTCCCATTTTCACACCAGGCAAATGCTGGGGCTGTACCTTAATTAGGGCCACGGACGCTTCCTTCCACTTCCCAGGCCTTTCCTGTCCCATCGTCGCCATAAGACCTATCTGAGTCAGTGCGACGTAAAGCAAACAGAAAAAAAAATAGTTTCAAACGGCTAAATTGGAATGCACAAAGTAGTTGGGGGTAGGGTGGTAAAATTCCTCCCACATCTTGCCAATCACCGCTATTGCTGTCATAATGCTAGTTGATAGCTTCAATAGTGACCCTGTTTTTGTGTTCTTTTGATAACGGTTCATCATCATCCAAGATGTCCGACTCGTTGGCTAAACGGTCAGCGTTCCGGTTCCGAGGTTCCGAGCGTCCCGGGTTCGATTACCGGCCGGGTCAGGGATTTTAACCTTAATTGGTTAATTCCAATGGCACGGGGAATGGGTGTATGTGTTGTCTGCATCATCATTTCATCCTCATCACGACGCGCAGGTCACCCGTCCTGGGATATCCCGGCACTAAAAGCCATACGACATTTCATTTCATCACATTACGATCACCTTCATCAAGCAACGGGAAACTACCTCACTCCTCATTTCCCTAGTACGCCTCTTCAGTGATGTCTAGGCCATCTTGACAACTGTTGGCGTAGCTGTGGAGGATCAAACCAGCCTTCGGGCTTAATACCCAACATACACATACATCCAAGATATTCATACCGTTAATAAATTTCTCGATACAGGCTGGAAATAAACAGAAGATGCTACAAACATGGTGCTGTTTTTGTAAACATGATCGAACTAATATATGCGGTTTTTTTAACTCAAACGAAATCAGTGATGCACGCCTGGATAAACCGAGCATCACCGCAAGTTAATGACCTTGCGTAGTTGCAGCTCTTGAAGGCTGACCTCTCCGGAGCAAAGTGCACAAGTCACAAAACCGAGCGGGAAGGAAGATCACAAGCATGTCATAATTATCTTTATATTGGTATACGCACGAAAAGAAAGGAGTGCAATGACCTAGTGCAGACCCTACTCAGCTGTTATCCTGCCTCCGCACTTAATTGCTGGAATGACGCAAGCACACGCCAGGAATTCGGAGGAACTAGTTCGCTTTTCTACTCTGATTAACGGAGCCAGAGATACGTCTTAACATGGAAGACGTTGCTACGATAAAAATCAAACAGGCCAGACAGTTGTCCGAAACGCTGTGGCGGTCACGTAGGATCCGCCACCAAACACCACGGAATTAGATAGGTGGTATGGTTCGCGAAGCTGTGAGGCTGCATTCGGGAGGTGTTGGATTTTTTTTTTTGCTAGGGGCTTTACGTCGCGCCGACACAGATAGGTCTTATGGCGACGATGGGATAGGAAAGGCCTAGGAGTTGGAAGGAAGCGGCCGTGGTCTTAATTAAGGTACAGCCCCAGCATTTGCCTGGTGTGAAAATGGGAAACCACGGAAAACCATTTTCAGGGCTGCCGATAGTGGGATTCGAACCTACTATCTCCCGGATGCAAGCTCACAGCCGCGCGCCTCTACGCGCACGGCCAACTCGCCCGGTAGGTGTTGGATTCGAACTAGTGATGGGATATGAGAGAATGAATATAACCCGATTGAGTAATAAACATGGGTGCTATTATCGATTGATCAGATGTACTGAGGGGAGTAAGGAGGGCAGGCCTGATCTCTACCTGCGCGCAGAGTAGAGTTGTGCCGAACAGACGGGCCTCTGGCAAGTCGCCAAGGGCTGGGTGCGCGGGTCGGGTCAGTGAATCCAAGAAGCAGTTCGCTTGGACAAGATCCACCACTCGATGCACCTTCTGGGCAAATTAGGAATATTACAAAGTCTCACTTCTGCAAGACACACCTGTTTTATTCCTAAAATAGTGAACAATGAACTATCTTATACTGTACCTCCATTATCTCAAGAGGCTCTTCTTCTGGTTCAAATTGTTAGATGCCGGCTCTCCGTAGCTCTCCATTTTTAAACAAGGCAAATGCTGAAACTGAACACAACTCCTAGATTGAGGTCACGATCGCTTCCTTCACAATCCTAGCCTTTAACTAAACCCTCGCCCCTGAAAAATCTATCAGAGTTATTACGAGCTTAAGCCACTAGAATACACGCATACATACATTACATTGCATATATCTTCATGATAGACTGTTATGCCTTTGAGCGCTCAGTCTGCAAGCCTCTGTGAATTTACTAATCGACACCACAATGCTCTATTTGTAACTAGTTCTGAGACCTCGTTTAGTTATGGATTAAAATGAAAATCCACAGCCTGTTTCCAGTCATTCGGCCGGGTCAGGAATGGAATGAATGAAGCCTCCATCTAGCGGTGAGGATAGGAATTGTGCCGGCTGCGGAAGCCTGCCGCACTCCTCTGGGGCAATGATTAAAGAATGACAAGATGAAATGAAATGATACAGCAGAGTGTTGCTGGAATGAAACATGACAGGGAAAATGGAGTACTCGGGGAAAAACAGGTCCCGCCTCCGCTTTGTCCGGCACAAATCTCACATGGAGTGACCGGGATTTGAATCGAGCGGTGAGAGGCCGACGCGCTACCGCCTGAGCCACCGAAGCTACTTGTTTATGGATGGATGGAGATATTACTACGATTTAAGATGTTAAAATTGATAAAGATGTTCCTTTTAATCATACATAACGAGAGGGAGTGGAAGCAATAGTGTTACTTTGTAAAAAAAAAAAAAAAATTAAGAAACTACGTATACGAGGTTGGCGTATCTGAGTCCCTTTAAGTACCTTCGGAATGAGCCGTGACTGAACTTGGTCTTAGAAGGCAGTGCTAGAGGCTTGATGGGCCTTGGCCTGCTAAACGACAGGTACTCAACCCGAAAGCCTATAGATTACGAGGTGATGCGGGTTCGACCGTTATTCTCGGCTTTCTACACCGGGGATACTATCTCACTGTTCTTACGTAGGCTAATTCGACCTCGAACCAACCGTCGGATTCGGGTAAATAATCCTTACCTGGTCGTGAATCGAATCCGGATTCTAAGGATGAGAAACAGGCTCGTTAACCCTAGACCGCGCGCCCGACAATATAAACGTATACGAAAGCAAAGTTATCTCCGTACAAGCCATGAAGGATCTGGAAGGGGTGGAAGGTAAAGGCTTTCACTACCCGTAACCTCGGCACTTGGTGGGGTTGAGTGGTTAGCTTTACGCCCGGCCGCCGTTGCCCCCAGGAATTAACATGGTACTCATTTTTGGTGTAGGCCGAATGAAATGTAAACTTGCACAGTAGCTTATGTTCTTAATAATAGCCGGCGCTGTCATTTGTTATTTATTTTATAGTATACTCTCGATTATCCGAGCTAATGACCGAGGTGAATGGCACTGATCATCGGAACACACGGGTAATCCAAAAGCATGTGTTTATTGCAAGAAAAATGTCTTCTATAATATTTTTAAATACAGTACCGTATAAAGTAAGCTATAATACACTCACAGATATAACTAACACACATTATTGTACTCTGAAGAAGACTGTAATGGATCTCTGCTTTTGGTTGTTCATCTGCTTCCTTACCTGGAGACGTATGTTGCGTGCGGCAGTGATGTCAAAACATTCAAACCCCCTTTGTACCATAGAATCCAACAGGGTACCTATACAGTGTAGAGCCCAAGAATGAGAAACACTTTCTTTTTCTTCAATCTCCCACCCGCGCCCGGATAATCGAGAGTGTACTGTGTCCCTATTTCAAAAATAGAAAAGCTTCCTAAGCCAGGCCAAGAAAAATATCCCTACCTAGGGGCGGTAGCAGTACGGTACAATGAGAAGAGTTGCTAGAATTTTGTCGTACTGCCTTTCTTCTATCTTCCGACCTTTTGTCTTCCTTCTACTCTTCTTCATACAACGATCACACAACCAGTGTTCGATGCCCGTTCATTCTGTATTTATTTTCTCCTATTGCATTCTCTTCTCTTTTCTTCTTTAGGGCGAGTATCTGAGAGTCCCAGGGAGAAAACTATCCCCCTTAAATAATCTATTTCCGAGAAATGCCGATGAGTCGGAGAAGTCTCTGGTTCTACACTGGCGGGGAAAAACTACCTTAGCGGAGGAATGGGTTCTAATTTTGGGTCGTACAGCTATTTTCATAGTAGGGGGGAGGGGACGTCCCTTCTTAACAAATGGCCCTTTGCAAGAGTTTAATTCTGAAGTTATTTAGTGAAGGAAAGGTTAAACAATTTTAAAATGGCCGAGAAGATTCCTCTTTCCTGTTAAAACAGGTCGTAAGTGAGTCAGGGACCGCGATGTTTGAAACATGTGTTCGGCTTCTTGCGGCTCGTTTTAAGAACAGCCGGTTGAATGGCTACTAAATATGATTGTAGCTTTGGTCATCTTTACTATTTTGTTCATCCGAGATCTAACAGCCGGAGTACGAAGTTCTGTTCGTATCTTCTTGTTAGATTCCAGTCTTGGTGCTTTTGTCATCATTCTGAGTGTCTTATTTTGAAAAACTTGTAATTTGGAAAGCCGAGTTTAAGCAATATAGCCCCAGGCCTCACAGCCACACAGAAGGATGGGCCTGATACATGCTAGGTAAATATTATTGTATAGATATATTTATTTCCCAGCAGAGGTCTCAAAGCTTTCATATCTCCACGACATACTTTTGTCCATAGTTAGTCCGAGATATTTAAGGGCATTATTAATAGTAAGTTGACCAAATTTGGCCGACGCTTTGTGAAAATAACTGCCCGTGTTTTGTTTCAGACACACCACTCCTAGAAAGATGAGATCCATTACTGCAGTGCGCGGACAGCATAGACATTTCTCCTCATACTGGTGTAAATGGCTATGTTATCCGCGAATTGCTGGACCTCCACTCATTGACGCGTTGGAAGGTCGTTCTGTGTACACACCGATCATACCAGCTCAGCGCAAGCCACTGTGTTGAGTAGCTATGAGCTTGAAGGAACAGGTATGGTCAAGTGATGCTGGAATTATACATTTCTACAAGAGTAAGTTGTGCCGAGACGAGACGTAACATGACCCCCAAATTGGACTTGCAAACATCACGTCTGCAGGTTTTGTTTGTAACAGCTCAAATGTCAGCAAATAATAATCACCACCACTGAAAACGGCGGTACGTGATAAAATGGCTAAACTCGTGAGGTCCCCTTGAAGGACACGGAGCTGAGGCGGTTAATAGCAGCATAAGGCAGTGTAAGGTCAAACCTAATAGGTGAAAAAATTAAAAGGACACAGGGAGTTATTGCCAACAGTAAATTTATTATTACCGGGCTGAGTGGCTCAGACGGTTAAGGCGCTGGCCTTCTGGCCCCAACTCGGCAGGTTCGATCCTGGCTCAGTCCGGTGGTATTTGAAGGTGCTCAAATACGTCAGCCTCGTGTCGGTAGATTTACTGGCACGTAAAAGAACTCCTGCGGGACTAAATTCCGGCACCTCGGCGTCTCCGAAAACCGTAAAAGAGTAGTTAGTGGGACGTAAAACAAATAACATTATTATTTATTAAATTTATTATTTATCGAGTATTATGCTTAAAAAGAAATATGAAGTTCCTTACGTTTAATAAAGACCACGAATCAATAAAAAGTACAAAACTGTCATTAACAGAAAAATAATCGAACATGTGGGAACACTCTCCAATTAGAAGCATGAATTGTTTGTTGCATGAGCGTATCTTCCACGCGGAACGCCCACATGTAAGTAATATCCGTAACATCTGAAGAACAATGTCACATTACAGAAGGCCTCCAGTGGGCAAGTTTATTACTCGCCTTTCTTCAATTGTTTCCAAAGCCGTGTATGCTACAGCTATTTCTACGTTAGAATAGGGAAACTGAAATGAAGAGGTACGATATGATTTTTTATTGACAGCTTAAGAGTTCTTCGAACAGAACTTAGTACGACTGACTGACTGAGACATCCGTGTCTTGGCCTACGGGCCCCCGGCTCGATTCTCAGCGGAGACATGGATTTTAACCGTAAGTTGTCAATTCACTTGACTGGAGAATTGGGTGTTTGTACTGTCCCCAACTCAAACACCGCTCATAACACTACCTTACACCACAACACGCAGTTTTCCGTATACAGCAGACACCGCCCTTTTACATTGCAGGTTCAACCTTACAACAAGGACTGCATCCGGAAACGAAATTATTATTATTATTATTATTATTATTATTATTATTGGGTGCAATTAGATTTCATCAATGACGCTGTACATAAAAGATTTTGTTCAATATAAAAATAAGATCTCGTACAACACTAGCAATTTCATTACAGAAGAAAAACAAACTTATATAGTTTAAATAAACTGGACAGTTCTTGCTTTAGCAATGATGCCGATGAATGTGTGTAGTCGGAGAATCGGAAGAACCAAGTAAGGTGATAAATATAATAGCTCAAGTGACAGAAGGAGGACAAGACATGCACCTCGAGGGAGTCTTGTGGGAGGCGCGAAAAACTTTTCTATACGAGGTCAACCAATCTGCTCTTTCATCAACATAAATTCAGTTCAGCCATGTCGAATGGAAATTTCGCGACCGTAATAGAGTTCAATGCAAAAGAACTGAAGAAGAAAGCCTGGAATCGAGGTCATGATTATCCCGTTCATCGGACAATGATCTTCTTCATGCGATAAAACTACAAGTTAAGACGTAAAGAAGCTGCTTCTTATTGAGATCCTGGCTGATAATACTACAACTACTGTGCGACTGCATTTCGTCAGAGGAAGACGACTGCTAGTCCGAGAAGTGGTATTCAAAGTGTGGAACGCGTACAATTAGGGGTACACCGGGTTGTCTCTAGGGGTTGGCAAATTTATCTCAACTTCTGTTTTCAATGAGCACTTCTGAAAAGAGTTGAGCCTGCTCATTTTCAATAAAATCTTGTTTTGATTTAGTGTTCTTGTCCACCATTACACACAGTCCTCTTTCCGAACTATTCGTTCTAAAATGTGTCAATTTGTACCTAGTATTGACTAGGTTTTTGCTTATGCTGCATTGTTCTTTAATATTTTGTTTCGAAATCCACTTGTTCACCTCAATATTTTCTGTAGCAATGTGTATAGTACAACAGTAATTGAGTGCCTGAGTAACAGAAGGGGCTAACCCAAAAAAATCGAAGTTTCGAGATAAATAAGATTATACAAAACACACAATGGAAATGGAAACCTACAACCTGTTTTCCAGTCATTGACCAGGTCAGGGATGAATGAATGAAACATATATAGGCTATTATTACAATGGGGTCGCCACTCCCAAGGTGATTTATTAATGAGTGATAAATGCTATGAAATGATAATGGAGAGTGTTGCTGGAATGAAAGATGACAGGGAAAACCGGAGTACCCGGAGAAAAACCTGTCCCGCCTCCGCTTTGTCCAGCACAAATCTCGCATGGAGTGACCGGGATTTGACCCACGGTATCCAGCGGTGAGAGGCCGACGCGCTGCCGTCTGAGCCACGGAGGCTCCCTACAAAACACACAATAACATTGAAAATTTAAAATATCAATTTATAGACTTTTCCTTGTATGATAAGTATTTCCATTGCCTCCTGTCTTCTGGGAATATGACAAAAATCAGAGTTGTTTTAGACTGACAAGGGTGGAGAGTCTTGTTCTGATGCCGAGCTGTTGCAGGATCAATTAATTAGTACGGTGTGCTGCTCATGGTATTCGCAGTAATCTCCTAGAGCACCACATTTCTAGAGCATCAATCCTGCGGCGATCCGCCATCTTCATAGTCCAAGTTTCTGCTGCATAGGTCGCGATAGGGAAGATAAGAGTTCGAATGAGGGTGAGCTTTGTCTTGGAAGTGATGGAGGTGTCCTTCCAGATGCGAGTAAGTTTTGCAGTTGAATTTCTCGCAATCGTAAGGAAGGGCATGCGACCTTAAATCCCCGGCCACAACTCTTTCACGCCTCGATGCGAGCAGGGGTCGTGAGCCAGCGGGATAAGCTGCGACAGACGATAATGATGATTATTATTATTATTATTATTATTATTATTATTATTATTATTATTATTATTATTATTATTATTATTATTGGATTATATATGTTTGAGGTCACAGCAACCCCGACAGGTTTTACGGTAACGAGGAGAGGACTGGCCTTAATTAAAGCACAGTATAGCACCAGCATTTGCCTGGTGTGTAAATGAGAAACCACGTAAAACCATCTTCAGGGCTGCCGACAGTGCGGTTCGAACCATCTCCCAAAGTCAATGGCATCAACAGGTATTTAACAGAGCAAAGTAAAACAACCTCTTCGACAAAGGTGTTGAAGGAATAATAAACCTCGACCTTCCGGAGTACAAGCCAGTCTCACACACTAACCCGGAGAGCTTGGCGGGAGGAGGAACAGTAGTAGCGGTAGTTGTACACTCGAGCAAGCGAGCACGGTACGCAGGGAGGAGACGTTCCCGGGTAGTGGGGGGGGTCCGCATTGCAGAGGAGGCTGCCTGCTCCTGACGTCATCATACTCCACCCCCAAGTACTTCAGCAAATTCAATTCCGTATCACTTTAAAGCAGTTCATTCTACAGAGATGAGCACATCTACATGGCTGCTACCGCCTCTTCAAAACCTGACGATGTATGAACTTAATTATATAAATAAAATACTGCGAGATAATAATACTCAACTCCAAGGAAATATGAAAATGATGACACTCATCATATCGTGGTTGCGCCTCGAAATACCGTCATGGGACAATGTTAAGGGGAGAAATACTGACCCGCAGTACATGTGCCACTTAGAACGAAAATTCGTTGATAAAGTTCCTGCAATAGTGTGATCCTTAGATGACAGAACCTTTCTGGTCAGAGTTCTAAGCTGAAATATTATCTCGTAGCGAGTTTTCTAGGCACGACGCCGATATTCAGCATTTCAATGACTTTTACATGTTTCAGAGCGTTCCGAGCAGATATCGAATTCAGTTGTTTTCACGTGAGCTAGACCAACTTTCGCTATTCAAATTAATTCCTTAATTGCTCGAGCTGATTCATTCTCATTCTTGTTGGATTTCTGGAATAAGGACAACTTTCGCCATCACTATAGAGTAATAAATAAGTTACAAGATTGTGATAAAATGTTGTGAGATGGACAGCAGGCAATCGTATGACGATAAACGGGGTTAAAAGTCAGGTTGTGAGTTTCACAAATAAGAAAAGTCCTCTCAGTTTTAATTACTGTGTTGATGGGGTGAAAGTTTCTTTTGGGGTTCATTGTAAGTATCTAGGTGTTAATATAAGGAAAGATCTTCATTGCGGTAATCACACAAATACGATTGTAAATAAAGGGTACAGATCTCTGCACATGGTTATGAGAGTGTTTAAGGGTTGTGTTAAGGATGTAAAGGGGAGGGCATATAAGTCTCTGGTAAGACCCCAAGTAGAGTATGGTTCCAGTGAATGGGACCCTCACCAGGATTACTTGATTCAAGAACTGGAAAAAATCCAAAGAAAAGCAGCTCGATTTGTTCTGGGTGACTTCCGAGAAAAGAGTAGCGTTACGAAAATGTTGCAAAGTTTGGGCTGGGAAGACTTGGGAGAAAGGAGACGAGCTGCTCGACTAAGCGGTATTTTCCTAGCTGTCAGTGGAGAGATGACGTACAATGACATTAGTAGACGAATAAGTTTGAGTGGTGTTTTTAAAAGTAGGAAAGATAACCTGTCTTAATGTGCAATCTGAAGTAATCTGTAACTCTACAGTACCATGTATACACAGAATTCCATCATTTTCAAGAAATGAGAGTCAAATTCATAAGTCATCATACTCGTGAAGTCTTCTCTCAGTATCGGAATTTGAAACTTCCATGCAACAACGCAAGCTGCTCTTCTTTCAACATATACGAGAGTCGATAATGATTTACAAAGTCTCGATATTGCCGCAGGTACAATTACTAGGTTTCGACAATCAACCAACACTGATGAGAGTATAAAAGGTTTGTAATTTCAGTGGAATACAAAATACTCTGAAAGTTGCAGTTTTGGTGTTACGTGACTGCTGATGTCGAGATCGCAGCCATCGCATCTCCAATTTTACGAGGAATCCGAACTACAGCGACGTGAGTGTTCATTAAAAAAAAAACACATCCATCGCTGGGGAATCGAACGACGACCATCTAGCGACTATGCCGCTCAACTATTACGCCCACCACCAGCAAGTTTATCCCGTTCACCTTTTAGAGGGTTCTCTTTATCGGCGACACCTGCCCGATGTATTCGGGAGTCTTATCCACTTGCAAAGAAAAGCTCACGCACAGTATAAAGACATACACATACAAGATTGTGCTTTCTAGAGTAACGCTTAGTAGGTCATGCAGGAGATAACGATGGACATTGCATTCCAAATACATACGTCACCTTATGACTCTGAAGTATGCTGACATGGTCTGTACCTTCCGCAGTAAAGAAATGATACATCCATTTTTCTTGCTAGACTATTACGCCTTTCAGCGTTGTGTCAGAAGTCTCCTACGTAAATCCCGTCCACTTGCACCACCCGCCACAGCACCAAAGACGTAGATTCGTAACTTGGCTTGAACACTTTCATTAGAGACAACTTTTTGCCACTTCATCTTAAGTTATTGACCCTATAATATTACGTAACTTTTATGTCTGCTATTTTCATTTTGCAAATAATAAATTAATATCCTTTAGCCACCAAATTCTGTTCCTCTACTATAAAATCGGCCAATAGGAAATTAATATATATTTCGGGACCCTTAGAACCGATGAGAGTGAAATTTGATATTTTAAGTCGTTAGTAAGAGCTGAGAAACTTCGTTGTTGAGAAAGCGAACACCTAAAAAATACAAATAGGAGTGTAAAACACGAAAAATGTGTAATGATTCGGAGCGGCAGGTCGTGGGCTGCTACGACAGTTGATTTTAGTACCGCTTGTTGTTTGATCTACCGGTATTATTAATTTTACATCTCAATAGTGTACAGACCCAAGTCCAAATTTAAAAACACACATTTTAGGGCTACTAAAAGCTACAGTTCATACACAAAAGTACGCGGGGCAGATAACCGAGTATGTGTCGAAAGTCCCTAAAACGAAACGAGACCAAATCTTATAGTTAGGGATAAGCAATCGTAAATTTCGGATAACTCGCATGCAGACTGAGGTCCTAGAAGGTAAGCAAGCTAATTTAAATCTCTGTACGGCATCTATCTAGACATTGCAAGCCATATAACTTGATTATTTTAACGAGGACCTCGATCTTTCATTCAAAAATCTTACATACATTCCCTAGATTCGAACAGTAACCATTTATTTTAGCAACTCGTAGATGGTATTGGGGAATATTTAGACGAATTACGTACGTTACAAGGACCTAATGAACCTCATTTTCAACGTATTTAGAACTGAGCTCCTCTTCTTTGAAATTAACTGTAGATAAATTAGTTTATTTTAGAAACGGATGGCATTGATAATTAAAACGGAAATGTAATCGATTTCGTGAGTAATTACCCGAAAGGAATCCATTCATCATCCACCACTGGATATTTCTGAACGTAATTTTGTTAGTCACGATTTTAATTTCACCGTCACAGACGATAAGGACGTAATTTTTTTAAAAAAAAGTATTTCATACATTATCGACGACTTAAATAATGTACTAGAATACTCAACACAACTTCTGTCTCTCCTGCGTCATTTGAGGTCTGCTCTCATCACCGAGTGGTACGACCACTGTAGATGTTTACCAGTAGGTGGTTATTACGACTAACTGCATCAATACTTCCAGCACGGCTGGGTATTGTAAACGTTCCAAGTTTCTGGAGATCAATAGAATCACGAACAGAGCAGTTACTGTTTAAAGAATAATATCTTAAAACCAGAAATCTTCTATATTACCACAAAACTTGTCGTTCTACAAGTCTATTTTATCATCACAATGGCACTTTTTTCTTTGCCGAATTTGGTTATCTATGGACTACATAGAATTAAGCCGTCTTGGCCTTTCTTCTCTTCTCTTTCTTCTCTTCTCTTCGCAAAACCTCTTCATTCTTTCGCTTCTCATCTTTCTCTCCTCTTCGGAAATGATCCGTTCGGGCCTCTATTTCAGTGGTTTTCTCTTTAAATGATTTCAGACTGTCGACTCTTCTTCTGAACTCTCTTCTATTGTGGATCATCTGTAGTGTAATTCCAACTTCTTCCGCACCCCTCTTGACCTCTCCTATCCTCATGGAGGTGACCTTTAACCCCATGATGTATCTGAAGATCCTTTTGGTCAGTCGTTTGTCATCCATTCTTACGAGGAGTCCGTAGAATTTCATCCTCCGTTTCCGCATTGTGTCAGAGATCTTTTCAAAGTACTTGTAGAACTCCTCATTTTTCCTCTTTTCTGTGGTCCCAGAGTTTTACTCAATCTTCCTTTCCTTCTTTTCGAGTTCTTGCAGCTCCACAACCCCCCCTACCACCTTTTTAACATTTAAAATCAGGCATTTTGTAGCGAACAATCCTTCCTGTTTTATTACTGTGGTATAATGTCGAATTTTGGCCTTATAGGACACTGCCCATTGTTTATACCTGGTCTGTGTTAGATTTCCACCTAACTGAATCCCTCCCTGCCATTTTATACCTCTCAGCAGATGATCCATGTAAACTACGAACAGCAAATGTGAAAGATTCGTAACACAGTAAAATAAATTTCAAAGAGGAAAAATTTCTAACGAGGAGAATTCCCTTCGAAGTTTAAAATAAACATCAGTGTATAACTAACAAAAAAAAAAAGTAAAGATAAAAGGCTTGCTTTATCAATTGAATGACCAGAACTTACAAGACGGACGGAAGAATGTTTGTTCCTTGCGTTCTCCACAAGCAACCTGCGGGGAAATATGGAAATGAAAGACAAAGAACTTTGGGGTAAGATACCTTCTGCACTAGAATGGAGCGAAGAGGCCCCCTGAGGCTACAGGGATAAAATCTTTTCAAAGCTACACCATGAATAGAAAGCAGGCGGCGATTGCTGCCTTCGAGGAACGGCCACAATCATTTCACTTCCACCAGAAGGTTCCAAAACAGAAAGCAACGATTAGGGAAGTCCTCAATAATTACATATCAACTTATGACAATCTCAAGAGGATGTTAACACTTCGTACTCATGTTAAATATAACAGATTTTGAAAATAGATTAGCACTTAAATACGCCATAGGCATAACACAACTTGGATATCTCAAAACGTAAACATAATGATGAAATAAGGACTTTTATTTTTTTGCATACTGTTTCAATTATTTATAATTTTCTCACATTTACTTGGTTCCCCAAAGATACCATGTAAACATCTACCTCAACTGAATGCGAATTTAAAAGAACTCAGCCCGAAGGCCTGCACATTACGAGGTGTCATGTGGTCAGCACGCCGAATCCTGTCGTTATTCTTGGCTTCGTAGGTCGGGACCGCCATCTCACCATCAGATAGCTCCTCAATTTGTAATCACGTAGGCTGAGTGGATCTCGAACTAGCCCTCATATCCAGGTAAAAATCCCTGACCGGATAGAATTCGAACCCGGAACCTCCGAGTAAGAGGCAGGCATGGTACCCCTACACCGCGGGGCCGGCACTTCGGTCCAGAGGACCTTATTTATTTATTTATTTATTTATTTATGAGCTCGACTGGTTCATGTTTATGATTTAATGAAATATTTTTTTTAAGAAAGAAAGAAAATACAACCTATAATGCTGCCCGTATCTGTATTTTTGTCGGGCACAGAAGAAAAGACCAGTGGTTTACTATTGTATCTAAACAATATATATATTTTTGCGTTCTACACAAATGGCCAAGCATGAGAATTGCTTTTCCAATACTTACAAAATTACTGGTAATTTATTTCTCCCCATATTTCCACACCAATTTCATGAAGTCTTTTGAAAAGCTCGATGCAATAACAGACTATTGGAGAGATGTTATCTTTTAAAAACGAGCCTTCTTTCGAATATTTATCTGGACAAGTCAGGACAAATAAAAAATAATAGCTATTACAAAACTACCAACAGCGCTTTGCCTGACAGAGCAATGGACACAATTACAGTTCTAAAAAATACCCCTTAACATCATCCGATATAAATTGACAAACGGGAGCTTACGGTGTAAAGCAATAATCATTCTGCAGTTACAAACACATCTCCGTACGGTCAATCCTGCAAAATGTTATAAACCACACAAACTGAAACAACAAAGAGCAAAAACAAAGGACTAAGTTAAACAACAGTGGCCGTGATGCGTAACTGGGTACATGACCATAGTTAAGGATTATGGTATGCTTTACGAGAACAGGAAACACATTTAAAAATATTGATAATGATGATTCTTGTTGTTTAAAGGGGCCTAACATCTAGGTCATCAACCCCTAATGGTACGAAATGTAATGACAAGTTAAAAGTGCAAAATCCTCCACTGACCAGAATTCAAAACATGAGGACGAAGAATGGATGGATGGATGGATGGATGGATGGATGGATGGATGGATGGATGGATGGATGGATGGATGGATGGATGGATGGATGGATGGATATGTATTTAAAACAATCAGTGGATCCGACCCTCAATGCCTCACATTCACAGGAACTGACGTTAAACAATAATATTACTGACCAAGGGACTGCTTCTATAGCATAATACTGAATCGATGATGCTTGTAGTCTAAAGGGGTCCAAAATCCAAGTCATCGCCCCTCATAATGGTACTTATCGCTAGGAAAGTAGAACCATAGTATTTGTCATGTTGCGGTACTAATCAAAAGTAGCGTAGACTCACGGTATTCCACACATTATGGTACTACTTACAGGTAATGAAATTTGCGCATGTAATACAGACCTATTGTGTTTCGCACATTGCGGCGCCATTTACGGGCAACGCAAACCTATGGTGTTCAGCACATACGTGTACTAAGCACAGGGACCTGTACTATCCCGTGATGTTCCTCATAAAGTGAGAACTAATCATAGGCAAGCTGGGAACCATGGTGTCGCTCCTAAAGTGGTACTAATCACAGGTACGTAAAAGCCGGCAACGCACTATGTTGCTACTAATCACAAACCTATTCGGTGCCTAACATAGTGGTACTACGTGCAAGTAAAAGCGAGCCATAGTGTTCCCCACGTGGTAGTACTAATCACAAGTAGTTTCATGGTTCTAATACAATCATCCCTTGGCCACCCCTCTTTGTCGCCTCTTATGACAAGCAGGGGATACCGTGGGTGTATTCTTCATCTGCGTTCCCCACCCACAGGGGTTTGTTGTTTGGTCCGCGAGAGGTATTTTATTTCCCTCAAGTCCGCCGGCAAACCGGTTAGGACCTCCCCTATCCGCCACCTGGGACGCGTCACGTGGGAGTATCACCCCTTCCCCTGCTACGCCAGCGTAGTAAGTTCGTGGCATTTACAAATATTTACCATTTATACCTGGTATTGTACAGCACATGTAAGTCCATAGGCAAATGTTCTGTGTACACTGTGGGTGGGTGGGCGGGCGGGTGGGAGATGTCTTCAGCTGTTTTATTTAGCAATGGCGATAATAATAATCGAATGTTAATGGTGCTATCGGCTTTCTTCAGCTGGCAGGGCTCAGGATATGAAGACTGCAATTATGCCAAACGACACTGTATTCAACAATTATACAATTTCAGGATATTATACAGTACATATAAATTCATTATAAACTGAGTGGCCAAAATTCACGGGAAATGGTGTCCCATTACAATATGTGCCGTGTATGGCCCCTGAGCGTTACGGCTAGCTGCGGCGTAGCTCAGCAGTCTGCCACAGGCTCCAGTGTTGTGAAGATGGCAAGTTAACCGACTTTGAACGTGGGATGATCAACGACGCGCGGTGCAGATTACACGCTATTTCGGGTTTCCGAGGTAACAGTGGATCTTCAACATCGCAGAGAGAATGTTACAGCCCGCGTAAACCGCCGCACGGGAAGACCACAGGTGTTTAACTGACGGACATCACGTCGCCTCCGCAGAACCATACTGGGCGCTCGATGGGCTAGATTACCGTCCACCGGGCGAGTTGGCCGTGCGCGTAGAGGCGCGCTGCTGTGAGCTTGCATCCGGGAGATAGTAGGTTCGAATCCCACTATCGGCAGCCCTGAAGATGGTTTTCCGTGGTTTCTCATTTTCACACCAGGCAAATGCTGGGGCTGTACCTTAATTAAGGCCACGGCCGCTTCCTTCCAACTCCTAGGCCTTTCCTATCCCATCGTCGCCATAAGACCTATCTGTGTCGGTGCGACGTAAAGCCCCTAGCAAAAAAAAAATTACCGTCCAGTTGAATGTTGGGAGGCAGGAACCCATTTCAACCAGGACTGTAAGGCTGATTCTCCACGAGCAGGTAAAACGCCGCTGTTCGCCCGCCTGACCGCTCAAACTTTTTGCCTATTCTACACGAGCGGTTGAATTGACGCCTGTAAACAGCGCCAAAAACGCCGGCGACAAACACAGCCATTCTCCACCAGCGATAAACCTGCCATACTATAATAATGGATGTCGTACGAATAGGTTGTGTTGTCGGAGCTGTTCAACTACAGTTATTAGCAATATTAAAAAATGAACCTAGTAAGAAAAGATGTTGGTGGACTCACCCTGCGTTATCGAATCGGCTCACCACTGGACAATTTAAGTTAGAGGCTCACTACTTAGCAGTAGTAGTAGTAGTAGTAGTATGACCTGGTCTAGGATTACAATTTGCTGGGGCTGTACTTTAATTAAGGCCACGGCCGCTTCCTTCCCACTCCTAGCCCTTTCCTGTCCCATCGTCGCCATAAGACCTGTCTGTGTCGGTGCGACGTAAAGCAACTTGCAAAACAAAAGCAAAGAATTACAGTTTAGGCCTACTCCGAATTATAGAACCACAATTCACTAAATAATTCAAAATTCGACCCTGAAAAGAGCCGTTTCGTAAGAACTTCTTCTGCTTCACTTTTATTAAATCTATATTCATTTTATTCCAAATTGGCAGTGAAGAGGGGCTTTCTCCTCTGGCTTTGAGGAAGAATTTGCCTCCAAGTCAGATAGTTTCTTCCCCCGCCAGTGTAGTGAATTGAGATTTTCCGATTCATCGTGTATTCCTAGGAAACAGGTTAGTAAAAGGGCATAGTTTTTGCCCTGGAACTCTCCACTATTCGACCCTCCCCCATCCCCGCCGAATAAAAGACGAAGAGTGTTCATGGATCACGGCTGTCTGCGGCTTGGTCATTCAGGCTCTGAAAATTTGGATTGTTTGATCGGCAGCGTAGTACTGTTCGTTAAAAGTGAGAAAATGCGTGGTTTTTCATTTGATCGACTATTTCATATGAATACATTGCTTTTAATCGCGCCATTCCTACTGACATCATTGTAATGACCTATGTTCATTTCAGTTGTGAAAATGACTAAGACAGTCTTTCTGAGGATGTAAAAAGGCAGTGTCTGCCATTATAATCTAAACTCCCCAACCTGATTGTGACTGATGGTAGGCAAGCGGGCCTATCGTTACAATGAATATTCCCTAACCCAGTCTTCATATGAGAAAAGACGTTTGGTGACTTTCCCGTCGCGTTTCTAGGGTAACGTTAGGAGCTATGGAATTTGATACAATCTTGCTCACAACGTGTACACTACCTAACCTATACTTCTGTATACAATGTAGAATTCCGGAGCGAAGCACGGATACATCAGCTAGTAAAGAATATACTACACTTCAGGCAGTTCTTATCGTGCGACAGAGGCGGGTGAACTGCTCACTGCCGCCACGTGGAGTATGACTCGCTGTTCTACCGCTAGCGGGAATGACGCCTCTGCTGGCGTTAGACCCGCCTGCCCGCTCATGGACGCGTCCACCCGCGGCGTGCAAACCGCCCGTGTAGACAGCTCTACAAATACCCCATAGTTCTGTTCCGCAAGCGGGTTTGTAGCGGGCGAACAGCGGCGTTTTACCTGCTCGTGGAGAATCAGCCTAAGGAGGCTTCACCAGCTGACAACCAACTCGTGTGCCTTTGCTGACACCTCGACACAGAACTCAACGACGTGCATGAGCCCGCGAACATGGGCAATGGACCATGGAACAGTGGCGGTGTGTGGTATGGTCCAATAATAATAATAATAATAATAATAATAATAATCGTATGGCCTCAGCTACCGTTTGCAGACATTTCGAATTGACGCCATCTGGCTGTCTGCTCGTCAATTTCGACGTTCCGGTTTACTCTGTCTGCCATCTAGCGGACCTAGAGTAAACCGGATCTCTCTTGGGCGTCTATGGCTGAGATTTAATTAATTTTGTCGGGTAAATACCAAATGTATCACCAGAGATCTTTTACATGCCGACATCGTACGACATGGAGTGTCGAATGGACTTTTTTCCGCCCTTCAAAAATCCGACTACCTCTGCCGGGTTTGAACCCGCTATCTTGGGATCCGGAGGCCGACACTCTACCACGGATCCACAGAATGAATCCCGGAGATGACATGCTTCAACACGACAATGCGCCATATCACCTCTCTTGTGATGGCACGCAGGTGGTTGGAGGAGCACTCGAGTGAAGTTACGACCATCATTTGGCCCTCCAGATCGCCCGATCTTAATCCAATCGAGCATTTATGGGATGTTGTGAGTGCTGGTGTACGCTCCATGAGCCCCGCACCAACTACACAAGACCAACTGTAGATAGCAGTGCAAGATGCGTAGGTCCAGATCCCTCCGAAACGATACCACAACTTTGAAAATTCGATGACTCGCCGTATCACTGCCGTTTTGAGGGCTCGCGGAGGAGCAAACTCGTTATTAACATCACATTCGGTCCCATGACTTCTGGCCACTCAGTGTACAACCAAATGTAACATTGTACATGGTACACGTATTTTTAAGTTACCGAATATTTCTCCAACCCATAACGATGTCAAGTCATTTGATTACATACCATGTCCACGTAAATGTACACAAGTGCTCGCTTAAATTTCTTCTAGGCCAGAATCACAACGGAGTTGTCACTCTTGAGCGACACACCTAGTAGAAAAGTAGGAGAATGTTTGTAGCAAGTGGAGTTGACGATCTGTACTGAGAGGGTGGAGCGATACCCCGCAACGTGCGACAGGGATTAGCTGAGGAGAGAGCATCCATCTTTCCTGCGAGCTTTAGAGATTACTAGATGTAAGCGGCTTACGGCAGGCGTGCGACTAATTAGGATAGAATGGGCTTCTTTGAGTTACACCAGCTTCGTCCTACACCATATCACATTTTACAAGACGTTCATATATTACGTTTTCGCGCACACTATCATTTATGCAGGATATTAAAACAACTGGTACAGAAACCGCAGAACTCGGAAAAAAAGAAAAAAGGCGATGTTTTTATACGTGATAAGTGGACACAAAAATGTGCGATATATGTGCATAAAGAGGTGGTAAATATCAGTGAGGTATTAGTAAGGTAAGGGCGTATTCAGCCCGAAGGCAGGTCCGAACCTCCGCAGAGGTGTGCCTGAGCCGGAGTTTACGTGCGGTAGGGTGGCCAGTTCCTTTCCGCTCCTCCATTCCCTTACCCCCACCAACAGCGCGTGACAACCCATCCAAATCTTGACCACGCCCAATGTTGCTTAACTTCGGAGCTCTCACGGGATCGGGTGTTTCAACACGGCAGTGAGGTATTAATGCACTAAATTTTTCAAAAATGTGTGTATATGTCTTTTATTATGACATGTTATTAGGCAGTAAAATTGTTTTAAATACCTGGGTATTTTATGACAAAGTCATCCTTGCAAGAGACTATCCTCATTTTTCCGTATTGCAAGTCTGTTAAAGGAGAACAATAAACTTTGAATTCCACCTATTCAATACATTAAAAGCAATTATAAAATTAGGATCTCATCCTTATTTTATTGCTTAATTATTAATTTTACGGACGAAAAGAATATTTGTCACGCTTAAACTCAGCTTTTTGAGAGTGTACTAAGATTTCATTTCCGTATAGTACAACGTGTGAAAAGCTCACGCCAATAGTAACAAAATATTTTCAATGTATATTCCAACAAATAATTTTAAGACATTCAGTAATTTTACCAGATTGTAAATGTATTTATACAGAGACTAACCAGTGACGTATTTCAAACATTAAAACAAGGTTTTAAAGTTTCAATCGACGACGTATATATAAGAGATTTTTATAGTTTATTATGGTTAAGTTTGTTAACAGTAAACAATAAGTGTAAGTTCTAGAATAATGTTACAGGTTTTTAGTTAGTTAGTTGTTTTACGTCGCACCGACACAGATAGGTCTCATGGCGACGATGGGATAGGAGAGGCCTAGGAGTTGGAAGGAAGCGGCCGTGGCCGTAATTAAGGTACTGCCCCAGCATTTGCCTGGTGTGAAAATGGGAAACCACGGAAAACCATTTTCAGGGCTGCCGATAGTGGGATTCGAACTTACTATCTCCCGGATGCAAGCTCACAGCCGCGCGCCTCTACACGCACGGCCAACTCGCTCGGTACAGATAGGTCTTATGGCGACGATGGGACAGGGAAGGGCTAGGAGTGGGAAGGAAGCGGCCGTGGCCTTAATTAAGGTACATCCCCAGCAGTTGCCTGGTGTGAAAATGGGAAACCACGGAAAACCATTTTCAGGGCTGCCGACAGTGGGGTTCGAACCTACTATCTCCCGAATACTGGACACTGGCCACACTTAAGCGACTGCAGCTATCGAGCTCGGTGTGTTACAGGTTTAACCTTGTAAGAATGTTTATAGCTGAAGATGTTTAAAATTTGAACGAAACATGTCCTATGTTTTAATAATTAAGCAATAAAATAAGGGTGAGATTCTAATTTTATAATTGCTTTTAATGTATTGAATGGGTGGAAATCAAAGATTTACTGTTCTCCTTTAAAGTCATCCTTGTTATTTTAGATAATCTCTATAGCCACTACTGTTTTCTAATTCTGACAGTATAAACTAATCACATTAAACACACAATCAAAATACTTCAAATATCTGAAAATAATGTTATGTACCGTAAATCGCGAAGATGTATTGTTGTAGGTAATTTCCTGTTTCCCTCATTCCCTGAAAATGAAACAGTTAAATATTACTAAATAAAGTTAATACAGAATCTGTCGGTTAACACAAATAATAGTCTGGCCCCAATGCGTCCACCTGTCACCGGGCGGTGGTTCCATTCCCGGCCGGGTCAGGGTTTTTAAATTGTAATGATTAATATCCCTGGCCAAGAGGACTGGGTGTTTGTGACGTCGTTAATCTTCCTTTTCTCACAACATTCCACACTACCGCCATTCCAATTACACGCAGGTTCATACAATACGGTACCAGTAGGGGCAAGAGATCCACATGGGTCGACGCCCCCGAACAAATAGCATTAAAACAAACACATATAATACGGTACCTTTCTTATCGTGACGCACAGTGTGTCAGCAAGAACTTTTCCATGTTTTGATGCCGTTGATGGGGTGAACGTTCCTTTTGGGGATCGGTGTAAGTATCTAGGTGTTGATATAAGGAAGGATCTTCATTGGGGTAATCACACAAATGGCATTGTAAATAAAGCGTACATATCTCTACACATGGTTAGGGGTTGTAGTAAGTATGTAAATGAGAGGGCATGTAAGTTTCTGGTAAGATTCCAGTGTATGGGACCCTCACCAGGATTACTTGATTCAAGAACTCGAAAAAATAGAAAGAAAAGCAGCTCGATTAGTTCTGGGTGATTTCCGACAAAAGAGTAGCGTTACGAAAATTTTGCAAAATATGGAATGGAAGACTTGGGAGAAGGAAGACGAGATGCTCGACTAAGTGGTATGTTCCGAACTGTTAGCGGAGAGATGGCGTGAAATGAGATTAGTAGACGAATAAGTTTGAGCTGCGTCTTTAAAAGTAGGAAAGATCACAATATGAAGATAAAGTTGAAATTCAAGAGGACAAAATGGGGGCAAATATTCGTTTATAGGAAGGGGAGTTAGGGATTGGAATAACTTACCAAGGGAGATGTTAAAAGAAATTCCAGTTTCTCTGAAATCATTTAAGAAAAGGCTAGGAACACAACAGATAGGGAATCTGCCACCTGGACGACTACCCTAAATGCAGATCAATATTGATTGACTGACTGACTGATTGATGGATTTGCATCGTGATGTTTTTCCGCTCATCCGATCAAATTCTCTTGTAGCCTAAGAAGGACCGTTCAACATCGCAGGAAGTGACCCACGCGTGTATATTTTGAAAGATAAACATAGGTGGGTGAAATATCTTCCGGTGGCTCTTGTAGTCCAACACTAATGATCTTTCAAACAGAGCTTGAATAACCTGGCCTTTGTTTGGAACTCTGACCAATGACAGGAACCTAGCGATCGGAGAAAGGATTAATGTATGTATTTGAGGGACTCAGACCAGCTGTATTTCACAGACAAAGGTTTAGGAATTCTAAAACCAACTTTAGCAATGCAATTCGCCAGTTATTTTACTTTAGTCAGAAAATTAAACGAGCTGACAAAATGTTTATTTATTAAATAATTAGCTTCATATGTAGACTACAAAAATGATGTATTCTTCGCATAATATGTAAAAATATGCAATATTACTGAGAGTATGTAAAATAAAACACAGGTATAACCGTATCAGAACCATAATGCGCCGACATTTTTCATGTTCAGTTATTTACAAGTAAAGGAACGGAATTCGTATTACAAACTGTTCGTCAATGACGGGTTACAGAACCTACAACTATAGCTCCGTGGCTGGCTAAGTGGTTAGCATGCTGGCCTTTCGTCCACGGGGTCCAGGGTTCGATTCCCGGGCGGGTCAGTGATTTTAACCTTCATTCGTTATTTCCCCCAATTCGGGAAATGGGTGTATGTGACATTTTCGACATTAGATTTCACTCGTAGTAGGCCCAATTCCCATAGACGTAGGTCGCTCGAACTCTCAAAAGACCATACGCCGTTATTAATCGATCAATCACTACTGATCTGCATTTAGGGCAGTCGCCCAAGAGGCAGATTCCCTTCCTATAAACGAATATTTACTCTAATTTGTCCTCTTGTATTCAACTTTATATTCATACTGTGATTTTTCCTACTTATTCCTAGTTATTCGCCTACTAATGTCATTGCACGCCATCTCTCCGAACATACCACTTAATCGAGCAGCTCGTCTCCTTTCACCCATGTCTTCCCAACCCAAATTTTGCAACATTTTTCTAACGCTACTTTTTTTTTTTTTTTTTTTGTAGGAAACCACCCAGAACAAATCGTGCAGCTCTTCTTTGGATTGCTTCGAGTTCTCGAATGAAGTAATCCTTGTGATGGTCCCGTATCAGAAACTTATATGCCCTCTCCTATACATCCTTACTACAACCCCTAAACATCCTCATAAACATGTGCAGAGATCTGTACTCGTTATTTACAATCCCATTTATGTGATTTCCTCAATTATGATCGTTCCTCATATTATTATTATTCTCGTGTCAGATACATCAAAAAAAGAAAACAGTTACAACAATTTCAAGTAACATTTAAATAATCTTGGACCAATACAACGCTACTTCGAGTCCTCTCTTCGTAGCTCGATGCAGGTCATCTTGCGTGCACGAAGATGGACACAGCGGACACTGAAGCATATGCTGGATGGTTTGATCTTCTCCGCAGTTACACTTGGTGTTGTCGCCATTGATGAAGCCCCATCTTGCCAAATTAACTTTGGACTTTCCCACTCCTGATCTCAAGCTATTGAGAGATTTCCAGATTGTCCAGCTCTCATTCCAACCGGGTGGCAAACGTTCCTCAACCGCCATCTGCTCAGAGCCTTGGGGGATCTTCATCTTTTATAGCTGTATCCTTGCCTTCTCAGCTGGTACTATAAGTTCCTGAGATGTTCGTAGGAAGCTCTTCCTAGATTTCAGTCTCTGTACTGGAACTTTCACCCCATCAACGCAGTAATTAAAACTGAGAGGACTTTTCCTATTTGTGAAACTCATAACCTGACTCTTGACCCCGTTTATCATCATACCATATGGTTCTACAACTCTTGATAGGTACAGTTTTTCGATTTTCAGAGATATTTCTCACAAACTTCTTAATGGAGATATATATATTTTTTTTTTTTGCTAGTTATTTTACGTCGCACCGACACAGATAGGTCTTACGGCGACGATGGGACAGGGAGGGGCTAGGAGTGGGAAGGAAGCGGCCGTGGCCTTAATTAAGGTACAGTCCCAGCATTTGCCTGGTGTGAAAATGGGAAACCACGGAAAACCATTTTCAGGGCTGCCGATAGTGGGGTTCGAACCTACTATCTCCCGAATACTGGATACTGGCCGCACTTAAGCGACTGCAGCTATCGAGCTCGGTAATGGAGATAATTGCAAATAGCTCCATTATCATTCCTCGTACAGTAAAACCGCGTGAAATATTACGATCGGAAATTATTGTATAGTTTTGCAATGCTTTATGTATAATTTTTGATACAACTAAGCCGTTTTCCCGTGATGTACAAACAAACAAATAATTAAGAAAACTAAAATTGAAATGAGCCTACTTCCGAATTCTCTTAGCACCTACCCCGAGACATAAACGAAGAATGGGGCAGAAAATTGAAGTGTACAAATAGAATTACAATTTTACATATTTGTTGCTAATGGTGTAAAGTAGCACACACGGATGGGAAAAGGGCTTGGACTGGGAAGGTAGTGGCAGTGGCCTTAATGAACGTTTCTGGCATTTGTCTGGTGTGAAAATGGGAAACCACGGAAAATCATCTTCAGGGCTGTCCACGGTGGGATATGAACTCACGATCATCCGCGTGGCCATCTCTGTTATATATACAGTAGATATACACACTCATATAGACTTTTACAAGAACTAAGAACACGAATCATGTCCCAGTCTCCCCAAGGAAACGAAGCAAATTACTTATCACTTAATAGCTGCAGGTACAGTGTTTGTATACAACTACTAAATGTTCATTCCTTCCCTGAAGGGGGGAGGCGGGCCTCTTAGACGGTGACGCTATCTCTCAGGCCGGGAGATTTGTTGCGGTGAAGTAGATGCTCGGATATGGTGAGGGGGTTTGGCGGCCGTGGCCTATACTACGAACTGTCCCGGCATTCGGCTTAGTGCAGGAGAATGGAAAACCAGGGAAAACCATTCTCAGGACAGCTGACGGTTGGGGCCAGCCGTGAGGTTCAGTTCTGTCCCGTCTCCCGAATGCAGAGGCGTAGAGCCACGGTAGAGCCGTGACCACCCCTCCTCTGTTCGGTTGGCCGGTCAGAGTGCAGAATGTTGGACCACGGACCAGCCGTGGCCACTTGTGGGCCATGAACCACTCTGCATCTACCGACCTCTTTGTATAATAATACATTATTTTCGGTTCTTTTTACGAAGCGTTCCCCACAGAAGCATTATTTTCTTTTCAGCCTCCATTAGCCTATTTTATCTTCGAGTCAATTTCCAGAATGCACTGATCTGTATTGATAAGTTTATTTTTCTCAATCCCGCGCGTGTTCTGGTAGCTGCCAGGAACTTCCAAACAATATTATTCTTGCTAATGTTACATTATAGGGATTCAAATGGCTTACTTCCTGTTTGCGGATTATTTGGACGCGAGCAATACGTGTGATGTTAAATCACTAGCTGTTTGCTCAACGCACAACATGCGACGATGTCGTGTTTGGGCATTGAACATCCTCTGTTCCTGGCGTGCGGAACATGTTCATTTGTCTGTTCTCGTCCCATTACATCACTCTTTCTCTGACCAAGCCTATTTTAGCAACAAAATATCACGCTGTTTTTTATCAATTCCTTTTTTTTTCTATACATTACAAATCACTATATCGAAAAGAAAATTGAAAGGATGTCTAATTTTCATCCCTTTGTGGTTAAGATCATATTTTTAAAATTTCTCAAACAAAGTATTGTAAATCATCAATCAATCAATCAATCAATCAATCAATCAATCAATCAATCAATAAATCAATCAATCAATTACTGATCTGCATGTGGGAAAGTCTCCTTGGTAGCACATTCACTGTCTGTTGTTTTCCTAGCCTTAACCTAAATGATTGCAAAGAAATTAGAAATTTATAGAACATATTTCTAGGTAAGTTATTCCAATCGCCAACTCCCCATCTTATAAAAGAATATTTACCCCATGTTCTCCTCTTGAATTCTAACTTTAACTTCATATTGTGATCTTTCCTACTTTTAAAGATACCACTCAAACTTATTCGTCTAGTGATGTCATTCCACGCCATCTCTCCACTGACAGCTTGGAACATAGTCTTACCACTTAGTCGAGCAGCTCGTAATTCTTTCAGCCAAGTCTTCACAGCCCAAACTTTGCAATATTTTTGTAATGCTACTCTTTTGTCGGAAATCACCAGCACAAATCGAGCCGCTCAACTTCGGATTTCAAGACTGGTAAATGATGGGATGTAGGCGAAGAATTTTTCTCTTACAAATTCTTTGTCTATTCGGCCGCTCTCTGGGTGACGCGAGCGAATATGTTTTCACATTTTCTAAGAAATTAATATCGACTGAGGTTAGCGCTACGGAAAGACTGGCTCTTAACAACCATTGTGGGATCTAATGCTTTCCCCTGTAAAGATTGGATGTCAATAACAGGATTGACTAACGGGTTATACCTCTTCGGATCGCAGGATATATTCATTATGCAGAGAAAGCATATCGAATGAGATGTCATAAATTTACTAAACCCCAAGGCCTCTAGCTAAGGAAGTAACAATGTAGTCCACATACCAGAGTTGCAAGTAGAATGAGGCGAGCAAGTCGAGCATGCAGGCAGGGATAACCACAGCCCCCAGCCTGGATAAAGTACCGTAATTGCACACTGGATGTGATGGCCTGTAATCAATTCCAGTGGAAAGTATAACACAAGGTAGGCGAGGCCACGCTATTCCGGAAATTGTAAGTGGTGTCAACTTCTTGATAAGGGTTGGTGGGAATCATCATCATCATCATCATCATCATCATCATCATCATCATCATCATCTTCTTCTTCTTCTTCTTCTTCTTCTTCTTCTTATTATTCTTAATCTGTTTACCCTAAAGGGTTGCTTTTTCCCCTCGGACTCGGCGAGATATCCAACCTCTACCGCCTCAAGGGCAGTGTCCTGGAGCGTGAGACATTGGGTCGGGGATAAAACTGGGGAGAATGACCAGTACCTCGCCCAGGCGGCCTCACCTGCTATGCTGATCAGGGGCCTTGTGGGGGGGGGGATGGGAAGACTGGAAAAGACAGACAAGGAAGAGGGAACGAAGCGGCCGTTAAGTTAGGTACCATCCCGGCATTTGTCTGGAGAAGGAGTGGGAAACAACGGAAAACCTTTTCCAGGATGGCTGAGATGGGAATCGAACCCACCTCTACTCCGCTGACCTGAGGCTCGTACCACTCTTTCAAATTTCGTGGCAGATCCGGGAATCGAACACGGGTCTCCGGGGGTGGCAGCTGTTATTATTTTAAGATACTTAACGTACCACCGACACAGATAGGTCTTATGGCTACGATGGGGTAGGAAAAGCCTGGGAGTGGGAAGGAAATAGTTGTGGCCTTAAGGTAAAGCACCAGAATTTGACTGGAGTGAAAATGGGAAACCTTCAGGGCTGCCGACAGTGGGGTTCGAACCCACTATCTGACGAATACTGGATACTGGCTGCGCTTAAGCGACTGCAGCTATCGAGCTCTGTTGCTGTTATTTTCAACCACTGCCTACACAAATTAGAAATAACTACGATTTTCATATTAATTATGTTATCTACATTAGACTGACATTTTTTTTTTTTTTTTTTACTTTTGTTAGGAGCCTAACACTGGAATATAAAGAAATGCATGAAATTATACAGATCTACACTGATGTATACCGCCAGGCTCAGTGGCTCAGACGATTGAGGCGCTGGCCTTCTTACCCCAACTTGGCAGGTTCGATCCTGGCTCAGTCCGGTGGTATCTGAAGGTGCTCAAATACCGGTACGTCAGCCTCGTGTCGGTAGATTTACTGCCACGTAAAATAATTCGTGCGGAAGACTAAATTCCGGTACCTTGGCGTCTTCGAAAAACCGTATAAGTAGTTAGTGATACGTAAAGCAAATATTATTATTATTATTATTATTATTATTATTATTATTATTATTATTTTGCTAGTTGCTTTACGTCGCACCGACACAGATAGGTCTTGCGGCGACGATGGGACAAGGAAGGGCTAGGAGTGGGAAGGAAGCGGCCGTGGCCTTAATTAAGGTACAGCCCCAGCATTTGCCTGGTGAGAAAATGGGAAACCACGGAAAACCATTTTCAGGGCTGCCGACAGTGGGGTTCGAAACTACTATCTCCGAATACTGGATACTGGCCGCACTTAAGCGACTGCAGCTATCGAGCTCCGTATTATTATTATTATTATTATTATTATTATTATTATTATTATTATTATTATTATCCTATGTAAACTTACAAATAGCGAGAAAATGTCCTTTCGAACAAACTAGCAATAAGAAGTCCTTTATCCAAAAGCGAGTCACTTCTAGAACATTCTTACAGACCACGAGTACGGACGGACATTGAAACATTTATTTATTTATTTCTTATTTGTTTGTTTGTTTGTTTGTTTGTTTGTTTGTTTGTTTATTTATCGTACGGCTTTTAGTGCTGGAAGTGTCCGAGGACATGTTCGGCTCGTCTGGTGCAGGTCTTCCTGACGCCCATGGTATCAAAATACGCCTTAGAGCAAGTGTAAGAATAAATGTCTTATAAATAATTGGTGGCATGGTATTGAACCCACGTCCTTCCATGTGAATCCAACCTGACTGTACCCGTCGTTTCCTGTCAGCTCAACTCGTATACAACATGAGAGAGAACTATGCCGACCAAACGGATAACGAAGCGATTAAAGAAGGGGGTCAGGCCGTTCCTTGCACCGGGACCTGAACTCGAGACCTCATAAACCGGTGTGAGAATGTTAATACGCGAGCATACATGAATATCACTTACAACATTTTAATAACATACTAACGTTTAGCTAATCGAAGAGAGCAATTTATATAATGTAGACAGGACATGTTCTGTTGGGAAGTGAAATTTCTGGATTACTCGCCAATTAACCTGTCTAGTTTAACTGATACCAAACTGAGGTGTAGAAATCCAATTACGTAGTAGACAGAAACTGTCGTATTAAAAGTGTCAAAATGTCTTTAAGTCGATTCAATTGTCGTTCAGTTCACGACATCGGCGCTGCCAAGCGATGCCAATGAGGAAATTGAAAATAAAATTAGAGATATATTCAAAAATGCAACATTCCTGGTTATTTGAAAAGTACCGAGCGAGTTGACCATGCGGTTAGGGGCGCGCAGCTGTGTGCTTGCATTCGGGAGATAGTAGGTTCGAACCCCACTGTCGGCAGCCCTAAAGATGGTTGTCTGTGGTTCCCTCCTTTCACACGATGGAAATGCTTGGGCTGTATCTTAATTAAGGCCACGACCGCTTCCTTCCCACTTCTAGGCCTTTCATATCCTATCGTTGCCATAAAACCTATCTGCGTCTGTTCGAACTCACTATCTTCCGAATATTGGATACTGGCCGCACTTAAGCGACTGCAGCTACCAAGCTCGGTTTTTCAAACAGGACCACAATAAATAAAAGGAATCTTACGGGGTCCCGGGTTCGATTCCCGACAGGTTCTGCAATTTTAACCATAATCGATTAACTCCGCTGGCACGGGGGCTGGATGTATGTGTCATCATCATTTCATCCTCATCACGAAGCCTACGGTCGTCAAATCAAAAGACCTCCATCTGGCGAGCCGAACTTGTCCTCGGACACTCCCGGCACTAAAAGCCATACACCATTTCTTATTACCTCATTCTAAATACATTATTTTTAAACTTTCAACTATTGTTGTTGCTGCACAGAAGTACGACGCAGCCTCGTTCGTGTATTTAATGTGTCTCGCTTGCCGTGGTATCTACGTGCTATAATGTGATCATAATACTGTATTTACACCAGGATTGGTACATACTGTAAGTGGTCGCAAAGTAAAATTAATTCCCTCAATTGTGTTCCTGTGGTTGAGTACAGCCTGTACCATAATACTCTCAAATCAAATCTAAAATTCTTGGTAGATTCGGGGATCGAGCCTGATCCACGAATATGGGAAGCTACTATGCTAAACTGTAGTCCATAACGTTACATTATAATAACGATAACTGCACCATTCATCAAAACCGCAATACATTATGCAAGGAAATATACAAGGAGCTCTGAATAAGTAAATGATCCATATCACTCGGAGGAACAGTACGGCATTCCCTCACGAAAGGAAGGTTTCCACACCGTCGATATTCGTCTGGTGTCACTCCATAATGCCACGTGCTACACGGTGAAGGTCAGGCCTCAGCCCAGCACAGCAAGATCGACCGTTCCATTCAACCCCACCAGCCTGGGTCAAACCACGTCACACATCAGACAATGGCTAGTGGCGTGACGTCACGTCTGACGCCGCCAGCACCATCTACTGGCAAATCGTCCAACTGGCCCGCTATCGATTCTGCGTTCGCGGGTTTTGAGCACGCCAGACAAAAACACGCTATTTCAAGGTAGCCAATAGAAACCCATGAAACACTAAGAGTGGGTGTGGTCACACTCATCAGACACTTCGCAACCTAAAGGTCATTAATATTACCCTTCCAACCCAGATTTACAAGACCTACGTCATGAGCCCTAGAGGGTTGTTAAGTCATTCCCAAGTAAAGTAGATGATTAATAAAAAAACAATCTAGAATTTCTTTTAAGTAATTACTAGAGGACCCGTGGTGCTCCCGCAACATTCCTTATAAATAGGTCAGACAACTCGTCTTGATATGCCTGGTGGTGGTGGTGGTGATTATTGTTTTAAGAGGAAGTACAACTGGGCAACCATCCTCTATATAACACTAATCAGAGAGAAAAAATGGAAGGGGTCCGACACTTGGAAAAATGAAGATATCGGCCATAGGAAGACAAGGGCCACGAAGGGCGTGAAAATGAAAGACTCCCTAGCCCTCGCAAACCTAATAGCGTCGGGGTCGGAAAAGAACAAGAGTTGACCAAGAGAGGTCGGATAGGATATATAAAAGTGAGGAGCCTGGCACAAGTAAGTGGAAGCAATGTCAGGACTCAGCTAAGGGCCCCGTGGTCGCCAACCCACGCTCCATAGTTCAGAGCCCCTGGGGCCTTGATATGCCTGTCGTAGTTATATTGTTTCGCCTGCCCTTTTCAATGGTTTTATGAATATTTAATAAGAAACTCGTTATGGTATGCCACACTTCTTCGTCAGAATTCATCCATTCTGACGTCCTCCAACCGTCATTTTGGTCAAAATCTATCCAAATATCCGCTTTTTAAAAATCCTGCAGCTCTTGATGTGGAGATTGGTACTGAGTTGTAGTATTCTTAATTTCAGTACTTTTGCATCCATCTCTTGGCACAGGCCAGAGTAAAGTGTAGCTTCCAGCGAAGTCCCAGTCTCATCCATGGCTGAGACAATATGGAAGTTGCTGGGGTATGGGTAGTGCTGAGTAATGACATTCAGAGCACGACTAATGCATCTGAGTGTTATGAAAGGTGCTGCTCATAGAGTCAGTCGTGCTGCAATAGTACTTTCTGACCCAGTGAGGAAAGCAATGGCAAACTACCTCACTCCTCATCTTGCCTAGTACGCCTCATTTTGGTGCTGCCATTGGTTTTTGGGGTTTCCTTATAACCGCATAAACTTTGGTGGTGCTATTTGAAGATCCAACCAGCCTCTGAGCTGATGACCTAACGGACAGAAATATAGAATGGTCGTCCTGTGAGATCATAGGTTAGTCTAGAAGGAGCGTTTTTTGCCAGGCAGAGAACTTTTTTAATAAGACACATGGTCTTCACTCTTTCTAGTGTAGCTAGATTATCCTGCGATAGGTGTCCCTAGATAATGCCTAAGACGAATGTCATGATGGGGTCTGTAGACGTTATGTAGTTTAAGAACGCTCCGCTGTATTTGGAAGATGAGAAAGATTAGAGCTTTAATGGTTAGAAAATCAAAGAATATCTAGCAGGGAAAAGTACTCCTCCGTAATCAGAGGAAGTGTATACTCTCTGGCTTGACAGGGAGTAATCAAAGATGGCTGCATGCAATGAAAATCACATAGAGTATGTCAGAATATAAATTGAAGTGTTTGTTGCTTGATTTTGATTACTCAAATTTGGCTGAACTTAGAGACCTATCAATGCCTCATGAATCACCGGCAGGTAATTCCGGAGAGAACAAAACAAAAATGAAACAACCGGGCGAGCTGGCCGTGCGGTTAGGGGCGCGCAGCTGTGAGCTTGCATCCGGGAGATAGTGTATTCGAACCCCACTGTCGGCAGCCCTGAAGGTGGTTTTCATGGTTTCCCATTTTCACACCAGGCAAATGCTGGGGTTGTACCTTAATTAAGGCCACGGCTGCTTCCTACCCACTCCTAGGCCTTTCCTATCCAATCGTCGCCATAAGACCTATCTGTGTCAGTGCGATGTAAAGTCAATTGTAAATAATAATAATAATAATAAAAATTAAGCAAATCGATGCAGTAGAACGGACGCATGGACTGGCCGAAGCTGTTTGTAATTAACTCTTAATGTATATATTTTCTAGCACCGGAACTACTACTTTTTTTGGCTACTGGCTTTACGTTGCACCGACACAGATAGGTCTTATGGCGACGATGGGATAGGAAAGGCCTAGGAGTTGGAAGGAAGCGGCCGTGGCCTTAATTAGGGTACATCCCCAGCATTTGCCTGGTGTGAAAATGGGGAAAACACGGAAAACCATCCTCAGGGCTGCCGACAGTGGGATTCGAACCCACTATCTCACGGATGCAAGCTCACAGCCGCGCGCCCCTAACCGCACGGCCAACTCGACCGGTGGAACTACTACTAACCACAAAACTGCGTTCAACGTCAACGGAAGTAGATCATTTAAAGAAATGGTGTAGATACACAATCTCCTCCACAGCAGGCGGTCTGCTCTGAATATAATCTATATATATATAAAATAAGAGTTTTGTCTGTACATTGCTCAGAATTTAAAAATAATGGTATTTCTGTATCGGTCGTGTCCAAAGTAACAAGGAAATGCACTCTTCAATTTTCCGTAATATCTGTCTGTCTGTCTGTCTGTCTGTCTGTCTGTCTGTCTGTCTGTCTGTCTGCCTATCTGCCTGTCTGTCTGCCTGCACGCTCATCACGAGAAAACGGCTGAAGAGAATTTAATGAAAATCGGTATATAAAGTCGAGGAATAAGTCCTCCACTGTCATAGTTCCTTCCTACAATAATTTTCACTCCTTCCACAGCTAAAAAAGAAACCACGTTTCCCTTTGCGAAAATCAAATAATAAATAATGTTTTTTGCTTTACTACCCACTAACTACTTTTACGGTTTTCGAAGACGCCGAGGTGCCGGAATTTAGTCTCCCGTAGGAGTTCTTTTACGTGCCAGTAAATCCCGACACGAGGCTGAAGTATTTGAGCACCTTCAAATAACACCGGACTGAGCTAGGATTGAACCTGCCAAGCTGGGGGTTAGAAGGCCAGCGCCTCAACCGTCTGAGCCGTCTCAACCGCACAGCCCGGGCAGAAAATGAAATGAATATTAACACAGTATGGCCCTCGGTCATGGCCATCCATCAACGGCTGCTAATTTCAGACATGGCCTGCACTGTTGCTAGGTAACATTGCCGAGCCATCCAAACCCAAAATCACGGTTGCTAGGGTTACACTTCAGTCACATATTTTGTGACACACATTTCCGAAACGCATATTTTCAGATGACCTCTAGCCATGAGACCTTTACCGTTATTATCTTCCAAAGCCGTCTGTAAAAGAGGTGGTAGCGGTTCCGGACAATGCGCGAATTTTATTTCCCTTTATGCAGCTTGTATTATTTCCCTTTTATATCTCACTTCCTTCGTGTTTATTGTTCCGATTAAAGTTAACACATGTTGTGAATGAAAATTAGTATGGTAGGAGCATGTTCCTAACAGGGCCATTATGGAGGCATGAATTAGGCTGCTAGACATACGGTTATGGCACAGGTTAATAGCTGTGGCTAGGACCACACAACCACCAACTCCACTAAGCTGCGCGAGCATTAACCAGGCACAACGTATACATCACTTTACTCCTACCCTCATACATACGGTACACTCGCCACCGCTATATTACGGCCATTCTAGATCCCTGCAAAAGTTAAAGCCAGTCTCCTCCACGAACCTTAACATGAGCGGTCCAGACAACCAATCATCAATCACTACTGATCTGCATTTAGGGCAGTCGCTCAGGTGGCAGATTCCCTATCTGTTGTTTTCTTAGCCTTTTCTTAAATGATTGCAAAGAAATTGGAAATTTATTGAACATCTCCCTTGGTAAGTTATTCCAATCCCTAACTCCCCTTCCTATAAACGAATATTTGCCCCAATTTGTACTCCTGAATTCCAACTTTATCTTCATATTGTGACCTTTCCTACTTTTAAAGACACCACTCAAACATTCGTCTACTGATGTCCTCCCATGCCATGACTCCACTGACAGCTCGGAACATACCACTTAGTGGAGCAGCTCGTCTCCTTTCTCCCAAATCTTCCCAGCACAAACTTTGCAAGATTTTTGTAACGCTACTCTTTTGTCGGAAATCGCCCAGAACAAATCGAGCTGCTTTTCTTTGGAATTTTTCCAGTTCCTGAATCAAGTAATCCTGGTAAGGGTCCCGTACACTGGAACCATACTCTAGTTGGGGTCTCACCAGACACATATGCTCTGTCCTTTACATCCTTACTACAACCCCTAAATACCGTCATAACCATGTGCAGAGATCTGTACCCTTTATTTACAATCATATTTATGTGTTTACCCCAATCAAGATATTTCCTTATATTAATACCTAGGTATTTACAATGATCCCCAAAGGGAACATTCACTCCATCAATGCAGTAATTTAAAACTGAGAGGACTTTTCCTATTTGTGAAACTCACAACCTGACTTTTATCCCCGTTTTTCATCACACCATTGCCTACTGTCCATCTCACAACATTATCGAGGTCATTTTGCAGTTGCCCACAATCTTGTAACTTATTTATTACTCTGTACAAAATAACATAATCTGCGAAAAGCCTCATCTCTGATTCAAATTCTTTACACATATCATTGCTATATATAAGAAAACATAAAGGTCCAATAATACTGCCTTGAGGAATTTCCCTCTTAATTATTACAGGGACAGATAAAGCTTCACCTACTGTAATTTTCTGAGTTATGTTTTCTAGAAACAGAGCCGCCCATTCAGTCACTCTTTTGTCAAGTCCAATTACATTCATTTTAGCCAGTAGTCTCTCATGATCTACTCTATCAAATGCCTTAGACAGGTCAATCGCGATACAGAACAATTGACCTCCTGAATCCAGGATATCTGCTATATCTTGCTGGAATCCTACAAGTTGGTCTTCAGTATAATAACATTTCCTAAACCCAAACTGCCTTCTATCAAACCAGTTATTTTTTTCGCAAAAATGTCTTATATAACCAGAATGAATGTTTCCCCAAAGCTTACAATAATGCATGTCAAACTGACTGGCATGTAATTTTCAGCTTTATGTCTATCACCCTTTCCTTTATATACAAGGGCTACTATAGCAACTCTCAATTCATTTGGTAAAGTTCCTGCCAGGTTCAATACGGCGCTCCGGCGAATTTCAGACAGTGCATATTCTACACTCAAGCTAGGAAAGACTGCACGATCATCATTGACTTAAACTCACTCCGGGGTTTCGCAAGCAAAAGCACGAAATCTCTTGAGCCTGGCTATTCATTTTTCCTTTCTCTCCTATGAGAGTGGTTTCCGAGACTATTTCAGTACTGTGCTAGCTGTATCATTTACAACCTATAGATGATGTAGTCAAATACGTTATTAGGCAATATTCACGTTAAAAAAGACGCGAAATTCATATTGAAGTTGGCTGAGGGCCTCGCTTTCAATGCCCGGCGCAATCAGTAGGCATTTAAGAGAACTGTATCGGTCATGGAGGAAAAAAGATAACAACCAACTAATCCAGCATTCCGGCGTTACTAAGTATATAACACAAGGAAATAATTTAAAAAACAGGATCTCAGGAGGTATAATAAGTATATTTGGCCGCTGCAGTATACGGACTACAGTATTTTGTATGAAAACATGTGTCCAATTTGCAGTGTGTACGGACGTAGATTTGTGCGTCAGTGAATGAACTGAGAAGTCATTTGTGTTGTACTGTCGCATATTATGAAAGGATTAAGTCATCAAGGTTGAATTATTGCATGTAATGTACGGTTTCTATATAATTAAGTACAACAATAGGTCATTTGTATGTCTCTAAATATTTGTTGTAAGGTTGAACTAATGCGCAGGATACAATGCGCTGTAATTCCACACACATTGTACATTAGACACACGTTTATATGACCTTTTGTACTTGAAATAGCCCATATCACACTGCCTGCGGAAATATTTAGTATTTCTCCTGAAACTCCTTGTAAACAGACTGTATCTAGACTTGTGTTCGTAAAATGTAGAGATATGTTCCTGTCAACAAAATATTGCAAAAACTTCCTATGAACATGGGTATAAAATCCTTTTTACGGGGTTTGCCAACTGTACATGTGATACATTTACAAAAAAATTGCTGGAAGTGACCTACCCCTCTTCGATTCATCCCCTGAGCCTGCATTCCATGCTTGCTGTATTCTGCTGAAAAGTGTGTTTCGTACTTAGTCAAATCAATTTTGGATATGCCCTCTAAGAACATCGTCATTGGGTACAAGAGTTGGATACAACAAGGATTTTTAATGCCCCAGATATAAAAATTCACCGGATTCAAATCTGGCGATAGGGCAGGCCATAAAGACAATAACAAAACAATTTACTCTAAATGAAACAAAACAGAACGAGGGACAATCACACAAAACAAAATCAAAAGGCCATGGCCAACTGTAAGAAGAAAGTGGGTAAAAATGAAAGTTTCGGATGAATAGCACAACCGGAGGACACTAAAGGAAATTTCACAACTCCCAAACCAAATATTTACGGACGCCAATTTATATTTACCCTGTACACCCTGTATACTGCCGGACTAATTAGCTCAGACGGTAGAATGCTGGCGTACTGAGCTCAAGTTGACGGATTCGATCCTACTTCAATCCAGCGGTATTCGAAGCTGTTCAATGTACGTCAGCCTTTTGTAAGCAGATGTACTAGTTCGCAAAAGAACTCGTACGGAATAGTGTTCTGGCACTTTAGTGTCTCCGAAAATCGTAGAAGTAGATGTTGGGAAATAAAATATATATAGATACTGCGTTTCTCCCTCTAAGGAGCACGTAGAACAATTACTTAACACTGGTTTTCTTGTTCATCTTCTTATATTCCCAAAACCTCCTCAACCTTTCACTTTGGGCCTGTCTTCTATCTTGCGTCCATACGTCTTTGAGTTTCAAATTCTTTCGTGTTGGGTTGTTGGGTATGAAGTTATGTGTATTGATTTTCTGCCCGTATGCAGTCCGTGTAGATGATAGTGGGGTCTCTTTGGGTGTCTACCTCAAAGCGTATTTTTTATTACTAGTAGTAGTATTAATGTTGATTGGACCTTGCTATTTTAATATTCTGAAGGTAATCGTGATCAGATACCGAGAACGAAGAATTATCTGCAATCTGTATTAAAAACATTCTGCAGTGATAAAAATCGAGGGCTTTGAAAAAGAAGCAGCAATCCAGAAAGGAGTGAGGCAGGGTTGCAGTTATCCCCGCCCCCACCCTCCTCATTTGAATGTTACAGGCAGTAAAGGAAATTAAATAGGAATTTGGGAAGGGAATCACAATCCAAGAAGAGGAAGTCAAAACGCTGAGATACACCGATGATATTGTTATTTTATCTGAGACTGCAGAAGAACTGGAGAAACTGCTGAATGGTATGGACAGTGTCTTGGGTAAGGAGTACAAGATGAAAATAAAAGTCCAAAACAAAAGTAATGGAGTGCAGTCGAATGAAGTTAGATTGTGTGTGTGTGTGTGTGTGTGTGTGTGTGTGTGTGTGTGTGTGTGTGTGTGTGTTTTCAGTCTTCATCCCTAAGGCTGGTGGGATCCTCAACAGCTCTGCCATCAGCTGTCATAGATGGCCTAGGCATCACTGAAGAGGCGTACTACGGAAATGAGGAGTGAGGTAGTTTCCCGTTGCTTTCCTCACCGAGCCAGACGTTGGTATCACACATCAGTCTGCCAAGCCCACTGAAATGCATGCACCAACTGACCCTATGTGCAACATTTTCACACCATTCATAGCAGGGACTGGCTGCAGAAGGAATGATATTACTAGCATCGCTCATACCTCCGTCAATTTCATATTGCCAAAGCAAAGGGTAAGGCAGAGACAGATCAATGAAAGTAACAAAATTGCTCTAGGCCATACCAGAAGACATAGTGAACTGTAAACACTAGGTCCTGTCAGCAAAGGCATTGAAGTTAGGTTATGCAGGAAATATTAGATTAAGAAAATAAACATATTGTTACTGATAGTAAAATAATTAACGATGGCAGAAGTAAGGAGCACATAAAATTCAGACTAGCACAAGCACTAGCCTTTCTTAAGAAAATAAATTTGCTCACTTCGAACACTGATATATGAATCAGAATGATGTTTTTTGAAGACTTTCGTCTGTGACGTGGCATTGTAGAATATGGATGATAACTAGCTCAGAAAGAAAAATAATAGCAGCTTTTGAAATGTGGTGTTATAGAAGAATGTTGAAGGTAAAATGAAATGGCGTATGGCTTTTAGTGCCGGGAGTGTCCGAAGACAAGTTCGGCTCGACAGATGCAGGTGACATCCGTAGGCGACCTGCGCGTCGTGATGAGGATGAAATGGTGATGAAGACGACACATACACCCAGCCCCCGTGCCAGCGAAATTAACCAATTAAGGTTAAAATTCCCGACCCTGCCGGGAATGGAACCTGGGGCCCTTGTGATCAAAAGCCAGCACGCTAACCATGTAGCCATGGAGCCATGGAGCCGGACAATGCTGAAGGTGAAATGGATCGATCGAATCTCGAATGAAGATATACTGAATCGAATTGGTGAGAGGAGATCGTTGTGGGTAAATTTGACCAGAAGAAGAGATAGAATGATAGGAGACATCTTAAGACACCCAGGGCTTGTGCAGTTGGTTTTTGAAGGAAGTGTAGGTGGTATGAACGATAGGGGTACAGCAAGGTATGAATATGACAAGCAGATCAGAGCAGATGTAGCATGCAGAAGTTACGTAGAAATGAAAAGGTTAGCAAAGGATAGGGTGACATGGAGAGTCTATGGACCGATGACTCGAACAACAATATTATCATTTAAATATGTAGCATATTCACTCCAGCTCCCACTGAGCATCAACGACAGTGTGTTAGAACCCCGGATCGTGGATTCACACTCAACAATGGTAGTCGGATTACTGAAGTGAGGAAAGAAGTCCCAGTGTACAATCCCAGCATCTAAAGGATATCTGGTGACACGTTTGGTGCTTACCAACTCAGCCACAGGTCACCCAAAAGAGTCCCGGTTCCTCTGCCATCAGGTGAAGTAAAACAGAACGTCGAAACTGACACACGGGGAGACTAAAAGGCGCTAAAAAATGTCCACAACACAATAGCTGAGGCCATATTATCACAAAGAAATAGAATAATGCACTCAAGATCACGATATTCCTATGCATTTTTTCCATTACTCTAAGATATAAAAGCCTCGAAATCCCCTATTGCAGATTTGTTTTGAAAAAAACGGAAATGCCTTTCTCCAATGTCTTTGGTTCGTCTGATCTATATCATTTCCACAAGATGGCCTACAATCGCCACTCTTATCACCTGCTAAGGAGGGATGCGTGTGCGTACAGCCACTACGCTGAACACGCACAATCTTCCGTAGATATCAGTATATCCTTCCGATAAACACAAAATTGTTTTTCTAATAGTCTCTTTCTGAAGGTCGGTTATGCCATTGTCACTCCGTCGAACAGATAACAGTTTATGGACTTGGGCAGCACGTTTCCACATGCTTCTGCTGCCAGAGGTAGTTAGGGTGGGTTGGTTCGGAACTGCAAAGACAGCAGAACACGCTAACAGAAAGTGGGATAAAAGTTCGTTTACGTAAAAAAAATAAAACATGTTATTAGTTTCCAATATTTGCTCGTTTGATAAGAGCCATTACTTAACAAGTAAAAAATACGAGTGTTTTACTCATTTTCCGGACGCGTTGCACATAACATTTAGGCCCTCTCAGACAACTGAATTGTAATACAGTAGTTATTTCATTTTTGTTCCTAATGATTATAATGAAAACTTGTTGCTATAGACTTGTTTTGACTGGACTGTTGTGTTCGACGCCATGATTATTAAACACGTAATTCAGACTTAAGATTACAGCAAGAGAAATCTATACAGATTCGGTCGGAAAAAAATGCTAGTACGAAAATTTCTATATAGAAAATGGTGGGGAATCTGCGCTGTAAACCACAGAAGTCCACTATTGTAATACGGATAAAGATCATCAGTTATGTTCCACCATCTGTAATTCAGAGTTTAAACTATGCGAACTAGATTTGCCTTATCTTGTTATACTCTGGGGTGAAAATGAAAGCCATCAACCTGTTTTCCAGTCATTCGACCGGGTCAGGGATGGAATGAATGAACTCCCATCTTGCTGCGAGGATAGGAATAGCGCCGGCTGCCGAAGCCTGTCGCACTCCTTTGGGGCAATGATTAATGACTGACAGATAAAATGATAGTTGAGAGTGTTGCTGGAATGAAAGATGACAGGAGAAACTGCAGAAAAACCTGTCCCGCCTCCGCTTTGTCCAGCACAAATCTCACAAGGAGTGATCGGGATTTAAACCACGCAACCCAGTAGTGAGAGGCCAGCGCGTTGCCGCCTGAGCCACGGAGGCTCCTACTCCCTGGGATGAGTGAAATATATATATTTTTTAAAGAATGAAGTGTCCACTTAGTTGTAACAAAAATTTTCAGTCTGTCAAAACACACTGCAATTAACAACATAAATTATAACACTATAAACACACCTTTAAAAATTCACACTATTACACAAATTATACAAAGTATGACATGTTTCGTTCTACGCAACGTAAGCGATAGTAGAGGAAAGTCGTATAATATGGAATACCATTTACTTTTGGCAGTATAACTTCTTACCGAAATCAGTTATGAAATATAAATAAATATGGTTTGAAAATTCAAATAATTAGCCAAGATTCTCTGTATTTTTAAATTGCAAATTGTTAATGTCTTCACGTCAAAATTATTTCTTTCAAAAAGTTGCACTTGGTGGGTAATACGGAATAGTCGGCTAATATGGAATAGTAGGGTAAATAATATGTATATTAAAATACAGCTTCAATAAATACTTTCAGTTATATTTAAGGAACGTTCTTACAGGTGGACGTACAGAAATTTTAAAATTCGAAAGAATAAAATTGGTAATTAACTTAAATGATAATCTGTATACACTAATTATTCAGAGTTTTCTTCTTACAGTCACTTGTTCATTCAGTGACAAAAGTCACAGGTGCAGAAATTGAGATCTATAGGTAATTAAATGTTATAATATACCAGGATTAATGCAATTAATTTTAATTAATTTTAAACGTCATTTTACTTTGAAACTAAAACAGTATTCCATATATCCCGACACACCATGTTTGAATTAAAGAATTCGTCATGCCCTAAACTTTGCACAACAAGGAAGTTACACTGGTGTAGCAATATAAGCAATTCTTGTACAATATGTAACATTGGATTTCCCAGGGCTAAACTCAGTTTTGGTAATTAATACAAGCTTGAAAAGAATTACTTGCAAAAGCTTTTCAAATATGAAAAACAAATATTCTTGCTCCACGCACTAACGTCACTCACGAGCATGTCGAAACTGAATACAAAGCATCATGAGAACATTTACTGTAATTCGACGAGTTTCCACGTGAGAGCAGTACCTTACAGGCAAGATATTGTGGTATTCCTTATTGCCCGACTATTCCATATTGCCCGATTCTTCTCTATATATACATAAGCATATTTTAAGTGAATTGATAGAATCTGAGGATTTTTATAATAGTGTGTATTTTTACAGGTGTATTTATAGTGTTATAATTTATATTGTAATTGGAGTATGTTTGACAGATTGAAACGTTTTTGTTACATTGAAATATAAATGCTTGCACGCTGTAGCAGAGGTCGCAGGATTATTATAATTATTATCCGGCTCCATGGCTAAATGGTTAGCGTGCTGGCCTTTGGTCACAGGGGTTCGATACCTGGCCGGATCGGAGATTTTAATCTTGAATGGTTAATTCCCTTGGCTCGGGGACTGGCTGCTTGTGCTGTCCGCAACATCCCTGCAACTCACACACCACGCATAACACTACCTTCCAACACTAAAATATACAGTTACCTACACATGGCAGGTGCCGCCCACCCTCTTCGGAGGACTGCTCCCGGCTAGAAAAAGACCTTCGCAGTTAAGGTCATATAGCTGCAAACCTGCATTCGGAAGGTGGTGGGTTCATGTCCTTGAAGACTGCCTTATGAGGTTTCCTATTTTCACACCAGGCAAATGCGAAAGTCGCAATGAGGTCAACTGATTACTACTGTTTCAGAGAAAACGGCTTACAAACTAAAGACTTTTGGCAGAAAATCTTAATCAGTACAGGAATCTGTAGATTTTTCATGCGGATGCTCGCTACGAGATTTCCGTGTCGCGGAGCAGGACAGACGAGCTGACGTCTGTGTTCTGCTCCGCGGGCTCATGCATGCAAATGAGTGTGAGATGGGGATGATGAATGGTCTAATTCCATTTCTTATCTGCGACGGCCGCACAAGCCGCAGATCATCTCACACAGAACGTGAGGCTATTTCATCTCACTGCAGTACACTATTTTCACAGAGTGATCACTATATCACTAGTGTTAAGTACTGGAAATACTTAAGTTATGTGTGAATTTGTAGATGGTGATGCTGGATTCAGAATGTTAAACTAGTAGTATTTCTTGTTGTATTTTCTTTCCATGGAAATGCTTGTTGTACACGCATGCACAGAAATGGTGTCCCGACATAAACATTCAACACTGCCCCACTCTAGTACTGAAGAGGAGGGGAGGAATTGAAGAGGTAGCGTTGAAAGCCACTCCAATACCAAAATAGGAGAGGGAGGGCGTGAACGGGTAGTGTCAGTGCGTGTATTGCAATACAGTACATCTACCACTATGCCCATTTCAATGACAACAGTTTTGTAGCGGGCTGTCTACCTGCAGCAATACATTAAGCGAGGAGGTGAAGGAACTCCAGGCTTTGTTTATATCGAGACACCATTTGTGTGCATGCGTGTACTCTTGTTCTTGTTGGGTAATTATGGTTTGACTTTCCATGGAATTGCATGTTGTACTCTTGTTGTTGTTTAATTATGTTAACTTTACTTTATTATTATACTAGCTCATGTACCCGTGCTTCGCTACGGGATTCTCAGAAAGACTGACTTTGTGGTTTTCCTAACTGAAATCAACATAGGTCATTACAAAAACGTAAGTATGAATGTAGCGATTAAGAGCAATGCTATCATATAAAATACTCGATCAAATGGAAAGCCGCACGTTTTATCACTTTTAACGAACAGTGCTGCGGTTAGATTGCGGTGCCGATCTAATAGACCAAAGTTCCAGAGCTGGGATGACCAGGCCGCAGATTGCCATGAACACTCATCTGTCATTATTCTGCTAAATATGCACACTGTTCATTCCAATCAGTACCTCAGAGTAGGGATTGAATAGCCCGAATGCTATGATGATCCAGTGTGTTACGTACCAGCAGTATCAGCAAATTTATAAACCAGGGGAATGGCATGCTAAAGAAGAAAGTCATCTAACTCACCAGCTACTTCCCATCAATATTCAGGCAGGCTGTTACACTCTGTCCGACTGGGCGAGTTGACCGTGTGGTTAGCGGTGCGCAGCTGTGAGCTTGCATCCGAGAGATAGTGGATTCGAACCCCATTGTCGGCAGCGCTGAAGATAGTATTCCGTGGTTTCCCACTTCCACACCAGTCAAGTGTTGGGCCTGTACCTTAATTAAGGCCTAAGTCACTCCTAGCCCTTTCCTATCCCATCGTCGCCATAAAACCTATCTATGTCGGTGCGACGGAAATCAAATAAAAATTACTCTGTACGCAGCAGTAATCCTATCTTCCAGAGATGAGGGGCAACATAAGACACAAACATCACGACAAACAATGGTCAATGTAATGTTATTGTTGATCAGTGTTATGAGCTTTCTATATTGTAGGCCTACACATTTAGTTTTCTTTCGACTCTGTGATTTGTAAAATATTTTGTACCGTAAACTGTAGGTTCTTATTCTCCGACTTTACATACCGATTTTTATTAAATACTGTTTACCCATTTTCTCGTTACTCGGCGCTGATATGGACTTAGTAACAAAAATTCAAATTCATGAATATCTTGGTGATCATAGCCAGTACGGTAACAATGTATAAGACATGAATAATAGGAAATTTAATACTATATAACCTTAGTTATCTAGCATTCACCGACTACACTTCTAATAAGAAATATTTGAGAATTACATTTTAGGCCTTCCCCTAGACTACCATTTCACTCAGCGTGAATAAAATATTTTACAGCCAAGACTATAGCGACTTATTTCCTGACTTTGCATGCCGATTTTCATCAAGATAGGACTACTAATAACAACAATATTTGAGAATTAAATTTTAGGCCTTCCCCTAAACTACCATTTTTCTCAGCGTGAATACAATTATTGACAGTCTAGATTCTAGCAATTTGTTCCCCAACTTTGTATACTCATTTTCTTTAAAATACGCCCAGTAATAACATAAATAGTTGAGAATTCAATTTTAGGCCTTCCCCTAAACTACCATTTCACTCAGCGTGAGTAAAATGATTTATAGCCTAGATTGTAGAGGTTCATCCCCCAACTTCACATACCGATTTTTATTAAATTCTCTTCAACCGTTTTCTCGTGATGCGTGTACATACATACAGACAGATAGACAGACAGACAGACAGACAGACAGACAGACAGACAGACAGATAGACAGAAATTACGGAAAAGTAAAAAGTGCATTTTCTTGTTACTATGGACATGACCGATACAGAAATACCATTATTTTCAAATTCTGAGCAATGTACAGACAAAACTCTTATTTTATATATATAGATTATTACACTACTGTAAGTGGCCATTGCCACCGGGATATTTTCCATTTGCGATGTATTTGTTAATAATAAAATAACAATACTTTATTACTCTTCCAGAACTGAATCATGCAGATGGAAATTAAAAGCTGTACGCGGTATGAGGTCTACAAGGGCAGCAGCAGGAGTTTCTGCAAATCACTAGCTGAAGATAATAATAATAATAATAATAATAATAATAATAATAATAATAATAATAATAATAATAATAATAATAATAATAATAATAATAATATGAACCCGGCTACTGAACTGGAGACCTGCGAAAGTACTGTCATTTAGCGGGCTAATTTCAACATTGATACTGTGGTGTCATCTTGTAGCGAAGCGCAACTTTACTCAATGGTTTATAAGGCTGAATTAATTTTGGGGATAGATAAAGAGTGCGCCAATAATGACAGTGCTCTCCCCAAACTTTTTCGTCAGCCGGGTATCAGAAATGGATAGCCGGGCGGGAAATACGGCGCAAAAAATGGACATTATAAAATTTCCGTTTATTTCCCTCAGGGCATTAATAATATTGTGCAAGTAAACATTAACTGCAAAACTGATCTGTTTTAGTGGTATCACAAACAAGACATAACAGAGTATTGTGAACTAGAGTTCTACTTCGTTCATAATCATGTAACATGGGGGCTTACCATTTTGTTGCTATGGAGTGCCGTACGGGTTTATGACATACGGAATCGCATGCGATTCCACGCTGATCCAGGCATCGCTCGCTCACGACACTATGCGGTAGTCAAGCTAAATATTTACAATTTTCTTTACGATGGGATAGGAAAGAGCAAGGAGTATGAAGGAAGTAGCCGTGGCCTCAATTAACGTACAGCCCCAGCATTTGCCTCGTATGAAAATGGGAAACCATGGAAAACCATGTTTAGGATTGCCTAAAGTAGGGTTCGAACCCACCATCTCCCGAATGCAAGATCACATCTGCGCGCCCCTAACTGCACGGCCAATCTAAACATTTAAACTACGATGTAATCGATGCAATTATCCTGACAAAAATGAAGACTTGTCATTTAAATAAACAGTTTTACAGTACTTAATTTTAAATTTTGAACACCCAACGACTCAAATGGAACTAGCACATATCTAGTTTATGCTAGCCGGGCTGTCTCTAAAAATGGCAGGGTGTCCCGCCCATTAAAAATTTTCTAGGCAGAACACTGAATTATAACATGGAGTAAGATTCCTTGCTCGACTACCACGATCCAGATCGTCCCCAAAGGCAGTAGTGCCGAAATTATGAATACTAACAGCCTTTAACTTCAACTAATGCCGAGGCCTTTATTACATCTATAGACGTAACTTTCATACAAAAAATGTTCAGAATATGTTCACAAAAACTGCAGAGGCGGCCGCCCCATTAGCTGTAGCTATCTCGGTAACAATAGCTGTTTCTGTTAGAACTCTGGTGTAAAAAAAAAGTGGAAATGAAGTAGTGGGTAGACCTACTCTCGAAAAAATCAACCCAAACCCCATGGCGCAAAAGCCGCTAAGGGCCTTGGCCTACCAAGCGACCGTTGCTCAGCCCCGAGGCCTGCAAATTGTGAGGTGTCGTGTTGTCAGCACGACAAACCCTCTCGGTCGTTATTGACTGGGGCCGCCATCTCACCGTCAGACAGCTCGTCAATTGCAATCACGTAGGATGAGTCAACCTCGAACCAGCCCTCAAATACAGGTAAAAATCCCTGACCTGACAGGGAACCAACCCGGGGCCTCTAGGTCCGAGGCAGGCAGGTTTCCCCCCTACACCGGGGGGGGGGGGGACGGTACTCTAGAGCGAGTGATTAATACATTATTATTGATACATAATTACATTGCCATCTGTACATATAAATCTTTGTTTTTTTTCCCGTAGGTTGGTTATTAAAAAAAATAGTTCATCCTCCATCTAACTTCTTGCAAGAGTTCCCAATGGTAAAATGTCAACCAATATTTTATACTCACTTTTAAATATTTACAGAGTGATGAATAATTTGGGTGTGTCTGGATGAGAATTTACGGCATCCAGATTGTAATCTGTCCGCTGCACATTCTATGAGAGCATAGCATTTGTCTATAGGGGGTAGCTCCCCGCACTATGTCAAATGACAGGAATGCGGCCACACCCCATCAGTCTGACCCCTTGCATGACCTTTACTAGTGCGCATAACCGCGCAGCTGCCACACACAAAGGACTCAAAAATCTCTCATCCATCTAGTACTGACAGAACATCTCATTAATAATGCCATTTTCCAAACATTCTACAATCGCACCTTTTCTGTGAACATTATTGAAGAAGGAACAGGGAAGCTGCCCACAGCTATAATGAATTTGTAGGGAATGGGGAAGAGCAGTAGGAGTGTATTCTCCTGGGTGTTGTTCTTGAATGATATTTGTTGCACTGGAAATATTCAATAGTTGAATAGTTGTACATATCTGGGATAAAACTGTCTTGTCCGTTAGTTATAATAATAATAATAAGAAGAAGAACAAGAAGAAGTTGTACGCCCCACTATGTACCTTTATTGTTTTTTTTAAGACGCTGACGTGCTGGAAATCGTGTTCCAAAGGAGCTCTTTTACGTCCCGATAAATCTACTGAGCCGGTATCGAAGCCGCCAACTTCAGTTTAGAAAGCCAGCACTCTGGGTTCAAACCCCACAGTCGGTAGCACTGAAGACGGTTTTCCGTGGCTTCCCATTATGGCACCAGGCAAATACTGGGGATGTACCTTAATTAAGACCATGGCCACTTCCTTCCCGCTCCTACGCCTTTCCTATCCCATCGTCCCCACAAGACCTATCTGTGTTGATGCGATGTAAAGCAAATTGTGCAATAACTGTTCGTGTAAATTTCTTACATTTAAGCATCTTTAAATGCTACCACACTGTGCTAGGTTTCGATTTCACAACCTAGAACATAATAGTCGAGTATCTAACCAGGCGCTTCACACAGCCCGCCTAACAACCTGGAAAATAAAAGGTTACTATCTAGTTCAGAAATGCACACAAACAGTAAACGATGTACATTGTTTTCTACACTGTCCAAGAACACCATCCAGCAACGTCTGGACCTTATTAACAATATGTCTGTCTTTCTTTTTCATAGAACATGATGTCTGAGTCGTCAGTCCATAAATTAACCTTTACATTACTACGTAACTCCTGCAAACTACATCTGCTCTAATCTTCTTGTAATATTCATACCTTGGCCTACCCCTACCCTTCTTACCGCGTACACTTCTTTCAAAACAAACTGAACAAGTCCTGGGTGTCTTAAGATGTGTCTTCTCGCCAAATTTAGCCAAAACGATCTCTTCTCACCAATTCGATTCAGTATCTTTTCATTCGTGTTTCGATCCGTCCATCTCACCTTCATTCTTCTGTAACACCACATTTCAACAGCTTCTATTCTCTTTCTTTCTGAGCTAGTTATTGTCCTGTTTCATTTCTAAACAATGCCACGCTCCAGACGAAAGTCTTCAGAAACATCTAATTACTGTATGAATATTCGAAGTGAGCAAATATATTTTCTTAAGAAAGGCGTTCCTTGCTTGAGCTAGTCTGCATGTTATGTCCTCCTTACTTCTGCCACTGTTAGTTACTTTACAACCCAAGTAACAATATTCATATGCTTCCTCTAAGATTTCATTCCCTAATCTAATATTTCCTGCATCACCCGACTTCGTTCGACTGAACTCGACTGACTTTTGTTTTGGACTTATTTATTTTAATCTCGAACTGTTTTCCAAAGAATCAATGCATACCATTCAGCAATTTCTCCAGATCTTCTTCAGTCTCAGATAAAATTATCATCAGCAAATCTCAGGGTTTTGATCTCCTCTCCTGGGATTCCCTTCCCAAATTCCTCTTTGACTTCCTTTACTGTATGTAACATTAAAAAGAAAGGTACGGGATGGGGGGCAAACTGTAACCCTGCCTCACTCCTTTCTGGATTGCTGCTGCTTTTTGAAGGCTCTCGATTCTTATCACTGCAAACAGATCTTTACACAGATTGTAGATAACGCTTAGTTCGCGGCATTTAATCCGATCACCTTCAGAATCTCAAATAGTTTGGTCCAATCAACATTATCGAATTACTTTTCAAGATCTACTAATGCCACGAATGCAGGTTTGTCCTTCTTAATTCGATCGTCTAAGATCAGACATAAAGTCAGGACTGCTTCACGTGTTCCTACATTTCTTCTGAAGCCAAACTGATTTACTTCCAACTCAGTTTCAACTCGTCTTTCCCTTCTTCTGTAAATTATGGCAAAAGAAACTTTTCGGACGCTAAATAATACCAGTTAGTTTTTTCAAGGGTGAGTTGCTGGGGACTGTTTCGACTTTGACTGCACAATGCCACTAACGAAGCGAAATCGCGGCTGCTGCCACTAAAACTAGATAGCGGATGTTCTTTACCGCCCATTGTCTGGGGTTACGTCCAGAGCAGTTTAGCCCGCAGCGAGACCAGGCATAACCGGGTGACCAAGGGACAGTCTATGCTGGCCATCGGCTTCAGAGTTTAATTGAAAACTCAAAGACCACAGAGACAATTCGTTCATTTACTCTGAGGCTTGAGCCTCAACGCTTCCTGGATTCTCGAGAGAAGTAAATCCACTTGCTTTTAAGTGCGTATCTTTTTGTCACTATCTAATGCTTCATCCAGTATACAGGGAGATGGCTATATTTCTAGAAAGTAGATCTGAGAGAATTAGAGTAGGCGAAGCTTTATCTGACCCTGTAATAATTAAGAGAGGTAATTCCTCAAGGCAGTATTATTGGACCTTTACGTTTTCTTATATATATAAACGACATGAATAAAGAAGTGGAATCAGAGATAAGGTTTTTGCGGATGATGTTATTCTGTATTTGCAACTGCAAAATAACCTCGATAATGTTGTACGATGGACAGTTAGGCAATGGTATAATTATAAACGGGGTTAAAAGTCAGGTTGTTAGTTTCAAAAATAGAAAACCTCTCAATTTTAATTACTGCGTTGCTGGGGTGAAAGTTCCTTTTGGGGATTATTTTAAGTACCTGAGTGTTAATGTAAGGAAATATCTTCATAGGGGTAAATCACATACATGGGACTGTAAATAAAGGGTACCGATCTTTGCACATGGTTATGGGGGTATTTAGGGGTTGTAGTAAGGATGTAAAGACGGGGTATATAAGTATCCGGTAAGACCCTAACTTAAGTATGGTTCCAGCGTACGGGACCCTCGCCAGGATTACGTGATTCAAGAACTGGAAAAAAAAATCCAAAGAAAAACAGCTCGATTTGTTTTGGATGATCTCCGACAAAAGAGTAGTGTTACAAAAATGTTGCCAATTTTGGGCTGGGAAGACTTGGGATAAAGGTGACGAGCTGCTCGACTGAGTGGTATGTTCCGAGCTGTCAGTGGAGAAGATGGCGTGGAATGACATTAGTAGATGAATATGTTTGAGTGGTGCCTTTACAAGTAGGAAACATCACAATATAAAATTAGAATTCAAGAGGACAAATTGGGGCAAATATTCGTTTATAGGAAGGGGAATTAGGGATTGGAATAACTTAGCAAGGGAGTTTTTTTTAGTTTGAGAGAACTATTTGAGATTTACAATTTGACACTTTTCAGGGCACTTTAGCCCTTCAACTTACGGCACAATTGAGGAAATTGCTTAATTTAACGTGTTTCGTATTATAGAAATGTCTGCTAAGAAATGTTAACATTAAAATGCCTGGCCTGACCAGGAACTGAAATCAGGGCCCTCTGAACCGAAGCTAATTACAACATCGAAGGTAAATACAACAGATTATACATAAAATATTTTACATGCCAACATCGTACGGCATGCAGTGACTATTGGACGTGTTTCCGCCCTTCAAAAACTCGACTGTCTTTGCCGTGTTTGAATCTCCGACCTTGCAATCCGGAGGCTGACACTCAGCCACTGAGAGCCAGGCCCATAAATACTTAGGAGATGAAGTTTCAGCTGCCATTCATTAAAAAGGACTGTACATAAGATCACTCCTCACCTGATAGGAGAGAGGTCATAGAGAGGGAGAGAGGGGGAGTGTCGGCCACTCAGTGATCCAGCAGACCGAGAAGGGAGGGGAAAACGGGCTTATGGACCCGATGGTGCGTAACAAAGGCGAACGCGTGTGTTAGACTGCCGGACACGAGCGAAGTGTATGCACGCATTCGTGCGTGCCTGTGCAAGACGGGGCGGGGGAGGGAAGATGACACAAGTAGTACTTGTGCCAAGAGGACTGGTTGTGGCATGCGTGCGGAATATTTCCAGTTTCACCAACCTGTATAATGCAAAGAGAGGAGTTGTATCGTTGGAATCACCACCTCTTTTATGTTCAAAGCCTGTATTAGGGTACTGTAAAGGGTAGAATGTCAGTTGTTAAGCGAATAGCCTACAGATCTTAACTTCACAATAAGGCCAGATCCATCTATGCTGGGATATAGTGCTCAATAGTGCACTTTATCTCCTGGTAGAGCTAGAAAAAGTTTGGTGTTTTCATTGATCATCTGGCTTAGACAATAGACAAGTAATTGAGGTCTAAGCGATGCTAGCATTACGTTTTAAAGTAACCTCGTGTCCTCATCCCGAGGTAGTGCAGCTCTTTTCAGGCACACCCCCAACGGAGATGAGCTGCACGTATCATTTCACCCACATAGCAGCCTCCTGGCATTCTTAAATTCTGTCAGTACCGGGAATCTAACCCGTGTCCCCGAGAACGGCAGCTCGTAACACTAAGCGTTACGCTACGGAGGTGGATAGTATTACATTTTCAAAATATGACTGCACTCGGTCACGAGAGGAACTACTTGTTTACGCGCGGTGTTCTGTCATCCAGCTCTGCCGTCAGATACAGGAGAACGCTAAATCTATGTTTGCTCAGGTAGCCAGCCGGTCCGTCGTTGGTGATACAGTGGTGTCTTTCTCACATACACTTTTAAAAATGTGCACCGCGAAACAAACCATCGTGTTGGATCACCCGTAACACGGAGACAGGCGGTGATAAGGTCAAGCATGGAGGCATAGAAATGTCGGGCTCTCCTCAGGGAAATCTTGCCAAAGCTGGTGCAACTGAACCTCCTAATCTGCCGTAGTTTCCACTGGCCGAAGTTTCCATCCAGTCAGGTTCCAAATGTTCTCGGTGGGCGAGAGCACTGGAGAAACTGCTGGCCAAGGAAGCATGTTGACGTCACAAAGGCAAGCCTGAGACATCCGTATTATTCTACTGGAAAACTGGGTTGTCGAGCTGCACCAAAAAGGGAAACCTGCACACGTTCACAGAATGTTCTGGATGCATCGCCCCACCATCAGGGTGACTTCAATCACCACCAGTGGGGAGGGGGAATAGAAAATGAAATGGCGTATGGCTTTTAGTACCGGGAGTGTCCGAGGACAAGTTCGGCTCGCACGGTGCAGGTGACTCCCGTAGGCGACCTGCGCGTCGTGATGAGGACGAAATGATGATGCAGATAACACATACACCCAGCCCCCGTTGCAGCGAAATTAACCAATGATGGTTAAAATTCCCGACCCTGCCGGGACCCTTGTGGCAGCACGCTAACTACTTAGCCATGGAGCCGGACTGGGGGAACAGAAGGATACGGCACTCCACACAATGGGCACTGTGCCGCTCCGGACATCAGGACGTCTCCAGACATAACTGTGATTCATTGCTGAATACCTCCCGACGCCAATCCGCAATCCGTTCCTGACAGAAGTTCAAACGTGCTCGGATATGTTCGCGTCGAAATAGCAGACATCGTAAAGGACGCCACGGCGATAGATCTTGCTCTGCTAGCCGCCAGGTGTATCCCCAGCTGCAGTGATATGTCTCGCACGATGATACGATACTTCCTACTCGTGGTCGACTCTCAAGTTCCTATTGCGTCCAGCCAGAAGCACAGTGTATTCAGAACGGTTCAAGTGACCAGCAATGCACCGGAACATCTACCCTGACCCCGACGATGCAGCCTCTCTCAAAGTCATCTAGCTGGCCAAAGGCGTGTCGAATTTGCCACCGCTTGGAGGCATGAAGCGCGAACTTAGATCTGGGACTAACGCTACTCACACTGCTGCAAAGGCCTTATTCTGCGCCTTGCATCTATGAATGAGGGAGGGACATGAACGCCCACTAATTATATTGCCATTCAATCAAACAACATTAAACGTATTTCAAAAATCCCTCCTGCACAGGCCCGTGTATTCGAGTTAAAAGTGCTTAATTACCCTACTATTTAACACTAAGAAACGCCCCAGTAAGGAGGTTTTTCAGCTTGCCAATAAATCTACTAACACGGACGGGTCTCCTGCATAATCACTCTGAAATATCAAACAACTGCACAGGGATTCGATCCTGCAACTCTGAGCGCGAAATGTTAGTTGTGCGCCGTTTGTTCAAAGGAAAAGAAGTACTACTACTACTACTACTAATAATAATAATAATAACAATAATAACAATAATCCGAACATAAGTCAGCTCCCATATTTCCTATGGAGAGGTGCAATTCACTCTTCCCATTCGCTACCGTGAAAAATGCTTCACTCGATAAATGGCATGTATTGGTTCTGTAACAACGGTATCCGCAACTGCAAATCTGTGAAAGCGAAATGAAGAGAGACGTATGAGTTGACAAGCGAATAGCCGCTGCACTGGGCTGGAGATGACATCACTGAGTGTAGCTATTGATGTGAACACAGGCCAAGCGTGAATGGACATTACCGATTGGAACAATGGAGTCGCTCTCAGGATTTTATTTAACTGGCGAGATGCTCGTTCCATCAGCGTCCTATTGTAACTCAGCCCTTTCATACAAGGGTTGCCAATTCACTTACAACATCCGCATTGAAATTAATGCCATTTTCAGAAATATACTTTTTTTTTGTCCTCTTAAATGACACTGGCACTGAATTCACTAAGTGAATATTCCTGAATAAGTGCCTGCACATAAGTATTAGACAAAACATTTCATTCGATTAGAGGCAGAGTTGAAGATTTTCTACGCCTACTAGACGTTAGACATGAAGTTCTATTCAGCAACACTTATTGTTCTATGTCGTATGAAACGTTTAGATAGTTAGGTTTAAGCTTTCTAATAAAAGGTAAAGTCACCTCCGTACAGGCGATGAACGTCCTGGAAAGAGTGGAAGATAAAGGGTTTCGCTATCCCGGAACCTCGACACTAAGTGGGGCAGAGGGGTTAGCCTGTCCACATTTGTCCCCCAGAAATTACAATAATTACTCATTTCTGGTGTGGGCTACTTTTTTTTAACTACCTGCTGGAAAATCGACCCCACTCCCTTTCCATCTCGACTAGGTAACCGTTATAATAAAAATAATAAAAAATAAAAATAAAAAAACAACAACACATATTTGGTTGTTTGTTTGTCCAACCTTTGTCCCGTTTCTCTAGAGGATCGGATATGAGGTGAGTATGTCGTGGCGGGTTTTTATAACTGGTTGCTCTTCCTGACGTCAACCCTCATCAGAGGAGTTGATGAGATTAAATGAATGACGTGATATATGATTGTAGGAAGGGAGAGGATGAAAGCCGGTGCCGGCACTTAGCCTACTCCTGTTGAATAGTACCAAGGGATCTGTTCAAGGCTTAATGTCTCCACCCGACTGAGGAATCATCATCACCAACAGCGTCATATGCCCTCACTCCATATGAGAACTACGGAGATGTTTGGAACTGAACCAGGCTTTTGGCACGCAACGTAGTGATTAGAAACATTCTGATGGTGATATTTTTTTCGACCAACGGGACTCGAACCCGCTAACCGCGGTGTCAGACCGTTTAGACTTCAACGCCTTAACGATCATGGCCACGAGGCGGGATACTTACCAACTTGCGAGAATGAAAACTGAAAAGTCAATTCGTGAATCCTTGGAATATTTACAGTAAAATTTCTCCCTAAATAAATCCCAGTTCATCCTGGGGGGAAAAGTGCCAGCGCTACGTACCGTTGCGTACCTGCAGAAAAAAATTAATATTAATAATAATAATAATAATAATAATAATAATAATAATAATAATAATAATAATAATAATAATAAGACCATATTTACGCGAATAATCCCCGCCAACGAATACTCTCCGCACCGTAACTTTAGGAAGGCTGACTTTGAGAAACAAATTGCCAACAATGACTCAAATAAAACCCGCATCCCAATTTTTTTTAAACGTGTGGGTATTATTCGCGTAAATACGGTAATAATAATATAATGTGCTAATAAAAGGGATGAACTTTATATGTACAGCTTAAATTTACCACAATTATTATTATTATTATTATTATTATTATTATTATTATTATTATTATTATTATTATTATTATTATTATTATTATTTACGATTTCCTTTACGTTGCACCGACAAAGGTAGGTCTTATGGCGACGATGGGATAGGAAAGGGCTAGGAGTGGGAAGGAAGCGACCGTGGCCTTAATGAAGGTATAGCCCGAGCATTTCTCTGGTGTGAAAGTGGGAAACCAGCGAAAATCATCTTCAGGGTTGCGGGCAGTGGAGTTCGAGAATCAATTTTATTGTCTGGATATGGTTATACAAGATGAAATGAAATGGAGTATGGCTTTTAGTGCCGGGAGTGTCCGAGGACATGTTCGGCTCAGCAGATGCAGGTCTTTCGATTTGACGCCCGTAGGCCACCTGCGCGTCGTGATGAGGATGAAATGATGATGAAGACTACACCTACACCCAGTTCCCGTTCCAGAGAAATTAACCAATGATGATTAAAATTCCCGACCCTGCCGGGAATCGAACCCGGGACCCCTGTGACCAAAGGCCAGCACGCTAACCATTTAGCCATGGAGGCGGGCGTTTTACACGATGAGATGATGTTAAAAACTTTCAAGAATGATGGAGGACGGCAAATGGACCAATTTGAGATAAGAAACCGTAGTCCGGAAACGATAGAGTTAAAAGTTAAGCAAAATTCTACTGTTTGTTTACCTGCAGGCGTTTTAAAAGCTGCTCCATTTACAACAAATGTGTTTTTTTTTTGCTAGTTGCTTTACGTCGCACCGACACAGATAGGTCTTATGGCGACGATGGGACAGGGAAGGGCTAAGAGTGGGAAGGAAGCGGCCCTGGCCTTAATGAAGGTACAGCCCCAGCATTTGCCTGGTGTGAAAATGGGAAACCACAGAAAACCAACTTCAGGGCTGCCGGCAGTGGGGTTCGAACCCACAATCTCCCGAATACTGGATAATGGCCGCACATAAGCCATTGCAGCTATCGAGCTCGGTACAACAAATGTTCGAATGGCGTCCTCCTGAGTCAATGCAGGCTTGGCATTGTCACACAAAGGTCTGGCGTACCTGTTTCATTCGGGATATAAACCTAACAGTAAAATAAATAGAAATAACATGCTAATAATTGTTCATGTAAGATAAAAAGTGTGTGGTCATGGAGGAAATTTAGTTGTAATTTAGTAATTCAGAGTAAGAGTCGTACCCGTTCGAATATCCGCGGTGTCGTTTGAACAGCGTCGCAGGCAGCCGGAATTCTTGCCAAGAGATCCTCTTCAGTCTCGACAGATGTCACATAGACAAGGCTTTTCACATGACCCCACAAGAATAAATCAAATGGAGTGAGAATTTCCGACACCCCGGAGTCTATTAAGAACGGAGGGACGTTAGACAACTTAGATTATTAGTAACTTTTGACTCAAACGTTTCCGGACTACGGGGTCTTACCTCAAATTCATCCATTTGCCGTCCTACATTAACCCTGAAAAATTTGTAACATTACGGTACATCCTGTATAACATGCTTTTTCTCTATCCTCTGAGGGTTAATTTATTAGGTATGTCATGACTAGAGCCCGGAATTTTATGCACTAATAGGTTAGAATGCAAACTTATTGAAGCGAGAAGGAAGTATAGTCTACCTTCACAACGACCATGCTATGGGGTTTGGATAAACATTAGGGGTACGGCCCATCAAAACCCCTACAATTTATGTTACTCTTTCTACATTATGGAACAGCGGGTGACCGGCATTTCCTACTAACCAAATTAGCTTGCAATCTAACCTATTACCGCATGAAAATCCGGGCTTTAGTCATGACTTTTTGTTCTTTGTATGTTGATTTGTAATTCCATCGTGATGTTCACGTTTTCATGTAGAAGAAAAGAACGCTGCCATTTCTGTTTCATCAACAGTGATGAGTCTTCCGCATATCGGGGACAGAATATGTTCTTACCACCAAAACATAAAAGTAAATATTTGCTTGCAGAATGTTCCATTCATGAGTCGAAAGTTTTGTAACGCGTTATGCAAATTAACGCAAATTTAAGACATGTGAAAATTAACTCAATAATTAAGAATGACGGGAATATGAAAATTGCAAGCGTTTCATATGGGAATACGAAAACTGCAATCCCTTCGTAGAGACTTAGCAGTTCATTGCGTAAAAATCACCACCCTACGTACGAATTCCTGTATAACAGAACAGTCCTTAGATGACTCATTACCGATTCTTCAGTACGTACTAAAATCAAGTAAGAATCTGTGCCGTGATATTCCGTATGATCTCCGAAGAGATAGGGGCTATGTGAGGTACCTATCCCGGTGCGACCACTGGCGCTCGTCTGTCTGTCATGTTATAAGTGTATTTTTGATAATATGTGAAAGCTATAAATTTCTGTGGCTTTATTCGTTTCTGTGCTGAAATATATTATTGGCTACTTTCTGTATGTGTGTGTTGCGTGTGTTACCAGGAGTTTCGGTATTCTGCAGTGATATGATTGACAGTTATTTAGTGTTTACAGTGTGGCAGTGCTGAATGGTGACGCATCCACATACTGGCCACGCCGAATGTTGCTTTTTTTTATGTGCATCTGGCTGCACTGTGAAAATAAGCGCTAGTTGTTATGCGTGAGCGTTAATAAGTTAGAGGCGTGTGTAATTTTGTTCAGCTTTATGGCGCTCCGCCTCGGCTGTACCCGAGGTTCCAGTGCTTCTACTGTATGAATTTTGTATTTGTGTGTGGGGGGGGGGAGTTGGGGGGGGGATTGTTTAGGCTTGTAGACCGTGGTACTGGTTGATGAGAAGTGTGGTAGGGGTCTGTTTTGGGCCGAAAGTAGGTCTAGGAGTAATAAGTGGAGGAGGGTGGGTGTATCTTGTCTAGGCTGGTGAGTAGGAGAGGTAGTGACGGGACTTGAATTCGAGGGTAATGCGAAGAGATTAGGCTGAATTTACAGTAACAAAACCGGGTCGAGCCGCAAAAACAAAATTGTACAAGCGACAAGAAGCGCGATCTAGCCTGATGACGTTGATCTGTTCATTCCACGTTCCCAAGTCAAGAAAGACGAGGTTGTTACTTCTGGGCTGATGAAAGTCATTTACACGCAAACTGGGTGAAGCATAATATTAGAACACGCTCCCAGGGTGTTACGAGCTGAGCAAGCTCGCAAGATTTCATCTGTGCCACACAAAAGATGTGTGGGGTCAGCACAAGACGAGGAAGAACTGCTGTGGAGGAAAGAAGGAATCAATTCAGAAGTTCAGAACAGCACCCTGGTCTCATATTAAATGTCACTGTCTCCGGCGGGAGAAGTCTTCGGTACAGTGAAACTAAAAGGGATTCCACATCCACGTCGGTCATGGCTGCTGCCCAAATCATCTTCCACGCATTCATTTATTAAATATCCGAACAGTTTGATCGTTATTGTACATGAGTATATTATAGCCTACCAGTTTTTTAAAATTATTGGTCCTTGACACAAGGTTAGTAAACTAAATACTGAAGATGTGGAGAATGGACTTAAAGAACTGTTTGTAGCAGCAAGATTTCCTGAACAGATGGTTTGAAGGATGCTTTTAAAGTTCCATGTTACAACTGTTCAGGTGAGACTCAAGTTCGAATCTTGTCCTTCCAAACATGACAGTGTCGAATAGTAAATGGTCCACCGTTTCAGAAGATCCACAAAAGCTCAAGTAATCGCCTGCAATGTTAATTTTGAAGCGTTCGAAGTAGCACTTAAACTTTCCATGGCCGGAGAGAAACTGAACTTAGAATGAATTCGGGCATTGATGTTTTGCACTGGAGTCGGCTATATATATCGGGAAAAAATAATTATCTTGTGACAGATCCTTTTATACTTGATGTCCATAGGTTGTTCCACTGTCCTATTACTGTAGATGTGTTCTCATTTTGGGTTTTTGCATAGCTTAGGGGTGATTTGTTCTAGGTGATTTCTATATTGGATGAGAGACCGACTCATTGGCTGAATGGTCAGCGTCGAGGAGTTCGGTTCCCGGCTGGGTCGGGGATTTTCATCGCCTCTGATTAATTCTTCTGGCCGGGGGGCTGGGTGTTTGTATTTGTCCCAACACTTTCCTCCTCATATTCACACAACACACTACACTACCAACCGCCACAGAAACACTCAATAGTGATTACATTCCTCCATATAGGGTTGGCGTCAGGAAGGGCATCCGATCGTAAAACATGGCCAAGTCCACATGTGCGACTCAGTTCGCACCTGCGATCTCACAGGTGTGGGAAAAGCGGTCGAAAATTAAGAATATTTCTATATTGGATAAGGAGACCGCTTTTGCGAGCAAAATTGCCGATCTTAACCACATCATTCTCGACTGCATAAATATCGACAGGTACAACGTGTGTTACATGAAAAACTGGTCCTTATTCATATTCATGTTCCTTTTCCTACCAGTAAAATCCATTCGAGCAAGATTGACGTACAGCTCAATGAAACCATGAGAGTTGTTACTGGTACAGTGAGGTCCACTCCTACTCAGTGGCTGAGTGTTTTAGCCAACACTGCTCCTCCAGATCTGAGGAGAAAGGCAGCGAAAGTACAGCTTCTCAAGAAGAGCTTAGCACACAGGAACTCACTTTTGTTCAATGCCTTACGAGATCCACCTATGATGAGGTTTAAATCCCGAAACCCATTCTGAACTGATCTACACTCCCATGAAAAATTCATTGTAACAGCAGAATAGAGGCAGCGATGGGAACAATGTCCACCCACCAACGCCTTTCTGATTAAAGACCCAACTAAGAAAGTGCTAGGTTTCGATCTTCCTCGACATGAGTGGTCAAAATTCAACCGTTTCAGAACAGGCCTCGACAGGTGCCGATCTATGATGAAAAAGTTGGGATACTGTAAAACGTGCTGCATGTGAGTGTCGTGCTGAGAAGTAGACATTGATTAATATTGTTGAGAGCTGTCCACTGTCAGCATTTAAGAACGGTTCACGGGCTCTGCATGAATTGACAGCAAGTGCAGTGGACTGGTTGTCGAAGCTGGACATTCTAGTTTAATTATTTCTCAATTTCAACTTATATGTTCATTGTATATTTTTACACATTATGCTTGAAAATACCATACGCTAATAATAATAATAATAATAATAATAATAATAATAATAATAATAATAATAATAATAGTAATAATAATAATAATAATAATAATAATCCGTCAAGCGGATTGTTTATCGCCGTTACTGTTTAACTTGGTACTTGAGAAAGTAATCACGACCTGGGAAAAGGGAACTAAAGGAATAACCCTTGGAAAACTTACGTAAAGACAGAATTGACTTGCAATGTCTGGCCTTTGCTGACGACATAGCAATCCTTCCCAATAATAGGCATGAAGCAATTCATTCCACTGAAAAACTACGTGAAATTGCCTTCAAAACGGGATTTCAAATTTCGTATAAGAAAACTCAGTACATGGAAGGAGACTCACGATACTTAGATGGACAACCCATGATAACTAAATTCGGCAAAATTGTTCAAGTGAACCAATTTAAATATTTGGGAGAAATTATTCAGCCCTCTGATTTAAACCGAGAAGCAAATAAAGAAAGAATTTCCAAATTACAGAAAGCATACAGGATCACTTGGAACAGGTATAATAAAAAAATCAATATCTCGGAATGTAAAACTTAGACACTATAATACAGTGATCAAACCTGAAGCGTTATATGCCTCAGAAACCTTAATCATTGGTGGCGGATCTTTAACCGAAGACATTGAGAAACAAGAAAGGAAAATTTCACGATTTTTTTGGCCCAGTTTGTATAAATGGAATACGGAGAAAAAAATCATCCCAGGAGATATATTGTCATTTTGAAAAAATTCTCACACTTTTCGGAAAAGACGATTGAAATTTTATGGACACATTATCAGAATGAACACTAACAGGCTAACTAAAAGAATTCTCAACCTTGCCTTTTCATTAAAAACGAAGAAAATGTGAAAATGAAACAGATCTCCAGGACATCAACATCTCAGAAGACATTGTACAGGGCAGATGTAAATTCAGAACTAAAATCGACAATTAACACCAGAGCTACTATAACTTGGACAGAAGAACGAAGGAAGAAGCTCAGCGAGAGGATGAAGAGATTTTGGGAGGAAAAGAAGCCAACACATCAGCTAAGCAAGTTCAACCGTGCTCCTGAGTAGGGCATAACGATGTAAAAAAACTAAATAAATAAATAAATAAATAAATAAATAAATAAATAAATAAATAAATAAATAAATAAATAAATAAAGTAGATATTTCTGTCTACTCGCGTTTCTTAATACGAGGTCGGGTGACATGATACTGTATGTATGTATGTATGTATGTATGTATGTATGTATGTATTCTATATTTTCAGGTCAGTGAAAGTGACAAATTTGTTCTAGTCCATACCTTATGACGCAGCATTTTTTTTCAGTAACCTTACGCACTTTTTTTGCTATCGCAATTTGTTTGGAATTATTGATTCCTTATAACCTGATAACTAGCATCAAGTAAGTGAATATTCGTAAAGACATATGTGCGGCAATGGACTTTGTCCTGTAATTGATTTGCGGCAAGCTCGTAATGTGGCAACCCTGCGCGTATGACCACAAGACTGTTCAAGAAAACAGAAGAATATGAATAAACCATAAACATGAGGAATGTAACAAGAAACACGTCTTAATGGTTCCAAGAAAAACTATATACCTTATAGAAATAAACCAAAAATATTAGTTATTTTCTCAAGCTCTTTTTATGCTTGACCTCCATAAAAGTGATTAACCGTGGCACAAACTTCCAGAGTCCTTATTTTACAACACGCAGGTGGCATACTTCTAATTTCCTTCCAGATACACATGAACATGTCAGGCTTTTGGAATAATAAAATGACATCAGGCCTATGAACTAGATGATGATGATGATGATGATGCTTGTTGTTTAAAGGGGCCTAACATCTAGGTCATCGGCCCCTAATGGTACGAGATGTAATAACAATTTAAAAGTCCAAAATCATCCACTGACCAGAATACAAAACGTGATGGTGATGATTAAGGCCCGGATTTTCATGCAGTAATAGGTTAGACTGCAAAATAATTTGGTTAGTAGGTAGTGTAGCCACCCGCTCTTCTATAGTGTAGCTAGAGTAACATTAATTATAGGGGTTCTGAAAGGCGTACCCCTCATGTTTATGCAAACTCCATAGCATAATCGTTGTGAAGGTAGACTATACTTGCTTCTCGCTTCAGTAAGTTTGCATTCTAACCTATTAATGCATAAAAATCCGGGCTCTAGTGATGATGAATAAATGGATGGATATGAATTTAAAACAATCAGTGGATCAAACCCGCAATGACCCGCATTCCTAGACACTAGCGTTAAACAACAGTATTACTGACCAAGGGACTGCTTCTAAAGCACAATACTGAATCGATGATGCTTTTAGTCTAAACGGGTCCAAAATCCAGGTCATCGGCTCCTCATAATGGTACTTATCGCTAGCAAAGTAGAACCATGGTATTTGTCATGTTTCGGGACTAATCAAAAGCAGCGTAGACTCGCGGTATTCCACACGTTATGGTACTACTCACAGGTAATGTAATGCGCACGTGTAACACAGACCTATAGCGTTTCTCACATTGTGTCGCTATTTACAAGCAACGCAAACCTATGGTGTTCCTCACATATGTATACTGATAACAGGGACTCGTACTAAACCGTGGTGTTCCTCACATAGTGGGTACTAATCATAGGCAAGGCAGACGCATGGTGTCGCTCACAGGTACTGTAAAACTCACCCCGATTCACACACTGTCGCTACTAATCACAAACCTATTGTGTACCTAACACAGTGGTATTACGCGCAAGTAAAGGCGACCCATGGTGTTCCCCGAAGTTTTATAGACACCTCACAAGAATTGAACGAGAGTCGACTAACAAAGAAAATCTTTAACTACATCATCAAATTAAAAGCAACTACTATATGGGTAGAAGAAACAAGAAAAGACTTGGAGGTTGGCATCAATCCGAAATAAATCTTTAATACAGATATGTTTCGACCTAAAATAAATAAATTCAAGGGGTTCCAGGAAAAACAAAATGAAAAGTCCAAGTACATGTCGTCAGAGAAGAGGAAGAGGTACCACAGCGAAATGATGAATTTCTGGGGGAAGTAAACAAAGACTAATCAGCAAGTCAATTGTTTAATAATAATAATAATAATAATAATAATAAATGTAAATTGTGCAACTGTACAAAACAACCAGACCAATGAAATCCCCTTCCCTAAAATATAATAATGCTGCGAATTTGAACGTCCCTTGAACTGTTATCGATCTTAAAAGACGTCAGAATGCTGGAATTTTAGTATGAAGAGTGGTATCAGGTATAAAGATTTGACTTTTTGAATACAGTACCGATCAAATATTTAGGACCACATTAAAAATTCATGAAGCGTCATCTAGAACCTAAAATTATGCTACTAGACCTCTGTATTTTCTTTCCTGAGCTCTCGCATCTGATATACGTCGCCTGATTTCATTGATTTACGCCAAGTGTTGTATCAGTTATACATTTTTAACTGTTCGAAGGTCACATCATAGAGTCAACATTTTTGAAAATATAATGTACTACAGTATATACCCTAACTGATTTCAAGTATCACCACTAAGATTCTTTTTTATACTAAGCAATAGTTTGGGGGTCATTTCAGCATAAATATAAAAGTTCTGAAAAATGCGGCACAGCTTTTTGTGCGTTTTTTTTAAACCAGCGCTAAGATGGGAAATTTTTCCTTGTTCCTGTCTCAGGTCTCAGTGTGAACTATCGGCATCAGAAATGTGTTTTTGGATGCCATCCGCAGAGTGCAAATGAAACTATCAGGGCAGATAAGGTTGAGGCCGATGGCTCGTCCTGAGTCCTTGGGTCATACATGAGAAAGGCAAAGAAAAAAAACAACCATTTTGGCGCTGGTTCGAAAAAAATAAAACACAAAAAACGGTGCCACATATTTTCGGAATTTTTATATTCATACTAAAATGGCCCCCACCTATTAAGTCTACAAAAAAATCTTGGTGGTGATATTTGCAACTAATTAGAGTACACAGTACATTGTATTTCCAATTTTTTAAAGTTTTTTGTGTAACTTACCAAGAGTAAAAATTAATAACTTCTACAGTATTTGGACTAAATGAAATCAGGCGACATATGTCCCATTAGATGTGAGAGATCAGAATGAAAATTACAGAGGTCTGGTGGCACAATTTTAGGTTCTAGATGACATTTCGTCATTTCTTTGTGTGGTCCTAAACTTTTGACCGGTGCTGTATGTCTTCATGCAAACAAAGACATGTGCACGTGAGTACGCTTATCGGCTAACACCGCGTACGTAGGTCATCAAGTAGTTCGCTAACATACAGTACTAACAAAATCTACAACAACTCACCTATACAGTGAATTTTATTTTTCAATTTGCTTTACGTCGTACCGACACAGATAGGTTGTATGGCGACGATGGGATAGGAAAGGAAGCGAACGTGGCCTTTGCCTGGTGTGTAAATGGGTATCCACGGAAAACCATATTCAGGGGGCTGCCAGCAGTGGAGTCCGAGCACGCTATCTCCTGAACGCAAGCTGAGAGCTCCGTGACCCAAAGCGCAAAGTCACTCGGTCAGAGAGAGAGAGAGAGAGAGAGAGAGAGAGAGAGAGAGAGAGAGAGAGAGAGTGTGCTCCATGCCGTTCCATTTAGTTGAACACTCAGGGAATCCCCGTGCACACAGTAAGTTGTAAGAGAGGAGATCAATTCACTGTTCCCTCTTTTTCTAATAAAAACTAAGCATCAACTGGAAAAAAAACTATATACAGACAAGGAATGGAGGAAGTTAGAAATCCATGAGCTCTAATGGCATCATAATTTTACGAAAAGGCTTAAGTTGAAACCATTTCGATGAAATGACAGTAAACAATCTGATGGTTTTATGGGATATAATCAACAAAGTTCCGGAACATTAGTCTGTCCTCAGAGCAAGATTTTAAAAGAAATCGAGTCGTCAGAGAAATGAAACTTTCTCCAGAGGGTTATTAAATCTAATTTGGAAGTCGTACAAGTGCACTAAAACACGAACTACTAGCTGTACTGGCGCAGACATTCCCTAGCTATTTTCAGAACAAACTACATTCTGTCTTCTCGGGAAAGTTCAACTGCTCTAAAAAAAAAAAAAAAAAAAAAAAAAGTAGGTTTTACCTATTACATGATGTTTGGATTTGATGAAACCTGTATTGTAATTTAAACTTGGCAGTACATTTCAAATTCCTTTCAAAAATGAGTAAGTATAAAGTGAAGGGAAAAAGTCGTGGGAACTAACTAAACGAACTACATCATAGTGCAATCGAACCTCGATATCTCAAATCATCGCAGGACCCAAATATTATTTCGAGTCTAGCCCTTCTTATCAGCCCCCTTTTTGTAGGTAAAATGTCGTTTACTCAATTAGACTGGATATTCTTGGTCTTTTTTTAAGAAACCTGGTGAATGCGTTTTCTGCGGGCTCTTACCCGATTATTACTCATATATTTTGATACTATTAAGTAAGCCGAAATTCGTCAATTTTCAATATTCATTCTTTTTAATTTACACTGATCATACTACAATTTTCTAGCAACGTCTGATATTACTCAAGTTACACCTCATTCGCCTCCACGTAACTTCTAAACGTCAAGAAATACCGCAGAGTAACGGACTTTAAGACTGCCAAAAACACTCCTTAACTAGGCGGCCATTTTATGATAAGGTCCTACGCATTACTTCAGCTAACGTGGTCACTTCTTGTGCATTCACGCTTTACTTTAACATAATAACAGAAACCATTCCTGTAGGAGTAATATTTTCTTACGTATCACTTCTTATTTACATGAAAAGTGACAGATTTGACGCGGGAGACCTCCAACCCCAATCCGAATGAAGTTTCACGTCAAAAAAACAGCACTGAATGAGTTAATAAAGTCCCATCACTCACGTCTATTGGTTTGTAGCAACTCCTCCTCTTTAGGCTGTTGGTCAACTTTAGCTGAATGTCGGGCACCAGGCAGATGTCTGACTTTTGATTGGCATCTTGATGGCAGGCTCTAAAGGACATGGCTCGTTATCTTGAACAATACACACATTCTCTGGACGGTCACCTCTAGATAAGCGGTAGTCCACAAAATAGCTAGGGGCTGGGTTTCGCTTATCAGCCAGCAGCTCGGTCCGATAACCTGTGTGTGTAGTGGAGAGGTTTGGTCCGTGCTATGCCAATAGCACGCGCGCATACCGCACCACCAAGTGCGGATTAACTCCTACTACAAGTTGCCAATCTGGATAAATGGAGTTCGATACCTTCCAACAAACCTAATTTCTCAATACCACCTGAGGAGGCACCTAATAGGGACTCTCATCTTTGGATCCCCCTGTGGGTGGTGGCGGTAGAATAACACTCATGGTATCTCCTGCCTATCGTAAGAGGCGACTAAAAGAGGCCCAAGGGGCTCTCAACTTGGGAGCGTGAGCTGACGAACACGGGGTCCCTTAGATGAGTCCTCGCATTAATTCTGCTTACTTGTGCTAACTCCCCGCTTTCGTCTATCCTATCCGACCTCACATTCGTCAACTCTTGTTCTTTCCGAACCCAATGGTGAAATGAAATTAAATGAAATGGCGTATGGCTTTTAGTGCCGGGAGTGTCCGAGGACAAGTTCGGCTCGCCAGATGCAGGTCTTTCGATCTGACGCCCGTACGCGACCCGCGCGTCGTAATGAGGATGAACTGATGATCAAGACGATACATATACTCAGCCCCCGTGCCAGCGAAATCGACCAATTATGGTTAAAATTCCCGACCATTCCGGGAATCGAAGCCGGGATCCCTGTGACCAAACGCCAGCACGCTAACCATTTAGCCATGGAGCCAGCAGAAAGGCAAAAACGATAAGCCCCGCCACCACCTAATTTCTGATGATAATGATAACAATAGCCTACCGAGAGGCCTGGTGGAAATATTAACGAGTTGACATCCATGGGCGACCTGTACGTCTGTGAGGATAGGACCCTACCTAGGCTGAAATTGAATGATGAAGATGGTAAAAAGAATACCCAGTCCCTGAGGCAGAATAACCAATGGAGATTAAAATCATTGACCCAGCTGGGAATTGAACTCTGAATCCCTTGCCCCAAAGTTCAGCAAGCTAACCGGTTCTCCACGGGATAACTAATTCCTGATCAATGTAGAAAAACCGCGTACTATATATTCTCAGCGGCAGGCTCTTAAAGTGAATTTTGTTCTTGCGATTTCTCCGCTTGAACTCCAAATGAATACCACAATGTCATCTAAGATATAGGCCAACTTACGACCGGACTCGAGTGTGGTAAAGTATCAGAGATAAGAAATTTCACTAAAACAACCCAGCTTCAAAGTACAGACCACCTGAAATGTTATAACACCTCCCGCACTTCCAACACATCCAGAAAATGATTTAATAATAGCCAATTTCAGCCAATTTCTTGTTGCACACGCCACTATGTTCAAGATTGTGTATGCCGGAAGGAAATTAGCACACACTTCAGAGGCTTGTTGACTAAACACCGTACATGACATCATCATCATCCGATAAGTACGAGAAAATTACTATGATCATCGACCAATTTCTTCGGCGAGTGATGTAAAAAAAAAGTAAGCCGATATTTCGATGAATTATGCGCATATGCATCACAATCTCCCGTCCTGTGGCCTATACTAAATAGCAATATCACCTTTCAGCACACGATTGGCTATGTACAAGATGATTTCATATTAAAGAAATTTAGAAAACGACTGTTCAACTTCTTCAGAGGCACGTAACCACCAGGTTCACACAGCTTACTACAGAAATGAGTACCAAGTCAAGTCTTAGAGCCAAAGGCGAACGAAGAACAATACTGACCACTCTATCCTAAACATACATACATACATTATCATTATCGACTGTTATGCCTTTCAGAGTTCAGTCTGCAAGCCTCTGTGAATTTACTAAACGTCGCCACAATCCTCGATTTGCAACTAGTGTTGTGGCCTCATTTAGTTCTATACCTCTTATCTTTAAATCGTTAGAAATCGAATCTAACCATCGTCGTCTTGGTCTCCCTGTACTTCTCTTACCCTCTATACCAGAGCATTATTCTCCTAGGTAACCTATCCTCCTCCATTCGCCTCACGTGACCCCACCACCGAAGCCGGTTTATGCGTACAGCTTCATCCGTCGAGTTCATTCCTAAATTAGCCTTTATCTCCTCATTCCGAGTACCCTCCTGCCATTGTTCCCTCCTGTTTGTACCAGTAATCATTCTTGCTACTTTCATGTCTGTTACTTCTAACTTATGAATAAGATATCCTGAGTCCACCCAGCTTTCGCTCCTGTAAAACAAAGTTGGTCTGAAAACAGACCGATGTAAAAATAGTTTCGTCTGGGAGCTGACTTCCTTCTTACAGAATACTGTTGATCGCAACTGCGAGCTCTTGATTCAATATCACTTACTATATTACCATCCTGGGAGAACACAGAACCTAAATACTTGAAATTATCGACCTGTTCTAGCTTTGTATCACCAATCTAGTGTTAGAAATATAGGCTTTCACGACCAACTAAGTGATTGTTTAGTTTTATTTTCCGGGTTGAACCGTGTTGTTGTTTTCTGTACACTACGTACAGTTTGCCGACGTTTCGAATACATTGTCAAGGCGACTGAAATAGTAGTAGTAGTAGTAGTAGTAGTAGTAGTAGTAGTAGTAGTAGTAGTAGTAGTAATAGTAGTAGTGTTGTTTTGGGTCATCAGGCTAGTTTAGTACAGCCATCCATACCACCCTATGTTTGATGGCCTATTCATGCCTTCGTAATTACAGCATCCTACATCGAAGTTGTGACACTTGCACGGAGATGGTATGTGTTGACATTTGCACGGAACGCCAAACATTCCTGGAAATTACTACGCGTGGGTATGACGAACAGTGACATTTGCACGGAGGCCCAATGAGAGTTGGAAATCAGAAGCAGGGGCAGGGAATACGCAAGCGATAGATAGAAGCCTTCAGATTTCATTGCTACAGTTGATACCTGGTGACAACTAGTATTGCGTGTTGAATTGGTGATAATTCTTTTGCAGCTATGGAGGACAACAAGACCACCAAGGGGAAGCCTTTGTTCATTTACAATGGACATCAGTACACTGTGGACTACAGTAATAAAGGCGTATTACCGCGGAGATTTCAAGATGAATAAAGGTAAAGGAATAATAATAATAATAATAATAATAATAATAATAATAATAATAATAATAATAATAATAATAATAATAATAATAATATGCCAATTCTTTTTAATTGTGTCCTAGAGAAAATAGTGAGAATTTGGAACGAAAAACTTATTGAACTCAACATTTCACCGATAAGGTTAGGAAGAGGAAACAAAAAGATCGAAATAAATTGTCTTGCATTTGCAGATGACTTTGCAATACTTTCTGAAAATGTGACATCTGCTATAACCCAAGTAAATGTCTTGGAAAGAATCGCCAGCAGAACTGGCTTAAGAATTTCTGCAGAAAAAACAAAATTTTTAACAAATATTTGGGATGCACCAAAATTTCTGAAAACAGATATTGGCCAAATAGAGAGGGTAAAAAAATTCAAATATCTAGGGGAAATAATCCAAGAAAATGGTTTAGAAAAATCTGCAGTAGAGGAGAGGGTACATAAAATGGAGAGAGCTTATGGTGTCACCAAAGATATCTACAATAAAAGATGCCTATTCAAAAATGCAAAAATAAGGCATTACAACACAGTAGTGAAGCCAGAATGCCTATATGCAAGCGAGTGTCTGGCATTAAACTATAATTTAGATAAACTAGAAATACTAGAAAGGCGAATCGTGAGGAAAATATTAGGCCCACAAAACACAGCAGAAGGCTGGAAATTACGAAGTAATGCTGAAATATATCAAAAAATAGAAAATATATCAGATGTAATGAGGAAAAGGAGACTTATGTTTTTTGGACATTTATATCGAATGCAAGATAGTAGATTAACCAGTAAGATTTTCAGATATTTGTGGGGTAAGAAATCAACGACAAGCTGGGTCAATGAAGTAAGAAAGGATTTAGAAAAAAACAATATAACAACAGAAGAAATAAATAATAGAGAAAGCTTTCGGGAAAAGTATTGAAAATAGAAGGATTCCAAGGTAGGACAGTAAAAAGGACTGGTTCAAAGTGGTCTGAAGACGGAAAGAAGAAACATAGTGAACAGATGAAAGCGTACTGGAAGAAAAGGAAAGAACAAAGAAGAAGGAACTGAAATTGGCACGTGGTCCTCTGGTGGCCCATTCGAAAGAAGAAGAAGAATAAAAATATACCAGCGAGACCCTTACACTAAACGGGAAAGGTGACCTAGAAAATATTTTAAAAGAAGAAAGAAGAATCCTGAAGAAAATTCTTGGTCCCCGAAAAACAGAAAATGGTTATAGACTGAGGTCACGCAAAGTGACAGAAGAGCTTTCCCCAACATTGCAGCAGACATCCGCAAAAGACGTCTGAAATTTTACGGACACGTCTGCAGACTGCCGGCAAGTAGACTGACACACAAGATTCTCACGTGCATAGAACATCTAAAAAGTATTCCATGGGTACTGGAAGTGAAGAAGGATCTGGAAAAAGCCCGGATGAACCCAAATGACACCGCGGACCGACACCTCTATAGGAAAAAAATTAATGGAAGGAAAGTGCAAACCAGAGAACGATGTGAAGAAGAAGAAGAATAGAACAAAGTGAACAGAAGAACGAAAAAGGATCCACGGAGAAAGGATGAGAGCTGTTTGGCAACTCAGAAAACAGAATCGTTAGCGCTCTGCGTTATCCATTGTGTCCATATGCACATAATAATAATAATAATAATAATAATAATAATAATAATAATAATAATAATAATAATAATAATAATGGTATTAATGTACGTCCGACTAACTACTTTTACGATTTTCGGACACGTCGAGATGCCGAATTCTTGTACCTCAGGAGTTTTTATGTGCCGGTAAATCTACCGACACGGGGCTGACGTATTTGAACACCTTCAAATACCTCCGGACTGAGCCAGGATCGAACCTGCTAAATTGAGCTGAGAAAGTCAGCGCTTCAACCGACTGAGCCACTAAGCTCGGCTGTAAAGGAAGTATAACAAGAAAAAATAATATAGTTTAAGGTATGTATTCACGTTTGAAACTGCGAGTTAGGTCAAAATAATCAATATTTGGATTTTGATGTCAAATGAAAGCCTGGAATTTCTAGTTTCCAAATATGTAAGTATCATTGACCCGAGACATGCAGAAAGGCCGTAAATTGCATTTAAATGGACCACTGCGTTCATGATTTCTCTGCTCCGGGGGCGTGGTCAGGGGCTAACATTCACTAGCTTTCCATACTCAAGCAGATTTTTCTACATAATTACATTTCAATACATTGCACTGGTGTTTCCCCATGTAGTACCTTTGTGAACCAAAAGATAGCATTGGTTGTCATATGATATATCTCTGGAGAAGGAATGTTGAATCTTGCATAAATGCTGTGCAATCCAACTATGAATGCCATGTGCTATGCTATTTGTGTTTATATCGAGTAACTAACTTCTGCCAAGTTAATAATGGGTAGTAATAGACATAGTGGCTATAAAAGAAAGCGTCGTTGCTATGGAAATAAGTATACAATGAATAAACGAAATATTACTGAGACAGTAGTCCAAAATGAGAACAATAAAAATAAACTTCCCAATGTCAGTAGTACTTCTGAGTCTAAAACTTTTTACTTCGCATTATGACAGTAATTGTGGTCATTCTCAAGATAGTTTTAACATTATATTTAGCGTGAAATGTGTAGAAAAAATGCTATCTTTGCTGGTATGTCCTGTCTGTATGAAATGTGGATCAATATCGCTGAAAAACGTCTGTAAACAAATTGGGATTTTTTAGTTAGTTTGGTGTGTAGTAGTAGTGATTTTCAATCTGAACCTTAGTGTACATCAAGGAGAATTGGTCATATTCCTGAAGCTAATAGAAGAATTGTGTATGGGATGCGCTTCAATGGTTGTGGGCGAAGTGAAGCAAGAAAATTTTCGTATATTTTGAATTTACCTTCACCGCCCGCACCTGCAGTATATACTGAACATGTCAAGATTCTGGCTGAAATTACCACTGAAAATATCTGAGGAAGAAAACGATTCAAAGAGGACAAAATACTACAATAAGAGGGACCTACTTATGCATCAAACCAAACCAAACGCACTGGCACTACAGCCCTTGAAGGGCGTTGGCCTACCAAGCGACTGCTGCTCAGCCCGAAGGCCTGCGAATTTCGAGGTGTCGTGTGGTTAGCATGAAGCATCCTCTCTGCCGTTATTCTTGGCTTTCTAGACCGGGACCGCTATCTCACCGTCAGGTAGCTCCTCAATTCTGATAACGTAGGCTGAGTGGATCTCGAACCAGCCCTCAGGTCCAGGTAAAATTCCCTGATCTGGCCGGGAATCGAACCCGGGGCCTCCGGGTAAGAGGTAGGCACACTACCCCCACACGACTGGGCCGGCCCTTATGCGTCAGGAGGGTTTTAATTGGCCAAAGTAAGTAATTTCAATCCCGAAATAAACTTCCAAGATTCAAGTTCAATTTTCCACACAGTGAATTTCTCCAGAGTTTTCATATTTCAAAAAATCATAACGTCATCAAATTTTAAGTTATAGAATACATTGATATGTCAAATTGAAGCTTATTAAAAGTAGAATGTTTTGAACTAAACATAATAATAAATAAGACTATAATAAAAAGGTACCAAATGAAAAAACAAATCTAAATATTCTAAAATTTTGACCACCATGAAAAATATATTATAAAAAATATATCAATAAATTCTTAAATTCTGTTTAGTTCATCACATTATATGCATTATAAGGATGAATTATGTGCAAAAATAATTGGAATTGAACTATTTTCCAGAAAGCTATGATTTTTGGAAATTTATGCAAAATTTTGGAGTTTTTGTCAATTATTTAGGAAACGGTACCTTAAGTGTGAAATTTTTATAGTGTAAATATCTTCCGTAAATGCAAGTATTTCATTGTAAAAATTTCAGAAACATTGATAAAATAGTACAGATTTTGGTCCGAAACGTGAATACATACCTTAAGGCGAGGTAAGTCATGTTTACAATCCCAATGAAGCGGCGAATGAAGTAAGAAAAAGTGTGGCAAAAAAAAATGTACGAGACGAATAGAGAGAATGATTTCAACAATTTACACAGAGGAGGCAATCGAGACTATGAGAAATATCGGAGTAGGCTACATGAAAATTGAGGCTCCGTGCAAGTGTTCCAACCCCTCCGTCCACCCATCTACAACTACTCTAGTGTTTGTCATACGCCGTCTAACAATACTGTTCTACTCCTCTTTTCCCCTCGGAAACTAAATGAACAATTTCTAAGTGGCTCAAGATCTGTCCTATCAATCCATCTCTTCCTCTGGCCAAAGTTGGCCAAATTGTTTCTCCCCTCTCCTTCTCTATTCAGTATCTCTTCACCTGTGATCCGATATATGCATCTCGCCTTCAGTTTTCTTCCCCAACACCACATTTCAAAATCTTATATTCCCTTTCCTTCTTTAGCAATTGTGATTTAAGTGATTATTATGTCCCACCTGGCTGAGTAAGTAGGATTTATGGCACTTCACGTGATACGGTATCAACTGTATGAGTTCATTTAACTTTTCACAGAGGGTTTAAAAGTGTAAAGAATTCTAACGACCTGGAAGACACCGTGCTTTGGTACAGGCGCGCCGTTTCTGGTAATTATTATTAGTGGGGGGGGGGGGCATGATTAACATGAACATAGGCATGCGAAATTAGGAACAACTGTTAAGGCAAATATTCCAATAATATTCACAAACAGAAAAAAAAACCGGAATAATAAAGCATACCTACCAACCTTCTCGGTTTACGCGACAGACTCTCTATTATTCTATTATATCTCCCGATTTTAGCTTATTATTTGGTCAAATTCAAACATTTGTTTTCAAATCCCGCCATTTCAGCACTGTACGTCATTGGTCGGAAGTCCTTCGCTCATTGGCTGCTTACAAATGAAACATCGACATTTATTAATATGAGAAATGCGTGCGAATGTGCGATATTTATTGAAACCTGTATATCGCGACGTGTATATCGATTGTAAATCTCTCGTTCTCGCGTGCTATGTCCGTGTTCGTTCACATCACGATATCACACTAGTCGATTCTAGAGACTAGTCGCTAGATTTGGAGTCTTATTTTATTAATTTAGTGACAGGATTTCAAAAATGGTGACTAGTGACTTTTCTAGAGATTTTAGGAGGCGTTTGGAGACAATTCTGGCGAATTTTAATTTATTACTTGATCAAAATAGCATTGCGCTTGGCATAATCGCGCGGGCGCATCATCTCATATACTTCCTGTGAGGGAATAGAGATGTGTAATTTTTAGCCTTGTAGCCTCCTGAACAGTGTCCATTGGAAAATGGAGAATGAAGAAATGCCCACTTTCTAATTTTATTTCTTGAATATAAAACTGTATCACCTTCTCTAGATTTAATGCTTTCGCAGCCCCCGAAGACTACCAAACTCCACGATTTAATGGGACTTAACATCTAGGAGGATACTTCTTTTGGGGGGAAATGGCACACTCTGCCCCTCTAAAATCATGTTGGGGCAGAAAATGCCTTGCCCCCAACTCCAAGTCGGCGCCATCGGTTTGGTAGTTAAGAGCATTTCTTCCCTTCGCATTCGAACATGTGCAGACTCTTCCAGTGGCCTGTCTTTTTTTTGTTAATTTCTGGTGGAAAAAAGTTCATCAACATGACAAGAAATGTACCAAGTCGAAGTGCAAAGTTGATGAGTTATGATCCCGCTGCGCAGTTCTGTCACTGGCAAGAACTGTGGGAGAAGGTCGTGCAGCGAGCCTCATGAATTGGATTGAACCGGCAGTAATTTCTCCGTACCACTCGGTTCACGGTCGGCCATACAGCTTCTACGGGTCGACATTTCTTACAACTCCATTCAAAACATCCGGACATTACGAGCAAGCAGATAGGATGGGGAGATTATGCATTTCTTATGGATGTATAACAGTTCCTGGAAGCCTCATTCAGTCCGTACGCAATGGCTTGAATAGCTACTATCTGGACCCCAAGACAGCTCTCTTTATATTCATATATTTTATCTAAGCCTTCACTTCTGCAATAAGCCTGAATGAAACTATGACGTTAGAGTAAACAATTGTATAGTTTCTAATTAGCCTGAAGGGGTATGGGCACATTACAACAAGTCTAATAAAATATGGGTTCATTACAATAATCCTAAAACATATCAGGCACTGAAGAAAGTTTTACGCGACTCATGAAATCGTGATCATATCCACGGGACCACCGATTTTACGTGGAATCTGAGCCATAAAGATGTAATTTTTTACTTTTAAAATCCCACAAGTATTGGCTAGGATCGACCGGCGGTTGCCTTATAATCCATAATATCTGGGGCCGAAAAAAGCATCTCATCCACTGTGTATGGTAAATGGACGGTTGAATATAGAGCTGGAGGCAGTAGAGAGCCTATTAGAAAGAGAAGTCGTAAAACAAGAAGGAAGAAAAAAAAGGAAAATTCTTACACACTATGTATGTAATAAATTGTCTCTCTTTGTGTTCTGTTCAGTTCAGCAGGCAGCGCTGGCACAAAACAAGCCATGCGCTCATTATATTACCCGACAAGGAAACATTCCATTTCAAATCCGCGGTCATCACCCATCTGCAGCCCTGCTCCTATCAACACCCATCAGTAAGGCAACCAGACCAATTTTCACTTTACCCCACTCATATCTAAATCAAAAAATGACGCCTGATTATACTTTGTTTTCTTGCATAACGCTAGAAAAGGAATGTTATGCATGTACTGTAGAAGTTAATAATAATAATAATCTAGCATTAATAACGCGAGACATTTCAACAGTCGAAAATCAGATTAAACTCCTGAAAGAAATTGTGGAAAAAGTTGGCCTTGAGATATCTTTTGCAAAGACAAAATACATGACCTGCACACTATATGGCGAAATTAAGCGAGTATCACAATTTACGTATCTTGGTGATGGGACTCGAAAAAAAAGCCAATGAAATTAGACGCCAAAAGATGGAAACTGCATATCGGCAAACCCAAAATATCTATAACAAAAAATGTATCTCCAAGCACACAAAACCAAGACATTACAATACCAGAATGTCTTCATGAATCAGAGACGCTAATCTTGAACAGGAAAGCAGAACTTGAAAACACTGAGAAAAAGGAGCGCAAAATCATAAGAAAAATTCTAGGCCCATAACTCACCAACAGACAATACAAACGTAAGAGGCAGACAGGAAATCAAACAAGACACAAATATCCACAGTGACATTAGAAAAGGTAGGCCAAGATCCTGTGGACATATGAAAAGAATGCATCCAGACAGATTTAAAAGGAAATAGTCGAATTCTATAAAAACAGGAGTGAAGCTAAAACGGACACAATGAAATGGATTGGCGAAATCAAAAACGATTTGAAACAGACAGGAATCACACCAGCAGATGTCAAAAACAGGGTAATCTTCAGATCCAAAATTCACAAATGGCAAGTTGACCAAGAGGAAAGACAAAAGAAGACTGGAAGAACTTGGTCTGAAGTAGAAAGAAATCCCACAGTAAAAGAATGAAAGAAATATGGGCTCAGAGGAAAGCAAATGCACACCTCTTAAGTACTTTGCGTAGTCTTAATGGGCTTATTCGCAAATATAATAATAATAATAATAATAATAATAATAATAATAATAATAATAATAATAATAATCCCGGCTGGTGGGCATGATCGTTAAGACGTTGAAGTCTAAACGGTCTGACTTCGAGGTTAGCCGGTTCGAGTCCCATTGTTCGAAAAAAAATTCGCAATCAGAATGTTGGCCGGCAGGGTAGGGGAGGTGGTGGTATATAATTTCCAATCATTAGATTGCATTCCGAAAGCCTGGATTAAATTCCAAACCTCTCCGCATTGCTCATATGGAGTGAGGGCATATGACGCTGTTGATGGTGATTCATCCGTCGGATGGAGACGTTAAGCCTTGAGCAGACCCCTTTGTGTTATTTTACACGAGTAGACTACGTGCCGGCACCGGGTTTCACCCTCTCCCTACTATCATATATCACGTCATTCATTTCATCACATTAACTCCTTTTATGAGGTTGACGTCAGGAAAGGCACCCGGTCATAAAAACACGCCACGACAGATGCATCTCAGCTCATACCCGAACCCGTAGAGAAACGGGACAAGAGTGGGACAGATAATAATAATAATAATAATAATAATAATAATAATAATAATAATAATAAACACCTCCGTATTTTAACGAATAACGAGCGCTATTAGCTTCCGTCCTCGGGTTCGATTTCCTGTACTCATCCCGATTGGGGTTGTGCCTGAACAGTGTTGAATCACCTGGAGGAATATGAAATGAGTGTTGCAGGAATGAAAGAACACGGGGAAAACCGGAGTACCTGGAGAAAAACCAGTCCCGCATCCGCTTTGCCCAGCACAAATCACACGTTGAGTAGCCGGGATTTGAATCACGGAACCCAGCGGTGAGAGGCCGGCGTGATGCCGCCTGAGCCACGCAGGCTCTCTCAGAAAGACACTTGTAATTAAGAATCCTGTATTCAACACAATTTCATTATTTTATGTAACAAGATGAGAGAATTGCCAAGATGTGTCCACTTTATCCGTAGTTACGTTTATATTGATGTCAAGAGAAAGAATAAACAGCTCTTTGTATAACCCGGGCAATGTATACCCCATGATTCCGAAAAAAAAATGGGTAGTTACATTTGCAGCCAGTTCATGCTTTAAAAAAAAAGTTAATAATTACTCTGCCAGATACTAAGTTGGTTTCGAGAATCAGAAGGATCACACGGATATTGTGAACTGGCTTGGTATAATGTTTAGGACATGCCTCTGCCTCATGCACTCAACGATAATATTATTCTGTACAGAGTAATAAATAAGTTACAAGATTGTGAGAGGCTGCAGGGTGACCTCGATAGTGTTGTGAGATGGATGGTGGGCAATGGTATGATGATAAACGGGGTTAAAAATCAGGTTGTGAGTTTCACAAATAGGAAAAGTCCTCTCACTTTTAATTACTGCGTTGATGGGGTGAAAGTTCCTTTTGGGGATCATTGTTTTTTTTGTTTTGTTTTTTTTTTGCTAGCGGCTTTACGTCGCACCGACACAGATAGGTCTTATGGCGACGATGGGATAGGAAAGGCCTAGGAGTTGGAAGGGAGCGGCCGTGGCCTTAATTAAGGTACAGCCCCAGCATTTGCCTGGTGTGAAAATGGGAAACCACGGAAAACCATCTTCAGGGCTGCCGATAGTGGGATTCGAACCTACTATCTCCCGGATGCAAGCTCACAGCCGCGCGCCTCTACACGCACGGCCAACTCGCCCGGTGGGGATCATTGTAAGTACCTAGGTGTTAATATAAGAAAATACCTTTATTGGGGTAATCACATAAATATGATTGTTAATAAGGGGTACAGATCTCTGCACATGGTTATGAGGGTATTTAGGGGGTGGAGTAAGGATGTAAAGGAGAGGGCATATAAGTCTCTGGTAAGACCGCAACTAGAGTATGGTTCCAGTGTATGGGACCCTCACCAGGATTACTTGATTCAAGAACTGGAAAAAATCGAAAGAAAAGCAGCTCTATTTGTTCTGAGTGATTTCCGACAAAAGAGTAGCGTTACAAAAATGTTGCAAAGTTTGGGCTGGAAAGATTTGGGAAAAAGGAGACGAGCTGCTCGGTTAAGCGGTATGTTCCAAGCTGTCAGTGGAGAGATGGCGTGGGAGGACATCAATAGACGAATACGTTTGAGTGGTGTCTTTAAAAGTAGGAAAGGTCACAATATGAAGATAAAGTTGGAATTCAGGAGGACAAATTGGGGCAAATATTCGTTTATAGGAAGGGGAGTTAGGGATTGGAATAACTTACCAAGAGAAATGTTCAATGAATTTCCAATTTCTTCGCGATCACTTAAGAAAAGGCTAGGAAAACAACAGATAGGGGATCTGCCACCGGGGCGACTGCCCTAAATGCAGATCAGTAGTGACTGACTGATTGATTGTATGTTTCATCCAATCAGAACGCTTAGAATAACAAAATGTTCAATACTGCGACATTGAAAGGCAGTCTATTATATTTTAAATACACTGAAAAGAAAATAGCCGGCCCCGTGGTGTAGGGGTAGCGTGCCTGCCTCTTACCCGGAGGCCCCGGGTTCGATTCCCGGCCAGGTCAGGGATTTTTACCTGGACCTGAGGGCTGGTTCGAGGTCCACTCAGCCTACGTGATTAGAACTGAGGAGGTATCTGACGGTGAGATAGCGGCCCCGGTCTCGAAAGCCAAGAATAACGGCCGAGAGGATTCGTCGTGCTAACCACACGACACCTCGCAATCTGCAGGCCTTCGGGATGAGCAGCGGTCGCTTGGTAGGCCAAGGCCCTTCAAGGGCTGTAGTGCCATGGGGTTTGGTTTGGTTTTTTGAAAAGAAAATGGTCAACGAAGCATAATGAGCAGCAAGAATAAAATAATGAGATAATGAGACGTCTCCTGAAATATCTAAGGAACAGTAATTTACGTGCAATTTGAGAATTTTAGGCTAATCCGTAACCCTATATTTTGCAGGAGCCGTTTAGATATGTGACCGGTTCCATGATGAACAATTGCCCATTTCAGGCGACAATTTGAATATCAAGTATGAGTAATTTGTACTCTGCACATGCCACTGACCAGAAACAAGGTCGACGCGATAATTGCGCCCAGGAAATTACATGGGGCAAGTTTGGGATCACTCAAGTCAACTTATCGGGAGAATATTAGGCCAACAAGGTCACAATGTACAGTTCCAGCATTGAATTACACCTCCTTGCTTCGTCGACAGCAACCGACGGCGTGGAACAACGAGTGACATGTTACCTCCCAACAACGTGGAAAACACTACTCACCATCCACCCAGACATTCCGAACGCACTTTGGCGCTATAAGTGTTCCACCTCGCCGAAATTCATCAGAGCGATCGTAAGAATGACATTTCATCATGCTTGTTTCCCTCAGCGCCTGCAAGTACTGCGATCTCCCTTCTGTTCATGCTCACTTTGTTCGAACTACTTGTCTACTACAAAAAAATGATCATTGGGATACCAATTACCACCTATACTTTGGTCAATTCTTCACAAAAGTGACCAATCTGCCTACTTTGAGTTATAGGCATTTCTTTCTGTTATTGGACTGCGGATCTAAATCCTTCACCTAGCATCGATCTTACCCTACCAGAACTATACCACACTTATAACTCCTCCTGTTCCATGGCCTACTCACGTGTACCACTGGAACCATCTCTCCTGTATCCCAATAACAAATTAAATAAATAAATTCCCATAAATCCCCTTCCTTACATAATTCATTGGCCGACTGGGCTTGGTCCCAAATGCCCCCTCCCCCCCAATAAAAGTCACAACGTCTCTGCCGATAACAACTTATATGTTTATGAATATCCCAAGTATAACCAAAAGGTGGCATAAATTAATAAATGAAATTCGCAGAAACGTCTAATTATCGTAATCAAAAGAAACCATTAACCAAATATATACATCTCATGAAAATGAGCTAAATCGACCTCGCGAACTATTCCAAATACTACAGTACTAACTTTCAACGTTTAATTCTATGTAATTATCGATGCTGTTGTTGGAGTCATCAGTCCATACACTGGTTTGATGCAGCTCTCCATGCCACCACCACCCTATCCTGTGCTAAACTTTTCATTTCTACTTAACTGCTGCAACTTACAACTGCTATAATCTGCTTGTCATATTCATACCTTGGTTTATCCCTACCGTTCTTACCGCCTATACTCCCACAACAATCAACTGAACAAGTCCTGGGTGTCTTTTAAGATGTGTCCTATAATTCTATCCCTTCTTCTCATCAAATTTAGCCAAATCGATCTCCTCTCACCAATTCGTTTCAGTATCTCTCCATTCGTGATTCGATCAACCCACCTCACTTCCAGCATTCTTCTGTAACACCACATTTCAAAAGCTCCTCCTTTCTTCCTTTCTGAACCAGTTATCGTCCATGTTTCTTTTCAATACAAGGCCGCGCTCCAGACGAAAGTCTTCAAAAACATCTTTCAAGAATTCTTCTATCAATATTCGAGGTGAACAAATTTATTTTCTTACTTTTCTTACTTTTGTTACCGATACAAAGTGCAAATAATTTGAAACGAAACCAAACATCACCCATTTCATTTTAGCCTTTCCAGATAATAATTTCCAAAATACGGCCATACGAACAAGGCGGCTTCCCAATTACTTTACTAATATCAAGCGGCAGTTAAGTGTCGTCGGATGAAATCCTTAATTCGGGACGTAAAAGGTGAGATATCGTACATGGCCTTTCACTAATTTTACAGGAGAGCAGAAAGAAGTTGCCGAAGCGCAAATTTTGCTTCCTTTATGGCAGGTCGAATCGACAGTTCTAACAATGGTAAAACTATTGTAAGGGCCAATACGATAAGGAGTGCGGCAGACGGCATAAGTTCCAACTGTTGTATGATTTCTTTCCATTGTTTATCGCTGGTTTCTCCTTGCACATACGATAGTATTACATAGCTTATCTTCACTCCTACGAAACATACAATAGTGTACCCATGAGCAGACGCGACCAAAACAAGTCACATACCCGACAAAAACCTCAAAATCGTCGTTTGTACATTTACAACAGGTTACTTTTGATGTGACGAATTAAAACTTCTATCATCCTCGAGGGCGACTTGCGAGGGACTGATAATCTGTTAACGACCTTAAACTGAACCATCAACAGGATCGAATGTATTGAACAGCGCGGCACGAAAAATAGATAATAATAATAATAATAATCGTATGGCCTCAGCTACCGTTTGCAGACATTTCGATTTGACGCCATCTGGCTGTCTGCTCGTCAATTTCGACGTTCCGGTTTACTCTGTCTGCCATCTAGCGGACCTAGAGTAAACCGGATCTCTCTTGGGCGTCTATGGCTGAGATTTTAATTAATTTTGTCGGGTAAATACCAAATGTATCACCAGAGATCTTTTACATGCCGACATCGTACGACATGGAGTGTCGATTGGAACAACATTACACACACCCAACGTGATCTTCTTCCCCTTCTTCTTTATCCGTTTACCCTTCAGGGTAGGTTTCTCCCTCGGATTCAGCGAGGGGATCCACCTCTACCGCCTCAAGGGCAGTGTCCTGGAGCTTCAGAATCTGGGTCAGGGGATACAACTGGGGAGGATGACCAGTACCTCGCCCAGGCGGCCTCACCTGCTATGCTGAACAGAGGCCTTGCGGGGAATGGGAAGAATATTGGAAGGGATAGACAAGGAAGACGGAAGGAAGCGGCCGTGGCCTTAAGTTAGGTACCATCCCGGCATTTGCCTGGAAGAGAAGTGGGAAACCACAGAAAACCACTTCCAGGATGGCTGAGGTGGGAACCGAACTCACCTCTACTCAGTTGACCCCCGAGGCTGAGTAGACCCCGTTCCAGCCCTCGTACCACGTTTCAAATTTCGTGGCAGAGCCGGGAATCGAACCTGGGCCTCCGGGGGTGGCAGCTAATCACACTAACCACTACACCATACAGGCGGACCTCGACGTGATCTTTCACTGTTTAAAGAATGTGATGCCTTGTAAAAACACCCAAAGCCGCAGATTATTATTATTATTATTATTATTATTATTATTGGGACCGATGACCTAGATAAGCCCATTAGGACTACGCAAAGTACGTAGAAACGTGCATTTACCTTCCTTTGTGTCCATATTTCTTTCATTATTTTACTGTGGACTTCCTTTCTGTCTTCTGACCAGGTCGTCGCAGTCTTCTTATTTGGTCTTTCCGCTAGGTCAACTTGCCATTTGTGAATTTTGGACTTTAAGATTACCCTGTTTTGGACATCTGCTTGAGTAATTTCTGCCCGTTTCAAATCGGTTTTGATTTCGGCGATCCATTTCATTGTCTGGTTTGGCTTTACTCCTGTTTCCGTAGAATTCGACTATTTGTTTGGTAAGTCTGCCTGGTTGTATTCTTTTTTATACGTCCATAGAATCTTAGCCTGCGTTTTTAATGACATTGTGAACATTAGTGTATTGTTTAATTTCCTGTCTGTCTCTTAAGTTTGTATTTTCTGGCGGTGAGTTTGGGCCTTCTTTTTTCCGCAATGTTTTCAATGTCTGCTTTATTATTATTATTATTATTATTATTATTATTATTATTATTATTATTATTATTATTATTATTGTACACTCCGTACAATCAAACTGAGCGCCTTTTAGAAGGCCATCTGTAATACGATCAGTGAACTGTCTAGCTGAAGAAGTTTCGATCTTTATCTTCAGATGCCCCTACTGTCGACTTATGTGCCCCCTCTGGTGAAAGGATGGACAAATAATATTCAAGAGAATGTTGGTATTTATCAGTTGGCTAAACTGTAACTTTAGTAGATTATTTTTTGTATTCTTAAGTTACTAGCACTGCTATCCCTTCCTTTTTCATGTAAATTTTCCACCAATCAATAATTTTGGGTATTTATTAAGTTAGCCGATAGAAAATGAGGGTGTGTACAGGGCTTCGGCCCAGAGAGTTCTGGAACATTCCTCTGCGCTATGAAAGCTGGGACTTTTGGGCCATGTTGTCTTCCCATCGCTCCAGTCAAGAGGTTTAGAGTGTGTTTTGGAGACAAGGGGCAAGCCTCACCCGTCATCGGAAGGCCCACCAGCTCAAGGTAATGGCAGACATCTTTTAATCATGTGAAAGTCTCAGAAAGCTGACTTGAGGGGAAGGTTCCAAAATTTTTTCATAATGTAAATTTTCAAACTTAACTTAGGGAATGAAGAGTGTTAACCCTCTTGTAATTCCCATTCAACTTGCTACTGGGGTGACTATGATTTTGTAAACTTTAAAATGTATCCATTCTTTTTGGTATTTAATTATTTCTCTCCATCTAGTCATCTCAGTAGTATAGGCTTAGCCTCTGTAACTTCGGGCCATAAGTTCAGATAGGGTTTTTAAGAACTGCCAAGTGTATTTCAAAGGAGTGCAAGTGTGCGCCTCCTAACATTTTGTTTTTCGGGCGATATGTCAAAGCTTTTCCTTTTTCACTAAGGCCATGCAGAATGGGCAATTATTGCCTCTGATACAGTTTAACTTTCCCATTTATATGTAACTTAGGCTGTCGAGCGAGTAAGACAGTGAAAACTGATTGTTTCTGATCTACTGTAAAATTTAGATTCTACCTTGGAGAGGCTTGATTGTAATAAGTTGGAGAGCAGTATCCTAAAGGATTATTAGAATGGAGCAGTGGTACTCTTTGAACATTTGTAAATCTGGAGCTTCAAGCTCAGTCTGTAAATTATTGTGTACCTGATTGTTTTAGGGTTTCTCAAATCATTATTGTACTAGAGCTGATGACACACACACCCCCGGTTTGTGTAACCAATTGTTATGTTGTTATTTGGTGTTGTTCATGTAGATTTGAATTAAGAAAAAAAGGGGAAATAAAATTTCAAATTTAAGAGCTATAAATTAAGATTTGATCTTTTCTCTATCCACCCATTCAAGGCCGCACCTTCTCACACCTCTGTGCTCCATGAAACCCCGTAACAATTATTTTTATGTGATGATGCTGATGATGATTGTTGTTTAGAGGGGCCTAATATCTAAGGTCATCGGCCCCTATTATTATTTACTGGACCGGATAACAGTGTAGGGGATAGAGTGGAGAGATGTTCTGCCAATTAAATGCTGTACAATCTTCTTAACTCCCTTTGATATATCCTCAATCAAATTAGACAAAAACCTACCAGATGCAAGGCTGATTATACTGTATTTTTACATAACTGCTGACATCGTGGCTCTACATTCCGCGTGTCCATCCATAGGGGGAGAGCTGAAAAGCAGTACACTTGCATATTCGGAAGAACATTGGGTTCCAACCCGACTATCGGCAGCCCTGAGGATGATTTTCCGCGTTTTTGCTTATTTTAACACCTGGCAGTACACTAATTACGGTCACATCTGCTACATTCCCAAACCTTTCCTATTCCACTCCGAAGAAAACTCAACTGTATTAGTGCAAAGTTAAGCAACAAAAAGAGTAGTCAAACAGTTCCGGGCAAGCACGTTAGTGGATAAAACGTTATCTACAGGATAAGAAGTATATTTTACGATGATGCAGTCTCATGCAGGAGAGAGAACAGTTGATGCTGAGCCGACTCCAGCCCCAGTAGGCGGTCCCATGAATGCGTGTGGCCCTAAGATTTATTTCCGAGCGGTTATGTTAACATGAATCCCCGCAACAGCCATTAAAACGCTACGGTTAAGAATGTCGGGGATAATTCAGTAGCTTTACAATACAATTATTACCCTTATTAGATGCATAGAGTACTTCACTGAACCACTTCCTTGCTTGTATCATCGGCATCAAACATGAGATCGATAAATAAAACCGAGGGGACAACCAGTCTCAGGATAGTCCGTGTCCGAGATGGCTTTCGAACTTCGAAACTTCAAATGTCATTCATGATATTTCCGAGCTTTTTCTAACGCAGGATTTGTTATTATGTCCTATTATTTTCTGAAATAAAACTTCCCAGTATTTTAAATAATAAAAACATACTGTAATGGGTGTTACACGAATCAACCCACCTGTTGAGGTAGATGGTGAAAACCAATAAGCTCTGTGAGATGACAGCTAAGAGAAACTTGCAAATTTCATTCCAGACCAAAGAGACTCTAGAAAAACTAAACATGTTGTTGTTGTTGTTTGAGTCATCAGTCCATAGACTGCTTTGATGCAGCTCTCCATGCCACCCTATCCTGTGCTAACCTTTGCATTTCTACGTAACTATTGCATCTTACATCTGCTCTAATCTGCTTGTCATATTCATACCTTGGTCTACCCCTACCGTTCGTACCACCTACACTTCCTTCAAAAACCAACTGAACAAGTCCTGGGGGTCTTAAGATGTGTCCTATCATTCTATCTCTTCTTCTCGTCAAATTTAGCCAAATCGATCTCCTCTCACCAATTCGATTCAGTATCTCTTCATTCGTGATTCGATCTATCCATCTCACCTTCAGCATTCTTCTGTAACACCACATTTCAAAAGCTTCTATTCTCTTTCTTTCTGAGCTAGTGATCGTCCATGTTCCACTTCCATACAATGCCTCGCTCCACACGAAAGTCTTCAAAAACATATTTCTAATTCCGATATCAATGTTTGAAGTGAGCAAATTTCTTTTCTTAAGAAAGGTATTCCTTGCTTGTGCTAGTCTGCATTTTATGTCCTCCTTACTTCTGCCATCGTTAGTTATTCTACTACCCAAGTAACAATATTCATCTACTTCCTTTAAGACTTCATTTCCTAATCTAATATTTCCTACATCACCTGCCTTCGTTCGACTGCACTCCATTACTTTTGTTTTGGACTTATTTATTTTCATCTTGTACTCCTTACCCAAGACTTGATCCATACCATTCAGCAACTTCTCGAGATCTTCTGCAGTCTCAGATAAAATAACAATATCATCAGCAAATCTCAAGGTTTTGATTTCCTCTCCTTGGACTGCGATTCCCTTTCCTAACTTCTCTTTGATTTCCTTTACTGCCTGTTCTATGTAAACACTGAAAAGGAGAGGGGACAAACTGCAGCCTTGCTTCACTCCTTTCTGGATTGCTGCTTCTTTTTCAAAGCCCTCGATTCTTATCACTGCAGACTGATTTTTATACAGATTGTAGATAATTCTTCGTTCTCGGTATCTGATCCTTATCATCTTCAGAATCTTAAATAGCTTGGTCCAATCGACATTATCGAATGCCTTTTTTAGATCTACGAATGCCATGTACGTGGGCTTGTCCTTCTTGATTCGATCCTCTAAGATCAGACGTAAAGTCAGGATTGCTTCACGTGTTCCTACATTTCTTCTGAAGCCAAACTGATCTTCTCCCAACTCAGCTTCAACTTGTTTTTCCATTCTTCTGTAAATAATACGTGTTAAAATTTTGCAGGCATGAGGTACTAAACTAATCAATTTTAAAATAAACCAAAGTAAGGGCTATCTTTTGCAATTGATGAGATTTTGATCAATTGTTATTTCATTCTCCAAATTCGTCTTTTTAAGTGTTCAACTGTAACGCCCGTTACAATGGAATGCTTGATTCGAACCCTCAACAAACTGCTTATAATTAAATACATAAACTAAATCAGTTTCCACTTTGGAAAGCTATTCAAGGCGGCATCATACGCATCCGTCTAGGTCATGGCTGCTACCCAAATAATCTTTATCGAATTAAAGTGGATTCTCCTATGTGCGACAAGGACCAAAAATAAATTGCCGATCTTAAACACACCATTCTCGGTTGCGGTAAATACAGACAGGCTCAACGTGTGTTATATGAAAAACTGACCGTTATTCATGTCCCTTTTCCTACCATTATAATATGTTCACTAAGAAGGTCTGTCCGACTCGTTGGTCAGCGTACTGGCCTTCGGCTCAGAAGGTCCCGCGTTCAATTCCCGGGCGGGTCGGGGATTTTAGCCTTCATTGGTTAATTCCAATGGCTCGGGGGCTGGGTGATTGTGCTGTCCCCAGAATCCTTGCAACTCACACACCACACATAACACTTTCTTCCACTACACATGGCAGATGCCGCCCACCCTAATCGGAGGGTCTGCCTTACAAGGGCTGCACCCGGCTAAAATAGCCACACATAATAATAATAATAATAATAATAATAATAATAATAATAATAATAATAATAATAATAATAATAATAATATACTAAGAAGTTATGATAACCTTTACCTAGCACTTGCCGACTGAGCTATGCAGTGGGATGTTTTCAGCAGGTACAGTAACTGTGAACCCCCCGCCTGTCGGCCTGGGTGAAAAGAAGAAAGTTGGCCGTCATCCCCCTCACCCCTTCCCATTCCACATTGGTTGGGGCGAGAACACACCGCACAGATTCCTGGAAAAGGAGCTCGCACATCACCCCACACTGAGGCTTTAGTTAGTTTCGGTTCCAAATCCAGCAGAAGCGTTTCCATTTCCAGGAAGAGTCTCATTTCCTTGCCATCTGGTCGGGTACAATGATTATGGGGGAGGAGAGGGCCTGACTAGACTGTATAGACGAAACTGACAGCTTCCACAACGAGGGCTCACTTTGCCACTGACTGGGCTTACAATCCGACAACATGCCTTTTTATTCAATAAACAATTTACTAATCAAATACACAGTAGTCAGGAACGTACTATTAAAAGAAGTGAAGAGATACACAAAATTATTTATATTCATTTTCAGGCATTTCTGTCCACTGAAACAATTCAAAAACAATTCCTACTACCACAACCACGATAAATACATATTTCTAGCACAGTATATTTCTATACTTTAGATGAAAACTAATCTGTTTATTCAAAATAGGTGGCCTGAGTGGTTCAGACGGTTGAGGCGCTGGTATTATTATTTTTTTTTTAATTTCCGAACTGGCCACTTAGGATCACACTACAATTAATTGTATATTTATCACAAGTTTCCTCTTCCTCCACTACTCCTTCATGAGGGCGCTATGCTGTTTCTTCTGTTCATCCGTCCAGGCTCTTCTCGTCTTCGCAGTTCTTTCGACTTGAAACCCTTCCAAATTTTGAATCATTGTCCGAAATGTTTTCTTGTCTATTGTTCACTCCACGTTAAAAAACAGTACTGCTCTTATGGACCTACAAGGAGTGAACACACCCCCCTCTGAGACACCCATAATTCCTCGTAATTAAGGGATATTATACTGTATCTACGCCTCTTCAGTGACACCTAGGCCATCTATGACAGCTAATGGTGAACCTGTTGAGGATCCAACCAGCCTTCGGGCTGAACCCAACATACATTACATATATACATTTTTTCTTCATAAACATATCCGCAGGGAGGAAGAAGAATGGCAAGAACAGCCATCTCTTCGTTGCTTTTCTTCACTTTCCTTCGTCTGTGTTGCTCTGGTAGTCCCTCACTCACCGACAGCTCAGTTCTGCGGTGAAGTCATCTACAGAATTTATTTGTTGCGTGTGTGATTTTAGGCCTTAAATCAGTGCTCACTTGTCTTGTGTTGAGTGAGAGTTGGTTGAATGTATATTGCATAGTATTTGTGTGTTCTATTATTTTCGTACTCTACAGAAGTTGTAACTTACGATTTTGGTGTTGTGGAGTGCAGAGGTATGTCATGGCATAAAGGAATTTGCCGTGTGTTTTAGTTGTGCTTGATTTTATTATTTAGCTGTTCTTTCTTAAGCGCATTCTAATTTTGCCATTTTTTTTTCTCACGACCGCATTGTTTTTGTAAGCAATACGACAGCACAGTAGTATCCCGCGTTGCCTGGGGAAATGTATTAAATACTAGTAAATGTAGCCCTCACCCCTCGATCCCATAAACAATATTATTTTTCTATTTTCTTCCCCCAATTTGCTTTACACTTCAATGCTGAGATTTTCTTTGTGTCGCAGTTTATCCCTGATTCTGTAGAAATCAAAAATAAATAGCTCCTGTAAACACCTCTTCCCTATTAGCCCATAAAAATAATATGCAGCTTAGTATCTTTCGGTTTTTATCTTGAACTTATGTACTGAATTTCACATATTTATGTGCCTCCGCTTACCCGTGATAGTGTTGAACAGAGCTGTTCGATATATGGCAACCCTGTTGTCATAAGAGCAATACTGTTTACTTAACACGGAATGAGCTATAGCATCTGAACTTCCTGTATGTTGGATTTCTCTAGATCTTTACGATATTCCTTAATCCAGGCTGTTGTATTTCTGTTCCACAGGTAGTCGAATAACTTTCTGGTTAATCTGGTTTTGTCCATTCTGTACAAATGTCCGAGAAATGATAACTTCCTCTCTTTCATGGTCTCTCAAATTTTCTCCACATTTTTGTAGACTGCATTTTTGTTCCTAAGTTTCCATCCAGTTTCAGTCTGGATTGGACCCAAGATTTTCTGTATTATTATTCTTTCTACGATCTCGAGCTTCTCCAATTTGTAATTCATCGAGAGGCATTCGCTGCCATACAGATATTCTGTTTTTACTACAGTGTTGTAATGCATTTCTTACTGTATATGTTTTTAGTCAATCTATAAGCTCTCTCAATTTTTGAGATACAGCAACTTTCTCTAGTTCGTCCTCTAGCATGATATGACCAAGGTATTTGAACGTTTTAACCCTCTGAATCCATCCAATCTCTGTTTCAAGGAAATGTGGTCCATGTTTTTTGTTCATCATGAACTTTTGTCTTCTCTTTCGAAATCCTAAGTCACGTCTTGCTAGCGATCTTTTCTACGAGGTTGATCTCTATGGCCGCTTCTTCTAGGTTTTCTGAAAGTTATTATTATTATTATTATTATTATTATTATTATTATTATTATTATTATTATTATTATTATTATTATTATGTTGAAATAAATATGCGCAGTGATTTAGGTACATTGTATGTTAAGACAGGTCTTCAAATTCTAAAGATAAATAATGCCCATTTTATATTAGAATGCCGTAATACAGACTTGAGTACAAGCGATGGGTCGTGCTTGATTGCGATCTCTTCCAATGCGGACTGATGTGACAAGGACCGCCGCTTTCATTTTTCACCGCTTGAAGGCGACTACGTCTGCTTTTCCATCCCACTCATCATCGGACTTTCCAAGCCTATACTAGACTTAACTAAAGTTGGCGTCTGACAGGTAAGGTTGGAGGGAGGAACACTGCTCGTGCCATTTCACGATGTTGCCACATTCCAGCATTCCTTTCTACATACTCTTACCCCTCGCTTCCGGCTCACTTGTTCCCTCCTTCATTCTGACCGCTATGATCTGTTGTAGACTACCTGACCAGGCGGTGTCGTCCCATTTTCGATCACTCTTATACAAACAATCAGGTTCTTATCAGTGACTGTGACAGGTTTGGCAACTCCCAGCAAGACGAGCTGCCCTGAAGTTTTATCTCCATGGCAACCGCAGTCGCCCCACCCTCGTTTCCATGGCAACCACACAGCCACTCCCTTTATCCCGCCTCGGCAGGCAGTAAACGGACCTCCCTCTAAGAAATGTCAGACGCCAACTCTTATTATTAGCAGTATAGTTCTAGTTCTATGCAATTATCGCACTGCGGGTCCGATGACCCATGCTGTTACGCACTACCTACTGTATATTAAGTATCTGCACTACAAAGAAACATGAAAACGGCAAGTGTCATCAGGCTCAGAATATTTTTAGTGTATATCTTCGAAGCAACAATATTTAGGAAAGTACTCTTAACTCTTTCTGCCCATTTTTTCCCCCTTTTGTCCTAAGGTGTACAATACTATAAAGAGTACATTACCACAAGTTTTCCAAGTTTTGAGCAACATTCCTCAACTGTAACAACTACGCCGCGAAAGAAAGGTTGGAACACTACACTACAATTCTACATGTCAGACAGGACTGGCTCGACTACCTGCAGCACGGTCATTTGCAAGTCAATAGCACTCAATTTCATTATCAAAACAACATAAATCTTTCCACTGGCCATTCTTTAAAAGCCAACTTAGCCGCTCTATTAATAAGGTCGTTTGGAGAATTAATTCAAGAGAAAGAAAACAAGAAAACGGGAATTTTACTATTTCTGTAGTCACAGGAAAATCGATTATACACCTTATAAGTATCTAATTCATCATCGTTCAAGGTAAGACCATGTCAGAACTGATATTACACTGCTTGGAATTATCATAACACGGTCTCTTCTCCCCAACATGGTTATGAATGATGTTACAATAACGGAATTCACGCGCCTAAGACAAACCCTAAGTCCCTTTATTGATTAGGTGAGATGAATTTGTATGGCAATATTTTACGACCGGATGCCCTTCCTGATGCCAATCTCAGCTTGGGAGCTAATGAAGATATGCGCTTGCATTCGGGAGATAGTGGCTTCGAATCGCACTGTCGGCAGCCCTAAAAATTATCTTTTCCGATTTCCGCACCAGGCAAATGCTGGGAATGTGCCTTAATGAAGGCCACGGTCGTTTCCTTCAAACTCCTAGCCCTTTCCTATTCCATCGTCGCCGTAAGACCTATCAGTGTCGGTGTGATGTAAAGCAACTTGAAAAAAAAAAGTTTTCAATAAAGATGACCCAGCTACAAATATTCCCAAGTTCCAGCTCTGCCACGAAATCTGAAAATTGGTACGAGAGCTGGAACGGGGTCCACTCTTCCTCAGGATGCCAAATAAGTAGAGGGGGGTTCGAATCCCACCTCAGTCATCCTCGAAGTGGTTTTCCGTGGCTTCCCACTTCTCCTGCAGCCAAATGCCGACATGGTACCTCACTTAAGGTCACGGCAGATTCCTTCTCTCTTCCTTGACTATCCCTTCCAATCTTCCCATCTCCCAACTACGCCTCTGTTTTAGCATTTCAGATGAGGCCGCGTGAGCAAGGTACTGGTCCTCCTTCCCAAGTGAATGCCTCGACCCAAAGTCTCACGCTCCACGACACTGCCCTTGAGGTGGCAGAGGTGGGATCTCTCGCTGAGTCCGAGGGAAAAACCAACCCTGGAGGGTAAAGAGATTAAGAAAGAAAGAAAGTCACCAGAATTCAGTTGGAAAAAATATTTTTAAATAGTTCGTTACTCATTTTACAACATTTTCCCTTAAATTAAAAGGCATGTTATTATCATTTCCAGTGATTTTTTTTTAGTCATCAACTGCCGCCCCCTAACTGTAAACAACGTGAGTCATACATTTTAAACAAACACTGTATCAACGCAATGAAATAACATTTCGTACCGTTCGTTTTGCTGCATACAGTACTTACTTGCTTCATATTTTTCTATAAATCTATCCTTTTGGAAAACATAAGTACTAATTTGTTTAAAAAATGTTGCCATATAATGAAACATGTTTTAAAATAGTATTCTCCCCGACTTAAATTTTGGTACTTATATCCTTCTTTAACACATGGCTCAGGCGGCAGCACGCCTGCCTATCACCGCTGCTTTCCGTGGTTCTAATCCCGGTCCATCCATGTGAGATTCGTGCTGGACAAAGCGGAGGCGGGACAGATTTTTTTGGGTACTCCGGTTTTCCCTGTCATCTTTCATTCCAGAAAAACTATCCAATATAATTTCATTCCGACTGCCAGTCATTAATCATAACCCCCAGAGGATTGCGGCAGGCTTCAGCAGCCGGCACAATTCCTATCCTCGCCGTTAGATGGGGGCTTCATTCATTCCATTCCTGACCCGGTCAAATGACTGGAAACAAGTTGTGGATTTTCATTTCATACCCTTCTTTAAATTACAATATTCAAACATGCATGATTACTCGCGTGTGGAAATTTGACCAAGGAATGTGCCATTTCATGAACAACCCTCAGACCGTGAGCGAGCGAGTGAAGCAGACACGTGGCTGCTGGTTGTGCTGCCCGGACCGCACAGCTCTCCAGGCTACAGCCACCGAGTGTACTGTGTTATGCTGGGAGTATTATAAACAGCACAGTAATGAGGCGACGTTGCCACGGCGACTGCAAGTGTCCTTACATGCAGGGCCGTATTCCTTTCCACACGCTCGAAGAGTCACAGTATCGTGTTGTACATCACAGCATATTCCAACTAATGAACACATTTGAAATCTCAAGCGGATTTCAGTATGCGCCAGGTAACTGAAAAATGTTACGAGAGGAATAGGCAGTTGTGTTTATGTTTCGTAGATCTAGAGAAAGCATATGCCAGGGTACCGAGGGAAAAGATGTTCGCTATACTGGGGGACTATGGAATTAAAGGTAATTATTAACATCACTCATAGGCATTTATGTTGACAATTGGGCTTCAGCGAGAATTGATGGTAGAATGAGTTCTTGGTTCAGGGTACTTACAGGGGTTAGACAAGGCTGTTCGTAGTTTACATGGATCATCTGTTGAAAGGTATAAAATGGCAGGGAGGGATTCACTTAAGTGGAAATGTAGTAAGCAGTTTGGCCTATGCTGACGACTTGGTCTTAATGGCAGACTGTGCAGAAAGCCTGCAGTCTTAATATCTTGGAACTTGAAAATAAGTGCAATGAGTATGGTATGAAAATTAGCCTCTCGAAGACTAAATTGATGTCAGTAGGTAAGAAATCCAACAGAATTGAATGTCGGATTGGTGATACAAAGCTAGAGCAGGTCGATAATTTCAAGTATTTAGGTTGTGTGTTCTCCCAGGATGGTAATATAGTGAGACTGAATCAAGGTGTCGTAAAGCTAATGCAGTGAGCTCGCAGTTGCGATCAGCAGTATTCTGTAAGAAGGAAGTCAGCTCCCAGACGAAACTATCTTTATATCGGTCTGTTTTCAGACCAACTTTGCTTTACGGGAGCGAAAGCTGGGTGGACTCAGGATATCTTATTCATAAGTTAGAAGTAACAGACATGAAAGTAACAAGAATGATTGCTGGTACATACAGGTGGGAACAATGGCAGGAGGGTACTCGGAATGAGAAGATAAAGGCTAATTTAGGAATGAACTCGATGGATGAAGCTGTACGCATAAACGGCTTCGGTGGTGGGGTCATGTGAGGCGAATGGAGGAGGATAGGTTACCTAGAAGAATAATGGACTCTGGTATGGAGGGTAAGAGAAGTAGAGGGAGACCAAAACTGACGATGGTTAGACTAGGTTTCTAACGATTTAAAGATAAGAGGTATAGAACTAAATGAGGCCACAGCACTAGTTGCAAATCGAGGATTGTGGCGACGTTTAGTAAATTCACAGAGGCTTGCAGACTGATCGCTGAAAGGCATAACAGTCTATAATGATAATGTATGTATATGTATAATAATAATATAAGGAACATAACAGATACCGGTATGAGGAAGATCAGAAGCTCTAAATTTGTAATAATTTTTGTAGACTTTAAAAAGGCTTATGATTCAATTGATAGGAAAATCTCTGAGATTTTAAAGGAACTTGGACTTGATAACAAAACAATTGAAATAATTAAAGTAACAAACACAACATCCAAAGTAAATTTTTTGGGAGAACTCTCAAAACCATTATTTTGCAATAAGAACAGGTGTACGACAGGGAGATGCTTTGTGTTGTGCTTTGTGATGCTCTTCAATTGTGCATTAAATAACGTAGTTCGAGAATGGAGGAAACCCATCAATACTAAAGGTGTTCAACTAGGAAGAAATCCAAATAAAATCATTATAGATTGTTTAGCTTTTGCAGATGACATGCCGCTAATTACAGACACACTGGATAATGCTCGAGAACAAATAAGAAAATTACAGAAACAAGCGGCCAAAATAGGATTGCAAATATCATTTGAAAAAGCAAACTTCATGACAAACATCATTAATGCCCCTCAAAATACCACAATTAACAATAACATAATATCTCGGACAGATTGCCTTAAATACTTGGGAGAATGGATAACAAACAACACAGAGGAAAAGAGTAAATAGAATGGAAATGACTAAAAATATATACAATAAGAAATCTCTATCCTGGAACTTGAAATTAAAACATTATCAAACAGTGGCCCGGCCAGAAATTTTATATGCAGAAGAAACTTTTCAACTTACAAGAATTGGGGATCTTGAAAAATTACAAAAGTTTGAAGGAAGAATTTTGAGAAAAATACTAGGACCTATAAGAAACAGAAAATCAGAATTTAGACTATGATCAACAGAAAGCAATATTTAAGAGTTGAAAAACTGACAACTGTAATGAGCAAAACAAGACTCCAGCGTTTTGGACACATTTATAGAATGAATAACAATAGATTAACTAAACAAACCTTCAACTTATTGAACAGTTACAAATCCAAGCCAACGTGATTCACTGAAATTGAAAAGGATATGAAAAACGCTGGAATTAAAATAGATACGACGTAAAGCAGAACACGTTTTAGAGAAAGAAATTAACAACTGGAAGAAAATGGACTCAAGAGGAAAAGGAACAACATACTAAGAAAACTGAAAGAAGTTTGGAAACGAAGAAAGTTAAATGCAAAGAAACGTAACCAAAGTTGATTTATCGTACCCTCAAAAGGGTTATTCAAAGAAGAAAAAGAAGAATATATAATATTCAACAGGAAGGGACTCACGGACAAGCTCGAAATTAGGACCAGTCAAGGAAGGGAATGAATACAAAAGGCGACCCAAACAAGATCTCCACAAATACTATGAAAAAAAATGAAAAACATGGACAGGAAGACACGCCTAACATTTTATGGACACGTCTATGGGATGCATCATGCCAGATTGACCAACCAGCTTCTCGGTTACTGGCAAAAGAGGAAGACTAAGTCTCCATGGTTCATGGAAGTAAACAAAGATCTGCGAGAACTGGGAGGAACAGAAACAGACTTAAAAGACTGGACATCTCTCAGGGGTATGCTTAAACAAATGAGGTTCCAGGATAAAGGATCAAGAAGGAAGACAGGTACCCTCTGGACAAAGGAGAAGAAAGAACAACGCAACCAGAGGATGCGCAATTACTGGGCAAAAATTAGAACCCACCCCAAACGCAACAGTTGAATATCGTGGTCCTTAGATGGCCTATGCGAAATAATAATAATAATAATAATAATAATAATAATAATAATAATAATAAAAATAATAATAATAATAATAATCCCCAAACCATCGAAATTAACCAATGACACTGATCCGGCCGGGAATCGAACCCGGGAACCCTTGGACCAACGGACAGCACTCTAACCATTTAGCCATGGAGCCGGACATTTACAGAATTTCAACCTGCAAGGATACGTCGCACTGACCATGCGGCAACTCATAACTTGCAGGACTTCGGTCTTCTGAGTAGCGGTCGCTTGGTAGGCCAGGACCAATCACGGTTGTAGCTGGCGCGATGAGTTTCTTTTTATAGCATTATAAAAATGCACATTATGGCTTGAATTCATCTCCTCAAGAGTAGCAGACCCCGTCACCAGAATATTTTATATTTTAAAAAAGGGAAGCTTGTAGTATTACATCACTGTTGATATCGTGAGCTACAGGACCTCCAGTCTTACGCGGAATCGGAACCACAGGAAAGTGCCCCTTCGTATAAAAAACCACATGCAGTAGATTTTTAAATGAAGATTGAAGGAATGGAGGAAGAATACGAATTTTGTCAGAAATGTGCATAATGAAAAAGACGCATTGTTGACCCTCTTAATGGAGATTCTAGGAACTCCATAGAAGTGAAACAACAACAACAACATTCAGTCTAACTTGATCATAAAATTGCATTACATAAATTAGAATTAGCAGGCATTAGAAGTACTGCACTGGATTGGTTTACTGATTACCTCTCTAATATGGACCAGTTTGTAACTTGTAATAATACTCAGAGTAATGTAACTGCGATCTCAATTGGTGTGCCTCAGGGTTCTGTGCTGGGGTTTGTAATGTTTCTTATCTTCTTTAATGATATTTTTCACCTTAGGTTAAATAGAAGACTATCTATTTTTGCTGACGACACTAATATTTTCTATGCAGGCTCTATCAATCATGAACTTGAACAAAATATGAAGCAGGATATCTTATTACTTGACACATGGATTAATTCCAACTGATTAACTATTGACCTAACAAAAACAAACTGCATAACTTTTCATAAACTAGTATATGCATTAAATTTGGATATAAATTTCCTTTTCTTCAATCATAGCGTGATGAGAGCGCAGAGTACTAAATTCTTAGGAATAATTATAGATGAAAAACGGCCGATTAATCAGGTGGAGACTATTTGTAATAAAATTATCCCTGTGATTGGTATCCTTAGTATTGAGATATAAATTCTCTCGTGGGTTGTTGAGCGGTATTTACTATGCTCTTATTGAAAGCTACATCTCTTATGTGATACATGTCTAGGCATGAAATAATAAATAATTTTTTTGAAAAGGTAGAGCTCCTTAGGAAGAGAGCAGCAAAAATAACTTTCAAATCGCCCATTCTGACAGCGACTAAAGATTTGTATAAGCATTGTAATATGTTACCACTTTCAAATCTCCGTATACAGGCATCTATAATTATGATCTATAAAATTCAAAATAAATTAGTCCGCTCAATCACATCAATAATTACAAATTCACAGATTCATAATTATGAAACAAGAATTATTTATAACATTCACTACAGTCAGATTCATTATAATATTTATGGTCAAAATTCTGTTTGACACTTTTCTGTAACTACGTGTTACAAAAAGTACCAACTTTATTCATGAAATGGTATGATATGTTTATGAAGCTTTGTCCTGTCTTATCTATTACATCGTGATACATTATGTATTTACTCTATTTTGCTTTGTAATTACATTGTGAATATAGCCGCCATTGTAATTGTAACTGATCTGTATTGCACCAAGAACAGCCTTGGCTCAAGGTGCCTAAACTGAAATAAAATGAAATAAAATAAAAATGAACTTGATTTCCTTGCTCCTTACATATTTAGATGGAAAAATGCCTAACATCAAAACCACAATGGATATATCAGTACAATGCACTACCTGTTGGCAGGGAGAACTTAAGACGGTAGTTAGACCGCTTTAACTGCACGCGTCTTGTCTCGTCTTCCGCGAAACATTTAGTGAGGAATGCGTGTGGCACGAGCAGGCGAGCGTGCGTGAACACGCGTTAAGACTGGAGGGCGCCACAAACGTAATGAACGCACTTCCTCTCAGAAGAACGCGGGAAGGGATCATAAAAAAGAAAAGGCACAATCGTCTCCCCGATAACCTTACGGCTAAGTGCCAAGGTCGCAACAAGGTATAATCCAGAGACAACACCTACTGAGCTGTGGGCTATACGAAGCACCACGGACTATAAAATGCGGGTTAATCCAAGAGAAATACCCATCGGAAGAATACACAGCACATCTCCTGCTTCAAAATACTAGCCAATTAGAGAAAACATTATTTCTTTAGAGAGATGAGTTTCGGGCAATTTCGACATGACCACACTCTGCCGTTTCACTCAACAGGCCTGGTCAAGAGCATAGGGAGTGATGGGGGAGGGGTAGAGGGCGGCGCAGCATTCTATTATACAAATTAGAATTTAAAAGTAGTCTAAATAAATTAAATTATAAATACCAAGAGATAAAACTGGATTAAAAGCTATTTGAAAATACTCCTGAGCCTCCACTCTGAATGTTAGTGTGCAAGAACAACGCATGAATCTCACTAATTATTCTGCATTAAAAAGCAAATGGAAGGAATTGTCTTTGTTGGAGATCTAGATGCATGTTGGCAAAGAATTTCAAACTTTGAGTCAAAAAAGCTGTGAACAACATGTTGATTCATTTTACAAGAACTTACTTATGTAAAACAAGCTCTTCTTTGACAGCAATGAGATCCAGTATCATTCATGGGTGAATACTGCAAAAGAACTGCCAGTTCTGATACTGCACTGTGTTTTGCTAAACTTTGTTCCAAAAACAGGCCCATTCGTATTTAAATATTTAAGTAGTTTTTCATCTGAATCTTCCTCTTCTACAGCATTTCCCACATCTGTGGAGTCATGGGCGCGAACTGCGTAGCGCATGTGGATTCTGCCCTTCCTGACTCCAAATTTATATGGACGGATGTAAACACTATTGAGTGTTTCTGTGGTGGTTGGTAGTGCAGTATGTTGTCTGAATATGTGTGTTGGAACAAACACAACAACGCAGTCCCCAAGCCAGAAGAATTAATCAAACACGATTAAAATCCCCGACCTGGCCGGGAATCGAACCCGGGACCCTCTGAACCGAAGGTCTCAACGCTGACCATTCAGCCAATGAATCGAACAGTTCTGAATCTCAACCAAAAGTCTCAGTTTATCCGAAATAAGAAAGTGAGTACCTACAGAAATAGTTTACGGCATAAATAGGATCGAATTCTGAATCTATTATAAGTGTAAGTAATGGAAATTGACAGAGATGGTCGCGCCGTGAGAGCGGCTCCGGTACAACGGATTGCGACAGTACTGAAGTATCAGAAGTTGATATACGATGAGATCCAAGTTTCGAAATTTCCTATAATTCATTTATAAACTTCAACTGATGCACATCCCCGATTCACAAGGGGACGTTTCGGACAAACACCTGCGTTACGGGATGATATACACTTTTCTACTAAGTAGGGCAAATAGCGAAGTTCATGGCCTGCAGAACTCCATCAAGGTTCACTTCAAAGTAGGATCAGGACCGCTCAATTGCAATTTGCATGCTCAACGCTCTGATATTCATCAGCGCAAGTACTCCCCATTGAGGTCCGTGCACTTGACAATGTAGTACTGTTATCTCTATGACGTAAGTGTCGGAGACAGACGAGGACACATGTTATTATGCATGACTACAAAACTGACGCTGCTATATAGGCAGTGCAATGACCTGCATTAATAAAGTGAACTTGTGCGTCATACACGCTGAACTGCACTCTCGAGTGCATCTAAGCCCAGTTCAATGTCATTAGTCTCCTCGATTGCTCTCAGTGTTGTCACTTGCGGCAATCCCTCACTCGACAAAGTTTCTATCTAAAACGTGAATGACGTACAGAGCAACCCACATTTAAAAAAATTCACATCACAGGTTCAAATTCCAATAATCACCTTTCGACATCATATTTTACGTACGCCATTTGGGAATAAACTCAATAAATTAAATAAATAAATAAAATAAATAAATAAATAAATAAATAAATAAATAAAAACAAAATAAATAAATAAATAAATAAATAAATTAAATAAATAAATAAATCTTCCTTTTCTCTTTTCTCCCACTGGACGCACACCAAAATCATTTCCAGAAAACAGGATGAAACAACAGTTCCCCTCTACACACACGATGTGGCACAAAAGGCTGCACCGAGCTCGATAGCTGCAGTCGCTTAAGTGCGGCCAGTGTCCAGTATGCGGGAGATAGTAGGTTCGAACCCCACTGTCGGCAGCCCTGAAAATGGTTTTCCGTGGTTTCCCATTTTCACACCAGGTAAATGCTGGGGCTGTACCTTAATTAAGGCCACGGCCGCTTCCTTCCCAGTCCTAGCCCTTCCCTGTCCCATCGTCGCCATAAGACCTATCTGTGTCGGTGCGACGTAAAACAACTAGCAAAAAAGGCTGCAATTTTGAAGACCTGGAACATCGTCAGAATATTCCTGAATGCTCAGTATGGACCATGAATTCAACAGCCTGCAACCTCTAAAATGAACAGAATAATGAAGGCGTACATTGTAAAGATATGTCAATTATGATTAAGCTCTATTCCTTATATGTAAAATATCGAAATACGTGCGATAATACCAACTATAGAGTTGTGAAATAACTAGTAATAATAATATGGAAATATTGCTCAAGTAGACAAAATTAAGTATCTAGGTGAAATTATTGAACCAACAGTGTTAAATACGAATGCTAACAAAAGGAAGAATTGAAAAACTTCCAAGATAATACAATATTACTTGGAACAGATACAATAAAATAACTATATCGAAAAAGGCAAAACTACGACATTATATCACAGTAGTTAAAAGCAAACAAAACCAAACCCCATGGCGCAGCAGCCGCGAAGCGCCATGGCCTACCAAACGACCGCTGCTCAGCCCGATCGCCTGCAGATTACGAGGTGTCGTGTGGTCAGCACAACGGATCCTCTCAGCCGTTATTCTTGGCTTTCTAGACCGGGACCACCATCTCACCGTCCGGTAGTTCCTCAATTGTAATCACGTAGGCTGAGTGGATCTCGAACCAGTCCTCAGATGCAGGTAAAAAGCCCTGACCTGGCCGGAAATCGAACCCGGGGTCTCCGGGTAAGAGGCAGGCACGCTACACCTACACCGCAGGGCCGCCATACAGTAGTTAAAACAGAAGCACTTTATGCATCTGAAACTATTATAATTGGTGGCAGAGCTCGAATAAAGATGATCGAAAAACAAGAAAGGAAAAACGTCAGGGAAATCTTAGGACCAAAGTGCGAACATGGAATTTGGTTGAAAAGGAAATCACATGAAATCTATAAAGTTACAGAAAAAATCGTAGATACAGTCAGGAAACGACGAATACTATTTTATGGTCAGATACAGAATGGATAATAACAGGCTCACAAAAAATTAATCTTAGCCTTATCAATGAAAAACCGGCCCCGTGGTGTAGGGGTAGCCCGTCTGCGTCTTACCCGGAGGCCCCGGGTTCGATTCCCGGCCAGGCCAGGGATTTTTACTTGGATCTGAGGGGTGGTTCGAAGGTTCCCTCAGCCTACGAGGTTACGACTGAGGAGCTATCTGACGGTTAGATGGTGGCCTCGGTTAAGAAAGCCGAAAATAACGGCAGAGAGGATTCGTCGTTCTGACTACACGCCATCTCATAATCTGCAGGCCTCCGGGCTGATCAGCGGTCGCTTGGTAGGCCAAGGCCCTTTGGGGCTGTTGCGCCGTGGGGATTGGGTTTTTATCAATAAAATTCACAATAATTTGCTAAAAGAAATCAGTGAAAACCTAAATGAAATCGGCATTAATGAAGAATCCATTCAAGATAGAATAAAATTCAAAATCTTAATTCACAAACACAAATTTTCTGTAAAGCCCGTTGTAAAATAATAATAATAATAATAATAATAATAATAATATTAATAATAATAATAATAATAATAATAATAATAATAAATTTATACTGTACCAACCCGAGTGCCTGAAAGGAATAATTTTACTCAGAGGAATAAATTGTAGTTTTATTTCTGACTAATTGCCTTGTAAATCCAAATAAAGACCGCCTCAGTGGTGTAGAGGTTAGTGTGATTGGTGCCACCCCCGGAGGCCCGGGTTCGATTCCCGGCTCTGCCACGAAATTTGAAAAGTGGTACGAGGGCTGGAACGGGGTCCACTCAGTCTCGGGAGGACAACTGAGTAGAGGTGGGTTCGATTCCCACCTCAGCCATCCTCGAAGTGGTTTTTCGTGGTTTCCCACTTCTCCTCCAGGCAAATGCTGGGATGGTACCTAACTTATGACCACGGCCAATTCCTTCCCTCTTTCTTGTCTATCCCTTCCAGTCTTCCCATCTCCCACAAGGCCCCTGTTTGGAACAGCAGGTGAGGCCGCCTGGGGGAGGTACTGGTCCTCCTCAGTTGTATCCCCGACCCAGTGTCTCACGCTCCATGACACTGCCCTTGAGGCGGTAGAGGTGGGAACCCTAGCTGAGTCCGAGGGAAAAGCCAACCCTGGAGGGTAAACAAATTAAGGAGAAGAAGATATCCAAATAAAATGTAATTACAAAGTATATGGAAACAACTGGGTTTAGTGAAGTGAATAAAAAAGAATTTATTTACGTCGCACCAACACAGATATGTCTTAAGGGGACGATGGGATAGGTAATTGCTAGGAGTGGGAAGGAAACGATCATAGCCTTAATTAAGGTATAGCCCAGCATTTGCCTGGTGTGAAAATGGGAAACCACGGAAAACCATCTTCAGGGCTGCCGACAGTGGGGTTCGAAACCCTAAGCCGCGCGACCACTAGCTCGGTGAACTGAATAGACTATGTTTATTTAATACATAATGCCTTTTTTAATGAACACAAATTATATTCACTTGAAAACGAAATTCGTTTCTTCAATATTGTAAGCCGGACTGCGATTTTTGTTCACTCCACGTTCATTACACACGAAGATGCAATGGTGTTATACGGTTGCCAGTGTGGCGCACAGTCCCATTATCCAGAGATTGGTGGCCAAATGTTTCCACAACAGCTAGTACGGCTGTATCTTCAGTACCACGCTCCACGCTGAGCGATGTCGGTAAAATCATTCAATCCATTTCATTTCGTCTCTTCCGTGTTATATGTGCTTTGCTTGCAACGTCATCCGTAAAGTGGACAAAGCACGAGAAACAGTTGTGGTCGATGTCCGTACAGTGGACGGACCATTTAACCGAAACAACACCCACATTACTGTAAAGGGCTCTAAAGGGAGATCAACTTTAACTGGAAAAGCCTTGCAGCAAGCCACAGCAGTAATCTCTCTTAAGACTCCCAACATTAAGGGAACAAAGATTTCTATTTCATTCAACTAGGGGACATTCTTAACAACACCGCTGCATTCTTGTAAGGTCTGGCTACTTTCTCAAATCTTCCCCCAAAGTTTCTGAAAGTGTTCAGAATGGATGAGTTAAATGAAATACATTTATTTTTTATTGTTATTAACAAAGTCATCGTAATTGGGAAATATCCCGGTGGCAATGGTCACTTAAGTAGTATGATAATAAGGTAAAGTTGAAACATAATTACACAACAACAACAACCAAAACAAAAGTACAGCAAGCAGCTCCGCGGAAAGAAAATATTACAAGAAATACTACTTGTTTAACATTCTAAATCCAGCACCATCATATACAAATTCGCACACAAATATTATTTCCAGTGCTTGACACTACGGCATACAATACTGTACGTATTCAACCAACAGTAGAGGAGTTTTTATTTATGTATTTATTTAGCGCACGGCTTTTATTTGCTAGTGGCTTTACGTCGCACCGACACAGATAGGTCTTATGGTGCCGATGGGATAGGAAAGGCCTAGAAATTGGAAGGAAGCGGCCGTGGCCTTAATTAAGGTACAGCCCCAGCATTTGCCTGGTGTGAAAATATGTAGCCGATAATTTGACAAATCTGCCAGTTTTTTACCAGTCAGTTCAAAAGTGTTATGAAACACACATTTGTAAAATTGTAAACAAGTACAAAACTGTCAGAGAATTTGTAAGTTGAGAATTTCCTGTCACCTGAATTGTCAGTGAATTTGTACGTTGAGAATTTCCTGTCACCTGTAAAATTGTAAATTTTATGAAATAGGGCCCAGGTCTTTCTATCTGACGCCCACGGGTAACCAGCGGGTCTGGATGTGACGTGGTGGTGGTGGTGGTGGTGTATATGATGAAGATGATGTAGGGAAAGGGTGAAACTCGGAGTCGGCACATAGCCTACTAAAACCAAACCCCACGACACTTAGCGCCCTTGAAAGGGCCTTGGCCTGCCAACCGACCGCTGCTCAGGCCAAAGGCCTGCAGATTTCGAGGGGTCGTGTGGTCAGCACGACGCATCCACTCGGCCGTTATTCTTGTCTTCCAAGAACGGGGCCGCTATCTCACCGTCAGACAGCTCCTCAATTCTGTTCACGTAGGCTGAGTGGACCTCGAACCAGCCCTCAGGTCCACAGAAAAATCACTGAACTGACCGCGAATCGAATTCGGGGCCTCCGGGCGAGAGGCAGGTACGCTAACTCTACACCACGGGGCCGGCTTACATAGCCTACTCCCGTCCAATAACACCAAAGGGTCTGCTCAATACTTAACGTCACCATCGGACGGACGAATCAACATCAACAGCATATGAACATTACAATTTGGTGACCGTAATTGTAGCCTATACCACCAGCTCTCCTTCCTTGCTGAGCAGCAATCTGACGGTCATATTATTTTCTACCAAGGGGACTCGAACCGGCTAACCACGGTGTCAGACCATAACGATCATAGCCACCAGGCGGACACTGTAGAGCAGGGCCTCTCAAACGCCCAAAATCTCACGCGTGCAGATAGAGGCGCAAGAGCTCCGTGCACTGTGCATCGCTGCCGCTCGGCATGGCTCGGATCAACGCTTCGTCTCTGGGCTACTCGGCTAAGCTCGGCTCAACTCGCCTATACTCGGCTCAAGTCAGCCCGGATTTGGAGCGCTACGGCGCAAGTGGGGCAGAGGGAGACAGGCGGAGCGAGCGAGACAGGCGTGAGGAAAGAGAGAGTAAGCGCTATTGCTCCAAATCGAAGAGTGGGGGGTCTGCACTCTGGTCAACCAAGCCAAGTCGTCTTTTGCACCGTGCACAGTGCATGCACCACGCGCATGCACCCTGAGAGGCCCTGCTGTAGAGGAATACGAAGGGACAATAATGAGATTAACAAGTACTTGATGAAATGAAATGTCGTATGGCTTTTAGTGCCGGGATATCCCAGGAAGGGTTCGGCTCGCCAGGTGCAGGTCTTTCTATTTGACACCCGTAGGTGACCTGCGCGTCGTGATGAGGATGAAATGATGATGAAGACAACACATACACCCAGCCCCCGTGCCATTGGAATTAACCAATTAAGGTTAAAATCCCCGACCCGGCCGGGAATCGAACCCGGGACCCTCTGAACCAAAGGCCAGTATGCTGACCGTTCAGCCAACGAGTCGGACAAGTACTTGATAAGAAGTTTTATTCTAAAAAATAGCATCAAAATCAGAAATGGGCGGACAAAGGAAAGAAGACAAAAGTGTAACTTAAGCCTGAAAGTCGCTGGAATTTTGGAAACATGCATCCGAACCCACCGTCAGTATTCTTGAAGATGGCCTTTCCTGGTGTCCTCAGCAAAACGCTCGGGCTATACCTTAATGAAGGACGGGATTATTTTCTGAGAACAGTATTCGGTGTCACATTCGTAAAAGATCAGTTCATGAATGTGGGCGATGCCGTGTGGGAGTGATTGTGAATGAGGGTGTATACAGGGGTTATAAGTGAGGGTACAAATGAGTAGGTCTTCTTAATCTAATATGTATATAATAAATCAAGATAATTTATCCTAAGAGTACAGTATTTGGAATGTAAATTTAAAATTTTCTACGTATATGTAAATATTCAGTAGGGCCTCCGTGGCTCAGGCGGCAGCGCGCCGGCCTCTCACCACTGGGTTCCGTGGTTCATATCCCGGTCACTCCATGTGAGATTTGTGCTGGACAAAGCGGAGGCGGGACAGGTTTTTCTCCGGGTTCTCCGGTTTTTCCCTGTCATCATCTCATTCCAGCAACACCCTCCAATATCATTTCATTTCATCTGTCAGTCATTAATCATTGCCCCAGAGGAGTGCGACAGGCTTCGGCAGCCGGCACAATTTCTATCCTTGCCGCTAGGTGGGGTCTTCATTCATTCCATCCCTGACCCGGTCGAATGAGTGAAAACAGGCTGTGGATTTTCATTTTATATGTAAATATTCAGTAAAATTTATATAAAGAAACATGTGGGGATGGAGGCACTTCCGTGCGTGTGGGGCTTGTCCTTTAGTGTTCAGCAGTTTAGGTGTGAGAGACATCAATCGGCAAAGGCCAACCAAGACCGATAGAGCGACGACGTTTTCTTCCTAATGTCTCACATCGGCATATCGTCGTTACCAGGACAAAACCTCGTATGTGATCATATTTTCAGAGATATACTGATCCGCAGCATATACATTATGAAGAGCGAGATGTCTCTTGACAATATTCACACAATATTGCACCTTAGATGACAGGACCTTACCGGGCAAAGTTCTAATCTAAACTACTTCACATAGGAGGTTGTGTCCCGGCAGCGAAGATGTACAATTTGCTTTACGTCGCATCGACACAGATCTTATGGCGACGACGGGACAGGAAAGGGATAGGAGTGGGAAGGAAGCGGCCGTGGCCTTAATTAAGGTATAGCCCCAGCAGTTGCCTGGTGTGAAAATGGGAAACCACGGAAAACCATCTTCAGAGATGGGGACAGTGAGGTTTGAACGCACTATCACCCGCATGCACGCTCACAGATGCGCGGTCCTAACCGCCCGGTCTTTGGTTGGTTAAACACTCCGTTGCATATATTAATTATTGTCCTGTGCCCATCTTGGCAACTGACAAAACCCACTGATCTAAGACGTCAGAGATGCGTAACATAGAGCCCCTCGAAAGGAGTGTGTACCCGCGTATCAGGGACACTGCTTCCTGTCATATCAGTAGCATGCAGCGAAGGAGTTTTCACCGTTCTGTAGATAGTCATGAAATTAATTAATTTTAACAAATGACAGTGGCTGTTCACTCGGGCTGTATGGAAAATTTCGCACGTAATCTGTTATTTAAAAGTAAATATATTTAGGAGGCGGGGTGGGTCGATCCCTGGGATTGGAAATGGACTCCCTTTTCTATGTTTACCGTGCACTTCATGCTGACGGGACATCGTATACCTCCACCTATCAATCAATAAGGGCATTTTCTGATCACGTTACGTCATATTCCACAATACCGACCAAACTTTGTATGTGCGAGATAATGCCAAGACCTTTACGATGCAGGCTGCATAAAGGGCGCGCGCATGCTGCTGTCTTTATCTCCAACAGGAACCAACTTAGTGTAACTACTATCCCATCCGTGCACGCAACTTCCTTGTTTTATGCTTATAATAAATTACAATTTATGTGTTGCTTTCCTCCTATTTAATGTCCGGGAAACCCACAGAATGTTCCTTAAGAAAATCCTATAGTTCCCATTAGCATAATAAAGACCACATTCGTGTTACAAACGACATACCAACTTACATTAAAGTCAGGAGGGAAAAGATGAACCCCCTCACAAACTTGTAGGAAAGATCTACAAACTGAGAAACAACAAGCAAATTCATACCTTTTCTTGTTTCCACAAAGAGGCTCACAACTGCGTGAGGCAGTTAAGTCCCCTAGTGACTTCGGGATTGATTCTATTTCTCTGGGTCAGGATGCTAATCTTCATCGTTTTTCCTTTTGTTAACAACATAAAATTCCCCGAGGTGTCATGACAGTTCTCTTTTTCTCCCCACAAAGGAAATAATATACGTACATACATACATACATACATACATACATACATACATACATACATACATACATACATACATATATACATACATACATTATCATTATAGCCTTTCAGCGTTCAATCAATCAATCAATCAATCAATCAATCAATCAATACTGATCTGCATTTAGGGCAGTCGCCCAGGTGGCAGATTCCCTATCTGTTGCTTTCCTAGCCTTTTCCGAAATGATTTCAAAGAAATTGGAAATTTATTGAACATCTCCCTTGGTAAGTTATTCCAATCCCTAACTCCCCTTCCTATAAATGAATATTTGCCCCAGTTTGTCCTCTTGAATTCCAACTTTATCTTCATATTGTGATCTTTCCTACTTTTATAGACGCCATTCAAACCTATTCGTCTACTAATGTCATTCCACGCCATCTCTCCGCTGACAGCTCGGAACATACCACTTAGTCGAGCAGCTCTTCTTCTTTCTCTCAATTCTTCCCAACCCAAACATTGCAACATTTTTGTAACGCTACTCTTTTGTCGGAAATCACCCAGAACAAATCGAGCTGCTTTTCTTTGGATTTTTTCCAGTTCTTGAATCAGGTAATCTTGGTGAGGGTCCCATACACTGGAACCATACTCTAGTTGGGGTCTTACCAGAGACTTATATGCACTCTCCTTTACATCCTTACTACAACCCCTAAACACCCTCATAACCATGTGCAGAGATCGGTACCCTTTATTTACAATCCCATTTATGTGATTACCCCAGTGAAGATCTTTCCTTATATTAACACCTAGATACTTACAATGATCCCCAAAAGGAACTTTCACCCCATCAACGCAGTAATTAAAACTGAGAGGACTTTTCCTATTTGTAAAACTCACAACCTGACTTTTAGCCCCGTTTATCAACATACCATTGCCTGCTGTCCATCTCACAATATTTTCGAGGTCACGTTGCAGTTGCTCACAATCTTGTAACTTATTTATCACTCTATAGAGAATAACATCATCCGCAAAAAGCCTTACCTCCGATTCCACTCCTTTACTCATATCATTTATATATATAAGAAAACATAAAGGTCCGATAACACTGCCCTGAGGAACTCCCCTCTCAACTATTACAGGCTCAGACAAAGCTTCACCTACTCTAACTCTCTGAGATCTATTTTCTAGAAATATAGCAACCCATTCAGTCACTCTTTTGTCTAGTCCAATTGCACTCAGTTTTGCCAGTAGTCTCCCATGATCCACCCTATCAAATGCTTTAGACATGTCAATCGCGATACAGTCCATTTGACCTCCAGAATCCAAGATATCTGCTATATCTTGCTGGAATCCTACAAGTTGAGCTTCAGTGGAATAACCTTTCCTAAAACCGAATTGCCTTCTATCGAACCAGTTATTAATTTCACAAACATGTCGAATATAATCAGAAAGAATGCCTTCCCAAAGCTTACATACAATGCATGTCAAACTTACTGGCTTGTAATTTTCAGCTTTATGTCTATCACCCTTTCCTTTATACACAGGGGCTACTATAGCAACTCTCCATTCATCTGGTATAGCTCCTTCGGCCAAACAATATCAAATAAGTACTTCAGATATGGTACTATATCCCAACCCATTGTCTTTAGTATATCCCCAGAAATCTGATCAATTCCAGCCGCTTTTCTAGTTTTCAACTTTTGTATCTTATTGTAAATGTCATTGTTATCATACGTAAATTTTATTACTTCTTTGGCCTTAGTCTCTTCCTCTATCTCGACATTATCCTTGTAACCAACAATCTTTACATACTGCTGACTGAATACTTCTGCCTTTTGAAGATCCTCACATACACACTCCCCTTGTTCATTAATTATTCCTGGAATGTCCTCCTTGGAACCTGTTTCTGCCTTAAAATACCTGTACATACCCTTCCATTTTTCACTAAAATTCGTATGACTGCCAATTATGCTTGCCATCATGTTATCCTTAGCTGCCTTCTTTGCTAGATTCAATTTTCTAGTAAGTTCCTTCAATTTCTCCTTACTTCCACAGCCATTTCTAACTCTATTTCTTTCCAGTCTGCACCTCCTTCTTAGTCTCTTTATTTCTCTATTATAATAAGGTGGGTCTTTACCATTCCTTACCACCCTTAAAGGTACAAACCTGTTTTCGCATTCCTCAACAATTTCTTTAAACCCATCCCAGAGTCCGTTTACATTTTTATTTACCGTTTTCCACCGATCATAGTTACTTTTTAGAAACTGTCTCATACCTGCTTTATCAACCATATGGTACTGCCTAACAGTCCTACGTTTAAGACCTTCCTCTCTATCGCATTTATTTTTAACTACCACAAAAACAGCTTCATGATCACTAATACCATCTATTACTTCAGTTTCCCTATAGAGCTCATCTGGTTTTATCAGCACCACATCCAAAATATTTTTCCGTCTGGTTGGTTCCATCACTTTCTGAATCAGCTGTCCTTCCCATATTAACTTATTTGCCATTTGTTGGTCATGCTTCCTGTCGTTCGCATTTCCTTCCCAATTGACATCTGGCAAATTCAGATCTCCCGCTACAATCACATTTCTTTCCATGTCGTTTCCCACATAGCTGACTATCCTATCAAATAATTCCGAATCCGCATCAGTGCTACCCTTTCCCGATCTGTACACTCCAAATATATCAAGTTGCCTATTATCTTTAGAAATGAGCCTTACACCTAGAATTTCATGTGTCTCATCTTTAACTTTTTCGTAGCTTACAAATTCTTCTTTCACCAGAATGAAAACTCCCCCTCCCACCTTTCCTATCCTATCTCTACGATACACACTCCAGTGCCGTGAGAAAATTTCTGCATCCATTATATCATTTCTCAGCCATGATTCAACTCCTATTACAATATCTGGTAAATATATATCTATTAAATTACTTAATTCTATTCCTTTCTTTACAATACTTCTACAGTTCAACACTAACAATTTTATGTCATCCCTACTTGATTTCCAGTTCCCTGTTCCCTTATCACCGCTCCCTAGGCCATCCCGTTTCCCTGAATGTACCTCCCTATTACCCTTCCAAACAAATTTCCTAACTTATACGTACCACTGCGGTTTAAATGAAGGCCATCCGAGCGCAGATCCCTTTCTCCTACCCACCCATTAGGATCTAGAAATTTCACTCCCAGTTTCCCACATACCCACTCCATAGTCTCATTTAAATCCCCAATCACCCTCCAGTCAGTATCCCTCCTACACAGTATTCCACTAATAACAATCTCCGCTTTCTTAAACTTCACCCGTGCTGCATTTACCAGATCCCACACATCTCCAACTATGTTGGTACTTATATCAGCTTGCCTTACATTGTTGGTACCAACGTGAAACACTACCACCTTCTCCTTCCCCTCCTCCCTCTCTTCTACTTTCCTCAACATCTGCCTCAACCTAATTCCTGGATAACATTCTACCCTGGTTCCCTTTCCTCCACACACTTTCCCCACGTGTCTAACGATGGAATCCCCCATGACCAGAGCCTCAACCCTACCCACCTCATTTGATCCCCTCCCCTCCTGGTCAGCCCTATCTTTCCTGATAGCTGCAGAAGCTACTTCCTCCTCCCTTTTCTCCTTCCCATGACCCCGTTCCACCTGTCTTTTCCTATCCTCTACTCTACATTTCCCTTTCCTACCTTTTCCCTTCCTCCTACTTCCACGCATCTCAGCAACAGTTCCCTGTCCCTCATCTTCCCTCTGTTGTTCTACCTGGAGTGACTCGTACCGATTTCGCACAGACACCTGTCCTGAATTCTGATCCTGAATTATTCTCCTAGGTAACCTATCCTCCTCCATTCGCCTCACATGACCCCACCACCGAAGCCGGTTTATGCGTACAGCTTCATCCATCGAGTTCATTCCTAAATTAGCCTTTATCTCCTCATTCCGAGTACCCTCCTGCCATTGTTCCCACCTGTTTGTACCAGCAATCATTCTTGCTACTTTCATGTCTGTTACTTCTAACTTATGAATAAGATATCCTGAGTCCATCCAGCTTTCGCTCCCGTAAAGCAAAGTTGGTCTGAAAACAGACCGATGTAATGATAGTGGAAATAATATTATTAATAATAAAAATAATATGACCATGGTAGTTTAACAGACGGGGGAGGGCATATAGATTTCAATTCCGTCGCACCACTGATCGAACGAGGATGAAACAGGGTGCCTGTCGTCTGAAAGACAGTATCGTGATAAGCTTTTTCTTTTTAAATATTGTCCGGTTTAAGAGAAACTAACCTCTACGTGTCCACGGACTTTTCTAAATTTCCAAAATATCATAACAATGCCTACTGTGTACCTCATAACATATCAAGTTCATTTTGCAGTTTCTCATAATCTTGTAACTTATTTTACTCTATACAGAATAACATCAAACCTCCGTGTCAGAGACGGCAGCGCGTCGGCCTCTCACCGCTGGGTTCCCTGGTTCAAATCCCGGTCACTCCATGTGAGATTTGTGCTGGATAAAGCGGAGGCGGTATAGGTTTTTCTCCGGGTACTCCGGTTTTCCCTGTCATCTTTCATTCCAGCAAACCTCTCCACTATCATTTCATTTCATCTGTCAGGCATTAATTCATTGCCCCAGAAGTGCGACAGGCTTGGGCAGCCGGCACAATTCCTATCCTCACCGCAAGATTGGGGCTTCATTCATTCCATCCCTGATCCGGTCATTGACCGGAAAAGAGGTTGTAGGTTTTCATTCATTCAGAATAACATCATCCGCAAAAAGCCTTATCTCTGATTCCACTTCTTTACTCATATCATCTATATATATAAGAAAACAAAGTTCTAGAAATACTGCCTCGAGGAATTCCCCTCTTAATTATTACAGGGTAAGAAAAAGCTTCGCTTACTCTAATTCTCTCAGATATATTTTCTAGAAATCTAGCCACCCATTCAGTCATACTTTTATATAGTCCAATTGCACTCATTTTTGCCAATAATCTCCCATGATCCAGCCTATCAAATCCCTTAGATAGGTCAATCGCGGTGCAATCCATTTGACCTCCTGAATCCAAGATATCTGCTATACGTTGCTGGAATCCTCTAAGTTGAGCCGCAGTGGAATAATCTTACATAAACACGAACTGCGTTCTATCAAACCAGTTACTAATTTCGCAAACATGTATAATATAATCAGAAAGAATGCTTTCCCAAAGCTTACATGCAATGAATGTCAAAACCGACTAGCTTGTAATTTTAAGCCTTTTGTCCATCACCCTTTCCTTTATACACAGAGACTTAAGGCTAAAACCAGAATCTAGCAACGAAACTGGATTTTCAGAACACAACTCGGGCGTTCGTGTCTTCGATTTAATTGATACTTCGTACATTAACAGATAATCCGTGTAACGAAAAGCTGCAGTTCTATGCGCAAGAAAATAAAAGTTGTTCAAATCGGCATAGTAAATGTTATCAAGCAGTTTTATTACTACCATTATTGTTATCATCAGTAGTCTAGTGTTAGTGAAGTCTGCTGACAATCTTCTAGTGATACACAAAATTTCAAAAATATAAATAAAAACCGATGGTTCGAACGTCCGAGGGTCTCCTTGAGCGCGCTACCAGGGAGCTATTTAACATGTTCCAAACAATAACATGGAGATTTTTGTCCGCCCTTCAAAAATCAGCCCACTCACCACGTATATCATATTTTATTAAATGTATCTCGAACATCAATGGTGAACGGAATAATAATTAAAATAACAAACGGAGCAAGTATTTGTGGTGGGCGGGAACAATCTACGTAAAATAAAGATTGATATTTCCTGATAAATTCTTGAAGCTAGATGATTCTTACATTTTAACTGAAAACACATAAAATTCACTTATCGTGCTTTATCTCGTATCTCATAAGAGACTGGAAAGTAGGACGTTCTTGTTGCGAACGATTGAGAGCTAGTGTTCGTGCTGTCAAGTAGAAGTCATGAAGTCTGGGGTTATTCGATCCGGTGCTACCACATCTGACGTCACAAGTAATCAGCTATTAAACATTCGGATCGAATCGGCCAGCCATACCCGTAGCTGCACATGTAAGCGCATTATCTGTGGAGATCGAATGTTGCTAAGATCAGCAAATTTTCGAGTTCCTGAATTGTTAAGATGTTTTCTTTCCTTTGTTACGGATCCTCTGAAAATTCCTAAAATAGCATTTAAAATAAAATATTTCCAGTACTCAGTTTAGAAAAATATGTTACGTGTGCAGTTTAAGGAGAGAATTAGGGTAGTACTTTTTTTTTTTCTTTCGAAGTTACGAGGTATCAGTACGAACCTGCTGCCTCTGTTGATCAGAAGTGGAGTGTCGTATTCACTGTCAAAAGTTCGCGGGATCTGTCCTTGCGAAGGTAGCCGGTTTTTGAAGGATGGTAAAAAAACTTGGCATTCCATAACACTGTTGTTGGCGTGTGGCGAATTCAGTGTCGCTCGACTTTCGGAGCATGATTACTGCGGCTGGATGTTAAAGGTGCTACTCACAGTGCAGGACGTGCTGAAATAGTGTTTTCTGGCTCAGTGAGGAAAGCAATGGCAAACTATCGCACTCATCATTACTTATACGCCTCACTGAGACACCCCCTTTGGTTGTTGCGGTTTTCCTATAGCCGCATTACCTTTGATAGAGCTATTTGAGGGTGATACCGACCTCCGTGCTGAAGACTTAACGGGCAGATGAAAACCTACGGACTGTTTTCCAGTCATTGACCGGGTGAGGGATGGAATGAATGAATCTTGCGGCGAGGATAGGAATTGTGCCGGCTACCGAAGTCTGTCACAGTCCTCTGGGGGAATGGTTAATAACTGACAGATGCAATGAAATGTCAATGGAGAGTGTTGCTGGAATGAAAGATGACAGGGAAAACCGGAGTACCCAGTGAAAAACCTGCCCCGCCTCTGCTTTGTCAAGCACAAATCTCACATAGAGTGACCGGGATTTGAACCACGGAACCCAGCGGCGAGAGGCCGATGCGCTGCAGCCTGAACCACGTAGGCTAACGGGCAGAAACTCTCTTATTATTATTATTATTATTATTATTATTATTATTATTATTATTATTATTATTATTATTATTATTATTATTATTATAGCTGCATCGGTGGATCAATGGTAGAATGTCGGTCTCCGGATCCCAAGATAGCGGGTTCAAACCCGGCAGAGGTAGTCGGATTTTTGAAGGGCGAAAAAAAGAGTCCATTCGGCACTCCATGTCGTACGAAATCGGCATGTAAAAGATCGGTAACACATTTGGTGTTTACCCGACAAAATTTATTAAATCTCAGCCATAGATGCCCAAGAGAGTTTCGGTTTACTCGGTCTGCCATCTAGTGGGCCTAGAGTAAAACAACGTCGAAATTGACGGGCAGACAGCCAGATGGCGCTTACTGAAATGTCTGCACACGGTAGCTGAGGCCATACGATTATTATTATTATTAATATTATTATTATTATTATTGTTGTTGTTGTTTGAGTCATCAGTCCATAGACTGGTTTGATGCAGCTCTCCATGCCACCCTATCCTGTGCTAACCTTTTCATTTCTACGTAACTACTGCATCCTACATCTGCTCTAATCTGCTTGTCATATTCATACCTTGGTCTACCCCTATCGTTCTTACCACCTACACTTCCTTCAAAAACCAACTGACCGGGCGAGTTGGCTGTGCGCGTAGAGGCGCGCGGCTGTGAGCTTGCATCCTGGAGATAGTAGGTTCGAATCCCACTATCGGCAGTCCTGAAGATGGTTTTCCGTGGTTTCCCATTTTCACACCAGGCAAATGCTGGGGCTGTACCTTAATTAAGGCCACGGCCGCTTCCTTCCAACTCCTAGGCCTTTCCTATCCCATCGTCGCCATAAGACCTATCTGTGTCGGTGCGACGTAAAGCCCCTAGCAAAAAAAAAAAAAAAAAAAAAAACCAACTGAAGAAGTCCTGGGTGTCTCAAGATGTGTCCTATCATTCTATCTCTTCTTCTCTTCAAATTTAGCCAAATCGATCTCCTCTCACCAATTCGATTCAGTATCTCTTCATTCGTGATTCCATCTATATATCTCACCTTCAGCATTCTTCTGTAACACCACATTTCAAAAGCTTCGATTCTCTTTCTTTCTGAGCTAGTTATCGTCATGTTTCACTTCCATACAATGCCACGCTCCACACGAAAGTCTTCAAAAACATCTTTCTAATTCCGATATCAATGTTTGAAGTGAGCAAATTTCTTTTCTTAAGAAAGCTCTTCCTTGCTTGTGCTAGTCTGCATTTTATGTCCTCCTTACTTCTGCCATCGTTAGTTATTTTACTACCCAAGTAACAATATTTATCTACTTCCTTTAAGACTTCATTTCCTAATCTAATATTTCCTACATCACCTACCTTCGTTCGACTGCACTCCATTACTTTTGTTTTGGACTTACAGTATTTATTTTCATCTTGTACTCCTTACCCAAGACTTCATCCATACCATTCAGCAACTTCTCGAGATCTTCTGCAGTCTCAGATAAAATAACAATATCATCGGCAAATCTCAAGGTTTTGATTTCCTATTATTATTATTATTATTATTATTATTATTATTATTATTATTATTATTATTATTATTAACAAATACATCGCAATTAGGAAATAAACCGGTGACAATGGTCACTTATAGTAGTGTGATAATAAAGTAAAGTTAAAACATAATTGCCAACAACAACAACAACAACTACTACTACTACTACTACAAAAACAAGAAGAAGAGTACATCAAGTAATTCCATGGAAAGAAAATATTTCAAGAAATACAACTAGTTAAACATTCTATTTCCTACATCATCTTATATAAATTCACACACAGATTAAGTAGTTCCAGTGCTCAACACTACGGCTTACAATACGAGAGGTTGAGCTCACCACAAGTTCGATATTACAAGTGATGATGGAGTAAATTTAAAACATAATTACAAGACAACATAGCTTTTCATTTACCTGGTGTTTCGATAAAGAAAAATAATTTTGCTCCTGGAGAACATTATCTTCAGTAAATGTTCGGAAGAGAACTTCCGTATGTAAGTGGATGCTATCAACTAGAAGTCATTTCGTGGAGTTATTGTACATTATAAACTTGCGTACGTACTTGAATGTGACCTTGCTGCACAGTAACAGACATGCCTACGTTCTATATTTGATTTACAAACAACTTTACTGTCTCACGTAATGGACGACTCTCGTATTTCTGCCAGATAATGATGCCGCTACTTAATAAACTACCGGGTGGACAAAGCAAATATCTTGGATAAATACAGCGTGAAGAGACGAATGGATACACAGTATGTATATTAACAACAGACATGGATATAATAAGAAAGTGTTCTACCTAATACTGAGATAAATGTGCATTCTTGTCCCTCATGAGATGTGTCAGGTGAGATTACACGACATTACGACCGACCGTATTTTGTTTATTGACACGTTAAGTGTGGCGGTCGATTCATCACCAATGAGACAAAAGTTACGCAGTTAATTATGTACAATGGTGACTTGACCATGTTTGAGGAGGCGAAGCTTTATCTGTCCCTGTAATAATTAAGAGGGGAATTCCTCAAGGCAGTATTATTGGACTTTTATGTTTTCTTATATATATAAATGATATGAGTAAAGGAGAGGAATCACATATAAGGCTCTTTGCGGATTATGTTATTCTGTATAGAGTAATAAATAAGTTACAAGATTGTAACAAACTGCAAAATGACCTCGATAATCTTGTGATATGGACAGCAGGCAATGGTATGATGATAAACGGTGTTAAAAGGCAGGTTGTGACTTTCACAAATAGAAAAAGTCCTCGCAGTTTTAATTACTCCTTACGGGGATCACTGTGCGTAGCTATATAGGTGTTAATATAAGGGAAGATCTTCATTGGGGTAATAATATAAATGGGATTGTGAATAACGGGTACAGATCTCTGCACATGGTTATGAGGGTATTTAGAGGTTGTTGTAAGGATCTAAAGGAGAGGGCATATAAGTCTCTGGTAAGACCTCAACTAGAGTATGGTTCCAGTGTATGGGATCCTCTTTAGGATTACTTGGTTCGAGAAATGGAAAAAAAATCCAAAGAAAAGCAGCTCGATTTGTTGTGGATGATTTCCGACAAAAGAGTAGCGTTATTAAAGAAATGCATTTATCTCTGCTTCCCCCATTTGGAGGCTGCCAAAAAGACAAAGCTTACATTAAAAAATGTATTAGTAATTGTAAGGGCGTTTAAAATGTGTCTATAAATAGGTATACTACAGTAAAGCCTAAATAATAAAAAATTGTATGTCAATAGTTATGAAATCCATGAGAAATTCCTCATAGGACAAAGATATAGGTAGGAGTATACATGACTTTTTTTTACTATTGCTAACGATCCTTTAATCTGCCACTTGAGCGACTGCCCTAATTGCAGATTAGTAGTGACTGATTGATTGATTGATTGATTGATTGATTGATTGATTGATTGATTGATTGATTCTATTACCGAGCCGCACGTAGGATGGGCTGGGGAACGCTGATATGCACTGGCAAACGTAAAAAGAAACACAGTAGAAAAATGGTCCAGCATGGTATTCCAACTTGGCAAGTCTATCATAAAGAACTGACTCTTGGGGTCATGAAATGGAAGCGAGTGCTTTGAACCGCACGATTGCGCTCTGGTAACTTAACCAAGTGCAGGCAGGTTGTTGCCGGGAGAGGTAAAATCCGGTAAACTACACCGGCAGATGTTACTTTCGTAACCCGACTCGCCAGCAATATGATCCCTTGCACCTGTTCCTCCCGGCTAAAGAAGCACATAGCGTTAGCATGCAAAATCGGGTGGACAAAGATGAACCTCATCTTAATACTTTAACACGGTCCAGCACCAGACTAGAGTGGTTAGATGCAGACTCATGACAACTTTCCACGGTACTCCAGAGCGAGGCTCCCAGAAATTATGCACACTTCGCAAATTCTCGGAGAGTACCAGTATCTTATTTCATGTACCAGAACACACAAACCTAACTACGAGGAATAACAGCCAAACTCATTACCACACACTGCGCGATAACAGGGTTTCATTAAGAAACAAACCATCTGGGGCTGATAACGAACGATGTTTGGAATAAATCAGCAAAGATGAACAAAACAGTGTCTCCCTAATATAGGTACAGCCTAGGGCAGAGATGAAGGAATATTGAGATTAGAAGAAAGCTCACCAGATTTAGAAAGCACGTGCTACAAGAGGCCTCAACGAAACAAGAAGAAAAAGTAGAAGAAGGTACAACCTGAAGTATATAGTTCCCTTTCAAAAGTTAGAGACCATTAATATGCCGGGCTGGGTAGGTCATGCGGTAGGGCGCTGGCCTTCTAAGCCCAACGTGAGATTCGACTAGGCTCAGTCCTCTAGTATTTGAAGAAGCTTGAATACGTCGGCATGGTGTCGGTCGATTTACTGGCACGTAAAAAGAACTCCCACGAAACTAAATTGCGGCACCTCAGCTCCAAAAACCGTAAAATATACTTCATATTCACACCTAGTATAGCTTTCCCTTACATTCTGTATTCACCACTGGAACAAACCTGACGAGTTTTAGGATTGCTTACCACAGGAAGTTTCTAGTACCTACTGGCAGGGCAGCAAAATTAAATCGTAGGAGAATTCCTCCACAACTGCTCGAACCAGGCTACGTAAGTGTGGCAAGACCTCTCTTACCAATCAATCACTATTGATCCCTTACCAATCAATCACTATTGATCTGCATTTAGGGCAGTCGTTCTGGTGGCAGATTCCCAATCTGTTGTTTCCCAAGCCTTTTCTTAAACGATTTCAAAGAAATTGGAAATTTATTGAACATCTCCCTTGGTAAGTTATTCCAATCCATAATTCCTCCCCTCCTTCTTATACACTAATATTTGCCCCAATTTGTCCTTTTCAACTTTATCTTCATATTGTGATCTTTCCTGCTTTTAAAGACACCACTCAAACTTATTCGTCCACTAATGTCCTTCCACGCCATCTCTCCCATGACAACTAGGTACATACCACTTAATCGAGCAGCTCGTCTTCTTTCTCCCAAGTCTTCACAGCCCAAGCTTTGCAACATTTTTGTAACGCTACTCTTTTGTCGGAAATCATCCAGAACAAATAGAGCTGCTTTTCTTTGGATTTTTTCCAGTTCTCTAATCAAGCAATCCTGGCGAGGGTCCCATACACTGGAGCCATACTCTGTTTGGGGACTATGTAGTTCTGTAATTCTGCGAAGTGTCTGTTCTTCAGTTATTTTTTAAATCGCTGTCAGCTGGATATGCTCAAAAAATTCTTGCACAGAAAATTACAATTAGGTTTTTGTGTATACAATGGCACTCAAAAGCAAAATATATCCACAAGCAAAATGTTCGAAGAAAGCATTAACAACACACCGTCAAAGACCCGTGACTCATTCCACGCGCTTACCACACAGCTCATTTCTGTCCAATTAACTATCCAAAAAAAAATCAGATGGGTTTAAGAAAATAGGAACTTAATTGTCTCGGTGTGCTGAGCGGTTTACGGTGCGTTGTTTATGTATCAAAATCTGGCCCAGTGCCGTAACAATCTCCACCGTAAAAGAGCAATAAAAATATTGCAATGACTTGCGTGCACAGTTTCTCCCCTTGGGCGGGCAATAACTCGACCAATTATACTAGTTTTGCCTGCTATTAACCCTCTCTCCTCGCAGCTATGAACGTCTGCAGTAAGCCCTCCAAGCTGACTTCAGCAACAGTTGATGAACCGAATGACTCACATGAACAGGTCGATATTAGTGCTCTTTTCTCCGAGATAAAGGTTTCGACCTTAGGCATGAGTATCCACGGTTAAACATGAATCAGCTATTAAAACAAAGCGATATAATATCATCACAAGTATGTGTAAAAGGAAAAATTAACGGAAGTTGAAGAGAGAAACGAAACATATAGCACGAATTCAATCAATCAATCAATCAATCAATCAATCAATCAATCAATCAACTAATTAATCAATCAATCAATCAATCAATGTATCTATCTATCTATCTATCAATCTATCAATCACTACTGATCTGCATTTAGGCCAGTCGACCAGGTGGCAGTATTGAAGATATACAAGAGGGTTTTTGTTTGGTTTTTTGCTAGTTCTAGTAATGAAGTGGCTATGGCCTTAATTAAGGTACAGCCCAAACATTTCCCTCGTGTGAAAATGGGCAACAACGGAAAACCATCTTCAGGGCTGCCGATGGTGAGATTCGAACCCGCCTTCTTCCGAATTCCCAGAAATTCCAAATATTTGTATTATGTTATTAATCTATATATTAAAAGGTTTACTAAAAAAGCTTTGTCCAATACGTCCGCCCATTCTACTGGACCGATTTGCTTAATTTTTTTGTTTTATTCTCTCCAAAATTACTTGCTGGTGAATCATCAGGCATTGTCCGACTCGTTGGCTGAACGGTCAGCGTACTGGCCTTCGGTTCAGAGGGTCCCGGGTTCGATTCCCGGCCGGGTCGGGGATTTTAACCTTAATTGGTTAATTCCAATGGCACGGGGGCTGGGTGTATGTGTTGTCTTCATCATCATTTCATCATCCTCCTCCTCACGACGCGCAGGTCGCCTACGGGTGTCAAATAGAAAGACCTGCACCTGGCGAGCCGAACCCGTCTTGGGATATCCCGGCACTAAAAGCCATACGATATTTCATTTCATTTCATCAGGCATTGATAGGTCTCTTAAGTTCGCTCAACTCTCAGTAATCCTAAAATCAAATCACTAAATGACCATTCGAATTATTATTATTATTATTGTTATTATTTACGACCATCTCCATGGCTAAATGTTAGCGTGCTGGCCTTTGGTCACAGGCGTCCCCGGTTCGATTCCCGACTGGGTCGGGAATTTTAACCTTAACTGCTTAATTTCCCTGGCATGGGGACCGTGTGTATGTGTCGTCTTCATGATCATTTCATCCTCATCAGGACGCGCAGGTCGCCTACGGGAGTCAAATCAAAAGATCTGCACCAGGTCTCTCCGGAGGTCACACGCTATTATTATTATTACTAGCAAATATTCCCGTGCTTCGCTACGGACACTAAAAATCAGAAGTGTACAATTCACCTGGGCGACCCTGAAAACTATGTATTCGACACTATTTTCGAACAATTTTACATATCGCTCCCCCCTCGCCACCATCCCAAAGGGGGATGAATTTGGACTTATAAAATATTCGGAGTGTCACTATTCATCTCAGCGACCCCCGAAAATTATGGATTCGACACTATTTTCTATTATATATCTATGTATCTATTTTTATATATCACTGCCCCACCCCGAAGGGGGCTCAACCTGGACATTAAAAAAATCCGGAGTGTCACTATTCATTTCAGCGAGCCCGAAAAGTATGGACTCGACACTGTTTTCGTTAATTTTTATACTTGATTTTTATATCTCACACCCCTCCCCCCTCCGTAAGGGTTCCTGGGCTGTCTTACAACCACGTGGTTTGTCTCCTGATACTAAAAATGCGGAGTGTAGAATTCACCTCGGCGACCCCGAAAACTACAGTATATATTCGACACTATTTTCGATCAATTTTACACATCACTCCCCCCTCGCCACCACCACAAAGGGGGCCGAATTTGGACTTTAAAAAATCCGGAGTGTCACCATTCATCTCAGCAACCCCGAAAAGTATGGATTCGACACTGTTTTCGTTAATTTTTATACCTGACCCCCCTCGCCCCCCAGCCCCTAAGGATGTTCGGGTTGTCTTATCCCCACGCAGTTCGTCTCCTGATACTAAGTCATAAGTGTACCAAATTTGGTTGACATCGCTCCAATAGTTTAGGAGGAGATGTGGTACAAACCCACCCACCCACATACATGCAATGACTTTTATATATAGAAGATTATTATTATTATTATTATTATTATTATTATTATTATTATTATTATTATTATTATTATTATTATTTATAAACCTTCCCTCAGTAAGTTTGCAACAATGGACAAGGCATAACGAAACAAATTAAATTATAATTTTGGTTTACATTAATTTTGTTTATTGCATTATTCCCACAATGTCTTAAACAACAAGAGTTATGGCACGTAGCAATGATTTCTCAACAATGCAATGGGACCTCGTAAAGCTAACAAAGAAATAATTTTGTAGTTCCAAAATATTCACAATATATCGAGGAATAGTCCCTTGAGTTCCTACCATTAATTCTATCAATAACTTTCAATCGAAATTTATCTTTGTAATACGTTATGGTCGGTTTCAAGATCAGGTCTTCTGACTGGTCTGTGGAGATTTGAAAACGAACTGTGTGGCCTATTATACATCCCACACCCTCTGATGCCTTGTAGGCTATGATGACAATTTTCCTACTGCTACCGTTGTTATTGGTTTTACGTCACAAAAACTACTTTTTTACGGTTTTTGGAGACGCCGATGTACCGGAATTTTGTCCCCCAAGAGTTCTTTTACGAGCCCCTGAATCTACGTTGATTCCTGAAGGCTTGAGACAGCGTGGATGGGAGGTTAAAAAAAAATTGACCTTTGTTGGAATAACATTTGGTCATCCTCTATGTACAAAGAACACTCATAGCACATATACAAAAATATAAATTGTCAGTGCAAAGTACATATAAGTATGAAAACCAAACTATCCATTGAATCTCTCTTCTGGGAGAAGAGGGGTAAACAAACAAAACACAAAACACAACAAAACACAAATAACTGGCAACAATTTGAAGAGCACACGGTCAAATTCTTATTTCCGCGGTTCTCAAAAAGTCCATCGCAGCACTGAGAACTGAATTATTTTCACCGTGCAACACCAATGCAGCGCTGGTCGGGAACGGCACTTGTAGATCAGATAGTTCGGATAAAAAGCGGATGCGAGAAGCATCATAAAGGCCACACTTAAACAAAATGTGGTTGAGATCTCCATCCTCCACATACTGACATCGACAGCGTGGTGAAGCCAAAACTCCTATGCGATGGACATGTGAAGGGAATGATCCGTGATTGAGCCGCATTCGGATTACCGAAATAGTTAGACCTCGTGACGGATGAAACTTATAATACCATGGCTTAGGAGGGATGTGGGGTTTACCTTTATGCAGTAGAAATATTTCTCATTCCGAAGACCATTTGTGACGAATTTGTTGTCGAATAGTAGGAATAAAGTCCATCCATGGGAGTTACAGCGCCAGTATGGATGGGAGGGGCACGAGGAGGTTCACTGTATCTCGACCGATGACTATAATCGGAGAGCAGACATCATAGCCACTAACACTAAGGATATTAAAGCAATGGTATTATATCCCACCAATCGCTTTGAAAGAGACCTAAATCAGGCTGGGGATGTGGACCTAGAAAAGCAACCGAACTGTTTGCCTTACCTGGCATCTAAGTATAAAATACCTATAGATTGTGGATGGTCAAAGGTCTCCTATTCGGAGCAGTTAGACGTCGACCTTCCTACAAATTTTGAAAGTTCCATTCTGCGAGTTAGAAAAAATAGTATAATACATTTTCATCTATGCCTGAGAACGTGATAAACATTCCTCCCCCACTAACCCTGGAAAAAGAAGATAACAGCATTAACGATTAAATTTCCATTTACCGAGCTCGATAGCTGCAGTCGCTTAAGTGCGGCCAGTAGGCAGTATTCGGGAGATAGTAGGTTCGAACCCCACTGTCGGCAGCCCTGAAAATGGTTTTCCGTGGTTTCCCATTTTCACACCAGGCTGTACCTTCATTAAGGCCACAGCCGCTTCCTTCCCACTCCTAGCCTTTCCCTGTCCCATCGTCGCCATAAGACCTATCTGTGTCGGTGCGGCGAAAAGCCAAAAAAAAAAAAAAAACTCAATTTCCGGATATTTTTAAAATCCATTGAAACTCTAACTGCATTGCGGACCCGAATGGTCACTCTCGTTGGAGGACGGACGATTTATTTCTTTAATAAATCTCACTCTCACCGAAGTGAGTCAGGATCGAACCTGCCAAGTTAGGGTCAGAAGACCAGCGCCTCAACCGTCTGAGCCACTCAGCCCGGCTACTGCCATCCTTATTGGCAAGAACGGAAACCTGTTCGGCGACTTTACAACTTTTCTTTCGGAGGGAATTTGCTGTCAATTTCCTATTCAGATAGATGGCTTTAACTCTTCTTCTTCTTCTTCTTCTTTATCTGTTTACCTCCAGGGTAGGTTTTCCCTCGGACTCACCAGGGATCCCACCTCTACCGCCTCAAGGACAGTGTCCTGTAGCTACAGACTCTGGGTCGGTGGATACAACTGGGGAGGATGACCAATACCTCACCCAGACGGCCTCACCTGCTATACTGAACAGGGGCCATGAGGGGGTATGGGAAGATTGGAAGGCATATACAAAGAAGAGGGAAGGAAGCGGCCGTGGCCTTAAGTTAGGCACCATCCCGGCATTTGCCTGGTGGAGAAGTGGAAAACCATGGAAAACCACTTCCAGGATGGCTGAGGTGGGAATCGAACCCGTCAGTTGACCTCTCGAGGCTGAGTGGATCCCGTTCTAGCCCTCGTACCACTTCTCAAATTCATATCAGAGCCGGGAATCGAACCCGGGCCTCGAGGGGGCAGCTTATCACACTAACCACTACACCACAGAGACGGACCTCCGCCGGTCTCATTTCTTTAAAGTTCTGTCTATCTCCCTCTCTCTCGTTGAAATGGGTGCGAGTCTTGCCTTAATTCAAGGACATTATGCCTATTACAGCTGACCCTAATTCTGCTATACTTCTGACGCTCCGTCACATCTTGATGTGTCAGATATTGTACCCGTTCCAAAGTCAAGCAATGTGGATATTATTTGCCAATAGACTGCTGGCGCTGGTAGTCGAGTAGTCACCAAGCTAGGATCTAGTGCTACAGGTCTGATCCCGGCCAAGGTCGGTATGTCATGTCATGAAGTCGGAATGTAAAAATAAAGAAAGAGTGTAATTCCTCATGACTTATTGTGCGGTAATTAATCAGTCATACAATGTATTGTTTTGCGAGGAATCAAACACAGGGACATAACTTTTCATTTCGAAATTCCCCCATGCAATGACTAGCTTTGGTGAGAAGTCAGAAAAGATGCCACTAAGCTACTACGCCCCACAGACGGGTAAACGAGCTCTCGTGTACACTTTATAGAGGTCCACACGGCAAATTCTCTCCTTCACGTTCGAACATTAATGATTATATAAACAGTTCGCTATTTCACCAATAGGAGAGATAAGTAGTATTCACTACGGTAGAAGAGTTGGCAGCGATACCGGACAGTTGAAACCGAGAAGCAAGCATCTCATGAGGCAGCTGACACTTTAGAATTAAAAAAGGAAGTTGTGAGTGGGTTCATTTGATGGCAGCTTTTTGTAGCATTCCGAACCTACGAAGAAATCCGCCAATCTAAGGTGATAATACATTACTGACAAAAATATGGAAGTAGGAAAATTGGGGAAAATATGCAGCAAGTTGTTACTGAGAAACTGTATCAATCAATCAATCAATCAATCAATCAATCAATCAATCAATCAATCAATCAATCAATCAATCACTACTGATCTACATTTATGACAGTCCCAGGTGGCACATTCGCTATCTAGTGTTTACCTAGTCTTTTCTTAAATAACTGCAAAGAATTTAGAAATTTATTGAACATCTCTCTTGATAAATTATTCCAATCCCTAACTTCCCTTCTTATAAAGTAATATTTGCCCCAATTTGCCCCCTTGAATTCCAAATTTATCTTCGTATTGTGATATTTCTTACTTTCAAAAACGCTACTCAAAATTGTACGTCTAATTATGTCATATCATGCCGTTTCTCCACTGATAGCTCGGAACATACCACTTAGTCGAGCAGCTCGTCTCCTTTCTTCGAAGTCTTCCCAACCTAAACATCGCAACATTTTCGTAATACTACTGTTTAGTCGGTAATCACCCTAAACAAATCGAGCTGCTTTTCTTTGGATCTTTTTTCTTCCAGTTCTTGAAACAAGTAATCCTGCTGAGGGCCCATACACTGCAACCATACTCTCTAGTTGGGGTCTTACCAGAGACATATACGCCCTCTCCTTTACATCCTTAATACAACCCCAAAATACTTTCATAATCATTTGCAGAGGTCTGTACCCTTTATTTACAATCCCATTTATATGTGATTACCCCAATGAAGATCTTACCTTATGTTGTGTGTTTTTTGCTAATTGCTTTACGTCGCACCGACACAGATAGGTCTTATGGCGACGATGGGACAGGGAAGGGTAGGAGTTGGAAGGAAGCGGCCGTGGTCTCAATTAAGGTACAGCCCCAGCATTTGCCTGGTGTGAAAATGGGAAACCACTGAAAACTATTTTCAGGGCTGCCGACAATGGGGTTTGAACCTACTATCTCCCGAATACTGGACACTGGCCGCACTTAAGCGACTGCAGCTATCGAGCTCGGTTTACCTTATGTTAACACCTTGCACCTCATCAACGTATTCCGATCACAATGGTTGAATTATTACCTAACAACGGCAAGCCAGAGACTCAATTTTTCGCTGGCTGAACGGTTCGGAGGGCCCCGGGTTCAATTCCTCTGGCTCCGGGACTGGGTGATTTAATTTGACTAAATACAAGCCTTTTCATTTATACACTACCAACCACCATACGCAAAAGCAATATTGAATACAGCCTTCCACACAGGGTTGGCGTTAGAAAGGGCATCCAACCATAAAACACTAGAGTGTGGGAAAACCTGCAGAAGAAGGAGTTGGTGATCTACAAGAGGCTTTGACTCATTTCTACATGTGACACTAGCTCCAAAAAAATGGGATTATGTGACGAAATAATACATTAGAGTGCGAGATTCTAACAGCTTGTAAAATCGCAAGAATTTATACGATATCACCACCAAGTGTGGGAATGATTAAAGGGCAGATCTAATTGAATGAAGCAGTCACTCTTTCTAAACGAAGATCGTATCATTCTGCATAGGTCTGAGGAAAAACAGCTGGATCTGAGGAACTAAAAATAGCTCCAAGTACTGGATCCACGTCTTAATTCCTCGATTAATTATGTAATGTACTGTAGCACGCAGCAAAGACTGTAAAGAGCAATCTTCAACAAAACAGAGAGAATGTGTTACATCGGACCAGAAACAGTCCACTCCTTAACCCTACGAAGTATATACAGAAGCTCTTCAATCAGTCAATCAATCAATCAATCAATCAATCAATCAATCAATCACTACTGATCTGCATTTAGGGCAGTCGCCCAGGTGGCAGATTCCCTATCTGTTGTTTTCCTAGCCTTTTCGCAAAGAAATTGGAAAATTATTGAACATTTCCCTTGGTAAGTTATTCTAATCCCTAATTCCCCTTCCTATAAACGAATATTTGCCCCAATTTGTCCTCTTGAATTCCAACTTTATCTTCATATTGTGATCTTTCCTACTTTTAAAGACACCATCCAAAATTATTCGTCTACTGATGTCCTCCCACGCCATCTCTCCACTGACAGCTCGGAACATACCACTTAGTCGAGCAGCTCGTCTCCTTTCTACCAAGTCTTCCCAGCCCAAACTTTGCAACATTTTTGTAACGCTACTCTTTTGTCGGAAATCGCCCAGAACAAATCGAGCTGCTTTTCTTTGGATTTTTTCCAGTTCTCGAATCAAGTAATCCTGGAATCTTGGAAGAAACTGAAGCTAAGTATGTAGCAAAACATCAGAAATGCAGAGCAATAAATAGTATAAATAAAAATACTTGAAAAGGCTTGCTTTCAAGGAATAAGAAATTCGCCCGAGGTCATTCGAGAAATAATCAAGGCCAAAGATGGAAGTACGAAGTGAACTGTGGTTGCTGAAAACGTGTTGAACTGACAATGTAGTTGTCTTTGTGAAAAATAGGCCTGTAAATACGTTATAAAAATAAGACAAAGCAAGGAGTGCTCAGAAACATTTTAAAAATCTTAATTCGCCGGCCACCTAGAGTAGTTTTAGGGAAAACGTGCACAAGAAGAGAGTCCAGAAATGTTCAAGGAGAAAGAGTACTTGCACAATTATATAGCGAATGGCACATGATTTCGAGGTCGGGGAAATTGCTTCACAATTCGTCTTTAGCCTTCTACTCCCCCACACACCGAGGCAATCACTCAACTCAACACTTTGTTGCGTTCCACGACCTACAACATTGTGGAGCAACTAGTGTGGTGCTTGCTTCACAATTCCTTTTGTCTGTCGGCTCTAGGAGACAAAGCGATCGGATGGGACAAGGCTAACTAATGCCATAATATTGAGAAATTTAGCGCAAACAGCAACCCCAACTCGATGACAGGCCTTTCAATCAAACGTGTTAGACAGCTTAACACTGGATAGTGTGAACAGAACAACAGCCGCCATGGAACAAGAACAAAACGACTGAAATGGGCTCAAGTAAATGATTGATTGCGACCTATATGCCTTGAGACGCATATGAGGACAGCAAAGAGAATTAGAGGACATTTTCGACATCCCTCTCCATCTGATTCACGGGAATATCTCAACGAATCCTGAGGAAAGAGTTTCCTCACAATCAGTAATAATTTTTGATCGATTTCCCGCTTCATATTTATAGAGATGATGTCCTAGGCAATAATTCTACTCAAATGGACAAAGACCGAGCTCGATAGCTGCAGTCGCTTAAGTGCGGCCAGTATCCAGTAACCGGGAGTTAGTGGGTTCGAACCCCACTGTCGGCAGACCTGAAGATGGTTTTCCGTGGTTTCCCATTTTCACACCAGGAAAATGCTGGGGCTGTACCTTAATTAAGGCCACGGCCGCTTCCTTCCCATTCCTAGGCCTTTCCTATCCCATCGTCGCCATATCTGTGTCGGTGCGACGTAAAGCAAATAGCAAATTGACTTTAGAACTGAAGGGTCTGCAATAAGTAATGATTGTATAATGACACGAAGTCCGTGAAAGGATGCTTGACCACGTCGAGTGCCGGTACTAGAAGATCACAAGGAGGGAGGTACTAATGACGTAAATTTTCGAATATAATGTAACGGTAACACATTCTAGTAATGCCAATTACTTCTAGCGATGACAATATTATGTAAAGATGAATCAGACTTGGGAATATCTTAAAAGAATATTCCTAAACTCTCGAACTTACTACCTTAGACTTACGCAATACTTCACTAATTTTCAGGAAACGGCTAATAGTACACTCGTTTGCAACAACATCGTGAAGTTTAGATCTTCAGCTGACATACAGACCGACATCAGAGAGCACACTACATGCAATTAAGTATAGGCCACTACGCACATGAAATGCATTATCCAACCTTCTTTATCAATTCAGAAACCCTCCGCTATCACACTGGGGTCCGACTCGTTGGCTGAATGGTCAGCGTACTGGCCTTCGATTCAGAGGGTCCTGGGTTCGATTCGCGGCCGGGTCGGGGATTTTAACCTTCATTGGTTAATTCTAATGGCCCGGGGGCTGGATGTTTGTGCTGTCCCCAACATTCCTGCAACTCACACACCACACATAGCACTATCCTCCACCACAATAACACGCAGTTACCTACACATGGCAGATGCCGCCCACCCTCATCGGAGGGTCTGCCTTATAAAGGCTGCACTCGGCTAGAAATAGCCACACGAAATTATTATTATTATTATTATTATTATTATTATTATTATTATTATTATTATTATTATTATTATTATTATTATTATTATTATTATTATCACATTGGGGAAATGAAGGTAGAAAGAACACTAAGCAAATCCGATAAAAGAGCAAGAAAGCATTCAGTGTAACAGAAATATATACGAATCTTTCAATATACGGTAGTACAAGAGTTTTGGATCATTGCATTGCAAGCGTTATCAGTCGACACGGTAAAACATATATTACAGTAAGACAATAAAGGTGTGCGTAATTATTTGGAAATAAATAGAAGGAAAGAAAATAAAATAATAACTACTCACCAACAAGAGAATTAGCAACAACTGTATCAGGAATATGTTCCACTCACCTGAAAAGAAACAACAACAAAATTTGAGTCGTCTTTGCAATATCTAGGAGAAGTAACATTAGAATGCGGAGATGGTTTTAAGATGGGATCTGGGATTTTAAAAGATATTAACAAGTACATCACAACTGGGAAATATACCGGTGGTAATGGTCACTTACAGTAGTGTAATGATAAAGGAAAGCAAAAACATAATTACCCAACAACAACAATGCAACAAGCAATTCAATGGAAGGAAAATATTACAAAAAATACTACTGGTTTGACATTCTAAATCCAGCATCATCACATACAAACTCACACAAACCTTAAATATTACAAAAAATACTATTAGCTTGACATTCTAAATCTAGCATCATCACATACAAACTCACACAAACCTTAAATATTACAAAAATACTGCTAGATTGACATTCTAAATCCAGCATCATCACATACAAACTCATCCAAACCTTAAATATTACAAAAAATACTGCTAGATTGACATTCTAAATCCAGCATCGTCACATACAAACTCACACAAACCTTAAATATTACAAAAAATACTGCTAGATTGACATTCTAAATCCAGCATCATCACATACAAACTCACAGAAACCTTAAATATTACAAAAAAATTCTACTAGTTTGACATTCTAAATCCAGCATCATCACATACAAACTCACAGAAACCTTAAATATTACAAAAAATACTGCTAGATTGACATTCTGAATCCAGCATCATCACATACAAACTCACACAAACCTTAAATATTACAAAAAAATACTGCTAGATTGACATTCTAAATCCAGCATCATCACATACAAACTCATCCAAACCTTAAATATTACCAAAAAAATTCTACTAGTTTGACATTCTAAATACAGCATCATCACATACAAACTCACACAAACCTTAAATATTACAAAAAATACTGCTAGATTGACATTCTAAATCCAGCATCATCACATACAAACTCACACAAACCTTAAATATTACAAAAAATACTGCTAGATTGACATTCTAAATCCAGCATCATCACATACAAACTCATCCAAACCTTAAATATTACAAAAAATACTGCTAGATTGACATTCTAAATCCAGCATCATCACATACAAACTCACACAAACCTTAAATATTACAAAAAATACTGCTAGATTGACATTCTAAATCCAGCATCATCACATACAAACTCACACAAACCTTAAATATTACACAAAATACTACTAGTTTGACATTCTAAATCCAGCATCATCATTTACAAACTCACACACACTTAAGTATTTCCAGACGCAAAACAAGGATTAGAACATGGAAATGCACCAACAAGAGGACAATCAATTAAAGTTTCTAATAAAATATATTTAGATCATTAATTAATACGTTGCTCACGGATCCACTCAAGCTCTAGAGCGGAAACAAAAATTTCATACGCGCTGTTGCTATGTCTATTCGAAGCGTTTTTGATTGGTGGACTAATTGCTGCACTTTCTCAAGGTTCCGAAGGTTTATGAGTCGATAAATCTCCAGGCTTCGTAACACACATTCCGGCATAACATACGCTGCGTTATGTAACGTTCTTTACATTCGTTCATGACCTCTTTGATATTAAATCGTACACCACATCCCATAAAACATCATTAAAACTTAATTTTTACCCATTTATTAATACTTATGAACAAAAATATTAGAAATTCATGTCTATATTATAACGCTTAGTTGTTGAATTTTCCATCATATCAACTCCAATAAGTTGACTGATTGATGTTTGTTGTTTAAAGGGGCCTAACTTCGAGGTCATCGGCCCCTAATGGTACGAAATGAGACGAAATGAAATGACAACTTAAAAAGTCCAAAATCCTCCCCTGACCAGAATTCAAAGCGTGAGAACAAAGAATGAATGGATGGACGGATATGAATTTAGCACGATCAGTGGATCCGACCCACTGTGCCTCACACGCACAGAAGCTGGCACAAAACAATAGTATTACTGACCAAGGGACTGCTTCTATAGCACGATGCTGAATCGATTATGCTTATAGTCGAAACGGGTCCAAAATCCAGGTCATCGGCCCCTCATAATGGTATTTATCGCTAGGAAAGTAGAACCATGCTATGTGTAATATTGCGGTACTAATCAAAAGTAGCGTAGACTCGCGGTATTCCACACATTATGGTAGTATTCACAGGTAGTGTAATGCGCACATATAACACAGACCTATGGTGTTTCGCATATTGCGGCACAATTTACAGGCAACGCAAACCTATGAAGGCAAAGCAAACCTACGGCGTTCTTCACATAAGTGGACTAACCACAGAGACTCGTACTATCCCGTGGAATTCCTCAATTAGTGGGAACTGAGCATAAGTAAGGCAGAACCATGGTGTCGCTCATATAAGGGTACGAATCACAGGTATATGAAAGATAATCATAAGGGCAATAATAATGTGAATGTCAATACTAGATGGCTAGAGCTAGTGTAGGACCCACCTCCGGATTCACACACTGTCGCTACTAATCGCAAACCTATTGCGTACCTAACATAGTGCTAGTACGCGCAAGTAAATGCGAACCATGGTGTTCCGACGTGATGGTACTAATTACAAGTAGTCTCATGGTTCTAATTGGATCATCCCTTGGTCGACCCTTTTAGACGACAGGCAGAGGATACCGTGGGTGTATTCTTCCCCTGCGTCCCCCATACACAGGGGAGTTTTGTGTTTGGTCCGCGAGAGGTGTTTTATTTCCCTCAAGTCCGCCGGCAAGCCGGTTAGGTTCCCCCCATCCGCCACCTGGGACGCGCAACGTGGGAGTATCACCTCTCCCCCTGCTTCGCCAGCGTAGTAGGTTCGTGGACTCCAATAAGTGGATGAACAGTGAAACACTATTAAGGTGGTTACAACCTACTGGGTCGCTATTACTTTCTCTTATACATAACATAACATCTCTTAAACCAGGTGTTCTATTACAGAATGTAATGAAAAATTACAATTTCGTACGGGCTAGGAATGTAACAATATTTTACAGCGTCAAAAAAGATGAATCCCTAACAAAAATAATTATCTTCCACTGCTGTTATTAATGTTAGGGGCTGCCTGGCCGAGGCAGTAAAGGCGTGCTCGGTTCACCCGGAAGGACGTGGGTTCGAATCCCCGTCAGGAAGTCGTAAAATTTAAGAAACGAGATTTCCACTTCCGGAAGTGCATATGGCCCTGAGGTTCACTCAGCCTACACCAAAAATGAGTACCAGGTTAATTCCTGGGGGCAAAGCGGCCGGGCGTAGAGCTAACCACTCTACCCCCATCAAGTGCCGAGGTTACGGATAGTGGAAGCCTCTACCTTCCACCCCTCCAAGGCCCTCCATGGCCTGTACGGAGACGACTTTGCTTTTTTTAACAATTCAGGCAACATATTAACTTTTAACGGTCCCGAACGCACAATTCTTGCAGCTTGCTTACTTTTTAAAACACTGCTTGTTCCCCACATAAGATAGCATGATTATATACCCGTAATAATCGAGACGAAATAAGCTATCTAATGGTGAAAGGCATTAGTTAAATTGGTTGAGTGGTTCTCAAGATTAGTTATTATTTAAAAACATGTCTCCTTTACCCGTAAACGTGTACTTGTGCCCTTAAGGCGAACAAAATGTCCATTGTGATTTTGTGAAACTTTTGTGCAATAAACAATTCTTTCATGAAATGCATACACAATCGGTTAGCGGCATCTTAATATATTTCTCAGGGATGAAAATCAAATGGCGTATGGCTTTTAGTGCCGAGAATATCCGAGGACAAGTTCGGCTCGCCAGATGCAGGTCTTTTTGATTTTATACCCGTAGGCGACCTGCGCGTCATGATGAGGATGAAATGATGATGAAAACGACACATACACCCAGCCCCCGTGCCAGCGAAATGAACGAATTTTAAAATTCATGACCCTGCCGGTAATCGAACCCGGGACCCCTGTGATCAAAGGCCAGCACGCTAACAATTTAGTCATGGAGCCGGACTCTTAGGGATTAGAACATAAGTGTAACTCGTTCTGATCAATGACTGTGGGCTAAAGGTATGCCTTCAGCTGCATGTAATGCACAGGAATTTTCGGAAATGTCATACAGGTTAAGTACAAAACAACACGGCGCGATCTTGCCTTTCTTTCTGTTCGAAAATTGCAAGTAATTCAAACAATATTAAATTTTCAAGGCTTCACTAATTTCACACTACATTTCTCAACTATTAGGTCGTGTCTTGTACACTGGCTGAAGGCTTCTCTTAAGAAGATACATTGACACGGCTAAGAGAGTGTATTCAAAGCACGCCAGGACGGTAGCAAGAGGACCAGTCCCACAATCTAGCTCAATAATGTGGACTTCCAGGAACAACGCTTGCACCTGCCAAGGGCAGCCACTCCTCGATGCCAGCCTGCGAATTACAAACGCGAATTTAAGACGTTCCCGCGCACACAGTTGCCATCAAGAAAATAATGTAACTGTTTAAAAATAACGAGTGAGCATATCCGTAATCATCTGGTTAATGAAACGTTCAACAAAACTTTATAACACTACTCAAACTCCAAATAATCCTAAAAACATATCTTGAAAACTTACTGCCTTTCTTTGTTAATCTGACTAGTAGTTCATGTAAGCATAGTTGAGCTTAAACGATACTGTATTTCGGAATATCTGTGATCGGCGTATCTGCGACAAAAAATATCTCACTTTTATCTGTGATTCAGTCTCAGGAAGCACGAGCATATGATTATCGTCACGGTCACTCTTTAGTCGCGGGCGGCCAGTGTGGAAATACTTCTAGTTGATGCGATAACAATGTTGCGTAGTATTTTTCGGAAGATTCACGACATTAGAAGTGGGAAAAATACCGTGTCCGCCTCTGTGGTGTAGTGGTTAGTGTGATTAGCTGCCACCTCCGGAGACCCGGGTTCGAATCCCGGCTCTGCCACGAAATTTGAAAAGTGGTGCGAGGGCTGGAACGGGGTCCACACAACCTCGAAGGGTCAAAAGAGTAAAGGTGTGTTCGATTCCCACCTCAGCCATCCTGGAAGTGGTTTTCTGTGGTTTCCCACTTCTCCTCCAAGCAAATGTCGGGATGGTACCTAACTTAAGGCCACGGCCGCTTCCTTCCCTCTTCCTTGTCTATCCCTTCCAATCTTCCCATCCCCCCGCAAGACCCCTGCTCAGCATAGCAGGCGAGGCCGCCTGGGCGAGGTACTGGTCATCCTCGCCAGTTATATCCCCCGACCCATAGTCTGAAGCTCCAGGACACTGTCCTTGAGGCGGTAGAGGTGGGATCCCTCACCGAGTCCGAGGGAAAAACCAACCCTGGAGGTTAAACAGATTAAGAAAGAAAGAAAGAAAGAAAGAAAGAAAGAAAGAAAAACACCGTACTTAATGTAGGTTTAAAAATTATAAATGTATGAACTTAATACAAATTTTTCTCCCATATACAGGATGATTCAGCAAAGTTGTCCACCTCAAGCAACCCGTGAACGGTTAAAGATATTGGAACTTTGTTTATATTCTCAGTAATGGAATCAAAGGAAGAATATTGATCCGACTTACTATTGATCCGCGTTACTATTTTCTGAGATCATGGTACAAACTTCTTTGTTTAAACGACACCACACTGTGTTGTACACATAGCCTTAGATCTATAAACATTACAAATTCAGCACCGTTATTATTTTGAAAATATGACAAGTACTTCTCGAGAAAAAATGTATTCGAACATGCTTCATTTGGCAGCTGAGGACTGACCTGTTCGATTCCCGCTACATGTGAAACATGAGCTAGCTGTTGCTAGATAGGTATTCTCTCTACTGTGCTCATAATGAAATGGCGTATGGCTTTTAGTGCCGGGAGTGTCCGAGGACAAGTTCGACTCGCCAGATGCAGGTCTGTTGAGTTGACTCCCATAGGCGACCTGCGCGTCTTGATGAGGATGACATGAAGACGACACATCCACCCATCCCCCGTGCGAACAAAATTAACCAATTATGGTTAAAATTCCCGACCCTGCCGTAAATCGAACCCGGGACCCATGTGGCCAAAGGCCAACGCGCTAACCATTTAGCCATGGAGCCGGACACTGTGCTCCTAAATGCAGTAGCTAACATAGCCCTGTGAACATGATCCAAGTACACAACTTAAACGATATTTTGTCACAGATAGTTCCGTCAAAGCTTAACTGATATATCACTGACAGAAAAATATCGGTGACAAAGTAGCAGGCTGCGATTAATAGACCATCTCTACATGTAAGCATCATGCCAGTAAGACACGAAATTCTCCGGGAAGTCGAATGTTCCTTCTCTCAAACAGACGCACGGAGAAGAGAGCCGACAGTAAAAACACGGCAGATTAAAGACTGTTTCTTCTAGCCTGGCAATGTTCTTATCCTATGGTTTCATTTAGACCAGCAACCTTCAACTAATTAGTTTCTGATGTCGAAACACTGTATTCTAAGGTAAACAGTGAGGTACAAGAGGGTGGAAAGAAGCGAGATGTTCTCATAGCAGATAGTGTGGACTATGGAATACATTTCCATTTATTTAGGAACAACCTCCTGTATTTGCAGGTTGCCACTAAGAACAAGGGAAAATATATTTAAAATGTTTCTGTTCAGTTCTATTGATTGAAGTCAATTCTAAATTATAAAGAAACAGTATAATCAGTGCGGCATTTCAGAGCTGTAGAGGTGGTGTCTCAGGATCTTCACGGAGCCCCGGAGGACGAGAGGATAAGCTTCACTGGAAGTTGGAAGCGCTTCCACGTGACGACAAAGTAACGAGGTACGGTAACACGAGCACGGACCATTATCACTATTATCTCAATCTCCTGAAGGTGTTATTTAGATTTCTAGTAAGGGATAGTGGGTTTGAATTTTTTAATTTTTCTCCATTAACCTCCTCTGGCTGACCGCTGTAGTGCTCGAACCTGGCACTCGGTTCTAAGATGAACCTTTGAGAACTGTTTGCTTTAAAGGCTATGATGTCAATTCTCTGTGAAGTGCCTTTTATGGCCAGTCCGTGTACCTCCTCATGTGCACTGAATTCCTTCTCTCTCAGTTCTTCGGCAATGAAGGATGTGATCTGGTGGTGCCGCGTGTACAGAGCATTTCTTGAAAGCATTATTGCTTTCGCTAAAAAATGTCTGGAAAGGAAGCATATAAGGAAAAATACTACCAACTTTTGTTCTCTTTTGTGGGGGCAGAGGTGATCTTTTGGGATTTTAGAAGCTCAGTGTAACCTAGTCAGTGCTTCCAGGTACGTCAGGAGAGCAATGATCAGATATCCTAAGCTTGAGTCTACTCACGGTAGGGTGTCTAGTTTATTTCCGCTCCTCCACCAGCCAACAGTGCGCAGTTACCCACTCACATACTGACCATGTCAAATGTGCCGCAACTTCGATGACCTCACCAAAAAACAGTACTTCAAGATGGCAACGCATTTGGCACGCGTCCACTGAATACGACATGCTGAATGCCTCAAGATACTAGCATATTCATTTTTCGTGAACGTCACATTCCATATAGGAACAAATAAACTATCGTGCAGCTTATCCTGACCAAGGGAGACGTTCAATAAATTTCCAATTTCTTAGAAATCATTAGGAAAAGGCTAGGAAAACAACAGATAGGGAATCTGCCACCTGGGCGACTGCCCTAAATGCAGATCAGTATTGATTGATTGATAGATGATGTATATTAGTAATTTTGTGAACTCTAACGATGATCACTTGTGTGAAATACAACTTTAATCCCCTATACAGTAGTAGATCTAATTAATCAGCAACAGGAGGTAAAATTGTGCATGCGAGATATACAGAGTGATCCACTATTATATCCTTATTTTTATTTCAGTATTATTCTGTCATTAAAAATCCTATATGTTTGATTTCAATTCTATTTTATACTATGGTCATTGCCATTTCATATTTCAATGTAGGCACCAGCATTAGCAGCACACCGTTGCAGTCGGGGCCCATTGTTCCTGAAAGACCGTCGCAACATGCTACAAACTTTGTTTATCCCATTATTTCAATCTGGGACAGAGTGGACAATGTGCACTTTATGCACGATGGGGCACCTCCCCAATTTGCATTGATTTCGCGAGAATGGCGTGACGATGCTTTTGCGGGCCGCGTTATTGGACGTCGCGGAAATGTTGGGGGACCACCGAGAAGTCCAGAATTAACCCCATTGGATTTTTCCTCTGGGGGTATTTGAAAGAGGAGGTGTATGCCAGAAAACCTCGTGACTTGGACACTTTGGAAGCAGTCATTAGGGAAGAGTGTGCGCGGGTACCAAACGACATGTTGCAACGGTCTGTCAGGAATATTAGGCCCTGCCTGCAACGGTGTGCTGCTAATGCTGGTGCCTACGTTGAAATATGAAATGGCAATGACCAAAGTACATAACAGAATTGAAAGCAACCATGTAGCATTGTTAATGACAGAAAATGAAAAAAACCTACAACCTGTTTTCCAGTCATTGACAGGGTCAGGGATGTAACGAATGAATCATACATAGGCTCTATTAGTACGATGAGGTCGCCACTCCCAAAGTGATTTATTAATGACTGACAGATGCTATGAAATGATAGTGGGGAGTGTTGCTAGAATGAAAAATGACACGGAAAGCCGGTGTACCAGGAGAAAAACCAGTCCCGCCTCCGCTTTGCCCAGCACAAACCTCATATGGAGTGACCGGGATTTGAACCACGGTATCCAGCAGTGAGAGGCCGACGCGCTGCCGTCTGAGCCACGGAGGCTCTAATGAAAGAATAATCGTGAAATAAAAATAGGGATATAATAGTGGATCACCCTGTATATTTCTATTTAACGATATCAACATCATCATGCTTTCCGACCTCGAAGTGAGATTTCGTAGATTTCTCGTTAGTAGAAGAGTAACCAAATATTTTTTTGCTAGTTGCTTTACTCCGCGCCGACACAGATAGGTCTTATGGCGACGATGGGACAGGGAAGGGCTGGGAGTGGGAAGGAAGCGGCTGTGGCCTTAATTAAGGTACAGCCCCAGCATTTGCCTGGTGTGAAAATGGGAAACCACGGAAAACCATTTGCAGGGCTGCTGACAGTGGGGTTCGAACCTACTATCTCCCGAATACTGGATACTGGCCGCACTTAAGTGACTGCAGCTATCGAGCTCGGTAACCAAATATTTACCAAATGTAATTTCTGCTGCAGAGAGGAATGATTGAATGCCATTGCTATTCAGTAGCTGATGTAGATGCTACGCATAACGTAATCAAATCACAAAGTGGTTTCTGTTTGGCTTAATCAGAGAATACTAAATCTTCAACAGATACTAATCGTGCGTGAGGACTAGGTCTTCCTTTGTTGGGCTCCGTTTGTATTCAGTCTGAAGTCTTGATAATGACACGCTTCACAATGTAATGAGCTACGTGCTAAATAAGCAATAGCCCGGTCGAATGCATACATTATCAAAGGAAAGTTGTAAACAGATCGAAAATAGAATGGGAGGTTACGATAACGGCGTAAAAATAGATTTGTACTTCAACTACCAATATTGACTCTGAATTAACTCGGAACAGTGACTGATAGGAAGTGCAATAATTGCTCATATTTTTAAGCAGTTAAATAAATAAATAAATAAATAAATAAATAAATAAATAAATAAATAAATAAATAAATAAATATCGCGTACCGAGGGAAAATATGTTCGCTGTACTGGGGGACTATGGGATTGAGGGTAGATTATTAAAATCAATCAGAGGCATTTATATTGACAATTGGGAGCGGAGAGAATTGATGGTAGAATGGGTTCTTGGTTCAGGCTGTAATCTTTCACCATTGCTGTTCATAGTTTACATGGATCATCTGCTGAAAGGTATAGTGGCAGGGAGGGATTCTGTTAGATGGAAATGTAGTAAGCAGTCTGACCTATGCTGACGACTTGGCCGTAATTGCAGACTGGAACTTGAAAATGGGCGCAATGAGTATGGTATGAAAATTAGCCTTTCGAACACTGAACTGATGTCAGTAGGTAAGAAATCCAAGAGAACTGAATGTCAGATTCCTGATACAAAGCTAGAACACGTAGATAATTTCAAGTATTTAGGATGATCCAAGGTGCAGTAATGCTAATGCAGTGAGCTCGCAGTTGCGATCAACAATATTCTATAAAAAAGAAGTCAGCTCCCGGACGAAACTGTCCTTATATTGGTCTGTTTTGAGGCCAACTTTGCTTTACGGGAGCGAAAGCTGGGTGGACTCTAGTTATCTTTATTTAGAAGTAACAGACATGGAAGTAGCGAGAATCATTGCTGGTACAAACAGGTGGGAAAAATGGCAGGAAGGTACTCGGATGAGAAGATAAAGGCTAAGTTAGGAATGAACTCGATGGATGAAGCTGTACGCAGAAATCGGCTTCGGCCGTGGGGTCATGTGAGGCGAATGGAGGAGGATAGGTTACTTAGGAGAATAATGGACTATGTTATGTAGGGTAAGAGAAGAAGAGGGAGACCAAGACGATAATGGTTAGACTCAGTTTCTAACGATTTAAAGATAAGAGGTATAGAACTAAATGAGGCCACAGCAATAGTTGCAAATAGAGGATGGTGGCGACGTTTGGAAATTCACAGAAGCTTGCAGACTGAACGCTGAAAGGCACAGCGGTCTATGATGATGCATATATAAAAGTTACGGAATGTAGTGAAAAAAGGTGCATGTTGACAGAAATATTAGATTAAGATGTGAGGTCTTTAGGAATGTGGGTGGAAATGACCCTTAGGATAGGGAGTGAGAACCAAGAAGTAAATGTCACAGGCTTTTCAAGGCAACCACGGATACATATAGGATTTTTGCCTTGCAGTCAGATTTCATTAATGAAACGATAGCCACGGGGCTATGATTACTATATCAACATTAAAACTGCAAGCTTGCTTGCCTTCTTTACTCCTTGGGCACTAAAATATCCAATCAAGAGCCTTAATATCCAGAAATTATTCCCGCACAGACCTTGTTTTATGGCAGGAAACAGTTCCAATTTCATAAAGACAACAGTCATCAGGCACCCAACTGCTATTTGACCTCAATAAGCAATGGGTCAAAATACCCTTGCACCCTTCCTTAACTGGAAGAGTCAAGTTCGTTCCATGGAAAACACCCTCAGACTGTAGAGCACCAATTCCTCCAAATTTCACAGTTGGATCTGAACTTGATTGTACTTATCGTTCTTCACATATTCGCAACACCCCGCTAGTTCCTTTGCACACTTTTTCTGAAAAATTAACCATTGCAAAAACAAGTGGAAAAAACCCTCAGGCGGCCCCATTACACCCTCGCCTCTACACGGATAATTTGTGTACTTTTTTCGACGATTTGCCTTACGTCGCATCGGCACACATAGGTCTTATGGTGACAATGGGATAGGAAAGGGCTGGGGGTGGTGAGGAAGAGACCGTGGCCTTAGTTAAGGTACAGCCCCGGCAATTGCCAGATGTGAACGGATAATGTGCAGCCTAGTTCAATTTCCAGTTGGCCTACTCAAAATACTAACTTGCATGCCAATCGTTCCAATAATACTAATAATAATAATAATAATAATACATACCGTTATGCCTTTAAGCGTTCAGTCTGCAAGTCTCTGTGAATTTACTAAACGTCGCCACAATCCTCTATTTGCAACTAGTGCAGTGACTCGTTGGCTGAATGGTCAGCGTACTGGCCTTCGGTTCAGAGGGTCCCGGGTTCGATTCCCGGCCGGGTCGAGGATTTTAACCGTAATTGGTTAATTCCATTGACCCGGGGGCTGGGTGTTCGTGCTGTCCCCAACATCCCTGCAACTCACACACCACACATAACACTATCCTCCACCACAATAACACGCAGTTACCTACAGATGGCAGATGCCGCCCACCCTTATCGGAGGGTCTGCCTTGCAAGGGCTGCACTCGGCTATAAATAGCCACACGAAATTATTATTAACTAGTGCTGTGGCCTCATTTAGTTCTATACCTCTTATCATTAAATCATTAGAAACTGGGTCTAACCATCGTCGTCTTGGTCTGCCTCTACTTCTCTAACCCTCCACAACAGAGTCCATTATTCTCCTAGGTAACCTATCCTCCTCCATTCTCCTCAGATGACCCCACCACCGAAGCCGGTTTATGCGTACAGCTCCTGCAATTGTTCCCACCTGTTTGTACCAGCAATCATTCTGGCTACTTTCATGTCTGTTACTTCTAACTTATGAATAAGATATCCTGAGTCCACCCAGCTTTCACTCCCGTAAAGCGAAGTTCGTCTGAAAACAGTCCGATGTAATGATAGTTTCCTCCGGGAGCTGACTTCCTTCTTACTGCGATCTCACATAATAATAATAATAATAATAATAATAATAATAATAATAATAATAATAATAATAATAATAATAATAATCGTAAGGCTTCACCTACCGAGTTATATTAATGCCATTAACGCGGTCTCCCTAACAATTTCTTTCGACATTCGGATCGTGCTGCTATCTATCAACGAAAGCGAAATTCTACGGGACGGCTGAACTGACTTCAGAAACTTTGTTGGGTGACGTTAAGTGTGTTATCATGACAACAGGAATGACAGGGAGTGTGCCAAAGTTTTCGATCACCCTTCAAATAAATCAACTACCTGAGCCGGGATCGAATCAGGACTTGGAATCATGAGTACGACACTCTTCCACCGCAATTCCAGTAGATTTGACTACTACTAAAACGTTTTCATTCTGTCCCTGAAGGGGACGGCGGCCCCCCTAGACGGTAACTTCTTATCTCAGGCCAGCGAGACTTTCGGAGAAGGTGAGAGGGCTGGCGGACTGTCCCCGCATTCGCCTCAGTGCAGGAGAATGGAAAAACACGAAAAATCATTCTCAGGACGAAGAGGACTAACCCCTCTCCGTCTTCCAAATGCAGAGGCGTAGAACCACGACTGGAACTGAGCGTTAGAGACTTAGTACCATTTGAAAACGAAGTCAAATGTTCTGTACAGGAAATATGCCAGTTTTAGTCTTGGTCACTCTCTGAAAACGAAATGAAAATCCTTAGTCTGTTACCAGACAGTCGACCGTATGAGGAATGGAATGAATGAAGCCCCCGTCTAGCGGCGAGGATAGACATTGTGCCGGCTGCCGAAGCCTGTCGCACTCCTCTGCAGCAATGACTAATGACTGCCAGATGAAATGAAATGATATCTCAGAGTGTTGCTGGAATGAAAGATGACAGAGAAGACTGGAGTTCCTGGAGAACTGCCCGGCTATACTGGGGTTGATCCCACTTCATGTTCCAAGCAGACGAACAAGGCAGAAATGTACATTCCACCTGCCCAAATGTTGCACATGAAAATTCCTAGCTCATGCAAGCCCTTAGGACCATCACTCAGCTGGAAGGGTCACTCGACATTTTTCACCACCCTTCCACTGCAATTCGGAAAGTTCTTCTCAAGCATGGAACATGATAATTTTGTAATTTATGTAAATATGTGAAGATTTATATCTGCTTGTATATATATATTATTTAATTTATATTTCATCTAAATTAATTATTTAATTTAATTTTTTATTTAATTTTCTATTACATCATCTGTAATTGGGACATCCTGTAGGTGATAAACAAGTATATTCTTACTCTATCCTATCCTATCCTATTCTATTCTATTCTATTATATTCTGTCTCGCCTCCGTTTTGTCCAGCACAAATCTCAAATTATGTGACCGGGATTTGAACCACGGAACCCAGAAGTGAGATGACGGCGCGCTGCCACCGGAACCACGGAGGCTCACTCTCTGACATTACTTCGCATAGTATATTAATAAAGATATATGCAGGGCAGTTTCGTATCAGAAACTTTAGGCTGACTTCTCACAGTCTCGAATAAAAAAGTAGGTCGTAAATTCAGAATTCGCCTGGATTCATCAGATACCATACTTCAAACTCTTGCCTCGATAACCAAGAAGAATCCCCAATTCAGTCAAATGTTGCACGAAACATACTACTTTCCCAGAGTTCCGTGGAGCGTGCTATAAATTGTAAGGGACATGTTAGCAGGCGAGCAGGGGTATTTTCCCTTCTGCCTGGCACAGAGATTTTTCACTGTCAGTCTCGTTCGTCAGTTCCATTGTGTTGTATCGATTCTTGTTGCCGACGGAGGAGGGATAAGAGGGAGCCAGACATCCACCCAGACACCGCGTTATGTCCTTTCCTTCCGCTCAGCCATCCCTTTTAAAGGGTCTGTCCCCTGCTACACAGCGCCTTGGATTTGACAATGAACGCCTCCACAAAAATCATGATGCTTATTAATATCAAGTCTAGTTGTATAGTACGGTCCAAAAATAGGGCCCAAAACATTGAAAGTCATATTCCTAATTTTAAAATAAAAATGTGCAGTCCAGAATCAGGTTTAAAAAAATATTTCTTGGCTTCAAGAGGAAACCAAATACAGGGCAGTGGAACAGAGTCAATTCTTTTATCTAGTTCCCTCGTTTGGTGCTTAATAATAATAATACTGTACTAATAATAATAATAGTTTCTTTTTGCTAGTTGCTTTACGTCGCACCGACACGGATAGGTCTTATGGCGACGATGGGACAGGGAAGGGCTAGGAGTGGAAAGGAAGCGGCCGTTGCCTTAATTAAGGTACAGCCCGAGCATTTACCTGGTGTGAAAATGGGAAACCACGGAAAACCATCCTCAGGGCTGCCGACAGTGGGGTTCGAACCTATTATCTCCCGAATACTGGATACTGGCCGCACGTAAGCGACTGCAGCTATCGAGCTCGGTAATAATAATAGTAATAATCCTATCGAAAACATTTTCAAGATCAGGATGTTGGGCGGCAGGGTACCGGAGGTGGTGGTACATAATTTCTAATGATTAGATTGCGTGCCAAATGCCTCTATTAATTTCCAAACCTCTCCGCAGTGCTCATATGGAGTGAGGGCGTATGACGCTGTTTGTGGTGATTCGTACGTCGGATTGATACGTAAAACTCTGAGCAGACCTCTTGGTGCTATTCGGAAGGAGTAGGCTATGTGTCGGCACCGAGGTTCACCCTCTCCCTTCCTACTATCATATATCACATCATTCATATCAACTCATTAACTCCTCTCATGATGTTGACGTCAGGAAGGGCACCCCGTCATAAAATCTCGCTATGAACATTCATCTCACTTCACACCGATCCCGCAGAGAAACGGGACAACGGCTAGACGTATAAAATAATAATAATAATAATAATAATAATAATAATAATAATAATAATAATAATAATAATAATAATAATAATAATAATAATAATACGAATTTTGAAATATGGTACGAGGATTTGAACGGGGTCCTCTCGGCTTCTTCGGGAAGTCAAATGAGTAGAGAGGGGTTCGATTCTCACCTCAGCCATCCTCGAAATGGTTTTTCCGTGATTTCCCACTTCTCCTCCAGGCAAATGCCGGGATTGTGCTAACTTAAGAGCACGGTCGCTTCCTTCCCTCTTCCTTGTCTATCCCTTCCACCCCCCTCCCCCACAAGGCTCATCTTCGGCATAGCAGGTCAGGCCACCTGGCCGAGGTGCTGGTCCTCCTCTCCAGTTGTATCTCCGACCCAAAGTCTCACGCTCCAGGACTCTGAATTTGAGGCGGTAGAGGTGGGGTCCCTCGCTGAGTCCGAGGGAAAATCTAACTCTTGTGGGTAAACAGATTAAGAAAGAAAGATGATAATAATAATAATAATAATAATAATAATAATAATAATAATAATAATAATAATAATATCGTATGGTCTCAGCTACCTTATATAGGCATTTAATATGGCTGACTGCTCGTCAATTTGGACGTTACGTTTAATGGCAAAGCGAACCGAATGTCTTTTGGGTGTCTATGTCTGAGTTTTTAATGTGTTTTGTCGGGTAAACACCAAATGTGTCCCCATATACCAATATCTTACGACATGGAGTGTGGAATGGACTCTTCGCCCTTGAAAAATCCGACTACCTCTGCCGGGTTTGAACCCGCTCTCTGGGGAGATCCGGAGGACGGCATTGTACCAGTGAACCCTAGAAGTAGCCCGGATCTTTATGCAGTAAACGGTGAGAATGCAAACTTATTAAAGTGGGGAACAAGTACAGTCTAATCTCCACGCCGGTTATGATATGACTTTTGCATAAACAGTAGGGGCTGTGCCCATCAGAATCCCTAGAATTCATGTTACTCTCACTACACTATGGAAGAGCGGGTTAGTCCACACATCCTAATAACGGAATTAGTATGCATTCTAACCGTTTACTGTATAACAGTAATAATAAATAATGTTACTGGCTTTACGTCCTGCTAACTACTTTTACGGTTTTCGGAGACGCCGAGGTGCCGGAATTGAGTTCCGCAGTTCTTTTACGTGACTGTAAATCTACCGACACGAGGCTCACGTATTTGGGCTGAGGCAGGATTGAACCTGCCAAGTAGGGGCCAGAAGGCCAGTGCCGCAACCGTCTGAGCCACTCAGTCTCGCACTGCATACAAATCCGCAGTCTAGTCTACGTGTAAGATATATCTCTACATAAATGACAGGATATGGCCATGTTCTACGGAGATGATGATTATGATGGATTGATGGGCATCATACATTATCCATTTTGGACGAACAACGAGTAATGTTAGTAATTCACCGAGAGAACATTTGGAACTAAATGCAGGTCCACGACATTATGACGCGAGATGGCTGTAATAACTAAACTTTTTTAAGAACAACCAGTAACGAAACATAATTCGATAAATGCCAGTTTAAAATACGCAGTCTGTAACGTAACGAATTAATGACAATATCATTCGGTTATCTTGTTTTTGCTGCAACACACACATCAATGTGAAGTAAAATTATTTAGCGCGTGTCTACGTTAACAATGTTGACAACTGTACCGAAGTTCGTAAACCATGGTCGGGAAAAAACGTCCAGGAACGGTGATGAATACAAAATACAACTAACGTAGTAGACTGCAGTATGGATCGTAGTTTTCGTACCAAGAATTTAATTTATATCAGTTCAATCCACAGCGATATGGCTGTAGATTTCAGAAATTGTGTGAACAGACGGTCCATTATTGGTGCTCAGCAGGGTGCCCGAGTGCGACCGGGATGGCGTGACGTAAATGCGGGCAGCTTACGTAGCAAGCATACGTCACAGTGAAGTGGGAGAGCGAACACAATTTGCAGGGAGCATTGACGTTCGATTGTGATCACGAAGCTCTCCTCCACTACTCACCAAAGTGCTGATTGAGATACATGATTTAAAACAAAACTCTATAATCGCAACAAGAAACCTGACATTTTCAAGATATTCCGGTTTGATTTATACAGCGCTCGATATAAACTGTCAGTTTTATTTTCTTATCTTTATTCATTCAAAGAAAATTGAAACGTTATAATGTTTGTGTTGTCATTTACAAAGGTAGAGTGTTTAAGCGTACAAGCTACGATTTACAGTTCTGTGTATGGGAATGACTGTATTTTCCACAGACATCGCACACCGATCACATTAGTACACAGTACGCCATCTGCATTGGAGTCGTTGAGTTATTATCCTAGCCTTTTCTGCTCGTCGGGATTATCTCCCGACAGTTTTAATTTCACAATCTCGTCTTATTTACGGTACGGATTTAAAACGATGGTTTGTAAGTAGCTCAAAATGACTTAATAATCAGCCGCCAGGTACTGATATATTTTAAACACATCATTTAGTTGTTTTTTTATTTTTTAGACGAAGGATGACCGCGTGATATTCAATACTGCACTGTCCTACGGAAGGTTTCTGTCAGTGAAAAGGCTATATTCCAAAGATCTGGTCTATTTACACTTCAAAATTCTGCTCAGTACCAATTGTTAACAGTGTGATTGTTGAAAGTACCTCACGGCCAGTGGATGCGATAAGAACCCCGCAGACCCCGCCCATGGCTTGTGAGGGGCTCATGACTGTTTCTAAATTCAGTACCTGGAGTGATTTTACATATTGATAAAGCTAAAGCACACAACACAGTAGTATTTGTATTACAGAAGGTTATTCCAAACTTAGGCCGTTCTAGTGCAGAACTTCTTTCATCAATAGGAGTACGATAGTTATTTCTGAAAGAATGTGGGTTTCCCAACCTGTTCCAATAATAACCATCCCTTACTGCCACCCGCAACAATCAACAAGACCTTTGAAGTAATTAGCCAGTTCTGAAAACCCAGTAGTCAGCGAAAATGTGATAACAAACATATCCTCCTCATCTAAACTCTAAATACTGAAGTTTTGAGCCTGTGTATAACACTCGGCAGTCAGTGTATAGCTACAGTAAGTAGGCTTACGATGGACGGTTGAGTTGTAAATTATTTGGTCCTGGAAACGAGATTATTTCTTAATATTGTGACGGTCAGCGTGTTTTGGTTACTATAATTGGAATATGCATTTCTTGTGTGCGTGTTCGAACCACATACGTGTATTACTTTAATTACTTTGGGGTTGAAAACTAATAAATTATTGTTATTATTATTATTATTATTATCATTATTCGCCGGCCCCGTGGTGTAGGGGTAGCGTATCTGCCTCCCACCCGGAGGCCCCGGATTCGATTCCCGGCCAGGTCAGGGATTTTTACCTGGACCTGAGGGCTGGTTCGAGGTCCACTCAGCCTACGTGATTATAACTGAGGAGCTATCTGACTGTGAGATAGCGGCCCCGGTCTAGAAAGCCAAGAATAACGGCCGAGAGGATTCGTCGTGCTGACCACACGACACCTCGTAATCTGCAGGCCTTCGGGCTGAGCAGCGGTCGCTTAGTAGGCCAAGGCCCTTCAAGGGCTGTAGTGCCATGGGGTTTGGTTTGGTATTATTATTATTATTATTATTATTATTATTATTATTATTATTATTATTATTACTGGGGGGGGCGCTTCTGGTCACGGCGTACAATCGTTCGCAATATAAAACAAACTTTTACAGGATTTTCCATGTAAGATTCGTGGGCGATTGGAGAACTACTTTTCAACAATGCTTGAACATGTGAAGGATTGGTGAATATTAATAGCCGAAAATGAGCTACAAGAGTATTTCTGACAGAAGCTGCGTTACATTTCAGTGTCTGAAAAACCTTGCATCACAATCGAAGGTGACCAAAGGACGGCATTTTTACCAGCCTACACGGCTCAGTTCACGGAACTCAGGTAATATACGCAACCAAGACAAATAGTTTCGAGTTCTTCGAACACCGGATATGGTGTGGGATAGGCGTGTGGCAATCAGCCCAGAGGATCAGTTCAAGTTATGCCCTAGTAGACTGTTTGGGGTAAGACAGCATACTCGGCGCGGGCACATTCTCTGCAATACGATAAATTAATATCAATGACCCCTCTGTGAACACAATAATATTGATCGACAGGGTGCCCGCTAGTAACCAGAATCTGCTTTCCCTGGGATATTCCCGTTTTTCCTGCATTACATTTAGTGGGACATGGTCCATTAGAGTGACGCTCGAGTAGTGATGGGATAGTCGAATACAAAATAATGGCTTATTCGATATTTCATTTTATTCGATTAATCATTCGAAACTCCATTCGAATGAGTGAGGCAATCGAATAGTGAATACTTTTACCATTTGATTACTTTTCGATTATTTTTGATTATCAATCCGAAACTCCATTAGAATCGATGAGGGTATCGAATAGTGAATTTTTCCATTCGATTATTTTTTTGATTATTCATTCGGAACTGCATTCGAATGAATGAAGCAACTGAATAGTGATTGCTTTCGAAATTATCGAATGAAAAATGATCTTCTTCTTCTTCTTAATCTCTTTTCCCTCCAGGGTTACTTTTCCCCTCGGACTCAACGAGTGATCTCACCTCTATCGCTTCAAGGGCAGTGTACTGGAGCGTCAGACATCGGGTCGGGGATACAACTGGGAAAGATGACCAGTACGTCGCCCAGGCGGCCTCACCTGCTATGCTGAACAGAGGCCTTACAGGGGGGGGGGGGATTGGGAGATGGGAAGGGATAGACAAGGAAGAGGGAAGGAAACGGCCGGGGCCTTAAGTTTTTTTTTTTTTTTTTTTTGCTAGTTGTTTTACGTCGCACCGACACAGATAGGTCTTACGGCGACGATGGGACAGGAAAGGGCTAGAAGTGGGAAGGAAGCGGCCGTGGCCTTAATTAAGGTACAGCCCCAGCATTTGCCTGGTGTGAAAATGGGAAACCACGGAAAACCATTTTCAGGGCTGCCGACAGTGGGGTTCGAACCTACTATCTCCCGAATACTGGATACTGGCCGCACTTAAACGACTGCAGCTATCGAGCTCGGAAGGGCCTTAAGTTAGGTACCATCCCGGCATTTCGCTGGAGAAATGGGAAACCACGGAAAACCCCTTACAGGATGGATGAGGTGGGAATCGAACCCACCTCCACTCAGTTGACCTCGCGAGGCTGAGTGGACACCGTTCAAGCCCTCGTAGCACTTTTCAAATTTCGTGGCAGAGCCGGGAATCGAACCCGGGCCTCTGGGAGTGACAGCTAATCACACTAACCATTATACCACAGAGGCGGACAGATTATTTATTCGATTATTTAAATAATCGGATGAAGGTTATGCGATTATTAAAAGTAGTCGATTATCCCATCACTACCCTCGACCTTGTTTATCATACTCTCATTTTGCAGGAATACTTGCAATAACAAAGAACTTGAAATAAAGTATCATAAGCTAAACAAGCTGCACCTTATAAAAGGTGCCAATCTGTAAAGTGGGCTATCAGTAATCCCATCGTAAACAGCCAGTACTGAAAATTCTAAAACCAACTAAAATGAACTACGTTGTTCACAGCAAGCAATCAATCGATCACTCTTTAAAGTAATGCTGGTGTTTATCATGGAGATCCCTTTTGCGAACCGTGAAATGGGGGAGCATTCTGGTACTCTAACCCTCAGACGGCTTGTTAAATACATATTATCCCTTCTTCAACTAACGGGACTCGAATGCAGTTCTGAATGAATAATCGAAAAAATAATCGAATGGAAAAATTCACTATTCGAATGCTTCATTGATTCTAATGGAGTTTCGGATGAATAATCGAAAAAATAATCGAATAAAATGAAACAATCGGATAAGCGATTATTTTGTAGTCGATTATACCATCACTACTACAGTAATTATATCCGTTAGTGTCCAGTCATATATCCACAGCTTAATTTTGACGTGACTAGTAATTTCCCTGTGATTTCCCTGTATATTTTCTGCGTTTTATTATCCTGTGTTTTCTCTGGATTTTTTTTTTTGTTTTTGTTCAGAAAACGGATACCCTGAGCGGCCTCTAATCCAGGCAGCTATGTTTGCAGTAAATAACAGGTATTTTTAAATGTATCGTACCTTAGAACCTTTTTTAGCATTACACCGTAAACTGAACTATTTTCTCCGGTTAATCAGCTATGTACCTCAGATTTGCAGGCTTATGGCACGTGTGCTCCACATTCCAGAATCAAATATTTGAGCGCTCCGAGGCACTTGAAACTGTTCAAATACGTGAGATCCGTGTTAACACATTATCGAACAGTTAAAATGGGGAGCATTCTGGTATACTCTAACCCTCAGACGGCTTGTTAAAGACATATTACCCATTCTTCAACTAACGAGACTCGAATGGGCTACTGCGGTGTCAGACCATAGACACCATAACACTCCAGGCAACCAGGTGAGCTACAACAACTCACTGATGTGACGGTGTTAAAAACTGGGCCAAGTGTGAATATCAATGTCCTAAGTCGAGTCACGACAACTAGTGACGTCAATCGCAAGGCAACAGTATGAACTCCATTCCCATTCTTAAATTCAAATATAATTTATCACCTCGCATAGGTTGTCCTCGCCGCTGTATCACAGATTAAGCAAGATAATTCCACCTCAAAAATCAGAATAGAAACCAAAAGTAAGTTCCCAGCACAGCACAATGGGATACATTCCAGATTAATTATGATGGATGATGAAAAGCTATCAAGCGATTCGTTGGAAGTGGTGCAAGATGTCAACGACGACCCTAATGTGATCATGACCCAAATACGTCGCTCAGGCGATGCTAGTTGGTCAATTTCAATGTACTGCGAGATAGAACTCAATTTCGTAAGGCAAATATTTAAAAAGTCCGCCTTTACTGATCAGGGTATTCCGTATGGAATTAGGATAGGCCCACCCACCACGACCAAATCAATTTTGACATATGACATTTTGTCTTTCACTGCATCATACAGCAGAATTTCAATTAACTGTCTCGCAATCACCCATTTAGTGAATTAAAAGGAGAATGACTTTATAGAGATAATTATGTGTAGATATTACCTGAAATATTCTTTAAACCTTGTTGTAACCACAAACACGCACACACGCGATGTTGTCAATTGCGTACACTGCCGTCTTGAACAAAACACTGCCACGAAGAAGAAGAAGAAGAAGAAGAAGAAGAAGAAGAAGAAGAAGAAGAAGAAGAAGAAGAAGAAGAAGAAGAAGAGGAAGACTGTAACACTTGCATATCAACAAACTACCAACACAACAAAATCACAACATTGGTTCACGTGCTTGACTAACGACTTTCACTACAAGTCTCGCTAACACAATTCCCAAGACTGCCTCTTTATAATACATTGCCTGGCCAGGATTCTAGAAGAATATGACAATATGTTTTCGCGTAATTTCGAGAGTATCCAATAACCTAACTACATGAATGGAATTTTCTGTAACTCTCTAGTGCTAAAGATACGTCGTTCTAGACCAGGGGTTTCCAAATGGCGGCCCACGGGCCGCATGAGGCCCGCGAAGCCATTTTTGCTGCCCGCGAGAGCACTGTAAGAAATAATGTGAACAAAAGTGACAAAAATATTTATTAGCTCGTTCAAAAACGTATTCATTTTTATACACCATATAGACCCAAGTCAGAACGAATTATTCTGTAATACTAGTTCCACTTTTCAAGTATTCACTTGTTCTCAACAGTTTATTATTTTTATTTTAAAACATTTTAAATCCAAATTTCACGTAATAATGTTATTATTTTTGCGTTCCATTGACTACTTTTGATGGTTTTCGGAGACGCCGAGGTGTCGAAATTGTCCCATAGGAGTTTTTTTACGTGCCAGTAAATCTACCGACACAAGGCTGACGTATCTGAGCACCTTCAAATACCACTGGACTGATCCACGATCGAACCTGCCAAGCTGGGGTCACAAGACCAGCACCTCAACCGTCTCAGCCACTCAGCCCGGCTCCAAATTTCACTCTTATATGCAATTTTAAAATAATGTTTTAAGCAATTAAAATGACCAAACCCTCATTTCAATTGAACTATGCATATTATTTCATAATGGTGCTTTGTACTATTTGCAGAATTTTACAAAAAATGGCCTATTCAACTGGGGCCCGCGAACATGACGAAGCTTTCCAAAATGGCTCTCGAGCCCTTACAAATTGGAAATCCCTGTTCTAGACCATTACCGTGTGTTGCACATTACGTGGGATTTATACATCATATTTACAGGTACCGTAATCATAAATTACATATTATTAATAATAATAATGCTACTTGCTTTACGTCCCACTAACTACTTTGCTGTTTTCGGAGACGCCGAAGTGCCGGAATTTTGTCCCGCAGGAGTTCTTTTTACGTGCCAGTAAATCTACCGACACGAGGCTGACATATCTGAGCACCTTCAAATATCACGGGACTGAGCCAAGATCGAACCTGCCAAGTTGGGGTCAGAAGGCCAGCGCCTCAACCGTCTGAGCCACTCAGCCCGGCAAATTCCATATTATTAATTACCTGTTCTCACATTAAATAAACTCATATTATTATACGTACAGCAGACGCGTCGTGACATAACCTCGCATGTTTTGTTACGACCACGATTTATACCAAATGAAGTCCGTACATAACTACGTAAATAATAATAATAATAATAATAATAATAATAATAATAATAATAATAATAATAATAATATTAATCGAGCTCGATATTTTCATTACTTACCCATGGGTTGGAGAATTCTTGCAAGTTATATTAGTCCATTACACTTGCATCATCCTTTTTCTGTCAACAGTTTTTCTTCCTTCTGACTACCATAAAATGAACACTTCACAAAAAGAAAAAAAAGATGTAGAGATGCATCGAAATGAAGTGCCGAAATTTTGTCCCGCAGGACTTCTTTTACGTGCCGGAACATAACGTCCATTTATTTTTAGGCTAGTGGCGCGCACATACAGTATTGTTGGGAGATCAGAAGAATGCACGTGGCCGGTGAGGCACGGGGCGAAGGGGTTTCCACCAGCAGAGCCAGTGACGCAGTGGTTACCATAGCAACTGCGCTACTACCCAGACGACTTTATATTATCTTCTACTGGCAGCTCTGCGCTCTTGTCAATTGTAATCCAGCAAACCTGCGAAGTGTGAGTCAATGTTTTCGTGTAGCAGATAAGAGCAGATAAGAGCCGATCTGTCTGGGCAGAACAGGAAGTTCGTGCTTGCAGGCCACATTCCTCATTCTTGCATTCTTCTCATCTCTACACAGTACTGTTGGGAGATCAGAAGAATGCATATGCCCACTGAAGCAAGGGGAGAAGGTGTTTTCGCCAGAGAAGCCTTTGACGTAATCGTTGCCATAGCTGTCCCACTACTACCCGGGCGACGTATTTGTACCTTGAAGTAGCAGCTGTTGGCACTACGTATCAGGCTCATACGTGCGCGCCACTAGCGCATAAACGAATGTACATTAAATGTGTTCTAACTCGTAAACAATTCACAATAGGGTATATGTCAATATGAAGCTTTCTGCTTCAAATGATCGTTCCCGTCATATCCCTGAACACTGGCCATTCCTCCTGCGACACCTGTATATATAGTCCAAGTGCGTTCTCTCACTCTTTTACCCAACTCCACCCATAGATGTTCGATTGGATTTATGTCAGGTGACAACGTTCCACAGACGAATTATTTCAGCAGTGTGTTTCGGGTCGTTATCCTGTTCGAAGTAAAACCTGTCACCTAGCCCGAGATTTTCTGCACTTTTCTTAAGGTTTTGTTGCAGAATACCTTCGTAGACAAATTTGTCCATTATCCCACCAACAAAGACAAGTTCACCAACTCCAGACGTTGCCATGCAGCCCATACCATAACACCTCCACCCCCCATGTTTCACAGTGATTTTTTTTTGTTTAGTTCCCATTCTATATTCTTCTTTCGCCATACCAAAATGTGCCCATCACTCTTTAAAATGTTAAATTTTCTCTCATTGGAGAAAATCACCATTTTCCAAAACTCCGAGTCCTTGGATACGTATGTCTTTGCAAATTGAACGCGTTTCTTGCTATTATCTTTACTTACATATGGCTTCCTTCTGGATACTCTTGCACGGTAACCGCCGTTGTGAAGACCTCTTCGGTTTGTTCAGGGATGGACATCTTTTACATGGTATTGTCGCAATTCTGAAGCGATTTGTGTTGCTGTAATCTTGCTGTCTTTTCGCAGTAAGTGTATTAGAGTTCTCTTGTCCCTACTGTCGAGTTTAGAAGGCCGCCCTGTTCTGGCCCCATTTACAGCTGATTTATTTTTCTCGCACAGTGTAACAACTCCTGACAACATTTGCAATTTCACTGTACGATTTCTGTTGGCTACGTAAATGCATAATATTTTTTCTTTCCTTAAGAGAGACTTCTTTTCCTTTCCGTCCCATTACACTCACCGATGTTTGCGGTATATTAAGGTTACCTGAGAGTATGAACAACATTGTATCCAGATACGTGTAACTTCGTCTTGAGGAATACAGCGCATGCTGAGCCTACGGTTCTGTCTCATCTGACAGTCCCTTTGGCGGACAAATCGGCGTATTATTTTGTAGTCTGTTCGAAATACGATAATCTCAACAAGCAGGATTATGAGGTATAACAAGTGCATTGTTTATCAATATATACCTGATGGATGAGGTGCCGTTTTTATATATATATATTCACATGAACACTACTTGCAGTTCCGCTGGGCATTTACTTTAGTCCGCCACTGTAATTATAATTCTGCTTTACGTCGAAACGACACAGACAGTTCTTATGCCGACGGTGGGATAAGAGAGGGAAGGAAGTAACCGTGGCCTTAAGGAACAATCTCAGCGTTTGCCTGGTGTGCGATGACAAAGAATGGAACACACAACTCTGATAACCAGGCGTATATCAAGACATTTATTTATTGACTGATTAATGACTTTCTGTACAAGGCGAGGTTCAGGCTATGGAGCCTGTTATTATTCCAACCCATATAATTATACACTTGCATAAACATAATATACTGAGCGTTTTCATTACTTAGAATTAGAAGTAAATTTAATATGAAAGTAGGTTTTCTTTAGAATTATATTTAGAACCCGTAGAACGTCATTCAGTTCCAAGAATCATTCGCTTGTCAAATCTATTAAGACTAACAAGTTGTATCTGTCCACAACCTAATGGAATGCGGAGAACAAGCAGCATAAATTTTGCTACAAGTAGATACTAAACAAGACAAAAGCTCCTTTGTATAGAACAAAGCTCAGTGGATTACGGAATCGTCTCCTTTTCTTCTCGCGCTTCACCACTTACATCTTTTTTTCCTAGGCATTTTTCTTTCAAAAGACAAAATTGTACGCCAAAAGTGAAGCAAGCGATGATGTGACAGCTGTCCAATGCAGGTCACTAGCAAGAGAACGTGACGAAAGCCCGAATGGTTCGCTGGCAAGGTCTTACGACTGGCCGGAGAAGTTGTTCAATATGCACGACGGTGAAACCGGTTCATTAGGGAGTACGCAAGGTTTGGCTTAGCGCAGTCCGTGTAACATGGCAGCAGAAACTATTAAAGTCAAGTGGCTAACAAATCTTCGCACCGCAATTCATTTACATCACTGACTAACCGTGCATCGTTAAAGCTGAAATACAAACAGAAGGAGAAGAAGGAGTGATAGCATTCACTATATCCAGTGGCGGCTGGTGGTATCTGAAGCTGGGTGTAGCACCAAAATTGTCAGCTTTATAGCTTACAGAAATAACAAGAGACTATTATCTTTTAAGTAATGAACTACATTCCTACTAAAACTGAAATATATCTGGCAATTACAACCCAGGAAATAAGAGGCTAATCATACACTATAAGTACAGTTACTCTTATTAATAATGTCATTGGCTTTACGTCCCACTAGCAAATTTTTTACGGTTTTCGGAGACGCCGAGGTGCCGTAATTTAGTCCCGCTGGAATTGTTTTACATGCCAGTCTACTGACACAAAGTTGACGAATTTGATCACTTTCAAATACCACCGGACTGAGCCAGGATCGAACCTGCCACGTTGCGGCCAGAAGATCATCGCCTCAACCATCTGAGCCACTCAGCCTGGCACAGTTACTGTTGCCTCACATGAATTGAAAATTTGCCCTCCTGTTTTTCATTGAAGCAAGATGTTGGTAATATTGTGGGTGGTCTGGTATAGCGTGGAAAAGAAATTACCCAGCAAGTTGGCCGCGCGGTTAGGGTCACGTAGCTGTGAGCTTGCATTCGGGGGGATAGTGGGTTCGAACACCACTGCCGGAAACCCCGAAGAGAGTTTCCCGCGGTTTCCCTATTTTCACACCAGAATGCTGGGGCTGTACCTTAATTAAGGACACGGCCGCTTCCTTCCCACTCCTTTCCTTTCCTATCATCGCCATAAGATCCATCTGTCGGTGCGGCGTAAAGCAAATTTATTTATTCATTTATTTATGTATTTTAATTAAGTCCACGGCCGCTTCCTTCCTACTCCTTTCCTGTCCTATCATCGCCATAAGACCCATCTGTGTCGGTGCGACGTAAAGCAAATTTATTTATTTATTTATTTATTTATTTATTTATTTATTTATTTATTGTCCGATAGGTATTTCTGCCTACTTACAGAACATTTCCATTTCTTATTTCTAATGTTATAAATCTATAGACAACCGTGCGAGTTGGCTGTGCGGTTAGAGGCGCGCGGCTGTGAGCTTGCATCCGGGAGATAGTAGGTTCGAATCCCACTGTCGGCAGCCCTGAAGATGGGTTTCCGTGGTTTCCTATTTTCACACCAGGCAAATGCTGGGGCTGTACCTTAATTAACGCCACGGCCGCTTCCTTCCAACTCCTAGGCCTTTCCTATCCCATCGTCGCCATAAGACCCATCTGTGTCGTGCGACGTAAACCAAATTTATTTATTTATTTATTTATTTATTTATTTGATTTATTGTTCAGCAGGCATTTCTTCCCGCTTATAGAACATTTCCATTTCTTATTTCTAATGTTATAAATAATATACAATAAAAATTAAAATATGAAACCTAATACTATACTTATGAATTATGGACAGTGGTATGTGTGTGTTAATACATCATATTTTAATTTCTCCTAAAAATGCATTGTTAATCTGAATTAATCTACGGAGCAAACTATTCATGATACACAAGTATGCTACTGGATTTAATTGTTAAAAAAGCGTAAAACTTCTTGGATGTACTTGGCATGAATATATATATAATTATTTTTGCCAACTGCTTTACGTCGCACCGACACAGATAAGTCTTATGGCGACGAGACTTGGCATGAATAAAGGAAGGATATCTCCTCTCTGCTAATTCAGGTATCATTCAACATCATTTTTATATTCCCGGTCTAGAAAACCAAGAATAACGGGCGAGAGGATTCGTCGTGCTGACAACACGACACCTCATAATCTGCAGGCTTTCGCGCTGAGCAGCGGTCGCTTAATAGGCCATGGCCTATGGGGTTTGGTTAATTCCCAACATGCGGGATGAGCATCAAATCGCCACCGTAATACGTAGAACAAGTAAGTTTCTCTAACACCACTCATAAAGCCACAACCATAACAGTGCATGATCAGAGAGTTGAATTCGATCACTTCTACATTAAGAACAGCATAGGTTACCTGTCGTCAACAAGCCAAGCCTCTACGAGGCACTTTTCTGTTGTTGACATCATTCTCTCTGTCTCTTTTACATGAACGAATATTAAATCTTGCACACAAATTTACGAGAGAAACATAAACAATGCTTGAGAACACGAAATTGCAGGCAAAAGGTAAGTTCCAACGTAGTCTAAATAACATAAGTTATGGAAATAAACAACAGGAAAAACGTTCCGTGCTTTGTACGTCACCGACCAGTTAACATTTAAAAGGCAGCTCACGTATATAAGGGGATTCATTATTCTCAGTCATGTACAAGAGTGAGAAGTGTCATAACACTGACTGCTAAAGTGACGTTTGACAAACTGCTCTTACGAAACTCGAAACTCATCATAGGTAGGAGGCAGAGTAACATTACTTTCCGCCGTCAGGGGCCGCTGGAGCCATCCATGCTCATTTTCCTTTGGGCTGGATGCTCTTCCTGACGCTAAGTGATCTCTGAGATAAAGATCTCAACACAGATTCGAATCTCCGACTTCTGGGTGAGAAACCAGCAACTGAGCCAGTATCTAATCAGAGAGCCCGGATTTTAGGTTAGAATGCAAAGTTTCTGAAGCGAGAGGCAAGTATAGTCTACCTTCACAACGATTATGCTATGGGGTTTGCAGAAATATTAGGCGTACGGCCCATCAGAACTCCTATAATTTATGTTACTCTTGCTGCATTACGGAAGAGCGGGTTCTCGACACTTCCTATTAACCAAAATTAGTTTGCAATCTAATCTGTTACGGCATGAAAATCCGAACTTTATGTAATCACGCCCCCACGCACAATAATATTAGATCTCCTTTTAAATCTGAGAAACAGGGAAGCCAGGGTCGAACTGGAACGCTGCTAGTCTCCGAAGTATCTAGGAGTGACACTTGATAGATCTCTTACTTTCAAGACGCACTGCATGAACTGCAAATCGAAGGTCACCACCAGGAACAATCTTTTATGGAAACTGGCCGGATCACAGTACGGTAACCAATATGAAACCATCCGAACTTCTGCAATGGCACTATGCTATTCTGCGGCTGAATATGCGTGTCCTTTTTGGTATAATTCAATATATTGTCAACAGGTGGACATAGCTCTCAACGACACTTGCAGAATTATAACAGGTTGCTCGAAATCCACTGCAGTCGAATGGCTCTACCACCTTGCACGCGAATAGCACTTCCTTCTGTTCGAAGAGAAATAGCTGCGAACAAGGAAAGAAAGACAGTAGAACAGGAGAGGTTCCATCCTCTATACGGGCATGAACCGCACCTGCAACGATTATTAAAGTCAAGGAAGAGTTTTCTCAGAACTTCGAAGGCACTTAGAACCACTACTGAAAAAGCTTCCCCCTGGCTGAATAAGATTTTCTGAAACCCTACCTCCTGGCCACGACGAAGAATGGATGATCTGGAAGTCCCTGAATAGACTGAGACGTGGAGTTGGTAGATCCAAGGTTCATTTGCCAAGATGGGGCTACAGAGATCAGAAAGTATCCAATGTGACTGCGGAGAAGACCAGACCGTCCAACATATGCTCCAATGTCGACTATGTCCAGCCTCCTGCAATGAACTATATCAAGCATCAATAAACGCATTGGAAGTGGCCAGGTTTGGGGCAAATATAATATAGTAATTATAACTGCGTACAGTATGCATGTTTCTGATACGAGAATAATAATACCCGGGGTCGCGTCACGGTAGACTGGGCGCGCATACATTTTTTATTCTTTCGAAATAGTTTCACGGCATAAAGCTTCATCCCTTCTTGTACCTTTTAATGCACTTGTCCACTACACGTGCTTACGTTCACTGTTCCCACCTTCATCACCAGAGAGTTAGTGGAAAGCTTTATCTGTAAGCCTAGCCGTTTCCACCATGCGCGACTCCTGACGTTGCCCTATTGCACGGTCCTTTCCACCATGCGCGACTCCTGACGTTGCCCTATTGCACGGTCCTTTCCACCGTGCGCGACTCCTGACGTTTGCCATCCGCGGTCTTTATTGTCTTATAGAAGTGCTTTGTGAGTTTTATGGATATAGTTTTCTTCAATAATACAATGTGTTTTGCTACAAAAACAGGTACAATATATAGTTTATTTTTCTTTAATATTACAATGTGCTTCAAGGGCATGTTTATCCTTAAAGATACAATGCATTTTGCTACAAAAACTGGTATTTTATACTCCAGTCAAATCGACCGTGCGCGACCCATCACGGGTTAAAGACGGATAGTAATTTCTAGTTTCCATACGTACAAAGCTATGCAAACACAAGTACCGCCGAACAGGAGAACTCTTTTCTATTGCCTCCAGGACAGCCATTTTTTTTGAGATGCTACATTGTTGTACTGTATGACATTACATGACACATTAATTCGCACCAAACTAAACCCCATGGCGCAACGGTGCCGAAGGTCCGTGGCCTACCAAACGACCGCTGCTCAATCAATCACTACTGATCTGCATTTAGGGCAGTCGCCCAGGTGGCAGATTCCCTATCTGTTGTTTTCCCAGCTTTTTTCTTAAATGATCGCAAAGAAATTGGAAATTTATTGAACATCTCCCTTGGTAAGTTATTCCAATCCCTAACTCCCTTACCTATAAACGAATATTTGCCCCAATTTGTCCTCTTGAATTTCACCTTTATCTTCATATTGTGATCTTTCATACTTTTAAAGACATCACTCAACCCGAAGGCCTGTAAATTGCGAGGTGCCATGTGGTCAGCACGACGAATCCTCTCGGCCGTTATTCTTGGCTATCTGACCGTCAGATAGCTCCGGTGAGTGGATCCTCAGATCCAGGTAAAAATTCTTGTCCTGGCCCGGAATCGAATCCGGGCCCTCCGGGTAAGAGGCAGGCATGCTAGCCCCTACAACGCGGGGCCGGGCAATAATTGAGCTGCATTCACTGACAGCCGTGTGAGCCCGACCGAGTTCGTTATGAGGTACCTGTCGTTTAGCAGTCCGCTTGCATTCCGAAGATGATAGGTTCGAAACCCACTGTCGGCAGCCCTAAAGAATGTTTTCCGTAGTTTACCATTCTCACATCAGATAAATGCCATTACCTTAATTACGGCCACGATCGCTACGTTTTCGGTGTTCCAGAATAACAATACTATGGATTTACGCTCTAAAACAGTTTTTACAGTTTACGAAGATGCCGAGGATTAACACATGGCAAGTGACGTGAGAGTAGCTTGTCCAAACAAATACTGTAATGTAATACAATATACGGGGTATGGAAGTGAGGATACGATAATTATAATAATGCTGTTCAACGAGAGACGAAAATGGGAAACCACGGAAAACCATCTTCAGGGCTCACGACGGTGGGGTTCAAACCCAATATCTCACAGGTCACAGCTGGGCGGCCCTAACGGCACGGCCAACTCGCTCGTAGTGATTGATTCAAGGCCTCAAGAACCTTATACAGTCGAAGCTGGAAGAGACTATGAGCTGAACAATGGAGGGTGAATACGCAAGGTGAACAAGTAATACAGTCCGCTAAGAGCCCTCAATTGCCACATTCCTAAGAAGGTTGGGAATACTGTGAATACATTCTATAGCCCACTCATAGGCTTCGATGCTTATTTGTTTGTCAGCGAATGTGTCTGTTAAAATTTCACGGAAAAACTGTTCCCGAGAAGTTCTCGAAACTCTGTATTTAAGTTGAGATTTAGTGCACTAGGCTTCAAGTTATTTCATTAGTAGACATAAGCTCACCGGACAAGAAATAAGTCACCCCTGGAGAAATCATTACAAGCATCATGTAATTCCGTGTAACTCCACCTCTGGGTTTGATAGCCGCCTGGATTCGGTAAAGAAGTGAATCCACAAGTTTGTGCAGCTACGTCGCATCCACTCGCTGAGGATTTCAGATGGTGACTGGAAAGCAACACCTGATCATCCTGAATATGTAAATAAACATGTTGGTTCATGTTGGTAGTCACCTCAGTGAGCGGGCTCAATGCATGATACGACAAACACCCCCAAAACATCACTGACGCACCTCCGGCTTGAACCTTACCTTGCAGAGATCCAGGATGAAATGCTTCATTTGGCGTTCGGAGTACTCGATGACGTGTGTCACTTGAACACAGGCAAAACCTTGATTTGTCAGACCACATTACTTCCATCAGTCAGTTACTTTCTCCGTTCGATGATTTCTAGCCCATTAAAGAGGAGCAGCTTTATGTGCCTCTGTGAGCAATGGCCTCTTGCGAGATGACCACGTCCAAATGTTCATTGCAAGCAGTTCCCGACCCAATGTTCTCTCGCTAACAGGATTGGATGGTCCTTCATTCACCGGCTGCAGCAATTCCTGTCGGGTTTGGAAGCTATTTTGATTCACAAGCCGCGAAACGCGTCACAAGTCCCTCTCAGTCAGGATATTTTCCCGACCGACAATTATGACGTAGTGTCTCGAATAGTTCGCTGCGAAACACCAACAAATCCAGCAAGTTCACGGACCGTATGGCCTTGGGTACGGCCACACACGATTGCCCCTTTCCTCCACTCTGCCACATCTACGCATACTGACGTACACTGTGAAACATCAATGTCTCACCGATCGCTACAACCTTATGTTTACGTAGAGCAGTGAGCGTGCCGTTGAGCCCGGGCCTGCCCCATTTGTCAGACTTAGTGATCAACCTGTGCGTTCGCACCTTTGTCCGATGAGCTTGCATTTTATAGTAAGCGCTTCGATAACTTAGATTTTAAGGGAGTTAAAAAACATCCGAGTTATTCTTCGACCGGAAATACATCATCTGAGCAAATAGCAACGAATTTTATGTCAGCAGGAGTGCTATCCTAATTATCTTCACCTGTTAAGTCTATGGTTGTATAAGTTCTTCAATAACACATCAGGGCCACAAAGTATATTTATACAAACAATATATTGAGCTAACAAGGATGTCCTTGCACTGTCTCTCTTCTTATATATATTATTTTATTAAACATCTCTTCTTATATTATTCTTCAAGAGAGAGTGGACATTATCAGGAGTCCAAGAGGGCGAGGGCGAGGTGAAGATGATTATCTAGTTGTATTTTCGCTTAAATAAATACATTCTTCGAAAATCGCAAACAGAAGTCAGAGGGACGTGAAGCAAGTAACACTGTTAAATAAATAATCAATCATCACCCCCAAGGGTGCAAGAACTATGTCACATTTAATAAATTAGGTAAGGATACTTTTACTTTATCTAAAAACTACTGGAATAAAATCAAACATTTATAAGCTCCACATATGTCAACTGATTGACGTGTGTACCAACCGTCGACATATGATCCTATGCTGGAAGCTTTATATTTCAATGTTAACTGTAGTATGACGAGCCACCTGACTGACAAGCCTTTTGTGACATACGGTTGGTTTGATACATTTCTCAGCCTTTAATTACTAAATTTCAGCATGTCCGTATTTGCGTTCTTTGCTATAATGAAAACAGTGAACACAATATCACAATCTAATATACAGTGCTGTATTCTAATCATGAAAATATTATCAAGTCAATTCTTACAGAGAAAAATCAAGAGGCGAGTAAAATCGGGACCGGGCGAGTTGGCCGTGCGCGTAGAGGCGCGCGGCTGTGAAACTTGCATCCGGGAGATAGTAGGTTCGAATCCCACTATCGGCAGCCCTGAAAATGGTTTTCCGTGGTGTCCCATTTTCACACCAGGCAAATGCTGGGGCTGTACCTTAATTAAGGCCACGGCCGCTTCCTTCCAACTCCTAGGCCTTTCCTATCCCGTCGTCGCCATAAGACCTATCTGTGTCGGTGCGACGTAAAGCCCATAGCAAAAAAAAAAAAAAAGTAAAATCGGGAGTGGGGAAGAATGTAGAAATATTGAAGCCTTACTTCACATTTGTTCTACCTAGCATAGCTTAAACAATGGAATGAATAACTAAACGAACGCAGTGATAAAAACCACGCAGGCTCAAAATTTACAACTAGATATCTATAAAATGTAAATGTGCCAATCCAACATTTTGTCATTTTATGGAGAGTAACAAAGTACTAGGGGACCCGTGCAAATAATCTCGCATATTTATAAAGTATGTGGTGGTGTAGCCCCCTGGTGAATTACTGGTGAACTAAGGAATACACAAATCAGTACAATATTAGACAGTTTTACTTACCAGTTAATGTAATCTTTGATTTTTTAACATTTATGGTATCCACTTGAACGGAAGCAAATGCAAGTGTATTATTATACTGGCAAATGATCCGGAAGTCACTTTTGGTTTTACTATCATTCTTTTCTTAACTGATAATTAGATCATATTATTATGACGTAAAACACGCGTCCCAGCAGCCAAAATGTGAAGTGGACAGCAGTGATGGCGCGTATTTTCCTACCGCAACAGTAAGTCATTTGCAAATCGCACACTTCGTACAATTCCTTTCAACTCATTTTTTAAAGTAATTACCAATATTTATGAAAAGAAAGTGCAATTCGTCACTGCTAATGTCCGTTCTCTTTCTTTTGAATGGTCATTTGTCACGATCGGTTAGTTGTGAGTGCCGCAAAAGGGATATATACTATTGAAATAACATATATATGATAATACGTGGGTGTGCATTCACTTTTCAGGGTAGATTTTTCTTTATCTCACACCGATACAGACAGGTCTGATTGCGACGATGGGACAGGAAAGAGCTAGGAGTGGGACGGAAGCGACCATGGCCCAGTCCCACCATCTGACTGGTGTTAAGATGGGTAACCACGGAAAACATTCTTCAGGGCAGCCGACAGTGAGGTTAGAACCAACTCTCTCCCGAATGCAAGCTCACATAGCTCTGCGACCCTAACCGCACGCCAAACTTGCTCGGTAAAAATGTTTCCTCGTTAAAGCATTCAACTACGATTCTACTTCAATTACTGGTGGGTGAAGCAACTGCAGCCAACCAGCATTCGCTGCACTCACTTACGCACTGCGTGGGGATAAATTATGTACCGTTCACAGTTTTAATTATTCACGAAGACCTAGTTAATGAAGAGAGAGCAAACAACTCAAGCAACACGAGTGCGGTCAAGATGGCTTTGTGTATTCCATCCCACTGGGTGAAGTACCTGCGTTAATTAAACATAGCTACCTCCAATTTTTATGAGCCAACCTCAAAAGTAATTGTGTTTACAAACGGGAGAACAAAGAATAATAGAGCAATTCGATAAATAAGTTGTCTTTGAAAATATAATATGGGCGAGGGTATATATTTACGGGTAAAAGCTCAAATACAGGCTAAGTTACGAATGAACTCTGTGGATGAAACTGTACGCATAAATCAGCTTCGGTGGTGGGGTCGTGTGAAGCGAATGAAGGAGGATAGGTTACCTAGGAGAATAATGGACTCTGATATGCAGGGTAGGAGAAGTAGAGGAAGATCAAGACGACGTTGGTTAGACTCACTTTCTACCGATTTATTAAAGATAAGAGGTACAGAACTAAATGAGGCCACAGCTCGAGTTTCAAACCAGAGGATTGTGGCGACTTTCAGTAAATTCACAGAGGCTTGCAGCCTGAACGCTAAAAAGCATAACGGTCTATAATGATGATGGACGGATGATAAAACAGCCAGGATGAATGGCTCAGACGGTTGAGGCGCTGGCCTTCTGACCCCAAATTGGCAGGTTCGATGCTAGCTCAATCCGCTGGTACTTGAAGGTGATTTGAAGGCTTTTTGCGGATGATGTTATTCTGTACAGACTAATAAATAAGTTACAAGATTGTGAGAATCTGAAAAAAAGACCTCGATAATGTTGTGAGAAGGAGAGTACGCAATGGTACGATGATAAACGGGGTTAAAAGTCAGGTTATGAGTTGTTGTTGTTTTCCTTTTTTGCGTCGCACCGACAGATATGTCTTATGGCGACGATGGGATAGGAAAGGCATAGGAATTGGAAGGAAGCGGCCATGGCCTTAAGGTACAGCCCCGGCATTTGCCTGGTGTGAAAATGGGAAACCACGGAAAACCATCTTTAGGGCTGCCGACAGTGGGGCGCGAACCCACTACCTTCCGATTACTGGATACTGCCCGCACTTAAGCGACTGCAGCTATCGAGCTCGGTGGCAAGATCTTTATTGAGGTAATCACGTAAATGGTATTGTAAATAAAGGGTACAGATCTCTGCTCATCGTTATGAGGGTATTTAGAGGTTGTCGTCAGGATGTAAAGGAAAGGGCATTTGAGTCTCTGGAAAGACCCCAACTATAGTATGGTTCCAGTGTATGGGACCCTCACTAGGATTACTCGATTCAAGAACTGGAAAAAAATCCAAAGAAAAGCAGCTTGATTTGCTCTGGGTGATTTCCGACAAAAGACTAGCGTTACAAAAATGTTGCAAAGTTTAGGCTGGAAAGACTTGGAAGAAAAGAGACGAGCTGTTCGACTTAGTGGTATGTTCTGAGCTGTCAGTGGAGAGATGGCGTGGAAAGGCATTAGTAGACGAACAAGTCTGAGTGGTGTCTTTAACAGTAGGAAAGATCACAATATGAAGATAAAGTTGGAATTCAAGAGGACTAATTGAGGCAAATATTCGTTTATAGGGAGTTGTTCAATAATTTTCCAATTTCTTAGAAATCATTTAAGAAAAGGTTAGCAAAACAGACAGGGAACCATGTCTAACTCAATTCCTTATTTTCGCTTCCTCTTGTTCATTTCCAATTTTAATTACTGCAATTTCATTTTTGTACGAATTCCAAAGTATTCATCTATCTCGATACGGGACTCACTTGTTTTTAAGAATTTCGAACATTCTTATTCAATGAACATTATCAAAAGCCTTTTCAATATCAACAAAGCATAAATAAGTTCTTTTGTCTTTTTCTAATCTGTTTTTCCAGTGTAAGTCTCAATGCCACTATAGCTTCTCTTGTACCCTTACCTTTACCAAACCCAAACTCGTCTACAGTCAGATACTCTTCAATTTGCTTTCCAATTCCCCTCTTTACTCAGGCGAAGAAGATAATTATGCCCTCTACTTTAAAAGAGATGCTTGTATACGCCCCACTCTGTCGTGGATTGTCAGCCTTCGGAACGCAAGATCGCGGGGACGCGGCAGAGGCTGACAGATTTTGAAAGGTGCAAAGAAGTCCATTCGACATTCCATTTCATACGATGTCGGCATGTAAAGAGGACCTCTCATGACACATTTAGTGTTTACCCGACGATAATTTAAAACGCTATGCAATCTGGTGAAGTAAACCGATACGTCGAAATTGACGCGCAGGCAGCGCAGATAGTGTAAAATTAGGTAGCCGAGATCATATTGTTAGTATTATTATTTACTCCGCCGTATGGTTTTTGTTCATTTACCGTAACTTCGATTTTTATAGACGAAAATATTTGGATGAAAGTTAGCAAGTTAATGTATTTTATTTATAAATACAACATGCTTAACTCTTTTCAAACACACGACTTGTTTTTATAGATTACCGCAGCTTACCCTGTAGCATAATAATGTGTTTTTGGTAAATCTTCCCGAAACTGTCACCACCGCAGGAACCGCTGAATATTCAGCACTATAATATCTGCTGTCGCTTACTCTCAATTAAAGACGTACAGCTGCATAATGTACGGAAATTTTCCGATGAGCAGAACATGGCGCTCCATAAACTGAACATCGATAAAGTCTTCCCTCTAAAACCAATGGAAGATTTTAATTTTTTTTTTTTTTCACAAGTTGCTTTACGTCGCACGGACACAGATAGGTTTTACGGCGACGATGGGGCAGGGAGAGGCTAGGAGTTAGAAGGAAGCGGCCGTGGCCTTAATAAAGATACAGCCACAACATTTGCCTGGTGTGAAAATGGGAAACCACGGAAAACCATCTTCAGGGCTGCCGACAGTGGAGTTCGAACCCACTATCTCCCGAATACTGAACAGTGGCCGAACTCAAGAGACTGCATCTACCGAGTTCGGTACAAGCAACGGAAGAAAGCTGCGAGCGATAGTGAGAGATCGATCAAGTTATTGTGTCAACTGCCTCATGAAGGGAGAGGAGTGGTTTTGTACGCCGATCACCCAAAAACATAATATAATATAATATAATATAATATAATATAATATAATATAATATAATATAATATAATATAATATAATTAATTGTAAGTTAAGTATTCCGGACCTTTATAGTCAACCTCACTAGAGGATGGATGATTTATTTTTTGATACATTTTACTACGCACTACTGCTAAAATGCTTTATAAATCATTAACAGTACAAAAATAAGAACAGTTTATATGAAACTAAAGCAAAGCAAAGTCACCTCCGTACAGGCCATGAAGGCCCTTGGAGGAGTGGAAGGTAAAGGCTTCCACCATTGTTAACCTCGGCACGTGATGGGGTAGAGTGGTTAGCTCTACGCGCGGCCGACTTTGCCCCCAAGAATTAACCTGGTACTCATTTTTGGTGTAGGCTGAGTGAACCTCAGGGCCATATGCACCTCCGGGAGTGGAAATCTCGTTTCTTAAATTTTACGACTTCCTGGCGGGGATTCGAACCCACATCTTTCCGGCCGAACCGAGCATGCCTTTACCACCTCGGCCAGGCAGCCCCTTATATGAAACTAAGAAAATATAATATTTTCTGAATGAATATATTAAAAGTCTTAAAATCATATCAGAAAGAGATTATTTAAATATACAGTTAACTAATATTTATAGTGCAAATCTCATTTACCGGCAAAAAATAAAATAAAAAATTAATATGTACATTTCATGAAAATCCACAGCCTGTTTCCAGTTATTCGACCAGGTCAGGGATGGAATGAATGAATGAAGCCCCCATCTAGCGGCGAGGATAAGAACTGTGCCGGCTGCCGAAGCCTGTCGCACTCCTCTGGGGCAATGCTTAATGAATGACAGATGAAATGAAATGATATTGGAAAGCGCTGCTGGAATGAAATATGACAGGGAAAACAGGAGTACCCGAAAAAAACCTGTCTCGCCTCCGCTTTGTCAAGCACAAATCTCACATGGAGTGACCGGGATATGAACCATGGAACCCAGCGGTGAGAGGCCGGCGCGCTGCCGCCTGAGCCACAGACGCTCGTTACATTTAATAAATACATAATTAAATAAATAAATAAATAAATAAATAAATAAATTAATTAATAATAAATTTCTCCGTGAGAGAAATCTGTCCAGTAAATTTGGACGTACCTAACTGCTACACTCTGTACAGAGCACCCTTGAAGTAGGAAAGAACATGCTTGAAGTCGGAGTAAGAAAGTTACTGACCATTCATCTTCTCCTTGCTTGAAGTGAGTCTTGAACTCAGATTACATATATATGTAAACGAATGAAGTACATGCCGCTTGCCTTGACGAAAAAAAAAAAAGAGCGTCCATTTTGGCGATTGTTAGCTACATGGATGCAAATATTACCTATTTAAATCCTTCGATATTTAATAATTATCACGAACTTTTATTCTTCCTCTTGTTTGATTTTTTTTTTAACTTTTTAAATTAAAACGTGTTCGTTATTTTGTAGCAGTCACTTGAACAGCGTATCAGAGATATAATAAGTTAAAAGCAGATACCGGCCTGACATCAGTGTTTTTTCTTTCTTTATAGAAGTATCAAAGGTTATCTGACACTGTAGCGGTTCACTGATGAACTGTGGTAATTAGTATAATAGGTTTTTTGGGGGGGAGAGCACCAAAATATTTTTAGCATGGACTGGTTTATTTACATCTTGAGAGCATAAGATCACAGTAGAAATGTACAGCTGTGCCATTCCCAGATCACAGATTTATATACCGACTCGGGTAATTGTTTTAATAAAGGAGTTTTCTTCTAGTGAGGATTTTCTCTTTTATTCAAGAAATATTTTTGGACAATAGCTTATTTCGAGCTTCGAAGTATATACCGTACCCCTATCTTCAATTTCACGAAGTGTTCCTGGCGCCACTCTTCCAGAACCCTTCATGGTTTGAACAGATATTTGTTTTAGAAGATGATACGCGGCGAATTCTACACAATAAATTAGTATGCGAAGCGATATGCTTTCATTATAAATTTTAAAAAATAGATCAAAAGCATTGGGGTTAGCGACCGGAATGCATGCGTTAAAATTGGGCTTAAATCGCATTATAGCGTCTAACCCAAGTAATTGGGTGGGTTCGATAGTACCCAAGGATGGTAGAATTTCGAAAACGATGTTTACAGCTCTCAGGGGTGTAGGGGTTGCTGACGGTAGCATTAACTACGGTTGTGCTATATGGAAGGGAGAACGTCTAAATCAACAGACGTCAGAACAAGGCGAAACTTTCAAACGAAACCCTAGCGTTATTATTATTATTATTATTATTATTATTATTATTATTATTATTATTATTACCGTGATTTGGTGGATCAGCAGAGGTGAAAGAAGGTGCCGGGGTGAATGGGTCTAACTACTTTGTCAAGAAAGAATTTAAACTGAAATGGAAGGTTATATTTTCAAAAAAGCAACAATTTCTCACTTAGTGAGATAACAATAACATAGTAATTTAAAAACAAGATTTAGAAAGAAAAAGAATCCAAGATTTCGAATCTTTAACACATTTCGGCAAAAAGCACTTAGTTTTACTATTTTTGAGCTCCCAGATCAAACAATACAGAGGAGCATAATTTTACAAAGGGCAGAATTCCCCAAATACCTGGAGCGCTTGCTCCTTAATTTACCATGTCAAGCCTCCTAGAGGCACTTTTTAAATACTTCGAAAGAGCGTACACGCTCTCAGTTTTTCAAGCGTCTCAAAGGCAATAGTAGACTTTACAATTACTTGCCATCAAGGCACAACTTACAACAATGACACGGGGGTATCTTGTACCCAATCTACTGGGCCTTAGCAGGAAAAGAAGAGGTTAAGGAAATGGCCCGAAATACAATAAAGAATGGAGGCGTGTACTTGCACTCCTAAATAATCATTTTAAAACCTAAAAGGCACTAGACCGATGAAACAGGGGCTATTCCCAAACTATGGAGGTGACCCGTATAAGAATAATTTAAGACATTACAGAACGCAAGGAAACGCAGTCACCTCAAACCAATATGAAGGGGAGCTCGAGAGGGTAAATCACTCTCTATCCCCGAATTACAGTTGCAGATTTTATGAAGTCTTTATATAAGCCGGCAGAAAATTACATGTTTAGAAATGTAGGTTACATATTAAAGTTTCGGACCTTTCCCGCGGGTGAAACTGCTGAGCTAGCAAGAAATAAGATGTTAAACGGCCATTACCTTACTGAAGAGCTGCTGCCTGATGAAAGGGGCACCTCCGCCTCCTGCTACACGCCCACACACTAGGTTATATGTTGATCAAGTGGCCGAGAGACGAGAAAATCAACAGTTTATAAACCCTCGGGGAAAGTTCGAGACCTTTCATGAATAATTAAGCCACACCCTCTCTCTTTTATTGGGTCGCTTAAAGTTACACATCAAATCGAAGAAGAAACCAGGAAATTAATTACAGAAATTCTTGATTGGTTAAAATCAAAACAGGCGGAAAGACAGGATAAATATTGCCAACCCAAAAATGAATTAACGAAATGTAGTAAAGGAAAAACTTATGAAAACAAAATTTCTTCTGAAAGGTTCTTTCACTTCGCACCAGGGTGCATGATCATAGTTTTTGTAGTGACCTCTATGAGAGACTGTCCAAACTTCTTACTGAATGGAAAACAAAACAAGTAGAATTTCACACAGTTCAGGAAACTTCACAAAAAAAAATTTACGGTAGTGACATCTTCTGAGAAAATTTATAAGTTGGTCCTGTTTTAAGTTCCGAGTTTCTCCTGTAGAGGAGATTTTATTGGCGCAAGATTTAAAAGTGCGGCGTAGAGGTGTACCTCCCGGTACAATTATTATTATTATTATTATTATTATTATTATTATTATTATTATTATTATTATTATTATTATTATAGAATAATACAATGATACGGCTCCGGAAACAATATCATGCACAGAATCCTCTTAACCTTAGGATTCGTGACTCTTTCTCTTATTTCGAAATTATGATGTATTCTTGAACGATTTCTTAGAAAGGAAATGAGTGAAAGGGATATTGCATCCGACATATTTACCCCCGAATTTGAAGGGGTAGTAATTTTCTAATTATACTCCTTTTGATGTGAATACTGACGTACAAGGAATCCACTTGAGGATATATGAATACTCTCGTGTGCAGAATACGCAGTAGTGTTCGAGCTTCTTTGTAGATCTCTGCAGTAATGTCAGTAACTGGAACTTTTCTACTTCCAAGAATTTATCTTATGATATTTAGAAAAATAAAAACACTTAAAGATAAACGAACACGTGCGGCTTTGAGAGAAGAGAATTTTACGATCTGTTTTGCTATGGCTTGCGAACACGGTGATATCATCCAGAATATTACTTCTCTCGCGTAATTTGCCGGCTGTAATGAGAAAGATTCTCGCGATAAGATATTTAAGTAAATGACTCCAACGTGTTTGGAATTCTAGTGGCATTGACGTTGTTTAGAATTTCTTTTTATTGTCCCGACATTTGTACTTGTTTTAGCTTTTCTCAGAATGATGAAGGTGTCTAGCTAGATTTCAAAATTGTGAATCGTGCATCATATATATGTGACTCCACTGAATTAATGCTTCTGCTCTTTATCTTGACTGCCCTCATACCGAATCGTACTGAGATGAATTTTCTTCTAATGCTGGGAAGTCAAAGCTCGATCCACCATGCAATTCTAAGAGTGATTTTTCTGAAATGATCGTTTTGACTCCAGGAAAATAATGTCTGAAACCATAATGGATCGTATCAATTATAGAGTGAAATAAATAAATAAATAAATAAATAAATAAATAAATAAATAAATAAATAAATAAATAAATAAATAAATAAATAAATAAATAAATAAATAAATAAATAAATAAATAAATAAATAAATAAACTCGCTCAAACACGAGTTTAGTGTTTGGCTCGGAGTTCAACATTGGGACGTCGAATCCCCTCGCAGTCGGTTGGCATTCAACATTCAATCTACTGACACTTTAAATAACCCCGTTTCGAGACGAAATTCCATGAATCGGGTAATGCATGCTTTGCCATTCAGAAAATGATCTTAATAACAGTGTTAATTGTTTACGTCTTATTAACTACTTTTATGGTTTTCGTTTCAAAGTCGCCGAAGTGCCGGAATTTAGTCCCTCAGGAGTTGTTTTACGTGCTAGTAAAGGTACTGACACGAGGTGGGCGTATTTGAGCACCTTCATATAACACCGGACTGAGCCAGGATCGAACCTGCCAAGTTGGGTTCAGGAGACCAGCGTCTGAGCCACTCAACCGGAGGACATAATCTTCAGGTTAAGAAAAAGCTTAGCATGTAGCACTACTATCTAAAACAAAAACTGTATCTCCAAACACACAAAACTAAGACACTACAATACAATCATTAAACTAGAATGCATTTATAGATCAGAAACGCATTTTGAACAGGAAAGCAGACATTGAAAACACTGAGAAGAAGGAACGCAATATCTTATAAAAAATTCTAGGACCAAAACTAACCCACGGACAATACCGACTCAAAGGCAGACAGGAAATCAAACAATACATAAATATTCACAGTGACATCACGAAACGTACGTTAAGATTCTATGGAGATATTAAAAGAATGCATACAGTTCAAACTTACCAAACAAATAGAACCGATTTGAAACAGGCAGGAATTACGCCGGGTGTCCAAAACGGGGTAAACTTCAGATCCAAAATTCGCAAATGGCAAGTTGACTAAGAGGAAAGACAAAAAGAATAAGACTAGAACAACCTGGTCTGAAGACAGAAGGGAAGCCCCAAATGCACGCCTCTCTAATGGGCTTTTTCGCATATAATAATAATAATACTAATACTAATACTAATAATAATAATAATAATAATAATAATAACAATAATAATAACCAAACCGCATGGGCCAAGAGCCCCGAAGGGCCATGGTCTACCAAGCGACCGCTTCTCAGCCCGAAAGCCTACAGATTAGGAGGTGTCGTGTGGTCATCAGGACGTTTCCTCTCGGCCGTTATTCTGGGCTTTCTAGACCGCGGTCGCTATCTCACCGTCACATAGCTCCTCAATTGTAATCACGTAGGCTGAGCGGAACTCGAACCAGCCCTCAGATGCAAGTAAAAATCCCTGACCTGGCCACGAATCGAACGCGGGACCGCCGGGTAAGAGGCAGGCACACTACCCCCGCGGGGCCGGCAATAATAACAAGAAGAAAACGGCTTTTCCCGGTCAAAAAAAATCCCTAAACTGTTAAACTGTATAAATATGTACGGTGGGCTATTGATAAATTATTAATTTTCGATATCTATTTAAGAAGCTTGTGAATTAAAACAGAATGTGTACATTCTTGCATGAAATGGCTTTCATCGTGTAACATTTACATAAAAAGCTCAAGCTCTTGCGATTTACTTGTAAAATAACTTGATCATCGTGGGAAACAATGGCCTGCAGCATGAGTCACCGAATACAGCATTTATGAGCTACGCACACAGTGGGTCACTTTAATATTCGGACAACACAGATAATGGAATGTTTCCTGACATAATTTGTTCGCAAACAAATGTGTATACAACAAACATACGTCCAACACTTCGTGAGTATTTAGCGCACGTATCACAACAAGATTAAATGTCAGGCGAATTGGTGAAGTGTTCTGATAGTGATAGAAAAGGAAATAATGAGATACTACACATCATTTTAATATTCGGACACGTCATCGTTACTCCATTTGCACGTGACTACCTGACCCAATTGCTGCAAGGGAGAAACGTAAGGAGTAGGATACGTATCCCTGAACTTCACTGCAGTGAGCAGCGCTGTACAGAACGACGGGGATTAGTCTGTACGTACAATGGGGCGCAAAGGCAGAAACACAACGTTTGAACAGCGCCAACTGGTTATTTTCCACAATGCAAAGGGACGCAGTTGCAGAGATATTCCGCGAATGTTGTGTATGAGTAAGAGTACTGTCAATGACATTGTACGGCGATTTAAAGAAGAGGACAGAATTGAGTCTATACCGCAAACGGGTCAACCGAAAAAGCTAACTGATCGTGAAGAAAGACTTCTCTTAAGAAAAATAGGAAACGATCCTAAACTGAGTGCGCCACAACTCGCACAGGAGTCAGAAGAGGAAGCTGGCAAATCAGTGCACCCTGAAACTGTGCGCAGGACTCTTCGAAAAGCCGGATTTAACTGGAGGGTGTCGAGGAAAAAGCCATTTATCAGTGAAGTGAACCGAAGGAAAGGATTGAAGTTTGCCTTGCAATATGTACACAAGGACACAGAATGGTGGAAACACGTGTTATTTTGTGATGAGAGCAAATTTAATATTTATGGATCGGATGGGAGGAGAATGGTTTGGCGCAAACCAAATGACGAATTAAAACCGAAATATTTGCAACCAACTGTCAAACATGGAGGTGGGAATGCAATGGTATGGGCGTGCTTTTCGTTTGCTGGAGTAGGTGAAATGTCGTTTATTGAACATACAATGGACCATAAACCGTATCTAGCCATCCTGAAGCAGAATTTACACCAAAGTGCTACAAATCTTGGGATCAGAGACACATTTCATTTCTATCAACATAATGATCCTAAGCATAAAGCGTGGAATGTCCGAATGTGGCTATTGTTCAACTGCCCAAAGGTGCTTGAAACTACACCCCAGAGCCCAGATCTTAATCCCATTGAGAATTTATGGAGTGAACTTGACAAGAAAGTGAGGAAGTTCAAAATAACGTCAAAGAAGGAACTGCAACGAAGACTGATACGAGAATGGGCTAATATTAGCCCTAAGGACACGGAAAAGTTAGCTTGTTCTATGCCACAACGACTGAAAGCAGTCATAAAACAACGTGGCAATGCCACCAAGCATAGATTGGTTTGAGTTCCGTGTTACGCTACAGTTTCGGTCATTATGATCCTTGTGTCCGAATATTAAAGTGGTTTTGTTATGTGATAAGGTGACGGACCGCATCTCTGGTGTAGTGGTTAGCGTGATTAGCTGCCACCCCCGGAGGCCCGGGTTCGATTCCCGGCTCTGCCATGAAATTTGAAAAGTGGTATGAGGGCTGGAACGGGGTCCACTCAGCCTCGTGAGGTCAACTGAGTAGAGGTGGGTTCGATTCCCACCTCAGCCATCCTGGAAGTGGTTTTCCGTGGTTTCCCACTTCTCCTCCAGGCGAATGCCGGGATGGTACCTAACATAAGGCCACGGCCGCTTCCTTCCCTCTTCCTTGCCTATCCCTTCCAATATTCCCATCCCTCTACAAGGCCCCTGTTCAGCATAGCAGGTGAGGCCGCCTGGGCGAGGTACTGGTCATTCTCCACAGTTGTATCCCGACCAAGGGTCTGAAGCTCCAGGACACTGCCCTTGAGACGGTAGAGGTGGGATCCCTCGCTGTGTCCGAGGGAAAAGCCGACCCTGGAGGATAAACAGATGATGATGATGATGATGATGATGATGATGATGATGATGATGATGATGATAAGGTGACGACTGATTTTTTATCTACAAGTCATTTTTGTTCTGATACACTTGTATTATTATGTAATCATATTGGAAACATTGGTGTTTTGTACTGTCAAACTTTCCTTTCTGTATGCTCAAGAAAATACAAATATAATGTTCAGATTGTCACATGCCATCGGGTGTCCGAATATTAAGGTGATTCACTGTAGATTAGAATTACTGTGCACAAAATTACCGAAAGAACAACATCTCAGGATAATAATTCTAAAGCATAACCTAAATCTAGCGAGATACAAACTCCCGGCTTTCAGTGACACAACGTCGGTGTTAAAAGTCTCCAACAAGAAGTGTAGTTTTATAATTACGGTAACACGGAGACATTCTTTTTTACACAAGTACGTCACAGCTGACCTTGCACTGATTGGGTCATGCAGACAGGACATTAACCTCAAGGAAAGGTCAACAAAATGTCGCCGCAGATTGGAGTGCCCTAATTCAACGTGAATTAAGCATCAGCTACTCGTCAAAAGGGGAGCATGGGGATCAGCCGCCATGTGGGAATACCCCCATATCACTCACACACACACACACACACACACACACACACACACATACATACATACATACATACATGGAGAAAAAGAGAGAAAAAGAGAGAAAATTGAATTGAATTTATAGGTGATTTACATGCCACTGACGCTGAAAAGCCCCTTTCAAGTAGCGTCTTCGTATATGAAACGCACTAACTACATTTTTATAATATTAAAATATTAAATTAAACATTAAACTTAAAAAATAAAATGCAGATACTACTAAATTAAAACATACATAATATAGTAAGTAAGAAAGTAAATCATTAAGCCTATTTATTATTTTATACTACAAGAATTTGAAGAACACAAAGCTAAAATAGAGAAACAATGTTCTAAGAAATATAGCCTACATGTTTCGGACAGTTGACACAAGAATGCCTGATCTCAGCCACATGAGTACTCCTCTAGTAAGATAGATGTTAAGGACTGCTTTAGTTGAGTAGAGTTAGTTTTATTTGCTAAATGGTGAAGAAATTTAAGATACGTGATGCAGTGCAAACAAAGGATCTATTAAATTTAGTGGTACGATAAAGGGGCCGGCCCCGTGGTGTAGGGGTAGCGTGCCTGTCCCTTACCCGGAGGCCCTGGGTTCGATTCCCGGCCAGGTCAGGGATTTTTACCTGGACCTGAGGGCTGGTTCGAGGTCCACTCAGCCTACGTGATTAGAATTGAGGAGCTATCTGACGGTGAGAAGGCGGCCCCGGTCTAGAAAGCCAAGAATAACGGCCGAGAGGATTCGTCGTGCTGACCACACAACACCTCGTAATCTGCAGGACTTCGGGCTGAGCAGCGGTCGCTTGGTAGGCCAAAGCCCTTCAAGGGCTGTAGTGCCATGGGGTTTGGTTTTGGTTTTTGGTACGATAAAGGGTAGTTTTTATTAACCTATTGTCTGTGACACACACACACACACACACACACACACACAGAGAGAGAGAGAGAGAGAGAGAGAGAGAGAGAGAGAGAGAGAGAGAGAGAGAGATCTTTCTGTTTGGTTTCCTGCAGCATTTCTTAGTCATTCTATCTTTTCTTCGATTTTGAATAATGTTTTTCTCCTATAAAGCTGAATGTAAAATTCATTGTGAATAAAAAGTAATGGGAGTCTTCCGAGTTACAGAATATCAAAAGATACAAAGATGTATGGTCGTTCAATGTGTTTTGAAGACAGTTTTGATCAATATCAAGCATGTGCTTTGTTCCCGAACATACGGTTTCAAAACTTTACACCTTAAAAGAAAAGTAGGCCTATACCAGTACGTGAGAAAATTTTTACGCTAGCATACTTTATATTGTCTAGCTTCTGATCCCCAATTTCAAGGCCCTGTCCCAGCTCGGCTCCCTCGAGAAATTTTGGTTTAAATTCTTTATATGTAATAATAATAATAATAATAATAATAATAATAATAATAATAATAATCGAACGGTGAGGTCACACTACGTCAGTGGAGCCAAGCTCTGCATTCGGGAGACGACTGGGTTCGAACCCCTTCGTCTGCTGTCCTGAGAATGGTTTTCCGTGGTTTCCCATTTTCACTTCCAGACAAATGCCGCGACAGTTGCTATTCATACACAACACCTGATTCCTTCCACTTTCATTTCCCACGCTGACTACTTAGCCAAGAAGCAAAACTCTCCCTGCCTCTTTTATAACCCGAAAACTTTGGACTTTGAGGAAACCTCTAAGTCGTCGAAAACTATAGGTCACCTCTTTGTAAGAAAAGTTTCCTAGTTGCTGTTTTGCTTCTGAGCTCCAATACCTAACCTCCAGCTCGGCCCCTTCCGAGGAATTTTGGGAAGCTTTAATTTTGTTTTTAGGGGTATCAGGATATTTGTAGCCGAGTGGAGCCCTTGTAAGGCAGGCCCTCCTATGAGGGTGGGCGGCACCTGCCACGTATAGGTAACTGCGTGTTATTATGATGGATAGTATTATTTGTGGTGTGTGAGTTGCAGGGATGTTGGGGACAGCACAAACACCCAGCCCCCGGGCCATTGGAATTAACCAATGAAGGCTAAAATCCCCGACCCGGCCGGAAATCGAACCCGGGACCATCTGAACCTAAGGCCAGTACGCTGACCATTCAGCCAACGAGTCGGACATTTTCTGGGATATTGCGTGTCTATTTTCATCTTTAAACCAATCTTACAGATGGCTATATTTCGCCTTCCATTTGTTATTTAATATGCAAGTGTCTTGAAAACATTTCTACACTTCAGCCTCTGGATCAGCCCTTGCATCTCCAACTTCCTGCCCTGGGAGTAAAATATCCTCAAAGACATTCTGCAGCATGCCCCATCTCGCGAATGAACCTTCTGTGAATACTAAACGTAAGAACACGAGCTGCCAAGTAGGCGGTCGGGCTGCAACTTGCACGGAAGTGTATGCATCTGAAAAGCCGCAATAATAATGGAACCAGGACATGCGGTTAGGTGCATGTGGTTTTCCGTCACTTAGACTGACTAAATACAGGAACACACTTAAAAATATACCGGATTACACACAGTTTAACCCACCTACCACATTAACAGTTCAACCTTCTCTCCTTACTGACTATTACGACCACGAATTTGTATACGATATAATTTGTGATTGTATATGACGATGTTGGATTCAGAATGCTAAACTAGTAGTATGTCTTGTATTATTTTCCTTCCACGGAATTTCTTGTTGTACTCTTGTTGTTGTACTCGGTTTGTTGTTGTTGTTGCCACCATGATATTTCCCAATTGCTATGTATTTGTTAATAATAATAATAATAATAATAATAATAATAATAATAATAATAATAATAATAATAATCTTATCTCATCTTAATCTGTTTACCCTCCAGGGTTGGCTTTTCCCTTGGACTCAGCGAGGGATCCCACCTCTACCGCCTCCTCAAGGGCAGTGTCCTGGAGCTTCAGACTTTGGGTCGAGGGATACAACTGGGGAGAATGACCAGTACCTCGCCCAGGCGGCCTCACCTGCTATGCTGAACAGGGGCCTTGTAGAGGGAACACACTACTGTAAGTGGCTACTGCCACCATGATATTTCCCAATTGCTATGTATTTGTTAATAATAATAATAATAATAATAATAATAATAATAATAATAATAATCATAATAATCTTATCTTAATCTGTTTACCCTCCAGGGTTGGCTTTTCCCTCGGACTCAGCGAGGGATCCCACCTCTACCGCCTCAAGGGCAGTGTCCTGGAGCTTCAGACTTTGGGTCGGGGGATACAACTGGGGAGAATGACCAGAACCTCGCCCAGGCGGCCTCACCTGCTATGCTGAACAGGGGCCTTCTAGAGGGATGGGGAGATCGGATGGGACAGGTAAGGAAGAGGGAAGGAAGCGGCCGTGGCCTTAAGTGAGGTACCATCCCGGCATTTGCCTGGAGGAGAAGTGGAAAACCACGGAAAACCACTTCCAGGATGGCTGAGGTGGGAATCGAACCCACCTCTACTCAGTTGACCTCCCGATGCTGAGTGGACCCCATTCCAGCCCTCGTTCCACTTTTCAAATTTCGTGGCAGAGCCGGGAATCGAACCCGGACCTCCGGGGGTGGCAGCTAATCACGCTAACCACTACACCACAGAGGCGACAATAATAATAATAATAATAATAATAATAATAATAATAATAATAATAATAATAATAATAATAATAATAACTTGACTCTGATTAAGCAACCGATTTTCGTTACTCCAGAGGATGAGCTGAAATTCCAAACTCGTCTTGAACAATATAAGATTTAGTCCACCTCCCTCTGAAACTGATGATCGCGAATTCAAACCCAGCAGAGGTAGTCGGATTTTTGAAGGGCGGAAAGAAGTACTTTCAGCAAAGCTCCATGTTGTACGATGTCGGCTTGTAAAAGATCTCTGGTGACTTCGTGAATGCTCGACAATATTTTTTTAACTTAGCCACAGGCCGGCCAACGGAGTCGCTATTTGTTTGCTATCTAATAAAGAATGATCAGCTTAGTGGCCTTCGGGTCGGGTTCGATTCCAGGCCGGGTCAGGGATTTTAACTTTTGTTAATTCCACTAGCTCGGGGACTGAGTATTTGTGTTCGCCTTTATACGCATCTTCATTTACATATAGTAGCGTAGCGAGGTTGGGAGGGTTTATAGTTAAAAATGATGATAGAAGGCAATGAAGGTGCATGCATGTCTTGTCATTACAAGGGCACTGATATAAGTGAATTACCGATCTGTTGGTTTTAAATTACGTCTCTGAATGTTTATTTAGTTTAGTCAGTTTCTAATTTATTTTTGCAAAAATTTCATGGGGGGGGGGGGATTCTAATCCCCAGTAACTCCCCCTACCCCACTGGCTACGTCAATGTTCACATTACACTACTAACCAACACAGAAACATGAGTCGTGAATACACAGGGAAGGCGTAAGGAAAGGCATCAGGCTGTAAAAAAATTAACTAAAACATACAAAAAGCAAACGTCAAGTACCTAGAAAAAGATCAGGAAGAATAAATAATCTTCCTCTCTTGCCACTAATATCCCTCTTGGGAATTTCTGACTCTGCCGTATAAAAGTGTTGGACTGTCCCACGTGTGAATATAACCCTCCGAGATTGCAGATTTGAACCAGGTTGTGTTTGTTTGTTCACGAACAGGAATACTCTCAAAATTGATTCAAATTGGAAGTCCGTTTCCAACAGCATTATATGTGATTTCAGCAGAATTTCTCAAAAATAGCCATTTAAACATACAGTACAATTTGCGTCCTTTTTACCTCTCGTATTTAATCAAAAATGTGTATTGATTTCAGTCACACAAAACAAAGTACAAATCATGAATTGTGAATATATCAGAACATCCAGGGAGTGTGTGGTGTGAAAGAGACTGTCCCAGATGACACTTTCTGTCTGCCATTTATGTCATTTTTTTCATGTGTCTGTCATGTGTATTTATACACTGTAGTATGACAAATTTTTAATGGTCTGCTGGGTGTATGGCTGACGGGGCCAAATACCAAATAAAAATAAAACAATTCTGACTCGCCCTACTTCAAATGAACTGATAAACACTCTCCTATTTTGAAAGTCTCCCAGGAATTAGGCACTTCGTCTTAATCAGAGCAAAATTCTGACACACCTCTTAAAATCTATGGTAAATGAAGAGTCTTTAAACCCACAGCATCGTATGAATAAAAGGTATCGTCTATTTTCATGTGTTGTGATCGTGGATTTTGTGTGAGTGAGAATAAAGGACAAAACTCTGCTTTAATGTTAGCGTGAAGAATGTGAACTAAGACTTACGAAAATGAAGATTTGTTCACTCCTCAACATAGACTGGATAATTCGGTTGCATCTTGTAAAGACAGACTCAGCTATGACGGTTAACTTGACGGTTAAAAATGGCTAGCACGGTCGGACAGGATTAAAAGGAGAAATTCCGATTTATAAAGGTCTCAGAACTATAGCAGTGTAAATAAGGACTTAAGGAAAGGAGAAATTTCAAAGAACAGAGCAGAAAGTATTTTAAATTTTAGCATAAAGTGGCTAACTTAATAGGTTTTGTTCATTTTATGAATTGAAAATAATTCTATTTTTGAAGTGTTTACTAAATGACATAGTAAGTGTAAGCGAACAGTTTAAACACAAAGAAATATTTTAACGATTGCAAGATTTATGTATAATTTTGTTTTGTTTTGTTTTGATTTGTTTTGTTGATGAGTGTATTGTACAAATGTATCAAGCCCAAGGATTTAGTTTGATGTTTTGGTACCGTTGAAGAAGAGATTAGTAGCTCTCGAAACATGTAGGATAGATAATTATAATAAAATGTAAAGTACTAACAAGTCGGAAAAGTGTTTTATAGAAATTGCATACAAGTCAATACGGACAAGACTGAACCAACATGGTTAAAATAATCAATTCTCACAGTATCATGATTCCAACAAACTCAAAACGTCATAGAATCGTCTACGAATGTTAAAGTATATGTACAATGTTTTAAACGGTGCTCTGGGTCTGTGTTCAAAAGGCTCGCGGAGTTTATTTGGGAATCAGCTCATAAACACGTAGATAACATCTTAGAAGGAAAAGCACCACACTGGCAAGTATAATAATTCCCAGCTAACGTGCTGAATAAGTCATGAAATATTTAATTGGTTGACCAGCACAGCTACTGGAAGCCAGCCTCAAAACCGGTTCCCAACACAGATCCGTGACGGGGGAACATTTGTCACTAATAATTCATCACTGATTCACACCTACCGTTCCAAGGAGCCAAGAGAACATATAGCGTATCATAAGTTTAAAGGTTCACTGCGATGTGGGTTTAGTAGCTAGGCCAAAGAGGAAAGTTTCACTTCAATTTATTCTATAGTGTAATGAAACAAGCAACTACAGTACGTAGACTTACAGTATTTTAATCCTACATGAATTGCTACGAAAGTGCATCGGAATATCACAATTGTCCCTCACCCCCTTCCCTCAACTATAGGTGAAGAAAACAGTATTGCTCTTATGACAAGAGGGTTGCCATATCCAACGGCTCTGTGTAATAACATCACGGGGAAAACTTGGCATATATATTGGTGAAAATCCGTAATTAGGTTCAAAATAAAATAAGGAAGAAACCAAGCTGCAATTTCAAAAAATCTAAGGTACAGGGGTGGTAAAGAGCTGAAGTCAAGTCAAACTGGGAGAAAATAAACAGATAATTTTTTAGGCTCGGGATGCAGTTGAAATGAAATAAAATGGCGTATGGCTTTCAGTGCCGGGAGTGTCCGAAGAAATGTTAGGCTCGCCAGGTGCAAGTCTTTTGATTTGACTCCCGTTGGCGACCTGCGCGTCGTGATGCGGATGGAATGATGATGAGGACAACACATACACCCAGCCCCAGTGCCAGCGAAATTAACCAATGATGGTTAAAATTCCCGATCCTCCTGGGAATCGAATCCGGGACCCCTGTGACCAAAGGCCAGTATGATAAACATTTAGCCATGGAGCCGGACGGGATGCAGTTGATTGCAGTTACCCAGGCAACGCCGAGTACTACTGTGCCGTCATATCGCCCCACGAAACAATGGTAACAATTAAATGCGCTTAAGGAACAAAAGCTGAATACCAAAACTAAGCACAGACAAAAATGGTAGCGAATTTCTGTATAAGTACAAGTCATGCCATGATGTATCGCTGCACACTACAGCATCAACATCTTAAATAACTGCTGTGCAGCATAAGAATATTAGAACACACATACACAAATAAATACATAAATAGATGACTTCTCTAGTTCTCTACAACAGTGATAACCTGCCGGTGATTCACAGCGTAATGCAGGCATCGTCAGTCGAGAGCGAAATGCCTTCGGAGCCAGTTTGCTGCCCGCTCTCAAGAAACGAGAGCAGCTTAGCGAGCAAGTAGGGGAAGAAGTATGGGAGGTGCATGACGTAGTATGTATTGAAGGCCAGTGGACACGGTATGCAACCCGCCTGACTGCTGCTCTCTTGTCACGTGACAAACACCCTTCCCGAGCGGAGCAAGTAACACCGGCTCCCTAGAGCAACTACGTGATGACGTCTGGCGTAATGGATTACACGTCGTGCGTGCCAGAGCAATTCAGATGGAAAATGAAGGAAGGCAACAAAGCGAAGGCTGTTACCGCCATTGTGCTTTCTCCCTGAGAATGTATTTATGAAATAGACAAGCTTCAGTAGGTTGTTTTTTTTTTTTTTGTTGATAACTCACCGGCAGAAACATGCGCCATCCATTTTCTTTATTTCATAATACAATATAAAGTACATTATATCATTCCTTAATCACGAGGAATATGAGTGTCTCTAAGAGGGAGGGGAGTATATTTCTCTTTGGACCTACAAGGAGTGAACAATGTTTCCTTAACATGGAATGAGCTATAGTTACTAGCAATTCGTTCAAAATCCTTGAAAAGTAAGCTGCGGTATTTGAATGTCGACACAGATTCAGTGGAAATAATTGGACAATAAATAGTCTTGAAAAACAAAAACCGAGTTCATTCTATCAGAGTTCGAGGGGATTGTCTAAATGACAAACAGATCGAATTACAGTCAAGATGGAAACATTTTCCAGAAGCATGAGCATCTGGTGTTAGGTACATTTTACTCCTAGCAGTATAATCAGAATAAAACATTTCACAACAGAAAAGAGTGGACATTAAGAATATCAGTATATAAATTAACACTTTTTTAGAAGCTAAGGTACAAATTTGCCCAAAATTATATCAGCAAAAATAAAAAAAGGAAACTTAATCCACTCCCTAACTTACTGGCATAATCAAAAGAATAACAGATTCCGAAGTTCATCGCAGACATAGAAGAGAGAGCTACTGAGAGGTAGGTTGGAAAAATTTAGCGTAATGTGTTTACCAAACTGTAGGTCCCAATTCTGTGAGACACCGCGAAATCGAAACCGACTTTCAACCTATTAGGTCGTGTTACGCACATTTAGTACGTGTTGAAGAGATGTTAAGTACAGAACAAAAATGGCCAACCAGACACCAGTGGGATCCGAACCCACAACCTCCCGATTTCGCGTCGGTTGCTCTGTACTTAACATCTCTTCAACAGGTATTAAATGTACGTAACACGACCTAATAGGTTGAAAGTCGGTTTCGATTACAATGCGGTCGTGAAAATTCAATATTCATTAAACCGCGAAATGTTTGAAAAGCAACATCGAAGTAAATGGAGCCTTAAAGAGCTGTAAATATAAAATATTTATGGATCTTCTCTTCCTACCGCTTTTTTCCCCACACATGTGGAGTCGCGAGTGCGAACTGCGTCGCACATTTGGACTTGACCCTGTTTTACGGCATGATGCCCTTCCTGATGCCAACCCTATATGGAGGCATATAAGCTCTATTGCGTGTGTGGTGATTGGCAGTGTGCTATGTCGTCTGAATATGATGAGGAGAGTGTTGAGACGGACACACTCACCCAATCCCCGAGCCAGAAGAATTAATCAGAAGCGATTAAAATCCCCGACCCGGCCGGGAATCGAACCCGGGACCCTCTGAACCGAAGGCTGACCATTCAGCCAACGAGTCGGACGATAAAGTCTATTACCTAAGTTACTGTCCTCGTCGTCGCCGCCCTTTAGATTCTCGTGGTCATTAAGAAGAACTGCCTTTAGTATTTTAAGGTACAGAACACGACTACTTCGCAGTTTTCCAGTGTTTCCTGGACAAACATCTCCGATATCCGAATACTTCAAACAACGAAAGGGAACAGATTTACTGACCTAGCACTGAGCATTATTAAGGAAGGATTACACATACGTTGCTTCACAAATTCTTGTCATTTCTGAGAATTTATACGCACGTTTAAAGGTAAACTTTACGGAAATGTTTCTCCTTTCACCAGAAGAATAAAAAAGTGCTGATGTAAGCATGTCTGATGTCTGAAACTGCAGCAGCTGGCTAAGCCAAGCAATTTGGGAGATGATGTTTGCAGAATGGATCACTGGCGCCTCAAAACTTAGGACTAGAAAGGTCAACGCGATACAGTAGTTTGATGACGTGGGAGGTCCGAGTAAACAGTCTATCCCCTGTGGATGAAATATATATTTCAGTATCTTGCGTGTGGAGAATTGTCTCCAAGCTTTCGTAGACTGGTAATATCACACCTGAACAAGAGTAGAAATGGGGACAGTCTGTGGACGGACGACAGCGTGTTGTTGGCTCAACATGAAGTGGAAACGAACAGTCCTCTCAAATTAAAGAATACTTCAACTTAGGATAACTTGATCAGCGATCCAATGCTTCATCTAGGGAGAAAAATACATCTGCAACAAAAGGTCTCTCTAAGTCTCCCAGGTTAACACAACAAGTGGAAATAAACAGCCGAAAACTAGCAAGTTCATGTTCAAATCCCAAAGCTGACAAAAGCTATCCTGAAAAAAAAAAAAAAAAAAAAAAAAAATGCTTTATGTTTGTTCAAACTAGGAAAAATACTGGGTGTCAGGTAGACCATGAAGGATTATGTTGAATCATCAAAATTAAAATATACAGGAAGTAAGACCTCTAAATTACAACAGTACCACATCAGAAATGAAATTTACTCAGGAAAAAAATCAACGGCACTGACAAGATACAATTCGACTACACATTGTCCCGAGGCACTTTCATCGGAGAAATGTACGTCTAAAAACGACATATATGTGTGATGCAATTAGTAGAAAATACTAAATAAATAAATAAATAAATAAATAAATAAATAAATAAATAAATAAATAAATAAATAAATAAATAAATAAATAAATAAATAAATAAATAAATAAATAAATAAATAAATAAATAAATAAATAAATCTATCAATGATTCCACCTAATCGATGCTGTTGATTTGCCTTTAGGAAACTAAAAACTGTAGTACATGTTTCGTCTATTGACTAGACATCATGAGCTACGTCTTATTTAGGTATAATATTTACAAGAAGTAAGCACGTTTTCAACTCTTCTTAATCCTAAAAAGACACTTAAAAACCTTAAAAATCATTAAAATATCTCTTTCCGTAACACATTCCCTTAGTTTGAGATATGTTCATTTTTTAAAGGTTTTTGGAATGTATTTTTAGGATCAAGAAGAGATGAAAAAGTCCTCAGTTCTTGTAAATAGTGCAACAAAAAAGGACGTAGCTGATGATATCTAGTCAATAGACGAAACATGTAGGCCCCTACTATACGCGAACTTTTTCTTGAGCCGATTTTACGGGGTGAGGAGCAAGGAGAGAGCGCTGCCGGATCCAGTTATACTGCCAACTGGATGGAAATCAAATCTGAATTGAATCGATAATATGATCGATCGATATGAATTTTTTAACATTTCTTATCCTACGTCAACAACTGTGTCACGCATACATTATTTAACATTATATAACATTTCTCAATGCGAATCTTGTTACTAGCATGAATTACATAGTTTGGCTTTTCTGTGTAAACAACAACGGTACTAGTTCGTACAGTGTACGCCAGATGTCGCACAGCGATGAATAAGCGATTCATAGTTTGTGTTTCAAAGGTTGCCGATATGGATGTCGAAGATGACCGAGGTCTACCGATTCAGCACTAGGGATCTCAAGGCTCAAGAAAAGGTTCGCATATAGTACAACAGTTTTTTAGTTCGCCAAAGACAAATAAACAGTATCGATTAGGTGGAATCATCGATTTATTTCTCTCAACTGTATATCGCGATACGGATCATGAGAATGATAGTTTGCGACTAGAAGAAGATATACATATTCAGTAGAATAAATATATACCAGGTACAAAACACAATTACAAACGGAGCTAGTATACATAAATAAGCAAAATGTTACTGAAACATTTGCAGATTCGTGACAGTACGTGAAACGCAAATGAGATCAGCAATCAGCGATATTCAAAAAGGGAACATTCGGAAAAGATACATACCTTTCTGATCTATAACTAAATATAATTATAATACTGAATATAATTTAAATTAACTTAATTCCAGGATGTTCGCGAATTTGTAGTAACCATTCGGAAACTAAAAATAAATAATCAACATCATTTTAAGTGAAGTATTAGTCCTGTTATTTTTCACCGTACTTTACCAGTCAAATTATTATGGGAAGTCCTGAATTCAATCACGAATTCACACTATCAAACGAGGCCGATGACCTTCAGTGTCGAAGAAAACATTACACGCGCCTGAACCGCATTCATTAAGCACGGAGGAGAGCGTGAGGCAATTATAAACAAGTACAAAAACATTGCGGTCATTTGCTTACTCGACTGAGGCGTCAACGTCGCTAGACTAAACTGTTTTCTTTCCAAGAACACAGCCGCTACGAGTTGTGACATTCCATACTTTCATTCTTATTATCTGAATTTTCAGATGTTGGGATATTCATAGTGAATAATATTTAATTTGGGAAGTAGGACGACGGAATATTAATAATGATGATGTAATTGAGAGGTCAACCAATTTTAATTTTTTCTGCATATATTTTATTATAAAAAATAAACAATTCAAGAAGTCAACGAAAGTAGATTCGTACTACCCCAACAGTATCACAAATATTTGGTGAAAATTTCATGGAAAAGCACCCAGTAGTTTCTGAGAAAAATGAGCATTTGTTTCGGAAAAAATGATTTTGAGTAAATTGGATTTAAAAGTAAAAGTGTCGGTAAAGTTCACCTACAGCAGAAGATAAGTTTTAAAATCCTCTGGTGAAACAACCACTGCATCTTGCGATTGCAGCTCAAGCAGGGTGACCAACTAATAAAACAGATATTTCTCTTCAAAACACACCAAGCCACAGCCTTCTAGAGTGAATAGTCCCTGAAATATGTGTAAATCAGTGATACATTGCACAAAACGTGTCCTGAAGTAGACGTTCACCAATATATTAGATAAATTATTTAAAATAGTAAATATTCGAATATTTGAATGAAACAAATGCCACATTAAACACGTTAATATAAAATGTAAAGGAGTGAAAATGTAAAAATTGGCAGGTTTGGACCTTACGACTTTCCTTAATAGCTGAATTGTTGTGGGGGAATTTATAGAGACTAAGATTTAATTCGGGAAGTAAGACGACGGAATATTGATGATGATGTAATTCAGAGGTCAACCACCTGCACTCTTAAACGAAATATCGATGGCCTAGATATAAGGTCCCTTGTGGACCCGCACTGCTCCGCACAGGTCAGATAACTCGTCGTAGCGATGTTGTTTCGCCTGCACTTGTCAATAGTTTTATGAGCTTTTAATACTGATAGATACACAATAATTAATTCGTAATGTAATGTATAACACTTCTTTCCATGCAATATTCATTGTGCTTCGACCAAAATTCAAGCGTCTCTGGATCGTATAATTTTCAAACGATCTTGCCCGAGATAGTGCAACTTACAATTGGCCCTGACAGAATACTGGTTCGGGTAAGTAAACCTCCACTTTTTAAAGAGTTTGTCCATGCGCTTTATTAATGGTCATAGATACAGCCATGGTTTATTCGAAGCGCGACAATTAATATTTTGAAGCGATTTTGAGATATCTTAACGAATCATATGATTCTGGTTAAGAAATTAGTGATTTTGTTTTCGCGAATTACAGCGAATTAAAGCGACAAGGCCAATCGAAATTTACTTATTTTGCGAAAGTGCGAAAATGCAGCGAAATTCATTGAAAATAATGATCTTGGAATTGTATTCCAATAGCACGTGTGTGAAAGGAAACAGAACACAGAATAAGGATTTCTCATTTCGATAGAAGTGCCTCTTCGTGTTAATCTTCTTTTATTCTTTTCCTACCGCTTTTCCCACACCTGTGGGGTTGCGGGTGCGAACTGTGTCAGACATATGTGGATTTGGGCCTGTTTTACGACCGGATGCCCTTCCTGACGTCACCCCTATCTGGAGGGATGTAATCACTATTGCATGTTTCTGTGGTGGTTGGCAGTGTGGTATGTTGTCTGAATATGAAGAGGAGAGTGTTGGGACGGGCACAAACACCCAGTCCCCGAGCCAGAAGAATTAATCAGAAGCGATTAAAATCCCCGACCCAACCCGTAATCCAACCCGGGACCTTCTGAACCGAAGACCTCAACGCTGACCATTCAGCCAACGACTTGGACTCTCGTCGTGTTAATATTCTATAAAATCCTTTAATACTATGGCCATATATGGTGAAAGCTGCGGCCATGTAAGATGAAAGGGTAATTTTTTATGTAATCTTGATTAGGGCAATATTATAGTTCTAATGTCCGGCTCCATGGCTAAATGGTTAGCGTGCTGACATTTGGTCACAGGAGTCCCAGATTCGATTCCCGGCGGGGTCGGGAATTTTAACCATAATTAGTTAATTTCGCTGACATAAGGGCTGGGTGTATGTGTCGTCTTCATCATCATTTCATCCTCATCACGACGCGCAGGTCGCCTATGGGAGTCAAATGAAAAGACCTGCATCTGGCGAGCCGAACTTGTCCTCGCACACTTCCGGCACTAAAAGCCATACGCCATTTCATTTCAGGACTGCAAGGTGTGGGGTGAGTTGGGTCGGCTGTTTGGTACTATTTATTCGAGAGAGCGGAAATCTATCTTTCCTGCCTGAGTACCTTAAATGTTGGCGTTGCCCTTCTGAGATCAAATTGGGGATTCGATCCCGACTCATTCTGGCTGCATTTGAAGGTGCTCAAATATGCCAGCCTCCTGTCAGTAGGTTTACTGGCACGTAAGAGAACTCGTGTGGGATAAAATTCCGGCACTTCAGCGTCTCAATAAAACCGTAACAAGTAGTTCATGGGACATAAATCCAATATTATTAATATTTATTTTCCTTAAATTGTACATGTACAATCTAGGGGTGGTAGATAGAGATAGGACAAGTCCCACAAACACGGAAGTGCCTCTATTCCCACATGAATGTTTACATACACTCCACTGAATATTTACATTTGTGTAGACAAATTTCAATATACGTATTTACACTCCAGACACTATACTATTAGAATAATAATTACCTTGATTTATGTTATACATATTAGAGTAAGAAGACCCAGTCATTTTTATAATTATTGGAACTACCTAGTTTTTTCACGTTAATGTTATGAAATTGGGTAATTCTGTTGTTACGTACCTCAAAACTACGATCATCACCACTAATACCTAAGTACTTCGTCAACTGTGACGCAACAACTCTTCTGTTGTAGGTTTATTTCATTTTATAAACCTATAAGTAATGGGATTGAGTTTTACAAAAATCACCACTTGTGTATAGCTGTATAATATAACAAAATATCGAGGATGGTTTTGGGAATCACGGAGCAAGATATTCTGTCTTATTCCGCCAGCGTAGGATGAAGCTGGAGATGGAACGAGAAAAGAAACAGTACAAAAGACGAAGCAAGTCAACAGGCAAGATCTGGGATACACTGCGAGAACCAGTTTCGTTCGATTCTTCTCGAAGTCTTGTCATGTACACGGAGCGGAGCGGTGGAAACTGGTTATTGGCTAGTTCTTGGTTCGAATCTGGATCGTTAATTCTGACCTTAACTCAGTGCGCCGCATTTCAAGGAGAGGGAAGTTAACTTGACATTCATTGCTATCTTAAGCTGTAACTACACACAACCGGTAGTAAGTAAGTTGCCTCCGATAACTTAAGATTACCACAAAGTCAAATACATACAGAGTGGGTAAGATACTCTAAATTAAAGAAGTCACCATGCTTCCGATGATGTCCCATATATCGGTCATCTCAACCAACCAACCAACCAACCAACCAACCAACCAAAACCATGAAATGAAATGGCGTATGGCTTTTAGTGCCGGGAGTATCCGAGGACATGTTCAGCTTGCCAAGTGCAGGTCTTTTGATTTGACTCCGTAGGCGACGTGCGCGTCGTAATGAGGATGAAATGGTGATGAAGATGACACATACACCCAGCCCTCATGTCAGCGAAATTAACTAATTATGGTTAAAATTCCCGACCCTGCCGGGAATCGAACCCGGGACCCCTGTGACCAAAGGCCAGCACGCTAAGCATTTAGCCATGGAGCCGGACACCAAAACCATAATACTGTATTACAAAAACGTATGCCACCCAGAGTACCTTCTGAATCGAAGTTGGTGGGTTCGATTCCCGGTATTAAAATGTACTGAGATACGTCAGTCTCATGTCGGTATATATCCGGCAAGCAATAACTCCTGCGAGACAAAATTTCGGCACCTCGGCTTCTCCAAAAACAGTAGAAGTAGTTATGGGAACGTAAAATCATTACTATTAGCTCAAAACTAATGCAATGGAATGCAGCCGAACGTCAGATGATGCAGAAAATATTACATTACATTATATTACATTAGGAAATGAAGTCTTTAAGGAAGTACATGATTTTGTTACTTGGACAGTAAAATAACTAACGATGGCAGAAGTAAGGACTAGCACAAGCAAGGAGGGCCTCCCTTAAGAAAAGAAATTTCCTCACTTCGAACATTGATATAGGAATTAGAAATATACTTTTTTTGAAGCGTGGCACTGTATGGAAGTAAAACATGGACGATTACTAGTTCAGTAAGGAAGAGAATAGAAGCTTTTGAAATGTGGTGTTACAGAAGAATGCTGAAGGTGAGATGGGTAGATCGAATCACGAATGAAGAGATACTGAATCGAATTGGTGAGAGGAGATCGATTTGGCTAAATTTGACGAGAAGAAGAGATATACTTATAGGACACATCTGAAGACACCCAGGACTTGTTCAGTTGGTTTTTGAGGAAAGTGTAGGAGGTGAGAATGGTAGGGGTAGACCATGGTACGAATATGACAAGCGGATTAGAGCAGATGTAAGACGCAGCAGCTACGTAGAAATGAAAAAGGTTAACACAGGATTGGCTGGCATGGAGGGCTGCATCAAAACAGTTAACAAGTAAAGGAAAGTTTACAGTGATGCAGGGAGCTAATATGACTATACTAACTTCTAATGATCGGAAAATCGGCGAAGCCAAGCTGTTTCTCAGGTGTGAATTAATTACCGGTCACGTATGAAAGTAACCCTTGAAGTCGCGGATGACAAGCTCCATTTACGAATCTCGGCTGCGTCATATTGACGAGAAGTTTCAACATGAAGGCAGGAAAGGTTAACAGTAACAAACAGAAGAGAATAACGGATATTTTCCAAAGGTGTTAACGGAGTTATGTTTATTGTTTCACTACTGAATGCACTATATCCTGTCTTCTAAAAAGTTACTATAATAAGGATTGTAATTAACGTGATGCCGTAAAATAAAGTTTGTCTGTATACTTGTAAATTCTGTTAAACATAATGTTTTCAGTATAATCCCGTAGATAGATATGATTCAATTATGTGCTATACATGCTCAAAAACGGTATGCTCTACATCACGAAATTTCTATAACTAGAAATAAAATTTAGCTCTCAAGGTGATTCGAGATATCGTTATTATTATTATTATTATTATTATTATTATTATTATTATTATTAACAAATACACCACGGTTCCGGCGGTAGAGCGCAGAGCTCATCTTCGATCCTGGCTCAATCGGATGGTATTAGAAGGTGCTCAAATACGTCGGCCTCTTGTCGGTAGATTTAACGGACGTTAAAGACGTCCTGAGGGACAAACTTCTGGCACATCAGCCTCTTCGAAAACCGACAAGTAGTCTTATTTCCACATATGATAAGGGCGAGGTTCTGATCCCTTTTAAGGCTGGGACCTCGCATGTTACTCCTTTACCACACATATTGTTTACGTTTAAATTAGTAATTTTGCACACCATATTCCTGAGGAAGGATAATCTAAACAACGGAGCGCACCTACATAGAATTTCAATGCTAGAGCAAAGCATGAACACCTGTTGAATTAATTACAGGAAAATGAAACCTTAACACGTAGCTCACACGATAGTACATTCCTGGCAGGCATTATACCGAGAAACAGTTAACCTGTTTTTTCACCCGTTACGGAATACAGTACAATAAATGTTCACTGCGCTCAAGATGGAGACTTTATTGCAAGGATGTGCTTCACAAAAAGCTAGAATTCTCAGTGCGCTCGTAACTGCAAATTGTGAACATGAAAGCCCCCATCTTGCCGCGAGGATAGGAATTGTGCCGGCTGCCGAAGCCTGTCGCACTCCTCTGGGGCAATGATTAATGACTGACAAATTAAATTGAAATGATATTGGAGTGTGTTGCTGGAATGAAAGATGACAGGGAAAACCGGAGTACCCGGAGAAAAAACCTGTCGCGCCTCCGCTTTGTCCAGCACAAATCTCACATGGAGTGACCGGGATTTGAAACACGGAACCCAGCGGTGAGTCACCAACGCGCTGTCGCCTGAGCCACGGAGGTTTCAACTGCAAATGGTACTGTTAGATATTTTCGTTACTATACTCTCTGGCACGTAGGCCTATACGCTAAAGGTACAAACATACTCTATCTCCCCTGTTAATACTGAAGGTAGTGATTTTTACTTATTTACTAACTGTTGGGTTCGATTCAGTGTTGCTAACCATACAGTTTAGGGACCCTACTTGCCGATACGACGTCTTACAGTTACTGTTAATCTGGCATGTTGGCGCTATAGAGTAATGGTTTATTTCGTGATTTGCGAGAATCACGTATTGCCACGGTGAAATTTGGAACTACTGCGTCCGTGTTTGGTTGGTTATACTGCTAATACTTGGTCTATCTTCATTCAGGTGTTCTCTTAACAAGTTCTTACACCGAGCTCGAGAGCTGCAGTCGCGTAAGTGCGGCCAGTTTCCAGTATTCGGGAGATAGTTGGTTCATACCCCACTGTCGGCAGCCCTGAAGATGGTTTTCTGTGGTTTCCCATTTTCACACCAAGAAAATGAAGGGGCTGTGCCTTAATTAAGGCAACGGACGCTTCTTTCCCACTCCTAACCCTTTCCTATCCCATCGTCGCCATAAAACCTATCTGTGTCGGTGCGACGTAAAGCAGCTTGCAAAAAAAGAAAACAGGCAGTTAATGTGGCTGGAGTGTCCGTGGACTCCCACGTCACCGTTTCTGGAACTTTTAATTTACTGAAGACTAGGTCATTCTGTTGAAAGTGATTACGATATATGTGCACGAACCACAACAAAAATGTTTGCGAACCTTCCACTGATGCTGGAGAACACATAACAAGTGAATCTGAATGAATCTTACAACGACCGAGCTCGATAGCTGCAGTCGCTTAAGTGCGGCCTGGAGCCCCACTGTCGACAGCCCTGAAGATGGTTTTCCGTGGTTTCCCATTTTCACACCAGGCAAATGCCGGGGCTGTACCTTCATTAAGGCCACGGTCGCTTCCTTCCACTTCCTAGACCTTCCCTATCCCATCGTCGCCATAAGACATATCTGTGTCGGTGCGACGTAAAGCAAGTAGCAACAAAAAAAAAAAAAAAAAAAAAAACTTACAACGAAACAGAATTGTAATAAAAAACTCCAATGATGGCAAAGGGTGTTGTTGGGTATTGTTTTGTATCTGTTTTTTTTTTTTTGACGTGACAATGAAGTACTTGACGCAATTTCATTATTGTTAAAACCTCGCTTACTGTTTATTTATTTAATAAAATTTGGCTTTGCTTTCATTCCAGTATCACCGGGCGAGTTGGCCGTGCGCGTAGAGGCGCGCGGCTGTGAGCTTGCATCCGGGAGATAGTAGGTTCGAATCCCACTATCGGCAGCCCTGAAGATGGTTTTCCGTGATTTCCCATTTTCACACCAGGCAAATGCTGGGGCTGTACCTTAATTAAGGTCACGGCCGCTTTCTTCCAACTCCTAGGCCTTTCCTATCCCATCGTCGCCATAAGACCTATCTGTGTCGATGCGACGTAAAGCCCCTAGCATTCCAGTATCGCAAAAGACAAGAAACTGATGAGGCTCCGGGGAAACCCCACGTTACTATTGGCGTTACGAAAAGTCACGTTACCTCTCTCGGGTTAATAATACTAGCGTCGCATTTGAAGGTATAATTAAAGCATATTTTCTTTTACTGTGGTATTGTAATTCTGCTTGGGTAATACGAGGAAAGTAGAATTGTGGCATGTTCAAATACTGCGTTTAATAACGTAGCTGGTTGACGAACGCAGCATTTTATTAATTACGTACATAATTAGGATATCTAAGAAGCAAGAAAAATCTGCAACCGAAAAGGAAAGCAACATTACCTCCTCTCTCTCTCTCTCTCTCTCTCTCTCTCTCTCTCTCGTTCTCCTCACCCTGATGGTTGGTGGGTAGCATGACTCTCTTCGTCCAACGACCTATCCTGAGCCAGCTGCTTGATTAGGTGATATGGACGTCGCCCTTTAATGCCATCGAAGAACCCTGCTCTTGATCGTCCTCTTCTAGTCTTTCCCTTCAAGCAGTGTGGTGCACCATGATGAATGCCGGAGTAAATAACCTATCCAACTACATCATCTTTTCGCGATCATTTTCTCTAGACTGATAGTTTCTTCAGCTCTCTTTAGAACTTCTTCATTTGTTACCTGTGTGAGTCCAGGGTATTCCTAACATTCAACGCCAGCACCACATTTCCAATGCATCTATTCTTTTCTTATCAGCCTTTAATAGAGTCCAGGTTTCACAGCCATACGTCGCAATGCTCCAAATGAAGCTCTTAATGAAATGCTTTCTTACTGGTAGGGTGATTGCCTTGGAGGTCAACAGGCTTCTTTTTTTTACTGAAAGCTTCTTTAGCCTGGACTAAAGGTTGTTTGAAACGTCTATAGGTGTAGTTCCTGAAGTTGGCTATCGACCCCTTTAATGCGGCTCTCGCAATTGATTAGAGAAGGTTAGCACTAAGTCCATATCTTTTCCTCTATAAAGATCTAATTAATGTTAGTTTCCGTGCAGAGTTTGTGATTATGAGTGAGTGTGTGAGTGAGTGCTATTTTGCATTTTTGTTACACAGATTAATAAAAATTACACCTATCAGTTCAATTGCCACGGGCACACTCTCGAATACAAAGTGCAGAGGGCTGCTGACTATAGTATTCCAAGGGCCCTAAAACCAATAGAACAACATTTCTCTCACATGGTCAGTCGGGAGAGCAGATAACTGAAGTTCAATGTTATCTGTAGAAGATAACCTCACGGAGAAGGAAAATAAAACGGTTTTATCTCGGTATATCATATAGGAAGTTTAAACAAAACACCATCGCTCTGATTGCATGTCTGTCAGTTGATAAAAAACTCATTATGTAGCCTAGGTCAGTTACCGCTCGGAATACATTTATTGTACGCCTCGTTCAAGAGCAAGATCTCAATATCAATCAATATCAATCAATACTGATCTGCATTTAGGGCAGTCGCCCAGGTGGCAGATTCCCTATCTGTTGCTTTCCTAGCCTTTTCCTAAATGATTTCAAAGAAATTGGAAATTTATTGAACGTCTCCCTTGGTAAGTTATTCCAATCCCTAAGTCCCTTTCCTATAAATGAATATTTGCCCCAGTTTGTCCTCTTGAATTCCAACTTTATCTTCATATTGTGATCTTTCCTACTTTTATAAACGCCATTCAAACTTATTCGTCTACTAATGTCATTCCACGCCAACTCTCCGCTGACAGCTCGGAACATACCACTTAGTCGAGCAGCTCTTCTTCTTTCTCTCAATTCTTCCCAACCCAAACTTTGCAACATTTTTGTAACGCTACTCTTTTGTCGGAAATCACCCAGAACAAATCGAGCTGCTTTTCTTTGGATTTTTTCCAGTTCTTGAATCAGGTATACTTATTATTAGATATCTTTCTACAACACTTGCAGGCTGCCACAAAGTCAAACAGTACCCTTAACCAATAGATAACATTTCACAAAATATTCATAAATACTAAAATGAAAAAAAAAGGGGGGGGGGTAGATCCAAGGTGGTTGTTAGCGTCTGTAGGTATGGTTCCTGAAGATGGCTATCAGTCCCTTTAATGCGGCTCTCGCAAAGATCATGAGGGCAGTGAAGTTTATACTGTAATTAGGTTCAATTTACTGGTCAAAAACTATATATTTCAAATTATCAGTAGAACTGAAATGAAATGGCGTATGGCTTTTGGTGCCGGGAGTGTCCGAGGACAAGTTCGGCTCGCCGGTTGCAAGGTCTTTCGATTTGACTCGCGTGGGCGACCTGCGCGTCGTGATGATGAAGACGACACATACACCCAGCCCCTGTGCCAGCGAAATTAACCAAGTAAGGTTAAAATTCGCGACCCTGCCGGGAATCGAACCCGGGACCCCTGTGACCAAAGGCCATGGTGCCGGAAATCAGTAGAACTATCAAAATATCACTAGAGCAAGACGTAAAAAAGCCTTGGCGGAATAGCCCATTAGAGCCCTGGCCTGCCAACGACCGCTCCCTAGCCACATGGTTGCAGATACCAGTCAGCTTAACATCCTGTCGCGATCCACAACCTTTCAACAGCCTTCTCAATCGGCCTTACGAGGCTGAATGAACCCCGTTCCAATCCTCAGTCCAGAATTAAAATCTCTGGACTGGCCGGGAATCAAAACCAGGGCTGTCAGTAAGAACACCGAGGATGATATTATATGAAGTTAGGGCAGTTCCATCGCCTGTTGCCATTTCTTGATGGATGCACTATTTTTGTATCCGTCCCTTGGCACAGGCCAGAGCAAAGTGTACCCAGTCTCATCCTTGGCTGTGACAATATGGAAGCTGCTGGGGTATCGGTGGTGCTGAGTAACTGACATTTGGAGCACAACTAGTATCGAGTGTTCTGAAAGGTGTTGCTCATAGGATCAGTCGTGCTGCAGTGGCACCTTCTGGCCCAGTGAGGAAAGCAATGGCAAACTACCTCACTCCTCATCTTGCCTAGTACGCCTCATTTGGGCTCTGCCATTGGTTTTTGCGGCTATAACTGCATAGCCTTCGGTGGTGCTATTTGAGGATCCAACCAGCCTCTGGGTTGATGACCTAACAGACAGACAGGGCAGTTCCAAATATTTTAATAATAACGTTAATTACAGTAGTTTTTATACGTCCCACAAAGTACATTGTTATGGTTTTCGGAGATGTCGAGGTACCAGAACTTTGTCCCGCAGGAGTTCTTTTACGTGCCAGTAAATCTACCGGCACGAGACTGACGTACCCGAGCACCTTCAAATACCACCAGAGTGAGCCTGCATCGCATTTGCCAAAGAAGGCTCAGTTGGTTGAGACGCTGGCCTTCTGAACCCAACTTGGCAGGTTTGATCCTGGCTCAGTCCGGTGGTATGTGAAGGTACTCAAATACGTCAGCCACGTGTCGGTTGATTTACTGACATGTAAAAGAACTCATGCGGGACTAACTTCCGGCACCTCGGCGTCTTCGAAAACCTTTAAAAAAGTAGTTAGTCGGACTTAAAGCAAATAACATTATTTTGAAAGGAGGCTGAGAAGGCCAGCGCTCTACTGTCTTAGTTATTCAGCCCGGTCCAAATATTGTGTATTACTCTGAAATATGGCTTACGAAGGGGAGCGACACCAGTCGATTTCAGGAAGTAGACATGACATTACTGAGTTATGTAAAAGGTTGCAATCGAAACGAATCAGAAAGGGAAAAAATACCATGAATGTTTCGAGAACGTTACATTAAATGAGGGGAACATAAATACAGTCGGGGAAAAAAGACATGTTTCCAAAATAACGATGTATGCCTACAATGAGCTCGAAGGATGAGCCTTATAGACCAAGTCTCCATGGTTGATGGAAGTAAACAAAGATCTGCAGGAAATGGGAGGTAAAGAAAGAGACTTAGAAGACCGGACATGTTTCAGGAGGATGCTTGAACAGTAGAGGTTCCAGGGAAAGACAGATACAGTCTGGACAAAGAAAGGAAAGAACAACACAACCAGCAAATGCGTAATTTATTTTTTCTTAATGCTATTTGTTCGGGGCATCGACCTATAGTGATCTTTTGCCCCTACTTGCACCATGTGATATGAACCTGCGTGTAATTGGAATGGAGGGTGTGTGGAGTGCTGAATGTAAGGAACGTTAAGGACGACACAAACACCCAGTCCCCAGGCCAGGGATAATCATTTACAATTTAAATACAATTTGAAACCCCTGACCCAGCCGAACCCGGGACTGCCGGATGACAGGCGGTTGACAGGCGGAAGCGTTGCCCCCTACACCGCAGAACGAACGCGCAATTACTGGGCAAAGATCAGAACCCACCCCAAACGCAACGGTTGAATATCGTGGTCCTTAGTCGGCCTATACGAAATAATAATAATAATAATAATAATAATAATAATAATAATAATAATAATAATAATAATAATAATAATAATAATAATAATAATAATAATAATAATAATCGTATGACCGAGCTCGATAGCTGCAGTCGCTTAATTGCGGCCAGTATCCAGTATTCGGGAGATAGCAGGTTCGAACCCCACTATCGGCAGCCCTGAAAATGGTTTTCCGTGGTTTCCCATTTTCACACCAGGCAAATGCTGGGGCTGTACCTTAATTAAGGCCACGGCCGATTCCTTCCCACTCCTAGCCCTATCCTCTCCCATCGTCGCCATAAAACCTATCTGAGTCGGTGCGACGTAAAGCAACTAGCAAAAAAAAAAAAAAAAAATCGTATGACCTCAGACACACCGTGCAGTCATTTCTAATTGACGTAATTTACGTTGCCTGTGTGTCAATTTCGATGTTCCGTTTTACTCTACCAGATGGCAGAATCTCTGCCGGATTTCAAGCCGCGGTCTTGGATTAATGAACTATTGACACTCTTAAATGTCGCTCGCCTGTGCCAGTATTCGATAAGGAAACCTTCGCTATATAAGACAGGTTTCTAATGAAATCGACACAAAGTTGGCCAGAATAAATGGCGTGGATCACTGTAGAAAAGAAAGCATTGCTGCAAGAGTGATAAAAGCGATCTTCTCGCGTTCTGTCGACAGAATTTAAAATATTGTTAAATACCGGATTTATTTATTTTTCATTTTTATTTTTACGATATGTTCTGCAGCAGGCATTAAGGTATGTATTCACGTTTCGGACCAAAATCTATACTATTTTATCAATGTTTTTGAAATTTTTACAATGAAATACTTGCATTTACAGAATATATTTACACTATAAAAATTTCACACTTAAGATACCGTTTCCTAAATAATTGACAAAAACTCCGAAATTTTGCATAAATTTCCAAAAATCATAGCTTTCTGGAAAATAGTTCAATTCCAATTATTTTTGCGCATAATTCATCCTAATCATGCATATAATGTGATGAACTAAACAGAATTTAATAATTCACTGATATCATATTTTTTATAATATATTTTTCATGGCGGTCAAAATTTTAGAATATTTAGATTTGTTTTTTCATTTGGTACCTTTTTATTATAGTCTTATTTATTATTATGTTTAGTTCAGAACATTCTACTTCTAATAAGCTTCAATTTGACATATCAATGTATTCTATAACTTAAAATTTGAAGACGTTATGATTTTTTGAATTATGAAAAATCTGGAGGAATTCACTGTGTGGAAAATTGAACTTGAATCTTGGAAGTTTATTTCGGGATTGAAATTGCTTACTTTGGCTAATTAAAACCCTCCTGAGGCATAAGTGCCGGCCCCGTGGTGTAGGGGTAGTGTGCCTACCTCTTACCCGGAGGCCCCGGGTTCCATTTCCGGCCAGATCAGGGATTTTTACCTGGACCTGAGGGCTGGTTCGAGGTCCACTCAGCCTACGTGATTAGAATTGAGGAGCTACCTGACGGTGAGATAGCGGTCCCGGTCTAGGAAGCCAAGAATAATGCCAGAGAGGATTCTTCATGCTAACCACACGACACCTCGAAATCCGCAGCCTTCGGGCTGAGCAGCGGTCGCTTGGGAGGCCAAGGCCCTTCAAGGGCTCTAGTGCCAGTGGGTTTGGTTTGGTTTGATGCATGAGTAGGTCCCTCTTATTGTAGTATTTTGTCCTCTTTGAGTCGTTTTCTTCCTCTGAGATACTTTCAGTGGTAACTTCAGCCAGAATCTTGACATGTTCAGTATATACTGCAGGTGCGGGCGGTGGAGGTAAATTCAAAATATTCGAAAATTTTCTTGCTTCACTTCCACCACACCCATTGAAGCGCATCCCATACACAAGTCTTCTATTAATTTCATAATCTGACAATTTCCCCTTGATGTACACTGAGGTTCAGATTGAAAATCACTATTACTACACACCAAACTAAAAAAAAATGCCCAACCTAACCTCTGTTTACAGAAGTTTTTCAGCGATATTGTTCCACATTTCATACAGACAGGACATACCAGCAAAGATAACAGTTTTTCTACACATTACACACTAAATGTAATGTTAAAAATACTTGAGAATCACCACAATTACTGTCATAATGCGAAGTAGAGAGTTTTTGACTCGGAAGCACTACTGACATTGGGAAGTTGATTTTTATTGTTCTCATTTTGGACTACTGTCTCAGTAATATTTTTTTTATTCATTGTATACTTATTTCCATAGCAACGGCGCTTTCTTTTATAGCCACTATGTCTATTACTACCCATTATTCACTTAGCAGAAGTTAGTTACTCGATATAAACACAAATAACACAGCACGTGGCATTCATAGTTGGATTGCACAACATTTATGCAAGATTCAACATTCCTTCTCCAGAGATATATCATGTGACAACCACTGCTATCTTTTGGTTCACAAAGGTACTACATGGGGAAACACCAGTGCGATGTATTGAAATGTAATTATATGGAAAAAACTGCTTGAGTATGGAAAGCTAGTGAATGTTAGCACCTGACCACGTCCCCAGAGCAGATAAATCATGAATGCAGTGGTCCATTTAAATGCAATTTACGGCCGTTCTATATGTCTCAGGCCAATGATACTTACATATTTGGAACCTAGAAATTCCAGGCTTTCATTTGACATCAAAAGCTAAATATTGATTATTTTGACCTAAATCGCAATTTCAAACGTGAATACATACCTTAAGGAGCTTTTCAATAAATATCAATACTGATCTGCATTTACGGCAGTCACCCAGGTGGTAGATTCCCTATCCGTTGTTTTCCTAGCCTTTTCTTATATGATTTCAATGACATTGGAAATTTATTGAACATCTTCCTTGGTAAGATATTCAATCCTATAAATGAATATTTGCCCCAATTTGTCCTGTTGAATTCCGACATTACCTTCATATTGTGATCTTTCCTACTTTTAAAGACGCCACTCAAACTTATTCGTCTACTAATGTCATTCCACGTAATTTCTCCGCTGACAGCTCGGAACATACCACTTAGTCGAGCAGCTCGTCTTCCTTTTCCCAGTTCTTCCCAGCTTAAACTTTGCAACATTTTTATAACGCTACTCTTTTGTCGGAAACCACCCAGAACAAATCGAGCTGCTTTTCTTTGGACTTTTTCCAGTTCTTGAATCAAGTAATCCTGGTGAGGGTCCCATACACTGGAACCATACTCTAGTTGGGGTCTCCTTCTTATTCTTCTTCCTCCTCGTCTTCTTCGTATTACTGAAGTATGTGATAACTAGACTGAAGCGTTTAGTAACTAGCAAATTCTTTCTATTTTTGCTTAATGGCTGAGTTCATGTCATTTGATCTGTTACCACTGTAAGATTAGAATCAACAATACTGCCTTCCCAGCATCCTATCAGGAGAATAGGTATGAGGTCATCCACCTTTCAATTCACTATAAGTTAAATGAAAAAGATATTTTAAATCATTTCACTATTTAAGGGACCGGTCTGAACCCAGCCGGGAGTCATTTTCAGCCTTATAATTCTGTGTGTACGGAATACGGAAGAAGGGTAATGTCTCTTACAATTTTGCTATGGTTCACTTTCAAACAGGTTTTTATCATTTTTAAGTTTCTTTTATATCTTCCCTTCCAGCCATGTAAACATTTTCCTACATTGAAACGGTCGGGTGGATGCTTTTGAGCTTAATCCACTGATTGGCCTACAACTTATATATTTTAAGAAGCTTGGACACTGATAATGTCCATATATTATATGGTTGTCTTTTACACTGACTGACAGAGCAAATGCAACACCAAGAAGGAGTGGTCAGAACTTTATGCCAATTGCAGGGTAGACTGACGTCACTGAGGTATGCTCATGATGTGAAATGCGCCGCTGTGCTGCGCACGTAGCGAACGATAAATGGGACACGGCGTTGGCGAATGGCCCACTTCGTACCGTGATTTCTCAGCCGACAGTCATTGTAGAACGTGTTGTCGTGTGCCACAGGACACGTGTATAGCTAAGAATGCCAGGCCGCCGTCAACGGAGGCATTTCCAGCAGACAGACGACTTTACGAGGGGTATGGTGATCGGGCTGAGAAGGGCAGGTTGGTCGCTTCGTCAAATCGCAGCCGATACCCATAGGGATGTGTCCACGGTGCAGCGCCTGTGGCGAAGATGGTTGGCGCAGGGACATGTGGCACGTGCGAGGGGTCCAGGCGCAGCCCGAGTGACGTCAGCACGCGAGGATCGGCGCATCCGCCGCCAAGCGGTGGCAGCCCCGCACGCCACGTCAACCGCCATTCTTCAGCATGTGCAAGACACCCTGGCTGTTCCAATATCGACCAGAACAATTTCCCGTCCCGTCGATTGGTTGAAGGAGGCCTGCACTCCCGGCGTCCGCTCAGAAGACTACCATTGACTCCACAGCATAGACGTGCACGCCTGGCATGGTGCCGGGCTAGAGCGACTTGGATGAGGGAATGGCGGAACGTCGTGTTCTCCGATGAGTCACGCTTCTGTTCTGTCAGTGATAGTCACCGCAGACGAGTGTGGCGTCGGCGTGGAGAAAGGTCAAATCCGGCAGTAACTGTGGAGCGCCCTACCGCTAGACAACGCGGCATCATGGTTTGGGGCGCTATTGCGTATGATTCCACGTCACCTCTAGTGCGTATTCAAGGCACGTTAAATGCCCACCGCTACGTGCAGCATGCGCTGCGGCCGGTGGCACTCCCGTACCTTCAGGGGCTGCCCAATGCTCTGTTTCAGCAGGATAATGCCCGCCCACACACTGCTCGCATCTCCCAACAGGCTCTACGAGGTGTACAGATGCTTCCGTGGCCAGCGTACTCTCCGGATCTCTCACCAATCGAACACGTGTGGAATCTCATTGGACGCCGTTTGCAAACTCTGCCCCAGCCTCGTACGGACGACCAACTGTGGCAAATGGTTGACAGAGAATGGAGAACCATCCCTCAGGACACCATCCGCACTCTTATTGACTCTGTACCTCGACGTGTTTCTGCGTGCATCGCCGCTCGCGGTGGTCCTACATCCTACTGAGTCGATGCCGTGCGCATTGTGTAACCTGCATATCGGTTTGAAATAAACATCAGTTATTCGTCCGTGCCGTCTCTGTTTTTTCCCCGACTTTCATCCCTTTCTAACCACTCCTTCTTGGTGTTGCATTTGCTCTGTCAGTCAGTGTATAACCGCTGATGACTTGTGCTAACTGTTTAAATATTTTTTAAGAAGATAGTTTTACTCGAAATCGACTTTCAACCTATTAGGCCGTGTTACGTACATTTTGTTCGTGTTGAAGAGATGGTAAGTACAGAACAAAAATGGCCAACCAGACACCAGTGGGATCCGAACCCACAGCCTCCCGATTTCGCATCGGCTCCTCTACCAATTGAGCGATAGTGGCCTAGCTCATCTTTGTTCTGTTGGAAAGGATCTAAGCTAGAGGTCTGGCACTACTGCTATCACACTGTACAGTGCGTGCAAGCCGCCCGTTGAGGGCCAAGTCAATGAATATTGACTTTTTACAACCACATTGTAATCGAAATCGACTTTCAACCTATTAGGTCATGTTACGTACAATTCGTACGTGTTGAAGAGATGTTAAGTACAGAACAAAAATGGTCAACCGGACACCAGTAGATGGTAGAGCGTTGCCAATAAGTTACATGATGCTAAGAGAAAAAAGAAAGTCTACAGTACCAACAGAACTCGTCAAAACATACGCCTTAGACATTATCTGGGAACACCTATCGGGTTTACAGTACCTGTGATTAGTACCACTATATGCGGAACACCACGCGCTTATGTTGCCAGTGATTAATACCAGCCTATTCCATATTCCTTACTCCCGGCTTTCTCTCACCCTAAGGTCCCTTTCTGTAAGTAATCCAACAATGTTTAATACCTTATCTATCAACAAGAATCTAGACATCGTAACGTTTCCTTCCTTCTGTCATGATATTTCTCATATAAATTTGTTCTTGTTCTTTCGTGTCCAGCTCCTGTATTTACTGTAAATATATTTGCCTTTGTTAATGCCGTTGTTTATGTAAATATGTATTATATATGATTGTACAGTTTTTATTGTGTATATTTATGTCCTTTGTAAATATTTATATATCTTTCATTTTAGATTAATATCTGTTGTACATAGCTCGGAACTTTGCAATTCGGCGTTATGCTGTTGCTGATCCTGAGTGAATAAATAAATAAATAAACAAATAAATAAATAAACTATATGAGCGACACTGCTGGTCTGCGTTGCCTGTGATTTTTACCCACTATATGAGGAACACCACGGGATAGTACGAGTCCCTGTGATTAGTACACCTATGCGAGGTGCACCATGGGTTTGCGTTGCCTACGAGTGGCGCCATTATGTGGGAAACACCATAGTTCTGCGTTACCTGCGAGTAGTACCACGAAGTGAGGAACACCGCAAGTATACGTTACTTGTGATTAGTACCGCTAGATGGGAAATACCATGGTTCAATGTTACTAGCGAAAAGTACCATTATGAGGGGCCGTTGACCAGGATTTTGGACACCTTTAGACACCAAACATCATCACTGTTCATCGTCGTCTTTTACGATTCTAGTCACTTGATCGAGTTTGGAATTATTTTTAACTTTCAGTATTGCGAGTTTGATCCGCTGATTATTTTTTAAGTTCATATTTATCCTTTCATTCTTCATCATCACGTTTTGAAATTTTGGTCAGTGGATGAATTTTGGACTTCTAAATTGTCATTACATTTCGTATCGTTAGGGGCCGATGATCTAGATGTTTAAACAACAATCATCATTATCAGAAAAGGTAATGAACTCTCAGAAAAGAACAACATGTAGTTTCGTAAGGTCACATAGTTTTCTGAGACTGGCGCCAAGCTGCAGATAGCAGAAGGTAAGTTGGAAACAACATAAAGTCCTAGACCTTGAACGGTCTAGGTTGCATTAACACGCAGAGCCTTAAACATGGTTAGCTAGCTCGATAGGTGAACTATAACGGTATATCGATAAAGGTGAAGTAATTGCGTAGCGATGCCGAGTTAAGGTGCAGCACTTGCTTTATCTACCTGTACACCTAAGAAGAAACTTGTTCTCCCATTGTCAGGGAAAAAGTAGCTATTTTAAATCATGGGCTTGGAATACAGGGGTCAACAACGCCGTGTATTAGATCTATCTCTTAATCGACATAACTGTGATGTTTGTTTTCTCTAAAAAGGAATGCTTTTGGCGACCAGAATGTAGTGAACTGATCAGGGCTTCTGGTTAAGTCAAACGATCCTTGTCCAGCCTAAGCATCTTGAGCCAGAATTTCCTTACGGTAGGCTGGTCAGTTTCCTACGGTCAACCCACTGTTACTCATGCACACAGGTCCGGTAACCACCCACGCTCACCGCTGTCTAACTGGTTAGAAGCGTTCCGGACTATGAAGTAGAAGGCTCGGAACCGAACCCTACAGGGTATATATTTTTCCCTCGTATTAAAACAGTGTTGACTTGTGTGAATTGAAAACATATTTCCAGTCGATCCAGCACAATTTCTAATACATACCAAATATTATGACCCCTAGGAGTGGTGGTGGTGATTATTGTTTTAAGAGGAAGTGCAACTAGGTAACCATCCTCCTACAATATTAATCAGAGAAAAAAATGGAAGAGGATCGACACTTCGAAAAATGAAGTTATCAGCCAAAGAAAGACAAAGGCCACGAAGGACTTGTAAATGAGACTTCCTAGGCTTCCATACGTAATACCATCGGGGTCGGAAGGGAAGAAGAGTTAACCAAGGAAGGTCAGATAGGAGACATGAAAGGGAGGAGCCTGGCACAAGTGGAAGGAATGCCAGGTCTCAGCAAAGGGCCCCGTGGTCACCAATCTCCAGCACTCAGGGCTAAGAATAGGGATGCCTTACAAGGGAACACCTTTAGAATTGAATGAGACAGCTCATTTTAACCCTGACAATTACACCATACGATTTTCTGACGTGTCGTGCAAATGAATACCATCCAGTACTCATAAGGAAGGGAGAGTTATCCCCTCCACCACCTCTATTCCTTCTTCATTCCGTCTGGTAACTTTAACGGAACTTTAAATAATAGGCTTTGAATGCCACGTCTTCAAGACGTGTGGTGTAACTAAAGCGATATTTATAGACGTGTTACTGTCAGGGTTAATGCCTATTTTCTTCTTTTCTACCGCTATGCCCACACCTGTGGGGTCGCGGGTGAGAACTGCGTCACACATATGTGGATCTGGCCCTGTTTTACGGCCGGATGCCCTTACCGACGCCAACCCTATACGAAGGGATGTAATCACTATTGCGTGTTTCTGTGGTGGTTGGCAGTGTAGTGTGTTGTCTAAATATGAAGAGGAAAGTGCTGGGAAAAGCACGAATACACAGTCCCCTGGCCAGAAGAATTAATCAGAGGCGATTAAAATCCCCGACCCGGCCGGAAATCGAACCCGGGACCCTCTGAACCGAAGACCTCAATTCTGACTATTGAGCCAATGAGTCGGGCTCATTTTAAAGCTTTTATAAGCATGAATTTGAAACATCATTCAAAACATGCCTAAGTTTTAATGAACTATGCAATTGAGAAAATATAATTAGCTTACTCAGATTAACTCCATACAGCGGATTAGCTGTAGGAGCTGTGTTGGCTCAGTTGCTGGCGTTCCGGACTGTGAACAGGAAGACTCGGGACCGAATCTTACAGGGCATATGTTTATCCTTCGTATAAAAACATGTGTCCGCCTCTGTGGTGTAGTGGTTAGCGTGTTTAGCTGCCACCCCCGCAGGCCCGGGCTCGATTCCCGGCTCTGCCACGAAATTTGAAAAGTGGTATGAGGACTGGAACGGGGTCCACTCAGCCTCGGGAGGTCAACTGAGTAGAGGTGGGTTCGATTCCCACCTCAGCCATCCTGGAAGTGGTTTTCCGTGGTTTCCCACTTCTCCTCCAGGCGAATGCCGGGATGGTACCTAACATCAGGCCACGGCCGCTTCCTTCCCTCTTCCTTGCCTATCCCTTCCAATCTTCCCATCCCTCCACAAGGCCCCTATTCAGCATAGCAGGTGAGGCCGCTTGGGCGAGGTACTGGTCATTATCCCCAGTTGTATACCCGACCAAGAGTCTGCAGCTCCAGGACACTGCCCTTGAGGCGGTAGAGGTGGAAAAGCCGACCCTGGAGGGTAAACAGATGATGATGATGATTAAAACAGGTCTTATTTTATATACTCTTTATTTTTTGTTGTATTTCAATAGGTCTACCTCACGCCACGATAGAACTTTACAATAAATTCATACATAATATAAATTGCTTCATTAAAATCCTACTGATTAAACCGTTTGCTAAATAAGCAATAAAACACTTCAGGGCTGCATATACCATGTTCATTAGGCTACATTATGAATGCGAATGTTTTCAGCTCCAAAGAAACGTTCAAACCACAGGAGTTGATCACAGATACTGCAACATATAAAGGCTATGGTTTCAAGAATACTGTACACTGTGCTCTGTCGAAACATGTATTCCTCACATTTATAAATTAGAGTGAAGAGATGGCGTCGAATGACATCAGTAGACGAATAAGTTTGAGTGGTGTCTTTAAAAGTAGGAAATATCACAATATTAATATAAAGTTGGAATTCAAGTGGAGAAATTGGGGCAAATATTCATTCATAGGAAGATGAGTTAGAGATTGGAATAACTTACCAAGGGAGATGTTCAATAAATGTATAATTTCTTTGCAATCATTTAAGAAAATGCTAAGAAAACAACAGGTAGGGAATCTGTCACCTGGGCGACTGCCCTAAATGAGATCAGTAGTGATTGAGTGAAATGTTGGAGAGGGCAAGTCTGTTAATCACTTCATCACCAAACAAAATCGACAATCCTTAATGGTCTACATTTTCTGCACGCAAGTGATGACAAGCTTAACTACCGTTCTTCTGAAGTATGAGCTAATACACACAACTACTCAGAAAAGCGCGTCTGAGGGATTTGTGGTTAATACATTTAACACAAAGCATATCCGCTATTTCAATTAGCTTCACTAATATCAATCGCATAATAATACTACTACAATCCACGAGACATACATAAATTCCATACGGAATGCGGCTATCTGTAAGCCAACTCTAATATGAACTTGAACCACATTTCTTTCTGCTAACAGGGCAAGAAACTTCCTCAGACAATGCAGCACTTTGCAGTGGGTTAAGGCCGAATCGTAACTTCAAGGATTGTTACACAATTTCGCTACCGAGCTCCCACATATCGTAAAACAAGCATAAATACAACGTCAAGTACCAAACGTGACTAACAGGCAGTTAAACAAAATAAAAAGTATGAATGTTCAGAATCCTCCATGCAGCCGTATCAACTTACTGGTTTACGATCGTAAGCACAACGCTTAACAAAATACTTACACAATGCGCAAGGCTTGAATTACCAAACAGAGGTCGTAACACGCGTGCTATTACAACGGCGACAACAAACAGTTTACAGCTGCTGTGCTTTAATATACCGATAAATCTCTGATATTCGCAACAGACTGCTAGCAAATACTAACATTTCAAACCTTCAATGATATATTAAATTGTTAGTCTGAAAAGTACAGTAAATCCAATTAATAATAGTGAAAGAGACTCTGTAGCTCAGGCGGCAGCGCTTCGGCCTCTCACCGCTGGATTCCGTGGTTCAAATCCCGGTCACTCCATGCGAGATTTGTGCTGGACAAAGCAGGGGCGGTTTTTTGCCCGGGTACTCCGGTTTTCCCCGTCATCTTTCATTCCAGCAACACCCTCCAATATCATTTCATTTCGTTTTTCAGTCATTAATCCACAATTATTATTATTATTATTATTATTATTATTATTATTATTATTATTATACAATTAAATTACGTCGCACTGACACAGGTAGGCCTAGATCTTATGGCGACGATGGGGTAGGAAAGGGCTAGGAGTGGCCTTAATAAAGGCACAGCCTCAGCATTTGCCTGGTGTGAAATTGGGAAACCACGTTCAAGGCTGCCGACAGTGGGGTTCGAACCACTATCTCCGGAATGCAAGCACCCAGCTGCACGACCTTAACCGCACAGCCAACTCATTCGGTGTCAGTCATTATGTCATTAATCATTGGCCCAGAGAGTGCAACAGGCTTCTTTTTTTTTAAATTTGCTTTACGTCGCACCGACACAGGTAGGTCTTATGGCGACGATGAGGCAGGAAGTGGCTAGGAGTGGGAAGGAAGCGGCCGTGGCCTTAATTAAGGTACAGCCCGAGCATTTGCCTGGTGTGAAAATGGGAAACCACGGAAAGGAACAGGCTTCGGCAGCCGACATAGTTCCTATCCTCGCCGCTAGATGGGGGCATTTATTTCAATCAATCAATCAATCAATCAATCAATCAATCAATCAATCAATCAATCAATCAATACTGATCTGCATTTAGGGCAGTCGCCCAGGTGGCAGATTCCCTATCTGTTGTTTTCCTAGCCTTTTCCTAAATGATTTCAAAGAAATTGGAAATTTATTGAACATCTCCCTTGGTAAGTTATTCCAATCCCTAACTCCCCTTCCTATACATGAATATTTGCCCCAGTTTGTCCTCTTGAATTCCAACTTTATCTTCATATTGTGATCTTTCCTACTTTTATAAACGCCATTCAAACCTATTCGTCTACTATCATTCCACGCCATCTCTCTCTTACTGAGCAGACCCGGTTGAAACTCGAAACAGACTGTGGATTTTCATTTTCAACAATAGTGAAAATGACTCGAACTTAATTAATGAGGAGCAACTTTACCACGCGAGACTCCCAATATTCGTAAGCGGAGGCGGAGGTCATCTTGGCGAATCAAGGCTCTAAGTCTGACGTGTATGTACCACATGGGAGATCCTTCTATTCTAAAAAGCAAGCTTCTCATTTCACGTGATTTTGATATTGTGATTGTAGTCCGACTCTTTGGTTGAATGATCAGCATTCAAGCTTTCGGTTCAGAGGGTCCCGGGTTCGATTCCCGGCTGGATCGGGGAATTTAATCGCGACTGATTAATTCTACTGGCTCGGGGACTAGGTGTTTGTCCCAACACTCTCCCCTTCATATTGAGACAACACACAACCAACCACCACAGAAGCAATAGTGGACATTCCTCCACATAGGGTAGACGTCAAGAAGGGCATCCGGCCGTAAAACAGGGCCAAATCCACATGTTCGACACTGTTTGAACCCGCGACCCCCGAGGTGCGGGAAGAGCGGTGGTAGTGGAAGAAGAAGAAGATAACGTGATAGTAGGTAGGGAACCTCCAGTGTTCCGTGGAAACCGTACCGCAATCGCCTAGGTGAGCAGCCAGTGACTCACTCAGCTATCACGCTCTCCTTGTTCTATCCTATACTATACTACTACTAATAATAATAATAATAATAATAATAATAATAATAATAATAATAATATTTTAGGCTTTACATCCCTCTAACTACTTTAACGGTTTTCGGAGGCGCCAAGGTGCCGGAATTTAATCCCGCAGGAGTTCATTTACGTCCGCCTCTGTGGTGTAGTGGTTAGAGTGATTAGCTGCCACCCCTGGAGGCCCGAGTTCGATTACCGGCTCTGCCACGAAATTTGAAAAGTGGTACGAGGGCTGGAACGGGGTCCACTCAGCCTCGGGAAGTCAACTGAGTAGAGGAGGGTTCGATTCCCACCTCAGCCATCCTGGAAGTGGTTTTCCGTGGTTTCCCACTTCTCCAGGCAAATGCCGGGATGGTACCTTCCTTCTTCCTTGTCTATCCCTTCCAACATTCCCATCCCCCCCCGCAAGGCCCCTGTTCAGCATATCAGGTGAGGCCGCCTGGGCGAGGTACTGGTCATCCTCCCGAGTCGTATCCCCGATCCAGAGTCTGAAGCTCCAGGACACTGCCTTTGATGCGGTAGAAGTGGGATCCCTCACTGAGTCCGAGGAAGAAAAAAAAAACGATCCTGAAGAGTAAAGAAATAAAGAAGGAGAAGAGTTATTTTACGGCCCAGTAAATCTACCCACACGAGGCTGACGGATCTGAGTACCTTCGAATGCTACCGGACTGAGCCAGGATGGAACCTGCCAAGTTGGGGCCAGAAAGGCAGCGCCTCAAATGTCTGAGCCACTCAACCCGGCATTCTATACTACAAACCAGTCAACTCTTAATTTTCGCTTGTCATCATTTGTGTAGATTTTGGTTTCTGGCAAGCATCACCAGAAAATATAATACCTTATACTGGAATTTTGAAAACGCAATAGTATTCAACACATTCAACAAATAACTTAAAAAACGCTCTGTAACAATTCGATTGCGTCCAGAAGTGAGCATACAATCGTTCTATTTTTAGAACCGAGAATAATGTTAAGTTACCTCCGAAGAGTATATGGACGATCATTTCCATTTGCTGGCGACAGAAAAGGTTATCGTCAATTGCTAAAAGGTCAAATCGCTTTATACGGCCGGCGGAAAGATAAAATCCCTCCTCTCAGAGACCTTCACCACGGACATTGGCTTCACAACTACCTACTCAATGAAAGCTAACGACTGCCCTTTGCTTCTCCTGCCTCTCTCATCCATAATCAAGTAGACGAATTGTTAAGAACAAATTAGAATAAAGTTTCATAAACTACTGTCTAAAATTAGCTTCCCAGCAAGATAAAGGAGCAGACTCCGTACTCAACCTTGACCCAAGATGCGATGTTAAAAGAAATGCTGAAATACACAATTTGAGTCGACTCTGCCGTCACCAACGGTGAATCCAAGATGGGTGAGCCAACACAATCCCTCATATTAGTCATAAAGTCATTTCGAGACGAAATATCTGAGATAGATGTATAAAACTCAAAGTGCATCAGATTCTATCTTCAATAAAGTTTTCATAACTGGTGCATACTGTTTAATTCTTGTGTTAGCAGAATCTGATTACATGATACGGTAAAGTAAACTCGTGTCCTCATCTCGAGGTAGTGCAACTCTTTTCGGGCACACGCCCCATGGAGGCGAGCTGCATGTATCATTTCAAGCACGTACAAGCCTTCCGCCTCTGTTGTTAGTGTGATTAGCTACCACCTCCGGAGGCCCCGGTTCGATTCACGGCTCTGCCACGAAATTTGAAAACTGGTACGATGGCTGGAACGGGGTCCCTTCAGTCTCAGGAGGTCAACTGATTAGACGTGGGTCGATTCCCACCTCACCCATTCAGGAAGTGGTTTTCCGTGGTTTCCCCCACTTCTCCTCCAGGCAAATGCTGGGATGGTACCTAACTTAAGGCCACGGCCGCTTCCTTCCCTCTTCCTTGCCTATCCGTTCCAATATACCCATCACCCCGCGTCTGCATAGCAGGTGAGGCCGCCTGGGCGAGGTACTGTACTTGTCATCCTCCCCAGTTGTATCCCCGACCCAGAGTCTGAAGCTCCAGGACACTGCCCTTGAGGCGGTAGAGGTGGGATCCCTCGCCGAGTTCAAGGGAAAAACCGACCCTGGAGGGTAAACAGATGAACTACTAGAAGAAGAAGAAGACGTTTTATTCATTGTTCTTTCACTTATGTTTTTATGTTTGCATTGTGCTGCTCCATTGTAAATGGATTTTTTATTGCGGAACTCTGTAATTTGGCTTCTCGCTGTTTTGGTTTCCCAAATAAATAAATAAATAAATAAATAAATAAATAAATAAATAAATAAATAAATAAATAAATAAATAAATAAATAAATAAATAAATGTACCATTTTAACCACCTTTCTTAAATCTCTGGCCGTACCGGGAATCGAACCCGGGCCACCAAGCACGGCAACTAAGAGTGCCCGCTAAGGAAGCGCATATTTATTAAAATAACAATCTGCCTTTAAGAATTGATTTTCTTTATTTGTACTGCTTTTACGTCGTATCGGCTCGGACAGGTCTTTTGGCGACGATGGGACAGGACAGGGCTAGGAGTGGGAAGGAAGCAACCGTGGACTTAATGAAGGTACAGCCTCAGCATTTGCTTGGTGTGAAAACGGGAAACCACGTAAAACCATATTTGAGACTGTCGACAGTTCCGCGTTCACCATCTCCGGAATAAAAGCAAACATTACAATAGTCGAAATTGCTAGGAAGGTCGCCTAGATGGCACCACTCAAGGAGGCCTGCAAACTCTGTAGCTGAGGCCGTAGGCTACCAGGTCTGCTCCTAGCAGAAAAAAAACCTCTTTAGATAACGCAGAAAGAGGGAATTTTGATAGGGCCGAAATGTTTAAAACCGAGCTGTGAATTTCCTCAGTCTTCAAAAATCAACTGACCTCAGCCGAGATTGAATCTGTGCCATTAAGCAAACGAAGACAGCTCTCTTTCTACTCGGCTGTCACAGGAACAAACAATCAAATTAACAAGTCGTCAATTTTCATTAATAAAGGGTTGGTAGACTTTTTCCTAGTGCCAAGGCCAATACCAATCAATAACACATCAGTTTACTTAACAGCACCTCGGTCTGCCTGTCACGACAATCAAATATTTTCGCAACATAAAGCGAACTTACTCACTACTTCTTTCCTTCCTGATGGCAACCCTATGTGGGGGAACGTATTCACTATTGTGTGTTTCTGAAGAGGTTGGTGGTGTGATTGTAGTATGCAAACTACAAGAAATAAATTTCATAATGAATCCGTATTGTCAAGACTCACAAGATAGAAGGTCTTAATGGTTGAGTGACCCCTTTACAATACAGTACAATGTTCTCTTTTTTACTTTTTTTTTTAAAGGACATGTTTCGTAATTTCTTTGTGAGACATCTTCAGCCTAAAATATGATGATGATGATAAACACATGAAATTCTTAACACTGAAAAACAATGAAATATCCTAAAATGTGAGTCAAGCTGACTCAATCTGTCGTATGTAAATAGTTTTAGAAACAGTTAATGTTGTTTAAAATTGTCTTAAGACCAATTACTAAATTATGAAAGCCCCATTGAGTTTTGACACTCAAAATAAAAATTACTATGATGATCACAGTGTTCTAAAACCGGAAGTAAATCTTGAAATTAGGTCGATGGCATCTCAAGTTGGAAGCTTGAATAACACTGTATTGTAAAGGTGGAGTCACTCAATCATTGTCCGACTCATTGCCTGAACTGGCCCCGGGTTCGATTCCCGGCCGGGCCGGGGATTTTAACCGTCATTGGTTAATTCCAATGGCCCGGGGGCTGGGTGTTTGTGCTGTCCCCAACATCCCTGCAACTCACACACCACTAACCTACACATGGCAGATGCCGCCCATCCTCATCGAAGAGTCTGCCTTACAAGGGCTGCACTCGGCTAGAAATAGCGAAATTATTATTACACTAAATCATTAAGACCTTCCATCTTGTTGTAGTATGTAAATGTTAACATGTATTAAGACTATCACCCTTATACTTTCTACGGGCTAAGACACACTTTGTTCAGTTGCTGGATCCTGCACCTCGATGCGTACTTGCGGGGTGATTCATATGAATATCTCACAGCCTGTTTCAAGTCATCTGACCGGGTCAGGAATGGAATGAATGAATAAATGAATGAATGAATGAATGAAAGAATGAATGAAGCTCCCATGTAGCAGCGAGGACAGAAACTGTGTCGGCTGCCGAGGCCTGTCGCACTCCTCTGGGGCAATGATTAATGACTGACAGATGAAATGAAATGATACTGGAGATTGTTGCTGGAATGAACGACGATAGGAAAACCTGAGTACAAGGAGAGAAAAATGTCCCACCTCCGGGATTTGAACCATAGAACCCAGCGGTGTAAGCGCATTGCTGCTTGAGCCACGGAGACTCATCAGTGATTCACTTACAATACCCTAGAAACACCAACACTTACTTATGGGCGCAAGACTTAGAATACTTATAGAAGACACGTTAAAATGCCTGGAATAAATATCACCAGCAGAAGCATTCTTAATAGTAAAATGCCTGGGTCCGCCTCTGTTGTGTTCTGGTTAGCGTGGTCAGCTGCCACCCCCAGAGGGCCGGGTGCTATTTCGTGGCAGAGCCAGGAATCGAACCCGGGCCTCCGGGGGTGGCAGCTAATCACACTAACCACCACACCACAGAGGCGGTCAGGCAGTTTCTAACAAACGAATACACAGGGCCAGTGTCTGAAAAAATGTCCCTAGCCCACTCCATACATCACCATTAATAACATCGAACTGAAAGGCATCCTTTTTAATAGTTTAAATCCTATAGTCTAATAGAAACACACATGTACCGAGCTAGCTATCTACGCGGTGCCAATCGTTTTCATTCGGTAGATGATGAGTTCGAACTCCCCTGTCAAAAGCTCACCAGGTAACCTCAAGGCCACGGCCGGCCCAAGCGTTTTTCTTTTTTTTGCTAGTGGCTTTACGTCGCACCGACACACATAGGTCTTATGGCGACCATGGGACAGGAAAGGCTTAGGGGTTGGAAGGAACCGGCCGTGACCTTAATTAAGGTACAGCCCCAGTATTTGCCTGGTGTGAAAAAGGGAAACCACAAAAAATCATCTTCAGGGCTGCTGACAGTGGGATTCGAACCCACTATCTCTCGGATGCAAGCTCACAGCCGCGCGCTCCTAACCGCACGGGCAACTCGCCCGGTAGGACCGAGTGTATCAGACTAGTGATGGAATAATCGAATACAAAATAATCGCTCATTAGATTATTCGATTGTATTTCCCATTCGATTATTTTTCGGTTATTCATTCGAATGAATGAGGCAATCGTATAGTGAACATTTTTTTCCATCCGATTATTTTTTCGAATAAGGCAATCGAATAGTGAACTTTTGCATTCAATTTTTTTTTCGATTATTCATTCGAAGCTCCATTCGAAACAATTAGGCAATGGAATAGTGAACTTTTCCATTCGATTATTTTTTGATTATTCATTCGAAACTCCATTCGAAACAATTAGGCAATCGAATAGTGAACTTTTCCTCTCGATTAATTTTCAATTATTCACTCGAAACTCCATTCGAAACAATTAGGCAATCGAATAGCGAACTTTTCCATTCGATTATTTCTTCTATTATTCATTCAGAACTGCATTCGAATGAATGAGGCAACTGAACAGTGAATGTTTTCGAAATAATCGAATGGAAAGAGATGTTAGTAAGACAGTTAATTCGCTCATTTAGTTTCAACATTTGGAGATACATTACGAAAAAGGCGTAATTCTATTTTTCTAATAAGAGTTCATCTATTCGGCTTATTTCAATTGATTATCCATCCGACATACTTAAACCGAAAAACTGATTCCTGACGCATCCGAATATTCTACGCGATACAACTGAATGATATTTGAAACTCATTCGATTATTAAAAGTATTCAATTATTCCATCACTATATCAGACTTCTTCTCCAATTATTTCTATGTTACGAACACCGAGAAAACTATGGTTTTCCTGGAGAAGCACCATTCTGCGAAGAATTAATTATAGAACAGAGGCGGCACGAATTTGTGAATAGTAACGTTTCGCAACTGCGCTGATAAATTAAACATAAAATACGTTTTAAAAATGAGGTAAAATAAAATTTTTGACGCAGAATGTTAGATGTTGTCAGCTAGTTATGAGCAAGTAATGAGGAGTGATCCAGCCCCTTGGGTAGCCCAATGCGTGAGTCTGCACTTGGAATGGCTCCCCAGAGACTTGCAAGTCCACAGAATATATTAAATGTATTTTGTGAATGTACCGCTACCATTAATGTCCCGTGTGCTATTGTAGGCGTGGTCCGTCATTAGGTAACTAATGTTATTTGCCTGATATAATGGCTCGCAGGCACGAACATAAGACCGAAGGAAAAACGTATTCTCGTGAGAATGGAAGAACTGTCATGAAAAGAGAAATGACTCCCTAAAACATTATTTAATGAACCCCGGATTCTACTTTTTAGAATGTTTGTGGAGAGTAACTTAGAAGATGGATAGCAGACAATGTTATGAATGTAAATGGGATAAAAAGTTAAGTTGTACGTTTCACCATCAAGAAAAGTCTGATTGGTTTTAATCATTGTGTTGATGGGGTGATAGTACCTCATGGGAAACACTGGGTTTTTTTAAATTGGCTTTACGACGCGCCGACACAGATAGGTCTTATGGCGATGATGGGATAGAAAATGCCTAGGAATGGGAAGGAAGCGGCCGTGGCCTTAATTAAGGTACAGCCCCAGCATTTGCCTGGAGTGAAAATGGGAAACAACGGAAAACCATCTTCAGGGATGCCGACAGTGGGGCTCGAACCCACTATCGCCCGGATGCGAGCTCACAGCTGCGCGCCCTTAACCGCACGGCCAATTCGTCCGGTAGGGGAACACTGTAAATACGAAGGTGTTAATACAAGGAATGATCAATAGGGGTAAACATATTAACGCGGTTATTAAGAATGGTTACAGATCTCTTCACGTGGTTATGAGAGTATTTAGGGATTGTAGGAATGTTGTAAAGGAGAGGGCGTATAAGTCTCTAGTAAGACCGCAGTTAGAGTACGGCTCTAGTGTATGGGACCCTCACCACGACTACTTGATACGAGAACAGGGAAAAATTCGGAGCAAAGCAGCACGGTTTGTTCTAGGTGACTTCCGACCAAGAAGTAGTATTACGAAAATGATGCAAACTTTGTGCCGGCAAGACTTGGGAGTAAGGAGACGAGCTGCTCGACTATGTGGTATGTTTCGAGCTGTCAGTGGAGAGCTGGAGTGGAATGACATTAGAAGACGCATAAACTTGAGTGGAGCTTTTAAAAGTGGGAATTCAAGAAGACAGATTGGGGCAAATATTCATTTATAGGACAAGGAGTAAGGGATTGGAATAAATTATCAAGGAAAATGTTCGATAAATTTCGAAGTTCCTTGAGAATGTTTAATAGGTTGACAACTGATAGGGGATCCGTCACCTTGGCGACAACCCTAAATGCAGATCATTGATGGATTGAATGATTAATTGATTGATTGATTGATTGATTGATTGATTGATGTACTGTAATCTGTATGTGTGCATGGGTGGTACAGTTATGAAAGTGATGATAATGGGGATTGTTTTACGGGACAAATCATTGAAGTAATATGGCATAAGTATCACAACAGAGCCGAGTTTGAAGTCTAGACTCCATATAAAAATAATAACCGAACGCCTATACATTAATCACGTCATGACTGGAAGTTTACATCGTAAATAATTTGAGCAATATTTATGGAATGAGAGATAATACATACTTTACAGGATTATTAATAAATCCGATCATTGAACTCTACATCATGTACACCACACGACTACACTTTGAAGAATTCCATATAAGTAGTACAACTTCATGTTAGAGTTCAAGAGGAACTGTGAAAATCCTTGACCTTGGAAATGAGAGCCAATGTCACGTCAAGATCACAAGAATAGCTCAAAGCAACACGTCTCGCACACAGTCCCAGTTTTATTTACATGTAACACAACCGCAACTGACCACAGACAAGGAAATGTCCTTTAACCTGGGAAGTAGTCATGGATCTTATGTTAGTTCAACATCCCACCTCATCATTACGATGGAGGAATCCTAATAGCTATATCGAGGAAGTGATTTCTCAATCATAATCATTTTATATTATCCTACAGACAAGTTCACAGACTTTCCTTTCATTAGTGATTAAAGGGGGCACACAATGGCCTCGGAAAGTTTTCTCAGAACCTACTGAAGTTCGGCGATTTGTACTGACCATTTATGAATGTCTTGGCCCGTAACCGAAAGGACTGATTTTTTAAAAAAGTTTTTAATTCGTGATTTTTGTGAATATCTATATTTTTAAATATACTCAGGTTTCTGTCAGACTATTAGCTCATGGTTCCCACGACCGATCCAGTATAAGAATACAAAGAACTTCAACCAATCAACAGCTGTCTAGCGCAACAATTCCATCGTTTTCGGTTCATCACGATCATTTTCTTGTACCTAGATGAACTTGTTTATAAATAAATAAATAAATAAATAAATAAATAAATGTCTGTGAGGTCATCAGCCCAGAGGCTGGTAGGATCCTCAAATAGCACCACCAAAGGTTATGCGGTTATAAGGAAACCGCAAAAACCAATGGCAGCACCAAAATGAGGCGTACTAGGCAAGACGAGGAGTGAGGTAGTTTTCCATTGCTTTCCTCACTGGGTCAGAAAGTGCTATTGCAGCACGACTGACCCTATGAGCAACACCTTTCATAACACTCAGATGCACTAGTCGTGCTCTGAATGTCAATACTCAGCACCACCCATACCCCAGCAGCGTCCATAATGTCACAGCCATGGGTGAGACTGGGACTTCGGTGGAAGCTACACTTTGCTCTGGCCTGTGCCAAGGGATGGATACAGAAGTACTGTATCCATCAAGAAATGGCAGCAGGCAACAATAAATAAATAAATAAATAAATAAATAAATAAATAAATAAATAAATAAATAAATAAATAAATAAATAAATAAATAAATAAATAAATAAATAAATAAATAGGCCTATTTCAGAAAGGGGAACTTAGAGCACATTCAGTAATACGCTTGTCCACAGTCCAGACAATCAACAGGACCCAATTATTGTGTTAATCTGATGACGACACCGACATATTGAGAGACAGCCACACAGAGTTTAAATCCAAAATAATATATATATATATATATATATATATATATATATATATATATATATATATATATACAGTACAAATGTATTCTACACTGGTTACAAAGTGGAATCGGTATATATACACGTGCTGAAAGTTGTGTTCTCTGTACAGGTTATAGTATTTACGTACTTTCTTTCTTTCTTTCTTAACCAGTTTACCCTCCAGGGTTGGTTTTCTCTCGGACTCAGCGAGGGACTCCACCTCTACCGCCTCAAGGGCAGTGTCCTGGAGCGTGAGACTTTGGGTCGGGGATACAACTGGGCAGGAGGACCCGTGCTCGCCCAGGCGGTCTCGCCTGCTACGCTGAACATGGGCCTTGTGGCGGAGGGGTGGGGGGGGGGAGATTGGAAGGGATAGAGGAAGAGGGAAGGAAGCGGCTAGGGCCTTAGGTTAGGTACCATCCCAGCATTTGCCTGGCGGAGAAATGGGAAAACCACTTCGAGGATGACTGAGACGGGATTCAAACCCCACTCTACTCAGTTGACTTAACGAGGCTGAGTGGATTCCGTTCCAACCCTCACACCACTTTTAAAATGTCGTGGCAGAGCCAGGAATCGAAACCGGGCCTCCTAGCATATGTCACCATTCACACGAAACAGACAGCGGTATACATAAATGATACAAATATCCTAAATTTAAAAGGTGGAATTATTCTTTACGTTGATGATACAGTACAAATGTATTCTACACTGGTTACAAAGTCGACTCGGTAATCAATATGCAAAGAAGACATAATAGCAATAAACAAGTGACTCATAATCGATAAATTAACTACGAATGTCAATAAAACTAAATATATGATAATAAATAAGCTGAGTATAAAAACTGTTAATCATTCAAAGATATATATTAATAACACAAGGTTATCAGTGTATGTGCATTAGTGTTACTAAGGAGAGACCTATTCCATAACAGCGCTTGTGTGCGAGTGATACTAAAGGTTGTTGGAAACATAAAACTATACTGACCAACCTAAACAAAGTTAAGTTACCTTAAGTTCTATACACTTACAATATTTCTCGATTTAATGAACTGAATTACATTAGTTTAAAAATGCTGAGTTTGTAAACAAACGTGCGTGTCAGTATTTCATTTAATTTGCTGAGTTCGTAAAAAAAAAAAAAACGTACACTGATGTAAACAACGCGATGGACCCAGTTCACCACTTTATAAACGTGATTATATAATACGATTAGTTCCATTTAAAACACAGAAATAGGCAATGTCGATCACTTTAAATATTTGGGTCTAATAATAGATCAAGATCTAAGGTGGGTAGAGCATGTTGATCAATATGTGAAAAAGACAGCTCCGGTATCTGGGCTTAGTCCACAGAAAAGTTCTACTCACAGTATTATTACTCACTCATTCACAGTCACCTAAACGTAGTTTGGTCTCGTTGCAGAAAAACATGAACTTCATGAACTTATGGTAATACAAAATAGAGCAATCAGAAATATCTATAATCTTCCTTTCGACACACACACACTCTCGAGTTCTATACGCTAATAGTAAAATTATGCCTTCATCTACGTGCACTGCTTTTAGATCATCAATATTAATTCACAAAATTAAACTAAACAGTGTCCTGCACGATAGTAACTACACTTTAAATTCAGACATTCATGATTACAACACATAACAAACAGGTGACATACAGCAGCTCTCTTTCAAATACACTCATATTAGAATGGAAACTGTTGTTTTAAGTTCTCAACCATTCAATCATATACTGTAATCATCTTCCAAGAGATGTAAAATCAATTTCTAAGCTGTCATCTTTCAAACTGAAATTAAAGAAATCAGTCCTAAGTAAGTAGACGAATGCTTTGAGAAGACTTTTTGTAATTGTAACGTAAAGGAAATATTGGAATATTTAGAGTAACGTTCATTATAAGAAATGTATTTATTTACAGTCAATGTATACATATTATATTAATTTTAGACGCTAAACAAACTGTATTGTATAATTCCTGTATGTGAGCCTTTGGCTCGTTGGAATGAATTAATAAAGATTTTTTTTTTTTTTTAATGTCCGCATGCAGACTTAAAGAATTTAAGAATTCCTGACGGCAGCTGGAAGTGAATTCCAAAGCCGTGACCCAGCCACAACGAAGAATCTATTAGACATTAAAGAGTGGGCGACGGGAAGAGCAAGGAAAGTGCCAGATCTAGTGTTATAATTATGGAATGAGGATAATAAATGGAATTTTGAAGAGATTTATTTGGATAGAGTTCGATATATCAACGTAACTATATGAATCTCTTGTCGCCTGCCGGGTTTCATCCAGGAAAGAGCTCTGTAGCTAGGGGTTGTGTGAGCATCATAACTCAAGTTGAAAGAAAATTGAAGACCAGAGTCGAACCGACCATCTCCCGAATGCGAGCCAACAGCTACACGGCCCAAACCGCGCAGCCAACTCGCTCGGTCCAAAGGATTAAAGATTCCGTAAAACTCTTACAGCAGTTTTAAAAAAACCCACTGATTAAGCCCACATGAAACTAATCTGACGACTAAGTGCGCTGGCTTTCTGTACCCATGCAGCGGGTTCGATCAGGGCTACAGGTATGCCCTGTAGTATTTGAAGATTCTCAAATACGCCAGACTCCAGAGGGTAAATATACCGACACGTAAAATAATTAATGTGGGGCAAAATTCTGGCACCACGGCGTCTCCGAAAACTGTACAATTGTTACTCAATGCCTGAAAGAAGGGTGTGAGGTTATGAATTCAGTTCAAAGTACGAATAACACCACGTTTTATAGCGAATGCCACAGAATGACTGATAGGTGGCTTCCAGCGTGTGTCAGGTGTAAGGCACGGAAGTTGAGTAGTGGGTTTTATTAGTCTTTTATTGCCTTTTTCGGTGTTTCTTGGATGTTTGGTCCTAGTTTAGGTTTCTTTTCGGTCTAAACGGCTTATATTGCGCCTTCACCTTGTTTCGACTACATTTTTACTAGCCATTCTCAATTAGAAGTGGCTGTCTGTCCGAGGCGGTAAAAGCGTGCTCGGTTCGATCGGAAGGACGTGGGTTCGAATCCCCATCAGGAATTCGTAAACTTTAAGAAACGAGATTTCCACTTCCGGAGGTGCACATGGCCCTGAGGTTCACGCAGCCTACACCAAAAACGAGTACCAGGTTAATTCCTGAGGGTAAAGGCATCCGGGCGTGGAGCTAACCAGTCTACCCCATCAAGTGCCGAGGTTACGGATAGTAGAAGCCTTTATATTCCACCCCTCCAAGGGCCTTCATGGACTGTACGGAGATGACTTTGCTTTGCTTTTATTCTCAATTCATCCATCACCTCTTAAACATAATTTCTCTAGTAAATACATATATTTGAAACGAAACGAAATGAAAAAATGAAACAAACTAGTTCTTGCAAAAAAAAAGCAACAGAAGTATCAAATTATGTGCAAGATACGTGAAATATTGAGAAAAGAAAATTTTGATGTGTGTGTGTTTGAAGAGGAAGATTTAACTTGCTTCAAGTATGAACGCTAAGCATCCGTTGATGTGGAGAGACGTTTCTCGATGATTCTCAACGTGCTGTCTGAAAACAGACGATCCTTTACAGCTAAGAACCTGGAGATGAATACTGTCATATATAGCTGAGCCAACTGACGTAAGGTCTCTGAATTCCAATTTCTGTAACCCCAGTGTGGTTGAGCCAAATATGATTCAAGTTATACTAACTTCAATGTCTTTCTACAGGTTGTGGGTTAACTGAATTCATTCCAGGAGGAAAAAATATATATTTCATACTAAATTCTTTAACAAACCCGTAATTCCTTTCTTTAAATTTTGTTAATCTAAAAATATAAACTGCCTGAAATAAGTAGTATTTCCCTCGTATACTTTTGCACTGTAGGCTAAGTTGCAAACCACCAGAATTTTGCATTTTTAAAATGTTATATTCCTTTAGTAAATACGTAATTGAAACCAAAATTATGAATGAATTTGGATCACACTTAACGTCCTTTTTGCCAGTCTTAGGTCCTTTTTCGGATGTTTTTAGTTATTTCTTTCTATAAGTCTTTTTAGGGACTTTATAGATCTTCAACTTTCGAGCTGGGCACAAGTGGAATACATTTATCTGGAAATTAGCAGTTCTTGAGTCTTTCAAATTAGATTATCAGCGATAACCAAATGCAGCAAGCAGTAAAATACTTGTTTCGATAATTTTTGTAGTTTAATATTCAACTTTCGAGCTAGGCACAAGTGGAATACATTTATCTGGAAATTAGGAATTCTTGGAGTTTTTCAAATTAGATTATCAGCGACAACCAAATGGAGCAAGCAGTAAAATACTTGTTTCGATAATTTTTGTAGTTTAATCTTCACATTTCGACCCCTTTGAAAGAATCATAAAAGGTGCGGAGTGGACCGAAGTACCAGTGTTGCCAACTTAGCGGATTCTCCGCTAATTCTGGCGGAATTAGAAGACTGTCGGAAGAGAAATATATCACTTAGCGGACAGCGGATTTTTTGTGGCGAAATTCCAGATTTATTATAGCGGAATTTAGTGTTTTATCCATTTTACTCTTTTTCTTAAATTTGTACTCCAGTCTGTCTTCGAGCTATTCTGAATTTCTTGTCAGGGGCTAGCAGTCACATGAGGAAAACATGTTATTTGGATTTGATGTTATGAGATCGTGGTATCATAAATCTGTAATGCGTGGGGAAAGAGTGGACGAATGACGACAGATAATGACTGTGAGAGAGTAGCATTTATATTTATGCTATGAAGAAGACCGTTTAATGAACTGGCCTGTTCTGTGTGTGACCCTTGAGTTAGTGGATTCACCTAGTTTGCACCTGGCAGTAAAACGCCTTCAAGGCGAATTGGCCGTACGGTTAGGGGGGCGCGGCTGTGAGTTTGCATCCGGGAGATAGTGGGTTCAAATCCCACTGTCGGCAGCCCTGAAGATGGATTTCCGTGGTTTCCCATTTTCACACCCGGCAAATGTTGGGGCTGTACCTAAATTAAGTCCACAGCCGCTTCCTTCCAACTCCTAGGCCTTTCCTATCCCATCGTCGCCATAAGACCTATCTGTGTCGGTGCGACGTAAAGCCACTAGCAAAATTTAAAAAAAAGACACATACTTGTACTATTATTGTTGTTATTATTATTATTGCTCATTATTTAAGATCGGATTTCTTGACGGAATTTTAGCGGATTTTTAGTAGTATTTAGCGGATATTGAAAATATAAGTTGGCAACACTGCGAAGGAGGTCTGTTTTGCGACGAACTTTGCTATACGGGAGTGAAAGCTGGGTTGACTCCGGATATCTTATTCATAAGTTAGAAGTATCAGACATGGAAGCCTGGTAACATAGCAGGTGGGGTGCGTGATGATGCGTGAGCTCCAAAGCAAGTCCATATATGGATTAAAACTGAAGAAGTTTTTACTTACTAAATAGTCTGGAGAGTTCTTTCCCATAAATCCAACATACCTGGAAAAAGAGAATTCCAAAATTAGAACCATGATTTTAGTATCAACAAAGAATACAGATGTAATACAGATTTATATTTAACTCTCCATCCAAGAGTGATGTACAGTGCTAGAAATAGGTAATGGCCTATCTCTTGTAGTCGCAAAAGTTAGTCCCATGGCGCACGTAACAAAAGGTGTTACAGCCACCACGTGGAGGTGATTTTACACTAAAGCTACGCATAATTTTGGTATACCCACTCCTACTAGCATGGTTAGCCTCTGTTGGAGAGACCTAGTAGTAACCCAGTACACTGTCTCCTGGTATGGGCGAGAACAATAATTTTGTTACTGTCATTGATCTGTCTCAGTCTTATCCTTGGCTTTGACAATATGAAAGTGACTGAGGTATGAGCGATGCTAGTGATGCCATTCCTTATGCAGCCAGTCCCTGCTAAGAATGGTGTGAAAATGTTGCTACTGCATGCATTTCAGTAGGCTTGGCAGACTGGTATGTATAGGCAAATACAGTAGAGACAATACGCGACACTCAGCGAGATATCGAGGGACAGCTGTTAGAGCTCTCTCTAGCGGATGGACCTGAGAACTACTGATTCTGTCATAAGGGCACGTGTATTTGTGTGTGGAGTTTTTGGTGTTATTTATGCGTTTTCTGTGAGTTGACATAATAAAATAGTAGCAGGCGTCATTCCTTGATATCTCCTCTCAGCATGAGGGGAAAGGTATGTGCTGTGTTTGGCTGCAGTAACTATGCAGTAGAGAAGAATGCGCGGTCTTTCTTTCGTTTACCTCGTGACAAGAAAATGTAAGTAATATTGTGTTTGCATATATATTCTTCCAGTGACAAAGATATTTTTATAGTACTTCATAATCTCCTGACCTGCTCGACCCATATTTTAACTGGCTTAAAATATAATACGCATATTTTATTGTATAGTGCAGCTGTTAACCTTCAATACCGATGTGTTGTTGTAGGTGTGATCTGTGGGTTTTGAAATCTCACAGAAGTGATTTGGATAAGGTATACAAGAAAGCAGGGACGTTACGCTTATATAAGAATTAAGAGGAAAATTGTCCTGCTTTTAAATGGTAATTCATTGCATCACGTGTATAAGGAATGTGCCGACATTTTTATTGACAAGTGTCTTAATGTGATGATAAAATGTTTTTTAAACGAGAAAAAAGACAAATATAACCGTAAACGTTCAGTCAGGAATACAAAAGCAAAAAAAGTAATGCATAAATGCAAGATCAAGCCATTTCACAGCAGTTCATTTCACATCTCGTTTATGTCTAATTTCAGTCTTTAAATAATAACCTTTTAAATAATTCTTCATTCATTTATCCAGAATTGCTTTAGCAACTTCGAAGTTCATATCTCAATAACACTTTCTTTCTAGACGTAATTTATTTATCCATTTTCGTATAAGCATTTCCATTGATACCTGAATTTAGCGCGAATTTTCAGGTCAAGTCACTAGGAGCGCCAGCGTCGAATTATCTCCCATTTTAACAAGGCTAAATACGTAAGTGTTGCGTATTCTCTCTTAGAGCTCTACGCAGATATACAAAATATTATCCACATCCGCTCCGCAGCCGCACTTCCTTCATCCGCACCCGCATCCGCGATTGGTTATCCGCGGATATTGTAAATATTTAACTACAGTATATTACACCCAAGGTATTGAAACGGATAGATCTGTTAACATAATAAAATAGGCCTGACACCTGGCACCAGAACCACTACAGTCACAGATTTATGAGAGATTTTCTCTTGCGACATCTACCGACATGCTGGCCCTTCTTCCTTCCTTCCTTCCATTAACTGCGGACAGGAGCCAGTTAGGCTTAGGTCATATTTACGGCTTTATGGTCTATCGCCATTCTCCCATAACACTGTTAACGATCTCCTAACCACAAACAAAAATAAGAGTATACCTGAGTGAAAAATCAATGAACTTCATTATTTTAGAAATTATCAGCAAAATTAACCGCAGTGCCATACAGTTTGCATCCGCTAAGACACTAACATCGCGGATATCCGCATCCATGTATGGCTCTGTGTATAGGAACTTCTGGCTCAATAAAGAAAGCAACGGGACTCTACCTTACTCCACATTTCCCTGTTACGCCTCTGCAGTGATGCCTAGGCCATCCATGACAGTTAATAGTGGAGATGTTGAGGATCCAACCAACCTTCGGGCTGAGGACCGAACGAACGAACGAACGAACGAACAAACAAACAAACAAACATACAGTAGCCTACATTAGCATAGTAATAACGATTTTCACATCCCATCATTACATTCTAAAACCGGCTAGTAAAATGCGAAGGCCAATCGTCACAACGAATGCTGAATAGATTAGATCTCGTCGAAAGATGTCAAAGTACCGTCTAGTAAGAAAGCGAGACACTGACAAGTCATTGGTTCAGCTCCTGAACCCCGAGGTCGAAGATTCGAACCTCGCCGCGACGGTGTCATTATTTATAAGGTACTTATTTTTCACCTAATATTCCACTATCACAAGATTTTACTATTACTAACAATTAAATTACCTTCTTAAGAACATTTAAGCTCTTTCGGGTTTTCCAATCGTAAAATTTTTGAAATCATCTTCTTGTCCACTTTTCACGTGCATTTCGATGCGAGTAGCGATCACGGTCGAAGGTGCTCAAATACGTCAGCCTCGTGTCGGTACATTCACTGGTACGTAAAGGAAACTCTTGCGCGACAAAATTCTGGCACCTCGGCGCCTCCGAAAACCGTAAAACAGAACATCAGTAGCACCTTCTATTTCTGAAACATTTAGGGTGCACGTTGGAGGTGATTCGACCAGTAAATATATATATTTGGACAATAATAATAATAATAATAATAATAATAATAATAATAATAATAATAATAATAATAATAATAATAATAAACTTGAACTGGCCTTGCAACTAACAAAATATACATATAACAAGAAATCCCCTTCATGGGGGGTCCAAAACTAAACATTATAAAACAGTGATTAAACCGAAAGCATTATACGCACCAGAAACACTAAACATGAATTTTAAAGGCCAGGTTATGTAGACGAAAAGTATCAACGAAATGTCACTGTAATATTTATCCCAAATGAAATATAATAATTCATTTTATTCAAATATAGTGTAAAATCGGCGGTAATTTAAGAAATAGTACGAAATATCTTACTTGCACGGGATAGTATGTATACATACTTTACTTCCTTACAACTATTTTTTTCTGCTACGTCGCAGCAGTTCCGTATGTATTTTGTTTGTCTAACACTTTCGTGTGTGATGTCTTTATTTGCTGAAGTTGTTTGAGTTAATTAGGTGTCGTTTTCTTCATGTTGCTCATTCGTTTTGTGTCCTAACTCATTCAATATTATTGGTCCAGGGATCATGCTATTTTGCTGTTTGAACTGCCCGCGCTAGTCATATGGACAAAGATAATGACAATTCACAGTCATAACACTCCCATTCATCGGTGCAAGTCCTGGACCTCAAGAAAGAAACAAAAGACGGCACGAGCAGCGGAATACACCATAAAGGAGTCCTGTCTGCGGCCCGTAAGTACGTATACATATTTCTCTAGTTACAACGGTATTTCTTAATTTACCGTGGATTTTTCACTTTATTAGCGTAAAAGCAATTATATATGTTCCATCTGGGACAAATATTACAGTGACATTTCGTGGATACCTTTGGTCTACATAACCAGATAATATACATCAAGAATGAAACACAACTAAGTAGAAAAAGTCTCGGATACTGTCCGAAAATAAGAATAATTTTTACGGCCATCTTCTCAGAATGAATTCTAATAGATTAACCAAACATCTTTGACTTCTTCCGTAAACGCAAAACAAAACCCAGCTCGTTTAAAGAAATGGAAAAAACCTAGTAGAATTAACAATTACTGAAAATCCACTATTTGATCGAACAGCTGAAATCATAACTAAAGACGAATATATGAGGCCCCATGGCTATCTCAGAAAGATCAGAAAGAATGAAGAAATACTGGGCACTAAGAAAAGAACAACGCACAGAGAAATGATTGATTCAACGTCTCCCAAAGAGGGTGAAACGAAAGGAGAATAATAATAATAATAATAATAATAATAATAATAATAATAATAATAATAATAATATGTTTAACGTCACGCTACCTACTTGTACGGTGCCGGAATTTTGCCCAACAAAAGTTTCTTAACATGCCGATGAATCTATCTACACGAGGCTGGCTGGCGTCTTTGAGCACCTTCAATTACCAATGAACTGAGAAAGGATAGAACTTGCGAACTTCATTTCTTTGTATGATCATAACGTAGGTCTGTAAAGAAATACTGTGAGACAACACACGAATACACAAGGATGCCTTAAGTGGCGACTCAACACTGACCCTGAGCTATGTCTGCTGCCGTTGTTTTCCTCGCCGTTCCCTTCTCTCCGAGCAGGCAGACATAGCCATGGGCATAAGCCAACACGCATGACTGTGCAAACTCACACATGGTAATGGATATGCATATTAAAGTTAGGAGATTCCCAAGCCTATTCGATCGTTCCGTCACTGCTATGTTGCCAGCATGTGGTTTAACCTTGAGCGAGGATAGCAGCAGGCAGATGCAAACTGATCGCCTACATAGGTCTGAGAATATACCAGGAAGAGAAAAAGATTTAAGAGGAGCCTTGATCCTGACACCCAGCAGGCTTCAACAAATGCATAATACTTGTAATTTATTACAATGAAAGCTAATGATGCCATTAACCGACGCAAAAGAAAACAACACTCACAGCACAGAACATAAGTGGCTCTTACGCAAGCGATCAAGCGCCCGGGATTGAAACAAGAAATGATCATAACCAAAGCAAAGAAAACAACACTCAACAGTGCAGAACAGAAGTAGCTTTAATGCAAGTGATTAAACACTCAGTAGTGAAACAGACATGATCAAAAAGACATATAATATATAAGTTTAAAATAACATTATCACACGCCAGGTCGGAATAGTCTCGTATTAATAAACATCGATATTTCATTTGAAAGTGGCCATTGAGCGAAGGACTTCCGGCCACTGGCGTACAAAGTTGAAAAATGGCGGGATTTGAAAACAAATGTTTCAAGTTCACAAAAAGAAAGCTAAAATCGTGAGAAACAATAGAATAATCGGGAGGCGGGAAAAACCGTCGACAATCGGGAGTCTCCCGCCTAAATCCGGAAAGTTGGCAGGTATGTAAATTTACCTTGCTGTAGGCCTATGCAGTGCATAAGAGAAAGACATCTAAATGCGTAATTTACAGTCCAGGGCAGTTTTAAAGCAGGTATGTAATTGCTTTTATCCACCTTAACACTCTTTTAAGTTCTTTGCCGTGCATAAAATGCTCCTTGCGATAGAGTTCTTTTCGGATTCACCAACAATTTTCAGAGTATGTCTCAATATTTACAGGAATTAAAAATAGTCCTGCACTTGATTAACAGTTGAATATTATCTTCATATTTATACCCCTGAAATGGCATGAAATGAGATTTTTGTCTACTAAATTAATAATGAAAAACTGAAAAAGCTGTACCTCCTATACTTTATATCAGACTGTAAAACCCGGAGCTATTCTTAAATTGATGGATATTTTTGACAATTCTGCCAAAAATATAGCCCAAAAATAATGAAAACTGTGACGCAAAGAGCGTTTTCCATGCATTATATAAAAATAATAATAATTTGTCAATAACTTTGCAAACAATTAACTAATCAACTCCGAATTTTGCGTGGGGCTATATCATATTAAAATGTGCTTGTGTTTTAAATTGGTTTTAATAAGTGTTGAAGTGAAGAAGTTCAAAATGACTCCCCTTAAAAACACATTTGGTAAAGAGATCGCCCCTGTTTTCAAGACTGCAAGAACAAGTCTCAGTGCAGATGACTGGCATTTAGAAATACCTGAACATACGTAAGAGATCAGACCTTTTTCAGGGAAGAATTACAGCACGTCTGGTAAAAAATTAATCTCGTGTCCTCGCCCTGAAGTAGTGCAGTTCTTTTCAGGCACACCCCCAATGGAAATGACCTGCATATATCATTTTCATCACACATACGCCCTCTTGCCATCCTTAAATTTATGGCAGTACCGGGAATAGAACACAGGCCCCCAACGACGGCAGCTGATAGTGCTGGACAATGTTAAGACTGACGTTAGTTGGAAGAACGACACGCAAAACCTCCAAACTTAATGGCGCTACAACCCCGGTGGGGCTTGTCATGCCAAGCAAGCGTTGTTCAATCCGAAGGCCTGCAGATTATGCGGTAACGCGTGGTCAGTGCCACAAATCCTCTCAGCTGTTATTCTTGGGTTTTCTAGGCGGGGCCTCTGACTAAGTGATAGACTCGCTAACCCTTGACCGTGGACCGTAGGAACGAGAAACATAGTATAATTACACATTAACCTAAGGATCGATGCTTCATTTCGCCACTCAGCTCGAGAATATGCCACAATGAATTAAAAAAGTACACTTTAATTTTAAATCACGTAAAAGCAAGAAGGAATTTATAGACATGATATAGGCTTTTTGGGCTTATGCCGTGTCAAGAAAATAAGGTGAAATTATTGACGTTTCGCAGAGAACTGTGCTTTGCGTCATCAGAAGAAAATCTCGACTGTCCACGAGAAAGGTTTCTTGAACAATTTCGACGTTATAATAGAAATGGCAAGAAGGAATTTGTAACCCGAAAACTTGATTCTATTGTTTTTAATTAAACCGCTTCTTCCTAACAGGTCCAAGTTCGATTCCTGGATCTGACTTTAATTCAATACTGGTTAGATGGTCTTGAAGGGGGTGCACTTAGCCTCAGATGATATCACTGGGTATAGAAATAGGTTAAACCTCATCGGAGGGGAATAAGGCGAGTGACATCGCACCGGCTTCTAACCAAGGCTTCCATACTTTGAATTCCGGCCAATCCAAGAGAGATTAAAAAAGTTAACTCACAGTGATCTGGATTGCTGAGACCATGTTCATGACATCATAACAGTTACACTTTTTTTAAGTTTCCTTGTGTCGCACCGACACAGATATGTCTTACGGCGACGATGGGATAGGAAAAGGCTAAGAGAAGGAAGGAGGCAGGTACGTACATCCCCAGCTTTTGCCTGGTGTGAAAATGGGAAACCGCGGAAAACCATCTTCAGAGCTGCCGACACTGGGGTTCGAACCCACTATCTCCCGAATACTCGTCGTGCCCGGTCATAACAGTTACGGAAAACTGTAAACTTCATTGCATTTATAAACATCCAACCTAGGCCATCCTAGTAATAGCCTTCTGCGTTTCCCCACTTCAATTATATCCGAATGTTGGGATGATACTAAACAAGTTCCTTCTCGAACCGAGCCTCAGTTAATTACGAATACAAATGTCAATGCAGATGCGTTCGTTCTTTCTTTCTTCATCCCTTTACCCACCAAGGTTGGATTTTCCCTCGGACTCGGCGAGAGATTCCACCTCTACCGCCTCAATAGCAGTGTCCTAGAATGTGAGGCTTCGGGTTGGGGGATACAACAGGAGAGTAGGACTAGTATCTCGCCCAGGCGGCCTCACGTGCTATGATCAACAGGCGCCTTGTGTGGGGATGGAATCATTGGAAGGGATAGACAAGGAACAGGGAAGGAAGCGGCCGTGACCTCAAGTTAGGTACTATGCCGGCATTTGCTTGGAGGAGAAGTGAGAAACCATGGAAAACCACTTCGAAGATGGCTGAGGAGGGAATCAGACCGACTGCGATACAACTCAGTTAACCTCCCGAGGCTGACTGGACCCCGTACCAGCCTTCGTACAACTTTTCAAATTTCGCAGCTGAACCGGGATACGAACTCGGACCTTCGGGGGTGGCAGCTATTCACACTAACCACTGTAGCACAGAGGCGGACATGGGAACATGTTATCAGATAAAATTTCTCCACCTACGCTACACTAACGAGGGAGCTTTCTGGGTTGGATTAGACCGACTGCAATAAAACGTGGTAGGATGATCAACGTTAAGACAATGGCAATAGTTATTTCGTCGCGTAATAATATTTACATACTAAAAAATAATAATCTGCTGTTGCAATTTTAAACACTTTTTTTACAAGTGGCTTTACGTCGCTCACAAAGCTGTTATGGCGACGATGGGATAGTAAAAGGCTAGGAGTGGGAAGAAAGCGGCCGTGGCCTCAATTAAGGTACAGCGTGGTGTGTGAACGGGTAACCACAGAAAATCATCTTCAGGGCTAAGTATCATTTAAATATGTCTGGTCCGACTCAATTGCCTTGTAGTAAGACAAAAGGGGAATGATAAAGCAATTCCTAATGTTACATGGAACTACAAGGGAGTATATTCCTCCCTTCTTTACACGGAGTATTTGTAAGAAACTTGAACATGCATGTGTTACAAAGTTTTTCGTTTCAATTTCAATGAGCATAGAACATTCCCGTCAGGTCCGACCTACTTGTTTTAATTAATCGTTTGAACACAAGTGTGTTGTCAAGACGTGTGATCTGTCCGGAGGCTTACGCAAGCTGGCGAGCGAGTCAGGTCTGTCTGTCTGTCGCCGAACAGACTGGGTCAGTCTGCACAGCCCGAAGCACTGCCAGGCGCCCACCGCTTATTTACATCTTCTCTACAACAACCTACATGCTTCCAGCTGTAAATCTCGAAACGTCAAATTTCCTCGTCTACAGTATACTTGTACTCCTTTCTGAACAGAGTTTCAGTTCCACTTTTCAAATGTTCAGGCTACCTTGCAGACTTTTAGGAAATTAGATACTAAAACATCTAACAGAGCCCAGATATTAGGCAAAAGTTTTTTAATATGGGTGGATATAACGAAGTGTCAAGCAGAGATAAATTAGGAGCCTTCAGAGAACAAGGAAATCAAGTCACCATACAACAGTTTTGAGAAAAATAGACGTAAAGTTTTAGCCTATTAGTTAATTACGGGGAAAAGCCTACAGATACAGGAGTAAATTTTTGTCGGGCATTTGCCAAACTTGTATAATTCTGTCCTGAAGTAAGCTGGGTCGAAGAAGACCATGTCTGATAATGATGGACGATCATATAGTATTTCCTTTTTCATCGTTTTTCGACCATCTGCAGATTGATGACATCATCTCTCTATGAACATCACATCCGCTCAAGAAACAATCTGAAATGGATGTCTGCTCGGAGCACACGCCTCTTTCCCCTCTGCCTGCCACTGCCTTCGGCAGTCTCTTCCGCTCGCTATGGTTACGATTGTTGCAATGGTCATCGTATGTGTACGCGCCATCTAATACCGGAATCACGTATCAGAGGATACACAACTTGCAGCTAGATACGTGTCTCTGTTTCAGAACAATAAAAGAGAAACTTGCTTTCGGTATATTATTTACTCACATGCTGCCAGCAAGAGTCGTGTTTGTTAATTTTCCCTTTCTGCGCCATTTGCCTTCGCTAGGCAAGGGTTAATTAGAATCCGCCGTGTCTACTCGTTTTATTAATCTTTGCTCTCTGGGGGAATATTCATCCTGTAACATAGATAACTAACCATGTTTTACTGCGGTTTCAGGTAACCTAGTCGAAAACTGCCTCGGTGGATTAGTTGTAGAGTATATCTTCGAACTCCAGGTAATTTTTGATGGCCCGTTAATTATCTCTGATTGAGTACCTAGTGTCGCCTGAAAAAATCAAATTAACTGAACCATAGGAACCGTCAGAAGAATTCCTCTTTCATTACTAGACAACAGCAAACTGAAGTTGGCGTAGTTCAGGGTAGCGTTCTAGCACCACCACTATTTTCACTGTACTTAAATGGCCTACCAGAATACACACAAACTTGTAAATACCATTACGCAGATGATATTCAGTTATATATACGTACAAGCCGGAAAGACATCCAACTAAACATTAACAAACTAAACGATGATCTGGAAAATATAAAAGACTGGACTAAAATAATTCTCTTAAAGTCAGTCCGTTAAAATCGAAAGAAAACAATAGAATCTAACAATAATCATACCAAACTGAAAAGCGTTAAAATTCCTCCATTCCTATTCCACGCAACACCAATAAAAATAAACGAAACTGCAAAGAACCTTGGTCTCCTTTTTTATAAGTATTTAAACTGGACATAGCACACCACGAAAATTTGTCAACGATTATTCTTTACTTTGCACTCCCTTAAAAGTTTACGAGATCTCCTTCCACTAAATACGAGGAAGTTACTTGTTCAGAGCATAATTCTTTGAAAATCTTTGAAAATTGTGACGTAATATAAAACAACTTGAACAGCACACGCTAAACTTCAGCGGGCTTATAATACATGCGTCCGTTTTGTATTACCAAGCGTAAATACGCCCAGGTATTGCCATATATCACCCTGTATTGAACTGCTGTCGCGGTTATGTTTGGCAGAGAGATGAAACCTTCACTCGGTCTCGCTAGACCACAACATCCTCCCTACGACCGTACAGACACTCCAAGTTATCTGAGAACGGGTCTTAAATGCTTGTCATCCCCAAACAGTATGCCCACCAGGTCAGAAACCTCTTTCCTGCTGAGCTTCCCGATTTACCGCACAAGTTACGTCCACTCATTCATACCTGCAACCATACGCTCCTGGAATCCCCTTCCGGCTGTAATGTATTTAAAAATATATGTTGTAAATGGTACATGGACTTAAGGAATTAGTATATATGTAATATGTTTTATAGTAACTCTCAGAAATTCACCTTCGTTTGTAACTATTATATAATTAGGGACCCTAAGTCACCGTAGTTTGTACAATGTAGCATACCAGCAGGCTTCCTAGCCTGAGCCACGCCATATAAAAAAAGCCAATAAATAATAATACCAAGCAGGCTTCAGACCTGGAAGATCTTGTGCTGAACAGATACTCAATCTGAAAACAATTCTGAGATATCATGCAATGAGAAGCAAAGATATCGTTTGTACTTTCGTAGACTTCAAGAAAGCTTATGATTCTGTAGAGAGACAATCGCTGACACAAGAACTACAGGAGAGAGGCCTTGACGAGAAGACACTAACGGACACTCAATCGAAAATCAAATTCACGGGGGACCTATCACAGTCATTTGGAATTAGAATAAGGTGACAAAGTGATGGTCTATCACCTATCCTTTTCAACATAATACCGGACAAAGTAAACAGCGAACGGAAAAAGGAACTAGGCACAGGGACTTCACTAACCCATCAGGTTAGGAAGAAAGAACAAGGGAATAGATATCAGATGTCTAGCATTTGCCGATGATTTAGCAACACCTGCAGATACCATAGAAACAGCAACAAAACAAATCGAAATTCTGAAAGAGATGGCTGGGAAAGTGGGACTACAGACTTCCGTCGAGAAAACACAATATCTGTCGAACCTGAAAGACGCACCGGAGGAAATTACTACAAAATACGGGAATATTAAGAGGGTTCACACATTCAAGTACCTCGGAGGGATGATATAGGCCAATGGGATGGAGAAATCAGCTTACGAGCAGAGGAGACAAAAGATGACCAGAGCATTCTGGAAGACCGGAAACATCTACAATAAATCATATCTATCACATAACACCAAAGTGAGACATTATAACACGGTCATCAAACCTGAAACCCTATACGCATCTGAAACATTGGTCTTGAATCGAAAAGGTGAACTAGAAAACATCAAGAAACTAGAGACTATTGTCAGAAATATTCTCGGATCCAAACAGACACAAGAAGGATACCGGTTGCGAAGTAGACAGGAGACTGTGCAGATATCCAACATAGTACACGACATGAAGAAACGTCGACTGAAATTCTATGGTCACATCAAGAGAATGCCGGACAGCCGACTGACTAAACAGATCTTGGAATACACCGAGAGCATAAAAAAACATGAAGTGGATCGCCGAAGTTAGAGAAGACTTGGACATAGACGGCAGACGGATATTCGGACAAAAAGTAAATACGTGGAAAGTGGGCCGGGAGGTCAAGAAATTAAAGACTGGAACAACTTGGTCTGAAGAAAGGAAGCACACAGTGAGAAGATGAAAGAAGTGTGGCGCCTAAGGAAATCTCACATCAAGTAGACGCTTTACGTGGTCCATTAGTGGCCTATACGAATAATTGAATGAATGAATAAATTACTATAATAATAATAATAATAATAATAATCATAATAATAATAATAATAATAATAATAATAATAATCAAAATAATAATAAAAGACAAGAAGATGGACTCTCACCTTTATTCTTCAACTGCGTCCTTGAAAAAGTGATACAAAGATGGCGCAAACAGAAATTGGTCCTCAAAATTTACCAACCAATCACTTTAGGCAGAAGAAAACTAGCGATAGATTGTCAATTGGTCCTCAAAATTTACCAACCAATCAATTTAGGCAAAAGAAAATTAGCGATAGATTGTCTAGCATTTGCAGACGACCTAGCAATATTAACCCGAGACATTTCAACAGCCCAAAATCAGATTGAACACATGAAAGAAGTTGCGGAAAAAGTCTGCTTCAGCTATATTTTGAAAAGACGGAATACGTGACCTGTAACAAGCATGCACCAAAATTCATGCGAGACGAAATATGGCAAAAGTAAACGAGTATCACAATTTAAGTATATTTATGAAACAATTCAGGAAAATGGACTCGAAACAAAAGCCAATGAAATTAGATGCCTAAAGATGGAAATTGCATATCAACGAAACCAAAATATCTATATCTAAATAACAAAAAATGTATCTCCAAAATATCTCCAAACACACAAAACTAAGACAGTACAGAACAATCATTAAACCAGAATGTCTTTAAGGATCAGAGACACTATTTTTGAACAAGAAAGCAGACATTGAAAAAAGTGAGGAAAAGGTACACAAAATCATAAGAAAATTGTCTAGGCCCAAAATTCACCAACGGACAATACCAACTTAGAGGTAGACAGGGAATCAAACATTACACAAATATTCAGCCTGACATTAGAAAACGCAGGCTAAGATTCTATGGACACAGTAAAAGAATGCAGCCAGTCCAGACAGACTTACCAAACAAATAGTTGAATTCAATGAGTATATGAGAAAAGCTAAAACAGACACAATGAAATGGATTGCCGAAATAAAAAACGATTTGAAACAGGCAGGAATTACACCAGCATATGTCCAAAACAGGGTAATCTTCATATCCAAATTTCACAAATGGTAAGTTTAACAAGAGGAAAGACCAAAGAAGAAGACTGGAACAACCTGGTCTCTATGCATAAAGGAAGCCTACAATAAAAGAAAGAAAGATATACGGGCACGCCTCTTAAGCAGTTTGTGTAGTCCTAATAGGCGTATTCACATATATATTGTCAAAACTGGTAGGTAAGCCTCATAGATGGCACTAATTCAACTTGGTAGCCGAGGTCATACGATTATGGTGATAAATCTGGGCGTGAAAGATGAGCTATCGTTCGTGACACTAAATTTACAGGAGAGCAGAAAGAAGCTGCTAAGGCGTGCGGTGAAGGGTATAAGGTACGATCAGTTAACATTGTTATCGCTGGGTTCTCCTTGTACATACGATAGTATTCACTCCTGCGAAACATAACATAGTATAACCATAACAAAACACGACCAAAACTAGTCGCATACGATGAAAGACTGAAAATCGTCGTTTATGGTTCACGATAGTTTACCCATGACGACCAGAATTACTTTTATTATCGTTATTATTACTGATTCGTTATGCCCAACTAAGGAGTGCGTTTGAACTTATTAGTACTTCACTGGTTTTTCTTCTTCTCTTTATCTCATCACTGTGATACTTTCTGCGTTGTTCAGTACAGCCTGTATTTAGTCGAGTGGGCTGTACAGAAAATTTGTGTTTGCGAATGAAGGTTCTGAGTGGTTTCTTCATTAATGACAATATAACCTAGGTCTTCACTGATTTCCTTTAGCCAATTATTGTGATTTCTCATTGATAAGGCTAAGTTTAAAATTTTCTTTGTGAGCCTGTTATTATCCATTCTATGTACGTGACCATAAAATTGCATTTACTGTTTTCTGTATCTGTGATTTTTTCTGTAACTTGATAGATATCATGTGATTTCTCTTTCATCCAAATTCCATTTTTCGCAGTTTGGTCCTAAGATTTTCCTGAAGATGTTTCTTTCTCGTTTCTCGATCACTTTATTCGAGATCTGCCACCAATTATAATAGTTTAACAAAGTGCTACTGTTTTAATTACTGTGTTATAACGTCGTTATTTTGCCTTTTTTGATATCGCTGTTTGCTGTATCTGTTCCAAGTAATTTTGTATGCTCTTTGAAGTTTTGTAATTACTTCTTTGTTAACTTGCTGATTTAATCCTGATGTTTCAATAATTTCACCCAGATACTTGAATTTGTCTACTTGAGCCATATTTCCATATTCGGTGATTAACGGTTGACTGATGAACCTGATCTAGTCCCTTCCATATACTTTGTCTTATCATAAGAAATGCGGAATCTTGTTTTGGCTGCTATTTCATTATTATTATTATTATTATTATTATCTTCTACAATCCTACTCTCGGCTAAAATTTCTCCACTTAGACTGCAGGTGAACGCATGAAAGATTCCTCATATTAAGACCGTGATCACTTCCAAGCGGATCCTAGTCCCAGTTAATTACAATTACACACGTCAGCACAGTGACCAAAGCCATACACGTAAGACTTTACAAATATACTAACTGCATTGAAATGCTGATCACGATATCTCAAGTCCCTTGCACAGAGGAACAACAAAAACAGATTGATAGTTTTACATGAGCATCAAACCGTACAAATCTCACCCTATCTATTTGATAATCTCATGAATTACTGACGCTTCCCCATTAATTAATTTTAATTAATTAACTTTCTGAATGTAAGCATTCCCAGTTAATTAAGAATTGTGTCACTAATTAGGTGAAGAACAACTCTCACAGATTTAAGGGTAAGATATTTTAGTGTCAAATTTCATCAAATGACAAAATCAAAAGTTAAACAGCATTTTTTCGTTTACTTTCCGTTTATTTTCTAATTCTCTCCGATGTTGAACACTTACAAAACAAAATGTAACAAGGATAACGAAAGGTTAATTACGTAACAAAGACATTTATTTCACAGTATTTCAACCATGAAATAAAATGAAGAAATGCTCAGAAGAAACCTTATAGAAAAAGAAAAAAATGAAATACAAGCTAGTCTTAATGAGAGATCCTAAAGATACCAAAGGAGTAAATTAAAACTAGTAATAATATTCCGTTACCGTAACTAAAATATCAGTGCAAGCATTAAATATCCGTTCGCTGAAGGAGTGTTGAATCAATGCCTCATCGAACCTTAAATGTCAGAACTTCCAATCCCTTACGAGTTGCTGAAAATAATCCCAGTACTATGCGTCAAACCAATAGAACATTAAAACAATTAACATTGTTAGTTCCCTCTGTGGATCAGAGGCAGATTGTGGCTACGTGGTTCTAAGATCATTGGTTCATACCCGGTAAATCAAAAGAGGGACACAGCGAATATGGATGCCTTCCCCTCCCCTAAATGAATCAAATGAAAAGGCCAAAGTTGAGTACGTAATTTTAATGTCTTAAAAAAGTAAACTATGGGGTATTTTTTGAACAAGTATTGGTGATTTAATACCAACACACTTTATGGATACAAATTTACAAAGTTCACTAAATAACACTAAGAATTTCTTCCGCACATTTTGCAAGTCTTTTGGATAATTTGTCGTCATGCCATGTTTCTCTCATTACGTGTAATTTTCAGGATGTTCCACCTAAATCGGGACAGGTGGCAAGCCTACCGGCCGATGTAATCAGAAGTTTGTATTTGAAGATAAAGAAAAGAAACAAAACATTCGATACTTCATGTTTGTACGATCTCGGCATGTAAACACATACGGTGTTACCCGACAAAATGAACCAAAACTCAAAAATAGGTCACCCAACGAAGTTCCAGTTTCCCTGCCATCTAGTAAAGAAAAATGAAGTGCCGAAATTGATACGCAGGCAGCTTTGATGGCGTCAAATCAGAGTGCCTGGAAATATGAAATGAGGCCATACAATTATTAGTATTAATTAAAGAAGTATTGAGCAGACATGTAAATATAAAGTTAATTTCTTCGAAAAACTGCCTGAATACGGAAGGAGGAAAATTTATCGGGAAAATATTAAATCATATTATTATTATTATTATTATTATTATTATTATTATTATTATTATTATTATTATTATTATTATTATTATCTAATGTTAGTCTGTCCATCTCGCTGCCACTCGTCTCCACTACATAACAGAACTGTTGCGAATGCAACCTGTCACGTACGAGCACAGCAGCTAGTTAGATAATAAATACGGGAATGTTACGAACATAATGGTTAGGATCTATTGCTCTATTTTAAGTTAGAAACATGATCGACATACAAATGCCTGAATGCCATTTCCCATACAGAATCGCGTGATGGCGACAAAGAGATACAATTTTTAAACTGCAGGTAGTAAGGTCACGTGACACGTGCTAACATCGCCAGCAATATACTTTTCATACGAGTGCGTGCTGACCTGCGTACTCACTCGTTATGTTTTGTGTGTATTTATATTGCGCATATTACAAATGTTGCGCATATGTGTGCGTGCACCGTAATGTGAATACACTGCCATTTCGGGTCACAGAGTTCGTATTTACACACATAACAGAGCACGGAATATTATTGAATTTAACATGAAATGGGCTTAGGTCGACTGAACGAATAAATACTAACACGATGATATGGCGTTTAATAATTTGCTATGGCACAAAACAGGTAGCAGTGGTATAACGGTGGGTGAAATGGAACTGGTTACACTTGTTGATAACTTTTAAATATTCCCTTCCCATAAAAGCTGTTTTGTTTTCATTTACCCCATCAATGCAAGGATAATGAAGTCACTAACCTCACACACACCCCTTACTCCCAGTTCTGTTATATATAGATCGTTTCTCGCACCGCGCTGGGCTTCTGTTTAATTATCCTTACTGTGCCCCTCCCCACCCTCTCTACCACTACACACTACTAACGTTTCTGGAATGATGACATTAAAATTTGAATATTCAAATCGGATGGCTGGAGTATATGAGAGAGAGAAAATTTACGGGCAAAGGAAAAGAACGGTTGCTAATTTCATCGAAACAAAAGCCTCTTGAGGGACGGAGGAAGCGAAATTACATAGAATGAGAAGAAAATTGGGAACTGTTTCAGCTAATTAAGCCCTGATGAGCTATCCCTATCTCTGTCGCTTGTTAGCGGTAGATAACTTCTTTTTATTTTTATTTTATCTCATTTTATTTTATCTTCTCTTCTGGGTCGGGTGTGGCAATATCGATTAAAATAACTCGATACTGTACAACATACAGAACGGAAGAAGCAATTTCGTTATGAGGGAGGGTACGATTATCTTCCCCTTATTGGGTTATCAGATAATGAGTAGTGTGACTGAGGAAGGGGCGGCCTTAACTAATTTCATCGTAAAAGAGCAAGCCTGTTCCTTGGAGACTACTGCAAAATCCTGCAGCCAGCTTCAATCCCTCTCTCCTCTGTCAAGCTCGGATCTCTATGGACGGCAAAAGCCCGGGTTGTAGCGGGAACGGACAAACGTGCTTAGAAGGAGCACACGTTTAAGGTTTTAAAAATCTTTTCTGTCGTTTAGCACCTGCTTTCCCGGTTGGCAGGTCATTCAGAAGTTCATGTTGGTTGTTTTCGGATAGTTCCGTGTGTGTGTGTGTGCGTGTGTGTGCGTGTGCGTGTGTGCGCGCGCGCGCGCGCGCGCGCGTGTGTGTGTGTGTGTACACAATCTGTACCCATATTAACCATTCTGGTAGTGAAGTAAACTTCTCTATATTGTGTAGTAAGATTGTCGTTCCTCTTCTAGGAAATTGCATGTAGTATTTGTAATAAGTAAGTGTATAAGTAGAAGGCAACATGAGGAAAATCGACAACAATGTTGAAATTTGATTCCGAACATCACTCTTTACTGAAACACTTTTACAACTACAAATTATGAAGAGTTTAAAGGTCATCACACACAGCAAGCTAAGATAAGCTATACTAGCTATGCTAAGTAATGCCAAGTTAGGTTGCGCTATGTCACGAATAAAAAGCCAACTATACTAGGCAGCCGTTTGAAGATGGCGGATTAATTGAAGAGGAGTTTTTTTTAATTGTCCGCTGTCGTGGAAAGATGAACAAAGAGGAAGAAAGAGAAAGGGGAAGAAATTCTGTATAGGTGAAATTGAAAGTGAATAATGCATTGCGAACCGCATAATTTGATTCAAGCATTGCACGGAAATGAATAATTAAACAAACATTGTTTTCATCTAAATCAGGAACAGTTTCATGAACTTCCCTCAGTTACTGAGGATATATTAAGAAATAATTACTATGAAGTACTCAAATTAAATAATAAACGGTAAGAATGTATGCAAAAGCAAGAAATTATACGTAAAATAATTGTCCCAGACTTTCATTTATTTCTTGCCGACAGTTGTCTTTCATGGTTATCTTTATAATTTGACAGACAAGTATATTTTTCTCTTCAATCAGTTTTTTATCCTTTCGTCTGCCTTCCTTGACAATTAACAAACACAGAAACAATAAAGCAATATAACAGCTACTGTATTGAGGTAGTTCAGGAAAGCCACACACAGAAAACAACTTTTTGTTAGATGCCGGGCAAGGAAATGATCTTGCGTATGCGCGAAGCCAGCTACAGCTATGAAAATCGCATCCTAGGTGATCTGTAAGATTTACCTCAGCATAGCAGTCTGTGTGTGCCATTCCATGAAACTTCATTGCAGCGATTTTTTTCCTTGGGTTGGGTAGCATAGCGTGGTTCAGCTTAGCTTTGTGTGTGTGGTGGACGTAACGTGATAGAAAAACATTCAGGAAATGGAAAAGTATTTTTCAGAAGTAGAAAAAAAAGTTATGCATTATTTATCGGCAGTTTCATCTTCAGCTAGCACAGAATATATTCTATTTTCAAATTTTGGTTTAGTGCATTCGAAAATCAGCATTCGCCGCGGGACAGAAAAGGGAAGCGAAACTAGTGGTCGAACGTAAGAAATTAAACCCCAAAATCTAAATACAAATTTATCAAACATTTCTAAATTACTAAACACTTTTAGAATGTTGATACATAAATGTTCGTTCAGTGTTGAACGTTTTAATATTTGCACTCCATAAGTAAATAATTGGGATATTATTTAATGTAGTTATATTATTCAAAACCTTCTAAAATGTCAACAATTGCCTAGAATTTTAACAAATATATTTAAATTTATGTATGTTGAGGGCGGAGGCTGGTTTGGACCTCAGCAGCTCCGCCATCGGCTGTTAGGTGGCCTATGCGTCACCGAAGAGCTGTACTAGAAAATGAGTGAGGTAGTTTCCCGTTGCTTTCCCCACTGAGCCAGAAGTTGTTATTAAATCTCAAGTCTGCCAAGCCCACTGAAATACCCGCACCAACCGACCCTGTGTGCAACATTTTCACAGCAATCATAGCAGGGACTGGCGGCAGAAGGAATGGCATTACCAGCATAACTCATACCTGTCACTTTTATGTTGTCAAAGCCAAAGGTAAGACAGAGGCAGGTCAATGAAAGTAACAAATTTGTTCTAGTCTACACCAGAAGACATAGTGCACTGTAAACACTAGACCTTGCCAGAGCTATACGAAAATTGATACAGTTGTATTTTTCTAATTTCTAAAACTTAGAAAGTATATATTTTGATATCAATCAAAGACTTTAAAAATCATTTGGGTTCGTAGATTTTCCGATGATCAGAAATTTTAGTTTTTCAATTCCCGTCATATTAACTCCCGGCATCGCTGTAATCCTTTCTTTATTTGTTAACTGTTCCTCACAAACCACAAATGCCGTATTGCACAGTTAATGTTGAAAAAAAAAAAATTCAAGTTACAGTGTATTTTTGGCTTCAAGAGAGGAAATGTTTAGTTCGAGAAACCGAGAAATTCGCGTTACCGAATTTCGAGTAATAGAGAAATAAATAAGCATGAAGAATAGAATAAACGGCCGGGAAATTTAAGTTACTTCGGCTCGACTGTACTTACTCAACTATAATGTGAAATTGCATTTCCGCTGACGGGAGTACTAGTGTGTGAGCATTCTGGACGCCTTGTTTGGTCTGTTACTTAATCTCAACTCCCCACTAATTGCATTTCTTCTGGATGAGACCTCGACGTAGTTTGCTTAGCAACCTTGTTTTCTTCCTTTTTTACTCTTTGGATGTTCTGGACTGACGGAGGAGTTGTAGCAGATGCTAAGCTTATAAACGGAACGAGTTATAAATAACATATTAGCATAACAAGAGACAACAGATAGCATAGAATGATAAGATCTTTTTTTTCTTCCTCAACATTTTTGTGAACTGAAGACTGGTTGACCAGCGTGTTGACTAGCTCCCGGTTGTACAGGATTAAAAGTAGGGTTTCGATGATCTGAATCAAACCGGGCGAGTTGGCCGTGCGGTTGGAGGCGCGCGGCTGTGAGCTTGCATCCGGGAGATAGTGGGTTCGAATTCCACTGTCAGCAGCCCTGAAGATAGTGTTCCGTGGTTTTCCATTTTCACACCAGGCAAATGCTGAGGCTGTACCTTAATTAAGGCCACGGCCACTTCTTTCCAACTCCTAGGTCTTTCCTATCCCATCGTCGCCATAAGACCTATCTGTGTCGGTGCGACGTAAAGCCGCTAGCTAAAAAATAATAATAATTCATCAAAGGTAGGGCCCCATGCTCAGACATGCAGGTCGCTTATAGGTACCAGGCCTCTCCGGAGGCCATACCCCATCGTCACTTTTGGATAACAATGGTTTCTCCGCAGCATTGTTATACAGCTCACATCAGAAACCGATCGTTGTCGAACAGAAGTAATTCGTAATGGACGACTCGTCACGCTTCTTGACGTCACGCCGTCACGTAACAGTTTATTTCAACAAATTGCAGGATTCTACGTGCTGTGATTGTGGATTGTAAACTGTATTAAATGCAAAATGCGATGTTTCACGGTCGGACTGTTCCACAATTTGAAAAGAGACAGCGTGTTTTGCATTCGATTCCCAGCCGAATACCATTAACTGCCGTCTCGATAATCGAGTTTGGGAGAACTTATTTTTGCCGAAACGACAGTTAACAAACGAAAGCCAGACGAGGATAGAAAATGAGAGCAAACCAATAATAATTAAGGTATACATCACTATTTCTGGGTAGTGTGAAAACTACCGCACCATTAGTTTAGATACAATATCACGCCTGCAAATTTCTAACACGTATTATTCACAGAAGAATGGGGAGACAAGTTGAAACGAGTTGGGCTAAGATCAGTCTGGCTTCAGAAGAAATGTACGAACACGTGAAGCAATACTGACTTTACGACTGATCTTGGAGGATCGAATTAAGAAAGACAAGCCCACGTACTTGGCGTTCGTAGATCTAGAAAAGGCATTCGATAATGCCGATTGGACCAAACTATTTGAGATTCTGAAGGTGACCGGGATCAGATACCGAGACAGAAGAATTATCTTCGTACAACCTGTATAAAAATCAATCTGCAGCGATAAGAATCGAGGGCTTTGAAAGGAAAGCAGCAAACCAGAAAGGAGTGAGGTAAGGTAGCAGTTTGTCCCTTCTTCTTTTCGATGCTTATATAGAACAGACAGTAAAGGAAATCAAAGACGAATTGGGAATAATGAAATCACACTCCAAGGAGAGGAAATCAAAGCCCTGAGATTTGCTGATGATATTGTTCATATATCTGAAACAGCAAAAGGTCTAGATAAATTGCTGAATATTATGGATGGAATCTTCGATAAGGAATACGTACATACATACATACATACATACATACATACATACATGCCTGCCTTTTAGTGTTCAGTCTGCAAGCCTCTGAGAATTTACTAAACATCGCCACAATCCTCGATAAATAAAAACGAAGTCAGGTGATGCAGGCAATATTAGATTAGGAAATGAAGTCTTAAAGGAAGTAGATACATATTGTTACTTGGATAATAAAATAACTAACGATGACAGAAGTAAGGAGGACATAAAATGCAGATTAGCGCAAGCAAAGATGGCTCAGGTTCACAAATTGTTGTGGCGGCGGCGGTGGTGGTGGTGGTGGTTATCGTTTTAATAGGAAGTACAACTGGGCAACCATCCTATATTAAAACTAATCAGAGGGGAAAAGTGCAAGGGGCCCGACATTTCAAAAAAGGAAGAGAGCCAAGGGCCTCGAAAGGCGATAAATTGGAAGACTCCCTAGATCGTCGGGGTTGGAAAAGAAATCACACTCCAAGGAGAGGAAATCAAAGTCCTGAGATTTGCTGATGATATTGTTATTATATCTGAAACAGCAGAAGTTCTAGATAAATTGCTCGACTTGTTCTGGGTGATTTCCGACAAATGTGAAGTGGGCAGCAATTATGGTACGTACTTTCCTACAGCAGCAGTATTTGCAAATCGCACACTTCGTACAATTTTTAAAAACTATTTTTAAAAGCCCAATGGGGGTCGGACAGGATAGATAAAAGTGAGGAGCCTGGCACAAGTGAGTGAAAGCAATGCCAGGACTCAACTAAGGGCCCTATGATCGCCAACCCACGCTCCACAGTTAAGAGCCCCTGGGGCCCGTTCTAGTCGCCTTTTACGACACGCAGGGGATTCAGTGAATGTTATTTTATCACCCACAAGGGTATCATACGGCGCAAGGGCTGCGACTGAAGGTATGTGAGTGAGAAAAGTAAGTTCCAATCTCATGAATTTAGGAAAGCTCGTAAAGAACTGTGCTCTTAAAGAAAATTACTTACGTCTTGAAAGCTTTACGTGCAGCAAGCAATTCCAGAAACAGTTTCATTTGACTGGCTGTATAATTCGTTAAGGCAGAGAGACCGCTTAGCTCATTTCCAAGAACATAGGGGTCGCAATGACTCTGAACTTGGACCATATAAAATTTTACTACTTGCAGTAAGTTAATGGGCAGGCGCGGCGTGGTGGTCCGTCCTGGTCTCCTACATAAAGCACGCTATTCATCACTTAATAATTGCGATGCATCTCTTCCAGGAATACACACCAACGAACTTTATGAATGATAAGGCGAACAAAATTTAACTAGCTTGTTACACATCACATCACACATACAGCTGTTTTCATACACACAGGTCCATGAAATGAAGGAAAGATAAGGAAAGACCTTCATTGGGATAATCACATAAATGGGATGAGGGTATTTAGGGATTGTAATAAAGATGTAAAGGAGAGGGCATACACGTCTCTGGTTAAGACCCCAACTATAGTGTGGTTCTCGTGTATGGGACCCTCACCAGGATTACTTGATTCAAGAACTGGAAAAAATCGAAAGAAAAGCTGTTCGATTTGTTCTGGGTGATTTCCGACAAAAGCGGCCGAAATGTGAAGTGGGCAGCAATGATGGTACGTACTTTCCTACAGCAGCAGTATTTGCAAATCGCACACTTCGTACAATTTTTTGAAACTATTTTAAAAAGAAATTGTAGATATTTATGAAATTAGAGTGTAATTCGTCACTGGTAATGTCTATTCTGTTTCTTCTGAATGGTTATTTGTCATGATCGGTTACTTGTGAGCGCCGAAAAAGGGATATATATATACTACTGATATAATATATATGATTAGTTAGACTTGTTCCCCACAAAATATTCTACGATTTCCTGAATCAGCTGAGGTATCATCTATTATTGAAATCGAGCCAGAAATTAGTTTTGATGTTCATTAAATTATGGTTAAAATTACTCCGTTCTTCAGATGCTTCTCTTGGAACGTCTGCATTTCCAAAACCGAGAGACATGTAAGGATGTGGTTTTCACTAGTAAACAAAATGACAGATGGCGATTCATACGATACATAAGCAATAATTATCATAACAATACCTGTAGTCGAGAGACAATGTTGTGAACAGCACTGTACAGCATAGAGTAGGTATGGTGAAAAAATCCCGGCGGATGTTGTTTTTTAGCATCCTTAATGAGATCGAACGATCGCGTTAGACTTGCGACTTATTTGGTATTTTATTTTGGTGTCAATAAAACCCCAAGTCATGTCAATCATGTGTGTCAATTATTACCTCTCTACCTGAAATATTCCGTGAAGTATTGACTCGTCAAATGATAAAGGACTTTTGGGTCACCATGTACTTAGTGCCGACGTTACGGATACTTAAAACATTTATCTTCCACGCTGTCAATCAATCAATCAATCAATCAATCAATCAATCAATCAATCAATCAATGATCTGCATTTAGGGCGGTCGCCCAGGTGGCAGATTCCGTATCAGCTGTTTACTGTAACCTCTATTTACATTTATTTATAATTGTTTAACCAGCTTTTCCCGAAACATTTTCCAAGAACTTGGAAATTTATCGAACATTACCCTAGAAAGTTTATTCCAATCCCTTACTACTCCTCCTCTTATAAATGAATATTTGCACAAATTTGTCCTTTTGCATTCAAACCTCATCTTCGTATTATAATCTTTACTACTTGTAGGGCCTCCATGACCTATACGGAGATGGCTGGCCATAAATGTGTAAAGAAATATACATTTTTACTCATAACAAGGGATCGGAAGTTGATGGGGTGAAAGTTCCTTATGGGGATCACTGTAAGTATATAGGTGTTAATATAAGGAAAGATCTTAATTGGGGTAATAACATAAATGTAATTTAGGGGTTGTAGTAAGGATGTAAAGGAGGCCCCAACTAGCATATGGTTCCAGTGAATACAAAGAGAAGCTGCTCGATTAATTCTCGGTGATTTCCGACAAAATAGTAGCGTTACGAAAATGTTGCAAAGTTTGGGCTGGGAAGACTTGGGAGAAAAGAGACGAGCTGCTCGACTAAGCGGTTTGTTTCGAGCTGTCAGTGGAGAGATGACGTGGAATGACATTAGTAGACGAATAAGTCTGAGTGGTGTCTTTAAAAGTAGGAAAGATCACAATATGAAGATAAAGTTGCAATTCTACACGGAAAAATTGGGAAGTTAGGGATTGGAATAACTTACCAAGGGAGATGTTCAATAAATTACCAATTTCTTTGAAATTATTTAAGAAAAGGCTATGCAACAGATAGGGAATCTGCCACCTAGGTGACTGCCTTAAATCCAGATCACTAGTGATTGATTGATTGATTGATTGATTGATTGATTGAGGAAAAGTTCCTTTTTTTGTGTGTCCGAAAACTGGGCCCTACATAATACATGTTCATTCTGGGCGATTGTAGGCCAGAAAATGGTGTGTTTTATTTGTCCTTTTTTTTGCCTTTTTATGCCTTTCTTAGCTGATAGATCCTTTTTAGCCCCTTTTTAGGTCTTAAAACCTTTTTTGCAACTTGGCGGGTTTTTTTGCTACATTTGTACAGCGCATTCTCAATTTTAATCATTAGTTCATCCATCACGTCCTAAACGTATCTTCTGTAGGATGAGACAAAATTAAATGAAATGCAATAAAAAGTGAAACTAATACCTGAATAAACCATGGTTATCAAATTATGAGCAAAATGCAAAGCAAAGCCATCTCGGTGAGGGCCATGAAGGCCCTTGGAGGGGTGGAAGGCAAAGGCTTCCACCATTCGTAACCTCGGCACTTGATGGGGGTAGAGTGGTCAGCTCTACGCCCGGCCGCCTTTGCCCCCATGAATTAACTTGGTACTCATTTCTGGTGTAGGCTGAGTGAACTTCAGGGCGAATTATGTGCAAGATAAATGGAATATTGAAAGGAGAAAATGCTGATGTGAGTGTTTTAGAAGACACTTGCTTCAAGTATGAACCCTTAAAATCGATCAATGTGGAAAGACGTTTCTCGATGTTTCTCGACGTGCTGTCTGAAAATCGACGATCATTTATACCTAAGAACTTGGAGATGACTGTTGTGATATAGTGCAAAGCCTAGTGATGTAAGACTCACGAATTCTAATTTCCGTAACCCTAGTGTGCTTAAGCCCAATATGATTGCAGTTATTCTAATTTCAATTTCTTTCCTCAGGATGTCCATTGCGGGTTCGTTGAATTCATTCTAGGCGGAAAAAAACAACAACATTTCATTCTGAATTCTTGAACACTAGTGATGACTAGTGGATCGACATAGCATCACGCCAGCGCACCAACGGCAGAATTTAAACGAGGGTTTTATTCTTATGCCTACGTCTAACTGGCATTAGTGCACCTGTTTGGTTAGAAAATATACATATACAGAAAATAGACACAAAATAAAAGACACAATGCGCTGCATCAGAGGGATTGTGAAATAAACTCTGTTGCCGGGGATAAATATCATTGGATAGCGCTAGCAGTTTAGCCCATATTACAGACTAAGCAAGAATTTTCGTTCGAAGATGAAAACAGGGCCAAAGAGTGCAGTGGCTTTATTGTACATGGGTAACGATGCGTCAGGCGGGGGTGGAGGTGCCGGCGCCACCGGGGGACAGGCTGTATTGATTTTAACTGCCGCCGCAGCGTCACCCCAGACACAGGAAAGGTGTCACCTCCCTCAAACATTGCTGCAGTAGTCTCACTTCATTAACTGACCCCGCCTGCTTATGACCTACTTCCCGGGCCCACCGTCCACCAAGTGAACAGTTGGACGCAAGAGGATTCTACTAAGCACACACCTGAGATTAAAGGCTAGGTAGGATTTAGCGATGGCTAGTGGATCAGGTGGGGACGTAGCTTCAGGCCAGAGCACCAACGGCAGAATTTAAATGAGGGTTTTATTATTATGCCTACGTCTAACTGGCATAAGTCTTGTCTACTCAGCTGCCGAGTTCAGTGCTCCTGTTTGGTACACGCATGCACAGAAATGGAGGCCCGACGTAAATAATAGACACTGCCCCACTCCAGTGCCAACGGCCGTAGCCGTGTTGAAACACCGGATCCCGTGAGATATCCGAAGTTAAGCAACATTGGGCGTGGTCAGGAGTTGGATGGGTTGCCACGCGCTGTTGGTGGGGGGTAAGGGAATGTAGGAGCGGAAAGGAACTGGCCACCCTACCGCACGTAAACTTCGGCTCAGGAACACCTCTGCGGAGGTTCGGACCTGCCTTCGGGCAGAATAACCCTTACCTTACCTACCACTCCAGTGATGAAAATGGGGGGAAGGACGTGAATGGGTAGTGACAGTGTGAGTATATTGCTATGTGTACATCCACCGCCGCGCCCATTTCAATCACAACAGTCCTGTAGCGGGCTGTCTACCTGCAGCAATTCGTTCAGAGAGACGGCCGGGGGAGGCCATGCTTTGTTTATATCGGGACACCATTTCTGTGCATGCGTGTACAAAGAAATAGACACAAAACAAAATGACACAATGCGTTGCATCACTGGGACTGTGAAATCAACTCCATGTTACTGATTGCCTGTGTTAAGTCACAAGCTATTCTGAGGGAGGCTAAGAAAATCCTCGCATCGCCTTCTCTACCACTGCATGAGGAATTCTGCCGTCCGCCACAGAAACGATTGCGATCAAGATGACCAGCTAGTGTCATCGCAGGGAAACTTATTGCGCATCGATTTTATTTAAATGACAGGGTTTTATTTTACACGTTGCTTTATGTCGCACCGACACAGATAGGACTTACAGCGACGATAAGACAAGATAGGGCTAGAGGTTGGAAGGAAGCGTCCATGGCCTTAATTAAGGTACAGCGTTTGGTGTGAAAATGCGAAACCACGGAAAAACATCTTTAGGGCTGCCGACAGTGGGGTTCGAACCCACTATCTCCCGAATATTGGATACTGGCCGCACATAAGCGACTACAGCTGTCGAGCTCGGTAAATGATAGTTGGAAAGAGTGGTCATTTAAAACACTGGGAACAAATATCCACCGTCGTGATCCCGCTAAGAAGCCAAACGGTCTCGACCTACCAACAGAGTGAGGGCTGAACATGGCTGTTGTAAAGTGGTGATTGGTGGTGATTGTTTTTTTTTTGCTAGGGGCTTTACGTCGCACCGACACAGATAGGTCTTATGGCGACGATGGGATAGGAAAGGCCTAGGAGTTGGAAGGAAGCGGCCGTGGCCTTAATTAAGGTACAGCCCCAGCATTTGCCTGGTGTGAAAATGGGAAACCACGGAAAACCATCTTCAGGGCTGCCGATAGTGGGATTCGAACCTACTATCTCCCGGATGCAAGCTCACAGCCGCGCGCCTCTACGCGCACGGCCAACTCGCCCGGTAATTATTGTTTTAAGAGGAAGTACAACTAGGCAACCATCCTCTATATAACGCTAATCAGAGAGAGAAAATGGAAGGGGTCCGACACTTCGAAAAATGAAGGTATCGGCCAAAGGATGACAAGGGCCACGAAGGGCGTGAAAATGAAAGCCTCCCTAGGCCTCCATACATAATACTGTCGGGGTCGGAAAAGAACAAGAGTTGACCAAGGAAGGTCAGATAGGATAGATGAAAGTGAGCAGTCTGGCACAAGTAAGTGGAAGCAATGCCAGAACTAGCAAAGGGCCCCGTGGTCGCCAACCCACGCTCCAAAGTTCAGAGCCCCTGGGCCCCTTTTAGTCACCTCTTACGACAGGCGGGGGATACCATGGGTGTTATTTTATCGCCCCCACCCACAGGGGGATGGCTGCTGTAATTACTTTCTGTAAAAATGGGGTTGGATCAGCTCACCAATGTGCGAATGCAGTTTAGAAGAACATACGATTGAACATCTCGTCCAACGCTGCCCTCTTCATTCATACTCTGGATTTCCTGATGACCTGTTCAGTCTCTCTCCGAATTTAATTAAGTGGCTGGAAAGCCCGGACTTGAAAGTATAATTTGTTGTTTAAAGGGGCCTAACATCTAGGTCATCCGCCCCTAATGGTACGAAATGTGACGAAATGTTATGACAATTGAAAAATCTATAATTCTCCACTGACTAGAATTCGAAAAAGGTCAGTACGAAGAATGAATGGATATGAGGTTAAAACAATCAGTGGATCCTACCCGCAATGCCCCACATTCCCACAAACTAGCGTTGAACAATAGTATTACTGACCAAGAGACTGTTTCTAAAGCACAATACTGAATCGATGATGCTTGTAGTCGAAACGGGTCCAAAATCCACGTCATCGGCCCCTCATAATTGTACTTATCGCTAGGAAAATAGAACCATGCTATTTGTCATGTTGCGGTACTAATCAAAAGTAGCGTAGACTCGCGGTATTCCACACATTATGGTACTACTCACAGGTAATGAAATTTGCACATCTAACACAGATTTGAGGTGTTTCGCACAGTGCGGCGCTATTTACAGGCAACGCAAACGTACGGCGTTCCCTACATAAGTGGACCGACCACAGGGACCCGCACTATCCCGGGGTGTTCCTCACATAGTGGGTACTAAGAAGCATAGGTACGGCAGAACCATGGCGTTGCTCATATAGGGGTACGAATCACAGGCACTGTAAAATGCATCCTGAGCCACACACTGTCGCTACTAATCACTAATCTATTTTGTACCTAACATAGTGGTACTACGCGTAAGTAAAAGCAACCCATGGTGTTCCCTGCGTGATGGTACTAATTACAAGTAGTCTCATGGTTCTAACTTGATCATCCCTTGGTCGCCCCCTTTTAGTCTCCGACAAGGGGTAAAGTGTTAATTCAGTCCCTTCAACAATCGCACTATATTTCAGAAAGATTTTAACCTCCTACAATTTCCAATAATATTTTTACAAGAAGCCATCACTATAAGTGAAGCAGACATTTAAAATGGTTTGGTCGGTGCACTGAAGGCTTGCTACAATACATCAAATCCTGAATGGACAACCGGACGGGTCGAGATTCTTAACAAATGATACATCCACAATATTGTCAAGGAACTTTAAATACTTATGTGGAAAGAAAATCTACTAAGAAGAGTCAAAGTTTTCCATTTTTAGGACTCCTCCTCCATGTTGATTTAATGGAATGCTCAAATAGGGGCAAGTTCCACAAATCATCTTCGAATGTTCCAACATGCTTTGTATATTCCTATAAATTCATCAAAGATGGATTGCTCAAACCTCAGTCAACCAAGGTCAAAGGGTGTTTCCCACTTTCCAATAATTATTTCATTTTTATAGCTAGTGCTTATGCGTGTACAAACATGCCCATATACATTCTAGCTAAACATTCAAAGAACATATTTCATTCCATTTTGGAACATCTTCAGCTTTAAAAAACGTATATTAAGCGCAATATTGGCACATATAAACTAATGAGGACACTAAAGGTGATAATGAAGTTAAAATGCTCCCCCGTAGAGAGTTAAAACACTGAACACCTCATTGCTCGTATTGATAATATAGTTCGTTGTGGCATTAGTCTTCAAAGGGAAGAGAATCTTCTTTTTTCAAAATATATGTGCCAATGTTTGTACGTAATATACATTTTTATAAGCTGAAGAAGTTCCAAAACGGAATTAAACATTTTCTTGTAATGTTAGCTAGAACTTAAGCTGGCCCATGTTTGTAGCTATAAAAATAAATATTGGAAGGTGGAAAAAATCATTTGACCTTAGTTCGTACAAAATAACTACAGCGAATTATTTGCTTCGTAGCAAATATGTCAACTTCAAACCATAGGTCGTTTTCTGCGATACGCGTCACACACCACGCATTCCAATGTTGCAGTTGTTAACAGATGGCGTATTATTCCACAAAACAAAAAAGAAAGATGAAAACAATGCATCAACTTAAAGACGCTCACGAGGTAGGTTGAAATATTACCATTCCAAGGCTACGCATGCATGCATAAGAAGACAGGTTAGATACAATTAAAATAGCCGGAACTCAACACCTCCTCCTATTGTTTAATTAAAATGAAACCACTTGTAGTGGAATCAAAACATTTTCCCTACGTAGCAAGCCGTCCTTGTAAACAGCAAAGGCTTCCTCCATCCATAAGAAGAATTACAAAAAACCAAGAAATGATTTAGAAAAAATATAAAATAACAAAGGCGAAATAGTACTATTATTCTACTCTGAATACATAGGCCTATAACGAGAATGGCTGTATTAGTTGCACCACCATACCTGCCAACTTAACAAAACCGAAACTCAGGAAATTTTGATACGAAAATTAGGAAAAATCGGGGGATACAACTGGTCAAAACTGCTTATTGTAAATGTCTTGCGCAATGTAGGAGTGCTATGGTATAAATTATAACACTTATTGTCTCAAAACCCGACTGTTGCTGTTCGAGGCTACAGGGCTAAAAAATTACACATCCCTATTCCCTCACAGGAAGTATGCGAGTGAGATGATCGTCTCTTATGCGAAGCGCAATACTATTTTTTATCAATAATAAATTAAAATTCGCCAGAATTGTCTCCACATGGCTCCTAATATCTCTGGAAAAGTCACTAGCCACGCTATCTTTGAAATTCTGTCTCTAAATTAAAAAAAATAGTGACTAGTCTCTAGAATCAACTAGAATGATGTGAACGAACACGAACATAGCACGCTAGAACGAGAGATTGACAATCGATTCACGCATCGCCATATACAGGTTTCAATAAACATCGCACATTCGCGCGCATTTCTCGTAGTGATAAAGGTCGATATTTCTTTTGAAAGTGGCCATGAGCAAAGGACTTAAGGCCACTGGCGTACGAAGCTGAAGTGGTGGGATTTGGAAACAGATGTTTGATGTTAACCAAAACAAATAAGCTAAAATCGGGAAAAAATAATAGAATAATCGGGAGGCGGGAAAAACTGTCGAAAATCGGGAGTCTCCCGCCTAAATCGGGACAGTTGGCAGGCATACACTACGGTTAACACGAAGCCACTCTGAATACAATGCTTCCTAAGCAACAAGACATAGTAAAGATGTTTTAAATGGTCGGTGATTAAAAAAAACTCCATGGCACAACAGCCCTGAAGGGCCAAATTAAATGCTGACCCTAGTAAATTGGGGTAAAAGGCCAGGAAGAAGAAGTCGAAATAAGTCAAATGTACTGCCGTTAGCATGGATGAAAAATAACAAACAATAGTGACTATTATTACTATCTTATTATTCATACTGTAATTTAAGGATGTGGAAACATCCTCTGAAATACTAAATACCGAGCGAGGTGGCCGTGCGGCTATGGGCGCGCAGCTGTGACCTTGCATCCGGGAGATAGTGGTTTCGAACCTCACTGCCAGCAGCCCTGAATATGGTTTCCCATTTCACACCAAGAAAATGCTGGGATTGTACCTTAATTCAGGCCACGGCCACTCCCTTCGCATTCCTAGCCCTTTCCTACCCCATCATCGCCATAAGACCTCTGTGTGTCGGTGCGACATCAAGCAAATTCTGAAATACTAAAAGAAGAAATGTTTGATGGTATGAAATATAAACAGTGGGTGAACACGGACCGCTCGAAATCATCTGTCTCCGGAAACAACCGCCAGTCGGAAACATGTTGAAGAAACAAATGACAATTTCACATACCATTATATACTATCTGCGCACTTTTTAGCGATAGATTTACACCCTAGTGCTGAATCGATCGACTTCGGTTATCTTCGAGATTCGTATTGGCAACTTTTAAAACACAAACTAAGAATCGCTTATCATCGCTGTGCGACATCTGGCGTACACTTTCAGTACTCGTACTGTTGTTGTTTACACAGCAAAGCCAAACTATAGAATTCATGCTAGGAACAAGATTCGCATCGGGAAATATTATATAGTATTATATATTGTGTGTGTGACACAGTTGTTGTCGTTAAGATAATAAAGGTTTAGAAAATTCATATCGATCGATCATATTATCGATTCAATTCATATTTCATTTCCATTCAGTTGGCAGTATTTACCGGAACCGGATGTGCTTCCTTCTTACCCCTCACAGAGTACAAAAATCTATCACTAAAAAGTGCGCGTACAGTACATGATCTTTGACAATCTGCTGATTATTATTTTTAACGCTTGGCAAAGTCTAACAGTATCTGACTGTAACAAAAAAAAGTAATCCACTCGGCTAAATTAAAATGTGTTGATTTATACAAGCTGGCAAGTCACATAAATTCATTTAATTAATGATCTAAAATACAGTAATTGTTTTTGTGCTGAAATTAATTACAGTTTTGGCAAGCCCTGTAAATACACATTAAAGTTACAATTTTGCTATATTGTGAGAATATACGTAATTATTTGCTTGTATTATAGTATGCAGTGTTTATATATAATTACCGTTTTGGAAATGGTATTTCATAACGAGAATTAAAATGTATTTAATACTGGAATGTATTATCTTCACTGCTGCGAAAATCGACCACGCGACGACACTGTCGGCATTAGGTTGCATTTCATAACAAAAATTTGGTGGTAAGCATCTTACCTCATCGGAATTCTACTACCGGGATTTAAACCACGGAACCCAGTGGTGAGAGGTCGGTGCGCTACGCTAGAGTCACGGAGGTTTGACTGGTATCATAGAGACCTTGAAAATTCTGTCAGTTTCATATATTTTATCATCTCCCACACCACAGTTCCTACGTTCCAAATATTGGAACTTTAGGAAAGAAGCTTTGAACACAAGAGTGATTTCCCTCAAAAGAGTAGCGTTTCAAAAATGTTGCAAAGTTTCACTGGGAAGACTTGGGAGAAAATAGACGAGCTGTTCGACTGGAAGTGTGGTATGTTCCGAGCTGTCAGCGGAGAGATGGCCTGGAATGGCATCAGTTGACGAATATATGTTTGAGTGGTGTCTTTAAAAGTAGGAAAAATCACAATATGAAGATAAAGCTTGAATTCAAGCGGAAAAATTGGGCCAAATATTCGTTTATAGGAAAGGGAGTTAGGGATTGGAATAACTTACCAAGGGAGTTGTACAATAAATTTCCAATTTTTTTGCAATCATTTAAAAAAATGCTAGGAAAACAACAGATAGGGAATCTGCCACCTTGGCGACTGCGCTAAATGCAGATCAGTAGTGATTGCTTGATTATTGAGGGGTGCATCTATAGATTATAATTTTTTATTAACGTACAGTAAGGGAGGATATGTACTTGTGATAAAAGTTTGAAGGCCAGGATTAAAGTGGTGGCGATTAAATTTTAAGAGAAAAGATGAGCATTATTTAATTTGTGGAAAAAAGAGTTGTTATCTCGACGTGAGGTTCTCTTAACCCTCTCGTGCATCCATTGCTTTTCCATTTGCGTCTGGTGACGAAATTTTTAAGCTTTAAATCTGACTAGCGTTCAGTGTCTTAGATGTACCAACAGTTCACTGGAGCTAATACCTTAACATTCGCACGTGATGTGATTTGACATTATGGAATATATGTACGATTTTTTGCGAACAGTATCAAGAGAAACCTTTATTAAGCATGTATCAGGTCCATCCTGCTATACGGCCGTGAGGCCTGTTGCTATATTCCGAAAACTCTCATGTCAAAACTACAGCCTTTTCAAAACAAAATCCTCCGAAGAATGACAAATTCCCACTCCTGAGATCGAACAAAAGATACGAACCGAACTTCGTATTCCGCTCGTTAGATCTCAGGTAGATGGCCTAGTCTAGAATCTACCTTAGTCAATCTATCGACCCGGGTATCGTACTCCTAAAACGAGTCATGAGAACAAAGAAGCCGAATACTCGTTTCAGACATCGCGGCCCTAGGCTAACTTACGACCTGTTTTAACTTGAGACCTCCCCACTTTTCGGCCCATTCTGAATAACATCAAACTACTAAAAATTTAAATTAAATACACCCCCCTGCCCCCGATGAAATGGCCCTTTTGTTAAGAAGGTAAGCTTTCCACCATCTATATATTCTTCTCCTAAATTACTCCCGACCCCAAAATTAGATTTTTAACAGTTTAGCGAAGAGGGGGTTTCACTCCTGACATGTCCGACTCGTTGGCTGAATGGTCAGCGTACTGGCCTTCGGTACAGAGGGTCCCGGGTTCGATTCCCGGCCGGGTCGGGGATTTTAACCTTCATTGGTTAATTCCAATGGCTCGGGGGCTGGGTGTTTGTACTGTCCCCAACATCCCTGCAAGTCACACACCACACATAACACTATCCTCCACCACAATAACACGCAGTTACGTACCCATGGCAGATGCCGCCCACCCTCATCGGAGGGTATGCCTAACAAGGGCTGCACTCGGCTAAAATAGCCACACGAAATTATATATACTCCTGACATGGGAGAAAATTTTCTCCCCTATGACAGATCGCTTCTCCCCGCCATTGTACGTGATGGAGATTTTCCGACTCATCGGCACATCGCGGAAACGGATGAGTAGAAGCATACTTGCCAACTTTACAAAACCAAAAATCATGAGAATTTGATATGAAAATCAGGAAAAATCGAGAGATACCCAGTACTTAGCAAATGCATAGATTAATATATTCCAGCACGCACCCGCGCGATTATGCGAGGCGTAATGCTATTTTTATCACGTAATAAATTAGAATTCGCCAGAATTGTCTCCAAATGGCTCTTAAAATCTCCAGAAAAGTCACTGGTAGCTATCTTTGAAGTTCGTCAATAAATTACTAAAATAGACTTCAAATCTAGCGACTCGTCCCTAGAATCGACTAGACTGATGTGAACGAATACGAACATAGCACGCGATATACAGGTTTCAATAAACACTGGGCATTCGCGCGCATTTCTCGTATTAATACATGTCAATATTTCATTTGAAAGCGGCTACTGGCCATGGGTACGTATTACAAGGCACAATTATACCTGCACGACCGTAAGTCGGTAATGTCTGTGTGGTTGAGTCAGAGGTACTCCTGAAGCCTGTGATAGCTTGATGGGGAGGGCCCACGGAAAATAAACGGTGGTTAGTACGCGTGGATGTTGACGGGGTAAAGTTTTTAAGGCGGCTCTGGTATATCTGTTATATTGACTGTGCAGCCGAATAGGTCATAGTGAAAATTTAATAAAATAATGCATAAAAATGCACGAGGACTTAGCTGCAAATCATGAATCATAATAAATTAGAAATATTATAAACTGAAGAGTTAAACATCAGTCAGTTATTGGTATATTTGCAATGAAAGATAACTATGCAATTAATAATAATAATAATAATAATAGTGCCAAAATGAGTGGCTCAGACGGCTGAGGCGCTGGCCTTCTGACCCCAACCTGGCTCAGTACGGTGGTATTTGAAGGTGTTCAAATACTTCAGCCTCGTGTCGGTAGATTTACTGGCACGTAAAAGAATGTGGGACAAAATTCCGACATCTCGGCTAATCCGAAAATCGTCAAAATTAGTTAGCTGGACACATTAATAATAATAATAATAATAATAATAATAATAATAATAATAATAATAATAATAATAATCTTTCTTAATCCGTTTGCCCTCCAGGGTTGGTTTTTCCCTCTTACTCAGCGAGGGATCTTACCTCTACCGCCTCAAGGGTAGTTTTCTGGAGCGTGAGACTTTGGGTCTGGGGATACAACCAGGAAAGAGGCCCAGTACCTCGCCCAGGCGGCCTCACCTGCTATGCTGAATAGGGGCCATGTTGGGAGATAGGAACATTGGAAGGGATATACAAGGACGAGGGAAGGAAGCGGCCGTGCCCTTAAGCTAGGAACCATTCCGGCATTTGCCTGCAGAAGTGAGAAACCATGGAAAACCACTTCGAGGATGGCTGAGGTGGGAATCGAACCCCCTCTACTCTGTTGACCTCCCGACACAGAGTGGGCCTCGTTCCAGCCCTCGTACCACTTATCAAACAATGGTATTGGTCTTTTTTTAAAAGATGCTATTTGTTCGGGGCATGGACCTATGAAGATTTTTTGCCCTTACTTGCACCATATATGAGGAACCTGCGTGGATTATGTAAATAACGGAAGTGTAAAGTGTTGAATGTGAGGAAAGGAACGTTAAGGACGATACAACATCCGGTCTCCAGGTCACGTATATTAATCATTTACAATTAAAAAACCCTGACCCGGAGGGGAATCGAACCAGGGGCCGCCGAGTGACAAGCGAACGTGTTGCCTCCTACACCGCGAGGCCGGACGTTATTAGTCTTACGTCCCAAGAACTACGTTTACAATTTACACGAGGCTGACAATTCCGGGACCGACCCCGCTAACATGAGCTCAGAAGGCCAACATTTTACTGTCTGAGCTATTCGGAATGGCTAATTCTGTTAATCTGTACGTCTTTGCCTTAAGGTTTCATGTCGCTGTAGTTGTTGTTATCTTGTTATTGTATCTGTAGGGACTGCGATATGGGCGGGAGTAATGTCCCGAATGCATAACTCATTACTGTTACGTCACTTGTCACTGCTGTTAGACGATTCCTCAGACAAATTTACGTGCTGTCGTTTGCCTTGTCGCCAATGCTGTGTACGAGTTCAATGCCCGCCCTCATATGCCCCTTGTGATAATGTAAGCTCTACACATGTGCTTGTATGAACAATAATAACATTACACGTGACTTTCCGGATTAGGTTTATAAAGCTTCACGGTACTGGTGAGGTCGCGATGTGTGTGTAGTACACGTGTAACTGCCCCAGTATTACGGTCGATGCCCCTCCCGACGCCACCATATCTGGAGAGATTTAGTTACTATTACGTATCTGTGGTGATTAGCAGTGTGGTGTGTTGTGTTGTGTGTGAATCAAGACGTGTGTCTTAAGCTGAACATAAACGCACAATCCCTGAGCCAGAAGAATTATCAAGAGGCAGCTAAAGTTCCCAGCCGGGAACAGAACACGGGATCCTCTGAACACGATATCTCAATAATGCAGAACATTCGACTAAAGAACCAGACTTTAAAAAGAATGCATCTCATACATTAATAACAACGTTCGACTCCTTGGCTGGGGGTTTTAATTGCGTCTGATCAGTTCTTCTGGTTCGGGGACTGGGCTTTTGCGTTTGTCCTAACATTCTCCTATTCGTAGTCAACACTACCAACCACCACATAGGGTTTGCGACAGGAAGGGCTCCGGCCGTCAAACATGGCCAAAACCACATGTACGTACAGTCTCACCCGCGATCCCACAGGTGTGCGAAAAGCTGTAGAAGAAGAAGAAGAAGAAGAAGAGTACATCAATGACAAAGTTTACCACTATCAAGGAACGCTACGGAAAAATCCCCTGTAAAGTAGTGGTAGTAATTGTGGTGGTGATTATTATTTTGAGTGAAAAGAACGAAGCATGTCACAGAATGAATTGTGTACATCAACTAAGTTTAAAGGTATGGTGAAATAATGGAAGAAATCACACTGAACAGTGTGACCTTCTGAACTGAATCGCATTAGTATTTCAGGTCCCAGTCCTTCATGACTGAAATAGTCCGGCTCCATGGCTAAACGGTTAGCGTGCTGGCCTTTGGTCGCAGGGGTCCCGGGTTCGATTCCCTTCAGGGTCGGGAATTTTAGCCTTAATTGGTTAATTTCGCTGGCACGGGGGCTGGGTGTATGTGTTGTCTTCACCATCATTTCATCCTCATCACGACGCGCAGGTCACCTACGGGTGTCAAATCAAAAGACCTGCATCTCGTAAGCCGAACTTACCCTCGGACACTCCCGGCACTAAAAGCCATACGCCATTTCATTTCATGACTGAAATGCAGGTTTAAATCTCTTGCCTCTGGATATGGAATTTGTACAACGCGATGCTCCAATGCACTGCCCGTAGAAGTCTTTCGTGGAATCCAAACCACAAAGACGTGACGTTTCATAATGAAAATTCCCAGTGGTCCGCTTCTGTGGTGTAGGGGTTAGTGTAATTGGCTCCAATCCCCGAAGGCCCGGGTTCGATTCCTGGCTCTACCACAAAATTTGAAAAGTGGTACGAGGGCTGGAAAGAAGTCCACTTAGCCTCGGGAGGTCAACTGAGTAGAGTAGGACAGCGGGTAAGCTACTACGACCAGAATAGTGAAAGGATTACTGTCGTCAAGATAGACACTAACACAAAGCCCACCGCAATAATGCAGGTCTATTTGCCTACGAGTTCAGCGGATGATGAGGAAATCGAAAGAATATATCAAGAGATTGAAGATTTAATACAATATGTAAAAGGTGACGAGAATCTAATTGTGATGGGAGACTGGAATGCAGTGGTAGGCCAAGGAAGAGAAGGTAATACGGTGGGAGAATTTGGATTGGGACAAAGGAACGAAAGAGTAAGTCGGCTAGTTGAATTCTGTACTGATTATAATTCGTCCTAGCCAATACTTGGTTCAAACACCACAAACGACGGCTGTATCGAGACCTGGAGACACTGGAAGGTATCAAATAGACTTCATTATGATTAGGCAGAGAATCAGAAACCAGGTGTTGGATTGCAAAACTTTCCCAGGAGCAGAAATGGACTCTGACCACAACTTGTTGGTCATGAAATGCCATCTGAAGTTGAAGAAATTGATGAAAGGAAAGAATGCAAGGAGATGGGAACTAGACAAGTTGAAAGAAAAGTGTGAGGGTTTGTTCCAAAAAACATGTTGCACAAAGACAATGAAATGGCTGAAGGAAACACAATAGAGGAAGAGTGGATAGCCATGAAAATTAACGTCAGTAGGGGTGCTGAAGAAATGTTAGGAAGGAAGGAAAGATCAACTAAGAATCAGTGGATAACTCACGAGATACTAGACCTGATTGATGAACGACGAAAATACAAGAATGCTAGAAATGAAGAGGCCAGAAAAGAATATAGGCGATTAACGAATCAAGTGGATAGAAAGTGCAAGGTAGCTAAGGAAGAATGGCTGAAAGAGAAGAACAAGGATGTCGAAGGTTTTATGGTCCAAGGAAAGGTAGATGCTGCATACAGGAAATTCAATGAAATCTTCGGAGAAAGGAAATCTAGATGTATGAATATCAAGAGCTCAGATGGAAAGCCACTTCTAGGGAAAGAAGTTAAAGTAGAAAGATGGCAGGAACATATTCAGCAGTTGTATCAAGGTAAATATGGAGAGGATTTGGTTCTGGAATAAGATGATGCTGTTGATGCTGATGAAATGTGAGACCCAATTTTGAGGTAAGAGTTTGACGGAGCTGTGAGAGACCTAAATAGCAACAAGGTAACTGAAATTGATGACATTCCCTCAGAATTCCTGACTTCCTTAGGAGAAACCAGCCTGGCAAGTGTGTAAGATGTGTGAGATAGGGGAAAAGTGCCATCCGATTTTCGGCAGAAAGTTGTTATACCTATTCCCAAGAAATCCGGTGCTGACAAGTGTGAAAACTACCGCACCATTAGTTTAGTATCTCATGCTTGCAAACATATAACACGTATTATTTACAGAAGAATGGAAAGACAAGTTGAAGCTGAGTTCGGAGAAGATCAATTTGGCTTCAGAAGAGATGTAGGAACACGTGACGCAATCATGACTTACGTTTGATCTTAAGAGGATCGAACTGAGAAGGAAAAGACCACGCACATGGCATTCGTAGATCTAGAAAAGGCATTCGATAATGTGATTGGACCAAGATATTTAAGATTCTGAAGGTGATTGGGATCAGATACCGAGAACGAAGAATTATCTACAATCTGTATAAAAATCAGTCTGCAGTGTTAAGAATTGAGGGCTTTGAAAAAAAAGCAGCAATCCAGAAAGGAGTGATGCAAGGCTGCAATTTGTCCCGCCACCTTTTCAATGTTTATATAGAACACGCAGTAAAGGAAATCAAAGAGAAATTTGGAAAGGGAATTACAATCCAAGCAGAAGAAGAAGAAATCAAAACCTTGAGATGTGCCGGTGATATTTTTATTTTATCTGAGACTGCGGAAGATCTGGAGAAGACGCTGAATCGTATGGACGAAGTCTTGGGTAAGGAGTACAATATGAAAAAAATTAAGTCCAAAACATAAGTAATGGAGTGCAGTCGAACGAAGGCAGGAGATGCAGGAAATATTAGATTAGGAAATGAAGTTTTAAAGGAACTAGATGAATATTGTTACTTGGGTAGTAAAATAATTAACGATGGCAGAAGTAAGGAGGACATTAAATGCAGATTAGCACAAGAAAGGAAGAGCTTTCTTAAGAAAAGAAATTTGCTCACTTCAAACATTGATATAGGAATTAGAAAGATAACGACTGGCCTGGAGCGAGGCATTGTATGGAAGTGACACATGGACGATAACTAGCTCGGAAAAAAAAAGAGAATAGAAGCTTTTGAAATGTGGTGTTACATAAGAATGCTGAAGGTGAGGTGGGTAGATCGAATCACGAATTAAGAGATACTGAATCGAACTGCTGAGAGGAGATCGATTCGACTAAATTTGACGAGAAGAAGAGATAGAATGACAGGACACATCTTAAGACACCCAGGACTTGTTCAGTTGGTTTTTGAAGGAATTGGGGGCGGTAAGAACGGTAGGGGTAGACCAAGGTATGAATATGACAAGCAGATTAGAGCAGATGTAGGATGCAGCAGTTATGCAGAAATGAAAATGTTAGCACGGTATAGGGTGGCATGGGGAGCTGCATCAACCAGTCTGTGGACTAACGACTCACACATCAGAATTTCTTAAATGAGAATCCAACCGAACTCCAGGCTGATTGTAGTGCTCACTAAAGTGGCGAGAACTTGCAGAGCCGCATTATCACTGGTTTTTCACCCAAGCGGCCGCGGTTCGAATCCCGTGAAATGCACGTGGGATTTTTGAAATGAGAAGCCACGTCGCATCCACGTAAAACTGAAGGTCCCATTTTTTGGTCACGTTATCAACAGCTAAATCGCTGAAGAAAACAGGTGATAACAGATAATCAAGGATAGGGCTACCTTTCGTAAATTCCCGTGCCAAATAAGTCAACGCGTGCAACTGTAAAAGATCGATACTTCGTTAGGAAGTTGAACGAGACGTCCTTAACGAAAGCTTAGTTACAACTTCCAGAATGGGCAAGTGAAAGGGTGTCTGTGACGAAAGGAGGGGGCGATATAGGCCACTCACACTTCTCAAGGCCTTATCATCAACGATCGTTGACCTCTGGGCCCTTCTATTTAAATGCAATGACCTTGCAGCCCGGCACACAGACTACACGGAACGTTCTGTATTTTCAACACGGCGGATGAACATAGGCCAATTATAACCGCATTGCTCTTTTCTTAGCACGCCCGAGACTGGGTTAAATACGTCAGCAAGAAGAAAATAAGCCCTGTTCAAGCGCAATATTTCAGTATGCAGGTCTATTTCGAGAAGGGAAGGCATGACTCATTTACTTTACTAGAAGGGCAAAAACATCAATGAGTCTGTCCCAGGCAATCACGGCGGCGTCCTCTCAAAATCGTAATTCCAATGAAAGTGGATGAAAGTAGCCTCGGCTTGCCAAGACGAGCGTGTTCCCCTGCCACTAAATGGGCCGCAGAGAGTGTATGTCACCTGGCCAATTTTTGTGACCTTGTTCATTACCTCTCGTATCACAGGTCTCATGAGGCCGAGAGAACACCCTCCCAACTAACAGTCTAGAAATAAAAACTTTGCTTTGGCCGGGATTCGAGAGACAAGACACGCTACCCACAGAGCCGCTGCAAGGTGGTGGTGGGGGGGAGAGGGAACAAATGCCAATAGGAATACATAAATACGAAGAAAACTGCAAGAAGTGTCCATTAAAATGCCACCAAGGTGATTCCACAAACGCAACCAAATCCTTGGTGTAACGTCGGAGCATTTTTGAAACAAATTTGGTTCAACAATGGTGTTCACAATAAAGAAGGTTGAAAGATAAACTTTGGCGTATTTTTGGCGCAAACTTAATGAAGCAACTGTCTGATTAATGTACAGTCGAACCTCAATATCTCGAACCTCCTACTCGAATTTTCAGTATCTCGAAGTAACCTCAATTTCCCGGCCGTTTGTCCCATTCGTCACGAGTATTAATTTCTCTATTACTCGAAATTCGGTTACACGTTTCCTCCCTTGAAGCAAAAAATAATCTGTAACTCGAATTATGTACAACATTGACTGTGCAATACAGCATTTGTTGTTTGCGAGGAACAGTTAACAAGTAAAGAAAGGGTTACAGTGATGCTGGGAGCTAATGATCGGAAAATCGGCGAAGCCTCGTTTTTCGGGCGTGGATTCATTACCGGTCACGTACGAAAGCAACCCCGGAAGTCGTCGATGACAAGCTCCACTTACGAATCTTGGTTGCGTGTTTCGAACCTACATACAGAGTCAGTCGAATATAAATGGCAATGTTTCTCACAGCAATGCATATTGTTGAAACGTATGAGGAAGAAAAGAAGATAAAACAGTAAAAGAAAACAGAAGAGACTAACGATTTTTTCCAAAGGTGTTAAGGGAGGTACATTCCTTGCCTGTACTGTATTCTATCTTCTAAAAACTGACTTTAATAAGGGTCATAATTAAAGGGATGCCGTAAAATATGAGTTTGATAGTATATTTTTAATACTGTAAAAAATACTGTATTTAGTATAAGCCCGTAGATACATATGATTCAATTATGCGCTATATATGCTTAAAAACGTTATTCTCTATATCGGGAAATTTCAATAACACAAAGTAAAATTTAGCTTCCGAGGTGATTCGATATATCGACGTTCCACTGGTGTAAGTATGGTGTAAAATGGTGCGAATTAAATGTGAACAATTATGTGGTGTAATTAAGGCGCGGTTTAGGTGCATTTTTCATTGATGTTAAATCAGTGCATCCAGTGTCGTTATTAATCCAAATTCGCACCACAAATACACCACGTTTGGTGGGGGGACAGAGGAGAATCGAAGGAGTGGAGAGGGAAGACGAGGCAAGACAGTCGCTGGCTGTGAGCGCTGACGTATGCCGGCGTGTACTGTAGAATTCAGGGCGCGCACCGCCAACTTGGAACTCCCAAATGCCCCCTAAAAAAGGACCAGCGAAATATTAGTCTTCAACTACCCGTTTCAGCTTAAAAAGACTTTCAGGAATATGTAAAAATTAAATCGAAATTCGCCGTCCAACTCGTACCGTTCCCTTGTAAGAGACTGTGAGACGTGGTTAACAACCACAGGGATCGAAACCTGACATTCCTTCCAATTACCTATGTAGATACACCGGCTTCATCTTTTATCATGATGCTGGATTTAGAATGTTAAACTAGTAGTATTTCTCGTAATATTTTCTTTCCATGGATTTGCTTGACGTAGTAGTTGTTGTTTTTGTCGTTGTGTAATTATATTTTAACTTCATTATCACTGTAATGCCTTTGCTGGCAGGACCTTGTGTTTACAGTGCACTATGTCTTCTGGTATGGGCTAGAGCAATTTTTATTACTTCCATTGATCTATCTCTGTCTTATCCTTGGCTTTGAAAATAGGAAAGTGACTGAGGTATGAGCGATGCTACTAATGCCATTCCTTCTGCAGCCAGTCCCTGCTATAAATGGTGTGAAAATATTCCTCATACGGTCGGTTGATGCATGCATTTCAGACTGATATGTAATAGCAACTTCTAGCTCTGTGAGGAAAGCAACGTGAAACTACCACATTCCTCATTTCCCTAGTACGCCTTAGGGCTGAAGACTGAACAAACATACATACTGTAATGTTAAGCTCAACCTATAGTATTGTAAGTCTTAGTCTTAAGCACTGGAAATACTTAAGTTGTGTGTGAAATTGTATGTGATGATTGTCAATTTAGAATGTTAAACTAGTAGCATTTGTTGGAAAATTTTCTTTCCATGGAATTGCTTCTTGTTGTTGTTGTTGTTGTTGTTGTTGTTTGGGTAGTTATGTTTTAAATTTAGTTTAATATCGCGCTACTCTAAGTAATCATTGCCACCGGGACATATCCCAATTACCTTTGCAGATGACTTGGCAATCCTCTCTAACAACAAACAAGAAGCACTCCAGTCCGTAGCAAAACTTCATGAAATAGCGGCAAGAACAGGTCTGTGAACTTCATATTAAAATACAAAATATATGGAAGGTACAAAATCAGAATTTAACAACCATCCTGTAATCACTAGATATGGCAAAAACTCCCAACTAGATGAATTCATATACCTAGGCGAAATTATACAACTAAACGGGATAAATCAGCAAGCAAAGAAAGAATTACGAAATTACAAAAAAATTGTATGGATTAGATACAACAAAAAAATCTATATCCCAAAACGCAAAATTATGACACTACAACACAATTGTCAAACCAGAAGCCCTTTATGCATCAGAAACAAATAAAACACATCAAAAAACAAGAGACGGAAATTCTCAGGAAAATTCTAGAACCTAAATGCGAAAATAGTATTTGGATGAAAGGGAATGCACACGAAATCTATCAAATCAAATAACATACACCATTAGAAAAAGAAGATTAAAATTCTATGGTCACCCGATCAGGATGGATAACAATAGAAAATACTAAATATCGTAGTATCTCTAAAAAATCACAACTGGCTTACAGAAATAAACAATCTTGCAAGACAAAAAAAAAATCAGAAATCTCATAAACAAACACCAATTTGCTGATAAACCTAAAAGACAAGCTACAGGATGGACGGAAGAACACAAAAGAATGCACAGCGAAAGGATGAAGAGATTTTGGGAAGACAAGAAGGAGCTTTGTGCTAAATCAGTTCACACGCGCTCCTTGGTTCGGCATAACGAATCAAAAAATTAAAAAAATAATAATAATACTTCTCCTATCAGACATCTCCCGGTCAGACTTACCTCGTCCAAGCACGTCGTACCTCGTAAATGAATGTGATTGGTCTCCCAAGGGCAATACTAAGTCATCATCGCCTTCCAGCCTTTTCTTCAACGAACTGAGAAACCTTGTTCGTACTGAAAACATGAGGTAAGTCGCCTTGATGTCAAATCTCTTACACCTATATCAGACAACACAATTAAGGCAAATGCACTCTCACGAAGTTTACCGAGAAGCCTTGTCCTCCTTTCCTGCAAAATACTGAGGTGCCATTAAAACCGAGAAACTCCTGGACACAAGCCACCACAAGAGACTGAATCGAAAATAGTCCAACCGCGGACCCCGAAAATAAACCGATACGGTTATATTTAAACCTACACACTAGTAAAAAGAGTCGCTAAAAACAAACGATAATTATTTCCACTGACCGCAGTGACTTTACTTACGTTCGGCTCTCATACGCAATATTCCAACGTTACGTGCGGCTCGCGGGAGAAAAGAAATATTTGTAATATGAAAAGCACTCATGCCGTTGGCAAAAGCCATAACTGTTCGCTGGAAGTGTGTAATTACCTTCCTCGTTTAAAATTTAATTGAATAGTTACAATATGACTAGGATATTTTCTACGGAAGGAATAAATCACGGCAAATAAGATAGAGTTCTTACTGTTTCTCGTACATTATATACTCCCTGACACGTAAGAATGTACACTAAGGGTACAACCTGCGATAATGGTCGCGCAGCTGTGAGCTTGCATCCGGGAGATAGTGAGTTCGAATCCCACTGTCGGCAACCCTGAATAAAGTTTTCCGTGTTTTTCACACCCAACATATGCTGGGGCTGTACCTTAATCAAGGCCACGGCCGCTTCCATTTTGCAGTTGCTCACAATCTTGTAACTTATTTATTACTCTGTACAGAAAAACATCATCAGCAAAAATCTTATCTGATTCCACTTCTTTGAACCTATCATTGATATATATAAGGAAACATAAAGGTCAAATAATACTTTCTTTTCCTGCCGCTTTTTCCCACACCTGTGGGGTCGCGGGTGCGAACTGCATCGCACATGTGGATTTGGCCCTGTTTTTACGGCCGGATGCCCTTCCTGACGCCAACCCTCTATGGAGGGATGTAAGCACTATTGCGTGTTTCTGTAGTGGTTGGTAGTGTAGTGTGTTGTCTGAATATGATGAGGAGAGTGTTGGGACGGACATATACACCCAGTCCCCGAGCCAGAAGAATTAATCAGAAGCGATTAAAATCCCCGACCCGGCCGGGAATCGAACCCGGGACCCTCTGAACCGAAGGCCAGTACGCTGACCATTCAGCCAACGAGTCGGACAAAAGGTCAAATAATACTGCCTTGAGGAAATCCCCCTCTTAATTATTACAGGGACAGATAAAGCTTCGCCTACTCTGAGTTCTATTTTCTAGCCACCCATTTAGTCACTTTTGTCAAGTCCAATTGCACTCATTTTTGTCAGTAGTCCCCCCAATCACATACAGTCCATTTGACCTCCTGAATTTTTTTTTTTTTTTTTGCTATTTGCTTTACGTCGCACCGACACAGATAGGTCTTTTGGCGACGATGGGATAGGAAAGGCCTATGAATGGGAAGGAAGCGGCCGTGGCCTTAATCAAGGTACAACCCCAGCATTTTCCTGCTGCGAAAATAGGAAACCACGGAAAACTATCTTCAAGGCTACCGACAGTGGTGTTCTAACACACACTCTCTCGATTACTGGATACTGGCCGCACTTAAGCGACAGCAGCTATCGAGCTCGGTCCTCCTGAATCCAAGATATCTGCTGCATCTTGTTGGAATCCTACAAGTTGAGCTTCAGTGGAATAACCTTTCCTAAACCCAAACTGCCTTCTATCAAACCAGTTATTAATTTCACAAACATGTCTAATGTTATCAGAATAAATGCTTTCCCAAAGCTTGTCAAGCATGTCAAGCTGACTGGTCTGTGAGTTTCAGCTTTATGTCTTTCACGCTTTCCTCTATACACAGGGCTACTATAACAACTCTATTCATTTGGTGTAGCTCCTTCATGCAACAATAATCAAATAAGTACTTCAGATATGGTACTATACCCCAACTAATTGTCTTTAGTATATCCCGCGAAACCTGATCAATTCCAGCTACTTTTCTAGTTTTCAACTTTTGTATCTTACTGTAGATGTCATTGTTGTTGTAGGTAAATTTTAATACTTCTTTAGCATTAGTCACCTCTTCTATCTCGACATTATCCTTGTAACCAACAATCTTTACATGCTGCTGACTGAATACTTCTGCCTTTAGAAGATCCTCGCATTACACTCCCCTTGTTCATTAATGATTCCTAGAATATCTTTCTTGGAACCTATTTCTTCCTTAAAGTACCTATACATACTCTTCCATTTTTCACTAAAATTTGTATGACCGCCAATTATGCTTACCACCATGTTATCCTTAGCTGACGTCTTTGCTAGATTCATTTTCCTAGTAAGTTCCTTCAACTTCTCCTTACTTCCACAGCCATTTCTAACTCTATTTCTTTCCGACCTGCACTTCCTTCTTAGACTCTTTACTTCTCTGTTATTATGTAGTGGATCTTTACCATTCCTTACCACCTTTAAAGGTACAAACCTATTTTCACTTTCCTCAACAGTTGCTTTAAACGCATCCCAGAGTCTGTTTGCATTTTCATTTACAGTTTTTCACCGATCATAGTTACTTTTTTTAAACTCCCTCATGCCTGTTTTATCAGCCATATGGTACTGCCTAATAGTCCTAATTTTTATACCTTCCTTTCTTTCACATTTATTTTTAACAACCACAAAAACAGCTTAGTGATCACTAATACCATCTATTACTTCGGTTTCTCTATAGAGCTCATCTGGTTTAACCAGCACCACATCCAGAATATTCTTCCCTCTAGTTGGTTCCATCACTTTCTAAATCAGATGTCCTTCCCATATTAATTTATTTGCCATTTGTTGGTCATGCTTCCTGCCGTTCGCATTACCTTCCCAATAAATTGAGATCACCCACTACAATCACGTTCCTTTCCTTATCGTTTCCCACATAGCTGATTATCTTATCAAATAATTCTGAATCAGCGTCAGCGCTACCCTTTCCCGGTCTGTACACTCCAGAGACATCAAGTTGCCTATTATTTTTAGAGATGAACCTTACACTTAGAATTTCATGTTTGTCATCTTAAACTTTTTCGTAGCTTAACAAATTCTTCTTTCACCAGAATTAATGCTCCCCCTCCTACCATTCCTATCCTATCTCTGCGATACACACTCCAGGTCCGTGAGATAATTTCTGCATCCATTGTATCATTTCTCAGTCATGATTCAACTCCTATTACAATATCTGGTAAGTATATAGCTATTAAATTACTTAATTCTATTCCTTTATGTATCACTTCTAAGACCGTTCTTATACAGTCAACATTTTAACGTCATTTTTTTACTTATTTGCCGGCCTCGCGGTGTAAGGGTAGCGGAAGACCCGGGTTCGATTTTCGGCCAGGGCAGGTATTTTTACCTGGTTCGAAGTCCACTCAGCCAACGTGATTACAATTGAGGAGCTATCTGACTGTGAGATGGCGGCCCCGATCTAGAAAATCAAGAATAACGGCCGAGAGGATTCGTACTGCTGACCTCACGACACCTCACAATCCGCATGCCTTCGGTCTGAACAGTGGTTGCTTGGGAGGCCAAGGCGTTTCGGGGCTGTTGTGCCATGGTTTTTTAAAAACTTATTTTACAGCATTTTCCATAAATTTAAGAGCATTTCATTGATCATAATTAGTGACTTTCTTAGGGCATCAACTACTTATTATACTCACTGCAACTCTTTCAAGCTCCTAGATACTGTATTAATGCCTGTTGCCATTTCTTGATGGATGCAGTATTTTTGTATCCATCTCTTGGCACAGGCCAGAGTAAAGTGTAGCTTCCACCGAAGTCCCAGTCTCATCCATGGCTGTGACAATATGGAAGGTGCTGGGGTATGAGTGGTGCTGAGTAATGACATTTGGAGCACAAATAGTGTCCGAGTGTTCTGAAAGGTGTTGCTCATAGGCTCAGTCGTGCTGCAGTGGCACCTTCTGGTTCAGTGAGGAAAGCAATGGCAAACTACCTCACTCCTCATCTTGCCTAGTACGCCTCATTTGGGCTCTGCCATTGGGTTTTGTGGTTTTCCTATAACTGCATAACCTTTGAAGGTGCTATCTGAGGATCCAACCAGCCTCTGGGCTGATGACCTAACAGAGATACTGTATTAGATGGTAGGCTTTCAGCTCAATCTGCCATGCTTGATTAACATACATAAGAAATAAATAAGGTAACTGAATGCAAAAGACATGTTAAAACAGTCTGCTCAAATATGAGTAATCTCAAAAGGGAAAGCCATGAGGCGAGGTTTAAATGATACAAGGAGAGAACGTTTAGCCAACCGCACGAGCACGGGAGGCCGCCTTCTGTTACCCAGCTGCGATAAGCATGACCTTGGCAATGATGAAACAGTTAGTAGTTCCTTCAGACTGTATAAACAGAATGACACCAAGCTTCTTTGAACTGTTCTTTAAATAGTGGAGTGCATTTCCTGCAGAAAACAGACGTTCAACTTGGCTACACCGCTGGACGTATTTCGTTTGGTCTATCACAATGAAGAGGCAGAGAAATAACATCAGCTAACACAATGGAACATTTCGTACACAATACTTACATTCTTAGGAAACATCTCATCATAGCCTGCACTGACATGATGGAGAAGTATTAGAAAACTTGAAATAAGGAAAAAAGGTGAGTTGTATTGTATTGTTAAGCAATGCAAATTACTCCACCACATCGGAGTGAGTACCTCGAACGTTTGCCCATATGGCTATTACGCTGATGCGGATCTGAATCATAGTATTTTCTTGTTCCAGGTGTGAGAAACACCGAACAAAGTTACTCGCACCGCTTCGGTCACAACGTAACCCATTCCCCACAAATGTCAACATCAAGACCACGATAATTAAATCTACAGAGCACTGATCCAGTTTCTACAAAACACCAATATAGCTATATAAACCATGACGCAGAAGCCACCAACTGAAATAGTTAATAATCTCCTAACTGTTACTCCCCATTAACCACCATCTTTCTACCATGGCCTTTCCACCCTGTAGTAGTGCCATGACTGGCCTCATGGCGAGAAGACATAGCATCATCGCTATCCTTATCACTACCAGCTGGTCAAATGGTGTATAACCAAAGGCCATTGTTGTAAAGCAAATCTATCGCGATCGTCCGACCTCATTAGGGAAGACAACATTCGACGGCAATTTCTCATCATACCTACGGATATACCGTACAGTGCTGTTCACAACCTTGTCCCTCGACTACAGGTATTATTGAGTGACTGCAGACATGTTGAGCGTGTGTTATAAAGAACATCGTCTTTGATAAATCTCGATTGTTATGCGAATTATTGCTAGTGTATCCTATGAAGTGCCATCTATTGGTCATTTTGCGTACTTTATTTTGGTGTCAATAAAACACCATGTCATGCCAATCATGTGTGTCAATTAAGTATTACCTCTCACCGAGCTCGGTAGCTGCAGTCGCTTAAGTGCGGCCAGTATCCAGTATTCGGGAGATAGTGGGTTCGAACCCCACTGTCGGCAGCTCTGAATATAGTTTTCCGTGGTTTCCCATTTTCACATCAGGCAAATTCACGGGCTGTACATTAATTAAGGCCACGGAAGCTTCCTTCCCGCTCCTAGCCCTTTCCTATCCAATCGTCCCCATAAGACCTATCTGTGACGGTGCGACGTAAAGCAGCTTGCAAAAAAAATATATTACCTCTCTGCTTCCAATATTCCGCGAAGTATTGCCTCGCCAAATGTTAACAGCTTTTTCGGTCACCCGGCACCTGTAACCATTATTATTATTATTATTATTATTATTATTATTATTATTATTATTATTATTATTATTATTATTATTATTATTATTATTATTATTATTATTATTATTATTATTATTATTATTATTATTTCAGCAATAAGTCTTACTGCAGTCATACCAGTTTTGTAATTCAGATTATAGTGTATCCCAGTTTTTATTAATCACACCAGGACACCTTGATATATTTATTATTATTCAATATTATTTTCTTGCTTATATAGAAGCTGGTAAGGAAAGCAATGGGAAACTACCTCACTCCTAATTACCTTAGTACGCCTCTTCAGTAACGCCCAGACAATTTAAGAAAGCTGTTGGTGGAGCTGTGGAGGATCAAACCAGCCTTCGGACTGAATACCCAACATACAACACACATACAAGCTGAACATATTATACTTGACTTGGCTCACCTTGAGGCGCAGTCATCTATGATCACTATCACTTCTGGAGTGGTGAAAGGACTTGGCAGAGATACAATCGCAACAATTTAGATGCATCTGTTAAGATTTCCAGACCGGAAAGTGTCCTTTTAATATGACTCTTCTAGAAGCGTGTACAGGTGTCGAGGATAAGAAAACGTCAATCTTGAGGCTTGAAACAACACACTGTCTCATCAGCAGCTTAGAGCGATTTCCGACAAAAGAGTAGCGTTACAAAAATATTGCAAAGTTTGGGCTGGGAAGACTTGGGAAAAAGGAGACGAGTGGTATGTTCCGAGCTGTCAGTGGAGAGATGGTATGGGAGGACATCAGTAGACGAATAAGTTTGAGAGGTGTCTTTAAAAGTAGGAAAGATCACAATATGAAGATAAAGTTGGAATTCAAGAGGACAAATTGGAGCAAATATTCGTTTATAGGAAGGGGGGTTAGGGATTGGAATAACCAAGGGACATGTTCAATAAATTTCCAATGTCATTGAAATCATTTAAGAAGAGGCTAGGAAAACAACAGATAGAAAATCTGCCATCTGAGCGACTGCCCTAAATGCAGATCAGTAGTGACTGATGGAGTTCTCATTAAATAACGTTCACAATATTAACCGTCAGGATCAAAATATTAAATTTGTCTTCTATCGTCAAACTTATTATTATTATTATTATTATTATTATTATTATTATTATTATTATTATTATTATTATTATTATTATTATTATTATTATTAAGAAATACATTGCAATTAGGAAACATGCCGGTGGCAATGATTACTTACAGCAATGTGATAATAAAGTAACGTTAAAACATATCTATCCAACAACAACAACAACAACAACAACGAGTACACCAAGCAATTCCATGGAAAGAAAGAATTACAAGAAATACTAGAAGTTTAACATTCTAACTCTAGCATCATCAAATACAAATTCCCAACCAACCGAAGTATTTCCACTGCTTAACTCTACGGCTTACAATTCTATAAGTTGAGCTTACTACTAGCTTAACATTACAACACCGTCATATACAAATTCACACGTACCTAAAATATTTCAACCGGGCGAGTTGGCCGTGCGGTTACAGGCGTGCGGCTGTGAGCTTGCATCCGAGAGATAGCGAGTTCGAATGCCACTGTCGGCTGCCCTGAAGATGATTTTCCGTGGTTTCCCATTTTCACACCAGGCAAATGCTGAGGCTGTACCTTAATTAAGGCCACGGCCACTTCCTTCCCCACTCTTAGGCCTTTCCTATCCCATCGTCGCCATAAGACCTATCTGTGTCGGTGCGACGTAAAGCCACTAGCAAAAAAAAAAATCAAAATTTATTTGACTAATTTGTGTAGGAAATGAAGTTGGGTGTGCTAAGAAAGCAAAAATAACGAAAAATATTATTTGTTATCGAATCAGTATTGTACCTGAAATAATACAGGAAATAGCTATTATTTTTTAAATAGGAAATCATAATCTTCTTCTCCTTCTTATTCTTCTTCTTCCTTCCAATTCATTGCGATGAATACTTGATGGATCTGGTTCCGTTTTACAGCCTGGTGTCCTGCCCCCAAACTTACATGGAGGGACGTGTTCACAAAGCGCATGGATGGTAGTGTGTTATGTTAAGTGTAAATGAAGAGTAGTGTATTAAGACGAACACATACATACAGTCCCGAACCAGAGGAAATAATGATATGCAATTAAATTCCTTGGCCTGGTCAGGAACTGAACCCGGGTATCTCTGAACCGATGGCTAGTAAGCTGATCACTTAGATAAGGAGCCTGATATACATACACAGGAAGTATCCGCTACAATAATACCGACACACAAGACTTCCACATTTCATATAGGCCTACAAAACCGGTAAACATGGAAGAATGTGAAAGATTAAGACTACACTCATTCTTGACGTCTAGAGCAGAGTAGGGCAATACATATGGACCGAAGTGGTGGTGGTGGTCATTGTTTTAAGAGCGAGTAAAACTAGGCAACCATCCTCTATCTATATATATAAAACTAGCTGATGTACCCGTGCTTCGCTACGGGATTCTCAGAAAGACTGACTTGGTGGTTTTCCTAACTGAATTCAACATAGGTCATTACAAAAACGTCAGTAGGAGTGTAGCAATTGAAAGCAATGTTATCATATAACATACTCGATCAAATGAAAAAACCGCACACTTTCAACGAACAGTACTACGGTGCCGATCTAAGAGTCCAAAGTTCCAGAGCTGGAATAACCAGGTCGCAGACTGCCGTGAACACTTCTCTGTCATTATTCCGTTAAATATACACACTACTCATTCCAATCAGTGCCTCAGAGTAGGGATTGAATAGCTCGAATACTATGATAAACCAGTGTGTTACGTACCAGATATATCAGAAAATGTGTGAACCAGAGGAATGGCATGCTAAAGAAGAAAGTTATCTTCCTCCCCAGTTACTTCCCGCCAATTTACAGGCAGGCTGTTACAGTCGGTACGACCAGGCGAGTTGCCCGTGAGATTAGGAGCGCGCCGCTGTGAGCTTGCATCCGGGAGATAGTGGATTCGAACCCCACTGCCGGCAACCCTGAAGATGGTATTCCGTGGTTTCCCATTTTCACACCAGTCACACCAAGCTGTGCCTTAAAGCAAAGGCCGCTTCCTTCACACCACTATTCATTTCCTATCCCATCGTCGCCATAAGACCTACCTGTGTCGGTGCGACGTCAAGCAAATTAAAAAACCTCGGTACGCTGCAGTAATCCTATCTTTCGGGAATGAGAGGAAACAAAAGACAAAAAGCACATCACAACAAACAATGGTCAATGTAATGTTATTGTTGATAAAGTTTATGAGCTTTCTATATTGCAGGCCTTCACATTAGTTCTCTTTCGACTCTGTGATATTAGGGTGTCTTACAAAATTATTTATATCGTAGACTGTAGTTACTTATTCTCAGACTTTACATACCGATTTTCACTAAATTCCGATTACCCATTTTCTCGTGACTCGGCGCTGATATGGACTTAGTAACTAAAATTCAAATTTACGAATATCTCTGATTATATGCGGTACGGTAACAATGTATAACACATAAGTGATCGGAAAATTAATAATTTCTTACATAACTACTACTAACTTACGACATAACTAAAGTTATGTTAGTTATGTAGTATTTATCGATACGACCACTAATAACATAAATAACTTATTTGAGAATTACATTTCAGGCCTTCCCCTAAACTACCATTTCACTCAACGGAATAAAATAATTTGTAGCCTAGATTGCAGTGGTTCATCACCCGACATTACATACCGATTTTCATTAAATTCTCTTCAACCGTTTTCTATTGATGCTTGTACAGACAGACAGACAGACAGACAGACAGACAGACAGACAGACAGACAGACAGACAGACAGACAGACAGACAGACAGACAGACAGACAGACAGACAGACAGACAGACATTACGGAAAAGTAAAAAAATGCATTTCCTTGTTACTGTGGACATGACAGATACAGAAATATCATTCATTTCAAATTCTGAGCAATGCACGGGCAAAACACTTATTTTATATATAGATTACATTTCAGGCCTTCCCCTAAACTACCATTTCACTCAGTGCGAATAACATTATTGATAGCCCAGATTATAGCGACCTATTCCCCGACTTTGCATACCAATTTTCGTGAAGATACGACCACTAATAAAATAAATATTTGACAGTAAAATTTTAGGCCTTCCCCTAAACTACCATTTTTCTCAGCGTGTATAGCCTATATTGTAGCGAATTATTTCCCATCTTTGTCTAGCGATTTTCATTAAGACACGGCCACTAATAACATAAATATTTGAGAATAAAATTTCAGGCCTTCCCCTAAACTACCATTTCACTCAGCGTGATTAAAATAATTTATAGCCTAGATTGTAGCGGTTCATCACCCCACTTTACATTCCGATTTTCATTAAATTCTCTTCAGCCGTTTTCTCGTGATGCGTGTACATACATACATACATACATACATACATACATACATACATACATACATACATACATACATACATACATACAGACAGACAGACAGACAGACAGAAATTACGGAAAAGTAAAAAATGCATTTTCTTGTTACTGTGGACATGACCGATACAGAAATACCATTCTTTTCAAATTCTAAGCAATGTACAGACAAAACTCTTATTTTGTATATATAGATAAGAGTTTTGTCTGTACATAGCTCAGAATTTAAAAATAATTGTATTTCTGTATCGCTCGTGTCCACAGTAACAAGGAAATGCACTATTTAATTTCTCGTAATTTCTGCCTGTCTTTATGTATGTAGCCTATGTATGTATGTATGTATGTATGTATGTATGTATGTATGCATGTATGTATGTATGTATGTATGTATGTATGTATGTATGTATGTACGCGCATCACGAGAAAACGGCTTAAGATAATTTAATGAAAATCGGTATGTAAAGTCAGGAAATAAGTCGCTACAATCTAGGCCATAAAAGATTTTATTCACGCTGAGTGAAATGGTAGTTTAGGGGAAGGCCTAAAATGTAATTCTCAAATATTTATTTTATGAATGGTTCTATCGATAAATACTACATACCGTAACTAAAGTTATACAGAATTAAATTTCCGATCATTTATGTGTGATACATTTTTACCGTACCCGCAAAGTTAACAGAGATATTGATGAATTTGGATTTTTCCTGCCAAGTCTGTATCAGCGCCGAGTCACGAGAAAATGGGTACAATGATGTTAATGAAAATCGGTATTTGAAGTCGGGGAATAAGGAGCTACATTCTACGCTTTAAATATATATTTTAAGACGCCCCCATATCACAGAGTCGGAAGAAAACTAAATGTGAAGGCCTACAATATAGAAAGCTCATAACGTTGATCAACAATACATTGACCATTGCTTCTTGTGATGTGCTTTGTGTCTTCTGCTGCCACTCATCTCTGATGGATGGGATTACTGCTACATACCAAGTATAACAGCCTGCCTGAATATTGGCGGGTAGTATCTAGGGTGTTAGATCTCTCTCTTCTTTAGCATGCCATACCTCCGGTTCATAAATTTTCTGATACTACTGGTACGTAACACACTGGTTCATCATAGTATTCCAGCTATTTAATCCCTACTCTGAGGCACCGATTAGAATGAGCAGTGTGCACATTTAGCGGAATAATGGCAGATGATGTTCGCGGCTGTCTGCAGTCTGGTCATTCCAGCAAAGTTTGGACTGTTAGATCGGCAGCGTAGTTCGTTAAAAGTGAGAAAATGGACGGTTTGTTATTTGACCGAGTATGTTATGATAACACGGATGGGTACCTAATATCGTCGGGGTCGGAAAAGAACAAGAGTTGATGAAGGGAGGTCGGAAAGGATAGATGAAAGTGAGGAGCCTGGAACAAGTTGAAGCAATGTGGACTCAGCTAAGGGTCCCATCGTAACCAACCCAAGCTCCAAAGTTAAGAGCCCGAATATGACTCACTGAGAGAATCTGGTAATTATGGAATTTCGATTAGTACTCACTTGGATAGCCCTGTCAGATGACGAGAATTCGATTCATCTGAAAAACGAACAAACAAATAAAATGAGCCTATTTCCAAGTTAATGTATGCGTAATTCCAGCGAGATAGAAGTCAAATGTGGACAACAAATCCAGAATTTCTACGGATACTCTCCAACTGTACATACTTCTACCAAAATATTGGTTTAGCGAGGCCGAGATTTAAAAAAAAAATGTTCATACCATTTATTGACCCTCCGTTTTTTTTGCCGATAACTACGTTCTTCTAAAGTTCAGACCTCTCCCTCCTGTGATAAAAGAGGAAATATTTATCTTGATCAAAAATTAAGTTTCCATACGGATGAACCCGAGTCACACTATGACGAGGCAATGGTACTCTCAAATAAATTCAGGTAGCTCAATAATGCTCGTCGTATTTGCCCTTAAAACAACTACCACCACCGCCTCATCACAATGTTAAAATACTCTTCAATTGTACATACTTCCACCAAAATATATTTCGAAAGATGAACACTCACATGTTCACTCGCATATTTTGAGAATGAAGTGCTTTAGATTCAACTCAACGAGGTCTAATTTTAAACCCAGAAGAGAAAAAGCCCTCTTGAAAATTGTAAGGAATTTCATTTGTTGGTATTCAGTCCAATGATGTGAGCTCACAGGCTTGTTGCTTGTTTTATTGCAGGCACGAGATCCAAACCATGAACAGACAGGCGTCAAGCGGCCACTCTACGAGGAGAAAATAATCACCTCTTCATTGACGAACCGTTGCCAGAATAGCACCAGTGAGAGGCACTTCCAAAAAAAAAAGAAAAAAACAACTCTGTAAGTACTCAGTGCAGACACGGTAATGCTAATGAGAAAAAGTCAACTACGTAATAAATGCATTTCAATCGCAGGGGTAGAGTTAGGTTACTTGAAGCATTCATCAATATTTATAACAATAAGTTAGTTATGAATGAGAGTGCCGCCTCTGTGGTGTAGTGGTTAGCGTGATTAGCTGCCACCCCCGGAGGTCCGGGTTCGATTCCCGGCTCTGCCACGAAATTTGAAAAGTGGTACGAGGGCTGGAACGGGGTCCACTCAGCCTCGGGTGGTCAACTGAGTAGAGGTGGGTTCGATTCCCACCTCAGCCATCCTGGAAGTGGCTTTCCGTGGTTTCCCACTTCTCCTCCAGGCGAATGCCGGGATGGTACCTAACTTACGGCCACGGCCGCTTCCTTCCCTCTTCCTTGCCTATCCCTTCCAATCTTCCCATCCCTCCACAAGGCCCCTGTTCAGCATAGCAGGTGAGGCCGCCTGGGCGAGGTACTGGTCATACTCCCCAGTTGTATCCCCTGACCAAGAGTCTGAAGCTCCGGAACACTGTCCTTGGGGCGGTAGAGGTGGGATCCCTCGCTAAGTCCGAGGGAAAAACCGAACCTGGAGGGTAAACAGATGATGAATGATGATGATGAATGAGAGTTGGTTTGACAGAAATCTTCATTTTTTACAGCGAGTTGATTGAGCGGTACGAGCTGTTGTAAAATTATTTATAGCGTAGACTGTAGGTCCTTATTCTCCGACTTTACGTACAGATTTTCATTAAATTCTGTTTACCTACTTCCTCGTGACTCGGCGCTGATATGGACTTGGTAACAAAAATCCAAATTCATGAATATCTTTGTGATCATAGCCGGTACGGTAACAATGTATAAGACATAAATGATCGGAAATTGAATACTATATATCTTCAGTTGTGTAGTATTTATCGATACGACCACTAATAACATAAATATTTGAGAATTAAATTTTAGGCCTTCCCCTAAATTACCATTTCACTCAGCGCGAATAAAATTATTTATGGTCTAGATTATAGCGACCGGGCGAGTTGGCCGTGCGGTTAGGAGCGAGCAACTGTGAGCACCCATCTGGGAGATAGTGGGTTCGAATCCCACTATCGGCAATCCTGAAGATAGTTTTCCGTGGTTTCCCATTTTCACACCAGGCAAATGCTGTACCTTAATTAAGGCCATGGCCGCTTCCTTCCCATTCCTAGGCCTTTCCTGTCCCATCGTCGCCCTTAAGACCTATCTGTGTAGGTGCGACGTAAAAAACAACAAAATAGCAGATTATAGCGACTTATTCCCCGACTTTGCATACCGATTTTCATTAAATTCTCTTCAGCCGTTTTCTCGTGATGCGTATACATACATACATACATACATACATACATACATACATACATACATACATACATACATACATAAAGGATTTACGGAAAATTAAAAAGTGCATTTTCTTTTTACTGTGGACATGACTGATACATAAATGCCATCCTTTTAAAATTCTGAGCAATGCACAGACAAAACTCTTATATATATAGTGTCGAATCCATACAACAGATTTTTAGTATCAGGAGACAAACCACGTGGGAGTAATACACCCCAGGAACCCTTAGAGTCAGGGGGCGAGGGGGCTGATATATAAAAATCATCGAAAGTAGTGTCGAATCCATACTTTTCGGGCTCGCTGAAATTAATAGTGACACTCCGGAATTTTTTAACGTCCAAGTTCAGCCCTCTTCGGGGTGGGGGCGATGGGGGGTTATATATAAAAATAATAGAAAATAGTGTCGAGTCCATAATTTTCTGGGTCGCTGCGATAATTGCGTGGGGGTAATACGCCCCAGGAACCTTTAGGGTCAGGCGGGGCGAGGAGGCTGAGATATAAAATTCATCGAAAGTAGTGTCAAATCCATACTTTTCGAGGTCGCTGAGATGAATACTGACACACCCGATTTTAAAAAAATTAATGTTTAGCCCCATTTAGGGTGAGGGAGGGGGTAGTGAGATATAAAAATAATCGAATATACTGCCGAGTCCATAGTTTTCCGGGTCGTTGAGATGAATAGTAACATTCCGGATTTTTAAGTCCAACTTCAGCCCCCTCTGGCATAGGGGTGAGAAGGTTACAAAATAAATTGTCAAAAATGACCGAGATAGTGGACGTGTGTATGTTCCAGTGTGACTTTCAAGTATGACTTACTACCTGGAAAACATACTTGGGGAGTAAGACGCCCCTAGAACCACTAGGGAAGCGGGTGAAATATAATCTGTATTAATGAATGGAAGTCAATTTGGAACGATCTATATATACTGTACTATATATATACATATATATAAATTAAGGCATTAAGATGAAAACAGACGTGATTTAATGAGACCATTCTAGGCATCTTTGAAACTTAAAACTTGGTACCAGACAAGCTGATGACTTCAGGATCCCTAGAAAAATCTAAAATTCTCAGAGGGGGATACGCTGGGAGTTTCAAATCTGCATAAGAACACAGTCGGTGATATTTATCCAAAACGATAACTTATAGGTTTCATGGGCTTAAAAGTTTCCTGAAAGTCCTAATTTTTAACCCTCTCCCCCATTAGAAGATGGCGGCACAATCTCCCAGACAAGTTAGAAAATTGAAATTTGGCAAAATTATAGCTTTTCTGTACGTTAAATTTGGCTGTATTTCTGGATTTATCTAAATTTTCCACTTTGTACACGTAGGCTATAATTGATGGTTTGATTCACTTATGGGAAAGACGGGATCATCAACTTCTATACGAATATTGGCCCATCCAGTACCCATATGTGGGCCAAATTCTATGTTTGAAGCTGTCTGAAAAGTAATTCACTGTGTGAAAATCTTACACAAAATTTCACCCTATTCAACGTTTCTGCTCAATCATACCTTTAAAATAGATGAGATACGAGGAAATATCATAGGGCCAGCCATTTAGATTGCTAAATGAGGCCAGAGGTGTCTTACCGTACAATCTGCTTTTCGATATCATGCACCGTTTAGCAGCAGATATTCTCTGAATGTAGGTGAACATGCAAACACTTCCGTATGTCGATCTACGTTTATTGACTGAAGTCGATTTGTAGCGATCTAGAAGGGGGTGTGTCTGACATTGTAATTAATACTTTACAAATCAATAGTGACTGTCAGCTGGAGGACGTCTGCTGTTGTAATCAGTACTCCCCACATCGACTTTAACTGGCAGTAGGAATGGGGACCTCCAACGCCTGTGTACAATTGTAATGTATAATTCCCTTCTCGATTTGGCTAGCAGACAGCAAGGGAGCGTGCATTTTTCAAAACTCTTTTAGTTGATTTTCTTTATCGTTAGGAATAGGTGCCCCCTTGCAAGGGTGCCACCGATTATAAAAATAATTACCCATCAAAATGTGACTAACGTTACGCATAGTGAATTGCGGTAGACAACTGGACCTGTCATTATCATCACAACTCCTCAACTCGCACTTTACATTGGAAATAACGTCTGCGGACCTTCCTATGCTGTTTCGCGGATAACGTCAAGAGACATGCAGTTTAAATAATCTTATTCACTTCATGTACAGTAATTAACTTCGATATCCGTATACAATGTAGAATACCGTAGGGAAGCACGGGTACATTTGCTAGCATATATATATACAGAGATTGGCTTCGGTAAGAGAACCTCCATTATTGATACTGACATTAGGTTAGTTTATGTCTCGTGATTTCAATATGTAACTAGTCAAGTTGGCAGCAGTGATGAGCCATTAAGGAAAAAGGAGACTATGGTGGCGATATTTGCCCTTTGGCGTATAGCTTTTCGTGACGAGTATTCTAGTGTAGTAATAGTCAAATAATTATAAGAGGAAAATGTAATCCATGTGTTAAAATTTAATGAATTACAATATATAAGAGTGCTCTCTCCTCAGTTTCAGGCGTATCTGTGACACAAAAATATCTGTAACTTTTATCTGTGATTCACTCAAAGGGAGCACCAGAATATGATTATCGTTACGGGTCACGGTAGAGATGAGCTTAAATGATATTTCAGATTATCGGTGACAGGCGTATCTGTGACACAAAAATATCTGTGACTTTTATCTGTGATTTAGTCACAAGAAGCACCCGAATATGATTATCGTCACGGGTCACGGCTAGAGATGAGCTTAAATGATATTTCAGATTATCGGTGACAGGCGTATCTGTGACACAAAAATATCTGACTTTTATCTGTGATTTAGTCACAGGAAGCATGAGAATATGATTATCGTCACGGGTCACGGACATTAGAAATGAGCTTAAAAGATATTTCAGAATATCGGTGACAGGCGTATCTGTGACACAAAAATATCTGTGACTTTTATCTGTGATTCAGTCACAAGAAGCACGAGCATTTGATTATCGTCACGGGTCACGGATGGGAGTAATCTATTCTATTCTATTTGATTGTATTACATCGAAAGTATTGAAACTGATAGATCTTTTCACATAATACAATGGGTCCGGTACCTGGCACCAGACCACCGACAATCACAGGTTTATGACGGATTTCCTCTCGCGATAACTACGGACGTATCGAGCGGTTCTCATTTGGAACCTTGGTTCCATCCTTCCAGTACCTGCGGGCAGGAGTCAGTCAGGCTTAGGTCAGATTTACGCCTTTATGGTCTCAAGGTTCTTTATATATCACAACTTTCCCATAACAATGTCAAGACTCGCCTAACCACAAGCAAAAATAAGAGTATACCTGAGTGAAAATCAATAAATTTCATTATTTAGAAATTATCAGCAAAATTATCCGCTTTGCCACACAGTTTGCATGTGCCAGGACACAAACTTCGCGGATATCCATATCCGTAGAAGGCTTTCACTTTAACTACTATGGGCCGATTGCAGAAACGATGACTAGTTTTAAGTCTTAGACATCGTCTACCCAAACAACGTCTAAATCATTCACGATCTTCCATTGCATAAACAATGTTCAGTCGATGTTTAACTAGACATCCCTTCAAGTTTCAATTTTGGTTTGAAAATGGAGACAGAAGTATCTTTCATGCAACTCTTTGCTTGTCGCAACCAATGAAATTCGTCGGTGCGCGCGCCGAACGCCAGTCAGCTGTTTGTCTTCCTACACATTACTCAAATATGGCTGAGCATGACTTGCCCGCAGATAGGAGTATCGCTTTCGGTGCAAATTAAATCTCATAATAATATCGACACTAAAGCGACACGCCACCGTACGGAGAAGTGTAGCTTTCATTATAGCGTTGTTACAATGAGTGTAATTTACTCACAAATACAGTAGCTTCGACGAAAAGAAGATGAAGCAATAGTAATGTGTAACCGAGTGTGTTGTACGGGCCATATAGATGTAGCTTGCATTCTGGAGATCGTAGATTCGAAACGCATCATCGGCAGCCGTGAAGACTGTTTTCCGTAGTTTCCCTATTTTTACACCAGGCAAATACTAGGGCTGTTATAATGGCCACGGCTCTTCTTCCCCAGTCCTCTTTAAACGATAATCACCACCACTTGTCTTTTCCTATCTGACAGTTGCCGAAAACCTATGCGATTATATATACAAAAATCCCATACAACCTACTTTTTAGTTTTCACTATTACCGGTATGTGTGATTACTTGGCAGTAAATATAAGTGAATCTCTCCCGGTTGATGTATGTGACAGCCCTCAGACGATCGGGACACGTAATTCTGATATGTATGTAGTCGAAGTGACCTATAATTCCATGGAAATTACCCCATGTATATAATAAAATATATCAATTGCCAAGAATTGTATTCAAGTTGACAGTTACCGGACTGTCACTTTGTCAGTCTCAAGAAACAAGTCTCTCGTAAAGCGAAACCTTATTTTATGATTATCTCCCCGTGCATGTTAAACGAATTGCTGCGATTTAGCAGCGGGCGACCCACAGCGAGGCGGTCGGACTAACCTTTCTTCCCGAAATCGTCTCAACATGATAATACAAATTACATATTTCACGGTACATAACCTCTGACTGTGATTAACTCCTGTCATTTGAGGTTAAACAGTGCTCTCGGCAGTGTTTAAACATGACCGGTTGAACATCGGTTTTAGACAGTGTCTAAGTGATAAATAAGGTATCTGCAATGCGGCAGCCATACTTAAGCATTGTTTAACCGTAGACATCGTCTAAATGCTGTTTCTGCAATCGGCCCTATAGGTCTTAGGGGACACCATCACGCGTGAATATGACCTTGAAATGGGTTCTTTACTGTAACAGGTGAGACAGTGATACAACCATGAGACATAAGCTCACCCAAAAAAAAAAAGGGTCACCCTAGCGCTCACGCACAGATGGATCGTTAAGCCTGTACAGATGGCGCATGTGCACTGCCTCTACGTAGGCATAAGGCAGTAGCGATCAGTGAGACATTGATGTTCCATGCGGAAAGTGTACGTCAACATGGCTAGATGTAAGGATGTGACAGAGTGATAAAAAGGGGCAATCGTGTTTGGCCGTGCCCATGGCTATACGTTGGTGAAGTTGCTGGATTTGTTGGTGTTTCACAGCGGACTGTTCAACATGTCTACAAACAATGGTGTATAATTCGGCGTCAGAATACTGTTGTCGGAAAATGATCCTGACTGTGATGGACCGGAGACGCGTATCACGGCTTGTGATTCAAAATCGCTTCGAAACCCGACAGGAATTCCTGCAGTCAGTGAATTAAGGTCCATCCCAATCTTCTCGCAAGAGGACATTGTTCATACAGGCACATAAAGTTGCAAGTCTTCAATGGGCTAGAAATTATCGAACGTGGACAATAGCTGACTGGTGGAACGTAATGTGGTCTGACGAATCACGTTTCAGCCTGTATTCCAATGATGCACGTCGCAGTGCACCGAGGCCAAATGAAGCATTTCATCCTGGATGCGTGAAAGATCAGATCCAAGCCGAAGGTGGGTCTGTGATGTTTTGGGGGTGTTTTTCGTATAATGGATTGGGCCCGCTCACTGAGGTGACCACTAATATGAACCACTATGTTTATTTAAACATTGTTGATGATCAGGTGTTGCCTTTCACTCAACATCTGCATGAGGAGTAAGCTATTGATACCCGATTTTTGAAGATGACAACAGTAAAGTTCATCGGGCTTGATGCATATGTGACTGGTTTTAATAATACTCCACCACCCTATTACATCTCGATTGGCCTGCAAAATCACCTGACTTGAACCTCATTGAGAATTTGTGGGCAGTGTTGCCAACTTATATTTACACGATCCGCTAAATACTACTAAAAATCCGCTAAAATTCCGCCAAGAAATCCGATCTCAAATAATAAGCAATAAAAACGAGCAATAGTAATAACAGTACGCCTCTGTGGTGTAGTGGTTAGTGTGATTAGCTGCCACCCCCGGAGGCCCGGGTTCGATTACCGGCTCTGCCACGAAATTTGAAAAGTGGTACGAGGGCTGGAACGGGGTCCACTCAGCCTCGGGAGATCATCTGAGTAGAGGTGGGTTCGATTCCCACCTCAGCCATCCTGGAAGTGTTTTTCCGTGGTTTCCCACTTCTACTCCAGGCAAATGCCAGGATGGTACCTAACTTAAGGCCACGGCCGATTCCTTCCCTCTTCCTTGTCTATCCCTTCCAATATTCCCATCCCCCACCAAGGCCCCTGTTCAGCATAGCAGGTGAGGCCTCCTGAGCGAGGTACTGATCATCCTCCCCAGTTGTATCCCCCAACCCAGAGTCTGAAGCTCCAGGACACTGTCCTTGAGGCGGTAGAGGTTGGATTCCTCGCTGAGTCCGAGGGAAAACCAACCCTTGAGGGTAAGCAGATTAAGAAAGAAAGAAAGAATAATAATAATAATACTAATAGTAATAGAAGTAAATGTCTGCACTCATCTGATATGTGAGTTTCACTGGGATTAACTCCCTGCTTGCGAGCCGGCGAGCTAAAACTTGTAGGCGTTTTACTGCCGGGTGCGAACTAGGTGAATCCCCTACCTCGAGGGCCACACACAGAAGTAGCCAGTTCATTAAATGGTCTTCCTTCATAGCATAATAATATAAATGCTACTCTCTCACAGTTTCAGTATCTGTCGTCATTCGTCAACTAAGAGATAAGTAACTTTTCCCCACGCGTTACAGATTTATGATAACATGATCTCATAACATCAAATCCAAATAACATGTTTTCCTCATGTGACTGCTAGCTCCTGACAAGAAATACGCAATAGCTCGGAGACAGACTGGAGTAAAAAAATTTTTAAAACGTAAAATGGATAAAACACTAAATTCCGCTATAATAGATCTAGAATTCCGCCAATAAATCCGCTGTCCGCTAAATGATATATTTCTCCGCTGACAGTCTTCTAATTCCGCCAAATTTAGCGGAAAATCCGCTAAGTTGGCAACACTGTTTGTAGGACACGTGGGAGAGCTTCGCCGCAATTTGGTGGAAATCTTGAACGAGTGTCTTAATCTGGATGCGACGTACCTTGACAACCTTGTGGACATACTCACAGAATCCAGGCGGTTATCAAGTCCAGAGGCGGAGTTACGCGGTGTTAAATGCTGCTTGTAACAATTTCTCCAGGGGTGCCTAGACTTTTGTCCGGTGAGTTTACAGCGTTATAAGGAAACTAGGTGCAAACCGTGGCCAATGCATCAACGTGACGGTAAATTTACTGGTCTTGCATATAAACACTCTTAAATGGCAACCGTGAGTGTGTCACTGTACACTGCTGACGACTATTATTTACTTCACTACACAGATAATTGAAATATGCATTGTATTCAGTGGCACATGAAACGCTAAACCAGGGCCTCTCAAACTCCCAAAATCTCACGCGAGCAGACAGCGGCGCAGAGTTCCTGTGCACAGTGCATCGGTCTCGCTCGGCTCGGAGCAACGCTTCGTCTCTGGGCTACTCGTTTAAGCTCGGCTCAACTCGGCTCGGATTTGGAGCGCTACGGAGCAAGCGAGGAAGAGGGAGACAGGCGTGCGGAAAGAGAGAGAGAGAGCGCTATTGCTGCGAATCGAGGAGTGGGGGTCTGCACTCAAGCGAAGTCGTCTTTTGCACCGTGCACAGTGCATGCACCAGGCGCATGCACCCTGAGAGGCCCTGCGCTGAACAGTAAAAACAAGTAGCAGTAATTATTACAATCAGCACATGTGCCCCTTCTTCGCAAGGCCATTGGTAATGGATTTCACGATTCCTTCATGAATGTATGTGTTCAAACGTTTAATACGGCATGTTAAACTGATATTTTTCTACGACAGCATGTGGTAGTAACGTGAAGTACCATAAAGCTGAACAAAGCGGAGACAAAACGGGGTAGATCACAGAGTTTATTGAACGATACAGTTCCTAGTCCGAAGTTGTGCGTAATTCTCCCTATTTTCCGCTTATATATTGTTGTTCATCTGAAACCGGGAGTGACGCGTGGCTGAAGACTCATGAAACCAATCGTTGACGATCACCTCTCGCATTATCTGTTCTATGGGAAAGAGTAAAATGCCTCCTTAGTTAACCATTCAACCCAACTTGAAATTACACGTCAGCCTGTAAAAGAGGCCTTCTTATCCTCCAATCAAAAAGGTGCACATGAGGAGAAAACATTGTAGAAATTGATTTCCATTAAGGCTGGTATGTATATTTTGTGCGAGGGTAAAATCACTGTTTCGACTTCCTATAAATCACCAAACCAATCTCGGATTTAAAAATAATATTGACCCTAATACACCGCAAGGACAGATGTAAAGTTTGGTAGAAATATATAGAGCAGTTTCCCAGTTATAAGAACTCAAACGGACTAACAGACAAATCGCAAAATTAAACACCTTTAAAAAAGTCCGCTTCGAAGTTAGACTGAAAAACATTCCGTTAATGATATCTTCCTTTTTAATCCTATCGAAATGATGCACATGAGAAAAAAAATTGAAATTGATTTCCATTAAGGCAGGTAGATTTACATTACGATTTTGTATATTTTGTGGGAGTGCAAAATCACTGTTTCGGTTTCGTATAATCCCGCAGTCAATTCAGGGATTTAGAAACAATATTCACCTTAGAACCTACCCAAGGACTGGTGGATTCTAAATCTGAAGTTTGGTAGAAATATATCCAGTAGTTTTCAAGTTATAAGAACTCAAACAGAACACCAAAGCTAATAAATATGCATATGCATAACTGAATGAAAATTTCGCCAAATTAACAATCTACAGAAACACGGTCGTTACGAATTCATTTATACAGATAACAATAGTTACAGCTACCATATTTATTACGATTCGCAATGCTCAGCCATAAAATTCAAAGAAACATCCGTAACCTACTCTCAGCGGTAACATTTCTGTGGTAATGGCCAACTCACCTCAGGCAAGTAGACATGCGATTATTCTTTAAAAATCTATTAAAAAATTATAGAACGGCATATTTATAACCTTACCTTGATCTTGAATACGGGGAAACAGGCGGAGCGACGTCAATAACAAAGAGAGAGAAGAGGAACATGTGAACAAGAAAAGGCACGAGGTTAAAGGTTAACCAAGCGATAAGAGCTTCTGTGTGTTACGGGATCCCTTTCAGAGTAAATATAACTATCTAAATAAGTCTGGAGTGTCAGTTTACAGAGGGACACAAACAGCCTTCTCACAGCCAACATTTCACTAAATTACCGACAGCATCACCAAATCTCAACCTTAAAATATTAATTTCAGGCCTATTTCGATAAGAAGAGATCCACCCATGCCAACATGTATTTATCAACACCAAGTTAATAAAGAACTTGTAATAATTATCAACGAAATTAATTAACCATCTGGATCTTTTGTTGATAAGACGAAATTTGGTTAGCATTTGTTAAATCGATAAGGCGAAAAAATTCATACGCCACCAAATTAAAGGATGTTTTTTGAAAGTCGCGGTGTAGCTTGGCATGTAGATGTCGCGCAGAGGCGAGATTTGATTTGCCTCGATGAAATGTTAAAAAAAAAAAATCATCAGAAACATTACTATGTGACCGTAAATAAATACAGAAGGTTTTGTTGACTGAAATACGACAAATTTTGGCGTTCTTCACAAAAATGTGCAAATATAAGACTAATACGCGGATAAAAGCGTAGCCCTACATAAAATACGTACGTGAGACTTATCATCAGCGCACATTAAAAGGTTGATCGCAGAAAACTAACTATGGTAAATATTCGTTTGTAAATCGGGGAATTGATGATTGGAATGCATTAACTGGAGCTGTCTTGGAGCTTTTTCATAAAAATGTAAGATGATTCACGAATAGACTCCAGCATTCTGTAAACTGTGTGTAAATGTCTATGTGATTGTGTCATATTTTAATACAGCGCTCAACCCATTGTAAATTGTAGTATTAAGGCATTAAGGTATGTGTGAATTTGTATATGACGGTGTTGTAATGTTAAACTAAAAGTAAGTTCAACTTATAGTATTGTACGCCGTATTGAATGAGAAGATGCACACAAAGACAATTCAAATGTGACAGCGTTTTTGATCGTACGTATTAATTATATTCTTGCTATCCTTGATAATTATTATTCTCGCACACCGCGAGTTACAGAGAGAGATGATAAAAATACTCAAGTACGTGGGTTTCTTTTTGGACACACACATAACACACATGTTGGCAGAATACTTAAGTTGTGTATGGATATGTATATGATGGTGCTGGATTTAGAATGTTAAACTAGCCGTATTTCTTGCAATATCCTTCTTTCCATGGAACTGCTTGTTGTACTCTTGATGTAATGGTTGTTGTTGTTGGGTAATTACTTTTCAACTTTACTTTATTATCACACCACTGTAAGTGACCATTGCCATTGGGATATTTCCCAATTGCGATCTATTTGCTGTTGTTAATAATAATAATAATAATAATAATAATAATAATAATAATAATAATAATAATAATAATGCATTCACTTTATTTAAAAGTAATTTTACAAAATTTCCGTGAATGAGAAGATGCACACAAAGACACTTCAAATGTGACAGCGTTTTTGATCGTAGGTATTAATTATATTCTTGCTATCCTTGATAATTATTATTCTCGCACACCGCGAGTTAGAGAGAGAGATGATAAAAATACTCAAGTATGTGGGTTTCTTTTTGGACACACACATAACACACATGTTGGCAGAATATGCTGGCAAACATCAGAGTAGAAGGAATGCATTACTGAGAGCCTCGCGTGCTATCAGGAAGTGAAGACTCTTCAATCTGCTTCAAGTGCTGCGTTCTACACAACCTATTCAACAAGTTCCTATGCACCTATAGATAGACTGTCTATAATAATTCTTATAGACATTAAAATAGCAACAGAGGTCGGCCTCCAAATCCCAGGAACGCGGCTTCGAACCCGGTAGCGGTAGTCGGTATTTTGAAGAGCAGAAAAAAAGGTCAGTTCGATACTCCAAGTAGTACGTCAGCATGTAAACATCGAATGTGTTTACTCGACAAAATAAATTGAAACTCGGGTCACTGATCGCTCAACGAAAAAATACCGTTAGCTCTGCTATCTGGTGAACTAAAACGGAACGTCATAATGGACACAGAAGCAGCCTGGATGGCACCTGCAGACGGTAGCCGAAGCCGTACAATTTTTAATTTTTTAAATGTTTTACAAGTTGCTTTACGTCGCACCGACGCAGATAGGTCTTATGGCGACGATGCGACAGGAGAGGTCTAAGAGCGGGAAGGAAAGGGCCCTGGCCTTAATTAAGGTGTAGACTCAGCATTTGCCTGGTGTGAAAATAGGAAACCACGGAAAACCATCTTCAGGGTTGCCGACAGTGGGGTTCTAACCCACTATCTCCCGCATACAGGATACTGGTCGCGCTCAATCGACTGCAGCTACCGAGCTCTGTTTATTTTATTCCAAAAAGGCCATTCAAAAGATAAATTGCACGCATGCAGCACGATACGATCGTACTCTTCCCCAGCCTTTCTAGTACCGTACATCACGGAGAAGAATCTATCAACCCCGACTTCGGTAACATAAAAGTGTTATACTATCGGTGTACATTTACCAATATCGTAAAATATATCGATCCCGTGTACCGATATTGTACCCCCAACGAAGGCAGAATAACGGATTTAATTAAATACCTAATTACGAGGAGAAACAGGGTACAAAATACAAGGCCAGAGAAGAAAAGTTCACCGACAAGTATTCTGTATATCTAGAAAGTTTTACCATTACTGAATTTCCTTCTAGCGGTAAATACTTTTATAGGAAAAAAAAATGTTTCTTGTCATCTGTCTATCTATCCATCCGTTCTTTCTAGTAAACTATCCAAGTTAAACTTTATCTTCAGACCTCGCCACAGGTAAGTACTCGTTTACTTCCTGGATGAAACAAATAAGTACTACCTTGGCCCAATCGACTTACTTTCTAATGCAACTACGGTACCGTTTAAATTTGTATACCACAAAACATCATCGGTTTCCGGCTCCATGGCTAAATACACTAACCGGCAAAATTGTAAAACGAGAGGGCGTGTAAGTCCCTGCTAAGACCGCGGTTAGAGTATGGCTCCAGTGTATGTGACCCTCACCAGGGCTACTTGATACGAGTACTGGAGAAAATTCGAAGGAAAGCATCAAGATATGTTCTGGGTGATTTCGGACAAAGGAGTAGTGTTACTAAAATGTTCCAAACTTTGAACTGGGGAGATTTCGGAGTAAGGACACGAGATGATCGACTATCTGGTATGTTTCGAACTGTTAGTGGTGAGTTGGCGTGGAATGACAGAAGTAGAAGAATAAGTGAGCAGTGTCTTTAAGGGAAGGAAATATAATATAAAGATAAAATTGGAATTCAAGAGGACAGATTGGGGCAAATATTCATTTATAAGACGAGGATTAGGGGATTGGGTTAAATTATGAATATAAATTTATGGTAAATTTCCAAATTCGTTGAAAATAATTGCGAAAAACCTAGGTAAAGAATTATAAATATATGTAAATATGAGGTAAAATATTGATAGGGAATCTACCACCTGGGCGACCGTCCTTAATGCAGACCAGTGACGACTGAATGATTGAATTAATGCATCACTTGAATTTTCAAAGGAAAACAGCATGTTAAATTGTGAAACATTTTTAAAATGATTAGGACTGATTATTTTTCACGGAAAAATTATCTAGCTAAGGGTAGCAATAACAGATATTAAACAAACCCCATGGCACTACAGCCCTTGACGGGTCTTGGCCTACCAAGCGACCGCTGCTCAGCCCGAAGAGAGATGACATTACTTAGATTTAGTCATGGATATAATCAATGTCTTCTTCTTTTTTATCTAGTTTTTCCCTCGGGGTCAGTGAGGGATCCCACCTCTACCGCCTCAAGGCAGTGTCCTGGAGCTTCAGACTCTGGGTCGGGGATAGTGTACAACTGGGGAGCATGACCAGAACCTCGCTTAGGAGGTGACAGCTAATCACACTAACCACCGCGGAGGCGAAAATCAATGTAAGCAATAAAATAAATGTTTCACAATTTAACGTGTCTTTTCCTCTGAATATTCAAGTGATCCATTAATTTTACCCGTCAGTGTAGTGCTCGCGTTTGGTCCAAGGGGTTCCAGGTGCGATTTCCGGGCCGGGTCAGGGATTGGTTAATTCCTATCCCATCGTCGTCATATGACCTATCAGTGCCTGCGCAATGTAAGACAAATTGTAAAAAAAGGAAAAAGGTTGCAGAAAACAAAACACGGATTGTCCAAAAAAACTTCTCAAGGATTATAAAGAAGTTAATGTAAGAAAATAAAAGTGCTTTAATATTCTTTTTTCTACAATTATACGGCAATAAATGGTACAACTGAATGTGTCTGTCCTATATACATTAATATCTCAGACGCATCTCATTCATGTGCTTCAAACACCGTCAATTTGACATACCAGAAGCACAATGATGCTCAAAATAACAATATTAGAATGGCCACATATCATTCCTTTCTTCGTTGTCACAGAGAGCCACTAACACAGAACGTGTTTGATGTTCAATTCTTCTCCACATATATTTATTATGCATGATCCAAACCTCGTCAAGTTTATCTCAGGACTGTTCGGCGAATTTTGCTTTAATACGGACATAAGGATGCATCCAAAGTACAGTGTATGGTGGCCGTGAGAGCTGAATGCACAAACGTGCCGGATGTGAACACAGCCTGGCACAGCTTACAGTTTAATGCACGGTGCATTATGAAGAGGCTGCATTAGCAGCAATTAGTCTTCCGCCCCCTTCCTTCTTCCTTCGCTTGTATGCAGAACCTTTCAATGGCCTTCCTTAGGGTAGGGGAAGGGCGTACACAACAGGCTCACAAGTGGATTGGCTTCTGGAGTGTTTACCGCAATTTCTCTCTCCGAGTTCATATAATGGTGCATGCCCTATACTTTACCAGTGCACTCAAATCTATCGTAAGTCTACTTGCAGAAATGCATTGTCTCGAAAGTTTTCAAGGACATGTTAAAAGAGTCGAACCAAGTCCCATAATATACGGTTCTGCATAGATCTCTTAAGATGTACTGTACTTGTTGATCCAATGCTCTCAGAGTACTTACATGAAGCTGTGCAGCATTTGGACACATTGTTAACAACGAATCAACAACCCTTGTAGTTTTCACTGCACTATATCGAATGTTGGAAACTACTAGACAACAATAAACATGTTCAAATGTAAGTCGATGAAGAGGAGGTAAGATACCTAACTTTACATAAGCAGGCACATGTGAACGAATACAATGCAGCATTTGCAGACCAAAGGCATATTTGGCTTCAACTCCCCAAAATCATTATATCAACAGAGAATAATAAAGAAAGCCATCGACTGCGAAGGAAAATACATGATACAGCTCAGCTGCATGGAGATCTTCAAAACATGATTCCAAATGAGGCACAGCTGCGATCAGATACAAATCTGAGGACAGTAGGTCCCCGTCAACTCTTCGTAACAATAACTAAAAGACGAATCCTCTAGAACAGGTTAAAGAAAAGAAATGATTAGGAAGGAAGAAGGAAAATAATTCTTATCCTTAAAAAACCTAATACTAGTATAATAATAATCTTGAATATTTATGGCATATTTTGTTCCTTGCCTCTATTTTCATGACTAACTGTTCTAATGCAAATATGGTGATTCTCCTCACGATTACGTGATATTTATATGCCATAAAAATTAATACCCGACAAATTAATAGCTAATTTGAATTTATTCGTAATTAGAGAGTTTCGTTTTACTAAATGCGTCATATTCTGACCATCTGGGCCAGTTCTAGTTGAGAATTTACAGTTTCATAATTTTATCCCATTGAAGTTCATATAAAGTACCAGAAACCAAGGATATGGAATTGTCGCATTAGAATATTCTCTAATGCCACCGACCGGAACTGATGATGATGATGATTATTATTATTATTATTATTATTATTGTTGTTGTTGTTGTTGTTGTTTAAAGGGGTCTAACATATATGTCCTCGGTCCCTAATGCCTGTTGCTCACGGTAAAATATTCTGTCAAATTTATTGTGCAATAATTTAATTTTATAAAATTTCTGTTGCTCACGGTCAAATTTAAGTTTTATAAAACCTTTGATAAAACTTTTCATAAAATAGGACATGTTCTATTCCGTAAAATTAATTTTACGAAACGAACCAATCAGCGAAACTGACATCACGATGATGCTGGCGCTACCTTGTGAGAAGATTGCGAAGCTCTATTGTAACAAACACTTCTTTCTAAAATGGCAGGATCCGGGTGGACTAAGGAAGCTGTTACTGTTTTACTGACGAATACCAGAAATATCCTTGTTTGTACTAAGTTAAAACGCCACTTTACCACAGCAGAAATGCAAGAAGAGAGGCAAAAACACAATCGCCGAATTCCTATATGAATACTGGTCTTCTAACCTCAACTAATTTTCGACCAAGGACAGCAATCCTCTACCTTCTTCTCTTCTTTTGATCCAATCCCGCGTCCAGCATTTCCTGGCATTTGTTTTCTTCCTTTTTACCACTGTACAACATATAATTGCAGCTAAAGCAGGAACTTATGCTTTGTTTATTGGAGCCATACTCTCAAACACATTGTAAGTTGAACAGCTGATTCTTGGTTTAAAAGTTTGTCGATAGATAGCAGCACATACACATCTTAGTTCAAAAGTCGGTTCATAGATGGCCATCCTGATGTTTCCACGGATTTTATAAAATCATTTTACCGTGAGCAACACAACTTGTTTTCACAAAATTTTTATAAAATTAATTGTACAACAAATTTCACGAAACATTTTACCGTGAGCAATAGGCATAATGGTGATGAAGAATGAATGGACGAATGAAAAATGAAAATTAAATAATAATTCCTACTTTTTCCTAGTTTTACTGCTCCCTACTCTTGGAATTAATTTAATTCAATTGTTTTCTTGGAATACTTCGAATTGAATAATGTAGAAACAAAGTCTTTATGATTCAAACAACACATGAATCATGCCAAAGCTAAACAGTCCTGATCCAAACCAAATGTTAATAATGGCCCCACAATGCAATTCTGGAGGGAGACCGAATTTAATCACTACCGCACAATGACGCACGCGTACTTCTGTTCCTCTCTTATTTCCTTTTTATGGCACTACACAAGTTGTCCCAAATCTGGCTGGGGTATCACCACCGAACATATGGACAGGCTCAGACAATCAATTCTGGGATGAATAAATAACACGGCGACAGTTCAACCCCTGGTCGCAGGTAGAAGAGGGTTCAAGGGAGGGAAGTAGACAGGGAGGGCGGAAAGCTTGAAGCTAAATCAGCCCGTATACAGCTGACGCAGATAACGAACGGGGTGCCAGTGATTCTGTGGCAACCAGACCAGACCGACCACCCGATGTTCTTTCCCTTCCCCTCACACCATCAGCTGGTATTTAATTCTCGCTTGCTTAAAATTCTTTATTCAGCATAATTGTTTCTGTACCTACGAACGTCTTCTTCTTCTCCTCGAAGTGTCATCTCCTCTTAGAAGGTCGGCTACCCTCATAGAGATTTTTGCTTAGAAGATGCAGCGCGAAACAACTCAAGAGGGGAATAGTGGGAATGTTTTCAGATTATCAATCCGAGAAATGTGTCTTCTTCCTGGTCTGCTTTGGCCTTGTATTTTCCTTGAATGACCAGCTGCAGTAAATGATATTTCTCTCCTCACATCAGATGACCGACATACTGCAGATTTTGACAGTACAGTATTTAACATTTCCTTACGCTTTCCCATTCGCCTCATTACCTCATCGTTTCATCACCTTATCTATCCAACTCAACCACAGTACCCTTCTGTACGTCCATAACTCAAAGGCCTCTAATCTGTCCATTTCTCTTTTCTTTATGGTCCAGGTCTGAATTGGGAAGGCATTCTTTCTGATTATATTAGACATGATTGCGAAATTAATAACTGGTTCGATAGAAGGCAGTTCGGGTTTAGGAAAGGTTATTCCACTGAAGCTCAACTTACAGCAAGATACAGCAGATGTTTTGGATTCAGGTGAAATGGACTGCATCGCGATTGACCTGTCTAAAGCATTTCATAGGGTGGATCATGCGAGACTACTAGCAAAAATGAGTGCAATTGGACTAGACAAAAGAGTGACTGAATGGGTTGCTATATTTCTAGAAAATAGATCTCAGAGGATTAGAGTAGGCGAAGGTTTATCTGACCCTGTAATAATTAAGAGGGGAACACCTCAAGGCAGTGTTATTGGACCTTTATGTCTTCTTATATATATAAACTAGCAAGATACCCGTGCTTCGCTACGGTATTATACTGAAATTTATAATTGAATGCTTATTGTTTTAGATATATAATCCGCCGAAATTCGCGGTCTGACTCGTTTTCTGCGAGAACCCACCAAAATTCCCTATCTGACTCGTTTTCTATTAGATTACGGCATGTTTCCTCCCATTTTTCAATCTTCTTTTCCAGCAATCGATTTCGTACTTCCCGGGCTAGGCTCAGGTATTCCTCCCGGTCAGTTGGGTCCGTAAATCTTTGCCATCTTTTCCTATAATCATTTTTAATATGGATAAAATCCTTCAGGAGATCCGGCGTGGTGTCATATTGGGTGCCTAGAAGGCACTGAACACGCGGGCGGACTGCATTCTTAGTCATTACCCGTCCAGGAGCCGTTTCCAGCGCGGTCCGCACATTTGACGACGGTCCGGAACATTATTATTATTATTATTATTATTATTATTATTATTATTATTATTATTATTATTATTATGTGTTGCTGGAATAGATGATGACAGGAAAACCGGAGTATCCGGAGAAAAACCTGTCCCGCCTCCGTTTTGTCCAGCACGAATATCACATGGAGTGAACGGGATTTGAATCACGGAACCCAGCTGTGAGAGGCCGGGGCGCTGCCGAGGATCCTTATAAGTACATTAAGAACAGTAAAATCAATTGGCCTCACCTCCTTCTACACCCCACCGCCGTTAAGTTTATTTACCGGCACCCCCCCCCCCCCCCAAAAAAAATATTAAAAGAAGGCTTGTTTCTTGTGTTTAAAGAAGATTTCAAACACCAATGTTCACGTCTATTACCTTCAGTTTTGAGATATAAGTATCCCCATAAAAATAATTTACTTTTTTCACTTCATTTCACACTACTCTCCCCCCCCCCAAGTGAATTTTCCCGCAAAAAATACTTGTTTCTTTAATAGTAAAGGATCTTCTAAATACCTATTATCACGACTCTAACTTCTTCAGTTTTTGATTTATGTGTCCTCATGAAAGGAATTCAACTCCTTTACACTCCCGCCCTCCAAGATGGTTTCCCCCCAAAACGCGTTTTTCTTTGTTTTTAAAGGAGATCCAAATACGAATTTTCACGTCTGTAACAACTTTAGTTTTTATTACATGTATGTATTCAACTTTAGTTTTTATTACATGTATGTATTCTCATTCAATTAATTTTTCAATTCTTTCACCCCCCCCCCCCTCCACCTTCATTGGATTTTCCGAGAATACGTGTTTCTTTATTTTTAAAGCAGATTGCAAATATCAAATTTCACGTCTGTAACATCTTCATCTTTGAGATACCAGTAGCCTAATTAAAAGAATTCAACACCATTTTCAGTCACTTTTACCCCCCTCCACCCAAGTGGTATTTCGGAAAGCTAAAAATACACGTTTCTTTATGTTTAATAGAGATAAAAAATACCATTTTCACTTCTGTAACATGTTAAGTTTTTTGAGATAAACTGTAAAAATTCTCATCTTAAAATTTCACCCCTTTTGAGTTCCCCTTAAGTGGAGTTTCCAAACACAAATCACCTATGTTTCTTTAGATTTACAGGATATTACAAACACCCACTTTTTACGTCTGTAACATTTTACGTTTCCAAGATATTCTGTAGATATAGTCTTTCAAAAATTCACCCAACTTGTCACTCCTGTTTAACCGCCATTAATTGGATTTTCCAAAACTAAAAAATACGTGTTTCTTTATTTTTAAAGGAGATCCCATATACAAATTTTCAGTTCTGTAATATCTTTCGTTTCTGAGATATATGTATCCTCATTAAAGGCATTCAACCCATTTTTCACCCTTTTACACCCCTCCTATTGGGATTTACAGGAAACAAAAAATACGTTTTCCTTTATTTTTAGAGGAGATTCTAACTACCAATTTTTACATCTGTAAATTTTTAAGTTTTAAGATGTATACACACTCATTTTTAAAAACTTTCCCTCCCCCGTTTTTACCCCCCAATATTTGGATCTTCCAAAAACGAAAAAATACGTGTGTTTATTTATTTTTAAAGGAGATTCTAAATACCAATTTTCACATATATAACCTTTAAAAATTTTGAGATAGATACACTCATTTTAAAATATTACTCCCTTTTCACCCCCCCTAAAATTGGATTTTCCAGAAACAAAAAAATACGTGTTTCTTTATTTTTAACGGAGATCCCAAACACCAATTTTCAGGTCTGTAATATCTTCAGTTTCTGATATATAAGTAGCCTCATTAAAGGCATTCAACCACTTTTTAGCCCCTTTTCACTCCTCCTATTGCGATTTTCCGAAAAAAAAAAAGTGTTCCTTTATTTTTAATGAAGGTTCTAAATACCAATTTTTACATCTGCAAACTTTAAAAGTTTGGAGATATACATTCACTCATTTTAAAAATTCAGCCCCCTTTCACCCTCCTATTAATTTCTTTATTTTTAAAAGAGATCAAAAGTACCAATTTTCAGGTCTGTAATATCTTTAGTTTCTGAGATATAGGTACCGGTATCCTGATTAAAGGCATTCAACCCATTTTTCCCCATTTTCACCCTTTTTCACCCCTCCTATTGGGATTTTCTGGAAACCAAAAAATACGTATTTCCTTATTTTTAAAGAAGATTCTAAATACCAATTTTTACATCTGTAAACTTTTAAAGTTTTGAGATATAGAGCAACTCATTTTAAAATTTCACCCCCGTTTTCACCCCCTTAGCGAAGGAATATCCAAAAATCCTCTCTTAGCGAGCACCTACGTCTTAATATGAATATATCCCCAAAATTTCATCTCTTTATGTCCAGTAGTTTTGGCTCGGCGATGATGAATCAGTCAGTCAGTCAGTCAGTCAGTCAGTCAGTCAGTCAGTCAGTCAGTCAGTCAGTCAGTCAGGACAAGTTATTTTATATATATATATATGATATGAGTAAAGGAGTGGAATCAGAGGTAAGGCATTTTGCGGATGATGTTATTCTCTATAGAGTAATAAATAAGTTACAAGGTTGAGAGCAACTGCAAAATGACCTCGATAATGTTGTGAGATGGACAGTAGGCAATGGTATGATGATAAACGGGGTTAAAAGTCAGGTTGTGGGTTTCACAAATAGGAAAAGTCCTCTCAGGTTTAATTGCTGCATTGATGGGGTGAAAGTTCCTTTTGGAGATCGTAGTAAGTATCTAGGTGTTCATATAAGGAAAGATCTTCATCGGGTAATCACATAAATGGGATTGTAAATAAAGGATACAGATCTCTGCACATGGTTATGAGGGTGTTTAGGGGTTATAGTAAGGATGTAAAGGAGAGGGCATATAAGTCTCTGGTAAGACCCCAACAATAGTTTGGTTCCAGTGTATGGGACCGTCACCAGGGTTCAAGAACTGGAAAAAATCCAAATAAAAGCAGCTCGATTTATTCTGAGTGATTTCCGACAAAAAAATAGCGTTACAAAAATTTTGAAAAGTTTGGGCTGGGAAGAACTGAGATAAAGAAGACTGAGCTGCTGGACTAAGTGGTATGTTCCGAGCTGTCAGTGGAGAGATGGCGTGGAATGACATTAGTAGACGAATAAGTTTGAGTGGCGTCTTTAAAAGTAGGGAAGATCACAATATGAAGGTAATGTTGGAATTCAAGAGGACAAATTGGGGCAAATATTCATTTATAGGAAGGGGAGTTAGGGATTGGAATAACTTACCAAGGGACATGTTCAATAAATTTCCAATGTCATTGAAATCATTTAAGAAAAGGCTAGGAAAACAACAAATAGGGAATCTGCCACCTGTGCGACTGCCCAAATGCAGATCAGTATTGACTTATTGAACTCCACAGAACAACGTGGAGAAGACGTAACATCTCAGAAGTCTAATTTTTAGATGTAAACTAAGGTCTCTAATACAGAACACTCTCTTCATTTTATTGAATGCATTTCCGGCTTGGCCAATCCTGGACTTTATTTCCTCAGTACAGTCAATGTCGTAGTTCACATTTGTTCCTAAATACTTGTATTTTATCATTTGCTGTACTGTCTCTCCACTGATGATCAAGATCTCTTCGTGTTGTATTCGGGATACTACCATAAAACGTGTCTTACTTACATGAAGTCTTAAGCCCGATTGGTCACTTACCTCCACGACTCGGTTGGTCAGTCGTTGTAAATCTTGTAGGCTTTCTACCTACAACAATGTGTCATCTGCAAATCTCAAGTTGCCGATTGTTTTTCCATTGACTTTAATTCCTGCCGTTTCTTCTGCTAAAGCTGCTTGTATTATTTACTCTGAACATTGGTTAAACAGCAAAGGAGACAGGACATAACCCTCTCTAACGCCACGTTTTATTACCACCTCCTCAGAGGTTCAAATATACAGACAGCGGTGTTCAAAAATATAATGCAACAGGCTTTAGAAATTTTGGAAGACAATTTCGTATACCAAGAACGTTTGAAGTCTCCCTGATGACCTGAGTGATTGTGATGTCTGCACAATATATAACTAATTAATTGGGTTCAGGAATATATAGGAAACGGCTATGGAATAAGACCCTGCAAAGTGGGAAGTTACAGAATAAGATACGCGAAAGTAGGACGAGAACGTCCCTTGTGCTTGTGGTAAAGTTAGTCAAGAAAACACAGTTGGACATTATGATTTATGACTACAAGAACAATAATTGGCATGTTCCACTGAAACGAAACTTTGGGATGTAAACAAGCATGAAAAATATCAGAAATGTGTGCTATAATACGAGAACAGCATAACATAAAGGGATCTGACATTTTGCTCCGCGGAAAAGATCACCTTTCTCAAAGCTGCAACAGTAAATAACGAATCATAACGAATAATTCTGCCTTTGCTGGCAAGATGTAGTGTTTACAGTGCACTATGTCTTCTGGTATGGGCTAGAGCAATTTTGTTACTTTCATTGATCTGTCTCAGCTTTATCCTTGGCTTTGACAAAATGAAAGTGACTGAGGCATGAGTCATGCTAGTAATACCATTCCTTCTGCAGCCAGTCCCTGCTATGAATGGTGTGAACATATTACTCATAGGGTCGGTTGGTGCATGCATTTCAGTGGGCTTGGCAGACTGATATGTAATAGCAACTTCTGGCTCGGTGAGGAAAGCAACGGGAAACTACCTCACTCCTCATTTCCCTAGTACGCCTCTTCAGTGATGCCCAGGCCATCTATGACAGCTGATGGCGGAGCTGTTGAGGATCCAACCAGCCTTCGGGCTGAGGACTAAACATACACATACAACGAATAATTCTTATATCTTCGGCTCCATGGCTAAATAGTTAGCATGCTGGCCTTTGGTTCAGAAGACCCCGGGTTCGATTCCCGGCCGGATCGGGGATGGTTAATTCCGATGGCTCAGACGCGCAGGTCGCTTATACGGCGTCAACTCAAAAGACCTGCATCAGGCCTCTTTGGAGACCACACGCCATTATTATTATTATTATTATTATTATTATTATTATTATTATTATTATTATTATTATTACATGATTTCACCAGACAACGAAGATTTGCAAATACTGACGGTATTCTTTCTGCATCGCATAATATGAAAAAAAAAGCAAAGAAGCCATGTTAATACAGGTCACGGCGGCTTAGGAGGAGGAGTGGTAGTGAAGGATGGAAGGTGAAAACTTCCACCATGTGTAACTTCGCCACCAATGCGGATAGAATTAGCTCTATACTCGGCCGCCTTTCTCTCAGGAATTAATCTGGAACTAATTTCTGGGCTCTGCACACAATACTGGACGGCTGAGTGGAAGGAAAGAACTGTAGAGGTAGACCACGTCTAGGATATATAAAACAAATCATTCACGACAAGGGTTGTGATAATTACTTGGACTTGAAGAGATTATCCACAGACCGGAGTTCATGAAAAGCCGCTACAAACCAATCTTTGGATTGAACACCACAACAATTTCTGGACCAGGTTCAGTGAACCTCAGTGCCATGGGCCTCTCCCCAGAAGTGGAAGTTTTGTTTCTAAATTTTCAGGTTTCCTGGCGGGAATTCGAGCCTACGTCATTCCGGGTGAACGGAGTAGCCTACACCCTTACCATCTCGACCAGACAGTCTCTTGCATAATAAAAAAAGAAAAAAAGTATCTTTCGTATACTTCCTTCCACACTTCCATTCCTTAATCTTACAGCATTATGGGATTTCATAGGATCGTTTTACAGGCTGATTCAACCTAATACCCAATCTATTTCAACGCGATTTAAGCAATACTACGAGTTACAGAATCCTGTATTACTGAAAACTAGTCCAGTAGAGACAGCGTTGTAAGCAACGACATCAGGCTTGCAGTCGTCATAATTTCATGGAATTTTAATATAAGGTTATGCAAGAATCGAGCATTTTTTCTGGATGCGACCTTGCTATCGCAATAGAGATAAAAGTGGTAAGTAACGGCAAAGGTCCAATATATTATAACAGAGAAATAAAGTGGAGGTGCGGGATGGAAAGAAAGTTAGGAAATGTTGTGGAAATCAGGAGAAATTGAAGGGACTTACCAGAAAAATAAAATTAACGAAGAAGTCAGCCAAGGATAACATGATGGCAAGCAAAAATTAGTAGTCATATGAGTTTTAGTGAAAAATGGAAGGGGATGTATAGGTATTTCAAGACAGAAACGGGTTCCAAAAAGGACATTCCGGGAATTATAAATGCCCACGGGAAGTGTATGTGAGGATTTATAGAAGACAAAAGTATTTAGTCAGCAGTATGTAAAGATAATTGGATATAAAGATAATGTCCATATAGAGGTGGTGACTAATAGCAGCGAAGTAGTCAAATTTACTTACGATAACAAGGATATTTTTCAAAAACATACAAAAGTTGAAAACTACAGTAAAAAGCAGCAGGAATTGGTAAGGTTTCTGGGGATATACTAAAGGCTATGGGTTGGCATGTAGTACCGCATCTGAAGTACATATTTAATAAATATATGAAGGAGCGAAATAGCACCAGTGTAAAAAGGGTGACAACATAAAGCTGATAACTACAGGCCAGTCAATCTTACATGTGTTGCACATAAGCAGCTCTGGGAAAACATTATTTCTGTATTATATCAGACATGTTGGTGAAAGACATAGCCTGCACGGTTGCTAGGTAACAATGTCTGACCATCCATCCACACCTTACATCACTGCCTGCACGGTTGCTAGGTAATATTTCTGACCATCCACCCACACCTTACATCACTGACTGCACGGTTGCTAGGGTTACAGTTCCGTCACACATTTTGTCGCGTCACGTAACACATATTTTCGGATGCCCTCCAGCCATGAAACATATTTATGTTAAAAAGTTATCAAAAATATTGCAGTTAGTATTTTAACGCTGTATGTAAGCCGAGATACTATTCTGTATTTGTACTTTTAAAAGAAAGCTATATTTCAGCAGCAAGCCGGCCTTCTGATTCGTTCGTATACGTACATTAGCGACACAAAAGGGGCCGAGGACAATAGGTATAGGTTCAATGAAGGGCTTCAGCTGGTGTGAAAGGGCTATGTTCTAACATACGGGAAGTGTTCCCCGAACACACACACACACACACATACTCTGTCAAGGCCGATACGCCGGCATAGAAGCCAAATACCGTCGGCCCAGGAAGGGGAATGGAGATGGGATCTAAATTTGGCAACACAGCGCCTGTTTAAGCTGTCGACGCGTGGGCCCGTCGTTTTGACATGAACAGATGTCCGTCGTGTTTTAGTTTAGTTCCTCAGACCCTTAGGCTAGCAGGGATAGCCTCGCGTCATATGTACTTATTTTGTAAGTTTGTAAGCATGAGGGAGAAATAATATCGATGAATGGTTCATTTAACATTATATCATTTCAAGAATTAAGATTTTATTGACCAAAAAAGCCACACTATTAGCAAATACTTCAGTGTATGCATTTGCTGACGAGATCTAGTGTTTACAGTACTCTATGTCTTCTGGTATGGGCTAGAGCAATTTTGTTACTTTCCCTGACCTGTCTCAGTCTCTCCTTGGCTTTGACAATATGAAAGTGACTGAGGTACGAACGATGCTATAATAATGCCACGCCTTTTGCAGCCAGAGCCTGCTATTAATGGTGTGAAAATGTTTCTCGTGGGGTCGGATGGCGCATGCATTGTTGTGGGTTTGGCAGACAGATCTGTAATAGCAACGTCGAGTTCAGTGAGGAAAGCAACGGGAAACTACCTCACTCCTCATTTCTCCAGTACGCCTCTTCAGTGATATCTAGGCCATCTATGACAGCTAATGGTGGAGCTGTTGAGGATCCAACCAGCCTTCGGGTTGAGGACTGAATATACATACATACATACATACATACATACATACATACATACACACACACACACATACACACATACATACATACATACATACATACAATCAATCAATCAATACTGATCTGCATTTAGGGCAGTCGCTCAGGTGACAGATTCCCTAACTCTTGTTTTCCTAGCCTTTTCTTAAATAATCTCAAAGAAATTGGAAATTTATTGAACATCTCCTTTGGTAAGTTATTTCAATCCCTAAGTCCCCTTCCTATAAATGAAGTTACTTTAAAAGGAATAACAAGGAGTTTCTAATTAGGTTTCTAACTATATATTAAAAGAGTTTACTACAAACTGCTTTGGCAAATCCGTCCGTCCGTTCAACCGGACCGACATATTCGGCTCACCAGATGCGACCTGCGCGTGGTGATGAGGATGAAATGATGGTGAAGACAGCACATACACCCAGCCCACCGTGCCAGCGAAGTTAACCAATGATGGTTAAAATTCTGGCCAAAGGCCAGCACGCTAACCATTCAGCCATGAAGCCGGGCCAATACATTCGGTAATTAGCAGATTGCTACACGATTTACATTTTTATTAATATTCTGATATGTGTGATTTTCATTTTCATCCTTAGTAATGTACTGTAATTGCACGCAGTCATGTTTACTACCTGCCAAGCCAGAGAGTACGCACTTCTTCTGACCAGGGAAGAATGCTATCCCCTGTAGATACTCTTTTATGATTTTTTAATCTTTCCCAGCTTCCAAATATACTGAACAGATGCCAGAGCGTTCCTAATAACTTAGGCTACATGCTGCTACGATAAAAAAGTCTACGTACAAACAGACCTACGCCTTAGACATTATCACCTATCGAAGGATAACCTAGCTAGACTAGAAAGAGTGCAGGCCGTGGATCTTAAAAAGTTCTCTGCCTAGCAAATAAACGCTCTTTCGAGACGAACCTATGAGCTCACAAAACAACCGTTCAATATAGAAAAACTGTCATTGCCTTCTTCGACACAATACCAAAATTTACATCAAGGAATTCAGGATTTAAAAAAGCTAATACATGGATAGATTTTTCCCCAGAAAGCTAATATATGGATAGATTTTTCCAAACAGACGGCTAAAGTGCGGACAGTATCCAGTATTCGGGAGATAGTGGGTTCGAACCCCACTGTCGGCAGCCCTGAAGATGGTTTTCCATGGTTTTCCATTTTCACACCAGGCAAATGCTGGATCTTTATCTTAATTAAGGCCACGGACGATTCCTTCCCAGTTAATGTACTTTTAACAAAACGTCATGATGTAGGTACAATCAAGTGATTATTTTAAAATTAATGAAAAATGAATTAGTCGATAATTTATTTAATCATCATCATCACTGGTGGTCTGCCATGCTGTTCTGTCTTCAGCCATTCTCTCAGTCTTCGAATATCTTCTATTCACCTTTACACTGTCCACTAACTGATACCTCTTCCTTCCTCTCTTCAGTTTCCCTTGTATCTTCCCTTCCAATGCTTCAGTTTTTAAACAATTTCGTCGCAAGCAGTGGCCTAACCAATTTTTCTTCCATCATTCAATGCATTCCAATATCGTTCTCCTTCCTTCACCCACTCTTGTTAATACTTCCTCATTCCTTACTCTTTCCTCTCAGCTGATTTTATCCATCTTCCGCCAGATCCACATTTCAAATGCTTCTAGTCTTCTTTCATCCCCTTTTCTCAACGCCCAAGTCTCAGCCCCATAAAGCGCCACACTCCACACACAAATCACTTCACTAACCTCTTCTTAAGGTCCCTAAAGTGACTGATGACTACCAAATTCCCTAGAAAATTACGAATTCAAGTCAATATATCTGGGCAATTTGACAGCAACTTCCGAATCGTTCTGAGATATTGGTCCGCTAAAGCAACGAAATAATAATAAATAATAATGTTAATTGCTTTACGTCCCACTAACTACTTTCACGGTTTTCGGAGGCTAACGCAACGAAAAACCGTCCCATCTTATTCCTTGTTTCTCTAATACGCGCTTCGAATGACACCTAGACTTTCTATAACAGCTAAAGGCGAAGCTATTTGGGATCCAACCAGCATTCGAACTCGGTACTAAAAGCATAACATTAGCTAACTTGGCAGTATTAAGTTCGCAATCTATATTTCCACCCACCTGTACAACACTGCACTCTCCAGCATAGTTTTGTCCATTTCATATCATATTTTTTCACTATTAAATTAATTCATTTACTTTCATTTAAAATATATAAAACTCAAAGAATGTTACAAATCATGAATGACAAGTTACATACAACGATAACAGAGAGACAAATAAATATATTAAATATGTGAATCATTCTCTGCTTTCTTTCCTCTCACTTAATATTCAGGGGTCGCTGACCTTCCGTCTGCTTCTAAGTTCTTCCACACAAGATAAGCCTGTGTACTCCCAAACAAAGCGAAAATCTTCCCGCTAAGCCCAAGCTTGGTATGAAATATCAACGAAGAACGCCTTTCGTAAGAGGCAATACGAGATACAGCACCTTCTGAAACATGTGACCCGAAGGTTTACTATTCGAAAGAAAGCAAGCCTTATAAGGAAAAGAAATTTAATTGTTTTCCGTGTAAAATGTAACGAGTCCAGTATTTCAGATTAACTATTTTTAATAATAATCATCATCATAATGTCATTTGCTTTACGTCCCACTAACTACTCTTACGGTTTTCGGAGACGCCAAGGTGTCCTGCAGGAGTTCTTTTTCGTGCCAGTAAATCTACCGACACGAGGCTGACGTATCTGAGCACCTTCAAATACCACCGGACTAAGCCAGGATCGAACCTGCCAAGTGGGGGTCAGAAGGCCTCAACCGTCTGAGCCATTTAGCCCGGCTATTTTTTTTTTTTTCTTTTAACAGATGCTTCCGCTAGAACACTGAAGTGAAGGAAGGAAATATTTTACCGATAACCGAACACCTTTCCGCATTTTGGTGTTAGAATATATATATATATTTTTAAATTACAGTTCTAGCTCTTCAGACAAGGAACTCAATGCTGAAAACATCCTAGGGATATGAGCTACGAGTTTTAGGTAAATAAAATATAATAAAGTATAGCAATAATATACATTCCTTATTCCGAAAAATTACAATCCTTTTCTTAATCATCGTTATCCGGTCGATTAGAACTGTAGTTTGCATTTTTCTACCACTACGAGCGCTAATGTGAGTCAATCCATTGTTTCATTTAAGCACCACTAGAGCGCTAATGTGAGTCAATGCAGAGCTTCACTTAAGACCTTATAACTGCATTCGGTGTGGACATTTTCCAAAAATTTACCAAAACGGCTGAGGGTATTGAACCAAGGAACACATTACAGAAAGAATTATGTAAATAAGTTAATATGGCTAGGATCTGAATTTAAAAAAAGTAAAGAGTAAAGAAACAAGTGACATTGGGCTTCTTTCGGAACTGCATTTTGGGCGGAAGTGATTTTCTAATTTCTTTTTACTTTGATGGAGCTATCTAAGAATCACAATTTGAAACATTTTCGGGCCCTTTAGCCCTTCAACTTTCGGCACAATTGAGGAAATTGCTTAATTTTACGTTTTTCGTAGTAGCCTATGGGGACGCCTACCTTCTCTGTTTTTCAAATGTTTACAAAATTTAAATAACTGTAATTACGTTGTAGGCCGATCATTTATGTCTTATATATTTTTCCCGTAACAGTTATGATAACATGTTCATGAATTTTCGAATTTTCAACGCCGAACCACGAGAAAATGAGTAATAATAATTTCGTGTGGCAATTTCTAGCCGAGTGCAGCCCTAGTAAGGCAGACCCTCCCATGAAGGTGGACGGCATCTGCCATGTATCCCCGACCCGGCGACCCGGGACTCTCTGAACCGAAGGCCAGTACGATGACCATTCAGCCAAAGAGTCGGACGAGAAAATGAGTGAAGGGAATTTAATAAAAATCGGTGTGTAAACTCCAAGAATAAGATGCTACAGTGTAGGTTATAAATAATTTTTATTCACTCAGGATGCAATGGTAGTTTAGGAGGAGAGGCCTAAAATTTAATTGTTTTTGCACCGGGCGGTACACCCTACGCCGCAACTTTAAATCTTGGGCCAATAGAACCTCCTCTACAGGAGAAACTTGGAGCTTAAAACTGGAACAACTTATAAATTTACTCAGAAGATGTCACTACAGTAATTTTTTTTTTATGGTGAAGTTTCCTGAACTGTGTACATTTCTACTTGTTTGTTTTCCGTTCGGCAAGAAGTGTGGTCAGTCTCTCATAGATATGTCTGCCAAAAAAACTATGATCATGCACCCTGGTGCGAAGTTAAGGAACTTTTTTGAAGAAATTTTGTATTCCTAAGTTTTCTCTTTACTAAATTTCGTTCTTTCATTTGCTGGTTGGCAATATTGATCTTTTCTTTCCGCCAGTTTTGAACTTAGCCAATCCAGAATTTCTGTAATTAATTTTTGACCAATCGTGTCTTTCTTCTTCGATTTTGAGTGTACCTTCTATTCTGACCAATCAAATTGAGTGGGTGTGGCTGTTTTATTCATGAAAGGCCTCGAACTTTCCCCGAGGGTATAAAAACTGTTGATTTTCTTGTCTCTCGGCCACTTCATCAACATCTAACCTAGTGTATGGACGTGTAGCAGGAGGCGGGAAGCGCCTCTTTCATCTGGCAGCAACTCTTCTGTAAGGTAATGGCCGTTCAACATCTTTATTTTCTTGCTAGCTCAGCAGTTTAACCCGCGGGAAAGGTCCGAAACCTTTACTATGTAACCTATCTTTCAAACATGTAATTTTCTGTCGTTTTTGTAAAACTTCATAAATCCGTAACTGTAATTCGGGGATAGAGAGTGATTTAACCTCTCGAGCTCCCCTTCATATTGGTTTGAGGTGACTGTTTTGTAACTGGTTTTCTTCCTTTCTGTAATGTCTTAAAATTTTCTTATACGAGTCACCTCCATAGTTTGGGAATAGCCCCTGTTTCATCGGCCTAGTGCCTCTTAGGTTTTAAAAGGTTTCATGTAGGAGTGCAAGTACACGCCTCCATTCTACTTGGTGTTGCGGGCCATTTACTTAACCTGTTCTTTTCTGCTAAGGCCCAGAAGGTTGGGTACAAGATACCCCCGTTTCCTTGTAAGTTGTGCCTTGAGGGCAATTAATGGTAAAGTCTGTTATGGCCTTTAATAGGCTCAGAAAAATGAGAGCGGGTCAGCTCTTTAATGTATTGTAAATGTGCCTCTGGGAGGCCGGATAGTGTAATGAGGAGCAAGGGCTCCGCTCTTGAAACAAATTTTGGTTTTTGAGCTACCACTAAAAATTGTAAAACTAAGGGCTTGTAACCGAAATATGTTAAAGGATTTAAAATCTTGAATTCCTTTTTCTTTGACGAATCTTGAATTTTTTAATTGCTATTTTATTGTTATCTCATTAAGTGAGAATTTATTAACTTTTCTAAAATATAACCTTCCATTTCAGTTTAAATTCTTTCTTGTCAAAGTAGTTAGACCCATTCACCCCGGCATCTTCTTTCTCCTCTGCTGTTCCACAGAAACATCCGGAACAGTTTTAAATACCTATGTTGTGGTCCAATAGGAAAGTATTACCTGCCGTGACAAAAGTTATAAAGAATACAAGTTGCAATCATTTATATCTTCTACAGTTTTACCGTACCGACTATGATAAAATAGAATTCATGAATTTATACTTTTGTTGCTTAGTTAATATCAACGCCAAGCATTGCTAACATGGAAATGTTAACTGGCGATGGTTTATGTGAAGATTGTTTTAAAGCGTAAAACCGCGTGGTCGTTGCTCCGTATCGACAAAGAAAAATGTGAAGATGATTATAAAATATGACAAGAAATCGTGAAGGAACGATTGCTTGAAGAATGAGACAAGAGGGAAGAACTGCCTTTACCTTAGAGTCTCTAATATCGCAGAGTTGGAAGAAAACTAAATGTGAAGGCCTACAATATCGGAAGCTCATAACATTGATCAACAATAACATTACAATGACCGATGTTGTGATGTGATTTCTCTTTTTTTGCTGCCACTCATCTCCGACAGATGGGATTACATTTGCGCCATGGACGGGTACTGCAGCTAGTTTACGATAAAATACAGGAATTCGAAACAAAAAGAAAACCGGCACCATTCATATAACATTTCAAATTTAATCGCATTTCCAACTTAGTATGGAAATGCATTCGTCGAAATCCCTGAAAAGATCTTGACGACACGTCACACTGCCAGACTTTGAATGACATCACCTTCTTAGTGTTACGGACAGAAGGGGTTGTTCGTTATCCCAGTTCAGTTTCTCATTCCTTTCTTGTACTGAATGACAACCTAATCCTCGCCTCGACGAGAGCATCATCCACAGAAAACAGTAAATTAATCCGTATTTTCAAGTGCACATCACGGTGCTTTATAATTCATCTGGTACAAAGCGATCAGTTAGGTTCTAAGAAAGGAAAAAAAATTGCAGTGTGAGAGGACAGTTGTTCACAGAATCCACTTCACATTGATACTTTACAAGAGCGCAGTGCTGGGATTATACAACATTACATTTTCATTACAAAACAAATGAAAAGGAAAGGGGCCTCACAATCAGGGAAGAATTAACAACTCTTTACAATATTATACCCCTATGTTTGCTCTCTGGTGAAGAGCACCCAGCTCCCTAAATAACGGCTCGACCCTCATCTAGTATAACCAGAAGCTGTAAATGAGTGCATGTGTAGACAGAATACATTTTGTATTCAGCTACAGAAAATCTGTTCAAGATGAAACGAAAGATTAACAGCTAAACCAAAAACTACCCGCATGTCCAAGTCAGCAACTCTGTGTCCGACCACTTCCCCCCCGCCTTTAGCATGAAGGGTTAGGATTAAAATACACCAGCGTTGACAAGCCTTTACAGGTATTGTGTCGAAATAATACAACAGTCTCATTTTGCACTTCAACGTTATACTTTGAACTTTTGTTTTGCTCTGCAAGTTTCAGTACAAGTAAAGGATGCATTACATTTAGAATAAAGAAAGCGACTGGTTTATTAGTTTCAGGGAACGTTCACTATGTACTTGTCAAATTTTGGTAGAAACCAGCGGTTCCCAACCTTTTCAATCAATCAATCAATCAATCAAACAATCAATCAATCAATCAATCAATCAATCAATCAGTCAATACTGATATGCATTTAGGGCAGCCGCCCAGGTGAGATTCACTATCTGTTGTTTTCCTAGCCTTTTCTTAAATGATTGGAAAGGAATTGAAAACTTATTGTACATCTAGCGCTCTCCTTTGTAACCTCTGCAAATCCCCCCGTCCATATTGTTGATATTTTTCTTCAGAAACGCTTCTATTTCAGAATGATGTAGTTTACATGAGAAAACTCCAAAATTCACAATAGTATAGTAACTAATTTTAATGAACAAACAAAAATCGACGAAACTGTGTATACGACAAGGTCGCAAGTTTTAGGCGAGAAAACGCAATGGATGTATCAAATGTAAGCAAGTCATTGAATCAACTGAATAAAACGCAATGTTCGATCTGTATCGCCATATCGTACCGGCCGCACTGGACAAGCGAGGAGTCACAAGATAGCGGTGCGGGTGACGTTATACCAGCAATGAAATTGTTTAATAACCGAAGCACTGGGAGGGAAGATACAAGGGAGACTGAAAAGAGGAAGGAAGAGGTGTCAGTTACTGAACAGTGTAAAGGTGAATAGAAGATACTGGAAGACAAAGAGAATGGCTGAAGACAGAACAGCGTGGAGAATGCATGCCCCACCAGTGATGATGATTAAATAATTTATCGACTAATTAATTCATTTTTCAGTAAATTTAAAATAATCACTTGATATTAATAGATTGTACCTTCACCAGCCTCATCTTATTTGGGGCATGTTTCTTGAACAGATGGAGATATCTCGATGGTTCTTTCACCATAAGGTTTGGCTTGATGAGGTCAATCTATTATCGACATTGCAGCGATAACAGGAACGGAGACCCATATCTCGACGGTCACTTTTAACCTCACGCGGAATTAGTACCACAGTACTGTCACAGGTAATACGTTACCACCTCTTGTTGAGTTAATGTCTATTCATATATTCATGATACCAGAAACAAATCAAACAAACGATATGTCAGTTAGCAACAGTGAGTCAAATTTTACTGAACGCGAGCTCGGACGGTGCATCGCAAGCGCTGTGTTTCAAATGAGTGAGGCAAGTCAAGGACTGCTGCTACGTAACGACATGGGAACAATTGCTTTGTGGTTTATAGTCACAGAGCAGTAGGTTCTTATAGTGAGACCTATTTACGTTGCATAGTGTTTCAGTACATACAGCCCTTCAGTGAAGATTTATCACTTCAAATAAAGGATGGCATTGTAAATGTAAAGTTTCATTCATCAACCAAGTATCATTATTAAGCTGCTGCTGCTACAAATTGTAAGGTTTTGCCTGACGAAATATGTAAATACACCTGTAAACTAAATTAATTAATTTCACTCAAATAATTTACCTGAAAATTAAAACAACTACTGTATTTGTTTTTTAAGAATGATCTCTGTGTTTCAGTACATATACACACAGAACACTGGCGAAATAAACCCTACATTTGCCTAGCGGGAAAAATATCTACTGGACGTCCGAAGAAAAGATGGAATAAGATCATAACGGCCCACACAGTACGATACTTGACTGGAGGATGATGAATGCAAATATATAGGAACAACTCTTATACATCTCGGTAGTAATTTTTTGACTGTTTTTAATCTCACAAGAACTCAGAATATGAATGGGATGCATCGCAAGTTGAAATGAAGTATGCATATTAATTTCTCCAATTATCAGGTCAAATGCCGCCGTGGCTCAGACGGCAGCGCGTCGGCCTCTTACCGCTGGATACCGTGGTTCAAATCCTGGTCGTTCCATGTGAGATTTGTGCTGGACAAAACGGAGGCGGGACAGGTTTTTCTCCGGGTACTCCGGTTTTCCCTGTCATGTTTCATTCCAGCAACACTCTCCATTCTTATTTCATAGCATCTATCAGTCATTAATAAAAATCACTTTGGGAGTGGTGACCCCATCGTACATAGCCTATATCTGCTTCATTCATTCCATCCCTGACCCGGTCAATGACTGGAAAACAGGTTGTAGGTTTTTTCATCACGTCACATGTTTCTTTTATCTTCTGAGTAAGCCTTTGTCTCTGCCCCACCCCGTGCCATCCCTAACCTATCACGCTCCCCACCCCCACAAGGGCGCGCCACCCAGTTTGGGAACCAGTGTAGTCTTCGGTATGCGTTTGTTCGGGATAATACTGAGAACTACCGAACGGTTTTTAATGCAGTTTATCTACATATTAAAAGAGTTTGCTAAAAACAACTTTGGCAAATTCGTCCGTCCGATCTACTGGACAGATTTGCTTCATTTCTGTTTTATCCTGTCCGGGATTACCTGCCTGTGAATCATGAGACACTGATAGGTCTCTAAGGCTGATGACACATGGAGCGCTTTTTGCCGAGTCGGCGCATGTTTCTATTGTATCAAATGGGATGAAACAGACACAGCGGTGCTCGCCGATAGGCGGCAGATTTGCCGACTCGGCCTGTCATTTAGCTGGCGGTGCAGCGAGCGTTTTGAAGACTTTGTGCGCGCTCTAGCGCCACTGATTTAATACATTCAGCTGAATCACGGCCGACTTGATGCGCCGCTCTAGCGAGGGATCCAGTCGGCCGAGGCTGAATTTACGCGGCGATTGCATCATTGGTAGGTATTCCTGTATTAGTTAACATGAAGTATCTTTAAAAGGACTTTTGGAATAAGAATAAGAACAATAATTTATTTTTATATAATGTTGGCTAACTTCCTCACCTAACGTCACGCTCACTAATGTGTTTTGTCCACTGCCTGCTCGATACGCACCCGATGACTGCTTATAAGCAGTCATTTTAGATGCAGCTCGAGCAGGCAGTGGTTTCGTTACAATCGGCAAAAACCGCTCCGTGCGTCATCAGCCTAAGCTCAGCGAACTTAGAGTAATCCTATAATTAAATCATTAAATGATCACTCCAATAATTGCAGGCGAAGGTTTACTCTAACCCTCAATACATTCTGTACTTAGCAGGTTGCTAAGCGACTGACACTTTCATTAGTATTCTGATGCATGTAATGTCATTGCATGCAGCCATGTTCAATTACTACCTGTAAAGTCAGAGAGTATACACTTCCTCTGATGATGGAAGAATACTATTTTCTGCTAGATACACTTTGATTCTGACCTTCCACAGCTTCTGAATACAGTCCACAGATAGCAGAACGTTCCTAAGAACTTACAGGCTGTTTAGAGAGAACGGTCTACGTACGTACAGACGGGAAGATATCAAGTCGACTAGCCTTCTACAGTATATGACCATCAATAAACCGCAGGGAGAAACTATTGTAAAAGTGGGTGTCTACTTACTCGAACCAGCATTCCGCCTATCTCGGACAAGATCGTTTGAAAATTTGAAGATCCAGATACAGCTGAATGGTCGAAGCACAGGGAATATTGTATGGAAAGAACTGTTAGAAACTACATTACGAATAGATCCGTTATTACGTACCGGTATTAAATGTTCATAAAACTACTGAAAAGGGCAGGCAATATGACTGCGACGGGCATGTCAAAACAAGTTGTCTGATCTATTTATAAGGAATACCTTCACTAAACGATATCCTTAAAAACATCAAATGCCAACAATTTTATCCAAAACAGTCCTGTGTTTGTATTAGTCAAAGGTAGCGAAGATATAATATTACAACTCATTCAAAAATATAATGGTTGTATGTGCAGTACACCGATCTTAAATTTCACATCCTTCAAGCTGTCGTTGGCTAAAATGTCCAAGCATGTGATAGTTCCGGTTATTCACAAAAGTATTGTGAATGTCTACTTGCAGGTAATCGTCCTGCTATTTACGCACGTTGGTTTTTATTTTACACTTAACATTACTGGCGATAACAGAGTAAGTGTGGAAGATGATCATATTTCGACTAAATTCACATCTTGTACTAAATGTATTGGTTTAAAAAATTAAGAGGTACTCAAAGTTATAGTCGACAAAACATCACGATCTTACAATTTTCGACAATTATGCACATTCCGGTCATCACATTTCGGGCTGTCATGTTTATAGAAAAATGGTTATGCTATTTTATTTGTGGTCAACATGTCAAGGTGCTAACTGCACTCAGCATTTCTAATCATTTTACATTTTAAAATTAAGTGAACACATCACTATAAGCACTGTGGTAGTGTCTCATTTTGCTGACCTGCTTACAGTAAATTCCACACTGGTAAAAGAGGCTGATCACTGCTTCCTCTCCTTGCTTTTCGTGTCGGTCGCCAGATGTCTTCCTTTCAGGAACCATGAATTCACGTAATCCACAGGTTTGAAAATTCTTCGGAGAGGGTTAACCAACTTGATGAACATAAGATTTCCTACTGTATTCAGATGCAATGATGCTCTTGTTGGAGACATGACATAGTTCATTTATGTAAAGCCTTCTTCACATTCACTTGTCGAAATTGGGAAGCTGCTCATAGTGTTCATAAGGGGCAGGAGAGGCATTGGGCATTTCTCAAATCGTTTCTGTTCAGGTGTTCAGATTATCAACAGTCTAATACTTTCTTTGCATTCTTTAAAGTTATACACGCCGTTAAGAAATTCAAAATTTAATCACGGAAGACAATGCAAACCACACAATAAAAAACATACTCAAGAGAATTGGAAGGCACCAGTATCACATCAGACAAAATCCAGTGATCGTAAGTACTTACGTTAAGTGTACAACTAGCATACGGCACTAAAATACTGATTTCTGCCTAAAAGAGTAAAATTTCTTCCAATCAAGCAGCAGTTACAAAGCTTTAGTCGAGCAGATGATAATATGGCCTAATGTTTCGATTCTGCTGCTTAGTGCCGAGTTACAGATGAAGAGAAACTGATCCGGTAAGTCGTTTTAAAACGAATATTACTCGAAATCTTCTGCAGCTGTTGTGAACAGCGCGTTGACCCCAGCTAATCGATGAACTTTCAAGGCGGAATTTATATTTGTCGGACTAGATAGAAATGAACCAATATATTTTGTTAAACAGTCTTCAAATTTTTAAGGGGTACGCGTACCCTGTCTAAATGTATTCGATATTTTCAAGGGAGAATAGGCACTGATTGGGCAATACTATCATGGGATCGCATTTTTAACCTGTGAATCTGATGACATGAAACATATTTTAACCAGGTCTTCAACGATCTCTACGATCCTGCTAGTGACATGATCTACTAGCATGTGACACTGTATCAACAGCTCTTCATACCCGTTTTGTATCGCTTTGTGCTACACATTTTTCTCTTCAGAGCGAGCCAGGTTGAGACTGCCACCTAAACTTCCGCTGCTACACAGGCGCCGGCAGTCCGCCCGAATGCTTCGACGCTGATTGATACATCCGTGCACAGTGCTGCACTTATTCCCTCCAGGTCAGTAACTTCTGGACTTACATACCTGGAGTGTCAATCAATCAATCAATCAATCAATCAATCAATCAATCAATCAATCAATCAATCAATCAATCAATCAATCAATCAATCCTTATCTGCATTTAGGGCAGTCGCCCAGGTGGCAGATTCCCTGTTTTTTATTTTCATAGCATTTTTCTTAAATGATTGCAAAGAAGTTGTAAATTTATTGAACATCACCCTTGGTACGTTATTCCAATCCTTTAGTCCTCTTCCTATGAACGAATATTTGTGCTTTTGAATTCCAACTTTATCTTCATACTGTAGTATTTCCTACTTTTAAAGACACCACTCAAACTTATTCGTCTACTAAGGTCATTCCACGCCATCTCCCCACTGACAGCTCAGAACATACCACTTAGTCGAGAAACTCGTCTTCTTTCTCCCAAGTCTTCCCAGCCCAAACTTTGCAACATTTTTGTAACGCTGCTCTTTCCTCGGAAATCACCCAGAACAAATCGAGCTGCTTTTATTTTTATTTTTTCCAGTTCTTGAATTAAGTAATTCTGGTGAAATGAAATGGCGTATGGCTTTTAGTGCCGGGAGTGTCCGAGGACAAGTTCGGCTCGCCAGATGCAGGTCTTTCGATTTGACTCCTGAAGGCGACCTGCGTGTCATGATGAGGATGAAATGATGAAGACGACACATACACCCAGCCCCCGTGCCAGTGAAATTAACCAATTAAGGTTAAAAATTCCGACCCTGCCGGGAATCGAACCCGGGACCCCTGTGGCCAAAGGTCAGCACGCTAACCATTTAGCCATGGAGCCGGACAGTAATTCTGGTGAGGGTCCCATACACTGGAACCATACTCTAGTTGTGGTCTTACCAGAGACTTATATTCTCTCGCCTTTACTTCCTTACTGAAACCCTTAAATACCCTCATAGCCATGTGCACAGATCTGTACTGTTTATTTACAATCCCATTTATGTGATTACCCCAATGAAGACCTTTCCTTATATTAACACTTGGGTAGGGCCTACCTATAATGATCCCCCAAAATAACTTTCACCCCCATCAACGAAGTAATTAAAATTGAGAGAACTTTTCCTATTCGTGAAACTGACAACCTGACTTTTAACCCCGTTTATGATCATAGCATTGCCTCCTGTCCATCTCACAACAATATTGAGGTCATTTTGCAGTTTCACACAATAATATAACTTATTTATTGCTCTATACAGAATAACATCATCCGCAAAAGCTTTATCTCTTATTCCACTTCTTTACTCATATCATAAGTAAGCATTAGGGTCCAATAATACTGCCTTGAGGAATTCCCCTCTTAATTATTACAGAGTCAGATAAAGCTTCGCCTGCTCCAATTCTCTTGGGATCTATTTTCTAGAAATATAGCCACCCATTCAATGACTCTTTTTTCTAGTCCAATTGCACACGTTTTTGCCAGTAGTCTTCCATGACCCACCCTATCAAATGCCTTAGCCAGGTCAATAGCAATACAATGCATTTGACCTCGTGAATCTTGCTGGAATCGTGCAAGTTGAATATCACCCACAAATAAATGAAGCATCACAGATTTCCTTTGTGCGTCGACTGTTAAATAATAATGCGTACCAGTGCCCTCAGTGGCGGTGATTAGGGGCGGGGGGGGGGGGGGCATTGAGGGGGACACTCGCCCAAATTGTGTGGAGATAACATTATATTTTTATTCCATTTTAGTTGCCTGAAACTAGTAATTATTAATAAAAGAGATTTGCATAATCCCTGGTGTTTTGTCAGCTAATTATTTCCTTAATTATGAACAAAATTCATAGCGCATATACACAGGTCAGAATATGCTTCCATTACTCAAAGAATCTCATGGCACATTATGGGATTTGGTTTGCCGAGGCGACTGCTGCCCACCTAAATGACTCGCAGATACAGAGTGCTATGTGGTCAGCGCCTTTCATGGTCAAGAGGGAGAGATATTAATGGTATGCATGCCCGTAGCCATGAGGGAAATAGTGCTCTTAAAACGCTCAGTTTGAATGACATGATGTATACACAGTGATATTCTGATGCAGTATTTATGCAAGCCTTTTTTACATTGTTCTTGATGCTAATGTGTAGAGGACGGGTGTGTATACACAAAGCCAAACAGAGCACGCATTCAATATTGCTCTACTAGAACCACATAATAATAATAACACCGCCAAAATCGAGCATTATAAAACAGTTTTTTCAATGTCAAACGCTGCACGTTTCCTGTTACGATGGAGTATAGGCTAAGTAATAAATGGAACTGCCTGTGTTAAAATAGTATTTACAATTATCCTCAGAGTGTTTGCAGTGTCTTTCGTGAACACTGTTAGAACAGTAGTTTGTTAGTGATTCTCCAATCTATTGAAAAAGAATATTGGCAAATGGACATGTGTCGTGTGTACATACACATGTATTTTAATCCCAAAAGTGGTAAACAAAGCTTTCTACGTTAACTGAATATCAGGATGGCCAAGATCATGATCAACATCTTCTAATATATCATAATAGACTATTATGCCTTTCAGCATTCAGTCTGTAGCCTGGTTAGTTTCATATATCTTATCGTTAAATCATTAGAAAACGATTCTAACCGTTGTCGTCACCCTATATTTCTCTTACCCTCCATTATTCCCGTAGGTAACTTATCCTGTTCCATTCGCCACCAGCGAAGTCGGTTTATTCGAACAGCTATATCAATACAGTTCGTTCCTCACTTAGCCTTTATACCCTCATTCCGAATACCATCCTGTCATTGTTCCCACCTGCTTATAACAGCGATCATTCTCACTACTTTCATGTCCGTTACTTTTAATTTATTAGTAAGATATCGCCAGCCCACCCAGCTTTCATTTCCGTACAGCAAAACTGATCTGAATACAGACCGGTGTAAAGAAAGTTTCGACCTTGAGATGACTTCTTTCCTACAGAATACTGTTGATCACAACTGCAAGCTCACTGCATTTGCTTTACTGCACCTTGATTCAATCTCACTATTCTGAGAGAACACATCCCAAATACTTGTTATTATGGGTGATTATGTTTTAACTTTACTTTATTATCACTTGTAATGTTAAGCTAATAGTAAGCTGATTAGTTTTGACGGCAAGACCTGCCGCCGCTGCCTGTATCCAGTAGAGGCCGCTCGGACCCCTCAAGTACCCTGAGATACACCTCTCCCGCTACTATGAGAGGGGTAGTCGTGGTCCTATATTAATGTAAGCGGTAGTGTTAAGCACTGGAAATACTTAAATTGTGTGCGAAATTGTATATGATGATGCTGGATTTAGAATGTTAAACTAGTAGTGTTTCTTGTGATATTTTCTTTCCATGGAACTGCTTGTAGTAGTGGTAGTAGTTGGGTAATTGTGTTTTAACTTTATTATCACATTACTTTAAGTGATCACTGCCACTGGGATATTTCCCAATTGCTATGTATTAGTTGTTAATAATAACAATAATAATCATAATACTGCAGAAACTTGTCACAAAAGCCCAAGAGAGAAAAGTGGAAGTGAGAGAAATGAGACCGTTAAGATGGATGAGTGAAGTTACAAGAAAGGACAGAGTAAGGAATGATTACATCAGAGGATCAGTGAAAGTGGGACCCCATAGGAAAGAAGGTTCAAGATCGTGTAAAGAGAAGAGGACTATGTGGGGAATTTTAAAAATTTTTAATTATTCCAGCCGAACTGACCATTTAATGTGTGAAGTGCATGAATTTACAAATCTTATTTAAAGGCCTTATTCACTACAGAATTTCACCAGCGACTCTGTACTCATCTTAACACGTGGTATCTCACATTGGTCACCGCACCTTGCGCATGTACAGTTCGTGCCGACTCGTGAAAACTCTGAGTGTTGCACAGCTTGTGGGGAAATCCGTGCACTGGGGAGAAGAATTGGAAACCTGGAAATTGAAGGGTTAAGGAAGAGAGGAAGGCCAAAAATGAGATCGAAAGACAAGGTAGGAGGAGATCAAAGAGAAAAAGGTTGGAAGAGAGAAGAAGCAATAAACAGATATTTATGGAAGAGAGGTAAGGTAAGAGTGTGTTCTGCCCGAAGGCAGGTCCGAACCTCCGCAGAGGTGTATCTGAACCGGAGTTTACGTACGGTAGGGTGGCCAGTTCCTTTCCGCTCCTCCATTCCCTTACCCCCCACCAACAGCGCGTGGCAACCCATCCACTTCTCGACCACGCCCAATGTAGCTTAACTTCGGAGACATGGCGGGATCCGGTGTTTCAACACGGCTACGGCCGTTGGCTATGGAAGAGAAGAATCCACCAAAGCAACGCTGACCCTACGTGATGTGGGAAAAGGCTGAGATGATGATGATGATGATGATAATAACAATAAGAGGAAGAAGAAGAAGCATTTGACAAGTGGACAAGGAGAGATATATACACCTCTCAAACTACATGATTGTCTTTTTTCTAATCAGTAACGGGGTTTACATTATTTTAATGCAAGTGAAATCACGTTTAGAAAACAAAAGTGGCTAGACATAAACTGTAGTACATCTACAAGTCACATCAAAACGACACACGGAGTGAGAGAGAACAGATAGCAGTCTGGTACAGAAGCGACCGATCTAAAAATAGTGTATAGACTGCCTGCCTGCCTGCCTGCCTGCTCCAGGTGCAATCAATAATAACGAGAGAGGCACGGGACTGGACGAGACGGGGAAGAGTTTCAGAACAGTGTGGCTGGGTCTGGTCAGTAACCTCGACGACGCCCATCACCCAGCCAAGGTCACTCACCTGCTCTAATACACAATATGAACATAGTTCGCATTTGAAACCCCTCAATAAGGCCGGAAGTTATTCACCCCAGGGACAACGAGCCTACGGTCAGGTTCAATGGAATGAACTTCAGTCTGACTTAACTACTTTTCATCTTTACCGCCGTCAATGAAAGTCAATTTCCTTTACAGAACAAGCTCTTCACATCCAAGTGAAAGCATTTGACAAAGTAAATTCAAATGGAAACTCTTATCGTCATCCGGAGGAAGTGCAGCTCTTTTCAGGAGGTACCAGCCCTCCTGCCACTTACAATTTCTGGCAGTACCGGGAATTGAACCCGGGCCCCAAAGGACGGCAGCTAATAAACACTAACCGTTATCCTACGGAGGTGCACATTTGATAAAGTACAAAGGTATCATTTATTTCAAATGCTAAATAAACAGGAATCAAATATATGCTCGAAGTACTGGACAGTGCTTTTATATATGGATACAGCATGCAAATAAATTCAGACAAAACAAAAGTAATGGTGATAAGTAAGCAACAAAGAAAGAAAAGATAGCACTGCGTGGGAATCAGCTAAGTAACGATGGAGAGTTTTCTCACTTAGGAAGCACAATAACAGGTGATAACCGAAGGAAGAGAGATCTGGGGCCTGTTCCACGAACGAACTCTGCAACTTTTCAACTTTGCATTTTTCACTTTTCAAATTTTGCAAAGTGCAAAGTCTTTCTGTTCCACCATGGTCTACTGTCGGATTTTTTATTATGGACACTCGAGTTTAGGCTTTAATTACAAACGAACCAATAGGCCTATTGCAATGCGAGTTATACCAATATTTTCCTTGTTTAATTCTACATTAGCGTATATAAGACACATTGTTTTCGACGTGCATTAAATATTTTTTATTTGTGGTTATAATAAATATTGCCCGGGTTTTTGGCTTCTTCTCTAGGAAGCGCTCACTTAGGAATATATACAAGGAAAACTACCTGTCTGATGGTAATGAAATTTTTATATGTTATAACCACATGTATTTGTAGTGTAATACTCCCGTTGCAATTTTTTTCAACCACCCCGAAAAAAGTTCTTATCATTTTTCTAAAGCAACTCTTTCTCAGCCCAGGATAAACGTACAACAGCAAAGTTGGGCTTGTTTTGAAGCACTCAGTCATGGTTATCAGAAACTACAACAACTGTAACCGTACAGTTTGGTACCGAATTTATGAAGAGTAATATTGAAATGAGGTTTTGTGTACGCCGAACCGTGTGATTAACAGCAGGCCGGGTGGGGAAATCGGGCGCAGTGTTGCCGCGTTCAGTAGTAATCACGCGCGCAACGAACACAGCTTTTCGTTTACTTTCAACCTTAAATTTTATTTCCTCTTATAAATTCCACTTCCCATCACCTTTTCTCATACGGGCTTTGGACCTTCAAAGGCAGGTTTAAAAATGGTTGACTTATTTAGAAATATCACACTGTATAATTTTTACAAGAGTTATTTGCATTATTATTTACATATATTTACAATATTTAATTCTATCAATTTTCTTCGTCTGAAAAATCACTGTATTCCGATGAATCGGTGCTGCTGTCATTCATGTTGATTATGACTGGCTCGAAATAAGGGACGTTTTCAGACAGTCCATCTTTTTCCCAGTAGTGGTCTTCAATTTTCTTAGCGTGTTTAATGCATTGTTTCCAGAGTTCAGGGGTGACGGTACGTAAGGCTTCTCGGCATAAAGCGTTAATTGCTTCCATACCTCTACCATTTTCTAATGTGTTAGCCATATTTGTTTTTGCTATTTTCCCTTTTACGTAAGCCCAAATGAGCTCGATTGGATTAAGCTCGCAATGGGCCACTGGTAACCAAACAAGCTGTACATCTGGTCGAAGTCGTTTAGTCAGTTGTTCCAGCTTCTTTACCGGTGTTTGAAAATAAGGCCTGGCAAGGACAATCAGCTCTGATTTCGTTAATTTGTTATAATCGTCAACTCCAGGTGGTAGTGAAATATTCTTTGATGTTATCCAGGATATAATTTCAGGTTTCAGCCATGACATGTTCGGGTTTTTAGATGAAGGATCGACCATCGTATGATATGGAGCTTGATCTATAACGACAGCCGACTTTTGAGGCAATAAACTCAGGACTTTCGTGAACCATTCTTCATAATGAGTCGAGTACATCTCATTGTGGTAATCACCACTGCCTTTCTTGCCAATAAAACAAAGTTCTGCACCGTCAAGAAATCCTTCTTCACTTCCGATGTGTAAAATTATGATGCGTTTTTCAGCTCCAGACGGTGTTTTGAACCCTCCACGTCATCCATAAATTTGCTGAATGTACCCTCTGTACAGATTATAGTTGTCAAAGTTGTTTTCTAAAGCTTCAATCACGTTTTCTTGCCACCCATATTTCATAGTATGGTTCTGTCCGCACCACGTCTCGTCTGTAAAGAAGATCTTGTAGCCCTGTGCTCTTAAGTCTCTAATTCGTCTAAGGTAGGTATGTCGGGATGCAGCAACTGTCACAGATTCCATTAGCACTGGTTTCCTGTTTAGTTTTTTGAATCGGAATCCCAAGCTTCGAACTACTTTCAAAAGCGTAGAAATTGACATATCGGGAAAATCCAGCATATTTTCTAACAGTTTCATGCGGAGGCTTTTAATTGTGGGAAATATCTTATTCATATAAAAATCGTGCATATTTCTTCGTATTGTGCCCAAAGTAAAATCATCTAGATGGATTTTCGGACGCCCCGGTCTCACACACTGCTTCTTTCTTGACCTGGATGACGTATTTCCATCATTCTCCTTTGAAGCGGCTCCTACTCTCTTCACTGACGACAGCGATAATCCAAGACAATCTGCCACCTTCTTGTACACAGGGAACCTGTTGTCCCCTACTTTTTCCCCCTCACACTGAAAGAAACAAATAGCACTCAAAATCATTGCAAGTTCACCCTCTGATAACGGCGGTCTTGGAGGCATCTTGAAGTGACGTGGCCAACATGCAGAACATAGGAAACTGAAAATAGCTTGCGGATAAACCAAGGTCATGGGCATTCCGTTCCACAACTGCCCGGGGCGAGTGTACTGTGTTCGTTGCGCGCGTGATTACTACTGAACGCGGCAACACTGCGCCCGTTTTCCCCACCCGGCCTGCTGTTAATCGCACGGTCCGGCGTACACAAAACCTCCTTTCAATATTACTCTTCATAAATTCGGTACCAAACTGTACGGTTACAGTTGTTGTAGTTTCTGATAACCATGACTGAGTGCTTCAAAACAAGCCCAACTTTGCTGTTGTACGTTTATCCTGGGCTGAGAAAGAGTTGCTTTAGAAAAATGATAAGAACTTTTTTCGGGATGATTGAAAAAAATTATAACTTGAGTATTACACTACAAATACATGTGGTTATAACATATAAAAATTTCATTACCACCAGACAAGTAGTTTTCCTTGTATATATTCCTAAGTGAGCGCTTCCTAGAGAAGAAGCCAAAAACACGGGCAATATTTATTACAACCACAAATAAAAAATATTTAATGGACGTCAAAAACAATGTGTCTTATATACGCTAATGTAGAATTAAACAAGGAAAATACTGGTATAACTCGCATTGCAATAGGCCTATTGGTTCGTTTGTAATTAAAGCCTAAACTCGAGTGTCCATAATAAAAAATCCGACAGTTGGTTGTACTTTTCAATTTTTTCGCAAAGTGAAAAGTCTCTGCGAATGAGTGATCCGATCGAGTTTATTCCATGAGCAAACTATATAGCCCTAATACTCTACGATGTTAATGCTTTACTTTTCGCGGCGAATTTGACGATATAATTGTCGTACCGTTTAAAATTGTATCATGGGAAAAAAGGTTATTACAAGTAGCTGGCTGTGCTGGAAGTTGTCAAGGAGAAACGTGACATCCTTTTTCGACAACTTTAAAGATAACCTCTCAAATGATGAGACACATCAATATTAACGAGAGCAGGCTGCCGTCAACACATCCACACACAGAAGGAAATTCACCCTTCATTAGAAATCCCATCCCTATATTAAGTGGATTATCAGGCCAACGTACTCTTAGGAAATATTACATTTACTATAACATCTACGACTTTGGTAACAGTTCGCAAATAATTGATTTTGATGTCCCATGCATTGGTGTTGCACCGTGCAGCTGGGCACCATTTACTAACCAATGTAAGCATATAAGAATTTGTTCTTTTCCGGAAAGGGATTGACTTCTTTTTGTTACACGTTTCAATAAATGTCCGATCATCCAAGAATATAGTGAGCCTGTGTTGGGGTAATACGAAATCACTCGCGAAAGTCCGTCGAAGTGAGGTTACGAAAATTAATCTCGTCTTTGTACGTTCTTTTATTGGATTCTTCATCACTGTCCTCACTTGATGCTAATAAAAGCTCACGTCGTAACGTGTTTATATCACTAAACCAAATTCTACGCCGAGAAACTAGTGTACATACTTGTTAATTAACATTTGAAAAGGGAATCATCTCTTTGCAAGATTTATGAAAACTTTTCTCTTCATTTCTTTGCACTTTGCATTTCTGTACCAATGGAGGAACATAACAGGCTTGAAAAGTGAAAAGATTCCTAACTTTTCACTTTTCACTTTGCAAGCTAAATCTGAAAAGTGATGGTGGAACAAAATCTGAACTGAAAAGTGCAAAGTGAAAAGTAGCAAAGTTCGTTCGTGGAATAGGCCCCTGGTCAGCAGAATTAACGGGGGAAAGATAGCCTTCAATAAGAAGATAAAGCACATCTAAAAATATCAGCTTAAAACTGAGGAAACAGTCAGTTAAGACGTACGTAAGGAACGTATTTCTGTACGGAAGTGAGACCTGGACACCAAGGGTGGCTGAGAGGAATAGAGGAGAAGCCTTTGAATAATGCTGCTATAGACGAGTAGGAAGAAGTTGTAGTGGAAGGCTACATACTGGTCAACTGGTGGCGGAGCAGGGATGCCATTCCTATGTAGAACTGAAGAGAATGGAGCAGCTGCCAATCAACCTTAGAGTTGTAGTTATTAGTAGTCCATTTTTATTTGGTCAGGAAAGCACATGACAATATCCAAATGAAGAGTGACTTCAGAACTTGTCAATGGTGTGATGTTGCTTCATTTGTATAATTATTCAAGTATGTACTCTTGGCCCGGATGTAGTAGCTCCAGTCAGGTTGTCCCAAGTTCGATTACGAGATACTGGAATAGTGTGTACTCAGCTTCACGCGATTGCCGGATGTACCTGGGATATAGGAAGGGTTGTAGTGGAGGATACACGCCGTATGTTCTCTGGTTAACTGCACTCATTAGAGTATGCCTTGTGATTTCCTGCGTATACTTCAAATTTGGCTTCTTTTCTTTTAAATTTCTCCAGTGAGTTTTATCAACTCTCCAGCTACACTCGTAATCGTGAACATCGACGGTTCGGCATGACAAATACAGTCGAACCTCGATATCTCGAACCTCCATTACTCGGTTTTTCAGTATCTCGAAGTAACCCCCCGTTCGTCCTATTCTTCACGTGAATTTATTTCTCTCTTTCTCGTAATCCGGTTACACAAATTTCTCGATTTCTCGAAGCAAACGTTTCCTCCCTTAACTCGAATTTTGAACAACATTTACTGTACAGTACAGCATTTATAGTTTGCGAGGAACAGTAACAAGTAAAGAAACGTTTACAGTAACGCTGGGAGGTAGTATGGCGGGGACCGCAAAACAAACTTCTAGATCGAAAAATCTGCGAAGCCTCGCTGTTTCATTACCAGTCATGTACGAAGGCGTGGATGACAAGGGCCATTTACGTACCTTGGCTGCGTGGTTTCGAACCTACATACAGTCGGTCGAATATAAATGACAATGTTTCTCACAGCAATAAATGATGTGGAAGGAAAGAAGGTTAACTGTAAAAAGAAGAAGAGACTAATGGATATTTTTTTCCAAAAATGTTAACGGAGGTACGTTTCTAGTTTCACTACTGTATGTACTGTATTTATCTTCTAAAAAGCTACTTTAATAAATGTCGTAATTAAAGCGATGCCGTAAAATATGACTTTGTTAGTATATTTTTAAATATTGTAAAATATACTACAGGTATATTCAGTATAAGCCCGTAGATAGGTATGATTCAATTATGCGCTATATATGCTCAAAAACGGTATTCTCTATTTCTAGAAATTTCGGTAACTCGAAATAAAATTTAGCTCCCGAGGTGAATCGAGATATTGAGCTTCCACTGTAACATTATCAGCCATCACTCGTTTCGTTGCTTACGCCTCACCAGTTGACCAATTTAAGCCAGAGAAATATATATAGACGTGCCTGCAAAACTACCGTACCGCAACATACACGAATTCAAGAGTTTGTTCCAGTGAAGATCGTGATCGCAAATCAAAAGACACGCATTTCATTGCTTTTAACAAATGGCTGGAAGTAGGTCCAGAAAAAAAATATGATGTAAGCAAATTAAGATTTTCAAACCAGTGCATTCAAACATGGATTTTTTCTTTGCCATCATAAAATGTCATCTACATACCTGATTTATGCCAAACAGACAGTGTTGCCAGGTCTCCCGAAATGTCAGGATATCTCCAGAGCTTTCGCAACACACCAGAAAATTCAAAAAAAAAACCCAAAAAAATTCTTCTAATTCAAATTTAAGGAAAATAAATAATGATTAATGGTGCATAATATATTCGTGCCGTAAAACTCTTTCCTTGTCTCAATGCGAGACGTTTAACCGATAACATCACTCGTTAGATACTTCCCCGCATTCATTTTAGCTTCGATTTAGGTAATCTCTCCCCTCTTATTGAACTCAAAACTCACGCTTCACTGCATCATTCGAAGGGAAATCACCGACCCGCACATAGAATACAAAATCTGTACCCTGCTAAGACTTCAAAATTGGCACAAAATGTTTACGCCTGATGAATAACTACATTTCCAGGAATGTTGGGTAGAATAGAGTGGTCAGAGTACGGGTGAGTGAAACTGGTATTTTTCTCATAATGACTGCAAATGGTTATTGCATTCTTTAATCGAGTTATAATATAATATTTCAGTGTTTGAGAAACTACCGAAATTTTCATTAAAAAACTTCCGAAATTTTAATGCACAATCAACCGATTTTTTTATTTGTAGACGTGGGAACACTGAACTGAGAGAAGTTCGTCGTAACTATCTACGAATGCTTCCTTACTGTATCGTCTCCAGAATTAAAGACAGAATCAAATCTCCGAATCAATACAAGCACGAAAACCGAACAAGTCGCAAGTCGACTACAAATCACGAAATGGCAAGAAAGACAAAACCACAGACGAGGTGATTATATCCGTTGACGATTACTTCGATAGTAAAATGAAGATGCAATTTTAAATACCGAATCCGCAGTAGTTCACAGTTGCTAGTCGTCGAGCCTGATGGTCAGCCCACATATCAGCCGATCCGAACAGGGAAGGGATTGACTAAAATATAATTTTTCGTTCAGAAAAGCCGCTAGCAAAATCATTCTGGCAGCACTCGGGTACTTCTTAACTACACCAGAATATACTTCTTTTTGGGTGAAAATTACAACAAACTATGATTCATACAGGTACAATTGTCACAAAAATGTAATAAACGCATGACTAAAAACAAAAACGAACACAGTTAATTTGCAATTCGGAGTTCTGTAATTTTAACATAATACATGTAGTCGCAAAAATAGTATTTGCTTTACGTGCCACTTACAACTTTTACTGTTTTCGGAGACGCCTAGATGCCGGAATTTAGTCCGCAGGAGTTCGTTTACGTGCCAGTAAATCTATCGACAGGAGGCTGACGTATTTGAGCACCATCAAAGTCAGAAGCGCCTCAACCGTCTGATCCACTTAGGCCTATATGAAAAATAGATGCCGCTCCTAAGGGACTAATTTGTAGATTGTTAGGCCACCACCACCACCGTCGCTGCACTAACTTGACACATCAGAGAATTATGATCTAAATAACAGCTGAAAGAACTGAGCTCACAGGGAGGAAATAACAGATTAGACGTCAATATTGCTGGAAGATCAGAAAATGAATGACCATCCCTACGCTGGCTTTATTTTATTTCCCTCCAGGGAAATGGTAGGATAATCATATCAAGCCTCCGGACATCCTTCGCGGAACTAGACCCAAACCACATTTCCAACAATGTAAGGAAGTAAGTTTTACGTCGTAAACCACGGACCTACTATTTTACGAGGGATACCAACTTCTATATCAAAAACTTTGCTTACATCGGCCGAGATTCGAACCGCTGTTGATGCATAAGTGAGAAGATAGAGACAAAGTTGTAGAACCACCACGTGCGGCCTTACTCCTACAGATACACAGAATAACATCGTTAATCACTGTTCACATACGTAAGTCAACGAGGTCAATGACCGGACTTCTCTAGCCATATCATTCAAATGTTGAACTAGTAGTATTTCTTGTAATATTTATTTCCATGGAAATGCTTGTTGTACATTTGTCGTTGTACTCTTGTTGTTGTAGTTTCTTTTTGCTGTTTGCTTTACGTCGCACCGACACAGATAGGTCTTATGGCAACGATGGGATAGAAAAGACCTAGGGGTGGGAAGGAAGCGGCCGTGGCCTTAAGGTACAGCCCCAGCATTTGCCTGGTGTGAAAATGGGAAACCACGGAAAACCATATTCAGGGCTGCCAACAGTGGGATTCGAACACACTATCTCCCGGACGCAAGCCTACAGCCGCGCGCCCCTAACCGCACGACCAACTCGCCCAGTACTTTATTATGACTTGTAATGTTAAGCTAGTAATAAGCTCAACCTATAGTACTGTAAGCTGTAGTGTTAAGCACTGGAAATAAGTTAGTTGTGTGTGAAATTGTATATGATGCTGGATTTATAATATTAAACTAGTAGTAGGTTCTTGTAATATTTTCTTTCCATGGAATTGTTTGTTGTAGTCTTGTTGTAGTAGTTATTGTTGGCTAATTATGTTTTATTATTATTATTATTATTATTATTCTTATTATTATTATTATTATACCAGAATTCGACACAGTACTATTGCGTGAATGAAAGCTTTCCAACCGCAAGTTATTCAAGAATAAAGCCAAAGAATTGTCGTCGGAGGCAGGTCAAGGAAGAATCCACAATAATAACAACCAAACAGTGGATTCCCAACACACGGGAATTACAGCTTTCCCTGACCTTTCTAATACTACATCAATTCACAAACGGAACGCCTAACGCACGTTAAAATCACAACAAATAAACTATCACCGCTATCGTTGAAACATATGAGCAGATTCTCAATAAACAAAGACTAAATAAATTCCACATGGGAAACCGGCCAGAGATATCGCGCGGTCTCCGGAGTGAAAGTGTACCGTATGGAAAGCGAGACAAGTAACAGGCGAAAGATAAAAAGCAACGTTATAACACAAATAACCGATGTGTATACAGCATAATCAGAAGCAAACACATTGGTAGCTACTCCACGAGTCAGACTCGTCTTGAGCTGCTAATTTCATGGAACAATACACCGTGTACCGTTGCCAAGCGCGCTTCACCCATCTGTTGCTGTTTGGTCGCTGCTTATTCGGAACTAGGGTCAACGCTGTAACCAAACGTCTACACATCGTGGGAGTGAAACTACTGAAGTATTAGCAAATTATAAAAGCTTGCCGTTTAAGGAACACTGTTCTGGATGTGCAATTACCCCAACATGCTAATATTACGGCCGTAAGGAACACTTAGCGCTATTAGAAAAAGTTAAAGCGACGTTGAAGAAGGTTTTGTGTGTTTCAAAGTACACTCTTTCAAGACTGGTTTACGAGATGACACTGAGAAACTTCGTCTCCAAATGCCTCTATAGGCCGCTCCAGGATACGAACAACTATTGCAAGAACTACAATTAAAAAAGAACATAGGGAGAGACTTTTATGCCAGTGATGAGACTGGATGCGCGAAGGGTACGACTTAAGACATGCAGTCATTAGTTTCGCCGAACATCGTTTCCATAAGCCAGGACCGAATGTGTATGTGATCACTGTGGGAATCTTTGTGAACCATACCACGCTATGTAGGCTAACTGCAAACTCCAGTGTGAATCCTGGAAGAAATTATTTTCTGACAACTGTTAGATTGTGTAATTTAATACTGTATTATTTCGGAGATATAGAGTATTGAAATTGTAATGTGTGTAATTCTTTATTCACAATGGTCATTGGTTGCAATTAATGTTTCATTAATATTACGGCCTTACGACTTCAAGAATGATTGTTCAGCGGTAATATCACGGCAAGATACCCTAATGTGGAAAAACCACACTCGTGATAGGATTTACCTCAGACGTCCGAGCTGTGCAGAACATACAACCGTTGGTGGCAGATCTCGAAAAATGATGATCAAAAAACAAGAAAGAAAAATCCCCAAGAGAATCTTAGCACCAAAGTGCGAAAATGGAAATTGGAAGAAAAAACCCCGCATGAAATCTATCAGGTTACAGAAAAAATCACAGATACAATCAGGAAACGACTATTACAATTTGATGGTCACTTAGATAGAATGGCTAATAACAGGCTCACAAATAACATTTTAAACTTAGCCTTATCAATGAAAAATCACAATAATTGGCTAAAAGAAATCAGTGAAGACCTAAATGAAATTGGCATTAATGAAGAATCCATTCAAGATAGAATACAATTCAGAACCTTAATTCACAAACACAAATTTTCTGTAAAGCCCACCCGACTAAATACAGGATGGTGTTGAACAACGTGAAAAGGATATAACATATATAGTGGGCGAAATGAGTGCAATTGGACTAGACAAAACAGTGACTGAATAGGTTGTTATATTTCTGAGAAATATATCTCAGAAAATTAGAGTAGGCGAAGCTTTATCTGACCCTGTAATAATTAAGTGGAGAATTCCTCAAGGCAGTATTATTGGACCTTTATGTTTCCTTATATATATAAATGATATGAGTAAAGAAGTGGAATCAGAGGTAAGGCTTTTTGTAGATGATGTTATTCTGTATAGAGTAATAAATAAGTTACAAGATTGTGAGCAACTGCAACATGACCTCCATAATGTTGTGAGATGAACAGCACGCAATGGTATGATGATAAACGGGTTAAAAGTCAGGTTGTGAGTTTCACAAATTGGAAAAGATCACCCAGTTTTAATTACTGCGATGTTGGATGTGAAAGTTCTTTTTCAGCATCATTGTAAGTATCTAGGTGTTAATATGAAAATATTTTCATTGAGATAATCATATAAATATGATTGTAAATAAAGGATACGGTACATATCTGAGCGCATGGTTATGAGGGTGTTTAGGGGTTGTATTAAGGATGTAAAGGAGAGGGAATATAAGTCTCTACTAAGACCCCAATTAGAGTATGGTTCCAGTAAATGGGACCTTCACCAGGATTACTTAATTCAAGAACTGGAAAAAATACAAAGAAAAGCAGCTAGATTTGTTCTGGATGATTTTCGACAAACGAGTGGCATTACAAAAATGTAGCAAAGTTTGGGCTGGGAAGATTTGGGAGAAAGAAGAGTCTGGAACTGCGGGAAAACGATCTGTTGCGAGACGGAGAAATTCCTGGCTTAAAGAGCTGTGGCGCTGGTATGGACGAACTTCCATTGAAATCATTCCAGCTGCTGTTTCAAGTTATTATAAGGGAACAGATTTCTATTTAATTACATATTTATTTAGCAAACTAAAATTAATTATATTGTGTATAATCTTTACGAATCATGCAGTAGCGTAGTCCGGATCGACCTCTCAGTCGCTATAGTTACAAAATCATTACAGAACTTAATGAAGGTGCTTGCGCGCGAATCCACGAGTGTCATTATAAGGACACTCATACAAATGAAGTATGTTGATATTCAAGATTGCAGAACACTACAAAATCTTACATTAAAACACAGACAAAGAGTATTACAACTAACGGTATGTTCAGATTATAAATCCACATCCTGCTTCCAGTCACCTGGATGAAGCCCCCATCCAGCAGTGGGGATAGGAATTGTGCCGGCTGCCGAATCCTATCGCACTCCTCTGGGACAATGATTAATGACTGAAAAATGAAATTATGTGTTGCTGGAATTAAAAATGACAGGGAAAACCGGAGTACCGGGACAAAAACCTGCCCCGCCTCCGCTTTGTCCACTACAAATCTCATATGGCGTGACCTGGATTTGAACCATGGAACCCAGTGGTGAGAGGCCGGCGCGCTGCCGCCTGAGCCACGGAGGCTCTAATGGTACGGTAAGATTAGTCTAAAATCCAACTTCCGAGGCTTCTTAGAAAATAGATTAGAGAGATGTGTTAGTTTTACATTTATGTCTGTGAATGTGAATTGAGGCAACTTTCACTTCCTTATTGTAAGTTTATGTTCATTCTGTAAAAATTCCATGAGTGTTTTCTGACCCCCAGTACTGCCACCCTCCCTTGGTTACTCCCCTGGAATGTCCGGCTCCGTGGCTAAATGGTTAGCGTGCGGGCCTTTGGCCACACGTATCCCGGGTTCGATTCCCGGCAGGGTCGGGAATTTTAACCATAATTGGTTAATTTCGCTGCCAGGGGGACTGGGTGTATGTGTCGTCTTCATCATCATTTCATCCTCATCACGACACGCAGGTCGCCTACGGGAGTCAAATCGAAAGACCTGCATCTGGCGAGGCAAACTTCTCCTCGGACACTCCCGGCACTAAAAGCCATACGCCATTTCATTTTCCCCCTGGAATCATGACGTGTGGCATTGAGAAATGCTGTGTTTGTTTCCCATATTTTTGAGTTAGACACATATGTCCCATATTCTTCGTCATTAAAATCAATATAGTCCATTGTGTGAAATTAACGTTGGCCATCTTCTGAGGTTGAAAGCAGTTTCAGTCTATATAAATCTGTCCTTAGAAAACGGAAATTCACTTACAGCACTTAGGGGAACAATTTGTAAGCCATTATTTTTGTAACAGGGAGTGAAAGATTGTGTGTTCTTGGAAGTGCATATTAAAAAGCGAACATTGTCTTATGTGGGCTTCACTGAACTTTAATATTGGATATAAATCATAGTTTTTTGTAACTGTAAGTCCACATATAATTACGTATTTCAGTAAAAATAACTAAACATTTGATGAATTATTTTATCGGGCGAGTTGGCCGTGCGGTTACGAGCGCGCAGCTGTGAGCCTGCATCCGGGAGATAGTGAGTTCGAACCCCAATATCGGCAGCCCTGAATATGGCTTTCCATGGCTTCCCATTTTCACACCAGGCAAATGCTGGGGCTGTACCTTAATTAAGGCCACGGCCGGTTCATTTCCATTCTTAGGCCTTTTCTATCCCATCGTCGCTCTAAGACCTATCTGTGTCGGTGCGACGTAAAACAAATTGTAAAAAAAAAGATTAATTATTAGTACATATAAATCCGTCCGCCTCTGTGGTGTAGTGGTTAGTGTGATTAGTTGCCACCCCCAGAGGCCCGGGTTCAATTCCCGGCTCTGCCACGAAATTTGAAAAGCGGTACGAGGGTTGGAAGTGGGTGCACTCAGCCTCGGGAAGTCCACTGATTAGAGGTGGGTTCGATTCCCACCTCAGCCACCCTGTAAGTGGTTTTCCGTGGTTTCCCACTTCTCCTCCAAGTAAATGCCGGAATGGTACCTAACTTAAGGCCACGGCCGCTTCCTTCCCTCTTCCTTGTCTATCCCTTCCAATCTTCCCATCCCTCCGCAAGGCCCCTGTTCAGCATAGCAGGTGAGGCCGCCTGGGCGAGGTACGGTCACCCTCCCCAGTTGTATCCCCAGACCCAGAGTCTGAAGCTCCAGGGCACTGCCATTGAGGCGGTAGAGGTTTGATCCCTCGCTGAGTCCGAGGGAAAAACCGACGGCAAACAGAATACGAACATATAAATCCGTTCTCTAGTTATCATAATCAATTGGATCGCCAACCTTCGTAGGTAGACTGCTCCTAAGAAAAAGAAAAACTTTAACCGGTAAATCTACCGACAGGAGGCTGAACTACTCACCCCAGCCGTTCTACATAACTGGATACTGTAGGCCTACATTTCTATATCATAGGGCTCACTCAGAACATCACGTTTTTAGTCGAAAACTGAGCTCAACATCATGTTGATGAGAATGTGTGAAGTCATGATGAAACACAAGAGAACGTAAAATAGTTCTGCGTGAAAAGCGTAGATTTCATTAGGTCGTCCAGAGTATGTATTTCAATGCTAACCTTTAGTAATAAACAAATTAGGGGTATGAAATCCGTAACAAATTATCTGCCACGCCCTCCTCTACAAGCATTATTATATTATTCTTTGACCCTAGTTAGTAAACTAGCCGATCATGTGGAGTGCTTTAGAAGGGAAGGTACTAGAATTCAACAAAATTCTGTTCTTTCAGATTCGGCAGGAAGATACGGTAAGTAGAACGATCCTATAATTCCATGCCCCCGTGCAAGACTTAGCATTAGCCCACTTCCTGGGGCGATCGGAGGGATATCACTGAAGAATGCCTGAATGAGCACACATAAATTCAGATTATTTATTACAGTATTCGAGAACACAAGCTTCTAAATACGAACCATTACGTTTCCGAAACGAATAGGCCAAACACCGATTGAAAAATTAATTAGGAAAATCGTCAGAGGCATTCGATAATAAATAGAAAACAGGGTCACACACTACGATCAGAGCGCAATAAATACAACTACAGCAGAGACGGAAGGAAAAGGGCAAAAATAAATTACGAAACACGATTTCGACGAGATAGGAATATCTTGGGTATAAAGCTTCACATGAAATGAAATGGCGTATGCCTTTTAGTGCCGGGAGTGTCCGAGAACAAGTCCGGCTCGCCAGATGCAGGTCCTTTGATTTGACGCCCGTCGGCGATCTGCGCGTCGTGATGAGGATGAAATGATGATGAAGACGAGACACACACACACCCAGCCCCGTGCCAGAGAAATGAACCAATTATGGTTCAAATTCCCGACCCTGGCGGGAATCGAACCCGGGAACCCTGTGACCAAAGGCCAGCACGCAAACCATTTAGCCATGGAGCCGGACAAGCTTCAGATGTCAGAATTAAACGGAATTAGAATGGAGGCGGATGAATTACCGAAAATGATAAATGAACTACAGTGTAATCCATAAATAAATATGAATTAAATTCAGACAAAATCGGTGAAGTACAGCAGTAAGATACAATCAAGAAAGTTTAAGGATTTAGCAGTTCGAGACGAAAATTATACCAATAATTTTTAAATTTTTATTAAAAAAATATGTTTTCACAATAATAATAATAATAATAATAATAATAATAATAATAATAATAATAGAGAAATCCAGTCTTTTTTGTTGTTGCACGGTAATTATGTCTTAACTTTATTTTATTATCACTTGTAATATTAAGCTGGTAGTAAGATCAACCTATAGTATTGTAAGCCGCAGTGTTAAGCACAGGAAATACTTAAGTTGTGTGTGAATTTGTATATGATGATCCTGGATTCAGAATGTTAAACTAGTAGTAAACTTTTAATATTTTCTTTCCATGGAATTGCTTGTTGTTCTCTTGTTGTTGTGTAATTATGTTTAAACTTAATTATTACACTAGTGTTAAGTGACCATTCGGCACCGGAATATTTCCCAAATGCGATGTATTTTTTTAATAATAAAAGAAAGTAAAGCCTTTCAGAACTGCTATAATGAAACTTATAGGATTCAAAAAAGTTACAAATTGGGTGGGTACAGTTACAGTACGCGAACTGTAGCAAAAAAAAAAAATCATTGAAGTAATGCGTATCTCAACCTTCAACAAAAACTATGAATTCCCAAAAAACAGAATATAATTTTTTCGAGGTGAAACTCTTCAAAAATTTGTAAACAAAAGCGTGAGCTAAACACAACTTCACAGGAGTTCACTAACTAAGCGCATTGCATGTTTCCAGATACATACAATTCCCAGTATTATAGACGAAAAGAGAGTTTAAATTGCATGGATTTCGACCTAACAGGTGAAATTAACTTGAATACGAAAATTGAAATATAATACCCTGAAATCTTATCTGGTTCACAGGAATACAGGAGTTTCTCCACGTTGGCAAAATGTGTATAAAAGAAATTTTTAAAATGAACTGCATGAACTACAACACATTAATATCTGTTTAAGACAGAACAGAATACCAAAGAAATTACAGTGAATGGCGCTAGTGAGAACGAATGGAATAAAATAAATTCTACAAAATCCAACAAACTTTTTCTGGCGTTACTAAACATTCCAACAATATTCACACTCATTTTCTACCTGCTCTAGGCTAGGGGCATCTTGCATATTCAAGATGCCTCAGTATTTACCTAACGAATCTCACGATATAAACTTACACCGCTATCTAGATCTTATCATTATGTCCATATTGACCTACTTTCCGGTAACAGGGCAAAATTTTATACACATCAATTTTTAAAATCAAAGTATTATAGACACTAATAGATAACACAATGCACGATTAACAAACGCCAGAACTCGAAAGAAAAAATCAAATTTGTAAACAACCTACCACCCTAATGAAAACTCACGTCCCCGTGGTTCGGATTCCACATAAAACTTGATGTCCTGTGGCTGTGATGACTATATCAGCAGTCACGCACAACTACAAGTTTGCTTAAAAGCTTAACAATATTTTTCGACGGATGCATTTCGACCTCCCAACAAACCATAAACATCAGACTGCGGTAAGCAAGCTATGGTAATAAAAACATTATTCGCAATATAAGTAAAGAACTGAGCACACACCAGCAAAGTAACACGCAATGAAATATAGAACACACATCATTCACAATGGGCATGTCACTTTCAATAATTTAAGCTTTAAGCGGAATGAATGCACTCTTGTCAAGAAATATTAGAAAGAAAAGTAGGCAGTTACATAACCATAGAAAATCGTGTTCGGCCCTACCTGTTTCCGTTTGTGCGTCACGATCGCCGGCGCTGCGGCACTGTTGTTATGACTGGCAGTTGAACTGTTGTTATTGTTGCTGCAGTTGTTACTCAGTTGCTCCTTGAATACATCCAAGACCTTGGCTAGCTTCTCGTGCTCCGCTTGATCTTTGGAGATGAGGAGGTACGCCCTCCAATTACTAGAATCGAACCCCCAATGGCAAGTCCTATTCTCGAGAGCCCTATGGGCATGGCACACGAACCTTTGCGGTGTAAACATACCGTGACATTCCATGCACTCGATGCAATGCGCGTTGTTGTCAGTATATAATTCAGGAGTGCAGATACCCTTGCACTTTCCGAAACATTCGTGATACACTTTAAACGAAAGTGCACCTTTGTTAGGAGATTTGTGCGGGGGTGCACCAGGTTGATGTAACAAAGCACTGCATAACCTTTCAGCGTCCGTCTTTGTAATAAGTCCGCACGAAGGCGCTGACATGGGTAATATACCTGTCACTTTCAGCACTTCAAGCTGTTCAGGATTACACCGAGAACAGAAAATTTGTAGTTCATCACACACTTGATTAATCTGAGCCAAACTGAAGTCCCTCAAAACACTGTTAAGCACCTGAGGTAGGCACAAACGTTTTTCACCGCCAACCACAAAACAAGAAATAGTTTCTCCTTCGAGAACCGTCTCGGTACGTTCACTACGGGACTGATCTGGTGCTGTTAGGATAGGTAATTGTTGGATAGGGAATGGCGGGGGAGGAGGTGTCATATAAACATCACCATTAGAAATATTTTCACTAGCTGTTACACTCCCAACAACACTAGATTCAATTTCTTTTCTGGGCACCAATGTCACAGTTGTGGTCATAGTGACCCCTTTCTCAGGCGTCGCCGAACTTCCAAGTACGGTACTCGGGCCTTGTAAACTCTTCACCGCACTCAGCTGATAAGTTTTGAGCACTTTCTTCAGGTGCGGACTATACGTTTCTTGCTTGGGTACTACCGTCTCCATCATTTTCCCTACTCAAGTTGGTAAAAAACTTTAAATATGTACAAAAAAACTATTTAAAAACTCTTCTTATATTCTCCCCATTCACACTCTCGCGACAACACACGTCCGATAATACTACAACAATGGGCAGGCAGTAGGACCGAGCGCCAGGCACCCAGTCCACCACACACACATGTTATCTTCTTCCTTCTCACTAGCCTCCGTCTTTACTTGACGTCCAACCAAACATGTCTGCCGAGCGACCGGCTCTTCGAATGCGTACGAGGGTCTCAGCCGCTGTTACAGGCAGCGCTCGGGGCCAGTCTTCCTTGCGCAGCTCTTTGCCTGCACAAAGATACCGGACAGGAACACAATTACAGAGTAATATACGTTCAAATATGATTTATACCGTCGATGTAACTGATATAACCCACAATGATGTCTATTATTGTATCGCGATAGTGCTAGACAGTGTTAATGGCACGATGTACTGGGGGTATGTGCACTGAATGGAAGAGCCAGTCGCCGGCTCGTCATTCCACCGCGCGGTAGCAGCAGACATACACCATGTCACATGACCTTCCCGTCAAAATAGCCGGTCGCCGTGGTGGGGCTGGGAGAAGGCAAGGCTTGAGCCTCTCCCGAGAAAGGTCGGCTGAGCCGGCGGCGGTAGCACGCAGCTTACAGTACAGAGTTCGAGTGGAGTGTGTTGAAAGGAAAAACACGAATGGCTTCCTCGGGTTCATGTTCGTTTATGGAATGACTTACCTTCCCATATGTTCGCATGGAGCAGTGTGTTACAAAAGGAAGTAGAACATACGGCCTCTACATAAATAAACGAGAAGTCACGCACGTTGCACATATTTTCTCTACAGTTAAAGTTGTCTTTCCAACAGAAACGAGATGCAAACACTGACCCTGACAAGGTTTGTATAATCTAACATAAGTGTGTCATGAACTTTTTGAAAATCATTAAGAACATAAACTCGGTTATTTATATTTTATTCTGTTTGGCGTCAAATCCATAAGAATATTTTGGAGATAGGGACCATTATCCTTCAGAAAGCAATTCTAATGATGACATTGATTTTACGTCTACGGTTTTCTGTTTTGCGTTACGTCGCACCGACACAGATAGGTCTTATGGCGACGATGGGATAGGAAAGGTCTAGGAGTGGGAAGGAAGTGTCCGTGACCTTCATTAAGGTACAGCCCCAGCATTTTCCTGGTGTGAAAATAGGAAACCACGGAAAACCATCTTCAGGGCTGCCAACAGTTGGGGCTGTACCTTAATTAAGGCCACGGCCGCTTTCTTCCCATTCCTAGGCCTTTCCTCTCCCATCGTTGCCATAAGAGCTATCTGTGTCGGTGCGGCGTAAAGCAACTAGAAAAAAGAAAAGTTGCAAAGTTTGAGCTGGGATGAACTGGGAGAAAGAAGATGAGCTGCTCGACTAAGTGGTATGTTCCGAGCTGTCAGCGGAGAGATGGCGTGAAATGAAATTAGTAGACGAATAAGTTTGAGTGGCGTCTTTAAAATTAGGATGGATCACAATATGAAGGTAAGGTTGGAATTCAAGAGGACAAATTCGGGCAGATATTCATTTATCTGAAGGGGAGTTAGGGATTGGAATAACTTACCAAGGGAGATGTTCAATAAATTTTCAATCTCATTGAAATATTTTAAGAAAAGGCTAGGAAAACAACAGATAGGGAATCTGCTACCTGGGCGACTGCCAAAAATGCAGGTCAGTATTGATTGATTGATAGAGATAAAGCAAACCATGCTTGGAGTTTTAAGTAACTGTTGATGTCGTGGTTATGACCACGAGATCTCCAGTTGTTTTCTGAGGAATTCGAACCTCAGAACCGTGGCATCTTTTCAAAAATTGGCCATAATTCGAACCACCATCATTGCCTTGGTGAAAAGCTAACGACGATACCACTCGGTTACCACGCCCTCAAAACAGAACCGAGGCGAGGACGTCCTACGACAAATCCTGCGGTGGTCGAGCGCAGAGCTAACTACTCGATTTCACCGGGTGCAGATGTCAAATACAGTAGAAGACTTTATCCTGCATTTCTCCAGAAGCCTTCATGTATTATTATTATTATTATTATTATTATTATTATTATTATTATTATTATTATTATTATTACTATTACTATTATTATTAGCACTATGCAGTGTACTTAGAGACGTGCATTTTTCTTTTACTGTGGGCTTCCTTTCTGTCTTCAGACCAGGTTGTTCCGATCTTTCTTCTTTGGTTTTTCCTCTTGGTCAATTTGCCAATTGTGAATTTTGGATCTGAAGATTATCCGGCTCTGGACATCTGCTGGTGTAATTCCTGCCTGTTTAAGATCAGTTTTGATTTCATCAATCCATTTCATTGTGCCTGTTTTGGCTTTAATCCTGATTTCATAGAATTCGATTATTTGTGTCTTATTTAATTTCCTGTCTGTCTCTAAGTCGGCATTGTCCGTCGGCGAGTTTTGGCTCTAGAATTTTTCATATCAATTTGCGTTCCTTTTTCTCAATATTTTCAATGTCTACTTTCCTGTTCCAAATTAGCGTTCCTGATCCATGAGGACAGTCTGTATTAATGACTGTATTGTAATGTCTTAGATTTGTGTACTTGGAGAAACGTTTTCTTGTTCTGGATATTTTGGGTTAATCAATATGCAGTTTCCATCTTTTGGCATCTAATTTCATTTCTTGTAATTATTCTTATTCTTATTATTATTCCGCCTCTGTGGTGTAGTGATTAGTGTGATTACCTGCCACCCGCGGAGGACAGGGTTCGATTCCCGGCTCTGCCACGAAATTTGAAAAGTGGTACGAGGGCAGGAACGGGGTCCACTCAGCCTCGGGAGGTCACATGAGTAGAGGTGGGTTTGATTTCCACTTCAGCCATCCTGGAAGTGGTTTTCCGTGGTTTCCCACTTCTCCTCCAAGCAAATGCCGGGATGGTACCTAACTTAAGGCTACGGCCAATTCGTTCCCTCTTCCTTGTCTATCCCTCCCAATCTTCCCATCCACCCACAAGGACCCTCTTCAACATAGCAGGTGAGGCTGCCTGGGCGAGGTACTGTTCATTCTCCCCAGTTGTATCCCCCGACCCAATGTCTCACGCTCCAGGACACTGCCCTTGAATGGTACAGGCTGAAGAGTAAACATTAAGACAGAAACAAGAAAGACTATTATTATTCCTATTTATTAATCCGTTTACCTTCCAGGGTTGCTATTTCCCTTGGACTCAGGCAAGGATCCCACCTCTACCGCCCCAAGGATAGTGTCCTGGAGCGTGAGATTTGGGTCGAGGATACAACTGGGAAGGAGAAACAGTACCTTGCCTGCTATGCTGAACAGGGACCTTGTGTGGGATGGGAAGATTGGAAAGTGTTAGACAAGGAAGAGGAAAGGAAGCAACCGTGGCCTTAAGTTAGATACCATCCCAGCATTTGCCTGGAGGAGAAGTAGGAAACCATGGAAAACCACTTCTATTCAGTTGAACTCCCGAGGCTGAGGGGATTTCGTTCCAGCTCTCGTACCACTTCCATGGCAGAGCCGGGAATCGAACCCGGGCCTCCGGGGGTGGCAGATAATCATACTAACCACTACACCACAGAGGCGGACATTATGATTATTATTTGTAGTTTTACCGGACTGTTGATATCGTGAGGCAGTCTCATTCTGTAGGAACAGAGCCTGCCTCTTACCCGGGCGCCCTGGGCTCGATACCTGGCCAGTGCAAGAATTTTAATTCTGGACTGAGGGGCTCTGAGGAGCTGACTGATAAGAGAAGCAAAGGCCTCCTATCATGAAAGCGAAGCATTGCGACTAAGGATGTCGGCTCGGTTACTATGCGACACTAGATTGTCTGCATGCCATCCGGTTGGGCAGCAACCTTCTTGTCAGACCTAGGGCATGTATGTAACACGGTCTTGTTCACTATATATGGATTATAGCCACAGGAACTCCAGTTTTACATGGAATTCAAATCAGAGGGATGTGACATTACATTTTTAAAGTCCCACGTGATTTGACCGGTATTCGAACCAGAGCCATCTTGTGGAAAAGCCAGTATTTGAGTTTCATCCCCACTCCGTTATTTATTATTATTGTTATTATGTCCACCTCTGTACTGTAACGGTTAGCACTATTAGCCGCCGTCTTCGGGGGCCTGGGTTCGATTCCCAGTAGGGCATACTGTCTGAAATTTATGAATGGCAGGGGAACCGGTCTCACCTGCTATGCTGTACAGGGTTCTTGTGCGGACGATTGGAAGGGATAGACCAAGAGGATGGAAGGAAGCGGCCGTAGCCGGCATTTGCGTGGAGGAGAAGTGGGAAATCTCGGAAAACCGCTTCGATGATTGCTGAGGTGGGAATCGAATCCCTCTCCCGCCCCCTGTACTCATTTGACCTCCAGAGGTTGAGTGGACCCCGTTCCAGCCCTCATACCACTTTTCAAATTTGCGTGCAGAGCCGGGAATCAAACCCAAGCCTCCGAGGCTGGCATCTAATCACACTAACTACTACAGCACAGAGGTGGACTCGAAAATTTCGATTTACTATTCAAGTGTGAGTTTTAAAATGATAAATTAATAGGAGCAGGAATTCCATGGGAGGTGATACGATTTCTTTTCTTTCAATATAGTCGTGTAATATTTATGGCGACGATGGGATAGGAAAGGGCTACGAGAGGGAAGGAAAGGGGCCGTAGCCTTAATTAAGGTACAACCTCAGCATTTGCCTGGTGGGAAAATGGGGAAACACGGAAAACCATCTTCAGGGCTGCCGACAGTGGGGTTGGAATCCACCATCTCCCGAATGCAAGCTGACAGATGCTCGCCCCTATACTTGACTGTTCCTTTATTCAAAGCAATGGGATTTGGAGAAGACACAATAACTGTGTACTTGACAGTTATTCTGTATTTTAGTGTCTATTTAAGTGCTTAGTCTTGATGGTTATTTAACTGCCCAATTTAGATGACTTTAGTGTCCTTTTGCTTGCTCTTTTTATATTTTACTACCTCATATCGCAGGCCCTAATGATAACTGTTACCGAGACTACAGAACTGCCTATTGTGAGTGCATGACGGCCTCTAAAATTAATTTCTTGATATTGTAACCCTTCGAAGCAAACAGTCTGGACTTAGAATTAATTAAATCCCCTTCGAAAAATATCTCTTTCGATTTTGACAAATGAATGTTTACATTGTCTGCCAATGTAATAATAATAATAATAATAATAATAATAATAATAATAATAATAATAATAATAATAATAATAATAATAATAATAATAATAATAACTGTTACGGAGATACCCGTGGAGCAGAAAGATGTGAAAGAAGGTATGGGTTTGAATGGCTCTAACTACGACATCAAAAATTGAATTAAAACTTTAAAAGGTTATATTTCTTTTCAAAAAACAAACTTAACAATCTTTTTCACTGAGTGAACATAAGAACATTATAGGTACAAATAGCAATCTTGAAACAAGACTAGGAAAATCCAAGATTAGTGAATTTTAGAAATTTGAGGCTTCAAGCCCTTAGTTTACAAATTCTGAGATACTGGATCCAGTTTACAAAACTTTGCAAAATCTCAATGTTTAGACAAGAACAGATATATCCCAATTTAAGACCACTTTGCTCCAACAAATTTACAGCCTTCCAGATGCACTCCTCAATATTACAGAAATTTGGGAAAGAGCTTACATGCTCTCTAACATTGACCAAATTTCTTCCAGCCCGCTTAAGGCAACATTACAAAACCACATAATCTCTGGCCACTCTAGGCACAATTTACCATTGAAATTACTTTTACAGGGCCTTCATGGAAAAGAACAGGTTAGATTACTGGCCCAAACACAAAATGAATGGAGGCGTACACTTGCACTCCTAGATAATGAAGAATAAAATCCTAATGGGGCTCTTGGCCCAGTGATACAGGGGCTAATCCTAAGCTACTGAGGTGACACGAATAAAGGTTAATTTAATGCATTACAGTGTACCGTACCCAGGGGAAAATACCCTCTAGGACGATGCCTCCATTCCTGTATGAACATCCGACTAACTCAGGGTTGGGCAGAGTGTGGGTTGGTTGTCGATTGGGTCAGGATAAAAGTCGAAGTTCTACACTATAATAGCAATCAATGACAGGAAATGGAGGTATAACACGAATGAGAAACAATCATAGGGGGTAAGATGGATTTATTAACAAATATCCCCGATCAAATCACACGAAAATAATTGAACAAAAAAAATAATAACTTGTAAAAAATGAACTCAAAGTAATGAAATAAATCGAAATTAAAAACGTTAATGGAATGATTGTACAAATCTGACATTAAAAAAGAACAAGTTCACCAAAGAACATTTATATCAATCAAGACTGAGTATCTTCTAATAGTCCAATGTTTATGTTGTATGGCAACAAGTGTATGCAAACACTGCCATGAGGTATTTCGGTATGGAGTTTCACATTATCGCATCCCAACGATACGGTTTCAAAATTAAGTTACTCCCGAGAGTCATCAAACTATTTCCGTAAAATCAAAGTTACATTATAAGAAAATTTACGACGGAAAGAAAAATAATTAAGACGCACCGGACGCTATGTAAGTAATGCAAAATACTAGGGGCAAATCCTACACTATATTTACAATAATTCAAATAATCAAACTAAACATATATATCCATCGGAGACCGAGTAAAGTCTTAAATGCTACACTGCTTCTAATGTGAATCCCGGTTCACTACAAAAGATCTAGACAGAACTAGATAAACCAACGATACATCAGCACTCGGGCTGTTCCCTTTAAAAACAACGAGACAAGGTATGCAATCACAAAATAATAAGGTAAAGCCATCCTGTAAGAGAAAAACATATAAATAATCCTTGATATCATGAAGAAGGCAATGGACAACATTGCCTCCTTCTGCTGCGTTTGAGCGCTCAACAGCGCGGTCATCCGTCATGTACTTCCGGGTAGATTACGAGCTGTAAAGAAATATAGAACTCCACTACGCTAAAGATTGGATTTTGTCTCCCTAGGCCGCCACAAGGAAATACTGTCTCTTTTACACATGCCGATAACACAGGCCAGGAATCTGCTTGCCATGAGATAACGCCCATCATCAACTACACGGAAACTCCCGTATATTCATTGCTTCTTAGCATGCTTGGGCCATTTAACAACATCAGACTCAATAGTCTGGAATTAACACTGTCCATTCTGATCACAATATACACTCAGAAGACACTAAGCAGGCACACACATCTGCATAATACTCTATCTTGTCAGGCATACCATCAGCCTGCACCAATACATTATAATTCAGCATGCAATTATTATCTCATCATTCCTCATGAATCCTACTGGCCTTTCCACATAACGAGACGCTGTTCGAGTCCTTGGCAGATCATCAGGCAAACAAAATCCAACTTAACTTCAAAGATCTTAATTTAACAACGACGTTCTGCAGCTCCTTCTGGCAGCTTCTGTAAAACCATGCATCATGCAAAATAGCTATACCTGTCTCTCTGAATAACCGAAATAAAATGAATTGATACGTGTTTGATGTAATACAAAAATGAACCTGTCGATCTAGCCCTTCTAGCATATATTTAAGGAAAACTCGGAATATCCTACTCTAAGTACTATATTTACAACAATAACTGATCCTATCAATCCCTCATTTTCCCAAACATCTAATCATAAAGCAAAATAAGAATAAAATAAACATGCATTAATCTCGTATCCGAATCTACCATAGTAACCAAATTAAACAAATACATGCCGTCAGGCTTACTTTAAATGAAAATAAAAATTCTATCTACACTGCCCTAGTACCTTAACATAACTTACATATCATGCCATATATAATACGTGCGTCTTACTTTAGATGACTCTCGGGATACCAGGATAGCAGCTTACATCCCCACTAATTTTGGGATCTACACCATGTTGATCACAGCATTAACATGTGGGAATGCACTTCCTTCCTCTGCAGGCGTATCCATCATCTTGCTGGAAAACAATTCACTGGAACACAGAAGACTATAGTTGATAACCTCTTCGCTGCTTAATGCTGCGAGCCGAAATACCCTTTCTTTTACCAGATCAGCTAACACACTGATTCACATATATATAACACACTTCACTTAAAGGGTAAAAATAGTTTAAAAAGCAGCCCACGGTTCGGTACGGAAGTTCCACGCGAATACGCGCCCGTCGCGAAATAGTGAAACACTAGCACGTTTCCACAACACTTGTTACACAGCGGTCACTACACCGTCTTTATCGATTAAAAATAAACTCTGTCAAAGCACAGTAAATATTACGACTGCACAATTTGAAGTATCAATGAGAACCAGTGACAATTTCTGGAATATCGCCACGTTAATTACAATCACCAGTCACAGAGTTGGTACATCCGCACTGTTCAAACTTTAACTACAGAGTGCCGAGTTAGTACATCCGTACTGCTCAAATTTCAACTACAGAGTGCCGAGTTAGTACATCCGTACTGCTCAAATTTCAACTACAGAGTGACGCTCTCCAGAGCTTGGGTTACTGAGGAGGCTTCGGTGACGCTAATAATGTTGGGTTTCCCGGGTATCTGAACCAACCACCAATCAGAGAGTTCGTCATGTATGATGATACAATACTTATTGTGATATATTTATAAAACACAGCTCAAACACTAGCAAATCTCTTCCACCAATTTCTATAATACATTTCCAAATATATCTAACTTCAGAAACTGTGGAAAACCGATTGTCTACAGAAACTGACTTTATCCACAGAGCATGTTGGTCATCCTGGAATTAAGATATGGCGCGGTGTAGCCTCCATGTTTGCCAAGTCCTTAAGTTCCCATTGGCTGAAATATCTTGCTTGGTCAGCATGTAATACACGTGTCGATCCTTGCCAGCGCGTGGGTACGCTTACTTTCTCACGGTCATACGGAAATATGAAGCAATATCCAGCGACTTACAGTCTTGCTCAACATCCGGTATTAACTATCTTGGGATACGATACTTTAACATATTGGACTGTAACTTTTTATGAATAAAATTCACATATATGGTCAAATAATATTCCAATTATTATTATGGGCCGGTCGGATACGGCTCAACAGGAAGGAAAACAGTTACGAAAACGTAGTCACCTCAAACCAACTTGAAGGGGAACTCGAGAGGGTAACGCACTCTCTACCCCCGATTTACAGTTTTAAGAACTAATGAAATTTTACATGAAAAGGAAGAAGTTTACATCGAACGGTTACATAGTTCGGACCTTCCTCTCGTGTAAGTCGGCGGAGGTCGCTACAGAGAGATAAAACTGATGGCCATTAGCTGGGCTGATGAACTGCTTGGCGAAGAATGACGCGCGCCGCCTCCTGTCTTATCAGACACTCTTAGAAATTCGGCGATCAAATGACAAGGTAGCCAGTGCAGCCGCAGTTTATATACACGAAGGGGAGGTTCGAGAGGATTCTGGACTAATCCGGACGCATCCTCTCAATTTTATTGGTTAATTCAAAAGTTACACCCAAAAAAACCAAGAAGAAGCGTGTGATAGGCTGAAAATTAAGTACAGAAAATTAGTGATTGGTCCCATTCAAAAACTGCGGAATGAGAGAGAAGTCTTGCAAACCTTGAAATATATATTTAAAAAACAAGGAATGTTGATTTACTTGAGAAAACCTATAAACACAAAATTTCTTTCCATACAAACTTCTGTTTCCTTGCACCAGAGTGCCTGAGCATAGTTTTTGGTAGTGACATCTATGTAGAAATGTCCAAACTTCTTGAAGTAAACGAACACAAAGCAAATAAATCCAGTCAGTTTAGGCAACTTCACAATAACACAATTAATACTTCAGTAGTGACATCTTCTGATGAAAGTTTCAACTTCATGTAGTAGCATTTTCACATTTGGTTAGATAGATAGAGTTCTTTAAGGCGCGTCTTTTGAACGTGCGGAGTGGAGGTGTACCTCCCGGTACAACAACAACAATAATAATAATAATAATAATAATAATAATAATAATAATAATAAATCCCCCGACGAGGGTGGGTGATATCTGCCTTGTGCAGGAAACTGCTCGTTGTTGTGGGAGAGGATAATACTGGTGTGGTCTGTAAGTTGCAGAAATGTTGGGGAGCAACACAAACACCCAATCTCCTAGCCAAAGTAATACACCATTTAAGACTAAAATATCTGACGGGGTCGGGAATCGAACTCGAAATCCTCTGAACCGAAAGCCACCACTCTGACCATTCATCTAATGAGCCGGACATAATAAAAAAATAGGTACTAAGAGAGTGGCGGAAAGATGTAACTAGACAGGGGATACCATGTGGTATCTCTCTAGACACAAGTGCAGTGGACTGAATGTTGATTGTTTGGCATTCGCCGACGATCTGGCACTTCTATCTAATTCAATAGAAACAGCAGTGAAACAACTCAATGTTCTCAGACAACAAGCAGCAGAGGTAGGGCTGTACATTTCACTTGAAGAAACACAATTTATCACAAACATCAGTGAATTTCCTTGTATACTGCCTCTGGAGCAAGGAACGATCAATAAAACCAACAGTTTTAAGTACCTGGAAGAATGGCTGGAAAATAAGCTCTCCGAAGGAATAGTGTGAACTCGAGTTAATAAGCTAGAACTGGCATACCATCTGACCAAGAACACCTACAATAAAAATTGTCTGTCGCGAAACACTAAAATGAAGCACTACCGGACAGTCATCAGCCCTGAAGCCTTACATACTTCAGAATGTCTAATATTCAACAGGAAGGGACTCACGGACAAGCTCGAAATCCAGGAGAGAAGAATATCGAGGAATATATTAAGACCAGTCAAGGAAGGGGATGAATACAAAAGGCGACCCAACCAAGAGCTCTACAAATACTGTGAAAAAATCAAGGACGTGGCCAGGAAGGGACGCCTAGCATTTTATGGACACGTCTACAGGATGCATCATGCCAGATTGACCAACCAGGTTCTCGTTTACTGCCAAAGAGGAAGACCAGGTCACCATGGTTGATGGAAGTAAACAAAGATCTGCAGGAACTACAGTAGGAGGAACGGAAAGAAACTTAGAAGATCGGACCTCTTTCAGGAGGATGCTTAAACAAAAGAGGATCCTGGACAACAGGTGACCTCCGAACAAAGGAGAGGAAAGAACAACGCAGCCAGAGGATGAGCAATAACTGGACAAACATCAACATCCACCCCAAACGCAATAGTTGAATACCGTGTTCCTTAGATGACCTGTACGAAACAAGAAAGGGAAAGAAATAACAAAATTCACCATTATAACACTGTCGTCAAGCCAGTATCTCTCTATGGGTCAGTATGCCTTATCCTCTCTCAGAAATGTGCTCTCGCTAAATTAGAGCAAAATAGAGAAAAATTCTCCACAACATTTTTGGCCCAAACTACAAAAACGGGATGTACATAAGAAAATCCAGACAAGAAATCTACGTTAAAATAGAGACGATCACAGACACGATGAGCAATCGCAGGACTCGCTTCTACGGTCACTTATCGATGGACAAAACGTATTCTTAACAATTTTGACTCAAAACCAAAAGCAACAGTTCCTTGGTACGTTAACATCAAGAAAGACCTCGAAGAAATGGAGCTACGACCAGATGACGGGTACAGAGGAGACCACTTCAGAACAAGCATCGTGACTTTTTGGACTTTCTGGGATCTGAAGTGGACAACTGGTGCAAAGTGGTCGGATGAACGCCGTGCTAGGCACAGTGAGCTAATGAAAACCTACTGGATCGATCGAAAACTGAGTAAACGCCAGAATGTATAATGAAACTTATCGTGGTCCCTAGTTGGCATATTAGCGAATAATAAATAAATAAATAAATAAATAAATAAATAAATAAATAAATAAATAAATAAATAAATATGTTGTTTGTACGTCACACTAAATACTTTTACGGTTTTCTGAGACGTCGAGGTGCCAGAATATTGTCCTGCATGAGTTACTTTACATATATGTTTGTTTCTTTTTGCTAGGGGCTTTACGTCGCACCGACACAGATAGGTCTTATGGCGACGATGGGATAGGAAAGGACAAGGAGTTGGAAGGAAGCGGCCGTGGCCTTAATTAAGGTACAGCCCCAGCATTTGCCTGGTGTGAAAATGGGAAACCACGGAAAACCATCATATATGTTTTATACTATATCCAAAATGAATACCAAACTGGGCTATTTTCAACTGTTATGAGATTATACCTCTCACTCATGGCCTAAAGTTCAATGTATCCCCCACGAAAAAAATTCTAAATTATTCATACATACATATATACATACATTATCATTATAGACTTTTATGCCTTTCAGCGTTCAGTCTGCGAGCCTCTGTGAATTTACTAAACGTCACCACAATCCTCGATTTGCAACTAGTGTTGTGGCCTCATTTAGTTCTATACCTCTTATCTTTAAATCGTTAGAAACCGAGTCTAACCATCGTCGTCTTGGTCTCCCCATACTTCTCTTACCCTCCATAGCAGAGTCCATTATTCTCCTAGGTAACCTATCCTCCTCCATTCGCCTCACATGACCCCACCACCGAAGCCGGTTTACACGTACAGCTTCATTCCTAAATTAGCCTTTATCTCCTCATTCCGAATACCCTCCTGCCATTGTTCCCTACTGTTTGTACCAGCAATCATTCTTGCTACTTTCATGTCTGTTACTTCTAACTTATGAATAAGATATCCTGAGTCAACACAGCTTTCGCTCCCGTAAAGCAAAGTTGGTCTGAAAACAGACCGATGTAAAGATAGTTTCGTCTGGGAGCTGACTTCCTTCTTACAGAATACTGTTGATCACAACTGCGAGCTTACTGCATTAGCTTTACTACACCTTGATTCAATCTCACTTACTATATTACCATCCTGGGAGAACACACAACCTAAATTCTTGAAATTATCGACCTGTTCTAGCTTTCTATCACCAATCTGACATTCAATTCTGTTGAATTTCTTACCTACTGGTTTTAAAAAATTTGCGTACCTGGCTAATTATTGAGGCATTTTAATTGGTTATGAACCATTCTGTTAAATACACATTGTTAATAAGATGAGATTATGAAACTAAATGCATTTTTATAAGACATCGCAAGAAATTTAAGAGTTCGTGTCTATATGAAGTATAATACAATGATAATAATGTAGCTAGATACCCTGTTTTTATGTTTATTTTAAAATGCCTGTTCTGCGTATCTGTACTCGTTTTACCGGTTCATTCGAAGTACCCATAATAAATGAATAGTGGCGCTGACGATTCCTGCTGTTTCCCAGTCCATAAACACACATCTCGTTATACTACCCCGGTTTAGGGGGAGGGACCGATGTCTTTCAGAACTGTAATGAATGCGAAGGGATGCATAAAACTGAATCGCAAGGGGCTGCTGGACCACCCGGTGTTCATAGGCAATCATCCACAGCGAAGCTTCAGACACGTAATTTTCTTTAAAAAGTATCAAATTTCTGGTTGTGAGAGTTTCGTTTTAATTACTTTTTTTTGGTAAAGGAGAGGCAACAACATATATATGGTGCGAATTTCAGCTGTTGAAAACCTTCCAGTTTTTGTTCATAATCGCTGTGAATGACAGTTGGAATAGGGATTATATATATCAATTTTTCTTCATTTTTCCCCGAAGGCTGCTCGCATACCCCACTAAAAGTCTCAGGCGTACTGCTTGGGGCAAGCATACTACAGTTTGAACACCACTGCTCTAGAGTGTTCAGCATTTAATGCGAAATTTGTGGGACGGTAGAATATAAAAGGTTATCTGTTATAGCAAAAGTCTTCGAAAATATTAATACTAAGTTTTCTTAGGATCAATATAAAACGCACAGATTTTCAGGATATCGTGACTTAAAATCTGTGTTTCTTCAGCCGAGCTATTTGTCTGCCTGGCTTGTACTGTGTAGCTGTTACCAAGCATTCAGTGGGTTCGAACTCCACTATCGGTAGCCCTGATGATGGTTTTCAGTGGTTTTCCACTTTCACACCAGACAAATGTGGGGTTCTAAATTAATTATGGTATTCGGAATTGATGAAAATTACAGTATTTCACAAATGATACTTTAAACCCTAGAAAAATAATAATAGGCCTAATATTACCGGGCGAGTTGGCCGTGTGGTTAGGGTCTCGCAGAAGTGAGCTTGCCTTCGAGAGATAGTGGATTCGAGCCCCACTGTCGGCAGCCCTGAAGATGGTTTTCCGCGGTTTACCATTTACACACCAGGAAAATGCTGGGGCTGTACCTTAATTAAGGCCACGCCGCTCCCTTCCCATTCCTAAGCCTTTCCTATCCCATCGTCGCCATAAGACATATCTGTATCGGTGCGATATAAAGCAAGGTTGTATAAAAAGCAAAAGAAAAAATAATACTTCATTATTATGAGGTCAGCACCGAGCGAGTTGGACGTGCGGTTATGGGGCGCAGCTGTCAGCTTGCCTTTGGGAGATACTGAATTCGAGCCCTGAAGATGGTGTTCCGTGGTTTCCCATTTTCACACCAGGTAAATGCTGTTCAGTACTTAAGACGGCAACTTCCGATATTAGTCCGCGCGGAGTGACTGTCTTTTCTTTTCTTTTCTTCTCGCTGCCTTCTCGCGGAGGACTTGGTCGGGGCGGTGGACAAGGCTGTCAACCTCTCTAGTTAACTACTAACACTCCAGATTAGAGCCACAAAACGTGCACAGCTTCATTAGTCCAGATAGGTTAGGGTAGGGGTGGACAAGACCATTGGCCTAGATAGGTTAGGGTAGGGGTGGACAAAACCAGTGATTTGGGGATAAGCAAAGGGTTATAGCCGCGAAGGCCTCTAGTTTACCCAACTGTTTTCTAAATAAAGATTGCTCCAGGCCGCTAACTGGTTAGGGTACGGTTTATGTCTCTGCTGCTCTATATCCACCAAGCGAGTTACCGTGCAGTTAGGGGTGTGCAGCTGTGAACTTGCATCCGGGATGGTTACTGTACATAAAGTAAATACAAGGATTTATTATTATTATTATTATTATTATTATTATTATTATTATTATTATTATTATTATTATTATTATTATTATTATTATTATTATTATTATTATTATTTGCGTTTATTGAAATGTTGTAAGGAGGTCAAAAGCAACGAGGTAGGCTGGGCTAGAGTAGAACGTTAAAGAGGTTGGGTGGCAGTGGCGGTCGGAGGACTATTAGGTCAGGTGGGCACTCACAGTACTCTTACCACACCTCTTTCTTGACAACTTTGACAGAAAAGACAAGAGAAAATTGAAATCTTAAGGCTGTCCTTATCAGCTGTTTTTGCCATTTGTATATACAATGACGATTGCATTTAAATGATACCATCAGTGAGGATTTGATGTGCAAAACACGCATATACGGAATTGCTGAAGCTTTATTTGCCGAACTAGGTAAATGAGAGGTAAATAAGTCCCCTAGAAAAGTAATAGCTCAGAGCTACAGTATTATGGTTCGGGCAACACACAGGTCGGACCACTGCGCTCATTCAAGTCTTCAGCGCGAAAACGAACTCGCTCACTCATGCCAAGCCTCACGAAACGCCGGATGCAAGCCAGAGGCCCTTTGCAATTTGAATCAACATTCCTGGTCTCAAATGTTACATTTCATTATCATTAATTGCTTTCTTCGTCTTCAAATGTAACTAATAATAGAGCAAACAAGGTCATGAATTATTGTGTGCAGCCACGGCTGGCGCATACTCGTAGAGGGGTTTGTGAAGATTACTTTACTCCTCCGGACTCTGCCGAGCTTAAAGCCTCTTCCCGCACCCTTCGTCCCTCCGAAACCGTCCACCAGCGTGCTTCCCCCTTACATCTCTCTCCCCTCACCCTCACTATATCCCGGGATGGAAGCTCGAGAGTCCGTGCCTTACCTTCAACCCGAAAACATTTACCAGCGAACTGCGCGCTGAAAGTCACTCACCAAAGTTTGATATTGACTAACAGTTTTCATTATCGATGAGAATTTACAGTCATACGATAAAATGTGATTTCCTTAGCGTTATTCGAGTCCAGCTTTTTACTTTGTGACGGTGGGTTGTTACGGCGATTATTATTAAATTATTATTAATGTACGAAAGATTAAAACGGGATCGCAGAAGCGACATATTCAAGTGTTGGGCAACGAGAGGTAATCCGTGGATGGTACAAAGGGGGAAGATAGCAATGCAGAAGTAGTCAGGAAAATACAAGGACACCGGGGGATAAACAAGAATTGCCAACTTTAGATGAAAAAAATATATGAATTGAAACACAAGGCACATCAAATTAAAAATGGTACAGCACCAAAATCTCAAAAGGTTAGAACTCTTTTTATAACAAGCCACAAAAGAAATATTGCAAAGCTCGGCGATAGGAACAATTTAGATTTCATCTGAATAACATTTACACCGAGCTCGATAGCTGCAGTCGCTTAAGTGCGGCCAGTATCCAGTATTCGGGAGATAGTAGGTTCGAACCCCACTGTCGGCAGCCCTGAAAATGGTTTTCCGTGCCTCAAGGGCAGTGTCCTGGAGCGTGAGACTTTGGGTTGGAGGTATAGGCCTACAAGTGGGCGGCCTCACCTGCCATGCTGAACAGGGACCTTGTGAGGGGATGAGAAGGTTGGAACGGATAGAAGGGGAAGAGAGAAGAAAGCGGCAGTGGCCTTGAATTCTTCCCGGCATTTGCCTGGAGGAGAAGTGGGAAACCACGGAAAACCACTTCGAGGATAACTGACGTCGGAACCGAACCCAATTTAAAAATAATTAGTAGGAATTCGCGGAACCTAGACATCTTCGTATCGTTTCCTTCCTTCTGTCATCATACTTCTCATATAACTTAATTTTCCTACTTGTTCTTTCCTGTTTCTGCTTTTGTATTTAAATGTATTTCCCTTTGTTTATGTAAATATCTGTTATATAGGATTGTACAGCTTTTATTGTGTATATTCGTGTACTTTGTAAATATTATTTGTCTTTCATTTTAGATAAATGTCTATTGTACATAGCTCGGATCTTTGTAATTCGGCGTTATGCTGTTACTGATCCTGAATAAATAAGTAAATAAATTTAAAATGCCATTCGACGGAGCTAACGGATTTTTCAGCGCCACAGCAAGTAGTGGAGACTCGCACAGCAGCGTGTAGAGGCTTGATAACTATCTGATGGCACAAAACCTTAGATGCGCACATTTGTAATTGTTCCTTCGGTGAAAGTTTTATTGTTTAGAATTGAATCAAAACGTCACAAAACTATTATTACCGCAGTTAAGATGGCAAAATGTCAGCCTTTAGTTCTCTGTCGAAATCCGCCCGGAGAGCACCAAAACCTTGTAGTTATTTTCTTAAAATTTTGATGTTTACCCCGCACTATATTCCCCAGACCACCGGTACATTTTGTTGTCTATAACTTTTTGATCCCCCCCCCCCCCCCCCGCCCGTTTTAATTCCCAATCGCCGCTACTGGGCTCTAATGTTATTGGGAAGAGCGCTCCATATTTTAGCTCCATTTGCAACAAAGGAACGGCTATATGCTGCTGACCTGCTGAGACGGATAGCAAGTGCGCTGCCGGAGCGTGCGTTATGCTGCTGGGAAGAGGAAAGGAAATTCAGTTGTGAAGATAAGTATTCAGCAACCCCTCAGAATCATTGCTTATCACTGGAAAGCGAAACAGTCTAATCCCGCCAGTTGACTTATTCTGACAATTTGTTGTAGCGCAGTATCCCATTTTCCTTAAAAATGTAAATATATTTCACAGTATCTCATCGGATTCGCCCACGTCATGACGATGCTTAAGACTCAATATGGCGGCCACCGCAAAGGATTGTGGTAGCGTGACCAGACCTTCCTAGACTGACCTTGACACTACACATCGACCACAGCGCCACCTAACCGCTCTCATGTCCTATTTCGGTATGCCCGATCTCTGGCGAGTGTCTGGACTACATTGCCACTAGCTTTATTTACAAGCCTCGTACAGATGTAAATAAGAATGGCCTTTGCTGGCGAGATGTAGTGTTTACGGTGCACTATGTCTTCTCGTATGGGCTATATCAAATTTGTTACTTTCATTGACCTGTCTCAGTCTCATCCTTGGCTTTGACAATATGAAAGTGACTGAGGTATGAGTGATGCTAGTAATACCATTCCTTATGCAGCCAGTCCCTGTTATGAATGGTGTGAAAATATCGCTCATAGGGTCGGTTGGTGCATGCATTTCAGTAGGCTTTGCAGACTGATATGTAATAGCAACGGCTGGCTCGGTGAGGAAAGCAACGAAAAACTACCTCACTCCTCATTTCCCTAGTACGCCTCTTCAGTGACGCCTAGGCTATTTATGACAGCTGTTGGCGGAGCTGCAGAGGATCAAACCAGCCTTCGGCCTGAATACCCAACATACAACATGCATACGTGATTAAAACGGACGTATAAATATAACTTACTTACAAAGAAAATGGCAATGCTTTTAAACAATAAGCAGCTCACCATATTAAACCTGCCCTCCAAAACTCTCGTGCAAAAAGGTAATGGAAAATGGTCGATACTTAATTTCGTTTAATATTATTCCTGGTTTAAAGGGAGAGTTGGTAAGTATTTACTTAATAACGCACGGCCCACCGCGAGTACAGGGGACTGGAGTGTAGCTGTATTGCCCGTTTGGCATTCACGCAATTCCCTTCTCAAATAAAATCTGTGGATACGTGTGGGTTTTGCTATAAATGCCGCTTAGAAAACAGTAAGGAGTAAATCAAAGCTTTGACCGACTTCGCAGAACTGAAAAACTCATTGCAAAAATAAACTGATAAACTTTTGATAAACTCTTGTAAGTTTCAAATCATTTTTGGGAGAAGGCTATAATACATTAAACTTCTATCATGTACGGATGGAGCGAATTGATATTATGAGGTTTTAAATTTAAAGTTTGTCCGCAAAAAAAAAAAAAAAAAAAAAAAAAAAGAAAATTCTGTTCCGATTACAAATGCTGGAGATATAAATACATCAAAGAGTGTTGTATACCACTGTTAAATGCAGAAAAAAGGGAGCTACAATTTGGGGCAATTAGACCTGAGATTGGTGCACCCATCGTTTTTATAGTTTAAACCAACGAGCTAGAAATAAAGCTTTCTAGCGCCTTCATGTGGAACCATGTAAGTACCTAGGTGTTAATATAAGGAATTATCTTCAATGGGGGTAATCATATTGACGAGATTGTTGAGAAAGATTACAGATCTCATGAGAGTATTTAGGGGTTGTAGTAAGGATGTAAAGGAGAGGGCGTTAAAGTCTGTGGTAAGACTGCACTTAGAGCATGGCTCCAGTATGTGGGACCCTCACCAGGACTGCTTGATACGAGAACTGGAAAAAAAATCAAGGGAAAACAGCACGGTTTGTTCTGAGTGATTTCCGGCAAAGGAGTTGTGTTACTAAAATGTTGCAAACTTTGGGCTGTGAATACTTGAGAGTAAGGAGACGAGATGCTCGACTATGTGGTATGTTTCGAGCGGTCAGTGCTGAGTTGGCGTGGAATGACATAAGTAGAAGAAGAAGAAGAAGAAGAAGCTTGAGTGGAGCTTTTACAAGTAGGAAAGATCATGTTATGAATATAAAGTTGGAATTCAAGAGGAGAGATGGGGGAGAATATTCGTTTATAGGACTAAATTATCAATGGAAATGTCTGATACATTTCTAAGTTCATGCAATACATTGAAGAAAAATTTAGGTAAACAATTGTAAATACAGTCGAACCTCGATATCTCGAATCACCTCGGAAGCTAGATTTTATTTCGAGTTATCGAATACCGGTTTTGAGCATGTAGTCTCATAATTGAATCGTATGTATCTACGGCCATATACTGAATACATTATTTTTAACAGTATTTAAAAATGTACAAACTAATTCAATTTTACGCCATCACTTTAATTATAACCCTTATCATAGTAACTTTTTAGAAGACAGGATACAGTAGTGAAACAAGAAACATACCTCAGTTATCACCTTTCGGAAAAAACCCCGTTAGTCTCTTCTGTTTGTTACTGTTAACCTTTCCTCTCTTCACGTTGAAGCTTCTATGTCAATACCACGCAGCCGAGATTCGTAAATGGAGCTTGTCATCTGCGACTACCACTAACTACTAAACGTTTTCATTCCTGCTCTGAAGGGGCAGGCGGGCCTCTTAGAAGGTGACGCCGTCTCTCAGGCCGGGAGATTTGTTACGGTGAAGGAGATGTGCGGAGAAAGTGAGGCGACTGGCGGCCGTGGCCTATACTACGAACTGTCCCGGCATTCGCCTTAGTGCAGGAGAATGGAAAACCACGGAAAACCACTCTCAGGACAGCCGACGGGTGGGACCAGGCGTGAGGTCCGGCACTGTGCCGCAGGCCCGTCTCCCGAATGCAGAGGCGTAGAGCCACGGTAGAGCCGTGGCCAACTTTCCTCTGCTCGGTTGGCCGGTCAGAGTACAGAGCATATGGGACAACAACCCACTCTGCATCTACCGACCTGTCATCTGCGACTTCGGGGGTTGCTTTCGTACGTGACCGGTAATTAATTCACATCCGAGAAACATCACTGTAAACCTTTCTTTATCTGTTAACTGTTCCTCACAAACCACAAATGCCGCATTGCACAGTTAATGTTGTACAAAATTCCAGTTACAGAGTATATTTTGCTTCGAGAAGTCGAGAAATTTGTGTAACCTAATTTCGAGTAAAAGAGAAATAAATACACGTGAAGAATAAGATAAATGGCCGGGAAATTTAAGTTACTTCGAGATACTGAAAATTCGACTAATCGAGGTTCGAGATATCGAGGTTCGACTGTAAGTGTAAATATGAGGCAAACAAATGATAGGGAATCTTGCCACCTTTGAGACAGCCCTAAATGCAGATCATTGATGATGATTGGTTGATGATCAGTATCTAAACTTTTGAATCCAACAGTAGATGGCACCATATCAGAAAGTCAACAACTCGGTAGCAGTGTTGCCAACTTATATTTTCAAGATCCGCTAAATACTACTAAAAATCCGCTAAAATTCCGCCAAGAAATCCGATCTCTAATAATAATAATAATAATAATAATAATAATAATAATAATAATAATAATAATAATAATAATAATAATAAAAGTAAATGTCTGCACTCACCTGATCTGTGAGTTTCACTAGCTAACCCCCTGTCTGCGAGCCGGCGAGCTAAAACTTGTAGGCGTTTTACTGCCGGGTGCAAACTAGGTGAATCCCCTACCTCAAGGTCCACACACAGAACAGGCCGGTTCAGTAAACGGTCTTCCTTCATAGCATAAATATAAATGCTACTCTCTCACAGATTCATTATCTGTCGTCATTCTTCAACTAAGCGATATGTAAGCCTACGCATTCCCCACGCATTACAAATTTATGATACCATGATCTCATAACATCAAATCCAAATAACATGTTTTCCTCATGTGACTGCTAGCTCCTAAGAAAAAATACGGAATAGCTCGGAGACAGAGTGGAGTACAAATTTAAAAAAAAACGTAAAATGAAAAAAAGAACAACACTAAATTCCGCTATAATAAATCTAGAATTCCGCCAAAAAATCCGCTGTCCGCTAAATGATATATTTCTCCACCGACCATCTTATAATCCGCTAAGTTGGCAACACTGCTCGGTAGTTAAATCAGGATCATCATCATCATCATTATTATCATATACCAAGCATGTTCATTCGATGTGATGAAACGTGTCTGTTACAAATTGGGGCCACCCTGACTGCATTTAAAGAAGTAAAGATATTACAAATACGTATTCAGCTGGTAATGGCAGAAATATCTCAAAGATGGTGTGGAAATGCGTGAGACGAGGGAAATTCTATGAATATATTGAACAAATCTAATGAACAAAACTGAGTGTAAAAGACGGGAAATGAATAAGGACGTGCACTCAAAGATATAACACAGAAATTGACGTTGCTTTAACTTTGTTCCAGAGCGATGCTATCATTTCCATAGCGTCGACGAGACAGGCGTTCGTCGCTGAAATTGAAAAGGAATAAGAGGATGACATGGCACGGAAATTGACAGGAAGGAGGCAGGAAAGAACGAGAAATTATTGTTTTGTAGCTTCTAGGACCAATGGGAATTATATCTAGAAACGTTGATTGTGGAAACGGATGAACATTGATATTGTATTGATTGTATTTGTCTAATCGAAATTACACCTACTCCTCCTAATAATAATAATAATAATAATAATAATAATACATTTCTTATGAAAAACAAAGTATATGAAAGGAACTAGATCAGATTTCAATAATCAACAATAATTTATCAGCAAATATGGAAATATCACCCAAGTAGACAAATTTAAGTATCTAGGTGAAATTATTGAACTAACAGGGTTAAATTAGGAAGCTAAGGAAGAAAGAATTGAGAAAAATTCAAAGAGAATACAAAATTATTTGGAACAGATACAAGAAAAGAAAAGGCAAAATTAGGACATTATAGCACAGTAGTTATAACAGAAGCACTTTATGGATACTATTATATTTGGTGGCAGATCTCGAATAATGATGATCGGAAAACAAGGAAGAATAACCCTCACAAAAACCTCAGGACCAAAGTGTGAAAATGGAATTTGGATGAAAAAGAAATCAAATGAAATCTGTTACAGAAAAAGTCACAGATACGGTCAGGAAACGATTATTACAATTTTATGGTCACTGATATCGAATGGATGAAAACAGGCTCACAAAGAAAATTTTAAACTTAGCTTTGTCAATGAATCACAATAATTGGCTAAAGGAAATTAGTGAAGACAAAAATGAAACTGGTATTAATGCAGAAACCATTCAAGATAGAATAAAATTCAGAATCTTAATTCACAAACACTGCAAAGCCCACCCGACTAAATACAGGGTGGAATGAACAACGTAAAAAGGAACACAGCGAGAGGATGAAGAGATAAGGGGAAGAGAAGAAGAAATAATAATAATAATAATAATAATAATAATAATAATAATAATAATAATAATAATAATAATAATAATAATAATAATTGTACCGGGAGGTACACCCCAACGCCGCGCATTTAAATTCAGCGCCTAAACGAACTCCTCTAGTGGCAAAACAGTGAAATTGAAGCTACACCAAATTAGAACTTTACTCTGAAGATGTCACCACAGAAATATGATGTAACTTTGTTATTGTGCAGTTTCCTAACCTGAGTGAATTTCTACGTGTTTTGTTTGACATTTATCAAGAAGTTTGGACATTCTTCCACATATGACACCACTAAAATCTATGATAATGCACCCTGGTGCGAAGTGAAAGAACCTATAATTTGAAGAAGATTTGTATTTCTAGGTTTTTTAAACTAATTGATGTTCATTTATTTTTGGGTTGGAAATATTTACCTTTTCTTTCCGCCAGTTTTGAATCCAACCAATCACTAATTTCTGTAATTAATTTTCCACCTATCACAGGCTTCTTCTCCGATTCTGAGTGTTACTTTTGAAATCTATATATATAAAATAAGAGTTTTGTCTGTACATTCCTCAGAATTTGAAAATAATGGTATTTCTGTATCGGTCATGTCCATAGTAACAAGAAAATGCACTTTTTACTTTTCCGTAATTTCTGTCTGTCTGTCTGTCTGTATGTATGTATGTATGTACACGCATCACGAGAAAACGGTTGAAGAGAATTTAATGAAAATCGGTATGTAAAGTCGGGGGATGAGCCTCTACAATCTAGGCTATAAATCATTTCACTCACGCTGAGTGAAATGGTAGTTTAGGGGAAGGCCTAAAATTGAATTCTCAACTATTTATGTTATTAGTGGTCTAATGAAAATCGGTATGTGAAGTCGGGGGATGAGTCGCTACAATCTAGGCTATAAATCATTTCACTCACGCTGAGTGAAATGGTAGTTTAGGGGAAGGCCTAAAATTGAATTCTCAACTATTTGTTATTAGTGGTCATATTTTAAAGAAAATGGGTATACATAGTTGGGGAATAAATTGCTACAATCTAGGCTGCCAATAATTGTATTCACGCTGAGAATGGTAGTTTAGGGGAAGGCCTAAAATTTAATTCTCAAATATTGTTATTAGTAGTCCTATCTTGATGAAAATCGCTATGCAAAGTCAGGAAATAGGTCGCTATAGTCTAGGCTGTAAATTATTTTATTCACGCTGAGTGAAATGGTAGTTTAGGGGAAGGCCTAAAATGTAATTCTCAAATATTTCTTATTGGAAGTGTAGTCGATGAATTCTAGATAACTAAGGTTATATAGTATTAAATTTCCTATTATTCATGTCTTATACATTGTTACCGTACTGGCTATGATCACCAAGATATTCATGAATTTCAATTTTTGTTACTAAATCCATATCAGCGCCGAGTAACGAGAAAATAGGTGAACAGTATTTAATGAAAATCGGTATGTAAAGTCGGAGAATAAGAAACTACAGTTTACGGTATAAAATATTTTACAAACAGAGTCGAAAGAAAACTAAATGTGTAGGCCTACAATATAGAAAGCTCATAACACTGATCAACAATAACATTACATTGACCATTGTTTGTCGTGATGTGCTTTGTGTCTTCTGTTGCCCCTCATCTCCGGTAGATAGGAATACTGCTGCGTACAGAGTATTTTTTATTTGATTTCCGTCGCACCGACATTGATAGGTTTTATGGCGACGATGGGGTAGGAAAGGGCTAGGAGTGACTTAGGCCTTAATTAAGGTACAGGCCCAACATTTGACTGGTGTAAAAGTGGGAAACCACAGAATACCACCTTCAGCGCTGCCGACAATGGGGTTCGAATCCACTATCTCTCGGATGCAAGCTCACAGCCGCGCACCGCTAACCACACGGTCAACTCGCCCAGTCGGACAGAGTGTAACAGCCTGCCTGAATATTGATGGGAAGTAGCTGGGGAGTTAGATAACTTTCTTCTTTAGCATGCCATTCCCCTGGTTTATAAATTTTCTGATACTACTGGTACGTAACACACTGGATCATCATAGCATTCGGGCTATTCAATCCCTACTCTGAGGTACTGATTGGAATGAACAGTGTGCATATTTAGCGGAATAATGACAGATGAGTGTTCATGGCAATCTGCGGCCTGGTCATCCCAGCTCTGAAACTTTGGACTATTAGATTGGCACCGCAATCTAACCGCAGCACTGTTCGTTAAAAGTGATAAAACGTGCGGCTTTCCATTTGATCGAGTATTTTATATGATAGCATTGCTTTTAATCGCTACATTCATACTTACGTTTTTGTAATGACCTATGTTGATTTCAGTTAGGAAAACCACCAAGTCAGTCTTTCTGAGAATCCCGTAGCGAAGCACGGGTACATCAGCTAGTCTACCAATAAAATTCAGTGGGTGTGTCTTGATTAATCGTGAAGGATCTCGAACCTTCCCTGAGGGTTTATAAACTCCGGCTTTTCTCGTTTCTTGGCCAATTGATCGACATCTGTCTGAGTGTGTGTGTTAAGCAGGAGGCGGGCGGCCTTTTCGTCGATAACTAGAACTGCTACAAGGTATGGCCACATAATTACATATTTCTTTCTTGCTAACTCCGCAGGTTAACCCGAGAGAAAGGTCTGAATCGTTAACTATGTAACCTCCTTTTCAAAAAATGTAACTTCTGTCGGCAAATGTAAAAATCATAAATCTTTAACTGTAAATCGGGGATAGAGAGTGATGTACCCTCTCGAGCTCCTCTTCATCTTGGTTTGAGGTGATTATATTTCATAATTTTTTTCATTCTGTAACGTGGTAACGTAATTTCTATACGAGTCACCTCAGTAGTTTGGGAATAGCCCCTGTATCATCGGCCTAGTGCCCTTTAGGTTTTAATTGTTCACACCTAGGAGTGAAAGTTTCGCCTCCATTCATTTTGTGTTCGGGCCATTCATTTAACCGCTGTTCTTTTTCCATGAAGGCGCAGTAGGGGTATTAAATACCTCCGTATAAACCATTTCCAATTGTAAGTTGTGCCTTTAGAGGCCAGGAATTGTAAGTTGATGATGCCTTGAGTAGGCTTGGAAAACTGAGAGCCTGTTATCTCTTTTTCAAAGTTTTTGTAAGATTAATGAATGCCTCTTGAAGGCTAGATGTTGTAATTTTGGGAGCAAGTGCTCTTTGAATTAGGGGATTTCTGCCCTTGTATAAATTTGTGCTCTTTTGTAAATTTGAGCTTGTAGCTCAGGAAATGTAAAGCTAGGGGTTTAAAGCTCGAAGTGTTAAGATTCTGAATCTTGGATTTTTCTCCATCTTGTTTAGTGATTGCTACTTGTACCTGTAATACTGGTATGAAAAAAAAAATTGAGGTTAAAGTTCTGAAGATATAACCTTCAGTTTAAGTTTTAAATTCTATTCTTGACATTGTAGTTAGGCCCATTCCAGCCCGCACCTTCTTTAACCTCTTCTGCTCCACGGGTAACCCCGTATCAATAATAATAATAATAATAATAATAATAATAATAATAATAATAATAATAATAATAATAATAATAAATGACATGGCGTATGGCTTTTTGTGCCGGGAGTGTCCGAGACATGTTCGGTTCGCCAGGTGCAGGTCTGTTGAGTCGACACCCGTAGGCGACCTGCGCGTGGTGAAATTATGACGAAGACGACACATACACTCCGGTGCCACTTAAAATAACCAATGATGGTTAAAATTCCCGACCTTACCGGGAATCGAATCCGGGTACCCTGTGACCAGAAGCCAGCACGCTAACCATTTAACGATTGAGCCGGACAACAACAACAACAACAACAACAACAACAACAATAATAATAATAATAATAATAATAATAATAATAATAATAATAATAATAATAATAATAATAATAATAATAATAAATGCTTAACGTCCTTTCGTCTATCACGGTCCTAAGTGTTACCATTACTGCCGAGTGAGATTGCCGTGCTGTTAGAGTCGCGTATCGGTGAATTTGCATTCGGGAAGTGGTGGATTCAAATCCTACCGTTGGCAGTCCTGAAGATGGTTTTCCGTGGCTTCCTATTTTCTACTGTGAACATGTTCCGAAATCGCTGACTAACTTTACAAACATATAAATTTGCATTTTACTTGAAAAATCTGAATATCTGCATTTATAATGGAAAATCTGAAAATTAACATTCATTAAATAAAATACACACTCGTCGAACCCTGTACTCACACTTACTTGTTACCTGCTTACTTACACATACGTTATTTGAAGGGCGCCAGCTGTCACTCAGTACAGCAATAATAGAATGAGACTCTTGACCATCTCTAAGGTGTGGGGTAATAAGCTTACTTTTGACAACATACCATATAAGTTCTGGGAAAAGGAGATTGGCGTTCGGTTTCCCCATTAATTTTGAGGTTAAGATATTTTACTGTCAATGAAATGAAACTCTGAATTCGTTTGATAGAACAATATATATTCTTTAAATAATATATCAAAAAATAGTGAGTCTTGTTGCGATAAAACAGATGAGAATATGAAATTATGACATTGCAACTGACAGAAACTAGGCATGAATCTGAATTCTTCTTGACCGGACATTTAACAATTTATACGAAATATTTCCCTCACTGATTCACTTGACTGTACCTTCAACACTTTGAGTGTAATTACGACGTAATCCATTGCTCTGGTGTTTACTGTAGATGTGTCACGCCTAACGTGGTGATACATCCTTGAGACTGCTTCTTCTCCATATCATCTGACTTCTTTGTAAGTCAATATGGTATGACCTCTTGGTAGGTCCAGGGTTGCCCTCTCTGACTCCTTGGTAAGCCTTGCGTCCGCGTCTTCCACTAAGTGACGGACCAACCATTTGGTCTCACTCTCTCAATGACCAATAATGGCTCACTGAGTCTTCTCCATCTCTCGTTCACACTCGTTGGCTGACCACCTAAGGCCTCTTGATCTAGTAGACTACTTCACTGTACTGCATCCGTATAAGTAATGACTGACGCTACAATATGGAGCTACCTTATATAGACGTTGGTTGACACAACTACGTAATCTCCAGAAATAACAATGACATACTCCCACCTACGCGACAGATATTACATACAGTGGTGAAATAGCCCCGCGGCGATTGAGTCGATGCGCGCATATCTAAATAAATACGATGACATAGCCAAGGCGCGGCGATGACTTGGCAGAATCGCCACTAATCTTGCACAATGTCCCAACGTCACACTCAATCTCTGATATATACAACAATTCTCACTGTACAGGTATTGAGTGTTATACTACACATACGTATATATGTATACATCTAGGTGCAATCTTGCAAGCAACAGGCAATTGCAAAATTGAATAAAACGGATAATTACAATAATAGTACAATATCACAGATAACATAATAATAATACTGACATAATAATAATAATAATAATAATAATAATAATAATAATAATAATAATAATAATAATAATAATAATAATAATAATAAAATACAGATAAAATCATACAATAATAAAAATACAGATATCATCTTGTAACGGGATTTGAACCGTTACAATTCGCCTCCCTCATAAATAAATCGAAGAACGAAGAATCGATTGATTTATGAACAAAATTATATATATATATAACACTGACACATATAAACACTTTAAATGAGTATACAACAATAATTTTCTTTTTCAGCATCCATACATTTTATAATACATCACATATGAGAATTCTTCTCGCACATTGCCATCGTAGATAACTGTTCAGTGTCCCATTCTCTTTTTCTCTCGTACAAATCACAAGAGTACAGCACTCAATTTAACACATACAAATAATTTTAAATGATTACACTACATTCTTCTTTTTTTTAACATATCAAAACATTTTGTGAAAATTTACTTATATGAGAACTTTTCTTGCATATCGTTATCGCAGATAACTGTTCAATGTCCTGTTCTCCGTTTTTTGTCACACAGTACATGACAATGTAGCACTTATTCTTCCAATACACCAATACGACACTTGGTTCACACGCAAATTCGCAGATGTTAGTTTTATTTTGCCAGTTTCTCACAAAAATTAATCATCTTATTCTTATCTCAACAAATCTCACGTGACGTACTCCTTTACATATATAATACTACAAATACCGACAATATCCCCTTCCTGATCTTTTAAGGAATATGCACACTTCCCGATACGGTTCACAATAGTGAAATACCCCTGATACAAAATAATAACTTCAACATATTTCCCGCCTCTGCAGATGATGAAATGGAACTCTGAGTAGCACTCTGTCACGCAAACTGAATCAATTTTGCCCTCATTGACTTACATATATCAATAAATCACATCCTTCTTGGCAACAATAATTAAATGAACAATACTCTGGCTACAAGATGGTTCAATTATTCCGTAATCCAGCATAATGTTTATTTGTTCTTAGACTTCACTAGCATATTTAAGTTGAATGGGGTACTTACCTCCCACAAACGATCGATGGTCATTTACTACAAATTTATGTTCATATACGTGTTCTTCCTCACTTACCACTAAATACATCTCGATGCTTACCTAACATCGAACAAAATTACTCCTCCTGTAATTCACCCAAATTACCTCACGTCACTACCTCATACCGACTATCCCTCGGATACTGGTCGTACAGGCACGTAACACACCCAACAAAACATTTCCTCTCACTAGGAACAACTTCACTTACCTCTCATATATTTCAAAGAACACACGTCACCAACACACTTACCTCAGACCATCATAATTAACACGTACTTCTTTGCTAGATTACTCCCAGAACAAACACACACTACCTAAATTCAAGTCTATTCTACTTCCATGATTTGCAACCACGTCAGCTCCTAAAACAACTGAATACACAAGCTTTGGTACAACAAGGTATAGTTGAAACTTACATATATCTTCAATTGACTGGTACCGCTATCTTATTTACTCACTATGACTTACCCAACGGCTGTTGTAATATCTAATAGTACCTTCACTTACCTTCTTCATATCACAATTTCCATCATCGGAGTTACTATCTCACTACTTACATCATATTCTCGGCATTACAAGTACTTCCATCACTTAACAGAACACTTCTTACGTCTACCTTACTACTACTATTAATTACTTCATTATCTACGACTACGTCCCTACTTAAATATCTCACTGAACATTACTTAGGTCACAATCACACTACTCTTAAATCTACTTTCACTACATAACTACTTATACTAAATACCTGTTCATTTTCTACCTTCAGCCTGTCCACTTACCGGTAACTTACCCGATTCCCTGTGAATCTGAAATACTCTGACTCGATAACGACACCTGGATAACATTCATATTAAGACTATCATAGTCTCTCTGATAACTCAAATCCGTACGCCTCCCATCTCCCGATTCTCTCTGATTACTCCTCTGACCTTCTCTCTCATAACTCAAATACATACGCCTCCCATCTTCCGATTCTCTCTGATTACTCTTCTGACCTTCTCTCACATAACTCAAATATATACGCCTCCCATCTTCCGATTCTCTCTGATTACTCTTCTGATCTTCTCTCTCATAACTCAAATTCATACGCCTCCCATCTTCCGATTCTCTCTGATTACTCTTCTGACCCCTACCACCATCAACACAACTATTAATCCTCTGCGGATCATGACCACCCCCTCTCCTCTGATACACGGCTAACATTTTTCCCTCTCCCTCTACTATACTACTTTCCTCAGCTATCATGCGCTCTCTCTCTCTCTCGCGCCCTTGCACACATTCTTTCCAAAGCCTGTCAATGAACTTGTCTTTCAATTCTCCTAAATTAGACATATTATCCAAGTATACTCGAAACCATATTCTACTTTCACCAATAAAAACATTAGACAAAATCTCCAACACGTATTCCCATTCAATAACATTATTCCTCAACTTACTTGCAAATCTCTTCTCAACTACTTTTACAAATTCTATCGAATTAAACTGTTTTCCAGAAAACTTGGTTAAATCACAATCCCTACTGAACAAACCACTCACCACTATCATTTCTCTCGTCATCTCACCTGCAAATTCAAATTCCTGCCGAATCAATCCCTGGCAGTTCACAACTTCTTCTTCTTCTTCTTCTTCTTCCGCTGCTCTCTCAGAATTCTCTTCCACTATTCTCACTTCTTCCTTCAATTCTTCCTCTCTTTCTCTTACCTGCTGTGATAGCGTTTCCTGTTCGTTCCGTAGTTCACTGACTTCCACAAGTTTGCTTTCAATTTGTTCAATTCTACTAATCTGTTCCCTCGTATCTTCCCTAACTGCATTGCAAATTTTGTCCAATCCTTCCTCGACTACGTCATGAATTTCTTCCCGATTACTAGAACTGTTATTACTTAATTCTACGATATTCTCTGAAAATGCTCCTTTGACATGCTCAATGTGAATATGAATATTGCTCCGATTCAACTTCATTTCACCTTCAATTTCAACACATTCTTCATTTGACTTACTTTCTAACTTACATGTTGACTTAGATGTTTGATTATTTATCTCTAATATCTTAGAATCTATTTTACTAATGATCGCATTACAATTTTCGTTATTACTGATAATAAACTGATCCATTTTGCTACATAGAGAGTTACACAGTTTATTAAAATTTTCATTACTACTATCAATTAATTCTTTCATCTCTTTCTTATTATTTTCACTCATCTTTTCCATTCGTTTATTACTATTTTCACTACTACTACTACTAAATAATTCTTTCATCTCTATCATCTCTTTATTATTTTCACTACTAGTATCAATCTGTTCTTCCATTTTGCTACAGCTACCAATCACCTCTTCCATCTGTTTATTATTATTTTCATTAATAGTATCAATCTCTTTCTTCCACTTTTCGAAACTCCTATTCATTTCTTCCTCGAACTCGTCCATTTTGGCCATCAGCAAATTAAAAAGATCCTGGCTCATCCCCCCCGCGATTTCCTTTTGAGTTTCAGTGTGCTTCTCAATTTCTGCACTTTCCTGAATTTTCTCAGAATCTTCCATCATATTCACCTGCTCCCTACTCTGAATTTCACCTTGGATGTCCGCAGAAGCAATGACCTCGTCGTCACATGACTTGTTATTGTCTTCCTTGTCCATCTTTGGTTCACTAGTGATAGTACGCGATCTCAAATTAATTTCCCTCTTCAAATCCCTTGACATATCCCCAAAATACAAATATATATCACAAAATTATAGTCCTGAAATTTACCGGTAATAATTTCCGTTGGCTTAAATGCGCACACTCCTCCCAAAATGAACCTATGATATGCTGTCATTCAGAACAAATTCTGAATTTATTCGAGTCCCACGTTGCGTCGACACATTGTGAACATTTATATTTAATACTAACTAACAGGGTGTGGGGTAATAAGCTTACTTTTGACAACATACCATATAAGTTCTGGGAAAAGGAGATTGGCGTTCGGTTTCCCCATTAATTTTGAGGTTAAGATATTTTACTGTCAATGAAATGAAACTCTGAATTCGTTTGATAGAACAATATATATTCTTTAAATAATATATCAAAAAATAGTGAGTCTTGTTGCGATAAAACAGATGAGAATATGAAATTATGACATTGCAACTGACAGAAACTAGGCATGAATCTGAATTCTTCTTGACCGGACATTTAACAATTTATACGAAATATTTCCCTCACTGATTCACTTGACTGTACCTTCAACACTTTGAGTGTAATTACGACGTAATCCATTGCTCTGGTGTTTACTGTAGATGTGTCACGCCTAACGTGGTGATACATCCTTGAGACTGCTTCTTCTCCATATCATCTGACTTCTTTGTAAGTCAATATGGTATGACCTCTTGGTAGGTCCAGGGTTGCCCTCTCTGACTCCTTGGTAAGCCTTGCGTCCGCGTCTTCCACTAAGTGACGGACCAACCATTTGGTCTCACTCTCTCAATGACCAATAATGGCTCACTGAGTCTTCTCCATCTCTCGTTCACACTCGTTGGCTGACCACCTAAGGCCTCTTGATCTAGTAGACTACTTCACTGTACTGCATCCGTATAAGTAATGACTGACGCTACAATATGGAGCTACCTTATATAGACGTTGGTTGACACAACTACGTAATCTCCAGAAATAACAATGACATACTCCCACCTACGCGACAGATATTACATACAGTGGTGAAATAGCCCCGCGGCGATTGAGTCGATGCGCGCATATCTAAATAAATACAATGACATAGCCAAGGCGCGGCGATGACTTGGCAGAATCGCCACTAATCTTGCACAATGTCCCAACGTCACACTCAATCTCTGATATATACAACAATTCTCACTGTACAGGTATTGAGTGTTATACTACACATACGTATATATGTATACATCTAGGTGCAATCTTGCAAGCAACAGGCAATTGCAAAATTGAATAAAACGGATAATTACAATAATAGTACAATATCACAGATAACATAATAATAATACTGACATAATAATAATAATAATAATAATAATAATAATAATAATAATAATAATAATAATAATAATAATAATAATAATAAAAAAATACAGATAAAATCATACAATAATAAAAATACAGATATCATCTTGTAACGGGATTTGAACCGTTACACTACACCAAGCAAATGCTGGGGCTGTAGTTTACAGTAATATGGGTCAAGACCGCTTTCTTTCCAAATCATAGCAATTTCACATCCTTGCTTCGCCTAAAACGTTCAACGTGTTAGTGAGATGTTATTAAACCAGTAGCAAATATAAATAAATAAAGAAAGAAAGAAATAAATAAATATATAAATAAATAAATAAATAAATAAATAAATAAATAAATAAATAAATAAATAAATAAATAAATAAATAAATATTTTTTTCTGGTGTCTGGCACTTTAGCATAATGGCTTTAAATTGTTTCGTTTCACGAACCCCTTATTAATAAACAACAACCTTAATTAACGTTTAGTTTCTGCAGTTACGGTAAACGCCTAACTAAGAATTTTCCTCCAAAAAATGTCTGGCGGCCAGCTCGTCTGTTCGGACCGTTGAAAATTCACCTGGGTGGTAAGCGATTCATCGACGACACAGGCTTTCAGCATGCCGTCAGGAAGTGGCTTCAGGTACTGGACCAACGAGTACGGTATGATATAGACATGGCGATGCGCACTGCAATACATTCGCTCGCTGATGCCAAGTTAGAATGTTAAACTAGTCATATTTTCTTTCCATGCAATCGCTTGTTGTACTCCTGTTGCTGTAATTGCTGTTGTTGTGTAGTTTTGTTTCAACTTAATTTTAATATCACTTCTAATTTTAAGCTAGTAGTAAGCTCAACCTATAGTATTGTAAGCCGTAGTGCTAAACACTGGAAATACTTAAGTTGTGTGTGAATTTCGGTATGATGATGCTGGATTTAGAATGTTAAACTAGTAGTATTTCTGGTAATATTTTCCTTCCATGGAATTACTTGTTGTAGTTTTGTTGTTGTGATTTTGCTGTTCTTGTTGGGTAATTATCGTTTAACTTTACTTATTATCACACTACTAAGTGACCATTTCCACTGGGATATTTCCCAATGACGATGTATTTGTTAATAATGATAATAATAATTTTGCGCGCATCGCCATATTGGAAAGATTATCAGTGGTAATTAATTCCTATCACAGTCATTTCAAAGGCATTTCTGTGTTGTTATTTCTTTTTTATATGCATGACGCAGTAGAAGAGTGTCAGTCGCTATGATAAACACTCGCCAGTCCAGAATTTTTAAATATCAGTAGTGTACCAATTCGGAAATATGAGCTGAAATGGCCTATTGTATTTAGCTGAAACGAATTACTGATTTGTAAGGTACAAATAAAACTAATGGAATATTTTTACAAATACCTATGTTAGAGATCGAATAAGACATTTAACAGTTCATGAAAATAATGTACTGGGTGGTCGGAAACAACGTGAACCGAGTATATGAGCGCTAGAGGGTTGGTCATACTGAGAAATAATTTTAAAATGTTTACGTCGATATCTCGCGTCCTTGTCAGTTTATCAGCTGCTGAAATTAGCCAATCAAATTGCTTCGCGGGGCGAATTCAAATGGGCTTTACGAGGCGGTGTTGTTAAACTTGCTCGTGGCTTGGTATGGATTGAGAACCATGCTAAGAAATGAGCATCAAACACTAACACACTGTGGGTTTCAGCCAGTGCCAGCGTAGCGTGCTTGCTATGGGGCCTTGCTCAAATCCCTCTGCTGGAGAAGTTTCAGGCAGTGCCAGCGTAGCGCGCTTGCTATGGGGCCTTGTTCAAGTCCCTCCGCTGGAGAAGTTTCAGCCAGTGCCAGCGTAGCGTGCTTGCTATGGGGCCTTGCTCAAGTCCCTCTGCTGGAGAAGTTTCAGGCAGTGCCAGCGTAGCGTGCTTGCTATGGGGCCTTGCTCAAGTACCTCTATTGGCATTTATAATGAGAAAAATGAGGACTAAAATAATAAATATGCTTTAATATAAGCTACGTAACACACATCTGCATTACATTTTAGTACTTAATCTTACGACCCCCTGTGTGTGGGGATGACAGAATAACTTCAAAGGTATAACCTGTCTGTCGTACCATTCAACTAAAGGGGGACCAGGGTCTCTCAACTTGGAAATGTGGATTGGCGACCACAGTTCCCCTAACTGAGTCTGGCGTTTCTTCCATTTACTTATGTCAGGTTCCTCGCTTTTACCTTTCCTGTCTGATTTCCCTTGGCCAACTCTTGTTCTTTTCCGACCTCGACGGTGTTAGATTTGCGAGGGCCACGGAGTCTTTCATTTTCGCACTCTTCATGCCCTTCCCTTTCTTTAGCCGATACCTTCATTTTTCGAAGTAACGGACCTCTTCCATTTTCTTTCTGATTAGCACTTAATTTTACGTAGCAAGGTCGGGGACCTGGCAACCCTCTCAACCATTTGTCTTGTGGAGTTTTCGGTAGAAATTTGTATAATACGAAAATATCCTGTGTGTAAATGTTATTTTTTTATCTATTAAGTTAAACGGTTTTTTCTTTATTATTAATAAAGTACGATGGGATTATATATTTTTCATTGATTAATTTTAATACATAACTAACAGCAGAAAATATCCACAACAGCTTAAAATGGCATCAAACTAACAAATAGGCTATGGAAGCTAAAATATGCAAAAAAGGCAAAATAATAACTGGCCCTACTGTATCCAAACGAACGGAAACATGGTTGTTTCTATGTGACACTTCGATATATCCACCCAGTCAAAAAAGGCATTTTGCCTAATTTCCGGGCTCTACTTATCACCATGACCAACCCTCTAACGCCCATATACCCTGTTCACGTTGTACCCAACCACCCTGTACACAATGCAAATATATACGGCTAGACTTGGTACAAAAATTCAAGACTAATAATAAATGTTCCATAAAAGAAAAGTAAATGCGGGATAAAACATGATTATATAATTGTGAAACCAAGTAATTCAAGTAAACCATATTAATATAAATGGTTAAGAAGGAAGCCATACTTTATATTATTGTCGACTTAGTTAAATGTAACTTAAAAGATTTTAAGTCTGTCAAACACACAAGTTTAACATAAATAATGTACTAAAGTATACCTGTAAAAAACACATTATTAACCCTTTATAGGGCAAAACCCTGGGGAACGAAATATATTATTTATTTGGTTAAATACCATGTCATTCGGGTCTACTGTTTACGTTTTCACAAAAATCTGAGTCAATACATTGTTTGATTAAACGATATGCGGTGGTAAGTATTTTTACCAGAGAGCATTTAGGATTTCCTTCCCACTGAGTGTGCACTGGTAAATATATTTACCACTTTGCTTACATGACAACTCTCCACAGTGTTTTGCAAATAATAGGTGCAAAATGCAGATGGAAAGCATGGAACAAGATGTATATATAATTATAAATGTCACACTGGCCCTGAAAATTACACTAGAATCATGGGGTCATGGGGTCATGGGCAGAAAAGACCGACCTAGGAACACAGGCTACATCTATGTTTTATATCTTTTATTTATTATTTTTAACAGAACTAAGGCACATAGTTCTCTTTACAAACAATACGATTCAAAACAAGCCATCATCTAAAATTAATTTTCTAAGGTCGTATATCTTACAAAAATATAGTATAAATATGCACAGGCAGGCAAGTGCCTAGGGAAGTGAGGGGAATTTTGGGATATGTCCCCCCAATAAATGTCTGATTTGTCACTCCCTCGCCTATGGAAAGCCCTGGTGCTAGCCACTACATGTGGCAGTCTATTCTTACATCCATAATTACCCTGAAAATTTATTCATTATTATTATTACTTTCTGTATATGCCCCTGAACTCAGAGGAACTGAATACCATACAGATTGACTAAATTTGTTTTTTCCAAAATACACATGAAGTGTTGTTTTGGATATAAGTCAATTTTTCATAATCTGGGAAGCTAATGCATCTTGTGACTGATAAAACGTACGTCCACGACCTTGCAGTCTTGCTGCATGTTTTCATATTAGTGAATATAACATGTTGGCCAGAATATTGTACGAAATGCGTATGTAAAACATGTAACTAGAAGGTCTGAAGTCTATTTTCCGATGTTTATATAACCAATTGCATTGAAAATGAGTACGTTATAAAAATGCAAAACAAGCACACTATTTCGCTTTTCTTGGTACTTCATGTGTAGACCAATGATAACTTTTATAAATCTTTCAAAGTTAACTACAAAATATGTAATCTACGTTCACAAAATAATAAAAATATTAATATATATATATATATTATTGCATTATATAAATCAGGAAAATCCAGTATCTCGCGTAAAATGTGCTGTATTTTAAGGTCAACGCAACGCTTACACGAGTGAATTTCAAGTGGCGCTCTCTGGTAAACATATGTACCACTTCCAGAAGTGGAACGATTCAAATAGCCGCGAAGCGCGAGTTACGATTAAAGTGGTAAATATTCTTATCAGGGAGCGTTACTAGACTAGAAAGCAGGCAGTTAGGGCCACTTATGGTATTGCCATCTGAACAGTTTCTATGGCAACCCAAGTGGCAAATATGTTTACCAGCAACCTATAAAGGGTTAAACAAAAAATGACATGTTTCGTACTGAAAGAACATCATCAGATTCTATCAAGTCACACTCAAATATTTAGAAATAATATTGATTTTATCTCAGTTTAATACTGTGCTTAGGAACTTAAATCTGGAACTTCTCTTAATGATATAAAAGATAACCAGAAAATTGGTACAGTAGAAGTCCGATAGTCCGGCACGATCGGGACCGGCCCGGTGCCGGATTACCGAAAATGCCGGACTGTCGGGCGGTACCTCTTACTACGATATAGGTTAAGGCGTACAGTGAAAACAGCTCTAACACCGCGTTTTGTAGTAAAATGATGACCAGCAGAATCATTAGTTTAATTACACAGTCCTCTTTTCAATCGTGTTGTTTCTTATTGTCATTCCATAATAATGCCGAAGTTCATCGATATTTCTATCTGTAAGTCTTCCTTTACCATTTAGAGACTTTCCATCTACAACTTCTCTTTTCCCTTTGTCCGCTTCAATTTTTGAAGGCACGTTCCCATCCTTTTTTGAACGTGGCCCATACATTTAATTTTTTAAATCTGTTTTTTCATCATATGGTTGGCTTTCCAGTACTCAGTGTAGCACACAGCCTTCCAGACTGAATATTTCCAAAGATAGAGATATTTAAGTCAGTCCGACTCGTTGGCTGAATGGTCAGCGTACTGGCCTTCGGTTCAGAGGGTCCCGGGTTCGATTCCCTGCCGGGTCGGGGATTTTAATCGCTTCTGATTAATTCTTCTGGCTCGGGGACTGGGTGTATATGTCCGTCCCAACACTCTCCTCATCATATTCAGACAACATACTACACTACCAACCACCACAGAAACACGCAATAGTGCTTACATCCTTCCATAGAGGGTTGGCGTCAGGAAGGGCATCCGGCCGTAAAACAGGGCCAAATCCACATGTGCGACGCAGTTCGCACCCGCGACCCCACAAGTGTGGGAAAAGCGGCAGGAAAAGAAAGAGATATTTAAGTCAACGCATAACAACTGGATTGTATCAGGTACATTTGCACTATTTACTTTGAAATAATAAAAAATACACTTCCAATGGTTTCGACAAATGCATCAAATTGTTCAGGAGAGATTATTAAGAGATAATAATATTAAAAATTCTGGAATGGTGCCGGACCATCGGGCGTTCCGGACTATTGGATGCCGGACTAATGGAATTCTACTGTAATAATAATAATAATAATAATAATAATAATAATAATAATAATAATAATAATAACGTTCTTAGCTTTTACGTCGCACTAACGGCTTTTACTGTTTTCGGAAACGCCGAGGTGCGGGAATTTTGTCCCAGAGGACATGCCAGTAAATCTACGTGGCTGACGTATTTGAGCACCTTCAAATACCACCGCGCTGAGCCAGGATCGAACCTGTCAAGCTGGGGTCGCAAGGAAAGCGCTCTACCGTCAGAGCTACTCTGCCCGGTATTATTATTATTATTATTATTATTATTATTATTATTATTATTATTATTATTATTATTATTATTTACTCCGTGCGTTTTTTAACCTTAAACCTCTCTGCCTTTAATTCTTTATACATTCCCTCGTTCTTTCTCTTCAGTCTTACAGTACCTGGTAGTGTCTTAACTTCTAATTTTATCGGAGAAAGCTCTTCTGTTATTCCACACTGTCTTGTTGCAATTCAATGCTTTTGGAAACTTCTTTCTCCGGGCGTATCTCTTAAGAGATAGGTGGAAAGGCTGTGTTTTGTTAGCCGCATTTATTTATGTAATGAATAAAATAGGTATATAGCCTCTGAAGCTGGGAAAGTGAGATAATACTTCTATTGAAGACAGATCGCTTTGTAAAGTTTGTATTACTATATTATACTGTATTGTGAGCTGCTCGAGATAAGCGAAGCTATGGTAACATGTTTGGGGAAGAGATTAGTACGGAGAATACTAACTGAAGCATAAAAGAAATTTAACTGCAGAGATAAAGATGAATAAAAGTAGGTATGTGGAGTTGAGTAACCATTGTAAACTAAGATTACGAGTAGAACGACTGATAGACTTCGATATGCGATAGCGAACTTATTTTTAGACTAGTATATAGGCCTAAGCCTGTCATCGACAGTAAATGTTTTGTCTAAAATGTAATTTGAAATTTTAAATTAATATATCTTAGGAACAAAAGTTCCAGTTCCTGTGTTGTATACATGTCAACTGAGTAGAATCGTAACAGGAATTATGAACTTTCCTCATGAACCATACTGAGAACTTGTAGTTCTTCTCTGAAGTTTATGGACCTGAGAAATCTACAGTACATAGGCCTATAGTTATCCATGGAGTAAAGAGATTCATCCCAGATCGATATAAAGTTTGTCCCTTGCCTTGTTTCTTGTGGTAGAGAAGACTAAATTCAGAGGAAATTGTTTCTGATTACGAATCAGTGGTATGTCAAACTTTCCAAACCTATTCTTGGAATAAAACATGTTCTTCCTGAAGCTGAGCCCATCAGAATTTCTGCATGAACAATACTTTTGTTTACTTTTACCACAGTCAAACTCATCCTGCCATTTATATGTAGATTTCTGATTTCTTCCCTAAGTCCGTACCTTCACTTTTGTTGCAACGCCTTTCACATTTCAGTAAACTCAAATAATAATACTGAATCCTTGTATTTACTGTAAGTATAGTAACTTGATCAATAACAGACACAGACAGCAATCGGTCTACTAGTATGATATTGTAGCCCAAACAATATGGCGGCCATGCGTGTACGTTGGCTTCAATTCTCGCTGTACGTTGGTGAGGTTGGCTGGCACAGATGACGTCGCTAATTGGTGTCGGGCACGAATCTTGGCCTCAGCGAGCGAATGCATTGCAGTATGTCGCCATCTTTATGTTATTCTGTGCTCCTTGGCAATCACCTACAGCGTAGCTTCAGACACGCAATTTTCTTTAAAAAGTACCAAATTCCTGTTTGTGGGAGTACCGAGCTCGATAGCTGCAGTCGCTTAAGTGCAGCCAGTAACTAGTATTTGGGAGATAGTGGGTTCGAAACCCACTGTCGAAAGCCCAGTAGATAGTTTTCCGTGGTTTCCCATTTTCACACCAGGCAAATGCTGGGACTGTACCTTAATTAAGGCCACAGCCGCTTCCTTCCCAGTCCTAGCCCTTTCCTGTCCCATTGTCGCCATAAGACCTCTCTGTGTCGGTGAGACGGAAAGCCGATAGCAAAAAAACGTTTGTGGGAATTTCGTTGTATTTTTCTTGTAAATGAGAGACAACAACGTGTTTCTGGCGCGAATTTTATATATGGATAATTTTTGCTAATGAGTTGTGCTTTAACGTTATTGTCAGCTCCGTGGTGATAGCCGTTGCACCAGAGGTCTCGGATTCAATTCCCGGAAAGTCCAAGTCCATTAATTGTGGACAGAGGGATGAATCGGTTTTATTCACAAGGGACACTATACAAAGTGTAATCTCCGATTTTGATTAAACTAGTGACACTGGAAATACATTCAAAGCCATGAACAATGACACCTATATAGTCAGCAATAGGAGAGCTTGGTCCTAGTAAACGTTTACCCAACTGCTTAGAGATATGGTAATCTAACAAAATCTAACAATCATCCGAAAGCATGGTTTAGAGATTTATTCTTCCAACATACCAGTCATAGAAGTATTTTATTAGTAAATTCTTCGACAATTTACAATGTTGTTAAAAATAATGCAATTTCTCCCGAGGGCAAAGAGTTGGAACTATTAATGATTCTTAAACAAACTACATTTCCTGTTCAATCACTTGATGTGTATGGGTTCTGAATATTGAAGGGCTTATTTCCAAAGTGACGCAACTCCACCTTTTTCTGATTTCAAGTTGAACGTGCAAATGTATTTACGCAATAGGACTTTATCATGTGGAGACGTATTTTTTTTCCAAAATGGAGTATATGGCGGTTGAAATGGCATCAGAAAGTTGTGTTTATTTCCAAAGTGACGCAACTCCTCGCCGTTTTTATTTCCAAAGCGCCGCAATTCCACATGACCAATAGGCCGCCGCGTGCATATCACGTGACCGCTTACTTGTTGTGTCGGGACTCTGCTCCGTCATTCGTGGTTTTGGTGCGTGCAAAGACACCATGCTAAAAAGAGGTGGGAAACTGCCGTTTCTAAGTGAAACACGGGCCATTGGACAATGTATTAAAAGAAGACAAAGTCAAGAATGTTAAGAGCCTCCTCGTTAAACTAAGTGTGTGTGTATAGAACATCCTGCCATGGCATTTTGTGTCCGGCTCCATGGTTAAATGGTTAGCGTGCTGGCCTTTGGTCACAGGGGTCCCGGATTCGATTCCCGGCAGGGTCGGAAATTTTAACCATCGTTGGTTAATTTCGCTGGCACGGGGGCTGGGTGTATGTGTCGACTTTTTCATCATTTCATCCTCATCACGACCCGCAGGTCTCGCCTACGGGTGTCAAATCGAAAGACCTGCACCTAGCGAGCCGAACATGTCCTCGGACACTCCCGGCACTAAAAGCCATACGCCATTTTTTATGGCAATTTATGATAGAATTATTTCAACTGCTGAATATTGAAACCCACAAAGAAAACATTACGTCCTTCAATTCGAATGTAATAAGAATTTCTTTAAAATTCTAAGTTGTGAGTTGAACGTGTGAAGTGTATAGACCAATAGATCCTTCCAAACATTTTCTTCCGAAAACTCGTGTATTAAAAAATACGAGGTATAACTCAAGACAATTGTATTTATGTTTGTTTCCAGTCATATATTAGGTTTTGTAAATTTGAAAATCTCAGATTATAAATAAACACAGCATTTGTAAAATATTTGATTAAATATATCATTAATCAATCAATCAATCAATCAATCAATCAATCAATCAATCAATCAATCAATCAATCAATCAATCAATCAATCAATCAATCAATCAATCAATCAATCAATCAATCAATCAATCAATCAATCAATCAATCAATACTGATCTGCATTTAGGGCAGTCGCCCAGGTGGCAGATTCTCTATCTGTTGTTTTCCTAGCTTTTTCCTAAATGATTTCAAAGAAATTGGAAATTTATTGAACGTCTCCCTTGGTAAGTTATTCCAATCCCTAACTCCCCTTCCTATAAATGAATATTTGCCCCAAATTGTCCTCTTGAATTCCAACTTTATCTTCATATTGTGATCTTTCCTACTTTTATAAGCGCCATTCAAACTTATTCGTCTACTAATATCATTCCACGCCATCTCTCCGCTGACAGCTCGGAACATACCACTTAGTCGAGCAGCTCTCCTTCTTTCTCTCAATTCCTCCCAACCCAAACTATGCAACATTTTTGTAACGTTACTCTTTTGTCGGAAATCGGAAGGCGACACTCCGGAGATAACATCGATATTTTGGTCATTTTGTTGAAATTTTTTATGACTGAAATTAAAAGGATTGAGTGTTTTTCTTTACACGAAGTTATTTTTCTGAATTCAAACAATTTATCACTGTAATAATGCTTTGTTTGCCAATTGTAATTTTACATTTAAATCCCATTTTCTCCCATAATATTCCGTCAAATGTAACAAAATTTGTATGGTATATTTATCAGAGCTGTATTAAGAAATCTGCGCATGGAATTCTCGACTGCAGAATTTTTTCAAGTAGTAGGGATTTTTAAGTCCAAAATTTTCCTCTTCTTAAACAGTTTACCCTCCAGGGTCGGTTTTTCCCTCGTGCTCAGCGAGGGATTCCACCTCTACCGCCTCAAGGGCAGTGTCATGGAGCCTCAGACTCTGGGTCGGGGATACAACTGGGGAGAATGACCAGTAACTCGCCCAGGCGGCCTCACCTACTAATCTAAACAGGGGCCTTGGTGGGGGATGGGAAGATTAGAAGGGATAGACAAGGAAGAGGGAAGGAAGTATCCGTGGCCTTAAGTTAGGTACCATCCCGGCATTTGCCTGGAGGAGAAGTGGGAAACCACGGAAAACCACTTCCAGGATGGCTGAGGTGGGAATCGAACCCACCTCTACACAGTTGACCTCCCGAGGCTGAGTTGACCCAGTTCCAGCCCTCACACCACTTTTCAAATTTCGTGGCAGAGCCGGGAATCGAACCCGGGCCTCCGGGGATGGCAGCTAACCACACTAACCACTACACCACAGAGGCGGACCCAAAATTTTAGAACGTAAAAATTACTCACACTTTAGTACAAAATATCTCCTTATATAAATTATGTACAGAAACATCGATAGGTAGTGCTTTTAAAAGAAGTATTATCTACCTATTTCTGAATATTCATTAACATGTTAATTAAATTTCATGCAAAAATGGAATTAAAAATTTAAAAAAAATATTTTGGAAAAACTTAGGCCTATTTGTACATGAAAGAAATGTTTGTTATATCTCTACTTTTATATAGGTGACATTCCCACAATGTTTCGTGGAAATCCTTGCCTTAGGTAAAATATCTTTTTATCTCCGGAGTGTCGTCTTAAGCTTTACATTTGAAAATTTTAGCACCTACAAAGTAACACAGTTCTGCATAATTCGAATTTTGATTAAAAAATGGCGTTTCATGAAAAACTGTGATGCATCACTTTGGAAATAAGCCCTTCAATTTTGAAAAATTTTGTTCGAAAATTTTCGTATCGTGCAGTTGACATTTCCTGTAGAACATTAGTGGGGATTCGAATCCGTTTGAAAATATTCATAGAGATATTTGTAATTGTTTCGCGCGCAACAAACAACATACCAGTAACTTCCCAGTTGTTAATGAATGCAAAGCTCATAGTGCATTTTGTACTTCAGATTAAATAGCAACTAATAGTGCGCATATGAACTAGAAGTTGCATGATGCTTCCAACAATAACAGCATTGTGCTTATTTGATGTCGAAGTGGGGTAGGGTGGTCGTTAGGAAATATCATGGCACTATGAAAATGCTAGCTGAAATCTCAGATAGTTCCCATGACTTCCCTTATAGAAATGAAGAAATATAACCACTCACCTTCCGTGTTGGGAGAAGTCTATGGATAAGGGAAGTAATTTGGAGTATACAATGATGCGGATATAGGAGTGTGAAGTCAGCAGGTGGTATGAAGGTGTGGCCTGCCCCCTGGGGATCTGCAATATGGTGCCCGGAACACCTGTCACTCCCAATAACGTCTCACCCACACTCTCATTTTACGACAAGAAAACACCACGGGAGGCAATTATATAACATGGATCAATACGATATGTTTACAACTCCTCTCAGAAATATTTCTGTAATTTCCAGATTCCTTCACGGGAGTCGGGAGTCTAAAAATAGAAAAAAATTCCGGTAAAGTAATTGGATAATTTATTACAAAAGTCGAACTAGTTTATGACGAGTACACAATTATAGTTGCCGGGCCGAGTGGCTCAGACGGTTGAAGCGCTGGCTTTCTGAGCACAAGTTAACAGGTTCGATCCTGGCTCAGTCTGGTGGTATTTCAAGTGCTCAAATACAGCAGCCTCGTGTCGGTAGATTTACTGGCACGTGAAAAAACTACTGCGGGACAAAATTCCGGCACCTCGCCGCCTACGAAACGCGTAAAAGTAGTTAGCGGGGTGTACTGAAGAGTGTGACTTTGGTTCGGGGGATACAACTGGGGAGAAGGACCAGTACCTGGTTCAGGCGGCCTCACCTGCTATGCCGAACAGGGGCGTTGTGGGGGCATGGAAAGATCGAAAAAATGGTCAAGGAAGAAGGAAGGAAGCAGCCGTGGTCATAAGTTAGGTACCATCCCGGCATTTGGCTGGAGGAGAAGTGTGAAACCACGGAAAACCACTTCGAGGATGGCTGAGGTGGGAATCGAACTACTCAGTTGGCCTCCCGAGTTGAGCGGACGCAGTTCCAGCATCCGTACCAATTTTTTTCAAATTTCGTGGCAGAGCCGGGAGTCGAATCCGGGCCTCCGGGAGTGGCAGCTAATCACATTAACCATTACACCACAGAGGCGGACCATTATTATTATTATTATTATTGTTATTATTATTATTATTATTATTATTTCTTTCATTCTTTCTTAATCTGTTTACCCTCCAGGGTTGGCTTTTCCCTCGGACTCAGCGACGGATTCCACCTCTACCGCCTCAAGGGCAGTGTCCTGGAGCTTCATACTCTGGGTCGGGGGATACAATCGGGAAGAATGACCAGTACCTCGCCCAGGCGGCCTCACCTGCAATGCTAAACAGGGGCCTTGCGGGGGGATGGGAAGATTGGAAGGGGCAAACAAGGAAGAGGGAAGGAAGCAGCCGTGGTCTTAAGTTAGGTACCACCCGGGCATTTGCCTGAAGGAGAAGCGGAAAACCACTTCAGACCACTTCCAGGATGGCTGAGGTGGGAATCGAATCCATCTCTACTGAGTTGACCTCCCGAGGCTGAGTGGACCCCGTTCCAGCCCTCGTACCACTTTTCAAATTTCTTGGCAGAGCCGGGAATCGAACTCGGGCCTCCGTAGTTGGCAGCTAATCACACTAATCACTACACCACAGAGGCGGACCAAATAAAGTGTCTTGATATAAAATTGCTCCTTTATTTGCCCTGATACTTTTTTAAAAAGTTTCTTTGAGGATTTATATTACCTGTTAATGTGTCAGGTGATTTTTGTCGATTTTTTATTGTGACATTGATTGATATTTTACAAATATTTTGTACTGTTAGAATTATTGTTACCGCCTCTGTGGTGTAGTGGTTAGCGTGATTAGCTGCTACCCCCGGAAGTCCGGGTTAGATTCCCGGCTCTGCCACGAAATTTGAAAAGTGGTACGAGGGCTGGAACGGGGTCCACTCAGCCTCAGGAGGTCAACCGAGTAGAGGTGGGTTCGCTTCCCACCTCATCCATCCTGGAAGTGGTTTTCCGTGGTTTCCCCACTTCTCCTCCAGGCGAATGCCGGGATGGTACCTCACTTAAGGCCACGGCCGCTTCCTCCCCTCTTCCTTGTCTATCCCTTCCAATCTTCCCATCCCCCCGCAAGGCCCCTGCTCAGCATAGCAGGTGAGGCCGCCTGGGCGAGGTACTGGTCATTCTCCCCAGTTGTATCCCCGACCCAAAGTCTGAAACTCCAGGACACTGCCCTTGAGGCGGTAGAGGTGGGTTCCCTCGCCGAGTCCGAGGGAAAAGCCAACCCTGGAGGGTAAACAGATTAAGATAGATAGAATTATTGTTGTGTATTTAATGTAAAGTTTTATTGATTTTTTAAGTTTTAAAGTTTTAGATTGTTTCGTGTAGAAGTAGGTTCTTGTTGCAGCCCATACTGTCTGCGAATCGGATGATTGTTTCAGACAAATAACAATAAATTAAGTGATTGTTGTTAACGCGTCGCGCAATATATATGATGTACACGATTCCAACTGTCATTGGGTCTGTCACCAATTAAACTAATGAACCCGAGAACAAATCATCACACATTGGAGGAATTGAAAGAAAACTTTTCGAATGAAATCAGAAACATTACAGGGGCAGAACTCACTCGTGTCAGCCAGAATGTGGTTACCAGATACAATGCCTGTATAACACAGGAAGGACGACACTTCCAGACTCTTTTATAAGGAAAGATTTCATATAAGATTGTATACACGCTTAAAGAAGGGCGACATAAGTTCGGCTGAGGCAGCTGCCGTAGCGGAGATTACAAACACCGCGCGTTTGTCTTACAAGGGGGCATTCCCTACTCGTCACCACCGATTTCGCTCAAATTTATAGAACATGCAGGGCTTGGCTAGGAAGGAAAATACCCGAAATGGGAACTCCAGATGGCCAAGCGTATAGAAAATGAAAATGAAAATGCTAATGTTGACGCGGCTCTCGCACCGTATAAGCCACTTACGTTAGTGCGCACGCCGAGCGGTTGTTGGCGTAGCGGTAAGAGCTCGGACTGGTAAGTCGATGGTCGTGGGTTCGACTCCCCGCGTGAAGACCTGTTTTCACTGTCAACTTTTTTATTATTCATTTTCCAATTACGCAAAGTGGTGAATAATTCATTTTAATTATTTATTTATCATCATCATCATCATCATCATCATCTGTTTACCGTCCAGGTTCGGTTTTTCCCTCGGACTGAGCGAGGGATCCCACCTCTACCGCCTCAAGGGCAGTGTCCTGGAGCTTCAGACTCTTGGTCGGGGGATACAACTGGAGAGTATGACCAGTACCTCGCCCAGGCGGCCTCACCTGCTATGCTGAACAGGGGCCTTGTGGAAGGATGGGAAGATTGGGAGGGATAGGCAAGGAAGAGGGAAGGAAGCGGCCGTGGCCTTAAGTTAGGTACCATCCCGGCATTCGCCTGGAGGAGAAGTGGGAAACCACGGAAAACCACTTCCAGGATGGCTGAGGTGGGAATTGAACCCACCTCTACTCAGTTGACCTCCCGAGGCTGAGTGGACCCCGTTCCAGCCCTCGTACCACTTTTCAAATTTCGTGGCAGAGCCGGGAATCGAACCCGGGCCTCCGGGGGTGGCAGCTAATCACGCTAACCACTACACCACAGAGGCGGCCTATTTATTTATTTGTACGCAAAAGGCATAGAAGAGGTAAAAAATTGGGATTTCATTGTCAGACTTTTTCCTACCTCTGCCAAGAATCTATTGTTTGTGTACGGGCGCCAGGAGCAACCTTCACTTGTCAGGTGAAAACGAATCTTACAGCGAAACGACTATTCACGTTTATGGCACATTCCCCAAGGAGGGGTGATAGCCAATAAAAGAGAAAAAAGAATAATTTCTGTTTGAACACGTCGGGAAAGTTTGCAACTCCAAATTTTCTACAATTGTGCGCTCATTAAAAAAATGACGTCCTATAAGCATTTTGCATATAAATAAATAAAGTAAATTAAAATGGAGTAAAATAAAAATTGAGAAAAATATTCTCCACACGGAGAGTCGAACCCAAGATCATCGAATTTCTAGTCCAAGCTCTTACCTCTACTCCAACAACTGTTCGGCGTGCGCGCTAACGTAAGTGGCTTATACGGTGCGAGAGCCGCGTCAACATTTTTATTTATATTTTCTATACGCTTGGTCATCTGGAGTTCCCACTTTGGGTACTTTCATTTCTAGCCAAGCCCTGCATATTCTGTAAATTTGAGCGAAATCGGTGATGACGAGTAGGGAATGCCCCCTTGTTAGTTTATATGAGAGACCGTGTATATCACAAAGGGGTGGACGCACGACCCCTGTGAAGGACAAAGCTTTAGTTCGCATGTTAAGGAATCCGTGCGGAACAAATGTGCGAAATCCTGTCGGCATTATTATTATTATTATTATTATTATTATTATTATTATTATTATTATTATTATTATTATTACGGGGATACCCGTGGAGCAGAAAGAGGTTAAAGAACGTGCCGGGGTGAATGGGTCTATCTACAATATCAAGAATGAACTAACATTGTAAAAGATTATATTTTTCTTTTAGAACTTCAAATTTAACAATTTTTCACTGAGTGAACATAACACATATCAGGTACAAAAGCAATCTTGAAACAAGACTAGCAAAATAAAAAATTCAGAACTTTAACTATTTTGGGCTTCAAGCCCCTATTTTACAATGTCAGAGATACAGGATCCAGTTTACCAAAATCTTAATTCAAACTAAGGAAACATTTATTCAAGGGTAGAAACCCCTTAATTCAAGAGCACTTGCTCCCTCAATTACAATGTTAAGCTTTCAGAGGCATCCTTCACAATTACAAAACTTTGAAAAAGAGCTAACAGGCTCTCAGTTTTGTTTCTTACGGCCCACTAAAGGCAATCATCAAAGTTTTACACTCTCTGGCCTTCCATGGCCCAACTACAATTTGAAGCAGGGGTATCTAGTACCCAACCTATAGGGCGTTTGAGAAAAGGAACAGGTTAAGTAAACCGCCCGAAACACAAACTGAATGGAGGCGAACTCTGCGCTCCAGATAATGAAATATTAAAACCTATAGAGCTCTCGGCCGATGAAGCAGGGGCTATTCTCAAACTACTGAGGTGGCTCGCATGGAAATCACTTTAACACATTACAGGAAGAAAACCGTTACAAAATGAAGTCACCTCAAACCAAGATGAAGGGGAGCTCGAGAGGGTAACTCACTCTCTATCCCCTATTTACAATTAAAGATTTTATGAAGTTTTACATTAGCCAGAAGAAAATATACATTTTAGGAAAGTCGGTTACATCGTTAAAGATTCGGACCTTTTCCCTCGGGATAAGCGCGGCGGTAGCTACTACAAGAAATATATAATTTATGTGGCCATTACCTTATAGATGTTCTAGCTGCCCACGAAAGAGCCGCCCGCCTCCTGCTTAAACACACACACACTCAGATAGACGACGATCAATAGGCCAGGAAACACAAAAAGCCGCAACTTATATACCCTCAGGGAAGGTTCGAGAGAATTCAAGACTAAACCAGCCATACCCTCTCAATTTAATTGGTTAATATCCAAGTCTGCCTGCTGTCATTTCTTGATGGATACAGTACTTTTGCATCCATGTCTTAGCACAGGCCAGAGCAAAGTGTAGCTTCCACTGAAGTTCCAGTCTCATCCATGGCTGTGACAATATGGAAGCTGCTGGGGTATGGGTGGTGCTGATTGACATTCAGAGCACAAACAGTGTGTCTGAGTGTCATGAAAGGTGTGGTTCATAGGGTTAGTTGTGTTACAATAGCACTGCCTGGCCCAGTGAGGAAAGCAATGGCAAACTACCTCACTCCTCATCTTGCCAAGTACGCCTCATTTTGGTACTGCCATTGGTTTTTGTGTTTTCCCTATAACTGCATAGCCTTTGGTGATGCTATTTGAGGAACCAACCAGCCTCTGGGCTGATGACCGAACAGACAGACAATCTCCAAGTTACACTCAGAATTCAACAAGAAGCCTGTGATAGGTTGAAAATTAATTACAGAAATTTTTGATTGGCCAGATTCAAAACTGGCGGAAAGAAAAAGGAGGGTTGGCAACCCAAGTTATGGGAAACCTAGAAATACAAAACTTATTTAAGTTACAAGTTCTTTCACTTTGCCCCAGAGTGCATGATCATAGTTTTTAGTAGTGTCACCTGTAGAAAAATGTCCATACTTCTTGATGCATAGCAAAACAAAACAAGGATAAATTCAGTTTAGGAAACTGCACAACAACACAATTAATTTGTCGGTGGTGACATCTTCTGGTTAAAGTTCTAAGTTCCTGTTGTAGTAGTTTCAACTTTTGTTCGATTAAGGAGTTCATTAAAGCGCTTATTTTGAATGCGCGGCGTTGAGGAGTACCTCTCGGTACAATTATTATTATTATTATTATTATTATTATTATTATTATTATTATTATTATTGGAGGTTAACTACACATCACTGATGTGCAGATGAGAGATGAATGGGCGAATATTTAGTAGTAATAATAATAATAATAATAACAATAATAATAATAATTGCTTTACATAACACTAACTACATTTTCTAAGACGCCGAGGTGCCGGAATTTTGTCCCGCAGGAATTCTTTTACGTGCCAGTAAGTGTACCGCCACGAGGCTGCCGTATTTGAGCACGAGCAAATATTTCTTTAACGACTTCTGCCGCGAATATCCGACTCATTGGCTGAATGGTCAGTGTTGAGGCCTTCGGTTCAGAGGGTCCCGGGTTCGATTCCTGGCCGGGTCGGGGATTTTAATCGCCTGTGATTAATTCTTCTGGCCCGTGGACTGGATGTTTGTGTTTGTCCCAACACTTTTCCTCTTCATATTCAGACAACACACTACACTACCAACCACCATAGAAACCCGCAATAGTGATGATATCCCTCCATACAGGTTTGGAGTCAGGAAGGGCATCCGGCCGTTAAACAGGGCCACATCAATATGGGCGTCATAGTTCGCACCCGCGATCCCACAGGTGTGGGGAAAACTGGTAGGAGAAGAAGAAGAAGAAGAAGATGATGATGATGATGATGATGATGATGATGATGATGAAGACTTGTGGCCCGAGTAGAGTAACCCTTAGTTTAACAGCGGCTAGTTTTGGTTAGCCTTGCAGTTCTACCTTCGGGAAGTGGAGGGGTTGGTCCACTTCGTCGACTGTCTTGAGAATAGTTTTGCGTTCTTCTGCACTAAACGGAATGCCGGGAGTTCATAGTACAGGTCAACGCCGTCATACCCCTCGCCCTTAAGACACATCTCCTTCACCGTAACAAATCTAGCCTGAGAGACGGCGTCACCGTCTAAGAGACCCGCCTTCCTCCTTCAAGGGAGGAACGACAACAGTTTAGTAAGATGTGGGCTAGGAAGACGCTACAGGCGAGCTCAGGGAACACCGGCACCTGTCCAGCGACTTATCAAAGACAACAGTCACTCCACTGTTAGAAACAAGACAGTAGACTTGGTGGCACGAGAACCAGACTAATTATAGTGTTCCACATTTATAGTTATAGGGCAGAGTTCACAATAGGAGCAGCTAGACCCAAGCTTTCTTACTTGAGCATAGCCGACTCCCGTCTGTATGTTTCAGGTGCAGACAGGAACCACCTAAATAATACTTCAACGAACGGAGTAACTTCAAGAAATATTATTTACTGAAGTATGGGTTGCTTTTCAAATAATATTTTAATTAAATAATTAAGAAAAAGTAATCTCCGTACGGGACACGAAGGCTCTTGGAGGGGTGGAAGGTAAAGGCCTTCACTGTTCGTAATCTCGGCACTTGTGAGAGTAGACTGGTCAGCAGTACGCCCGGCCACCTTTGCCCCCAGGAATTAACCTAGTACTCATTTTTGGTGTATGGTGTGGGAACCTCGCGGTCATATGCAGCTCCGGAAATAGACATCTCGTTTCTCACAGTTTTTGACTTCCTGATGGGAAATCGAACCCACGTCCATTCGACTGAACCTACTGCACCTTTACTGCCTTTGCCAGGCAGACCCTGAGCACATACTGTACTAGCAGAAAAGAAAAACTGAGGTCCCTATCCTATTGTATCCAAATAATAATAATAATAATAATAATAATAATAATAATAATAATAATAATAATAATAATAATAATAATAATAATTTCGTGTGGCTATTTCTAGCCGGAATGAGCCCTTGTAAAGCAGACCCTCCGATGAGGGTGGGCGGCATCTGCCCTGTGTAGGTAAGTGCGTCTAATTGTGGTGCAGGATAGTGTTATGTGAGATGTGTGAGTTGCAGGGATGTTGGAAACAGCACAAAAACCCAGTCCCAGAGCCATTGGAATTAACCAATGAAGGTTAAAATGCCCGACCCGGCTAGAAATCGAACTCAGGACCCTCTGTACCAAACGAGTCGGACATTGTATCCAAATTACTACATGCAATTTGTCCGACTTCTTGGCTGGTCAGCGTACTGGCCTTCAGTTCAGAGGGGCATGGGTTCGATTCCCGGCCGGATCGTGGATTTTAATCGCGTCTGATTCTCTTGGTTTGGGGACAGGGCGTTTGTGTTTGTCCCAACACTTTCCTCTTCATATTCACACAATGCACTAAACTAATAACCACTACAGAAACAAGAAATAGTGATGATTACATCCCTCCTCATAGTGTTGGCGTCAAGAAGGGCATCCAGCCGTGAAACAACGCCAAATACCTATGTGTGACACAGTTTACACCCGCCAAACCACAGGTGTGGGCAAAGTGGTAGAAGAAGAAGAAGAAGAAGAAGAAGAAGAAGAAGAAGAAGAAGAAGTGGCGCAGCTCATTTACTACTGTGTGAGTCTGACCTTGGTCCAGGGAATTCGCGCAAGTTGTGGGTTTTGTGCAGCAAATTGCCGTGTAAATTACAAATATACGTAACAAATGTGCCATCGTCAGTTAAGCTGAAAGTTACAACCGTTTGTTGTTTTATTTACGAGCGATCACACATGAGCAATGTCATTGGATTGCATTGCGTTATGATGACCACCCATGGATCAATTGGATTTGATGCAGTTTCGTGTAGTTATCATGTGCTCCTTAATGCTATGAAATCAAACTGTGTCAAGCCGTGTGTCTTCCTAGTGTAAATGAGCGTTGAAAAGTGACTGTCGTTTTAAATTGTGCTTTGTCCATTAAAATGACCAATATCCAGGAACATACGAGGGCTGTGAGTAAAGTAGTAGCAACGTAGTGCAGACACTCGCAGGAGATCGGGCATGCGCAAATAAGATATGGGAGTGGTCAGGTGGTGCTGCTGTCGCTGTGGACTGTGCATTTGAACGGCATCCGGTTCGGAGTGTTGTTGAAGTGAAGAGTGTCGATTTCACCGCTCCAAAGCATGTTTTCAAAAGGTGATCAACGTTTGGGGATTAAAATCGAGGTTGTCTGTGGCAAAAATTTATCAGAATGCTATCGAGGATTACGTGAAGCCTGTATCGAGAATGCATTAGCATATAGCAGCGCCTCTCAAACGCCCAAAATCTCACGCGTGCAAACTGGGACGCAGAGTGCCTGAGCACAGTGAATCGGTCCTACTCGGCTCGCGTCGGATCAACGCGTCGTCTCAGGGCTACTCGGCTAAGCTCGGCTCAACTCTGCTCGGATGTGGAGCGCTACGGAGCAAGTGAGGAAGAGGGAGACACGCGCAGCGAGCGAGACAGGCGCGGGAAAGGGGGAGACAGCGCTAGTGCTCCAAATCGGGGATTGGGGGTCTGCACTCTGGTCAACTAAGTGAAGTCGTCTTTTGCACCGTGCACAGTGCATGCACTCTGAGAGGCCCTGGCATATACGATGGTGGCACAATGGGTGAAGGCGTTTAGAGGCGGTCGGAGTGAGACTTCGTACTTGCACTGCATAGGTCGGTGCGCATTCCTCAAGATCAGATTGACATCGTGAGTGGTCTCGTTTGCGTACACCGTTGATGGAATGTCCGAGAATTGCCCGTAGAGGTTGGTCTCAGTCATCAAACGATGTGGCACATACTGACGAAATGTCTTAACATGAGGAAAATTGTGTCCCGTCGGTTTTCATATCAACTCACCGATGTATGCACTAGCTGGCATCCATCTGGACAGATACCCCAACGAAAGAGACGTATTTCTGCTGCGTATTGTCGCCATTGATGAGACGTGGGCACGGGCCGGTATTAAAGACCAATAGAGTGAATGGCGTCATCAAGGTTCGCCACGTAGACAGAAATGTCGACAGCTTATGCTGATCGTGGCATACAACTGCGAGGGTGTTATTCTTACGCATGCTGTACCTGACGGACAAACCTTCAACAGTGCCTACTATTGCCGATTTCTGGAGCAACATCTGCGTCCGGCTATGTGGCGCAAACGTCCACGTATATTGCGAGACGATCGCAAACAATGTCAAGCTCTTATTGCAACGGTGGCATTGGCAGGTCTTAGAACCCCCTCCGTACTCACCAGACATGAATCCTTGTGACTTCAACCTGTTTCCAAAGTTGAAGGAACCTCTCCCAGGCCGCCAATTTCCTGACGTGGCGGTAGAGCGCTCCGCCGCTGTTATCAATGTCCCCAACGGCTTCCCAACATATGGCAAAAGATAATACACTATGCGGATGACTGCTTTGAAGTAATGTACTTGTTAATTCATTACACATTGCTTTCTATCAATACTGTCACGACTTTATCCAAAGCCGTTGTATTTTTTTACCGTTGGATACAATAGAAATTTTAGTTTCCTTATGTTGGATATTCTGCAAATTAGGCACCGTTCGCTGACGTCATTGTACACGGTACAGTGTATATTAATTATTGCCTGTTGTCTGTTTTACCGTCTACATGAGTTCTGAGGAGAAGACTCGTGTTCTGAAAAGTGAACAGTGTATCTAAAACAGTGTTAAGATCAGTGAGAGGCTGTAAGGTGCAATAATATATCTGTGATTAGGATCGGGATACCGAGTATCGATGGTATTATACGTACCGAGCTCGATAGCTGCAGTCACTTAAGTTCGGACAGTATCCAGTAATCGGGAGATAGTGGGTTCGAACCCCACTGTCGGCAGCCCTGAAGATGGATTCCCGCGGTTTCCCATTTTCACACCAGGCAAATGCTGGGACTGTACCTTAAATCAGGCCACGGCCGCTTCCTTCCCATTCCTAGGCCTTTCCCATCCCATCGTCGCCATGAGACCTATCTGTGTCGGTGCGACGTAAAGCAAATAGTAGTAGGTATTATACGTGAGACTTGTTTATGGTTACACAAATTCATCTTAGTGAGTCGATCTTGAACTTGTTCTTTGCTGCCTGTTGAGTACGGCCTAGTTGACGCAAGTGTGTAATGGACTAGTATATCTTGGAAAGATTTTCTAAACCCATGGGTAAATATGTGAAATATCGAGCTCGATTAGGAGGTGTATTATTATTATTATTATTATTATTATTATTATTATTATTATTATTATTATCAACGTAGTTATCTACGACAAATTGTCAGTACGGATTTTGTTTGGTATAAATCGTGGCCATATCATTTATTGTTTGTGTGTTGTATGAGCTGTCTTGTGTAACAGAACATGTGAGGTTATGTCACGATACTTGTGCCTATGTTTATTAATACGATTTTATTTAATGTAAGAACACGTAATTTAATAGTATATAATTTATTTTTACCTGTAAATATGATGTATAAATTCGATGTAATGTTGTGCAACACAGGGTAAGATCCCAGAACAACGCACCTTTGTCACTCGAGTTTTACAGAATGTTCTATTCATTTGTAGATAGGTTATTGGAGACTCGAGAAGATACGAGGAAGCATGTTGTGTCACACTTTTCTAGAAGCCTGGCCAGGCAAAGTATATAAAGAAACAGTCTTGGGTTGTTGAGTTGTTAATGAGGAGTCGTTAGTCGAATTCAATGTGAACTCATGTTGTGATTTTGTTGTGTTGATAATTCGTTGAGATGCTAATGTGGCAGTCAAGTGTTTTGTTCAAGATGGCGGTTCATTCATGCGTATGTATAATGTGTATATAATTTGTAAATAAAACAGTGTTCACAACTGACAACATCTCGTGTGTGCGTCTTTGTGTGTACCATATAGTACTTGCCATCATTTGAGTCGTTGAAGACACTCTACTCATCGTATTCAGACAACACTCCACACTACCAATCACCACAGACATACGCAATAGTGATTACATCCCTCCATGTAGGGTTGGCGTCAGGGAGGACATTCGGCCGTAACACAGAGCCAAATTCACATGTGCGACACCGTGCGCAATCGCCACCCCACAGGTGCGGGAAAAGCGGTAGAAGAAGAAGTATAAGATTTGAGTCGTTGAAGAAAAGGAATCATGTTTTCCCATGCATTTTTATTTCATATTTATGTGTTTATGTGTTAGGCGAAACTTTCCAGTCGTTCTTTTCTTTATTTTGTAGGGTGGTTTGTATGTTTGTTACAGTTGTTTGATGAAACAAATCTCCGTATATAAAGTCTGGCTCCATGGCTAAATGGTTAGCGTGCTGGCCTTTGGTCACAGGGATCCCGGGTTCGATTCCCTGCAGGGTCGGCAATTTTAACCACCATTGGTAAATTTCTATGGGGTGGGAGGCTGGGTGTGCTTGCCGTCTTCCGCATTGAAATTAATCTTAGGTAGGACCTCATCCTCATAGACTCTCAGGACACCTATACGGCATCAACTTTGAGAGACCTGCAACAGGACTTTCCGAAGGCCACGCGCCATTATTATTATTATTATTATTATTATTATTATTATTATTATTATTGTTGTTGTACCGGGCGGTACATCTCTACACCGCACATTTACAGGAGAAACACTGAACTTGGAACTAGACCTACTTAAACTTTTACTCAGAAGATGTCACTACTTTAATTTTGTGATGGTGAAGTTTCCAGTACTGTGTGTATTTCAACTTGTTTTTGTTTTCCGTTCGTCAAGAAATTTGAATATTCTCTCATAGAGGTCACTACAAAAAATTAGGATCATGCACCCTGCTGCGAAGTGAAAGAACTTTTTGAAGAAATTTTGTATTCATAAGTTTTATCTTTGCTAAATTTCGTTCATTCATTTGTGGGTTGGCAATATTTATCTTTTCTTTCTGCCAGTTTGGAATTTAGCCAATCCAGAATTTCTGTAATTAATTTCTAACCAATCACCGGCTTCTTCTTCGATTTTGTGTGTAACTGTTTCATTTACCAATAAAGTGAAAGGGTGTGGCTTCATTATTCATGAGAGGTCTCGAACTTTCCCCGAGGGTTTATAAACTGCGGATTTTCACGTCTCTTGGCCATTTGATCAACATCTAAGTGAGTGTGTGTATGTGAAGCAGGAGGCGGGTTGTGCCTCTTTCATCAGGCAGCAGTTCTTCAGCAAGGTAATGGCCGTTTAACATCTTCATTTCTTGCTAGCTCAGCAGTTTAACCCGCGGGAAAGGTCCGAAACTTTTACCACGTAACCTACTTTTCTAAAAATGTAATTTTCTGCCGGCTTATTTAAAAACTTCATAAAATCTGCAACTGTAATTCCGGGATAGGGAGTGATTTACCCTCTAGAGCTCCCCTTCATATTGGTTTGAGGTGACTACGTTTTGTAACTGGTTTTCTTCCTTCCTGTAATGTCTTAAATTATTCTTATACGAGTCACCTTCGTAGTTTGGGAATAGCCCCTGTTTCATCGGCCTAGTGCCTTTTAGGTTTTAAGAATGCATATTTAGGAGTGCAAGTAGACGCCTCCATTCAACTTGGTGTTTCGGGCCATTTACTATCCTGTTCTTTTTCTGCTAAGGCACAGTAGGTTAGGTACGAGATACTCCCGTTTCATTTGTGTAAGTTGTGCCTTGATGGCAAGTAATTGTAAGGTTTGATATTGCCTTGAATAGGCTTGAAAAACTGAGAGCGTGTTAGCTCTTTTCTAGTGTTTAAGAAGGTCTCTGGGAGGCTTGACATTGTAAAGTGGGAGCAGGTGCTCCACGTTATTAGGGGATTTCTGCCCTTGAACAAATGTGTGCGTTGAGCTAGGAGCTCAAAATTGTAAAACTAGGGGCTTGTAGCCCAAGAGAGTTAATATTCTTCGATCCTTCTAAGTTTTGTTTTTAAGATTGCTATGTCTTTGTAATTTCCCTAAAGTGCAAAGCTATCAATTTCTATTGTTTTCTGGAAAATATAACCTTTGTTACTGTACCGTGAATTATCACTGGCGAAACTTACAGAAGGTGCGGCCTCCATAGGGTCTGGACTTCCCGAGAATATAGCACAACCCAGAGGGCAAGAACACAGATAGCCGAGGAAATCAGGTTAACAAAGTTTATTAAACAAATAGGTAAACACCAAGAAAGGTAAAAATAATTAAAGTATTTAAACACCAACATCACTCAGGTTCCTCCGACACGTGCCCTATTGTAATTTACAGGGATCCAGCCCCTGTTCACAGTTCATCACCCCCAAAAAAAACAGTGTAAAAGGTAATTCTGGATAAGACTTATTGATAAAGCGCCACCTCAGGTGGCTCAAGGAGGAGCGCAATTTTCCCTTAACATGACATACCATGATACCATATACATATATATACTTTCAACCACTAAGGGCACAAGCGCCCAATAAGTTAAGTTGCAGTAAGACTGCAATAAACGATCCCAAGAGGTTCACACATACCTTACGATTTAGAGGCAACTGTACTTTTATAACAACTTGAAACAACTCCAGCGCCTATTCAGTGGTTTACAATCAATAATGTCCTCCCATCGTCTGTGATCGTTACGTAAGTTCAGGGTGCTTACCTCCCATACCCCCTTAGCGGTCCGGGGTTCGAAGGCGGTGCGTGAGATGCTCAAGTCAGAGAGCGAGGCAAGAATGACACTTGCTCCCAGCCAGGCCGCACGGCCTGGCCAAGAGCAGCCGTGACGCGAGACCACGTGACGCGAGGCGACACGGTGTGTCTGCGTAAAGAGCTTGGCGCATCCGCAGGGGTACGGGAGGGAAGGCAGAGGGGAGGCAGCACAGGCCGGGCCGTTCCCAGGGCGGAAATACTTCCTTTACCCTGGGAGCATCTTTTAGGAATAATTTTATTATTATTATTTGCCCAAAGGGACAACAACGGGCGAAAAACACAATAATACATAAAAATTGAAAAACACAGACACAATAAATAGTAGAAGAGGGGCGGGAAAATCAAATACATGGCTCAGTTACAATTTTAAATTAACTTTGACTCTGTAGTTAGACCAATTCATCGCGGCACCTTCTTTCACCTCTGCTGTTCCACAGATATTCCGGACCAATTATTATTATTATTATTATTATTATTATTATTATTATTATTATTATTATTATTATTATTATCTTTCTTTCTTTCTTTCTTTCTGTCTTAATCTGTTCACCTTCCAGGGTTGGTTTTCTCCTCGGAATCAGTGAGGGATCCCACCTCTACCTCCCCAAGGGCAGTGTCCTGGAGCGGGAGATTTTGGGTCGGGTGGATAAAACTGGGGAGGAGGACGAGTACCTTGCCCAGGTAGCCTCACCTGCTATACTGAACAGGGGCCTTTTGGGGGGATGGTAAGATTGGAAGGGATAGGTAAGGAAGAGGGAAGGAATCGGCCGTGGCCTTAAGGTAGATACCATCCCGGCATTTGCCTGCAGGAGAAGTGGGAAACCACGGGAAACCACTTCGAGGATGGCTGAGTGGTTAATCGAACCCCCCTCTACTCATTTGACCTTCCGAGACTGAGTGGACCCCGTTCCAGCCCTCGTACCACTTTCTTTTTCAAATTTCGTGGCAGAGCCGGGAATCGAATCTGGGCCTCCGGAGGTGACAGCTAATCACACCACAGAAGCGGACTATTGTCATTGTTATTGTTATTATTATTATTATTACTATTCGTACGATAAAGATGCAGGCTATCATTCTTGTTATGCACACTTTTTAGATATAACCTGGCGTTACACAGATATAATAATCAGAAAATTAAATGGTGGCGTTATAGACGAATGGCATTGTCACTGACTTCACACCAAGACGGCCATGGTTCGAATCCTGGCCTCCTTGTGTGGGAGTTTTAGAATCAAAAGTCGCTTCCCTCTGGTTCGCTTTCCGCGTAAAACTGGAGATCGTGTGATGACAGTAGCGTGGTCAGGATCGACCGATGAGAGGAGTAATAGCAAATACACTATACACAACATTGGACACTTCAGTATTCTCCCGTACTAAACGGTGAGACATGTTGACAGTGACGCACTTGGCGGCCCGAACTTAAACGTCGGGCGGCAACATTGAAAGAACAAAAGTTGCATGCCAAAATTGATAGAAATAATGAAACTCAAAAATGATTTCTTTTTTACTAAATCCTTAGCTGAATGATCAGCGTTGAGGTCTTCGGTTCAGAAGTCCCGGATTCGACTCCCGGCTGGACTGGGGATTTTAATGGCGTCTGATTCCTTCTTTTCTCTTCATACTCAGACAACACACTACACTTTCATCCACCTCAGAAACATGCAATAGTGATAACTAGACCTCGGATTTTAGGTGCTTAAATGTTATTTTAGCTGCCTAAAGTAGTCTCTCAAATAGGTTCCAGAATATTTTTAGGCAGGTTCAATTTTACGTACTTTTAATAGGCATCAGTTAAAAACCATGTTTATTTTGCTAAATTTACGTATAATAATTTCGTGTGGTCATTTCTAGCGGAGTGCAGCACTTGTAAGGCATACCCTCCGATGAGGGTGGGCGGCATCTGCCATGTGTAGGCAACTGCGAGTTATTGTGGTGGAAGATAGTGTTTTGTGTGGTGTGTTAGTTGCAGGGATGTTGGGGACACCACAAACACCCAGCCCCCGGGCCATTGGAATTAACCAATGAATATTAAAATCCCCGACCCGGCCGAAAATCGAACCCCGGACCCTCTGAATTGAAGGCCAGTACGCTGACCATTCAGCCAACGAGTCGGGCGCTAAATTGATAATAACTCGTTAGGGGGAAATATATGATAAGTTTCACTCGCCTCTTTACTGCAAAGGTCAAAGAATATAATTTTACCATCCGATGTGAAATGAGAGTCGGTAGATGCAAAGTTGGTCTCAGCCCATAAGTGACCACGGCTGATCCGTGGTCCAACAGCTCTGCACTCTGACCGGCCAACCGAGCAGAGGAGGGGTGGCCACAGCTCTACCGTGGATCCTCGCCTCTGCATTCGGGAGACGGGACAGGGCTGGACCTCACGGCTGGGCCAACCGTCGGCTGTCGTGAGAATGGTTTTCCGTGGTTTTCCATTCTCCTGCACTAAGGCGAATGTTGCGAGAGTTCCTAGTATAGGCTACGGCTGCCAATCCCCCCACCTTCTCCGAGCATCTCCTTCACCGTAGCAAATCTCCCGGCCTGAGAGATGGCATTACCGTCTAAGAGGCCCGCCTCCCCCTTCAGGGGAGCAATGAAAACATATTAGTACTAGTAGTGTGGAATGGGGAAACTTATGCAACCATTTTTTAATTAAAGACGACTTGGAACCTGACACTTTCAGCATAATTCGTAGTGTATAGTGTACTACTACACTCAGTTTCAAGGCCGTACCGCTAGGTGCGCTGGCAAGCAATGTCTTGCGATATCTCGCAAAGTGTCACGCATTCTCTACAGTGTATTTGGTTCTACACTCATGCTCAGAAATTAAGGATAATGAAGATACATGGTGAAACAACGCTATGGTAGGCGGTTTGCGGTTTTAAATCACCTCGGGGTATGACCATGTGGTGCATTTGACCTGCGGTCGTCGCTCGGTGGCGCTGGTAGCAGTCCAAATACGCAGAGGTGTGTTGGTGCATGTCAGAGTACGGTGCAGCGAGTAAGTGTGCAGATGTGTTCAGACGTGCTAATGGTGACTGTGTGGTGAAAATGGCTCAACGAACACATATTGATGACGTTATGAGGGGTAGAATAATAGGGCGACTGGAGGCTGGTCAAACACAGCAGGTCGTAGCACGGGCCCTCCGTTTTCCACAAAGTGTGATTTCAAGATTATGGCAACGATTCCAGCAGACAGGAAACGTGTCCAGGCGCTACAGTACGGGACGTCCGCAGTGTACAACACCACACGAAGACCGATATCTCACCATCAGTGCCCGCAGACGGCCACGGAGTACTGCAGGTAGCCTTGCTCGGGACCTTGCCACAGCCACTGGAACAGTTGTCTCCAGACACAGCGTCTACAGACGACTGAACAGACATAGTTTATTCGCCCGGAGACCTGCAAGGTGCATTCCACTGACCTCTGTTCACAAAAGAGCCCGTAAAGCCTGGTGTCAAGAACACAGTACATGGTCATTGGAACAGTGGTCCAAGGTTATGTTCACGGACGAGTCCAGGTATAGTCTCAACAGTGATTCTCACCGGGTTCTCACCTGGCGTGAACCAGGAACCAGCAGGTCCCAAACTACTTTACACTCCCCTTACGTTCGTCCACACCTCTGGATCCCAACGTCAAGAGTTTTCCTGCTGGCATGCAAGACGCCATTCTAGGATCACCTATGTGTCTCAAAGGACAGATTGGATTGGCCTGCCTCTTCCAAGAGGCCCTGACGCAACAGCACGTTAAAAGTCTACATGAAGGAGGTAATTTTAAACTCATTGATATTTTAGTGCAAGATCTGGGGAAGGAAATTGGAGACAGAGTGGTATAAACATAGCAAGTTGACTATGTGGAACGGGTCATGTTGATGTAAACTTGCATGTGGGAGACTTTGGGTTTGCGCCCCACCATCACTCTACGATACCATGATGATCTACCGATGTGATAAACACAAGACAACTTCCTTAATAACTCACTGCTGATCTGTGACCTTGTGGTATCAAAACAACTGAATTACAAAAACCACCAAACTCGCATCTCTGCACAACTCACGTCGACTTCTCACAACACTCATCATATATATATATACACACATATTGGCTAGGATTCTAGATCATTCTGTTCTCTTACAACACAGTATTACTTCAAAATGTCTGGAAGATCTTATAATAACATCAGGAAGGCCTTTGTAAGTATCTGTCCTAGAATTGTCATGGCACATAACCTAAAGATATCTACAGACATCTTATTATTAGATTATAAAACACATCCTTAGTACAGGAAGCTCATTTGCATTAAAACATTCTCTCTCTCTCTCTCTCTCTCTCTCGTTTGTTGGGGTTTTCCTGAGCAACTTGGGAAACAGGAATGGTTTATTTACAAGTGATAAGCAAGAAGGACATTCCAGGAATAATTAATGAACAAGGGGAGTGTGTATGTGAGGATCTTCAAAAGGCAGAAGTATTCAGTCAGCAGTATGTAAAGATTGTTGGTTACAAGGATAATGTCGAGATAGAGGAGGAGATTAAGGCCAAAGAAGTAATAAAATTTACATATGATAACAATGACATTTACAATAAGATACAGAAGTTGAAAACTAGAAAAGCAGCTGGAATTGATCAGATTTCTGGGGATATACTAAAGGCAATGGGTTGGGATATAGTACCATATCTGAAGTACTTATTTGATTATTATTTGGTCGGAGGAGCTATACCAGATGAATGGAGAGTTGCTATTGTAGCCCCTGTGTATAAAGGAAAGGGTGATAGACATAAAGCTGAAAATTACAGGCCAGTAAGTTTGACATGCATTGTATGTAAACTTTGGGAAGGCATTCTTTCTGATTATATTAGACATGTTTGTGAAACTAATAACTGGTTCGATAGAAGGCAGTTCGGTTTTAGGAAAGGTTATTCCACTGAAGCTCAACTTGTAGGATTCCAGCAAGATATAGCAGATATCTTGGATTCTGGAGGTCAAATGGACTGTATCGCGATTGACCTGTCTAAAGCATTTGATAGGGTGGATCATGGGAGACTACTGGCAAAAATGAGTGCAGTTGGACTAGACAAAAGAGTGACTGAATGGGTTGCTATATTTCGAGAAAATAGATCTCAGAGAATTAGAGTAGGTGAAGCTTTATCTGACCCTGTAATAATTAAGAGGGGAATTCCTCAAGGTAATATTATCAGACCTTTATGTTTTCTTATATATATAAATGATATGAGTAAAGGAGTGGAATTGGAGATAAGGCTTTTTGCGGATGATGTTATTCTCTATAGAGTGATAAATAAGTTACAAGATTGCGAGCAACTGCAACGTGACCTCGAAAATGTTGTGAGATGGACAGCAGGCAATGGTATGTGGATAAACGGGGTTAAAAGTCAGGTTGTGAGATTCACAAATAGGAAAAGTCCTCTCAGTTTTAATTACTGCGTTGATGGGGTGAAAGTTCGTTTTGGGGATCATTGTAAGTATCTAGGTGTTAATATAAGGAAAGATCTTCATTGGTGTAATCACATAAATGGGATTGTAAATAAAGGGTACAGATCTCTGCACATGGTTATGAGGGTGTTTAGGAGTTGTAGTAAGGATGTAAAGGAGAGGGCATATAAGTCTCTGGTAAGACCCCAACTAGAGTATGTGTTGTAAACAAGATAAGGTTTACAAGAACACAACTTATTTATTTGCTTCACACAGAATTCTACAGTATGTACAGGAATAAAACATAAAATTTTCCTTGAAGCAAAGTAGATGATTAATCTTGAGAGAGTTTCTGTTTCTATACACTATGTACACTCTGAATGTATTTACACTCACTGCTATCTTGAAAAGATAGTTCTTGGGAAAGATATAGTTCGTGATAGTTGAAAACTATCATTTGCACTAACATAGATTAGCTAAGAGCGTTCCTTCTAACTTGAAGTGTCTGAGTTCATAAGCTTGTACTAAACGAAAGCTATGTTCACAATTAGAGAATCTAATGTGTGTGTCGGAGCTTGAGTGAGCTTGGGGATGTATGGCATACAACATCGGGGCTCGACATGGATGAAGGAACGGGAAAGTGGAGTAGTGACCTGAGGTGAAACCTCATACTACCAGAATTCCGTCTACCTGGTCGAGACACATTTTCAAGAGGAGTAGCCTCCGTGTTCGACGTTCAGTGTATTCTGGAGCAGGACACTGGGGAGAATCCTGATGAGTGACAGACAGGGAGCTTCTTATATACTGCACACGACATAACAGACACGCGCACTGAAGACTGCGCGTCGAGTCTCGAATGATCCACGCTTGTGTGCGTGCGGCTGGCTGGCGCTGAGCGAAGAGAGCGGAGGACATACAACAGTATGGTTCCAGTGTATGGGACCCTCACCAGGATTACCTGATTCAAGAACTGGAAAAGATCCAAAGGAAAGCAGCTCGATTTGTTCTGGGTGATTTCCGACAAAAGAGTAGCGTTACAAAAATGTTGGAAAGTTTGGGGTGGGAAGAATTGAGAGAAAGAAGAAGAGCTGCTCGACAAAGTGGTGTGTTCCAAGCTGTCAGCGGAGAGATGGCGTGGAATGACATTAGTAGATGAATAAGTTTGAGTGGCGTTTATAAAAGTAGGAAAGATCACAATATGAAGATAAAGTTGGAATTCAAGAGGACAAACTGGGGCAAATATTCATTTATAGGAAGGGGAGTTAGGGATTGGAATAACTTACCAAGGGAGACGTTCAATAAATTTCCAATTTCTTTGAAATCATTTAGGAAAAGGCTAGGAAAGCAACAGATAGGAAATCTGCCACCTGGGCGACTGCCCTAAATGCAGATCAGGATTGATTGATTGATTGATTGATTGATTGTTATGTCATTGAAAGGGACCTGTATGGAGGTAGTGGTTTGATGGTGTGGGGTGGGATTATGATTGCTGCACGTCCACCCCTGCATGTCTTTGACAGAGAATCTGTAACAGGTCAGGTGTATCGGGACGCCATTTTACACCAGTATATCCGCCTTTTCAGGGGTGCAGTGGGCACCATCTTCTTCCTGATGGATGATAACGCACGGCCCTACCGAGTTGCCATCGTGGAGGAGTACCGTGAAACAGAACATATCCGGCGAATGGAGTGGCCTGCCTGTTCTCCAAACCTAAACCCCATCGAGCACGTCTGGGATGCTCTCGGTCGACGTATCGCTGCACGTCTTCAAACCCCTAGGACACTTCAGGAGCTCCGACAGGCACAGGTGCAAGAATGGGAGGCTATACCCCAGCAGCTGCTCGACCACCTCATCCAGAGTATGCCCGGCCTGTGTACGTGTGCATGGTGATCATATCCCATATTGATGTCGGGGTACATGCGCAGGAAACAGTGGCGTTTTGTAACACATGTGTTTTTGGGACGGTTTTCTCAACTTATCACCAATACCGTGGACTTACAGATATGTTTCGTTTGTGTTCACTATGTGCCTGTGCTATTAGCGCCAGTTTTGTGTAGTGTCACGTTGTGTGGCACCACAATATGCAATTATCCTTAATTTATGAGCATGAGTGTACAGTAGATACAAAATGCTGATATAACACAATGAAGGTGCTTGTGCGGGTGTGGTGCGCGCATGCGTGAGTTTCATTGTAAGGACATTGATACAGGAGAGAGAGAGAGAGAGAGCAAGGGTAAGAATGAGATGAGTGAAGAAATTGAATTAGGAAGAGGTGTAAGGCAGGGCTGCTCTTTATCACAGATACTGCTCAACATCTACCTCGAGGAAATAATCAATTAAAGTTTTAATGGAAAAGGTAGAGTTTATGTTGGGGGTCGGAGAGTAGAGTGTATAAGATTTGCAGACGATAAGGTTGTGATGGCAGAAAGCGCACGGGAATTGATACAAATGTTAAATGAACTAACACGAAACTAGAAGAATATGAAATAAGAATTAAGAAGAAGATGATGTAGAAAAGGTCGTATTAATATAGGGGAGGGGGGAGAAATAGTGAAAGTCAATAACTTAAAATATTTGGGAAGTATGGGCATGGAAGACATGCAGTGCACGACAGAAATCAAGAAAAAAAATTGCCATGACAAAATAAGTTTTCAAGGAAAAAGAAAAAAGAAATTTCTTTATGGGCCACCAAACAAGGATTTGCCAAGTCTTGAGCATTGCACTGTATGGAGCAGAGGCATGGGCAGTACAGAAGCAATACGAAAGAAAATTGGACATGTGGATATGAAGGAGAATAGAACAAGTGAAATGGGAAGACCGGGTAAGGAATGAAGAGTTGCAGAAGAATGAACTATGCTGCAAATCATTACAGAGAGAAAAATTAACTGGATTGGATTTTTTTTTTTGAGGAGGGAAGGAAGGAATAGTGAAAGGCAAACGAAGAAGAGGAAGGAAAAGAGCTCAAGTGCTGGAAGACATCACAGGAAGGAAACATTCGGAGATGAAAATCTTGGCTATGGACAGGCATAGGTGGAAGAGATTTTACTCATGACAAGACGGCCGTAAGGCAGAATACCAGAATGAATGAAGTCAGCTTGCAGTACCGGTACGTTACAAAATACAGAACCAGAACAGCATGATCAAGGTCAATAGCTTTACATTCTAAATTCCAAATTTCGAGGCTTCTTAGAAAATAGAGTCAAGATATCTGTTTGTTTTGCAATTATGTCCCTGTGAATGTTCAAAAGAGCCAACCGATTGAGTAAAGTTTCATTAGTTTATGGTCAGTTTCTGCTTATTTTCTGTTGTAAAAATTCGATGGGGGTTATAACCCCCACCACCTACCCCACCACCAGCCCTGGCTACGCACTTGTGTGCCTATGATAATGATCAATCAATCAATCAATCAATCAATCAATCAATCAATCAATCAATCAATCAATCAATCAATCAATCAATCAATCAATCAATCAATCAATCAATCAATCGCTACTGATCACATTTAGGACAGTCGCCCAGGTGGCAGATTCCCTAGCTGTTGTTTTCCTAGCCTTTTCTTGAATGATTGCAAAGAAATTGAATATCTCCTTTGGTACGTTATTCCAATCCCTAACACCGCTTATTACAAACGAATATTTGCCCCAATATGTCCTCTTGAATTCCAACTTCATCTTCATACTGCGATCTTTCCTACTTTTAAAGACACCACTCAGACTTATTCGTCTTCTGATGTCGTTCCACGCCGTCTCTCCACTGACAGCTCGGAACATACCACTTAGTCGAGCAGTTCGTGTTCTTTCTCCCATGTCTTCCCAGCCCAAACTTTGCAACATTTTTGTAACACTACTCTTTTGTTGGAAATCACCCAGAACAAACCGAGCTGCTTTTCTTTGGATTTTTTCCAGTCCTTGAATCAAGTAATTGTTAAAATACAATCTGCCTTGCTTGAAAATGAAATTAACGATGCTCCTATGATCTCCCTACTGCGAGCAATACGGATAGTGGGATGAGCGTAGTTTTCTCATGCTTCTTTGAAGAAGGTGTTCTTGCAATGTGGTTTATACTGCGGTGAATGAATCATTGACTGCTACCCTCAATAAGTGGTCCAATCCCCTGCCTTTCAATTGTGCAATGTCTTGGTAGTATTTCACGAGCCCCTCAGTGCGCAGGTAGAGCAGCATTGAATATCGCGCACCCCACTTCTTGGAAATACCTTGCGTTCCCCTTCTCCTGTCTAAGGGAGGTCTTCCGAGAAATTCCGCAGACTGCACCACCTTGCACGTGATGAGGAGAATGAGATCGTACAACGAACCCCAGCTGATGTGAGTAGGCCAGCGAAACAATTCGATAACTCCACAAAAACAGGAAGAATTTCCGACCATTTTATATCTGTCTCTCTAGGAGAGTACCTGGCCATCAAGAAAGCTGCCCAGCTCCATCGCTAAATGGTTATAGCACTGGCCGTTACTCCAAGGGGTCCCGGCTTCGGTTCCCGGCTGAGTTGGCGATTTTAACTTTCATTGGTTAATTACTGTGGCTCGGGGGCTGGGTGCTTGTGGTGTCTTCTTCGTTAGAACTAATTGAGGTAGGGCTCCCTTCTCACAGACAAGCAGGTCGCCTATTCGGAGAGCACACACCATTATTATCTGAAAGCTGTTGTGCCATTTCGGTGTTATTAAACGTGTTATTTGAAAGTGTTTAAATACATGTGGTGGGGTGACCACTGTCAGATTCATAAATTCGGTTACTCGAGTTGAAACTTCTATAACAAATGATTTAGTGCATCAATCTCAAACCTAATTGCACTCAATTATTAAATCCGTTCTTTCTGCGTTTAACAGTGGTATACACATTTTTTGTTGTGTTCATTTCTACAGCTGTTGTAATGGGAAGGAAAAAAAACCCAAGCCAAACCAAACCAAACCGAACCAAACCCCATGGCGCAACAGCCACAAAGGGCCATGACCTACCAAGCGACCACTGTTCAGCGCGAAATTCTGCAGATTACGAGGTGTCCTGTGGTCAGCACGACGAATCATCTCGGCCGTTATTCTTGGCTTTCTAGACCGGGGACGTTATCTCGCAGTCAATAGCTTCTCAATTGTAATCACGTAGGCTGAGTGGGCCTCGAACCAGCCTTCAGATCCAATAAAGAATCACTGACCTGGCCGTGTAGGAGGCATTCCCTACCCCTACACCGCGTGGCCGGCTTTCCCAATCTTAATAAGGATCGTCAATTTAATCTATAGTTCCAGAGCCGTTTCAAAAATACGCAAGTACTGGTGCAAATGCTAATATTTCTTTTACTCTGACGCAGTTTGCTGACTTTCATTAACATTGTCTGTTATATTTCATATCTGCGTGCCACATTTCGTATCTTGATTCATTTTATTCTTTTTCAGCACGCCAGTAATGGTTTTTTTCAATAGCAACATTATTGATCATATGCCTTCTGAACGTGTTAAAGACAAAGACACCTCCGTACAGGCCATGAAGGCCCTTGCAGGAGTGGAAAGTAAAGGCTTCCACCATTGTTAACCGTGGCACGTGATGGGGTAGAGTGTTTAGCTCCACGGCCGGCCGCCTTTGCCCCCAGGAATTAACCTGGTACTCATTTTTGGTGTAGGCTGAGTGAACCTCAGGGCCATATGCACCTCCGGAAGTGGAAATATCGTTTCTTAAATTTTACGACTTCCTGACGGGTATTCGAACCCACGTCCTTCCGAGCGAACCGAGCACGCCTTTATGGCCTCGGCCAGGCAGCTCTTTAGAGGGGTTGAGGAGGCAGGGCCCGGACGGCCTGAAGAAGATACAGCGCTAACAGGTAATGGAAGAATTTTCCTAAACATGTCTTTGTGCCGGTGTGTGTTTCGAGGGGAAGATTTCAGCAGTTTTCCTTAAAATCTAATACGTAACCTTTTATTTTTTGGCTGAAATATAATACCTTCTGCGAAGTCTTCGGAACGAACATTTAATGTAAGTGAGCGCGAGTGGTGACCCTCGGAACTCTCCCCTTCTACTTTTGAGCTGGGTGACTATAAAAATTTTCAAACTCTAAATTTTGGAAATTTATCTTGGTCTTTAAAGGTTCCCCTTTAGTCACCCTTCTTAGCATGGGATTAGCCTCCGAGTAATCAAGCCTTTTAAAGCCCACATAGGTTTTTGTCTTTTCCAGAACATTGTTCCAAGGAGTGCATAGTAGGATGAGAAATATGCCCTGTATATTCTTTACGATGTTTTTGGGTACTCGTGTCTACGTTTGGATTCACTTGGGGAACAGTACCTTATCTGGTTTTGAAACATTGTAATTGATAAGCCGATCATGCGACAACCTGTGTACGAACCCTATGAAGTGGGGTCACCCTCGAGGTTACGAATGTAATTGAAATTGTAAATAGCAACTAATTGCTTGATTTAGGCTGGCCTCTATATATTTTGGAACTCAGACTCTATAATATGTAGGGTAATGACTGGGAATTCCTCCCAATTAAACTTGTACGGGATTAAGGATTACTAAGTCCAATGCATTGTTGTAGTGGAGGAGCTCGTTGTTTAATGTGAATATTCCCAAGTAATATTTCAACTGTTCCTTGTTACATCATTAAATTACTCTCTTTGAATTTTAAGAATAGGAAAGAAATAAAATTTGCAAGTTTTTGTTAAATTATATTGTTACTCTATGTGATCGCCTGTTCAGCCATTCACCCCACGAGCTTCCTTACCTCGCATTCCACGATAAATCCCTGTAATAATAATAATAATAATAGTAATAATAATAATAATAATAATAATAATAATAATAATAATAATGTTTCTACGCGTCCCGCTAACTACTTTTGACGGTTTTAGAAGACACCGAGGTGCCGGAATTTTGTCCCGAAGGAGTTCTATTACGTGCGAATAAACCTACCGACACGAGACTGACGTATGTGGGCACCTTCAAATACCACCGGACTGAGCCATGATGGAACCTGCCAAGTTGGGATCAGAAGGCTAGCGCCACAACCGTCTGAGCTACTCAGCCCGGCAATATAAGGGGATATTCTGCGTGGCAAAAATGCATTTCTCGAGCTTCAATTTAAGTTTCGTTGTATGTGTTACTTCGTACGTTCTCTGTAGAACATGAAACAATTCTTCGATTGTTTGTGCCCCGTTGGTTATATCATAGAAATGTGTACGAATTCCATCTTGGAACAAATTTCCATAGATTACCCTTGACATCACTGTTACACACAATTGGCTTTACGTCGCACCGACGCTGATAGGTCGTATGACGACGATGGGAGAGGAGATGGCTAGGAGTGGGAAGGAAGCGGCCATGGCGTTAATTGGGGGTACAGCCCCAGCATTTGCCTGGTTTGAAAATGGAAACCCACGGAAAACCATCCTCAGGGCTGCCGACAGTGGGGTTCGAACCCACATCTCAAAGGATGCAAGCTCACAGATGCGCACCCCTAACCGCACGGCCAACTGGCCTGGTAAATGAATTTTAAAACATGAGTTGATCTACACTCATTGCACAGCAAAGGGATATCACGACTAGACGCCACACCATGAAAACCCACGCATTGATTCATAATGAATTGCAAGCGCCAGGTTTTGGAAAAGTGATCCGTTATGCGTGGTTTGTCGCAAACTTATTGCTAACACGTGAAATCTTCAGAAATGTTATCGACGTTTGTATCCCGAGTGACATTCCCACCCAGAAATGTCTCTGTGGCAAACCTGCTCCCGCGCGATGCTCGTGGTGTGTTAAATTTATGTTTTGAATGTTCGTACGATCGGTATCATCCAATACAATGCACCGTACCTCCCTTAAGCGTTAATATAAGGATGAACTTACAAAACTTTGTAATTGCTGGAAGACACCATTTTAAATAAATACATAACACTTATTGTGAAATCCGGTTGTAATTTTACACTCAACATAACGTCCTTGTATTCACAAACTTGATAAGAAACATTTGTGTAGTAATCGTCAATGGACATGAGCAGAAAAATGAAACATATTATTATAATAATTATTATTAATAATTAATATTATTAATATTGAACCCATGACCTTTGTGCCCTAAGAATATTATGCATTAAATTATCAATGGGATGAGAAGTTCGATTCTTGATAGCATGGAATTGACACGTGGCAAGGGGGTGATTACCTTCGGTCCCACGCTCTGGGATACGTGACGTCAGTCGCACGTGTCAACGGAGGAAGAATCTTAAGTCATTTTTGTGAACTACTTCAAAGCGCGTGTATATGGCGTGCCCAAGCCAAGTCGAAAACATAGTGCCTATCAAATGAGGTCATTTATCCCACAAATCGAACACGTATAAATTTTAAATGTCCATAAACACTACCGCCGGAAATGTAGCGAGTATGTAGTCACCTTCAAAACACTTGTAATAACAGTTTACTTAAGTCTGAAAATTTATAGAAATTTTTTGGCAGCAAAGGGAGATTCCCGAAGAGAGGGGGTAGTTGCTATGTATAAGAATTGACGCCATGACGAAGTCTCCTTCTCCTGCATTTTGTGTTACGAAGATGACGACAGAGGGTTGAGCTGCTCTGTGAAATCAAACAACAAAAGTAGACTAAGTTCAACCAACATATTTCGGCCGATGTGGCTGGGGTCTTGACTGCATGTGGAGATATATTTCTTTAGTGGAAATAGTTGTACCAGATGGGACGGTCAAAGTACCGAATAAAATTTTATGTGATAAAGAAAGTAATTCGTGTGCGGAAATAAATACAGTCTACCGTGTGCGCTCAACAAGAAAAGGTGAAGGGCATTTCTTTTTTTTATGCTTTATTCCAGGAAACCTGAAGAAACATAATGATCTGTAAAGCCGGAAATGTACAAAAATGGCTAAATAAAAATGCCAGGGTCGCTGGTGAGCCCAATGATGACCGATGGCGTAACATAAGGTATGTGAATTACCATCTTACTACCTATTATATCTTGTTTCATGATCTCTAAAAATGTGTATTTGAATGGGGTATATACGACGCAGTGGTCACCCCTATGTGGTTTTTTGTAAATGTTAGAATACGACCAAAAGGGGTCATTTGTTTTATTTTCCACTTGGATAAATTTTTGAAGTCTTGCGAGTGCCGTATGATGTAAAAAATTATTAAATAGGGGTTCGAAGTGATATCACGTCCAATGTAGATCGTCATTTCCGTGTATTTACTGCCTATATTTTGTGATGTCAAATTAAGATGTTCATTCGACGTAAAATTTTTCTGTCTGAAATTTTGACGTAAATAATATAAGAAATCCATAGTCACCCATTTTCAATCGAGTGGAAGCGCGCTGTCGGGTGAGAGTATAGTGTGATGAATTTGGTCACGGAGTGAAACGTTTTCCTAGGCCCATTTTAAATTGTGTCTGACTGACAATAAAAGGACCTAGTAGAATTTTTCAGTCATTTTCGTGGAAATCCAGTTATTAAATTACGATATCGTTTTATGCGAAGTTATTCATTATTAATGCACTGTGCGTATTAGACATCGTGGATTCTAGTAAGGATTTTATTCCAGTTCTTTTGTCGGTGATAGTCGTGAGTTGGGAAACCGATGTTAGTTTTGTCGTGTGAGTCGAGATGAGATTTTTGAATCAGGTTGGAGACCTGTCAATGAAGCCGGTACTTGTGGAAGCCCGAGGAAGGTTTTATAATGTTGGGAATGGAAAGCAATACACAAGGAATCCGCGCTGGTATTAATGTGCGACGTGTATAATTATTGTGGGCATTTTAAAGTATAATCTACGTGCATTTTGTTGGTTAGAATATCGTATTTGTTTAATTATGTCGGCGAAGTTTAAAAGGGAGCATTCAGAAGTCAGTCAGGTAGAACGAACCGGGTGTTTTACATCACTGCCAAGCGGGTTGGGGGTGAAATGCCGGCAGCTGATAGGGGAACACAGCGGGGATATAACGGGACACGCGTGGAATTGAGATTGTATTTCTCGGCCGGGAAGAACGTTAAATGTTGGATTTAGTTGAAATTTTCATCCGGTAATAACCTGAGTGTTATTAGATACTGTAAAATTTGTTTAATTGGGGACGTAATGTGCATTTGATACGACGGACTTAGAGTATAATGACCAGATTAGCCAAATTCAGGGTTGTCCAAAATATAGAGCGATGGTAGTGATGATTGTTTGTGAGGGGGGCGCAAACTTTATAAAATGTTATGACGAGATATGGCATCGTAATTATATGGCGAGTTGCTTTTGGTTTGTACGTAGATTATTAGGGTATCCAAATGTTAATAATGGCTAGGGTTAGATTAGATTTAAAGTGTGAGGTCATGAATCAAGATATAAACTGGACATGAATGATGTAATATTCTTTTCCAGCCAATAGGAATAAACAGATAAACAACACGGGATCAAAAATTGCGAGAACACAATTGCGTAGGAATTTGTGAAGAAACCAGAGTCCGCGGAGATAGAATTCGTTGTCCTTTAAGATTTCATTAAATCATTTAAATTTATTTAACTACTAGCAAATGTACCCGTGCTTCGCTACGGTATTCTGCATTGTATACGAATATTGAAGTAAATACTGTACATGCAGTAAATAAGATTGTTTTAAAATAGCATGTCTCTTAGCGTTATCCGAGAAACAATATGCAGAGGTCCCCATACGTTGTTTCCAGTGTAAAGTGCTTGTTACGGATTTGTGATGATAACGACAGGCTCACTTCCCTACTGCGATTCACAATCGAGTTGGGAAGTTTACATTATAATTGCAGGCCCCATTGCCTACTGCGCGGTCACAATCTATTTGGGGAGTTTCCGTTACAATTGCAGGCCCCCTTTCCTACCTCCAGACATATTACAAATTGAAGAGTTTTTATTATGATGGCAGGAAACTTCCCTACAACCAGTCAAAATTGAGTTGTGCAGTTATCATTATAATGATAGGCCCCTTTTCCAACTGCCAGCCAGCTTCCTGCCAGTCACACCAAGTTGATGAGTTTCCATCAAAATAGCAGGCCAGTATGCCTAATGCCAGTCACATTTTAGATGGGTACATCTGTTTATAACTGCGGGAACGCTTGCCTACAGCCAAAGACTGTATGCTGCATGCTCCCTTGCCTTCTGAAAGTCAAATCGAGAAGTGAATTATTCATTACAATGGTAGGCCTGCCTCATTAATGCCAGTTACACAGGAATTGGAGAAGGACTCCATTCCTACTGCCAGTCATAGTCGGTGTGCGGAGTACTGATTACAATAGCAGACACACCCTTTCTCGATCGCTACAAAATCGACATCAGTGAATATATATAGTTCGACATACGAAAGTATGTGCTTGTTTACAATATTGCAGACCTTCATTTACAGATTAACTGCTTCTAAACGGTACATCATATCGAGAAAAGATTGTACCATAAGACGCCGGATTTAGCGGCCTAAATTGCTGGTCATATGATATCTCATCTATTCATGGGTCAGATTGAGTTAGAAACTTGGGTAAAATTTGTGTAAGATTATCTCACATTGCATTGCTTTTCGGATAATTAAGTGACAGCTACATACATAGCATTTGGCTCACATATGGCTACTGGGTGGACCAATTTTCGTGTAGAGTATGATGATTCTATCTTTCCTCTAAGTGATGGAAGGTATGAATTATGTATGTGAAAAGTACTACTTTACTTAAGATCGAGAAATAGAGAAAAGTCAAACGTAAAATGGATATAAATACGACAAAAAGTCGTACGACCAAGGTTGTAGATCACTCCAAATTGAACGGGGATTGTGCCATCCGTTATGTGATGATACTTCCCGAAGGTCTGCACCATCATTAAAATTGCCTCCATATTTCGATATTCTTCGGGATAGAAAGGGAAAAATTTAAAGCTCTTGGAAGTTTTCCGCCCGTTACAGGCCAAGTCGTAAAATTTTGCCAAATTTCAGTTTTCTTTCTCGACTGGCAGATTATGCCGCAATCTGGGTTTTCAGTGAGAAGTGTAAAAAGTAGAACTTTCAAGATACTAAACCAAAAAATATGCAGATGATCATTATTACCCCTTAAGCGTGTAGCTGTACGAAAATTTCGACAAAATAGTCTATGTACAGGCACACAGTAGTTACGATTTTATTTACATAGATAAATAAGGAACCTGCTCCACGTACAACACCTTTTGGGCTATATCCGCTGGACTTAACCGGAAAAACGGACCGTTTATGATATCTCCCTTATTAATCCTCCTGTCGAAAAAATGCACATGAAAAAAAGTTTTAGAGATGGAATTCCATCATGTTTGGTCGATTTCCAGTCAGGTTGGTCTTGTACTGTATATATTCTGGAAGAGTAAAATCACCATTTCGGTTCCCTATAAACCGCCAGTCCATTCCGGGAACATGAAATGTTATTGACGATCAACACCTACCGTTGGACAGGTGGATGTTAATATAAAGTTTGACTCAAATATCTTCAGTAGTTTTCAAGTTGTAAAACATACGCTTTACACGCACCCGCTCTTGAGTTAAGTCCGGTGGGACTTGTACCGGAAAACGGTCCGTTAATGATATCTCCCTTATTAATCCTCGTATTGAAATGATGCACATGAGGAAAAAGGCCTAGAAATGAATTTCCATTACGGCAGCTAAATTTACATTAAGTTTGGTTGCAAAATGACGGTTTCGGTTTCGTATAATCCCCCAGTCAATTCAGGGATTCAGAAACAATACTTGCCCTAAAACCTACCAAAGGACAGATGGATTATAAATATCAAGTTTGGTGGAAATATATCCAGTAGTTTCCAAGTTTTAGACAAACAGACAAACAAACAAACAGACAGACACCAAAACAGAATATATGCAGATGGTCATTATTACACCTGAAACGGATAACTGTACGGAAATTTCGCCAAAATTGTCAATGTACAGACATACTCTAGAAGTGTAGACCTTTATTTCGATAGTTACTGTTTTGCAACTGTACGACGTATCTACAAACGGACTTCACCATCAGACGCCCCTTTCAGTGCTCTACATGGTTGGTCCTATGACATCTTCTCGTATCTCCTTTATTTATGGGTTAGATTGAGTTAGAGTCATTGAATGGGGTGAAATCTTGTACAGTTTTTGAATGCTACTTTATATTTTTGATTCTCATGTGACAGCTAGAATCATAAAATTTGGCTATAACATTGCCAATGGTCATGTCAATGTGCGTGCCGAATGTCATGATTCTACCTTTCCTATAAGTGTGCCAAATGATAACATATACGTGTAAAAGTACAAAATCAACTTGTGTTTAATGTATTAGGGATAGAAATACGACGAAAAGTCACAGGACAAAAGTTGTAGATCTCTCCAAAATGAAACGCAATTTGCTTTGTGACTTTTGATACGACTTACTGATTAGCCACCAATTACCCCGAAACGAAGGTCTGCACCGCCGTTAAAATTGCATCCATATTTCGGAATTTTCCTGGGCCAGAAGTTATACATTTGCATAGCTTAGAATATTTCCTCAAAGGAAAGAGTGTACAGCATTCGGGATTAGCACTCGCATACATACGTGGTAATTAAGGAAGAAAGTAATACAGTTTAGTAAGTTGAAATTAATAGAAAATAGATTATAACAGAGGACATCCGGATGACGACAAATATATAAATACCAAGTGAATGTATTGGAAAATCAAATGCTCCTCAATAAATTATGCCGGAGTGAGTTATGGATATAAGAAAGCGGTAATCGGAGAGAAATTTAGGCGCAGGGATTCTTAGGTAATCAGATAAGAAGATGAATATTTGTGTTATTACTTATGCTATTCGAGGACGGTTATAACCTCCAATGATATTCCGCCAATATCCCGCAGAATGGCCGATTGACGACTCTCTTGCTTTCTACCCAAGGAACAACCACGAATTTAAAGGAATGATGAGGAAAGTGACAATACGTTACTTCCCTGCTGGCAAGCAGTCAGAGACGTTGCCATGGTAACCCATATATTCGTTATCGCTCTGTCGGTCCCTCAATGCCGAGCATGGTATCGGCAGAAAATAGTAAATTTCTCCGTCATTTGAAGAGTAAGGTAAATTATGAACACAACGAAAGTTGTTTGTGATGAAGAGACCTTTCACATACGGTCCACAGAGTTTGCAGAAAATCAATAGTATAAGAGAAAATGGAGGAAGACCGTTGTGGTTTTCCTATAGACCCCCGTCTTTTCAAAGATTTTAAAATGATATGCATATCGAAACCTTCCCCGGGGTGAGTATACTCTAAATATGAAGTTTGGTTGAGATCTATCCAGCCCTTTCGACGTGATGGTGGAACAAACAAACATTTTTATTCTTTTTATTTTGCTAGTTGCTTTACGTCGCACCGACACAGATAGGTCTTATGGCGACGATGGGACAGGGAAGGGATAGGAGTTGGAAGGAATCGGCCATGGCCTTAATTAAGGTACAGCCCCAGCATTTGCCTGGTGTGAAAATGGGAAACCACGGAAAACCATTTACAGAGCTGCCGACAGTGGGGTTCGAACCTACTATCTCCCGAATACTGGATATTGGCCGCACTTAAGCCAAACAAACAAACAAACAAACAAACAAACAAACAAACAAACAAACAAACAAACAAACAAACAGAAACGAACAACTTTATTTATAAGATTATTTTTATACCACTCCCCTCGCCCCCTGCCAAAAGGGTGCTAGGGGTGTCTTACCCTCACGCGGTTTGTCTCCTGATACTAATTGATAAGTGTACCACGTTTGGTGAAATTGCTCCAGTGGTTTAGGAGGAGATGTGTCATATACACACCCACACCCACACACCCACGCACACACATACATCAATTTTTATATATAGTAAGAAGAAGAAGATAATATTTTTATATGTAGTTTTTCGATTAATTTTATATCTCACCCCCTTCGCTCCCCACTTGGATTTGCAAAAAATCCGGAGTAATACTATTCATCTCAGAGACCCTGAAATCTATGGATTCGAAACTGTTTTTAATTATTTCTATATCTCACCCCACCCCCCCACCCTTTGCTCCCAACCTAAAAGGGGGCTGGATTTTAAAAAAATTCTAGAGTATCACTTTTCAACTCAGCGACCCCGAAAACTATGAATTCGACACTATTCTCGATTATTATTGTAACTACCACCCCCCTGACCCTCTCCCTTAAGGGCGCTAGGGATGGCTTACCCCCCACAGTGATCGTCTCCCGATAGTAAGTGATTCGTGTACCAAGTTTGGTTGAAATTGCTCCAGTCGTTTAGTTGGAGATGTGTCATTTACACACACACTTCCATTTCTATATATAGTAAGATTTTTACACTCGTTCTTCACCCCCTTTCCATCCCCGCCCAAAGGAGTCCTATGAGTGCCTTACACAACAGTATATTTTTTTCCCAGATATTAAGTCTTATTTGTACCTATTTTGGTTGACAGCTATGCCCAAACGTACATGCATAATCTCACTGCTCTAGAATCCTGGAGCTGACGTTGCCATGGTTACGGCAGTTCATTTCTTTATCCGATTCCTAGAGCAGGGGTAGTGTGGTGCCAATATCTCCGTAACGGTTGGTTTTAGGGCCTTAAAACATGGTTTTCGGGCCCGTAGGGCTTACCGAGTTTTGTTCTTTGCGTCAAGAGGATTAAATTGAGCTTTGTCTCGTCCTTATACGACAAATTCGATATTTTGCCTATAATAGTATAAGAGAAAATGGAGGAAAACCGTTTTTCCTATAAAACCCCCGTCTTTTCAAAGATTTTAAAATGATATGCATATCGAAACCTTCCTCGGGGTCAGTATACTCTAAATATGAAGTTTGGTTGAGATCTATCCAGCCGTTTCGACGTGATGGTGGAACAGACAAACAGACAGACAAACAGACAAACAGAAACAATTTTATTTATATAGATTAAATTCAGTGAAACCGCATTTTGAAACAACCTTAAATCAAGCGAATAACTTGGAGATGCATTCTGGAAATCTTAGTTTGTTTTCTGGGGGATGTGTAAATGTTAACGTAACGATTAAGGGGACATATCCGAAGGTAATGGATTTTACTGCCACAAAGTATTGTGAGCATTGCTATTGTTATATTTGTACCGGGCGATAAACCTCCACGACGCAAGTTCAAATCTTGCGCCAATTGAAACTCCTCTACAGGAGAAGCTCTGAACTTTACAACTGAACTAATTGTACGGTTTATCAGAAGAAGTCACTGAGTGTTTTTGATTTGCTTTTGTTTTTCATGGATCAAGAAGTGTGGACATTCTCTAACAGATGTCTCTGCCAAAAACTATGATAACGCACTCTGGTGTAAAGGAATGTACCTTCTTGAAGAAATTTTGTATTCATAAGTTTGGTCTTTACTAAATTTTGTTCTGTGGTTTGTGGGTTGGCAACATTAATCCCTTCAATCCCCCTGTTTTGAATTTAGCCAATCACGAATTTCTGTAATTAATTTTCCGCCAATCATGTATGTCTTCTTCGATATGGATATGTATCTCTAAGCTATCCAATAAATTTGAGGGGTGTGTCTACTCATTCTTGAAAGGTCTCGAATTTTCCACGAAGGTGTAAAAACTGCTGATTTTCTTGTCCCCGGGCCACTAGTATAACATCTCAGTGTGTGGATATGTAGCTGGGGCCGGAAGCGCCTCCTTCTTCAAGCAGCAGCTCTTCAGCAAGGTAATGGCCTTTTAACATCTTTATTTCTTACTAGCTCAGCAGTTTAACTCTCGGGGAGGATTCGAAACCTTTAATATGTAACCTACCACATTAAAATGTAAATTCCTCTTCTGTTTATGTGAAAACTACAAATCTCTTTCACTGTTAAGCGAGGATAGAGAGTGCTTTACCCTCTCGAACCCACCTTCATTTTGAAATTGAGGTGACTACGTTTTTGTAACCGTTCTTCTCTTCATTAATGTATTAAGGTTTCTCATACGAGTCACCTCCTTAGCTTGGGATTAGCCCCTGTATTATCGGCCTACCGCTACATAGGTTTTAATAAACTTAAGTGTAGGAGTGCATGTATTCGCCTCCATTCAATTTTGTATTTTGGGCCATTTAATTAATCTGATGTTTTGTTTTCTTCATGTGAAGGCCCTGTAGGTTGGGTATTAAATGCCCCTGCTTCTTTGTGTGCCTTGAGGGCAGTTAGAAGTGAAGTTTGTTGTGGCCTTGGATAGGCTTGTAAAATTGAGAGCAGGTCCGCTCTTTCTGGTATTTTGGAAAGTGCCTCTAGGAGGCTTAACATTGTAATTAGGAGCAAGTGCTCCTTGGCATGATGGGGTTTTCTGCCCCTTTGTTCAATTTTGTACCTTGGTAAAGTTGGGCTAAAAGCTCAAGGATTGTGATGGTGGGGCTCGAAGCCCAAAACCTTGTAAAAAAACCCCTGAACGGGTAAAATTATTTTTGTACCTGCCTTTAGTTGTTATTTCACCTAGTGGATATTGTTAAATGTCGTTATCCGTTATTTGTTGATTTTGAAAAGAAATTTTAACCTTTGTTAAAGTTTTAAATTAACTTTAATTTTGTAGTTGAGTCATATTCCAGCCCGCACCTTCTTTCACCTGTGCTGTTCCACAGAAACCTCGGAACAAGTGGTAGCAGAGCGTGGTTGAATGGGTCTCAATTTAGCCCCTTTTGACGGCTAAACATTGCTCCTGATTCGAACTCTTAACAATTTTCTCAGTCGCTGGAATTTTTGGATTTTTCTAACATTTTCTCTCATCATGCCCGGCCCTCGCGATGTCCTCCATCCCGGATATTTGCGCAAAGAGGAATTAATCTATGAATTGACAATTAGAAATGTTCAGTCTGGAGGCACGGTTGCGGCCGATATCACTAAGCTTAAAGATTCTCTTGATTAGCCGATTACCACCCCAACTTTGGGAGAAAAAGAGATTGGCGACTCTCTCTCCACGATCACCGACAATACTACTGAGCTAGCATCCGTAGTTAGTTTTTTTGAAGGAGGGGATCCATCCCCAAATCAACTCAAAAGGGTACAGGCCAGATTGTACCATTTTTCTAATAGAGTTAATGATCTGTTGTCTCTAAAGATGAATGACATTCACGGGAAGGAGGCTAGTGCTCTTCTCGAAAAGCTTGCTAAACTGTCCAGTAAGGTTTCCCTATTGTTAACTGGGGCAGTCCCTCCCAAAACCGACCAACCTGCTACGGTAAACGTAGGTAGCGAGGAAGAGTCTTCGAAAGGAGAAGAAAGTAGGAAATCAGTAGGAGCCCAACAAACCTCTGCCCCATTAGACAACGAATCTGAACGTCGCAACTCGTTGAATAACGCACCTTCTGAATCGGCTTCTCCGCCACTTAGGCCTCTACCTACTATGTCACCTGGCTTCAGCAGTTTGCCCCATCCTTTAGCTATGTTGCTCAGAGGTATTTCTAAGATTTCTGTTAACTCTACCAGTGACGTTATTTCATTCTTAAGGTTTTTTGTTGAATTCCAAGATCATGCCCTTGTGTTTTCTCTTTCTCCATGTCAAATTCTGCAGATTATTTATTTTGTTCTATCGGGGTTCTATCTGACAAAATAGTTAGGGCAATTGCCGAGCAATCATCTATCGAAGACTTCCACGCCCATCTGTTAGCTAATTTTATTCCGGCTCGAGCTAGGTCATCACTAATTCAGAAATACTATTACCGTGTACAGTGGCTGGATGAAAATCTTGCCGACTTCATCCAAGACATAAAATTCTACACCAGGGTATTTGCTCTTCACTTTCCTGAAGACCAGATTGTACAGGCCGTTGTGGAAGGCATTTCCCCATCGTACAGGTTATATTTGTGCTTTGCGTCGCGTCCTCACACTTTTGCCGAATTAGAGGCTATGGCTGTCTCAGCGGAAGGAGTTAGATACGCCGACATCTTACGTGTCGCGAAAGAACCCCCTCCATCCTTTAGTAATTTTCGGCTTCCACCTCGCCGACCCGTCACACCCCGTTACGCTTGCGGGTCGCCTGACCATCTTCGGAACAAGTGTCCATTAATTAAATCCAGCGGAACAAGGAATGGAGCAGGGTCATCCCAAGGCTGTTTTAGATGCGGCGCTTTCTCCCATATTGTCAAAAATTGCCCGAATTCGAATAGCACTCCCTCCTGCTCAACTTCGGGTGCAACTTCCATCAACAATCAAAAATGACTAGTGGCTTCGGCTGAGTCGACTAACCTTTCTTTCCGAGGCTCAGCCCCTAGTAAACCAGCCGAAATCTCAGGGAAAACTCAGTCTTCAAATTTATCTTTTGAAGGTCCCAAAGAATGTCTTAAGATTGCGACGGATTCCCCCGCTCTTGTTCCATTTCTCAAAATTGAATTGAATAATGAGCCTGTATCTTCCCTTTTAGATTCTGGCAGTGTGTGTTCCCTTATTTCGGCCGAATGGAATTCCAAATTAAAATCTGTGTGTAAACTCCGGATTATTGTTCGTCTTTGGTTCAATGCGTTTCGGCAAACTCATCTCCATTAGAAATTTTAGGTTCTCTGCATGCCAAAATCCGCATTTCGAAACTCACTTGGAAAATAAAACTATTGGTGGATAAGCACTTGTACTGCCCCATTATATTGGGAGCGGACTTCATGTCCCACACTGGTCTAGTGCTCGACCTTCAGAGCAAGTCGTGCACCTTCAAATTTGCTAATAAATTAAATATCCCTTTATTAAAATGTAGTTCTGTATCATGTTCATCTGTTTCGCCTACCCAGGATGAGATGTTAGACCTTAGACATCTACCTGAGGAGCAGGCTGATAGTATTCGTAAGTTGTGTCAGTCGTTTCCAGAGGTTTTCTCTGATACTCTTGGTGTTACTGACCTCATTGAATACACGATTGAGGTTACGGATTCGATTCCAGTCCGGTTTCAGCCTTATAGGCTGTCTCCACCTAAAATGAAAGTTTTGAAGGAAATCATAGATCAGTTGTTGAAGGATGGTATTATTCGGCCCTCTAAGTCGGCGTATTCTTCGCCTATTTTTCTAGTCCCGAAACCCCAAGGTGGTTTCAGGCCTTTGATTGATTATAGGGCTCTCAATCGGAAGGTGGTGTTACAATATGTGCCCCTTCCAGACCTTCACTCTTGTCTTTCATGGTTTCGAAATGCTAAATTCTTCACCATCTTAGACCTTAATCAGGCTTATAATCAGATACCGCTGGCTGAAGAATCTAAACATCTCACGGCATTTGCCACTGATTTGGAACCTGTACGAATACAACCGCGTGCCTTTCGGGCTCCCCACGAGAGCAGCCGTGCTTACGAGACTGCTAGATAGGGTCTTTTCCGTCATCAAATTTGAGTATTTATACCATTATCTTGATGATGTCGTCGTATTTCCTGAGACCTTTGAAGAGCATCTAGATCATCTGAAAGAGGTCCTGAGTCGCCTTCGTAAGATAGGGTTAACGGTGAAGTTGTCCAAGGTTGCCTTCGCTAAGCCTTCCATGTCATTTCTAGGGCATATTGTGTCGCCCGATGGTGTCGCTGTAGGTCATTCTAGAACGCAGGCCATCCGTGATTTCAAACCTCCCAAGGACATCAAATGCATTGCCAGGTTCATAGGCATGGTGATCTTCTTCAGGAAATTTATTCCAAATTTCGCCAATAGAGCGGCGCCCTTGAACCTTCTTCGTAGGAAAGGCGTAAAATTTGAGTGGGGGCCTTCTCAACAAGCCGCTTTTGAAGACCTGAAATTAGCTCTTTGTAATGCCCCTGTTCTTGCTATGCCGGATTTCTCGAAGAAAGTCATCGTCCAAACCGACGCGTCGTCGTCGGCAGTGGCTGCGGTCCTTCTTCAAGAGACCGAACTAGGGAGGCGACCCATCGCCTATGCATCTAGGACTCTTTCTGCTCAAGAAGCCAAGTATTCCATCTACGAACTTGAAGGTTTAGCAGTTTTATTTGCTTCAGAAAAGTTCCGCCTCTATCTGGAACATGTCAACTTCGACTTGGAGACAGATAACCAAGCCTTAAGTTGGGTCTTAGGTAGGCCACGTCGTACAGGTCGCATAGCCCGCTGGGCCATCAGAATTTCTGCCTTCCAATTTGATGTTAGGCATATAAGAGGAACTGAAAATGTTGTGGCAGATGGACCAAGCCGTATGTTTTCGAATGATGTAGAGACCCCTGAACAGGTTGATAGTTCTTCACCTCTCGAGTCCATACTACCTGAGGTTAATGCAATTCTAACCGATGCTCCCATGCTGTTTAGGGATATTGAAAAATATCAACGTGAAGATCCGACGCTGGCCCCTATCGTGGAAACCCTTTCTTCTGGGGAACATGTCGTCCCTTATGTATTGAGGAATGGTGTTTTATATTGCCCGTCGAGGCATGATCAAAAGATGAAAGTTGTGGTGCCAGCTGTTCTTGTACAAATGATCTTCAAGTACTACCATGAGACCCCATTAGGGGGGCATTTAGGTATCTTCAAAACTAGAGAAAAGATCCGAGAAATGTTCATTTGGAAGGGTATGGACGGAGAAATCCGTGAATTTGTAAAGGCTTGTAAATCTTGTTTGCTTAGTAAACCCACCATGTCCACTAAGCAAGGGCTCTTGTCTTCTCATCAAGCGTCGCGCCCCATGGAACGTCTCTACATCGACTACGTAGGACCCTTCCTTCAGTCAAAGGGGAATGCCAACAAGTTTCTCCTTGTGTGTGTAGATGGCTTCACTAGGTTCTCATGGTTATTTCCGACTAAGCTGGCTACTGCTCAGTCCACCATTTCTTGTTTAAACTCCATCTTCGCTTCTTTTGGTCCATGTCAATTTATTGTTTCAGATAATGCTAAAGCTTTCACATCCAATCTCTTTCGTAAATTCTGTTTTGATCTGTCCATCTCTCATGTGACTACTTCTGCTTACTATCCTCAACCATCTCTAGCTGAACGGGTCAATCGTAATCTGAGGTCGGCTCTTATTGCCTATCATCATGAAGATCATTCTAGGAGGGACACGTCCCTGCATTGGTTAGCTTTTGCTTTGAATTCGGCGATCCATGAATCCCATAAATTCACTCTTGCTTCATTGATGTTCAAGTTTGTACCCAACACGCCGCTCTCTAACATTTGGTCTCTTAGTGATATTCTACCTGGGACAATAGATCCTGACAATATTAAAGATCTTTGGAAGAAGGCTAAGGCCAATCTTAAAGTGTCTCATGAAAAGGTTAGGGAAAGATATGATCGTGGACGGAGGCCCACCAATTTAAAGGTAGGAGACCAAGTTATGGTCAAGAATTTTGTTCCCGCGGGCAAGCTTGCCCCCAGATTTCATGGGCCGTGCATAATTTTAGATTTTCTTACGCCGGTCACATTGTTAGTGAGCAATCCAGCCACAGAGAGGATATTTAGGGTCCACCTTCCTCAAATTAAACCCGTGTAAAATCCTGGTTAACCTTGTCATTAACATTCAACTAGGAACCTGAAGGTTATATTTTTCTCTAAATCTTAGGCCTTCTGCCCCTAATATTCTTACATTTGTTTTTTTTAATCTGTTCTGTATAAATATTGCAAAACCTCCTCCGAAAGTACCCTGCTGTCCTCTCCGTGCGTCCATTACCAAGCTCCCGTCTCCTGCTAAACCACACCAGTGGCAATAAAAATAAAAATAAAATAAAGTTTTCACGCCGCTGGCCCCTCAGCCTCAACTCCAAGACAGTACCCTAAAACATTATATTACTACAACAATTCTGCCGCCGAGATCTTACTGTTTCAGTGCCCCCGCAGCCGTGCGGGGCCGTACCGCAATTGGGGTGGGGTACGGGCCCACGCCACTCCAGTGAGGTCAACCAGTGTACGGCGAGCCGGAGCCCTCCTTCCTGCCAAGGCTGATGTGCGGCGCACCATCCGCAAGCTACTCGAGGACTGTAAACAAACTTCGCGTCTGCGGGGTGCTTCACCACGACTACCCCTCTCATAGTAGCGGGAGAGAGGTATCTCAGGGTACTTGAGGGGTTCGAGCGGCCTCCACTGGACACAAGCAGCGGCGGCAGGTCTTGCCGTCAAAGTTAGTTGGCAGCTAATGTATTTCAACAGTTACATGGACACTCAATTTCTGCAATTAATAATTGCTTCAAATCAACCTTTGGTGGACTTAGAAAAATTTCACTTCCATGAATTAATGTTTTTTGTTTCACAATTCCGCTATTACAAAGAAACTCTAAAGCTGGACTTAAACTACTCACATCCATCTATATCAAACTACTTAACGAGACCTCCGACTACAATTTTTTTTAGATTTTCTCTTCTAAATTCTTCTTCTACTAATCAGCAACAAACTTGGACTTTGTTTTGGAAAAAAAATTCTTCCGGGTCACCTCTTGGAAGGACTTCTGGGGGGGGGGGGGGAGGGGGAGGTCTGTACCGGGCGGTACACCTCCACGACGCAAGTTCAAATCTTGCGCCAATTGAAACTCCTCTACAGGAGAAGCTCTGAACTTTACAACTGAACTAATTGTACGGTTTATCAGAAGAAGTCACTGAGTGTTTTTGATTTGCTTTTGTTTTTCATGGATCAAGAAGTGTGGACATTCTCTAACAGATGTCTCTGCCAAAAACTATGATAACGCACTCTGGTGTAAAGGAATGTACCTTCTTGAAGAAATTTTGTATTCATAAGTTTGGTCTTTACTAAATTTTGTTCTGTGGTTTGTGGGTTGGCAACATTAATCCCTTCAATCCCCCTGTTTTGAATTTAGCCAATCACGAATTTCTGTAATTAATTTTTCGCCAATCATGTATGTCTTCTTCGATATGGATATGTATCTCTAAGCTATCCAATAAATTTGAGGGGTGTGTCTACTCATTCTTGAAAGGTCTCGAATTTTCCACGAAGGTGTAAAAACTGCTGATTTTCTTGTCCCCGGGCCACTAGTATAACATCTCAGTGTGTGGATATGTAGCTGGGGCGGGAAGCGCCTCCTTCTTCAAGCAGCAGCTCTTCAGCAAGGTAATGGCCTTTTAACATCTTTATTTCTTACTAGCTCAGCAGTTTAACTCTCGGGGAGGATTCGAAACCTTTAATATGTAACCTACCACCTTAAAATGTAAATTCCTCTTCTGTTTATGTGAAAACTACAAATCTCTTTCACTGTTAAGCGAGGATAGAGAGTGCTTTACCCTCTCGAACCCACCTTCATTTTGAAATTGAGGTGACTACGTTTTTGTAACCGTTCTTCTCTTCATTAATGTATTAAGGTTTCTCATACGAGTCACCTCCTTAGCTTGGGATTAGCCCCTGTATTATCGGCCTAGCGCTACGTAGGTTTTAATAACCTTAAGTGTAGGAGTGCATGACTGTATTCGCCTCCATTCAATTTTGTATTTTGGGCCATTTAATTAACCTGATGTTTTGTTTTCTTCATGTGAAGGCCTGTAGGTTGGGTATTAAATGCCCCTGCATACTTGTGTGCCTTGAGGGCAGTTAGAAGTGAAGTTTGTTGTGGCCTTGGATAGGCTTGTAAAATTGAGAGCAGGTCCGCTCTTTCTGGTATTTTGGAAAGTGCCTCTAGGAGGCTTAACATTGTAATTAGGAGCAAGTGCTCCTTGGCATGATGGGGTTTTCTGCCCCTTTGTTCAATTTTGTACCTTGGTAAAGTTGGGCTAATAGCTCAAGGATTGTGACGGTGGGGCTCGAAGCCCAAAACCTTGTAAAAAAAACCTGAACGGGTAAAATTATTTTGTACCTGCCTTTCGCTGTTATTTCACGTAGTGGAAATTGTTAAATGTTGTTATCCGTTATTTGTTGATTTTGAAAAGAAAATATAACCTTTGTTAAAGTTTTAAATTAACTTTAATTTTGTAGTTGAGACCTATTCCAGCCCGCACCTTCTTTCACCTGTGCTGTTCCACAGAAACCTCGGAACAATATTATTTAACTTCGATTGATTGAGCAGTGAATGTGCTGGGGATAGTAAAGTGGAAAGTTTGGTCATCAACCGATGTAACATAATTGTGTTTAGCCTTCAGCCTAGAAACGTGGATGGTCAGGGGGTCATCAACCTCAGTGACTTAGATTAGGGCCATATGCCACTGTAGCATAATTTTCCTTGCTGTCATCATCCACAATGACTTTAAAGTAACTTAGAAGTTTAGATGTCGGTCCATGACATAGACGCAGGTCACATCGATTCAATTAAGGGTCCACGTCGTATAACCACTGTGTGGCACAAACCGATTGGACTGCCTTAATTATACCCAGAGTCCAGAGTTCGTGTTACGAGGGCTGGACCATAACGAATCACTATGATGGTACATGTGGTCTCACATGGAAGCCGAATTTAAGGATTTCCAGACTTTCCTTTCTTTAATAAAAAATGAGACAATTGTTTCTAGTAAGAATGCCCATCAGGCAGTTACGTCAAATGCTCACACCAGTGCTCTGACCTTATATGTAATAAAAATGATTGTGGTGTCCAGTGGACACTATTAATTTCAACGATACCGTTGACAAATCAGAATGCTTCAGAATTTCATGAATAAATAGGAATCTTTTAAAAAGACGTTTCATTCAAGTAGATAGATTAGAATTACTGAACCCTACCTTTACCTCAGCAAGTGACGAAGAACCCGGTACGACCCAAGAGGCAGATCTCATGAACTTTGCTGATAGGTAAGAAAGGTAGGTATCCCTCAATATGGACCAAAAGGGTTCAATATTAATAATAATTAATAGTCCGCCTCTGTAGTGTAATGGTTAGTGAGATTAGCTGCCACCCCCGGAGGCCCGAGTTCAATTCCCAGCTCTGCCACGAAATTTGAAAAGAGGTGCGAGGCTTGGAACGGGGTCCACTCAGCCTCGGGAGGTCAAATGAGAAGAGATAGGTTCGATTCCCACCTCAGCCATCCTGGACGTGGTTTTCCGTGGTTTCCCACTTCTCCTCCGGGCAAATGTCGGGATGATACCTAACTCAAGGCCACGGCCGCTTCCTTCCTTCTTCCTTGTCTATCCCTTCCAATCATCCCATCCCCCACCAAGGTCCCTGTTCAGCATAGCAGGTGGGGCCGCCTGAGCGAGGTACTGGTTATTCTCCCCAGTTGTATCACTGGCCCAATATCTCACGCTCCCGGACACTGTGCTTGAGGTGATAGAGGTGGGATCCTTCGCTGAGTCCGAGGGAAAAACCAACCCTGGAGGATAAGCAGATTAAGAAAGAAAAAAATAAAGAAGAATAATATTAATAATTATGTTGGTACTCCGTTGGTTACATCATAGAAATCTGTACGAATTCCATCTTCGAATAAGTTTCCATAGTTTACCCTTGATATCACTGTTACACACAATTGGCTTATGGCGACGATGGGATAGGAAATGGCTAGGAGTGGGAAGGAAGCAACCGTGGCCTTAATTAAGGTTATAATAATAATAATAATAATAATAATAATAATAATAATAATAATAATAATAATAATAATAATAATAATAATATAATATAATATAATATAATATAATATAATATAATATAATATTGTTCCGAGGGATCTGTGGAACAGCAGAGGTGAAAGAAGGTGCTGGGATGAATAGGTCTCAACTTACGAAATTAAAGTTAATTTAAAATTTAACAAAGGTTATATTTTCTTTTCAAGATCAAGAAATAACAAGTATAACAGGTACTCAGTAGCATATCAACAAATTAAGAATGTAGAATTACAATTTGTTAATGGATTTGGGCTTCGAGCCCCCAGACACACAATCCTTGAGCAATGAGCCCAACTTTACTTATGTATAAGGTTCAACAAAATGGGGTAGACGGGACTCCTTAGTCGTGGTGAAGACAACCTGTCTAGGAGTAGGATGCTCCAAAATCAATGTCCCCAGCCAGTGGATAGGGTTGAGCGTGGGGTTAACGGCCTCACCTTGTAAAAAAAAGCATTGTTCAGAAGACTTCTACGAGAAAACCGGATGGAAATCGAAGACGACAAAAGCTTAGGAAAAGGACACGAGTAAGGAAATCGGATATAAACATGGCGACATGGAATGTAAGAACAATGTTGAAACCGGGAAAAATGCAAGAAATTGTAAATGAAACAAAAAGATTTGGATACGACTTAGTAGCGATTCAGGAAATAAGATGGAAAGGGCAAGGATGTATTGAAAAGAAAGATTATAACCTCTATTACAGTGGGCCGGAAGAAAGAACAGGACAGTTCTGTACGGGATTTATAGTACATGGGAAATTGAAGAAGAGTGTAATAGGATTTGAACCGATCTCAGATAGAATATGTAAGCTTCGGATTAAGGGGAAGTTTAGGAACATAACTGTTATATCAGCACATGCACCAATTGAAGATGCGGATGAGGAAAGGAAGGAACAATTTTATGATGAGTTAGTACAAACCGTTGAAGAGGGACCAAGATATGACATGACTATTATTTTAGGAGATTTTAATGCCAAAGTGGGAAAGGAAGAGTGTATGAGACCAATAGCCGGGAAATATACACTACATGAAGAATCAAATGAGAATGGTTTTTACTTGGGACAGTTTGCAACTACGAGTGGTCTTATAATTAAAAGCACCTGCTTTCATCATAAGAAAATACATAAAGGGACGTGGAAGATGCCAGGAAGTAATGTGGTAAATCAAATAGATCATGTACTAGTAACAACGAGGCATGCAGCATCGATTATTGACGTAAGGACATGCAGAGGGCCAAACTGTGATTCTGATCATTATTTAGTAAAAGCAATAGTGAGGCAAAAGTTGGCAATAGGACAGAGGAGACAACCTACGGAAAGAAAGAAATGGAATTTGGAAAAACTACAACAACCAGAAGGAAAACAAGAATTCCAGTCAAAAATGAATAATACTTTACAGACGATTGGACAAGTTTCTGGAATAGAGGAAAGGTGGGCAAAAGTTCAAAAGTGCATACAAAAAGCGGCACAAGAAACACTGGGTATAACCAAAAAGAAAAGAAATATTTGGTTCGATATGGAGTGTGAGGAAGCGATTGGAAAGAAGAATGCAGCAAGAGCAAAAATGTTACAGAGAGATACAAGGTCAAATAGGGAAAATTATGAGAAATGCAGACGTGAAGCTAATAACATCTGTAAGAAGAAGAAAAGAGAGATGATTAAGAAGAAACTAGAGAGTATAGAGACACAAAGGTTACAGAAGAGGACAAAGGAATTCTATAATGAAATTAATTATTTCAGGAAAGGGTATAAGCCAAGATTGAATGGCTGTAAGAATAAAGAAGGTAAGCTATTACAGAATGAAGAGGAAATAAGTGAAAGATGGACCGAATATTTCCGAGAGCTCCTTAACAAGGAAAGAGAAGATGTGGAAGAAAGTGAACGGCATATGAAGCAGAATGGACCAGAACAATGGATAAATGCCCCCACATTGAAAGATGTAGAAAATGCTATTGCAAAATTAAATAACCATAAAGCAGCAGGAGAAGACGGAATAACAAGTGAACTGATTAAAAATAGTAGCAAAGAAATGCTAGGAGAGATACATGAACTGATTGTTAAGATTTGGGAGGAAGAACGGATACCTGATGAGTGGAATACAGGAATAATTTTCCCAATATATAAGAAGGGAAATAAATATGAATGCACTAATTATAGGGGAATCACACTACTGAATATCATCTATAAAGTATTTTCAAATATCCTATTACAATATCTGACTCCATATGCTGAAGAAAGATTGGATGAAGTACAGTGTGGCTTCAGGCGAAATAGGAGCACAGTAGATCAAATATTCGTGGTACGTCAAACGATGGAAAAATGTTATGAGCATAATATAGATCTACATATGTTGTTTGTAGATTTTAGACAAGCATTTGACAGTATATACAAGGATAAGCTATATGAATACATGGAGACAATAGGAATACCACAGAAACTGATTAGGATGTTCAGAATCACTTTAGGAGAAGTAAGGGCAAAGGTGATGGTGGATGGAAGAATTGGAAATGAGTTTGCTCTTAATACAGGAGTCAGACAAGGTGATGCACTCTCAGCTACTTTGTTTAATCTGGCAATTAACCAAGTCCTTGAAAAAATAATGGATACAGGAAATATTGTATATAAATCTAAACAAATTTGTGCATATGCAGATGATGTAGTGTTAATGGCCAGGAATGATAGATATTTGAAGGAAATGTTTCTTGAAATGGAGGAAGCAGGAAAACGGATGGGATTAGAGGTGAATGACAGTAAATCTAAGTATATGCATGTGACTGTTATAGAGGGCAGAAGAAGTCAAGATAATCTGACAATAAACGGACATAATTTTGAGAATGTACGAAGTTTTGAGTATTTGGGAACCATGTTGACAAATAATAATAGAATAAGTGAGGAGATACATCGTAGAATAATAGCTGGAAACAGGGCCTATTATGCTAATCTTACATTATTTAAATCTCGTCTATTGTCTAAACCTACAAAATTCAAAATATATAAGACCCTTATTAGACCTGTAGTGACATATGGCTCAGAAGCCTGGAACCTTTTATCTGATGACGCAAATAAGTTAAAGATATTTGAAAGAAAGATTATTAGACGAATATATGGCCCAATTCAAGACCAGAATGGTTGGAGGATAAGGACGAATGCTGAAATACAAAACATACTAGACCAGGAGGATATAGTTAGATTTATTAAGGCACAGAGACTGCGATGGCTTGGCCATGTGGAAAGAATGGAGGAAGATCGAATGCCAAGAAAAGTAGTTAAATCCCGAGTAGACAAAAGACGGCGACAAGGAAGGCCCCGTAATAGATGGAGTGATGAAGTTGAAGCTGACTTGAGGGCAATGAACATCCGCCCATGGAGACCAGCCGCTCAGGATCGAAGTAGATGGCGGAATATCGTAGAAGAGGCCAAGGCTCACACTGGGCTGTAGCGCCGGATAAGTAAGTAAGTAAGTAAGGTTCAACAAAGGGGCAGAAAACCCCAATCATACCAAGGAGCACTAGCTCCCAATTACCCAGTTAAGACTGTTCGAGGCACACAGAAACCAAATTTAAGAAAGAGCAACTTGCTCACAAAGTTCAAGCCTATTCAAAGGCCACACCAAACTCAACCTTCAAGCTGCCCTCCAGGCACATAAGAACAGGGGTAAAAATATCCAACCTACTGAGGCCTATTCAGTAAAGAAACAGGACAATTACATGGCCCCAAAATACCAACTTGAGTGGAGGCGTAACTTGCACTCCTAATACACTTTATTAAAACCTTATTTGGCACTAGGCCGCTTATGCAAGGGCTAATCCCATACTACGGAGGTGACACGATAGGAAAACTTTATTACATTACAAAGAGAAGGGAAATGGTTATGAAAACGTCGTCACCTCAAAACAATATGAGTGGGAGCTCGAGAGGGTTAGGCACTCTCTATCCCAATTTGTAGTTAAAGAGACGGGATTTAGAGCAAGTGTCTTTTACATTTTACAGGAAAGTTACATTATAAAAGTTTCGAACCTGCCCCGAGGGTTAAACTGCTGAGCTAGCAAGAAATGAAGTTATAAAATGGCCATTACCTGATGGATGAACCGCTGCCCGAAGAAAGAGGCGCTTCCCGCCCCCTGCTACATAATCACACTAGGATAGATGTTACTGAAGTGGCCCGGAGACCAGAAAATCAGCAGTTTAAATACCCTCGTGGAATATTCGAGAACTTTCAAGAATGAGAACCCACACCCCCCTTAATTTTATTGGCTAGGATCAAGCAACATCTCCATATCGGAGAAGACATACGTTATTGGTCAAAAATTAATTAGAGAAATTCAGGATTGGCTAAATTCAAAACAGGCGGAAAGAGAAGGGTTATACTGCCAACCCAAAAAATAACTGAAAGAAATTTAACAAAGAACAAACTTATGACTACAAAATTTCTTCAAAAAAGGTTCCTTCACTTCGCAATAGGGTGCATAATTGTAGTTTTTAAGTAGTGCCATCTAGAAGAGAATGTTCACACTTCTTACTACAGAGCAAACAAATATAAATCGAAAAGACACAGTTCAGAACTCTTCAAAATTTACAATAGCGACATCTTCTGAGAAACTTTAGAATTAACATGGTTGTTAAAGTTCAGGCTTCCTCCAGTAGAGGAGTTTCAACTGGCGCAATGTTTGAATTAGCGGCGCGGAGGTGTACCGCCCGGTACAAATATAATATAATATAATATAATATAATATAATATAATATAATATAATATAATATAATATAATATAATATAATATTATATAATATAATATAATATAATATAATATAATATAATAATAATAATAATAATAATAATAATAATAATAATAATAATAATAATATTGTTATTATTATTATTAACCTTATTGGCCACATTGGACCACTTGAGTCTTCCATGAACACCGTTTCTTTGAAGGTTGTACTGTTTGATTCTTCTTATCTGCCCAGTACTTCCTCACTCGTTCTGATCGCAGTGTTCTTAATTCGTTTGGAATCTCTACAGGCCTTTTGTGCATCATTTCAGTTGAAAATTTGTGTTCCTTAAGACGGATAGTAATTTTATTCGTGTTTTCTGCATTTGTAATTTCGAGTCCTGTCCGGCCCCGGGGTGTAGGGGGCAACGCGTCCGCCTGTGACCCGGCGTTCGATTCTTGGCCGGATCAGGGGTTTTAATTGTAAATGATTACATCCCTGGCCTGGGGACTTGGTGTTTGTGTCGTCCGTAACGTTCCTTTCCTCACATTCAACACTTTACACTTCCGCCATTTACAAAAAGTACACGCAGGTTCCTCACATATGGTGCAAAGATCTTTCTAGGTCGACGCCCCGAACAAATATCATTAAAGAAATTCGAGTCCTACTCTCTTGAGATCTTCTTGAATTTCTTTGATCCATTGCCCTCGTGTGTTCTTTCCCAGATTTCTCATCACTAGTTGTTGTCAAATCCTGTTTTCTGGTAATCGTAAGATGTGCGTAAGAAATAAGAGATTTTTCTTCTTCTTCACCGTGCTGTTAACGGGGTGTCTCTCGATGGATAGATTCATTGGGGAGGATTCTGCAGACTCCTTCAACCTGTAACTTTTCATTTATTGCAAGTTCTGATAATTCTTCTTTCAGCTTTGAGGACCTGATCAGTTCTTCTTTCATTTTTTAATTTGGAACAAGTTTCCGCAAACGTCAGTGGCTTCGAGCAAAGTTACATTTTTGTAGTGTTGGATATTAGTGTCCGTTGACAAGCATTTTTTGTTTTAAGTTGACCAGGTTAGAAATTGTGCTTTTCTCCGTTTTATTGGTTCTATTTATCCATGTTGCTTTTTCGCTTAAGTTGTGCGTAATAATTTTTCCGAGGTATTTAAATTGTACGTCTATGTTAATAATAATAATAATAATAATAATAATAATAATAATAATAATAATAATAATAATAATAATAATAATAATAATGATAATAAATCCACAGCCTGTTTCCAGTCATTCGACCGGGTCAGGAATTGAATGAATGAGGCTCCCATCTAGCGGCGATGATAGGAATAGTGCCGCTTGCCGAGCCTGTCGCACTCCTCTGGGGGAATGATTAATGAATGACAGATGAAATGAAATAATGCTGGAGAGTGTTGCTGGAATGAAATACGACAGAGAAAACCGGAGTACCCTGAGAAAAGCCTGTCCCGCCTCCGCTTTGTCCAGCACAAATCTCACATGGAGTGACCGGAATTTGAACCACGGAAGCCAGCGGTGAGAGGCCGGCGCGCTGCCACCTGAGTCACGGAGGCTCTAATAATAATAATAATAATAATAATAATAATAATAATAATAATAATAATAATAATAATAATAATAATAATAGTAATAATAATCGGGTTTTTTAAGACAGGCCTACAAAGTGTTAAGCCTCGTCTATAGAATCTGTGGCACCGTGTCGGTTGAACTTCTAAAAGGCACCTAAAGCACGTGGGGAACTTTGACGGTCACTTTCTCAGAAACGGTCGAGTGTCTGCGGATAAGCCAAAACATGTGTTCGCTTATTTCGCCCGCTCTTCCACTGAGCAAAGTTTCTGGGAAATCGGGTTGTTGCACTTAGTGGGTTCACCCCTGAATACGAAAATTCGTTGATATAGTTCATGCAATACAGAACCATAGATGAGAGGACCTTTCTGGTCAGAGTTCGAAGCTGAAATATTATCACATAGCGGTTTTTCTTGACGCAACCACGATGCCTTGTTTTCTAACCATGATGTCAAAACTAGGAAAAGAATTTTAAGGTGGAATGTATGGTCAGAAAAGGGGGGAAAATGTTCTGTAAATATAAAAAATGGAAAAAATGAAATCACGTTATTAAGGTTCAATCCAGTTACTTCCTTTGTCCTAATTACTGGGTTCTAATAATTCATAAACTTGTTATATTGGATTGCACAGAACATTTCAATATTTTTGGCAGTAAGTCGGGCGCTTTGAGCTCAGTAGATCCTTATAGACCGCGTGACTTGGCCGTGCGGTTAGCGGCCAGCGGCTGTGAGCTGGAATCCGGGAAATAGTGGGTTCGAACTCCGCTGTCAGCAGCCCTGAAGACGGTTTTCTGTACAGGCTGTACCTTAATTAAGGCCACGACGGATTCCTTCCCACTCCTCTCCGATCGTCACGATAAGATACATGTGTGTCGGTGCGACGTAAAGCAGATTGTACAAAGAACTTATACAGTGAGAGAAACTCCACTCGACAGCTACAGACAACAGTGAAGCATATCTTTTCAGCACTCGTAAGGGGAGGTCAGTCAAATTGGTCTTTAGCTAATCCATCAAGGTTCTCCCTAACACTCATCAACTTCTTCTAAAATCTGAATCACATCAGACAAATTCTCTGCACTGCAAAAAGTTCCAACTCTTGGTCTTTGTTGTTGAGTATTTGTTGGGCCTGCTTGAAGAATTCTGCATCCGTTGAGTCTAGGGCACGTATGGAGAATTTGATTTTATCAACATTTTGACCCACAAAATATGTTGAAGCAGAGAAAAGATTCTGTCTAATCTTTTAAAACCACAGATAAAAGTGGGGGAAAGCGCAGAAGCATGGTGGCAAAATGTAGTAATCTCACAAAAAAAAAAAAAAAAAAAAAAAAAAAAAAAAAAAAAAAAATGTGTAAACGGACCAACAAATTTTGTTTGTTTCGCTTCATTTCATGTTTCTCAAATACATACGAATTGTTTTACAATTTATATTTTTCTGCCAAAATTAAGTACATTACACATCAGTTGTTACGTCCACCTTCTCAACATAATCTCCTGGTAACTGTATGCACTTTTGCCATCGATGTGTCACTCTCTCCAGACCTTCCTGAAACCATTCTTTCGGAGTGCTGCGTACCCACGCCTTGATAGCTGTGTCCAGTTCTGCAAAATCCGCAAAACGGCGACCACGTAGAGGTTAGCTCATGTTCCCGAACAGCTGATAATCACTTGGTGCCAAGTCGGGAGAGTATGGCGGGTGTGCCAGCATCGTGAATCCCATTTCATCAATGGCAGCGGCGGTCTCTCGGCTAGTGTGGGCCGGGCATAAGGCCATGAAGTCTGCAGTATCTTGATCATAGCGTTGGAAAAGTTCTCTGCACACGTCCACACGCCTCTGCTTTTCGTCTGCAGACAAGTGTCTAGGCACCCACATGGATGACACCTTCCCCAACAGTAAGTGGCCGGGCACGATCCGCTGCAGGGTGTTTCGGCTGTTTCCATTACCGTAAATGTGATGCATTTGTTTCCTTGGATGGCCTGTTCGACCCGGGCAATGTTGGCTGGTATTGACACTGTCACATTCCTTCCAGAATTGGTTCCCTGTTTTCCAACCTTCCACCCTGTTGTAAACTGTTTTCCGTGACGGCGCATGTTCTCCACAGACTACCATCAAGCGTCGATGAATTTCTGCAGAGGTCACGCCTTCTTTCCATGGGAACCATGTCGTATAGCGCTGTCCTTGACGGTTGCTATCCATGTTGTCTGCTCCTACGATGACAGTGTTGTTATGAAATGGCTACGACGAGTGCATTTTTTGGCCCATGTGCGTGTGCTGCTACCAAACGGTGGAACAAGACACTAGTTACATGTCACTACCTTCAAAAGTGAAGTGTGAACCATACCCGGACGTACAAAAATAAAGTGTAAAACAATATGGGAAGCCCCTCGTATTATGTCCTATCTGTATGAAAATGGCTATACAGTATCTTTGGCAAGGTGCTGCACCTCAAAGTGTTTTCACTAGTTATGAGATGTATGGTAAATACTAGCAATATACCCGTGCTTCGCTACGGTATTATACTGAAATTTGTAATTGAATGCTTATTGTTGAATGCCGAAATTCGCGATCTGACTCGTTTTCTGCGAGAATCCACCAAAATTCGAGATCTGACTCGTTTTCTAATAGATTACGGCAAGTTTCCTCCCATTTTTCAATCTTTCTTTCCAGCAATCGGTTTCGTACTTCCCGGGCTAGGTCCAGATATTCTACCCGGTCAGTTGGGTCCCTAAATCTTTGCCATCTTTTCCTATAAGCATTTTAAATATGGATCAAATCCTTCAGGAGATCCGGCGTGGTGTCGTCTTGGATGCCTTGGCGGTACTGAACCCGCGGCTGGACTGCATTCTTAGTCATTAGCAGTCCAGGACCCGTTTCCAGCGCGGTCCGTACATTTGACGACGCTCCACAACATTAATATTATTATTATTATTATTATTATTATTATTATTATTATTATTATTATTATTATTATTATTATTATAGATGTTATGGACCCCACAGCAAGATGCAAGACCGCTACTTGGCGGTAACTTACATCCGCTGCCATTGTCATTGTTGACAATGTGACCAGTACCATCGTCGCGCTTAGGCAAATGTGCGGGATTTCTGGCGATACGAATGACATACTTCCGTGCATTATTGACCTTATTATAGAGGTGAACGGACGGTCAATCTCTTTCCTATCGTTTATTTCAAATTTTAAATTTTTATTTATATGCCAGCAGAATCTACTGTAATCTAAGAACGTTCTCCGAAGGAAAAGATGGTTCTTGAAAATGAACCCAGGAAAGGTTAGAAATGATCGGTTTATGACCAGAATAAGTACATCGAAAATCTACAGCCTGTTTCCAGTCATTCGACAGGGTCAGGAATGGAATGAATAAAGCACCCGTCTAGCGGCGACAATAGGAATTGTTCCGGCTGCCGAAGCCTGTCGCACTTCTCTGGGGCAATGATTAATAAATGACAAATGAAATGAACTGATATTGGACAGTGTTGCTGGAGTGAATGATGACATTGAAAACCGGAGTATCCGGAGAAAAATCTGTCCCGCCTCATTTTTGTCCAGCACGAATGTCACATGGAGTGACCGGGATTTAAACCACGGAACCCAGCTGTGAGAGGCCGGCGCGCTGCTGCCTGAGCAACGGAGGCTCCTTGTAAGTACATTGCGAACAGTAAAATCAATTGGTCTCCCCTCCTTTTACACCCCACCGCCGTTAAGTTTATTTACCCCCCCCCCAAAAAAAAAGAATGAAAAGATGGCGTGCTTCTTTATGTTTAAAGGAGATTCCAAACACCAATGTGGTCACGTCTATTACGTTCAGTTTTGAGATATAAGTATACCCATAAAAATAATTAACTTTTTTCACTTCCTTTCAAACTCCTCCCCCTCCCCCCTACGTGAATTTTCCGGCAAAAAATACTTGTTTCTTTAATAGTAAAGGGTCTTCTAAATACCAAATATCACGACTCTAACTTCTTCAGTTTTAGATTTATGTGACCTCACGAAAGGAATTCAATTCCTTTTCACTCCCCCCCCCCCCACACCCCAAGATGGTTTCCCCCCAAAAACGCGTTTTCCTTTGTTTTAAAAGGAGATCCAAATACCAATTTTCACGTCTGTAACAATTTTAGTTTTTATTAGCTTATGTATTCTCATACAAATAAGTCAATTAATTTTTCTATTCTTTAACCCCCCCCCCTCATTGGATTTTCCGAGAATACGTGTTTCTTTACTTTTAAAGCAGATTCCAAATATCACATTTCACGTCTGTAACATCTCCATTTTTGAGATATCAGTAGCCTAATTAAAAGAAGTCAATACCATTTTCAGTCATTATTAACTACCCCCTCCACCCAAGTGGCATTTCCGAAAACAAAAAATACATGTTTCTTTATTTTTAAAGGAGATTCTAAGAACAAATTGTTACATCTATAAACTTTAGAAGTTTTGATATATAGATATACTCATTTTAAAAATTCACCCCCTTTTCACCCCCTATTAATTGGATATTCCAAAAACCAAATAATACTTGTTTCTTTATTTTTAAAGGAGATCTCAAACGCCAATTTTCAGGTCTGTAATATCTTCATGTTCTGAAATATAAGTAGCCTCATTTAAGGCATTCAACCCCTTTTTCACCCTTTTCCACCTTTCCTATTGGGATTTTCCGAAAACAAAATAATACGTGTTTCCTTATTTTTAAAGGATATGCTAAGGACCAATTTTTACATCTGTAAACTTTCAAAGTTTTGAGATATAGATACACTAATTTTAAAATTCACCCCCCATTTCACCCTCCCATTAATTGGATTACGTGTTTCTTTATTTTTAAAAGAGATCAAAAGTACCAATTTTCAGGTCTGTAATATGTTCAGTTTCTGAGATATAAGTACCGGTATCCTCATTAAAGGCATTCAACCAATATTTCACCCTTTTCACCCCTCCCATTGGCATTTTCTTAAAATAAAAAAATACGTGTTTCCTTATTTTTAAAGGAGATTCTAAATACCAATTTTTACATCTGTAAACCTTTAAAGAGTTGAGATATAGATACACTCATTTTAAAATTTCACCCCCTTTTTCACCCCCTTAGAGACGGAATATCCAAAAATCCTCTCTTAGCGAGCACCTACATCTTATTATGAATGTATCCTCAAAATTTCATTTCTTTATGTCAAGTAGTTTTGGCTCGGCGATGATGAATCAGTCAGTCAGTCAGGACAAGTTACTTTATATATATATATAGATTGTGACTGTACTTCCGTTTAAGTGTCGCAACATGTGATATCACATCATCCATATTATGAACAGGTTCAGGATCTATTGCTCTGAAGTAATAAAAAACAAGTCTCAAATGGGTAATTTTATGGAATGGTTGTTGTACGAACAACATTGGAGCAGCATAGTGAGAGCTGGAAAACCTACATATTCCTTGCAAAAGAACATTTTTTTCACTGCAGAATTCAAAAGACTTCTTTCTGGATCACACGAAATAGGCTACATTTGATAGGCTTATTTAATTTAGAATTATTTCCAGGGAACTTCTATAATTTCTTCTTCGTTTTTAGAGAATACTGTATGTCTTGAAACTCTTCCAACCAGTCGTTTTAAAATACTTAAGGTACGTTTGAATTTGTATACGACGGTGTTGTAATGTTAAGGTAGTAGTAAGCTCAACCTACAGTATTGTAAGCCGTAATGTTAAGCACTGGAAATACTTAAGTTGTGTGTGAATTTGTATATGATGATGCTGGATTTAGAATGTTAAACTAGTAGTATTTCTTGCAATGTTTTTTTTCCATGGAATTGCTTGTTGTTGTTGGGTAATTATGTTTTAACTTTACTTTATTATCACACTGCTGTAAGTGATGATTGTCACAGGAATATTTACCAATTGCGATGCAAGTGTTAATAATAATAATAATAATAATAATAATAATAATAATAATAATAATAATAATAATAATAATAATAATCAATGTTCTGGGGTATCTGTGGAACGGCAGAGGTGAAAGAAGGTGCCGGGATGAATGGGTCTGACTACAAAGTCAAGGTTAATTAATAATTTTAAGAAAAGGTTATATTTTCTTTTCTTTAAAAAAAACAACAACAAATACCAACGTAACAGGTGCCAGTATCAACAAATAGGTCGAGTCAAGATAAGATAGGTGGCATAAACTGATCTTGGGCTTCAAGCCCTTACTTTACAATTTTGAGCTCCTAGCTCACATTACAACCACAAATTCGTTCAAAGAGCAGAAATACCCTAATACGCGGAGCCCTTGCTCCTCATTACAATATTAAGCCTCCGAGAGGCATTCCTACAATACCAGAAAAGAGCTGCCCCGCTCTCAGATTTTCAAGCCTCTTAAAGGCAATACCATACTTTACAATTAATTGCCATCAAGGCACAACTTACAAGAATGACACGGGGGTATCTTGTACCCAATCTACTGGGCCTTAGCAGAAAAAGAACAGGTTAAGTAAATGGCCCGAAATACAAAAATGAATGGAGGCGTGTACTTGCATTCCTAAACACTCATTTTAAAACCTAAAAGGCACTAGGCCGATGAAACAGGGGCTATTCCCAAACTATGGAGGTGACCCGTATAAGAATAATTTAAGACATTACAGAAAGCAAGAAAACCAGTTACCAAAACGCAGTCACCTCAAACCAATATGAAGGGGAGCTCGAGAGGGTAAATCACACTCTATCCCCGAATTACAGTTGCAGATTTTATGAAGCAGGCAGAAAATTACATGTTTAGAGAAGTAGGTTACATATTAAAGTTTCGGACCTTTCCCGCGGGTTAAACTGCTGAGCTAGCACGAAATAAGATATTAAACAGCCATTACCTTACTGAAGAGCTGCTGGCTGATGAAAGAGGCACCACCCGCCTCCTGCTACACGTCCACACACTTAGTTAGATGTTGAACAAGTGGCCGAGAGACGAGAAAATCAACAGTTTATAAACCCTCGGGGAATGTTCGAGACCTTTCATGAATAATTAAGCTACACCCTCTCTCTTTTATTGGTAGATGAAATGTCACACAAAATCTAAGAAGAAGCCCGTGATTGGTTAGAAATTAATTACAAAAATTCTGGATTGGCTAAATTCAAAACTGGAGGAAAGAAAAATATTGCCAACCCACAACTGAATGAACGAAATTTAGTAAAGAAGAAACTTATGCATAAAAAGTTTCTTCAAATAAAGTTCCTTCACTTCGCACCAGGGTGCATGATCATAGTTTTTTAGTAGAGACATCTATGAGAGAGTGTCCACAATTCTTGAGGAGCAGAAAACAAAACAAGTTGAAATTCACACAGTACTGGCAACTTCATAATCACAAAATTAAGGTAGTGACATCTTGTGAGCAAAAGTTTAAGGAGGTCTAATATTAAGTTTAGTGTTTCTCCTGTAGAGGAGTTTTATTGGCGCAAGATTTAAACGTGCGGCGTAGAGGTGTACCTCCCGGTCCGGCGTTATATCTTTTTCTTGGTGGTCATTTACAGATTATATTTTCTGAAATGATGAGTTTTCTTAGTATTTTGTTTCTTTTATTCACTGTTCGGAGAAATTAGGTGTTTAGTTCTGACTTAAAGGTCCTCATCTTCGTAAGGACCTAAAAAAGGCAATTTAAAGTCTTTTCGTTGATTTATGCCTGACTTACGAAGTAAATCTTATTCAAGCCTGTGGTTGGTAAATGACTCTTCAACTCTTCAACAGTTAATTGTTCAAGAACTTCCTTCTTGACAGAATCTTATATTGACATCTCATACTTCACAGCTGTACATCACAGCACCGCTTTTAAGAGCTGTAATGTAAGCATACACACCCGCATAACCTCGAACGTTTTACGTCTGTAATAGGCCACTTGCAAGTCAAGGAATTCGTTTTAACATTTACTACAGCTTGCTTTTCGCTCATTACCCCAGCACTTATATACGTAATATGCTAGAGCGCAGATTTTTACGTGGTACTTGGTTAGATTCAAACTTAGTGAAGTGGATAACAAGTGCAGCCACTTCTATTATTAGCGTCTAAATTCAAACCGCATTAGTGAAGAAGACTTCCTCGTGAGCAGTCGGGATGTTCTTCTGAAGACGCACAGCAATGTTCTCTGTGAAACGTAAAGAATGTCACCTTATTTTCTTGACACGGCATAAGCCCAAAAGCCCATATCATGTGCATAAGTGTAGGCTAATCTGCACAACGGTTAGGCTATGAGTTTTGCATAAATATTAGGTGCTGGGTCCATCAGAACCCCCCTAGAATTTTTGTTACTCTCGCTACGTTTGAAAGAGTGTAATAATCAAATGTCAAATTATTTCGCGTTTTAACCTATTACTGCCTAAAAATTCGGGGCCTAGAATAACATAAATAGAACATAAATAGAAAATGGAAAAACTTAAAGTATATTCTCTTCGCACCAATTCAGATAAGTTTTCTGCAACTACGAGATAGGAAACTGCAAGGACTGGGAAGGAGGAGCCGTGGCCATAATAACAGCCCCATTATTTGTCTGGTGAAAAAATTAGGAAACTACGCAAAACAATCTTCAGAGCTGTCGATGGTGCGTTTCGAATCTTCGATCTCTAGAATGCATACATGGGCCGTGCAGCTCATTCGGCTATACAGTACTATAGCTTAATCTTCCCTTCGCCGATGCTATTTAGCTTACATCCGCCGTAACATGTCCTCGCACGGTGGCTTATAACTTTATTGTTGATAATATTATGAGATTTCATTTCCAACGAAAGTGATACTGATATGTCATGCTCATGCTTAGCCATATTGAGTATTGTGTAGTAAGACAACAGCTGACTAATGTTTGGCACGTGCGCCAATGAATTTCATTGGTTGCGCCAAGCAAAAAGTTACATGGAAGATACTTCTACTGTATTCCCATTTTCGAACCAATATTGAAACTCTAAACGACATGTTGCTAAACACCGGCTGAACATTGTTTATGCAATATAACATCGTTCGTATCTTAGACGTTGTTTAGGTAGACGTTATTAAAGTTGATGAAACTGATGGCAGGATCAGAGTCCTGCAGCCAGACCCACCGCGCAGCGCTCCAAACCCACGGGGCTAGGGCAGCCCAGCCCGTGCAGTGCCGTTCTCTTCTGATGCGGCAGCGTACTGGCCCACAGCACTGGGCTCATAGAGCCCACCGCAGTCACCGCACTGGGCGGGCCCAGTAGAATAACCTTGAGTACTTCTCCACAACAACATGTGCGCCGTGCACAACGAAATGTTCACGTCACACTACTATTCGGATCATTCTCTCTACGAATTCCCGTAAGCTAATAACATATTTTAAAGTAGGCTAATCGCATTTGGAAATTAAACGGTAGAGATTTCTCCTGCACTGTAATAATAATAATAATAATAATAATAATAATAATAATAATAATAATAATAATAATAATAATAATAATAATAATAATAATAATAATAATAATTGAAAACAAACAGAAACTTTATTATAAACTAATATTCGTCTGCAGTTGACACCAAGTTAACTGAAAATGATTCCAAATAACACGAAACATATTCATAGGACTTCATTCGCGTTTACCTCAAAATAAAATACAAACAGAAATGACGTGCAATATGCCAACAACACAAACAAACCTGAACATAGCTTTTACTTAGTGTGCGTAGTTTATTGGTCATTGTTAATTGTGGTGGAATGGAATTACTGTGAATGAAAAGAAGAGCATCAGCAATCGTCTGGTTGTAGAAGAGAATGAAGCCCGCTGAACTGAAATTTATCTCTGAAGCTGAACTTGATGCTTGCATACATATTACTTTCTTAGCGATCTGGTGAAAGTTTGAATAGTTTTGTCCATTTGTTCTCCAATAGGACGCTATATCCATCTTCTTCCATTCCACAATTTTGTTTTAAATATATTTCCAGGTCATCTGTTGGAATAGGAGCATCATGAACGTCAGTCCACGAAGAAAACTTCATTACTTTGGCAGGTTGTGGCATAGTCGTGGAGTGTGATGACACGGAAACATTAGAATGCTCGTCATTCAAGCACACCTCGTTCAACGTAAGTTTTTATCTAATCGTAAAAATACAAAATCAGTCCAACTCCTTTAACTTATACTAATATAATAAAGATAACAATAATAATGCTATTTGGTTTTACGTCCCACTAACTACTTTTTCGGTCTTCGGAGACGCCGAGGTGCTGGAATTTAGCCCCGCAGGAGTTCGTTTACGTGCCATTAAATCTACCGACACGAGGCTGACGTATTTGAGCACCTTCAAATATCACCGGACTGAGCCAGGATCGAATCTGCCAAGTTGGGGTCAGAAGGCCAGCGCCTCTACCGTCTGTGCCACTCAGCCCGGCATATAATAAAGAGAGAGCGCGAATTTTGTTAGTTTATTTATATCTGGGGTTAATCTCAGAAACTACTGGACCGATTCTAAAAATCCTTTTTAATGTAAATATACATTATCCCTGAGAGACATGGGCTGTATTTTATTTTCAAAATAATTCGAGGTGGGGGGCGACGGAGGAGATATCAAAATAATAGGCTGATATAGGCGAAATATCGAATTTGTCGTGCAACGACGAGACTAAGCTCATTTTAAGCCCCTTGACCCAAAGAACAAATCTCGGTAAGCCCTACGCGCCCGAAAACCATGTTTTAAGGCCCTAAACCGATCCTTATGGAGATATTGGCGCCACACTAACCCTGCTCTCGGAATTGGATAAGGAAATGAACTGCCGTAACCATGACTACGCCAGCTCCAGGATTCTACAGCAGCGAGATTATGCGTGTACGTTTGGGCATAGCTGCCAACCAAAATTTGTACACATAATCCCTGAGCATATCTACAATATATCTCAAAAACTTTGCATGGTACAGACGTAAAGTGGTATTTATAATCTCTTTTAAAAATAAAGAGACATGTATTATTTTGTTTTCGGAAAAGACACTTAAGGGGGGGAGGACTGAAATATGGGCTGGCGTGAATTCTTAAGATGAGCATATCTACAGTATATCCCAAAAACTTAACACGTTACATATGTGAAAACTGATATTTTTAATATTTAAAAAACAAACAGGTATTATTTCGTATTTTGAAAAACCACTTAACGTGGGGGGCGGCGGGTGTAAAAGAGACTGAATAGGGGGTTGAATTAATTTGATTAGGGTACTGATATCTCAAAAACTGAAGTTGTTATAGACGTAAAAAATGGTATTTAGAGTCTCCTTTAAGAAGAAAGAAACACGTATTCTTTTGGTTTTGGAAAATCCACTTAAGGGGATGAAAGGACTGAAATATTAGTTGAATTATTTGTATGAGGATACTTGTATCTAAAAAGCTAAAGATGTTGCAGACGTGAAAATGGGTATTTGAAATCACCTTTAAAAATAAAATAAAAAACACTCATTCTTGGGGGGTAAAATTAAATTCGGATTGCGGGGGGGATTGAAATCGGTGTTGAATTCTTTTCATGAGGATACAAATATCTCAAGAACTGAAGATGTTACAGTCGTGATAATTGGTATTTGGCAGCTCCTTTATCAATAAACACGTATTTTTTTGTTTTCGGAAAAACCACTTAAGGGACTGAAAAGAATTGAAAAAGCAAGTGAATTTTTAAAATGAGTACCGGTATAACTACAGTGTATGTCAAAAACTTTACATATTACAGACATGGAACTTGGTACTTGGAATGTCCTTTAAAAATAAATAAACATGTAACTCTTTTTTTTCGGAAAATCCACGGGGGTGGAGGAAGGGCTGATAAAGGGGTTGAATTCTTTTTATGCGGATACTTATATCTCAAAACCTGAAGATGGTACAGATGTGGAAATATGTATTTGTAATCTCCTTTAAAAATAAAGAAACTTTTTTTTTTACTTGAGAGAAGGTGTTCTCACGTGTACAGTTCTATGTCGCATGGTCATCTCAGCCTCAAAAGGCAATACCACACACTTGGTTTACAAAGAGTTTCTGGGGTAAATGAAACTCAATTTTCAGTGAGGTTTTATACTTCAGGGATTTTCAGATGATGTCTTAGTACAGTAGCGAGGAACGATTACTTTTATCAAAGTACAAAATCCACGCGAGAAGCCGCGGGTAACTGCTAGTGTGACCATAAAGTTCACTGCAGATCGTACAGCACACAAAATTAACGTCTTTCCCATCACCATCAACTGCAGGCTTGAATACCAACCAAATACGACTTTTAAGTTTAGGATCCGGTTCAGAAGTCTTGTATTGTGCGGTTTTTAGTTCGTTTGTTCTTCCTTTTTTTTTTACTTCACGATTTTTTTGCCAAGGTTTCCTTTCTTTAGGAACTACAGTCCACATTCGTTTCCGATAACAGGATAGACGAAGAAGTCAAACTGAAAACCACAGCAAATTTGATCGGCTCCACTCGACCGTAATGCAACGCGCTCCGCTGACACGCAGTACACTGTACACATTGAAGCAGTCAGCCCATAGAACTAACACAGCGCTGTCCTTGGCTTACCGCGTACGAATGACAGAGCGCTGGCCCAGACCAGCCCGTGCGATGACGTCACGGACTTCTTATGTTCGAGCCTTTCAAAGCCCATTGCAGCCTACTGCTGAAGCAGCTCATGGGCTGGGCCTCTCTGCAGGACTCTGGGCAGGATAATGATGATGAAATTAAAGGGACAAGGAAAAAATTTGCTGCTAATACAGGTGCGTATGCCAACTAGTCAATACCCCAAAGATGAGGTGGAAAAAATTATGAGATAATTGAAGACGCAATTGAGAAGGAGCAAGGAGCAAAAGGGTGCTTGTGTTATTATCATGGGGGATTGGAATGCTGTAGTTGGAGAAGGCGAGAAGAGGGAATTGTTGGAATATATGGACTTGGAGAAAGGAACAATAGAGGACAGACCCTAATTGACTTCTGTAAAGAGAACCAGTTAGTGATAAGAATTACATTATTTGAACACCACAAAGACGCAGGTATACTTGGACATCTCCACTGAATGATCAAAGATATCAGATCGACTATATCATTATAAAAAAGAGGTACAGAAATGGGATGAAAAATGCAAAGTCTTATCCGGGACCAGGCATAAACTCGGGTCACAACCTAGTGGTAGTTGAGGTGGAAGTAAAACTAAAGAAAACCACTAAAGCTGCAGTTAGAGAGAGGCTAAATATAGGAAAGCTTAAGGAAACAGGAGACTGTGATGAGATGGAGAGGATTTTTACCGAAACGATGGAAACCACTGAGCAATTAGAGATGGAATGAAAGAGGCTGCAAAACAAGCACTTGGCATAAGAGAAGGACGAAGAAACAGAAAAGAGTGGATAACGAAGATGTTGGAGAAAATGGAATAAAGAAGAAATTGGAAAGCAATTAAAACACAGAAAGGCAAAAATCAGTACAGTAACCTAAATAATGAGTTAAGAAGAGAAACTGACAGAACTAGAGAAAAGTAGTTAAATGAGAAAGGCGAGGAGATTGAGAGTTTGGAAAGAGAAGGGAAATATGAACAGATGTATCAAGAAGCAAAGAGGATGGCAAAGTTGTAAGACAGGAAGAAATGATGGAACAATATCTGATCCAAATGAGACTTCAAAACAATGGAAGGATATGTAGAGTCTTTGTATGCGACTGAACATAGAACTAGACATCCAAATACAAGAAGTAATGTGCTTGAAGATGGAAAGGGATGTTCTATACTTGAGAATGAAGTTGGACTTCCTATTAAAGAAATGAGACGAGGAAAAGCATGTGGAATTGATGACCTACCAATATAAATTTAAAAGGGTTAGGAAATAAGGGTACGCAAATTTTAACATCACTTTGTAACAGAGTATATGAGTCAGGCCAATGGCCTGAAGATTTTCTAACCACAGTAATGATCCCTATAGCAAAGAATAAGGATGCATGTAAGTTTGAAGATTACAGGACCATAAGTCTGATTTCCAATGCAGCAAAAGTACTATTGAGAGTCCTGAATCGAAGGTTATATAAAAAATTAGATAAATCGATTAAGGAAGAGCAGTATGGATTTAGAAAGGGAAAAGGTACAAGAGATGCTATTGGGTTACTAAGAACTATTGGAGAAAGATACATTGAAAAATGAAGACTGGTATTTGTGACTTTTATTGACCTGGAAAAGGCTTTCGACGGAGTTCATTGGGAAAAATTGATGGGCATACTGAAGAAGAATGGAGTAGACTGGAAAGAAAGAAGGCTAATTAAGTACCTTCACATAAACCAAACTGTCCAAATCAGAATAGGACATGATCTGTCAGAAGCGAGCAGAATTGGCAGAGGAGTGAGTCAAGGCTGTTGTCTTTCTCCAACGCTGTTTAATATATACCTGGAGGAATTAATTGCGAATTGCTTTCAAGGAAAAGAGGTGTGACAGTTGGAGTAAAAAGAATTGAATGCATTCGATTTGCGGATGACATGACAGTTCTAGCAGAAACTGAGAAAATTATGAATGCTATGTTGGAAAAATTGAACAGATCCGGTAAGAAGTTAGGCATGAAAATTAATAGGAAAAAGACCAAGGCAATGATCATGGGGATTAAAGAAGGACTCAACAGCTAAAATAATTCTTTCGGAGGAGGAGATAGAACAAGTGTCTAAATTCAAATATATGGGAAGCATAATCAGAAGTGATCTTAATTGCTTGGACGAAGTGAAGACTAGAATTGCAATGGACAAGGAAGCATTTATGAAACAAAGGACACTGTTGAGTGGGCCTCTAAATAAGGACCTTAAGAAGAGGTTAGCGAATTGCTTTGTGTTGAGTGTGGCGCTTTATGGGGCTGAGACTTGGATGTTGAGAAAGGAGGAAGAAAGAAGACTACAAGCATTTGAAATGTGGATCTGGCGGAAGATGGAGAAAATCAGCTGGCAGGAAAAAATAAGGAATGAGGAAGTATTAAAAAGTGTGGGTGAAGGAAGGAGAACGATATTGGAATGCATTCAAAGACGGAAGAAAAATTGGTTAGGCCACTGCTTGCGACGAAATTGTTTAATAATCGAAGCATTGGAAGGAAAGATACAAGGAAAACTGAAGAGAGGAAGGAAGAGGTATCAGTTAGTGGACAGTGTAAAGGTGAATAGAAGCTATTGGAAGACAAAGAGAATGGCTGAAGACAGAACAGCGTGGATAATTTTTTTTTGCTAGGGGCTTTACGTCGCTCCGACACAGACAGGTCTTATGGCGACGATGGGACAGGAAATGGCCAGGAGTGGGAAGGAAGCGGCCGTGGCCTTAATTAAGGTACAGTTCCAGCATTTGCCTGGTGTGAAAATGGGAAACCACGGAAAACCATTTTCAGGGCTGCCGATAGTGGGGTTCGAACCTACTATCTCCCGAATACTGGATACTGGCCGCACTTAAGCGACTGCAGCTATCGAGCTCGGTGATGATGAGGTAGACGATGTCTAAGTCTTAATACTGGTCACCGTTTCTGCGATCGGCCCTTTGAGTGGAGGTTAGTTCAGTTGTAATCGGTTGAAAGGGTTGATGTGAATGTTACCTGCGACGGATTTTCCCAGAAAAGCAATATGCATTTGTTCAGAGAGAGGTGTTGTGGAGTGCTGTATTTAAATGACCGTGTGGAGTAATTGGTCGTTCTGCTCGGCGTTGAACTCCCTCTAGTTTCATTGGAACTGCCTGTTTCTAAACGATAGATGTATCCTCTAGAATATCAATGGCTTTGCTATAGTGGTAGCTTTCGCAGTAAATCCAAGATCATTCAAACACTGAAACAGCCAGGCGGTTGAAATGTACTTTTGGTAGCTTGTCAATGAAATGAAATGAAATGGCGTATGGCTTTTAGTGGCGGGAGTGTCCGAAGACATGTTCGGCTCTCCAGATGCAGGTCTTTTGATTCGACGCCCTTAGGCGTCCTGCGCGTCATGATGAGGATGAAATGATGATGGGGACAACACATACACCCAGCCCCCGTGCCAGCGAAATTAACCAATGATGGTTAAAATTCTCGACCCTACCGGAAATCGAACCCGGGACTCCTGTGACCAAAGGCCAGCACGCTAACCATTTAGCCATGGAGCCGGACAGCTTGTCAATAAATACCTAATATTCATGTTCATCATGTGAAACTCATGTTCCTATTCATAGAAACTAGCCTATAACTCTTTCATTGATGCTAGTATTCAATGGGAACCATCACATGTATTTTCAACTCATTTTCAATGAACACTATTATTCCATTGGGAGTGTGGAAACCGCGGATGAAAGTAGTTGGTCACAGAGTTCATTCGTTATTTACCTTTGGTTAGTAGTTGAATAGGGTTTCATTTCAATAGAATGTGATCCAATCAGTGAGAGCAGTGTTCTGTAATTAGGGATGCAGTGTGGTACCAACCTTCTGTAACTCAGTTTTAATCCCGCCTACTGCTATTCATCGTGCACGCGTATCGTGAAGCCATCTAACCACTAGGTGCATCACGTGACATGCGCCACCAACTCTTCTATCTAATGACAGTTCATCTCTTCAATGTAACTCAAACCACCTGATTAGTATCTTTTATCCCCTCATTGCCCGTAAAGGAAGATTCAATGCAGGCAACTTCCACGGTGCTTAAATCTGTGCTTGAGGTTAAAAGTGTGTTGGTACAAAGTGGCGGTGACTGGCGGTAAGCTGTCAGTATTGTAACGGCCGCAAGTTTTTTTAGGGTTTCCTAAACTTACTTATTAGAAATAAAAGACAAATGAATGGGTTATTTTTCTTTCTTTCTTTCTTTCTTTCTTTCTGTTTACCCTCCAGGGTTGGTTTTTCCCTCGGACTCAGCGAGGGATCCCACCTCTACCGCCTCAAGGGCAGTGTCCTGGAGCTTCAGACTCTTGGTTTGGGGGATACAACTGGGGAGGATGACCAGTGCCTCGCCCAGGCGGCCTCACCTGCTATGCTGAACAGGGGCCTTGCGGGGGATGGGGAGACTGGAAGGGATAGACAAGGAAGAGGGAAGGAAGCGGCCGTGGCCGTAAGTTAGGTACCATCCCGGCATTTGCCTGGAGGAGAAGTGGGAAACCACGGAAAACCACTTCCAGAATGGCTGCGGTGGGAATCGAACTCGCCTCCCGAGGCTGAGTGGAACCCGTTCCAGCTCTCGTACCACTTTTCAAATTTCGTGGCAGAGCCGGGAATCGAACCCGGGCCTCCGGGGGTGGCAGATTATCACGCTAACCACTACACCACAGAGGCGGACTCGGTTACTTTTAAAACCCCTTAAGTCAGGAATGGTAAATTTGTGGATTAGCCCGGCGAAGTAATCTGATTGGCTAACTTAGCAGCTGATAAAATATGACAACGGCACAGGATATAGAATTACACCTTAGAAATTGTTTATCAGTGTGACCAACCCTCCAACGCTTAAATACAGAGTGTTCGTAAAGTCACCGGACTCAATATTTCTGAAATTTTATTACACAAACAAATCTTGTGATTACACCGAATATTCCTCATGTCTTCAAGTGAAGAACAATATATTTTTTAAACTCTGGGGGAAGTATCTTGGAAGTGTTAAGAGTATTCCATGTTCATACATAACACTAACTCGTTTCCCGCACATTGCATTCCCACAGTTCCTGTTCACAAGAGATGTTGAAAGTGTCTGTCATTTTCTTGCAGGCACAAATTTACGCTTTTCCACATTTCTGCGACACTTTTCTCAAAATTGCTGGTGTTAATTCTCCAGTACATTTAGAAATTGCTTCTTTGAGTTCCTGTAAGGAATGCAGATCATATCTGTATACTCTTTCTTTTATCTGCCCCCCCCCCAGATAAAGTTTGAAGGAGTTAAATCTGGCGAATGAGGAGGTCACAAATTTCTTGAGATTACTTGATCACCGAAAAGGACGCTGACTGTTGTATCGAAAGCAAAGGTCCAACTGCGCATCAGACGCCCAATTTTTGAGAATTAAATGGTACTTCATGCAAGATATGTCGTTTACAGTTTCCCAGATTCTGGTGTTCTGGGAGTTAATTAGCCATGTTCCATCTGTGAAAACAATATCGTTCAGAATGGCTACCTTTCGTGTGAAGGTACGAAACCACTGGAAGTAGTGGCGATGTTTCTCTAAATCAGGCGGCTTCAACTCCTGGACGACCTTGACTCGATACGAGAGTAGCTTTGCCACTTTCAGATCTTTATGTGTGGACGCAATTGAAGCTCAAAGTTCTTGTGACAAGCATGTTACATATTTCCGCGGAGATCTCTCAATGTGCTGCCGAACATCGCGAAAGAAAGTGTCATTAATAAATTTAGGACTCCCACATCGTTCTCTATCGTATAATTATGGAGTCCGGGTCACGAAACTTGCGTACAAGAGCATGCAACGAAGATGTACCTGCCAAGGGTTCATCAGGAAATCGATGTCTCCATTTTTCCACACAACTCTCATAACTTTTGCACACAAAATAAACCTCCAGTATGCCGACCCGCTGTGCGCGCGTAAAAAACATTATCGCTCCATTGACCTTGTACGTCTCATTTTGCGCAAGGCAACAGTTGCATTGTTCTGACAACACTACAATTTAGAGTTGGATCGTTCATGAACTAACTAGTTCATTTGATCGACTCTTTTATTTAAAATGGTACGAGTTCGTTGAAATATTTTGAACGGGTCGTTCACGCGAGTATACAGCATGCGACCTAAGTAAGCACAATCTATTGTAAAATGTGCGTACTAGCGAAGTGCCCCAAGTGCTGTTTCCATGCAGACAGCACAAATGAACTACCTCGTTCATTTGAACGAAAAATAAGCTTGCACACGAATGACCAATGGCGTGCCGTGTTTATGGTCACGTGACAGCACATCTCTCACATTTCTCAACTTGGGGAGAAGGAGTTATACAAAATTAGAAAGCTTATCTGTCTCTCCGTCTCTCGTAGATAGCATTTCTTCACTTAGGCAGACTGGCGGCGGCGTTGTGCAGCTGTTTTCTATTCGTTATCATAAGAAACTAACTCGTTCATTTGAACGAAGTGCCGCGACGGCTGTTTCTATGACATCACCTCATGAACTACCTCGTTCATTTGAACTAGTTCATTTGAACGACTCAAGGCTACGAACGGTACATAATGAACTAGTTCAAGCAAATGAACTAACTGGACCTATCCCTAAATACCATGTCTGATAATATCTCATAACCAAGCTTACCAACTTATTCCGTCACATATGTGAGCTGCGATTTTTTTGAAGTTATAGTCCGGTAACTTTACGAACACCCTGTACCCGGTTCACGTAGTTTCTGACCGCTCTGTATATATACACGTAAGGGAACATATTATGTAATCCATCAAGGATAGCATATTTGGGGTTACGCCAGTGCATGCAAGCATGTTGTGAATCTGGCGTGGCGTAGGCACCATCTGGATGGAAACCGGTTTTGCTGGAAGGAAGGAGTGCCTGCCAGTTCTATAAGCTTTCCTATTTTGAGGCAGGTCCAGACAGGACATTATCATCATATTAACATCACAACGCCATTAACGGCAGCATTTCGCACTTACGTGCACTTGCCGGCGAGGGAATGTGTCATCCGTATTGCCTACAATAAAAAAAGATATACGCCAAAAAAGGCATTCGATAGTGTTTATCGGAGCAGGCTATTTGAGATAATGAAGGTGATCGGAATCGGACACCGAGAAGGAGTCCGGTTCCATGGCTGAATGGTTAGCGTGCTGGCCTTTGGTCACAGGGGTCCCGGGTTCGCTTCCCTGAGGGGTCGGGAACTTTAATCATCATTGGTTAATTTCTCTGGCACGGGGGCTGGGTGTATGTGTCGTATCCATCATCATTTCATCCTCATCACGACGCGCAGGTCGCCTACCGGAGTCAAATCAAAGTACCTGCACCTGGCGAGCCGAACATGTCCTCGGACACACCCGGCACTAAAAGCCATACGCCATTTCATTTACCGAGAAGGAAGAATTATCTACAGTCAGTATAAAAATCAGTCTGGAGTCATAAGAATCGAGGGCTTGGTAAAAGAAACAACAATCCAGAAAGGAGTGGGGCAAGGTTGCAGTTTGTCCTCCCTTCTTTGCAATGATTATATAGAACAGGTGGCAATGAAAATCAAATAGAAATTTGGGAAGAGGAAATCAAAACCCTGAGATTTGCCAATGGTATTGTTATCTTATCAGAGTCTGCAAAAGATCTAGAGAAGATACTGAATGGTATGGACAGAGTCTTGGGTAAGGAGTACAAGATGAAAAAAAAAAAAAAAAAAAATACGTACAAGATAAAAGTTATGGAGTGCAGTCAAACTAAGTAAGGTGATGCAGGTAATAGTCGATTAGGACATGAAGTCTTAAAGGAGGTAATTGAATATTGTTACTTGGGTGTTAAAATAACTAATGATGGCAGAAGTAAGGAGGCCATAAAATGCAGACTAGCACAAGCAAAGAAGAGCTTTCTTAAGAAAGGAAATTTGCTCACTTCAAACATTGAAATGGAATTAGAAAGATGTTTTTGAAGACTTTCGTGTGGAGCGTGGCTTTGTATGGAAGTGAAACATGGAGGATAACTTTTGTTTTGCTAAGGGCTTTACGTCGCACCGACACAGATAGGTCTTATGGCGACGATGGGATAGGAAAGGCCTAGGAGTTGGAAGGAAGCGGCCGTGGCCTTAATTAAGGTACAGCCCCAGCATTTGCCTGGTGTGAAAATGGGAAACCACGGAAAACCATTTTCAGGGCTGCCGATAGTGGGATTCGAACCTACTATCTCCCGATGCAAGCTCACATCCGCGCGCCTCTACACGCACGGCCAACTCGCCCGGTCATCCACGAATTTAATGAAACAATACTATTACCTGACTCAGTTAACCATGCTGTGTCTCTTACCGTGAGATTCTCTTTTTTTCTGCTTCCTGTATTGTATTCTTGTATTCCTGCATGATGTCTTCAAAATCACTTTACGTCGTGGTACTGAAGATTAGAAACTCGTCATAAGTTCAAACTTCCCTTATTTTGTTAAGAGAAGATTTTGTACGAATAATAATACGTGTAGTAATTATGATAATTAAAAGTTGGTCTGCCGGGCGAGTTGGCCGTGCGGTTAGGGGCACGCGGCTGTGATCTTGCATTCGGAAGATAGTGGGTTCGAATCCCACACCAGGAAAATGCTGGGGCTGTACCTTAATTAAGGCCGGGGCCGCTTCCTTCCAATTACTAGGCCTTTCCTATCCCACCGTCGACGTAAGACCTATCTCTGGCGGTGCGACGTAAAGCCACTAGCAGAAAAACGTTCACCTACTGTATGTGGTGTAGTGATTAATGTAATTAGCTGCTCCCTCCCGGAGCCCCGGGTTCGATTCCCGGATCTTCCACGAAATTTGAAAAGTGGTATGAGGACTAGAACGGGGTTCACTCAGCCTCGGGAGGTCAACTGAGTAGAGGTGGGTTCGATTCCTACCTCAGCCATCATGGAAGTGGGTTTTCGTTGGTTTCCCACTTCTTCTCCAGGCAAATTCCGTGGTGGTACCAAACTTAAAGCACGGCCACTTCCTACCCTCTTCCTTGTATATCCTTTCTAATATTTCCAACCCCCATAACGGCTCTGTTCAGTACAGCAGGTGAGGGCAGCTGGGCGAGGTACTAGTACTCTTTTTCAATTGTATGCGCGACCAAATATCTCACACTCCAGGACACTGCCCTTGAGGCGGTAGAGGTGGTATCCCTCACTGAATCCGATGGAAAAGCCAACCCTGGACTGTAAACGGACTAACAAGGAAAGAAAGAAAGAAAGAAAGAAAGAAAGAAAGAAAGAAAGAAAGAAAGAAAGAAAGAAAGAAAGAAAGAAAAAAGAAAGGTGATTAAATAAACCGTACGTCACTTAGCATCCTTATGATAAAATTAAATTAAAGATGTGCTGAATTTATATGTTTGTACTTCACGTAGTTTTGCCATGTGTAGTTGGAAAATGTTGTGCTTTATTGCAGATAATACCGAGGTCATTTACGATATTAACTTTACTTATTGAAGTCGACGATTTGAAATCGAATTATGTGTGTTACAATGTTGCAATGCGGTAAAGTTGACGCTAGTGTCCTTCGAAGAGGAATGTTTTACAGAGGTTCGAGGATTGTTATTTTTCTTCACATACAATTAGTAGAGCACTTTGCGAAGTAATGGGTTTATTTTTGTAGACACTCTGAATAAATTATTATGATGTGATGCAGTAGGATGTCTTCTCATGTGAATTTAACGATATCACGAGTTATCGCGTTTTTGGAACTTATGTGAGCGTTCTTTCTTGATCATTCTCGAGGGAGATGTATAATGAGATTTATGTTCCTCAAGTTGAGGTCATATTTTGGCGTATTATAGTTCTAAATAAATCACCACTTTTTCTTGCCGTCGCGATTCTCTACTTCGAACATTAACTAAAGAAATGGTGCGTGCCTAAATTACGCAGATCTTCTAACCAAACAATTCATGACATGTGTTTAGACAGAAATGAATATAAATATTTCCAATTATTTATTTTTGCTAGGGGCTTTACGTCGCACCGACACAGATAGGTCTTATGGCGACGATGGGATAGGAAAGGCCTAGGAGTTGGAAGGAAGCGGCCGTGGCCTTAATTAAGGTACAGCCCCAGCATTTGCCTGGTGTGAATATGGGAAACCACGGAAAACCATCTTCAGGGCTGCCGGTAGTGGGATTCGAACCTACTATCTCGCGGATGCAAGCTCACAACCACGCGCCTCTACGCGCACGGCCAACTCGCCCGGTTTTCCAATTATTGAGTGTAACTTGATGGAATCTGATGATGTCCTTTTAAGAACGAATCATGTCATTCTGCGTTTAATAAGGTGTTTTGTTCAGGTATGTTATAGTGTAATATTTATTTTGAGCATGTGTGTTCAAGACACAGAAACGCTTTTAAGTCACACTCAGTGGAAGTTCGCTCATTTATTGCATTAAATTCAAGCGATGTACTTTTTGCTTAGCATTCGTGTGTGCAACATTTATCTGACTTCTCTGTCATGTTGTTTTGCTGTTTTTTGTATTTCGTCAACACTGTTGAATATATTTTTGGCTTTGATTATTTTGAGTTGTTTCTAATGGTAAGAGCAATAATATTTTAATTTAATCACGTCGCGAAGTTTAGACATGGATAATATATGTTTGGTTGAATAGATGTTAGACATTTCTGTCAATTTGATTTAGAGCAATAGGAAGTGAGCAAATAATCATGCAGATTTCTATTAAAATTCAAAGTGATTGTGATATTACGTTTTAACGAGTTTCATATTTGTTTTGTTTATTTCAATGGAAATAATTTCAGTTTTAATTAAAATAAAATTTAATACCCTTTCAGATTTTGAACAAGAATATTTCACGAATTTAACCTCGAGCATTTTCCAATAAAATTTATTACAAATTAATTGAAGACCGATGATGTTAATTGATGAAAATTTGTTAGAATTTACAGGAAGTTTTATTCATAATGCCTCATTTGTTTGCCACAATTTATGTAGAGTTCGAAATTAAGTTTAACGTAGCGGTCATGTTCATAATCATAGTTCATCAGCATGGCTAATGTTTCATAATTTGGAAAACTTTTAATTTAACAGCTTCCTTTATTTATTTTGTCCTAATTCGTGTTGTTCCCTAGATCCATATGGTTTAATTTAACCTAGTTCAACTCCTTACTGAGCACCTTTGACGTGTCTTCATGTTCTATCGCTGTAGTCTAGTCATAGCGGCTAAAATATAATAATATAATATGTGTAAAGACACTTGAATTGCTTTATCCAAAGAGGGTTGAAAGGATGGCATGGGTTTTGGATAGTGTTTTAAAACAAACAAACAAACAAACAAACAAACAAACAAACAAACAAACAAACAAACAAACAAACAAACAAACAAACAAACAAACAAACAAACAAACAAACAAACAAACAAACAAACAAACAAACACACACACACGCTCTCTCTCTCTCTCTCTTGGGGATGCATTTATAATACAGTGTAGGTGGTCACTGATTGAGGATTTTGGGATATTTTGTCGCTAAGGGGGTGAACAGGGGGGGGGGGGTGAATTGTTTAAATGAGTATATCTGTATCCCTTAAACTTACCAGTTCACAAACGAAAAAAATAGTATTTGAAATCTCCTTTAAATATAAAGAAGCACGTATTTTTTTTCGGAAAATACCCTTACGGGGAGTGAAAAAATGTGAAAACGGTTTGAATATCTTTTATGAGGATGCTTATATCTCAAAATCTGAATATGTTACGGACATGAAAAGTGGTATTTGGAATCTCCTTTAAAAATAAAGAAACATGTATCTTTTTGTTTTTTGGAAAAGCCAATTAAGGGGGGGGGGGTGAAGGCGAGTGACAAAGTGGTTGCATTTTTGAAATTATCATATCTACATTATATCTAAAAAACGTAACATGTTACAGATGTGAAAATCTGTATTTGGATTCTCCTGTAAATGTAAAGAAACACGAAATTTGTTTCCGGAAAATCCGCTTAAGGGGAAGTGAAAAAGAGGGTGTATTTTTAGAATGAGCATATTTACAGAATATCTCAAAAAATTAACATGTTATAGACGTGAAAATCGGCATTTTAATCTCTTTTAAAAAGAAGAAACAGATATTTTTTTGTTTTCGGAAAGAAACACCTAAGGGGGGTGTAAAAAGGACTGACAAAGGGGTTGAATTTTTTATTAGGATATTGATATCTCAAAAACTAAAGGTGTTACAGACGTGAAAATTAGTATTTGGAAACTCCTTTATAAATAAAGGAATATATATTTTTGGACGGGGGAAATTAACTTAAATAGAAGTGGAAAGCGTAAAAAAGTAGTTGAATCCATTTTACGAGGATACTTATGTCTCTAAAACTGAGGAAATTTCAGTCATGAAATAAAAAACTTATTTTTTGTTTTCAGACAATCTACTTAAATGTGTGTGTGTGTGGGGGGGGGGTTAAAGAACTGAAAAGGATTTAATTCTTTTTTATGAGGATACTCATATCTCAATAAGAGAAGATGTTACACATGTGAAAAATGGTACTTGGAATCTCCTTTAAAATTAAAGGAACGCGTATTTTTTTTTTCGAAAAATCCAATTAAGGGATGGGGAGTGAAATGAAGTGAAGAAGAATTATTTTTACAAAGATACTTGTATCTCAAAAACTGCACATGTTACAGACTTGGAAGTTGGTATTTGGAATCTCCTTAAAAATAGAAACATGTATATTTTTTCGACTTGAGAGAGGGCTGTTTCTCACACGGAATGTTCTATGTCGCATTATCCGGAATTAGCTCTGCCGGTAGTCTGGTCATCTTAGACCTAAAAGGCAATACCACAAACGTGGTTTGCAAAGAGGTGCTGAGGTAAATAAAACTAATTTTTTCGGTGAGATTTTTTACCTCAGGAATTTTCAGAAAATGTCTCAGTGCAGCAGCGAGGAATGATTGCTTTTATCAAATTACGAAATCCACGCGAATAAAGCCGCGGGTGACAGCTAGTATGTACAGTACATTAAAATGTAGTAATTATCAGTAAAATATGTAATAGTATTTGTACCGGTTGGTAAACCCCGACCCCGCAAATTTAAATTGTGCGCCTAGAAAGTATCCCCTACAGGAGAAACTCTGAACTTTAAAATCTGTATTAAATCAAAGGTTTCCTGGAAGATGTCACTACTGTAAATATTGAAGTGTTCTGAACTGTGTCTATTTCGATTTGTGTTTGTTTGCTCTGTTGCAAGAAGTGTGGACATTCTCTTCTAGATGTCACTACATAAAAACTATAACTGTGCACCCTGGTGCGAAGTGAACGAACTGCTTTTGAAGAAAGTTTGTATCCATAAGTTAAATTTCTTTCTTTCATTTTTTGGGTTGGCAATATTGATCTCTGTTTCCGCCAGTTTTGAATTCAGCCAATCCTGAATTTTCTAAATTAATTTTCCACCAATCCTAGATTTCTTCTTCAGTTTTGACATGTAATCTCTAGCCGACAAATAAAAGGTAGTGGGCGGGACTGTTTTATTCACGAAAGGTCTCGAAATTTCCCCGAGCGTATAAAACTGCTGAAGTTCATGGCTCGTCGCCACTTCATCGACAACTTGCTTAGTGTGTGATTATGTAGCAGGGGGCGGGAAGCGCCTCTTTCTTCGGGCAGCAGTTCATCAACAAGGTAATGGCCGTTTAAGAACCTTATTTCTTGCTAGCTCAGCAGTTTTAACGCGCGGGGAAGGTTCGAATCCTTTTCAATGTAAACCTTACTATATTCATGTAAATTAACCGCAATTTAGGATAGAGAGTGCTTAACCCTCTCGAGCTCCCACTCATGTTGTTTTGAGGTGACTGCGTTTTCATAACCGATTTTCTTCTCTTCTTAATGTAATAAATTATTCTTCTACGAGTCACCTCCCTAGTATGGGATTAGCCCCTGTATAACTGGCCGAGTGCCACCTAGCTACGCCTCCAGTCAATTTGGTTTTTTGGGCCATTTAATTAACCCAAAGTTTTGTTTTCTTCATGTGAAGGCCCTGTAGGTTGGGTACAAGATACCCCTGTTTCACTGTATGTGTGCCTTGAGGGCAGTTAGAAGTGAAGTTTGTTGTGGCCTTTGATAGGCTTGTAAAATTGAGAGCGGGACTGCTCTTTCCAAATTTTGATCTCTGCGTGCCTCTAGGAGGCTTAACATTGTAATTAGGGGCAAGTGCTCCTCGGTATGAAGGGGTTTTCTGCCCTTTGGTAATTTGTGGTTGTGAGCTGAGGGCTCAGGAATGTAAAACGGCGCTCGAAGCCCAAATTCTGTAACGAACTGTAATTTGTAATTTCTTAATTTGTTGATCTGCTACTTGGTACCTGTTATAATCTGTTATTTGTTGATTTCGAAAAGAAAATATAACATTTGTTAAAGTTTTAAATTGGTACTTTTGTAGTTGAGACCTATTCCAGCTCGCACCTTCTTTCACCTCTGCTTTCCACGGATAACTCCGTAACAAGTGGTAGCAGAGCGTGGTTGAATGGGTGTCAATTTAGCCCCTTTTGACGGCTAAATATGCTTTTTGTTTGTACTCTAACAATTTTCTCAGTCGCTGGTTTTTTAAATTTTTTTCTAAATTTGTAAAGTTCTGCCATTATGCCCGGCCCTCGCGACGTCCTCCATCCCTTCTATTTGCGCAAGGAGGAATTGATCTATGAATTAACGATTAGGAATGTTCAATCTGGAGGCACGGTTGCGATAGACACCAATAGGCTTAAAGATTCCCTTGATTTGCCTATTACTATCCCAACCTAGGGAGAAAAAGAGATTGACGACGCTCTATCCATGATCACTGATAATGCTACTGAGCTAGCATCGGTAGTTAGTTTTTTTGAAGGGGGTGATCCATCACCTAATCAACTTAAACGTGTACAAGCTAGATTGTACCGTTTTTCCAATAGGGTTAGTGATCTGTTTTCTCTTAAATTGAATGATACTCAAGAGAAGGAGGCTAGTGCTGCCTCGAAAACCTTTCCGATTGGTCCAGTAAGGTTAGCCTATTGTTAACTGGGGCAGTACCTCCCAAAACTGATCAACCCGCTACGGTAAACGTAGTTAGCGAGGAAGAGTCTTCTAAAGGAGAAGCAAATAGGATATCTGTAGGAGCTCAACAAACCTCTTCCCCATTAGACAATGAGTCTGAACGCCGTACCTCTTTGAATAATGCACGTTCTGAATTAGCTTCTTCGCCACTTAGACCTCTACCTACTATGTCACCAGGGTTCAGCAGTTTGCCTCATCCATTAGCAATGTCGCTCAGGGGTATTTCTAAGTTTTCTGTTAACTCTACCAGTGACGTAATTTCATTCTTAAGGTTTTTAGTTGAGTTTCAGGATCATGCCCTTGTTTTTTCTCTTTCTCCGTGTCAAATTTTGCAGATCATTTATCCCTATGCAATTGGTGTTCTCTCAGACAAGATAGTTAGGGCAATTGCTGAACAGTCATCCATAGATGACTTCCACGCCCATCTGTTAGCTAATTTTATTCCGGCTCGAGCTAGGTCATCTCTAATTCAGAAGTACTATTATAGAGTGCAGCGACTTGATGAAAACCTGGCAGACTTCATACAAGACATCAAATTCTATACTAGGGTATTTGCCCTTCATTTTCCCGAAGAACAAATCGTTCAAGCCATTGTGGAAAAAATTTCACCATCTTACAGATCATACTTGTGTTTTGCGTCGCGTCCGCAAACTTTTGCCGAGTTAGAGGCTATGGCTGTCTCAGCCGAAGGAGTTAGATATGCCGATACCTTGCGTGTTGCGAAAGAACCCCCTTCATTCTCTAGTAGTTTTCGGCCTCCACCTCGCCGACCCGTCACACCCCGTAAATGTTATGCTTGCGGGTCGTCTGACCATCTTCGCAATAAATGTCCATTGATCAAGTCTAGTGGAACAAGGAATGGAGCAGGGTCATCTCAAGGCTGTTTTAAATGCGGCGCGTTTTCCCATATTGCCAAGAACTGCCCTAATGCTAACAGCACCCCCTCCTGCTCAACTTCGGGTGCAACTTCCACCAACAATCATAAGTGACTAGTGGCTTCGGCTGAGTCGGCTAATCCATCTTCCCGAGGCTCAGCCCCAAGTAAACCTGTTGAAATTTCAGGGAAAACTCAGTCTTCAAATGTATCTTTTGAAGGTCCCAAAGAATGTCTTAGGATTGCGGCGGATACCCCCGCACCTGTTCCTTTTCTCAAAACTGAATTAAATAATGAACCTGTAACAGCTCTATTAGATTCTGGCAGTGTTTGTTCTATTATTTCGGCTGAATGGTACTCCATATTGAAAACTGTTTATAATCTTCCTGATTTTGTTCGACTTCGGTTCATTATGTTTCAGCAAACTCATCCCCATTAGATATTTTAGGTTTTCTGTATGCTAAAATCCGCATTTCGAAGAAACTGTTTGTGGCCAAGCACTTGTCTTGCCCCATTATATTGGAAGCTGATTTCATGTCTCACACCGGTCTAGTGCTCGACCTTCACAGCAAGTCGTGCACTTTCAAATTTGATAGTAATTCCAAAATCCCTTTGCTAAAATGTAGTTCTGTGTCATGTTCATCTATTTCGCCTACCCAGGATGAGATGTTGTTAGACCTTAGACATGTACCTGAGGAGCAGGCAGAGAGTATTCGTAAGTTGTGTCAGTCGTTTCCAGAGGTGTTCTCTGATACTCTTGGTGTTACTGACCTTATTGAATACAAGATTGAGGTTACGGATTCGATTCCTGTCCGTTTTCCACCTTAGAGGCTGTCTCCTCCTAAAATGAAAGCTTTGAAGGAAATCATAGATCAGATGCTGAAGGATGGTATTATTCGGCCCTCTAAGTCGGCGTATTCTTCGCCTATGTTTCTAGTCCCGAAACCCCAAGGTGGCTTCAGGCCTGTGATTGATTATAGGGCTCTCAATCGGAAGGTGGTGTTACAATCTGTGCCCCTTCCTGACCTTCATTCTTGCTTTTCCTGGTTTCGTAAAGCTAAGTTCTTCACCATCTTGAACCTCAACCAGGCTTATAACCAGATCCCGTTAGCAGAGGAATCCAAACACCTGACAGCTTTTGCCACAGATTGGAACTTGTACGAATACAACCGCGTGCCTTTCGGGCTCCCCACGGGAGCAGCTGTGCTTACAAGACTGCTAGATAGGGTCTTCTCCGACATCAAATTTGAGTACTTGTACCATTATCTGGATGATGTCGTCGTATTTTCGGAGACCTTTGAGGAAACCTTGATCAGCAGGTCGTTATGCTACTTAGGTTCCAAAATGGGTAAAATATAAATATGTAAATAAATTCAATGTTAATTTTAATCTTATACCAGTTGTATATTATTATTAGAAGTAATTTCACATACTGTATATGAGTTGACTATGTTTGTAAGGTATTATAAGTAGAATTTTGTAAACAATATAAATTTATTAAGGATGATGTGTGTGTTTAATAGAACAAATTATTAGCGTAAATTGTATAATATTGTATTCTAGGAAAATTTTCTTCGTCTCTTGTTAATTTAAAATTTAGTGCTTGACAATAATATATTTTAGTGTACCATTTGCCACCGAGGTAGGCACCTCATTTGCAAATAAAGAGATTTTGATTTTTTTGAAGAGGTCCTTAATCGCCTTCGGAAGATAGGGTTAACAGTTAAGCTGTCCAAAGTAGCTTTCGCTAAAACTTCCATGTCATTCCTAGCGCATATTGTGTCGCCCGATGGTGTTGCAGTCGATCACGCTAGAACACAGGCCATCCGTGATTTCAAGCCTCCCAAGGACATCAAAGGTATTGCTAGGTTCATTGGTATGGTGAATTTCTTCAGGAAATGTATTCCAAATTTCGCCAATAGAGCGGCGCCCTTGAACTTACTTCGTAGGAAAGGCGTCAAATTTGAGTGGGGACCTTCTCAACAAGCCGCTTTTGAAGATCTTAAATTAGCTCTGTGTAATGCCCCTGTTCTTGCCATGCCCGATTTCTCTAAGAAATTCATCGTCCAAACCAACGCGTCGTCGTCGGCAGTGGATGCGGTCCTTCTTCAAGAGACCGAACTAGGGGGGCGACCCATCGCCTATGCATCTAGGACTCTTTCGGCTCAAGAAGCCAAGTATTCCATCTATGAACTTGAGGGTCTGGCTGTCTTGTTTGCGCTAGAAAAGTTCCGCCTTTATCTGGAACATGTCAAGTTCGACTTGGAAACTGATAACCAAGTCTTAAGTTGGGTCTTAGGTAGGCCGCGTCGTATGGGTCGTATAGCCCGGTGGGCCATCCGAATTTCTGCCTTCCAGTTTGACGTTAGGCATATTAGAGGTACTTAAAACGTGGTTGCTGACGGACTAAGCCGTATGTTTTCTAATGATGTAGAGACCCCTGAACAGGTTGATAGTTCTTCACCTCCAGAGTCCATACTACCTGAGATTAATGCCATTCTAACCGATGCTCCCATGTTGTTTAGGGATCTTGAGAGATATCAACGTGAAGATCCGACGCTGGCCCCTATCATGAAAACACTTTCTTCTGGGGAACATGTCGTCCCTTATGTACTGAGGAATGGTGGTTTATGTTGCCCGTCGAGGCATGATAAGATAATGAAAGTTGTGGTTCCAGCTGTTCTCGTGCCCATGATCTTCAAGTACTGTCATGAGACCCCATTAGGGGGGCATTTAGGCATCTTCAAAACCCGTGAAAAGATCCATGAGATGTTCATTTGGAAGGGCATGGACGGAGAAATCCGTGAATTAGTAAAATCTTTTAAAACTTGTTGGCTTAGTAAACCCTCCATGTCCACTAAGCAAGGGCTCTTGTCTGCTCATCAGGCGTCGCGCCCCATGGAACGTCTTTATATCGACTACGTAGGACCCTTCCCCCAGTCAAAGGGGAACGCCAAGAAATTCATTTTTGTGTGTGTAGATGGTTTCACAAGATTTTCCTGGTTATTTCCGACTTAACTGGCTACCGCTCAGTCCACTATTTCTTATTTAAATTCCATTTTTGCTTCGTTTGGTCCGTGTCAATATATTGTGTCTGATAATGCTAAAGCCTTTACCTCTAATCTCTGTTTTGATCTATCTATCTCACATGTAACAACTTCTGCTTACTATCCTCAACCATCTCTGGCTGAACGGGTCAATCGTAATCTGAGGTCGGCGCTGATTGCATATCATCATGAAGATCATTCTAGGTGGGACACGTCCCTGCATTGGTTAGCTTTTGCTTTGAATTCGGCGGTTCATGAATCTCATAAATTTACTCCAGCTTCTTTGATGTTCAAGTTTGTTCCCAACACGCCCCTCTCTAACCTTTGGTCTCTTAGTTATATTCTACCTGAGACAATAGATCCTGATAACATTAAAGAGCTTTGGAAGAAGGCCAAGACCAATCTTAAAATTTCTCATGAAAAGGTTAGGGAAAGATATGATCGTGGACGGAGGCCCACCAATTTAAAGGTAGGAGACCAAGTTATGGTCAAGAATTTTGTTCCCGCGGGCAAGCTTGCCCCCAGATTTCATGGGCCGTGCATAATTTTAGATTTTCTTACGCGGGTCACTTTGTTAGTGAGTAATCCAGGCACCGAGATGATTTTTAGGGTACATCTGTCGCAGATAAAGCCTGTGTAATGTCTAATAACTTAGTCTTGAAAGTTTGGCTGCAACGGCGTAAAGGTTACATTTTTGGTTTCATTTTTAGGCCTTCTGCCCTTTGAATTATGTTCTTTGTATTTAAATATTCATTGTACAACCTCTCCTGTCAGTTAAACTGATATCCTGTCCACCTAGGCCATTACCAAGCTCCCGTCTCCTGCTCAAACACACCAGTGACTTGAAAAAAAAAGTCACGCCGCTAACCCCTCAGCCTCAACGTCAATACCGCACCCACTAAATAAATTGTCTCCAACAACATCTTTCTGCCACAGAAATTTTAATGTTTCAGTGCCCGGCAGCTGCTTGGCGCCGTACTCCCACTGAGGTGGGGTACGGGCCCACTCCAATCCCGTGATGGCTATTTGAGTACGGCACGCCGGAGTCCATCTCCCGGCACGGGCTGTTGCGCGGCGGCCCTTCTATCAATTCAGCGGGAGGCTTAAACTGCGCCTCTCATCTGCGGCGTGCAGCACCACTACCCCTCTCATTGTGCGGGAGAACGGTATCTCAGGGTACTTGAGGTGTCCGAGCGGCATCGGTGAGATATCGGCAGCAGCGGCAGGACTTGCCGTCAAGACCAAGCAGCATGTAACTGTCACATGGACATTCTATAGCTACATTTAATATATTTCGACTCCAACATCAACCGTGCTGAACTTTAAAATATATTCCTTCAAGAATTCAAGTTTTGTTTCGGAATCCAACTACTACCGTACTCAAAAAATTTCGCATCTAAATCCAACTACAACAAAGACACTCTCTAGCCGGAGTTCAACTAACTCCTAACTATGTTGAAACATGTCTTGATTCTTTAAATGGTTTCTGTTTAGATGCTGCTACAGACTCTGAAAATTTTTAATAACTCCTCCATATACTCCTAAAAATCTATTTCAAAGTAAGCTGCAATTCAATTTCTTTCAAATTATCTACAACAAACTTGGACTTTGTTTTGGGAAAAGATTTTCTTCAACATTCTTCTGTGTCACCCCTGGGAAGGACTTTTTTTGGTGGGAGGGGGGGGAGGTCTGTACCGGTTGGTACACCCCGACACCGCAAATTTAAATTGTGCGCCTAAAAAGTATCCCCTACAGGAGAAACTCTGAACTTTAAAATCTGTATTAAATCAAAGGTTTCTTGGAAGATGTCACTACTGTAAATTTTGAAGTGTTCTGAACTGTGTCTATTTCGATTTGTGTCTGTTTGCTCTGTTGCAAGAAGTGCGGACATTCTCTTCTAGATGTCACTACATAAAAACTATAACTGTGCACCCTGGTGCGAAGTGAACGAACTGTTTTTGAAGAAAGTTTATATCCATAAGTTTGTTCTTTGTTAAATTTCTTTCTTTCATTTTTTGGGTTGGCAATATTGATCTCTGTTTCCGCCAGTTTTGAATTCAGCCAATCCTGAATTTTCTAAATTAATTTTCCACCAATCCTAGATTTCTTCTTCAGTTTTGACATGTAATCTTTAGCCGACAAATAAAAGGTAGTGGGCGGGACTGTTTTATTCACGAAAGGTCTCGATCTTTCCCCGAGCGTATAAAACTGCTGAAGTTCATGGCTCGTCGCCACTTCATCGACAACTTGCTTAGTGTGTGATTATGTAGCATGGGGCGGGAAGCGCCTCTTTCTTCGGGCAGCAATTCATCAACAAGGTAATGGCCGTTTAAGAACCTTATTTCTTGCTAGCTCAGCAGTTTTAGCGCGCGGGGAAGGTTCGAATCCTTTTCATTGTAAACCTTACTATATTCATGTAAATTAACCGCAATTTAGGATAGAGAGTGCTTAACCCTCTCGAGCTCCCACTCATGTTGTTTTGAGGTGACTGCGTTTTCATAACCGATTTTCTTCTCTTCTTAATGTAATAAATTATTCTTCTACGAGTCACCTTCCTAGTATGGGATTAGCCCCTGTATAACTGGCCGAGTGCCACCTAGGTACGCCTCCAGTCAATTTGGTTTTTTGGGCCATTTAATTAACCCAAAGTTTTGTTTTCTTCATGTGAAGGCCCTGTAGGTTGGGTACAAGATACCCCTGTTTCACTGTATGTGTGCCTTGAGGGCAGTTAAAAGTGAAGTTTGTTGTGGCCTTTGATAGGCTTGTAAAATTGAGAGCGGGACTGCTCTTTCCAAATTTTGATCTCTGCGTGCCTCTAGGAGGCTTATCATTGTAATTAGGGGCAAGTGCTCCTCGGTATGAAGGGGTTTTCTGCCCTTTGGTAATTTGTGGTTGTGAGCTGAGGGCTCAGGAATGTAAAACGGGGCTCGAAGCCCAAATTCTGTAACGAACTGTAATTTGTAATTTCTTAATTTGTTGATCTGCTACTTGGTACCTGTTATAATCTGTTATTTGTTGATTTCGAAAAGAAAATATAACCTTTGTTAAAGTTTTAAATTAACTTTAATTTTGTAGTTGAGACCTATTCCAGCCCGCACCTTCTTTCACCTCTGCTTTCCACGGATAACTCCGTAACAGTATTAATGCACCGCATTTACAAAAATATTCGTATATTCCTTTTATTATGATGTCTAATGATTATGATCCGAGACATAATAGTACATAATGCAACAAGCCTATAATGGCTCGTATAGAAAGTATACAACCCGCTTCGCTCGTTTTATAAACATACGAGTTTCTTAATTACCATTATAGACGAGTTGCATACGTCTGTTTTTGCTCGACGACGATTATAACTCTATTTTTTTAAATATTCATAAATTTATGTCGAAATGTCTCTTGACAGTTGAGTTTACTGAACAGTGCGCATGCGCTGGGTTATTGATTTGCCATGAGTGGATCAGAGACCTTGACAATGTCATAAGGTTTCAAAGCATTGATAGAAGGTTATCATAACCTAGCTTTATTTCAAATACGAATTGTTCATTGTACAGTGTGTGAAGTGAATTTGCAGGAACATACCGCGTGGTTGTGGAATATTGGAAGTAGAAGGTGCATTGATGTTAATATCTGTGTCCGACATGTTTGATTTTGGAAACGAGTGCGAAGGTAGTGCGTTGAGCGCAGGTGCGATACTATCCTTACCTAATTGGTCAAACGGTTGTAGCATAATGGAAATCTGAACTCTGATTGGTGGAGAACCTGCATCATAATGAAAATGTGAACTCTGATTGGTGGAGAACCCGTGTCATAAAGAAAATCTGAACTCTGGTGGAGAACGTGTATAATAATGAAAATATGAACACTGATTAGTGGAGAACGTGTATCATAATGAAAATCTGAACTCTGATTGGTGGAGAACGTGTATCATAATGAAAATCTGAACTCTGATTGGTGGAGAACCTGCATCATAATGAAAATCTGAACTCTGATTGGTGGAGAACGTGTATCATAATGAAAATCTGAACTCTGATTGGTGGAGAACCTTTATCATAATGAAGCTTGAACTATAATGAGCCTGGCAGCGTCGAGCATAATATTCTTTTAAATACCTCTATATTTTATGACAAAGTCATCGTTGTTGCTTTAGATTATCGCTTTATAATTAACACATTATTAAATAATCAAATTAAAGGCTTAATCAAAATACTTCAAGTATTTAAAAAATAATGTTCTGCACTGCAAGTTCAGGAATAATCACACAATATATTGCTGTAACTAATTTCCTGTTGCCCTCATGCCCTGAGAATGAAATAAGTAAATGTTACTAAATGAAGTTAATATAGAATATGTCTTTAAATCCCTATTAAGAAACACAAATTTTACGGTAACTTTTTTTTTGTCGCTATGCGCAGTGTGACACCAAGTCCTTCTCCATGTTTTCCATTGTGATGTTTTGGTGCTGATCTGATTAAATTCTTCTGTAGGCTGAGAAGGACCGTTCAACATCTCAGAAAGTCAAAAATAAAAGTAGCTGGGTAAAATATCCTTCACGGGCCCTCACTTTTGGCCACTAATGACCTTGCAAACAGATGGAAAGCACGAATAACCTGGATTTCGTTTCAAGACTGCATGGAGTTTGTTCTAAACTCTGACCAATGAAAGGCACCTAGCGATCCCAGATTCTGAGAAAGTATTAATGCATTTGTATTCAGTTAAGGCAAAAAAAAACCGTTAGAAATGCCAATTTTATAGGAATTTTAAACCCAACTTTAGTAACTGAAATATATTCTATATGATGTGGAATTAGCTAATTAGTTTACTATAGTCTGAAAATAAAAAACATTGCTTTTCTCTAGGAGGTCGAATGTCGGTTGGAACCCGATATGTGATTATCGATCTTCTAATGGCAATATACGTTTCTTTACGTAATACCGATGGTTGTGTTAACTTCTCGAAGGAGTTAATAAAATATCTCGATATTGCACCCATAAGCGAATTTGCGTAATTAATGTATGAATTAAAAGTTGAATAATTCGCATATTGGAATACTACAGTAGGCTGTGAAAGCTGGCAGTCACAAAGCAACATTCTGGCGCCAGTCAGACGGCTAGGGGATCCGCAAAACTTTTCTCATGGCACGAACAGCTTATAGACTGGCCTAAGTGCTACATCCAATAAAGTTTATGGTACCGGCAAGGAGTGGCAACTTTCTACTTGGTTCTCACGGGAAAATCACGCGTTGAGGCCTGACCTAGTTAGAAGTGCGAGAGAGAGAACGATAATACCCGTCAACCCTTGTCAGAAAATGGAAGCATCCATGCTGCAGAGAGCGCGAACATCTCAGCCAATCACAAAATTGCAAATTTGAATGTTTTGTCATAGCGGGAATCTACAGCCAGTATTTCGCTATTTGGAGCCGGAGTAGTTGTGAAAAACAGTGTCCTGACTTCCTAATAATATTTGAAAATTTATCGGTGCAAAGGTGTGATTAATTATTGATTAATTAAGAAAATTTTAACTTTACACGGAAGAGTGGTATTGCCCAGGAACTAAACTGTCATGACGGGAAGAAACCATTCGCAGAAAGAAAATAACGCCGGTGACGCGCGCCGTCGTGTGAATTACCCTGTGATCGTTTCCCACAGCGCAATATTACAAGTAAGTCAGACCGAAATTGGGGAGATTTTGTACATATTTCTTAAAGCTTTAACCTACGGATGTATGATAAAGCGCTCCCAAGTGCTAGATTACTACGCCACATCCCTTCCACAGAACTATTTTCGAAGTGGGGGGAGAACTGATTACAAAACCAACGAGCAGAGTGGTGAATCTTCAGTCAGCGTCAGTTAGTTAATTCAGTGAGAGTGTGTCAGTTAATTCAGAGAGTGTGTGTCAGCTTTCAAATTCAGTCTGGTATGGAGGGAGATCAGTCTTGTGTGAACATTTTCTTTGTGAATTCTGAGTCTGGTAGGAAAGCGATCAGAGACACTTGTTGGCATCCGAGTGAGCCAAGTATTCACTTGTGAGAGTAACATTTCAGGAGAAATGAACACTTCAACAAACTTTTATTTTTATTTGAATTTATGCAGAGATAACAGGCAATAGCTACACTTTTCAACACTTGCCTTAAATGAACTTACACAACCAACCGAGAGGGACAGTGGAACATGTCGCAACACGTAACTGCATAAAGTTACTAATCCACGTGTAGTTGGATATTTTTTGAAAGGCCATTTTTATTCTTTTATTTTGGAGGACGATCAGTATAAAAAATTTCTCCACATATAATTGGAAACAGTACTTTAACTTGTTTTTATCACTTTCAATGAACTGTTATGGCAAGCGAGATGTTACGGGGGAGAAATTAGTCAGAGCAGTTGCAGGGAGGAGAATGACTTCGTTTCATTAATGGAAGGCCGCGGTGTTAAGACCTTGACTACACTGTTATGTTCCGAAGAGGTGAACAACCGGTAAGCCTTAAACAAACAAACTGAGAGGGGTGTGAGACACAGCAGGAGACGACAGGCAGGTAGCGGAGAGAAAACTTTCGACTTCACGTCAGGTGCTATGCAGTGCTATTGTATAATCTCCATTGAAGTGCTAGGAAATGCGAGTGTTTATGTAAGTGTGAACGTGTGTAACGCCTTTATAAAAATGTATCAAGTATGCGTGTGTGATAATTCGGAATACCACATCAGCTTCAAGATGGAATTCTAATTCATCATGACAGAGCCCGGAGGATGATCCAACCTGCCTCCATCACCAAGGTAATGAGCAAAATCATGTTTAAATGAATATGTAGGACTATGAACCAATCGATGATCAAATGTAGCTTAGACTGTTAGATAGGATTATAAATAATTCATATAATAATAATAATAATAATAATAATAATAATAATAATAATAATAATAATAATAATAATAATAATAATAATAAGTGTGAGCTAGGGTTATTCGCGCACTTTCTTGAAGTAAATGTGTTTGCATATTATTTATGGATCATTTTGGAGTATGTCACTTTGACAGATTAGAATGCTATATTATGAGATTTTAATTGAGTGTAATGCAGATTAATAATAATAATAATAATCATGTTATTATAACGTTAGTTATGAGCGATATTTCTGTAGAAGTTATGATTTTGTAGATGCCGCCTTGTTGATTTTAATGCTTACTTTTGCTACTTGCGCATTCAGTTTATTTCATGTTGAGTAATCATCATTCAGATGACCGTTTCCGGTAGCTTTTTACCGTATATTTTTGCGACGATTTGGTGGACAAGCGAATATTTATTTCTGTGTGTAGTTGCGGTTACACATTTTTCAATAGCCGTGTTTTTGAGAGGCAATCTCGTATTTTTAGTAAACAGTTAGTGACAGGAAGCCATTGATAAGTCAGCTCTGGTATTTTGTAATATGTGAAGCAGAGAATGATCTAAAGATTGAGCTAAGTGAATATATCCCTGATGATCTACGTTGATAATGGAAATGTGATATTTGGACCATGTCATGAACTGTCGTAAGAAATAGAGATGGGTACGACAGATATTTCGCCCGCCGGATATGAGCGAGGCCGTATTATGAGTTACTACGTCGAGAATAATAATGAGTAAATAGAATTGAGAGATGAATAATTTAACCGAGAGTGTTGAATATGTAACGACATGGATTATGATTGTAGGCAGAAGCCTGTATTTGTTTCAGATAATTTCCAGGGAAAGTAGATGCTCGGTAAATATGCGAGTTATAGCACGAGGTAATATGTGAGCGGAGCGACGAATCAATGTGTATTTTGACAGTCATGTAGAGTCATGGATGACATGTAATAGCAATACTTATTGTCCATAAAGGCTGAATAGTGTCATGGCCAGACATTTTTTTTTTCGTCTGAGGTTAGAAGATTGCCGTCAAATTCACAACATTTTAGCTACTTGTAGCGGGGTAAAATTTCCTTTAGACTCCGATATGTGCGCATTTTATTTATTTATTTTTATTAATTTTCAGCAGGCAGCGATGTTGGGATATAGATTTGTTTATTATTATTCTTTCTTTGTGTATCTTTTATCACCGTTTATTTGTAGGATCTGATCATACGTGAATTATTTGTATTTGATTTGGTGTAAATAGATAGGTGTAGTTAGGCAATTTTTGATTTCAGTTTTTTTTGTTGGATCAGTGTTTCTCCATTAACAGGTTTAATTATGTAAATAAGATTTCCTGTGTTAGGATAAGAGATCATCGATTAGTTCATAGTCAAAACTATAGTAGTGGTATGCTCATACCAGACATTCAGTAATTACCAAGCCTTAGAAATCCACTACGTTTTAATTAGGAAATGAAGCGATCTTTAATAAACCAGTTGTATAATCAGAAATGCCGCAAATGAATGAGGTAAATGAGATGGGGTCTGCCTCCATCTAGTGGTGGAACCACAAATAATGATTTCGTAATGAAATGCAGTCAGGGGCAAATTAAGTAAAATTTTAATGTTAAAGGATCGCTTTCATTTGAAATGTAAACATGAGTCACTTGGCCTAATTACTTTATATTTTAAGAAGTCCAGGCTATCACAGTCATGCAAGTGAAGTTTAAATGATTAAATGAGTGATTGTAACATTCAGGTTCATATTTCAATAATTATAATTTCTTGTTTCAACCAAGAGTAGTTTAAAATGTGGCAATGGTTATGTGGTAGATGAAGTACAATGTTCACAGTTGTTTGCTTTAAATTCTTTTTTTATTTGTTACACATGGTTAGTGCAGTCCATGATTATTTAGCGTTGGGTGTTTTCCCAACTGAATCACATGTGTTAAATATTTGACAAACACCTCTGAGTCAGTGTTGATTTGATGACTTAACCAATTAATTATTCAACTACACTAATTTATTTTGATAGACATTTTTCAAGGTATTACAAGTCTATATTTTCAAATGAGGTGGTATTTTCTGACCAGAGTTTTGAATTTATTCGCGTCATCGTCTTGGAGACAGTGTCGACGTAATCTGGAATAATTTACATTTGATCGACTTTCAGTCAATTTTATTAGGCAGATAATTGAGTTAGCGTAAGGTAGATCTTTAATTTTTTTAAAATTTCAGTTCATTTCACTTTGTTTATTTTTCACCAGTTTACTTCATTTTTGGCACTTTGCACTTTGTTCAATAAATCAGTTTATTTATTTAAATTTTAATTCAGTCTTTGGGTACCGTCATTTATAGTTTAGTTTACCCCATCTTTTCATCTCCTCATTCCCCGATCGACGTGTGGCCTATTACCCGTGGGATATTGTCGGACGCACCGCGACTGAGGAAGAAGAGTCTACATGCAGCGGTGAGTATCATTTAAATGTCATTATTTACAGGAGCAGCCGGCGCACAGAGGAAGAAAGAAGATCACCGCATTCGGTGCCTTTGGAAGGGTACAATATATATCGAAACACTACAATCGAATTGTAGCAAGAAACAACCAAGTGTTTCTGTTTATTTTCTGCGTACTAAATGAGCATCATGCCATCTAGAAGTAATATAGATAAAAAAAGTAAACATACCTTTTTGAACGATTCAGAGATTAATACTTCGTCGGATATTTCTGAATAAATTTAGTGAAAATTCTTGGAAATCTATCGGCCGACACAAGGTCTGTGCGAGGATCCGCGAAGCGAGGTCGTCAGTCTGCACGTGACACGTGTGAAAGGCTGAACGGGAAAGCACGTTTTATTTATTCCAATGAGATAAGCAACACAAGGGACTGCGAAATGTGTTCAAAAAGGAAAATCAAGGGTGGTCGTCGAGAAACTATGTACTTGTGCAACTTGTAGAAAGACACCTGGTTTGTATTCACGCGTTTGTTTCGTACTGTACCACACGAGAGTCGATTACAGGACTGAGGAATAAAGGCGTAGGTGTGAAAAATTAGAAAATCAGAATCAGTAGCAACACACAGCCATGTATATAAGGATACATCCCCGTATTTAAACATTACTTAAATTAAAGCATTTGTATGAAACCTGTAAAACTTGCCCCTTTTAAATACGGCTGCTATTTTTTTTGTAATAATTATCTAGATATTTACAAACATGTTACAAACATGTTCAATCAATCAATCAATCAATCAATCAATCAATCAATCAATCAATCAATCAATCAATCAATCAATCAATCAATCAATCAATCAATCAATCAATCAATCAATCAATCAATCAATCAATCAATCAATCAATCAATCAATCAATCAATCAATCAATCAATCAATCAATCAATCAATCAATCAATCAATCAATCAATCAATCAATCAATCAATCATTCAATCAATCAATCAATCAATCAATCAATCAATCAATCAATCAATCAATCAATCAATCAATCAATCAATCAATCAATCAATCAATCAATCAATCAATCAATCAATCAATCAATCAATCAATCAATCAATCAATCGATCGATCGATCAATCAATCAATCAATCAATCAATCAATCAATCAATCAATACTGATCTGCATTTAGAGCAGTCACCCAGGTGGCAGATTCCCTATCTGTTGTTTTCCTAGCCTTTTCCTAAATGATTTCAAAGAAATTGGAAATGTATTGAACATCTCCCTCGTTAAGTTATTCCAATCCCTAACTCTCCTTCCTATAAATGAATATTTGACCCAATTTGTCCTCTTGAATTCCAACTTTATCTTCATATTGTGATCTTTCCTACTTTTATAAACGCCACTCAAACTTATTCGTCTACTAATGTCATTCCACGCCATCTCTCCGCTGACAGCTCGGAATATACCACTTAGTCGAGCAACTCTTCTTCTTTCTCTCAATTCTTCCCAGCCCAAACTTTGCAACATTTTTGTAACGCTACTCTTTTGTCGGAAATCACCCAGAACAAATCGAGCTGCTTTTCTTTGGATTTTTTCCAGTTCTTGAATCAGGTAACCCTGGTGAGTGTCACATACACGTGAACCATACTCTAGTTGGGGTTTTACCAGAGACTTATATGCACTCTCCTTTACATCCTTACTACAACCCCTAAACACCCTCATAACCATGTGCAGAGATCTGTACCCTTTATTTACAATCCCATTTATGTGATTACCCCAGTGAAGATCATTCCTTATATTAACACCTAGATACTTACAATGATCCCCAAAAGGAACTTTCACCCCATCAACGCAGTAATTAAAACTGAGAGGACTTTTCCTATTTGTTCTTCACATAACATGCAAAAATATGTAATATTACTGAGAATATGTAAAACGAAACACAGGTAAAACCACAATTCGTCGACATTTGTAATTTTCAGTTATCTACAAGTAAAGTAATGTAATATGTAATCACATAAAAATACGGACACTATTGATGGAGAAATGCGTACTGAGGCACATTCCCGGAGCCAGAAGAATTAACCAGATATATGACCGCACCTGGTATTGAACCTGGGACCCTCTGAACAGAAGCTCGCAACTATCACTCTTCGGCCAAGTAGCCAGGCCTGTTTACGTATTATACCAGGGCTGAAAATAGCTGTCGCAAATTTTAAAATACGTGATTCTTTCAGGGAAGAGATGAGAAGGACGGGATACCTTCTGTTATAAATATTCTCAGATTTGGGTATGAAAATACAAACATTAAACACGGTACTTTAGAAATGTCTGATTCACATCCTGTCTTTCGGCTCCTCAATAACATTTTGCAGACATCTAGCGTAAACAACAAGCACTATTTTATATACACTTTCAAATTCCGATGTGCCTTATGTACGATCAACTGCATTCCAGCCCGTTCTTTCTTTATCTTCTCAGAAGATTCAAAGTGTTTCACTGAACGTCAATGGCACAGAAATAAAACAACATTGCAGGACGATTTTCAAGTTAACAAAGCGAATCAACCCATTACTTTTTATTTCCTTCTGTTTTTCCCAAAGAGAACAGTCGAAATTCCTTCCATCAATGAATTGTATGTGCTCTCGTGAAAGCGGACAGGCCAAGTTTCGTTAACACAGTCTAGCAAACTGCCAAATAATAAAAACATCTTTGAGACGTGCCGACAGCGGGACCGAAAAATGTATAATTAACTAATTACTGAGTGATTTAAACTTTAGGAAATGGTCCCAAACTGTCTGAGGCTTGTCCATTCTATGTATTCGCAGGAGTGTCCAAATGTTTCACGACTGATCCCCAGAGCTTATGGGAGTGAATAATTAATTGCACGATGTTTATGAATTTGTTATCATTGCTGTTAATATTACTATCATGCTGAGTGGTTATCGTGATGGCCATCGGTCCAAGGCGTCCCAGGTTCGATTTCCGGCTGGGTCAGGGATTTTAACCTTCATTGATTGATTCATATGGCTCGGAGACTAGGTGTGCGTGTGCGTGCCATCTTCAATTAGACTTTCATAATTGGTAGAGTCACATCGTCACAGAGCCGCAGGTCACCTATAGGCGCTAACTCGAAAGACCTGTACCAGGCCTCTCCGGAGGTCATATGCCATTATTATTATTATTATTATTATTATTATTATTATTATTATTATTATTATTATTATTATTTTACACACCGTTATGCCCAACTGAGGAGCACGCTTGAATTTATTCAGATGATGATTTTGCTTCCTTCTCTTCCCAAAATCTCTTCGTCCTCTCACTGAAATTCTTCTTACGTTCTTCAGTCCAGGTTTATTTGGTTCTAGCTTTTAGCTCCGCGAAACAATGATTAATAATCAGTTTTCTGACAGCAGATCGGTTCTTCACAATTTCCTATTTGATGTTGATCTCCTGAAGATCTGATTCTATTTCATTTAGCCAGTTGTTCTCGATTTTCAGTGTGAGGGCAAGATTTAGAATTCTTTTGGTCAGTCTATCATTGTTCATTCTGAGAATGTGATCATAGAATTTCAACCTCCTTTTCCTGATAGTGTCTGAGATTTTTTCAGTATTGCAATAAATTTCATGTTATTTCCTTTTCATCCATACTCCCTTTCTGCAGACTGGGCCGCAAATTATTCTTATTCTTATTCTTATTCTTATTTTACCGGACGTACACCTTCTTCGTCTATTTGAACTGCGCGCCTTCTAGAAGGCCATCTATGCTGTGAACCCTGAACTATGTATCTAAAGATATTTTGACCTTTAATCTCTAGATGTCTCTACTATCGGCCTATGCGCCTCCTCTGGCAGTAGGACGGACAATTGGACAATTATTTTTAAAGGGAACTTGCAATAGTCCAAGATGGTAAACCTTGTGTTTATAAATTGTGTTTTATGTGCTGAGGTTGTCAGCACTACTACGGCTTCCTTCTTCCTTATGTTATGGACCAATCAGACATTTTTGTACATATTTTTCTAGCCAATTAAAATTGGGGGTGTGTACAGGCATTCTGCCTAGTTCAAGGGAGTTCTGGAAATTTTTCCTCTGAGCATATAAAATATGGGCGCTTTAGGGCCGTATTGTCATCTACGTCGCTCCGGTGTAAGTGTGTGCATGGTATGAGTGGAGGCAGGGGTAGCCTTGCCCCCGTCGGAAGGCCCACCAGCTCAAGGTAATGGCAGACATCTTTTAATATGTGATGGCTCCAGGCAGATAACTTGAGGGGAAGGTTTCAAACTTCTTTCTTAACCCTTTGAGCGCCGCGTGCTGTTACGGTTTTCCTACCGCTGAGCGCCAAGGCCAGTTTCCGTTTTTTGCAAGCTTTTGTTTGATCACTCACAGTTCAGCTGTTATTGTAGGTGGAAGCTTGACATTTTCGTTATTTTTCTCTACTAAGACTGCCTATACGAATAAAGTCTTACTCAGTTCATTTATGACCATTAGTAAACATTTGGCAGCCAAAACTCGAAAAAATTAAAAATGAAACAAAACAAAAGCTTAGCAACCAAATTTAGGTAGAACTCAATTTTTAATATATCGCGAATATATTTATTGAATATTATTACCTATTATGAAGCTATATTGAAAATTTCATTTATTTTGTGCCTAAAATAAATCTGTAGTAATAAAAATTAATTTATATATCAAATTAGCCAAAAGTACAAGTCTAATTACACTCGTTTCGTTTATATATCAGTAGGTACTAAATACGGTACAAACGTCTTTTACATAACACTTACATTAAATACTATAATAATAATAATAATAATAATAATAATAATAATAATAATAATAATAATAATAATAATAATAATAATAATAATAATAATAATAATAATAATAAAAATAATACAATTCAGTACAAAATATTTTCCAAGAACTCTCAGACTAACATATGTTTTGTCAAGCGCAATGGATATATATTCATTTTCGCAGCAATAAATGAACAGGTAAAAGATCGAGACCAACTAGACAACGAGCGGACAAGTTGGACAGCCGCGCCAAGTAATGCGCGTCAATAAACATGCCTGCTGATTGGACTAATACACTGAAAGAATGGCCTTGAAAAGAAACGAGGCTGTTTATTGCAAAAATAGTAAGTCTTTAAATAAATATATTGGGAAATTCTGAAAGGAAATGACTGTTACTTTTAATAGTAAAATATAACTACTGAAGGTCCTTTTGAAAGGACGTTGGCATTTTTCAGATGGAAACTAAAGGGGCTTTGAAAAGCACGTTGGCGCTTAGAGGGTTAATGTAAACGTCTAAAGTTTAATATCATCTTTTAAATGTAAATTTTCAGGAAAGTCTGGAGACTATATTGAAACCGGCTGGGAAATATGTAACTTATGAAATAAAGAGTGTTCACCCTCTATTAATTCCCATTCAACTTTGTATGGGAGGACTGTAATTTTCTAAAACCCTAAATTCAAAATATTTCGCATCTAGTGACCCCTGTGTAGTATAGGCTTAGCCTCTGTAATTTCGGGCCAGTAGAATTACAGGTGTATTTCAAAAGGAGTGCAAATGTCTCTACTCCTAGCATTTTGTTTAAGGCCAATCGTCCTAAACATTTTCTTTTGTACCTCTAGGCCATTTAGAATGGGCACTCATTGCCCCTGTTAAATTCTCATTACTTATAGACAGGTGTGTAATAGACTATCGAGCTGAAATGAGAGTAAACACAGTTTTGAAGTGTAAGTTTAGATAAGAAATTGGTGCCTCGAAGAGGCTGGATTGTATTAATGTTTGATGCTCAAAGTACTGTACGCTCTAAGTGGGTGGAGCAAATATGCTACCGTGCTAAACTATTGTATCGAAAACATTCTCCATTCTACGTGATCTTTGACTTTAAGTCATTCGTGTGGTCAGAGCTGGTGAGCTCATCGTTATTCCATTTAACTGTTATTTGTTCTTGTTTATTCAGAGTATCTGTCAATTTTTAAACTCAAAGAAAAAAAGGAAAGGAATAAAATTTCAAAATTTAGTGCTTTGATCTTTTCTCTGTCCACCCATTCTCCCAGGCTCCTTCTTACACTGCTGTAAACCACGGAAAAACAGTAAACATTATTATTATGATTATTATTATTATTATTTTTATTATTATTAGGTTCCTCCTGGCGAGGCAGTAAAGCCCTGCACGGTTCGCCCGAAAGGGCGTGGGTTCGAATCCCCACTAGGAAGTCATAAAATTTAAGAAACGAGATTTCCACTTCCTAAGCTGCACATGGCTCTGAGGTTCACTCAGCTACACCAAAAATAAGTACCAGGTTAATTTCTGGGGGCAAATGCGGTCGGTCGTAGAGCTAACCACTCTACCCCACCACGTTCCGACTTTACGTGTAGTGGAAGCCTTTACCTTCTACACTTCCAAGGGGCTTCATGGTCTGTTTGGTGATGACTTTGCTTATCATTATCATTATCATTATTATTATTATTATTATTATTATTATGATTATTATTATTATTATTATTATTATTAGTATTATTATTATTATTATGATGATGATTATTATTATTATTATTATTATTATTATTATTATTATTATTATTATTATTATTATTACTGTGCTTTTATTATATGCCTATGAACCCTGTTGAATCACACAGAGCTTTTATGAATCGCCCCTCTGGTATTTCATATGCCTTTCAGCTTTTCTCCATAGGCTCTGTTCCTTTCTTCGGTGTGCTTGGTTCATGGTCTCCTTGGAAGTTCATTCTGTGGCTGTACTTCCTATCTGTTTTTTTTTGCTAGTTGCTTTACGTCGCATCGACACAGATAGGTCTTATGGCGACGATGGGACAGGGAAGGGCTAGGAATGGGAAAGGAAGCGGCCGTGGCCTTAATTAAGGTACAGCCCCAGCATTTGCCTGGTGTGAAAATGGGAAACCACGGAAAACCATCTTCAGGGATGCCGACAGTGGGGTTCGAACCTATTATCTCCCGAATACTGGACACTGGCCGCACTTAAGCGACTGCAGCTATCGATCTCGGTTGTTTATTTTATTTTATTTTTTTAACGGAACAGATTTCTGCTTACTATTTCTGATATGTCTATCTGGGGTATCTTCATGTACTTTATGACTTCTTGGATCCATGATAGACTCTTCAATTTTCTGCTGTACGTTCCTGCTTTTTTGTTGGAGTCTTTGAACGTGCCCATAAAGTTTCAGTTTTCATTTTCTGATATCTGCTGCCAGGTTGGACACTTTCTTTGTTGCTGTACAGAATTTCAATCTATGTCCGTCTTCAGTTTCTTCTGGACGAAACAGTTTCCTCATGATCTTTTCAGAATGTTCTCTAGATCCCATTTTCTATTGAGTACGACCGTTTTGCATGACTGTAAAACTTCAGGTTGTGCACAGTGTTGCAGTACCTGACCTTTGTGTTTGTGTGGACAGGAAATTTTTGTTATAAATGTCGCATGTTATTCAGTTATTGCCAGCATTAGAAAAAAAGGAAGATAATGCAGAAGTGAAGAAAACGGCACAAGAACGAGAGATATGGAGGTCACAGCCATGATTGGATCTGCCGAATGGCAGAACAACCTATGATGATGATTATGACGACTGTGTAAATATTGTCCGCATGGTCTTCTGAGGCCGAACATTGTTAGTGTATAATAAATTTTAAAAATCACAGCTTACACAGCTACACTTCCGTCGCGCTAATGTCCGTACCGGACATTTTCAGATGAATCCCAGACATAAGACATACTATGTGTAATATTCCTCCAGATGCGATTCCAGTTGTATACCAGAATAGACTGCTGAATCCTGGGAGCTACATATTGGCTATGCTGCAAAAACATATAGATGGTTTTGGAGGTCACGTTGTTGTTCACAAATGTTTGTGGTAGATAGCTCATTTCATATTTCAAATATCGTGCAAGAGGGGCGAATTTATTCACATCATAGAAAGGGGGAGGTTTAGGCATCTGCTGTAAACTGCACCACTGTTGGAGAACGTTTTGAGAATACGGATGACCATCACCAATAAGGAATTTTATGTGTCGATTGAGGAATAAGGCTGTCACATGATTCTGGATATCCTTGAATCCTAATCCACCAGTAGGTCTTGACAAAGTTAAAGTATCACGATTCACCCTTAGGATCGAACTTTGCCAAATGTACCATCCTATAGCAGACATTATCTTAATACCAGATACCCGGGGTAGAGGTAGGATTTGACCATGTATCCCAGTTTACTGATTATGTATGTATTGATGTACTGAATTCTCTGCATTAATGGTAGATTCCTGTATTTTTCTCTCTGTAACAGTCCGCGTATCGCATTCACTATTTTGCCCCAGATATGCTGGATCATTTTGTGAATACTGTTAAAACAACTAAGTCCTATGATTTTTACCTCTTTCTGCACCATTTCCCAGTTTAACAAAGGGTTATCACGTACACGGCTTGCTCCCAATTCTAACAAACACAATTTATTAACATTCAGCTTTGCACCAGATATATTGCAGTAGTCACTGATAGTTTTTTGAAGAACTTCTGTGTGTATTCTGCGGTCCGCAATGATGGTGACATCATCAGCAAAGGCAAGGATGTCCATCATATCTCTGTCGCGTAAACATGGTAAATGACTCAATAGTGGTTCAAGAGATAGCACAAATAATAACATCGATAACGGACATCCTTGTTGTACTCCTGTTTTAATGCTAACTGCCTTAGTGGAAAAAAACATTAAATAGGAATTTCGTAGATCCTCCCTGAAGAACGTGTATTAATAAATCGGTTGTCTAGTCCCATTGCACTGAACCCTTGAACTTACCATTCCATCGTTGGTCGGCCACGGCTGCTACAGTAGAACAATCTAGAACTCTTAAATCATGGGTCGTTGCGGGAATAAATTCGGTCAGGATCTTAACCAAATGATGGGGTTCAGAAGAGAGCCTAACTACTTGAAATGAGGAGCAAAATGTGCTTACTAACTTTTATTAAATCGAAATAGCACGATAACATCTATATATATAAAATAAGAGTTTTGTCTGTACATTGCTCAGAATTTGAAAGTAATGGTATTTCTGTATCGGTCATGTCCATAGTAACAAGAAAATGCACTTTTTGCTTTTCCGTAATTTCTGTCTGTCTGTCTGTCTGTCTGTCTGTATGTATGTACACGCATCACGAGAAAACGGTTGAAGAGAATTTAATGAAAATCGGTATGTGAAGTCGGGGGTTGAGCTTCTACAATCTAGGCTACAAATCATTTTACTCATGCTGAGTGAAATGGTAGTTTAAGGGAAGGCCTAAAATTGAATTCTCAACTATTTATGTTATTAGTGGTCGTATTTTAAAGAAAATGGGTATGCAAAGTTGGGGAATAGCCTAAGTTGCTACAATCTAGACTATCAATAATTGTATTCACGCTGAGAAAAATGGTAGTTTAGGGGAAGACCTAAAATTTAATTCTCAAATATTGTTATTAGTAGTCCTATCTTGATGAAAATCGGCATGTAAAGTCAGGAAATAAGTTGCTATAGTTTAGGCTGTAAATTATTTTATTCATGCTGAGTGAAATGGTAGTTTAGTGGAAGGCCTAAAATGTAATTCTCAATTATTTCTTATTAGAGGTGTAATCGATGAATGCTACATAACTAAGGTTATATAGTATTAAATTTCCTATTATTCACGTCTTATACATTGTTACCGTACTGGCTATGATCACAAAGATATTCATGAATTTGGATTTTTGTTACTAAGTCCATATCAGCACCGAGTAACGAGAAAATGGGTAAACAGTATTTAATGAAAATCGGTGTGTAAATTTGGAGAATAAGAAACTACAGTTTATGGTATAAAATATTTTACATATCACAGAGTGAAAGAAAACTAAATGTGAAGGCCTAAAATATAGAAAGCTCATAACATTGATCAACAATGCCATTACATTGACCATTGTTTGTCGTGATGTGCTTTGTGTCTTCTGTTGCCCCTCATCTCCGGTAGATAGGATTACTGCTGCGTACAGAGTATTTTTTATTTGATTTACGTCGCACCGACATAGATAGGTTTTATGGCGACAATAGGATAGGAAAGGGCTAGGATTACCTTAGGCCTTAATTAACGTACCGTACAGGCCCAGCATTTGACTGGTGTGAAAGTGGGAAACCACAGAATACCATCTTCAGCACTGCCGGCAATGGGGTTCGAATCCACTATCTCTCGCATGCAAGCTCACAGCTGCACACCGGTAACCGCACAGTCAACTCGCCCAGTCGTACAGAGTGTAACAGTCTGCCTGAATATTGATGGGAAGTAGCTGGGGAGTTAGATAACTTTCTTCTTTAGCATGCCATTCCCCTGGTTTATAAATTTTCTGATACTACTGGTACGTAACACACTGGATCATCATAGCATTCGGGCTATTCAATCCCTACTCTGAGGCACTGATTGGAATGAACGGTGTGCATATTTAACGGAATAATGGCAGATGAGTGTTCATGGCAATCTGCAGCCTGGTTATCCCAGCACTGGAACTTTGGACTATTAGATTGGCACCGCAATCTAACCGCAGCACTGTTCGTTAAAAGTGATAAAACGTGCGGCTTTCCATTTGATCGAGTATTTTATATGATAGCATTGCTTTTAATCGCTACATTCATACTTACGTTTTTGTAATGACCTATGTTGATTTCAGTTAGGAAAACCACAAAGTCAGTCTTTCTGAGAATCCCGCAGCGAAGCGCGGGTACATCAGCTAGTTATTAATATAATATACATTCTTGAAAATGAAAAAAATTGAATTATTTATTATCGAATGTTTCAGACACAGTCACATTGCGTAGCGTTGATTTGTTTCTTACAATATCGAAGAGTTGCTTCGGAGACGTTAGTACATTAGTGGACAGCGAAACGGAAAACTGAAAAAGGGAAGACCTGAAAACCGGGCACCTATTATTCCAAACGAGAACTGAGAGTTAATCCACACGATCCGTGGAAAATCTGACTTTCAACAAGTAGAACGCCTGATTTTCTCTCAATTAAGGTTATCCACCAGTCGAATACCCTTTACGGATACGGAACACCCTCCGAATGGACCCTTAATCGAACCAAATTGACTATCAGTTGCTTTGGATAGGTTGCGAAATATTATGGGAAAGCATGGTGTTCACTACGAGTTAACAGCATCATTCACAATTGAAATAAAATTCCACCATGTATTTGTCATTCATGACACCCTTAAGTGATAAGGTAATCCCGATGCTAAAGGTGCATCACCCAAAACAGCTATTCGGAAGGAACCAACAACAACATGATCCGTGAGGATCTTACGTTATGTCGTTCTAAAGGAACAAAACTGCGAAATGCAGGAAACACTTATTCATCATGCATTTAGAAGAAATGCCAAACACTGAAGTTAATTAAAAAGTGGAAAGTCACTTGAAAAGTATTATTATTGAACCGATTTTCAGGTTAGAAATGGTTTTGTTACGTTTAATAAAATTATCAGTCCACATTAAAAATTATTACAACTTTAAGGAATTCTTTCCCTTGAAAAACAATGCTACCATTACAGATCTATCTATTTATTGTCTGTCCCAACACACTACTTACAAAGTGATTAATTAATTAACTTCAGCTATGAGTAAAATGAAAGTACGACAAAGATTGAAAAATAAAATATTGTTACTGGCTGACGAATCGAAACCGCATTCGCAACTCAAGTCTCACACTAATACACTGAGTGTCAATATGCACACTATCAAAACGAAACGGACGTCAGAACGACAAAACAATTAAGTCCGTAAAATAAATTAACACATCGAAGTCATTAAAGCTCAACACGCACGGAGAATTACAGTAAAAATATTTAATCTCCATCAGGTCGATATCCAACATTTGGGCAACCCTCATTCGCCGATAGCGGCCCCGTTATCTTAAGGAATACCAACAGCTGTTGGAGCTACGCACTAGTTGGCCTCATCATAACCGATCTGACCCTCTTCATAATTTATATTTTACTGTAGGTGCTACCTTCGTCCAGGCCACTTCGCAAAAACAAAAGAAACATCTAATCTGAGACTTGAGTATGTACAGCTGACTTCCCAGACCTATCGTCGGGCTCACTTAAAATCTGTACACCCTAACACTAATCTCTATGTACATGATACCTTCCTAATTCTATCGTCGGGCGTGAACTAGGACGTCTCATCATCAGTAACTCCAAGGATAACATGTGACGTCCTAAATCTATCGTCGGGCGTCAAAAATGGGTCGTACTACGCATCCCTTTACATATCAGGCGAACTAGCAATTTCAAACAAACTCTGACATTTCAATACTAAACCTGGTCAGACTAATAACACACAACGGAACAACGTCTCTTACTATTAAACGAATGCAAGTCGAAAAATACAGTAAGTCTCTATATCGTTACAATACGTGAACTCGAAAATAAATATACGTGACGAACAATTCTCCACCTCAAACACAATCTCAGCCTGTGCACTGAAGTTTTAGGGAATCAAATGATAATTCCCAACACACGTCTACCATTTTGTGGATGCCTTCAAAATAATCATCACTACCACATTAGAAACTCTCAAATCGCCTATCGTCAATTCCAAATATTTATATCAATGACATATCTAGTGAAACGAAATTCAATACAACACCAACCGTGTGTCCTAAGTGCTCTTTTATCCTTGAGGTCACATTATCTTAATATTCATACGGGCTTTACGTAACAAATCACTGAACGTTACTACCAAGATTTTTAACCTTTTACTAGAGTCGTTTTCACTTGGGATCTTACTAGAAATCTACGGTGCTTCACACAGTAGTCGTCTCAAATTTCGGATTGGTAGCGGAAAACACTACAGCCTATCTCAATACAGCCTGTTTCCTAAATACTTCCTCGGCAAAATATAGCCTGTCTCAAACTCATTCTCCTCGCCTTATTCCAGCGGTATCACTTAAAATCCAGGCTTCATTTCATCTTCAATATTCCTATCCCTCTCATCTCCACATACATGTAAATTCTTCGCTCTCAATCCCTTCTTCTTATATTTCCAAGACCCTTTTTCATAATTCAATCCTCTGGTGAAAACAACCACTATAAAACACACCTCTTACTTTACTGTTATTACGACTTTCGGACCTCGAGAATCCAAGAACACACCGCGATTTTTCGTATCATTGATATACACGATGTCTCGAAATTTTACTTCCCGTGAATAAATGTAACTCTATCGAATTTCACTGAAATTTTCTCTGAATGCCTGCGATCCTTGTAAAACATACAGGTTAAATGCACCTTTTAACATTAAAAAATTCCTTTATCCCGCGGTAGACATTATTGTTATTATTATTATTATTATTATTATTATTATTATTATTATTATTATTATTATTATTATTAAACATTTCCGAATTCAACTGATATTTGAAATTAAGATATTCGCCACGACTAATTTACACTTATAACTTCCCAAAAATTCCACGCTTTGGACAATATCTCAACGAACATTAACACCAAATTTAAACGTCGCATTTTACCGTTCTTGACGTGAAATTTACACACTAAAATTTTCACATGCTGACCAAAAATTACAACACCTTTCGCCTGATAATTAAAAATATCAACCCGACAATCATCTTGAAAGATTTGTTGGGACAGAACAATGAAATCTAACTACAACATAATACAAATATAGACAGACCTGCACATGGCGTCATTCCCAGTATTCTGGCTACATCGTCGCCAGCTGACCTCGTGCTTTTAGCCGTACATTTTCACAAATAACATTTCCAACATCTCACTCTTACAAACACTGCCTTTTTCACACGATACAAAAATTACCACACAAATCACGCACTTTTCTCTATAATTTACACCACGAACTTCCCTCGTTCTGCAGTCAACTGCGACTGTCTGGCTCGTTCCCAGAGTTGTCTCTCTCTGTTACTCCAATAAACAGGTGTTCAACAGATAAAGAAAGCAGAACTACTCTGAATAGCTTCCCCAACTCTCTTACCACTTTCAAACGTACATGAGATGATATAATAAAATCTGCTGTGTATATTTTAACAAACGCCTACACTTTCATAGTTCGTCGGCAAACGTTCAGAACTTTCCATCACCTTCTCTGGCTAACCGAGTATGTGGACCTCAGCCACGGACATGTATTTAGTTATTTGTAGCTCAATCTGGCGCAATTTTCCACTGACGACGGGCGTAAGCTCCCGCGGCTTCAAGATCCTGATCGACACTGAAAATTATACGGTGGGGGGTTCCTTTTATAATCTCAGGAGGGACGCTACCCACACTATTAAGCTTGATTGCGTAATCTGCCAATTTTGCGTCCAATAGACCGATTTTGATGAGACTTGTCCCAGACTTCCGGACAGGCTTGTAATTATTTTAGATGTTAATCTTATAATTTTACCACACTCACAACAGGGGAAATAAATTATTTCTGCCCGTGCGTTTCGCGCGTTTTCTTCATCCATTGACCTTGGCACGTGGAGCTAGTTCACTGATCTGATGCGGACATGTACTTAGGCTTAACTGCATTTATGTTTTCCCTGGGGGCTCTGTCTTCACGTAGGGTTTACGAATAATTTAACTCATTTATTTCTTTATTTACTGTATTGCCAAAATCCCTCGTTATATAGAATTCCATGAATTTAAAGAATTATCGGGCACTCGAGTTCCGCCGAGGTTTCACGGTATTTCACGAGCTTGCCGTGAGTGAGATCATTCCCACGCGACATCGGGGCTCTTAGGAGCGCAACATGGCTGCCCTCAAAAATAAAAGTAGCTTGTTGATACGAAATAAATATTGAGAAAAAAATATTTTTCTCACCGTAGAATTATGGGTTCAGCACGTAGAACGGTAATTAAATAGGTATGATACATTCTGTCAAACGCGTGATCAAATTCTAAAGATATTAGTTTTTTACACTGCCTTCTTACCCTAAATCACTGATAATGTCTCTTATTGCATATACTGAGTGTATAATGCTTCTGCCGGGAGCTCCATACGATTGTGTGCACCTAAAGCATCGGAAATAAGGAAGGTCATTCGCTGTTTAAGACATCGGGCGAGTAACTTGTAACCGAAATTCAGCGGAGTAATTGGTCTGCAATCTTGTATTGTGCCCTACAGACTCCAATACACGTCAAAGAAATACTGAGAACGTATCGAAAGTACTGTAGTGTAGTAGAAATGCCTACCTTTGTGGGTCGCAAATATCGGCACATAGCTTAAAATGAAGTCCTGTCCTCTTCTGTACCGGGCTGCACAGTCGAAGATATGCGTGGAAATTGTTCTCGTGACTTATAAATGAAATTGAGAGGGACAGGAGAAATGAATTCGGCTGTTGTCTACCCTTGTGCGAGCATTAGAAGGATTCAATTTTCAATAACAATTTATTACAACATAAATATGGATGTAAAATCCCAGAACAAACATTAAATCTTGAAGTAATTATTTACAGTGCAATTTGTACAAATTTAACAGGCATGAAGTGGCAAAATCAATCTTCATTCGGCGCTCACCAGAGATAATTCATTAGTGCTGGGGAGGTGACTCGACTTGGACAGACTCGATTTTTAATTCATTACGAGTTTCCACTTAAACAGAAATACACACGAGATTAGGGAGGGAATAATTTCGCATTTCTTACTCTATCAGTTCCCGTGTGTCGGGAAATATTTACACTGTACTACAGGACTGTATAACCCTTCCAAAATACTTGTAAACTACACACGCAGACGTTACAGCACGCACAGCTGAGATACGAATTCGAGACCCCGTCTCGCATCCGTGCGATACCCCTAAGCGTAATATAAACTCAAACAGAGTAAAACAATACAATGACAACACACAAAAATAAATTCAGCTTCAATAACCTGTAAGAAATGTACAATAATAAAATGCGGAGAATCTAGCAGCATACAGGAATAACAGAGATCGTCTTATCTCAAACATCCCTGCCTTGGGCTAATGACCTTCTACTTGTGGGGTGAGAGGCTCGCCAACCCGAAAAAAATGACGTCACCGACAGCTCCCTCATTCCACCCAAATTCCCAGACAGGGCCATACGTCACAGCAGCGGCCATTGCTACCGCTGTGCAGACCATAATAAATTACAGACCTGTCAGTCCGATTGCTCTCTACTTGCTCCGTTGAAAATTATAATCACTTTCTTACAATGCGTACAGGCAAACAGTGAGGCTCATCTGCCTGGACATTTCTACGTCATAACGTATCACGAAGTATAAATTGGCATTCACATCTAATGCGTGTATACGCACACAATAAGGTTCATCTGCCGAGCCATCTACAGGCCACTAAATATCGCACATTTCTTATTTACCTCGTATCTTATCCGTATCCACGCAAACACAGTGCTAACCAGCCAAGCCATATACAAGCCAATCAAACATTAGTATATCTGGTCTGTGCACCATCTTTCTGGACTCTGTGGTCAGCAGTTCAAGACATGTGCATGTCTAAGAGAATACTTGATGGAATTATTGTGATGACCCTTCTGACTACAACTTTGAAAACATCTGATTATATTAAACTACACCTGTAATTTATGCGCATGCAAAACTTCTATCTAAATATCTCACTTAAACCACAGCGTCTGCCTATTGATGTTACCGGACCGTCCCTCTCCCTTTCCTTTTAATGATCTTACACTGCAAGTCATACCCCAGGAAATAATCCACAAATCTATTTACACAAATAACACAATATCTAACCTAAATCTCTGATCATAAGACAATCCAAATATCCATGTTATAAAATTACATTATCTACACATGCAAGTCGTCAGTGTGAAAAATACATCACTTTGCCTGAAGGGCTTAAACTAAGTATTTACAAACATCTGCGAAGCTATCCTATCCCTAAACCATGCATAAAATGGAGGGTGTCCAACCTTATTTGTTACATGAACTTAGCGGTCTTCCATCTGGGACCATAGGCTCCTAGCACTCCATGGTACTGCTCTAGTAACAGGTCCACAGTCCTCGGTTCATCTCCAGTCTTTCTTCTTATAGACCGTGTTGATCCTTGGCTGCTGGCTCCTGCTCGACCGTGTTGATCCTTGGCTGGGGCTTCTGCTTGATCCTCGATCTTCTTCTCCCGGCGGCACCTGTTGTGTTCTCTCCCCTCGCGCACGACTGGGATGCGCAGTAGGTTATCAGCGCTTACTGATGGTAGTACATGAGCGGTCAACATTAACTGCAAGGAGACACTGAATTAACGTTCATATTCGTTTATATTTATTTCCCATTATTATAGCATTGCACCGTTGCTCCTATCATTTTCCTGACGGAAAGTTCTCAGGTAAATTACCGTGCTCAGCCACACACGCACCTTTGTCCTAGCAAACTATAAAGCAGAGCTTGATGCTAGTTCATTCCTCCTACTAGTGCTATTCATAATCACAGTTCTAGCTTCATCTAGCTTAGCGCCCTGAACATCCGCAAATTAATTTCTGTCCACATGAAAAGCCAAATTAACGAGACTTATAATTTATACAGTTTAGTCTGATTTAGCACAGTTCTTTAGAGGAAGTTAGCAATTGAGCTTACTGGATTTAAGCCTACACAGCACGTGTTCCTCGCTAGACTGAGAATGTCTATGTCTCGAAACATAATTATCTGATTGCTGCTCGTTTCTACAATTCAATCTATAGTAACTGACCGGTATTCTAACCGTCCAGACAAAGAACTATCGAACACTGTTCAAATGATAATGCTTTGTCACAAATTAATCTTCAGAGCGACCGACACACATTACGCACTTCCAAGGTCAGAGTTGAGTATAGAGAGTGTTCTTGGCTTCTGCTGCTCAGTATTTATTAGCTCGACAACCCACGCCAAACCATGTTATTTCCGGTCCAAAACACTTGAGTTCCACTTGACTCCCTTGTGCGGATTTGGCTTTTCTCACGGTCCTTACCGCGAAAACCTACTAATTACAGGAGATAATAATTAGCATAGCCAAGCATATCACTCGGAAAATTATTTCTGATTTTTCTATCATTTTACCTTCTCTAGATTCCTTCTGTGGGCGAAGATATATCTCATGTTTTTTGTCTGGTCAGCCCTGGATTCTCCAGCCTCTCCGTGGATTGGCATAAGAAAATCCCCTAGCATCAAGTGGTTGGCTTCCCTTCTCTCTATCCTTGCCGCACACTGAACCACGCCCGAAAGTGACGCGGTGATTATCCCAAGCGCGCTACAACTCCAGTTCGCGCCCTTTTTCTGTGGTCTCATGTAATTATTATCAATGCATTAAATATTGCCTCAATTGGACCATGAACGGAATGGTTCAGCATAAATTTTGGATCAATCCCTCTTTTAAGCGACTTATATTTGGTCTTGAATATAACACATAATTAAGGCTATCGTAAGGTCTTCCTTAATAACTGGCCAAAATGTCAGGTAGATTTCTCGTCCAAGGCCATCTACTCCAGGGGATTTGTTAGGCAGACTTCGCTGTATGGCTTCATAAATGTCTTCCTCCCTCAATTCTTCGATAAGATAGTCTTGTTGCACATGTGTCTGTCTTTCTCCATCAGAATAAAAAAAGGCACTATCGCTGTCAGTAAGAACATCACTAGTTTGTTCATACAATTTTGTAAAGTAATGCTCAGTTGTGTTCTTAATGACATTTACATCACCGGAAGACTCCCCACTTGACGATGACAGTTTAGAAATATATTTGTGTTTGCCTGGTTTACTCTCGCGAATGAGATGGTACCAGGATGACATTTCATCAGTATAATTTCGATGATCTCTTACTCGTTTTTTAAGTCCTTCATTAATGTTGTAACCAAGGTTGAAGTTTACAAAACACAACTTTTATTGCTTCACTTTATGATATTTACACAAATAACTGAAATTTATTTTGAAGCAAAAAGGAATATTGAATCTTGAGAAAAGTCTGTCTTTATACAATATGTACAGGTTTGCAGTCTTTATATACACTTCTATCTTGAAAAGATAGTCTTTGTGAATGGACACTTTGATAGTCGAGAACTATCTGGCACACTAACATAAATGTTCATGAGAGTCCTTGTTGGTTGAAGTGCCTGAATTCCTAAAAAGCAAGTTCAATTGATTGAAGAAATTCCACCTAGCGAAACTAAGGGAGCTTGCATAAATTAGGGAATGAAAATGGCTTGTAAAAGAATTACGGAACATAGGCAGCGGAAACAGGTAAGGGAGCGGTGACCAGAGGTGAAACCTCGTACTGCCAGAAATTCAGTCCACCTGGTCGAAGCACATTTTCAAGAGGAGTAGCCTCCGTGCTCGACGTAGGGTGTATTCTGGAGCTGGACACCGGGGCAAGTGGGCAAGTGAGCAGACAGGGAGCTCCTATTTATAGTACACTCGATGGTCAGGCACGCGCACTGAGGGCTGCGCGTCGAAGCTAGCAGAATGATACACAGGCGCGCGTGCAGCTGGCTGGCGGAGCGAGAAAGGGAGCGCCGGACATACAACAATTAATTTCTCTGTATAGTCTGAGGAGAAGTGCCCTTGTTTTTTTGATCCGGAGATTTTTGATGGTTTCCTGGGATCTTCCCTATACAGCTGACGTAAACACTTGTAAAAGAATTCGGATTTTTTATTTATCTGTCGTATATATTGAGCACTAAACCGTTTTATGAATTTGATAACATTGGGCTTTGCAGAAAATAACCACCACTCAAGTCTCGCTGTATAACGTGAAGTATGTTTCTTCCATAGTTGTCACTGCACGGAAAACTGTTCCTTCAGTTTTTCACTGTTGAGAATATTCGTATTGAGTTTCCATAACCCCTTCCCCGAGCTACTCCTAGCTCTGATTGCTTCATTTTCCGTATACAGTATATGCTTCATGGTCCGTATATTCAACGGGGCACACATCAGCATTCCCAACATACACTTGCAGACTTTGACTGACATATATTCGGTCTAATCTCGATGCTCCTGTAGCGCAAAAATATGTATAGCCGGGGTCAGATGATGCTTGTAATTCCCAGGTGTCTATCAGTTTGAGCCCTTTCACTAGGGTTGCTAATGATATACAGTTCTGAAAACTCGCGTTCTGATCTCTGGCGTTGATAACTGCATTAAAATCCCCGCCAATAAACATTCGATGTCTACGATTTTTAATTAGACGTATGATATCAGTGGTATAGAAGTCATTTCGTTCCGCTCTCGCCTGGGAATATGAATTTACATTTACAATATGAATTTCTTTTATATTGAATATTATACCACGGGAACTTGCAAGAAATACGGGATCTGTATGGGGAATTATATCTTTTATATACAGTATATAGCTGTACTTCTTCTGGTCTCGTTGATATTTACTGTTCTTTCATACCGAAATATATTAATGAAATCTTCTGTAGCAACCTCCTGTAACAATGTTATATCAACACCTTGGTCACGAATTAATTTCTTAAGAACTGCTGCTTGCTGCCTATCTGTATACAGTTAATGTTTAAGGTCATTATAGTGTACGTCAATAGCATGAGGAATGTAACATTCATCTTGGTACTAAACTGTCGTGCCCTTTGACTTGATAGACATTGCCATACTACCGTCTCTCACCTATCCTCCCTCCTTGTCTTCGAGGATCCTTTGGGCTGATATAAGGTTAGGCTGACTTATGGACGCCATCTTTGGTGGACTGGGTAGTTTTTAGCTTTTTAACGTTTTTCTATGGCGGAACAATCTGACTGGAGGGCATTTCACTAGTTTCGTTAAGCAGTGTATGAGGTGAGGGTTCAAGGTTATCTGACCACAGCTGTTTAGGAGTCTGACTATGAACTGTCAAAATTTCGGTGGTATTACTATCAGCAGTATCTAGTTCCATAACTTCCTTCGGAGGACTTCTAGTGATGGGGCTACTAGAACTATTTAAATTGTCTGCCAACAAACTGGTTACGTCAAAGTCTGTATGTGCGAGTTCAGAACTAATAATTCCGTTTCCTGTCGTAAGTTCAGTCACATTTGTTTTAGGGTGGGATAAATGTTCTTCAACTTGAATGTGATCAGTAGATTGCTCCAATCCTACAGTTTCGAAATGAGCTGCATGTGGATCTGATCCTGGTCCGTTCGCATCGACTGAGTTGCCTTGGTCATGTGTTACAAGGCTATTCGGTAGGGGTGTATCTCCGCTTGCGTTGTGATAACCTAAACTTCGTTTAGTGTATGTTGTTTATGACCGGAGCTGGTCTGTTCATGTTGTGACTCAAGACCTACAACCTGTTGTGATTCCAGCTTGTCGCTCCTGCCTGTGTTTACAACTGTGTCGCTTGCGAGAGATGGAGCAGTAGAGTTCCCTAGCATTAGCGTATGGTAACGTACAGAAAACAATACAAAGATTAAATATACATGAAGAGTAAGCACAAACTATTAAAAACAAAATTACAAGATATACATATTATAACATTGAAAACATTAGATCTAAATTCTCAAGCCATTGTATGGGCTCAGCAGAAGCCACCACAAAGTCCTAGCTGGATCTAGCAAATGCCCTTCCATTGCATTGAGTGACAATAGGGTCGATAGTCTGCTTAACTGCACCACAGTCACAGGCTGGAGAAGATCTCATACCCCATTTAAACATCATTGATCCACATCTCTCGTGGTTAGTACGGACTCTGTTGAGGGCTACCCATGTCTTACGGGGCAAAGGCAATGGTATGTTGATAAACGGGGCTAAAAGTCAGGTTGTGAGTTTCACAAATAGGAAAAGTCCTCTCAGTTTTAATTACTGCGTTGATGGGGTGAAAGTTCCTTTTGGGGATCATTGTAAGTATCTAGGTGTTAATATAAGGAAAGATCTTCACTGGGGTAATCACATAAATGGGATTGTAAATAAAGGGTACCGATTTCTGCACATGGTTATGAGGGTGTTTAGGGGTTGTAGTAAGGATGTAAAGGAGAGTGCATATAAGTCTCTGGTAAGACCCCAACTAGAATATGGTTCCAGTGTATGGGACCCTCACCAGGATTACCTGATTCAAGAAGTGTAAAAAATCCAAAGAAAAGCAGCTCGATTTGTTCTGGGTGATTTCCGACAAAAGAGTAGCGTTACAAAAATGTTGCAATGTTTGGGTTGGGAAGAATTGAGAGAAAGAAGAAGAGCTGCTCGACTAAGTGGTATGTTCCGAGCTGTCAGCGGAGAGAAGGCGTGGAATGACATTAGTAGACGAATAGGTTTGAATGGCGTTTATAAAAGTAGGAAAGATCACAATATGAAGATAAAGTTGGAATTCAAGAGGACAAACTGGGGCAAATATTCATTTATAGGAAGGGGAGTTAGGGATTGGAATAACTTACCAAGGGATATGTTCAATAAATTTCCAATTTCTTTGAAATCATTTCGGAAGAGGCTAGGAAAGCAACAGATAGGGAATCTGCCACCTGGGTGACTGCCCTAAATGCAGATCAGTATTGATTGATTGATTGATTGATTGATTGATTGATTGATTGATTGATTGATTGATTGATTCTTATAATATTGAACAATATCTGCCATTGAGTCGGAGCTGCGCTATTCCACTCTTGTTGCCGATCACTTTTTGGATTCAAATCCCTACTAACAAGTTCCTGTGCTGTTTGAATAGGAGGAGATCTTGATTTGAGGTGGCTGAATCTGACGTTAACATCTTCATGGATGGGGAGATCAAGATTGGTTAATATCTTGTTGCATTCTCTGACCAAGTTATTCAATCTAATTCTAGGAGGTTCTATGTGGCTGAGCACTGGCAACCAGAAAAGAGGAGTAGATTTTACTGTGCCACTTATGACACGCATTGTTTCATTCTTGACCGTGTCCACCTGAACTGAAGAACAGTACTCAGCTGGGGAAAGCACCAACGCCATAGCTGAAGTACGTAAAGTAGATGCAGAAACTCCCTATGTGGAGCCAGTTAGTTTGTGGATGATGTTGTTGCGTGACCTTAATTTGGCTGCTAGGTTGGTTAGATGTTTCCTGTATGATAGCGTTCGGTCAAGAGCAACTCCAAGATATTTGCGGTTGGCATTGTGAGGGAGAAGACTTCCATTAAGTGACACTTTCAAGGCGATATTCGCTTGCTGGTTATTTAGATGGAAGAAGCAGGTTTCTGTTTTACTAGGGCTTGGTTTCAAGCACCACGTTTTGAAGTATGAGCACAGAACATCCAGGTCTGCATTTCAAGTTCTCTCTATCACATTAGCATCCACATGCTGACTAATTATTGCCAGAGTTCCCTGCAACTCCTTGACTCATCAGCCTAGGTCCTGTTTCACCGATCGAAGTTGTTCCTCGCCTTGCCGGGCAGGGCAGTCTTGTCGGAGATGCTCACTACCACTACAATAATAGCATGTTTTTGGTGGTCCTTCATAAAGTACCCGAGCTCTATAGCCGTCAACTGTCACTATTATCGGGAGAGCACTTTGTAATTCGATACCCATAGCTCTAATTCTACTAAATACATTAAATGTGTATGTAGAAGACCATTTTTAATTACGAATTTCCCTAACTTTCTCATCTTTACTGAAATAAGTTGCCACGCGTTCATTGGTCATTTCGACAGGAAGATTCATTATACGTACTAGTTTCGTGTCCACATCAGCACATGTGATAATTACTTCCGAAAATGAACCACTGAATTTCTTTACCTGGAATTTTTCTGCTGTTGAAGTCAGAATACGCTCCATCAGAAGCTTGCTGGTTAATTCTATGTACACTGCTGTTTCCAAATTGTCCAATTGTATTACTTCTAATTGATCAACATTTAATTTTAAAACTGTTTCGATCCACTCATGAATCTTTTTTTTTTTTTTTTTTTTTTTTTTGCTAGGGGCTTTACGTCGCACCGACACAGATAGGTCTTATGGCGACAATGGGATAGGAAAGGCCTAGGAGTTGGAAGGAAGCGGCCGTGGCCTTAATTAAGGTACAGCCCCAGCATTTGCCTGGTGTGAAAATGGGAAACCACGGAAAACCATCTTCAGGGCTGCCGATAGTGGGATTCGAACCTACTATCTCCCGGATGCAAGCTCACAGCCGCGCGCCTCTACGCGCACGGCCAACTCGCCCGGTACTCATGAATCTCTGCCGGTCCGGGTTTGTTAAGTTTATCAGAAAATGCACATTTTGTATTTTTCCTAATGCTGAAGCTTGTCAGTTTCTTTCACTTCGTACTAATACCAGTCGAAACACTCTACCTTCCAGCACACAACAGAACAGCGCGTTCGATGTTTACGCTTGCACGTCTCACAGCGAACTACTATTTTATTTTAGGATGACTAAAAGTTGACTCTGGGAGATTACCTCTTTTAGTCCCCTCTTCAAACAGGCAGGGCATGTCGTGGATGTGTTCCATGCCACCGTCCACTGAGAATGTAACTAGCAACGCTTTGCGCCCGGTCAATACTCTAACTGCAAGACCAGCCGACTGATTGGTTTAAGGTTTCAGGATCGAATCCCAGCTTATTCGATTACCACGACAAAGTGCCAGTGAATTTACTGACATTTTAAAGGACTCCCTTCCGGAGAATATTGCAGTAATCAAATGTCCTTTATAATTCATAGCAATTGTTTATACACACATACACAGTCCGACAAAAAATGGAGAGCCCAGAAGAAATGGTCGAATGTCAATGTAACTTTGTACACGTGCACACAATTGGCGTGTCGGTAAATGATTAGAGTTGGAATTCTCTGTGACATGTAAAACGGTCACCAAAGTGTATTAGTGTTGTTACCAGACCTGGTAGGGTATATAAGGGGCGTGAACAGCATCAGATGTTGAGTGATCATTGTGAAGGACATGAAGATGCGATGTACTTGTGTGAAACAGCGTTATCAGCGCTTGGGACAATGCTCGTCCACACACGGCCTGTGTGGCCAGCAAGATCCCCAGATCTGACCCCGACAGAACACGTGTGGGACCAGCTCGGACTGCCAGTATCGAGGAAATCGATTACCAGTTATAACAGTTGTGGGCCAGCCTCAGGAGAGATACAACGGATTTATTACACCCTTCTCAACCGAATTAGTGCATGCATGCAGGCCAGAGGGGGTGCAACGTCTTACTAATAAGTCAGCTCGTACTGACAAATGAACTGATTACTTGTAAGATCCCTTAAGTCGCTCAGTTCGTCATTGTCATGTTATGAGAGGAAATGAATGCTGAAACACAGGTGCATGATTCCATGCAAAAAGTCCTGTAATTCTGATGCGAGGACACTGGAAACTTTTGATATGGTTTTGAAACTCTGCAAATAATTAATTTGCGGGGTTTCTCAATGTAACTACTGTTGACTACAAATCCTGGTGGCCTCCGCTGTTCACGAGGTCTATCCTGCCCATTGAATCGCATGGGAACGGAGTGTCACGAGATAATAAATTACGATAATATTCCAAGTATCACAGTATAACAATTTTATGTGTTCTAGGGACAATTTTTTGTATAATACTAGCCAATACATTGGTGGTCTTGTAACCTACAACCTCAGGCTTCTTAACAGTACTCCCAGCGCCAATGTGATGCCATAAAGAAGAGGGCTCAAGCGTAATCTTCCAGTTAATATAAGGAAAATGGAGGATTTGAAAAAATGGAAGGATACATATCGAATGAAGGGGAAATTCAAATATTCTGGATAACCGTGTATGACTAGGATATCACCTACAAAGAAATTGGTTAAAAAGAATTTCAAAATCATTTATAGGGAGTGTACTTTTATAAATCGCAAGTTTCTTAACTTTTTACCATATTTTAACTAACTGACATGTGAATCATTTTCCAGATGAATATTGTAATTCCGCATATTATTGTGACGAACATGTGCCATCTTATGATATAAAAATCTTCATTAGCTTTGAAATACCGTAAGTTAAGGACTTAAAAAGTAGACTAGCAACAACTGTGATATGTACACAAACAAACTGCATACCTCCATGGCATGCCCAAACCAGATTTAAATTTCAGAAGTTATTCAGATTTTCTTATTTTCCCACAACTTTACACTTCTTGACTTAAGTGGGTTTTAAAAATAACCGATTCAAATTCTGTGTAAAGTTGACTCGATTTTTAATCACTAAAAGAATGAAATGGCGTATGACTTTTAGTGCCGGGAGTGTCCGAGGACGAGTTGTACGACTAATTGGCTGAATGGTCAGCGTTCAGGCCTTCGGTTCAGAGGGTCGCGGGTTCGGTTCCCGGCCGGGTCGGGGTTTTTAATCACCTCTGATTAATTCTTCTGGTCCGGGGACTGGTTGTTTGTGTTTGTCCCAACAATTTTCTTTTCATATTCATACAACACACTACACTACCAACCACCAGAGAAATACGCAATAGTGATTATATCCCTCCATACAGTTTGGCGTCTGGAAGGGCATCCGGCCGTAAAACAGGGCCAAATCCACATGTGCGACACAGTTCGCACCCTTGACCCCACAGATGTGGGAACAGCGGTAGAAAAAGAAGTGTCCGATTTGACGCACGTAGGTGATCTGCGCGTCGTGATGAGTATGAAATGACGATGAAGACGACACACACACCCAGCCCCCGTGCCAGAATAATTAACCAATTATGGTTAAAATTCTCGCACCTGCCGGGAATCGAACCCGGGACCCCTCTGACCAAAGGCCAGCCAACTGCTTGGCATTCGCTGACGACTTTGCTATACTATCAGAAAGTCCAGAGGTCGCAGTCATCCAGATTAACCTCTTGGAAAGAACCATTTAGTCATGGAGCCGGACTTTGCAATCACTGAAATAACATTATCAATACGTAGCGTTTCATTTCCTTTCCTCCTCCCCTTCTGGGTGGTTCAATTTTCTTTTGTCAGGCGGTGTACATGCATACGTACATACATCTTGATTATGGATTGTTATGTCTTTGAAGGTATGTGATAGACGTATAGCATTGTCCCCGCTTCCCTCTGTTTGTACCAGCAATCCTTCTCGCTTCTGGGACGCGAAGAAACATTCCCTTATTATGTATTAGAAATAATAGTAGTAATAATAATAATAATAATAATAATAATAATAATAATAATAATAATAATAATAATAATAATAATAATAATAATAATAATAATAATAATAATGAACATCCAAGGTAAAATTCCTCGGGCATCTCTCGCAATCATTTGAAATGAAGACAGGTGTGAGGTAAGACGATTGACTATCCCCCTTCCTATTCAACTGTGTCCTAGAAAAGATAGTGAGAATATGGAACTCAGAACTCGAACATCACGGGATAATCCCGATCTGTCTAGGGAGAAAATCAGGAGGGATTAAAGTCAACTGCTTGGCATTCGCTGACGACTTTGCTATCAGAAAGTCCAGAGGTCGCAGTCATCCAGATTAACCTCTTGGAAAGAACCACCAGCCAAACAGGACTGAGGATCTCAGCAGAAAAGACCAAATTCATGACGAACATCAAAGATGGACCGAAATTACTGGAAACAGAGGTAGGACGGATAGAAAAGTACCTTGGTGAGACCATACAGGATAATGGACTAGAAAAAGCTGCAGTGGAAGGTCCTTTCTCAGAAATGGAGAGAGTATACGGCTTGTCAAAAAAAAAAAATCTATAATAAGAAGTGCTTATCCTGGAATTCCAAATTAAAACATTACATCACCGTGGTCAAAACAGAATGCCTGTAGGCAGTGAATTCCTGTCCATGAACTACAAGCTGGAGAAGCTAGAGGTCCTGGAAAGAAGAATCCTAGGAAAAATTATGGAAGCTGTCCAAATTGAAAACGGATGGAAACTTAAGAGCAACAAGGAAGTTTGCCTGAAGGTGGAAAGAATCTCAGAGACTGTGAAAAAAAGGAGACTGGTGTTTCTCGGACATCTGTACAGAATGAACGAAAGCAGACTTACCAAACAGATATTTGATTACATCTGGAGAAAAAAAAAAAAAAAGACCACTACAGCATGGATTAAGGAAACGAAGAAGGATATGGAAAGGTTAAGCATCTGGAAAACCAGCTGTTAGAAAGGAATACGTTTAGTAACACAGTGAAGAATTTGGAAGGGGTTCAAGCCGCAGGAAGAACTAAGAAGACCGGAGGAGCCTGGACAGATGAACAGCGGAAGCAGGCCAACGAACGCATGAAAGAGTATTTGACACTGAGAAAACTCCGCACGAAGAGAAAAAAAATGTTGTAGCGTGATCCTTAGTGGTTCATTCGCATGTAAAATAATAATAATAATAATAATAATAATAATAATAATAATAATAATAATAATAATAACAAATTGCGTGTGGCCTCTGGAGTGGGCTGGTGCAGGTTTTTCGAGCTGACGCCGTATGGGCGACCTGCTCATCTGTGTGGATGGGGCCCTACTTATGATGGATTCTTAATGTTTAAGACAACACATTCCCCGACCCTGCCGGGAATCTAACACGGTACACCTTGGACCGAAGGCCAGTACACTAACCATTATCCATGGAGCTGGATATGAAATTGGATCAAAAGCACGTGAGAAGATATAGAGAGAATATCAAATTTACGGTGGTAACATGCATTGGTATGAGACTATTGCATTGCATAGGACCAAAACCTCGAGTTACTAGTGAAGTGATCACGCTGTAGCTGTTAATAGTACAACCCTGATTATACCAAAATAAAAATATCGAAGTTCTAAAGGGAGAATCAAGAACGTGACTAAAATATGAGATCGATAATTAATTATGCTCCAGTCTAATTTCGTTACAAGTAAGGTACAAGCGAACATACCTTCTTACTTCATCTTCAGAATTAGATGAGGAGAAGAGCTGACATATTTGATTGATGATATGGCGAATTATTAAATAATGTTAGGAATAATTGGCACGGGCTGCTGGTTAAGCGCTTGGAATTTAATGTTGGTATTAAACCAGAAATAGCAGCGGCGGCAACAACACTGAGAGGTCAAACCGTTCGCCTCTCCTCGCCGAGAACATCATCAGAATACAACGAACCTCCAAATTTAATTGCACAAGACATTCTTGAAACATAATAATAATAATGTAATTTGCTCAACATCACATAAACCCTTTGAATCAATCAATCAATCAATCAATCAATCAATCAATCAATCAATCAATCAATCAATCAATCAATCAATCAATCAATCAATCAATCAATCAATCAATCAATCAATCAATCAATCAATCAATCAATCAATCAATCAATCAATCAATCAATCAATCAATACTGATCTGCACTTAGAGCAGTCGCCCAGGTGGCATATTCCCTATCTGTTGTTTTCCTAGCCTTTTCCTAAATGATTTCAAAGAAATTGGAAATTTATTGAACGTCTCCCTTGGTAAGTTATTCCAATCTCTAACTCCCCATCCTATAAATGAATATTTGCCCCAGTTTGTCCTCTTGAATTCCAACTTTATCTTCATATTGTGATCTTTCCTACTTTTATAAACGCCACTCAAACTTATTCGTGTACTAATGTCATTCCACGCCATCTCACCGCTGACAGCTCGGAACATATCACTTAGTCGAGCAGCTCTTCTTCTTTCTCTCCATTCTACCCAACCCAAACATTGGAACATTTTTGCAACGCTACTCTTTTGTCGGAAATCACCCAGAACAAATCGAGCTGCTTTTCTTTGGATTTTTTCCACTTCTTGAATCAGGTAATCCTGGCGAGGGTCCCATACACTGGAACCATACTCTAGTTGGGGTCTTACCAGAGACTTATATGCCCTCTCCTTTACATCCTTACTACAACCCCTAAACACCCTCATAACCATGTGCAGAGATCTGTACCCTTTATTTACAATCCCATTTATGTGATTACCCCAATGAAGGTCTTTCCTTATATTAACACTTAGATACTTACAATGATCCCCAAAAGGAACTTTCACCCCATCAACGCAGTAATTAAAACTGAGAGGACTTTTCCTATTTGTGAAACTCGCAACCTGACTTACCCCCGTTTATCAACATACCATTGCCTGCTGTCCATCTCACAACATTTTCGAGGTCACGTTGCAGTTGCTCACAATCTTGTAACTTATTTATCACTCTATAGAGAATAACATCATCCGCAAAAAGCCTTACCTCCGATTCCAATCCTTTACTCATATCATTTATATATATATAAGAAAACATAAAGGTCCGATAATACTGCCTTGAGGAATTCCCCTCTTAATTATTACAGGGTCAGATAAAGCTTCACCTACTCTCATTCTCTGAGATCTATTTTCTAGAAATATAGCAACCCATTCAGTCACTCTTTTGTCTAGTCCAATTGCACTCATTTTTGCCAGTAGTCTCCCATGATCCACCCTATCAAATGCTTTAGACAGGTCAATCGCGATACAGTCCATTTGACCTCCAGAATCCAAGATATCTGCTATATCTTGCTGGAATCCTACAAGTTGAGCTTCAGTGGAATAACCTTTCCTAAAACCGAATTGCTTTCTATCGAACCAGTTATTAATTTCACAAACATGTCTAATATAATCAAAAAGAATACCTTCTCAAAGCTTACATACAATGCATGTCAAACTTACTGGCCTGTAATTTTCAGCTTTATGTCTCTCACCCTTTCCTTTATACACAGGGGCTACTATAGCAACTCTCCATTCATCTGGTATAGCTCCTTCGACCAAACAATAATCAAATAAGTACTTCAGATATGGTACTATATCCCAGCCCATTGTCTTTAGTATATCCCCAGAAATCTGATCAATTCCAGCCGCTTTTCTAGTTTTCAACTTTTGTATCTTATTGTAAATATCATTGTTATCATATGCAAATTTTGTTACTTCTTTGGCCTTAGTCTCCTCCTCTATCTCGACATTATCCTTGTAACCAACAATCTTTACATACTGCTAACTGAATACTTCTGCCTTTTGAAGATCTTCACATACACACTCCCCTTGTTCATTAATTATTCCTGGAATGTCTTTCTTGGAACCTGTTTCTGCCTTAAAATACCTATACATACCCTTCCATTTTTCACTAAAATGTGTATTACTGCCAATTATGCTTGCCATAATATTATCCTTAGCTGCTTTCTTTGCTATCGGTCAGACCTTAATTTGTACAATCTTAAAAAAATATAATCTTACAGCAGGCAACGAAAAATGTTTTCAAATCTGAGCCTGAACTCAAACCTAGGACCCAGATAATTTTTCTACTACTTGCATCTTTAACATCCTAGCGTCTAGCCTTCTGAAAGAAAACACATTCTAGCAATAGCATTAGGAATTGTGATTTTAATTTTTATACATTACGACAGATTACCACGAAATGTAAAGTCAGCAGGACACTGAACTAAATAAGAGTTGCCACTGTGAATACAAATTTATGAACTTACCCAACTGTTGAATACTTATATTTTGATACTGTTCTAAGAAACTTGTATACTATAAAATATAAATAGCAAAGTGAATATTGTTGTCAACAAGTCAGGTTGTGAGATCCACATATAGGAAAAGTCCCCTCAGTTTTAATTTCTGCATTAATGGGGTGCAAGTTCCTTATGGGGATCACTATAAGTACCTAGCTGTTAATATAATCAAAGCTCTTCATTGGGATAATCGCACAAATGGGATTGTAAATAAAGGATACAGATTTCTGCGCATGGTTATGAGGGTGTTTAAGGGTTGTAGTAAGGATGTAAGCCTACCACGTGGTGTAGGGGTAGCGTGCCTGCCTCTTAGCCGGAGGCCCCGGGTTCGATTCCCGTCCAGGTCTGGGATTTTTACCTGGATCTGAGGGCTGGTTCGAGGTCCATTCAGCCTACGTGATTAGAATTGAGGAGCTATCTGACGGTGAGATAGCAGCCCCGGTCTAGAAAGCCAAGAATAACGGCCGAAAGGATCCGTCGTGCTGACAACACGACACCTCGTAATCTGCAGGCCTTCGTCTAAGCAGCGGTCGCTTGGTAGGCCAAGGTCCTTCCAGGGCTGTTGTGCCGGGGAGGGGGAAGGGGTGTTAGTAAGGATGTAAAGGAGATAGCATATAAGTCTATGGTAAGGATTACTGGAAAAGAACTGGAAAAATCCAAAGAAAAACAGCTCGATTTTTTCTGGGTGATTTCCGACAAAAGAGTAGCGTTACAAAAATATTGCAAAGTTTGGGTTAGGAAGACTTGGGACGAGCTGATCGACTAAGTGGTATGTTCTGAGCTGTTAGTGGAGAGATGGCGTTGAATGGCATTAGTAGACGAATACTTTGGAGTGGCGTCTTTAAAAGTAGGAAGGATCGCAGTATGAAGATAAAGTCTGAATTCAAGGGGAAAAATTAGGAGAAATATTCGTTGATAGGGAGAGGAGTCAGGAATTCGAATAACTTAGCAAGGGAGATGTTCGCCACCTGGGCGAATGCCGTAAATGCAGATGAGTGGTGAATGATTGAATTTGATTGATTAAGGAATTGATGTAAATTGAATGCAGATACTTTTGTAACACACTGTGATATACAGGATCCACGTTTAATGTACATAAAGTCACGTACAACGATGTACAGATATATCAACTCCATCTCCGACAGGTTTGCAGTGCCCTTGGACTTGAACGAAAAATGCACACCCACGACCGTCAGAATGAGTAATGAGACATTCTTCGACAGGCGCGCGGGAAGTGCTTTACGACGAGACATAAAGTATAAACAGCTGATGACGTAAGGGCACCATGTACCGTCTTGTGTCTTGATGGGGCAGTAATATTCTCATGTAATATTTTACGTCCAACTTCTGGGAACTCTTAATGTTGATCAATAGAGGGATTATCCGGTACTTAGAGGTATATAACATAGCGGAACTTTCCTACAAGGCACACCGATGGGGAACGTAAGAAAGTGCACCAGTGTTGCCAGCACGGTGGGTTTCCCACTAAATGTAGGATTTTTTGCTGTTCGTCTTTGGGCGAATTTTAACACATGGTGGGCAGTGGAAAATACAGTAGACCCTCATCAATCCCGACCCCGTTAGCCCAGACTGGTCTTGGTTGTGATACAAGACTAGCATTTGCCTTGTGTGAAAATGCGAGACCACGTAAAATTATCTTCAGGGCTGCCCACAGTGGGGTTCGAATCCACTATCTCCCGAAGCTACGTGGCCCAAACAGCGCAGCCTCTCACTCGGTAGTTCGTTACTATCTTTCGTGGTTGTTCAGGGGAAATGATGGTGCCTCTGTTTGTTTGTTTGTATTACGAGGTGAATGCATACGTTTTTGCCGGTTTTTGTGGTGAAGAAATGATGGTGCCTCTGTTTGTTTGTATTACCAGGTGAATGCATACGTTTTTGCCGGTTTTTGTGGTGAAGAAATGATGGTGCCTCTGTTTGTTTGTATTACCAGGTGAATGCATACGTTTTTGCCGGTTTTTGTGGTGAAGAAATGATGGTGCCTCTGTTTGTTTGTTTGTTTGTATTACCAGGTGAATGCATACGTTTTTGCCGGTTTTTGTGGTAAAGAAATGATGGTGCCTCTGTTTGTTTGTTTGTTTGTATTACCAGGTGAATGCATACGTTTTTGCCGGTTTTTGTGGTGAAGAAATGATGGTGCCTCTGTTTGTTTGTTTGTATTACCAGGTGAATGCATACGTTTTTGCCGGTTTTTGTGGTAAAGAAATGATGGTGCCTCTGTTTGTTTGTATTACCAGGTGAATGCATACGTTTTTGCCGGTTTTTGTGGTAAAGAAATGATGGTGCCTCTGTTTGTTTGTTTGTTTGTTTCTTTGTTTGTATTACCAGGTGAATGCATACGTTTTTGCCGGTTTTTGTTGTAAAGAAAGCTAGTAATTATCAAGGGAAATTCATTTTTTAAATTAAAAATATTGGCCATCGGCTTCTACACACTTCACCTAACTTTCAGGTATGTTATGATTACCATGCCAATAAAAACTGCATGTCTTTTTCAGCAAACCGTTCGTCGAGCCATATTCCAACTTCCTCAAAATTGCTGAAGGGCTGCTCTGCGAGCGCGTGCCCCATTGATGGGAAGTCGCATGGCGCCAGGTCGGGTCAGTACGGCGGGTGCGGAAGGATCTCCCATCCAAGCGATTTAAAGGTGCCTTTCACTTGTTCCGCTGTGTGAGACGGTGCGTTGTCGTGTGACAAAATCACTTTGCAATGATTTCTGGCCCATTCCGGTCGTCTTTCGAACAACGCGTGATTTAAATGAATCATTTGTTGACGATAGCGTTGTACATTAACGGTTTCGCCGGGCTTCAAGAGTTCATAATACACGAGAGCGTGCGCTGTCTTTCACATTGATCATAGAGCTGGTAGTGTTCAGTTTCCATTTCTTGACATTAGTTGCCGGAGAGGACAGGTTTCTTTGCAAAATTTCTTCCGTTTCACTGATGTCTGTCTACGTTGAATGGTTAGTGTTATGTCATAAGCGTAACAGAATATTCTACACGTAGTCTCTGGTAGATCAGAGTTGAGCGAACTCAACGACAGGAGAGATAGGAATTATTCTTTAGGTGAAGCATTGAGCATCCTCTCTGTGACCATAGTGTTCTTCATACATACCAACTTTTGCCACTCAGCATTATTATTAGGAGAAGATAGGAAATTATTCCTTCTCTCCACACAACCAAATGCTGAAGTGTGATTAACAAATGCAACTGATGTCTTGAGGTTTTCTGGAATCATACTTCAATGTGAGACTACAGTTTACGATAGGACTTGATCTCAGCAACTGCGGCTGGGTTTGAAGGCAGATTCATCTGGTGGATGTCTTGTAAGTGACATGAACTAATTGTAAATAAATAAATAAATAAATAAATAAATAAATAAATAAATAAATAAATAAATAAATAAATAAATAAATAAATAAATAAATAAATAAATAAATAAATAAATAAATAAATAAATAAATAAATAAATGTCTAGCACTGAACTACAAGCTTGATAAATTAGAAATATTAGAAAGAAGAATTATAAGGAAAATATTAGGTCCTCCAAGAATTGCAGAGTTTTGGAAATTAAGAAGTAAAAATGAAATTTACCAGAACGTAGAAAACATATCAGAAACAATAAGAAAAAGGAGATTGCTATTTCTTGGACACATTTACAGAATGGATGACAATAGACTAACTAAACGAATCTTCAAGTACCTTTGGGAAAAGAAATCAACTACCACCTGGATTCAAGAAGTCAAGAAAGACTTGGAAAGGAACAACATACGAGAAGAAGAATTATTGGAAAGAAAGATTTTTAGGAAGAAAGTCTTACAAATGGAAGGATTCCATGGGAGGAAGGAAAAGAAAACAGGCACAAAGTGGACTGAAGACAGGAAAAAGAAACACAGTGAAACAATGAAAGAATACTGGAAGAAAAGGAAAGAACAACTAAGGAGGAACAATTGAAATTGTAACGTGGTCCTTAGAAGGCCGGAACGCAAGAAGAAGAAGAAGAAGAAGAAGAAGAAGAAGAAGGAGGAGGAGAAGAAGAAAAAGAAGAAATAAATAAATAAATAAATAAATAAATAAATAAATAAATAAATAAATAAATGATCTGTTTTGGGGGTGTAAGACAGGAGGCAGATTTCCTATCAATTGTACACCTAGCTTTTTCTCAAACATCTTCGAAGAACTTGGGAATTTTAAGAACATGTCCCTTGATCACCTACTCCTCGTCCTATAAATGAAAATTTGCCGCATTTTGTCCTCTTGAATTCCAGTTGAAAGATCCACTCCAGCTTTTTCGCCTACTTATGTCATTCCACTCCAACTCTCCACTGACAGCTCGAAACATACCACATAGTCGAGCATCTCGTCTCCTTACTCCCAGGTCTTCCCATCCCAAACTTTGCAACTTTTTAGTAACACTACTCCTTTGTCGGAAATCACTCAGACGAGCTGCTTTCCTTTGAATTTTTTCCAATTCACGTATCAATTAGTGCTGGTGAGGGTCCCATACACGGGAGCCATACTCTAAATACGGTCTTACCAGAGACTTATACGCCTTCTCCTTTACATCCTTACTACAACCCCCTAAATACTCGCATAATCATGTGAAGACATCTGTAACCTTTCTTAACAAACTTGTTAATATGATTACGCTAATGAAGATCATTCCTTATATTAGCACCTAGGTACTTACATCATTTCCCATGAAGAACTGTCACCCTATCAACACAATAATTAAAACTGGAAGGAATATTCCTCTAGGTGAAACTTAAGATCAGTCTTTCGAAATGCTTATAACAGCAATTGAAGCGCGATTGGCGTGAAGAGCCACGCTGGTTGGCAGGTTTATCTGCTTTCATGATGGAGACGTTCTAAAAGAGGTTGTTTTGATCACATGCAGTAGGTGCACATTGTTAAGAAACGAAATAGAACAGTAATTGCTATGCATAAAATCAATGCTAATTATGACTTGATACTGTATTCCTTTAATGGGCGAAAGCCCGCTGGGTACTTGCCTTGGAATGGGTCTGCGGTCAGCACAAAGGAGATCGCCACTATTAGGTTGAGTTTGCTAGAATCCGGTTCGTTTCCTTCTTACAACCGATTTATTTATTTATTTATTTATTTATTTATTTATTTATTTATTTATTTATTTATTTTCATTCATGTCGTATCGGTCAACTTCGGACCAGGTCATTTCAACTGGCTACTTCTGGCTTTGATGTCTGCCCAGTACTTGCACATGCGTTCTTGGTGTCGTTCCTTTTTCTCCTGTGTCCATGCCTTTCCAGTTTTTAATTTTGGCTTGTCTCGGAAACCCTGGAAGGCTTTAAGTCTCTTTATAAGTAGGGGAATGCTCCTGGATGTTATTATGCGTCATTCCCACTTCTTAAATGTCTCTATCCACCTTTCTGCTGAAAGATGGTGATGATGCGGTTGGTCAGTCTTCTTTCGTGCATTCGTATCATAATATGTAATTCTTCTTTTGTGGATGGTATCGGTAATCTTATCTACGTGGGTGTATAGTTCATCGTTATACCGTCTTCTGCACTCCCCATTGTCTTTGACGGGACCTAAGATATTCCTCACCGGGCGAGTTGGTCGTGCGGTTAGGGGCGCGCAGCTGTGAGTTCGTATCCGGCAGATAGTGGGTTCGAATATCACTGTCGGCAGCCTTGAAGATGGTTTTCCGTGATTTCCCATTTTCACACCAGGCAAATTCTGGGGCTGTATCTTAATAATTATTAAGGCCACGGCCGCTTCCTTCCCACTCCTAGTCCTTTCTTATCCCTTCGTCGCCGTAAGACCTATATATTGCGCCGTTCCCGGCTCCCTGAGAGGACGCATAATATCCAGGCTAGCTTAATTATGACCTTTCCAACTAAACAGTTCTATAATTTGGGTGATGAGTTGCAAGTCAGAGAAAGATATACCATACGGAGCCAAATAAGACTTAAATCACCTATAGAAACGACTCTCATAAGTTGCTTATTCTAATTCTTATGCTATCAAGATGTTACCGTTCTCATTTACTTAAATCTAGGTCTCTATACTACGAACACATTGAAAGAAATGTTTAACATTTTACATATTTGTTTATTATACAAATGTTTCAATCCAGAATTCGAATATTGAACTATCCTCCCACAAGAAATCTGGTAAAGGAAACTGTATGATCAACTGTTCACTTGGCCTATTTCTAAGGAACATGTACTTAACCTCAAGGTTCTACCTATTTCTCCATTCAATATATAATTAATCATTTCCTTTTCTCTCCTAATTGCTCCATATCACTCCTTCATTCAGCATTTCCACATTTCTGGGTAGAAAGAAGAACCGAAGAAATTACGGTATCGTGCAAAAATATATACAAGCAATGTTTACGGAGAATCTGCCGGTATCTGGCACATCCGGCGCCCACTATACATTCTAAAGTAAAAGTTGTTTGAGTTCATCATCATCTATAATAGATCTACTGGAATCCACTACATTAAGTTCTCAGGTCTTGCTTGCCCACAAAATCAGGGACAGAATACAGTGTATGGCAAATTATTAAGTTCCGCATAAGCCATTATTAAGTTGAATACTATTATGATCCAGCTCATAATTATCAAATTAAAAATCATAAGTCCAAAAGAAAATGTTAAATTCTCCCTCTTAGGCCCTTAAAGAAATAATCAAATTGGAATAAAGCGTACAATTAATGGATTGAAACGAAGTCAAACATGTTCGAATACTTAAATTAGTGAATAGTTCCTAACATAGATAATTAAAAATTCGCATAAGTAATTGAAAACTTACTTAGGCAACTAAAGAAAAACTTATCTGGATAGCTAGTAACTTATCTGGTAACTAAAAAAAAAATATTTGGGTGCACCCTAGCAAAGGAAAAGAAAAATATTTACAACATGAGTTCCAATAAGCAAAAATATAGACTGAGGGTGTTTTTTCCATGGTATCCAGGACGCATTTTGAGATTTATAACCATATCTCATGAACTGGAATTTTCCCTACTGCGTATCAGGTTTGAATTAACTATTAGCTCTCCCACGGAGCTCATATTCATTTACTGCCATATAATCATTTCCATCTTTCTCGACATACTAATAAATACCTATGGGTATTAACCTGGGAGAATTGTTCCCTAATGCTTCCATACATAATTAAGTCACAATGTTGGATATGGAATAATGAACATCGAATATTGAATATTGAATGTTGAATATTCATGCTTCTTTATTTACGACGTTTTATTCTGCGTGAAGTCCGACAAGTCCTCTTTTCAAATCAATGTAGTTCTCATAAAAAAAGTTCAATCAGAACCAATAAGATACATCTACCATTTAAAGATCCAAATCCTCTCGTCATTTTAAGCTAAACATAGGTGCGATATTATACTTGTTAGCGACTACTCTACTATTCTCCGGACCACCTTTTGAGCAGACTAAAGCGGAAGTGACGTCATTGTCTCGTCACACTCGCCGTGGTTGCCAAATGAGCCGGCGCGCGATTCAAAGTTGTACTCCACCACTATAATACAGCACGGCTCACGGATTGAACGTCGAATGAACTTAAAATAATTAGTACATTAACGTATGCGTGTTAGAATCCCATACAGTTTTTTAACGGCTTACATCTTTAAACAATTAATTTACTGAATTACATTTTAAATATGAAAACCTACAGTATGTTTTCCAGTCAATGACAGGGCCAGGGATGGAATAAATGAAGCCCCATCTTGCGGCGAGGACAGGAATTGAGACGGCTGCCGAAGCCTGTTTCACTCCTCTGGGGAGGATGAAATTAAATGATACTGGAGAGTGATGCTGGAATGAAAGATGACAGGGAAAACCGGAGTACCCGGAGAAAAACCTGTCCCGCCTCCGTTTTGTCCAGCACAAATCTCACATGGAGTGACCGGGATTTGAACCACGGAACCCAGCGTTGAGAGGCCGACGCGCTGCCACCTGAGCCACGGAGGCTTTCACAATTTTAATGTACTAACTACAATTTCATAGCACAATTTCAATAAATTAGTTATTACAAATATATTTTTATAAAAATATTCTTCTTAATCTGTTTACCCTCCAGGGTTTGCTTTTCCCTCGGACTCAGCGAGCGATCTCACCTCTACCGCATCAAGGGCAGTGTTCTGGAATTTCAGACTTTGGATTGGGGGATACAACAGGGGAGAATGACCAGTACCTCGCCCAGGCGGCCTCTCCTGCTATGCTGAACAGGGGCCTTGTGGAGAGATGGGAAGATTGGATGGGACAGATAAGGAAGAGGGAAGGAAGCGGCCGTGGCCTTAAGTGAGGTACCATCCCGGCATTTGCCTGGAGGAGAAGTGTGAAACCACGGAAAACCTCTTCGAGGATGGCTGAGATGGGAATCGAACCCCCCTCTACTCAGTTGACCTCCGAGGCTGAGTGGACCCCGTTTCAGACCACGTACCATTTTTCAAATTTCGTGGCAGAGCCGGGAATCGAACCCGGACCTCCGGGGGTGGCAGCTAATCATGCTAACCACTACACCACAGAGGCGGACTATAAAAATATTATTACATATTATTATTATTAATATATATATATATAATATTTTATTATTTATTATTCACTATTATTATCTAAATATATGGCCTGATTTCTGATTGAAATGAATTGCTACTCACGAGCGATTTATGAAAAAGGGAGAGAAGTGAGGATTATGTATGGGCCTACTCGTACTGGGATTAACTTGGAACTGACAGATGAAGTTGTGGATCCAGCAAAAACCTGTCCCACCTCCGCTTTGTCCAGTACAATTTCAATAAATTTGTTATTACAAATATATTTTTATAAAAATATTATTACATATTATTATTATTATTATTATTATTATTATTATTATTATTATCATGCAGGAGGTTTCAGCGTCAGCTTATCTTGTGCCGCAGTAATTAATCTGTGTCACTATCGAGTGGCTGTACACCCAAGTCGAAATCAGAACCGGGGTCAGCACACGAGGTAAACTAATCCCGCCGTCAATACTATTCGCTCGGAAATGCTTATAAACAGACAGAATCATACTTCTCTCGCCAGAAGTAAAAATCTTGCGTTTTATTCTTCAACTGATAACAGTCTGGTGAATTTTTGCTCGGATCCATTGCACAATTATATCCAATAGCGAGTAAGAAGAAACCTACAAACGTACACGTGACTACAAGAATTATGAATTAGCACACAATACGCACATACACTGTTTTTTGTAAAAGCGAAGCACATTGATAACATTCTCTCACTGATTTTTTAAACAGACTGTGATTGAAACTGCACTCACGTGTTCAGGACATCCACTGAGTGAGTAAGTACGGCAGCTCCACATAGACTGCGCCATTGCCAAAACTCGCTCTGAGGAGCGCACCCCTCTTGCCCCCTCACCTATCGTGTGACAACACCGAAGGCGCTGCCCCTGTCGCCCGCGCCATCCCCTGGTCTATACACTCTCTTCCGCTTTAGTCTGCTCAAAAGGTGGTCCGGAGAATAGTCTCGTCTGAAATATGCTATCTAGAATAGTGCATGGTGTGAAGACTTGACCGTCGAATATCATTCCTACATTTTCATTCAGTCATCAGTGATAGGATGTCGCCTAAGAAGTTACTACGTTCCTCTCGTCAAAAAATAGACTGAGATTTTGTTGACACTACCAAGTGTGCGTTCTAACCAACATATGTCACTCCGATCTTATTTGTATTTCTTTATGCTTGCTCGTAAGATAAACAGTACATGAAATTGCTACACGTTCACTTCCTAATTAGCAAAACTCTACATGAAAACCATTAAATGCATAACCACGCCACCGTGCTCATCCTCGCGAAGAATCACTAACTATCATTATTCTAAATCATCAATCACATATCAACTTCTCTTACAATATTATAATTATACCTTCAAAACCATAATCTGTCTCCTTACTAAACACTGGTTCACTTCTTACAATCGTGGCCCTTATTATTTCAATTAAGGTTCATGGACACATTTCCAGATACTATGACCTTAATTCAGTCATAACCTCCATTTATCATAAACACATTTGTCTATCTGGCAAGCATATCCTACTGCTGGTTCCTAACTTGACATGCATTGACTATAACCAATATACACACGTATCTATATCGCTCTTTTACATATCATACAACTTACTGTCACCTTGACTAATTCAGAATTTCACACTACATGGATCACATTTCGAACGTAGGCTTTCATCACTGAGTGACTACCTATCTAAGGATTTGTCATGCATATCTGAAGATTACCTATCCACCTTTATTCTGACTTATCACACCACTCTTGTCGCTTAATCACTTCGCACGGAACAAATTAATAAATCATATTACACTTACAGTTGAACATAAACATTATTACACTGATTTAAAAGTAAGACTTATCTGAATTCAGCAGCTCCAGTCGCCGTCATATGTCCAGCTGACAGAACATATTGAAACGTCGCTTCTTATTTCCCTGGGTGGACGGGAAATATTCGCATATTCCTCCTCTGGGCTCAGTCATCTCGGTCGGCAACGTCATCCTGCGGCACCCATTTGGGCAGTCTGGCTTATGATCTCCTTTCTGTAACTCTTCACTTTGGTAATATCGTGAAGTACGTCAGCAGAGACTGCAGTGACGTAAGCTTGTTCCTGTTATTTTCCACTCTTCACGTCTCTTGGAAATCGCTGAATGAAATGATTAGTCTCCCACTCAATTCGCAACGTAGCTTCTAAAAATTCGTTCTTTATCCCACTGAGCTGATTTCTTGTTGTACCTTCCTAAAAATTCTGGTGCAGTTACTTCCGTCTTCGACTCGTATATTTTTGGTAGCAATCCAATCTCGTTTCTAACATTTTTTTTATATAATTGTTAGCAACAATATTCCCGTTCGATCCTTTTCACTGCCTTCTGGATCTTAATTCTTCTTCTCTCCCACTTGATGTGAGTACTTTCGCCTTCACATGCGGTATGATCAGACCTTTCGACGTTAATTATTCCAAGATACCTGGGTTCCATCTTTGTTCTACTTACGGACGGAACTTCTTATAACAGTGAAATGGCACAATATGTCGGTGCGACGTAAAGCAAATAGCAAAAAAAAAAAAAAAAAAAAATTATATATATATATATATATATTACTCAACATCTTCCTTTCTTTGGCCTCCATTTTCTCGATTAGGCATTTTTTTGTTGATTGCAAGACATTCTGAAGCGTGTAAGACCTCTGGTCGGATGACACTGTACTAGTGATTAGTGTTGGCTACTGAATGTATGATTCGAAGCAGTGTATCGATTCATTCAAGTGTCCGAGTGAATCGATTCACAGGAACGGCGAGCTCATGGCACACGATTCAGCTTACTCCCAGCGGACAGTGCTGAGTGGCGCACTCACCGGACGTTGACGGGGAGCCGAGCTTCCGCTGCAGCGAGACAGTGTATCATGGCACATCGAAAGAATCGTGAACGAGCGCGGCTCAGTGAGACACGATACACACAGATCCTTATCGGCTCACTGGACACGCGGAGAGCCGAGCTTCCGCTGAAGCGAGACAGTGAATCATGGCACATCGAAAGAATCGTGAACGAGCGCGGCTCAGTGAGACACATGATACACACGGCTCCTTATCGGCTCACTGGACACGCGGAGAGCCGAGCTTCCGCTGCAGCGAGACACTGAATCATGGCACAGCGAAAGAATCGTGAACGAGCGCGGCTCAGTGAGACACATGATACACAAGGCTCCTTATCGGCTCACTGGACACGCGGAGAGCCGAGCTTCCGCTGCAGCGAGACATACAGTGAGCCATGCTACACTGAAAGAATCGTATGCTATAATGGACTCTCGAGCTCAGCTCATTTGAAAATAATACCCATTTGCATTCATTGTCCTCTTCTTACAGGGAGGTTTAAATAATAGATGGATTTATTTGCAGTGTTAAAAAGGTAGTCACAACATAATTCTGAAGTAGCTAGTAAGTAGGTAGGCTATTAGGTTATACTATTTATTAGTTTAATGAATCTTAGTATTATAACTTAGTTGACATTTGACAATTAAACTCGACTCTAGCCTGCCCTATGACTATGAGTCATGCTCATGACCACTCAAAAGTACCTGTTTTATATTGGGAAGAACGGCTCAGTATTCTCTCAGTTCATATGTCACATCGTTGCACAAGACTTCAATCATATGTGGACAGACGCAATAACAGTATGTTGAATCAAAAAAACAGCGGGCTATTGTACATCTCGGGTAGCCTATACAAAATATGACTATTAAAAACAATCCTCAGCTGATAGAAAAATACTTTTTTTTTAAATGACTGAGCGAGTTGTCGTGCGGTTAATATCGCATGGCTATGCGCTTGCATTCGGGGGATGGTGGGTTCGAATCCCACCGTCGGCAGCCGTTAAGATGGTTTTTCTGTAGTTTCCCCATTTTCACACCAGAAAATGCTGGGACTGTACCTTAATTCAGGTCATGGCTGCAACCTTCCTAATCCTAAACTTTCCCACCCTGCGTCGCCGGAAACCTTCGATGTATTAAGAGTAACTAGCATTTTTTCTAAGAAAGGAGTTCATAGTATGAAGACCAGATGGCAGCTGCGAGCACTGAATGCTGTTGCCTTACCAGCACATACTACACAGATGCAGTAGGAGCGGTGACCAATGAGCCGTGAATCGGATCACTGTATCGATTCAGTAACGTGAACGGAATCAAATGAATCGATTCAGTAAAATGAATCGAATGTCCCATCACTACTAGTGATGGGAAAATCGAATACAAAATAGTCGCTTATTCAGCTATTTCATTCGAATGAATGAGGCAATCGAAAATTAATATTTTTCCGTCCGATTATTTTTTCGATTATTCATTCGAAACTCCATTCGAATCAACGACGCAATCGAATAGTGAATTTTTCCATTCGATTACTTCTTCGACTATTGATTCGGAACTGCATTCAAGGATAACATGATGGCAAGCATAACTGGCAGTCATACAGATTTTAGTGAAAAATGGAAGGGTATGTATAGGTATTTTAAGTCAGAAACAGGTTCCAAGAAGGACATTCCAGGAATAATTAATGAACAAGGGGGGTGTGTATGTGAGGATCTTCAAAAGGCAGAAGTATTCAGTCAGCAGTATATAAAGATTGTTGGTTACAAGGATAATGTCCAGATAGAGGAGGAGACTAAGGCCAAAGAAGTGATAAAATTCACATATGATAACAATGATATTTACAATAAGATACAAAAGTTGAAAACTAGAAAAGCGGCTGGATTTGATCAGATTTCTGGGGATATACTAAAGACAATGGGTTGGGATATAGTACCATATCTGAGTACTTATTTGATTATTGTTTGGTCGAAGGAGCTATACCAGATGAATGGAGAGTTTCTATAGTAGCCCCTGTGTATAAAGGGAAGGGTGATAGACATAAAGCTGAAAATTACAGGCCAGTAAGTTTGACATGCATTGTATGTAAGCTTTGGGAAGGCATTCTTTCTGATTATATTAGACATGTTTGTGAAATTAATAGCTGGTTCGATAGAAGGCAATTCGGTTTTAGGAAAGGTTATTCCACTGAAGCTCAACTTGTAGGATTCCAGCAAGATATAGCAGATATCTTGGATTCTGGAGGTCAAATGGACTGTATCGCGATTGACCTGTCTAAAGCATTTGATAGGGTGGATCATGGGAGACTACTGGCAAAAATGAGTGCAATTGGACTAGACAAAAGAGTGACTGAATGGGTTGCTATATTTCTTACCAAGGGAGATGTTCAATAAATTTCCAGTTTCTTTGAAATCATTTAGGAAAAGGCTAGGAAAGCAACAGATAGGGAATCTGCCACCTGGGCGGCTGCCCTAAATGCAGATCAGTATTGATTGATTGATTGATTGATTGATTGATTGATTGATTGATTGATTGATTGAAATGAATGAGGCAGTTGAATAGTGAATGCTTTCGAAATAATCCAATGAAAAGTGATGTTATTACGACAGTTCTTCACTCATTTAGTTTCAACATTTGGAGATACGTTTGTAAAAAGGCGTATTTCTATTTTTTATAAGAGTTCATATATTCGCTTATTTCAATCCTTTATCCATCCGACACACTTAAACTGAAAAATTGATTCATGGCGCATCCGAACATTCTATGCGATACAACTGAATGATGTTTGAAAATCATTCGATTTATTCGATTATGCAAATAATCGGATGGAGGTTAATCGATTATTAAAAATATTCGATAATCCTAGCACTAAATGCAATAATTATTTATTATTATTATTATTATTATTATTATTATTATTATTATTATTATTATTATTATTATTATTCGAGTAAAACTTTTGAGGGTACGATAAATCATCTTTGATGATTTTTCTTTGCATATAACTTTCTTCGTTTCCAAACTTCCTTCATTTTCTGAGAATGTTGTTCCTTTTCCTCTCGAGTCCATTTTCTTCCAGTTGTTAATTTCTTCCTCTCCTAAAATCCCGCCTTTCTAGTTACTTCTCTGAAACGTGTTCTGTTTTCTATCGTATCTATTTCAATTCCAGCGTTTTTCATATCCTTTTCAATTTCAATGAATCACGTTGGCTTGGATTTGTAACTGTTCAATAGGTTGAAATTTTGTTTAGTTAATCTATTGTTATTCATTCTATAAATGTATCCCAAAAAACTGGAGTGTTCTTTTCCTCATTACAGGTGTCACTTTTCAACTTTTAAATACAGCTCTCTGTTTGATCGTAGCCTAAATTCGGCATTGTTGTTTCTTATAGGTCCCATCATTTTTATCAAAATTCTTCTTTCCACATTTTTTTTTCAACATCCCCAATTCTTGTAAGGTTAGCAGTTTCTGCTGCATATAAAATTTCTGGCCGGGCCACTGTTTGATAATGTCTTAATTTCAAGTTCCAGGATAGAGATTTCTTATCATATACATATTTTGTCATATGAATCTTCCTTTCCATTTTTTTGGTATTATATCCATAGCTACTTTTACTTTTATGTTGTTTGTTATCCATTCTCCCAGGTATTTAAAGCAATCTTCCTGAGATATTATTTATTTATTTATTTATTTATTTATTTATTTATTTATTTATTTATTTATTTATTTATTTATTTATTTATTTATTTATTTATTTATTTATTTTTCGCATGGATTTTAGTGCCGCAAGTGTCCGAGGATATGTTGGATTCGCCTGGTACAGGTCTTTATATTTGACTCCCATTGGCAACCTGCGCGTCTGGATATGGAGTGGTGATGATGATGTAGGAGAGGATGAAACCTGGCCGTTGGCACGCAGCCTACTCCTGCCGAATAACACCAAGGGTTCTGTTCACGCAATCTAGTGATTAGAAATTGTATGCCACCACCTCTCCTACCATGCCGGCCGATATTCTGATAGTGAAATCTTTTTCGACCAACGGGACTCGAACTGGCTAACCACGGTGTCAGACAATACAGACGTCAACGCCTTAACGTACATGGCCACCAGGCGGGCTCTTGTATCCGATAACTCCCCAATTGTTCCCGCTAGGCTGAGTGAATCCTGTCTCAGGCATTCATGTTCACCGAATTCAGTACTTCTGGCCTTCTCAGCTCAGGTTTGGGGGGTTTCGTTCCCGGCACATTTCGATGGATAATGAAGGTACTCAAATACATCAACGTCGAAATCCTGAGCTCCTACTGGACAAAATTCTGGCACCAAAGCGTCTCGTAAACTGTACTAGTAGTTTCTGTGACGTAAAACAAATAACATATTTTCGTATCATCCGTTGGATACCCCAGTATCGAATCCGCGTTCTCTGTGGATAACCACTAAATCATAGAGGTAGTCATGCTCCATAACTAACCATTATATAAAAACCAAGAACCAAGAACGCTCTAGGTGGAGTTGGCAAAGAGTTGCTGTGGGATCGAATGTGTACACGGAGAGGTCAACACTCTGCAGTGGTAGTGTGCCAAATAGTTCCTCTCAACTAATAACACTGTTTCGCGTGCTTTCCAAAAATACGAGCTGTCAGAGAGTCTCAATGGACACTAGTCTCTAGAGTGGAGGGTAATACTACATCCCTTTTACTCGGAGAAATGTTTAAGTAAACTTTCTTGGAATAGGGAAAATGTTTCTGTCGGCGTCATTATGAAGCTTGGGGTTTTCACGGAGTTACTCAAGACATTAGCGATATCCGCCTTTATTAGAGCAGTTTCCTGAGACACGCCCCGTCGTAAGCAAGGAAAACGAAAGTTGAGAGCTTTTATCGAAGATCCTAGGGACTTTCGGCTACTATAATGGAAAATACTCTCTTCCCTTGAAAAATGATTCCTTCCTCTTCATAAGCATTGTTTTTTATAACTCTCACTATACACCTGTGGCAGTAGAACCTGTCACGTCATAAGCCTTGCGGCTAGCGGGATTATCAAGACATCGGAATGGTATGCTAATGCATATTTTGTTCGCCGACATGCAGACCTCCAAAGCCGACAAGAAAGTGCGTTTGAAGGTGAAATTGGATGAGCTATTAATAGTGCATATGTATGCATATTTGCATATATTTGAGATTAGTGCATACATTTCAAATTTCGGGATTACTGTGCGTATTTTTGACTTTTATTGTGCATATTTTAACATGTTTTACAAGCAGTCTTCAAGAAAATGTAAAGTAATTAATGCTGTGAACTCTTTCGACAATGAAACTGTTCATAGGGAACTGGCAGTTACCAAGACACTCTGCCAAATCATACCAGAATCAATCAAGAAGTTAAGAACACGTGGGTTTCATCTGGACATTATGGAGAATGAGAGGCGTATCCCAGGAAACATCGGACATGCCCTTAAATCAAAGCCGGGATGCGAAATCATGGTTGCCATATACAAATATTTGGCTAGTACTGATAGTTTGGGTCTACCAGGATGTTTTTTATTTATTTGTTTATTTATTTGGGAGACCGACACAGCGAGAAGCCGAATTAAACAGTTCCGCAATGAAAAATATATTTACAATAGAGTAGCACATTGCAAAGATAAAAAAGTAAGGGGAAGAACAATGAGGAAAAATCATCTAATGATAAAAATAGATGAACAAATTAAAAGCTAACAAAATCATTGTAGAGACACAACAATTAATAATAAAATATAAAGGCAAAAGAACCACAGAAGAAAATTAAAGACTGAAAGTAAAACGAAGAACTTACAGCTAGACACAGTAAGATAAATACAGGTATAAGTTAATACATAAGTAACGGTATAGTACAGTAAAATCTAAATAAATAAATAAATAAATAAATAAATAAATAAATAAATAAATAAATAAATAAATAAATAAATAAATAAATAAATAAATAAATAAATAAATAAATAAATAAATAAATAAATAAATAAATAAATAATTAATTAAATAAATAAATAAATAAATAAATAAATAAATAAATAAATAGGGTACATTATATTATATACAATAGAAGGGACAACAATGAGAAGAGTAAGAAAAAGAATATCAAGAATATGAGCTAGGTTAAGTTAAGGAAGAATCGATTAAAGGAGGCATACAAAAAAATCGTCCACATTCCTGTCCGAAGATAAACTGTTAAGGAGGGCTGGAATGCAGATAAATAAAGTTCAGAGGCGGGAATACGAAATATGAAGGGGTGGATTTATCCTGGTTTTGCGAGTTGGAACGTGTAGGGAAAAGAACACCTACACTCGCTCCCGAATTCAAGTACTGTCCTGTCACATCCGTAGATGTAGAGAGATCATTCTACACACTGAAGCTAGCTTTAACAGAAAAACGCGACAGATTTATACCAGAAAACTTGGAGAAGACTGTTTTAGTGTACTACACAACAAATTATGGAGATGAAAAGTAGGGTGTGCAGTCTAAAATGAAAGAAATGTGGATTTGAGTGTGTTTCTTCATGGTTGCGTTTTTTAACTTTTTTACAGCCTTACTAATTGATTTATAGTGTGTGACTTACCTAGGAGTGGTTAGCGTGATTAGCTGCCACCCCCGGAGGTCCGGATTCGATTCCCGGCTCTGCCACGAAATTTGAAAAGTGGTACGCGGGCTGGAACGGGGTCCACCCAGCCTCGGGAGGTCAACTGAGTAGAGATGGGTTCGATTCCCACCTCAGCCATCCTGCAAGTGGTTTTCCGTGGTTTCCCACTTCTCCTCCAGGCAAATGCCGGGATGGTATCTCCCTTAAGGCCACGGTCGCTTCCTTCCCTCTTCCTTGCCTGTCCCATCCAATCTTCCCATCCCTCCACAAGGCCCCTGTTCAGCATAGTAGGTGAGGCTGCCTGGGCGAGTACTGGTCATTCTCCCCAATTGTATCCCCCGACCCAAAGTCTGAAGCTCCAGGACACTGCCCTTGAGGCGGTAGAGGTGGGATCCCTCGCAGAGTCCGAGGGAAAAACCAACCCTGGAGGGTAAACATATTAAGATAGAAGATAGATAGACTTACCTAGGAGACCTGTGCATATTGTTAAATTGATACATCTCACAAACTTTGCACATACAGTTTGTTAGTGAAACAGCCGCAGCTGTAAGTAGTATGATTTGTTTTTGCTTTTCTTTCAGGTGTTTATTCCGGATCCCATGAGTTAAGCAACATTGGACGTGGTCAAGATTTGGATGGATTGCCACGCGCTGTTGCTGGGGGGTAAGGGAATGGAGGAGCGGAAAGGACCTAGCCACCCTATCGCACGTAAACTCCCGCTCAGGCACACCTCTGCGGAGGTTCGGACCTGCCTTCGGGCAGAATACACCCTTACCTTACCTATCAGGTGTTTATTCAAGATTATGATTTTATGTATTGGTGTGGCTTCTCGCGCGTGCCTAGTAAAGGAATCTTGCGTCAGCAGTTCATACAACTGTTTAAAATAATAAACATAAGTGATTACGCAAGTGCATATTTCACCACTTTTTCCAGTATAGTTGCATACTTATATTGTTGATTTATACAGCATATAAATTTGACGTCTGATAATAGCACCACTGACACAAAATCGATGGCGGCGCTATGATGACGTGTAGTAGTCGAGATAGGAAGTAAGATAATTTGCCATTGTTTTCCTCACTAAGTCAGAAAATCCTATTGCAGTACGACTGACCCTATGATTAGCACCTTTCACAACATTCAGACGTACTCGTATTACTCAGCACTACTGATTCCTCAGTAGCTTCCGTACTGCCACAGCCTGAAACTCGAGCGGAAGCTACATTTTACTATGACCTGTGCTCAGGAAGGACATTTTATATTGTTGTGTTGCAATTTTTGTCTGTATAGATTGGTACTTGAATGTTATGTTGTGACTGAATAAAATGAAGATGTCATTTACATGTTGGTCCTCCGGAAATAGGAACATACTCTAAGGTCAGTAATGATCGATGAAATATTCTGTAATTTTATTTTTACGCTCATAGGAACTGTCACATTGTTTGCTGCGCAACTCATTATTTTTTTAAAATATGTGTAACACTGGAAAATGGAGATGGAATAGGCATATTATTACAAGAGGCACTGTTTGATTCATAAATGAACTGATAAGTTAAAACAAAGTCCGTATCGTTGGCTGGATGGACAGTGTAGTTACTTCCGGATCGATTCCCGGATGGGTCGTGATTTTAATTGCGTATGGTTAGTTTCTCATGACAGGGCGAGTTGGCTGTGCTGTTAGGGGGTGCGCAGCTGTAAGATTGCATCCGGAAGATAGTGGGTTCGAACCCCAATATCGGCAGCCCTGAAGATGGTTTTCCGTGGTTTCCCCATTTTCACACCAGGCAAATGATGAGGCTCTACCTTAATTAAGGACACGGCCGCTTCTTTCCCACTCCTAGGCCTTTCCTGTCCCATCGTCGCCGTAAGACCTATCTGTGTCTGTCGGTGCGACGTAAAAATAAATTGTAAAATAAAATCTCTTGCTCGGGGACTGGGGTTTTTGTGCTCGACTTAATGTACATGTTTTCATCTACACCGCACAATCAACCGCCAAAAAAGCGCAATAGTAAATACACAGGTTGACGCCAAGAAGAGCAGTCGGCTGTACAACTGCGGCAAATCCACACACGAAGCGCCGACCCCCAAAGAAACTGGGGAAAAAACCAGGAAGGGGAAGAAGATATCTTTTTGAAAGGTACAGTCTAAGGTTTCACCTTTAAAATACTAAAAAATTGTTTAATTAGCAATTACCAAGTGTTGGGATATGTTTCGTCCTTCTTTTTGGACATAATCAGCCGAAAATACTTGTAAGATGAGTAAAATAGACAAGATCAGAAATACACATTAAAATACGAGTCGGATTACCGAATACGTCAAGCTAAAATGCATGATAAAATTCGAAGAATGTTCTTAATGTTCCATAGCTTTTTAGTTCTGTTGAAAAGACGATAACACTGTTTAACACACGTAATAGTTCCATTGAAAATACGATGATCGAGCTCTTTTTATGCTGGCGTGATGATGTGTTACTGATAATTCTTAGTTAAGAGGTTATGAGGCAGGCGGGATATTTGACTGTAAGCGCACACAGGAAGAAAGGTTGTGCCATAGTTGGATATTCCTAGAATAAAAACGACGGCTATTAGCAACGGTAAAAGTAGGCACGGTCGAAGCATCTTATAATTACAAGTGAAATTGAACTAATAGACGACACATCTGACTACTTACGTCCTGGTCTGCCCTAAGGAGGTTAAGTTAACAGTGGTACCTATTCTTCCTCTCTCGCCACCTTTTCCCAATTGCTTGGTGTTGGCACTACTTGAGGAATTGTTTTGGTAGTGGTTTAATGACGACGCAAGTTTGGCAAGGAAGCAGCTGTGCCCTTAATTAAGGTTCAACCAAAGTATTTGTCTGCTGTGAAAATGGGAAACCACGGAAAATCATCTTCAGGGTACCGACGTTGGAGATCGAAGCTATCATGATCTCCAGAATGCAAGCTCACAGCTACTTGACACGACGCTAGTGTATGGGGATTAAACCCGGTTTTACGGCGGAATGCCCCTCCTGATGCCAACCCAGTGCTAAGACATGTAAGCTCGTGTCACTATACGACAAATGCCTAAATCGCTTTGACGATTGTGTGGAAAAATAAGTATAAAGCTTCTAAAATTTAAGTGATAAAGTCCTTTTGTTATGTCAATGTGTCCTTTTTTATAGCTCGTCGGAAGTTGAAAAAAACCAGTCTCCGTATATCCCCCGTGATGAAGTTTCAGACTCTTCGGTGTGCCACTGGAATGAGAACATTCCAGTTTCACCTTCCAGAGGATCCAAGGAAAAGAAGACGAAGAGAACAACAGAGGAGACCGACCGTCACTGTGTCCTCTGGCTGAGAGCTCTCAACAGACACAAAAGTTCCTTCCAGAAAATACCGAAGCAGGTTACAGACACGTAGCAGTGTCAAGAGAGTCTTGACAAGAAAGAGTCTCTGGAACCACCTCAACGGCTGGTCTGAACAAGTTCGTTGGTACTGGTGGGTGTAAGTGATGTAATGTGTGTTGGGAGAAGTAGTCACGATTATTGGTAATGCTGCCAAGAACTGCAGTATACACGCAGGTAGACGAATGTTAATTATCTTATAGTCAAGATATTAAACTTTAGTTAAACAAATCTTGGCTGTACTTGATGCACGATGTGAATCTCTAATTGATTTCTTCGTACTGCCTCAAACATTAACACTATCGCAACTTGAGCATTAAGCAACTGCTTGGGAAACTAAACCTCAAAGCTCTTTCTGCTCGGAGGAAAGTAGCCGACCTAAAGCTGCTGTACAAAGAAGGTAATGGTTTATTGAGGTTTTCAGATTTAGTTTCTATTCTCTCCCTCCACGTCCTATCCCGTAGTACCAAAATGTTCCATACTTCCGGGTTTCTTCCATCTAAAAGTCCTTTTATATACGTATTCCAGCCATGTATAATACATTGTGTATCAACAAGAAACTAGATATCTTCCTATCGTATCCTTCCATGTATCATTATATTTCTCACGTAAGTTATTTTCCTTCCTGTTCTTTCCTGCCTCTTCTCTTGTATTTAAGTGTATTTTCCCTTGTTTATATTGTTGTTTACGTAAATATGTATAATATAGGATTGTACAGGTTTTTGTGCGTATATTTGTGTCCTTTGAAAACACGGAAAAAACAGGCCAATATTCATTCGATTGTTAAATATGCTACAAACGTTGTTGAAAAATTCTGCACATATCCCAGTATTGGCATGCTTCCTAGCAATCAGAAGCAACTGCAATAATGTCAAAATTCTAATTATAACATTTTCAAATAAAATTTCCCGCCATTTTAACAAAATATCACGGTTTCCTTCATAACTCTCTTACTGTTTCACGGTGTAATTTTCCTTTATCTCTTACTAAATTTACAAATATTACTATATTATATAAATCTGCATTTAATATGGAAAATATGAAATATCTACATTTAAAATGGAAAATCTGAAGATTAATATTCATTAAATAAAATACACACTCGTCGGACCTTTTACTCACACTTACTTGTTACCTGCTTACTTACACATACGTTATTTGAAGGGCACTAGCTGCCACTCAGTGCAGCAATAATAGAATGAGACTCTTGACTATCTCTAGGGTGTGGGGTAATAAGCTTACTTTTGACAACATACCATATAAGTTCTGGGAAAAGGAGATTGGCGTTCGGTTTCCCCATTAATCTTGAGGTTAAGATATTTTACTGTCAATGAAATGAAACTATGAATTCGTTTGACAGAACAATATATATTCTTTAAATAATATATCAAAAAAATAGTGAGTCTTGTTGTGATAAAACAGATGAAAATATGAAATTATGACTTTGCAACTGAAAGAAACTAGGCATGAATTTGAATTCTTCTTGACCGGACATTTAACAATTTATACGAAATATTTCCCTCACTGATTCACTTGACTGTACCTTCAACACTTTGAGTGTAATTACGACGTATTCCTTTGATCTGGTGTTTACTGTAGATGTGTCACGCCTAACTTGGTGATGTATCCTTGTGACTGCTTCTTCTCCATATCATCTGACTTCTTTGTAAGTCAATATGGTATTACCTCTTGGCAGGTCCAGGGTTGCCCTCTCTGACTTCATGGTAAGCCCTTGCGTCCGTGTCTTCAACTAAGTGACGGACCAACCTTTTGGTCTCACTCTCTCAATGACCAATAATGGCTCACTGAGTCTTCACCATCTCTCGTTCACACTCGTTGACTGACCAACTAAGGCCTCTTCATCTAGTAGACTTCTTCACTGTACTGCTTCCGTTTAAGTAATGACTGACGCTACAATATGCACCCACCTTTTATAGACGTTGGTTGACACAGCTACGTAATCTCCAGAAATAACAATGACATACACCCACAACGCGGCAAATATTACATACAGTTGTGAAATAGCCCGGGGCGGCTGACTCTCTGAGCGCATATTCTAAAAGCTCACGATGACGTAGCCATGACTTGGCAATGACTTGGCAGAGTCGCCAACAATATTGCACAATGCACCAACGTTACATCCAATCTCTGATATATACAACAATTCTCACTGTACAGGTATTGAGTGTTATTCTACACATACGTATATATGCATACATATAAGTACAATCTTGCAAGCAACAGGCATTGCAAAATCGAATTGAATAAAACTGATAATTACAATAATAGTAACAATATCACAGATAACATAATAATAATACGGACATAATAATAATAATAATAATAATAATACAGATAAAATAATAAAAATACAGATATCATCTCGTAACGGGATTTGAACCGTTACAACGGATAATAACGATTTTTTCACAGCTTCCTCCCATAGTGTTGTACTACAATCTGTACCTCATTCAGGTCAATGGGATTTATATTAGATTTTATACAAAATATTTATTTTTAGTACACTGACTGACAGAGCAAATGCAACACCAAGAAGGAGTGGTCAGAACTTTATGCCAATTGCACGGTAGACTGACGTCACTGAGGTATGCTCATGATGTGAAATGCGCCGTTGTGCTGCGCACGTAGCGAACGATAAATGGGACACGGCGTTGGCGAATGGCCCACTTCGTACCGTGATTTCTCAGCCGACAGTCATTGTAGAACGTGTTGTCGTGTGCCACAGGACACGTGTATAGCTAAGAATGCCAGGCCGCCGTCAACGGAGGCATTTCCAGCAGACAGACGACTTTACGAGGGGTATGGTGATCGGGCTGAGAAGGGCAGGTTGGTCGCTTCGTCAAATCGCAGCCGATACCCATAGGGATGTGTCCTCGGTGCAGCGCCTGTGGCGAAGATGGTTGGCGCAGGGACATGTGGCACGTGCGAGGGGTCCAGGCGCAGCCCGAGTGACGTCAGCACGCGAGGATCGGCGCATCCCCCGCCAAGCGGTGGCAGCCCCGCACGCCACGTCAACCGCCATTCTTCAGCATGTGCAAGACACCCTGGCTGTTCCAATATCGGCCAGAACAATTTCCCGTCGATTGGTTGAAGGAGGCCTGCACTCCCGGCGTCCGCTCAGAAGACTACCATTGACTCCACAGCATAGACGTGCACGCCTGGCATGGTGCCGGGCTAGAGCGACTTGGATGAGGGAATGGCGGAACGTCGTGTTCTCCGATGAGTCACGCTTCTGTTCTGTCAGTGATAGTCACCGCAGACGAGTGTGGCGTCGGCGTGGAGAAAGGTCAAATCCGGCAGTAACTGTGGAGCGCCCTACCGCTAGACAACGCGGCATCATGGTTTGGGGCGCTATTGCGTATGATTCCACGTCACCTCTAGTGCGTATTCAAGGCACGTTAAATGCCCACCGCTACGTGCAGCATGTGCTGCGGCCGGTGGCACTCCCGTACCTGCAGGGGCTGCCCAATGCTCTGTTTCAGCAGGATAATGCCCGCCCACACACTTCTCGCATCTCCCAACAGGCTCTACGAGGTGTACAGATGCTTCCGTGGCCAGCGTACTCTCCGGATCTCTCACCAATCGAACACGTGTGGGATCTCATTGGACGCCGTTTGCAAAAACTCTGCCCCAGCCTCGTACGGACGACCAACTGTGGCAAATGGTTGACAGAGAATGGAGAACCATCCTTCAGGACACCATCCGCACTCTTATTGACTCTGTACCTCGACGTGTTTCTGCGTGCATCGCCGCTCGCGGTGGTCCTACATCCTACTGAGGCGATGCCGTGCGCATTGTGTAACCTGCATATCGGTTTGAAATAAATATCAATTATTCTTCCGTGCCGTCTCTGTTTTTCCCTAACTTTCATCCCTTTCGAACCACTCCTTCTTGGTGTTGCATTTGCTCTGTCACTCAGTGTATTTTCAGGTGCGCGGAATAAAAACTCGACAATATTTAAATCACAATCTATGTTAGTGATTGAGGTTCATTTTGTAGGTGGGGGTTTGATATACACTAAAAAAAAAGAAAAGTACGAAAATTCTTATAAACTTGGAACTTACAAGGGAAACAGTGATATATTGTTAAAAAGGCGGGAAATTTATTTTAAGATGTTATAATTAGAATTTTGACATTATTGCAGTTGCTTCTGATTGCTAGGAAGCATGCCAATACTGGGATATGTGCAGAATTTTTCAACAACGTTTGTAGCATATTTAACAATCGAATGAATATTGGCCTGTTTTTTCCCGTGTTGAGCTAGGTCTCCCCCCTTAATGACTATTGCACATATTTCGGGTCTTTTTAATTCGGTGTTATGCTGAAGTTGATCCTAAATAAATACATAAATAAATAAATACATAAAAAGTAAATAAATAAAATAAATACATAAATAAATTAAAAACAAATAAATATCATGGGTAAGCTGAATAAGTGTTCACCTCGTCTACTCGAAATTGCCGCATGACTGAAACTTTCAACTACAATCTTGCAGATATCTGCATGACATTTTGTGAGGACATTCACAAAGTAAATATTACCTATTATACCAAGTTTCAAAACAGTGGGTTGATTCAATCTTCTTCAATTATTATTTTTTGATATTTAGCTATGAGTTCCTGAAAAAAATTCGTGAGACATTGGCCTAGTTTTGGTTTCTATGACATAAAAATGTTATAATGGTGTTAGCATATGTATTGTACCATTATATTGAGCGGCGAGAATGGATATTTAACGCAGTGATAACTTTGCAGTAGGGCGCCGCTTGTGAGGGCGTGATGTTATACAGAGCGCGGGAGTCGAGCAGGTGATTTCCCGAGGCAAGGCGTGGTCAGGTGTGACGAAGAAAGAATATGTGAGGAAGAGAGAAAGAGAGATGGGATGTGTCTGAGGGAGAGACCTGCCATCTTAACAGAGATTTTTAGCGGGAGCAGACAGGCCCACCACATTACGGAAATTGAGCCGTAATTCCCGTAATTGAAGGTTTTTCAAGAAAATAAAAAGATGGAAATGGTTACTAGAATTTTACGAAGCTGTAGATACCTCTAGGTTTATTAACATATGATTAGATCAATAAATATGTTCCAAGCAGAACCACCGTCGGAAGCTCTGTAGTGGCCACATTCCAGACTCAAGTTGTTTCTCGGGACTTCCCCTGGCGTCCCTTGGGGTGCTGCCACATATAAAAGCTAAGTGATATGGGGGGAGATCATCCAGTTGACTATCATAGTGCTGCCGGCACGCGTCGCACGTCTGCTTAGATTGCGCCAGAAATCCTTTGTTCAGAACAAAGACAGTGTGTAATTATTACAGTGCGATAACTTTGATCCAGTGGATAAGAGACTTACGGAGTTACAGGTGGTGGATTTGTAAGTGGCGCAATGTTCAGATACCTATCAATGAGATCGCGTGTGCTTAATGGTATCAGTAACAATAGAAAGCCGTACTTGTAGACTCGGATAAATAGCGGTAGGGGCGAAGCTCCCGAGGTGCCGAGGAAGTGTGGACAATAGGCTAAGGAGGTCTATATTTATCCTCTGATAGATTGTTGAATCCAAGTTAAGCGGGCATAAAAACACAATAACCGAGTGGATAGTTTATAGAGCAGGAAATAGTTTATGGCACAGTGCACAAACTAGCGAGTATGCAGTTATACGAGAGTGGAGGACGAGGAGTGTGTATTGCAAAGTGTTAGCGATCTGTGCTAGCTCAACCTAAATAAATATCCAGAATGTGGCGTTGTGTTTAAAGTGAATATTACATTGTAGTAAGAAGTCGAGATATAGCCGAGGGGAGTGAGGTGCAAGGACTTCAGAACGTGGCTTCGAAGACGCTACCTTGAACGAGGCATCCCTCAAGAAGAAGGCGGCACCATGAACCAGCGGGGCTGGAAGACTGGACTCCAAGAATCGAACCTGGCTGAGACATCTATCATGATGGGCTAAATCATGCTAGCCTACCCGGAGGGAGAGACGAGGAGATTAATTAAGATAAGTGGACCAATGAATTATTAGACATATGGTAGAGTTAAGGTATCACGCAGAGATAGTAGAATTAAACGTGTAAATATTCATATAGGATTTGATGGTGGCCCATCAGGCTGCATATTAAGAGTGTTTGATATATCTAAGGGTAAGAGTAGTTAGATTTGTTTCTTGTATCTTTATGTAAAGCGGACAATGAGGTAATATTTGTTATCGAGGCAAGAGGTAGTGTGCCTAGTGATACATATTTGTTTGAGTACGGTAGACCGGATATTTTCCTTTGGGTCGGTCGCGAAATGCATTTTACTTGTAGGATTAGGCACTATGTGTAATTCCCATTATATTCCAGGGGAAGGGCAGATATACCTGCGTAATGTAAGGTATGCAGGATGATGGTATTTATTTAGTTAAGGGGCTCTATTTACATGCCTTAGACGGGCGTAAACTATAGCGGAGGCGCAGGTTTTAACGCTATTCGACTCTGTGCTACTCTGCCAAACGTTGGGTTTGAACCTCTGACTCCCAAGGTTACTGTTGTCGCGCCGCATATTGGCGGTGATGGTTTGGAGCGTGATGTGAGATGTGTTTTTCCTCACTTATTTTGAAAGTCCCTTTGTGAATGAATGTAGGGTAAGACGTCTAGCGGTGGTTTGTTTACATGTGTTTTTTTGTTGATGTGGGAGGGGGCTCCAGACCCGACTGCAGGTCAATGTTCGTCTGCTCCGTATTGGGGTGAGCTCGGCCATTTTTAAATTGCTCTGGAGGTCGGTCATTCTCCTTTGGCAGGGAGTCTTTTGCAAAACTGTGCGTCATTTATTTTTATCCATTTTACCTCGTATTCCTTTCTTGTTTGATTCGCGTTCTTAGGGTTGTGTATTCTACTAATGTGATCTTGGCACTATGCTACTGGTATGATTGCCCTGTTGGCACAAGTTTCTGCCTGGTGGACGTGGGTTCACGTCCGTGTAAATATGTAATTGAGGGCGCTAGAGGAGGTTATCTTAATTTATTTTTATTTACCTATTGTGCTGCTAATTTTTGTGTATATAAATATCCCGGTATGGGAGGAAACTTTCATAATAGCGGTAATCTCTGCAGGTATCCTTAATTCTACCATTATATCATTTTATGTCGCAGACATAGGGATGTAGTTTCCATGTGGGAGAACACATCCGTTTTTTTTCTTGGTTCACAGATCGACAAATTTCAGCATAACGTCATCATCCAGATTGTATTTGCTTTGTTGTCTTTTTAATTTGTAGATGTGAGCCTTCGGCGCACGTATTTTGGCACTACAGGTGCAATCCTTGTAATTAACTTGTGTTGTGAATACAAACTTATGCTCAAAATTCTGATCACAGCGAAAGTGTTCCTCATTTCGTAGTTTAATGTAGTATTGAGTTCCCCATGATCCTCTCGTCATAAGAACCCAAATTATCGACCATTTCTGCCGACTGCAGCTGAGCTGGTGTCCGTATCCAAGAACAGAAGAGCAGGTAGGTATCATCCTGCAGTATTTATGTGCCCTGTAGGGTATATAATAATGTCGCCCGTACTTAGGGGCCAGTATTGAGGATTATAGGGTATATATAATAATGTCGCCCAATAGCGCGTGGCGAGAGTGTCCATGGGGAAGGATAATAATATCCACCATAATGTAGTAATTTGCCTTTAATTGTGTATGACGAGAGTATAGATGCAGACGCTATGAATATCCAAGATAGGATACAAAAACGTGTCTGAATGAAGGTGGATTATTAGTTAGGAGTTTTCTTTGATAAATGAGGAACTGAAACAGAGAAGCCAGTAGTTTGGCATTGAATCTGTTCAAAGTTTAGTGCGTTATTTTAACAGCGAATATCGTACATGTCTTGGTGTCGATATTCTGTCTTATATTTCGTAATCATGGTGAGGATGATGTCTTTCAGGACTGTGATCTGGTAATTAACCATTGCTATGCAACACACTGTTATGTAGATTTAAACTATAGTGTGTTATGTCATTTTTTTCAAAATTTCTGACATTTGTGGTTCATAGATGATCAGACAGAGCATAAGTGGATAGGTAGAAATTTAATGAAATCTAGGGTGATGACGGTGTGCGGGTAAGACCTCTAAGTCTCTCTTGACGGGTTGGCGTATTCTCAGTGTAATAAAATGTCGCTGATATTTGAAAGTTTTCTGGAGTTATTGATGGAGGAGTTAGGACAAGTCAAAGCGCAGATCGCTGAAGTTAGGGAAGAGCAGAATGTGGAGTTAACAACTCAGGTAGCTGCGGTAAAATCACAGGTTAATGATGTAAGTGAAAAACAGATGAGAAAAATTGAGGAGCTAGGACTGTTTAAGGTACAGCTTCAGGAAGTGTGTGGCGAATTGAAGGCGGTAATAGCAGGTATAGAGACACAGCCTGCCGAAGCTAGGAAGGAACGGAAGTTTAAATTAGGACAGTTAAAGACGCAGGTTGCTGACATAAAATTACAGCCTACGGAGGCAGGTGAAACACAGTCGATAGACACTAAAAAACAATTAGACTCGGTAGCGGTCAAGAATCAGCAGACACTCGTTAGTGTGGTAGAAGCAGGTCAGAAAGTTGAAAATACACACCCCAGCTACATGGCTAGTTTGGAGAACGTAGAGAACACTGTTGAGGTAGAAAGGCAAGGCGAAGCGACCCTAGCTTCTCAGATAACCAACGAGGGGGAGAACAGCGCCAGTAGGTCTGAGACGACTAATGCTTCAACGATGATAGATGAAGGTAACAGCCTCCACGGAGCAGAATTGGAAGGGAAGTTCAAGGCCGACAGAGTTAATTTAAGGCGTGAAAGAAGTCCAGCTGAACAGCGTACCCAAGAAATGACGGCAGGCTTTAAAGCAAATCCAGAACAACCCACACTCCACAAAAATGCTAGACGACGGAAGAAAAGGAAGAAAGGTCTGCAACTTATGATGAAGGGTGCTATTCCGAATCGTACCGATGGTCAAGTAAGAAGAGGGGACGACGAAGAAGAGGAAACCGGCTGTATAGAAGAAGAAGGAGATGGCTACTGGTACCGCGCGCGAGACGTAGGACCAAATTACGGAGCAAGAAAGACCGGTATTATTATGGGAAGTCCGGTAGAAAGCGGAAGAAGAGAAAGAAAACCCAATAACGTATCTTTTCTTCATGAGCCGAAAATTACCGTCTCATGAAATGAAGTACACCACGACAGATTTGGAGATGTTGTCAATAGTCACTGCTCTGAATTATTGGAGGAAATATGTTTATGGTTTTCCTGTCACAATCCGAACAGACCATAAGGCTCTCACGTTTGTATTAAAGACAAATCTAGCGAGTGGGCGCGTTACTAGATGGGCGCTTTTTGTCCAGCAATTTGACTTAACCTTTGAGCACTGCCCGGGGAAAATGAATGTACTGGCAGATGCGTTGAGCCGTAATCCGAATCCGGAAGAAGTCCCAATAAACTTGACAACACTGGGACAGGAGGATCAGGAAGTCTTAGACCAGCTGCGAAACATAGGGCATGAGCAATTAGAAGACCCTGCCACTAGTCTCATGGTGAAGTATTTTAAGAAAGAACTGCAACAAGGAACCCCAGAATACATTGAGGCAGAGAAGAAGGCTGCGTCCTACCATTTCCTTAATGGCATGCTACACAAATTTGTGGACGAAGAACACACCCGGTTGCGGATAGTGGTACCTTCTAATTTACAGACAGGAATAATTTGGCTTACACATCATGCCACAGGACATGCCGGTATTGATAAGGTTACTGCGACGCTACAAGAAACTTTCGTGTGGCCTAGGTTGAGAACTATGGTTCAGCAGTTACTTAAGACCTGCGATATATGCCAGCGGGTGAAACCAAACCCCTACATATTAAAGCAAAAACCGAAACCGTTACTCCCTACAGAGCCAAGAAAACTTTTCGCAATAGATTGGTATGGGCCAATTCCCGCAGCGAGTAGAGGCTTGAAATACATATTAGTATGCATGGATGTGTTCAGTAAATATGTAACACTGTGTCCAGTACGGAAGGCGAATACCCGGACGGCGCTAAATCAGTTGAAAAACAAGATCATCCCGTCCATGGGAAAACCTGAGAATTTATTATCGGACCACGGTGCGCAGTTTACGTCTGAGGCCTTTAAAAGGGAACTGGAACGCCTGGGAATCAAACACGTGCTATCCAGCATACGGCATCCTGAAGCAAACCCGAGTGAAAGAATAATGCGAGAGATCGCTAAGTACTGTCGTATCTACTGTCCGCGAGAACATTATAAGTGGTTAAGTGTGATACCTATCATCACCGAGTCCATCAATTCAACACGACACGAATCCACGTCACAAATTCCTTCAGTTTTACATCACAACGTCTACCCCTGTCGCCCGTGGCAAAGTGTTATTCCGTGCCCCACCGACACAAGAATGTCACAAGAGATGTGTGAACAGCTGAGGGCGCAGGCAGAACGTAGAATGAGGCGAACCAGAAAGAGGCGTTTCCACCGTTTCATTACGAGTGAATGAATTAGTGCTCATTCGTCGCCCTGCTCCCAGTCAACCGTCAGCTAGATTTTGTCACAAGTTTGCCGAACTATATGTGGGACCTTATCGTATAGTTCAGTGCTATGATAACAATGCATACAGGGTACGAAGCTTGGACGGTAGGACTGAGAAGGTATTCAATGCAGCCAATCTTAAAATTTATGTTCCCAGAGGACAAATGCCAATCGAGGACAACATCGAGAATGAAAAGATGGAGGGAGAAGAGGACGATGGAGTAGATGATGAAGAAGAAGAAGACGTGGTAGGCGCAGACGAAGTACCGGAGACGCACGACGATGAAAGTGAAACACTTGACTCCAATCCGAATGAAGTATCCCTAAATGTAGGAAAGGTAGAAGAAGTTTCGCCGCAGAGCAGCGCAATAATAGGAAGGACTGCTGTGGAATGCAATGAATGTTCGGGGAATCATAGAAAATTCTTGGCTTTATTGGATGCCTACTATGGAATGAGGAAGGAGCGTGAGGAACTACTGGAGCAAGTTCCGGAAGAACCACAGGATGGCTCGGAATGAAAGAAAAGGCCACGCGAGCGTTAAATATCAGACGCAAAGAAAAATACAAAAAAAATAAGATTTCTTCATATTTTTCTTTGGTGTGTAGGGAGGCAATTGTACCATTTTATTGAGCGGCGAGAATGGATATTTAACGCAGTGATAACCTTGCAGTAGGGCGCCGCTTGTGAGGGCGTGATGTTATACAGTGCGCGGGAGTCGAGCAGGTGATTTCCCGAGGCAAGGCGTGGTCAGGTGTGACGAAGAAAGAATATGTGAGGAAGAGAGAAAGAGAGATGGGATGTGTCTGAGGGAGAGACCTGCCATCTTAACAGAGATTTTTAGCGGGAGCAGACAGGCCCACCACATTACGGAAATTGAGCCGTAATTCCCGTAATTGAAGGTTTTTCAAGAAAATAAAAAGATGGAAATGGTTACTAGAATTTTACGAAGCTGTAGATACCTCTAGGTTTATTAACATATGATTAGATCAATAAATATGTTCCAAGCAGAACCACCGTCGGAAGCTCTGTAGTGGCCACATTCCAGACTCAAGTTGTTTCTCGGGACTTCCCCTGGCGTCCCTTGGGGTGCTGCCACATATAAAAGCTAAGTGATATGGGGGGAGATCATCCAGTTGACTATCATAGTGCTGCCGGCACGCGTCGCACGTCTGCTTAGATTGCGCCAGAAATCCTTTGTTCAGAACAAAGACAGTGTGTAATTATTACAGTGCGATAACTTTGATCCAGTGGATAAGAGACTTACGGAGTTACAGGTGGTGGATTTGTAAGTGGCGCGATGTTCAGATACCTATCAATGAGATCGCGTGTGCTTAATGGTATCAGTAACAATAGAAAGCCGTACTTGTAGACTCGGATAAATAGCGGTAGGGGCGAAGCTCCCGAGGTGCCGAGGAAGTGTGGACAATAGGCTAAGGAGGTCTGTATTTATCCTCTGATAGACTGTTGAATCCAAGTTAAGCGGGCATAAAAACACAATAACCGAGTGGATAGTTTATAGAGCAGGAAATAGTTTATGGCACAGTGCACAAGCTAGCGAGTATGCAGTTATACGAGAGTGGAGGACGAGGAGTGTGTATTGCAAAGTGTTAGCGATCTGTGCTAGCTCAACCTAAATAAATATCCAGAATGTGGCGTTGTGTTTAAAGTGAATATTCCATCGTAGTAAGAAGTCGAGATATAGCCGAGGGGAGTGAGGTGCAAGGACTTCAGAACGTGGCTTCGAAGACGCTACCTTGAACGAGGCATCCCTCAAGAAGAAGGCGGCACCATGAACCAGCGGGGCTGGAAGACTGGACTCCAAGAATCGAACCTGGCTGAGACATCTATCATGATGGGCTAAATCATGCTAGCCTACCCGGAGGGAGAGACGAGGAGATTAATTAAGATAAGTGGACCAATGAATTATTAGACATATGGTAGAGTTAAGGTATCACGCAGAGATAGTAGAATTAAACGTGTAAATATTCATATAGGATTTGATGGTGGCCCATCAGGCTGCATATTAAGAGTGTTTGATATATCTAAGGGTAAGAGTAGTTAGATTTGTTTCTTGTATCTTTATGTAAAGCGGACAATGAGGTAATATTTGTTATCGAGGCAAGAGGTAGTGTGCCTAGTGATACATATTTGTTTGAGTACGATAGACCGGATATTTTCCTTTGGGTCGGTCGCGAAATGCATTTTACTTGTAGGATTAGGCACTATGTGTAATTCCCATTATATTCCAGGGGAAGGGCAGATATACCTGCGTAATGTAAGGTATGCAGGATGATGGTATTTATTTAGTTAAGGGGCTCTATTTACGTGCCTTAGACGGGCGTAAACTATAGCGGAGGCGCAGGTTTCAACGCTATTCGACTCTGTGCTACTCTGCCAAACGTTGGGTTTGAACCTCTGACTCCCAAGGTTACTGTTGTCGCGCCGCATATTGGCGGTGATGGTTTGGAGCGTGATGTGAGATGTGTTTTTCCTCACTTATTTTGAAAGTCCCTTTGTGAATGAATGTAGGGTAAGACGTCTAGCGGTGGTTTGTTTACATGTGTTTTTTTGTTGATGTGGGAGGGGGCTCCAGACCCGACTGCAGGTCAATGTTCGCCTACTCCGTATTGGGGTGAGCTCGGCCATTTTTAAATTGCTCTGGAGGTCGGTCATTCTCCTTTGGCAGGGAGTCTTTTGCAAAACTGTGCGTCATTTATTTTTATCCATTTTACCTCGTATTCCTTTCTTGTTTGATTCGCGTTCTTAGGGTTGTGTATTCTACTAATGTGATCTTGGCACTATGCTACTGGTATGATTGCCCTGTTGGCACAAGTTTCTGCCTGGTGGACGTGGGTTCACGTCCGTGTAAATATGTAATTGAGGGCGCTAGAGGAGGTTATCTTAATTTATTTTTATTTACCTATTGTGCTGCTAATTTTTGTGTATATAAATATCCCGGTATGGGAGGAAACTTTCATAATAGCGGTAATCTCTGCAGGTATCCTTAATTCTACCATTATATCATTTTATGTCGCAGACATAGGGATGTAGTTTCCATGTGGGAGAACACATCCGTTTTTTTTCTTGGTTCACAGATCGACAAATTTCAGCATAACGTCATCATCCAGATTGTATTTGCTTTGTTGTCTTTTTAATTTGTAGATGTGAGCCTTCGGCGCACGTATTTTGGCACTACAGGTGCAATCCTTGTAATTAACTTGTGTTGTGAATACAAACTTATGCTCAAAATTCTGATCACAGCGAAAGTGTTCCTCATTTCGTAGTTTAATGTAGTATTGAGTTCCCCATGATCCTCTCGTCATAAGAACCCAAATTATCGACCATTTCTGCCGACTGCAGCTGAGCTGGTGTCCGTATCCAAGAACAGAAGAGCAGGTAGGTATCATCCTGCAGTATTTATGTGCCCTGTAGGGTATATAATAATGTCGCCCGTACTTAGGGGCCAGTATTGAGGATTATAGGGTATATATAATAATGTCGCCCAATAGCGCGTGGCGAGAGTGTCCATGGGGAAGGATAATAATATCCACCATAATGTAGTAATTTGCCTTTAATTGTGTATGACGAGAGTATAGATGCAGACGCTATGAATATCCAAGATAGGATACAAAAACGTGTCTGAATGAAGGTGGATTATTAGTTAGGAGTTTTCTTTGATAAATGAGGGCTGCCGACAGTGGGGCTCGAACTCACTATCTTCCGATTACTGGACACTGGCCGCACTTAAGCGACTGCAGCTATCGAGCTCGGTCTGTAGTTCTCAGCGTGCCGAGTATTTTCCGTATAATCTTTCTTTCCAGTACTTCTAATTTATTCATCTTGTAATTAAGTACTAGACATTCATCTATTATTAACCTATTACTACTCTATTATTGTTATTTCATAACGGCTGACTAAGATCCACGTTATTTCAGCTGTATTCTCTGGGTTTTGATCTTTGCCCAATGCCCCTTCATTCGTTGCTCTTTCCTTTCCTCCGTCCATGTCTTTCCCGTCTTCAACTCTGGCCTTTCTTGAAAACCCTGGTGGTTTTTCGTTTTCTTCCTGAGTGGGCTATGTTCTTGTATATCTTCATTGGTGTTTTCCCATTTCCTGTAGGTCCATTTTCACCTCCTTGCTATTTTTGCTAGTTGCTTTACGTCGTACCGACACAGATAGGTCTTATGGCGACGATGGGACAGGACGGGGTTAGGAGTGGGAAGGAAGTGGCCGTGGCCTTAATTAAGGTACAGCTCCGGGATTTTCCTGGTGTGAAAATGGGAAATCACGGAAAACCATCTTCAGGGCTGCCGACAGTGGGGCTCGAACCTACTATCTCCCGAATACTGGATACTTGCCGCACTTAAGCGACTGCAGCTATCGAGCTCGGTTCACCTCCTTGAACCAAGTTGGCGGGGTCTTCTTATCTTTAAAGTAGGTAAAGATCTGGTTCGACACTCGTGTTGCTCTCATTCTTAGCATGTGTCCATAAAACGAAATTCACCTCCTCCGCATTACATCACAGATCTTCTGGACATGAGTATACAGCTCATTGTTATGCCGGTGTGTATATTCTTCTTTGTCTCTAATTGGGCCAAGATTTTCACTTAAGAACTTTCTTTCTTCCCTTAATTTCGAATTTTTCTATAAGGCCTTTCTTGTTCATAGCAAGGCATTCCATCCAGTCACTACTGATCTGCATTTAGGGCAGTTCCGCTGCATATAAAGCCTCTGGTCTTACTACAGTGCTGTAATGTCTGATTTTTGCGTTCAAGTATATCGACTTTTTGTTATAATCTTCTTTGGTCAGTTGATAAGCCATTTCCGATTTATTCATGCGCGACGCGAAAGATTCCTTTTTCAGAGATGTTTGGTCCTATCCACTCACCAAGATATTTAAACTCATCTGTCCTTTTGATTAGCCCTTGGTTTACTTTTAGTCCTCTTGGTGCTGGGTTTATGTTAGTTATGAATTGCTTTTTTTCCAAAGAGATCTGGAGACCTGCTTTTTCCGCCTGTGCCTTTAGGTGGTTAATTTGCGTTGTATTATTATTTTTATTATTATTATTATTATTATTATTATTATTATTATTATTATTATTATTATTATTATTATTATTTGAACTTATTTAATACAGTGTTTCTTCTGTTCTCCCTAATGAGATGGCTCTGCCATCTATTTACTAATGATATCTGCTGGACTAAAAAGGAACTGATGGACAGATAAATGTTTATTTTGAGAGTTGGTAAACCCTTTTTTTTTAAGGATTGCTTACTTATATACCGAAGTTATCAACAGTTAAGTTGGTTCCTCCTCTAGTGTAATCTACCTATCATATGCTTGTCAATATGTTCTCTAGCCAATCAAACCTGGGGGTGTGTATGGGAATTCAAGATATCAGTGTAGTGCAGTTCAATTTAATCTAGAACTTTCCCATACGGAACTATATAAGCAGGGCAATTTTAAGCCGTCTTGTCTGAATTGCTCCAGTCTTTGAGAGGGCGACTTAACGGAGGCCAGGCAGGGGCGCAGCGGGCTTGAAGAATATCCAGCGATACAAGGTAATGGCAGAATTTACCTGAACATGTGATGGTGCCTGCGAAAGGGGAATGTTTCAGCCGTTTCTTAATGTAATTTGTATTTTGGTGGTTTACATGTAGGACCTTCTGCGCAGTCTTCGGTCTCTCTGGGAAACATGTAATGTAAGGGAACGCGAGTGGTGACCCTCATTCGTCTCCCCTTCAACTTTTGAATTGGGTGACTAAAATTTTCAGCCCCCAAGTTTTGAAATCTTGTCTCGGCTTTAAATGTTCCTCCTTTTCGTCACCCTTGTTAGTATGGGATTAGCTTCTGCGTCATTGGTCTTTAAGTCCACATAAATTCTTTGTCTTCCAGAAATGTCTATAAGGAGTGCTGGTGTTTCGGCTCCTTGCCTTTTGTTGATGGCCTTTCTTACTCTTTAGGCTTGTAGTATGTGTAATTATGCCCCTGTGTATCCTTAATTATTCTTAGAGTAACTGTGTCTTCGTTTTGGTGATTAATGTTATTGTGGAGCATTTGATAAGCCCACCATGGGGCAACCGTGTATGAACACTTTAAAGTGGGGTCACCCGATGGGCTGCCTAGTGTAATTTAAGTTCGTCAAAAGAAACTGATAGCCTCTTCGAGGCTAGACTCTTGAATTTTGGACCTGAGACTACTTTGAAGTGTCCCTGCTAAGAACAAACCTTGCTCATCCACAATATTGTACCTGTCAGGAGCAATTATGCTCTTACATACGTAGTTTTACGACTGGGTATTTATCCCAAGTATTCTTGTACCTGATTTAAGAATTGTAAGCTCAAAGGCATTTTGTTAGACCTGACGACCTCGTTGTTAACCTTTTCAATTGTTCGTTGTTTTTCTATTACATTTTTTCTCTCTCAATTTAAAGGAAGGAAAGAAATTAAATTTCCAAATTTGTTTTAGTAAAAGTTCTCTAAGTAATTACCTGTACAGCCATTCAACTCACGCCGTTCCTATTCCTCTGTGAACCACAGACACCCCGGAACAATTTTATTATTATTATTATTATTATTATTATTATTATTATTATTATTATTATTATTATTATTATTATTTAGTACTGTTTATTCTTTCCTCCCTAATATCTCTTCAATCAATCAATCAATCAATCAATCAATCAATCAATCAATCAATCAATCAATCAATCAATCAATCAATCAATCAATCAATCAATCAATCAATCAATCAATCAATCAATCAATCAATCAATCAATCAATCAATCAATCAATCGATCGATCGATCGATCGATCAATCAATCACTACTGATCTGCATTTAGGACAGTCGCCCAGGTGACAGATTCCCTATTTGTTGTTTTCTTAGACTTTTCTTAAATGAATGCAAAGAAATTAGAAATTTATGGAACATCTTCCTTGGTAAGTTATTCCAATCCATAACTCCCCCTCCTATAAATGAATATTTGCCCCCAATTTGTCCTCTTGAATTCCAACTTTATCTTCATATTGTGATCTTTCCTACTTTTAAAGACACCACTCAAACATATTCGTCCACTGATGTCATTCCACGCCATCTCTCCACTGACAGCTCGGAACATACCACTTATTCGATCAGCTCATCTCCTTTCTCGCAAGTCTTCCCAGCCCAAATTTTGCAAAATTTTTGTAACGCTACTCTTTTGTCGGAACGAATCGAGCTGCTTTTCTTAGGATTTTTTCCAGTTCTTGAATTAACTAATCCTGGTGAGGATCCCATACACTGGAACCATACTCTATTTGGGGTCTTACCAGAGACTTATATGCTCTCTCCTTTACATCCTTTCTACAACCCCTGAATACTCTCATAACCATGTGCAGGGATCTGTACCATTTATTTACAATCATATTTATGTGATTACCGCAATGAAGGTCTTTTCCTATATTAACACCTAGATACTTACAATGATCCCCATAAGGAACGTTCACCCCATCAACGCAGTAACTAAAACTGAGAGGACGTTTTCTATTTGTGAAACTCATAACCTGACTTTTAACCCCGTTTATCTCTCTATTCGTTCACTGGTTTATTTCTGCACTGAGGGTATTGAACCAAGGGACACATTACAGAGATAATTATGTAAATAAGTTAATTTGGCTAGGATTGGAATTTTTTTGAAAACGGGGAAGAAAGGACGCGATTTTAGGCTATTTTTAAGGAACTGCATATAGACCGGAAGTGACCTTTTTATGTGAGTTTGATAGAGTTGTCCAGGACTCACAATTTGAAATATTTCCGGGCCCTTTTGCCCTTCAGCTTTCGGCACAATTGAGGAAATTACTTAATTTTACGTTCTTCGTTGTTGGAGACCCTGTCTTTATCTGCTAAGAAATGTTTTCATTATTAACAACTAATCGAACTGAGCCTCTGTGGGATGCGTGCTAACAACCAATCTCATTTTCAGTGTTGTCCATCCCGTGTTCTGGCCTTTGGTTCAGAGCGTCCCAGGTTCGAGTCCCTTCCGGGTCGGGAAGTTAACCTTCATTGGTTAATTCCAGTGTGTGTGCCGTCTTCATCATTAGAATTCATCATAAGTAGGGGCCCAATCAATACTTTGAAAGAACTGCACAAGGTTTCTTCGTCATAAAAAAATAAAATAAAAAGTCAGTGTTTAAAGTAATACATTTTTTACGTCCCACTAACTAATTTTACAGTTTTCGGAGACGCCTAGGTGCCGAAAGTTTGTTGCGCACGAGTTCTTTAACGTGGCAGTAAATCTGCCGCCACGAGACTGACGTATATAAGCACCTTCATGTTCCATCGGACAAAGCGCTCATATCATGATGCTGCCGTTTTCACTTATTTACACGTATGTTATGGTGTTCAAAGTGTTACATTTCATGTTTTAACACACTGAAAAAATACCAACTGTTCGATTAAACCATGGTAAGATACCACTTCTTTTGTCACGGGCCATCACTACTCATTAACTTATAGGTTGTTGTATATCTAGGGAACGCACGAATTTAGCTTTAAATATGGTTTTAAAGAACGTGGATTCTTAAATGAAGGTCCGGAAGGATTAAGCGAAAGTGTCCTTGTGGTCATCTCCCATCCTATTTTAGCGAATAATAGGCATGAACTCAGTATTCACCTGGAGATGTGGAGGCAGAGAATGGGATTCATATCAGTTTGTAATATTTCTTTCCACGGAATTGCTTGTTGTATTCTTCTTGTTGTAGTAGTTGTTGCTGTCGTTGTTGTTAGGTAATTATGGTTTAATTTACTTTATTATCACTTGTAATATTAAGCTGGTAGTAGGCTCAACATATAGTATAGTAAGCCGTAAGGCTGAGCACTGAAAATACTTAAGTTGTGTGTGAATTTGTATATGATGGTCCTGGATTTAGAATGTTAAACTAGTAGTATTTCTTGTAATATTTTTTTCCATGGAATTGCTACTTGTAAACTTGTTGTTGTGTAATTCCCTTTCAGACCTGACTTTTTTCTAGATACCTAAGAAATATTTGTATGTTCCAAGATACTGGTATAGATGTCAAAAGCACACAAGTAAAACAACTTGTCTAAAAAATTGATTTATTGAATATTTAGAGCATGTCCACTCCAGTGGACAAATTGACTGAACAGGTGCAAATCTTTTTTTTTTTTTTTTTTTTTTTGCAAGTTGCTTTGCGTCGCACCGACACAGATAGGTCTTATGGCGACGATGGGGCAGGAAAGGGCTAGAAATGGGAAAGATGCGGCCGTGGCATTAATTGAGGTACAGCCCCAGCATTTGCCTGGTGTGAAAATGGGAAACCACGGAAAGCCATCTTCAGGGCTGCTGACAGTGGGGTTCGAGCCCATTATCTCCCGAATACTGGACACTGGCCGCACTTAAGCGACTGCAGCTATCGAGCTCGGTCAGGTGCAAACCATTCATTATGGAAGATCTTAAAACAATGCCTCCCTTTAACAAAACATAAGTGCACATTACACAATAAATGTGGTCTGTTATCATACCATTTGCAAATTACTATTTTTTTCGTTCAGCCTAACCACCTACTCTGAATATCCTCGACATTTTTTCCTTTATTTCCCTGAAGGATGAAAAGTAATTATCAAAAAATTGAAAGTGGTGCTCCTTTTCTTTCCTCTCTGTAAGCTTCAGTACAACTGAAGCCCTCAAACCAAACCTTTGCACAATATTTTCAGGGATTTCAGGAGTGCCCCCTTGGCATATAAGAAAATCATAGCATAGGCCAAATTTTCCACACAAAATAAATAACTTTATGCCCCAAAGATTAGATTTCCGCTTACAGTACTGCTTTACTGACAGATGACTTTTTAACAGCACGGTTTTTTTCAACAACACAAAGTTCATTTTCCATCTCCAGCTCTAAACACCTACTTCTCACACAATCATAGATTGGCCTTAGTTTATAAAATTTATCTTTACAATATGCTTGTTTCTCGAGGTTGTTTAAAACATGAAATAGTGACCTAAGTTGAAAAATTATTTCTCTTGACATGGAGTCACGAAATAAAACTAAATGTAAAGCTGAAAACCAGTACATACTAACCCTGAGATACTTCAAGCAACCCATCATAATACGAAGCCCTATCTTCTTCTTCATGTGCCATGTCCTCGCAGAACGTTGGCGATCAGTAGCATGATCTGTTGTTTGTTCATAGCTGTTCTGAACAGAGTAAGCTTTGTCACCCCAAACCACTGGCTCAAGTTGCCGAGCCATGATGTCCTACTTCTCCCCGGACCACGTTTTCCATTAATTTTCCCTTGGAGTATTACTTGCAGAAGGTGGTATTTAGAGTTCCGCATCATATGACCAAAGTATTCTAGTTTCCTTCTCTTGATGGTAGTGAGAATTTCTGGTTCTTTGTTCATACGGTGCAAAACGTCTATATTGGTCATTTTAGCTGTCCAAGGTATCTTAAGCATCCTTCGGTACGTCCACATTTCAAATGCTTGCAATCTCTTGCACATGGTCTCAGTTAGTGTCCATGCCTCAACGCCGTACAACAGAATGCTGAAAACGTAGCACCGGAGTAGTCGTGTCCGTAGTGAAATGGAAAGGTCACGGCTTGTCAAAAGTTTCCTAAGTCTCTGAAAAGAAGTTCTGGCCTGCTCAATTCTGCATCGGATCTCGTGAGTAAGGTCCCAGTCATCATTGATGTGACATCCCAGGTATTTAAATGTTGCCACTCTCGCGATCTGTTCCTTCGCTGTTGTGAGATTACCTCGAATGCCATCTTCATTCCTACTTATAACCATCCACTTGGTCTTCTTTACATTAAGCTTCAAGCCCATTGCGCTGCTGGCTTCAGTGACAGCATTAAGTAGTTCCTGTAGATCCTGGAGAAAGACTGAATTTCTTGACTATCTGTCGGGTTGAATGTTTTGTCATTTTGTATTAAATACATATTAGTTTTCTCAACCATGTTATTGACACAAGAGTCTGTAATGTATTTTGAAAAATAAGTGACAGGAATACCAACATTTTTGTCTATTCAACAGAATTCCACTCATCACGTGTGACACTAATAGTTCTGGTATGAATTGCTTCCTTCCCCACCTAATATCCTGATTTTTAGTACAAATCCAGTCAATTGAAATGTTACTCTCATCGAGCAACTCCTGAAATTGAGCAACTGTTGAAATGAAATGGCGTATGGCTTTTAGTCCTGGGAGTGTCCGAAGACATGTTCGGCTCGCCAGGTGCAGGTCTTTCGATTTGACGCTCGTAGGCGACCTGCGCGTCGTGATGACAATGGAATTATGATGAAGATGACACATAGGCCTACACCCAGATCCCGTGCCAGAGAAATTAATCAATTATGGTTAAAATTCCAGACCCTGCCTGGAATCGAACCCGGGACCCGTGTGACCAAAGGCCAGCACGGTAACCATTTACTCTTCCATGTTAGATTAATGAGATTCATTGTCCTCCTCTTCTATCTCCTCATCCATTCTGACTATGTGAGCACCTAAAATAAGAAGGGCAAACATATGTTTAAAACTGCCAAAATGGTTATCAGCCTCTAAACTAAATGATACTAATTTGGCAGTTAGTGCAAATAAGTCTTGATTAATTTTTTACAGGCATCGGCCTTACTATTAAAAGCATTATTGTGCTTATCTATTCTAACATGCACCTCACAGTCACTTTCATCACTCTGCAATTCTTCTAAATCAGAAACGTCTCCAGTCATCATCAGTTGTAATGTGTGATCAGCATTTTTCTCAGGATCAGGGTACTCTGAAAATTTAGAGAATGACATTGCATAGGCCTGTATTTTTGAGATATTGTGCATTACCTACATATTTACTCCATTTGGAGACCATTTTAAAATAAATCGAAATAAATGATAATGGAAGATTGTGCAGTCTGAAATGATGATAGGTTGGGGTCACTTATGCAGACCTCATGTCCATTCGGTTGGACATAGATTTATAACTGCACTTAAATAACATTTATTGCACATTGTGCACAACCTTTTGTAAAAAAAAATGTAGTTTGAATATTAAACATTAAGAAACAATTGTAAAATATAGTATTTTTTAGTAATAAATACATAAAATTACAAAAGAACATGCACCTAGCCCTATGAACCTTCTCATAAGCTGTCATCTTGAGCTCTTCAGTTGTTAATAAACTTCTGGGTTTCACCACTAGAGTAAAGAGTAAAATAAGATGTCCATTTAGAAGAACAAAATGGTTTCAAATATCATAAGTTGCTTTATTAAAAATGAACATTGTGATAAAACCAATGTCCACTGGAATAGACATAGGGTCTTCTTTTTAAGAATTTGTTTTACGTCGCACCGACACAGATAGGTCTTATGGCGACAATGGGGTAGGAAATGGCTAGGAGTTGGAAGGAAGTGTCCGTGGCCTCAATTAAGGTGTAGCCCCAGCATTTGCCAGGTGTGAAAATGGGAAACCACGCAAAACCATCTTTAGGGCTGCCGACAGTGGGATTCGAACCCACTATCTCCCGGACGCAAGCTCACAGTTGCGCTCCCCTAACTGCACGGCCACTTCCTCGGTATATCCGATTTTGAATGAATCCCTTTACCCGCTCTCAAACCCGTCTCAACATTTATAGCAAAACCGGTATTCGAACCGCACGCATCCTCGTTGTCGTATTACTGACAGTGGATTGATTACCGAGCTCGATAGCTGCAGTCGCAAAACAACTAGAAAAAAAAAAAAAAAAAAAAAAAAAAAGTGGATTGATTTTCTCGAGTACGAATTTCAGCTTAATGAATTAGTTGTACCGAGCAAGTGGCCGTGAGCTTGCAATCGGGAGATAGTGACTTCGAACCCCATTGTCGGCAGCCTTGAGGATGGTTTTCCGCGGTTGCCCATTTTCACACCAGACAAATGCTGGGGCTGTGTCATCATTAAGGCCATGGCCACTTCCTTCTCACTCATGGCCCCTTCCTATCCCATCGGTGCCATAAGACCTGTATGTGTCGGTGTGACGTAAAGCTAATTGTAAAAAAGAAAAAAAGAAAAAAATGGTTGTGACGGAATAGTGGAAGATATAGCAAATTTTTGTTCACCTCATATTGGCAGATGCTCAGGAAAAACTTCAGAGGTAAAGAAACGCATTTTTCTATTAGAATTATGTAACATTAAGTGAAGACAGTTCCTTTTATCCTGAACGCAGCCAAGTACAATTTGTTATGCTCTTCCTAAACAGATCTTAAATTAACATCAAACTCTTTGTCGGCTGGCAGACAGGCAAACTGACCACGTAAATAAGGCGGAGTGGCCGTAGAGAGATGTTTATATACCACGTGTTGCGGGGTTAAGGTGCCTACGCTTTTGCTCTGCTAGCATGGCTTGTCTCTGTCGGGGTATTAATGTACCAGTGAGTCAGATACTGAGTCAGCTCGTGGTTCGGGAGTCTTGTACTTGGCTTTTCTAACGAGCCGACCGCTCATGTTCCTTGGCACATACTTACGGTTTTATTGTACCTCTGCGAAGCGATAGCCGAGTGACGTCTCAGTAAAGATAACACACGAGAAGTGGGATGGTAGCCGTCCTCGTGGCGATGGTATTGGCACAGTGAATCAGGTTAAAGATAAACAATGGGGAGAAGGAGTAACCTCTTTTTTTACGGGGACTCCATGCACAAAGTCGATGTATGCTCCACTCAGAATATGTAGTTGGCGTGGCATATGAGCACAACAATTCTGTGCTTCTCCCACGACGTTAAGTTTGTTGTTTGAGCTGCATTATTTACTTCAATTAGAGAATTTGTCGCGAGGCCTTTCCAGGATTAGTTCCATACCAGCAATTCTTGGACGGTACCTAGTACTCTTCCTGTGTGTTTCCTGGACTGACAGGATGTCGCATGCATGTTTTTGGCAAAAATCAGCTAATGACACTTGTTTCTCTTGATCAAATTCCTCGATGTTTAAAGAGATAAACACAAGTGATCTTGAAAATGACCGATCTATGTGTAATCCTTTTGGATAGAGACCGGTTGTGAAAGAATCAGCCGTCAGCACATTTCGCTGCATCATCTGACGTTGCCCGGGGTACACCCGATTGCTACTCATTCCTTGTACGTCTATAATTGTAATCTCCGTGGAGGTTCTTTTCATGTTTGCTTTGTTTTCGATGATATTTTTGAAGAAATACAGGAATACAGTTTTGAAAAGACTTCAATAAGCAGTCACATCGTGTAAGCTTATTTTATTTACGCCGTACTACTACTACTACTACTACTACTACTACTACTACTACTACTACTACTACTACTACTTATCTTGGCTGAGGTTGGCTGAGGTGGAAATCGAATCCATCTCTACTCAGTTGACCTTCCGAGGCTGAGTGGAACCCGTTCCAGCCCATGTACCACATTTAAAATTTCGTGGCAAAACCGGGAATCGAACCCGGGCCGCCGGGGGTGGAAGCTAATCAGGCTGACCACTACACCACAGAGACTGAATAATAATAATAATAATAATAATAATAATAATAATAATAATAATAATAATAATAATAATAATAACAATTGTGGGTTTCTTCAAGCAGGATGATACGAGTCTGGTGTTATTGAGAACCTTTGCGATGTTAAGCTGACATATTTTCATTGAAGGACCAAAGTTACGAAGTTGAGGGCCGTGAAATGGGCCTCTAGGTGTGTTTCTCCTCCGTTTTCTTTGACCGAGAGGTCGTATACGACAGTTCGGTCTCATATTTTTCTAATGTAGCTCACTTAGCACCACCCGGGGGACATGTGTAGGGTAATTTAAGGTTAAACCTACGGACATGAGCAACAGAGGAGCCACTCTCTTCAAATGGGGATGGAAGACATCACCGCAACGTGACTGAGGTGAAGAGGAGCGGGCAGTGGATCACATTGCATCTGAGTGTCGTTTGCGTGCTTATAGCCTCCGCAGTCCCGGGTTTTTAAAAACATATAACATTCTTACTGCTACTTGAATTTTCCCCTTGCAGCCATATATAGGTATTCCATGACTTCCCCTGTTAAGAAAAAAACATTTCAACTTCATTTTGGTTTAAACAGTTGCCACCCCTGTCAGAATCAACATGGCTATTGTCCAGCCGACTGGACACCGGGACTGAGGAGGGTAGAGGCTGTATAGAGGACTTAAACTGTGTCTCAAGGGAAGCACTTTTCTGGCTCTCAACTTTTGATAAGGAAATTTAGTTATGTGCTTGAGATTGTTTTGTACATATGTATGCAATATTGTATTCATCATACGCTAAATAAATAAATAAATAAATAAATAAATAAATAAATAAATAAATAAATAAATAATAATAATAATAATAATAATAATAATAATAATAATAATAAAGATACGCCGTACAGAGATTACCCCGTATGGAGGTCCCTCAACCGCTTAAGAGTGGGCGTCCCTCGATGCAAGACCAACCTGAAGAAACGGGGGATCTTTGCAACAACGTATACACCTCGTGTGAATGTGAATCTGAACAAGACTCAAGCCACCTACTTATCTGTCCCTTCCTGGACACCCGCTGCACATCACAAGGTGTTTTCAGAGGAAACATCAAGGTCATCGCGGCTGCAGTTTTCTGAAATGCTGACCGGACACGGAAATCAATGAAAGAATAGAGAATTAAGCCAGTCTTTGACCTAATTTAATTGAATGATCCACTTAACACTTTGCAGTTCAGATGTAGCCATTTTCGAGGATGAACCAAATTGGTTACTTTCAATTTAAAGTTGAAAGGATTATAGGGGAAATCCGCCAGAGAGTCCACACTTTAAGAATTGAATTTTTCTAAACTTTACACAAAGGTATACGTTAATCTCATGAGTTCATCTCCTGTAAAATTATTAGACTACCGAGAAGAGTGAAAAAATTGCCTCTGTTTGCTTTAATATCGATGATATTGTGATTGCTGAGGTATATGGGAATACAATTTTGAAAATACTTTAATAACCAGTCACATCGTGTGAGATTGTATTTACACCGTACGAAATTCTCAATAATTGTATGAAAATGAAAATCCACAGCCTGTTTCCAGTCATTAGACCGGGTCAGGATTGGGATGAATGAAGCCCCATCTAGCGGCGAGGATAGGAATTGTGTCGGCTGCCGAAGCCTGTCACACTCCTCTGGGCCAATGATTAATGACTGACAGATGAAATGAAATGATATTGGAGAGTGTTGCTGGAATTAAAGATGACAGGGAAAATCGGAGTACCCGGAGAAAAACCTGTCCCGCCTTCGCTTTGTCCAGCATAAATCTCACATGGCGTGACCGGGATTTGAACCACGGAACCCAGCGGTGAGAGGCCGGCGTGCTACCACCTAAGCCACGGAGGCTTCTCAATAATCATAATAGCCTAATAATTGTTACCGTGTTTATGCGGCTCATAGAGGAATAGGAAGTGCCTGGGTTGAATGGGCAGACAAGGAAAATTCCAGTCATTCGACGGGGTCGGATTGGGATGAATGAAGCCCTATCTAGCGGCGAGAATAGGAATTGTGCCGGATGCCGAAGCCTGTCGCACTCCTCTGGGGCAATGATTAATGACTGACAGATGAAATGAAATGATGTTGGAGAGTGTTGCTGGAATTAAAGATGACAGGGAAAATCGGAGTAGCCGGAGTATAAGTTAAAGTAACAAAATTCTAGGAATGCTATTTCTTTCTTTTCTACTAAGCGTTCAGTTTCATAACCACACGTTAACAACTTGCCCGATAAACGTTTACGACAGCGCAACGAACAGGAGCTCGGCAGCTCGAGAAAACAAAATAAGAGCTCAAAAGCTGTGACTTTCCCGGTACAACATGAGCCTATTGGCTCCTAACAGGTGTAATTATCAAGGGATTGAGCTCCTCTTAACATGAAAATGGCCATGATAATGTCGAATTGCTTCATCCTAAATTCAAATAGAGGATAGCCTTAAAAGTTTATCGAGAACCTCCAGGATCAAATTGGAGGGATTCCTCCTCACCTGATAGAGGTTTTCCACGCGACACTGTGGCAGTAACAGGACCGACTCCTTGACTGAAGCCGGACTGAGTGACTCAGACTATTAAGATGCTGGCTTTCAGACCCCAATTTGACAGGTTCGATACTGGCCCAGTCCGGTGGTATCAGAAGGTGCTCAAATACGTCAGCGTTGTGTCCGTAGATTTACTGGCAAGAAAGAGAACTCCTGCGGGACAAAATTCCGGCATCTCGGCTTCTCCAGAAGCGGTCAAAATAGTTAGTGGGACGTAAAAACAATAACATTGTTATTATCCTTGGCAGAATGGTCAGCGTTGAGCTCTTCGGCTCAGAGAGTCCCGGGTTCGATTACCGGCTGAATCAGGGATTTTAATCCAGTATGATTAAATTTTCTGGCTCGGGGACTGGGTGTCTGTGTCCGTCCCAACGCTCTTCTCTTCATATTCAGACAACACACTACGAACAATCACATAAACATGTAATAATCACTCCACAGAGTTTTGGCGTCATGAAGGGCATCCGGTCGTCAAACAGGACCTAATCTACATGTGCGGCACAATTCGCAGCCGCGACCCCACAGATGTGGGAAAAAGTGGTAGTAGTAGCGTGACGAATAGAAAACTCCCTCCGCTCTCTTAACATTGCCGTTGGTGGTCCCGCCAGAGTGTGGCGCTACAGTCGCAACAGAGCAGCTGCAACAAAACGTGCGCCAAATTGTAATAGCGTGCGTGCGTGCGTGCGTGCGTGCGTGCGTGCGTGAAGTCATGGAAGCAAAACGGCTATGGAGGGAATATTTTGGTTTTAATATTTTCCGAAAATCTGTATTAATATCTATGTAGTGCTTTGTGTGTGCAATCAACTAGTTTTCTATTATTTCGAGAAATATTGTACTGTTTCGTTCCTGATTGTACATCGGGTTACGGAAGGAAGTTTGATGGTAGACGAATTGTTTATACCGTCAAAAGAAAATGATCTTTTTGCGAAGTGGACGAGATTTTCCACTGAAAGATAAGCAATCGTCAGCCAAAAGCAGAATATGTGACCTGCAGTTTTCGGCAGATTTAATTAATTTATAAAGGCAGACTGTTTCGTTGTGAACGGTAAAAGCGTTGAACTTCCTCGTATGAGGTGGAAATTACAACCAGGAGCGATGCCTCATATTTTTCCAAATTTACCGAAATACGTATTCACTGAGATAAAATCGCGTAAGGCACCCAGTAGGAAAAGGTAATATTACGAACTTGAGGGTCCTGAAAAGGGTCTCTTGGTTTGTCTTTCCCCCGTTTTTTCTTTTTTTGGACCGAGAGATCGTATACGGCAGTTCGGTCTCATCTTATTCTAATGTAGCTCACTTAGCACCACCGGGGGACATGCTGGCCTTTGGCCACAGGATTCCCGAGTTTAATTTCCGGCGGGGCGGGGTGTATGTGTCGTCTTCATCATCATTTCATCCTCACCATAACGCGCAGGTCGCCTACGGGAGTCACTTCAGAAGACCTGCATCTGGCAAGCCGAACTTGTCCTCGGACACTCCCGGCACTAAAAGCCATACGCCCTTTCATTTTTTCCTTTTCTGCTGTACGCCACCATATTGCTCTTGTCACCCGCCTCTTCTCCTTGGTTCCTCGATTGCAGGAGCTCTCGTAACGGGTTGATCTTCACCTCAACATGTCCGTACCAGCGCAACTGCCGCTCCTCCAGTTTCTCACTGACAGGGACCGTATTATATGATCCTGGTATTTGCTCATTGCGCTCTCGGTCCAAGAGGGTGACACCCGCTGACCATCGCAGCATCCGCATTTGCTGATCATGCTTCGTTTGCCTTCTCCAACACTCGGAACCGTAAGTGAGGGCAGGCCTACTAACAGTCTTGTATATATTGCCTTTGTGCTTTATTAGATCCTACTATCAAATAAGACGGCTGTTAACAAACGCAATTTGGTCCAGGTCGTCAATCCGGTAGTAATAAATGAGCACAGCCACTTGAATTTATTCACTATTGCCAGTGGTTCACCCGCTAAGAAAATTGTATTGGATGGACCTTGAACTTTTGGTTTGGCGAAGTTACAGAACATATACTCCCTTCTCCTTACGACTTCTTCTGAGTCCATTTGTCTCCAAACCTTTTCTCCGAAGTTGTAAGGCCGCCTCGACCTCTTCACGTCTTTCACCAACTAGGTCGATGTCGTCTGCGTATAGACGGATCCATGGTACTTGTGTCATCAGTTGTTCTGTAAGATAGTTAATAACTATAGTGAATAATATTGGGCTCAAAGCTGAACCTTGAAGAACACCCACCTCAACAGGGAAACTCCCCGAGATACCAGAAATGAATGTTTATTTGTAGAGTTTAAATTGCCTGTTAATTTTGTATCAAGTGAATTTTTTAGATTTTTATTGCGACGTTAATTGATATTTTCCGAACTATGTAGTAGTTTTAGAGTAACTGTTGTGTGTTTAATTAAAAATTTAGTCTTAGATTGTTTTGTTTCGCGTGGAAGTAATTCCTTGTTGAAACCCATATAGTCTGGGAAGTAGCCGGTCCCTTCAAACAATTAATAAAAATAAAGGATAATTGTATATATTTACGTGTCGCGCTATATATATGATGTACACGATTCCAGCTGTTATTGGGACTGTCACTGATCAGCCTAGTGAATCCATACGCACATGCGTGTGTGCCCGTTACAACTCCCGTCACGCACTTGGCGGGCTGCGAACCAGCAGGTGTTCTTCAAGTACTGGCGAGCGCTTTGGTCAATCAGAATGCTACATTTTCTCCAATAATTTAAAAATATATGGCAAGAATTGTTCATGCTTTTAAAGACACGACAAATCTACAGGCCAAGGGCTTTCGTCAGAATGCTTTAGGTTGTCAGTCGGCTCAGCTGTTCTCTCAAATTCGCGGCAACGAAAATTAGCCTAGTGTTTTAAATAAATAGATTTTCAATAACTGAACAGTGAGAAAATTAGAGTGATATAACTGCACTTAGTACTTGTCGGAAATATGGCGTATTTATGATTAAATAAACTTGTTTTTCGTAAACAAAAATTTGCCTTTACACTAATTTCTTCTACTGTACGTAAAATTCCTTCACTTTCTTCTGAAAACCAGGTATTCGCCCTGCTGTACCCAAGTATGAAAACATTGTATTTATTAAAAGCCTTAATATCGCCGTAGGTACAGCTATAGTATAGGTGATAGCTTGCAAGGAACAACGTTCATTCGAATAGGGTGGTCAATTGCTGTCGAATTAAGTACGTTTGAAAATATTTCCTTTCCTCAAGAAGTACTTGCTTGATTTTGAAATTAGTAACACTCATGAATTTGCAATGGTTACACCTCTTCCACTTCCATTTGAAAACAATCGTTATTTCGGTAAACAGATTTTCACTATCTCTAAATAACGGTGTACGTTATTTGAAATGGACATTTTAGCAGTGTTGCCAACTTAGCGGATTTTCCGCTAAATTTGGTGGAATTACAAGACTGTCGGCGGAGAAATATATCATTTAGCGGACAGCGGATTTTTTGGCGGAATTCTAGATTTATTATAGCAGAATTTAGTGTGTTATCCATTTTAGATTTTTAAAAGAAATTTGTACTCCAGTCTGTCTCCGAGCTATTCCGTATTTCTAGCTAGCCACCATATGAGGAAAACATGTTATTTGGATTGTGATCGTTGTATCATGAAATTGTAATGCGTGGAGAAAGGTTACTTTTCTCTTAGTTGACGAATGACGACAGATAATGAAACTGTGAGAAAGTAGCATTTATATTTATGCTATGAAGGAAGACCGTTTAATGAACTGGCCTGTTCTGTGTTTGGCCCTTGAGTTAGTGGTTTCACCTAGTTTGCACCCGGCAGTAAAACGCCTACAAGTTTTAGCTCGCCGGCTCGCAGGCAGGGGGTTAATCCCAGTGAAACTCACAGATCAGGTGAGTGCAGACATTTACATTTATTACTATTATTGTTATTATTGCTCGTTTTTATTGCTCATTATTTGAGATCGGATTTCTTGGCGGAATTTTAGCGGATTTTTAGTAGTATTTAGCGGATCTTGGAAATATAAGTTGGCAACACTGCATTTTAGCTGACACATCATGTGTAGAAGTTTTCTGTACCGTTAAATGTTTTATGCTCGACGATGCCGAAATATAAATATTATATGTCAGAAAACTGAATCTTAATGAGGCTCATTGTAGTTCAAGTTGTCCGGCTCCATGGCTAAATGGTTAGTGGGCTGGCCTTTGGTCACATGGGTCCCGGGTTCGATTCCCGGCAGGGTCGGGAATTTGAACCATAATTGGTTAATTTCGCTGGCACAGGGGCTGGGTTTATGTGTCGTCCTCATCACGACGCGTAGGTCGCCTACGGGCGTCAAATAAAAAAGGCCTGCATATAGCGAGCCAAACATGTCGCCGGGCACTCCCGGCACAAAAAGCCATACGACATTTCATAGTTCAAGTTTCATTATGATACAGGTTCTCCACCAATCAGAGTTCAGATTTTCATTACTGTTCGGCCAGTTACGTAAGGACAGCATCGCATCTGCGCTCAACACACTAGCTTCGCACTTGTTTTCAAAATCTAACATGTCGGGCACATGTGACAACATTGTACTTACACCACCGGAATGTCATATGTTTTCAAAGCTTTCAAACAAAAACCTTGATAGAAGGTTATCATATTTCATAACTTTACCCTCAAATACAAATTGTTTATTATACAGTTGGTGAAGTGAATTTTGCGGGAATGTGCCGTGTGGTTGTGGAATATGACATTGTCAAGGTCTCTGATCCACTTACGGAAAATTAATAACCCAGCGCATGCCGGTTCAGTAAACTTAACTGTCAATCGATATCTCGACAGAAATTTATGAATATTTGAAATATTGAGTTATAATTATCGTCTAACATAAGCAGTCGTATGGAAATGATAAAAAAAAATAAAAAATTGTGTCTTAATTATTGCCAATATAGGCTTGTTGCGTGATGTACTATTAATTAATACATTTTTACGAGGAAAATAAGTTATTATTCTATCATTACCTGATGTGTCCGCCTCTGTGGTGTAGTGGTTAGTGTGATTAGCTGTCACCCCCAGAGGCCCGGGTTCGATTCCCGGCTCTAACACGAAATATGAAAAGTGGTACGAGGGCTGGAACGGGCTCCAGTCAGCCTCGGGAGAAAAACGGAGTAGGCAGGTGTTCAATTCCTACCTCAGCTATCCTCGAAGTGGTTTCCCGTGGTTTCCAACTTCTCCTCCAGCAAAATGCCGGGATGGCACTTATCTGAAGGCCTCGGCCACTTCCTTCCCTCTTCCTTGTCTGTCCCTTCCAATCTTCCCATTCCGTCACAAGGCCCCTGTTCAGAATAGCAGGTGAAGCCGCCTGGGCGAGGTACCGGTCACTCTGCACAGTTGTAATCCTCCGACCGAAAGTCTCACGCTCCAGGACACTGCCCTTGATGCGGTAGAGGTTGTATCCCTCGCTGAGTCTGAGGGAAGAACCAACCCTGGAGTGTAGAGGGCTTATGAAAGAAAGATGAATTCGCAATGTTCATACCTCTAATGCTACGTGTTGGAAACATTGTATTTTCAATTAAAAACACAGTTCGTCCGTCTGAGTGGCTCAGACGGTTGAGGCGCTGGCCTTCGAGCCTGGCTCAGTCCGATAGTATCTGAAGGTGCTCAAATACGTTAGTCTCGTGTAGGTACATTTACTGATACGTAAAAGAACTCCTGCGGCACTAAATTCCGGCACCTCGGCGTCTCCGAAAACCGTAAAAGTAGTTAATGGGACGTAAAGCTAATAATATTATTTTTGAAAGCAGTGTCAGTGCCGTTATTTGGGTACGTATTGACACCCTGGGAATAACAGGTTTTCGATATCTTGAACGACTTACAAGTTATCTGAGACGGGCATTTTAGATGACATATCCTATGTATATGATTTCTATACTATTAAACGATTCGTCGGCGCGACGTAAAGCCCCTAGCAACAACAACAATTAAATGATTCAATTAACTACATTTTTTACAAGACCGGGAAGAAATATTATCGTATCACTGTCTGATATCCAAATGAAGTCAGACATACAACAAAATAATTTTCTTGAATAAATATATTTAGTTTAAAGATGGAATTACAAATTTCCGTACAGGACTTTAGAGAAGGCAACTCATATTATTAAGAGGTCAATGACCTCGTTTGGCCCATTAAAACAACAGTCATCCTGTTATTCTTAACAACGAGTTACAAGTATTCCCCAAACAAACGACAAGGATACGACGTTCAAGCTCTGGCATTAATCACTGTCCTAGGAAATTATACCACTGCACGAAACTTTTCTTTCGACGACTAGAGAACAGACTGCGGTTAGCAGCTGCTTGGCGAATACTGCTTAACCAAGGTACAATGTTCTGCTGCGGTAGAAGACAACAGCAGCGATTGACATTGTTTCGTAAACGAAAGTAGATTAGGGGACGTGTTAGCAGAGTGGCACTGTCACTGGCTTCCCACCAGCGCAGTTGTGGTTCGTATCTCGACATGTATGCAAATTTGACAAGGCAACTGATTATATGCTCAGTGACTGTGCTAGAGTCCGTCTCCGCGGTGTAGTGGTTTGTGTGATTAGCCGCTACCTCCTGAGGCGCGGGTTCAATTCCCGGCTCTGCCACGAAATTTGAAACATGGTACGAGGGCTGGAACGGGGTCCACTCGGTCTCGGCAGGTCAACTGAGTATAGAGGCGTTCGATTCACTCCTGAGCCATTCTCGAAGTGGTTTTCCATGGTTTCTCACTTTTCCTCAAGGCATATGTCGGAATGGCACCTAACTTTAGGCCACGGCAGCTTCGTTCTCTCTTCCTTGTATATCCCTTTCAATCTTCCTATGCTTAAGTGCGGCCAGTATCTAGTAATCGGGAGATAGTGGGTTCGAGCCCCACTGCCGGAAGCCCTGAAGATGGTTTTCCGTGGTTTCCCCATTTTCACACCAGGCAAATGCTGGGGCTGTACCATAATTAAGGCCATGGTCGCTTCCTTCCAATTCCTAGGCCTTTCCTATCCCATTGTCGTCATAAGACATCTGTGTCGGTGCGACGTAAAGCAAATAGAAAAAAATCCCTGTTCAACATAGCAGGTGCGAAGCAATGGTCCTCCTGCCCAGTTGTATTCCCAATCAAAGGACAGCCCTTGAGGCAGTAGAGATGGGATCCCTCGCCGAGGCCCAGGGAGCAACGAATACTGAAGGGTAAAGGGATTAAGAAAGAAAAAGAAATTCTTACACCTTATCATAATTACCAAAATATATCTGTAAAAATGCCAGCTGCTGATCTGGAAAAGGCACCAAACTTCCAGTACGATACGCCTGAGCTTGAACTTAGTTGGCAAAAAATGTCCCTATTTTACCTCCTTAACCCAAACGACGTGTTCAGAAAGCACGTATCGCGCACTTTCTAACGAAAGTAAGAAATTGTTTTGACCAAGGGCGTTGTTTTTCTGCTGAGACAGTATGGAGGTACAGACAATGCAATCACACACGCTATCGGGCGTATTGTACACGTTCAGAAGGAATCAAACCCTACTTGTGTAAATCAATCAATCAATCAATCAATCAATCAATCAATCAATCAATCAATCAATCAATCAATCAATCAATCAATCAATCAATCAATCAATCAATCAATCAATCAATCAATCAATCAATCAATCAATCAATCAATCAATCAATCAATCAATCAATCAATCAATCAATACCGATCTTCATTTAGGGCAGTCGCTAGGTGGCAGATTCCCTATTATTATTATTATTATACAATCTTCCCCCTTGGCAAGTTATTCCAATCCCTAACTCCCTTTCCTATAAACGAATATTTTCCCCAATTTTTCCTCTTGAATTCCAACTTTATCTTCATATTGTGATCTTTCCTACTTTTAATGACACCATACAAACTTATTCGTCTACTGATGTAATTCCACGCAATCTCTCCACTGACATCTCGGAACATACCACTTAGTGGAGCATCTCGTCTCCTTTCTCCCAAGTCTTCCCAGCCCAAACTTTGCAACATTTTTGTAACGCTACTCTTTTCTCGGAAATCACCCAGAACAAATCGAGCTGCTTTTCTTTGGATTTTTTCCAGTTCTTGAATCAAGTAATCCTTGTGAGGGTCCCATACACTGGAAACATACTCTATTTGGGGTCTTACCAGATACTTATATGCCCTTTCCTTTACATCCTTACTACAACCCCTAAATACTCTCAACAACACGAACAAGGCGAAGTTACAGTACATCTCTATTTTAAACCACTAGACATCGCCAATGTTCTGCTTTGGTGAGCAGCGTTCCTAGCCTACAATATAACCAGGGGATATATCGGGATACATTCACGCGTAATAATGCAAGCCATCATTTAGGGTGCCCACGCAAATAGCTGGAAGTGGGTAGGTACCATTACTCTCTGTCGACTTTGGATCGTTTGTACACCTATGAGAGGTCACGTGAGCGAGCTGTACCACGTGAGGATTAAAATGGCTACCTCCTCCCACGGCTTACGAGTGGCAGAGCTAACTTTAGAACATTCTATACCGCTGTGAGTGCTCTCCAAACTACTGCGAGACTCCCACTAGAAGTGCCTCTCACATAGCGCTCTCAACGGCTGCGTCAGCAGCGTTGTTAGTTTACCAGTGGTGAATCTATCAATCCCAAAGAGGACCTTGTAATAATAATAATAATAATAATAATAATAATAATAATTGTTACGGAGATATCCGTGGTAGGTAGAGGTGAAAGAAGGTGCGGGTGTGAATGGGTTTCAAGCTACGAAATTATAGTGCATGTAAAATTAATTTAAAATTTAACAAGGTTATATTTTCTTTTCAAAAACAAAGCAATAACCGACATGGCAGGTACAATGTAGCAAAACAAGGGGAGTTACAATATTTACAGGTTTTGGGCTTCACGCCCTGACTTCAGCGATCAGCTCAGTTTTACCACAAACACAAGTTTTAACAGAGGGGCAGAAAACCCCATTCATCCCTAGGAGCCCCTGGCTCCGAATTACACAGAAAAGCCTCCACGAGGCATATGACACTCCATTTTCAAAAGGGCGATCCGCTCTCAAAATTTAAGCCTCTCAAAGGCCACACCAAACTCTACCTTCAAGCTGTCCTCTAAGGACGTATTCACAGGGGTAAAATACCCAACCTACGGAGGTCTATTACATGAAAAGAAGGTTGATTACATGACCTCTAAAATAACAATTTGAGAGGAGGCGAATTTGCACTCCTAATACACTTTGTTTTTGAAACCTAATCTGGCTCTGGGCCGCTAACGCAAGGGCTAATCCCATACTACAGAGGTGACTTAGAGAAGAACACCTTACATTACATAAACGAAGAATAGTTTGAGAAAATAAGTTCACCTCAAAACAAATGTGAGTGGGAGCTCGAGAGGGTTAGCACTCTCTATCCCAATATGTAGCTTTACAAGAAAAAGATGAAAAGAGTAATTACATTTTAGGAAAAGGTTACATGAAGGAAATGCTTCGAACCCGCCGCGAGTGTTAAACTGCCGACCTAGCAAGAAAAGAAGTTATTAATAGGCCATTACCTGGTGTTGAACGGCTGAAGAAGAAAGAGGCGCTTCCCGCCTCCTGCTATGTACTTAATACACTGAAAGATGGAACAGAAGTGGCCCGGAGACCCCAAAATCAGCAGTTTATATACTCTCGCGGAAGTTTCTAGGCGTTAGGGGAATGAAAAACACCCGCCCACAATGTTTTTTATTGGATAGGACCCCGCAACAGATACAAGCTGGGGGAAGATACACCAGATTGGATAGAAATTAATTTAAGAAATTCGGGATTGGCTACATGCAAAACAAGGGGAAAGAGAGGGGTATACAGCCAACTTAAACAATAACAGAAAGAAATTTAACAAGAAACAAACTTTTGAAATAAAAATTTCTCCAACAAAATAGTTCTTTGACTCCGCACTAGGTTGCACTATTGTTGATCTTCAGTAGTGTCCTCTAGAAGAGAAAGTTCACACTTCTTACTTCAAGCTGAACAAAAACACATCAAAAGTGACACAGTTCAAAAACTCAAAATTTTCCACGTGGTGACATCTTCTGAGAATGTAGAGAATTAATAGAGTAGATAAAGTTCAACCTTCCTCCAGAAGAGGAGTTTCAACTGGCGCAACTTTGAAATAAACAGAGTAGAGGTGTACCGCCCGGTACAGACCTCCCCCCCCAAAAGTTCCTCCAGGGGTGACACATGAAATCAGTTTGAAACAAGTTCCAAGTTATAAGTTGAATATGAAAATAGATTACAAGATTTTCAGAATGTTGTGTGATTCAGTTTCACAATTTGTTGTTGCAGGTGAAGTAAAGTCTTTCTGGTTGTAGAAGTTGAATTTCTGAAGATAAACTTTTAATACTTAAAGGTGAAGAAAAATTTTGCAATGTCCACCAAATATTGTTGTTGAATTCCCAAGTGTAGTTATTGCTTATGGTGACTGTCCATGTAGTTGATGTAGATTGAGTCGGATGGCCAGACCGGCCGTTGCAGCTTGCGTCCAACGGAGGCCGCTCGGACCCCTCAAGTACCCTGAGATACCGCTCGCCCGCACTATGAGGGGAGCAGAGGTGTTGAAGTACGCCGCGCCCGCGGTGAACAGATACAGGCTGCGGGCATGTAGCATGTCGTGCGCCGCACATCAGCCTTGGCCGGGAGGAGAGCTCCGGCTCGCCGTGCACATGTCGTCCTCGCTGGAGAGGAGGGGGCCCATCCCCCTCCCCAGTCGCTGCACGGCGCTGCGCGGCTGCGGGGGCGCTGAAACATTAAAGCTAGGCGGCAGAATTGTGTTGGACTATCATCTTCTTTGAGGGTACAGGCTTGTGGAGAGGTTGAGGGGCCAGCGGCGTGTAGATATCCATGGCATTTACTATTATGAAGCCACAGTGTAAGGTGGAGCAGGAGACGGGAGCGTGGTAATGGCCGTGGCAAGGACAGGATGGCAGTTTAACAGTCGGGGGAGGTTTACAAGAAATGCTTACATATAAAACAAAATATTATAGAAGGAGCAGAATGCCTTAAGTGTGGAACTCAAAAAAAAATATAACCATCATATTCCTATCAAATTATACGAAGCAAGTTAACACAAAATTTACACCGGTTTCACCTGGGACAGGTGAACCCTAAATATCCTCTCGGTGGCTGGATTACTTACTAACAATGTAACCGGGGTGAGAAAATCGAGAATGATGCATGGCCCATGAAATCTGGGGGCAAGCTTGCCCGCGGGAACAAAATTTTTGACCATAACCTGGTCAACTACCTTCAAAGGGGTGGGTCTCCGTCCACGATCATACCTTTCCCTAACCTTTTCATGAGACACTTTAAGATTGGCTTTAGCCTTCTTCCAAAGATCTTTAATGTTATCCGGATCTATTGTCTCGGGTAGAATGTCATTCAGAGACCAGAGGTTAGAGAGCGGCGAGTTGGGAACAAACTTAAACATCAAAGAAGCTGGAGTAAACTTGTGAGATTCATGAACCGCCGAATTCAAAGCAAAAGCTATCCAATGCAGGGACGTGTCCCACCTGGAAGGATCTTCATGATGATAGGCAATGAGTGCGGACCTGAGATTACGGTTAACCCGTTCAGCCAGAGATGGTTGAGGGTAATAAGCGGAAGTAGTTACATGAGAGATGGACAAGTCAAAACAGAATTTACGAAATAAATTAGATGTAAAAGCCTTAGCATTATCAGATACAATGTATTGGCACGGACCAAAAGAAGCGAAAATAGAATTTAGGCAAGTAATAGTTGACTGAGCGGTAGCCAGCTTATTCGGAAATAACCAGGAAAATCTTGTAAAACCATCTACACACACAAAGATGAACTTGTTGGCATTACCCTTTGACTGGGGGAAGGGTCCCACATAATCAATATACAGGCGTTCCATGGGGCGCGACGCTTGATGAGAAGACAAAAGGCCTACTTTAGTGGACATGGTGGGTTTACTGATCAAACAAGATTTACAAGCTTTTACAAGTTCCCGAATTTCACCGTCCATACCTTTCCATATGAACATTTCACGAATCTTTTCACGAGTTTTAAAGATTCCAAGATGCCCCCCCAATGGGGTCTCATGATAGTATTTGAAGATCATAGGTACAAGAACTGCTGGAACAACAACTTTCATCAACTTATCATGCCTCGAAGGGCAACATAGAACACCATTCCTCAGAACATAAGGGACAGCATGTTCCCCAGAAGAAAGGGTTTCCATTATCGGAGCCAGCGTAGGATCTTCACGTTGGTATTTCTCGATATCCCTAAAGAGCATGGGAGCATCGGTTAGGATGGCATTAACCTCGGATAGTATGGACTCGGAAGGTGATGAACTGTCGACCGGTTCATGGGTCTCGACCTCGTTTGAAAACATACGGCTGAGTCCATCAGCCACAACATTTTCGGTACCTCTGATATGCCTGACATCGAATTGGAAGGCGGAAATACGGATGGCCCAACGGGCTATACGACCAGTACGACGCGGTCTACCTAAGACCCAGCTTAAGGCTTGGTTATCTGTCTCCAGGTCGAATTTGACATGTTCCAGATAGAGACGGAACTTTTCTAAGGCGAATAAGACTGCCAACCCTTCGAGCTCATAGATGGAATACTTGGCTTCTTGAGCCGATAGAGTCCTAGATGCATAGGCGATGGGACGCCTCCCTAGTTCAGTCTCTTGAAGAAGGACTGCAGCTACAGCTGACGACGACGCGTCCGTTTGGACGATGAATTTCTTCGACAAATCAGGCATAGCAAGTACAGGGGCATTACAGAGAGCTAATTTAAGATCTTCGAAAGCGGCTTGTTGAGAAGGTCCCCACTCGAATTTGATGCCTTTCCTACGAAGAAGGTTTAAGGGCGCCGCTCTATTAGCGAAGTTAGGAATAAACTTCCTGAAGAAATTCACCATACCAATGAATCTAGCGATACCTTTGATGTCCTTAGGAGGTTTAAAATCACGGATGGCCTGTGTTCTAGAATGATCGACAGCTACCCCATCGGGTGACACAATATGCCCTAGGAATGACATAGAGGGCTTAGCAAAGGCAACCTTGGACAACTTGACAGTTAACCCAGCCTTACGAAGGCGATTCAGAACTTCTCGCAGATGATCTAGATGTTCTTCAAAAGTCTCGGAAAATACGACGACATCATCCAAGTAGTGATATAAGTACTCAAATTTGATGTCGGAAAAGACCCTATCTAGTAGCCTAGTGAGCACAGCTGCCCCCGTGGGGAGCCCGAAAGGCACGCGGTTGTATTCGTATAAGTTCCAGTCCGTGGCAAACGCTGTAAGATGTTTAGACTCTTCGGCAAGGGGAATTTGATTATAGGCCTGATTCAAGTCCAAGATGGTGAAGAACTTGGCCTTACGAAACCATGAAAAGCAAGAATGAAGGTCGGGAAGGGGCACAGATTGCAACACCACCTTCCGATTGAGAGCCCTGTAATCAATGACAGGCCTGAAGCCTCCTTGGGGTTTCGGGACTAGAAAAATAGGCGATGAATACGCTGACTTAGAGGGCCTAATAATACCATCCTTCAACATCTGATCGATGATTTCTTTTAGAGCCTTCATTTTAGGTGGAGATAGCCTATAAGGTGGAAAACGGACAGGAATCGAATCCGTGACCTCAATTTTGTATTCAATAAGGTCAGTAACACCAAGAGTATCAGAGAACACCTCGGGAAACGACTGACACAGTTTCCGAATACTATCAGCCTGCTCCTCAGGTAGATGTCTAAGGTCTAACAACATCTCATCCTGGGTAGGCGAAATAGATGAACATGATACAGAATTACACTTTAACAAGGGAATTCTACAATTGGATGCGAATTTGAATGTGCACGACCTACTCTGGAGATCGAGCACAAGACCAGTGTGAGAAATGAAGTCCGCTCCCAATATGATGGGGCAAGACATGTGCTTAGCCACAAACAGTTTGATTTTCCATGTAAATTTAAAAATACGAATTTTGACCAGTACGGAACCTAGAATTTCTAATGGCGATGAATTAGCCGAAACATATTGAATAAGAGCTGAGACATGGTCAGGTAGTTTACAAACAGATTTCAATTTAGAATACCATTCAGCCGAAATAATCGAACAAACACTGCCTGAATCTAAGAGAGCTGTTATAGGCTCGTTATTTAACTCAATCTTAAGAAAAGGAACAGGTGCGGGGGTATCCGCCGCAATCCTAAGGCACTCTTTAGGGCATTCAAAAGATGAATTTGAAGGCTGGTCGTTCTCTGCATTTACAACCTGTTTACTAGGGGCTGAGTCTCGGGAAGATGGATTAGTCGGCTCAGCCGACGCCACTAGTCACTTTTTATTATTGGCATAGCTGAAATTTGCACCAGAAGTTGAGCAGGAGGGGGTGCTATTTGAGTTTGGGCAATTCTTGGCGATATGTGAGAAGGCCCCACACTTAAAACAGCCTTGTGATGACCCTGCTCCATTCCTTGTCCCACTTGACTTGATCAGAGGACACTTATTCCGCAGATGGTCAGGCGACCCGCAAGCATAACATTTACGGGGATTGACTGGTCGGCGAGGTGGAGGCCGAGTGTTACTAAAGGAAGGCGGGGGTTCTTTCGCGACACGCAAAGAATCGGCGTATCTAACTCCTTCCGCTGAGACTGCCAATGCTTCAAGTTCCGAGAAAGTTTGCGGGCACGCCGCGAAACACAAATATGACCTATAGGATGGTGAAATACCTTCCACAATAGCTTGTACAATTTGATCCTCAGGGAAGTGAAGAGCAAACACCCTAGTATAAAACTTAATATCTTGGATGAAGTCTGCCAGGTTTTCATCCAAGCGCTGTACCCGATAATAGTATTTCTGAATAAGAGATGACCTCGCGCGGGCAGGAATAAAATTTGCAAGCAGATGTGCATGGAAATCTTCGATAGATGACTGTTCAGCTATGGCTCTTACTATTTTATCTGAGAGAACCCCAATAGCATAAGGATAGATAATTTCCAAAATTTGACATGGGGAAAGAGAAAACACAAGGGCATGATCCTGAAATTCCACTAGAAATCTTAAAAATGAAATTACGTCACTGGTGGTATTAACGGAAAACTTGGATATACCTCTGAGCAACATTGCCAATGGATGAGGCAAGCTGCTAAACCCGGGCGACATAGTAGGTAAAGGTTTCAATGGCAAGGAAGTTAATTCAGCACGTACATTGTTCAACGATGTGCGGCGTTCAGACTCGTTGTCCAATGGGGCAGAGATAGTTTGAGCAGCAACGGTTATCCTATTGCCTTCTCCCTTAGCAGGTTCTTCCTCACTACTTACATTCACAATGGTGGGCTGATCAGATTTGGGAGGAACTTCCCCAGTTAACAATTGAGTGACTTTACTAGACAATTCAGAGATAGTTTCAAGGAGCGTATTAGCTTGCTTCCTCTGATCGTCATTCACCTTCAGAGACAACAGATCATTAACTCTATTTGAAAAGTGATATAATCTGCCTTGCACACGCTTAATTTGATTAGGAGACGGATCATTTTCATCAAAAAAACTAACTACAGATGCTAGCCCAGAAATATTCTCGACGATCGTGGAAAGAGAGTCATCAATTTCTTTCTCTCCCAAATTGGGGATGGAAATGGGCAAATCAAGGGACTCTCTAAGTTTGTTAGTGTCGATAGCAACCGTGCCTCCAGATTGCACGTTTCTAATAGTTAATTCGTAGATCAACTCCTCTTTGCGCAAATAGTTAAGGAGGAGAACATCGCGAGGGCCGGGCATGATGACGGAAAAATTTAGAACAACCTCAAAAAAATTTCCAGCAACTGAGAAAATGGTTAGAGTTCGGATCAAAACAGTTTTTAGCCGTCAAAAGGGGCTAAATGGAGACCCATTCAACCACGCTCTGCTACCACTTGTTACGGAGATATCCGTGGTAGGTAGAGGTGAAAGAAGGTGCGGGTGTGAATGGGTTTCAAGCTACGAAATTATAGTGCATGTAAAATTAATTTAAAATTTAACAAGGTTATATTTTCTTTTCAAAAACAAAGCAATAACCGACATGGCAGGTACAATGTAGCAAAACAAGGGGAGTTACAATATTTACAGGTTTTGGGCTTCACGCCCTGACTTCAGCGATCAGCTCAGTTTTACCACAAACACAAGTTTTAACAGAGGGGCAGAAAACCCCATTCATTCCTAGGAGCCCCTGGCTCCGAATTACACAGAAAAGCCTCCACGAGGCATATGACTCTCCATTTTCAAAAGAGCGATCCGCTCTCAAAATTTAAGCCTCTCAAAGGCCACACCAAACTCTACCTTCAAGCTGTCCTCTAAGGACGTATTCACAGGGGTAAAATACCCAACCTACGGAGGTCTATTACATGAAAAGAAGGTTGATTACATGACCTCTAAAATAACAATTTGAGAGGAGGCGAATTTGCACTCCTAATACACTTTGTTTTTAAAACCTAATCTGGCTCTGGGCCGCTAACGCAAGGGCTAATCCCATACTACAGAGGTGACTTAGAGAAGAACACCTTACATTACATAAACGAAGAATAGTTTGAGAAAATAAGTTCACCTCAAAACAAATGTGAGTGGGAGCTCGAGAGGGTTAGCACTCTCTATCCCAATATGTAGCTTTACAAGAAAAAGATGAAAAGAGTAATTACATTTTAGGAAAAGGTTACATGAAGGAAATGCTTCGAACCCGCCGCGAGTGTTAAACTGCCGACCTAGCAAGAAAAGAAGTTATTAATAGGCCATTACCTGGTGTTGAACGGCTGAAGAAGAAAGAGGCGCTTCCCGCCTCCTGCTATGTACTTAATACACTGAAAGATGGAACAGAAGTGGCCCGGAGACCCCAAAATCAGCAGTTTATATACTCTCGCGGAAGTTTCTAGGCGTTAGGGGAATGAAAAACACCCGCCCACAATATTTTTTATTGGATAGGACCCCGCAACAGATACAAGCTGGGGGAAGATACACCAGATTGGATAGAAATTAATTTAAGAAATTCGGGATTGGCTACATGCAAAACAAGGGGAAAGAGAGGGGTATACAGCCAACTTAAACAATAACAGAAAGAAATTTAACAAGAAACAAACTTTTGAAATAAAAATTTCTCCAACAAAATAGTTCTTTGACTCCGCACTAGGTTGCACTATTGTTGATCTTCAGTAGTGTCCTCTAGAAGAGAAAGTTCACACTTCTTACTTCAAGCTGAACAAAAACACATCAAAAGTGACACAGTTCAAAAACTCAAAATTTTCCACGTGGTGACATCTTCTGAGAATGTAGAGAATTAATAGAGTAGATAAAGTTCAACCTTCCTCCAGAAGAGGAGTTTCAACTGGCGCAACTTTGAAATAAACAGAGTAGAGGTGTACCGCCCGGTACAATAATAATAATAATAATAATAATAATAATAATAATAATAATAATAATAATAATAATAATAATAATAATAATAATAATAATAATAATAATAAGGAAGTAGCAGAACAAACAGGTTTACAAATTTCCTTTCAAGAGACAGAATAAATATCGAAAATCAAAGACGATAAGGCACAACTAAACACCAAATATGGAACAATAAACCGTGTTAATAAATATAAATACCTTTGGGAATGGATCCAATAAAATGCACTTGACAAAGAGGCCATAGCAGCAAGAATCAAGAAAATGGAAGTCACTTTCCAAACCACCCGCAACATATACAACAAAAGGTGCTTTTCTCTTAACACAAAAATTCGTCACTACAACACTGTCATCAAACAAGTATCGCTGTAAGCATCTGAATGCCTTATCCTGTCCGTGAAATGTTTGCTCGCGGATTTAGAGGGGAAGGAAAAATGATCTTACACGCCATACTTGGCCCAAACTGCAAAAATGGCATCTACATTAGAAAATCCAGGCAAAACGTATACTCTAAGACAGAGAAGATCACGGGCACAATGCGTAAAGTCAGAGTTCGCTTCTACGGTCATATACGACGGATGATCGATTCTCGATGGACGAAACGTATTGTGCCCTTGCAAAGGCACCAAATGCGGTGATCTTCTTTCTTCATATGTGCGCCGTAGTGGATTTCTAAGGCTTGGTAATTACTGAATGTCTGGTATGAGCATACCACTACTATAGTTTTGACTATGAACTAATCGATGATCTCTTATCCTAACACATGAAATCTTATTTACATAAATGAACCTGTTAATGGAGAAACACTGCTCCAACAAAAAAAATACTGAAATCAAAACTAACCTAACTACACTTACTATTTACATCAATCAAATACAAATAATATGATCAGATCCTAAAATAACACGGTGATAAAATATACACAAAAAAAGGATATCAACAAAAATCTATATCCCGAACATCGCTCCCTGCTGAAAATAAAAAAAAATGCAAATATTGGAGTCTAAAAAATTTTTACCCAGCTACAAGTAACAAAATAATATTGTGAATTTGATGGCAATCTTCTAACCTCAGACGAAAAATGTCTGGCCATGACACTATTCAGCCTTTATGGACAATAATTACTGGTATTACATGTCATCCAGGATTCTACATGACTATCAAAATACACATTGATTCGTCGCTCCGCTCACATATTACCTTGTGCTATAACTCGCATATTCTCCGAGCATCTACTTTCCCTGGAAACTATTTGAAACAATACAGGCTTCTGCCTACAATCATAATCCATGTCGTTACATATTTAACACTCTTGGTTAAATTATTCATCTCTCAATTCTATTTACTCATCATTATTCTCGACGTAGTAACTCATAATACGGCCTCGCTCATATCCGGCGGGCGAAATAACTGTCGTTCACATCTCTGTTTCTTACGACACTGTTCATGACATGGTCCAAATATCACATTTCCATTATCAACGCAGATCATCAGGGACATTATTCACTTAGCTCGATCTTTAGATCATTCTCTGCTTCACATATAACAAAATATCAGAGCTGACTTATCAATGGCTTCCTGTCACTAACTGTTTACTAAAATGACGAGATTGCCTCTCAAAAACACGGCTATTAAAAAAGTGTAACTGCAATTACACACAGAAAAAAATATTCGCGTGTCCACCAAATCGTCGCCAAAAATACACGGTATAAGAGCTACCGGAAACGGCCATCTGAATGATGATTACACAACATGAAATAAACTGAATGCGCTAGTAGCAAAAGTAAGCATTAAAAATCAACAAGGCGGCATCTACAAAATCATAACTTCAAGAGAAATATCGCTCATACCTAACATCATAATAGAATGATTATTATTATTATTAATCTGCATTACACTTATTTAAATCTCATAAGATAGCATTCTAATCTGTCAAAGTGACTTACTACAAAATGATCCAGAAATAAATATGCAAACACATTTATGGAAAGGAAGTACGCAAATAACCCTAGCTCACACTTATTATTATTATTATTATTATTATTATTATTATTATTATTATTATTATTATTATCATTATTATTATGATAATTATAATTATTTACAATCCTATCTAACAGTCTAAGCTACATTTGATCATCGATTGGTTCATAGTCCTACATATTTCTTTATACATTTTGTTGCTCATTACCTTGGTGCTGGAGGCAGGTTGGATCACCCTCCGGGCTCTGTCATGATGAATTAGAATTCCATCTTGAAGCTCATGTGGTATTCCGAATTATCACACACGCATACTTGATACATTTTTATTAAGGCGTTACACACGTTCACATTTACATAAACACTCGCATTTTCTAGCACTTCAATGAAGATTATACAATAACACTGCATAAACACCTGACGTGAAGTCGAAAGTTTTCTCTCCGCTACCTGCCTGGCGTCGTGCCGTGGCTCACACACCCCTCTCAGTTTATTTGTTTAAGGCTTACCGGTTGTTCACCTCTTCGGAACATAACAGTGTACTCAAGGTCTTAACACCGCGGCCTTCCATTAATGAAACAAAGTCATTCTCCTCCCTGTAACTGCTTTAACTAATTTCTCCCCCGTAACATCTCGCTTGCCATAACAGTTCATTGAAAGTGATGAAAACAAGCTAAATGTACTGTTTCCAATGTTGTGTGGAGAAATTCTATACTAATCGTCCTCCAAAATAAAAGAATAAAATGGTCTTTCAACAAATATCCAAACTACACGTGGATTAGAAAAATTTTATGCAGTTACGTGTTGCGACATGTTCCATTGTCCCTCTCGGTTGGTTGTGTAAGTTCGTTTAAGGCAAGTGTTGAAAAGTGTAGCTATTGCCTGATTATCTCTGCATAAGTTCAAATAAAAATAAAAGTTTGTTAAAGTGTTCATTTCTCCTGAAATACTACTCTCACAAGTGAATACATGGCTCACTCGGATGCCAACAAGTGTCTCTGATTGCGTTCCTACCAGACTCAGAATTCACAAAGAAAACGTTCACACAAGACTGAACTCACTCCGTACAAGACTGAATTAGACATCAACACGTCTGGATTAAACACCAACTAACTAAAGATTCGCCACTCTGCTCGTTGGTTTTGTAAACAGTTCTCCCCCCACTTCGAAAATAGTTCTGTGGAAGGGATGTGGCGTAGTAATATTGCACTTGGGACCGATTTATCATACGTCCGTAGGTTAAAGCTTTAAGAAATATGTTCAACATCTTTCTAATTTCGGTCTGACTTACTTGTTAGATTGCGCCGTGGGAAACGATCACAGGGTAATCCATACGACGGCGCGCGTCACTGGCGTTATTTTCTTCCTGCGAATCCTCTCTTCCCGCCATGATGGTTCAGTTCCTGGGCAATACCACTCTTCCGTGTAAAGTTAAAATTTTCTTAATTAATCACTAATTAATCCCACATTTGCACTGATAAATTTTCAAATATTATTAGGAAATCAGGACACTGTTTTTCCACAACTACTCCGGACTCCAAAAAGCGAAATACTGGCTGTAGACTCCCGCTATGACAAAACATTTAAATTTGCAATTTTGTGATTGGCTGAGACGTTCGCGCTCTCCGCAGCATGGATGCTTCCATTTTCTGCCAAGGGTTGACGGGCATTATCGTTTTCTCTCTTGCACTTCTAAGTAGGTCAGGTCTCAACGCGTGATTTTCCCGTGAGAACCGAGTAGAAAGTTCCCACTCCTTGTCGGCACCATAAACTTTATTGGATGTACCACTTAGGCCAGGTATATGCTGTTCGTGCCATGAGAAAAGTTTTGCGGATCTCCTTACCGTCTGACCGGCGCCAGAATGTTGCTTTGTGACTGCCAGCTTTCACAGCCTACTGTTGTATTCCAATGCGAATTATTCAACTTTTAATTCATACATTAATTACGCAAATTCGGTTATGGGTGCAGTATCTTCAGTATATTTGACAAAACCAAAAACGGCAATGCCATGGTACATTAGCCTAATGTCAAGGAAGATCTTTAATAACTGGGAATACAAGCAAAAGATGCATAAGACCGAAATCTTTTCAGAGCAGCCATCAAGACTTTTCGGACTTTCCGGAACGAAAAGAGGGCAACTGGTGCGACATGGCCAGAAGAACTTGGTGCTAAACACAATGCGCTAATGAAGACGATGTGGATCAAGTGAAAAATGAGCAAATGCCAGAATATAAAGTGAGGCTTATCGTGGTTCCTAGTTGGCCGATTAGGGAAGGTGAATGAATAATAATAATTGCAAAAAGAACTGGACAAGGAAAAACTGCTCAACCAAGTTTATATGGCGGGTTCAAAAAATGGCATCAAGATAAACTGCCTTGCATTCGCAGATGACCTCGCGATTCTGTCTAGAAACACAAACGCAGCTACAGAGCTGATAAATATAGTAAAGCACGAAGCAGATGGAGCAGGACTCCAAATTTCCTTTGAAAGAAACAAATATATGACCAATATCAAAACAGCCCTTCATCACTTGAAGACAGGGGATGGTTGACAGCTTCAAGTACCTGGGAGAAATCGTACAGCCGAAAACTCGCGCGAGAGAAGAAGGCCATAGGACACATGCTCTGTACAAGAGGAAGCCATCCCGAGGCAAGCTAAACTAAGACACTACAATACGGCAATCAAAACGGAGTGTCAGTATGCTAGTGACTGGCTCCGAATGACGGGAATGTCAGGACTAAGAGAAGCCGAGAAATTTGAGAGGAAGATCCTCCGCAAGATAATGGTTCCAAAAATCGTGGATGGCCAGTATAGGTTACGAGGTTAGTGTGATTGGCTGTCATCTCCGGAGCCCCGGGTTCGTTTTCCGGCTCTGCCACCAACATTTCAAAAGTGGTACGAGGGCAGGAACGAGGTCCACTCAGCCTCAGGAAGTCAACTGAGTAGTGAGGGGCTCGCTTCCCACCTCAGCCATCCTCGAAGTGGTTTTCCGTAGTTTCCCACTTGTTTACCTCGGAGGCTGAGTGTAACCGTGCTCGGCAGAGCCGGGAATCGAACCCTAACTTCCGGGGGTGGCAGGTAATCACACTAACCACTACACCACAGAGGCGGACACCAAATTTTACTTACGATATAAAATTGACTTGGGTTTATATTCTTTCGGCACTCACATGCTTGTCGAAGTCATCGCTTGGGGAACTGTTGAGCCTAAATCCGTTGGAAGTAAAATCTGAGCTTGAGTTATCGCTCGTTTCTGGAATTCTATTGCATAAATGCCTGAAAGTTTCGAGAGCTATTGCCTTTCACAGGATCACTGAAGAGTTCTGTTAATTTCACATTACTTAGCGGACATTTTTCAGGTCGTTGCTAATTTTGCATTTTGTGTACAATTTCAGGTCATATGGAGTTAGCTGCATTTTACGTTCACGACTCAGATGATGATCGTCCTGTAAATCCTCAGCCTTTTCCAGTCATTCGAGCGGGTCAGGAAGGAAATTAATTAGGCCCCCATCTAGCGGTGAGGTTAGGAATTGTGCCGGTTGCCGAGGCTTGCCGTAATCTTCTGGAGCAATGTTTAGTGACTGACAGATGAAACGAAATTATGTCGGAGAATGTTACCTGAATGAAAGATGACAGGGGAAATCGGAGTACCTGGAGAAAAACTTTCCCGCCTACGCTTTGTCCAATAATCGGGATATGAACCACGGAACCCAAGGTGAGAAGACGGCGAGCTGCGACCTGTGCAATGGAAGCTCATGATGATCGTCCTACGAAATTAAAATAATCTTATAATAGAAACACCAGAACCTATTATTTGCTGCATCTATGTGATATGCTGTACCCAGATATATAACAAAACACAGCAATACTCACATATCCAGCGCCAAGGAAATGTGAAACACTGTTAATACTCTGCGACAAAGTGATAATATGGCGATAAAAAAATTGCCGTCGGCCTGTATTTAACCTGGAATCCCTATGCGGAAGTCTGATACGTTATCCGTTTCGCTAATCATCCAAGCCTACGGCGTAGTAGTAGGAGTTCCGAAGCTAGCGAATTATCTAAAATAAGATACGTTCCTTTGCCTTTTTTTAAAGAAATATAGCTCTTTTCCTTAACTAATTTCTGAACTAAAGATCTAGTGCAGTGTTGATAAACCAGGCTAACTAATGCACCGTGGCAACTGCATTGGCTTGTGTAAGCAGGTGGTACGGACTTCTTGTTTACTACATATTTATAGGCATTCTGTCTCTCATGTAAAATTTATGAAAGTTCAATAAGCTGTATCTTATTCATGTCTTTGATGACTGGCTGATGTCCACCTGGAAACAATGCATGCGCACAGCGATGTGTTTCGTAATACGGTGGTCACATTTCAACAACGAACAGAGAATGTGCGCGGAGTAAATTTTATTTCATTATTCAATTCTTCTTCTTTCTCCGACCGCATCTTGACCTTTCTTCTCTTCTCTTGCCAAATCATGTTCATTCCTTCTCTTCTCATCGAAAAAGATCCGTTAAGTATATTTATTTATTTAATTAATCCGTTGACCTCCCACCCCCCACAGGGTTGGTTTTTCCGTCGGATTCCCTTGTGTACTGCCTCATAGCAGTGTTTTGGAGCGTGAGAAATTTGCTCGGCGATACAACTGTTAAAGAGGACAAGTACCTCGCCTAGGAGGCCTCACCTGCTGTAATGACCAGGGCCTTTGTGGGGGGGGGGGGATGGGAAGATCGGAAGGGATAGACAAGGAAGAGGGAAGGAGGCGGCCGTGGCCTTAAATAATGTACCATTTCGACATTTGCCTGGAGGAGAAGTGGGATACCACGGAAAAACACTTCGTGGAAGACTGAGGTGGGAATCGAACCCCTCTACTCGGTTTAACTCCCGAGGATGGGTGGGCCCCATTCCACTCCTCGTACTACTATTCAAATTTCGTGAGAGAGCCTGGAATGGAACCCATGCCTCCGGGAGTAGCAGGTGATCACACTAACCACTACACCACAGAGGCGGACTATTTATTTAACCCGTTTATCATCCAGGGTTGGTTTTTCTCCCGGACTCAGCGAGAGATCCCAGCTCAACCGCCTCAAGAGCAGTGTCCTGGAGGGGATACAACTGGGGAGGACGACCAATACCTCGCCCACATGACCTCGCCTGCTATGCTAAACAGGAGCATTGCGGGGGATAGGATGATTAGAAGGATATAGGGAAGGAAGTGGCCGTGGCCCTAAGTTAAGTACCATCCCGGCATTTGCCTGGAGAAAAAATGGGACACCACAACAAACCAATTCGAGGATGGCTGATATGGGAATCGAACCTCCCCTCTGTTCAATTGACCTCCCGAGGCTGAGCGGAACCCATTCCAGCCCTCGTACCATTATTCAAATTTCTTGGGAGAGCCGGGAATCGAACCAAGGCCTTCGGGGGTGGCAGCTAATCACAGCAACCACTACGCCACAGAGGCGGACCAGTATATTTTATATGTGTAATATATAATACCTCTGCCGTTTTAAAATATTAAGTTTTTTATGAGTGTATAGGATTTTGGTGCAAACCGCATCTCCCAAATTTTTGTAGTTCTGGAGTTCGAGTTTTGTGACAGATATACCACACGAATGATGGGGCATAAGTCATGGTAAATATTTTTCCCTCACATTTTCATGGCGCTTCCATACAATGGTCACATGACACTCCTAGTACATTGACACAGCACGAGATGGCGGCGTATTGGGCAGGTACCATGCACAGGGCGATGGGACTGCAGTAGCGAGTCAAGTTCCGTGTAGAATGGATGTGAAGGGGCAAGAACAGCGTGTGTATATGATTGCAGGTGTGGGGTAAACGTACTGAAACGTTGCGAGATGGGCAGCGGCATTTTAGCACGGATGTGAAACAGGTAGCGAAGTGCAACGGTCCGAAAGACGTGTTAGCAGTGTTGCCATTTTATAGCTTGTTCCAGCTATTTCGAAAAGTCATAAGCTACACAATTTTGAGTTTGCTATTAGCAACATTTTAGCTGTACATTCCATCACGTGACAAATTTTAGTTTTCTTCCAATTTAATACTTTTATATACGAATTCATGTATAGCAAGGACGAAATAAAATGGAGGATCACATGCAGAAAGATCGGCAGAGTCCTTCACCAGTCTGCGTCAGCGAACAACAGAGTTCCAATCAATCAATCAATCAATCAATCAATCAATCAATCAATCAATCAATCAATCAATCAATCAATCAATCAATCAATCAATCAATCAATCAATCAATCAATCAATCAATCAATCAATCCAATCCTGATCTGCATTTAGGGCAGTCGCCCAGGTGGCAGATTCCCTATCTGGATTTTTGCTAGCTTCTTCTTAAATGATTTCAAAGAGACTGGATATTTATTGAATATTTCCCTTGGCATGTTACTCCAATCGCTAACTCCCCTTCCTATAAACAAAGATTTGCCTCAATTTGTCCTCTTGAATTCCAACTTTATCTTCATATTGTGATCTTTCCTACTTAGACACCACTCAAACTTATTCGTCCACTAATGTCGTTCCACGCCATCTCACCACTGACAGCTCGGAACATACCAATTAGTCGAGCAGCTCGTCTCCTTTCTACTTGCTGTACCACATTTAAAGGTACAAACCTATTTTCAAATGGCTTTATATTTTATTTACCTTTTTCCACCTATCATAGTTATTTTTAAAGCTCCCTCACACCTGTTTTATCAGCCACATGGTACTGCCTAATAGTCGTACTTTTAAGACCATCCTTTCTATCACATTTATTTTAACGACATAAACAGCTTCGTGATCACATATACCATCTATTACTTCGGTTTCTCTATAGTGCTAATCTCGTTTTACCAGCACCACATCCAGAGTATTCTTCCCTCTTGTTGGTTCCATCACTTTCTGGATCAGCTGTCCTTCCCATATTCTAAAGTACTACACATTCATTAGGCGTACGTGGGCAGAAAGTAAAATAGGAATGTTTGTTTCAGAATATCGGGCTCTACTCGCAAGTGACCAGGCATAGTATGATAAAAGACACTCACTTGTCAGTTTAACATACGCCAAAGATGAACAAATATGACTGTAAAATTGCCCGATGAATTGCGGTCACGTCTTCCATATGATACAAATACTATGCAAATGACAAGCATTTTGTTGTTGTTGGGGAAACCCTGAAAGTACGGTACTGAACCCTTCAATTAATTGTTGATATCGCCCGTGACTTTGGTGTTGTTTCTGATAATACAAACTTATTGGTAAGCCAGTGGGAAAATAATACACGAAATAGCAAAATACTTGAATACAATAGAGTTTTGGAGTGAGGTAGATGATAGTGAAGAAAATTCTGGTCAAAAATTTGTATTCTTGGCGTTTCCTTTGTTATACATACACACATACATCATCATTATATACCGTTATACCCTTCAACATTCAGTCTTCAAGACTCTGTGAATTTAATAATCGTCGCCAAAATCCTCTATTTGCAACTAGTGCTGTGGCCTCATTTAGTTCTATACCACTTTAGATCGTTAGAAAGTGAATCTAACCATCGACGTCTTGGTTTCCCTCTACTTTTCTTACGCTTCATAACAGAGTCCATTATTCTCCTAGGTAACCTACCCCCTCCATTCGCCTGACATGATCCCACCACCGAAACCGGTATATGCATACAGAGTTCATTTTAAAATCAGTATTTATCTCGTCATTCCGAGTACCTTCTGTCACTGTTCCAAGATGCTTTTACCAGCAATCATTCTAGCTACTTTCATGTCTGTTTCTTCTAACTTATGAAGTTCTCAGTCCACCCAACTTTCGCTCCAGTAAAGCAAAGTTAGTCTGAAAACAGACTGATGTATAGATAGTTTCGTCCGGGAGCTGACTTCCTTCTTACAAAATTCTGTTGATCGGAACTGCGAGCTCACTGCGTTAGCTCTACTGCAACTTGATTCAATCTCACTTACTATGGTACAATCCTGGGAGAATACACATCCGAAGTACTTGAAATTATCTACCTGTTCCAGCTTCGTATCACCAATCTGACATTCAGTTCTCTTGGATTTCTAACCTACTGACATCAATTTAGTCTTCGAAAGGCTAATTTTCATACTCTTACCCTTCCAGCCTATAGATTGGGCACTAGCCATTAATCCCAGGGTCGTACACCGGTGATCCCCAGTGATATTTCGAAATAAAGAACTGATCTTAAATTAATAAGTAGGAAGGATAAAAAGTAAAATTAATAATAAAAGATTATGAATGAGAACTTTTACATACTACTTTATTTTAGGCTTTGCCAGTACGGCAAAGAAAAACTGAATTACACTAAAAAATAAAATTTATTAATAAAAATTCAGAGGGTCAACTGAAACCCATTAATAATTCATACTGATATTACAAAAGTCGTTGATATCATCCGAGTATCATTTGTCAATAAGCACAAATGCTTATTTTATTAAATTTATTAAGTCGCTTTATTCAAAATTTAATTCCACTCATTAAAACTCTGACATAAAACGAACAATCTCTCTTAATCTCACACTCCTAAGAAAAATACATATCGAGTGGTTGAAACTTCATTTAAATAATGTTGGGATCTTTCTTTACGGCTTAGTTATAACAGGAACTTTACCGGCATAAATCATTGCATATCATTTCATCTTATTTAGCTCTTATTGGGTTTCATTTTTAAATTAATCACATTATATTCCAAAAATCCTCCTCTGCGAACCATGTGACCTTGCCGCGGTGGGAAGGCTTGCGTGTCCCAATGATGCAGATAGCCGAGCCGCAGGTGCAACCTTATCGGATGGGTATCTGTTGAGAGACCAGACTAACGAATGGTTCATCGAAAGGGGGGTAGCAGCCTTTCGGTAGCTGCAAGGGCGGCAGTCTAGATGATTGACTGATACGGCCTTGTACTAATACTCAACATGGCTTAGCTGTGTTGATATTGCTACACGGCTGAATGCAACGGGAAACTACAGCCGAAACTACCTCCCCAGGACATGTAGCTCTGTCTGTATGAATGATGTACTGATGATGGCTTCCTCCCGGGTAAAATATTCCGGAGGTAAACTAGTCCCCCATTCGGATCTCCGGGTGGGGACTACACGACAGGGGGCAATTATCAGGAAGATGGATACTGACATTCTGCGAGTCGGAGCGTGGAATGTTAGAAGTTTGAACCGTTGTGGTAGATTAGAGAATCTGAAAAGGGAGATGGATAGGTTAAAGTTAGATGTAGTTGGTATAAGTGAAGTACGTTGGCAGGAAGAACAGGATTTCTGGTCAGGCGACTACCGAATTATCAACACAAAATCAAACAGGGGAAATGCACGAGTTGGTTTAATAATGAATAAGAAAATAGGGCAGCGGGTAAGCTACTACGACCAGCATAGTGAAAGAATTATTGTCGTTAAGATAGACACCAAACCAATGCCCACCACAATAGTGCAGGTCTATATACCTACTAGTTCAGCGGATGATGAAGAAATTGAAAGAATATATGAGGAGATAGAAGATTTAATACAATATGTAAAAAGGTGACGAGAATCTAATTGTGATGGGAGACTGGAATGCAGTGGTAGGCCAAGGAAGAGAAGGTAGTACAGTAGGAGAATTTGGACTGGGACAAAGGAATGAAAGAGGAAGTCGGCTGGTTGAATTCTGCACTGATCTTAATTTAGTCCTTGCCAATACTTAGTTCAAACACCACAAACGACGGCTGTATACGTGGACGAGACCTGGAGACACTGGAAGGTATCAAATAGACTTCATTATGATTAGGCAGAGATTCAGAAACCAGGTGTTGGATTCTAAAACTTTCCCAGGAGCAGACGTGGACTCTGACCACAACTTGTTGGTCATGAAATGCCATCTGAAGTTGAAGAAATTGAAGACAGGAAAGAATGCAAAAAGATGGGATCTAGACAAGTTGAAAGAAAAGAGGGTGAGGGATTGTTTCAAGGAACATGTTGCACAAGGACTAAATGAAAAGGCTGAAGGAAACACAATAGAGAAAGAGTGGATAGTCATGAAAAGTGAAGTCAGAAGGGCTGCTGAATAAATGTTAGGAAGGGAGAAAATATCAACTCAGGAGATACTAGACCTGATTGATGAACGACGAAAATACAAGAATGCTAGAAATGAAGAGGACAGAAAAGAATACAGGCGATTAAAGAATCAAGTAGATAGAAAGTGCAAGGTAGCTAAGGAAGAATGGCTGAAGGAGAAGTGCAAGGATGTCGAAGGCTGTATGGTCCTGGGAAAGGTAGATGCTGCATAGAGAAAATCAAGGAAACCTTTGCAGAAAGATTTATTTATTTATTTAGCGTATGGCTAACACATCACATTATAGATACAATAATAATAAATAATATTTACAATTTGAAGTATTTACAGGTTCAAATTATTTACTTATTCAACACACAAGGGTGAGAGCAGAAAAAAGTCTCTTGGGTTTCCCTGGTAGGCAGTGCTCCACAATGTGCCGAACTGTTTGCTTCACAGCACCACAACTGTACGCTGCCGAATTAAGTATTCCCCATTTATGGAGGGAGTCGCAGAAAGAAATCTAGGTGTATGAATATTAAGAGCTCAGATGGAAAGCCACTTCTAGGGAAAGAAGGCAAAGCAGAAAGATGGCAGGAGCACATCCAACAGTTGTACCAAGGTGAAGATGTAGATAATTTAGTTCTGAAACATGAAGAGGCTGTTAATGCTGATGAAATGGGAGTGATGTCAGAGTTTGACAGAGCTGTGAGTGACCTCAATAGGAACAAGGCACCTGGAATTGATGACATTCCCTCTGAATTACTGACTGCCTTAGGAGAAACCAGCATGGCAATGTTATTTCATTTAGTGTGCAAGATGTATGAGACAGGAGAAGTCCCATCCGATTTTCGGCAGAATGTTGTTATACCTATTCCCAAGAAAGCCGGTGCTGACAGGTGTGAAAACTACCGCACCATTAGTTTAGTATCTCATGCCTGCAAAATTTTAACACGTATTATTTACAGGAGAATGGAAAAACAAGTTGAAGCTGAGTTGGAAGAAGATCAATTTGGCTTCAGAAGAAATGTAGGAACACGTGAAGCAATCCTGGCTTTACGTCTTATCTTAGAGGATCGAATCAAGAAGGACAAGCCCACGTACATGGCATTCGTAGATCTGGAAAAGGCATTCGATAATGTTGATTGGACCAAGCTATTTATGATTTTGAAGATGATAGGGTGTAACGGTTCAAGTCCCGTTACAAGATGATATCTGTATTTTTATTATTGTATGATTTTATCTGTATTTTATTATTATTATTATTATTGTCAGTATTATTATTAGGTTATCTGTGATATTGTTACTATTATTGTAATTATCAGTCTTATTCAATTCTCTTACGCAATGCCTGTCGCTTGCGTATTTGTAATTGAGTGTATGCATATATACGTATATGTAGATTAACATTAAATACCTGTACAGTGAGAGTTTCGATGTATCAGATGTGGAAGTGACGTTGTTATATTGCTATACCACTGGCGATTCTGCCAAGTCATCGTCACTTCATGGCTGCGTCATCGTTTTTATTTAGCAATGCGCTCAGAGAGTCAGCCGCCCCGGGCTATTTCACCACTGTATGTAATATCTGTCGCGTAGGTGGGAGTATATTGTAGCGTCAGTAATTAGTTATACGGATGCAGTACAGTGAAGAAGTCTACTAGATCAAGAGGCCTTAGTTGGTCAGTCAACGAGTGTGAACGAGAGATGGTGAAGACTTAGTGAGCCATTAATTATTGGTCATTGAGAGAGTGAGACCAAAAGGTTGGTCGCTCACTCAGTTGAAGACACGGACGCAAGGGCTTACCATGGAGTCAGAGAGGGCAACCCTGGACCTGTCATATTGACTTACAAAGAAGTCAGATGATATGGAGAAGAAGCAGTCACAAGGATGTATCACCAAGTTAGGCGTGACACATCTACAGTAAACACCAGAGCAATGGATTACGTCGTAATTACACTCAAAGTGTTGAAGGTACAGTCAAGTGAATCGGTGAGGGAAATATTTCGTATAAAGTGTTAAATGTCCGGTCAAGAAGAATTCAAATTCATGCCTAGTTTCTTTCAGTTGCAATGTCATAATTTCATATTCTCATCTGTTTTATCGCAACAAGACTCACTATTTTTATATATTATTTAAAGAATATTGATCAAACGAATTCATAGTTTTATTTCAATTACAGTAAAATATCTTAACCTCAAAATTAATGGGGAAACCGAACGCCAATCTCTTTTTCCCAGAACTTATATGGTATGTTGTCAAAAGTAAGCTTATTACACCACACCCTAGAGATAGTCAAGAGTCTCATTCTATTATTGCTGCACTGAGTGGCAGCTGGCGCCCTTCAAATAACGTATGTGTAAGTAAGCAGGTAACAAGTAAGTGTGAGTACAAGGTCCGACGAGTGTGTATTTTATTTAATGAATGTTAATTTTCATGATTTCTATTTTAAATGCAGATATTCAGATTTTTCAAGTTAAATGCATATATAATATATGTTTCAAAAGTTAGTCAGCGATTTAGGAAAGTCACAAGGGATCAGATACCGAGAACGAAGAATTATTTACAACCTGTATAAAAATCAGTCTGCAGTGATAAGAATCGAGGGCTTTAAAAAGGAAGCAGCAATCCAGAAAGGAGTGAGGCAAGGCTGCAGTTTGTCCCCTCTCCTTTTCAATGTTTACATAGAACAGGCAGTAAAGGACATCAAAGAGAAATTTGGAAAGGGAATCACAGTCCAAGGAGAGGAAATGAAAACCTTGAGATTTGCCGATGATATTGTTATTTTATCTGAGACTGCAGAAGATCTCGAGAAATTGCTGAATGGTATGGATGAAGTCTTGGGTAAGGAGTATCAGATGAAAATAAATAAGTCCAAAGACCTAGGAGTGGAAAGGAAGCGGCCGTGGCCTTGCCTGGTGTGAAAACGGGAAACCATGGAAAACCATCTTCAGGGCTGCCGACTGTGGGATTCGAACCACCACTTCATGTCGCACTGATACAGATAAGTCTTATGGTAACAGTGGGATACGAAATTCCTAGGAGTGGGAAGGAAGCATCTATGGACTTAATTAAGGTACAGCCTGGTGTGAAAATGGGAAACCGCAGAAAACCACCTTCAGGGCTGATGACAGTGGGGTTTTAACCCATTATCTTCCGGATGGCTCCATAGCTAAATGGTTAGCGTGATGGTCTTTGGTCACAGGGGTCCCGGGTTCGATTCCCGGCAGGGTCGGGAAGTTTAATCATCAAAGGTTTATTTACCTGGCACGGGGGCTGGGCGTATGTGTTGTCTTCATCATCATTTCATCCTCATCACGATACGCAGCTCGCCCCTACGGGAGTCAAATAAAAAGACCTGCACCTGGCGTGTCGAACCCGTTCTGGGATATCCCGGCACTAAAAGCCATACGACATTTCATTTCATCTTCCGGATTCAAGCTCACAGCTGTGCACCCGTAACCACACGGCCAACTTGCCCGGTTATGACCCCAGTCTTAAAGGCTGGCATTATTATTCCCTTTCCCCAGTCATACAGTAACGTTGCACACCCAGGGTATGTTACGGTACATCACATTATGTTTACAGTGCATGCCTGGTATCCGTTCTGTGACTGGAATCAAGGCCAGGAAGCAGCTTGCGCATAGCCAACTCGTCTGGTATATCTTGGATTCAGGAGGTCAAATGGACTGCATCGCGATTAACCTATCTAAGGCATTTGGTAGGGTAGATCATGGGAGACTATTGGCAATAATGAGTGTCATTGGACTAGACAAAATGGTGACTGAGTGGGTGACTATATTTAACTGAGAGAATTAAAGTAGATGAAGCTTTGTCTGATCCTGTAATCCTCAAGGCAGTATTATTGAACCTTTATGTTTTTTTATAATATATAATAATGATATGAGTGAAGAACAGGAATCGGATAAAAGTTTTTTTGCGGGTGACGTTATTCTCTAACAATGTTATTTGCTTTACGTCCCACTAACTACTTTTTAAGGTCTTCGGAGACGCCGAGGTGCCGGAATTTAGTCCCGCAGGAGTTCTTTTACGTGCCAGTAAATCTACCGACACGGGGCTGTCGTATTTGAGCACCTTCAAATACCACCGGACTGAGCCAGGATCGAACCTGCCAAGTTGGGGTTAGAAGGCCAGCGCCTTAACCGTCTGAGCCACTCAGCCCGGCGCGTTATTCTCTATTACAAGATTGTGCGCAACTGCAAAAAATACGTCGACAATGTTGTGAGAGTGACAGCAGGCAATGGTATAATAATAAACGGGGTTAATAGTCAGGTTGTGAGTTTCACTAATAGGAAAAGTCCTCTCAGTTTTAATTACTGCGTTGATGGGTTGAAGGCTCCTTGTGGGGATCACTGTAAGTACCTAGATGTTAATATAAGGAAAGAACTGCTTCGGAGCAATCCTATACATGAAATTGTAAATAACGGGTACAGGGTTTATAGGGCTTGCAGTAAGGATGAAAAGGAGAGGGCATTTAAGTCCCTGGTAGGACCCCTACTAGAGTATGGTTCCAGTGTATGGGACCCTCTCTAGGATTACTTGATTCAAGAACTGGAAAAAATCCAAAGAAACGCAGCTCAACTTGTTCTGGGTGATTTCTGACAAAAGAGTAGCGTTAAAAAATGTTGAAAAGTTTGGGCTGCGAAGACTTGCCAGAAAGGAGGCGAACTGCTCGTCTAAGTGGTATGTTTCCCGCTGTCAGTGGAGAGATGGCGTGTACAGGTATTGGTAGACGAATACGTTTGAGCGGTGTTTTTAAAAGTAGGAAAGATCACAATATGAAGATAAAGTTGGAATTCAAGAGGACAAATGGGGGCAAATATTCGTTTATAGGAAGAGGATTGAGGAATTGGAATAATTATCAAAGGATATGTTCAAACTAAAAGAAATACTTTGAAGGAGTGACAAGTTTGCAGAAAAGATGTCTCAGCTGAGTTTAGATAATACGCCATATTAACCAGGCCATTGTATGGAACTGAAATATGGACACTAACACTTCTAGAAAGGAGTGTAGAAGCTTTTGAAGTGCGCTGTCAGAGAAGAAATATTAAGGTCAGATTGGTTGATCAAATCATAAACGAAGTGTTACTGTAGCATATTGGAGAGGGAAAATGATCGGGTGAAATATGACCAGAAGAAGAGGTAAATTGATAAGACACACCGTGAGACACCAAAGATTATTTCGGATGGTTTTTAAAGGGAGTGTAGGCGATAAAATCAGGCTTGAATGTGACAGGCAGATTAGAGTACACGTAGCACGTATTAGTTACGTAAAAATTAGCACATGATTCGGTAGTATGGAGTGTTGCATAAAAACAGGTTGTGGGCTGATGTCCCAAACATAAATCATGCAAGGGAATTTGGATAAAATAATATATAAGGCCTGATCAAAAGTTTCCATTTGAGGGGATTGCTGCAGCTGACACAGAACGTAGCCCGACTCCGATTAGGATATATAAGCACGGACATATAGTAAAAGTCGTGTCGTTCCGATGTGCGTGCGTTAAATGCGGCCACGTGAACTATTGAGATGTTATTATCAAATGCGTCCAAACAGGACCAACGTGCTGTTATTCTGTTCTTAGCTGCCGTAGGACAAACGCCGGTGACCATCCATCGGAGAATGAAGATTGTGTATGAGGCAGCATTACCGTTGTGGAATGGTGCAGTAAGTTCTGTGCCGGTCGTGTTTCCACACAAGACGCCGGTCGATCTGGGAGGCCAGCCTCATCCATTACCGACAACAAGCGGACGGTAGATGAAGCCTATAGTCTTTACTTCTCCCCATGCAATTATCACGCCTACCGTGCCCTAAAAATGTTCTTGAAGGGGCGACAATTCCCGTCGGATGAGGATGTGCAGCAGGCGGTTGCGGACTTTTTTTCACAAGAGGACTCGGTGTTTTACCGCACTGAGATCTACAAGCTGGTGCGTCGGTGGGATGAGTGCCTCATTGCTCACGGCGGTTTTGCCCGATTCAGGACTGTACTTCCGTCGAACGGAAACTTTTTGATCGCCCCTTATATATATATTTGCTAGTTGTTTTACGTCGCACCGACACAGATAGGTCTTACGGCGACGATGGGACAGGAAAGGGCTAGGAGTGGGAAGGAAGCGGCCGTGGCCTTAATTAAGGTACAGCCCCAGCATATTCCTGGTGTGAAAATTGGAAACCACGGAAAACCATTTCCAGGGCTGCCGGCGGTGGGGTTCGAACCTACTATCTCCCGAATACTGGATACTGGCCGCACTTAAGCGACTGCAGCTATCGAGCTCGGTCTTATATATTTCTGAAGTGTTCCAAAATTTACGACCATCCAGGCTTGATAGATTCTTTTATTTTATATTCCTTTCGAAAACGTATCTCTAACTTAGTGTTATGTGTTCTAAGATTGTGGTTTTGTCAGCGCCGCAAGGTTCTCTTTGTATATTAACACCGCATTTGTACAGAAGAACAAAATTGTACAACCTCATCATGAGGGAAGTGTTAGCATAAATTGTACATAATAACTTCAGTTTTAATGGCAGTTAGTTTTAGCTAAAGGAACGTATGGTCCTAATTGTTACTGATTTTACGCAAACAAACTACCATTACGAGTAATTTTAATTTCAGTTATACTACTTCCTAGTACTTCCTCGTCTAACGTTTCACTGGTGCTCATCGCCTGTGCCAATGTTGCCAACCAAGAAATCTGAGCTCCTCTACGAACATACTGAAATTCCGCTATAATCCGCTATAGAACAAGAACCACTGAACTATTCAGATTTTAGTACTATGATCTAAACAATTATTATTAGTTTTTTTTTTTTTTTTTTTTTTACAATTTGCTGTACGTCGCACCGACACAGACAGGTCTTATGGCGACGATGGGACAGCAAAGGGCTAGGAGTGGGAAATAAGCGACCGTGGCCTTAATTAAGGTACAGCCCCAGCATTTTCCTGGTGTGAAAATGGGAACCCACGGGAAACCATCTTTAGGTCTGTCGACAGTGGATTTCGAACACACAATATTCTAAATACTGGATACTGGCCGTACTTAAGGGACTGCGCTATCGAGGCGGTAAATAATTCCAGTGGGACACTAATATGTCTTAAAAGTGCAATTGTAATTAACTTATGTATTCTTCCCGAATTGTACAATAGCCAAACACAGTAGGTAAGTACTGTATACATATTAAACGCTTGGCCTACAATCTATTTAGTATGAACTGAAATATAAATCGTGCCTGAGAAATGTCTCCTGTATGGCCTGTAACTTTCATGCTGTGGTATCGCCGGCTTCCGATGTGTTTCACTGAGTCACTTCTCTTCGTGCCTAATGCTACGTTTGCAGATTTTCTGCAACAATCTCTTCATTTTACCATTAGGAAAGAACAACTGCTTAAGCAATCCTTTTTTTCTCGCGCTAAATCTCACCCCTGTACTTCCCTTTTTCTTGAACCGGTTTTATCACTCATTGTGTAATCATCTGAGATCACGTCCGATATCAACGACCCGTGGCCGTGTTAGGACTGATGAGTAGGGAGCAATCTTATGATTTTCTTCGGAGTTTTCTACATTCGTCTTATTTCGCCATATTGTCTCCATGACAGTTAAATTCCATTACGTATATCGTTTTTCCGCTACAGTCGGCAACACTGGTTTGTGCTATTCCAGCCTTAACAGCTCTCCGAGCATGTCATTTAACATGCCATAATTTTAAATTTGAATGACATGAACAGGAAACGTCTCTCCTCTAGATATTGATATCGTGAACTGTACAGAGATAGTAAGCAAAAATGTAGGTATATGCAAGCTAGCACGCATTTATTTCAAGCCATGCTGCGCTTGATGTTCTCTTTCGCCTAGATTCATTTCCTAATTTATTCATCCTTACTTCTAACACATTTGGTGGTAGTTCCGTAGACCGAACGCGATACGCGCCCGCCTGCCACAACAACAACAACAATAATAATAATAATAATAATAATAATAATAATAATAATAATAATAATAATAATAATAATAATAATTGTACCGGGAGGTACACCCCTAACGCCGCGCATTCTAATTCTGCCCCTAAATGAACTCCTCTATTGGCAGAACAGTGAAACTGAAACTACACCAACTTGGAAATTTGCTCAGAAGATGTCACCACAGAAATAAGATGTAATTTTGTTCTTGTGAAGTTTACTGAACGGACTGAATTTCTACAAGTTTTGTTTGCTATCCATCAAGAAGTTTGGACATTCTTCCACAGATGACGCTACTAAAAACTATGATCATGCACCCTGGTGCGAGGTGTAAGAACTTATAATTCAAAGAAGTTTTGTATTCATAAGTTTTTTTCTGATTGATTTTCATTTATTTCTGGCTTGGCAATATTTCCTTTTTATTTCCACCAGTTTTGAATCCAGCCAATCCCTAATTTCTGTAATTAATTTTCCACCGATCACTAGCTTCTTCTTCGATTCCGTGTGTACTTTGAAAGTAACCAATTAAATTGAGAGGGTGTGGCTGGTTTATTCCTGAATGATCTCGAACCTTCCCTGAGGGCTTTCCACATGTCTTGGCCAATTGACCGTCATCTTACTAAGTGTGTGTTAAAGCAGGAGGCGGGCGGCCTCTTCCATCGGTCAGCAGTACATCTACAAGGTAATGGCCACATAACATCTTTCTTTCTTGCTAACTCCGCAGTTTAACCCGAGGGAAAGGTCCGAATAGTTAACTATGTAACCTACTTTTCTAAAAATGTAACTTTTTGCCGGCTAATTTCATAAATATTTAACTGTAAATCGGGGATAGAGAGTGATGTACCCTCTCGAGCTCCCCTTCATCTTAGTTTGAGGTGACTACGTTTCATAACTGTTTTTCCTTCTGTAATGTGGTAAAGTAATTTCTTTACGAGTCACCTCAGTAGTTTGGGAATAGCCCCTGTTTCATCGGCCTAGAGCCCTTAGGTTTTTAAGTGTTCATTATATTGGAACGCCGTGTGCTTCCATTCCTTTTGTGTTTGGGCCAGTTATTTAACCTGTTCGTTTTCATGAAGGCCCGGTAGGTCGGGTATTAAATACCCCTGTATAAATCAGTTTTCATATCGCAAGTTGTGCCTTGAATGGCCAGTGTTTGTAAGTTGATGTTACTTTGAGTAGGTAGTAAGAAACTGAGAGCCAGTTAGCTGTTTTCCAAGTTTTTGTACCTGTAAAGTGTGCCTCTGGGAGGCTAGATATTGTGATTTTGAGAGCAAGTGCTCTTGAATTAGGGGATTTCTGCCACTCATTATATAGTTCCTCTTCCTTTTGTAAAATTGTAAAACTAGGGGCTTAAGCCCAAAGTGTTAAGGTTCTGAATCTTGGATTTTTTCCCTATCTTGTTTTATGATTGCTACTTGTACCTGTAATATTGTCATGAAAAAATTGTTAAGTTTGAAGTTCTGAAAATATAACCTTCAGTTTAAGTTTTAAATTAAATTTGATATTGTATTAGACCCACTCCAGCCTGCACCTTCTTTAACCTCTTTCTGCTCGACGGGTAACACCGTAATAATAATAATAATAATAATAATAATAATAATAATAATAATAATAATAATAATAATAATAATAATAATAATTGTACCGGGCGGTACACCTCCACGCCGCTAATTCAAAAGGTGCGCCAGTTGAAACTCCTCTGCTGGAGGAAACCTGAACTTTATTGACGGTATTAATTTTCTACCTTCTCAGAAGATGTCACTACCTGTAAATTTCGGAGTTTTAGAACTGTGTAATTTTTTATGTGTTTTTGTTTTGCTTGAAGTCAGAAGTGTGAACTTTCTCTTCTAGAGGACACTACTGAAGAACTACAATAGTGCACCCTAGTGCGAAGAAAAAGAACTGTTCTTTGGAGAAATTTTTATTTCAAAAGTTTGTTTCTTGTTAAATTTCCTTCTGTTATGGTTTAAGTTGGCTGTATACCCCTCTCTTTCTCCTTGTTTTGTATTCAACCTATCCCGAATTTCTTAACTTAATTTTCCACCAATAATGTGTTTCTTCTTCATCTTGTGTAGGGGTTTCTCTTTATTCTCCAATAAAGTGATTGTGGGCGGGTGTTCTCATTCCCCTAACGCCTAGAACCTTCCGCGAGAGTATATAAACTGCTGATTTTAGGGTCTCTGCGCCACTTCTGTTCCATCTTTCAGTGTGTAAAGTACATAGCAGGGGGCGGGAAGCGCCTCTTTCTTCGGCAGCGGTCAACAACAAGGTAATGGCCAATTAATAACTTCTTTCTTTGCTAGCTCAGCAGTTTAACTCTCGGGGCGGATCCGAAGTTTTTCCGTTATGTAACCTTCCTTAAAAATGTAAAGAATCTGGTATCTATTTTACCTTTTAAACTACGTATTGGGATAGAGAGTGCTTAACCCTCTCGATCTCCCACTCATATTGTTTTGAGGTGAACTTTTTTCTCAACCTATTCTTCCTTAACATTATGTAAATTTGTTTCTTTTCTAAAGTCACCTCCGTAGTATGGGATTAGCCCTTGCATCAGGGGCCTAAGAGCCAAATTAGGTTTTAAAAACAAAGTGTATTAGGAGTGCCGATCGCCTCCTCTCAAATTGTTATTTTGGAGGTCATGTAATCAACCTTCTTTTCATTTAATAGACCTCAGTAGGTTGGGTATTTTACCCCTGTGTCTATGTCCAGTGAGGACAACTCGAAAGTGGAGTTTGGTGTGACCTTTGAGAGGCTTAAAGTTGAGAGCGAGTGGCTCTTTTTGAAAATTGAGTGTTGTATGCCTCGTGGAGGCTTTTCAGTGTAATTTGGAGCAAGGGCTCCTAGGCATGAATGGGGTTTTCTGCCCCTCTGTTGAAACTTGTGTTTGGGGTAAAACTGAGCTGATTGCCCAAGCATTGTGAAGTCAGGGCGCGAAGCCCAAATCCTGTAAATATTGTAACTACCCTTTTGACTTGCTACTTTGTACCTGCCATGCTTGTTATTTCCTTATTTTGAAAAGAAAATATAACCTTGTTAAATTTCAAATTAATTTTACTTTCGTAGCTTGAGACCCGTTCACACCCGCACCTTCTTTCACCTCTACCTACCACGGAAAGCTCCGTAACAAGTGGTAGCAGAGCGTGGTTGAATGGATCTCATTTTAGCCCCTTTTGACGGCTAAATATTGTTCTGTTCCGAACTCTAACCATTTTCTCAGTTGCTGGAATTTTTTGAGGTTTTCAAAATTGATCTGTCACCATGCCCGGCCCTCGCGATGTTCTCCATCTTAACTATTTGCGCAAGGAGGAGTTGATCTATGAGTTAACTATCAGAAATGTACAATCTGGAGGCACGGTTGCAGTAGACACAAACAAGCTTAGAGAGTCCCTAGATTTGCCCATTTCCATCCCCAATTTGGGAGAGAAAGAAATTGACGACTCTCTTTCCACGATCACGGAGAATATTACTGGGCTAGCTTCTGTAGTTAGTTTTTTTGATGAAAATGATCCTTCTCCTAATCAAATTAAGCGTGTGCAAGCTAGGCTGTTTCATTTTTCAAATAGAGTTAACGATCTGTTGTCTCTAAAGTTGAATGACGTTCAGAAGAAGGAAGCTAGTACGCTGCTTGAAAATATGTCTGAATTATCTAGCAAGGTCACTCAATTGTTAACTGGGGAAGTTCCTCCCAAAACTGATCAACCCGCCACGATGAATGCTGGGAGCGAGGAAGAGCCCCCTAAGGGAGAAGTCAAAAGGATAACCGTTGCTGCTCAAACTATCTCTGCCCCATTAGACAACGAGTCTGAACGTCGTAACTCATTGACTAATGTACGTTCTGAATTAACTTCTTTGCCACTTAAACCTTTACCGACTATGTCACCCGGGTTTAGCAGCTTGCCTCATCCATTGGCAATGTTGCTCAGAGGTATCTCTAAGTTTTCCGTTAATACCACCAGTGATGTAATTTCATTTTTAAGATTTCTAGTGGAATTTCAGGATCATGCCCTTGTGTTTTCTCTTTCTCCATGTCAAATTTTGCAAATTATCTATCCTTATGCAATTGGTATTCTCTCTGACAAAATAGTAAGAGCCATAGCCGAACAGTCATCTATTGAAGATTTTCATGCACACCTGCTTGCAAATTTTATTCCTGCCCGCGCGAGGTCATCTCTGATCAGAAGTACTATTATCGTGTACAGCGTTTGGATGAAAACCTGGCTGACTTCATCCAAGATATTAAATTCTATACTAGGGTGTTTGCTCTTCACTTTCCGGAGGATCAGATTGTACAGGCTATTGTAGAGGGAATTTCACCTCCCTATAGGTCATATTTGTGTTTCGCGGCGTGCCCGCAACCTTTCTCTGAACTTGAAGCATTGGCCGTCTCAGCAGAAGGAGTCAGATACGCCGATTCTTTGCGTGTAGCGAAAGAACCCCCGCCTTCCTTTAGTAATACTCGGCCTCCACCTCGCCGATCAGTCACCCCTCGTAAATGTTATGCTTGTGGGTCGCCTGACCACCTGCGCAATAAGTGTCCACTGATCAAGTCGAGTGGGACAAGGAATGGGGCTGGTTCATCACAAGGCTGTTTTAAATGTGGGGCTTTCTCACATATCGCCAAGAATTGCCCAAACTCAAATAGCACCCCCTCCTGCTCAACTTCTGGTGCAAATTCCACCTATGCCAATAATAAAAAGTGACTAGTGGCTTCGGCTGAGTCGACTAATCCATCTTCCCGAGACTCAGCCCCTGGTAAACAGGTTGTAAATTCAGGGAACGAGCAGTCCTCAAATTCATCTTTTGAATGCCCTAAAGAATGTCTTAGGATTGCGGCGGATACCCCCGCACCTATTCCTTTTCTTAAGATTGAGTTAAATAACGAGCCTATAACCGCTCTATTAGATTCAGGTAGTGTTTGTTCAATTATTTCGGACCAATGGTGTTCAAAATTTAAGTCTGTTTGTAAACTACCGGACTATGTCTCTTCTCCTGTTCAATACGTATCGGCTAATTCATCTCAATTAGAAATTCTAGGTTCCTTACTGGTCAAGATTCGTATTTTTAAGTTTACATGGAAAATTAAATTGTTTGTGGCTAAGCACTTGTCTTGCCCCATCATACTGGGAGCGGACTTTATTTCTCACACTGGTCTTGTGCTCGATCTCAAGTCTAGGTCGTGCACATTCAAATTTGCTTCTAGTTGTAAAATTCCACTATTAAAGTGTAATTCTGTGTCATGTTCTTCTATTTCGCCTACCCAGGATGAGATGTTGTTAGACCTTAGACATCTACCTGAGGAGCAGGCTGATAGTATTCGCAAACTGTGTCAGTCGTTTCCCGAGGTGTTCTCTGATACTCTTGGTGTTACTGACCTTATTGAATACAAAATTGAGGTCACGGATTCGATTCCTGTCCGTTTTCCACCTTATAGGCTATCTCCACCTAAAATGAAGCCTCTGAAAGAAATTATCGATCAGATGTTGAAGGATGGTATTATTAGGCCCTCTAAGTCGGCGTATTCATCGCCTATTTTCCTAGTCCCGAAACCCCAAGGAGGCTTCAGGCCTGTCATTGATTACACGGCTCTCAATCGGAAGGTGGTGTTGCAATCTGTGCCCCTTCCTGACCTTCATTCTTGTTTTTCATGGTTTCGTAAGGCCAAGTTCTTCACTATCTTGGACTTGAATCAGGCCTATAATCAAATTCCCCTTGCCGAAGAGTCTAAACACCTTACAGCGTTTGCCATGGACTGGAATTTATACGAATACAACCGCGTGCCTTTCGGGCTCCCCACCGGAGCAGCTGTACTCACTAGGCTACTAGATAGGGTCTTCTCCGACATCAAATTTGAGTACTTATATCACTACTTGGATGATGTCGTCGTATTTTCAGAGACTTTTGAAGAACATCTAGATCATCTGCGAGAAGTTCTCGATCGCCTTCGTAAGGCTGGGTTAACTGTTAAGTTGTCCAAGGTTGCCTTTGCTAAGCCCTCTATGTCATTCCTAGGGCATATTGTGTCACCCGATGGTGTAGCAGTCGATCATTCTAGAACACAGGCCATCCGTGATTTTAAACCTCCCAAGGACATTAAAGGTATCGCCAGGTTCATTGGTATGGTGTATTTCTTCAGAAAGTTCATTCCTAACTTTGCTAATAGAGCGGCGCCCTTAAACCTTCTTCGTAGGAAAGGCATCAAATTCGAGTGGGGACCTTCTCAACAAGCCGCTTTTGAAGATCTGAAATTAGCTCTCTGTAATGCCCCTGTCCTTGCTATGCCTGATTTCTCAAAGAAATTCATCGTCCAAACGGACGCGTCATCGTCAGCTGTAGCTGCAGTCCTTCTTCAAGAGACTGAACTAGGGAGGCGACCCATCGCCTATGCATCTAGGGCTCTATCGGCTCAAGAAGCCAAGTATTCCATCTATGAGCTCGAAGGGTTGGCAGTCTTATTTGCCTTAGAAAAGTTCCGTCTCTATCTGGAACATGTCAAATTCGACCTGGAGACAGATAGTCAAGCCTTAAGCTGGGTCTTAGGTAGGCCGCGTCGTACTGGTCGTATAGCCCGCTGGGCTATTCGTATTTCCGCCTTCCAGTTTGATGTTAGACATATCAGAGGTACCGAAAATGTTGTTGCTGATGGACTCAGCCGTATGTTTCATAACGACGTCGAGACCCACGAACCGGTCGACAGTTCATCACCTTCCGAGTCCATACTATCTGGTGTTAATGCCATCTTAACAGATGCTCCCATGCTTTTTAGGGATATTGAGAAATACCAACGTGAAGATCCGACGCTGGCTCCGATAATGGAAACCCTTTCTTCTGGGGAACATGCTGTCCCTTATGTTCTGAGGAATGGTGTTCTATGTTGCCCTTCGAGGCATGATAAGTTGATGAAAGTTGTTGTTCCAGCGGTTCTTGTACCTATGATCTTCAAGTATTATCATGAGACCCCATTAGGAGGGCATCTTGGAATCTTTAAAACCCGTGAAAAGATTCGTGAAATGTTCATCTGGAAAGGTATGGACGGCGAAATTCGTGAACTTGTAAAAGCTTGTAAATCTTGTTTGCTCAGTAAACCCACCATGTCCACCAAGGTAGGCCTTTTGTCTTCGCATCAAGCGTCGCGCCCCATGGAACGCCTGTATATCGATTATGTAGGACCCTTCCCCCAGTCAAAGGGTAATGCCAACAAGTTCATCTTTGTATGCGTAGATGGTTTTACAAGATTTTCGTGGTTATTTCCGATTAAGCTGGCTACCGCTCAGTCTACAATTACTTGCTTAAATTCTATTTTTGCTTCTTTTGGTCCGTGCCAATATGTTGTATCTGATAATGCTAAGGCTTTTACATCTAATCTTTTTCGTAAATTCTGTTTTGACTTGTCCATCTCTCATGTAACTACTTCTGCTTATTACCCTCAACCATCTCTGGCTGAACGGGTTAACCGTAATCTCAGGTCCGCACTTATTGCCTATCATCATGAAGATCATTCCAGGTGGGACACGTCCCTGCATTGGATAGCTTTTGCTTTGAATTCGGCGGTTCATGAATCTCACAAGTTTACTCCAGCTTCTTTGATGTTCAAGTTTGTTCCCAACTCGCCGCTCTCTAACCTCTGGTCTCTGAATGACATTCTACCCGAGACAATAGATCCGGATAACATTAAAGATCTTTGGAAGAAGGCTAAAGCCAATCTTAAAGTGTCTCATGAAAAGGTTAGGGAAAGGTATGATCGTGGACGGAGACCCACCCCTTTGAAGGTAGTTGACCAGGTTATGGTCAAAAATTTTGTTCCCGCGGGCAAGCTTGCCCCCAGATTTCATGGGCCATGCATCATTCTCGATTTTCTCACCCCGGTTACATTGTTAGTAAGTAATCCAGCCACCGAGAGGATATTTAGGGTTCACCTGTCCCAGGTGAAACCGGTGTAAATTTTGTGTTAACTTGCTTCATATAATTTGATAGGAATATGATGGTTATATTTTTTTTTGAGTTCCACACTTAAGGCATTCTGCTCCTTCTATAATATTTTGTTTTATATGTAAGCATTTCTTGTAAACCTCCCCCGACTGATAAACTGCCATCCTGTCCTTGCCACGGCCATTACCACGCTCCCGTCTCCTGCTCCAATACACACTGTGGCTTCATAATATTAAATGCCATGGATATCTACACGCCGCTGGCCCCTCAACCTCTCCATAATGCCTGTGCCCTCGAAAAAGATGATGGTCCAACACAATTCTGCCGCCTTGCTTTATGTTTCAGTGCCCCCGCAGCCGCGCGGCGCTGTGGCGAGTCTGGGTTCGAGGACGGGCCCCCTCGGCCCCAGCGAGGACGACATGTGCACGGCGAGCCGGAGCTCTCCTCCCGGCCAAGGCTGATGTGCGGCACACGACCTGCTACTTGCCCGCAGCCTGTATACGTTCACCGCGGGCGCGGCGTGCTTCAACACCTCTGCTCCCCTCATAGTGCGGGCGAGCGGTATCTCAGGGTACTTGAGGGGTCCGAGCGGCCTCCGTTGGACGCAAGCTGCAACGGCCGGTCTGGCCATCCAACTTCATTAACCTCAACTACATGAACAGAAACTATAAGTAATGACTACACTTGGGAAACCAACAAGCAATAGTTGGTGGACATTGCAAAATTCTTCATCACTTTTAAGTATTAAAAGTTTATCTTCAGAATTCTACTTCTACAAACTTAAAGACTATACTTCTCCTGCAACAACAAAATTTTGAAACTGAAACAAACCAAATCATGAAAATCTTATAAATTTTTTTTGGCAATTAATCTCCATATCTACATCAAAACTTGGACCATGTTTGCAAACCATTTCATGTGTCACCCCGGGAGGAACTTTTGGGGGGGGGAGGTCTGTACCTGGCGGTACACCTCCACTCCGCTAATTTAAAATGTGCGCCAGTTGAAACTCCTCTGCTGGAGGAAGTCTGAACTTTATCTACACTGTTAATTCTTTACCTTCTCAGAAGATGTCACCACGTGGAAAATTTTGAGTTTTTGAACTGTGTCATTTTTGATGTGTTTTTGTTTCGCTTGAAGTAAGAAGTGTAAACTTTCTCTCCTAGAGGACACTACTGAAGATCTACAATAGTGCAACCTAGTGCGGAGTCAAAGAACTATTTTTTTGGAGAAAATTTAATTTCAAGAGTTTGTTCTTTGTTAAATTTCCTTCTGTCATTGTTTAAGTTGGCAATATTCACTCCTTCTTTCCCCTTGTGTTGAACCTAACCAATCCCGAATTTCTTAAATTAATTTCTATCCAATCAGATGTATCTTCCCCCAACTTGAATATGTTGCTGTGTCCTACCCAATAAAGTGTTTGTGGGAGGGTGTTTTCATTCCCCTAACGCCTAGAAACTTCCGCGAGAGTATTTAAACTGCTGATTTTTGGGTCTCTCGGCCACTTCTGTTCCATCTTTCAGTGTATTAAGTACTTAGCAGGAGGCGGGAAGCGCCTCTTTCCTCGGCAGCGGTCAACAACAAGGTAATGGCCGATTAATAAATTCTTTCCTTGCTAGCTCAGCAGTTTAACTTTCGGGGCGGGTTCTAAGCGTTCCACTATGTAACCTTTTCCTAAAATGTAACTTCTCTTTTCATCCATTCTCTTGTAAAGCTACATACTGGGATAGAGAGTGCTAACCCTCTCGAGCTCCCACTCACATTGTCTTGAGGTGAACTTATTTTCTCAACCAATTCTTCCGTTATGTAATGTAAATTGTTATTTTCTTAAGTCACCTCTGTAGTATGGGATTAGCCCTTGCGCTAACGGCCTAAGGCCAAGTAGGTCTTAAACAAAGTGTATTGGGAGTGCAAGTTCGCCTCCCCTCAAATTGTATTTTAGAGGTCATGTATTAATCTTCTTGTCATTTAATAGACCTCAGTAGGTTGGGTATTTTACCCCTGTGTATATGTCCTTTGAGGACAGCTTAAAGGTGGAGTTTGGTGTGGCCTGGGAGAGGCTTAAATTTGAGAGCGAGTGGCTCTTTTGAAAATTGTATGTTGTATGCCTCGAGGAGGCTTTTCAGTGTAATGTGGAGCAAGGGCTCCTAGGTATGAATGGGGTTTTCTGCCCCTCTGTTAAAATTGTGTTTGGGGTAAAACTGAGCTGATTGCCCAAGAATTATGTTTCTGACTTTTGAAGCCCCAAATGGGGTACCTATGTAAATGTATTTTTTTCAATCGTGTTTCGGCTACTAAGTACCTGTGCTTTTTGTTGTTACCTAATTTTGCAAAGAAAATATAACCTTGTTAAATTTTAAAATTAATTTCACTTTAGTAGCTTGAGACCTATTCACCACCCAGCACCTTCTTTCATGCATAACTATCACCAAAACACGGTAACAATAATAATAATAATAATAATAATAATAATAATAATAATAATAATAATAATAATAATAATAATAATAATAATAATAATAATTGTACCGGGAGGTACATCCCTATCCCACGCATTCTAATTCTGCGCCTAATAGTACTCTCCTACTGATAAAAATGTGCAACTGATAATGTAATAAATTTGAACTTTTGTCTCAAGGTGTCACTACTAAAACCTAAGATCCTGCACCCTGGTGCGAAGTGAAAGAACATTTCTGAAGAAGTTTTGTATCTCTAGGTTTCTGGTAACTAAGTGATATTCATTTATTTCTGGGTTGACAATATTTCCCTCCTTTTCGCCAGTTTTGAATGTAGCCAATCCTGAATTTTTGTAATTTATTTCTAACCTATCCTGTGTTTCTTCTCCATTTTTGTATCAGCCAATAAAATTTATGTAGGTGTGTTTTAATGATTCATGAAAGATCTCGAATCTTCCTTGAGGGTTTAAATACCGTGGCTTTTCACGCCTCTTGGAAACTTCATCGTCGTATTTCTGAGAGTGCGGGTGTAAAGCAGGAGGCGGGTAGGCGCCTCTTCCATCAGGCAGCAGTTCTCCGTCAAAGTAATGGCCACATAACATCTTTCTTTATTGCTTTCTTCGCCAGTTTAGCCCGAGGGGAAGGTCCGAATCTTTAAACATGTAATTTTAGTTTCTAAATGTAACCTTCTTCTGTCTAATGTAAAACTTCAAAAGTCTTTAACTGTAAATCGGGGATAGAGAGTGCTTTACCCTCTCGAGCTCCCCTTCATTTTGATTGCAGGTGACTACGTTTTTATAACCGATTTTCTATTCTTAATGTATTAAAATTTTCTTATACGAGTCACCTCCCTAGTGTGGAAATAGCCCCTGTATATCGGCTTAGCGCCACTTAGGTTTTAACGAGTGTTCATGTAGGAGTGCAAGTACTCGCCTCCAGACATCTTATTTTTTTGGGCCATTTTATTAACCTGTTCCTTTTCATAAAGGCCCTTGTAGGTTGGGTACGAGATACCCCTGTTTCAAATTGTAAAATTGGGTCTTAGAAGGCCAGAGTGTTGTAAATTTTTGATGTTGAGAATTTGAGGGCCTGATAGCTATTTCCTTAAAATTTTGTTCTTACAAGGTGTGCCTCTTGGAGGCTAGGTATGTTGTTGGTGGGAGCGAGTGCTCCGTGGGGTTTTCTGCCCCTGAACCTTTGTACCTTCTTGTAACTGGGAGCCGTGAGCTCAAGAATTGCTAAGCGAGGGGCTGGAAGCCCGGATTACTAAATTTTGGATGTACTGACCTTGTAAAAACTTTGTCATGGTACCTGGTATGTTATTGCAATCGTACCTAGTGAAAGATTGTTAATGTTTTGGTATTGTTAATTGTTAAATCTTGCTATGTTCGAAAATATAACCTTTATTGAAATTTTAATTCATTTTTCGGACTTGTAGTTAGACCCATTCCAGGCCTCACCTTCTTTCACCTCTGCTGGTCCACGGGTAACCCCGTAACAACAACAACAACAACAACAACAACAAAAACAACAACAACAACAACAACAATAATAATAATAATAATAATAATAATAATAATAATAATAATAATAATAATAATAATAATAATAATAATTGTACCGTGCTCGAAAGCTGCAGTCTTTTAAGTGCGCCCAGTATCCAGTATCCGGGAGATAGTGGGTTCGAACCTCATTGTCGGCAGCCCTGAAGATGGTTTTCCGTGGTTCCCCGTTTTTTACAATTTGCTTTACGTCGCATCGACATAGATAGGTCTCATGGCGATAATGAGATAAGAAAGGCCTTGGAATGGCGAGGATGCTTGTAAAAAAAGATAATAATAATATTTGATTTACGTTCCACGAACTACTTTTGCAGCTTTCGGAGGCGCTGAGGTGCCGGAATTTAATCCCGCAGGAGTTATTTAACTTGCAAGTAAATCTACCTACACGAGGCCGACGTATTTGAGCACCTTCAAATACCACCGGACTGAGCCAGGATCGAACCTGCCACGTGGGGATCAGAAGGCCAGCGCCACAACCGTCTGAGCTACTCAAACCGCAAATAATAAAGTTTAATGTCCCTTAAATTTATATATATTTCAAAAATTGTTGAAAGGCCGAAATTTTGTTTTCAGAAGGGATTGTCTTGAGTAAATCCACTGGTAATGGAGCCTTCCCAAACGCCAGTCGACTACGCCGCGATGGCTTTGTGAGACGCTAGCGAGGGAGTTACTCACGTACCATGTTCACAGAGATGAATCACTGTTGTTAAGTTCTACTGATGCAGGCACCGTTACGGAAGTGCAGGCAATTGCAGTTATAATATGCAGTGTTAGAATACTAAGCAGATGCGGGTATATGTAAGTCCTTGGAGCTCACTGCCTCTTGAATATCACAAAAAAGTTGAACCGCGGGATGAGTAGAATTGTGGGGAGGGATTGTAGTAGCTTTATTATGTGGGTGGGCTGGAAGGCAATGCCATATCCTTTGTGAGAAACTGTTTACACTAGTCCTACTGTGGAGGTGGCAAATTGCGTTTGACAACGTCAAATAATGTGTGTTTGTGGAGAGCTGATATCAGGGGACTCCTCATAGGGCTCTTTGAGCAGAGCTATCAGTGACAGGATCTGATCTCCGACCTCCGCGCCAGCTGTCATTAGATAGTAGTGTACACCAATGTGCTGTGGGCAGTTGGGGGAGGGACGGTGTTCGCTGTGTAAAGCTCACGGATAATTACATGTAGAGCCTGGTATTTGTACATATCTGCAAGCCAGTTAGATGGTGATAGGAATAATGAAATGGTCATGTGCTCGGTGAAATCCTCTTATGCTAGGATTGGTAGAGGGGAAAGTTAACAGTTGACAAGAGAACAAGATGAACCTTTACATACAGAGATGATCTTGATGAATTTATTGATGACTTAGTTCACACGCCACTAAGGCTGAAAAATCCCCTTTACGTAGCGTCTACATACCGCGAGGGTACACCCGCTCCGTTCATTTAAATGAAGCGCCTTGAAAGAATGCCATCTTCAGTATAAACTTGCAACAACTGGTGCAAGAAGTTTGGACTTTTCTTCACAGATGTCTCTACCTTTTTATTTTACTATTTGTTTTACGTCGCACCGACACAGATAGGTCTCACGGCGACGACGGGATAGGAAAGGCCTAGGAATTGGAAGGAAGCGGCCGTGACCTAATTAAGGTACAGAACCGGCATTTGCCTGGTGTGAAAAACCATCTTCAGGGCTGCCGAAAGTGGGACTCGAACCCGCTATCTCCCGATTACTGGATACTGGCCACACTTAAGCGACTGCAGCTATCGAGCTCGGTGATGTCTCTACCGAAAGAACGTATGTTATGCTCTCTAGTGTGAGGAGGAAATATTAAAATTCCGAAGTAATTCGTTATTTTAAGGTTTCCTAAACTGAGTTAATTTGTTGTTATTTTTCTTTTTTTTGTGTATCACAGTTGTCAACACTTCGATCTCTTTCCGCCAACTTCAAAATTAACCATTAAGAAGTTTTGCAGGTATATTTCTCCACCAATCATGGGTTTCTTTTACGTATTTAATTATCCAATAAAAATTAGGGGTGTGTCGGGCCTTAGCCCAGATCTCTCTAGAACCTTCCTCTCGGGTATAAAAACTGGTACCTTTTCGAGCCTCCTTGTCTTCTTGATCATCCTGTTTCTGAGTGTGTGCTAATAGTGGAGGTGGGGGCGTCTTACCCTTCATCGAGCAGTCCAGCGCAGTAAGGTAATGGCAGCCATTTAATAACTTGGTGATAGCCTCTGAAAGCTAGCTCGAGAGGAAGGTTTCCCATCTTTATAATGTAACTTTAAATATCCAATATTCTAAAATGTAAATTCCTACTGTAAATTTCAAACAAGCCTAAAAGCATTTAGCTTAAATTCGGGAATCGAGAGCGTGACACACTATCAACTTGATTTCGAGGTCGACTATGATTTTATAACCATTTTCTGTATGTAGCTTTTGTAACTTAATTTTTCTCCACCTAGTCACCTCTGTAGCATAGGACTAGCCTCTGTAACGTCGGGCCATAAGCCAATTAAGGTTTTAGCTTCTAATTTCAATGAGTGCAAGTGTCCACCTGTGTTTTGTTTTCCTCAAAGGCCCGGTAGAATGGGTATTCGATACCTCTGTACCATTCAATTTCTTTCTTTTAGGTTAAGTAGTCAGATTGTTGTGTGTCTAAGACAGTAAATACTGTTTGAATTGTAATATGTAGGTGGTGTCTTTTATAGGCCTGGGCCTTTCTAAAGCTAGGTGTCCTATTGTAAAGTTGTAATGGAGCAAGGACGTTCTTTGCCTTTTGATGGTTAAATTATGTTTCTTGGAAGGCGGTAACGTTTTGGTGGAGCAAAAGTGCTCTTGAAGAATGGTACCTTCTAAAAGAAATTGGGAGATCCGTCTCCTGGACTATTGAGCGGACGGAGCAATAATACTCAAGTAACATTTGTAAAACTTGGGAGCTTTAAGCTCAGATTGTTGACTTCTGATTTCAGCAAACCTGTAACTAAACTAACAAGCTAATTCTGTATCTGAAATCTTCTACTATCGCTGAGCGACTGGTTTTGTTAATATTTTGCATTTTAAGCAACATTCCAAAAGAAATATAACTTTGATTTTTAAAGCTTTTAATTAATCTTTTGATTGTAGTAGACAGAACCATTCATGCCCGCACCTTCATTCACCCCTGTGATCCATAAAAATACGGTAATCATCATCATCATCATCATCATCATTAGTCGTCTTGCTCATTGCTGAGCGTCGAGACCTCATAACTCTATCATTTCTGTGTTGCAACCTTGATGAGATGCTTCCATCCAAAGAAGTTTTCTGCTTTTATTAACATGATCCGAAGATGTAGGCCAGTGATCTTCTTCGCCTGATCTAACCCTACACTTACTGTTCCTTATCGCGGATTAATAATAATAATAATAATAATAATAATAATAATAATAATAATAATAATAATAATAATAATAATATCAGCACCTTCATACAAGACGTTCGAGAGCAGGATCACAAGGGCTGGCCAGTCCTATGTAAAACACTTCAAACATCAGCCCTGAATTTATGACATTCTCCGAGGAAACGAAAACATAGATAGTGGAACACAACCTGTGATTAAGCCATTGATGATCTATGAAAACGTGGAATCAGTGATCAAACAACTGAAAAATGGGAGGACTTCTTAAAGGAGCAGACAATTACCTCAAAAATAATCCGCTGGGGGAAACGAGAGTATGACAAAAACAGACTTGTAGACATCAAGCAAAAATTCCTCAACTGAAGATGGTTTTCCGTGGTTTCCCATTTTCACACCAGACAAATGCTGGGGCTGAACCTTAATTAAGGCCAAGGCCGCTTCCTTCCCATTCCTAGGCCTTTCCTGTCCCATCGGCGCCAAAAGACTTATCTGTGTCGGTGCGACGTAAAGCAAAAAAAAAAAAAAAAAATCCTCAAATACAACACTAGGAATCTCTACAAAACCTTCCGTGAGAATTTATCCAGTTATGAACCACCATCTTTATGTTTCCATCGAGCAAATGGAATATTAGAAACGAACGCCAAAGAGAACTGCACCATTCTAGCTGACTTCTTCCGAGACCTCCCCAACTGAGATCGTCCAAAAGAAAGACTGAACTTGGAAAAGCCCATGCCGAACCCTGATTCATAACCCCCGACAATACAGGAAACAGCAGATATCATCCGATCGCTTAAACATAATAAAGCCCCTGGGGAGGATGGCATCACAGCGGAGATGTGGAAGCTAATTGGTTACCTCATAAGTGGAATTCCTGCAATCCTAGTAGAAATCTGGGAACGATACCGCAGGATTGGAAGTGCGCATTAATACACCCAAAAAAAAAAAAAAAAGGGCGACAAGGCGGATCCAAACAACTACAGAGGCATATCCTTACTACCGATTACATACGAAATTCTTTGTAAAACTCTCTTAAGCCGTTTAGAAAAACAGACAGATCACCTGATCGGAGAGTACCAAGTGGTGGGTCTCAGGAAAGGTCGCTCATGTGCTGAACAAATATAGAATTTGAAGACTATATTAAGGATCCGTCAGACTAATAGCACGTTCATCACTTTTGTGGACTTTAAGAAGGCGTATGATTATGTAGACAGACAGGCTGTTTTTGATACTCTAGAACAGGGATGGCGAACCTATACCACAACGCGATATCGGTGACACACCACATGCATATTAACGTTCTTATGTCTTCCACTAAATACTATACATATCTCGCGCATCGTATAGTCATAGTGTTTCAGGTTTAAGAAATACCGAAAATCTAAATTCTAGTTTCATTCGGACGTGCATTATGGCAACACTGCAGCACTGATACGTCTGGAAGTCAAGTGATATAAATGTCAGATGCGGCCGACGAGCCAATTCACTCATCCACATCAGTCAATTAGTGAAGTTTGGCTTATGGTTGCCAGGAACGCGTAATTATTCTTAGGGAGTACCTGTTTATTGTTTCAAATTTTGTAAGACAAATAGTTGCCAATAAATTATCCCAAAATGGAGAAACTAACGGACTTTATTTCAAAACCTCATATTAAGTAATTTTTTTGAGTTTAGATATGGGGTTGACTGAATTTCAAGAAAGCAGTACATTGGTGAACTAATTCGTAAAACTTGGTAAAAATCGAGTGGGCTGTTGATGTTTAATACTCTCTCCAGAAGCCGGAGAACCTAATACTTGAACAGTGGAACAGCCTGCCACAAATGTTTTCGTGCCGGGCTGAGTGGCTCAGACGGTTGAGGCGCTGGCCTTCTGACCCCAACTTGGCAGGTTCGATCCTCCCTCAGTCCGGTGATATTTGAAGGTGCTCAAATATGTCAGCCTCGTGTCGGTAGATTTACTGGCACGTAAAAGAACTCCTGCGGGACAAAATTCCGGCACCTCGGCGTCTCCGAAAACCGTAAAAAAAGTAGTTAGTGGGACGTAAAGCAAGTAGCATTATTATTATTACAAATGTTTTCGGTCATGAAGAAACTTGCTGTAGCGCTAGTTACTTTGTTTGGGTCAACCATACACCTGTGAGGAGCTATTTTCTACAATAAACGTTGTGAAATTAACAGTTAGAAACCGTATTGGTTCACATCGAAGTGCTTCTCATGTGTTACTGAAGACAAGTTAAGAACCTAACAAAAATTGCATTATTACTAAGTATTTTTGCGATATTGGCAAAATACGACCACGAAACCTGCAATCAAATGTATTATTTCACGATGTATATATGTAATAACGTAATGTGTATGTTCAGTCCTCACCCCAAGGCTGGTTGGATCCTCGACAGCTCCGCTATCAGCTGTCATGGATGGCCTAGGCATCACTGAAGAGGCGTACTAGGGAATTGAGGAGTGAGGTAGTTTCCCGTTGCTTTCCTCACCGAGCCAGAAGTTGCTATTACATATCAGTCTGCCAAGTTCACTGAAATGCATGTACCAACTGACCCTATGAGCAACATTTTCACACTATTCATAGCAGAGACTGGCTGCATAAGGAATAGCATTACTAGCATTGCTCATACCTCAGTCACTTTATTTTCAAAGCCAAGCATAAGACAGAGACAGATCAATGAAAGTAACAACATTGCCCTAGCCTATACCAAAAGACTTAGTGCACTCAAAATACTAGGTCCCGCCAGCAAAGGCCAAATAACATATTAAGAAACATAATTTGGAATTAGGGATGGAAGTCGGCGATAAGGATGAGGGGTGGGGGGGAGGATTGTAGTCAACACATACGAAAAGAATAAGTGGCACAGTAGACAGTTGAGAATAATAAACCAGACTTAAAACGGCACACTAGTTGGTAAAGGTTCGCCATCCCTGCTCTAGAAGAACTCAGAGTGGACAGGAAGAACAGAGAACTAATCGGGCAAACTCTCAGGAATAAGACTTCAAGAGTGAAATTCCTTGGGGAGATTTCTGAGCCTTTTTGAAATATGTACGGGTATTCGTTAAGGCGACTGCATCTCCCCTATTCTGTTTAACTTAGTTCTAGACAAATTTATTAGAGAATGGGAAAGGAACGTCAGAGGTGTGAGCATCGGAAACTTGGGAAGCAAAGTCAAGGTGAAATGTTTAGACTTTGCTGATGATCAAGCAATGATTACTAAGACCAGAGATGAAAGCAGATACGCCGTACAGAGATCACACAATATAGCATCAAAGGCAGACCTCCAGATATCGTACGAGAAAACCCAGTTCAAGGAAAATCATCATCAACTTTGCAAAAAAAATAATTGAAAAAGGGCTAGAGATGGAAAACGGCACAATTTCACAGGTGTCCTTCATATACCTAGAAAAAATCATACTGACATTGGGACTGGACAGTAGGGCCAACATAGAAAGAGCCACTCAACTCCATGAAGCGTACAGACTAACGTGGAATTACTACAACAAGAGCGTCATATCGCGTAATACAAACTTACGACATTACAAGACAGTTGTTTTTCCGGAAGCTTTGTACGCCTCAAAAACCGTATCCCATGGAGGTCACTCTAAATTGAAGAAATTCAAAAACAAGAAAAGAAAATTCCCCGGAAAATTTATGGTCCTAGGAGAGAAAATGGAATGTGGATTTAGAGGAGAACAGCGGACCTTTACTCAAGATATGAACTTCACGGGCGACATCATAGAATATCGTGGGGCTTTTGGTACAATAGTAGCCAAGCACAAATTCGTGGAGAAATCTAAAAAGAAAACTGGTAGGAAGTGGTCCACAGAACGCAAGTTGCAACACAGTGCATCCATGAAGAGATTTTGGGAGGACAAGAAGGCGAAAACCATCAAGACAAGGAACAAGTTCAAACGCATTCTTTGAATGTACATACGAAGAAATAATAATAATAATAATAATAATAATAATAATAATAATAATAATAATAATAATAATAATAATATTTCCCAACTAACTACATTTACGGTTTTCGGAGTCGCCCAGGTGCCAGAATTTAGTCCCACCGGAGTTCTTTTATGTTCTACCGACACGAGGCTGACGTATTTGACCACCTTCAAATACCACTGGACTGAGCCAGGATTAACCTGACAAGTTGCGGTCAGAAGGCCAGCGTCTTAACCGTCTGAGCCGCTCAGCCCAGCACTAAGTCATTAGCTAAACATTAAGAATAGTTTTCTATTAGGATTGTGCTTGTACAGATACCAACTCGACTTAAATAAAAATTACATTATACACTAACTTTCAGTCCGCCTCCGTGGTGTAGTGGTTAGTGTGATTAGCTGCCACGTCCGGAGGTCCTGGTTCGATTCCCGGCTCTGCCACGAAATTTGGAAAGTGGTACGACGGCTGGAACGGGGTCTACTCGGCGTCAGGAGGTCAACAGAGTAGAGGAGGTTTCGGTTCCCACCTCAGCCATTCTTGAAGTGGTTTTCCGTGATTTTCCACTTCTCCTCCAGGCAAATGCTGGGATGTCGCGACCACTTCATTCCTTCTTCGTCGTCTACCCCTTCTAGTCTTCTTATCTGCCATATGGCCCTTGTTCTGCACAACAGGTGAGGCCGCCTGGGGGAGGTACTGGTTCTCCTTCCCAGTTGTATCCCCCGACCCGAAGTCACACCCCGCGGGACACTTCCCTTGAGGCGGAACAGGTAGGATCCCTCGCTGAGCCGGAGAGAAAACCAACCCTGGAGGGTAAACGAATTAAGACATAAATATATATTTAAGGTTGGGTTTTAAATAGGATTGTGCTTGTGCAGATACTAACTCGAGTTAAATACAACACATATTTTATACACTAAGTTAGAAATTAGAGCATTATTAAAATATTTTTGAGGTTACGGGAATTGAAAAATAGTAGTAATTAAACCAATTGTTTACGAGATGTGGTAGCGGTGATTATTGTTTTAAGAGGAAGTACAACTAGACAACCATCCTCTTTATAACACTAATCACAGAGAAAAAGTGGAGGGGAATAATGGCGGCATAGGCCAAAGAAATACAAGGGGCACGAACGGCGTGAAAATGAAAGGCTCGCTAGGATTCGCAAACCTAATATCGTCGGGGTCGGAAAAGAACAAGCGTTGACCAAGGGAGGTCGAATAGGGTACGTGGAAGTTTGGAGCCGTGCACAAGTAAGTGAAAGCAATGCTAGGACTCAACTCAGTGCCAACGCAGTCGCCAACCCACGCTCCCAAGTTGAGAGCTCCCGGGGCACCTTTTAGTTGCCTCTTATGACAAGCACGGGATACCGTGTGTGTGTTTACGAGAAATACGGTTCTCTGATTGGGAAACACATGCTTGCATGCTCTCTAGTTTTTTTCCTATTTTGCTTTACGTCGCACCGACACAGATAGGTCTTATGGCGGCGATGGGACAGGAAAGGCCTAGGAATGGGAAGGAATTGGCCGTGGCCTTAATTAAGGTACAGCCCCAGCATTTTCCTGGTGTGAAAATGGGAGACCACGGAAAACCATCTTCAGGGCTGCCGACAGTGGGGTTCGAACCCACTATCTCCCGGATGCGAGCTTACAGCTGAGCGCCCCTTACTCGCCCGGTTTGCATGGTCTCAGTCCCCTGGGTACTCTTCCACGACTGCTTTAGTTGAGTACAGTTAGCGGTATTTGTTGAACAATAAACGTGGTACGATGGAGCGGAATTATAAGAATATTCTTTGTAAACCTATCATTGACGGCCTGAGTGGCTCAGGCGGTTGAGGCGCTGGCCTTCTGACCGCAACTTGGCAGGTTCGATCCTGGTTCAGTCCGGTGGTATTTGGAGGTTCTCAAATACGTCAGCCTCGTGTTGGTAGATTTACTGGCACGTAAAAGAATACCTGTTGGACTAAATTCCGGCACCTCGGCATATCCGAAAACAGTAAGAGTAGTTAGTGGGACGTGAAGCCAAAAATATTATTAATAAACCTATTGTTTCTGTTATCAACTGACTTGATAGGTTTAAATACATTTTATAAATGTAAAATGGTGTCTTCGTTTTCAGAACAATATTGTGTGTAGCAAAGCTTTTGAGATCTCCAGACGTCAAAGTCTCGTTCATTACATCTGTGTCTAACGGGGCTATAATATTCATATGATGATGCTGGATTTATAATGTTAAGCTAGTAGTTTGTCTTGTAATATTTTCTTTTCACGGAATTGCTTGTTGTACTCTTGTTGTTGTAGTTGTTGTTGTTATTGTCGTTGTAAGTCATAGTTTAAAATTTTGAAATACTTAAGGCACGTGTGAATTTGTATGTGACGCTGTTGGCTAGTAGTAAGCTCTACCTTTAGTGCTGTAAGCCGTAGTGTTAAGCACTGGAAATACTTAAATTGTGTGCGAATATTGAAATTATGATTCTGGATTTAGAAAGTTAAACTACTGCAGCAATATTTCTTCGTGTTGTTGGGTAATTATGTTTTAACTTTACTTTATTATTACATTACTGTCCAGCTCCATGGATAAATGGTTAGTGTGCTTGCCTTTGGTCCAGGGGATCTCGGGTTCGATTCCCGGCCGGGTCGGTGATTTTAACGTTAATTGTTAATTACAATGGCTACTAGGTAGAGCCCTCATCTTCACAGACGTGCAGGTCGCCTAATAGGCCGTCTACGAGTAAAAGACCCTCACCAGGCCTCTCCCGAGGCCATACGCCATTATTATCGTCACACTACTCTAAGTGACCATTGCCACCAGGATATTTCCCAATTGTGATGTATTTGTTACTGCTACTACTAATAATAATAATCACGTCTGGCATTTGTTACGTAAACGAACACATCCGTTCTGTGTCCGAATCCTTAGCTAAATGATCAGCGTAGTGTCCTTCGATTCAGAAGGTTCCGGGTTCGATTCCCGACTGGGTCGGAGATTTTAATCACTTCTGATTAGTTCTTCTGGCTCGTGGGGACTGAGTGTTTGTCTGTCCCGACACTTTCCTCTTCATATTCAGACAGCAAAACACCTCCCCCCCCCCCAACTAACGGAGAAACACGTAACAGTGATTACATCACTCCATATAGGGTTGGCGTCAGTAAGGGCATCCGGCCGTAAAATAGGACCAAATTCACATTCCTATGCAGTTAACACTCGCGATCTCATAGGCGTGCGTAAAACGGTAGAAGAAGAAGGTGAAAAGCGCATCGGTTTTGCACCTTGTGTTGTTCGACGTTTGAAATTTCTGATGAAACATTTTAACCCATTCACTGCAATGGGAATTATTTTTGCTTCCTATGTTTTGAAGGAATGCTTCGACCATTAATTCAAGAACTTGTTCAAGCCCACGCATGAAGTGAACGTTGAAGTATATAAGACATATATAAGAAGTATATAATCTGCCTCCCCTGCAAACCATGTGACCTTGCCGCGGTGGGGAGGCTTGCGTGTCCCAATGAAGCAGATAGTCGAGCCGCAGGTGCAACCATATCGGATGGGTATCTGTTGAGAGACCAGACTAACAAATGGTTCATCGAAATGGGGGTAGCAGCCTTTCGGAATATGCAAGGGCGGCAGTCTAGATGATTGACTGACTTGGCCTTGTAATACTACTCAACAGGGCTTAGCTGTGTTGATACTGCTACACGGCTGAAAGCAACGGGAAACTACAGCAACTAGCGCGCGCGCGCGCGCACACACACACACTCACCGCCTACACTTCCCTCAAAATCCAACTGAACAAATCCTGGGTGTCTAAAAATGTGTCCTATCATTCAATCTTTTACTTCTTATCCAAGACCATTCAGCACTTTCTACAGATCTTTTTTAGACTCAGATAAAATAACAATATCATCGGAAATCTCAATGGTTTGATTTCCTCTCCTTGGATTGTGATTCCTTTCCCAAATTCTTAGATTTCCTTTATCGTCTGTTCTATATAAACATTGAAAAGGCGAGGAAACTGCAGCCTTGCCCCATTCCTTTCTCGATTGCTGCTTATTGTTCAAAGTCCTCGATTCATATCACTGCCGACTGATGTTTATACAGATTGTAGATAATTCTTCTTTCTCGGTATCTGATCCCGATCACCTTCAGAATCACATATACTGTAGCTTCGTCCAATCAGCATTATCGACTTGTAGATCTACGAACGCCAAGTACGTGGGCTTGTCCTTCTTAATTCGATTATTTATTTATTTATTTATTTATTTATTTATTTATTTATTTATTTATTTATTTATTTATTTATTTACTTATTTATTTGGGAAACCAAAACAGCGAGAAGCCGAATTACAGAGTTCCGCAAAGGAAAAATATATTTACAGTGGAGTAGCGCGAGGCAAACATAAAAAAATAAGTGGAAGAACAATGAGGAAAAACATCTAATGATAAAAATAGAGGAAAAAATAAAAACTAACAAAATAACAATAGAGACACAACAATTAAGAACAAAATATAAAGGGAAAAGAAACAACGAGGAAAATTGAAGATTGAACGTAAAACGAAGAACTTATAGCTAGGCACACTAAGATAAATACAGATATACCACATAAGTAATGGTATAGTACAGTAAAAAATAAATAAATGAATATTACGTTATGCACAAAAGAGAAGACAGCAATGAGAAGAAAGAAAATGAATGTGAAGAAAATGAACTAGGTTAAGTCAAGGAAGAATAGATTAAAGGATGCATACGAAGAGAAAACGTGCAAGTTCCTGTCAGACGATAAAGAGTTAAGGAGGGTTGGTATGCGGATAAATAAACTTCTTTGAACGAGAGAGAGGCGGGAATATGGCATATGAATGGGTGGATTTATCCTGGTTTTGCGAGTTGGGACATGTAAGGAAAAGAAGGATGCAGGTTCGGGAGAACGAAATAAACCGTTACCAGCGTTATATAGGAATCTAAGGTCGGCTACTTTCCTGCGACTAGATAACGGGCGAAGGTTTAACTTATCTAGTATCTAATTACTGCTCAAGTTTCGACAATCAGATACTCTGGTTCTAACAATGGCACAGAAGAATGACTGCACACGGTCTATGTAATTCAGATTAGTGGGTGAAGAGGTAGACCAAATAGGAGACACGAATTCAATAATCGGTAGGATGCAAGATACATAGTAGGCTTGGAGGGTGTGGATATCGGTGATGTCAGAAAATCTATACAACATACCGCGAAGTGACATTGCTCGTGAGTTTATCTTTTGTATATGGGGGACAAATAACAATTTGCTGTCAAACAACACTCCTAAGTCGTTTTTTTCTGTTAGAGATGGGAACAGGTTACCGAGGAGGGAGTACGAGAATCGGGGATTTACGAAGCGTGATCGAAATAGAGGAACACTTGGCAGGATTAGGCTTAAGACGCCGTATGGAGCACCATTCAGAGAGTGAGTTAAGCCCACTCTGTAAGGAGTTTACGTCTGATAAGGAGTCTATTTGTTTGAATATTTTACAGTAATCTGCAAATAGTAGAATTTCACAAGAAACGGAGGACACAGTATTAATGAGATCGTCAATAATAGGACAAAAAGAAGCGGACCTAGGACACTGCCCTGTGGGACGCCAGAATGTACCATAACAAGAGTCGAACTGAACCCATCAAGAACCACACGCTGAGTTCTGGTATTAAGGAAGCCCTGCAGGAGAGTTAGGAAGCGACCATGGATATTAAAGCGTTCTGAGAGCTTATAGGAAAGAAGTGCGTGGTCTACGGTATCAAAAGCCTTTGCAATATCAATGTAGCACACGTCCAGCTGAGAACTGGCGTTAAGAGCAGATGTTGCACGATGGAGAAGAACAGCTAGATTAGTTAGGCAGGAGCTACCCATGCTGCTGGGACGATATATAAGGAAGTGTGAAAGAAAGAAGGCGCTGGTGGATAATCTTTTCACAGATGAGTGACAGGGTGGGTAATGTAGAAATCGGACGATAGTTTCTGACATCAGACCTCTTTCCACTTTTAAAAACCGGAGTGATGTTAGCGATTTTCCAGTTGTCAGGAAAGTAGCCGGATAAGAAGCAACGGTTAAATATAACAGTGTAACGGTTCAAATCCCGTTACAAGATGATATCTGTATTTTTATTATTTTATTATTTTATCTGTATTATTATTATTATTATTATTATTATTATTATTATTATTATTATTATTATTATTATTATGCCAGTATTATTATTTTATCTGTGAGATTACTATTATTTTGCTATAATTATTATCCAATTCCATTATGCAATGCTTATCGCTTGCGTATTTGTAATTGAGTGTATGCATGTATACGTATATGTAGATTAACATTAAATACATGTACAGTGATAATTGTTATATGTCAGATGTTGGATATGGCATCGTTACATTGCGCAATAATGCTGGCGATTCTGCCAAGTCATCGCCACGTCATCGTATTTAGTTAGCACTGAGCTCACTTTCTTTGAGAAACCCAGCGAGCCGGCGGCGGTTTCACAACCATATGTAATATTTGCCGCGTTGTGGGAGTATGTCATTGTTATTTCTGGAGATTACGTAGCTGTGTCAACCAACGTCTATAAAAGGTGGGTGCATATTGTAGCGTCAGTCATTAGTTAAACGGAAGCTGAAAAGTGAAGTAGTCTACTAGATGAAGAGGCCTCAGTCGGTCAGTCAACGAGTGTGAACGAGAGATGGAGAAGACTCAGTGAGCCATTAATTATTGGTCATTGAGAGAGTGAGGCCAAAGGTTGGTCCGTCACTTAGTGGAAGACACGGACGCAAGGGCTTACTATGGAGTCAGAGAGGGCAACCCTGGACCTGCCAAGAGGTAATACCATATTGACTTACAAAGAAGTCAGATGATATGGAGAAGAAGCAGTCACAAGGATGTATCACCAAGTTAGGCGTGACACATCTACAGTAAACACCAGATCAAAGGAATACGTCGTAATTACACTAAAAGTGTTGAAGGTACAGTCAAGTGAATCAGTGAGGGAAATATTTCGTATAAATTGTTAAATGTCCGGTCAAGAAGAATTCAAATTCATGCCTAGTTTCTTTCAGTTGTAATGTCATAATTTCATTTTCTCATCTGTTTTATCGCAACAAGACTCACTATTTTTGATATATTATTTAAAGAATATATATTGTTCTATTAAACGAATTCATAGTTTTATTTTATTGACAGTAAAATATCTTAACCTCAGAATTAATGGGGAAACCGAACGCCAATCTCCTTTTCCCAGAACTTATATGGTATGTTGTCAAAAGTAAGCTTATTACCCCACACCCTAGAGATAGTCAAGAGTCTCATTCTATTATTGCTGCACTGAGTGGCAGCTGGCGCCCTTCAAATAACATATGTGTAAGTAAGCAGGTAACAAGTAAGTGTGAGTACAAGGTTCGACGAGTGTGTATTTTATTTAATGAATGTTAATTTTCATAATTTCCATTTTAAATGCAGATATTCAGATTTTAAAAGTTAAATGCAGTTTTATAAAATATTTGTAAAATTAGTCAGACATTAAGGAGAGTTTCATTATGGCGCCCAACGTGGGGCTCGAATAAATTCAGAATTTGTTCTGAATGACAACATATCATAGGTCCATTTTGGGAAAAGTATGCACATTTAAGCCAACGGAATTATTACCGGTAAATGTCAGGAGTGTAACTTTGTGATATATATTTGTATTTTGGGGATATGTCAAGGGATTTGAAGAGGGAAATTAATTTGAGATCGCGTACTATTACTAGTGAACCAAAGATGGACAAGGAAGACAATAGCAAGTCATGTGACGACGGGGTCATTGCTTCTGCGGACATCCAAGGTGAAATACAGAGTAGGGAACAGGTGAATACGATGGAAGCTTCTGAGTTAATTCAGGAAAGTGCAGAAATTGAGAAGCACACTGAAACTCAAAAGGAAATCGCGGGGGGAATGAACCAAGTAATTCTAAGTTTGCTGCTGGCCAGATTTACAGTGATGGAAGAAAAGATTGATACTAGTAGTGAAAATAATAAGAAAGAGATGAAAGAATTTTTTAGTAGTAGTAGTAGTGAAAATAATAAAGAGATAAAAGATTTAATTAGTAATAATAATGAAAACTGTAAAAAACTGATTGAAACTAGTAATGAAAATTGTAAAAAACAAATTAACTCTCTAAGTAGTAAAATGGAAGAATTAATTGGTAGTAATAAAGAGAATTTTAATGGGATTAATGATAAAATAGATGGGTTAAATGAATCACTAAATTATAAAATAGATACTAAGATAGTAGAGGTAACTAATCAAATATCTACGTTAGGAAATAAGTTAAATAAAGAGTGTGTTGACCTTAGGGAAGAAATGGAGTCGAGTCGGAGCGAGCTTCATACTCAAATTGAGCATGTCAAAGGAACTTGTACAGAGAATATCTTCGATTTAAGTAATAAGATTTCGAGTAATCGGGAAGAAATTCATGAGGTAGTCGAGAAAAGATTGGACAAAATTTACAATGCAGTTAGGGAAGATACGAGGGAACAGATTAGTAGAATTGAACAAATTGAAAGCAAACTTGTGGAAGTCAGTGAACTACGGAACGAACAGGAAACGCTATGACAGCAGGTGAGAGAGAGAGAGAGGAAGAATTGCAGGAAGACGTGAGAATAGTGGAAGAGAATGCTGAAAGAGCAGCGGAAGAAGAAGAAGAAGTTGTGAACTGCCAGGGAGTGATACGGCAGAAAGGTAGAGGTAAGAAAGCTTTCGAGGTGATAGTAGCGATTGGTTTGTTCAGTAGGGATCGTGATTTAACCAAGTTTTCTGGAAATCAGTGTAATACTGTAGAATTGGTAAAAGTAGTTGAGAAAAGATTTGCAAGTAAGTTGAGGAATAATGTTACTGAATGGGAATACGTGCTGGAAATTTTGTCTAATGTTTTTATCGGTGAAAGTAAAATATGGTTTCGAGTGTACTGGGATAATATGTCTAATTTAGGAGAGATTAAAGGCAAGTTCATTGACAGGATTTGGAAGGAATGTGTGGAAGGGCGCGCGCGCGCGAGCGAGAGAGAGCGCATGATGTCTGGGGAAAGTAGTATAGTAGAGAGAGGGGGAAAAATGTTAGCCGTGTATCAGAGGAGAGGGGATGATCATGATCCGCAGAGGATTAATAGTTGTGTTGATGGTGATAGTGGTCAGAAGAGTAATCAGAGAGAATCGGAAGATGGGAGGCGTATGGTTTTGAGTTATGAAAGAGAAGGTCAGAAGAGTAATCAGAGAGAATCGGAAGATGGGAGGCGTACGGGTTTGAGTTATCAGAGAGACTATGATAGTCTTAATATGAATGGTATCCAGGTGTCTTTATCGAGCCAGAGTATCTCAGATTCACAGGGAATCGGGTAAGTTAAGTAGACACGCTGAAGGTAGTAGATGAACAGGTATTTAGTATAAGTAGTTATATAGTGAAAGTAGATTTAAGAGTAGTGTGATTGTGACCTAAGTAGTGTTAAGTGAGATATTTAAGTAATGACGTAGTCGTAGATAATGAAGTAATTAATGGTAGCAGTAAGTTAGACGTAAGAAGTGTTCTGGTAAGTGAAGGTACTATTTTATAACAGCCGTTGGGTAAGTCACAGTGAGTAAATAAGATGATAGCGGTAGTAATCGCGATAGAAGATGATTGTAAGTTTCATCTATGCGTTGTACCGAAACTTGTGTATTCAGTTGTTTTAGGGGCTGACTTGGTTGCAAATATTGGAAGTAAAATAGACTGTGATTTAGGTAGTGTGTGTTTGTTCTATGAGGAAACTAGCAAAGAAGTACGTGTTAATTATGATGGTCTGAGGTAAGTGTATGGTAACGTGTGTTCTTTGAAAGATATGACAGGTAAGTGAAGTTGTTCCTAGTGAGAGGAAATGTGTTGGAAGTGTGTCGGGTGTCTATAACGACCAGGATCTGAGGGATCATCGGAATGAGGCAGTGACGTGAGGTAATTTGAGTGAATTACAGGAGGAGTAAGTGTGTTCGATCTTAGGTAAGCATCGAGATGTATTTAGTGGTGAGTGAGGAAGAACACGTATATGAACATAAATTTGTAGTACATGACCATTCATCATTTGTGGGAGGTAAGTACCCCATTCAACTTAAAAATGCTAGTGAAGTTTAAGAACAAATAAACATTATGCTGGATTACGGAATAATTGAACCATCTTGTAGCCATGGTGTTGAGCCTTTAATTATTGTTGCCAAGTAGGATGTGATCTATTGAGATATGGAAGTTTACAAGGGCAAACTTGATTCAGTTTGGGTGACAGAGTGCTACTCAGAGTTCCATTTCATCATCTGCAGAGGCGGGAAATATGTTGAAGTTATTCTTTTGTATCAGGGGAATTTCACTATTGTGAACCGTATCGGGAAGTGTGCATATTCCTTAAAAGATCAGAAAGGGAAGATTGTCGGTACTTACAACATTAAGAATTTAAAAAAGTGCTTCACATGAGATTTGTTGAGATAAGAATAATATGATTAATTTTTGTGAGAAACTAGCAAAATAAAATTAACATATATGAATTTGAGTGTGAACCAAGTGTCGTATTGGTGTATTGGAAGAATAAGTGCTACATTGTCATGTTCTGTGTGACAAAACGGAGAACAGGATATTGGACAGTTATCTCCGATAACAATATGCGAGAAAAATTCTCATATAAGTGAATTTTCACAAAATGTTTTGAAAAAAAGAAGAATGTAGTGTAACCATTTAAAATAATTTGTATGTGTTAAATTAAGTGCTATACTCTTGTGATTTGTATGAGAGAGACAGAGAATGGGACACTGAACAGTTATCTACGATGGCAATGTGCGAGAAAAATTCTCATATTTGTGATATTTTATAAAATGTATGGATGGTGAAAAAGAAAATTATTGTCGTATACTCATTTAAAGTGTTTATCTGTGTCAGTGTTATATACATAATTTTGTTCATAAATCAATCGATTCTTTGTTCTTCGATTTATTTATGAGGGAGGCGAATTGTAACGGTTCAAATCCCGTTACAAGATGATATCTGTATTTTTATTATTTTATTATTTTATCTGTATTATTATTATTATTATTATTATTATTATTATTATTATTATTATTATTATTATTATTATTATTATTATGCCCGTATTATTATTTTATCTGTGAGATTACTATTATTTTGCTATAATTATTATCCAATTCCATTATGCAATGCTTATCGCTTGCGTATTTGTAATTGAGTGTATGCATGTATACGTATATGTAGATTAACATTAAATACATGTACAGTGATAATTGTTATATGTCAGATGTTGGATATGGCATCGTTACATTGCGCAATAATGCTGGCGATTCTGCCAAGTCATCGCCACGTCATCGTATTTAGTTAGCACTGAGCTCACTTTCTTTGAGAAACCCAGCGAGCCGGCGGCGGTTTCACAACTATATGTAATATTTGCCGCGTTGTGGGAGTATGTCATTTTTATTTCTGGAGATTACGTAGCTGTGTCAACCAACGTCTATAAAAGGTGGGTGCATATTGTAGCATCAGTCATTAGTTAAACGGAAGCTGAACAGTGAAGTAGTCTACTAGAAGAAGAGGCCTCAGTCGGTCAGTCAACGAGTGTGAACGAGAGATGGAGAAGACTCAGTGAGCCATTAATTATTGGTCATTGAGAGAGTGAGGCCAAAGGTTGGTACGTCACTTAGTGGAAGACACGGACGCAAGGGCTTACTATGGAGTCAGAGAGGGCAACCCTGGACCTGCCAAGAGGTAATACCATATTGACTTACAAAGAAGTCAGATGATATGGAGAAGAAGCAGTCACAAGGATGTATCACCAAGTTAGGCGTGACACATCTACAGTAAACACCAGATCAAAGGAATACGTCGTAATTACACTAAAAGTGTTGAAGGTACAGTCAAGTGAATCAGTGAGGGAAATATTTCGTATAAATTGTTAAATGTCCGGTCAAGAAGAATTCAAATTCATGCCTAGTTTCTTTCAGTTGTAATGTCATAATTTCATATTCTCATCTGTTCTATCGCAACAAGACTCACTATTATTGATATATTATTTAAAGAATATATATTGTTCTATTAAACGAATTCATAGTTTTATTTTATTGACAGTAAAATATCTTAACCTCAGAATTAATGGGGAAACCGAACGCCAATCTCCTTTTCCCAGAACTTATATGGTATGTTGTCAAAAGTAAGCTTATTACCCCACACCCTAGAGATAGTCAAGAGTCTCATTCTATTATTGCTGCACTGAGTGGCAGCTGGCGCCCTTCAAATAACGTATGTGTAAGTAAGCAGGTAACAAGTAAGTGTGAGTACAAGGTTCGACGAGTGTGTATTTTATTTAATGAATGTTAATTTTCATAATTTGCATTTGAAATGCAGATATTCAGATTTTTAAAGTTAAATGCAGTTTTATAAACTATTTGTAAAATTAGTCAGACATTAAGGAGAGTTTCAACAGCAATGGGATGTGCAAGAGTCGTAGCGGTATTCTTAAGGAAGATAGGACTGAGACCATCCGGACCAGTAGGTTTATTTTCTGGCAGGGAGGAAGGTAAAGAATAGACTTCTGACTCAGAGATGGAAAGATTACTGAGACTATGAGAAGGAACAGAATCAATACACGGAAAATCTAGGAACTGAAGATCAGACGTAAAGTCAGGAATACTTTAGGTGTTCCTATATTTCTTCTGAAGCCAAATTGATCTTCTCCCAACTCAGTTTCAACTCGTCGTTCCATTCTTTGCAGGTATGTGATACTAAACTAATAGTGCGCTAGTTTTCATACTTGTCAACACCGGCTTTCTTGGGAATATTCTGCCGAATATCGCATGGTACTTCACCTGTAACATACATCTTACGCACTAAATGGACTAAGCTTGCCATACTGGTTTCTTCTAAGGCAGGATATGTCATCAATTTCCCGGTGCCTTGTTCCTATTTAGGACTCTCGAAATTCTGTGTAATTCGACCTGAAATCTGGATCTCCGCATTTCATCAGCTTCAACAGCCTCTTCTTGTTCCAGAATCCTGTGATCTACTTCTTTACCTTGATACAATATTGTTGGATATGTTCATGTCATCATTCTTTCTCTGGAAGTGATTCTTAATCTGATCTCTTAACATTCATACACATAATCTTCTCCAAAGGTTTCCTTGATATTCCTGCAGCATCTAATTTTTATAGGACCAAGCAAACTTCGTCCTCCTTGCAATTATCTTAAGCCATTCTTTCTTAGCTGTGCTGCACTTTCTATCTACATTCTTTAATTGCCTGTAATTTTTCTGTCCTCCTCATTTTTTTTTGTATTCTTATACTTTCGTTGTCCGTCAATCAGGTCTGACATTTCCTGAGTTGTCCATTGATTGTTAGTTTTTTTTCCCCTTTCTTCTCATCCTTTCTTCAGAAATCTTACTGTTCTCATTTTTCACGAGTGTCCATTCTTTCTCTATTGTGTTTTCTTCAACCTTTTCATTTAGGAAAGATGTTCCTTGAAACAAAATGTCTCGCGTAACTTTAAAGGATCGTTATATTTCTACAGTGCACAACTGTTGCAAGTCATCCAGCTGTTTTTAAGCAATTTATGATAACGTTGCCGCTCATTTAACGGCAAATTGATTATTACCGTTACATTTAGGATATGTTAGTTGATCATTCACCCGAGGTTCACTGAAGTTAGTCTGGTCATACGCAAGCAGTTCCCTATTGTAACCTGCCGTGACTGTACAGTGTGATAAGACACCAGTGTACAGATGAGTTTTGCTACGGCTCATTTGCCAATGCTCACAGTGCCCTGCTCCCCATCCCTAGTGGAGTGAGATCAGGGGATGGTTTACTAGTGGAGTTTAGTAGTCGTGCCCCCCCCTCCCCCCCCCCGCACACAAATCGCTCATTTCTGACTTCTGAGTCACAAGTTATGTACAGGCTGTTCGCTGTTGAATGGTACCTTTTTCACGGTTGTAGCTGTACATATTTTGTGTTATCCGATAAGACCTTTTAAAATTTTAAAGAGATGTGTATTTGAATCGATATATGCAAAAAAGGTAACACGTGACCAATGGAAAATTTTACAGGAAACACAAGAGACTAAATATCTATTTTAACGTTTCAAACAAAAAAAGAAACCAACTTTATTTAATTCTCATACGCATTCCTTACAATGCGATGTGACTTGGATTTCATTTCACCAGCAATTCTCGCTCAAAAATACATTTTAATTTATCTTACATATCACCTTTGTGCAAATCTTAATTTTCTGAACACAACTGTATTATGCATTTTCGAAAAAATAATGTGATCACATTTGAAAAATCGAATCTATATCCAATACTACAAAGATATTAAAATAAACAACAATAGAATGCTGGGGCTGTACCTTAATTGAGGCCACGGCCGCTTCCTTTCAACTCCTAGGCCATTCCTATCCCATCGTCGCCGACTTAAAGCCCCTAGCAAAAAAAAAGTTTGGGTCTTACCAGAGACTTATATGTTCTCTCCTTTACATCCTTATTATAACCCCTAAAACACTCCTAACTATGTGCAGAGGTCTGTACTCTTTATTTACAATACCATTTATGTCATTACCCTAATGAAGATCTTTCATTAACACCTAGATACTTACAATGATCCCCAAAAGGGACTTTCACCCCATCAACGCAGTAATAAAAAGTGAGAGAACTTCTTCTATTTGCGAATCTCGCAACCTGACTTTTAACCCCTTTTGTCATCATACCATTGCCTACTGTCCATCTCACAACATTATCGAGGTCATTTTGCAGTTGCTCACAATCTTGTAACTTATTTATTACTCTGTACAGAATAACATCATCCGCAGAAAGCCTTATCCCTGTTTCCACTTCTTTACTCATATCACTGATATATATATAAGAAAATATAAAGGTCCAATAATACTGCCTTGAGGAATTCCCCTCTTAATTATTACAGGGTCATATAAAGCTTCGCCTAGTCTAATTCTCTGAGATCTATTTTCTATGTGTTTGCACCGTCAACTGCAGCTAGTAAATGAATAAATAAATACATCGCGAATTTCTTGTGTGATGTATGTTGAGGGAAGCTTTTCTTTAATCACCCACTCTTGCAGTGTCCTCATGGGTACTGGGTTACATTTTATTGTATGCAACCTGTGTTTCATTTCCAAACGTCGTATATCCGTCCGTCGGCCCCAGTGTCATTCTGTTTTGATGACGCACTTTCCACTCGCTCTTCTACTGCCATTCTCCCCTCCCTGCCCTTTATTTGCGACCCTCACCCTCCCGCCCTCCCTTCCACTTCCCTCCAAATCACAAGTTTTACGGGACTATTTAAAGATTCAATTCTATTTTTTTCTTTTACTCCTTTCCCCAGCCTGACTTCCTTCTCCGCTCTTCTTACTTTAATAACTGCGATCCGCTTAAATAGAGGTATAAAATAAATCAGTGTGATGTTTACGATGGGAGCGATCATCGTTTTAGTTAGCTCTCTGCCTCGTGCGGCGAGTAGCAAGTACATTATGCCGTCTGCGACCTTTCGTGGTCTCGTTAATAGCCACTGTTTATGAAGTCTACTTCATGGTTTCATACAGACTTCTCTGATAAGAAGACGCAGAAACCTATAAAATGAAAAGCCGTGGGTAGTGCAGCGAGCAGCTTATTACAACGTCTACAGTGAAGGCTGGGGCACAAAGTCGGTTATCTTCTGAATACTGAAAGGTACTTAGGTTATAGTCAGGGTAATGAATGCAAATTTTTATGTATTTCTTCCTACTTTAGAGACTCTTTATTACTTTAAGCAGCTGTATTTAATCTCTTCTTTGCCGTTGACTCACAGTACGGCATCTACGAATCTTCTGGCTTCAATGAGGTATTTTGAGAGGACCAGTTCACCTATTTTCTTAAATCCTATTCTATTTTGACGAGGATGACATTTATTGTTTAAAGGTGCCCATCAGCTAGGTAATCTGCCCCTAATGAAACGAGGTGCAACGAAATGAAACGGTAATTAAATCTTCAAAATCTATCCACTGACTAGAAAATAAAACGAATAATACTGAAAAAAATATGACCATGAATCCAAAACAATTAGCGGATTCAGTTCATAATGCCTTATTTTCAGGGATGATGCTTGCTGTCCAAAGGGTTCAAAATCTAGGTCACCGGCCCCTCTTAATAGTACTCATCACTGCTAAATCAGACAATGGTGTTTCTCCTATAGTGGTACTAATCACAGGTAATGTAGACCCATGGTATGTCACACATAACGACACTACTCACAACCAACACAAACCCATGAGGTTCCTCAAATGAAGGTACACCGAGCTCGATAGCTGCGACCAGTATCCAGTATTCGGGAGATAGTGGGTTCGAACCCCACTGTCGGCAGCCCTGGAAATGGTTTTCCGTTGTTTCCCATTTTCACACCAGACAAATGCTGGGGCTGTACCTTAATTGAGGCCACGTCCGCTTCCTTCCCTCTCCTAGCCCTTTCCTATCCCATCGTCGCCATAAGACCTATCTGTGTCGGTGCGACGTAAAGCCAATAGCAAAAAAAATGAAGGTACTACTCACAAACAACGCAGGCCCATGAGGTTCCTCACATAAGGGTACTACTCACAAGCAACGCAGTCCGATGAGGTTCCTCACGTAAGGGTATTACTCACAAACAACGCAGGCCCATGCCGTTCCTCACATAAGGGTACTACTCAAAAGCAATGCAGGCCCATGAGGTTCGTCACGTTAGGGTACTACTCACAAGCAACGCAGTCCCATGAGGTTCTCACATATGGATACTACTCACAAGCAACGCAGACCCATGAGGTTCCTCATGTTAGGGTACTACTCACAACCAACACCGACCGCTGAGGTTCCTCACATTAGGGTACTACTCACAAGCAACGCAGACCCATGAGGTTCTTCACATTAGGGTACTACTCACAACCAACGCAGACCCATGAGGTTCCTCACATTAGGGTACTACTCAAAAGCAACGCAGGCCCACGAGGTTCCTCACATTATGGTACTACTCACAAGCAACGCAGTCCCATGAGGTTCTCACATATGGATACTACTCACAAGCAACGCAGACCCATGAGGTTCCTCATGTTAGGGTACTACTCACAACCAACACCGACCGCTGAGGTTCCTCACATTAGGGCACTAGTCACAACCAACACAGACACATGACGTTCCTCACATAAGGATACTACTCACAACCAACACCGACCGCTGAGGTTCCTCACATTAGGGTATTAGTCACAACCAACACAGACACATGAGGTTCCTCACATAAGGATACTACTCACAACCAACACCGACCGCTGAGGTTCCTCATATTAGGGTACTAGTCACAACCAACACAGACACATGAGGTTCCTCACATAAGGGTACTACTCACAAGCAACACAGACCCACGTTGTTCCTCACATTGGTCACCCCTGTTCTTCATCTCTTACGACAGGCAAGGGATACCGTGGGTGTATTCTTCGTCCGCGTCCCCCACTCACAAGCGTTACTAACATATTTTAATGTTTTAAACATGTAATAAACAGAGGGGGAATAAACTTGGAACAAAAAACAAAGGAATCACGATTAAGTGTTTGGCATTTGCTGATGACTTGGCGCTGCTCGCAGAAAAGTGGGAGGAAGCAAAAGAACAAATTACGAATTACAAGAGCAGTCGGGGAGGATAGGACTTAAGATTTATTTCGAAAGGACGAAGATCATGACGAATATACTTGACAAACCTAAGAGAATTAAAGTAGGAGCTCAAAAAATAGAGGTGGTGAAGAGTTTCAAGTCCCGAGGGGAATGGATTGAATGGAACAACCTTGAAGGGAAAGCAATGGAAGCGAGAAGGAACAAAAGGAAACTAGCTTTCCCGGAAACCAAAAGAAACACAATAAGAAAGCTCTCTCTTGGAACACCGAAATAAGGCATCATAACACGGTAATTAAGCTGGAAGGACTCTAAGCAGGGACACTAGTCATGGGGAGGAAAGTGCATGTGGAGAAATTGGAAATCAAGGAGAGAAAAATATTGAGGAAGATCATGGGTCCCAAATTCCAAAATAACAAACGAGTTTTTTTAATAGAAACGAATCCCTCTACGTAAAGTCGGAGAGACTCTCAGATATCATGAGGAAAACGAGGATTGATTTCTTTGGACACATATTCCGAATGAATCCTGACAGATTAACTAAACAGATCTTTGTCTTCTTTTACAAAAAGTGGCTAAACCCAATTGGTTTAAGGAAGTTGAAAAGGATCTGAGAGATCTTAAAATTACCGAACTCATGTTAAAGAATGTTACAGCCAAAACCGTGACCAAAGACACAGCTAAGAGGTTCCAAGTTAAGAACAACACCAGAAAACCGATTCAGATATCAGAGGAGGAAAGGAGGAGGAGATCAGTTAGAATGAAGAACTATTGGGAGAAGAAAAGAGCACAAGCATCTAAGAAGTGATTGATCTCACGTACCCCAGAGATTGGTGATTCGAAATGAAGAAATAGGTTGAAAATCAAGCAGCATAGCATATTTCAACATAACCCTTTAGTAAGGAAATATGACTTAATTCATTCTATGGTGATATTTTTTAGAAATCTTATTAGGTTAAAACAAAAATGTACTTTATTCTTAAATTTTACCTCTTTTTTGAAATCTAAATTTCAGTGATATTTGCAAAATAAAATCAGGAAATGTTCAGTCGACTGGATTTATATGTAAGGCAGTCTAATAAGGAAATGAAGTAAAATGAGGGATTTCATGGTGATTTAAAATCAAATAACCGATGGCACACTTAGACAATAAAACGTAATAATGAATAATAATGTCATTGGCTTTACGTCCGACTAACTACTTTTACAGTTTGCGGAGACGCCGAGGTGTAGGAATTTAGTCCCGCAGCACCTTCAAGTACCATCGGACTGAGCCAGGATCGAGCCTGCCAAGTTCGGGTCAGAAGGCCAGCGCCTCAACCACTCAGACCCGTCTCCTCTTCTCTGTTCTAGCCACGAAGGTCCCTGACGGTGTGAAAGGTAAAGGCTTCCTTGCATTCGTAACCTCGAGTGGTTAACTCTATGCCTGGCCTCCTTTGCCTCCATTAATTCATAAAATATTTCGACTTCTTGACAGAGTATCGAACCAACGTTCTACCGTGAGAACCGAACGTGATTTTACTGCCTTGGCTGAGAAGCCGTCATTTATTGTAAATATAATGATTTCCTCACTTGCTGGAGTCATCCAGACTCATTTCGGGAGTGACCGAGGGTTTTAAAGCCAGGTTTGAAGTGCATAATTTTTCGTGTGGAAAACACACCTCATGATCCACTGGGACTCGAACCTTGGTCGTCCGATTAGAAAGCTATTTGAGCTATGCTAATCATGGCCAGTAATAGCTAAGTATATATATATTTAACTAGCAAATGTACCCGTGCTTCGCTACGGTGTACCGTATCCAGGGGTAAATACCCTCTAGGACGATGCCTCCATTCCTGTGTGAACATCCGACTAACTCAGGGTTGGGCAGAGTGTGGGTTGGTTGACGGTTGGGTCAGGATAAAATGTCGAAGTTCTACTCTAAATATCAATCAATGACAGGAAATGGAGGTATAACGCGAATGAGAAACAATCATAGGGGGTAAGATGGATTTATTGATAAATATCCCCGATCATATCACGAGAAAACAAGTAAATAAAAAAAATAATTTGTAAAAAATGAACTCAAAATATTAGAAATAAGTCGAAATTAGAACGTTACTTGAATGATAATACCAAATTTGACATCAAAATCAAGTTCAACAAAGAACACTATATACATCAAGACTGAGCTTCTTCTAATAGTAAAATGTTTATAATTTATGGCAACAAGTGTACGCAAACACTGACATGTGGTATTTCCGTATGGAGTTTCACACTATCGCATCCCAACGATACGGTTTCAAAGTTAAGTTAATTCCGAGAGTCGCCGAAATTACAATTAAATAAAAGTTACATTATGAAGAAAAGTTACGACGAAAAGAAAATAATTAAGACGCAATGGACGCTATGTAAGTTATGCAAAATACTAGGGGCATATCCTATACTGTATTTACAACAATTCAAATAATCAAACTAAACACATATATATATATATATATATATATATATATATATATATATATACATCGGATATCGAATAAAGTCTTAAATGCTACACAGATTCTAATGTGAAACCCGGTTCACTGCAAAAGATCTAGACAGAACTAGATAAACCATCAATACTTCAGCACTCGGGCTGTTCCCTATTTAAAACAACGAGACAAGTATACAATCACAAATAACAATGTAAAACATCATCCTGTAAGGGAAAGACATATAAATAACCCTTGATATCATAAAGAAAGCAATGGGCAACATTGCCTCCTTCTGCTGCATTTGAGCGCTCAACAGCGCGGTCATCCGTCATGTACTTCCGGGTAGATTACGAGCTGAAAAGAAATGTTGAACTCCACTATGCTAAAGATTGGATTTTGTCTCCCGAGGCCGCCACAAGGAAATACCGTCTCCTTCACACCTACAGATAAACACAGGCCAGGAATCAGCTTGCCATGAGATAACGCCTTTCGCCGGCTACACGGAAACTCACGTATATTCATACCTTCTTAGCATGCTTTTACCATTGAATATCATCACACTCAATAGTCTGGAATTTATACTGTCCATTCTGATCACAATATACACTCAGAAGACACTTAGCAGGCACACACATCTGCACAATATTCTTTGTCTTGTCAGGCATACAATCATCCTGCATCAATACATTATAATTCGGCATGCAATTTTTATCTCATTATTTCTGATAAATCCCATTGGTCTTCCACATTATGAGACTCATTTCGTGTCCTTTACAGACCATCAGGTAAAACAGAATCCAACTTAACTCAAAGATCTTATTTTAACAACGACGTTCTGCAGCTCCTTCAATCAGCTTCCATGAAATCATGCGTCATGCAGAAATATCTATATCTGTCTCTCTGAATAACCGAAATGAAATGAACTAATACGTATTGAACGTTGTACGAAGATGAACCTGTCAATCTAGCCCTTCTAGCATATAAATATAAATAAAACTCGGAATATCCTATACTAAGTAACATATGTAAATAAACCACAACTAATCCTATCAATCCCTCATTTTCCCAAACATCTAATCATAAAGCAAAATGAAAATAAAATAAACATGCATTATTCTCTTATCCGAATCTATCATCGTAACAAAATTAAACAAACACATGCCGTCAGGCTTACTTTACATGAAAATTAAAAATCCTATCTACACTGCCCTAGTACCTTAACATAATTTACATATCATGCCATAAATAACACATGCGCCTTACTGTATTTACATGACGACTCTCGAGATACCAGGATAGCAGCTTACATCCCTGCTAATTTAGTGATCTACTCCATGTCAATCACAGTATTAGCATGTGGGAATACACTTCCTTCTTCTACGGTTGTAGCCATCATCTTGCTGGAAATATTCACTGGAACACAGAAGACTTTGGTTGACAATATCTTCGCTGCTCAATGCTACGAGCCGAAATACCCTTTCTCTTTAAAAGATCAGCTAAACACACTGATTCACATATATATCACACACTTCACTTAAAGGGTGAGAATACAGTTTAAAAAGCAGCACACGGTTCGTTACGGAAGTTCCTCACGAAACGCGCCCGTCGCGAAGTAGTGAAACAATAGCACGTTTCCACTACACTTGTTACACAGCGGTCACTAAGCACTGTCTGTATCGATTGAAAGTAAACTCTGCCAAAATTATACTATTCCATTTACTCAAGTACAGTAAAATCTTCCTACTGCACAATTTAAAGTATCATTGAGAACCAGTTACTGTTACTGGAATAACACCACGTTAACCACGATCACCAATCAGAGTTTGTGCTTCCGCACTATCCAAGCATTTAACACAAAGTGACGCTCTCCAGAGCTTGGGTTACTGAGGAGGCTTCGGTGACGCCAATAATGCTGAGGTTCCCGGGTGTCTGAACCAACCACCAATCAGAAAATTCGTCGTATATGATGACACAATACTTACAGTGATATATTTACAAAACACAGCTCAAACACTAGCAAATCTCTTCCACCAATTTTTATATTACATTTCCAAATATATCTGACTTCTGAAACTGTGGAAAACCGATTACTGACATAAACTGACTTTAGCAACTGAGCACGTTGATCATTCTGGAATTAAGATTTGGCGCGGTGTAGCCTCCATGTTTCCCAAGTCCTTAATTTCCCATTGGCTGAAATATATTGCTTAGTCAGCATCAACTACACCTGTCGATCCTTGCCAGCGCTTGGTTACGCCATCCTTTCTCACGGTCATACGGAAATATGAAGCAATGTCCAGCCACTCACTGTCTTGCTCAATATCCGGTATCGACTATCTTGGGATACGATGCTTTAACATGTTAGACTGTAACTTTTATGAATAAATTTTACATATTGGGTCAAATAATATTCTAATTATTTTTATGGGCCGGCAGGATACGGCTCAACGGTATTCTACAATGTATACGGATATCGAAGTAAATTGCTGTACATGAAGTGAATAAAAAGTGTTAAATTGCATGTCTCTTGGCGTTATCCGACAAAAAGCACAGGGATGTCTGCAGACGTTGTTTCCAATGTGAAGTGCGAGTTGTAGAGTTGTGATGATAACGACAGGTCCACTTGTCAGCCGCAATTCACTATGCGTAACGTCAGTCACATTTTGATGGGTAAATTTGTTTACAATCGGGGGCACCAATACCTAATTATAGAGAGAATCAGGTAAAAGAGTTTAAAAAATGCACGCTCCCTTGCCTTCTGCTAGTCAAATCAAGAAGGGAATTATGCATTACAATGGTACACAGGCGTTGGAGAACTACCCCATTCCTATTGCTAGTTGAAGTCGATGTGGGGAGTACTGATCACAACAGCAGACGCCCTCCTGCTGAGGGTCACTATTGATTTGTAAAGTATTAATTACAGTGTAAGACACACCCCTATCTAGATCGCTGCAAATCGGCTTAAATTAATAAATGTAGATCGACATACGGAAGTATATGCATGTTCACCTTCATTTACAGAATAACTGCTGCTAAACGGTACATTCATATTGAAAAACGGATTGTATAAAAAGACGACTCTGGCCTCATTTAGCTATCTCAATGGCTGGCCCCAGGCTGGCCCCATGATATTTCCTCGTATCTCATCTATTTAAAGACAAGATTATTTTAGAAACGTTGAATAGGGTGAAATTTGTGTAAGGTTTTCACACAGTGAATTACTTTTCAGATACTTATGCGACAGCTTCAAACATAGAATTTGGCTGGGTGGGAGAATATTCGTGCAGAATTTGATGATCCCATCCTTCCTATAAGTGAATCAAACCATCAATTATACGTGTAGAAAGTGCAAAATTTAGGTAAATCCAGGAACAGAGCCAAATTTAACATAAGGGGTAGAGATACGACAAAAAGTCATAGGACCAAAGTTGTAGATCACTCCAAATTGGACAAAAATTGTCCCATCCGTTTTGTGATACGACTTACCGTTTAGCCACCAAATACCTCGAAAGGAAGGTCTGCACCGTCATTAAAATTGCCTCCATATTTCGATACTTTTAGGGGTAAAAATATTTTTTTTAAACATCTCGTAAATTTTCCATCGGTTACAGGCAAAAAGCTATAATTTTGCCAAATTTATATTTTCTAACTCGTCTGGGAGATTGTGCTGCCCTCTTGATATGGGGGAGGGGGTTAAAAATTAGGACTTTCAGGAAACTTTTAAACCCATGAAACCTATAGGTTATCGTTCAGGATAAATATCACCGACTGTGTTCTTATGCAGATTTGAAACTCCCAACGTGTCCCTCTCAGAGAATTTTGAAAATTTTAGTGTTTTTTTTAGGGATCCTGAAGACATCAGGTTGTCTGGTACCATATTTGAAATTTCTAGGATGCCTAGAATGGTCTCATTAATTCACGTCTGTTTTCATTTTTATGCCTTAATTTATATATGTATAGTACAGTATATATAGATCGCGCCAAACTGACTTCTATTTATTAATATGGATTATATATTTCACCCGCTTCCGAAGTGGTTCTAGGGGCGTCTTACTCCCACAGTATGTTTTCCAGGTGGTAAGTCATACTTGAAAGTTATACTGGAACATACACACGTCTATTACCTTGGGCATTTTTTACAATTTATTTTTTCACCCTTTCTCAGCCTCTATGAAAAAGGTGGGCATTTTTGACAATTTATTTTTCCACCTTTCTCACCCTCTATGCAAAAGGGGGCTGAAGCTGGACTCTAAAAATCCGAAATGTTACTATTCATCTCAGCGACCCGGAAGACTATGGATTAGGCTGTATATTCGATTATTATTATTATTATTATTATTATTATTATTATTATTATTATTATTATTATTATTATTATATCTCACTCCCCCTCCCCACTAAATGGGGTTAAACTTTGAGTTTTAAAATATCGGGAGTGTTACTATTCATCTCAGCGACCCCGACAACTATGGATTCAAAATTATTTTCGTTTATTTTTATATATCACTCTGCAATTGCCACCCACCACGAAGGGGGCTGAACTTTAAAAAATTCAGGAGTGCCATTATTCATCTCAGCGACCCCGAAAAGTATGGATTCGACACTAATTTCGATGATTCTTATATCTCAGCCCCCTCGCAACCCTGCCCCTAAGGGTTCCTGAGGTGTCCTACCCCTGCGTGGTTCGTCTTCTGATACTAAAATTTCGTAGTGTACAATTCACCTCGGCGAAATCGAAAACAATGTATTCAACACTATTTTCGATTATTTTTATATATCATTCTCCCATCTCCCCCACTATGATGGGGGCTGAAATTCGACTTTAAAAAATTTCGGAGTGTCACTATTCATCTCAGCGACCCCCCAAAATATGGATTCGACACTACATTCGATGACTTGTATATCTCACCACCTCGCCCCCCGCCCCTAATGTTTCCAGCGGTGTATTACCCCCACGTGGTTTGTCTTCTGATACTAAAATTCCGGAGTGTCACTATTCGTCTCAGCGACCCCAAAGACTACGTATTCGACAGTATTTTCTATTATTTCTATATATCACTCCCCCATACCCCCCGCCCAACGAAGAGGGCTGACTTGGACATTAAAAATTTCCGGAGTGTTGCTATTCATCTCAGCGACCCCGACAACTATGAATTCGGCACTCTTTTCGATCATTTTTATATATCACACTCCCATCGCCCCCTACCACGAAGGGGGCTGAACTTGGACTTAAAAAATTCCGGGGTGTGACTATTCATCTCAGCGACCATGAAAAGTATGGATTCAACACTACTTTTGATGATTTTTGTATCTGAGCCCCCTTCCTCCCTGCCCCTAAGGTTTCTTGGGGTGTATTACCCCCACGTGGTTTGTCTCCTGATACAAAAACCCGGAGTGTCACTATTCATCCCAGCGACCCCGAAAAGTATGGATTCGACACTATTTTCGTTAATTAGTATATCTGACCCCCTCCTCCCTAAGGGTTCCTGTGCTGTCTTACCCCCACGTGGTTTATCTTCTGATACTAAAATCCGAAGTGTACAATTCACCTCGGCGACCCCGAAAACTATGTATTCGACACTATTTTCGTTTATTTTTATATATCACTCCCCCCTCACCCCCACCCCAAAGGGGGCTCAACTCGGACTTTAAAAAATCCGGAGTGTCACTATTCATCTCAGCGACCCCGAAAAGTATGGATTCGACACTATTTTCGTTAATTTGTATATCTGACCGCTTTGCCCCCCCCCCGCCCCTAGGTTTCCTGGGCTGTCTTATCCCCACGTGGTTTGTCTCCTGATACTAAAAATCCGGAGTGTACAATTCACCTCGACGACCCCGAAAACTATGTATTCGACACTATTTTCGTTTAATTTTATATATTAGTACCCCTCGCCCCCACCCAAATGGGAGCAGTAATTTGACTTTTAAAAAATCGGGAGAGTCACTATTCACCTCAGCGACCCCAGAAACTATGGATTCGACACAATTTTCGATTTTTTTTACCTGACACCCCCTAGCCCCCACCCCTAAGGGGGCTAGTGGTGGCTTACCCCCACAGTGCTCGTCTCCAGATAGCAAAGAATAAGTTTCAAAATGTGATTGAAATTGCTCCAGTGGTTTAGGAGGAGATGTGTCATTTACACACATACATCCATCAGCAGTCATCCCCTCGCCCCGCACCCAAATGGGAGCAGAAATTAGACTTTTAACAAATCAAGAGTGCCACTATTCACCTCAGCGACCCCAAAAACTATGGATTCGACACTATTTTCGATTATGTTTTTACCTGAACCCCCTAACCCCCACCCCTAAGGGGGCTAGTGGTGGCTTACCCCCACAGTGCTCGTCTTCAGATAGCAAATAATATGTGTTCAAAATTTGATTGAAATTGCTCCAGTGGTTTAGGAGGAGATATGTCATTTACACACATGCACCCATCATCAGTCCCCCCTCGCTCCCCTCCCAAATGGGTGCTAAAATTTGAATATTAAAAAATCGGGAGAGTCACTATTCACCTCAGCGACCCCAGAAACTATGGATTCGACACAATTTTCGATTTTTTTTTACCTGACACCCCCTAGCCCCCACCCCTAAGGGGGCTAGTGGTGGCTTACCCCCACAGTGCTCGTCTCCAGATAGCAAAGAATAAGTTTCAAAATGTGATTGAAATTGCTCCAGTGGTTTAGGAGGAGATGTGTCATTTACACACATACATCCATCAGCAGTCATCCCCTCGCCCCGCACCCAAATGGGAGCAGAAATTAGACTTTTAACAAATCAAGAGTGCCACTATTCACCTCAGCGACCCCAAAAACTATGGATTCGACACTATTTTCGATTATGTTTTTACCTGAACCCCCTAACCCCCACCCCTAAGGGGGCTAGTGGTGGCTTACCCCCACAGTGCTCGTCTTCAGATAGCAAATAATATGTGTTCAAAATTTGATTGAAATTGCTCCAGTGGTTTAGGAGGAGATATGTCATTTACACACATGCACCCATCATCAGTCCCCCCTCGCTCCCCTCCCAAATGGGTGCTAAAATTTGAATATTAAAACGTCGGGAGTGCCACTATTCACCTCAGCGACCCCCAAAACTACGGATTCGACACTATTTTCGATTATTTTTTACTTGATCCGCTAACCCCCCACTCATAGGGGGGCTAGAGGTGGCTTACCCCCACAGTGCTCGTCTCCGGATAGCAAATAATAAGTGTTCAAAATTTGATTGGAATTGGTCCAGTGGTTTAGGAGGAGATGTGTCATTTACACACATGTATACATAAATCCATTTACGTTTATTTTTATATATCACTCCCCCCTCACCCCCCACCCCAAAGGGGGCTGAACTTGGACTTTAAAAATCCCGGAGTGTCACTATTCATCTCAGCGACCCCGAGAAGTATGGATTCGACACTATTTTCGTTAATTTGTATATCTGACACCCTTTCTGCCCCCCCCCCCCGCCACTAAGGTTTCCTGGGCTGTCTTAGCCCCACGTGGTTTGTCTCCTGACACTAAAAATCCGCTGTGTATAATTCACCTCGACGACCCCGAAAACTATGTATTCGGCACTATTTTCGTTTAAATTTATATATCCGTCCCCCCTCCCCCCCCACCCGAATGCGAGCAGAAACTTGACTTTTAAAAAATCGGGAGTGTCACTATTCACCTCAGCGACCCCAGAAGCTATGGATTCGACACAATTTTCGATTATTTTTTACCTGACACCCCTAATCCCCCACCCCTAAGGGGGCTAGAGGTGGCTTACCCCCATAGTGCTCGTCTCCAGATAGCAAAGAATAAGTTTCAAAATTTGATTGAAATTGCTCCAGTGGTTTAGGAGGAGATGTGTCATTTACACACATACATTCATCATCAGTCCCCCCTCGCTCCGCACCCAAATGGGAGCAGAAATCTTTTAAAAAATCGGGAGTGTCTCTATTCACCTCAGCGACCCCCAAAACTACGGATTCGACACTATTTTCGATTATTTTTTACCTGACCACCTAACCCACCACTCCTAGGGGGGCTAGAGGTGGCTTACCCCCACAGTGCTCGTCTCCGGATAGCAAATAATAAGTGTTCAAAATTTGATTGGAATTGGTCCAGTGGTTTAGGAGGAGATGTGTCATTTACACACATATATACATACATCCATTTTCGTTTATATTTATGTATAACTCCCCCATCACCCCCCACCCCAGGAGGCTGAACTTGGGAGCAGAAATTTGACTTTTAAAAATTCGGGAGTGCCACTATTCACCTCAGCGACCCCCAAAACTATGGATTCGACACTATTTTCGATCATTTTTTTACCTAACCCCCTTAAACCCCACCCCTAAGGTGGCTAGAGGTGGCTTACCCCCACAGTGCTCGTCTCCAGATAGCAAAGAATAAGTTTCAAAATTTGATTGAAATTATCCAGTGGTTTAGGGGGAGATGTGACATTTAAACACACATATACATACATCCATTTTGATATATAGTAAGATTACGGAGGATTACATATTCCAGTATTCCGTCTGCAAGTCGTAGCGAACAAACAGGCATGCTGTTTTAGGCACATCATAGTTAACAAACAATGTTACAAAACAAAGTTAATACACAATGTTAATTGAAACATTTCTCAACAAACTTGTTCAATGTTATGTCCACACCAGAAAAAGCTGTTTGTGAGGTTACAATGGGTGACGTCAGGAAGAACGAAATACTTACAGCTGTGGCTTTCATTATTTTAGTGACCACAATTAGAACAAAGCGCAGACGCAAACTGTGGCAACATATTGGAAAGGCGTTTTGAATTAAGTTTCAAAAGTACACTTACGTCATATAACTATTAAGGATATATAAAAGCGGCTTAAAGATCTAATGTAGACACCAGCTTTCGCAATACCACAGATTTTTGTGATAGGACAAAAAACGCCATTTTATCGCAACATAATACCATCCATAGCTTTGATGTTAAAGATATGTACTGGAACATCCCGATTATGGAGACTGCTAACATTGTTAAAGAAAACTTCAATACACACAGCCCTCTGAGTAAAGTAGAGATAGACGAATTCATCAACTTATTAATGTTCACACTAGAAAACAACTTTTTTACTTTTAATAACAACGTGTATAAACGAGTTAATGGGTTGGCCATGGGATCACCAGCGTCTGGCATCCTTGCGGATATATATATGGACCACATGGAATCTAATATACTAGTCGGTAAAATAGGAGGATTAGATTTATGGTTGAGGTTTGTTGATGACACATTTGTCATCATTAACGAACAGGACCTCAAACCAAGCGAGTTGTTAGACCATTAAAAACAACTTAGATAAACACATAACGTTTACAATTGAATCGGAAGATAATAAAAGTCTAAACTAGCTAGATGTAACAGTAACTAGAGAAAATAAAAACCTTGTTTATCATGTATTCAGAAAGCCTGTACATACAGATATTGTTATCAGGAGAGTCAAACCACACGGGAGAACACAAGAAAGCGGCATTTTATAGCCTGATTAATAAAGCAGTAAGAACACCACTAGATAGAAGTGAATTTAAAAAAGAGATAAACATTATCCAAGATATTGCCAGAAAAAAAACGGTTACCCTACGAGCTATGTCAACAGGATAAAGAGTAAGGTCATGAATAGACCTAACACTCTGCTTGTAAATAGGAAAGAAAAGAAGAAATTTGCAACATTCACATATATTAACAAACAATCATGTGGCTTGGTTAAACTCTTTAGGAAACATAACATCCACGTATCCTTTAGGACCGATAATAATAATAATAATAATAATAATAATAATAATAATAATAATAATAATAATAATAATAATAATACAATTTTATTCAACTCTAATAGCGTAAACACCAGTAGCACACCGGGAGTATATAAATTGTCTTGCCAAGACTGCGACAAAAGTATATAGGACAGTCGGGAAGGAGTGTGTCGGTGCGGTATAAAGCGCATGTGAATGCACGAAGACATTCTAGATACTCTGCTATGTGCGAACACATGCACGAAAATAATCATCACTTCACTAATATTGAACGGGACATGGTTCTATTACACCAAAGGTAAACGAATGAATACCCTTGAAAAGTTAGAAATTTACATGTTACAAAATTTGATAATGAAAATAGCCTTAACGAGCACATGGCAGAGGATAATCTGTTGTTTAAATTGGTGACGCAATACGCGAGAGCAAAAGAGAAGGAAGAAAAACGCGTAAAAAGGGAAGTATGACGTTAGCACACAGGGGCAGTACTCTCCCCTCCGTCCATTCACCGCGCCGCCCACTGTAACTCCGCAGTCAGTCGCCGAACAACCTCAGCCGCTTTTATATATCCTTAATAGTTATATGACAGCCTCGCGTACTTCTTGTATCGTTATATTGGTTAGTTTTAATATAATTTTACGCGTTGTATTCTCATTTTGTTTGTTATTGTCTTCCGATTATAGATTCTATTTTACTTCTCCCTCATACAGATCATTTTAAGCTCACATCACCTGGCTGCATAACACGCCCATTATCGGATGGTTTCGGCATGATAATAAGTTTTTGCACTATTTCTTTTATTCTCAACTCCAATTGAATTTTACAAGAAATTATCGGATCTTCAAGTACACAGTGATTTAACGCCACAACAAGTACATAGTGCTCAATATTTTAATGCATACAGACTCTATTCTATTGTGTTTTATCCTATTCGACTAGATGGAATTTAATTCCATGCATCCACACATTGATTTTAAAAATGTTAAATTGTATAGGCAATAGTTTTGGATTTCTTAATGGGGACCCCCCACTTTTTACCAGGTCTTTTTGTGTATAGGAATTTTAATTTTAATTTGACTAGCTGATGAAGGGAATGCATATAGATTCCCGAAACATGTACTAGACTTATGTAAATAAATATAATTAATACGGATCAAATACCGGCCACTATGGTCAAGATTATTAATATTGCAGGAACTGTTACAAATTATAGGAAATCCATGTCCATTAATGACAGACTTGTTATAAATTTAAGATTCCTAGCAACTTGCGACCTCTACACTTCACTTATGTATCAGGGATGGTGAACCTATGGCACGCGTGTCACTAGGTGACGTGCGAACATGATTTCGGTGGCACGCCACATGAACATAATATTTTATATATACGTCTTGTACTATAGTGTTTCACGTGTAAGAAATAAATATCGAAAATCTCAATACTAGTTCCATTCGGACGTGCAATATGGCAACTGCTACACTCATAGGTCCGGAAGTCAAGTGAGATAGTGTCGTTTTCTGGTGGTTTTGTATACGGACGTCGCAAACATGTTTTCAGTGCCAAAATGAACAGAAACTTAACAAAGGTGGTGACCGTATTTTTTCAAGTACTCTGGCCAAGGGAATTCGGACTGATAAAAATATGTTTTGCCTGTGTTCGAAAACAATTTTACCCCCCACATTTAATGTAAAGCGCAATTTCGAGACTGGTCATTCAAATGTTTGTTCCATTTCAAATGAAGAAAGAAGAGAGTTTGTTTCCCAAAATATCCAACATTACACAAAACAAACGAGTTCTTTTGTATCAACTTTCCGGCCAAGGCGTAATATCAGTGGGGCTGTTTCTATCTGTCTCACTGCACAGTACAGCATGCATGGGAACCGATTTCTGACGGTGAGTTTTTGAAATAAAGTTTCTTATTGATGTTTGACACATTATTTGAAAATTCTCCCAAAAAACAACTAATAATTAACAGAATTAAAGAATGCCACCCAGCTGAACTGCTGTCAAGGATAGAATAATAAAAATGAGTGAAGAAGTTTCGGAGCAGTTGAAAGCTAATTTGGATAACTCCCACATGTATGCAGTATGTTTTGATGAAAGCATGAATGTGACCTTACAAACAAGGATGGCTGTTTTTTTAATTTCCTTATGGAAATTTGATGAAGGAGACATTAGTTCAATTGTTGAGCGTACAAACTACAACATGGAAAGATAATGAAGCTAATGAAGTGAAGTGAAGATTTTTATATCTAATAATTTTTTTTACAAATTGTTTTACGTGCACCGACACAGATAGGTCTTGTGACGACGATGGGATAGGAGAGGCTTAGGAGTGGGGAAACCACCGTGGCCATAAATGGGGTGCAGACCCACGGAACATGCAATCAAATGTATTTACAAGATATATGTATAATAAATAAATAAATGAATGAATCAGTTAAATGAATAAATAAATAACATATTATGAAACATAATCGGGAATTTAGAAAGGAAGTCGGGGGGGGGGGTGCATGTTGTAGACATCCCGTAATGGAAATTAAAAAAATAACAAGTGGCACAGTCAACAGATGAGAATAATAAGACAGAGTTAAAATGGCACACTAGTTGGAAAAGGTTCGCCATCACTGCTCTAAAGTATCGAAACATTAATTTTTAGTTATTGTGCCTGCAGTGTGTCAATGTTTATACAACAACATCAAGGAACTGCTAAAGGTACGACATAAAGAAAATCTTCATATAACCTAGTTAGGATAATATTTTGATTATATGCAAATTATTACGACAGGTTAGATTCTTAAGCAAATCGCGAAGCTGGGAATGAAACTAAATTAGAACATATCTAAATAATATAAAACAGAATTTAAAATACTGCATATTAGAAATTTCACTTGCGAATTGATGGTCAATTTTTAGAAGAAACAAGAAATCATCGTATTCCGGGCTAGGAATTTGCATGCTTCTAATTACGTTTTCGCGCGTATGCGAAACCAAATGTTTGCGGAAACATGAAAAGTTTCATTTAAACAAGTTTAAAATATTTTATTTATACACATGGCAGAAAAGTTTACGAACACGCTATATTGTTTTTTAAGAAGGTTGACGGAAAAATCTTGGTGTGGACGCACCTTTGCGCAACTGTCAACTTTGTGATTCCTTTAACCAGCTGAAAAATGAAAATCCACAGCCTGTTTCCAGTCATTCGACCGGGTCAGAAATGGGATTTTGACTATTAAATTTTAAGAGAGCCTCCGTGGCTCAGGCGGTGGCGAGCCGGCCTCTCAGCGCTGGGTTCTGTGGTTCAAATCCCGGTCACTCTACGTGAGATTTGTGCTGAACAAAGAGGAGGCGGGACAGGTTTTTCTCCGGGTACTCCGGTTTTCTGTGTCATATTTCATTCCAACAACACTTTCCAATATCATTACATTTCATCTGTCATTCATTAATCATTGCCGCAGAGGGGTGCGACAGGCTTCGGCAGCCGGCACAATTCCTATCCTCGCCGCTAGATGGGGGTTTCATTCATTCCTTTAACCAGGTGACTTATACTAAATTGGAATCCAAACTATGAGAACGCAATCTTTCATTTTTAGAATCCTGCAAGCCAGGATTCAAACAAGGGCCGCACTCGTGTGATGCCAAAGGTGATGTATCTAAGATACCAAGTGTGTAAGTGTATCTGACTCAATCAAGCGCCTCCATAAACCTCCATTTATACCTAGCAATTTTGTAGGTTACGTTTCATCTCTATCTGCGTGGGATAGCCTTCTTCATTAGGTATTCCTCTGCTTCTGCTATGTAGTACTGGTGAATCTCGTAGTTTCACTGGTAACCTACGCTTCTCCATTGCACTGTTTAAATTGATTCGGTTCACATGTTTGTTGTATGTTGGATATTCGGCCCGAACGCTGGTTTGATCCTCTGCAGCTCTGCCAACAGCTGTCATAAATAGCCTAGGCGTCACTGAAGAGGCGTACTAGGGAAATGAGGAGTGAGGTAGTTTCCTGTTGCTTTCCTCACCGAGCCAGCCGTTGCTATTACATATCAGTCTGCCAAGCCCACTGAAAGGCACGCACCAACCGACCCTATGAGCGATATTTTCACACCATTCATAACAGGGACTGGCTGCATAAACACTGGTATTACTAGCATCACTCATACCTCAGTCAGTTTCATAATGTCAAAGCCAAGGATGAGACTGAGACAGGTCAATGAAAGTAACAAATTTGATATAGCCCATACCAGAAGACATAGTACACTGTAAACACTACATCTCGCCAGCAAAGGCATTCGGTTCATATAGAAATTGTAAATACTGGAATCAGAAACGTCAGATCAAAATTGGAGTCCACGATACCGAAAAGAACAGAATAAAAGTCGCGAAGCGCGGTTATATCTTGCTTCGTACTCTGCAGCTATTTTTAGAATCGGTCTTGAAGCTGATAAAGGAACCAAGGTCAACGAGAAGCAAACAAAACAATCCGTTATGTGGATGAGACAGTGATATTCGTTTACAAACCTTCACTTCATTTTGAACAGGATCAGCGAAGAAAGCAAGAAGTTCGGCCTTAAAAAAAAATCAGAAACCCACATTCACGGCAATCAGCGAATTAAACGACGTTTTTATCATCCTGGGCAAAAACACAGTTACAGAGCGTTACATTTCAGATACTTGGGATGATGGTCATCGCATGAATGGGCCCTGATGTAGAGGTCAAAAACCAGAATCATCTCTGTAAGAATTCTTCTTTTCTTTCTTTCTTTCTTTCTTTCTTTTTCTCTTAATCCGTTTGCCCTCCAGGGTTGGTTTTTCCCTCGGACACTGCGAGGCATCCCACCCCTACCACCTCCAGGGCAATATCCTGGAGCGTGAGATTTTGGATAGGGGACACACCTGAGATGTAGGACGAGTACCTCCCCAAGCGCCCTCACTTGCTATGCTGATCAAGGGCCTTGTGGGGGGATGGGAAGATCGGAAGGGATAGACAAGAAAGAGGGAACTAAGCAGCCGTGGACTTAAGTTAGGCACCATCCCGGCATTTGCCTGGTGGAGAAGTGGGACACCACGGAAAATCACTTCGAGGATGGCTGTGGTGGGAATCGAACCCCCTCTACTCAGTTCAAATTTCGTAGCAGAGCCAGGAATCGAACGCAGGCCTCCTGGGGAGGGGGGCAGCTAATAATGCTAACCACTACACCATAGAGGCGGACAAGAATTTTTCCTTCTGAAATCATCTTGTGTGTAACGGGGACTTCCTATTCGAATCTCCTTGACGCGTTGTGAAGTTTTCTGTCGTACCACTGCTGCTTTAGGTATCAAAGGATGGATACTAAAAGCTTAGTCAAAGAACTACCTGCAAGATTTCGAAATGTGGATGTATCGAAGAGCCCACTATTGTCTTGGAAAAAAGTATAGACATACGAGTTAATACGTTGATAAAACGCTTATCCTTTGCCGCACGCAGAAACAAACTACACCCAAGTTTAGCTCATTTCGTTATACGTTTATATGTGTAGAGTAAATTTTTTTTATCGTACCCAGTTAAAATTTTTACGCCGTTTGAACGAATAAAGTGCCGGCATTTTTTAAATTTCCAACGAAGCACTCACTTTGGAAATTCATAACATGAAAGGTATTGATATGATTGTTACCAAAATTTAATACATCTTAAAGTAACTTTTTGTTGATCTGTATACCAAGATTTTATTTCGTACGATGTTTATGGAAAAGGTTTTTCTACATTTCGTGAAACAACTATTTCTCGTTACTGACTGATCATAGCCGCAAAAAGTTCGTCTTGTTATGAAGTTCATGAGAATGACAGGCTAAAATTAAAACAGGTTTTTGCCTGCATCGAATTGTTGACTTTGTATTGACGTATATTTAATTATATTTAACACCCTGTTCATAATGCTTATGTGTAATCGTTTTATGCACCAAGACGACATAACATAAATCCTGTGTTAGCTTATTATTATTATTATTATTATTATTATTATTATTATTATTATTATTATTATTATTATTATTATTATTATTATTCCGGTGTTTTATCGTGGATCGCAGAGGTGAAAGAAGGTGCCGGGATGAATGGGTCTAACTACAATATCAAGAATTGAATTTAAAACGTAAACTGAAGGTTATATTTTTGAAAAACAACAAACTTAACAAATTTTCACTTAGTGGGATAACAATGACATTTCAGGTACAAAATAGAAAAATCCAAGTTTTCAGAACTTTAACACTCTTGGGCTTCAAGCTCCCAGCTCAAATTTACAAACGAGCACAAATTTGTTCAAATTCACAGAGTACTTGCTCCCCGAAATTACAACACCTAGCCTTCAAGAGGCGTTCATTAATCTTACAAAAATTTTGAAAAAGCGCTAACAGGCTCTCAGTTTTCAAAGCCTACTCAAGGCAACGTCAACTTACAAATTCTGGTCTCTGAGGCATAGCATACAATAGGAAAATGATTATACAGGGGTATTTAATACCCAACCTACTGGGCCTTCATGTAAAAGGAAAAACGGTTAAATTAATGGCCCGAACACAAAATGAATGGAGGCGAATACTTGCACTCCTAGATATGAACACTTAAAACCTAAAGGGCACTAGGCCGATGACACAGGGGCTATTCCCAAACTATGGAGGTGACTGGTATCAGAATAAATTAAGACCTTACGGAAAGGAAGAAACCCAGTTACAAAACGTAGTCACCTCAAACCAATATGAAGGGGAGCTCGAGAGGGTACATCACTCTCTATCCCCGATTTACATTTAAAGATTTTATGAAATTTTTACATTAGCCGGCAGAAGTTACATTAAAAAAAAGTAGGTTACATAGTTAATTAGTCGGACCTTTCCCTCGGGTTAAACTGCGGCGTTAGCTACAACAAGAAATATGTTATGTGGGTATTACCTTGTCACTGTACCCGCTGCCTGATGAAAGAGGCGCCGCCCGCCTCCTGCTTGACGCACACACTTAGTTAGATGACGATCAAATGGCCAAGAGACGTGAAAAGCCACAGTTTATAAACCCTCGGGGAAAGTTCGAGATCATTCATGAAAGATCAAGACACACCCACAGAATTTTATTGCTTGAGTTCAAAAGTGACACTCAGAATCGGAGAAGAAGCCTGTGATAGGTGGAAAATTAATTACAGAAATTTGGGATTGGCTGGTTTCAAAACTGGCGGAAAGAAAAGATAAATTTTGCCAACCCAAAAATAAATGAACATCAATTAGTAAAAAAACCTTATGAATACAAAACTTCTTTAAATCAAAAGTCCTTTCACTTCGCACCAGGGTGCATGATCATAGGTTTTTGGTAGTGTCATCTATGTGAGAATGTCCAAACTTCTTGATGAATGTCAAACAAAACAAGTAAAATTTCACACAGGTTAGGAAACTGCACGATAACAAAATTACATCATATTTTAGTGGTGACATCTTGTGAGTAAAGTTCTAATTTGGTGTAGTTCCAGTTTCATGGTTTCCCCAATAAGGGAGTTCATTTAGGCGCTAGATTAAAATGCGCGGCGTTAGGGTGTACCTCCCGGTACAATTATTATTATCATTATTATTATTTGTTAAGGAGATTCCGTGGTGGACAGAGGTGAAGGAAGGTGCGGGCATGAACGGCTCTATCTACTACAATCAAAAGATTAATTAAAATATTTAAAATTAAAGTTATATTTCTTTTCTCCTCTCTATTTTTTCAAATGCAAAATATTAAGAAAACAAGTCGTTCAGTGACGGAACAAGGATTCAGGTACAGTTCTTTAAATATAAGGTAGGAGAACTCAGAAAATCAACGAAATTTGTCAATTAATCCTCTGAGCTTGAAGCTCGCAATTTTACAAAAGGGCTGGAACGAAGTACACTGAGTCTCGGGATGTCAAATGAGTAGAGGGGGTTCGATTCCCTCCTCACTGTTTTTCTGCAGGAAAACGCCAGGCTGAGACCTAACGTAAGGCCACGGCCGCTTCCTTACCTATCCCTTCCAATCTTCCCATACTCCTACAAGACCCCTGTTCAGCATAGCAGATGAGGCTCTCCTTCGCAGTTGTATCCCCGACCCAAAGTCTGACGCTTCGAGGGAACTGCCCTTGAGACGGTAGAGGTGGGATCCCTCGCTGAATCCGAGGTTAAATCCAACCCTGGAGGTTAACACATTAAGAAAGTGTTACCGTGTTTTGTGGATCACAAGGTGTGGGCATGAATGGATATATATACTACAGTCAAGATATTAATTAAAGCTTTAAAAATCAAAGTTATACTTCCTTTGGACTGTTTTTCTTTTCTTTTTTCAAATGCCAAATATTAACAAAACCAGTCGCTCAGCGACAATACAAAATTTCGGATACAGAATTAATTTGTCTGTCTAGTTACACTTTGGAGAAATAAAAAAATCCACAATTCAACAATCTGAGCTTAAAGCTCCCAACTTTTACAAATGTTACTTGAGCATTATTGCTCCGTCCGCTTAATAGTCCAGGAGACGGATCTGACAATTTATTTTACAAAGTATTTATATGGTACAATTCTTCCAAGAGCACCTTTGTTCCACCACAACGTTACCGCCTTCCAAAAGGCATAATTTAACCATCAAAAGGCAAAAGAGTGTCTTTGCTCCATTAAAAGTTTACAATAGGAAACCTAGTTTTAGAAAGGTCCAGGCCTATCGAAGGCACCACCTACAATCCTACACATTAGAATTCAAACAGCATTCACTGTCTTAAACTCTCACGGTCTAACCACTTAACACAAATTATTACGTTTGACAGGAGTCTCGAATACTCATTCTATACCGGGCCTTTGTGGGAAGAAAACGTCACAAGTTAAAGTTACTGGCCCAAAAATCAAAATGATCCGGAGGTAGACACTTGCTCTCCTTTTAAAACCCTAGTTACCCTACGTTACAGAGGCTAATCCTATACTACTGAGGTGACTAGATGGAGAAGACTTAAGTTACAAAGCTACAGACAGAAAACGGTTAAAACATAGTCACCTGAAACTCAAGTTGAAGGGGAACTCAAGAGAGTGTCACGCTCCCTATTCCCGAATTTAGGCTAACTGCTTTCAGGCTTGTTTGAAATTGACAGTAGGAACTTACATTTTAGAAGGTTGAATATTTCAAGTTACATTATTAAATATAGCAAACCTTCCTCTCGGGCTAGCTTTCAGAGGCTATTACCTAGTTATTAAATGGCTGCCATTACCTTACTGCGCTGGACTGCTCGATCAACTTCAATTAATCGTAAAATCAAACCATTAAATGATGATTCCAATAATTGCAGGTGAAGGTTTAACCTAACCCGCAATACATTCTGTACTTAGCGGATTGCTAAGCGGCGAACACTTCCATTAATATTCTGATATATGAGATTTTCATCCTTAGTAATGTTACTGCATGCAGCAATGACTGATAACTACCTGTCAAGCCAGAGAGTATACACTTCCACTGATCACGGAAAAATATTATTCCCTGCTAGATACTCTTTGATTCTCTAACCGTTCCCAGCTTCCAAATATATTCAGCAGATGGCAGGGCGTTCCTTATAACTTATATGCTGCTAAGAGAAAAACTTGTACTGAAATGTACCAACCTTACAATTGTAGAAATTTTGTTTATGAAACAGTAACTTCCTACAAGTATAGGATCATCCATTTGTAGCTTTGTGAAACATATCCCAGGAGACACAGGTCCTACACTGCGCACCGCATCTCACAAGACATATCGGGGCAGGTTCTACAAAGTAATCCCCCTCAAAATATTGCACCTCAAAGACATCCAAAGTCCCTGCACAGTGTTGCAGTCAGGTAACAGAACTCGGAAAGCATTTCCGTATCGTTCCTCAGATTGTACTCAGAAGAAGTTACCATTGCTGTTTTCCGCATTCCGAGGAGGACAATGCTTCTCCTAACGGTATCTTCCTGAGAGAAGTGGTTGATTGGAGTAGTATTTTATAGTACATTGTTACCACAGTACTCGCATCATTGCAATAAGAGCTTCTTATGTTTACAGTTTATGACACTGAGGAGAAGATAATTGCAGCTTTGCAGATACATTTGCTTTGACGAGCTCTTCATTTTATCTTCTCTTAGCATCTGTTTCCCCACCCCATCCGTTTTCTTTACATACACTCCGTCTTGTAAACACTTTTAGCTGTCTCACTAGACCTTACGATATCACTGTATGTTGAAGCCCAGACCAAAGTTAACGTAATCCTTGGTCAAGAACAAGTCACATGACATTGATGGTTTGTGCCGAGAGCGAGAGGAGCTATTCCCAAAGTGCTGGTAACAATAATGAGAGGCTTCTGTGTAATGGTGTCGGGTTCCTTCAACTATGTGTTACATCTTCTGTGTATTATGATAAGAGTTTTCTGTGCATATCCTTCAGAATTTAAAAGGAATGGTATTTCTGTGTCGGTCGTCTCCACAGTAATGAGGAAATGCACTTAAAAATGTTCCCTCTTCTCTCTCTGTCTGTCTGCCTGTCCTCTGTATGTATGTACAGGCATCACGAGAAAATGACTGAAGAGAATATAATTGTTTTGGAAGCCTTTCTCGAGGACAGTCGAAATTTTCTTCTGATGACGCAGAGCATTTTTTCTGCGAAACGTAAAGAATTTCACCTTATTTGCTTGACACGGCATAAGCCCAAAAGCCCACATCATGTCTAGAATTTAATGAAATTTGGTATGAAAACTCGGGAAATGAGTCACTACAATCTAGGCTATAAATAATTGTATTCATGCTGAGTGAAGTGGTAGTTTAGGGAAGGCCTAGAAGTTAATTCACAAATATTTATGTTATTAGTGGCCCTATCGATCCATGAGATTGTGACTGAGGGATTTACGGCCGGCTTGTCTCATTGCCTGTCGCTAAATATTTTAGAGCTGCTGCCAGCATCTCCCTAAGTGTTCAGGTTTGAGGGCAAGCATTTCCTCCTACCTCAAATCGGTTTGGCCTTCCAGCCAATGCTCGGGTGGCTGATTGCAGTGGTTTCCCACTGGGCGATGGGGTCGCCACATCCCGATGTCAAAGTGCGCGAAGATGTTAGAAGTCACCGGTAGGAGAGCAAAAGGAGACCAAACCAGCGATGGGCCGATACCCTTCACAAAGATCTGAAGACCATCAATCTTCATCCTGGCGTGGCCCAGGACAGAACTCTAAACGGAGACAACGAATGTATGCAGCGGACCTCGCCAGCAGGAGGGACAAACGCTGACGAAAAGGAAGAACATTAGTGGTCCTATCGATAAATTCTACATAACCGAAGTTATATAGACTTAAATTTCCGATCATTTATGTCTTATACACTTTTACTGTACCGGCTCTGATAACAGAGATAGGCCTTTCCCATGAATTTCGATTTTTGCTGCTAAGTTCATATCAAACCCCGATCATTGCTAACATTGCAATATTGTTTAATCGGGTTAACTGGCGATCAGTGTTGCCAACTTATATTTTCAAGATCCGCTAAATACTACTAAAAATCCGCTAAAATTCCGCCAAGAAATCTGATCTCAAATAATGAGTAATAAAAATGAGCAATAATAATAATAATAATAATAATAATAATAATAATAATAATAATAATAATAATAATAATAATAATAATAATAATAAAAGTAAATGTCTGCACTCAACTGTTCTGTGAGTTTCACTGGGATTAACCCCCTGCCTGCGAGCCGGCGAGCTAAAACTTGTAGGCGTTTTAGTGCCGGGTGCAAACTAGGTGAATCCCCTACTTCAAGGTCCACACACAAAACAGGCCAGTCCATTAAACGGTCTTCCTTCATAGCATAAATAATATAAATGCTACTCTCTCACAGTTTCATTATCTGTCGTCATTCGTCAACTAAGAGATAAGTAACCTTTCCCCACGCATTACAAATTTATGATACCATGACCGCATAACATCAAATGCCAATAACACGTTTTCCTAGTAAGAAATACGGAATAGCTCGGAGAAAGACTGGAGTACAAATTAAAAAAAACGTAAAATTGATAAAACACTAAATTCCGCGATAATAAATCTAGAATTCCGCCAAAAATTTCGCTGTCCGCTAAATGATATTTTTCTCCGCCCACAGTCTTCTAATTCCTCCAAATTTAGCGGAAAATCCGCTAAGTTGGCAATACTGCTGACGATAGTCCTTAATTTAATTTAATTTAATTTAATTTAATTTAATTTAATTTAATTTATTGCTCGCTACAGGATTTTCATCCATATTACATCAGCATTCATTGTGATACACGGAGAACTTACAAATAATTATTACTTAATATTACCTAGCCTAACTTATATCTATTTTAAACTAATTTTAATCTAATCCTTTTTACTGAAAAACTGAACGACTTTCTAGACATTCTGCATGCCACAAGAACAAAATTTAACTACATAAATAAAAATCTTACAATTAATAACAATAATAGAATATACAGTCTACAGCATTAACATTTGGAAACACACACAAAAAAGATCAAAGAACAATACATTGCTTATTTTGACATTAACGGGAATATAAAGGCCGGCCGGTGTGATGCTCCATTCTGACTGTGGGATCAATTACATGGCCTTTTTTGCTTTCACGAATTCTTTTAAAAATATTGTTATGTTATTACTGAAATCAAGAGCATTATTTTTCCAAGAGGCATTGTTATAAATACTTCAGTGGTGAATTTTGATGGGCAGATGTTCCAGTTTTTTATTTCAAAATGTAAAATGAAATCTTGAATTTGGGCGTGGCACATGGAAATTCAGGAGGGAAAGGCTCAGGATTATCAATTTGCGAATTTATTTTATATATGAACTTTGCTGCATCTTTATGCCTTCGATCTTCTAAACCAGGGGTTTCCAATTTGTAAGGGCTCGAGGGCCATATTAGAAACCTTAATCATGTTCGCGGGCCGCACTTGAATAATAGGCCAGTTTTCGTAAAATTCTGCATGTAGTAGGCCTACAGAACCATTATGCAAAAATAATATGCATAATTCAATTGAAATAAAGGTTTAATAATTTTAGTAACTTAGGTAAAATTATTTTACAGTTGCATAAAAGAGTGAAATTTAGAGCCGGGCTGAGTGGCTCAGATGGTTGAGCCGCTGACCTTCTGAAGTAGGTAGGTTCGATGTTTTTTGTTTTTTTTGCTAGTTGCTTTACGTCGCGCCGACACAGATAGGTCTTATGGCGACGATGGGACAGGAAAGGGCTAGGAGTGGGAAGGAAGCGGCCGTGGCCTTAATTAAGGTACAGCCCCAGCATTTGCCTGGTGTCAAAATGGGAAACCACGGAAAACCATTTTCAGGGCTGCCGACAGTGGGGTTCGAACCTACTATCTCCCGAATACTGGATACTGGCCGCACTTAAGCGATTGCAGCTATCGAGCTCGGTAGGTTCGATGTTAGATCATTCCGAAGGTGCTCAAATACGTCAGCCTCGTGTCGACTGATTTACTGGCACGTAAAAGAATTCCTGAGCGAAAAGATTCCGGCACCTCCGCGTCTCCGATAAACATCAAAAGTAGTTAGTGGGACGTAAAAACCAACCATTACTATTTGAAATTTTGATTCTAAATTTTTAAAATGAAAAAAAAAATCCATTCAGATCAAGTGAATAAAAAAAAGAGGAAATCATATTAAAGAATGAACTAGTTCGGACTTGGGTCTATAACTAATATAAAAATTAATACATTCTGAACGTCTTATAAAATATTATTTTGTAACTATCCTTCACATTATTTATTAAAATGCTCTCGCGGGTCGCATTATATGGCTTCGCGGGCCACATGCGGCCCGCGGACCGCCATTTGGAAACCCCTGTTCTAAACTCTCCATTTCTAAATTTAACAAATGCTCGTTGTACGAAACCATAAGAGGATATTGTGATGTTTTTTAAAATGTAAATATTTCAAGTATTTCTTTTGCACCCTTTCAAGTTGATACACCTAGGACTCCAAACCACGCTCGGGTATTCCAGTTTTGGCCTGACTAAGGTGTTTTGTACAACTTAATACATGTTTTTATGTTTTTAAATGGTTTCATATTTCTTATCACAAATCCTAAAGTTCTACATGCTTCAGTGACCACTTTCTCTATCTGAGGAGTGAGGGTCAGCTCCCGATCTAATAATATTCCATTCTGTAACGGCTTTCAGGTCATCGCACCCTAGCTTGTAAGTGTAGAGGGAGGATGCTTTACTTCGGGTGAACGACATAGACATACATTTTTGATATAATTTATTTTCTGCCACCCAGTCCGTTATGTTATTCAGGTCTAACTGGAGATGTTCATTGTCGCTGATTGTTGAAATGGCTTTGAATACTTTGAAGTCATCTGCATATAGTAGGCAATCAGAACAAATCACTCGATCAGGTAGATCATTCATAAATGCGAGAAAAATTGACGGGCCCAAATCAGGCCCTTGAATTACTCCTGATTTTACCACGTATTCTTTAGAATTAAGTCTTCTATACGACACATATTGTTTCCTTCCACTCAGGTACGAAGAGAAGAAACATAACAATGAATGAAAGAACCCTGAATTATCCTTGTGATGTTTGTCTTAAGGTGTAAAACTGTGAGATCTTCTGTCCCTGTCGACAAGGAAAATTGTTAAGATGATTATTTAAAAAATGAGAAAACATCGTAAAAACTATCGCTTGAAGAATAAATCAGGAGGTGGTCACGAAAGAAGAAACTTCTACATTAGATGCTCTACTTAATATCCCAGAGTTGGAAGAAAACTAAATATGAAGGCCTACAATATCGAAAGCTCATACAAGAATAACGTTACATTGACCATTGTAGTGATGTGATTTGCCTCTTCTGCTGCCACTCATCTCCGATAAATGCGTCCCAAGTAAAACAGCCTGCCTGAATGTATGCGGAATGTAGCTGGGGAGTAGATAACTTTGCACCTGCTATATTATTTTCCCGTCAACTGCGGCTACTTAATTTACTCATGGCAGGTTTCTGGAAGGGTGAGATATCTGTCCGATAGTTATTGATTTGTTACAGCTGACGACTCGATAAATTACAGCATAAAAGCAGCTAACTTATCGAACTGCTAACTATTGGATCGTTGATCAAGTTTCATAAATGCACACTAGATGAAACCCTCGCACTGCTTTGTTTGTGTGCATTAGATGTGTTCCCTAGACTGTCAGGCGCATGCGCACAGGCAATGCATCTTATTTGAGCTTTCCAGCTCCTATTATATCATCTTTGCCATGCAGTGAGAAAATTGGTATTCGGCTTAGAGATACTGTAGGGTGTGATAAGGATTTCTAATCACCTCTGCGAACTGCTCTGCTCCAAATCAATCAATCAATCAATCAATCAATCAATCAATCAATCAATCAATCAATCAATCAATCAATCAATCAATCAATCAATCAATCAATCAATCAATCAATCAATCAATCAATCAATCAATCAATCAATCAATCAATCAATCAATCAATCAATCAATCAATCAATCAATCAATCAATCAATCAATCAATCAATCAATCAATCAATACTGCTGCAGTCGCCCAGGTGGCAGATTCCCTATCTGTTGTTTTCCTAGCCTATTCTTAAATGATTTCAAAGAAAATGGAAATTTATTGAACATCTCCCTTGCTCCGGGAAAGTTACTGTGACCAGAAGCTGTGATTTTGTCACAGTTGTGATTTTCTTAGCGTTGTTTCTTGTTCATAAACACCTAGCTCTATACATGTCGACTAATATGGATGAAACTACGAGAAGACCGTGGAACATTAAACAAATCTGCAAAATATATATTCACAGGTTAGATTTTAACAGCTTGAACGTATTTACTTAGAGCCTCTACATAATATAAACTACACATGAATGGGTTATACGCTTCTTTGGAATACAAATAGTTGAATTTTATGCAGAATGATTTGATGTTCCTATAATATAATTATATTAACATATAATAATCAGCACCCACACCAAAATTAGTCAACTAGTTTATAGTCATATATATTTTATTTTATATTTTATTTTTTGCTATTTGCTTTAAGTCGCACCGACACAGATAGGTCTTATGGCGACGATACGATAGGAATGGCCTAGGAATTGGAAGGAAGCGGCCGTGGCCTTAATTAAGGTACAGCCCCGGCATGGCATTTATCTGGTGTGAAAATGGGAAACCACGGAAAACCATCTTCAGGGCTGCCGACAGTGGGGCTCGAACCCACTATCTCCCGATTACTGGATACTGGCCGCACTTAAGCGACTGCAGCTATCATACATGCATAAGCAAACGTTATAATGAGAAGTACTGTATTAATTATGCCATTTTGTGTCTATGTCTCACTAAAATTTAGTCCTTCTCCATGGCTAAATGGTTAGCATGCTGACCTTTGTTCACAGGGGTTCCGGGTTAGATTACCGGCAGGATCGACAATTTTAGCTATCATTGGTTCATTTCGCTGGCATGGGGACCGGGTGTATGTGTCGCCTTCATCTTCATTTCATCCTCATAACGACTCGCAGGTCACCTACAAGCGTCGAATCGAAAGACCTGCATCTGGCGAGCCGAACATGTCATCGGACACTCCCGGCACTAAAAGCCATACGCCATTTAATTTCATTACTAAGCTTTAGATAGGCATTAAAAATAACAGATGTCCAACATTTTCTGCACTGAGCCCGTTACGAAGTTCAGTTAAAAGATTCCCAGCTTTTGAGAGAGAAAACGTTACACATGCTTACACATGTCGCACTCGAATTTTCTACTGGAGTGAAAAAATCCCAAACAAAGCTCAACTTTCTCCTTCTCTGGTGAGATATGCTGCACTAATTCAGGATTACCTTGTAGACTGCCGAGCTACAACAGTAAATCACAGCAATCACAATGTTAAAATATTTAGAGAAGTATACGCATGCGACAGCTGTAGTTCGACACATAAACTGGGACTGGAAAAGCACCGAGCGAAGGTGTTGTGACTGCAGCTGTGCTGGTCCCGATAGATCAGGGCCTCTCAGGGTGCATGCGCTTGGTGCATGCACTGTGCACGGTGCAAAAGACGACTTCGCTTGGTTGCCCAGAGTGCAGACCCCCACTCCTCGATTTGGAGCACTAGCGCTGTCTCTCCCTTTCCCCACGCCTGTCTAGCTCGCTCCCCCTGTCTCTCTCTACCTCACTTGCTGCGAAGCGCTCCAAATCCGAGCCGAATTGAGTAGAGTTGAGCCGAGCTTAGTCGAGTAGCCCAGAGACGAAGCGTTGGTCCGAGCCGTGCCGAGCGGGAGCGATGCACAGTGCACGGAGCTCTTGCACCTGGATTTGCACGCGTGAGATTTTGGGCGTTAGAGAGGCCCTGCGATAGATGACCGACTCTCGTCGTCACAGAGTCGGTCCTTGGAGTGGTGATTTCGTGAGCTCCGTCACAGCTGTACATAGCTCCAACCAGATCACAGTGATAAAATCACAGGTCATCAAATCACAACCCATCCCTAATTCGACTAGTTCTTGCAGACGTGGATGTCAGTTTCGTAGTGTTTAAGGACAGTCAGAAGAATTTGACATTGTTTGACGATTTCTAATGAAATATGCACACCAGAAGCACGTGTCACGCGCGATCCAGTTTGCAGTGAGCGTTATAAATATACCGTATCTATTCGTTGTTATTCCAAAACATGAACATTGTTTGATCACAGCATAAAGAAAAATACCGAGTGAGATAGACAAGGAAGAGGGAAGGAAGCGGCCGTGGCCTTATGTTAGGTACCATCCCGTCGTTTGCCTGGAGGAGAAGTGGTAAAACACGAAAAAACCACTTCGAGGATGGCCATCCCACTAACTCTTTCACGGTTTCCAGAGATGCGGAGGTGTCGGAATTTAGTCCCACAGGAGTTTTTTTTACGTGCCAGTAAATCTACTGACACAGGTTGAAGTATTTGAGCACCTTCAAATACCATCGGACTGAGCCAGGATCGAACCTGCCAAGCTGGGGTCAGCAGGCCAGCGCCTCAGCCTTCTGAGCCACTCAACCCGCCGCGGAAATTCTTTGCGCAATTCCAAACACTCTTGTCTTGCACTCATAGGCGCAGTCGCATGCAATTACATGAAAAGTATGTGAAGTATAATATCTAAGAACTATAAGCTACTTCTGCACTGGAGACACTAATAAGTTGCAATCTGTGGGAAGCTGTAACGAGTTTTCAACTTCTTGTAGTATCTTGCACATTCTGGCTTTGGAAAATATACAGCTTTCCCTGACAACTCTAAAAAGGCATTTTTTCTTTGCTTCCTTCCGTTTATAGATAGTTTTCATACAGCAGTATAACTCAAACTCAGTATTGCCAACCCATAAATCTTATCTCCGCCAAATGTTAGTTGAAAATCCGCTAAATTCCGCTAAATTTGGAACTGAAGCAAAATAAGATACACCAGCTGTTTTAATAAAAGAGATTAACTCAACACTCACCAGTTACAGAACAGGAGTTCATCATCTTCTCATCACCGTACTATATACTCTGAAGCAGATGTGCTGGGTTTCATATGAAGCCACATGGTACTATTCTTTTTGAAAGAATACGAGGGCAGTACACAGCAGCAAAGCACATACGGAAATTTTCAAATCTATTTCGAAAGTTATCTTCACTTTCATTACTCTTTTCATTGTTTTTTCATAAGTCTGGAAAGAAATAATGTCAAACAATTTAGCATTTCGGTATTGCACTGCCAATTGACGCACCGTACGTACTTGGGATCAGTGGGAAACTCAACCAACGAGTCTTTTAAAGTTTAATTATTTAACCACTCTTTACGAAATATCTGACTTCTTTTTAACCTATTCTTTCAACATATTGACGTAGAAAAAAGAACCTGATGTCAAAATAAACACGTTATCAAACACAACACTGCCCGGCTCATCAAGAGTACAGTAACGACTGTAACTAATTCTGACTGAGGCTGTGGGCCAGACCTGGTCTAGAAAACGAGTCGTAGAGTATGCAGCGTACGTTCAATACAAAGGAATAAGTAGACTATTATGCCATAGTAAGTTCTATATTTTTTTTTACTCCTGGCAATAAACGGTGAGATTGTTACCGCTGAAAATCGCAAAAAAATGTTTGAAAATCCGTCAAAAAATCCGCTGTCCGCTAAACAGAAAATGTATCCGCTGTTCCATTTAAAAATCCGCCAAATTTGGCGGAAAATCCGCTGAATTGGCAACACTGCTCAAACTTACGTCTTTTAGATGCTGCCATTTTGAAATTTAAATAACTGTTAAGTTGTTTAAGACAGGATTGGTGTCATGTTAATTTAACTTTCTTTCTCTCACTCTTTCTTTCTTTCTTTCTTTCTTTCTTTCTTTCTTTCTTTCTTTCTTTCTTTCTTTCTTAATCCATCTACAGTGTCCTGGAGCGTGAAACTTTGGGTGGGGGAAGGGGGATAAACAGTGGAGGAGGACCACTACCTCGCCTGCTATGTTGAACAGGGGCCTTGTGAGGGGGATAGGAAAATTGGAAGGGATAGACAAAGAAGAGGGAAGGAAGCGGCCGTGGCCTTAAGTTGGGGACCATCGGGGCATTTGCCTGCAGGAGAATTGGTAAACCACAGAAAACCACTTCAAGGATGGCTGAGGTGGGAATCGAACCCCCCTCTACTCAGTTGACCTCCCGCGGATGAGTAGACCCCGTTACAGTCCTCGAACCTGGGCCTCCGGTGATGGCAACTAATCACACTAACCACTACTTCACAAAGGTGGCCGTTAATTTAACGCACGCAATAACAATTTCTTAGTTTGCTGAAGAAACCGGGCTTGAATGAAGCGTTCCGCTCAATGAAAGCCTCAATATTCATCACTTCTGTACCATGTCTGCCTTCGCAGCGTAACGGTTAGCACTATTAACTGCTATCCTCGGAGGCCCGAGCTCGATTCCCGGTACTACCAGAGATTTCAGAATGGCAGGAGGGCTGGTGTGTGGATAAAATGGTACACGCAGCTCTCCTCTACTGGGGGTGTTTCTGAAAAGACCTACCACACCACCTCGGAATGAGAACACGAGTTTTACTTTATTTAATAATAATAATAATAATAATAATAATAATAATAATAATAATAATAATAATCTCGATCAATGCAAAATTCAGACACTACCAGACTGTGATCCGCCCGGAGGCTTTGTATGCAGCTGAAAGTTTGAACCAGATAAAAATAGAATTCGCCAAGAAGATGGAAACAGAGGAGAGAAAGATTCTGAGGAAGATACTGGGACCCCAAAGAACAGAGGACACAGAAAGAAAGGAAACCAAGAATTATATCTCAAGATGGAAAAGATCTCAGATACTATCCGGAAGAGAAGAGGTATGTTCTTCGGACATATCTACAGAATGAAGCCGGGAAGACTTAGCAATCAGATAATAAGATTTTTTTTGTATAAGAAAAACTACAGCGCGGTGGTATCCAGAGGTGAAGAGGGGCCTGGAAGGAATGGGAATACAAGGACCGGAAGTCAGCAACGGGGATGCTTATAAGTCGAGGATCAAGGCCACGGATAGCTTTCCAGTAAACGTTAGATCCCGTACCCAAGCGCCATGGACAGAAGAAAGTAGGAGATTGCAGAGTGAAAGGATGAAGGAGAAATGGACGACGTGGTTCATAGTCTGGGCAAACGAAAGAATACTAATAACAGTAATAGTTAGAGGCCGGATTTCCATGCACCATCAAGTCTCAAAATAGCACGCATTCATGCACTATCATATGACAAAACATGCACGATATACTGGAAAATATAAAACAAAGCAAAGTCACCTGCGTACAGGCCATCAAGGGCCTTGGAGGAGTGGAAGGTAAAGGCTTCCACCATTGTTAACCAGGCACGTGATGGGGTAGAGTGGTTAGCTCTACGCCCGGCCGCCTTTGCCCCCAGGAATTAACCTGGTACTCATTTTTGGTGTAGGCTGAGTGAACCTCAGGGCCATATGCACCTCCGGAAGTGGAAATCTCGTTTCTTAAATTTTTTACGACTTCCTGACGGGGATTGGAACTCACGTCCTTCCGGGCGAACCTAGCACGCCTTTACCGCCTCGGCCAGGCAGCCCATACTGGAAAATATGCACTATCAAAATTCAGTTCCCTTTGAAACCAATGTTGATACAAACAAAAACTACTTTCTCCAAATTATTTTGATTTAAGCTCATCCGTTTATCAGTCAGCAGAAAATAACCTTTCTACGTCACAAGAAGCGACAGGTGTATGAAGACACATACGACAAAGTGAGGTCAAATTGTACGTCTTTGCATTTTCATCGCAATACGTCTTTTATAACCTTGACGAATTCAAGATTTGGATTTGAACGGATCATTTTGTTCAGCTGCCGCAGCTACTTCTCCATGCGATGGTTGCTGCTGATGTCTTCAGTAACTCCTAAAAATTGACTCTGCGATAACAAAGACGATTGACGAGTGAGAGTTCCGGGCAGGAAATTCCAGGATATCAATGGAAGGTTCAGTGCAAAACCAAGGTTTGTAAGACTCTATGTTAATAACGCGGCATCACAGAAGCGTGATAGAAGATTTGTTTTGTTCGTCTAACATAGAAGAGAAAATGAACCGTCATTTAGCAATGCACAAGTTACAGTTCAATTTATTACAATTTATAACTGGGACACCTCATTCCTAGGAATTACAGAGATCGATGCGGTGTCTTCAGGCTTACGTCAATGTTTACTCAAACAACTGATCAGAAAGCGCTTGGTTGATTGGTTTATAGGATATCTACCGTATGTATGTATCAGGTAGGATGCCAGGAATAATTTATCTCCGACTCTCAATATCTGACATACTGTATAACGTGGAAAGACGTTCACAAAAGGCACTATTATGCAAATAAACATTACATATGCGCCAAAGTCAGAAGAAAAGCCATCTTATGCAATATAAACGACCAAATATTGTCTATTAAATTCAAAATCTTCAAAATATGCATTGTGCATGCATTTTCTCTTAAAAGGGCAAAGCAGTGCAAACATGCAGGAGAAAAGACCGGTTATTTGGAATCATTTAATCATAAAATGAATATTTGTAAAGTTTGTGAAGTGTAACCAGCTTATTTAAAAACATGCATTTGTATGGAAATCCGGGCTCTAGTAATAATAATGTTTGCCGGGCTGAGTGGCTCAGACGGTTAAGGCGCTGGCCTTCTGACCCCAACTTGGCAGGTTCGATCCTGGCTCAGTCCGGTGGTATTTGAAGGTGCTCAAATACGCCAGCCTCGTGTCGGTAGATTTATTGGCACGTAAAAGAACTCCTGCGGGACTAAATTCCGGCACCTCGGCGTCTCCGAAAACCGTAAAAGAGTAGTTAGTGGGACGTAAAACAAATAACATTATTATTAATAATAATGTTTATTGTCTCGTCAATAGTTATAGGTTCCGAGGCGTCGAGGTATCGGAGTTTTGTTCCCCAGTAGTTCTTTAACGTGCCAGTTGTCGCATGTAAACACTCTGGAATCCCACCCACTTTATGCACGATCGAACCCGGTATCTTCGGAGCGAACAAGGCGGATGGAGTGTGCTACTGATGTCGGCTTATAGAGGAAAGGAGAATGTGCCGTATTTTGCCTTAGAGCTTTCTGTTTCTTATCGCTCAACTCTTATCACTGCAGCTTGATTGAACAACAGATTGTAGATAATCGTCATTTCACTGAACTTCAATTCCAATCGTCCTCCAGACATCAAAGTGGTTAGTCTAGACAACGTTATCAAATACCTCTGCCAGATTAAAACATGCCATGAGAAATGTATGATTGCTCTTCGAAAACTAGCTCAGGTGTTCCTCACTTTGAAAACCAGGCGTAAACTAGCTCAGGTGTTCCTCACTTTGAAAACCAGACGTAAACTAGCTCATGTGTTCCTCACTTTGAAAACCAGACGTAAACTAGCTCAGCTGTTCCTCACTTTGAAAACCAGACGTAAACTAGCTCAGGTGTTCCTCACTTTGAAACCAGACGTAAACTAGCTCAGGTGTTCCTCACTTTGAAAACCAGACGTAAACTAGCTCAGGTGTTCCTCACTTTGAAAACCAGACGTAAACTAGCTCATGTGTTCCTCACTTTAAAACCAGACGTAAACTAGCTCATGTGTTCCTCACTTTGAAATCAGACGTAAACTAGCTCATGTGTTCCTCACTTTGAAACCAGACGTAAACTAGCTCAGCTGTTCCTCACTTTGAAAACCAGACGTAAACTAGCTCATGTGTTCCTCACTTTGAAATCAGACGTAAACCAGCTCAGGTGTTCCTCACTTTGAAAACCAGACGTAAATTAGCTTAGGTGTTCCTCACTTTGAAACCAGACGTAAACTAGCTCAGGTGTTCCTCACTTTGAAAACCAGACGTAAACTAGCTCATGTGTTCCTCACTTTGAAATCAGACGTAAACTAGTTCAGGTGATTCTCACTTTGAAAACCAGACGTAAACTAGCTCAGGTGTTTCTCACTTTGAAAACCGGACGTAAACTACTGTATACCGCTTTTCACGATAGTTTAATCCTGATGTAAAAAAAGAGGCGGAGCACCTTGCCTATGCACGTGGACATGGATGTAATTGATTGGAGAAGCAACCGTCGCACTCACTCGACTGTATGTGAGCTCGAAGAAAAGTAGTACTTCGCATTAATTTTATTTCATTTTCGTTTATTACATTTAGAGAGTTTGAAAGAGCACGTAATCAAATTAAAATATGGTTGTCATATATATCGGTATATATGTATGGTTTTGGTTTAATAAAATAGTGATTAAATAACAGGAAATGAAGGCACAAGGCGTGGTGTAATACGGGAAGTCTTCTCGTAGTGAGGCAAAGTCCCGGTTACGTGCCAGATGCGACCGTGGCGGATGCGACCCGGCCATTATCGTGCCAATAGTGACCGAGCGGAAAAGCATCGTGCCACATGCTACCCATCAATCACTTACAATTGATCTGCGTTAAGGGCTGTCACCAAGTGGCAGATTGCTTATAAGTAGCTAATTGGTATTTTCTAAAATAAAGGTCTGACACTGTTGTTAGCAGGTTCGAGTGCCGTTGGTCGAAAGAAAAATATAATAATGTTGCTGGCTTTACGTCCTAGTAACTACTTTTATGGTTTAAGGAGACGCCGAGGTGCCGGAATTTAGCCCTGCAAGTGTTATTTTACGTGCCAGTAAGTCCACCGACACAAGGCTGACGTATTTGAGCACGTTCAAATACCACCGGACTGAGCCAGGATCGAACCTGCCAAGTTGGAGTCGGAAGACCAGTATCTCAATCGTCTGAGCCGTCTGAGACACTTAGCCTGGATGGAAAAAAAATCACCATCAGGATGTTGGCCGGCAAGGTAGGAAAGTTGGTGGTAGACAGTTTCTAATCACTAGATTGCATGCCAAAAGCCAGGATTCAAATCCAAACCTTTTCGCAGTGTTCAAATGAAGTGAGGGCATATGATGCTGTTGATGGTGATTGGGCCGTCGGATGGCGACGTAAAGCATTGAGCAGACCCCTTGGTATTATTCGAGAGGAGTAGGCTACGTGCCGAAACTGGGTTTTATCTCTCCCTAGTGCGTTATCATAATCCCACATCCAGACGCGCAGGCCGCCCAAGGGAGTCAGGTAGAAAGACCTGCACCAGGTAAGCTGAACACGTCCTTGGACACTCCTGGTACTAATAGGGCACGATAAGTAAGTAGGCCTAAGTCGTAAATAATTTCAGAGAATTAGGATCTTTTTCATTGCTAGTGGCATTACTTCGCACCGACACAGACAGGTCTTAAGGCGACAATGGGATAGGAAAGGGATAGGAAAGGGATAGGAATGGGAAGGAAGCGGCCCTGGTCTTAAAGTACAGCCCCAGTATTTGCCTGGTGTGAAAATGGGAAACCACGGAGAGCCATCTTCAGGGCTGCCGGCAGTGGGATTCGAACCTACTATCTTCCGGATGCAAGCTCAGGGTCGCGCGCCTCTAACCGCATGGCCAACTCGACCGGTGGGAAAAGACGTAAACGCATCACCATGTTTCGTGTTGTAAAACGAGTTTCCCCCAGAAGTGTTATGTAGAGTAGGGACAGTAGCTGCTTATAGGACTTATTGAAATGGCATTGCACTTCGTTTAGCTTACCTTATCATGGGTGATGGCAGAACTTATTAAATGACAATTTGCTTGTCAACGCCGGTCGCATCCGGCACGGTTACAGATTATGCGGTCGCTAGTGGCACGGGTCGCATGCGGCACGGTCGCATCTGGCACGCCACCAAAGTCCCAAGCTGTACAGCGTGGATAAGGTGTTACATCTTGCAGCAGCAGTCAGTGTCGGTATTCATAGTGAGAGAAATGGAGCAAGAGGTAGAACCATCGCGTGTAGTGAAGCACAAAAGAGGAAAACCGCTCAGAAGTGACCATAGGCAGTGCATCGTTAATGTGTTCAATAAACTAAGTGAACAGAATCAAGATCTTCGCACTGTTGTCGTACGTGATGCGTAGCTCTGTACGTCCGAACACGAGACGTTGACGGGGTGGAGTTCGGTATTACACGCTCAGCGAATCACAACTCATTCTTTGGCGGAGGCGCGGACATACCATGCTTACATCAGGATTAAACGCTCGTGAAAAGACATATAGCTCAGGTGTTCCTCACTTGGAAAACGAGACGTAAACTGTTTCAGGCCTTCCTCGCTTTGAAAACCAGGCAGAAACTAGCTCAGGTGTTCCTCGCTCGGAAAACCAGACGTAAACTTTTTTTTTGCTAGGGGCTTTACGTCGCACCGACACAGATAGGTCTTATGGCGACGATGGGATAGGAAAGGACAAGGAGTTGGAAGGAAGCGGCCGTGGCCTTAATTAAGGTACAGCCCCAGCATTTGCCTGGTGTGAAAATGGGAAACCACGGAAAACCATTTTCAGGGCTGCCGATAGTGGGATTCGAACCTACTATCTCCCGGATGCAAGCTCACAGCCGCGCGCCTCTACGCGCACGGCCAACTCGCCCGGTCCAGACGTAAACTAGCTCAGGCGTTCCTCACTTTGAAAAGCTGACGTAAACTAGCTTAGGTGTTCCTCACATTGAAAAGCAGACGTAAATTAGCTCAGGTGTTCCTCGCTCGGAAAACCAGACGTAAACTAGCTCAGGTGTTCCTCGCTTTGAAAACCAGACGTAAACTAGCTTAGGTGTTCCTCACTTCGAAAACCAGACGTAAACTAGCTTAGGTGTTCCTCACTTTGAAAAGCAGACGTAAATTAGCTCAGGTGTTCCTCGCTCGGAAAACCAGACGTAAACTAGCTCAAGTGTTCCTCACTTTGAAAACCAGGCGTAAACTAGCTCAGGTGCTCCTCACTTTGAAAACCAGACGTAAACTAGCTCACGTGTTACTCACTTTGAAAACCAGACGTAAACTAGCTCAGGGGTTCCTCACTTTGAAAACCAGGCGTAAACTAGCTCAGGTGTTCCCACTTCGGAAACCAGACGTAAACTAGCTCAGGTGTTCCTCGCTTTGAAAACCAGGCGTAAACTAGCTCAGGGGATCCTCACTTTGAAAACCAGTCGTAAACTAGCTTAGGTGTTCCTCACTTTGAAAACCAGTCGTAAACTAGCTCAGGTGTTCCTCACTTTGAAAACCAGACGTTAACTAGCTCGTGTCTTCCTCGTTTTGAAAACCAGGCGTGAACTAGCTCATGTCTTCCTCGTTTTGAAAACCAGTCGTAAACTAGTTCACTTGTTCCTCACTTTGAAACCAGACGTAAACTAGCTCAGGTGTTCCTTACTTCGAAAACCAGACGTAAACTAGTTCATGTATTCCTCACTTTGAAAACCAGTCGTAAACTAGCTTAGGTGTTCCTCACTTTGAAAACCAGACGTAAACTAGTTCACTTGTTCCTCACTTTGAAACCAGATGTAAACTAGCTCAGGTGTTCCTCACTTCACGAAAACCAGACGTAAACTAGCTCAGGTGTTCCTCGCTTTGAAAACCAGGAGTAAACTAGCTCAGGGGTTCCTCCCTCGGAAAACCAGACGTAAACTACCTCAGGTGTTCCTCACTTTGAAAACCAGACGTAAACTAGTTCACGTGTTCCTCACTTTGAAACCAGACGTAACCTAGCTCAGGTGTTCCTCACTTTGAAAACCAGTCGTAAACTAGCTTAGGTGTTCCTCTCTTTGAAAACCAGACGTAAACTAGTTCACTTGTTCCTCACTTTGAAATCAGATATAAACAAGCTCAGGTGTCCCTCGCTTTGAAAACCAGTCGTAAACTAGGTCACTTGTTCCTCACTTTAAAACCAGACGTAAACTAGCTCAGGTGTTCCTTACTTCGAAAACCAGACGTAAACTAGCTCATGTATTCCTCACTTTGAAAACCAGACGTAAACTAGCTCAGGTGTTCCTCACTTTGAAAACCAGTCGTAAACTAGCTCAGGTGTTTCTCGCTTTGAAAACCATGCGTAAACTAGCTCAGGTGTTCCTCACTTTGAAAACCAGACGTAAACTAGTTCACGTGTTCCTCACTTTGAAACCAGACGTAAACTAGCTCAGGTGTTCCTCACTTTGAAAACCAGTCGTAAACTAGCTTAGGTGTTCCTCACTTTGAAAACCAGACGTAAACTAGTTCACTTGTTCCTCACTTTGAAACCCGATGTAAACAAGCTCAGGTGTTCCTCGCTTTGAAAACCAGGCGGAAACTAGCTCAGGGGTTCCTCAATTTGAAAACCAGTCGTAAACTAGCTTAGGTGTTCCTCACTTTGAAAACCAGTCGTAAACTAGTTCACTTGTTCCTCATTTTGAAACCAGACGTAAACTAGCTCAGGTGTTCCGTACTTCGAAATCCAGACGTAAACTAGCTCATGTATTCCTCACTTTGAAAACCAGGCGTAAACTAGCTCAGGTGTTTCTCACTTTGAAAACCAGTCGTAAACTAGTTAGGTGTTCCTCACTTTGAAAACCAGACGTAAACTAGTTCACTTGTTCCTCACTTTGAAACCAGATGTAAACTAGCTCAGGTGTTCCTCACTTCGAAAACCAGACGTAAACTAGCTCAGGTGTTCGTCGCTTTGAAAACCAGGCGTAAACTAGCTCAGGGGTTCCTCCCTCGGAAAACCAGACATAAATTAACTCAGGTGTTCCTCACTTTGAAAACCAGACGTAAACTAGTTCACGTGTTCCTCACTTTGAAACCAGACGTAAACTAGCTCAGGTGTTCCTCACTTTGAAAACCAGTCGTAAACTAGCTTAGGTGTTCCTCACTTTGAAAACCAGACGTAAACTAGTTCACTTGGTCCTCACTTTGAAACCAGATGTAAACAAGCTCAGGTGTTCCTCGCTTTGAAAACCAGTCGTTAACTAGTTCACTTGTTCCTCACTTTGAAACCAGACGTAAACTAGCACAGGTGTTCCTTACTTCGAAAACCAGACGTAAAATAGCTCTTGTATTCCTCACTTTGAAAACCAGACGTAAACTAGCTCAGGTGTTCCTCACTTTGAAAACCAGTCGTAAACTAGCTCAGGTGTTCCTCGCTTTGAAAACCAGGCCTAAACTAGCTCAGGTGTTCCTCACTTTGAAAACCAGACGTTAACTAGCTCATGTCTTCCTTGTTTTGAAAACCAGACGTGAACTAGCTCATGTCTTCCTCGTTTTGAAAACCAGACGTAAACTAGCTCATGTCTTCCTCGTTTTGAAAACCAAGCTTAAACTAGCTCAGGTGTTCCTCGCTCTGAAAACCAGACGTAAACAAGCTCAGGTGCTCCTCGCTTTTAAAACTAGACGTAAACTACCTGAGGTGTTCCTCACTTTGAAAACCAGGCGTAAACTAGCTCATGTCTTCCTCGTTTTGAAAACCATTCGTAAACTACCTCAGGTGTTCCTAACTTTGGAAAGCAGACTCTAGATTTGTTTGCCCACCCCTTAGTCTCGTTCCCTCATACGGGGTCGGGGTTAAGATGAGATTATTTTATATGAAATGTTTGGTTCCATGACATTTCGTACCACCGGACATTTCATACCACTTGACCGGCTGATTACCTGCGAAGTGTCATCTGATGACTTTAAAATATTCTAGAGATGATATTCCGTACCACGTGAAAGAATGGGAAGTATTGCGAAGTAAAAAATGATATACTAATTAAAACATTCATTTGTATACTCACTGTCCACTAGTGGCCCAGAAGCCTCTGCATCTGCACGGTGTGACAACTACTGATGTTAACTTCCTGTCGGGCGCAACTGATCTGATAGGCACAGATGTTAATTTTTATCTCGTATTCGTCATTCGCGGGGACCTTTCAGCAATTTCCTGTTCCCGAGTGACCTTCAAGCCCATATCGGCTAGTTCATCAGAATCTTTCATTTTACTTACTTGATAATGAAATAAAGTAGTAGCACAGTCTAATATTAGACTGTGGTAGTAATTTATAAAACTAATATTCACAACAATAGTAATGTTATCCATCCTTATGCTCGCCAGGCAAATTGCGCCCCAACACGGTGTGTATTTCTATTGTACTGTTTTGTTTCAGAATTTATACTTAAAAAAATCGAATTTCTTTTGATAATATTTACGTAAACATAAGTGATAATTATAGTTTAATGGGCAATTATCATTAAAATATATAGACGTTTTCTTCAGCAAATATTTGTAAATTATTTTTGATTCTGACTAGTGATTAGCACTATCGAATGTGGACTATCGAAATATTCGATAGTTTTATACTATCGAAATATTCGATTTTTTAAAAACGGTATTCGAAAGTTTCATTCGCTTTTAAAAGCGAATGCAGCTGCTCCCTCCCACATCACCTTCACTAGAAAAGCGAATGAATTTACGACTTCTACCGATTGGCAGCCGATTCAGTTCGTATGAAATCGGAAGAATTCTCTCTCTCTCTCTCTGAAACCCAGACACATGATATCTGTGAAGAAACGCCGGGATTTAAGAAATTGAAATGCATTCTAATCAGAACACTGCACATTAACCAATTGAAATGCCCAGATACTTAGTTTTCTATTTTATTTTCAGATGGTCATGTAAATTCTCATAATGTAGGCCTACAGGAAGTGCAGCAATATCATTGTACTTTAAAGTGTCCACTGTTACCCTTAAACATGTAAATATTACTTCCAAATATATGCAATTACATACTGTGTATAATGTAAAGGTACTTGATTTTATACTTTATTTTCAGTTGGTCATGTGAATTGTGATAAAGTAGGTCTACAGAAAATACTGCAATGACATTTCAAAGTAGCTACTGTTATGTACACTTAAAAATGTAGGTATTACTTCCAAATATAGGCCTATATAATTGCTGTGTAATATGTACAGACACAACTATAGATATTACTTCGAAATTTATATAATTACTGTGTGGAATGTAAGGATGTAAGGGTAGAGGTGTTTGGTACAGTTGCAAAATTATTTTGTACTTTTCCATTTTCCATATGACAGTCTTATAAGCTGCATGAAAATTTGTGTTGTATGACATGGTTTGTTCACCATTCGATTTCCACAGAATTTGTGGTTTTATCCGCGATAGTGACCTATTTAATTTATGATCCATATAAAAAATGTACAACGCAGAGGATTTTGTCCTAACCCAACAGTTAGGCTATTACTTGCCGTCTTCTTGTAAGAATTTTAGGTTATGAAATATCACAAATTAAACGTAATAATACAGCTAAAATGGGCTACTTTTACATTATTACACAAAATGCCCTATGTTCCTTTAAACCTAATTCTTAAGTGTCAATTGTGAATATATTACTATTTTGCTGTATATTATAGGTATATATTTGAAACTTCACTGAAATATTATGTGTTCAATGGGTTTATTTCATTGTTTACTCGATAACGTTAGTCATTTCTTCTGGACTCACGAATAAGTAAAGCGAATGAAAATAACAGAAAAAGTAACTGGAAACTATCGAATGTGATGCTCCTTAAAGCCGTAAACAACTTAAAGAAACCGAATGCAAGGCATGCAAAGCTAGCGAAAAAGCGAATGCAAACAATCGAATGAATATTCGATAGTTTTCTTGTAGAATCGAATAGTATTCGATTGTTAAAAGTATTCGATAGTGCCCACCACTAATTCTGACTTCATAATGTGTCTGTCAAGCTCATTATGCCCGCTGGCGTGAAAATGGAATTCCAATTTGACATCTAGTGGTACGGATTGCCCTGGCTTAAATATTTGGGGATTGCCGGAAAATAGTTCGCTGGTAGATAACGACCTAGTTGGTACAAAATGTCCTAAAAAATCAAGTGGTTCGGAATGTCCGTGGTACGAAATGTCCAGACACTGGAATGTTTTACTGGCGGATGGCCTTCGTGATGCCAGCGCCAGTTGGGGAGCTAATGAAGACGAAATGAATCGGCTATGGAATATGAATTGGAACTGTCCCGGCATTTGCCTGGAATTGAAAATGGAAAACCACGGAAAACCATTCTCAGGGCAGCTGACGGTGGCCACCATTAGCCTGTAGTTACCGGTAGACTGTATAGATGACCATTTTCAAGAAGTTCTTGTCAGTATTATTCTTCAACAAATATTATTTCATTTCCTTTACTTCTGATCCATCATTCCATTTCCTTAAATTCTATCATTTCTTCATGCATGGTTGGCAACACTGATTGTGAAAATTATTTTTCTGGGTATTTCGCTCCCTGCATCGATATCTTTTTTTCACTGCAGTGTATAAAACCTGATGATGTGCAAAGTCAATCATTGTATGTTGATTGCGATCGAAATCGAAACCGACCCTTGATTAGCCAACTGATTCTGTTTTGGCTCCGCAATTTACAATCAGTACGTCGCTTGTTATCGGAAATAAGGTTTCCTAAATAATTATAGCCGGGTACCTGTAATAGTAAATGTAATTGTTTGTTTTTATGGCAATTTATTTCCGATTTATTACACGTTTGTGGTTCATTTACTGGCAAAGCCTATTGGTTACAGTGCACTATGTCTTCTGGTATTGGCTAGAGTATATTAGTGACTTGTGCAAAAAGTGGCATTTAACCCTAAATATTTCGAAGTGCAGAGAAATTCGCAAGTTATTATATTCAAGAATGATATAAAGAGTCAAGAAGTGAAGCGTCTTACTAAAATTAATGATATTTGTGTTCCTTTTTGTAATCAAAATGATTTATCTTTCAATGAGCATGTGTTAAATATCGTTAAGGTAAGGGTTGTTCTGCCTGAAGGCAGGTCCGTACCTCCGCAGAGGTGTACCTGAGCCGGAGTTTACGTGCGGTAGGGTGGCCAGTTCCTTTGCGCTCCTCCATTCCCTTACCCCCCACCAACAGCGCGTGGCAACCCTGACCACGCCCAATGTTGCTTAACTTCGGAGAACTCACGGGATCCGGGATTTCAACACGGCTACAGCCGTTGGCTAAATATCGTTAACAAGGCATTTAAATAGCAAGGTTTCAAAAAGAAATTGCAAGAGTTTTAAATCTTTTGTCTCATTGAAAACCCTGTATTTCTCGCTTATACAGCCTCGTCTAGAGTACTGCTCTGAAGTGTGGATCCCTTCATGGCAATATTTAGTTAATGCCTTAGAGCGAGTACAGATCAGATTCTCAAAATGGATCAGTAAAAAATTGTTTGGGTATCAAGCTGTCATCGATAGATTATGATTTTGTGTGTGTACAAAGATGTGTATTGAGTGTCTTAAAACTAAGCGTAGGTATATTAATGAACGTTTCGTACACAAATGTATCGGTAATTTCCTTTATTGTGCTAATTTACTCCAGTTGCTACCAATTCATGTTCCTTCCCGTAACACCTTTCACTTACCCAGGTACAGAACTGAATCATACAGGAACTCTTGGTTTATGCAGGCCCTAAGATCCCCGAATGAAATCAGCGGGATGGTGGACGTATTCCACTCATCAGCTAGTGAAATTCGTACACATCTTATGGACGCCTCACAGAGAGTTCCTTGTATACTTTTCTGAGTATTTGGTGACCGAAAGTTATATTTCCTTCTGTTATCCCTCGGTCATATCAAACGCATAAACACTTTTCTCTTTTCATGTCCTTTTCTCTCGGATATATTTTGTAAATATGTATATATTGCTTTATTGTTATTATTATTATTATGATTATTATTATTATTATTATTATTAGTAGTAGTAGTAGTAGTAGTAGTAGTAGTAGTAGTAGTAGCAGTAGCAGCATTTGCTGTTAGCATTGTTATTATTTGAATTTATTATATAATCTGTAATTGGAGAAGGAATTACTCAGTTGATGATAAATAATCAAATCAAATCAAATCAAATCAAATCAAATCAAATCAAATCAAATCAAATCAAATCAAATCAAATCAAATCAAATCAAATCAAATCAAATCAAATCAAATCAAATCAAATCAAATCAAATCAAATCAAATCAAATCAAATCAAATCAAATCAAATCAAATTAAATTAAATCAAATCAAATCAAATCAAATCAAATCAAATCAAATCAAATCAAATCAAATCAAATCAAATCAAATCAAATCAAATCAAATCAAATCAAATCAAATCAAAAGTTACTTTCAATGACCTGTTTCAGTCTTATCCTTGGCTTTGACGATATGAAAGTGACTGAGGTATGAGCGATGCTAGTAATGCAATTCCTTATGCAGCCAGAACCTGCTATAAATTGTGTGAAAATATCACTTGTATGGTCGGTTGGTACTGGTATTTCAGTGGGCTCGGCAGATTGATATGTGATAGAAACTTCTGACTCGGTGAGGAAAGCAACGGGAGACTACCTCAACCATCATTTCCCTACTATGCCTTTTCACTGAAGACTAGGACACATGACTAATTTTATGGTTTATTTCAAAATATAGACGTGGAAAAGAAAAGCAGCTCGATTTGTTCTGGGTGATTTCGGACAAAAGAGTAGCGTTACAAAAATGTTGCAAAGTTTGGGCTGGGAAGACTGGGGAGAAAGAAGATGAGCTACTCGACCAAGTGGTATGTTCCCAGCTGTCAGCGGAGAGATGGCGTGCAATGACATTAATAGACGAATAAAATTGAGTGGCGTCTTTAAAAGTAGGAAAGATCACAATATGAATATAAAGTTGGAATTCAAGAAGACAAATTGCGGAAAATATTCGTTTATAGGAAGGGGATTTAGAAATTGGAAGAACATACCAAGGGGATGTTCAATAAAATTCCAATTTATTTGCAATCATTGAAGAAAACGCAAGGAAAACAACAGATTGGGAATCTGCCACCTGGGCGACTGCCCTAAATGCAGATCAGAATTGATTGATTGATTGATTGATTGATTGATTGATTGATTGATTGATTGATTGATTGATTGATTGATTGATTGATTGATTGATTGATTGAATTGTAATGTATAGGGTGATCCAAATGTTCGTTAAAATTTGACGAGGCAATTCTTCACGGAATATTGAAGGTAGAAAGGTAATAATTAACACACATGATTGACATGACATGGGATTTTACTGACACCAAAATAGAGTACACAAATTGACCAACAGATAGCGCTTCATACGATATACGAGCAATAATTAGCATAACAATCGAGGATTAGCAAGGACGACGTTCTTTGAAACACATGCTCCACATGTCTGCTACCATTCATCAATAATACCTATGAAAAAAATGAAATGGCGTATGGCTTTTCGTGCCGGGATATCCCAGAACGGGTTCGGCTCGCCAGGTGCAGGTCTTTCTGTTTGACACCCGTAGGCGACCTGCGCGTCATGATGAGGATGAAATGATGATGAAGACAGCACATACACCCAGCCCCCGTGCCGTTGGAATTAACCAATTCAGGTTAAAATCCCCGACCCGGCCGGGAATCGAACCCGGGACCCTCTGAACCGAAGGCCATCACGCTGACCGTTCAGCCAACGAGTCGGACAATAATACCTATAGTTGAGGAGCAATGTTGGATGTTATCATTTACCATCCCTAATGAGGTCGGACGATCGCGGTAGACTTGCGATTTCAGGTAACCCCACAACCAATAATCACACGGATTGAGGTCTGGGGACCGCGAAGGCAAGGCAGGACATGCCGCAATTACAGGCGCATCTGACGACAGCTTCACGGGGCTGATGCGCAGGCCGTACTGTAGGGAGCGCGGGAAAGCAATCAGCTGATCGTTAGGGGGTAAGTTTAGCACGTGAACTGGTTGAATTACATGTGAATTCTTCGCTGTTTTATTGAATTTTGTAACGTTGGCTGTATTTTTACTCAGGTACATATGAGACTGAGTCGTCATCGACTGCATTAATAACTGAAGAGTCCTTAATTAGTGAAGAAACATAGTGTGATCGTGTATTCATGCGCGGCTATAGGTTAAGAAGATCGCTTTGCAGTGTTTTAATTTTGTAGTTTTATTATTATTATTATTATTAGTTTTACGTCGCACCGACACAGACAGATCTTATGGTTACGATGGGATAGGAGAGGCCTTGGAGAGGGAAGGAAGCGGCCGTGGCCTTAATTGAGATACAACCCCAGCACTTGCCTGGTGTGAAAATGGGAAACCAGGGAAAACCATCTTCAGGGCTGCCGACAGTGGGGTTCGAACCCTCTGTCTCCCGGTTGCAAGCTCACAGCTGCGGGCCCCTAACCGCACGGCTAACTCGCCCAGTAATTTTTGTTCTTGATTTGTGTAATGTTTTATCCATAGCGTAAAATTAATCGAGTTCGTGCATTCAGTATTTTATTGTCAACCACGATGTGTATAGAATTGATTTAAGGTTTTCAGTGAGAGAAATAAACATGCCTAAGAGTTGATGTGTGCCTGGCTGCAAAGCCAATAATAAACGAGGAGAGTACACTCCAGTATTTGTGTTTCCTTCTGATGAAGAAAGAGATTATGGAAGAAGGCTATTCCTAGTGAGAATTTAATAGCTAATCACCTCACAGTTGTGTGAAATAGCCACTTTCCTGAAGACCAAATCCTGAGGGAAATAAACAGTGTCTCGTCCAGGTGGTGAATTAAAAATCCTATTATGTAATAAACATGGTGATATGAGGTATATTTTTATGTAATCATACTTACGCCTTACTTGAATTCGGTGTATTTGAAAATTCAAGTCCAACTTATGCATTTTAGAAATGTATTGTCTAATAATAACCTGCTGAGATTTTTCCTATCAAACTTCATATCATAGGCAATGATACAGGGTTATTCCACGAACATTTTATATGAAAATAATATTGTATAGGCGTTATTTGCTGTTTAAAAATCTACATTTCTTAACAATAACTTAATTTCATGACAGTGACAGTAAATCTTTTGTTATCGTTGGAGGTCAGCTTACTCGTAATCTCTCTTGAAGGTACTGGACCATTACGAATCATTATGGTGTTACAAGTCGTCTGACATGGAACCTGATCTTAGAGACTTCCAGATTTTTCTTTTATAACCTTAATAAATTGTAAGAGTACTTTCTGGTAAAGCTGCCCTTCAGGCAGGTGCGTCGAGAATTGCTAAACCAGCGTTCGTTTATTTCAAAGATTTTTTAAATGTTTAAGTTATGGTTTCAACTGTCGAAAAGCCATCCATTTTATTCAAAGGCTATTGAATATTTTCATGATGCCTTTTACCCTCCTTTTACTGTCAATAAACAACAATCTATGCCAGAATATTTCGGAGTTTATTTATTGGTAAAGAAGTAGAATTAAAATTTCTAAAACCCTTTCAGTTACCTCAGCAGTGGATGAAGATCATTTAGGCGACCCTAAACAAGAGATCTCGTGCAAATGCTGACGAAGGTAACGTATTCTTCGAGACCATCAAATGGTTAATACTCCAGCAGAATTATTGATATGGTAGTCGGAAAGAACTTTCTGATGGTAAACATTTCATCAACAGGACTCGAACCAGCTATCCACAGTGCCACACAATAAAGATTTGACGCCTGAACGATCATGACCTACTTGGAGACACAAGCACCTTTTCTTGACCGTATGGTTTCTATACAAGTTGTTTTACGTCTCACCGACACAGAGAGGTCTTATGGCGACAATGGGACAGGAAAGTAGGCGTGGGAACGAAGCGGCCGTGGTGTTAATTAAGGTACCGTCTTAGCATATGCCTGTCGTGAAATTGGGAAGCTTCAGGGTTGCCGCCACTATCTTCCGAATGCAAGCTGATAGCTATGGTGACCCAAATCACGGGGTCCCTTGCTCGGTTTACTGTCTTTTCTTGTCTGGTTTGAACTGAATGTTGGAGAATAATGGACTCTGTTATGGACTATCTTATAGAGGGTAAGGGAAGTAGAGGGAGACCAAGACGACGATGGTTAGAATTAGTTTCTAACGATTTAAATATAAGAGGTATACACCTAAATGAGGCCACAGCACTAGTTGGAAATAGAGGATTTAAAGTATATTTAAAGTATGTTCCCTGGAATGCTTGGCAAACAGTTACCTATACATAACGTTGTTAACAATTCGAAAACCGGACAGATTTATTTCGTGAAATAAAACGAAATGAGACAATAACGCGAATATGTCAACTTTATAAATTTTATATGCATAAGTGTTTAGTTCAGTATTCATCATTAACATAAATGTCGATTCAGCAGAAGTGGAAAAAGGGAAGTTTATTCCATTCTTTAAAGGTGAGAGTGATTCAGTGATCACAAAAGGGTACAGTGAACTTCAAGAACAAATCAATCGAGTTGAGTGATGGAAAAGTAAATATAGTGTATGTTCTGATTAGTTTGCTTGACAGTTATCCTGAGTTTAGTGGCAGAACTCTCCAATCATTGTGGTAACCATGTGCTAATGTTGAATGTTGTCCTTTCTCTTCTTGCTACTCAGGAGTTTTAAGCGACAGTGTTCTCCTTAGACACTTAGAAAAAAAATATATTATATATTTTTATTTTATAATGTGTTCTGTTCCATGGATAAATGGTTACCGTGCTGGCCGTTTGTCAGACGGGTCCCGGGTTCGAATCCCGGCAGGGTCGCGAATTTTAATCATCATTGGTTAATTGCGATGGCACGGGGGCTGGGTGTGTGTGTTGTCTTCATCATCATTTCATCCGCATTTCACACGCAGGTCGCCTACGGGTCATCAAATCAAAAGACCTGCATCTGGCGAGCCGAACATGTCCTCGGACACTGCCGGCACTGAAAGCCATACGCCATTTCACTTTACATTGCGTCTTCTTCAATGATAATATAATGATAAAAATGTGTGTGTGACTTTAAATAAAACTACACATTGTTCTTCAATAATTTATTTACATGAAAAATTACACTTAAAATCCCAAAATATGATAATACCATGACTAAAGATAACGTGAAATTCTAAAAAAAGTTAAGGCGAAATTCATAAAAAGTACCCGCCGAAAAATAAAACGATTTTTTTCACCAAAGGAGCAATATCACATATGAATTACAATTAAATAGAAGTAGAGCGTGATTATCATCATCATCATCATCATCATCATCATCTGTATCTGTTTACCCTCCAGGGCCGGCATTTTCCCTCGGACACAGCGAGGGATACCACCTCTACCGCTTCAAGGGCAGTGTCCCGGAGCTTCAGACTCTTGGTCGGGGATACAACTGGGGAGAATGACCAGTACCTCGCCCAGGCGGCCTCACCTGCTATGCTGAACAGGGGCCTTGTAGAGGGATGGGAAGATTGGAAGGGATAGGCAAGGAAGAGGGAAGGAAGCGGCCGTGGCCCTATGTTAGGTACCATCCCGGCATTCGCCTGGAGGAGAAGTGGGAAACCACGGAAAACCACTTCCAGGATGGCTGAGGTAGGAATCGAACCCACCTCTAATCAGTTGACCTCCCGAGGCTGAGTGGACCCCGTTCCAGCCCTCATACCACTTTTCAAATTTCGTGGCAGAGCCGGGAATCGAACGCGGGCCTCCGGGGGTGGCAGCTAATCACGCTAACCACTACACCACAGAGGCGGATAGAGCGTGATTATACAATTCAAAATCATTTAGTGTTTGACTGCACACTAAGAAACTAAGGGACACTAAAGAGACGGCCGGACTGACGAATGCGCGCGGCAAGCGGGTAAATTATACCTCAGTGTCCATGACTTTGGCAAAAAAAAAAAAAAAAAAAAAAAAAAACCCTCCTGCCCTTCCTCACAGCACGTACAAAGTGTCAACTACTTGCTGTGCCGCTGTACAATTCAGTTAGCCTCGACGAAGGAGTTTTTGTTAGTATTTCCGCTAATAATATTGTTAAATATTAAAGAAAATAAAGGAAAGAATTTGCTGATAAGACAACAGAACTTGTACAAGTGTTTTTTTCAAATAATTCGTACAATTTCTAGTTTCAGTCGGCTAAAATGGAATAAAAATTTCATGTTTTCTCCTCAAATTGGGGGTGGGGGTGGGGTGGCGACTATCACCCTTCGCCGCCCCTTACTCGTCACTACTGTCTGGCTGTTTTCATTCGAGCAACATAATCTGCTCTTCCGAAACCTCCTATGTGAAGATTAGCATAAGATAAATATTTTATCATCATTAAAAGGCAATGGTGCATACGAGTATTTTTTTGTTCATAGAATTATCGCTTTACCAATTGTTCCTCACGAAGGAGGTATTTTCCGTTGTAAGGAAAAGGGTATTGTGAATCTATCGGTAACAAAATGTCAAAAATGAATGTTCCCTTACATAGGAGGTTGGTTATCATCAACGACGATTTGACATGACTTTTTCAGTACATTTTTAGTACAATTTCATCTCTTACATTAACAGGTGAGCCGAAACGCCTCTATTGCTCACTCCGGGCGATAGTGGGTTCGAACCCCACTGGCGACAGCCCTGAAAGTGTTTTTCCCTTGTTTCCCATTTACACACCAGCCAAATGCTGGGGCTGAACTATAATTCCCATCGTCGCCATAAAACCTATCTGTGTCGATGCGACGTTAAACAAAAATCTCAAAATTCTAAAAAAAAAACTTAAAAGAATTTTAGGATACCCATGACTTTGATGTTGGCCAGATTTATTTTTTCCTCGAACTATGGAACGGTGGGATTATAAATATCATATTTTCATTGTCCCAGAAGGTTGACCATCATCTAGTTCGTAGCGTGTTGTTGGATTCCTAGACAGATCGTATTTGGCACTCTTAAGGGTTATACAAGGGTAGCCTTGATAGTTGTAAACAATGTTCCAAACATAGTGAACAATACGCATGTCTTTCATCAGCAGTACTGCATGGTTTTGCAGTGGCGCTCGTCCTTGGCGGCAAGGTTGCGAACAATATGACATAACGTTTAGTGGTGTATCAGCTGCTGATGCACTGCGAGCCATATCCACGACCTGCGCAACGTGTGTCACCTTGCCTTGACATTGAAACTTTCAGACGGCTAGATAGACTGCTGTTCCCTCTCCAAACGCGTGATAAACTATTATCAGTGTTGGCATACAGAGCTGTCGTATCATTCGCAAGAACCGAAACGTACGGACAACTAGAAATTTCTGTGCATGTTAAACTTGGAGTTTTCAACATTGCATTACTGAATGTTATAATAATAATAATAATAATAATAATAATAATAATAATAATAATAATAATAATAATAATAATAACAATAATACCCGTGTGGGGATTTACCGGTTACCTCCACCGGGCGCGTCCCATTGGAATTGGGAAAGCTCGCTGGCTCTGCCGCCAGCAGAGTCAGAGGGTAGTAGGGAAATAAAATACCACCGCGGAAAAAAAACTGGTCCCTTGCCAGGGTTACGGCGAAGATTGGTAAATGACCAGAAGCCAGAAAACATCTTGAGGCAACGTCTAGGGCTAACAACCCTAGTTGTAAAAGGATGGGTACCCGTCCAAAGCAAAGTCAAGTCAAAAAAATAGATGGCACAACATTTCAAGAAACATACCCCAGGGGGTAAATCTTCGGATAAATCCCTCGTCGTGAACGCCACGGCGCACGAGTCTCGTTCGGATTCTGGGGGAGACTCGACATCATGCAAGAGACGGGTCGGAGCGTCTCGGTGTACCCTGAAGAGTCAAAAACTCAGGCCAAAATCTAGAACCTTTCTAGCAACTTTCAACATAAATTCACTTACACAAACTGGCAAGCTGAAAACCCTCACCAAAGCTCTTCACGAAAATCAGGTATCCATAATGGCCCTACAGGAAACAAGGTACCCAGATGAAGAGATTTTTGAATCCGAAGGCTACCGATTTTTCAAGAGCAAAGCGCAAAGGGGAATCCTCAATGGAGCTGTGATGCTTGGAACCGCGTTTGCTGTTAGAACCAAGATCCTTAAATCGGTTGCAAATTTCGAACCTGTGAATGACAGATTGTCTATACTCACAATTAAATGCGCGAACAAAACCTACGCCCTAGTTAATGCACATGCTCCTACAAACGATAAGAACAAGTCTGATCTAGACGAAGTTCATAATTTCTGGGACCTACTGGATGAAAAATTAAACAAAATCCCCAAACACCATGTCAAGCTTCTTTTGGGTGACTTTAATGCCCAACTAGGTCGTGAACAGAAGTACAAGAAAGTTATAGGAAGTTACCCTGCTCACAAAAGGACCAATCCCAACGGCAAAAGACTGGTGTCCATTTGCGAAAATCACAACCTGCAGGTCATGTCGACCCACTTTCGCCATCTACCCAGAAAGCAAATGACTTGGCGTTCTCCCGTCCAAGCTCTCGGGGAGTTCCAAATTGATCATGTTGCGATCTCCAGGAGAAACAGCAATGAGATTATGAATGTCAAGGTAAAGAAAGGCATCAATGTGGCCTCAGATCATTATATGTCTCTTATCAAATTCAAACCAATTCCCGCAAACACAAGGAAGACAACCAAACAGATCACACGCTTCGACAATGATAGACTTCGGCAAAGGGTCGAGGAGTTCCAGGAGAAGGCTAGACCAAATGACTGTGACTTTAACAACGCCAAAAGTATCCTTGTTGAGGCCGCCAAAGACGTTGCAGAAATCAAGAGAAGCAAAAAGCATGCCTGGTGGAATAGTACCTGCGAATCAGTCCTCCAAGAAAGACTCAATGTGTGGAAACAGTACTACTATACGAAATCAGAAAATGATTGGGAAACCTACAAAACCCAACGTGCCCAAGCAGCTAGGGTGTTCAGATTGAGAAACGTAAATACGAAAAATCTCTCATTGAAAAGATAGAACAAAACATTAGGAAGAATGAAAGCAGAGAGTACTACAGAGCCTTCAAACGCAAACTCACTGGCTATAAACCACCATCTCTATGCTTTGAGCGAAAGGACGGCACACTGGCGACGTCAAATGAAGAAAATTGCAGCATTCTGGCAGATTACTTCAAGAATTTACTCAATTGCTCTAAACCGCAAAGCGCCATTGGGACCAAGGAACCCTTGCTCAGGTACCCAGATTCCAGACCACCCGACAGAGATGAAATCAAGCGCCACATTGCCCGTCTCAAAAATAACAAAGCGCCGGGGGAAGACTCAGTAGTAGCAGAACTATGGTAATATGCCCCAGAGGAATCACTTGATATCTTGCAAAAGCAAATAGAAGAAATTTGGAACAAGGAGACCCTACCCGAAGATTGGAAAATAGCTTTGATCCATCCATTACACAAAAAAGGCAGCATGAAGAAAATCAACAACTACAGAGGAATATTTTTGCTACCCGTGACTTACAAAATTCTGTCACTTGCCATCCTGGAACGTTTGGAAGCACAAGTCGAACATCAAATAGGTGAATACCAAGGAGGGTTCAGAAAAGGTCGCTCAACAGCTGAACAGATCCAAAATCTCAAAACGATCATCAGATATTGTACACTAAGATCCAGGCCTCTCTAGGCACAAGCTACATTTTACAAGACTGTAGCAATTGGATTTAAGAAACAATGCATTGGTATCGAGTACCCATTCTACCGGGCCTTCGTGGATAATAACAGGTTCAATTACTGGCACAAAAATCAAAATGTATGGACGCGAACACTTGCGCTCCTCGAAATCAAAAATTAAAACACTACTTGGGCTTGTGGCCCGATGATGCAGAGGCTAACCCCAAACTACTGAGGTGGTTAGATGGACAAGTTAATTTACAGTTTACAAGAGAAAAACAGTTACAAAATCGTAGTCACCTCAAGATTAATTGAAGGGGAATTCGATAGGGTAACGCATACTCTATCCCCGGTTTACAGTTTAAGTCCGGACTTACATGAAATTTTACACGAGAAGGAAGAAAGTTTACATTTTAGTAAATTTACTGTTACATAGTTAAAGACTGGAAACGTTCCCCTCGAGCCAGCTTGTGGAAATAAATACAGAGACAGAAAACTGGTGGCCATTACCTGGGCTGGTGTTCTGCCTGCCGAAGAATGAGGACCCTCGCCTCCTCCAGACAAGTTAGCTCGAAAAGGCGTCAGCTTTTATACCCGAAAGGAAGGTTCGAGAAGGCTCTGGACTAAATCCGGACACAGCCTCTCATTTTTATTGGATAGTCGAAAAGTTTCAAGAAGCGTATGATTGGCTGAAAAATAATTACATAAAATTTCTGATTGGTCAGAAAACAACGCTGGCGGGATGTGTAAGAGGTGTTGCAAACCTTGAAGTATAAAAAATAAGGAAAGTCAATTCAGTTTAGAAAACCTATAAACACAAAATTTATTTAAATTTCTAGTTATTCCACTTTGCACCACAGAGCATGAAATCAGTTCTTTAACAGAGGCATCTATGGGGAAAAGTCCGAACTTTTTGAAATAGTTGTTTCAACCTGTGATACAATATACATATATATATCCAGTCAGTTTAGGAAACATTAAAACAACACATTACTCTATCACTATAGTAGTGAGATCTTTTGATCAACGTCCCAACTTCTTGCACTAGTTGTTTCAATTTTAATATGATAGGTAGCGTTCTTGAAGGCGCTTCATTTAAATGCACGGGAATGAGGTGTACCTCCCGCTACAATAATAATAATAATAATAATAATAATAATAATAATAATAATAATAATAATAATAATAATAATAATAATAATAATAATAATAATAATAATAATAATAATAATAATAATAATAATAATAATAATAATCTTATTTTTCTACCGCCTTTCCCACACCTGTGGGGTCGCGGTTGCGAACTGTCGCAAATGTGGATTTGGCCCTGTTTTACGACCGGATGCCCTTCCTGGCACCAACCCTATATGGAGGGAAGTAATCACTAAATGCGTGTTTTTGTGGTGGTCGGTAGTGTAGCGTGTTGTCTGAATAGGAAGGGGAAAGGTTTGGGACAAACACAAACACCCAGTCCCCGGGCCAGAAGAATTAATCAGAGGCGATTAAAATTCCCGACCCGGCCGAGAATCGAACCCGGGACCCTTTGAACTGAAGGCCTCGGCGCTGACCATTTTGCCAATGAGTCGGACGATAATAATAATAATAATAATAATAATAATAATAATAACGAGAAATTTGGCGTCCGATTATGGACGCGTATATGTGAGATAGTGGGTTCCAACCCCACTATCGGCCACCCTGCAGATGGCTTTCCATGGTTTCCCATTTTCACACTAGGCAAATGCTGGGACTGTACCTTAATTAAGACTACGGTCGTTTCCCTCCCACTCCTAGACCTTTCCTGTGCCATCGTCGCCATAAGAACTATTTGTGTCGGTGCGACGAAAGGGCAAATTTAAAAAGATCAATACCGGTAAAACCCTTATACCAGGGATGCCAACCTTTTCCGACTAGTGTGTCAATTAAGGTATTGTTTATTGCTTTTTACTCTCTGGTATGTCATTGGTTAATTTCCTTTAATATCATCATGATACCCCTGTTTCCTTCCTTCTTTCTTTCTTTCTTTCTTTCTTTCTTTCTTTCTTTCTTTCTTTCTTTCTTTCTTAATCCGTTTACCCACCAGGGTTGGTTTTCCCCTCGGACTCAGCGAGGGATCCCACCTCTACCTCCTCAAGGGTAGTTTCCTGGAGCGTGAGACTTTTGGGTGGGTAGATGGAACTTGGGACTAGGACCAGTACCTCGTCCAGGCGACCTCACCTGCTATGCTAACCTGTAGGGGGATGGGAAGGTTGTAAGGGATAGGCAAGGGAGAGGGAAGGAAGCGGGCGTGACCTTAAGTTATGTACCATCCCAGCATTTCCCTGGAGGAGAATTGGGAAACTACGGAAAACCACTTCGAGGATGGGTGACGTGGGAATCGAACATCCTCTAGTCATTTGACCTCCCATGATTGAGTGGACCCCATTCCAGCCCAGGTACCACTTTTCAAATTTCGTGGCAGATCAAGGAATAGAACTCGGGCCTTCGGGGGTGGCAGTGAATCACACTAACCACTATACCACAGGTGCGGACCACGAAACCCCTCATTTGGCTTCATTTAAGTATTAGGCTGCATTACATTCCATTGAATGTTTTTTCATTTCATTTTGTAAACATCACTGAAAAGTTGTCCGGCTCCATGGTTAGCGTGCTGGCCTTTGGTCACAAGAGTCCCGTGTTCGATTCCCGGCAGGGTCGGGAATTTTAACCTTAATTGGTTAATTTCACTGGCACGGGGGCTGTGTGTATTTGTCGTCTTCATCATCATTTGAAGGGGTCCGGGCAAAAGAGTGCAAAGCAACATTTTCTTAATTTTAAGGGAGAGCGGTTAGAAAATTTGTTCAAATCGTGAAATCGCACCATTCACGGGAATGATATAATAATAGCTTTGTAAGGTTCAGTACAGGGCGAGTTGGCCGTGCGCGTAGAGGCGCGCGGCTGTGAGCTTGCATCCGGGGGATAGTAGGTTCGAATCCCACTATCGGCAGCCCTGAAAATGGTTTTCCGTGGTTTCCCATTTTCACACCAGGCAAATGCTGGGGCTGTGCCTTAATTAAGGCTACGGCCGCTTCCTTCCAACTCCTAGGCCTTTCCTATCCCATCGTCGCCATAAGACCTATCTGTGTCGGCGCGAAGTAAAGCCCCTAACAAAAAAAAAGAAAGGTTCAGTAATATTCATTGTATGTGATTTGCAGGCATAATTTCTTTTGGGCTGCTATTTGTAGGGTCAAAAGTCAGTAATTTTAATACCACGTCACAGAATACTGTGGCTTGGCACTTTATTGCCCCAATGGGAGAGACACTTATCTTAGGAATATTATTTTATGGTAATGAAACAATGTCTGATATCAACAATTTTAATCAGAAATGAAAACTAACACCAATCTTCAATTAAAATAATATTTCCACCAATAATATTTAAATTAGTAGCAGTGGAAATCGGGGTAGAACTGGCAACTGAAAAGAAATTTAAATAAATCAACATAAATCCGTCACGGAAAAGGGTCTGTTTGTATATTTTAACTATGTTGTTCTTTTCAAAATATGGAATTCAGTAACTTGTAACTGCACATGCATAACATTAAAACTAACAGCTCAGCTGCTCCTTTCCTACACTTCTTCAACTTCATTAGTGTCTTCAGAATCAGGAATCAAGCTCAGATAAAACTGGCGATGGACAGGTGGGACATAGTCCAGGAGTATCAACACATCTTGCAGTTTGTTTTTCTTTATTTTTCGCACAGTAGTGTACCTTCGTTTCAAGCTCAACGTTGTGGTGTTGCCTCTTTCTCGCACGCTACAGTCTTCAAAATCCATCTCCATTCTTGTTTTTAGTTTGATAAACCATGGATTACTTGCTTCAAATTTGATCAAATTACGCCTGTGAATTTAATTTCCATGCCACTTACACATGTTTTTTTTTGCGGATGTTCAGGAGTCCAATTTTTAGTACTGTCAGGTCATAAAAGTCGTCTTGTTTCGTGTCTGTTACACTGAACTACTTCTTTCTCCCACATTCTTGAATGATACGTTTCTAGTTGGCAGCGTCGTACACATGCGGTTGATTTCGTTGGTACTTCTCAATTTTGGCAAAGTCTCTATCTGATGGCAAGAATGTGTGGCCAGACGTTAAAAACCAGTGTTTGAGCTCATTAAATCGTTTACTATGAATTAAATAAGGCCAGAGTGCCATTATATTCCAGTTTTTATTCTGGCCCCCACCGTTATCAGAAAAAAATCACAAGCTTTTTAGCATCGACGGCGTTTGTTTTCAGATACTTCAAAACTGCACTACCTATTTCGTCACTGCCTCTTCCTGCAATACTGTCATCCCACACAAACACGCACCCTAAGTCTTTACCACATACATGAATGCCTACATTGTATGTCGACAATTTTCGTAGCTTGGCTCTCCTTCAGCTGTCCTGTATCTCCGTTTTGCAGGAATAGCTTCAATACATCCAAATAAATAAGCATTTTGCTTATCAAAATCAGCGAGATCCCAAAACCCATTAAATATTGAAAATATCTGTTGTTCTTCAAGTTCAAAAACATCTCAGGGGACAGCGACACAGCTCTCCAACGTTTGTTCCTGGAACAACTTTTCCGGTCTTACGCGCAACATATTCTCTTCCTTCGTTTCGCCTCTTCTTATTAATCTGTATCTTATTAATACGTCTATTTATCCTCGTAGAATTCGGGCTTTTCTCAGGCGAATGTAACGGTGTCCTTGAATGATCCAGGATATCCTAAACAGTGCAAAACACCAAGTCTTAGTACGAGAAATATCCATGTTATATCCTCTGTTATGTAACTAATAACGATTACTTTAACAAGAGTGCTGCAAAATTATGCACTAGTTTTTCTGTTAACTTGTATAAATCTCTGGTCGCAAGTGACAATGTAACCTTTCTTGAGAAAAGTGATGACTGACAGCAACGGATTTAAAATTGGAGCAATATAGTGCCAAGCCACATACTGCATATTTGCGAATGTTGGTCAACAAAAGCCTTAAACTAACCAGAGTAAACTTTGAACTGAAAAAGCCACTTCCTATAGATCCAAGAGTGTGTTATAACGGTTCCTAAAACATAACCTAATGACTTAATAAGTTACATAACCACAGCAACAATGGCGGAAACTTAAGTTATGGTCAAAACAATGCCAAGGAACACTTACCTCACGTCCACTTTGAGAGGAAATTTCACATGCTATGTGAGGAAGATAGTCAGGGTCTACATCAGGATCACTGAGATATTCTTCAGAATCACTCGAAAACACAAGCTTCCTCCTACAATCCATGGTAATCTGGGTCTCCTCGTTGCTTGACACTGTTTTGCTCCGAGTGTTTCTAAGAACTGGTGGGGGCAACAAAATGAAAGTCACATGCAGTGCCACTTGAATGTGTTTCTATGCAAGTTTCCAGTGTTTACTGATAGCTTATCATAATCCTCAACAAATGGCACCGACAGCTCAGGTTTGTCAAAAATGTTGCTTGGCACTCTTTTGCCCCGACCCCTTCATTTCATCCTCATCACAACGCGCAGGTTGCCTACGGGAGTCAAATCAATAGACCTGCATTGGCAAGCCGAACATGTCCTCAGATACTCCCGGTACTAAAAGCCATACGCCATTTCATTTCATAACTGAAAAGTACATTCAAAGTAGGTAAGTTTTAAGAATCGGGTACTTGTTTTCCTTAAGGTACTAAGTTTTGTAAAAAAATATGGCCATAGATTTAATTGAGACATACTTCTTTATATGCCTTTGTTGGCGAGACCTTATGTTTACAGTGCACTGTCTTCTGCTGAGGGCTACAACAGTGTTGTTACATTCATAGATCTGTCTCAGCTTTATACTTCACTTTGACAATGTGAAAGTGACTGAGGTACGAGTGAAGCTAATAATACCATTTCTTATGCAGCCAGTCCCTCATAGTATCGTTTGGTGCGTGGATTTCTTTTTGTAATTTGCTTCATGTCGCACTGACACAGATAGGTCTCACGGCGACGATGGGATAGGAAAGGCCTAGAAGTGGTAAGGAAGCGACCGTGGCCTAGATTAAGGTACAGCCCCAGCATTTGCCTGGCGTGAAGATGGGAAACCACGGAAAACCCTCTTCAGGGCTGCCGATATAAATTTCGAACCCCACTATCTTCCGGATGCAAGTTAACAGCTGCGCGCCCTTAACTGCACGGCGAATTCGCCCGGTGCACGGATTTCAGTGGGCTTGGCATACTGATGATATGTAATGACAACTTCTGGCTCGGTGAGGAAAACAACGGGAAACTACCCTCATTTCTCTAGTATGGCTATTCGGTGACACCTAGGCTGGCTATGACAGCTTTTGTCGGCGCTGTGGTGGATCAAACTAACCTTCAGGCAGAATACCCAACATACATACATACATACATACATACATACATACATACATACATACATACATACATACATACATACATACATACATACATACATACATACATACATACATACATACATACATACATACTGTACCCGACATAGTCAGTCTGCGAACACGAGACACCCCAGGGGTGCTCAGTTCGGTGGCTGTAGGCTTATAAAATAAATGAATGTGGCAGGATTATCATAGGGTTCATCGAATAAGCACGTTCCAGGTATAAAACAAATATGACACTTTTATTTAATTAAATGCAATATTGGCCATCCTGAAATCTGTGATTATGATTATGATCGCTACGTTATGGAATTTAATATGGCTCTTGATGTAACAAACCTAGGTGCAAACTAATGGGATGGTACACGGCAGTTGTTTCCCTAACATTCTAACAGAGTGTTACATAGTTAAACATTTTTTTATCGTCTTTAAAGTTATTAAATAATTTATTTAAAGTTGAACTAAAAATTGTCGTTCAGAAAAATGAGGTCTGGGCCAAGCCTTCATCGACAATCTGGAAAAAGATGCAGTAATTGTAAGAACGAGTATAATAAAGAAATTTCCAAGATTCAAAAGTTAACAATTATAACAAAAATAAAATTTACAGTCGTTATTTTAACAATTTTGTAATTATAAAATGAAAAGTTGAATTTGCCTTGGGTTTCTCTAAGTTAATCCGAGACGTCGGATATACCTGTTCACGTCATCTCACATCTCTTTTCGTGAGAATTAATACTGAACTTTAAGCATCTAATCAATAATTCAACAAAATAAAACGCCTTCTGGGCTTGCAAACGTAAGTAAATGGGGAGAATATCATCCATGTGGAAATCCCGTCCACTATCAATCGATAATGTCAAAGTGTCACATATTTTCAGAACAGAACACATAGAAAATAATTTTCTAACTACTAACAAATTACTATTTCTACAGCTAACTACGGAAATTGTCAAGAAGACTGTGATTACCAAGAAGAAAATATCTACACTATGTACATGTCGACGAGCGTCGATCAATCATATTACTCTCCTGTTAACAGATTTATTGAGTTACAGCAAGATTGAGTTACCTCATGAGAGCGAAAAATTGCATCACGAATGAGCTTGCATAGTCACGAATCAAATATGATTTAGATATTTCGTCGAAGACCTGTTCTTCAGACCTAAGGCCTTCTCGAATGTTCACCTGTACCTTCAACTTGAAATTATTGAATTACTTGAGAAAAGTTGGGATATTCCCACGAATTAAGAAGTACATAGATTAACATGGACTTTCATTTTCTTCATCTGAAGACACTAATATTAGACTACACTGCATTCATCGCGAATAATCCATTAACATGTGAAAAGCTCAGTTTCACGAAGATTCATGTCATGCGCAATTATTCCATATACTCTACACGTACAGTGTACTACCATGACGACTCTAATTTGTCGCATCCTAATCTCAAATATGTGTAACCACGAAATATCAGGACCTACCATCGTCCTACAAATACATAATATCCACTTAAATGTGTCTCGATGATTAATTACTCTAACTAATTATCACATGCCCCCAATGCACATATTCACATTAAATTCGTATATAGAATTCAGACTCAATATCCCGATGACACGTTATCTCAAACACGAGGTACAAGTAGAAGTTCCATTACAAGAAAAATATTGAAAATATGGACGAAATATCCTACCATTTAATCCATCGGACATAAATTAATTCATATTCGTGACGAAATTCACTCAATAAGCAAAGATGGTGTTGATAACACATGGATAACTCTATCGGAACCCTCACTGTCAAATTCATGGCCACATGGTCATTAAGCAATCGCATGTGTCAGTTTTACGACATATCCGAGCAAATATACAACCGTAAAATGTGTCAAAATAGCTTGCTAAGAAGAAAGAAAGAAAGAATAGAACAAAACTACATAGAACAGATATAAATGAGACGTAATCGACTTAACTTAAGGAGAAATCTTCACGTCTGGAAGTCTGGGTTCTCAATCAGCCATGCTAGGATGAAAGAATCTGCATCCCGACGCCGCCAACGGTGGTCAATAGTTTAGAACTTCATGGTGAAGCACTGGTAATCCATAATGCGAAGTTCCGTCCTCTTCTGGAAATGATCACGTCCACGTCTTCCGCGTCCACTCGTGAGAAAGCTGAAACTTACACAAAGTGCTTTAGCATAAACTCCAAACACACACGTAACTGTATTTTGGAAATGACACGTACTTAAGGGATTAATATCTGCACATTCGACGTCTGATCACAGCACTGTTCTAAGTTGAATACAATTATCAGAGGTGTAGAGCACAGGAGTGAAGCCACTGTTCTTGACGACAGTATTCACGACGTTCCACGCTGAGCGACTGCAGATGATAGTCCAGGAACACGCCAGTGAGTGTGAGAGTGAGTAATCTTATCACCTGACTTAAATATCGTGTCTGGTGCACATGCACGGAAGTAAAGTCAATTTAGATACTAAATTCTTCTACTGTACGAATATACAACTTCATTACCATTTTTGCCACAAGGTCGTGTAAATTATTTCAAAATTTCAGTTTTTAATTTATATCCTCTAAATGTGCTATTTTTTATCCAGTTTATTTTAATTTAATCCTTGAGCCTTCCGTAATTATGCACGTCGCCACCAAAGATATTATAAGTATTTCGTTCATATCGTTCCTCGCAATTTACAGGTGACACGCGCTGGCCTCCTTCTTTCTCTCGCCAACCTTCATTTTTTTATTTTTATTTTTGTTAGCCGGGCGGTCGCCCTCTTCACGTAAAAATACTCGTTCTCGTTCTCGCCCAAGGTCGCGCACACCCCATCTCGCCGACAAACGAACACAAGCCATACCAACACCTGTTCACTCAGCTGTGGCCTCACGGTCACAATACATACATACATACATACATACATGTAATTAAAGCGTAATGTTGCTCGATTTTCAACCTATTTTGTGCATGTTAAAATATGTTAATATGTTATCTGACGTGTCGTGTTCGCCTGTCATGGGCTCGCCATCACTGCCTTATACGGGGTGGATAAGCGGGCTACTCTGCTCCAAGTCGTCCGGCCCCGCGGTGTAGGAAGCAACGCGTCCGCCCGTCAAACAGTGGCCCCGGATTCGATTCCCGGCCGGGTCAGGGTTTTTTAATTGAAAATGATTAATATTCCTGGTCTGGGGACTGGGTGTTTGTGTCGTCCTTAACGTTCCTTCCCTCACATTCAACACTCTACACTTCCGCAATTCCAATTGCACACAAATTCATATCATATGGTGCAAGTAGAGGTAAAAACCTCCTCTGTGTTGTAGTGGTTAGTGTGATTAGCTGCCAACCCCGGAGGTCCGGGTTCGATTCCCGGTTCTGCCACGAGATTTGAAAAGTGGTACGAGGGCCGGAACGGGGTCCACTCAGCCTCGGGAGGTCAACTGAATAGAAGTGGGTTCGATTCCCACCTCAGTCATCCTGAAAATGGATTTCCGTGGTTTCCCACTTCTCCAGGCAAATGCCGGGATGGCACCTTTCCTCTTCCTTGTCTATCCCTTCCAATCTTCCCATCCCCCCGCAAGGCCCCTGTTCAGCATAGCACGTGAGGCCGCCTGGGCGAGGTACCTGTCATTCTCCCCAGTTGTATCCCCCGACCCAATGTCTCACGCTCCAGGACACTGGCCTTGAGGCGGTAGAGGTGGGATCCCTCGCTGAGTCCGAGGAAAAAACCAACCCTGGAGGGTAAGCAGATTAAGGAAGATAGAAAGAAAGAAAGAAAGAAAGAAAGAAAGAAAGAAGAGGCAAACCAAATAGCATTTAATGAAAAATAAGAAGTCCCCCAGAATAACAACAATCTTAAATAAGGCAACAGTGTTAACTTTAATCAATTATGAGCTGTCAACTTTTCTTACAGAGGTCAAGCACGTCTTGCCAGCACGAGGCAAGATAGGCGCTGGTACTGTTTATTGAAGGATTCCCCTCCGAGATTGTCGCTGAACTCATGCTACTATATATGTGTGTTTATTGACATACTGACATCTTGCGACATGTCCAGCAAAGAATGTCTGGCATTCTTCCACATGCATGTGCCATAATCTCGCATTTCCATTCCGACCCCCCACTGTCAAGTTTTGTATCTTCTCAGCATTACGTATACCGCCGTCAGCGAGAAAGCCAGCCATGCTCTAAACATGAGCATGTGCTCCTGTTATCTTTATTGGCTGATGCTACCACAGAACGCCTGTGCGGAGAGATCAAAATAGTTCATTAGCCACGTTATAACAAAATGCGATGCTACATGCACAATGTCCAAAATAGAATTTCTTAAATAACTTCATGTAACACAAACGTTTCAGTCTGTAGACATACAGCAATTACTTTATAAATTATAACACTATAAACACAGCTGTAAAAATACACACTATTATACAAAGAATGACATGTTTCGTTCTACAAGAACATCCTCAGATTCAATCAAATCACTTAAAACATGCTTATATACCGCATGTACAGTATCGTTTATGTTGCGTAAACTTGTTAATGATGGAGAGTTTAGTGATAACATGAACCATAATGACAAAAAAAAATTACAAGTATTAATATAATGACTAGACTGCCGATGCTGAGTCCGTTGTCACCAAACACTGTTTCAGGACTGTGGTCATGAAAAGTTTTGGGTAAAGCACACTGACCGAGGAGAGGGGAGGGGAAACATGGGAGGGGCCTTGTGGAGCGTGTTGGATCCGTCCTATTGGATGACAAAATCGAGTATACTGTACCGTGGAGAGGTGAGGGGGAAGTCGGGCGGAGCGAGTGCAGCGCTGTGGAACGTTCTATCGACACTGGAGAGAGGAGGGAAGTTTATTAGCCTACTTCATGTACCTTTATGTAATATAGATGAATGCAAATGAATGGTTTTAGGCGAATAAAGTAAGGAATTGAAATAGAGACTAACTAGCAAATGTTATTATTATGATAAAAGATAACTTCATCAATCACTACTGATCTGCATTTAGGGCAATCGCCCAGATGGCAGACTCCCTCTCTGTTGATTTCCTAGCCTTTCTTTAATGATCGCAAAGAATTTGAAAAATTATTGAACATTTCCCTTGGTAAGTTATTCCAATCCCTAACTCCCCTTCCTATAAACGAATATTTGCCCCAATTTGTCCTCTTGAATTCCAACTTTATCTTCATATTGTGATCTTTCCTACTTTTAGAGACACCACTCAAACTTATTCCTCTACTGATGTCCTCCCACTCCATCTCTCCTTTGACAGCTCGGAACATACCATTTAATTGAGCAGCTCGTCTCCTTTCTCCCAAATCTTCCCAGCCCAAACTTTGCAACATTTTTTTAACGCTACTCTTTTGTCGGAAATCACCCAGAACAAATCGAGCTATTTTTCTTTGGATTTTTTCCAGTTCTTGAATCAAGTAATCCTGGTGTGGGTCCCATACACTGAAACCATACTCTAGTTGGGGTCTTACCAGCGACTTATATGCCCACTCATTTACATCCTAAATACCCTCATAACCATGTGCAGAGATCTGTACCCTTTATTAACAATCATATTTATACGATTACCCCAATGGAGGTCTTTTCTTATATTAACACCTAGTACTTACAATGATCCCCAAAAGGAACTTTCACCACATCAACGCAGTAATTAAAACTGAGAGGACTTTTCCTATTTGTGAAACTCACAACCTGACTTTCAACCCCATTTATAATCATACCATTGCCCACCGTCCATCTCACAACATTATCGAGGTCACCCTGCAGCCGCTCACAATCTTGTAACTCATTTATTACTCTGTACAGAATAACATCATCTGCAAACAGCCTTATCTCTGATTTCACTTCTTTACACATATCATTGATATATTGAACCCATGACCTTTGTGCCCTAAGAACATTATGCATAAATTGACAATTTAATTAGAAGTTCGATTCTTGATGGCATGGATTTGACACGTGACGAGGTGGTGATTACCTTCGGTCCCATGCTCTGGGATACGTGACGTCAGTCGCACGTGTCAACGGCGGAAGAATCTTAAGTCAGTTTTGTGAACTATTTCAAAGCGCGTGTATATGGCGTGCCCCAAGTCAAGTCAAAAATATAGTGCCTATCAAAGGAGGTCATTTATCCCACAAATCGAACGCGTTTACATTTTAAATGTCCGTGAACACTACCGCCAGAAATGTAGCAAGTATGTAGTCACTTTCAAAACTCTTGTAATTACAGTTTAGTTAAGTCAGAAAATGTATAGAAATTTTTCTTGGTGGCAAAGGGAGATGCCCTAAGAGAGGGGGTAACTGGTATAAATATGAAGGGACGCCATGACGAAGCCTCTTTCTCCTGCATTTTATGGTACGAAGCGGACGATAAATTGTTGAGCTGCTCTGTGCCAGATAGGACGGTCAAGGTACTGAATAAATTCTCCTGTGAAAATTAAAGTAATTCGTGTGCGGAAGTAATTATAGTCCATCGTGTGCGCTCAAAGAAAAAAAGTGAAGGGCATTTCTTTTTTTAATGCTTTATTCCAGGAAACCTGAAGAAATATAATAATCTGTAAAGCCAGAAATGTAAAAATTGCTAAATAAAAATGCCACGGTCGCAGGTGAGCCCTATGACGAACACTGGTGTGACTACATTAGGTATGTGACTTTCCATCTTACTACCTGTTATATCTTGTTTCATGATCTCTAAATATGTATTTGAATGGGGATATACGAAGCAGAGGTCACCCCTATTAAGTTTTGTAAATGTTAGAATACGACTAAAAGAGTCATTTTTTTATTTTCCACTTGGATAAATTTTTGAAGTCTTGCGAGTGCCGTATAATGTTATAAAATGATATTGAATAGGGTTTCGAAGTGATATCACGTCCAATGTAGATTGTCATTTGCGTGTGTTTGCTGCCTATATTTTGTCATGTCAAATTAAGATGTTCATTCGACGTAAATTTGTTTCAGTCTGAAATTTGGACGTAAAGAATATAGAAATCCATGGTTACTCATTTTCAATCGAGTGGAAGAGCGCTGACGGGTGAGAATCTAGTGTGATGAATTTGGTCTCTTAGAGAAACCTTTTTCTAGGCCCATTTTAAAACTGTGTCTGACTGGCAATAAAAAGATCTAGTAGAATGTTTCAGTCATTTTTCGTGAAAAATCAAGTTATTAAAAATACGATATCCTTTTATGCGAAGTTGTTCATTATTAAGGCATTGTGCGTATTAGTCGTCATGAATTCTAGTAAGGATTTTATTCCAGTTCTTTGTCGGTGATGGTTGCGCGTAGGGAAACAGAGGTTAGTTGTCGTGTGAGTCGAAATGAATTGTGTATCAGGATGAGACCTGTCATTGAAGCCGAGACATGGAAGCCCGAGGAATATTTTATAATGTTGGGAATGGAAAGAAATATATAGAAATCCATAGCGGTATTAATTTGCGACTCGTAAAATGATTGTGGGCATCTTGAAGCATAATCTTTGCATTTTGTTGGTTAGAATATCGTATTTGTTTAATTATGTCGGAGGAGTTTAAAAGGGAGCATTTTGAGAAGCCAGTCAGGTAGAATGAAACAGGTGTTACATGTTACTGCCAAGCGGACTAGGGTGAAACGCCGGCAGCTGATAGAGGGGTTCACCGCAGATAAGGGGACACGCGTGGAATTGAGATTGTATTTCTCGGCCGGGAAGAACGTTAAATGTTGGATTTAGTTGAAATTCTCATCCGGTAATAACCTGAGTATTGCGGAATACTGTAAATTTGTTTAATTGGGGACGTAATAAACATTTGAAACCACGAACTTCGAGAATAATGAACAAGAGTAACCAAATTCAGGGTTGTCCAAAATATAGAGCGATGGTAGTGATAATTGCTTGTCTGTGAGGGGTGCGCAAACTTTATAATACGTTATGACGAGATATGACATTGTAATTATATGGCGAGTTGCTTTTGGTTTGTACGTAGATTATTAGGGTATCCAAGTGTTAACAATGGCTAGGATTAGATTAGATTTAAAGTGTGAGATCATGAGACAACATATATAACTGGACATGAACTATGTAACAATTCTTTTCCAGCCAGATAAACATCACAGGATTGAATTTACATCACAGTTGCGTGGGAATTTGTGAAGAAACCAGAGTCCGCGGAGATAGAATTTGTTGTCCTTTAAGATTTCATTAAATCATTTAAATTTATTTAATTATTAAATTCAGTGAAGCCGCATTTTGAAATAATTTAAATCAAGCGAATAACTTGGAGATGCATTCTGGAAATCTTAATTTGTTTTCTGGGGAATATTTAAATGGTAACGTAACGATTAAGGGGACATATCCGAAGGAAATGGATTTCACTGCCACAAAGTTTGTGAGCCTTGCTATTGTTGTAATTATTTAACTTTGATTGATTGAGCAGTGAATGTGCTGGGGAGAGTAAAGTGGAAACTTTGGTCATCAACCGATGTAATTTAATTGTGTTTAGCCTTCAGCCTAGAAACTTGGATGGTCAGGGGGTCATCAAGCTCAGTGATTTAGATTAGGGCCATATGCCACTGTAGCATCATTTTCCTTGCGGTCATCATCCACAATGACTTTAAAGTAACTTAGAAATTTAGATGTCGATCCATGACATAGACGCAGGTAATATCGATTCAATTAAGGGTCCATGTTGTATAACCACTGTGTCGTAATCTATAATCTTCATTTCCGTATTGACGAATTGCACAATTAAAAATAGGAGAGGATTTCCACCAATCAATACTTATTTATTGCATATATTAAGCTACAGGACCGGTTTCGACCTCATATACAAGGTCATCTTCAGCTGAACCATAAATACATATTTATAAAATGAAGCTTTGATTAAGATTGTGTTGTTAATGGAATGCTATATGATGATGATGTACATTTAGTCACATACAAATGGGGCATGTCTTGGCGTGAACTGGCGTATATGTCATTGTGTACAATATTGCAACTGTATGTCTAAAATATTATGTTGAAGGTCTTAAAATTAGTGTATAAATCATGTCTTTACTTAAACTAACTTATATATATATGTACAAGATAAATACAATATGTAAAAGCACTTCATGCATATGAACATTCGTTCTTGCTTGTTGGTCAATACATCGACTAATTTCCGTATTTAAGTCTTATTTACAGTTGTACACTTCAGCTGCTCTTCTTGGAGTTTGTAAAATAGCATGGGTAAAAGATTTTGTCTTCATGTTTATATGTGGGATAAAACACTTTCAGTTTAAAAAAAGGTGCCAAATGTATGGATGAAATTCAACTAAAATATGTTCAGCTCTGCTGTGTGTGTTGCCTTTTTATTGGAACCAATTCATGTTGTCCTGTGGCGTCCGTATATTTAGATGACATTGGGTTCAAAGTAGTGGCTCCTTTCCCATTTGTAGCTGTGTAATGATATTATGTTTATCTGTGCAGACTATAAACAGTTTTACAAACATCGATAACAATATGCAAATCCTAAACATAAACCCCAAAGGCCCCCTGCTCAACATAACAGGAGAATTTTACATCACTCTAGATCAGTACACCAATCCAAATTACAACATAAATGAAATCACAGAAAAACTAACATCATCTTCAATACAGTTATCCCCGCCCAAAAAACCCTTACCTTAAGTTAATCGATAAACAGAACGCGACACGCAACAGAAAAACACCAAGCAACACACTCAGCTCCACCCGTATCCCCACAACAACAACTCTCCCTACCCCTCCTTCCCTTCCCCTCACAGCAGCTAGTATGAGCCCAAGAAGAACACGAAGTAGTACATTAAAAGCTCGCACGTCAAACACAACTCAGCTACACCAACAACAGTAAGTACATATTCCAATTCACACACATTACCCTTAGACATGCCTCCAACACAATATCACTTATAACTCAATCTTATCTTCCACAGATAAACATAACATCATTGCACAGCTACAAATGGGAAAGGAGCCACTACTTTGAACCCAATGTCATACAAATTTACGGACGCCACAGGACAACATGAATTGGTTCCAATAAAAAGGCAACACACACAGCAGAGCTGAACATATTTTAGTTGAATTTCATCCATACATTTGGCACCTTTTTTAAAATTGAAAGTGTTTTATCCCACATATACACATGAAGACAAAATCTTTTACCCATGCAATTTTACAAACTCCAAGAATAGCAGCTGAAGTGTACAACTGTAAATAAGACTTAAATACGGAAATTAGTCGATGTATTGACCAACAAGCAAGAACGAATGTTCATATGCATGAAGTGCTTTTACATATTGTATTTATAAGTTAGTTTAAGTAAAGACATGATTTATACACTAATTTTAAGACCTTCAACATAATATTTTAGACATACAGTTGCAATATTGTACACAATGACATACACGTCAGTTCACGCTAAGACATGCCCCATTTGTATGTGACTAAATGTACATCATCATCATATAGCATTCCTTTAACAACACAATCTTAATCAAAGCTTCATTATATAAATATGTATTTATGGTTCAGCTGAAGATGACCTTGTATATGAGGTGGAAACCGGTCCTGTAGCTTAATATATGCAATAAATAAGTATTGATTGGTGGAAATCCTCTCCTATTTTTAATTAACCACTGTGTGGCACACACCGATTGGACGGCCTTAATTATGCCCAGAGTCCAGAGTTCGTGTTACGAGGGCTGGACCATAACGAATCACTATGATGGTACATGTGGTCTCACATGGAAGCCGAATTTAAGGATTTCCAGACTTTCTTTTCTTTAATAAAAAAAATGAGACAATGGTTTCTAGTAAGAATGCCCATCAGGCAGACACGTCAAAGGCTCACCAGTGTTCTAACCTTCTATGTAATAAGATGATTGTGGTATCCAGTGGACACGTGTAATTTCAGTGATACCGTTGACATATCAGAATGCTTCAGAATTTCCTGAATAAATGGAATCTTTTAAACAGACCTTTCATTCAAGTAGATAGATTAGAATTACTGAACCCTACCTTTACCTCAGCAAGTGACGAAGAACCCGATACGACCCAAGAGACAGATCTCATGAACTTTGCTGATAGATAAGAAAGGTAGGTATCCCTAAATATGGACCAAAAGGTTTCAATACATATAAGAAAACATGCCTTGAGGAATTCCTCTCTTAATTATTACAGGGTCAGATAAAGCTTCACCTACTCTAATTCTCTGAGTTCTATTTTCTAGAAATATAGCCACCCATTCAGTCACTCTTTTTTTCTAGATCAATTGCACTCATTTTTGCCAGTAGTCTCCCATGATCTACCCTATCAAATGCCTTAGATGGGTCAATCGCAATACAGTCCATTTGGCCTCCAGAATCCAGTATATCTGCTATATCTTGCTGAAATCCTACAAGCTGAGCTTCAGTTGAATAACCTTTCCTAAACCCAAACTGCCTTCTGTCGAACCAGTTATTAATTTCGCAAATATGTCTAATATAATCAGAAAGAATGCTTTCCCAAAGCTTACCTACAATGCATGTCAAACTGACTGGCCTGTAATTTTCAGCTTTATGTCTTATGTCTTTATGCCTATCACCCGTTCCTTTATACACAGCGGCTACTCTAGCAACTCTCTATTTAATGAGAAAGTGTTGTTTAGATGTTATGTGAATATAGTGAAGAGGGGAGATTTTTTGAGTGTGTATGCCTTTTAGGTTAGTTACATTAGCGATGTAAATTTCTATTGCTTCCTCGATATTCAACGATTTACTTTCAATTTCGATATACGATTTTTAGATCTGTGTTGATATCTGTGAAATGGCGTGAACAGTGGTACATGTGCACCCGAAGGTCGAATCCCCATTATATCTGATCGCGTTTTCGTGTTCTTTGCTTCTTCTGTGGAAATTACTTTTCGTTTGACCTATGTATCTGGCATTGCAGTTAGGTTCTTGGCACTTGAGTTCATATAGTCCTGACTTAGAAAGGGTCATTTTTGTTTAGGTTGCACTTGCTGATATGTCTCTGTAGTGTGTTGTGACCCTTTCTCAATGTAATAGGCATTCAGCCTTCGGGGAACACATATACGACTGTTCAAACCATTTCACAGACATCAACACAATTCTAAAAATTTTACACATCGAAAAAAGTTAAACACTTGAATATAAAGAAAGCAATGGGAATTTACATCGAAAAGTTACTAATGTAAATCACCTAAATTATTATACACACTTAAACGTTATCCCCTCTTCGCTCTACTCACATAACATCTGGACAACACTTACTCATTAAATTAGCTTTTATGAAACTAATAACATTTAATAGTTATTCTCTATTTAAATTCCTTACTTTATTCACCTAAAATCATTAATTCGCGTTCATCCACATTACATACAAGTACATTTTAACATGAACTAGGTCAATAACCTTCTCTCCCCTCTCCACTGTTGATAGAAGGTTCCACAGCGCTGCACTCGCTCCGCCCTACTTCCCGCTCACCTCTTCATGGTACAGTGTACTCGATTTTATTATCCAATAGGAGAGACCCACAACGCTCCACAGGGCCCCATTCCATGCTTCCACTCCCCTCTCCGCGAGCAGTGTGCTTTACCCAAAACATTCCATGACCACAGTCCTGAAACAGTGTTTGGTGACAACGGACTCAGCATCGGCAGTCTAGATAAGTACGTATAGTAAGTTTTTCGTTACAGTGATACTTGTAAATTTATTATTTTTTGTCATTACTGGTTCATTTTATCATCAATCTTCTCTATCACTGATAAGTTTACGCAACGTAAACAATGAAAAAATGAAATGGCGTATGGCTTTTAGTGCCGGGAGTGTCCGAGGACAAGTTCGGCTCGCCAGGTGCAGGTCTTTTGATTTGACTCCCGTAGGCGACCTGCGCGTCGTGATGAGGAAGAAATGATGATGAAGACGACACATACACCCAGCCCCCGTGCCAGCGAAATTAAACAATGATGGTTAAAATTCCCGACCATGCCGGGAATCGAATCCGGGACCCCTGCGACCAAAGGCCAGCACGCTAACCATTTAGCCATGGAGCAACGTAAACAATACTATACATATATAAGCATGTTTTAAGTGATTTGATAGAATCTGAGGATTTTCTTGTAGAACGAAACATGTCATTCTTTGTATAATGAAAAAGCAGAGTCACCTCCGTACAGGCCATGAAGGCCCTTGGAGGTGTGGAAGGTAAAGGCTTCCACCGTTGTTGACCTCGGCACGTGATGGGGTAGAGTGGTTAGCTCTACGCCCGGCCGCCTTTGCCCCCAGGAATTAACCTGGTTCTCATTTTTGGTGCAGGCTGAGTGAACCTCAGGGCCATATGCACCTCCGGAAGTGGAAATCTCTTTTCTTAAATTTTACGACTTCCTGACTGGGATTCGAACCCACATCTTTCCGGGCGAACCGAGCACGCCTTTACCGCTTTGGCCAGGTAGCACCTATTCTTTGTATAATTGTGTGTAATTTTACATGTGTGTTTATAGTGTTAAAATTTATATTGTATTTTCTGTGTGTTCGACAGACCGAAATGTTTTTGTTACATTTAACCGCGTCGACACTGAAAAATTGGCTCAATTCTTAACTGAATAATTTCAGGTCCGCCTCTGTGATGTTGTGGTTAGTGTGATTAGCTGTCACGCCCGGAGGCCCGGGTTCGATTTTCGTCTCTGCCACGCAATTTGAAATGTGCTACGATGGCTAGAACGTGGTCTACTTAGCCTCGGGAAGTCAACTGAGTAGAGGGGGTGTGATTCCCGCTTCAACTTTCCTCGAAGTGGTTTTCTTCAGATTCCCACTTTTCCTCCAGGGCTAACTTAAGGCCACGGTCCCTTCCTTCCCTCTTTCTAGTTTATCCCTTCCAAACTTCATATCCTCCTACAAGGCCCCTGTTCAGCATAGCAGGTGAGGGCGCCTGAGCGAGGTATAGGTCCTCCTTCCCCGTTTTAACCTCCACCCAGTGTCCCACGCTCCAGAACACTGCCCTTGAAACGATAAGAGTTGGGATCCTTCGCTGAGTACGAGGGAGAAACTAAACCTGAGGGTAAAGGGATTAAAAAAGAAGGAAAGAAAGAAAGAATAAATAAATAAATAAATAAATAAATAAATAAATAAATAAATAAATAAATAAATAAATAAATATTCTTTTTCCTCCTCCGGTACGTTTTTATATTCCTTCGTAATTTCATATTTTAAGCATATTTTCTTTATTCATCCTTTGAAAATGTCCAAATCATCACAGTACTTTCCTCCATGTTGAGCTTCCATTGTTCAGATGGAACCACGCCGGCCTCTCGCCGCTGGGTTCCGTGGTTCAAATCCCGGTCGCTCCATGTGAAATTTGTGCTGGACAAAGCGGTGGCGGATCAGGTTTCCCTCCGGTACTCCGGTTTTCTCCAGTCATCTTTCATTCCAGCAACACTCTCCAATATCATTTCATCTGTCAGTCATTAATTTTTGCCCCAGAGGAGTGCGACAGGCTTTGGCAGCCGGCACTATTCCTATCCTCGCTGCTAGATGGATTTTCATTTTTTCTTCATGTTATCAAAACTCTTCTATCTTCATTTTTTCCGTATGTTCTCAGTTGTCGTCCTGTGGCTTCATGCTCTCTGTGACATAACATTTCCTTGCACAAACATTCCGCGGACTCTTGTACGGCACACTATCCATACCTTTCTTTCTTTCTTTCTTAATCTGTCTACCCTCCAAGGTTGGTTTTTCTATCGGACTCAGGGCGGGATCCCATATCTATCGCCTCAAGGGCAGTGTCCTGGAGGGTGAGACATTGGGTCGGGGGTTACAACTGGGGAGGATGACCAGCACCTCGCCCAGGCGGCCTCACCTGCTATGCTGAACAGGGGTCTTGGCGGGTCATAGGTAGATTGGAAGGGATAGACAAGGAAGAGGGAAGGAAGCGGCCGTGGCCTTAAATTAGCTACTATCCCGGCATTTGCCTGGAGGAGAAGTGGGAAACCATGGAAAACCACTTCCAGGATGGCTGAGGCGGGAATCGAACCCCACCTCTATTCAGTTGACTTCCCGTGGCTGAGTAGACCCCGTTCCAGCCTTCGTACCACTTTTCAAATTTCGTGGCAGAGCCGGGAATCGAACCCGGGCCTCCGGGGGTGGCAGCTAATCACACTAACCACTACACCACAGAGGTGGACTTTCCATGTCTTGCTCCACACTATTCTGTTTGCAAATTAGCATAAATACGTAGGTGGATCAAAAGGTTAGTTGCACTAACGCGCCGCAGCAGCGTGCTGTGTGTCGCAAACGTGGGCACAGCAGAGAAAGGGACAGACACTGCCCACACGCCTGTTAGGCAGGTCGCTGTGGTGTCTCGTCTGGTATTGTCTGAATAGCGGCCAAATGCAATGGCGCTTCAACTGGACGTTCACTCAAAATATGAGGTGCGTGCGACAATCCGATTCCTATGGGCCAAAAGGAAGAATTGCACGGACATTCATCGTGAAATTAGTGCTGTGTATGGGGAGTGGGCAATTTCCCGGCAAGGTATCGTAAAGTGGTGCCAGCAATTCGAAGCCGGACGCACGGATATCACGGACAACCATCGCGAAGGCAGTCCCGCAACGTCCAGGACCCGTGCAGAGGCCAACAGTGTGATTGCGATCATTAGACAGAACAGGCGCATTAAAGTGAGTGAAATCGCGACGCAGCTGAACATGTATGGCAGTGTGTTCGCCATTGTTCACGAGGACCTTGGATATCGTAAGCTGTGTCAAAGATAGGTCGCACGTTTTATCACCGATGAGCACAAGGGACAACGTTTCCAATCCTCCCTGGCATTTTGCAACGCTATGCCGCAGACGGCAACGGGTTTCTGCGGCGAATTGTCACAGGCGACGAAACGTGGTTCGACCACTTCACCCCCGAAACAAAGCGAACATCAATGGAATGGGAGCACCCCTCATCACCACAACGAAAGAAGGTCAAGGTTCAACCTTCAGCCGGTAAGGTTATGGTGACAGTGTTCTTTGACATGGAGGGTTTGCTGCACGTGGAATTCATGCCGAAAGGAACGACGATCGTCGCGGCGTCGTATTGTCAAACGTTGCACCGGTCGCGTAAAGCGAGTAAAGAGAAGCGCCGGGGGAAATTGAGCGCCGGTGTGATTCGCAACACCTCACAAGATCCGCCAAACGAGAGAACTGCTGCAGCGTTTCAAGTGGGAGGTCTGGCAACATCCACCCTACAGTCCCGACCTAGCGTCATGTGACTTTCATCTGTTCGGTAAGCTCAAGACGGAGCTCGGTGGTCGACGTTTCCAGACCGATGAGGAGGTGAATGCCGCTGTCTCCGCGTGGTTGCAGAACGCTGGAGGAAATTTCTATGCATCCGGCGTCGACAAGTTGGTTGTGCGTTCGCAGAAATGTTTGTGGTCTCTTGAAAACTATGTGAAAAGTGACGTTACAGTGTATGTCGTTATACTCGTGTTGCTGTTGTATAGATGGTGTAATAAATGGCCATAACTGGGAAGTGCAACTTATTTTCTGATCTGCCCTCGTATATTTCTCCAATACGGACTCTGCCTGCAATTTTGTGAACTTCTTTTACGTTAGGAAAGTGATTTGAAGGGCTATTTGTTGTGAATTTTACCATTTTGAAAGTGTTCTAAAAGCATTGAAGAACATTCTTATATTGGCAATGTAGGTAATACTCTGGGTATTACGTTGTGAAAAACTCTCTATGAGTATTTAGCTCATGGCTCCAATGACTAAAGGCCACCACACCCAGAAAAGTACGCTATGCTACGCTATCCTCTAACCCACGCTTCTAAATTGAGATGCCCCGAGAGTCACCCCCTTTAGTCGTCTCTTTTGAATGTGGAGGTATCTACTGGTGATGTTGAAGCCAAAGTCGAGCTTGGCTAAGTGAAAATATATAGGCTCGATTCTCCGCCATTGCCTTGAAAAATTTTGAATTGGTTTCTGCTTCTGGAAAGGCACATGCCCTCTGGGTTCACTAAGCCTATAACATAAATGAGTGCCAGGTTAAACTAATTCCCTGGGACTAAGATAACTACACTATTCTATTTGACTCTTGACTCGGTGGTTCAAATGACAGCAAAGACGTCTTTTTACTTTCAAGCAAACTAGCAAACCTTATAGGCTTTAAGGAAACATCTTTGCAAATAATGTTGATAATAATAATAGAAAACAGACAGGAAATCAAATAATACACAAATATTCACAGTGACATTAGAAAACACAGGTTAAGATTATATGGATATATTTGAAAGAATGCATCTAGACAGACTTACAAAACAAATAATCTAATTCTACGAAAACAGGGTGATCATCAGATCCAAAATTCACAAATGGCAAGTTGACCGACGGGAAAGACCAAAGAAGACGACTGGAACAACCTGGTCTGAAGACAGAAATGAAACCCACAGTTAAAGAATTAATGAAATATGGGCACAAAGGAAGGCAAATATGCGCCTGTAAGTACTTTCCGTAGACCAAATGTTCTTATTCGCATTTATATGTTATAATAACTAAGGAAAATATTCGGACCCACGTGTCAAGGTTTTTTCTGGATGCGAAAAAGCTCGGGAAAGCTCTAATGATCAACTGAACGATTTGTTTCAGTCACGAACAAAAAAAGTTATGAAATTCTACGGACCTTTAGCACGAATAGATGACTCACCTTTGACCAAGGAAATCTTCCTCTTTATCAATGGAACATGACAAACCGAAGTACGCTGGCTAGTAGACATATAAAAAGATCTCACAGAAGTCAATATTGACCCACTGACAACAACAAGGACTCTATATGGACAAGCTATCAGAGGGCATGGTACTTGTCTTTTCTGCTCGTTTGCTTATCTATATATACACTCATGTTCATAAAAAACAGACCAACTTGAAAAATCGAGAAATAAATTTTATATTCACAGGACATGTTTATTAGTATGTTCTGAAGAGACGATTAGCAGTTTAGTCACCTAGGTTCAGCGTGTGTCCTGTTGCCTAGTACGCACTGCAACCTCCATGGGCACTGATAACTTGTTCCGTGCGTGATGGCATCGACGCGTATAAGGCGCGAATGGCGTCCTGGGGTATAGCCATCCATGCTGCATTCACCTGTTTCCACAGTTCATCTTTGGTGGTTGGCATTGGGTCACAGCGACGCACCCGTCGTTTCACCATATTCCACACATTTTCGATTGGCGACAAGTCCGGTGATTGGGTGGGCCGGGGCAACAGTCTGACACCCTGTGACGACAAGAAGGCACGTGTTCGTGCAGCAACATGTGGTCGTGCACTGTCCTGATGAAGTATGGCGTCTGGGGTGTCGTGCAGAAAGGGTATGTCTACGGGTCGCAGGATATCATTCACAATAGTTCAAACTGGTCGCACTGCCCCGGACACAACCAGCTGTGATTTGTGATTGTACCCAATAGCACCACACACCATAAGACCTTGGGTTGGTGCTGTATGTTTTGTGCGAAAGCAGTCAATGTGATGCCTCTCCCCCTGTCTAGGGCGAACCAACATTCGGCCATCATTTTCAAACAAACAGAACCTAGATTCTCCGAAAACACAATCTGCTGGCATTCCTGCCCCAGTAACGCCGTTCCATACACCATTGCAGTCTAGCATGTTTATGCATATTAGTCGAAGGTAGGAAAAGTGGACGACCCGCCGGTAACCCAGACCATAATAAACGGCGGTGGACTATCACTCCTGATAGTGTACGATCTGTTACACTGTTCCACTGTTGTGTCAGAGCGGAGGAGGACGCAGATCTGTCCTGGAATGCCATTCGGATGAAGTGTCGATCTTCTCCGGGGTGGTCTGGGTGGTGGGACCAGACCCATCTCGTCGTGTTCTACGGCACTCTGTGAACCATTCTGTACACACCCGTTGGCCTGTACTTCTTCCCGCACGAGCAGCAGTTTCCCGGATGGATGCATCACATTCTCTCATGTCAATAATGAGCCCTCTTTCAAACTCACTCATTTGAAGGTACGTTTCCCGCATTCGTCTGCGAGTCATACTGCACGTCTTCTCAAGTCACACTGATCCATCATTACCTTCAGTTTGTAGCGACAACGAGAGCCGCAGATACATTTCACCAATCGTTGGTGGTGCGTTGATATATCGACGTGTGCCTTGAAGCTGAGGGCCGACATGGTTCAAATGCTAATCGTTTCTTCACAACGTACTATTGGACATGTCCTGTGAATATGGACTTCCTATCTCTAGGTCTTTCAAGGTGTTGTGGTTTTTATGAGCATGAGTGTATAAAACTAGCAGTTACCTGCGGCCTCGCTCGCGTGGATTTCGTAATCTGGTAAAAATAATCGTTCCTCTGTACTTAACTAAGACATTATCTGAAAATCCCTAAAGAATAAATCTCACTGAAAAAACAATTTCATTTACTCCAAAAACTCTTTGTAAACCACGTTTGTGTTATTGCCTTTTGGGATTATGCGACATAGAACTGTACATATGAGAAACGGTCTTCTATCAAGTCGAAAATGCAAAAGAAAAACAGGTTTCTTTAAAAGAAAAGAAGATTCCAAATACCAATTTCCAAGTCTATAACATCTTCACTTTTTGAGATATAAGTATCCCCGTAAAAATAATTCAACTCTTCATCAGTTCCTCCCCCACCCCCACATAAATAGATTTTCCGAAAACAAAGAATACATGTTTCTTTTTTTAAAGGGGATTTCAAATACCAATTTTCTGCTATTTTTTCACTTCTTTTCGCCCCCGTTAAATGCCTTTTCCGAAAACAAAAAAAGACATGTCCTTCTATTTTTAAAGGACTTTCCAAAAACCAACTTTCACGCCTGTGACATGTTAAGTTATTGGCAGATACTGTAGATACGCCGGAACATATTTAAAAATTTCACGCCCATTTCCAGTTGTCTTTCAGTGAATTTTTCGATTATAAATCATCTACGTTTTACAGGAGACTCCAAATACGCATTTTCACCTTATTAACAATTTACGTTTCTGAGATGAGAAGTAAAATAAACAGCTGTTAAAACTAGTACAAGAAAATAACATTTTACCTAATAGTAATAATTTCGTGTGGATATTTCTAGCCGAGTGCAGCCCTTGTAAGGCAGACCCTCTGATGAGGGTGGGCGGCATCTGCCATGTGTAGGTAACTGCGTGTTATTGTGGTGGAGGATAGTGTTATGTGTGGTGTGTGAGTTGCAGGGATGTTGGAATAGCACAAACACCCAGCCCCCGAGCCCTTGGAATTAACCAATGAAGTTAAAATCCCCGACCCGGCCGGGAATCGAACCCGGGACCCCCTGAACCGAAGGCCAGTACGCTGACCATTCAGCCAACGAGCCGGACATTTTACCTAATTATTCCTGTTGATATTTCTTCAGGAAAACGATGATATTCGAAAGCGGAACTATCTAGAAAGTGTTGACTCCTGACAGACACTTCCAACTCAGCCTCCTCAGCATCGATTGTGTCATCTCACCACTGAAACTCTCTGCTGCCTTTGCATCTCCAGTCTCTTTAGGATCTTATGTGAGTACAACGAAGTTTTAAAAATGCTAAGACAAAAGATAGATGCATATTTATTTACGTTGTATTTCAATCCCTACGTGAAAGAAGAGTGAGTGTTATAGCCGTTAGGTGATTTTATATTTTTCCGCTTTACTTTGAAGCTGTGCCTTGCACGTATGCTCCAGGATGGCCCTTTCATGGCGGGCAAAATCAATATCCGCTGTCCTTGACCTTCAGTGTCAAACGATATCCACAGTCTGGGGGGTGAAATTTTTGCTGTGTCTGCAGTGTTTCTTCCCTGACACAGCAATTCTACAGAGCTCCCTCCACAGATGCTAACGTAATATTTTCATTTGCACCGGAGAAAGTAAATCAAATAAGCTTACACTATAATAAACATTAGTCCATAACACAACTTGACACGTCACGTAGCTATCACCTTCCAGTCGGGAGATAGTGGGTTCGAACTCCACTCCACTGTTGGCAGCCCTGGTTTCCGTGCCTTCCCATTTTCACACCGTACATGTCCTCCTCTTTTAATGCTTGTCCTCTGTCCGGCAGGCATTTCTTTTTGCTCTTAAGTATCCGGCTTTTTGCATATTGTGTTCTTAGTTACTAAGTTTTCTAGTGTTTTCTCTGTTGCAAAGCTATTTATGTTGAATTTCCTCTATCTCAGTCCATATTCTGGATACCCCTGTCAATTACATTCTTGGTTATCCGATGCGCTTTGATTTCGTCCGTAATGAAATCTTGCAATGGAATCGCAAGTGCTGCAGTCCATTTTTGTTCTTCCCCCCTCCCCTGGCTTTCAGATGAACTAAGATGTGTATCAGGGTCGTAGCCAATCGGTCGATGCTGGCTACGCTACTGACGGGTATTCACCGAAGTAATGTTTTATGATAGGACGGAAAATAAGTGTATGCTTCTTAAAGTCAAAAATTTTCTTAAATACGACGCTGAGAATGGGTCCGAAAGAGAATTCATTGCATTTGAAGAACATCTTGTTACTTTGTATGAAATGTGAATGAAGTATCTGTTAAAGTGGAGTAACCCTATGATGGGAGAACTTAAGTGTTTCCAATAGATGAAGCTTCATAATATGAAATACATTAAGTTTGAAGACGTCTTCCTTATCTCGAATATTTGCAATCTACTCTAACCTTTCTTGACCAGATTCGTAATGTTCAGAATTACACTAGGAGTTCCGAAATTGATGAACATACAATATTAGCTAAGCAGTGGTGTGAGTTTCTTTAAATGTAGCCCCGACATTGAAGCATTTAGTGAGCTGCTCAAAATTTGTCACTTTTATTTCGCTATTGTAGGTTACAGTGCAACCATTGAAAGACTGTTTTCCCTGATTAATACACAATGGTCAGAAGAAAGAAACCGTTTGCGGACCGAGTCGGTTAAGGGTACTATAAGAGCGAGGTACTACTTTTAAAACATGCCACGTGGAGAGTTTTACAATTATTTATTACAAGAAAACAGTTCATCCTTGTCGTAGAAAGTGTGTGCGGTCGATAAGTATTGTATGAAATACTGAATTTTGTATTTAAAATGCAAATTTCCATTTGTCCTCCATTTTTATGAAAACTCCTCTTATTAAGAGTCTATACTCCATTCAAAAATTTAGAGTTGGTCACCCCACACCAGGCAAATGCAGGGACTTCTCGGCCGTTATTCTTGGCTTTCTAGACCGGGGCCGTTATCTCACCGTCAGATAGCTCCTCAATTCTAATCACGTAGGTTGAGTGGACCTCGAACCAACCCTCAGGCCCACGTAAAAGGCCCTGATCTGGCCGGGAATCGAACCCGGGTCCTGCGGGTAAGAAGCAGGAACGCTACCCCTACACTACGGGGACGGCAGGTAGGAAGACCAAGGGAATAGATATCAGTTGTTTAGCACTTGCCGATGATTTAGCAACACTTGCAGATAACATAGAAACAGCAACAAAACAAATTTACATTCTGAAAGAGATGACTGGGAAAGTGGGACTACAGGTTTCCTTCGAGACAACACAATATCTATCGAATCTGAAAGTCGCATCGGAGGAAATTACTATAAAATACGGTAATATCAAGATGGTTCACACATTGAAGTACCTCGACGTTTCATCATGTCGTGTACTATGTTGGATATCTCCTCAACTCTCCTGTCTACTTCGCAACCGGTATCCTTCTTGTGTCTTTTTGAGTCCTAGAATTTTTCTGAAAATTCTTCTCTCTAGTTTCTTGATGTTTTCCAATTCACCTTTTCGATTCAAGACCAATGTTTCAGATGCGTACAGGGTTTCGGGTTGGATGACCGTCTTATAATGTCTCACTTTGGTGTTACGTGATAGACATGATTTATTGTAGATGTTTCCGATCTTCCAGAATGCTCTGGCTATCTTTTGTCTTCTCTGCTCGTAAGCTGATTTCTCCATCCCATTGGCCTGTATCTTCTCTCCGAGGACCACGTAAAGCGTCTACCTGATGTCAGACTTCCTAAGGAGTCAATCAATCAATCAATCAATCAATCAATCAATCAATCAATCAATCAATCAATCAATCAATCAATCAATCAATCAATCAATCAATCAATCAATCAATCAATCAATCAATCAATCAATCAATCAATCAATCAATCAATCAATCCTGATCTGCATTTAGGGCAGTCGCCCAGGTGGGAGATTCCCTATGTGTTGTTTTCCTAGCCTTTTCTAAAATGATTTCAATGATTTTGGAAAATTATTGAACATCTCCCTTGATAAGTTATTCCAATCCTTAACTCCCCTTCTTATAAATGAATATTTGCCCCTCTTGGTCCTCTTGAATTCCGTCATTATCTTCATATTGCGATCTTTTCTACGAGGGCAGATCAGAAAATAAGCTGCATTTATTACACCACCTATACAACAGCAACACGACTATAACGACATACACTGTAACGTCACTTTTCCACATAGTTTCCAACAGACTCCAAATATTTCTGCGAACGCACAACCAACTTGTCGATGCCGGATGCATAGAAATTTCCTCCAGCGTTCTGCAACCACTCGGAGACAGTGGCTTTCACCTCCTCATCGGTCTGGAAACGTCGACCACCGAGCTCCGTTTTTAGCTTACCGAACAGATGAAAGTCACATGACGCTAGGTCGGGACTGTAGGGTGGATGTTGCCAGACCTCCCACTTGAAACGCCGCAGCAGTTCTCTCGTTTGGCGGGCCTTGTGAGGTGTTGCGTAATCGTGCAACAAAATCACACCGGCGCTTAATTTCCCCCGGCGCTTCTCTTTAATCGCTTTACGCAACCGGTGCAACGCTTGACAATACGACGCCGTGTAGATCGTCGTTCCTTTCGGCATGAATTCCACGTGCAGCAAACCCTCCAAGTCAAAGAACACTGACGCCATAAGAGGACTTTTCCTGTTTGTGAAACTTACAACCTGACTTCTAAACCCGTTTGTCATCATACCATTGCCCATTGCCCATCTCACAACATTATCGAGGTCATTTTGCAGTTGCTTCTTTCATCTTCTCACTGTGTGCTTTCTTCCTTTCTTCAGACGAAGTTGTTCCAGTGTTCAATTCCTTGGCCTCCCATTCCACTTTCCACTTATGTACTTTTTGTCTGAATGTCCGTTTGTCGTGTATGTCCGAATCTGTGCTGACCACTCGACACCTTGTAATCCGCAGGCTTTCTGGCCGAGCAGCGGTCGCTTGTTAGGCCAAGGCCCTTCATATCTGTAGTACCATGGGGTTTGGTTTGTTCTTTCTTCCTAACCTGATGGGATTGTGAAGTCCCTGTTCCTTCAGTCCCTATTTCCATTCGGTGATCACTTTGTCCAGTATTATTTTGAAACGAATAGGTAATAGACCATCACTTTGTATTACTCCCGTTCTAACTCCAAATGAATATGATAGTTCCCCATGAATTTGAATTTGGATTTAGTGTCCCTTAGTGTCTGTTTGATGAGGTTTGTCGTTTGCTCGTTAAGGCCTCTTTCCTCTAGTTCTTGTATCAGCGATTGTCTGTCTACAGAATCGTAAGCCTTCTTGAAGTCTGCGAAAGTACAATCGATATCTTTGCTTCTCATTGCATGATATCTCAGAATCGTTTTCAGATAGGGTACCTGTTCAGCAGGGGCGTATTCTGCTTGAATGCAAGGCATTCATTGCATGCGTTATGATAGCACAAAGAACTGTCTGATGTACGATTTTAGGTTGTTTCAAATCAAATATTAACGATTTCATCTCTCAGAAGTTCAAAAGGTCCGCGCAACTGTACTGGTTCCATTGCCTGACTACGTGTGGTGCTGGTGTAGTCTCGCCGTCTACTCCACTCTAGGAAGAAAGAGACAGCGAATGGAGGAGTTAAGGATGTAAGGCATTCAATCTTAAAATTGCATTCGGTGGCAGACGTAGTTCTGAAACCCTCCGAACGATGTCGCTGCAATTGAAACTTGGTCAGAATTTGTCACAGCATACCCGTGCTACCCTCTGCCATCTGTTAGCAACTTGGAGAAAGTCGGCATCTTTACCCCCCAGCGAGAACCCAACGTGACGAAACTGACCAATGCCACTGGGGTGACTTACCTCCAGTGCTTGAGTTGTGGCTAACTAGTGAGTTAATTCATTGTGTTTTCGGTTTTTTTATTATATTTTGCGCACGATGGATGAGTCTAAAACGGAAATAATTGTAAATCAGTTTGAAAAGCCATTTACTGGCCGTTCGTTTGATGAAAAGATTCATCATCGTCATCATCATCTGTTTACCCTCCAGGTTCGGTTTTTCGCTCGGACATAGCGAGGGATCCCACCTCTACCGCCTCAAGGGCAGTGTCCTGGAGCTTCAGACTCTTGGTCGGGGGATACAACTGGGGAGTATGACCAGTACCTCGCCCAGGCGGCCTCACCTGCTATGCTGAACAGGGGCCTTGTGGAGGGATGGGAAGATTGGAAGGGATAGGCAAGGAGGAGGGAAGGAAGTGGCCGTGGCCTTAAGTTACGTACCATCCCGGCATTCGCCTGGAGGAGAAGTGGGAAACCACGGAAAACCACTTCGAGGATGGCTGAGGTGGGAATCGAACCCACCTCCACTCAGTTGACCTCCCGAGGCTGAGTGGACCCCGTTCCAGCCCTCGTACCACTTTTCAAATTTCGTGGCAGAGCCGGGAATCGAACCCGGGCCTCCGGGGATGGCAGCTAATCACACTAACCACTGCACCACAGAGGCGGACCCTCGTAAATTTAAAAACAGAAAGCAAGAATTGAGTACGCACGTTCAATCCAGAAACTTACTCTAAAACTGTTTGGCTCGAGTTCACCTACTGTACATGTAATTAGGGTGAGTAGAATTGAAAATTACTTAATGCACTGTGTTAACTGCATGGTTACTAGTTGCATGCCTCAGTGGAGATTCCAGGATACGCAACTGCTGTTCAGCACAAGATCTTCCTGGTCTGAAGCCTGTTTGGTGTTCTCCTAACGTGTGTTCCAGTTATGACTGTCCTATATCTAGCAGGCGCTGTTATAGAATCTTGTATGCAGATGATAAAAGCGATACTCCTCTGTATTTATCTATATTCGTTCTATCTCGTTTCTTATGCACTCTTCCAGTCTTCAGGCAGTTTTCCATCATATAAAGTCTCGGCTACGATTCCAGCTCTAACGTTCTTAATTTTCTAGATTCGTGCATTGATCTCTAATTAATATGGTGCTTCTGTCTTCTCATTTCTGTTGATCTGTTGGATCCTTGTGAATCTTTCTGTGGGTTCGGAACTATTCAGGAGTTCTTCGAAATGTTTTGCTACAATTTCGCAGTTTTCTTTGTTGTTCGGTGCCAGTTCTCCATTCTCTTTTCTGAAGCAATTTTTTTTGTGGTTGATATCCTGTGATTCTGATTTGAACGCCTTGTAGAAGTCTCTCTTATTGTGGTTACGAAAGTTCTCTTCTGCCCCTCTCAACTGATCATTTAGATATTCTCTATTAACCTTTCTGATGTCTCTTGTCGTTTGCTTCCTTGTCTCCAAGTATATTGACAATTTGGTGTCCGTTTTGTCGCAGTTCCAATTGTTGTATGCTGCTTTTCTATTCTCAGTTGCTTCTTCACATATGTCATTCCACCATGGGTGTCTCTTTGTTTTTTGTTAGAGGCAATATTTCTCTTTAGCTTTCTTAATTATCTTGTCTTTGAGTTCTCTCCTGGTTTATGCTGTCTCCTCTTCCCATTCCTCTTTCATTCGTGATGATTGTAGTTTTGTCATATCGGACTTTGGTATCTTTATTCTCTTCGGTGTCACTTTGATTTTGATTCTCGTGAGGTAGTGATCCGAGTAGATGTTTGCCCCTTTTATCACTTGAAGGGTCCAGAATTTCTCTGTGGTTTTTGTGTGTTGTTACTAGAGTATCAACCTGGTATTCTCTTAAGGACGTAACTGGTGAACGCCAGGTCTTAGTTTTCCTGATATCCTTCTTGAAGTGCGTCGACATTATCTTCATATTGTGCTGATAACACAACTCCACCAGTGTCTGTCGATTCTTGTTAGTGAAATTATGTCCGGGTTAATGTCCTTTTGTTCCTCTGAATCTTCTTTCTCTGCCTAATTGCGCATTAACGTCGCCAAGTACTGTTTTAACATCTCCTTCAGGGATTTTTGCTCATTGTTTTCTCAAATTTGTCCCAGTACCGTTCGACTCTTTCTTTGTCTCTCTAGTTATCTTAGTTTACTGGTGCGTGTATGTTGACTGTTGTATAGTAATTGTTAGCACAGTTGAGCCTCATCGTCATCAGTCTGTTGTTTATTGGTTTGTCTTCCGTTACTGAGTTGAATATGTTCTTGTTGACAGCGAAGGCCATTCTCAGGAGCGGTGTTCCTTTACCTTCTTTCCTTTATGTTTTGCTCTTGAATAACCAGTATTTGCCGAAGTCTATCGTTTTGACATCTGTCATGCGCGTCTCTTGGATTCCTAGTATGTGAATCTTCTGCTCGTCTAGCATCTTTTCCATCTCTAGTAATTTCCCTGCTCTGATTAGTGTGTTGATGTTCAATGTCCCTATGTACGTCTTTGTCTTGGTGCGAAGTTTGCCAGTGGTCTCCGACTCCCTCTGTTCTCGTGGTTGGCCGGACTCCCCAGAATCCGATAGTCCGGTTGCAATGCTATCTTGAGTACCGGTGGATTGGTTACCACCTCGGGTATCCAAGTTCTTCCTCTCACGATCCATGTCTACGCATGTTGACACTTGTAGTTCCAGCTCTTGCTGGGTGGTTCCAGAGCTTTGTTTGCAATTAGGTGAACAGACGCTGACTCCCTGCCGCTCGCTCCGAGTACAGACGCAAAAAGATTTACTTCATTCAGTTCTTCCGTTCTCTCCGCCGTTGGGGAATGGAACTCCTCTTCCGCCTTTGAGACCGTTGACTGTATTACCCCACAGTATTGGGTATAGTAACAATAATAAATTATGCAAACTCTGTGTCGTAGGCAACGCCGTGAAGAACATACATTGTGCCTTTTCTTATTATTATTATTATGAACAAATGCACCGCAAATGGGAAATATCACGGTACAATGGTCACTTACAGTAGTTTAATAATAAAGTAAAGTTACCCAACAACAACAACAAACAAACAATCAATCAAACAAACAAACAAACAACAAAAGTGCATCAAGCAATTCCATAGGAAGAAAATATTATAAGAAATACTACTATAGACATGATACGGTATAGGCGTTTGGGCTTGTGCTGTGTCAAGAAAATAGGTGAAAATTCTTTACCTTTCGCAGAGACCTGTGCTTTGCGTCAACAGAAAACTTAACAATGAAAGACTTAACAATGACATTTGAAATTTATACGTTATAACTGAACAACAGTCGGCTTCCATGCAAGCCTATTTCTAAACATATCACCTCTCCTAGATATGCAATTTAATCTTTGTACTGTCTGATTTAGATTATCAATTGGTATTTCAACATTGTTCTAGAGATATCTTGAAGTATGTTTTTTAAGTCTCGTCCACATCAACTGCTCGACCAGTGGTGGCGATAAGGACATCGCAGAGCCCGTGGGGCGGCAGGCCCATGGCTTGTGAGGGGCCCATGACTATTTCATGATTCAGTAGCTGAAGAGTGATTTTCAATATTGATAAAGCTACAACACAGTATTATTTGTATTACAGGGGATTATTTCCAGCTCAGGCCGTCGTAGTGAACAGCTTCTTTTGCCAATAGGATTACGGTTCCAATAATAAATATCATTTGCTGTCACTCACAACAATAAACAAGGCTTTTGAAGTAATTAGCCAGTTCTGAGAAACCAGTAGGCATCGAAGATGCGATAACAAACACATCCTCCTTATCTAAACTCTAAATACTGAAGTTTTGAGCCTGTTTATAACTCTCGGCAGTCAGTGAAGCTAAGTAGGCCTACGATGGAGGGCTGAACTGTGAATTGTTAGGTTCTATGAGCGAGATTTTTTCTTAATGGTGTGACGGTCAGCGTGTTTTGGTTACTGTAATTGGAATATGTATTACTTGTGTGTGTGTGTGTGTGTGTGTGTGTGTGTGTGTGTGTGTGTGTGTTGGTACATTATATGTGTATAATTTTTATTTCTTTGGATTAAGCTAAATTGTGTAACTTCTTCTTCTTCTTCTTCTTCTTCTTCTTCTTCTTCTTCTTCTTCTTCTTCTTCTTGTCGTTGCTGTTCAGAGTAATGATATACAACCTTGTACTACGAAATAAAATTGTAAGTTTCCTTATCTGAAAACGAGGGGAATATTTCCAATTATTGCGGGGAGAGGGGGGGAGCTTCTTAGCGCCACTACTGTGCTCGAAGCATTCTCAATATAGTTTGTCGGTCTTGTTGCAATGTCCTCAACTTATCTGCTCCAGACAGTCGGATATGATGTAACTCAGGTATGGGATGGAGGCAATAAAGCCATTAAATATGGCTCTTAACAGGTGATCTAAGGTTCTTCTTGTCGAATATTAATAATAATAATAATAATAATAATAATAATAATAATAATAATAATAATAATAATAATAATAATAATAATAATAATAGCTTCCAGTATTAAGAAGCCAACGGCCGTAGCCGTGTTGAAACATCGGATCCCGTGAGATCTCCGAAGTTAAGCAACATTGGGCGTGGTCAGTAGTTGGATGGGTTGCCACGCGCTGTTGGTGGGGGGTAAGGGAATGGAGGAGCGGAAAGGAACTGGCCACCCTACCGCACGTAAACTCCGGCTCAGGAACACCTATGCGGAGGTTCGGACCTGCCCTCGGGCGGAACAACCCTTACCTACCTACTATTAAGAACATCAAAAGTGGCAAACAACAACAGAAGAAACAACAACACAGGTAAAACACAAGCACAGTGGTCGCCATAAGACTTATCTGTGTAGTTGCGACGTAAATAATATTGTAAAAGAAAAATTAAGTCTTTTGATCACCCTATAAACCGCTACGCTCATTCGACGACCTTGAAGTCACATGCACCCTATAACACAAACCTGAATGCGTAGATTCCAAATATGTACTTGAGGTGACTTATGCGCAGTCAGTTTTCACTTATAGAAAAGCAGACAGACAGACAGACAGACAGACAGACATACAGACAGACAAACAGACAGACGGACAGACAGACAGACAGACAAACAGACAGACAGACAGACAGACAGACAGACAGACAGACAGACAGACAGACAGACAGACAGACAGACAGACAGACAGACCCTCAGATGATCAGTTTTATCAAGATATTTGATGAAATAATAAACATGCGGACACGCGACCTTTTTCAAATACACATAATCGGATGCCAGACAAATTGAAAGACAAAGTGTACAAAATCACTGTACGGCTCCGAATGTTGGGCAAGGCAGAAAAAGCATGAGCATCGAATGCGTGTCGCAGGGATGCGAGGTCAGCAGGAGTCACTCTGTATTGAGCAGTATCCTGACGGCCCATAAGAGACAAGCAGATATATATTTGCCATACTAAATAATTTTATTGAAATACATTTCAGTCAGGCATTGTAAAAGTAGTAGATTGCAGGATAGTTGAGACCGGAAGTCCATGGAGTCATAAAGTCGCTGAATATTGCGCGATGCTTCCCTGGGACCGTGGGAAAGGCTCAGCGTCACCAGAAGTTAGCACATCTCGGCACGTGTAGAAGACGCTGGCCAAGAGGAACATTCAGCCAATTAGAACGCGTGGGTGTGGCCAATATGAAGTCGGGATCGCGCGGAATTAAAATCCCAGGTTGACCAACATAGATATCTGCGTGAAAAGGACATCGCTATAGAGTAATTAGTTCTGTTAGTTGATGGATTTCCACATGTCGGAAAGTGAAAAATAGTAAGGAATACGCTATAGAAATAATCTGAGTTATTTTTATGTCATTAGGAGGGTGTTTTGTGTTAATTTAAATTAATATAAAAGTCATTGTGAATCACAAGCACGCTGATTGGTTGATTCTTTAAACATGCGGGAATCCCATAGCTACAACGGCGTTAGCCGAGCTTCTCAAGCGTCCCAAGCTTTGGGAGCGTCACTCTGACTGTGTGAATCGCCGGGAGTGAACGTCGGTCTATACTGCTCTGATACTTGTGCGCAAATGTTGTCACGTGGATAGACATATTACAGTGTATGGTCATTTCGACCGAGAAACAGTGCTTTTAGTTGTGAAGTTTGCTCAATTAACTGGTGCATTGCTAAATTGCCGATTATATTATGACGCAAAATTTTACTCCAAAGCAATAGACGGTAATATCAGCCGCAGACTGGTGAGTGAAGGGGAGACGCTCAGCTGCATCGTATTTTCGTGTCGGTCGCGTATCGCGAAGGACTTTCGTACCGAACCGCGAGCCGCTCTAACTAACTGTGTAAAACCCTAAGTGTGTATTCTTAATTTTACGTGTGTTTGTTCTGTCAGATTAATGTTTGCTTAGTTCATAGCTAACAAGGGTGTATTCGGCACGTGCAAATCGAGCTGTCAAGAGGCATTTACTTTAAGTCTTATGTGTTGCAGTGTACAGGAACTTTAATCAAAAAGATGGCACCGCCCATAGAAGAAAGAAGATTGTCTCCATGTGTTAAAGCTGTGGTGAACATGGAGTAGCAAAATACCAGTGCAAGGATGTGAGCCGTTACCAATGTCCAGGAAGTTGTCAAAAATAAGACGCATGTTTTTAAATTAGATGGCATTTTATATGAATTATGTTTAAATACTAGTGAAGCTTAGTGTAGGGATTTTTCTTTAACTTAAGTTTTGCCGGACGGCATGTGTTTATTTTACATTTGTGATGCTATAGATACGGATAGGAGGGGAATGCATGATTTCTATATTCTTATTTTACTTTACGATTAGTTAGATGGGATATTGAGGGAGTTGTTAGGATTTATTTTGTTTTTGTGTCATTATGCATGTTAATTAGCTTCGAATTATTCCGATATTCTTCTTTGTTAGAGATAGGAGGATTAAACTGACAAGAGCATCCTCTTTCCGAGTTAAACACTTGTTGCGTTGAGAGTAATTTCTATTTTTCCATTTAGAAAGTTAGTAACAGTTAGATTGCATGACGCATGTTATTTCAGGAGCTCGAACACGTACGGAGCTGTATTGCAACGTTGAATGAGAAAGAATTCTTGCAATGTGAGTTGGAAACTGTTTCGTACAATGATTTGAGTGGAAATCGAGCTCGGATTTATAATGTGAAATGCTGATGAGATTTGTAAGAAATACTAGATAATGTAATGCATGCAGATTTATGAAGTTGATTATGCAGGCCGATTGCATGCCTGATGAAGTGATGAGAATTATGTGCAGTGAGTATAGCCCTGCAATTGTATTCTGAAAGATTACTGAGAATCAGCATTGACGGGAAATTAATGTCAGGCCAGTGAGTCTGATGTGTGTGTTAAATTATTATAGCATGCTAGCAAGAAGCACGATGTTATTTGAATTTACGAGCAGTTGAGGAAATACGAGCTCGCCTTACATGTTTACTTATCAGCCGTGTTTATGTAGATAGTGTGAAATGAGATGTCATTTCCATAATACAATCTTGTCGAACAGTAACCACGCCCTCAGTTCTAACATTTCTTTTCAGCCCACAGCAAAGCAGGAAATATGTGACAGAGGAACGCACTTTCTGGTGCGCAAATGCTGCCCATTGCTTTCCACATGTTTCATAAAGTATAATATATGTTTTCTCTTACAGGATGGTGTTTTGTGCAATTTCATGTTGTTTTGATATGTTGTCTTGTTGTTTAATGGGGAAGAGCCCGAGTGCTGAGTGAATGTTGGTGGTCAATCTAGTTCTCACTATATCCTTTTGGTGAATCGCGTTTCACGTCGAGTCAGTGTAGTATGTAAGATTTCCCTTTCCTAATCCGATGTAAATATTTGAGATACTTTGCTTATATTGTGATCATTGTAAATATAGCGTAGGGAAAAGCCACTAGTATTTTTCATAATTCGTATCATGTCCCATTGCGTCTTAATTTTCTTTTTATGTTAACGTTTGCGACAACTCTCCGGAATTTAAATCCGTATCATTGTGATACTTAACATCGTGTTACTCCATAAGAATGAAATACGTATAAGCATGATGTACCAGGAAGGCCTAGGTCCTGGTCCATGTTAATTGAAAGAAATGTTATTTCCAGCATTAAAAATCCGACCGACGTACGAACATCCATGTAAAGAATGTTCCAGTATGTACCAGACCCTACGAGTGCGCTAGGCGGAGTCAAGTGACGTCACCTGTCGCTTGAAGCTCACCTCCCCTAGAGATATTTCTCGAAATAAATTTTCTTTTAACAGCTTTTTAACGCCTTAACCAATTTCAACGGGACAAACGCTGAATTATAGCAAACATCATAAAAATTAATCCCTGTAAATTTCAAATTTATTCATCAAACGGTTGTTGAGTTATAATAATTTAAAGTCTCAACGAAATTACGTAATCACGGTCACATGGCCGAGAGAGCCGCCACCCCTCCCTGCGCTGGTATCTATATATGTCAAGGCCAGACAGCCCGCAAACTAGTACAAGGACAAGCAAACAGCTGTGTGAGTGAGATAGCGAAGAGACCGGCCCGCGTACAGTATGTTCGCGCAGTCACGGTAGAAGTACTTTCCGTCGTATCTCCGGAACGCGAAATTCTATCACCGATAGAATTATTAAAGGACGTCGCACTGCAGTTAGTATACCGCGTCGCGATTACAATATAATCCTAAAGACATTTAAGACTGTAACGCGAGTGAACTTATTGGAGTACAAATATTAACTATTTCATTACGTGTGGACTTAGGTAACTTCAAGTAACATTGAACTTCTACTGAGCCTAATACTTAGAATTACCAGAACTTATATTCACGTCACATCAACATAAGACTCACAGTAGTAATTTGAGTGAAAAAGTGAGAACTTTTCTGTGTTAATATAACATTATAGTAACAGGATTAGCAGAAAATAATCCCTAGCAACTTCAGACTGTGTTCAAAGACTGTGCTTATCGACTTACTTTCTTTTTTTTATGTGAACTGTGTGATTATGAACGTTTCAATAACGACTGTAAATAGCATTTCGTACAGAAAGGACTGTGATTCTTCATACGCCATAAATAGTGTTCAACAGTGTCAGTGATAAACTACTCACACTAAGTAAATTTTCGTGTGCGAAAATCACCCGAACAAGCTACAACTCAACGTGATCCAGTTCCAGCTGTCATCACCTCATTGGGAACGTCAACATCGCCAATCCTGATTCTACATGGAACATTCCAGACGTCCATCTTTCGACATTTGGTAGCAACAGTTCTTGTCATAAGTGAGTAACAAACTGACTAAACTTTTTCATTTATTTTGAACAGTGAAACTTCAGTGTCGCGTGTGAACAATTTTCATAATTTCTCAAAAGTGATAAATTTAATTTCAGTTTCATTTCTCATAGAAAGACTGTAGGCTTTCAAGTGTGCTATATATCGAGATTGACGAACTGAGAACTGAAAACTTCGATAATTTTCTCATTTACAATTACAAAAGTGTGCTTAGGTTTAAAAAGACTTTAGGTGGAAATTCCCCATATGAAAGACTTTGAAACCAATGATATTTATGCCTTTTTTTTAAGGAAATTATTTTCGACATTTAATTTCTATGCAAAATTTGAGTCAATAATCATACCGCAGAGTGAAAAATTAATAAATTGTTTTAAGAAAAAAAATGATTTACCATCTATTATTCGCTCTGCGAGACTATCCTTCTCTGTATCGGCTCCAAAACCCAGTTCCACTCCCTGAAGTCCTACTCATGCCCTTTGCCCACAACTTTTCCTGGTACAATACGTATACGAATGTAATTATGAACATGAACATTGGACAGTCTTGTGAAATATATTCTTGAAGTTCACAAGTATTTAGTGTTGTGTTTAAACTTTCATTTTACATTTAATTATTTGAGTAATTAACGTTTTGTTGTCCATTTCTATTCAATTTAGTATGATTTGCGGTTATTTTATGAATAAACTCATCCTACCCCATATTGTTGTTTCTCATTAGTGTTTAACCTCCATTATTCCTGTCATATACTTATAATTAAGTGATATACTTCGACTTTTAGACTTTCCCATCGACAACCAACCCACCTCTCTGCCCATACCTGAGTTAGTCGGATGTTTGAACAGGAATGGAGGCATCGTCCTAGAGCAAGGATGGCGAACCTTTTCCAAGTAGTGTGCCATTTTAAGTCTGGTTTATTATTCTCCACTGTTGACTGTTGACTGTGCCATTAAGGGATGTCTACAACCTAGAACCCCACCCCCCGGCGATTTTCTTTCTAGTTTCATAATATGTTATTTATTTATTCATTTACTGATTCATTTATATATTTAAAATACATATATCTCGTAAATAGGAGGTACACTTGAATGCATGTTCCGCGGGACTGTATCTCAATTATGGCCACGGCGGTTTCCTTCCCACTCCTGAGCCTATCCCATTGTCGCCACAAGAACTATCTGTATCGGTGCGACGTAAAACAAATTGTAAAAAAGTATTATTAGATATAAAAATCAAAAGTACTAATATTGCGGATGGACTTCACTTTCTTCATTAGCTTCATTATCTTTCATGTTGTAGTTTGCACGCTCAACAATTAAACTAATTTCTCCCTCATAACATTTACATGAGGAAATCTTTAAAAGAAACAAAAAAAAAAGCTATCCTTGTTTGTAAGGTCACATTCATGATTTCATCAAAACATACTGCATACATGTATGCGTTATCCAAATTAGCTTTCAACTGCTCCGAAACTTCTTCACTCATTTTTATTATTCTATCCTTGACAGCAGTTTAGTTCCTTTAATTCTGTTAATTATTAGTTGTTTGTTAGGGAAGTTTTCAAATAATGTGTCGGACGTCAATAAGAAACTTTCTTCCAACAACTCACCGTCATGAGACAGTCGCACTGATATTATTCCTTGGCCGGAAAGATGATGCAAAAGAATTAGTTTGTTTTGTGTAATGTTCGATATTTTGTGAAACGAATTCTCTTCTTTCTTCATTTGAAATGCAACAAACATTCGAATTACCAATCTCGAAATTGCGCTTTAAATTAAATGTGGGGATACAATTATTTTTTTTTCGAACACAGGCAACACATCTTTTTAACACGCCGAATTATCTTGGCCAGAGTTCTTGAAAAATATGGTCACCACTTTTGTTAAGTTTATGTTCTTTTCGGCACCGAAAACACGTTTGCGATGTCCGTATACAAAACCACCAGAAAATGACACTGTTATCTCACTTGACTTTCAGACATATTGTCATATTGCACGTCCGAATGGAACTAGTATTTACATTTTCGGTATTTATTTCTTACACGTAAAACACTATAAGATATGCATTGTCTGTAGTACAACACGTATATATAAAATATTATTATGTTCATGTGACGTGCCACCGAAATCGTGTTCGCGTGTCTCCTAGTGAAGAAAAACAGTTCCGCTGGTTTGGTCACGTCAAAAAAAGTAATGAAATATATCGAAGCTAAATGACGGCAACTGTAGGCAAATCTCCAATTGTAATGAGACTTGGTACACATATCACTTAATACTGTCTGAAGAGAAATACTGTGGGAGAAGACACACCTAGCATCGCTAGTGGTGGAGTGGGGAGGGAGAGACGTGTAAAACGAATAGAAATTTTTTTGGGATTGGGGGTGGAGGAGAGGGGATGAAAAAGAAAATGTCCAAAATAACCGAAGTGATGTATGCATGTGTAGCTCTCAACAAAACTTGGTACACATCACATATGACTTAATATCTGGTGCAAAACACTGTGCTAGTTAAGACACCTCTTGCAGCCCTATGATTGGTGGTTGGGAGAGAGTGACACCTAAAATTAATTGAAAACGACCAGTATTAGTTTCGACTCCATACTCTTCGGGGTCAGTGAGATGAGATGTAACACTCTGGATGCCGTTTGTACAAGTCCAGCCTCCATCAGCATGCGGGTCAGAAGGGGTGAGAAAGGAAATGCCCGAAATGACCAAGATTAGTATTGAATGTACAGTTTCCGAGTTCGCCAGGATGATTGGTGACAGTACAAATGACATTTCGAATCATGTACGTCATATCTATAGTTCGAAGTGTAAATACACACAGTTTTAACTTATTTTTATTATTTGAAGTGATCTACTCCTTCCCAGGCAATCTGGGTTTCCACAAGGACAAAGTTCCACAAAACAACCTACAACTAAAACTTTAAATTAAACACACAACATGGTTTTCCGTGGTTTCCCATTTTCACACCAGGCAAATGCTGGGGCTGTACCTTAATTAAGGCCACGGCCGCTTCCTTCCAATTCCTAGGCCTTTCCTCTCCCATCGTCGCCATAAGACCTATCTGTGTCGGTGCGACGTAAAGCCCCTAGCAAAAAAACAAAAAACACACAACAGTAAATCTACTCCTCCTCTGTGGTGTAGTGGTTAGTGTGAGTAGCTGCCACTGTAGCAAGCTCGTGTTCGATTCCTGGCTCGGCCACGAAATTTGAAAAAGTAGTGATTCGAGTGCTGGAACGGGTTCCACTCAGCCGCGGGATGTCAACTGAGTAGAGAGGGGTTCAATTCTCACCTCAGCCATCCTCGAAGTGGTTTCCTGTGGTTTCCCACTTCTCCAGGCTAATATCGGAATGATACCTAACTTAAGGCCATGGTCTCTTCCTTCCCTCTTCCTTGTCTACCATCTCCAATCTTCCAATCCCCCCACAAGGCCCCTGTTCACTCTAGCAGGTGAGGCCACCTGGGCGATGTAATGGTCCCCTTCCCAGTTGTATCCCCCAACCCAAAGTCTGACGCTCCAGGACACTGCCCTAGAGGCGGTAGGAGTGGGATCCCTCGCTGAGTTCGAGGGAATAATCAACCCTGGAGGGTAAATGGATTAAGAAAGAAAGAAAGAAAGAAAGAAACAAAGGAAGGAAGGAAGAAAGAAAGAAAGAAAGAAAGAAAGAAAGAAAGAAAGAAAGAACAAAAAATCTAAAGCTACAAAATATTTCGTGAAAACCGAACGAACGGCTCGTGTGTCTGTCAGTTTGCATTCGGGAGATAGTGGGTTCGAACCGCATTTTGCAGCTCAGAAGTCGGTTTTCCGTGGTTTCCTACTTTCACGCCAGGCAAATGCAGAGCTGTGCGTTAATTAAGTCCACGGTCGCTTCATTCCCAATTCTATTCGCTATAAGCCCTATCTGTGCCAGTTCGGCGGAATACAAATTTAAAGAAAAGTTCGTAACATATCAGTCAACATCACAGTAAAGAAATCTATAAATGTTTACTTCACACATAATTCACAGGGAATACAAATCCTAAAATGAAATGTTCAGGAAAGCAACCGGCCATCGCATGGAGCAATTTGATTTTAAGACGCGTTATTTTACCTATTTATAAGGAATTCTGGGGGCCCTCTAGTTCTTATTTATTTGAAAGTTATTATTAATTCTTTGAATAATAAATTTTAGGATTTGTATTAACTGTCTGAAGTGATTTTTTGTAGATTTCTTTGTTGTGACGTTGACTGTTATTTTACTAACTGTTTAATTTTACGGTTTGGTTTGAGATTATAATTGTACGTTAAGCTGTTTCTATGTGACAACGAAAATAGTCAGGGAAGTAGCTGATCCTTTCGAACAAATAGGCGTAATAAAAATAAGTTATTACTGTATGCCTCGCGCAATAGATATGATGTACGCTGTCGCTGGGACTGCCACCAGTCAGGCTACTGACCCCGAGAACTGTGGACTCAACGCAAATATCGGTCATTTTGGAGATATTCTTGTTGACCCTTTCTCAACCACCATGCCGATGGAGGCTGGACTTGGAATCAAACGGAATCTAGAGTGTCACATTTCATCTTAGCCACTTCGAAAATTGTGGTTTCCACACTAATATCGGTCGTTTTCGATTATTGTTTTATTTAAAACCCTCGCCTAGGGGTGCTAGGGCTGTCTTGCCCCCAGCTTATTTTTTTGCATTTATACCGCTTTTTGTTGAGAATTATACTGAAACATACACACATCCCTAATCTCGGTCATTTTTGGAAATTTTCTTCTCACCCCCATGCCGATGGGGCTGAACTTTTACTTAAACGGCATCCAGAGTGTCACTCTATGGATTCGACATAATTTCCGATTATTTTTATATGCCACCCTCCTCCCTGCTCCGTCCCCTAGGGGTGCTAGGGGTGGCTTACCCCCATAGTATTTGTCTCCAGATAATAAGCCATAAGTTCAAATTGCTCCAGTGGTGGAGGAGATGTGGAAACGTACTTGATACAATAAGGCGGCTTGTTCCCATCCTCCTATATAGGCCTACAGCCTCCTAGCGGGAAGGGTGCTCTATAAAACATGGCGGCTTGTTCCCATCCTCCTATATACAACCTCCTAGCGAGAAGGGTACTTTATAAAACATGGCGGCTTGTTCCCATCCTCCTATATACAACCTCCTAGCGAGAAGGGAACTTTATAAAACATGGCGGCTTGTTCCCATCCTCCTATATACAGCCTCCTAGCGAGAAGGGTACTTTATAAAACATGGCGGCTTGTTCCCATCCTCCTATATACAACCTCCTAGCGAGAAGGGAACTTTATAAAACATGGCGGCTTGTTCCCACCCTCCTATATACAGCTCCTAGCGAGAAGGGTTCTTTATGAAATATGACACCTTGTTCCCATCCTCCTATATACAACCTCCTAGCGAGAAGGGTACTTTATAAAACATGGCGGCTTGTTCCCATCCTCCTATATACAGCCTCCTAGCGAGAAGGTTACTTTATAAAACATGGCGTCTTGTTCCCACCCTCCTATATACAGCCTCCTAGCGAGAAGAGTACTTTATAAAACATGGCGGCTTGTTCCTATCCTCCTATATACAGCCTCCTAGCGAGAAGAGTACTTTATAAAACATGGCGGCTTGTTCCTATCCTCCTATATACAGCCTCCTAGCGAGAAGAGTACTTTATAAAACATGGCGGCTTGTTCCTATCCTCCTATATACAGCCTCCTAGCGAGAAGGGTACTTTATAAAACATGGCGGCTTGTTCCTATCCTCCTATATACAGCCTCCTAGCGAGAAGAGTACTTTATAAAACATGGCGGCTTGTTCCTATCCTCCTATATACAGCCTCCTAGCGAGAAGAGTACTTTATAAAACATGGCGGCTTGTTCCTATCCTCCTATATACAGCCTCCTAGCGAGAAGAGTACTTTATAAAACATGGCGGCTTGTTCCTATCCTCCTATATACAGCCTCCTAGCGAGAAGAGTACTTTATAAAACATGGCGGCTTGTTCCTATCCTCCTATATACAGCCTCCTAGCGAGAAGGGTACTTTATAAAACATGACGGCTTGTTCCCATCCTTCTATATACAGCCTCCTAGCGAGAAGGGTACTTTATAAAACATGACGGCTTATTCCCATCCTCCTATATACAGCCTCCTAGCGAGATGGGTACTTTATAAAACATGGCGTCTTGTTCCCATCCTCCTATATACAGCCTCCTAGCGAGAAAGGTATTTAATAAAACATGGCGGCGTGTCCCCATCCTCACCTATACAGCATTTCTTACCAGACTGTCATGATACAGAGTGAGTTGCTGTCACCTAGCGACAATCTGTCCATCAAGGTCGATTCAAATCTTGATGCGGCTTAGTAATTACATCAATTACGTAAAATTACTCATCATAAGAAACTACCTATCAGATTTCGTTTAAACCACTTGCTAAACCCTCTCAGGAGTAATACCAACAAATTCTGAAATTTTCAACAAAAGTGGTCCAGTACTTTTTGAGTCCATTCGAGAGAACCTAATGTATAAGTAGTAATTTTACATATCCGTTTTTTAAGACAAAAATTGTCCTCTCATTCCACAATATCAATATGAACTGACGTATTTGTTTCCTAATTTGAACAAAATAATATATTCTTGAATGTATCAAAACCTATCAAAATTGGACTTCTACAATTCAAGTATTAAAGATTTCAACTTTCCAGGGAATGCTGTCAGTAATTTCTCTATCAGTCCTCTGTATTTATTCCTTTACGATAATATGCACGCTGGGCTAAATCGAACACGCCAATCAAGTCCAATGCAATAACGTTACAGCAATTTGCTGGCTGAACATTCCATTTAGTCTGGAACTTCCAAATGAAAACAGACTTCTCTCCTGTAAGCGTCATGAAGTCAACAGGCGATATTAAAAACGCAGCGACTCCAACAAATACATGATTAAATGTGGCTCAATCAATTACGCAATAGAACCAAACATTCATATGAGAGACGGTTATTGAAATATCTATATATATATATATATATATATATATGAGTTGCATTCAAAAAATAAAATAATAATGACTTAATTCAATTTCAAGCGAGTGGTAAAATTCGAGCGAATGTTCAAAGGAAAACGATTCTTTCTCTTCTTGTCATAATTCAAATGGTTATACATGATTGATTTCAGCCACGGTGACATAACTGAATAGGAAATTAGGGTAGAAGTCCACTATTAACAAAGACCCTCTGTCGAATATTCTAAACTGGTTTTACAATTCGGATACATGGACTCAGCAACAAACTACTCTCCATACAAGACAATAAGAAAGAACTGAACACCATAAATTTCCAGAATTTTTACTACCACAAACACTTGCTGAAATGAAATGAAATGTCGTATGGATTTTAGTGCCGGGATATCCCAGGACGGGTTCGGCTCGCCAGGTGCAGGTCTTTCTATTTGACTTCCGTAGGCGACCTGCGCGTCATGATGAGGATGAAATGGTGATGAAGACAACACATATACACAGCCCCCGTTCCATCGGGATTAACCAGTTAAGGTTAAAATCCCCGACCCGGCTGGGAATCGAACCGTTCAGCCAACGAGTCGGACACACACTTGCTGATAAATGTTAACAAAAATGAAATGAAATGAAATGAAATGACGTATTGTACCCGATGCATTTACTGGACGTATTAAAAATGGCGCCTACGGAAGGTAGAGGCCAGCCAAGGCAAAGAAATGTGTAATAGGGTATCGATATTGATGTATGCTAGAAGGCCATGACTAACTTAAACCTACCACTATGAAGGCGGTGTACAATGGTGTAGAATCGATAGAATTGTTTTTAAAAAAATAAGAAGGATCAAACAGATTATTATAAAAACTGACTTAAAAATGGACGTGGTAAGGACAAGATATCCCGAACATCGCTCTCAAAAATAAGCAAGATTTGCAATATCTAACGTGAAATTTTAAGCTGAGAGGACGGAAATATTGAACGAAACGAAGAGATAAACGTTGAAACACCGTAAAGAGGGAATAAAATCCAGAAGTTTTGAAAAGTCCGTCCAAATACTTAGACGCAAGATCGTTTGGAAACAAGAAGTCGATTGAGACGTGAGAGCTCGAGGTTGAGCTATATTAAGTGGAAATAATAGCAAGGACAGCCTAAATAAAGAAGCAATCACTATAAAAAATATATATATACTACGCAGAACCATGATGAATTCATATTTTCCAGAATCGACGCATATTGTCTACTGTGTTCCTGAACAGATGATGGCTTGCTAAATCGGCATAGACCAACCTGGAGGGAGATGTCATCCTGGCTGTTAAAACCACCCGACCCGTGTGGAGGAGGTCATTCTACCTGAGATACCAGTGGTGGAGAACCTGCCCAGTTCTCAATCCAAGGCCTGCGACCAGACCGAAGAGCAACTAAGGCCTGAGATATTGAATGGCGAGCTAAGTAATAGTAATAATAATAATGTTATTTGCTTTACGTCCCACTAACTACTTTTTAAGGTCTTCGGAGACGCCGAGGTGCCGGAATTTCGTCCCGCAGGAGTTCTTTTACGTGCCAGTAAATCTACCGACACGGGGCTGTCGTATTTGAGCACCTTCAAATACCACCGGACTGAGCCAGGATCGAACCTGCCAAGTTGGGGTTAGAAGGCCAGCGCCTTAACCGTCTGAGCCACTCAGCCCGGCTAAGTAATAGTATTAAGTAGTATAATTTCTTATGTAGAGTATTACCAGTATATGCAATAGATCTGAATAGCCTAAGCGTGGGATAATTAAGTGTGCAGTGAATATAAGAAAGTGCAGTGTGAAATATTTAAGACGATATCTCGTGACAGAATGGTAACGTGTTTACTACTTTATCTTATCCAAGGATGAAGGAATACGATTTAAAATGTGACATAGTGTAACAGCTGTTTTCAAAGAATCCCGGTTAGTTAGAAAGATCCATGAGTGATGTAATACCAGTCAAACCCAGTTTACGTCACAGGGGGACGCATGTTTGAATTGGTTAAGTTAAATTACCATACTCTTTGCTATGTGAATATATTGAAAGAATAGATACTGAATTTGGGGTTATATGTTGAATTGTATGACAAAATGCGTTTTGAGGAACGAATTCTGCGCTATTGGACAGATACGTATCGTTGTGTTTAAGTAATATTGGAGGTTAAACGCGGTAATTATAGATGTTAAGTGAATTAAATATGGGTTGAAACGAAGGTTAATAATGAGATAATGGAAGTACATATGGTATTTTAAATTATATATTGCGCAGATTAACAGGAAGTAAAATGTATATGATATATATAATGTGGGATGTAGGAGCACATGTAAAGCGACTACGGAATATAAGTATGCCCCAGGAAGGAACCATAGGAAGGTATGGTCAATAAAATTACGCATATTTTAATGAAGTGTGAAAGTGGTTTGACAATAATAACAACCGGTGATGGGTAAATGAATACATGATTGTATCATATTCTGAATGAATGGTAATTGCGTGGAAGATCAAACTTGTATGCAACTAGTATGATAATGTAGTGTTGAAATATCTTTATGTAGGCATTTGCACATCTATATATGAAAAATGCTTATTGACTATGTGCATATTGAACTTGAATACGTTACATAAGAAATTATCTAGCTAGAGTAGGGAAATTATTTGAGATTTACGTAGGATATCATCGATGTTTTGTTAATCTGAAATATTATTAGAGCGAATATTTAGTTAGGAACCGTAATTTAAGTGGCAATCGGACCGAGAAACTTAGTGCGTCATTCAATATTTCATTTTCTTCACTGTAGTCTGCACCAACGAACTCAGATAATTTTCAATGTAACTTAGGTCACTGATATTTGTATTCAGGACAGTTTATTCAAATTCAGTTCATTTCCGCGATAATTTGAACAATGTAATGGTTGTATTTTTGATGAGGGTGTATAATTAACACCGTGAGTGATGGAATAATTTATTGATATACCGAATTTTGACCGTGGTCTGAAGACTTTTATATAGTATATACTTAAGTGACCAGATGTAAATTTTAATAGGAAGATGAAACAAAGCAACAATTCATTTCAGGAATACGCGACCCAGAATGTTAAGATATGTAAACTTAGTTTAGGAGTAAGGCAGCGCTGACCTAGAATATTTGATTCATTAATTAAAATATTTATTTATTAGGTTGATAATTGGAAGATTATGAGCAATATTTGACATTAACCATTTCTTTCGCGAATCTTGATAGTTTAATAAATGTGTTTCTTGATTAATTTTTATAGAATTGGAATGAGGTTTCATTTATAATGGTAGTCAGTAGTTGTACTTAGTGAGTAAGGTTCTCGTTATGCGGATGTGTTTTTCGAAAGGTCGACTGAAGTTTACGTTCGCAAAATCCACTACTGAGCGTTGAATTACGTAATTCTGAACCGCGTATGATGTCGTTATTTTCTCTTTGAACACACGTTAAACCAAAACAGAAAAATTAACCATTTTTCTGGAGGCATGAATACCCTGAGATATGTAACTGACTAGTTGGGAAAATACTGTGGTCACCCTGACCCGTAGGGTGCAGTATTAATTTGGCGCCCAACGTGGGGCAATTGAAGAGAAAGACACCGCGGGAACGATTATTTAATTGAGAATTAGACCCGAGAAAATAGCCCGATAACTTACTGCTGAACCAACATGGGGGTCTGAAGAGAAAGGTAGTAGTTGATAAAGAGATAGATGGAGAAAGGCACCGAAGACTGCAATGTAATGGGTATCCAAAAATAAGCCAGTTATTTTTGACACTCTGAACTGAGGTCAAGAGAGAATGATATTGCGGAACGTTGTGGGAAGCAAAAGAGCCCAACATGCGATTGGTGAAGGAGATACTTGGAGATTTGTCAAGAAAAGAGGCTCGGATGAGAAACTGATAATTAAGTATTGAAAAAATGATGTTTAAGTATGAATATTTTCCAGAAGTAGATTGTTAGATGGAGTGATAGGAGGATATTTTATCCTTTTTATTGAAATAAATGTAGGTCTTCACATTTCATTTTTTATTTTTAAAATATGATTGAATTTATTCTTGATATTTGGATTAATAGTTAGTATGAAAGCAAATGACGAATACCACATGGTGGGTAATTATTTTTCTCTTTTTGGGAAACTATTTCTGAAATGAATTCAAAGGAAAATGATCTGATTTCGTTGGGAAGTTGCTCATACTTTAACTGGTAGGATGATATCGATCTTCAGGAAGGTTTATATTTTAAATAATTTGAGAAACTAAGTGAATACTTAGTACATAAGACTTGATTGCTAGCTTTAGGGGTATTTTAGATTTAGAAATTGAAGAATATTTCACATATTTATTGACACTGTGTGATATTAGAGAACTTTGAAAATTAGAGTTGGTTAGGAAATTAGAGAATTATTCGAAATATTACTGAAATTGACGAGATAATGGCAACTCAGGGAAGAGTGCAAATCAGAAGGGAACAAGAAGAAGAAATGAAAAGAGCACAGGAAAAGCATGAAGGAATGCCGTGGTGGTTCCTAGAATATATAAAGAAACAAGAAGAAGAGAGACAGAAAGAAAAGCAAGAACGAGAGGACGAAAAGAGGAAAGAAAAACAAGAACGTGATGAGAAAGAAAAGAGACAAGAAGAAGAGAGAGAGAAAGAAAAACAAGAACGAGAGGACGAAAAGAGGAAAGAAAAACAAGAGCGTGATGAGAAAGAAAAGAAACAGGAAGAAGAGAAGGATAGGAGACGGGCAGAGAAAGAACAAAAGCAACGTGAAGAAAGGAGAAAAGAACAGGAAGAGTGGCAACAAAAACAACGTGAAGAAAGGAGAAGAAAACAGGAAGAGTGGCAACAAAAACAACGTGAAGAAAGGAGGAAAGAACAGGAAGAATGGCAACAAAAACAACGTGAAGAGAGGAAAAAGGAACATCAAGAATTCATAAAGAAGTTACTTAAAATGCAAGATGATACATACGATAAGTTGATCGAAGAATGCAGAAAAATTCGAATAGAAGATAGAGAAGAAGCAGCCAAATTCCGAACATCAATAAATGAAATCATGGGGAAGATGAGATATGATGAGGTAGGCAAAGCCAGTGAAGAACTAAGGGAGAGCCAAGAAATCATCCAAACTTCAAGAGAAGAAGAAATGGAGGAAAACCAGGAACTGGACGCAGAAACAGAAAGAGAAGAGAAGTTTATGGAACAACAGGAAGACACTCAGGAGGTGAAAAATGAAGAAAATGAGGAAGATCAGCAAAAATTCACCAAAGAGACGGATAGAAAAGAGTGTCATAAGAACCAAACGGAGTTACCACAAGAAATAACGAAGAAAGCAGAATTATCACAAGAAAAATTTGATAATCAGGGATTATCACAGGAAATATTGAATAAACAAGAACTACTGCAAAAGATAATCCATCAACCGGAACTGTCAGATAAAATAACCAATAAACCGGACTTAACTCAGAGAAACCAGAGAAAGAAGAAGAAGCGAAAAGGAATAATTAATAATGAGGGAAAAGAGTTACGGAGGAAGACCAAGAAACAAGTAGGAAAACTGCAAACATTGCTTGAACTAGAAAAGAAAAGAGAAAAATTGGAAGAACGGAGTATTCAAAGTGAATGGCAACATAATCAGCTAAATCAGATGAAAAGGATGGAAGTGAAGCTACGGAAACTGAGAAAGATAAAGATTAAAATAATGCAAACAGGGATATTAAAAATGAACGATGACACAAACTTACATCAGAGTGATATGCAAGAACAAGGAGATTTCCATAAACTCGAGATGATATGAACATTGACAAAGCAAGTTAGAACTAGGTTAAAATACATCGTGGAGGCATGTCGAGAAAATTATTACGAAGACGGTAGATTGATTCCGGAAGGCGGAGTAAGGTCGAAGCAAATACGGGCAACATCCAAACCACCAAGGAAGAGAAGGAAATCACTAAACGTAAACTAAATTGGACTCTAAACTAGCGAAAGGAATGGTAAATTTAACAAATTTCGCAGTAGAAAGTGACCGGATTTCATACAGAATAAATATATTGGTGAATCAGCTGATATGCAAAGAGATAGGCTTGTAGAAGCTAAACAACATCAGTTATAATAACAGAATAATCGATACGATTCCATAGAGAAATAAAATCCATTAATCGATCAAAGAACCATGGAGAAATAGCAGAAATGCATCGTCACATTTGTCGATCATAGTTCAAAAGAATAAATATATCGCAAGCAATATACACTGACTGACAGAGCAAATGCAACACCAAGAAGGAGTGGTCAGAACTTTATGCCAAATGCAGGGTAGACTGACGTCACTGAGGTATGCTCATGATGTGAAATGCGCCGCTGTGCTGCGCACGTAGCGAACGATAAATGGGACACGGCGTTGGCGAATGGCCCACTTCGTACCGTGATTTCTCAGCCGACAGTCATTGTAGAACGTGTTGTCGTGTGCCACAGGACACGTGTATAGATAAGAATGCCAGGCCGCCGTCAACGGAGGCATTTCCAGCAGACAGACGACTTTACGAGGGGTATGGTGATCGGGCTGAGAAGGGCAGGTTGGTCGCTTCGTCAAATCGCAGCCGATACCCATAGGGATGTGTCCACGGTGCAGCGCTTGTGGCGAAGATGGTTGGCGCAGGGACATGTGGCACGTGCGAGGGGTCCAGGCGCAGCCCGAGTGACGTCAGCACGCGAGGATCGGCGCATCCGCCGCCAAGCGGTGGCAGCCCCGCACGCCACGTCAACCGCCATTCTTCAGCATGTGCAAGACACCCTGGCTGTTCCAATATCGACCAGAACAATTTCCCGTCGATTGGTTGAAGGAGGCCTGCACACCCGTCCCGGCGTCCGCTCAGAAGACTACCATTGACTCCACAGCATAGACGTGCACGCCTGGCATGGTGCCGGGCTAGAGCGACTTGGATGAGGGAATGGCGGAACGTCGTGTTCTCCGATGAGTCACGCTTCTGTTCTGTCAGTGATAGTCACCGCAGACGAGTGTGGCGTCGGCGTGGAGAAAGGTCAAATCCGGCAGTAACTGTGGAGCGCCCTACCGCTAGACAACGCGGCATCATGGTTTGGGGCGCTATTGCGTATGATTCCACGTCACCTCTAGTGCGTATTCAAGGCACGTTAAAAGCCCACCGCTACGTGCTGCGGCCGGTGGCACTCCCGTACCTTCAGGGGCTGCCCAATGCTCTGTTTCAGCAGGATAATGCCCGCCCACACACTGCTCGCATCTCCCAACAGGCTCTACGAGGTGTACAGATGCTTCCGTGGCCAGCGTACTCTCCGGATCTCTCACCAATCGAACACGTGTGGGATCTCATTGGACGCCGTTTGCAAACTCTGCCCCAGCCTCGTACGGACGACCAACTGTGGCAAATGGTTGACAGAGAATGGAGAACCATCCCTCAGGACACCATCCGCACTCTTATTGACTCTGTACCTCGACGTGTTTCTGCGTGCATCGCCGCTCGCGGTGGTCCTACATCCTACTGAGTCGATGCCGTGCGCATTGTGTAACCTGCATATCAGTTTGAAATAAACATCAATTATTCGTCCGTGCCGTCTCTGTTTTTTCCCCAACTTTCATCCCTTTCGAACCACTCCTTCTTGGTGTTGCACTTGCTCTGTCAGTCAGTGTATTTAATCTGTACTGGGGGAATAAAATGTACCCGATGCATTTACTGGACGTATTAAAAATGGCGCCTGCGGAAGGTAGAGACCAGCCAAGGCAAAGAAATGTGTAATAGGGTATCGATATTGATGTATGCTAGAAGGCCATGACTAACTTAAACCTACCACTATGAAGGCGGTGTACAGTGGTGTAGAATCGATAGAATTGTTTTTAAAAAATAAGAAGGATCAAACAGATTATTATAAAAACTGACTTAAAAAATTGACGTGGTAAGGACAAGATATCCCGAACATCGCTCTCAAAAATAAGCAAGATTTACAATATCTAACGTGAAATTTTAAGCTGAGAGGACGGAAATATTGAACGAAACGAAGAGATAAACGTTGAAATACCGTAAAGAGGGAATAAAATCCAGAAGTTTTGAAAAGTCCGTCCAAATACTTAGACGCAAAATCGTTTGGAAACAAGAAGTTGATTGAGACGTGAGAGCTCGAGGTTGAGCTATATTAAGTGGAAATAATAGCAAGGAAAGCCTATATAAAGAAGCAATCACTATAAAAAATATATATATACCACGCAGAACCATGATGAATTCATATTTTCCAGAATCGACGCATATTGTCTACTGTGTTCCTGAACAGATGATGGCTTGCTAAATCGGCATAGACCAACCTGGAGGGAGATGTCATCCTGGCTGTTAAAACCACCCGACCCGTGTGGAGGAGGTCACTATTCCTGAGATACCAGTGGTGGAGAACATGCCCAGTTCTCAATTCAAGGCCTGCGACCAGACCGAAGAGCAACTAAGGCCCGAGATATTGAATGGCGAGCTAAGTAATAGCATTAAGTAGTATAATTTCTTATGTAGAGTATTACCAGTATATGCAATAGATCTGAATAGCCTATGCGTGAGATAATTAAGTGTGCAGTGAATATAAGAAAGTGCAGTGTGAAATATTTAAGACGATATCTCGTGACAGAATGGTAACGTGTTTACTACATTATCTTATCCAAGGATGAAGGAATACGATTTAAAATGTGACATAGTGTAACAGCTGTTTTCAAAGAATCCCGGTTAGTTAGAAAGATCCATGAGTGATGTAATACCAGTCAAAACCAGTTTACGTCACAGGGGGACGCATATTTGAATTGGTTAAGTTAAATTACCATACTCTTTGCTATGTGAATATATTGAAAGAATAGATACTGAATTTGGGGTTATATGTTGAATTGTATGACAAAATGCGTTTTGAGGAACGAATTCTGCGCTATTGGAGTGATACGTATCGTTGTGTTTAATTAATATTGGAGGTTAAACGCGGTAATTATAGATGTTAAATGAATTATATATGAGTTGAAATGAAGGTTGATAATGAAATAATGGAAGTATATATGGTATTTTGAATTATATATTGCGCAGATTAACAGGAAGTAAAACGTATATGATATATAATGTGCGATGTAGGAGCACATGCAAAGCGACTACGGAATATAAGTATGCCCCAGGAAGGAACCATAGCAAGGTATGGACAATAAAATTACGCATATTTTAATGAAGTGTGAAAGTGGTTTGACAATAATAACAACCGGTGATGGGTAAATGAATACATGATTGTATCATATTCTGAATGAATGGTAATTGCGTGGAAGATCAAACTTGTATGCAACTAGTATGATAATGTAGTGTTGAAATATCTTTATGTAGGCATTTGCACATCTATATATGAAAAATGCTTATTGACTATGTGCATATTGAACTTGAATACGTTACATAAGAAATTATCTTGCTAGAGTAGGGAAATTATTTGAGATTTACGTAGGATATCATCGATGTTTTGTTAATCTGAAATATTATTAGAGCGAATATTTAGTTAGGAGCCGTAATTTAAGTGGCAATCGGACCGAGAAACTTAGTGCGTCATTCAACATTTCATTTTCTTCACTGTAGTCTGCACCAACGAACTCAGATAATTTTCAATGTAACTTAGGTCACTGATATTTGTATTCAGGACAGTTTATTCAAATTCAGTTCATTTCCGCGATAACTTGAACAATGTAATGGTTGTATTTTTGATGAGGGTGTATAATTAACACCGTGAGTGATGGAATAATTTATTGATTTACCGAATTTCGACCGTGGTCTGAAGACTTTGATATAGTATATACTTAAGTGACCAGATGTAAATTTTAATAGGAAGATGAAACAAAGCAACAATTCATTTCAGGAATACGCGACCCAGAATGTTAAGATATGTAAACTTAGTTTAGGAGTAAGGCAGCGCTGACCTAGAATATTTGATTCAGTAATTAAAATATTTATTTATTAGGTTGATAATTGGAATATTATGAGCAATTTTTGACATTAACCATTTCTTTCGCGAATCTTGATAGTTTAATAAATGTGTTTCTTGATTAATTTTTATAGAATGGAATGAGTTTTCATTTATAATGGTAGTCTGTAGTTGTACTTAGTGAGTAAGGTTCTCGTTATGCGGATGTGTTTTTTTTGAAAGGTTGACTGATGTTTATGTTCGCATAAATCCACTACTGAGCGTTGAATTACGTAATTCTGAACCGCATATGATGCCGTTATTTTCTCTTTGAACACACGTTAAACCAAAACATAGAAAAATTAACCATTTTTCTGGAGGCATGAATACCCTGAGATATGTAACTGACTAGTTGGGAAAATACTGTGGTCACCCTGACCCGTAGGGTGCAGTATGGATTTTAGTGCCAGGAGTGTCCGAGGACATGTACGGCTCGCCGCGTGCAGGTCTTTTGATTTGACTCCCGTAGGCAACCTGCGCGTCGTTATGAGGATGAAATGATGATGAAGACAACACGTGCACCCAGTCCCCGAGCCAGCGAATTTAACCAATTATGGTTAAAATTCCCAACCCTGCCTGAAATCGAACCCGGGACCCCTGTGACCAACCGGCAATATACAGGGCCTATGACCGCCGAGGCGGTGTTTTACTCTCCGGTACGTAAGCTCAATTATGGGAGACGCACTCATATTTCTTGTTCTTGCAAACTGCCAGTACGTGTTCGACCTGGAAAGCATCAGTCGCCAGTCTGAATGTCAGCTGTTAACATGGCGAGACAACTAGCATATAACACCGTATTTTCGTATGCAAAAGTTCTGGTTTCATCTTAATGGTCGTGTGAACAGTCATAACTCTCGATATTGGAAAATCCTAATGGTGTTTATGAAGTCGCTCATTATGATAGAGAGATTGGTGGTTTGCGTGCTGTTAGTGCAAGACGAATAATTGGGCTTATTTTATTCGAGACGACAGTAAATCCAGAGAGGTACCAAGATGACATTCTGACGCCTTTCTTCCATCAGTTAACACCGGGCTGAGTGGCTCAGACGGTTAAGGCGCTGGCCTTCTAACCCCAACTTGACAGGTTCGATCCTGGCTCAGTCCGGTGGTATTTGAAGGTGCTCAAATACGACAGCCTTGTGTCGGTAGATTTACTGGCACGTAAAAGAACTCCTGAGGGACTAAATTCCGGCACCTCGGCGTCTCCGAAGACCGTAAAAGTAGTTAGTGGGACGTAAAGCAAATAACATTATTATTATTATTCCATCGGTTAACGGAAGAAGAAAAATCGCGTGGGTTCTTTCAGCAAGATTCAGCCCCTGCTCGTACAGCAGAAGATTCCCTTCTTACAGTATCAGAAGTGCTTGCAGACAGAATGATCAGTGTTGGTCTGGTTTCCCCTCGTTCTCAAGATCTAACAGCGGTGAATTTTACTTGTGGGGTAAACGGAAAGAAAAAAAGTGTATTGAACAAATCCTCCAACATTGGAGGAACTGAAAGCAAACATTACGAATGAAGTCAGAAACGTTACATACTCGCGTCAGACAGAATTTGGTTACCAGACACAATGCCTGTATAACCCAGGATCTTTCATAAGGTAAGATTTCATATAGTCCGCCTCTGTGGTGTAGCTGTTAGTGTGATTAGCTGCCACCCCCGGAGGACCGATTCCCGATTCGGCTACGAAATTTGAAAGGTGGTACGAGGGCTGTAACGGGGTCCACTCAGCCTCGGGAGGTCAACTGAGTAGAGGTGGGTTCGATTCCCACTTGAGCCATCCTGGAAGTGGTTTTCCGTGGTTTCCCAATTCTCCTCCAGGCAAATGCCGGGATGGTACTTAACTTAAGGCCACGACCGCTTCCTTCCCTCTTCCTTGTCTATCCCTTCCAATCTTTCCATCTCCCCCCGCAAGGCCCCTGTTCAGCATAGCAGGTGAGGCCGTCTGGGCAAGGTACTGGTCATCCTCCCCAGTTTTATCCCCCGACCCAGAAATTGAAGCTCCAGGACACTGTCCTGGAAGCGGTAGAGGCGGGATCCCTCGCTGAATCCGAGGGAAAAGCCGATGCTGGAAAGTAAACTGATAAAGAAGAAGAAGAAGAAGATTTCATATAAGATTGTATAGGTATATGCTTAAAGCAAGGCGGCCCCGAGCAACATAAGTTCGGCTCAGGCAGCTGCCGTAGCGCAGAGTGCAAAAACCGCGTGTTCGGTCAGAGTTTATGTGAGAGATGCTGTATAAGGTGCACACGGAACATAAGATTAATCAACTGTGATTATTTTGATATGTTGTTTGTAATTCGTTCCAATGGCTTAAAATATTCTTTTTATTCCAATTTATATTTCCCATGGTTAATTAAACATAATCTTATATTTGGTTATTGTACATTTTAGGTGTTAAGTTTAACCGGGTGAGTTGGCCGTGCGGTTAGGGACGCACACCTGTGAGGCTGCATCCCGGAGATTGTGAGTTCGAACCACACTGTCGGCAGCCTTGAAGATGTTTTTCCGTGGTTTTCTATTTTCACAGCGGACAAATGCTGGTGCCGTACCGTAATTAAGTCCACGACCGCTTCCTTCCCACTCCTAAACCTTTCATATTCCATTGTCGCCGTAAGACCTTTCTGTGTCGGTGCGACGTAAAATAAAATAAAATGTATTAAATTTCTCTTAGAGGCTAAGTTGGCCAGACTGTAGAGTGCTGGCCATTGAGCTCAAGTTGGCCAAGCTCAGTCGAGTGGCATTTAGAGGTGCTCAAACACGTCAGCCTCGTGCCGGTAGTGTTACCAGCCAGTAAAAGAAGTTCCTCTGAACAATTTTCCGGCATATAGGCATTTACGATAATCGTAAAGTAGTTGGGGGAATTCTTTGTATATCTTTTTAGAATATAAATATATACAAACACATTATGGGCACTTGAGCGGAATGACTTTTGGAGATCCATTGATTTACGGAATGTTGTGATAACAGCAAGAGTTTGTTATTAATGAGTAGTAATCGAAATTCTACCTTAATTTATGGTTCATTGTGTTCATAAGACATCTATGATTGTCATTTAATGAGGACTGTAGACATTGCAGTACCGATAGTCCACAAAAAGTGTGTAAAGCACATCGTTCAACTTTTATAGCTGTTTTCTTTTTCACGTTTAATACAATGACCTTTCAAATTCTTGAAGCACTAATCGGCAATGTTTTGAAAATATTCTTGATTTTTGCAGTACACCTATCATACTGATGTTGGTTATGAAATCGCGCTGAGAGGAACTGCTGGTATGCCAGTGCAGAGTATCGACCCACAGTTTAAAATCAACGTTATGTGAGGGGTAACATATCATGTATTTGTATAAACGAAAAATATATCGATCCAGGGGTTGAGGCGCACATTTTGTTTAGCGGTGTTATATTCATCTTCAATTTTTCAGGGTCATGTTGTATTTCTCAGGAATTTATCTGACATTCTGAATGACGGGGACACCATAAGAATTTAATGGCAGTAAGTTTTGAGCGCGTGGATATGGGAGAATTGCTTCTTTAAAATTATGCATACGTGTTTGCAATCTAAGAAGTTCCTAGCTTTACAGGTTTCTAATGATGCGTAACTGTGGTCATGTTGAAAAGATTGCGAATATGTATTTTGAATATAGAATATAACTGTATGATTTGCTTTAATAATTTTAACTGCCCCATGACAATGTTTGCTAGTCAGTAATCAATGAATTTCAATTTGATTCGCTTGCCCAGCAATTCATAAAATTTCGTCCTAAAACAGTACTGAGTACAAAGAATCCTGAACAGAATTCGACCAAGAAACAACATCGAACCTAAAGACGTCATAAGCTGTCTGGTATTTATAAACTCGTATGCAATTAATATCCCTAATTCTACGTTGTACAAACCGGTCGAAATTAAAAAAAGGGACACATGGATATGGTTGCCAGATTTCCTAATGTTTACTTGATATTTTGTATATTTTCGCGCTTTCAGAGTAAAAAAGTAATGTTATTTTCTCGCTTTACTGTGGCAAATTTCATAAAAAGTAATGATCAGGAGTTTTAAATCGGGTCCGCCTCTGTGGTGTAGTGGTTAGTGTGATCAACTTCGAATCCCGTCTCTGCCACGAAATTTGAAAAGTGGTACGAGGGCTGGTATGGGGTCCACCCTCCCGGAAGGTCACCTGAGTATAGGGGGGTTCGGTTCCCACCTCATCAATCCTCGAAGTGGTTTTCCGTGACTTCCCACTTCTACTGGGATGGTACCTAAGTAAGTCCACGGCGGCTTCCTTCCCTCTTCCTTGTGTATCCCTTCCAATCTTCCCATCTCCTACAAGGCCCCTCTTCAGCATAGCACGTGAGGCCACCAGTTGTACACTCCCCTACTCAAAGTCTCACGCTCCAGAACACTGCCACTGAGGCGGTAGAGGTGGGATCCCTCGCTGAGTCTGAGCGAAAAACCAACCCTGGAAATTAAACCGATTAATAAATAAATAAATAAATAAATAAATAAATAAATAAATAAATAAATAAATAAATAAATAAATAAATAAATAAATAAATAAATAAATAAATAAATAAATAAATAAATAAATAAATACTTTAATTCGGTACAAACTAATCACGGCTAATTCGTTGAAATAATAAATTCTACATAACAACTTCCTGAACTAGGCACGAGTAATCGTTCGCATGTACGCTCAGCGACAGTTGAATGACGACTCTTTGAGAAAGAGGAAATTTGACAATTTATTTCTTGCAAGAACTGGTTTGTTTCAGTCTGTTGGTTCAGTTTAAACATTAAGAAAATTGAAATTTTAAACGTGATATTAATAATCCTTCACAAAGAGAAAAAAAAAAAACTGCAAATGTACACAGTTGTCCACTAGCACTATTCAAAACATTATGCAGCACATCTAACACTGATAGACGTTAAGATCGATATTAATTTGCTTGCTAGTTATATATCAGCAATAAAACGAGCCAAACTTGCACAGGAGAAAGGACTATACGCAATCTTCGCGCCGAGGTAAAATGGCCATTCCACAGCGGTGATGTTTATTGGGCGCTTTTGTAAAACATTTACCACTACCTTTTTTTTTTGGTTATTTGCTTTACATCGCACGACACAGAGATGTCTTATGGCGACGATGGGATAGGAAAGGCCTAGGAATGGGAAGGAAGCGGCCGTGGCCTTAAGGTGCAGCCCCAGCATTTGCCTGGTGTGAAAATGGGATACCACAGAAAACCATCTTTAGGGCTGCCGACAGTGGGGTTCGAATCCACTATCCCCCGATTACTGCATACTGGCCGCACTTACGCGACTGCAGCTCGAACTAACAAGAACTAAGTAATAAATTGCGCGAAGAGATGTGTTGTGGTAGAAAATGCTAAATGAACTCTGTAGAACACGAATCAGAACTATGGCATGGAAGTTAAATGTTGACGAAAAAGGATCCTGCATTAGGAAGATGTTTCATTTGAGCAGATGCGGATGAATCGGTGAGGTGGTAATCATCTTGTACTGTGTGCTGCCTGAACTCCAGGCGATAAAGAAGGAACGTCACGACACAAATCTTGTCAATTCTATCCTCTAGAGCAGTGGTTCTCAAACTGTGGTATGCACACTGCTAGGGGTACTACTGAGACATGAAAACATGAAGAAAAATTGAAATAAGGAAGAAGAACGTTAAATTCAGTCCTAACCGTTCATACCGACATCAATTTTAACGACGTTGTGGATATAACGGCGAAATATAACGGCCCCGTCTAAATCCTATAAACACCGTACTTAAAACTCGCTTAGTACGAACTCGCTTGTTACGACATATCGTGCCCGACTCGTTGGCTGAATGGTCAGCGTACTGGCCTTCGGTTCAGAGGGTCCCGGGTTCGATTCCCGGCCGGGTCGGGGATTTTAACCTTCATTGGTTAATTCCAATGGCCCGGGGGCTGGGTGTTTGTGCTGTCCCCAACATCCCTGCAACTCACACACCACACATAACACTATCCTCCACCACAATAACACGCAGTTACCTTCACATGGCAGATGCCGCCCACCCTCATCGGAGGGTCTGCCTTACAAGGGCTGCACTCGGCTAGAAATAGCCACACGAAATGAAAAAAAACGACATATCGTATTAAACAACCTATTTTGATCATATTTTCTGATAAATGCATCGGCTGTAACTTCCAATCTTATAACAGTTTGAGAACCTCTGCTCTAGAGGTTTCACAGTTACAGTACGTGTAAGAACACTAACAGTTCGTACATTCCAGAGCTTTCCTGTACGTCTCTTCATCCACTGGAAGCGGAAACCTGCGAACTGCGAGTTAGGACGAATCTGTTAGAAATCTGTTCATCCCAAATCGTCGTACGTTATTCGTTCTTTGGCTGCGTTAATTAGTATTATGTATGAGGTAATGACTAGATTTTGGACTTTCAGGCAATGATGCAAACTTACTGAAGAGGGTAAAATGTATAGTCTAGTGATCTAGAAAAGGACGAATGATAGCAGTTAGGTTATTTTCGCATGAAACATCAAAAGTTTCTATACACGATAAACTAAATGCAAGATCAGTTGAAAACGTACAGTACTTTCAAGAAATTATTCTTTACTATTATTAACAACAAATACATCACAATTGGGGAATAACCTGGGGCAATGATCACTTCCAGTAGTGTGATAATAATCGCGTATTCGATTATTTCATTTTATTCGATTATTCGATAATATTTCCAATTGGATTATTTTTCGATTATTCATTCGAATGTATGCGGTAATCGAATAGTGAATATTTTTCCATCGGATTATTTTTTCGACTACTCCTTCGAGACTACACTCGAATGAATGAAGCAATCGAATAGGGAATTTCTCTATTCGATTGTTTTTTCGATTATTCATTCGGATGAATGAGGCAATTAAATAGTGAATGACATAATCGAATGATAAGTGGTGTTATTAAGACAGTTAATTCACTAATTTAGTTTCAACATTTGGGGATACGTTTGGAAAAAGGAGTATTTCTATTTTTCATAAGAATACATCTATTCACTTATTTCAATCGATTATCCATCCGACACACTTAAACCGATAAATTTATTCATGACGCATCCGAATATTCTATGCGATACAACTGAATCGCATTGAAACTCATTCGACTATTTAAATAATCGGATGGAGATTATTCGAATATTAAAGTATTCGATTATCCCATCACTAGTATCATCTAACCTACGCAACGGTTATGTCATGAGTCTTGCAAAAATTTCAGGGGAACGGCCCATCGGAACCCCCGGAGTTTATGTTACTCTTGATGCATAAATGAAGAACGGGCTAGTCGACACTTCTTAATAACCAAGTTTTGCATTCTAATAATGCTATTTGCTTTACGTCCCACTAACTACTTTTACGGTCTTCGGAGACGCCGAGGTGCCGGAATTTAGTCCCGCAAGAGTTCTTTTACGTGGCAGTAAATCTACCGACACGAGGCTGTCGTACTTGAGCACCTTCAAATACCACCGGACTGAGCCAGGATCGAACCTGCCAAGTTGGGGTTAGAAGGCCAGCGCCTTAACCGTCTGAGCCACTCAGCCCGGCAGTTTTGCATTCTAACCTAGTGCCGCCTAGAAATGCGAAGTCTAGTAAAGACACTTCCTAATGGTCTGTGTAATCTGTATGCATTAAATACGCCTCTGCTAGCGAGAAGAAGAGTTCAGCAAAGGAGGCGGGAGTGGGTAAATTATATTTTATCCAAGAGAGAAATGTTTGTTGAATTTTTACATACATGAGCTGATCTAGAAGAGGACAAGTGATAGCAGTTAGGTTATTTTGGCATGAAACATTTCTATACGTGATAAACTAAATGCAAGATCAGTTGAAAACGTACAGCGACGTAACTTTCAAGAAATTATTCTTTACTATTATTAACAACAAATCCATTGCAATTGGCAAATAACCCGGGGCAATGATCACTTCCAGCAGTGTGATAATAAAGAATGGTTAAAATATAATTAAGCGAGAACAACAACAACAACAACAACAACAACAACAACAACAAGAGTACAACATGCAATTCCATGGAAAGAAAATATTAGAAGAAATTCTAATTCAAGAAATTCAAGAAGCTGTGGTGTGATGTCCACGCCAAACATGTAAGTTCACAACCAAACCAAACAAACCGCATAGCACTACAGCCATTGAAGGGCCTTGGCCTACGAAGCGATCACTGCTCAGCCCGAAGGTGTGCAGATTACGAGGTGTTGTGTGGTCAGCACGACGAATCCCCTCGGCCGTTATTCTTTGCTTTCGAGACCGGGGCCGCTATCTCACCGTCAGATAGTTCCTCAATTCCAATCACGTAGGCTGAGTGGACCTCGAACCAGCCCTCAGGTCCAGGTATATTCCCTGACCTGGCCGGGAATCAAACCCAGGGCCTCCGGGAAAGAGGCAGGCACGCTACCCCTACACCACGGGGCCGGCATATAAGTTCACATATAAGTTAAATATTTCCAGTGCTTAACACTACAGCGTACAATACGATAGTCTAAAGGTTGAGTTTACTAAAAGATTAACATTACAACACCGTCATATATAAAATGACACTTGCCTTAAGCATTTCGAAATTTTACACCATGACCTAATACACACAGTTTACAGAATGCTGGAGTCTATTCTTGAAGCATCTTACGTTTTGGGGAAAAGGCTCTTAGACAGATGCAGGCAATGCATTCGAATAAACAATTCCCTGATTTACAACGAATATTTACTATAGTTCTCTGTCATCTACCGTTTACTTTATGCGCATGATCTGTCCTACTGATGTAACAGGGCTTTCCTAGTCGACTGTTCAACTCTCCTCAAGCTGGCTTATTCGTGTAGGCATTATACACGGCACAAAACCGTTTTCGCTTCCTCTTCGCGCGGAAATCGCCCAACTGTAACTTTGGGGTAAGCAATGTTCATTTCAATGGAGGAAATCTGGAGAATTTCTGCCTTTCTACTTATTTCATCCTATATTTTGATATTTCTTTCATCGATCTCATTCATGGAAAGGAAATCTTGTCTTATAACGGATAAGCTTGGGAAATGATCGCTCGGAATTACGTGTTAAGTTGTCAGATCAAAGAATTATAACATTTGTTGTGAAACCATTTTCTTTGATTTGAATACTTAGGGGCAATGATTTAAGCTAACTGTTCAGAAAATAATTGTGTTCCAACACAGGCCTATGAGTAGTTTCCTTGTTACTACAATTACTGGCGATAATAATGATAAAAATTCAATGCAGTACTGTCAGAATGAAAAGCCGATTCAGATACGGTGGAAATATTTGGCGTAGACATCACACCACAGGTTCAGTCCTTCCCTGTCACTTTCATACTTCATGACAGTTTTTCCCAAATATTTTGTCTCTGATGACTCTGAACTTGCCGAAGGACGCCTTAATATAGCATTCAATAAACAGAAAACAGAATTTTGTAATGATACCATGTTGGATTTTATTCGTATAATATTTTGGAATAATACTTTACTTGAAAGTTTAATTGAACTTCATTTACACGAGGATACTCCATAAATGCACAGAAATAATAAAACAATGTGGCACCTTGCTAATAATTTCAACAGTCAGGATCTGGAAACTTTCTTGAAAAATTCACTCGTTGCCTTTGTTAAATCAATGGGACGAATGGCGTTGTTTTCCTAAGATCCAGCATTTTACAATCGTACTCACTCGAATCAAAGATCAGCTCCTATATTAACTCTGTTTTTTGAACTTAATTTTAATTTGTGTGAGAGCAGAAAAGGTACACTCACACAGGTATGTTTCACGAAAGGCGTTACACTCAGTATTTCGTTTCTAGAAGTTGTGGGTGTACGGGATGTCATGGAGCCACAAGTCTGTCAGAGACGTTGAGCTGTGATACATACACGGAACTTCCTGGATCTAAACATGCTACTCCATCTGATTCTACACCCATATCATACTTCAATCTATTTTTCACTTTCTCTCTGCCAAGATACTTAGGCTAGTTGACCTTCCTCAAGGGAGGGCAGGTCATGTCCGGTTGCAAAGAAGAGGCGAGTGTGGATACCGTCAATTGTAAATGTCTCTCAAGTACATCTCTTACGCTGCCTTGTAATATTTCTTCTTTTTCCGCTACTAACTTGTGCCATCTATCGGCCAGATTAAGAGTTACATACAGTGTATGTAAGGTATACAACAGTGAAGGCATATTTCCTAAATTTCGTATAATGGTCTATGAATTGTGTGTACAATAAAATTTCACTTTTCAAATACTTCCAACTTAACTTATTATTGCGGTCCCTTAGGATTATTGTCGCTGCCCCCCAGGGGTCCTCGACCACAGTTTTGGAATGGCTGCCTGTGATATAAGAGGTAGTCAAGCAATTTTAAATTGTTAACAATCTTTAAATATAAACTAAAGTAACCAGACGAGGAAACAGAAATACTGCTTGAATTTATGATGACACTTAAAAATTGTTTAGTAAACTAACCCTTCAGACTTAATTGAAGGAATGTTCTTTGGGTCATCAGTCCATAGACGGGTTTGATGCAGCTCTCCATGCCACCCTCTGCTAAACTTTTCTTTTCTAAATATCTGCTGAATCCTACATCTGCTCTAATGTGCTTTTCATATTCATACCTTGGTATAGCCATACAGTTCTTACCCTCTACACTTCAATCAAAAAGCCAACTGCACGAATCCTGGGTGTCTTAAGATGTGTCCTATCATTCTATCTCTTCTTGTCGTCGAATTTAGCCACAACGATCTCCTCTCACCAATTCGATTCAGTATCTCTTCATTGGTGATTCGATCTATCCATCTCACCTTCAGCATTCTTCTGTAACACCACATTTCAAAAGCTTCTATTCTCTTTCTTTCTGAGCCAGTTATCGTCCATGTTTCCATACAATGCCACGTTCCTTACGAAATTCTTCAAAAACATCTTTCTAATTCCTATATCAATGTTCGAGGTGAGCAAATTTCTTTTCTTAAAGGCCTTCCTTGCTTGTGCTAGTCTGCACCTTACGCCCTCCTTACTTCTGCCATCGTTAATTATTTTACCACCCAAGTAACAATATTCATCTACTTCCTTTAAGACTTCATTTCCTAATCTAATATTTCTTGCATCACCTGCCTTCGTTCGACTGCACTCCATTACTTTTGTTTTGAACTTATTTATTTTCATCTTGTACTCCTCACCCAAGTCTCAGTCCCTATCGTTCAGCAACTTCTCGAGATTTTCTTCAGTTTCAGATAAAATAACAATATCATCGGAAAATCTCAGGGTTTTGTTTTCCTCTCCTTGGCTTGTGATTCCATTTCGAATTCCTCTTTGATTTCCTTTACTGGCTGTTCTACACTGACTGACAGAGCAAATGCAGCACCAAGAAGGAGTGGTTCGAAAGGGATGAAAGTTGGGGAAAAAACAGAGACGGCACGGACGAATAATTGATGTTTATTTCAAACCGATATGCAGGTTACACAATGCGCACGGCATCGACTCAGTAGGATGTAGGACTACCGCGAGCGGCGATGCACGCAGAAACACGTCGAGGTACAGAGTCAATAAGAGTGCGGATGGTGTCCTGAGGGATGGTTCTCCATTCTCTGTCAACCATTTGCCACAATTGGTCGTCCGTACGAGGCTGGGGCAGAGTTTGCAAACGGCGTCCAATGAGATCCCACACGTGTTCGATTGGTGAGAGATCCGGAGAGTATGCTGGCCACGGAAGCATCTGTACACCTCGTAGAGCCTGTTGGGAGATGCGAGCAGTGTGTGGGCGGGCATTATCCTGCTGAAACAGAGCATTGGGCAGATCTGAAGGTACGGGAGTGCCACCGGCCGCAGCACATGCTGCATGTAGCGGTGCGCATTTAACGTGCCTTGAATACGCACTAGAGGTGACGTGGAATCATACGCAATAGCGCCCCAAACCATGATGCCGCGTTGTCTAGCGGTAGGGCGCTCCACAGTTACTGCCGGATTTGACCTTTCTCTACGCCGACGCCACACTCGTCTGCGGTGACTATAACTGACAGAACAGAAGCGTGACTCATCGGAGAACACGACGTTCCGCCATTCCCTCATCCAAGTCGCTCTAGCCCGGCACCATGCCAGGCGTGCACGTCTATGCTGTGGAGTCAATGGTAGTCTTCTGAGCGGACGCCGGGAGTGCAGGCCTCCTTCAACCAATCGACGGGAAATTGTTCTGGTCGATATTGGAACAGCCAGGGTGTCTTGCACATGCTGAAGAATGGCGGTTGACGTGGCGTGCGGGGCTGCCACCGCTTGGCGGCGGATGCGCCGATCCTCGCGTGCTGACGTCACTCGGGCTGCGCCTGGACCCCTCGCACGTGCACATGTCCCTGCGCCAACCATCTTCGCCACAGGCGCTGCACCGTGGACACATCCCTATGGGTATCGGCTGCGATTTGACGAAGCGACCAACCTGCCCTTCTCAGCCCGATCACCATACCCCTCGTAACGTCGTCTGTCTGCTGGAAATGCCTCCGTTGACGGCGGCCTGGCATTCTTAGCTACACACGTGTCCTGTGGCACACGACAACACGTTCTACAATGACTGTCGGCTGAGAAATCACGGTACGAAGTGGGCCATTCGCCAACGCCGTGTCCCATTTATCGTTCGCTACGTGCGCAGCACAGCGGCGCATTTCACATCATGAGCATACCTCAGTGACGTCAGTCTACCCTGCAATTGGCATAAAGTTCTGACCACTCCTTCTTGGTGTTGCATTTGCTCTGTCAGTCAGTGTATATAAACGCTGACAAGGAGAGGGGACGAACTGCAGCCATGCCTTATCCATTTCTGGATTACTGCTTCTTTATCATTGCCCTCGATTCTTATGACTGCAGACTGATATTTATATAAATTGTAGATAATTCTTCTTTATCGGTATATGATTCGGATCACTTTCAGAATCTCAAATAGCTTGGATCAATCAACTTTATTGAATGCCTTTTCTAGATCTACACGTATAAAATGAATAATATACGTATATAAAATTAAATTTACCATGTACATCCATTTTCCTCGCCATAACGTCTTCCGCACATTCCGCATGTGATAATTAGACCCACGTTTGTCGCATACAGTAACAATTGGTCAACTTCGGGGGGGGGGGGGGCACAAGAATGTTTGTCGTAGGGCGTCCATTCTACCTGCTCCTTGTCACACAAATACAATTCAACTGTCAACGTCGCTTTTGGCAAACGAATAGAATTGGGAAGGTAGTGACCGTGGGCTAATTAAGGTACTATTTGCCTGGTTTGGAAACAGGAAACCACGGAAAACCATCTTCAGAGCTGCCGTCGGTGATATTCGAACGGACGATATCCCGAATGTAAGCTCACAGCTATGCGAGCAGTGTTGCCAAGTCTCCCAAATTTTCAGGAGATCTCCCAATTTTTTGCAACACACCAGAAAACCCGAAAAAATAAAACATCTCCCGAAATTTCTTCTAATCCAAATTTAAGGAAAATGAATAACAAAGGTACATAATATATTTTTACCGAAAAACTTTTTCCCCGTCTCAGTGCGTGACGTTTTATCGACAACATCAATCGTTAGGTACTTCCCCGCATTCATTTTAGGCTCGGATTACGTAATCTCTTCCCGCGTATTGAACTCAAAACTCACGCTTGACTGCATCCCTCGAAGGGAAATCACCGACCCGCATATGCAAATTCTGCATCCTACTACGACTTCAAAATTGGCACACAATTTCTATGCCTGATGAATAACTACATCTACAGGAAGAGTGGGGAGAAAGAGGAGACGAAGAATAGAGTGGGCAGAGAGTGCAGCTGAGTGAAATTGTGTATTTTTCTCATAATAACTTCAAATGACTATTGCATTCTTTAATTTAGTTACATTATAACTTTTCATTGCTTAAGAAACTACGAAATTTTCATTATAACTCCCGAAAGTTTTACGTACAATCTACCGATATTTTATTTGTATACCTGGCAACACTGTGTGCGACCCTAACCGCACGGCTAACTCGCTCGGTGTTATCTCCAGTCCACCCTGTAATTTGATTCAGTAAAGATGTTTACACGTTTGTCGTTCTGAAAATGTTATTAGGAGATAATTTGTCCGCCTCTGTGGTGTAGTGGCTAGTGTGCTTAGCTGCGACGCCCGGACTCCCGGATTCGATACTCGGCTCTTCTACGAATTTTGAGAAGTGGCGCGAGGGACTAGAACTGGGTCCACTCAGTTTCGGGAGGTCAAATGAGTAGAGGGAGTTTCAATTCCCTCCCCAACCATCCTCGAAGTGATTTTCCGTGGTTTCCAACTTCACCTCCAGGGAAATGTCGGAATGGTACCTAACTTAATGCCACGTTCGTTTCCTTCCCTCCTCCTTGTCTATCCCTTCAAATATCCCCATCCCCCACAAGGCCCCTCTTCAGCATAGCGGGTGAGGCCGCCTGGGCGAGGTACTGGCCCTTCTCCACTGTTTTATCCCCCCGAGCCAAAGTCTCACGCTCCAGGACACTGCCCCTGAGGCAGTAAGATGGAATTCCTCGCAGAGTTCGAGGAAAAAGCCAACCCTGGAGTGTAAACAGATTAAGAAGGAAATAAACAAAGAAGAGGGAACAGGAACAAGCTGAAGTGTGGAGGATAGAATGGTCGCGCTGAAATAATTACAGCTGTATAAATTTGAGCTGCTAGTGTACCCAAAGTATTGGATGGAGCCAAATGACGCGTGTGTTCGAACTCCAACGTCGGCTGTCCTGAACATCGTTTCCTGTGGTTTCCGATTTTCACTTGCAGAGAAATGCCGTGAAAGTTACAGTCGATTCCCTCTATCTCCTTCCCAGTTTCATTCTCCATCACTCATTTCATGTTCATTAGCTCCTTTAAATGAGGTTGGCTTTAGGAAGGGCATCGGGCCGTAAAACATCCGTGAACTCATATAACTATCTTCCATACTATATACAGCCCGGTATATAAATGTATCCACACAACGAACTATTTAGGTAAGAGAATTAGGAACTTCAAATCTCCGGCTCCAGAGTAAACGGTCAGTGGTGAAATCTTTTATTCATAGAGTCCCGAGTTCGATTCTCGATTCGTCCATACAACACCCAACTAATCAACGTAGAAACGGCCATTATTAAATACATTTATCCACACAGGGCAATCGCCCGTCAAACAGAGCCAAATCAACATGCGTGACCTAGGAGGACTTGATAAAAGAGTGACTGAATGGGTGGCTATATTGCTAGAAAATAGATCTCAGAGAATTAGAGTGCGGGATGGACAGCAGGCAATTGTAATCACATAAATATGATTGTAAATAAAGAGTACAGATCTCTGCACATGGTTATGAGTGTATTTAGGGGTTGAAGTAAGGATATAAAGGAGAGGGCATGTAAGTCTCTTGTAAGACCCCAACTAGAGTATGGTTCCAGTGTATGGGACTCTCATCAGCATTACTTCATTCAAGAACTGGAAAAAATCCAAAGAAAAGCAGTTCGATTTGTTCTGCATGATTTCCGACAAAAGAGTAGCGTTACAAAAATGTGCCAAAATTTGGGCTCTGAAGACTTGGGAGAAAGGAGACGAGCTGCTGGACTAAGCGGTATGTTCGGAGCTGTCAGTGGAGAGATAGCGTGGAATGACATCAGTAAACGAATAAGTTTGAGTGGTGTCTTTAAAAGTAGGAAATATGACAATATGAAGAGAAGGCTGGTATTCAAGAGGACAAATTGGGGCAAATATTCGTTTATAGGAAGGGGAGTTAGGAATTGAAATAACTTACCAAGGGAAATGTTGGCAAAAAATTTACAATTTTTCTGCAATCATCTAAGGAAAGGTTAGGAAAACAACAGATAGGGAATCTGCCACCTGGACGACTGCCTTAAATGCAGATGAGTAGTGATTGTAGTTCGTAGTGGCGAACAATTATTTAAATAATAATATTATCATCACATATGTTGGGCATTGGTCCAGGTTTTTATATTCGGCACACCGACCTGTATTTCACGCGGTTATGGGAAAAGAGGAAGAAGAAGAGAAAATAAGGAGAAGAATAAGAAGGCTAATATGGAGCACTTCAACTAATTCCTCACGGTAAGTTAGTTTGCAAAAGAAATGCAGGGGAAAGAGAAACGCCTTGTTTCAATCGCATACGAAATTTGATTCAGTGAGAACTCTGGCGTACTAATCAATCAATCAATCAATCACTCAATCAATCAATCAATCAATCAATCAATCAATCAATCAATCAATCAATCAATCAATCAATCAATCAATCAACCAATCAATCAATCAATCACTCACTCAATCAATCAATCAATCAATCAATCAATCAATCAATCAATCAATCAATCAATCAATCAATCAATCACCATATAGGACTGCTGCACAAGTTTCAGATTGCCTGTCATTAGTTTATCTGGTGTTTTTCTTAAATAATTTCTGAGAATTTGTAAATTTATCGAGCACCTCCCATGGTTAATTATTCCAATTCTCAACACCTCTTTCTATAAATAAATGTTTCCCCGAATATGTCCTCTTGAGATCTAACTTTATCTTTATACTGTGACCTCTCGTAGTTTTGAAAGCCACAATCAAACTTATTCGACTACTGATATCATGAGTTGAGCGTAGGCCTACATAGGAAAATGTCGTGCACGGTTTGTGGTTATAAGTCAGTAGTTCGCTATTTGAATAGAACAAAGAATAAAATTTCCTTCCCGACCCGTTGAGCAGTGCTAAACATTTTTGGCCTATTATCTAACCTTTTCTGGTTCCTATTTAGAAAATTGGGCTCTCAATGCCGGTCGTATCTGGCAGGACACCGTACATATCTAGAAAGAAATGTTGAATGCCGATAATTTGTTACTGATAAGCAGCATGGAGAGTGCGGACCCCCCCTCCTCGTTAGCTACCGTATGACAAAATAATCATATCTTGATTTGTTCAGTTGGTGTCGTCCATGATGCCATCAGTGTTGACAACTCAGATTTCATTTTAATATGTGATGTCATAATCCCAGATAAAGTAAGCTAAATCAGAACCAGAAAAAGTTAGAAAATGGACCAAACAATTATAGCACTGCTTACGGTAAGCCGTGCACTGCATTTAATTGTGTACTGAATTATTCGTCGCGAAACACAACCTGTATATTCTCTTATGGAAAGCAACCCTAACGATTCCGTAAAAGGTTTATAAATGATATTTGATGAGTAGGTAATATTCTATGACAGAAGTTTAAATAAAACCCCGAGGAAGTGCCTCTGCGGGTTGGGTAACGTGGCTATCAGCTTGCATTCGGGAGACAGTAGGTTCGAACCCCACTGTCTACAGCCCTGGAGATGTTTTTCCGTTGTTTTCTTATTTTCACACCAGGCACTTGTTAGCGCCGTATCTTAATAAAGGGCAGGTCGCTTCTTAGTCATTTCCTATCCCATCGTCGCTATAAGACCTATCTGTGTGGTTGCGACGTAAAAAAACGGAACACACAAAGTAATATCTAAAACCAACTCAAAAACTCGTCGTTGAAAACTAAATCAGTGTAATGTATAATATGGAATGCCATGAATCTTCCGCAGAGGAAACATATATGGGTCATGAGCAATGCAAGATATATTTTAAGGTCAAAACCCTAAAAATCTGGGGGAAAATGTCCAATCAGGTAATTCTATAACGAATAACTCAAGTTCAGTTATATTTTAAGGAAGATTATAATTATTTTTGTACATTTAGTGGCCATGATCGTTAAGGCGTTGAAGTCTAAACGGCCTGACACCGAGGTTAGCCGGTTCGAGTCCCGTTGGTCGAAAACGTTTTCACGATCAGAATGTTGGTGGTATACAATTTCCAATCACTAGATGGCGTGAGAAATGCGTGGATTAAATCCCAAACCTCTCCGCAGTGCTCATATGGAGTGAGGGTATATAACGCTGTTGATGGTGATTCGTCCGTCGGATTGAGACATTAAGCCTTGAGCAGATTCCTTGGTGCTATTCGACAGGAGTAGGCTATGTGCCGGCACCGGGTTTCTAATATCATATATCACATCATTCATTTCGTCTCATTAACTCCTCTGGTGAGGTTGACGTCAGGTCATAAAAACCCGCTACGACAGATTCTTCTCACCTCATACCCGACCCCGTAGGGACACGGGACAAGTGTTGGACAAACAGTTAACTTATCCATAAATATAGTTCTTGAGGTTCATTAGGATCGGTCCCTGGATTTTCTGGAAATAGAAATGACAGAAGAGCATCTTCCTAAGTTGCTTTTGAAGAATTCATTGCGAAGTACCAGCACTGTGGGCAATGTCACTTGAACCACTCTACTGTAGCTACTGCGCTCACCTTACTCTGGTAGATTTTGCAACACGAAATATGGTGATACGTTTACGTTTTATCTACTACTACGAAACGTTTTCATTCCTCCCCTGAAGGGGGAGGCGGGCCTCTTAGACGGTTACGCCGTCTCTCAGGCCGGGAGAGTTGTTACGGTGAAGGAGATGTGCGGAGAAGGTGACGGGGTAGGCAGCCGTGGCCTATACTACGAACTGTCCCGGCATTCGCCTTAGTGCAGGAGAATGGAAAACCACGGAAAACCATTCTCAGGACAGTCGACGGGCGAGGCCAGGCGAGAAGTGCAGCACTGTGCCCCAGGCCCGCCTCCCGAATGCAGAGGCGTAGAGCCACGGTAGAGCCGTGATCACCTCCGTTTTATCCTACAACAAGCCCATATATGGAGCTGAGTTTGCATTCTGTGAGAAGGTACCAAACAGGTTATCTCAGTACGTTATGGCACTGCCTGTTACTTTTACATCGGGAGATGGATGGGTTCGAATCCCCCGTGGGTCATCCTCGGAAAGGGCTTTTCGTAGTTCCCCATTTTCATCTCCAGCCAAATGCAGCAATGATAGGTTTCTCTCGGCCATGACCACTTCCTTCCCGTTCGTAGCCCGTACAATTACGCTTACACTCAAAGATGACACCCCCGTACAGTAGTAGATGTGGCTCACTCCCATGGGGTGTACTGGGAAAAGCAGCTAGAGGTCTGGCGAACCGAACATGTTGTCGGACACTTCCGGCACTAAAATTTATGCGCTAAAAATAACATTTGAAAATTTCAAGATAATCATAAGAAGTGGTAGCATTTATTCAGATACTTTGAAGTTTCGTGAGGTACAGCATGGAAATTAACTGATGCACCAAATTAACACCGTAGATCTTAGAAGGTTCACAATACCGTAATTTTCAGATCTGTACCTTGCACCGTTACGCTAAGACTTGGGAGAAAGGAGGCGAGCTGCTAGACTAAGCGGTATGTTCCGAGCTATCACTGGGGAGATGGCGTGGAATGACATACGTACACGAATAAGTTTGAGTGGTGTTTTTAAAAGCAGAAAACACCATAATCTATTAATCTATATATATAAAATAAGAGTTTTGGCTGTATATTGCTCAGAATTTAAAAAAAGATGGTATTTCTGTATGCGCAATGTCCACAGTAACAAGGAAATGCAATTTTTAATTTTTCGTAATTTCTGTCTGTCTGTCTGTCTGTCTGTCTGTCTGTCTGTATGTATGTATGTATGTACACGCATCACCAGAAAACGGCTGAAGAGAATTTAATGAAAATCGGTATGCAAAGTCGGGGAATAAGTCGCTACAATCTATTCCATAAATAATTTTTATTCACGCTGATAGAAATGGTAGCTTATGGGAAGGCCTAAAATTTAATTTTCAAATATTTATGTTATTAGCAGTCCTATCTTAATGAAAATTGCTATGCGAAGTCGGGGAATAAGTCGCTATAATCTAGGCTATAAATAATTTTATTAACGTTGAGTGAAATTGTGGTTTGGGGGAAGGCCTAAAATTTAATTCTCAAATATTTATGTTATTAGCTGTCCTGTTTTAATGAAAATTGGTATGCAAAGTTGGAGAATAAGCCACTACAATCTAGGCTGTAAATAATTTTATTCACGCTGAGTGAAATGGTAGTTCAGGGGAAGGCCTAAAATTTAATTCTTAAATATTTTTGTTATTAGTGGTCCTGTGGATAAATACTGCATAACTAAAGTTATATAGTATTACATTTCCGGTCATTTATGTCTTATACATTTTACCGTACCGGCTATGACAACAGAGATATTCATGAATTTGGATTTTTGTTGCGTAAGTCCATATCAGCGCCGAGTCAAAAGAAAATGGGCGAACAGAATTTAATGAAAATCAGTATGTAAAGTTGGAGTATAAGGAACTACAATCTTAGCTATACATAATTTTATAAGACGCCCTAATATCACAGAGTCGAAAGAAAACTAAATGTGAAACCTACAATATACAAAGCTCATAAAATTTATCAACAATAACATTACATTGACCATTGTTTGTTGTGATATGCTTTGTGCACGGCCGACTGGATCCCTCGCTGCGCTGCTTATACCGGCCTTGACAATCGCTTGTGAAGCCCAGCATAAAGCTGCAATTGGAAAGTTTCACCGTAATGCCGCTGGAGCGCTGGCCTACTACCCACTGACAGGAAGCTGTATACCGCAAATTGCCGCATTTCCAGTTTTATTTATATGGTTTTGCTGTCGTAAATGTTGGCAATGTGTTCGCAATGAGGTGCTTGTTGGCTTGATATTGAGAGCTGATAGTTATGCGCTATTGAGTTTATTTTTTATTGTGTAGTGTAGTGATTATATTTTTTAAATTGTGTTTACAAAACGTTGGAATTTGTGACATTCTTGTGCACCTTTTCGTACTTCGAGCAGAAATTTTACGGAAACAAGAACTAAGTGATTTCTCGCTATAACTTTGCCCTGAACAAGGGTTTTAATTTTTGCGCTAATTCGTTTTTTAATGGTGTGGTGATTTGCTTTCCTTTATCTGTGTTAGGAAATATTCGAATATATATTGCTGTGTGCCTTTTTTGTATTCCGAACAGGAAAAATAAAGAGCAAAGGGACACTATCATTTCACGAATTCTCTGTAGAACAGGACAAAACTACGGAGTGGCTAAAAGCAGGTAGCACTCTCATCTCAGTTTTCCGTTTCTATTTCGGGTATTTACCTTCGTTCTTTCTTTCTTTCTTACTCTGTTTACCCCTCCAGGGTTGGCTTTTCTCTCGGACTCAGTGAGGGATCCCACCTCTACCACCTCAAGGGTAGTGTCCTGGAGCATGAGACTGCGGGACTGGGGATACAACTGGGAAGAATGACCAGTACATCGCCCAGGCGGCCGCAATTTCTATGCTGAACAGGAGCCTTGTGTTGGGGATGGGCAAATTGGAAGGCATAGACAAAGAAGAGGGAAGGAAGCTGCCGTGGCCTTAAGTTAGTTAACATCCCGGCATTTGCTTGGAGCAGAAATGGGAAACTATGGAAAACCACTTCGACGATGCCTGAGGTGGGAATCGATACCCCCTTCCACACAGTTGACCTCCCAAGGCCGAGTGGACCCCATTCCAGCCTTCGCACCACTTTTGAAATTTCGTGGCAGGGCCAGGAATCGAACCCGGGCCTCCGGGAGTGGCAGCTAATCACGCTAATCAGGTATTTTTCCCCATGAATGTTCTTTTATACAGTAATCCTTTAGGCGGTGTCGTATTTGCTATATGACAGCAACACAACACATTTTTATCCAAGATAATCTGAACTTTAACATTTAAACATTGACAAGTAAGAATCACTACTGCTATGACGGTAAGGCCAACGCATGAAGTGTTGTTACCTGAGCAATGGGGCCGATGACATAGATATTAGGCCCCTTTAGACAACAAGCATCATCATCATGATCATTATCGAGCAGAGAACAGTTTACAATTTATTTACTCAAAATACTTTTCTCGTACTGAATGTTTATTTAAAATTTTTCTGTTTTTTAGCTATTTGTTTTACGTCGCACCGTCGCACGTAGGTCTTATGACCCCGGTGGAATAGGAAAGGGCTAGCAGTGGGAAGGAACCGGCCGTGACCTTAATTAAGGTACAGCCTGATGTGAAAAATGGAAACCACGGAAAACAATCTTCAGGGCTGTCGACTGTGGGGTTCGAACCCACTATCTTCCGGATGCAAGAACACAGCTCACAGCTGCACGTCGCGCGGCCAACCTTTTCCACCCTACTGCATTTCAAGTAAAAATTGTCTGAATTTAGCACGGCCAACTTGCCCGGTATTTAATATTCTAGTGAATGAATGAAATGTAATCTGAAACTATATATATTGAAATTAAAATTTAAACATGTTTGAGTCAAAATATTTATGTTATGCATACAACGAATATGGAAAATGTAAGACTTTTCTGTTTTGTCCAGCCCCCTTCCTGAGAGCAGCGCTTAAAGAATTTTAAAACTATAATTGAACAATGACTCTTAATCTCAATATTAACATCAGAAGACAAAAGTATTGTAATAAGTTCTGCTATGTATCTAAATGCCATGATAATAAAAACGATTACTATTATTCCTCACAATTAAGGAACGTCAGTTGGCCTACTCCATCATCCGCAGTTTCATTTCACGACGTTGTTTTGGCACATATCAATGAAAGTAGCCTTTAGGATGAATCATTTTAACAATATTAGTCAATGTAACATACTATCTTATTCCGTAAATTAAGATACATCGGCAATCAGAGTCAATATCAGAACGTCAGCTGGACTAAGTCATCTCGCCGCAGTTTCATTTCACGACATCATTTTGGCAAATATTAACGAAAGTAACCTTTAGGATTAATCATTTTAACAGTATTAACCTATCTAACATACTCCATAACTATAAATTACGATAAATCCGCAATCAAAGTCAATATATTTTCCATAAAGAAATATGCATTTCTACCGCAAATAGGTCGGCCGCCAGCGCCACGTGTCGAGCTGTGTAACTACTCCGATTACAGTGCGTGGACCCGATTGTCAAGGCCGGTAAGCAGCTAGCTAGAGCGACGCATCAAGTCGCTAGCTAGAGCGACGCATCAAGTCGGCCGTGCTTTGTGCCTTCTGTTTTCACTCATTTCCGGTAGATGGGATTACTGTTGCGTACCGAGTATTTTTTTAATTTGCTTTACGTCGCACCGACACGGATAGGTCTTAATGGCGACGATGGGATAGGAATGGGTGGGAGTGGGAAGGAAGTGGCCGTGGCTTTGATTAAGGTTTAGCCCCTGCATTTGCCTGGTGTGAAAATGGGAAACCACGGAAATCCATCTTCAGGACTGCCAACAGTGGGGTCCGAATCCACTATTTCCTGGATGCAAGCTCACAGCTGCGCGCTGCTAACCGCACAGCCTACTCGCCCGGTCGTACCGAGTATAACATCCCGCCTGAATATTGGCAGGAAGTAGCTGGGGAGTTAGATAACTTTCTTCTTCAGCATGCCATTCCTGTGGTTCATACATTTTCTGATACTGCTGGTACGTAACACACTGGTTCATCATAGCATTCGAGCTATTCAATCCCTACTCTGAGGCACGGATTGGAATGAGCAGTGTGCTCGCATACATAAACAATAGCAAAGGAGTATTATTGAATTTAATTTCCGGGTTGAACCGTGTTGTACTTGTACGCATATCATGTACAGTTTGCCGACGTTTCGAATACATTGCAGTATTCTTTGTCAAGGCGACTGAAATACCCCTACTCGATCCGAGGTAATCAATCTCCCAGGCAGAAATTACACTACTAGAGTGGCCTTGATCTTGGCCTTTTATATCCTACCCTTTCTGGCTGACGTAAGCCCTGGCTGTCTCGCGAGACTTCTGGAAAGTATGTGTCACAGCCAGGTAGTGGGGGCTTGCCCGCGCTGTTATGTAATGGGGTTGCGGCCCGTGTGTTTATGTTGTGGTCTGTATGTCTTAAACTATGAATGATAGGCATCCAGGAATTACTGATTTTGTACCCTTCTTCTAAATTTATGTTGTTCGGCTGTTTCTTGATTCCGATAGCCTCGCGGATTTTCCTTTCCAAGCATTCCTACGAAACTAGGCACGGAATATCATTTGACAAGACCAAGATCCTAGCAGCTATCCCTTGGAATCTGGAAAGGAAAATCCGCGAGGCTATCGAAATCAAGAAACATCCGAACAACATAAATTTAGAAGAAGGATACAAAATCAGTAATTCCTGGATGCCTATCATTCATAGTTTAAGACATACAGACCACAACATAAACACACGGGCCGCAACCCCATTACATAACAGCGCGGGCAAGCCCCCACTACCTGGCTGTGACATATACTTTCCAGAAGTCTCGCGAGACAGCCAGGGCTTACGTCAGCCAGAAAGGCTAGGATATAAAAGGCCAAGATCAAGGCCATTCTAGTAGTGTAATTTCTGCCTGGGAGACTGATTACCTCGGATCGAGTAGGGGTATTTCAGTCGCCTTGACAAAGAATACTGCAATGTATTCGAAACGTCGGCAAACTGTACGTGATATGCGTACAAGTACAACACGGTTCAACCCGGAAATTAAATTAAATAATTCTTCACACCGTGGAAGCTTCACTTCTAAGAATAGCAAAGGAGTGTTCACGGCTGTCTGGGGCCTGGTCATTCCAGCACTGGGACTTTGGACTGTTATATCGGCACCGTAGTACTGTTCGTTAAAAGTGAGAAAATGTGCGGTTTTTCATTTGATCGAGTGTTTTTATGATAGCACTGCTTTTAATCGCAAGATTCCTACTGACGTTTATTGTAATGGTCTATGTTGATTTCACTTAGAAAACCACAAAGACAGTCTTTCTGAGAATCCCGTAGCGAAGCACAGGTACATCAGCTAATATGAAGATAAAGTTGGAAATCAAGAGGACAAATTGGGGAAAATATTCGTTTATAGAAAGGGGAGTTAGGGATTGGAATAATTTACCGAGGGATGTGTTCGAAAAATTTCCCGATTCTCTAAAATGATTTTAGAAAAATACTAGATAAACAACCAACAGGAAATCTGCCACTTCGGCGACTGCCCTAAATACAGATCAGTGGTGACTGATTGATTGATTGATTGATCGATTGATTGATTGATTGCTTGCTTGCTTGCTTGATAGATAGATAGATAGATTGATTGATTAATTGCTTGATAGATAGATAGATAGATTGTTTGATCGATTGATTGATCGATCGATCGATTGATTGATTGCATCTAGCAAATAACCGTTCACTTTATCACTCCATCCATTTTACAGAGGAACACTTTACATGATCTTCGGTGTGGTCTTCCTGGCACGTCACTTGAGACTGATAGGACACGTGTTTCTTTGAGGCGCAACGCCCTTTGCCCTTCCGTACACTTTAACCCTATAACTCGGTAGACATTTAGAAGATACTGAAGGCGTCACAATGTGGCTGCATGTGAAGTAGGACTTAAGGACGAAAGAAATGAAATGGCGTATGGCTTTTAATGCCGGGAGTGCCCAAGGACAAGTTCGGCTCGCCAGATGCACGTCTTTTGATTTGATTCCTGTAGGCGACCCGCGCGTTGTGATGAGGATGAAATGATGATGAAGGGGACACATACACCCAGACCCAGTGCCAGCGGAATGAACCAATTATGCTTAAATTTCCCGACCCTCCCGGGAATCGAACCCCGGACTCCTGTGGCCAAAGGCCAGCACGCTAACCATTTAGCCATGGAGCACATACGGATGAATATTATGTGATGCCAGCTATAAACGGAACTGTCCGAGCTTTTTATCTTATAATGAGGGAAATGAGAAACCACAGTAAATATTTCTCACGACAGCGGATAGCGGAACCAGACATGCCCACCACCTTGTATCATTTTGATACTTCATCGATCCTAGTTGACTGTCCTTTTTAGTGCATTTTACTCGTCACTCACACCAAGTAATTGTTGGAACATCATCTGTATTCAAGTCTTTCTTCCACTGTGCTACAGTTTATCCCTCATACAGGAATGTAAAGAAATAAGTCATCATTTCGTTTCTAATCGGTGAAAGTTTGGAGAAGTTGTCTGATAGCACGATACTAAAATAGATTAGGCCTAATTAGATGAAGATTATAAAGAGTATCTGCACATTTATCAGAGCTCTGATTTATAGATTTGAGTTGTAGAGGCACGTCTGCCCCGCCCACAGGCTCCGTGTTATCAATCACTTTCAGACAATCTCCCAGTGCAATAGAGATAGCAACGGTCATGGTATTTTTCCGAGCCGTCAGCGACAAGATAGCACGCGCTGAATACGTTGGGACAGGCAAAATTCAGAATTGTAAATACTGTATTTCCTTTTAATAAGTTTTATAAATCTCATCATGACTAAGAGTTGCATTTGTCCCTTCTTCTTCTTCTTCTTCCTCTCCTTTAAGTGCCATGTAGTATGTAAGCCGTAGTGTTAAGCACTGGTAATGCAGTAATTTGTGTGTGAATTTATATATGATGATGCTGGATTTAGTAGTAATTCTTGTAATATTTTCTTTCCATGGAATTGCTTGTTGTGCTCTTGATGTTAGAGTTGCTTTTGTTGTTGCTATTAAGTAATTATGTTTTAGCTTTACTTTATTGTCAAACTACTGTAAGTGACCATTGCCACTAGGATATTTCCCAATTGCTATTTATTTGCCAGTAATAATAATAATAATAATAATAATAATAATAATAATAATAATAATAACAATAATAATAAATATCTGGTCGTCCAGAGGTTGGCGATCACGCTAAAGAAAGCACCCGTAGTTGTTCAGTGTTGTTGATACGAGTCCAGTCTTTGATGTTTTGGAGCCATCACATCGGTGCTCTACCAGGTCCTCTTTCCTTGTAATATGACGTGTAGATCTACCTCGTAGAACACGGTGTAAAGAAGCTGCTTTCCTGGCTTTGATGATGTTTTACTGATCACGCTCAACTCTAGATCTTTTTAACACTTCATTATTGGTTGCAAAATCTGCCCAGGCTATTCTGAGCATTCTCCTGTGTAACCACATTTCAGAGGCCTCTAATCTGTTCATGAAGGAAGTTGTGACAGTCCATTACTCTCCGACTAGCTGTCCTGTTTAGAATAATTAAATAATGTTACATATTTTGCTTCACGAATTGGATGGCCATCTTAAAGCTATGTGCGAAGGTTTTATTGTGTTTGGTGAGATGCAGACACTTATAACTGTACCTCGGATTTTTAGTTCGTAATAGGTTAGAATGCAAAGTAATTTGGTTTGTAGTAAGTGTCATGCAACCCGCTGTACCATGATGTAGGAAGAGTAGCATAAATTCAAAGAGTTCTATAGGCTTTACCCCTAATATCTATGCATATCACATAGCACAACCGTTGTGCAGTGTAGTGTATACTTGTTACTGGCTTAAGTAAGTTTGCATTCCAACATATGAGTACCTAATAATCCGGACTCTACAAGTTATAACAGATATACCGGTATGTATAAACAATCAAGAACAAAGCAAGCTTCCAGCTTTATGTGAATCTTGATATCGTGATGTGTTAGAAACGTGGATACTGATTGCAACCACTACAATAAAAGGTATATGTCTTTTCACGAGACTTTAATCCTGATGTAAACATAGTATGTCCATGCCTCCGCCAAAGAAAGAGTTGTGATTCGCTGAGCGTGTAGAACTGACCTCCACCCCGTCAACGTCTCGTGTTCGTACGTAGAGGGCTGGGCATCACATACGACAACAGTGCGAAGATGTGAACTTTTGAATAAACGACTAAACCTGGATTCTGTTCACTTAGTTTATTGAACACATTCACAATGCAAGGCCTATGGTCACTTCTAAGCGATTTTCCTGTTTTGTGCTTCACTACATGCGATGGTCCTATCTCTTGCTCCATTTCTCTCACTATGAATAGTTGAATACTACACGACTGCTGTTGCAAGATGAAACACCTTATCTCCACGCTGTACAGCTCAGGACTTTACCCCAATACGAGGAGACTTCGTGTATTACACCACGCCTTGTGCCTCCATTTCTCGTTATTTAATCACTATTTTAAAATTAAAAAAAGCACATACATATACCGGTATATATGACAACTATATTTTAATTCGATTACGTACTCTTACAAACTTTCTAAAGTAATAAACTAAAATAAAATTAATGCGACGTACTACTTTTCTTCGAGCTCGCACACAGTCGAGTTCGTGCGACGGTTGCTTCTCCAATCAACTACGTGCATGTCCATATGCAACGGCAAGGTGCTCCGCCTATTTGTTTAAGTCAGGATTAAACTCCAGTGAAAAGCGGTATAGAAGCATTTGAGATGTGGGTATACAGACGCATGTTAAGAATCTCCCCACGCACGCGCAAATTGCGTATAGGGCGGGAACTAGAAAGACCTGGATGCCTCTCCGTCAGTTCAGTTCCTCACATCTGCTGTTCTGCTCATGCGCACCAGTGATTGGCAAGTGTGCCGCGTATTTTTTACCGTGTGCATAGTCACTACATTGATAGCCGTTTCTCAAGTGACACCAGGCTTTGCTAAAGTAGTTTTTTATTTACATTTATTTACCTCTAAAGATTATCATAAAGTGAAACGTGAGGCAGCTTATAACAAGCTCGTACAAAAAGTTAAAGAGATCGATCCTCTTGCCAACAAAACACTAATGACAAAGAAGATAAACAGTTTGAAAACTGCATTTCGTAAAGAACTGTGTAAAGCAGACAGTTTGGTTAGTGGAATGAGTGCAGACGTTGGGTACGTACCTAAACTATGGTACTTCGATCAATTGTTATTCCTGATGGATCATGAGGTGCCAATGATGTCCGAATCTTCGTTATCAGTGTCCTTTATCAACGTAGAAGCACGGGACAGCAGATCTAGATTTTTTTCTTCGTTCATCCGCAACCCACACATTCCGCTTGAATTGACGCCTTCTTTTCACAATTACACAAGCCACTGCACCATACATCAGTAAAAGCTCATCGTCCGAAAATATTAAGTTGCAATTTCCGAATCATAAGCACGACCAAATTTTGGAGTTAATCACATCGAATTGACACACCAAACTGAAAGTGTGTATGTGATTGGTACTGAACCCATAATTCTACGGTGAGAAAATTTTTCATTTTTCTCAAATATTTATTTGGCATTCAGGAACTACTGTATGTTTGAGGGCAGCCATTTTGCGCTCCCAAGAGCCCGATGTTGCGTGGGAAGGTTCCCGCAAGGCGAGCTCGTGGATTGCCGGGACACCTCGGTGGAACTCGAGTGCCCGACAATTTTCTAAATTAATGAATTCTGCACAACGAGGGATTTTGACAAGATAGTAAAGGAAGAAATAAATAAGCAAAATTATTCCTACACCCTCTGTGAAGGTAGTGACACCAGGGACAATTTTAGATGCAGTTAAGCCTAAGTGTGTGTTAGCGTGAGAACAGCGAGCTAGTTACACGTGCCAAGGTCGTGGGCAGAAGAAAACGCGCGAAACGCACGGGCAGAAACAATTTATTTCTCGTGTTGTGAGTGTAGAAAAAAAATAAAATTAACATCGAACGTAAGTGCAAGTCTGTCCGGAGTTCTGGGACAAATCTTATCAAAATTGGTCTATTAGAAGCAAATTTGGCAGATTTCACAACCAAGCCTTATAGAGGGGATAGCGTCCTTCTGGAAATTATAAAAGAAACCCCCCCACCGTAGATTTTTCAGTGTCGATCTGGAACTTGAAGCCGCGGGAGCTCGTGCCCGTCGTCATTAGAAATTCGCGCCAGATTGACCGACAATAATTCAATACATGTTCGTGGCTAAAGTCCATATATTAGTTAAGAAGAAAAGTGATTGGAGAAACTGTGAACGTTTGCAGACGAACTGGGAAGGTGTAGGCTGGTTGAAAATTACACAGCAGATTTTATTTTTATCATTTCCTGTACTCTTGTAAGTGAAGAAGGTCTGGGGGAAGCGATTCAAAATAGTTCTACTCCCTTATCGGCCGAACACCTGTTCTTATTGAAACAACGGGGAGAGAAACCACTCTGGGAAGCGCATCAGACAGTTAGAGTCGACTGCAGAACGAGGGAAGTTCGTGGTGCAAGTTACAAAGAAAGTGCATTATTTATGGTAATTTTAATCTCGTGTGTGTGAAGGGTAGTGTTTGGATGAGTGAAATTTTGAAAATGGAAATGTTATTTGTGAAAATGAGTGGCTAAGTACGAGGTTGCTGGGATGATGTAATCAGAATGCTGAGAATGTCACCAATGTGCAGGTCTGTCTATTTTATATTATGTTGTAGTTAGTTGGTTAGTTACTGTCTGTCCTAAACAAAATTTCCAGATGATTGTCGGGTGATATTCGTAATTATCAGGCGAAAGGCGTTGTAAATTTTGGTCAGCGTGTGAAATTTTTCAGTGTGTAAAGTTCATGTCAAGAACGGTAAAATGCGACGCTTAAAATTTTGTGTTGAGTTGAGATATCATTCAAAGTGCGGATTTGTGAACGTTATAAGTGTAAATTTGTCGTGGCGAATATCGTAAATTCAGGTGTCAGTTGTATTCAAAAATGTTGAATAATAATAATAATAATAATAATAATAATAATAATAATAATAATAATAATAATAATAATAATAATAATAATGTCTACCGCGGGATGAGGAAATTCTCCTATGTCAAATTGCATTAACCAATTATTTTTACAAGGATCGTAAGCATATTTAGATAATGTCAATAAAATTTGTTAGAGTCACAGTCATTAATGGGAAGGAAATTTTTGAGACATCGTGTATACCAGTATTGCGAAAGGTCGATGTGTGCTCTTGGATTCTTGAGGTCCGGAAGTCTTAATAATAGTAAGGTAAGAGATGTGTTCAATGATGGTTGTCGTTTTCATCAGGGGATCGAAGTGTGAAAAAGGGTCGTGAAGGAAAAGGGATTGAAAGCGATGGATTTATACGTACGTGGAGATGAGATGGAAGTAATGCCGCTGGGATAAAGCGAGGAGAAAGTGTGTTGAGACAAGTTGTATTTTTGTAGAGGAAGTATTTAGAAACAGGCTGTGTGAAACAGGCTGTATTGTTTTCCGCAATCAATCCGAATTTGAGACGACTATGGTGTGAATTTATAGAAAGATTCCAAGTGAAAACGACTCTTGTAAAATGTTACAGTCTGGGTAGTACACATCCAGTGATCTATGTTACGTAAAGCCCGCATGGATGATAAGAGAACGAACAATCTTCAGGATCAGAGAGCACTTTGGACACACGGTTGGGTTATATTTAATTTGTTCATTGGGGAGGTCATGGATAAGATGGTTGGAATTGATGATAGGCGATCTGAGAATTTCGAATGCGATGGTGATGATTATTATTTTGAAGGCGTCCACTAAAAGGGTACCCGTGTGTTGGGAATTTTCATTTGCTTCCCTAATACTTCAGTGCACAGGCTGAGATTGTGTTCGAGGTGGAGAACCGTTCGTCACGTTTAGTTATTTTTGAGTTCACATATTATAATGAGGTAGACACTTACTGTATTTTTTCGAGAGGTAGACACTTGCTGTATTTCGACTTGCATGGAGTTGATAATAGAGACGTGGGTTCCGTCGTGCGTATTTGTTTGACAAAATCTAGTGTTAAATATCAGAGTTGTTTGAGAATTGCATTTCGCCTGATATGTTAAGGGAGACGTAGTACGACCCACTTTGACGCCCGACGATAGATTTAGGACGTCACGTGTTTATTCTTGGAGTCATTGATGATGAGACGTCCTAGGTCACGCCCGACGATAGGACTTGGAAGGCATCATGTATATACTGATTAGGTTTAGGGTGTACAGATTTCAAGTGAGCCCGACGATAGGTCTGGGATGGTAGCTGTACACACTCAAGTCTCAGTTTAGATTTTTTTTTTCTTTTGTTTCTTTTGTGAAGTGGCCTGGTTGAAGGTAGCCATTACAGTGCGATATGATTTATTGTAGAGGGTCTATGCGAAGCTCTCATTGAGATAACGGGACTGCTGTTGACAAACGAGGGCTGTCCAAGTGTGGGACATCGACCCGATCTAGATTATATTTTTACTGTGTTTCTTCGTGCGTGTTAAGCTGTATGACTTCGAGATGTTAATTTATTTTTTTTTACGGACTTTATTGTTTCCTCGTCTTGACGTCCGTTTTCATTGATAGTGTGCATTATTGACACTCAGTGTTTTAGAATGAGACTTGAGTTGCGAATGCGGTTTCGATTCGTCAGCCAGTAATTTTATTTTATATTTTAATCTTGTCGTATTTTCATTCGTATTCATAGTTAGAATAAGTAAGTAATCACTTTACCAGTAGTGTGTTGGGACAGACAGTAAATAGAGAGATCTGTACTGGTAGCATTGTTGTCAAGGGAAAGAATTCCTTAAAATTGTAGTAAATTTTAGCGTGGACTGGTAAATTTATTAAGCATAATAAACCCATTTCCAACCTGAAAATCGGTTCAATAATAATATTTTCAAGTGACTTTTCACTTTTTGATTAACTTCAGTGTTTGGCATTTCTTCCAAATGCATGATTAGTAAGTGTTTCCTGCATTTCGCAGTTTTGTTCCTTTAGAACGACTTAACGTAAGATCCTCCCGGATCATGTTGTTGTTGGTTCCTTCCGAACAGTTGTTTGGGGTGATGCACGTTTAGCATCGGGACTACCTTATCACTTAAGGGTGTCATGAATGACAAATACATGGTGGAATTTTATTTCAATTGTGAATGATGCCATTAACTTGTAGTGAACACCATGCTTTCCTATAATATTTCGCAACCTATCCAAAGCAACTGATAGTCAGTTTGGTTCGATTAAGGGTCCATTCGGCGGATGTTCCGTATCCGTGAAGGGTATTTGACTGGTGGATAACCTTAATTAAGAGAAAATCAGGCGTTCTACTTGTTGAAAGTCAGATTTTCCACGGATCGTGTGGATTAACTCTCAGTTCTCGTTTGGAATGATAGGTGCCCGGTTTTCAGGTCTTCCCTTTTTCAGTTTTTCAGTTTCGCTGTCCACTAACATATTAGCTTCTCTGAAGCAACTCTTCGACATTGGAAGAAACGAAGTGACGTTATGTAATGTGACTGTGTTAGGAACTTTTCAAAAATCAATAATTAAATGTTTTTATGTTTTGTGGCAAGAATGCATATTTAAATTAACGATGTTATCGTGCTCTTTCAGTTTAAATAAAAGTTAGTAAGCACATTTTTGCTCCTCATTTCAAGTAGTTAGGCTTTCTTCTGAACCCCATCGTTTGGTTAAGATCGTGACCGAATTTATTCCCGCAACGACCCAAGATTTAAGAGTTCTAAATTGTTCTACTATAGCAGCCGTGGCCGACCAACGATGGAATGGTAAGTTCAAGGGTTCAGTACGTCAGTTAAATTTGTCGATTCTAACTGACAAGCCGAATTGAACGTGTTTAGCGGACTTTAAGGAAACAGTCAAACGAATGAAAATGAGAATATTTTAAAACGTATACACTCAAAATTGCTTAATTTTAACCCGCCATCGGTATCGTTGTTAGGTAGCTCCTAACAAAAAAGAAAAGTTTTTTGGTTTAAGACTCAAACTTTTCAAACTCCAGGTATTCTCATATGAGTATATGAGTCACATGTTTTGCTTCGTTATGCGATGATTCACGCACACATGTCACGTGGAGGAGAGGGGGAAATGCGTTATATCTGGCGTGTTAGTCCGCGCCTCACTAGGATATCGGTCGCGTCACAGGCAGTGTTAGGCGCAATCTAGCCTCGATACCTTTGACGTCACAGTTTTTGGGCATTCCGTGCTGGTGTGATGTTTTAGTGAAAAGTGTCACAGTGAAGTTATAATGGCTAATAAGCCTAGTGAATCTGTTATTTTGAGCTGGATTGAAGAAGAGGACGACGTATTTACTGATGGTGACGAACAAGGCTTTGCTTCTGACTGTCGAAGTGGTGCTCCTACTGAACATTCCACGCATCAGACTGATACGGAGCAATCCAATGATTCGGAAAGTGATACTGATACAGAACTCACTGAAACCCAAATTCTTCAGCCAATACCCTCCGCATCTTCAACGCAGTCACCTGGGATTTTTGCACCCGAAAGAACCACAGTGCAGCCCTCAAGACAACGGAAAAAGTTGAAACGTCCATCCGCTACAGCCATAACGCAGCCCTCTGGACTTCAGTACATTGGTAAAGATAAATATACCAAATGGTACGTACACAAACAAACAAACAAACAAACAAACAAACAAACAAACAAACAAACAAACAAACAAACAAATAAGAAAAGAGAAACTATAAGCCAAAATACCAGGTGTCAAAAGTAATGCAAAAAATTGTAAAACAGTTGTAGATTGTTGGAAAGTTTTTCATTCACAAATATCCAGCTTCCTGAAATGGCCAGGTCTTATAAAAGTGGTGAAAAGGAACGCCCACAAACCAATGTTGATGAACTATTAGCCTTTATTGGTGTTTTATATAGGTAGGGTATGGAGAAAGGCAATCATCTAAACACATCAAAAATGTAGGAAACTAATGGTACAGTTCCCAAGTTTTTCAGAGGAGTCATGAGTGAAAAAAGATTTCACCAGTTGTACAGAGCTATTCGGTTTGATGAAAAACGTACTCGAAATTCTCGCACGATAATTGACAACCCGACCCCTATTAGACAAATGTTTGATAGCTTCGTCAGTAGTAGTATTTCAAGCTATACACCTGGGGAATACGTACCTATTGATGAAATGCTGTTCCACATCTGTTCCACTTGCCAATGACCTTTTCACTCGCCATAGAATGACAATAGTTGGCACAGTAAGAAAAAAACAAACCTCAATTGCCACCAGACTTTTTGAATGTCAAGAACAGACCCGTTGGAAGTAGCATGTTTGCATTCGGCAAGGAACCTGACAGTATCCTGTTAGTTTCATACGTTCCCAAGAAAAAAAATGCTCTTATACTGTCCACTTTTCATAATGATGACACCATCGACCCAGCGACCGGAGATGCCAACAAGCCAGAGATCATTACATTTTACAACTTTACGAAAGGAGGAGTTGATGTTGTTGACAGGAGGAAAAAATACTACAGCGTGAAGAGGGTAAACAACAGATGGCCTTTAGAAGTCTTGTGTGGTTTTTTGGATCTAACTACAGTCAGTGCCCAGATTATTTATTTCTCTAATACAGAAGATTCGATTCCAGGAAGAAAATATACCACAAATCTTGCCCTGTAAATCGTAAAGCTACGTCTGTTGAGACGTGCTTCTGTCGATGTTCTGTCAATTGGTCTCAGAAATTACATCATGAATATCCTTGGACAAGAACTTCCCGTCAGAAATGCAACACCAGCATACCCGGGTAATAATTGCTAAAGTTCTCACTTCTCCATTTTTACAATAAGCTATTTGAACACTTTGTAAAACTTGTTTATAATCATTACCGAAGACAAGCTAGGGTATTTACTGTATATATTTTCAGACGATCGGTAACGACCGTGGAATATAACGGTCTTCCTTATAATACCACATTTTTCACTCACGTACAATGCTACGCTCCAGACTAAAGTCTAAAAAACATCTTTCTAATTCCTATATAAGTGTTCGAACTAAGTACATTCATTTTCTTAAGAAAGCTCTTCCTTGCTTGTGCTAGTCCGCACTTTATGTCCTCCTTACTTCTGCCATCATTATTCTGCTACCCAAGTAAAAATATTCATCTACTTCCTTTAAGACCTCATTTTCCATTGTAATATTAACTGAATCACCTGACCACAGCTCCACTCGTTCTCCAAGACTCTGTCCATAACATTCAGCATTTTCTCCAGATAAAATAACAATATAATCAGCAAATCTCAGGGTTTTGATTTCTTCTCCTTGGATTGTGATTCCCTTTCCAAATTCCTCCTTGATTTGCTTTACCACTTTTTCTGTACAAACATTGGAGAGGAGGGGGAACAAATTGTGGTCTTGCCTCACTCCTTGCTGAATTACTGCTTCTTTTCCACATCCCTCGATTCTTATCACTGCAGACTGATTTTTATACAGATTGTGGGTAATTCTTAGTTATCGGTATCTGATCGCGATAACCTTCATAATCCCAAATAGGTTGGTCCAATCATTATCAAGAGCAGGCCGACCATACAAAATTACGACTCGGGAAAGGAGGATGGTAGTGAAAACAGTCACGAAAAATCCTAAGATAAGAGCGACGGAAATAGGAGCCCATGTAGAAGAATATTATGGTACACAAACCACGAGTAGAACCATCATAAGAATCCTTCAACGCGCGGAGTATAAAGCTAGTGTCCCCAGGAAGGAAACCTACATTAGTAAGAAAAATCAAATAGCCATATTGCAGTTTTACCAATGAGTATGTAGGAAAAGATAATGGATTTTTGGACCGAGTATTATTAGTGACGAAAGTAAATTTAATATATTTCACAATGATGGACAAGTGTTGGTCTGGAGAAAGTCTAATACTGAGCCGGACATCAAAATTATCCAGGCTACTGTGAAGCACGGAGGAGGTGGAGCAATGGTATGGGGCTCCATGGCAACTGCAGGTGTAGGAGAACCCTGGAATTATGGACAGATTTGGTTACCTGAACATACTGAAGGAAACTTTGCAGAACAGTGCCGGCAAACTGGGCATTGAGGACAATTTCTATCTCCAGCATGATAATGATCCCAAACATACTGCCGAAATTATCCGTCTCTGGCTGTTCTATCATACACCACACACCCTGAAAACCCCAGCTCAGTCCCCAGACATCAGTATAATCGAGCATTTGTGGAACGAGCTGGGGACAAGAGTAAGGAATCATGACATTACCAGCGAACAAAGGTCAAAGGAACTATTGCTACAGGAATGGAACACAATTGGATACGAAACAATAAGGAAATTGGTATATTCTACGCCAAAACGGCTTACACAAGTCTTCCATAACAAAGGAATCCATGCCAAGTATTAAGAAATGATTTGGTGGAGGTGTTACTTATAGAAAAGCACATACGTTTGTTCTTGTATGAATACTTATGTCCTACGTAAAAATGATATTCCAATGAGTTGTTTTTTCTATTTAGTAAGGAGTCATTTTGTGTTGATTTCTTTTATGTATATGTTTAAGTCGAGATGTTAATAAACAAGTGTTCGTTACTTAATTACGTTCTCTTGTATGATTAATTCTGATAAAATATTTTTTCCCATAATAACCCCTCTGTATGAATACTTATGTCTCTCACTGTATGTGACATCTATTCCATTACAGGAGTAATTTTAACTTCAAATATCAAACGGTCTCATAGATATGAATATTTATGATTTGAGACCTCATGTATTTATTATGTTAAGACCACTTTCTAGAGATAATTGCCATAAGATGCCATTATCACATTAATTCCCACCTCATCTATCAAAGATTTCATATCCCTGACATGTCACTTTTTCACACGATTTGGAATGTTCTAGACGATGGCTTATATGCGTCACCACCTTCAGATGCTCGTCAGCCTTTTCCATTTCCTGCTGCCAGCGGGCAAAATATTGAACATTAGTACTCAGCGGATTTGGTGTGAGTTACACAACAAAATGTTGGTTTCGACAGCAGCGTAGGAAGGCAGCAAATGAAAAAAAGCGAGGAATGAATTAGAACAAAAAGAAATAAGAATTACATTTAAGTTCATATTACAGTAATATTCTTAAAAATGAATATTCGAAGCTGCAGTCCGCCTCTGTGGTGTAGTGGTTAGTGTGATTAGCTGCCACCCCCAGAGGCCCGTGTTCGATTCCAGGCTCTGTCACGAAATTTGAAAAGAGGTACGAGGGCTGGGACGGAGTCCACTCAGCCTCGGGTGATCAACTAAGTATAGGGGGTTCGATTGACACCTCAACCATCCTCGAATAGGTTTCCCACTTCTCCTCCAGGCAAATGCCGGGATGATACGTAACTTAAGGTCATGGCAGCTTCCTTCCCTCTTCCTTGTGTATCCCTTCCAATTTCCCCATCCTACAAAAGGTCCCTGATCAGCATAGCAGGTGAGGCCGCCTGGGTTTGGTACTGGTCCTTCTCCCTATTTGTAGCCCCAGATCCAAAGTGTCACGCTTCAGGACACTGTCCTTGAGGCGGTAGAGGTGAGATCCCCCGCCGAGTCCAAGGGAAAACCCGACCCTGGAGGGTAAGCGGATTAAGAAATGAATAAAGAAAGAAAGAAAGAAAGAAAGAAAGAAAGAAAGAAAGAAAGAAAGAAAGAAATGGTCCTAAAAATATGAAATTGTTTATTATCTGTTATGAATTTGAATACCGTGTTGTGTTCCTATGCTAATATCTCAAATGAAAGTATTCCCCTCCCCCCCCAAAAAAACAAGAAATACGTTGAGGTGGTCACAATGTAGCCTATCCCCACCTTGGTACATTACGGTATGTGACGAAATAATGTGTCTGGATTTCCGCCTATCTACTAATTTCCGTGAGTGTTTAATTGAACTGATAATTGAATAATGTCGAAGCACATTTCATTTTACTGTACTGTACGCATTGTTCCCGTAAATGGTAGCACGAATCGTCCATAATATAATATAATTTCAGTGGTCACAATGGATATCTTGTTATTACTAGAGTTTAATGCAAAGCCATCTTTGCAGGGGCCATGCAGGCCTCTGGAGGAGTCGAAGATAAAGGCTTCCCCTATCCGGTACCAAGTGTGACAGAGTGGTTAGTTCTATACGGGTCCGTCTTTGCTCCCAAGATTTACTTTCGCTATTTGTTTTATGTCGCACCGACTAAGACAAGTCTAGGGTGACCAACTCTTAAATTTTAAAATGGAGGACAGAGTCTTAATAACAGGTGGGCTTTTGATAAAAAATGGAGAACAAATGGAATTTCAGTTTTTAAGTACACAGTTTAGTGTTCCATACCTTATAATTGTTCTGTTGATGAAGATGCTGAAGCTGTAGCTATTTTATGCTGATACTTATGAACTGCACACACTTTTAACAGCAAAGATGAACACTTCTCTTGTAATAAATAATTGTAAAACTCTCCACATGGCATAATTTTAAAGACAGACTTCACATTTAGGCCTCATTAAACAACAAACATCATCATCATCATCATCATCATCATCTTCTTCTTCTTCTTCTTCTTCTTCTTCTTCATCATCATCATCATCATCATCATCAAAGTAACCTTAACCGAGCTGGTCAGCAAACGGTTTCTTTTTTCTGATCACTGTGTATTAATCAGGGAAAACAATCTTCAACGGTTGCATTGCAACCTGGAAAAGCGAAACAAAAGTGAAATGTGTCAATGTCAGGGCTAAATTGAAAATCCTAGATTTGAAAATCTCACATCGCTGCTTAATTAATGTTGTATATTTGTCAATTTCGGAACCAAGGAAAACGACCTTCAAATTTGACGGTATTGGAGTCCAAATCTGCCATGTCCCAAATGCGATCTGATGGCTACGTAGTCAAGCCGCGTAGCCAATTGGCTCAGACCCCAAGATTTATCTTTTGGTGAATGTTGAGAGTACCTCTGAGCAACTTGTCTGTAAATCTTTCAACTTCCTGGAGAGAACATTACGAAACTGTTCGAAAAGTTTAAAGTCGACTGTCTCCACACCTTTCGATTACAAACGCTGGAGGCAAGGAAGAACATCTTCAGATTTAATGTTTTCCATAGTGTGAAGTCTCATACAATTGAAATACATAAGTCATTATTGTTACTCCACTTTAATCGATACTAAATGCACATTTCATACAAATCAACATGTTGTACGTGTTCGCCGCCATTTTCACTGAGGGATCTCAGAAGCTGTTTCACTATGAGAGGCATACATTTACTTTCCATCCTATCATAACAATCTTACTTCACCTGAAATTCAGGGAAGAGAGGGAGTATATGAAAGGACTGGTGCACTTGCGATTGTATTGAAAGATTTCATCACTGACAAAATCAGAGTGCATGCCCATCAAATAACCTAGTGAGTAAAGGGGCCTATACACGTGCAATATTATTGCGCAAAATGGATTGTACAATATATCGTTAGCTGCCCACAGACGTACAATATTATCGCACAACAATCGGGTTTGTGCAATAAATAGAATCGTGTGGAGATAATATTGATGGTTGTGTGATATATTGTGCAAAGCGGTCATAGACGTACAATATGCGTGGCAATATATATTCAGTCCATGCCGGTATTTTGTTCGGTGAACGCTCTTTTCTGTATCACGAAGAAACTACACTTCCTTCCGGAAGTTTGTGCACAGAGAACTGATTTTTTAAAAAAACTTCTTGGTTGTCGCCGTTCGAGTATTTTTCGCGATATTTCTCAATAAGCACCTCGTTCTGTTCATCTTTTTTAACGCGATTGCTGTAGTCTTTGCTCTTTACGTCCCACAGAGCCGGAAGGCCATGGTATACTTCGATAAACTCCACCACCTGTTTGACTGCCATCACGATACCTTCTCCCCCACTTGTTGATACCAGCTGGCGGGAGGACGGGATACTGCACAATACTGCCAATATACGGCACAGTATTTTGCGATTTGCGCAATATATTTCAAACTTTTTTGATTTCATACAATATATTGCACAACCTTTCAATATTAAACACACACTATCAATTATATTGCACAAACCTCGATATTGGGCAATAATATTGCACGTCTATGGGCCCCTTTAAATGACGTATTCTGACAGCGGTACCCAGAATATGGACTGAAATGGAGGAAGTTCAACAAAAATAGCTTTGCAACTGAGAAAGCAATAGGAAACTGAATAACTAAGAACACAATATACAAAAAGCCAGACATTTAATAGCAAATAATAAATGCCTGCCGGACAGTGGGCAAGCATTATAAAAGGAGGACATGTTCGTTAAGTGCAGGAGGGTTAGTCACCCTAGACTAGTCTTATGGCGGCGATGGGATAGGAAACGTTTAGGAGTGCGAAGAAAGCGACCGTGTTCTTAATTACGGTACAGTCCCAGCATTTGGCAGATGCGAAAACCAAGGAAAACGACTTTCAAATTTGACGGCATTGGAGTCCAAATCTGCCATGTCCCAAATGCGATCTGACAGCTACGTAGTCAAGCCGCGTAGCCAATTCGCTCAGTCCCCAAGATTTATCTTTTGGTGAATGTTGAGAGTGCCTCTGAGCAACGTGTCTGTAAATCTTTCAACTTCGTGGAGAGAAATGGAACCCACGTTCTTCTGTATAAAGTGAACACGCCTGTATTACCTAGGCTAGGCAACCCTCTATACAACCGTTTTTCATGAGTGATATCCAGTTTTCCGTAGCGTATATTTAGAGGGAAAGGCCAAGTGTTTCATGCTACCCTGGTCAGGCCTCCAGAGAGATGAAAGGACATTTGGTCTCGCAAACAGACGCCTCGTGTCGCAGTTTTTTACATTCACCATGAGCTGTATCGTTCGCAATGAAGATTAATGGCCGACTAAGCGGTAACAGATCAACTCGCCTCCACATGTCATGATGAAAGACACTTTCACTGCTGTGTGTTCGCCATATCAGTTGCAAAATGCGTGACCTAACATGCGAAAGATGTACATTTTAGTTCAGTTTTTGCTTTCTTTGTCCTTGGTTCATTTCCAGAGAATAGTCAGTATTTCAGTTCGACAGAAGGAACATTGTAGCTGAAGCACTGCAAGAAATATTTAGTTTCACGGTGCGAAATCAGCGTTGCCAACCGTGCGGTTTGAAGCGTACATTTACGGTTTCCAACCCTCTACTAATGTCAAACCGTATGAGTTATATACGGAAATGTTAAGATTTTGTATGCAAAATTATCTTTTCTCCTGCTTGAACGTACCTCATTTCCTGGTCAAGTATGATGCGGCCTCCATTTCTCCAGGAGATTCCCAAGCTTTCAATGTTGAAATTCACCTCTGAGCTGGTCTCCGATAAACCAATGAAGCGCCTGAATAGCCTGACACGTGAGATTTTTCTGTCTCACTCTGCAGCCGGGATTACCCTACTTCAGCTGTGCATCTCGTAGTCATAATATATTTGTTCACAGTCACACTCTTGAATGAGTCCACTCCGAACTCCGTCAATCGTTTCTTAACCAGTGTGAAGTGTCGTGTAACACCAAACATGTAGCAGTGCAGCGCTTCAATTTCTTGTTGTTTAGCTTACTATGTATTAATTATCATCATATCCTAAAGACAAGGCCTTGTCGCTGCAACCACATTTCTCTGTCCTCTGCTCAGCGTTTCAGGTTAACATATTTTTTTTCAACTTAAGCCTGTCCATCACGGACTCCAGATACTTCTTCCTCGGCCTTCGTCTTCCCTTCTTACCCAGTTTTCCTTCCAGCATAGTCGTGAGGAATGTGTTATGTCGAAGTGTGTGGCCAGGGAATTTGGTTCTCCTCGTTTCTACAGTGTTGATCAATTCCCTTGTTTCGTTTATTTCCATAAGGACCCTATTGTATATATTATTTTATTTGGTGTTTAGTTTGAATGTTAAATAAGTAAAGATGCAGTTAACTTCTGATTCCAAAAATAAAGCAGGTCCTTCGACACTCAAAAACTTTCTGTTAATATATACAGAAGTAAACAAAAGTACAGGCAGTCGTGGGAGAATAGAGATAGTATATAAGTGGCTGTGTCCTGATCCAACATGTGAAGAAAGGGCAAAGTGTACATGCTGTATTTTCTTACTTCTAGTAATAGTTTCAGTTATGTATTCATATTTGATGTTATTGCTACTTTATTGCACGTATTTTTAATGAATTTTAGTGTATTTGGGTGAATATTAGTGCCTTACGGTTTTATGATATTTCTTTCTTTCTTTATTTATTTATTTAGCGTATGGCCCATACAATCAAGTTGAATACAGAAATAAATTATATACATATTTACATAACAGGAAAACAATGAACAAGGAAAGACTCCTTACAATTGAATATCAAGATCATTGATCCACTGTAATTCTTCTGGAGTTGCCATCAGAAAATCCACTTTGCTGCCTGTGTATGCTCGCGATTCACACTCTCCGACAATATGGTGTATGGTTTGTCGTGCAGCTCCGCAGTCACACGCGGGTGTCGGTAACTTGTTCCATTTAAACAACACATGCCTGTCTGCATCTGCCGTGGCCTGTTGTTATTCTGTTCAGAGCAGACCATGTTTTACGTGCCCACCATTTTTCCACTTTATAGTTGGCTTATAGCCTCTAGCGATCATGTCTAGGGAGTTACGTAAAGTTGGATGGCGTGAACGTAATCTGTTTTCGTTGATAGTTCGTAGATCTTCATGTACAGGTAGATCGGGGTTACTTAAGATTTAATGAATTCCTTGACGAGAATGGTGGATCTGCGTAAATCAGATGGCATTATTCCAGATAAAAGCGGGAGTCAATGAGTTGGCGTAGATCGAATTGTGCCAGTTATTATGTGCATAGTGGAATTCAATTGAGTATCAATAAGTCTTGTGCGATTGCAGTACTCAGCACTTGAATATACCAAGCTTAAAGCTGAAGATCGTAAAACGCTTGCCGAAGAGCCCCGGGTAGCTCCACAAAGCTTATAAATGATGTTGTTACGTATTTTAATTTTCTGTGCGAAGTTCATCAGATGTTGCTTGTATGATAGTGTTCGATCCAAGGTTACTCGAAGATATTTTGGGTTCCAGTTGCGGTGAATTCTCCTTCCGCAGATACGCACGTTCAATTTGCAAAGTGATTTTTAAAATGGAAACAAGACATCTCCGTTTTATTGGTGCTGGGCTTAAGTTTCCAGTTCCTGAAGTAGGTTTCCGAAATGATAAAGAATACGGTTTATTTTGAATGTCTGTACGGTTTTTAAATTTTAGGGGTTGGCAACGTGGGTGCGATATTTGGTCAGTTTGGTGGGAGTTTACATAGTTTAATCGGTAAATATATCCTTGTGTCACCCTCAAGAACGTGCGTTCGAATCGCTCACATGCAGTCGAAGAACTTAGAAACGTGACTTCTGGAAAAGTACCGGAAGTGAGCTCCAGGTTAATTCATGGAGGGAGAGATGGCTGGACAATGAGCCAGGGTGGCGAATAGCAAAATAAGTTCAAAATTTCGTTCCCCCAGGAGTAGGGCAACCAAATTTATGATATTTTACCGGAAGGGCTGAATATATTACTGCTATTCTGATTAAGGCCGGTGGCCAGTACGGACTTCTAAAGGACCCGCTGTATGACTGGTATTTTAGTTTTATTCGATAATAAGGCAAACAGAAATTAACTGCCGTTTAATGTACCAGGCGCTTCAGATACAGCTACACTCCGCTGTACATTGGGTTGCTGCACCTAGCAGAAGCTCATGCAGGAAACCAATTTTCCTGAAAGTCCATACACAGTCTCTAACGACTACGAAAAGTCGGATTTCAATGCAGGAAAGCTCTCTCTCTCTCTCTCTCTATCTCTCTCTCTACCATGAACAGATGGCAGACCGGTGTGCCTTTGCCTAGATAGAGTTAAATCGTAATTGGGATCATGCATCTTCTCTGACGAGATTTCTTTCAGTTCGATGGAGGTTGGGGCAGTTGATGCTTACACGACACATGGAGCCCGATGCCACAAAATATCCCAGTGTTTTTGCAGTGGCTAGATAGCTGCGTCGTGTTAGGGGATCGTCTGCTGTCTCATGGACCGTCTAACATCGGACCAATATTTGGACACAGAATGTCATGGTTCGGAGTGTGGTCCAGATGAGGTGACACCGTTCGTGCAAGACAACTCTCCAATCCACAGGAGCAGTCGTGTTCAGTGCTGGTTTCCTGACCGGAACTCCGTTGAACTGTTCAATTGAGACCCTCGAATTCCAGACTTGAACCCCATTGAACGTGTGAGGACGAGATGGAAACGCCATATAAAGACAAACTGGCCACATGCTCCTCCGTGGTCGCACGATGTTTTGAGGGCTGTTATGTTGGACACATGGGAGGAGATCGCCCTCGACGAGGAATACCTTAGGAAGCTTGTTGATTTAATTCCACATCGGCTCCGACAAGTTGTTCAAGCCAATGGATACTGGACGAGGTATTACGTCATGTCTAAAACAGTCCTAACGTAACCGAAAGCACAATACCAGATTTCGCAATGAATATCGATCATTCTATAAGCTTTAACAAGAGCGATGCGTGCAAGAGCATTCGAACTCCTGTTTTCACCTTGACTGGTGGGTACGATACCTCGGAGATAACTGGTATCGCATGAGCACGGTTAATAGTCCAAGGGTGTTTCCCGCTTTAGCATATTTACACTGATATAAGTCCTTCTAGAGGTCAGTTATAATAAACTACGTGTTCATTGCAAGCATTCGGAGTGGAAATACAAATACTCTTAGTACGGTTCAGTTACACAATGAACTAACGAAGACCAGTAAAAGGAATGACGATACCGTATTCGAACTCCATATTTCCTGGTCGATAACCAGCGACCTTTCCTCTGCACTAACAAACGCCGTAAAAAGCGTCACATTGAGCTTCACTTACCAGGCATGTTCCTCACTTCACATATTTATTTAACAATTATGACGGGTTCTCGTCTGTTTCACTGCAATCTTTTACACTATTCTGATATACGGAGAGTTGCGTTGAGTACTGAGAATCGCATTGCGTCAGTAACTTTTCGTTTAACACTGAAAGTCTCTACACAGGATCCAATCCGCTCGGCTCGATCTGCAGGAACCCTGGTTGATGTGTGCGCTTGTTGGGCCGGGCGGGCCGACACAACTCATGTCGGGTGGGTGGCCGGGGCTACCACACAATCTCCCAACTCACTATTGTGATACTCGGCAAGTTGGATCGTGAGTAGAGAGGTTGTGCAACTCGGGCCAATTTGTCTTCGAGCATTTCATAGAAAGTGGCTATATCCGTTTGTAGAAAGTTTCTAAGACCGCCTCTGCGGTGTAGTGGTTACTGTGATTAGCTGCCACCCCCGGAGGCCCGGGTTCAATTCCCGGCTCTGCCAAGAAATTTGAAAAGTGGTACGAGGGCTGGAACGAGGTCTACTCAGCCTCGGGAGGCCAAATGAGTAGAGATGGGTTCGATTCCCACCTCAGCCATCCTGGAAGTGGTTTTCCGTGGTTTCCTACTTGTCCAGGCAAACGCCGGGATGGTAGCTAACTTAAGGCCACGGCCGCTTCCTTCCCTCTTTCTTGTCTATTCGTTCCAAACTTCCCATCCCCGCAGAAGGCCCCTGTTCAGCATATCAGGCGAGGCAGCCTGGGCGAGATACTAGTCCTCCTCTTCAGTTGTATCCCCCGACCTAATGTCTCACGCTCCAGTACACTGCCCTTGAGGCGGTAGAGGTGGAATCCCTCGCTGGGTCCGCGGGAAAAACCAACCCTGGAGGGGAAACAGATTAAGAAGGAGAAGAAGAAGAAGAGGAGGAAGAATAAGAATAGGGGAGAGAGAGGCAATTGCACGCATCTAAGGCAAAACACCTGTATGAAGTACTACGATGGATACAAAATTTCTACAATATTCCTGTATGATAGGAAATATAGTTAGGAATACGGAGTGTGGAATACAAGTACACAAGTAGTAATGTTCTCGAGTATTGTACCAAAATGTGGAAATTCGTTTTGCGTACCATTACCCACCCATGTGGGGCAATGCACTACTTTCGCCACAGAAGAGACAAACATCGTTGGTGGTGTTCCTCCGTGCCAACCCAGACACCACTTCTCATTGTATCATGTTGACAAAGTTCGTCGTCACATATATCATCTGACGAACTGTTGTTGTCTTGAAAAAGTACCTTCTATGTCTTCTTCATTTTCTTGAATTTGCAACTCAAGTGTTCTTGACCATTGTGTACTCGTTTCTCTCTCTTCTTTTCTAACTCCTCTAATATTGATTTTCTGGGTGTTGCTGTCAAAATTTCTGAGTGCTGCTTAGGCTTAGACCTTTGTGTTTTAGCACAAAATGTTAATGCTCTGATATGGACAGGAGGGGAATTGATAAAAAAAAATATTCCGTATTCCTTGTAGAAATCAAAGGAAAATGATGTGTGACTCGAAAAGATGAGTTGGATTGTTCACTGATGATTGCGTGTATGCAGCGAAATGCTTGAGCCACGTCAGGAAGACGCCCTCATTCATTTATCCTGACTTGGAGAACACGTAAATACTTCCTGGAGGGCCTCCACGTGTTATTGCAGTGGACATCCTCACACCATAAACATGGGTGGTATATAATTACCCGTAGGATTCACGGCGAAACGTACAGTATTAAGCTGGTCGCTGTCCCTACTTGCTTTTGACCTTCGCGAGCAATTATTGAAGGTGGATTCTGGACGGTCCAAATGCTGGTTTCGTCAACGTTATAAATACGTGACGTAGGAAACTTACCTTTTTCACTGGCAGTCAAAGAATTATGATAAAATCTGTCAACTTCTGCCTTATTAAATGATAAATGATAATATTGAAGCAGATTACAGAATGCTTACTACCATGGGAGGGGATTTAGAGTAGTGCGTCCCATTACCCGACGCGTTCCATTGCCCCTCTCTCCCCTAAGAAAGTTTCCAAAATCGAACGGTTCTAGTTACTTAATAATATTTTTATAACTAAATTCCTTTCTCTGTAATAACCAATTTTTACCCCAATATTTTCACTTTCGTATCGACTTTAGTGACAGCAAAATCGGTGCAATTCCTATTTTTTGAAACTTAGGAAATAAGGGTGCCATGACCACGCAAGTTTTCAGAGCCGAACGAGCCAGCCTACTGCAGATCGGGCCCAGCAGGTTGTATCACATTGAGAGCAGTGCCTGATTTACAGCGCCAGCTGCACGGAAAATAGGGCCTAGTGTAGAGGCCTTAAGCGTGTTGCATCACTTTTTGTCGTAGCTGTACCGCTCACCCGAGTACGACAATACTCGATACAGAAGTGAAACATTTTCCATGCGTCTATTTTTAATTGTTCAACTATACACGTTGCAGTGTTGCCAGGTCTAAAAATAAAAAAAATCGGTATATTGTACGTACAATTATCGGGAGTTTCAATGAAAATTTCTCGAGGACTGAAATTTTATAATAACAAAATTAAAGAATGCAATAAGTTACTCATGTGAAGTTATTATGAGAAAAATATACAAATTCGTTCGCACTTACTCTCTGGCCAATCTACGCTTATTATTATTATTATTATTATTATTATTATTATTATTATTATTATTATTATTATTATTATTATTATTATTATTTTATTACTTCTTCTTCTTCTTGTTCCTTCTCCCCACTCCTCCTGTAGATGTCGTTATTCATCAGCCGCAGAAATTGTGTGCCAATTTTGAAGTCGTAGCAGCATTCAGATTTTTTAAATTCCCTTTTGAATGCAGAAGTACGGAGATCGTCTGAGTGTTCATTCGATTGACAGCAGAAAAAAACCTTTCAAAGCTGGCAGATGAATGGGGCAAACACAAGAGTGATAACGACAGGATTGATAGCTTAGGAAATATTTGTGATCCATTTCACTTTTTTGCTTCACATACTGCATTCCAAAATTCTATTGGATTGTACTGTCAACATTCACCTCCGTGTTACTTAATAACCGTCACTCGCTGTCAAGATCATGAATATAATTTTTAACACGCAGCTAGAAATGGCCTGATCGACTGACTGGACTCAATCACTTAACATCCTAATCTGATTATATATGTCGGTCGGGGATTTCCCTTCGAATGATGCAGCGAAGCGTGAGTTTTGAGTTCAATAACAGGGGAGAGATTGCGTAATTCGAGCCTGAAATGAATGCGGGAAAGATCCTAACGAATGTTATCGATCAAACGTCACACAGTGAAAAGGAGGAAAGAGTTTTTCAGCACAAATATATTATATACCATTTATCACTATTATTCCCTTCTCTTGGATTTGGATTGGAAGAAATTTCGGGAGAGTTTTTGTTCTTCCGGATTTTCTTCTTCTTATTGAGGCACCTTCTCCTAGCGGAGGTTGGCGATCCACATAGCCAGCTCCAAACGTGATGTCCTTCAATTCGAACTTTGTTGTCGTACACTTTGATCTTTCAAAAACTGCCGGACTTTTTAGTCATAGCAGCGTTCAAAACATTCCCTCCTGGTGATGCGAATGGGAGAATAGAAACTCCGGATAATAATTTTACGTTAAACATGGCCATGCCATATGAACTGAAAGGGATATCCTTCAGGATTTTTAATGCAGTGTTTTCCTGTTGCCTTCTGCATCCTAATGCCGTTGACCAGTTGTAGGTTATTCCGCCTTTTGAGACCATTTCCTGTCCCAAGGACAATAGAGTGCCCTAACCTCTACCCGCTCATCCACCCTCAAGGAGACTGTTGGCACTTCGTAGAGGGTATCTTCTTATACCGGAAGATACTCGGTCCCTGGTGTGTTGCAAATAATCGGGAGATCTCCTGAAATTTTGGGAGACCTGGCAACACTGAGACGTTGCCATATGATGCGTACTTGGCGTAGTCTTCTCTACACTCTCAAGGTAGTTAGAGTAAGAGGTAGGGATCACGCGCAGGTCTCCCCACCACGCTTGGCCGTCGATGACGTCACTTGAACCCTCAGCGCCTTGTCCTCTATATGAGGTAGGCTAATACACAGCTGTAAGCTATTCTGTTTTAGCCACAAGTTAGAGATAACTTCAATGATATTTTAACATCACCTAAGAAAATGCATTCCACTTCACTATTACAGTAGAGTAATAATAGGAGATAATAATAGGAGATCAAATACAGTGTGAATCCAGCAGCGTTTCTGAAGTATTTCGATCTGTATAAAAGGATGTACCAATGCTAAGACTGTGATAGCGGTGGAATGGCCATTCCATATGTTCATGTTCTCAACACCTATGATAACAATAACAAGGGGCTCTAATTGTTACAGACTCGAACATAAAGCTTGATGACTGCGAGAAATATGCCCGTTGTTACAAGCAGTATTGGGAAACTATATACACCGTCAACAACACAAACACAGCAAATGTTAGGAAACTGTCCACAATACAAACAGTACAGTAAATGTTTTCCTGCAAGTGCCAAGAAATGACAAATTCCACGTTAACATTAGATAGGCCATATTCATGAGCCTGTATATCAACATTATTAGCACTGGTTTCATATACAACATAATAAATTGCCTTTCATAATGTATAATGTATGTTATACACAAAGAATAATGCTGATATTAAAAATATATATAACAAAACACACTTATCCATAGCATCACTGGAATTTCTTTTTCTTCTTTCTTTATCGGTGTTGTATTAACAGAAACCCGGTCTCTTCAATGTCTTACTTTTGTTTAAAGCGTCCATTCGAATAAAAGAACGGCTTCTCACGAAGCAACCTGCAAGCTCATAAATTTCGGAGAATTTCTTTTTCAGGATATCCGTTAGGTTTGTGATGATGTTAGAACCCTCTTTCAGTTCTTTCCCGTGGTAAAATTGAAACTACCGAGCTCGATAGCTGTAGTCGCTTAAGTGCGGCCAGTATCCGGTATTCGGGAAATTGGGTTCGAACCCCACTGTCGGCAGCCCTGAAGATGGTTTTCCGTGGTTTCCCATGTTCACACCAAGCAAATGCTGGGGCTGTAACTTAATTAAGGCCACGGGCGCTTCCTTCCCACTTCTAGCCCTTTTCTGTCCCATCGTCGCCGTAAGACCTATCTGTGTTGGTGCGACGTAAAGCAACTTGCAAAAAAAAAAAAAAAGAAAAAGAAAAAAAAGAGAGAATCTTTTTTGAAATTTAATTTCCACCCCTTGTAGTTTGACCTGTTTTCTCTCCGTAATTACTTTCTATATCGAGGTTCTTCTTCTTTATCCTAAAAGCTATATAGCCAGTGAAGTCTTCAAGCAGCTCCTTGGTTTCACGACTCCCCTCGAGCTGTTCTACTAGATCTTCAAGGGCTTTAACGAACCCTTGCTCATCCTCCGATAAAAAATAGGATGTTGTGGGCTCAACGCTGGCCTTAGACTGGCACACGATATCCGAGTTTTGATCGAGTTCATCAGTACATATTTGGACGTAATATTTCATAATCTTCCGGAGAACAGTTGGAATTTCTAATCGCCTTGGAAGCATTGAGGCTAGAAGCAATGATTTCACCTTTCGCGTCACAGCTGTCGGAAGAGGATCGTCATAAAGCCTTCCGAACCCTCGAAGCTGAGAAAGATAGCTTTCGATAATGTCTTGATTACTTCTGTCGCCATTTATTTACGTCAGTGGTTTTAGGGAATTCATGAAAGTGTATGTTTCGTTCCTTCACGTGCCTGCTATGATTTGTGCAGCCTGCAATGGCATGACAAAGCATACTGAAAAGTGTACATTATTACTGCTTTTTACGTTTTATCTCATAAAATAAACACACACGGTTTCTTATACACCACAGATATGTTACTATCGTGTATTATTAGCACCTAGCTTCTGCGTGCACAGCGATTCTTACTCAAACTACCTCTACCTCACTCAGAGCAGATTCAACGCGAGGGTCCTGCGTGACGTCACAGCTCTGCTTTGCCACTGCGCACCTCTCTCGTGATCCCTACCTTGTATTCTACGTACCTTGTCTACACTCTGGAACATAATTCGATCCGGCTGTCGTCTGTCTGGATATTGCTGTCCTTAAAGGGCAGCTGTTTGTCATTCATATCGACGACACTCATCGAATATAAGCAAGATATCCACAAGCCAGTTCAATTTGTTGATAGACTGAATGTTTATGCGCTAGAGCAAGGCGCAAAGCCATCACACGGCCTTTCAGCAAGTTGAGTTCTCGGTTAGTCTGCATCCCCTGCAGTGTTCGCTGTTGCGTGTAACCATTTGCACATAATTTTGAACTCTGACGGAGATCCTCTTTAGAAGCCAATGTGTCCCCTACCTTCTATCTTTCAAGGCAAGACCCTGAAATGTGGATCAAGTATTTACAAGATAAAACGTGCATCAGACAACTCACCTCAAGTAGAAGTAATTGTTTAATAGCATTGCCATTAAGTCGTTTGAGTATGTCATAGTCATAGTCAAACTGTGAACAAGAGATCATTTAAAACGTATAATTTTATAGATTTTTGTGAGTGAAAAATACTTCTCAAATCAATTTCTTCCGAGTTAAATTATGCAGTTGAAAAATCTTCCTTCCTTCCTTTTCCGAAATTAAGAACAGGTGGAGCTGTAGGAGGCGAGCGACGAACCCTGGTCATCTCCCAGCAAAAGACAACCCTCTCGCTGGGAAATGGCTAAACTCCTCTCTGCTCCATATCGTAAGTTATCAGTGTATTGACCAGACTGGACATATCTGGGTCACCGAACAGGGAAGAATGCTTCTGCCTGTATTCTCCTTTGTCTTCTAAGCAGATGAGAGCCAATGAGTATCAGGAAATTATGATAACATAATATGTAAGAATGTTCTAAGGTTTTCAGAAACTGTGATTAATGTGCAATCTAGTGTATACAGAAGGATTTAAAAATTATTTTAATTTAAGTAAAACAAGTAACACACCTTTCGCATCCTTCAAACAAAAAATTAAAAGATTCCTTTGAATTCCTCTGCAGGTTTCCATTTTCATCTGTCCATCCAACACATACCTTTTATATTCCTAATTCTGCAACCGACAATTGCTAGTTATCGTTGCCGTTGTTGTAACATTGTTATTGTTAATAATTGTTCATAATTTATTGTTGATCACTAATATTGTTGTTTATACCGATTGTTATCTTTTTATTTTTGCTAGTTGCTTTACGTCGCACCGACACAGATAGGTCTTATGGCGACGATGGGACAGGAAAGGGCTAGGAGTGGGAAGGAAGCGGCCGTGGCCTTAATTAAGGTACAGACCCAGCATTTGCCTGTTGTGAAAATGGGAAACCACGGAAAACGATCTTCAGGGCTGCCGACAGTGGGGTTCGAACCTACTATTCTCCCGAATACTGGCCGCACTTAACCGACTGCAGCTATCGAGCTCGGTTGTTATCTTTTACTTATTAAAATTATTAGTGTAAAATGGCACTTCATAGGCTGTATCTGATATTCAAATAAATAAGTAAATAATATATATATAAATAAATAAATAAATAAAATGCGTCTTCAGGGCTCGCTAACTGGGGGTACTATGCATGAAAATAATTCATTTTTTATTAAAGTATGTAAAGTGTGTCATTAAGAGAACTGTTTCTACAGTTACATACTTCTTGGTTCTATTGCATTTTAAAGATAATTAGTATTTGTGTAGCCAACGGCCGTAGCCGTGTTTAAACACCGGATCCCGTGAGGTCTACGAAGTTAAGCAACATTGGGCGTGGATAAGATCTGGATGGGTTGCCACGCGCTGTTGGTGGGGAGTTAAGGGAATGGAGGAGCGTAAAGGAACTGGTCACCCTACCGTACGTAAACTCCGGCTCAGGCACACCTCTGCGGAGGTTCGGACCTGCCTTCGGGCAGAATACACCCTGATCTTACCTTAGTATTTGTGTCGCTTGTTTACTTAATTCTAGCTGGTTGTAGTGAACCAAATACGAGGGCTATTAATAAAGTAGCGGCGATGTAGTCCAGACACTCGCAGGAGATCCGGCATGCGCAAACAAGATATGGGGCGGTCGATATGTAGAGTGCATTTGATGGGCATTCATATGGGAGTGTTGTTGTGTGGCGTTGAAGTGAAGAGTGTCAATTTCACCGCTCTAAAGTATATTTTCAAAAGGTGGATGATTAAATTCGAGGTTGTCCGTGAGAAAAAATGGATCAGAATGTTATCGAGGATTGCGTGAAGCCTGTGGCGAGCATGCATTGCCGTATAGGGCGACTGCACGATGGGTCAAGATGTTTCGTGCGGGTCGGAATAAGACTGCGGGTTTGCACCGCACAGGTCGGCCGTCCATTCCTCAAGATCAGATTAACATCGTGAGTGGTCTCGTTTCCGCACACCGTTGATGGAGCGTCCGGAAATCATCCGTAGAGGTTGGTCTCAGTCAACAAACGGTGTAGTACATACTGACGAAATGTCTTAACATGAGGAAAACTGCGTCCCGTTGGGTTCCATATGAATTCACCGACGTACGGAAATGGCACCGGTATGCACTGGCTGGCATCCACCTGGACAGATACCTCAAAGGAGACGCATTTCTACAGCGTATTGTTGCCATTGTTGGGACGCGGGCACGAGGCTGAATTAAAGCGTCAATTCAATGAATGGCGTACCCAAGTTCGCAACGTCCACGGAAATTTCGACAGGAACCCAGGGTGAAGCATACAACTGCGAGGGTGTTATTCTTACGCATGCTGTGCCTGACGGACACACCTTCAACAGTGCCTACTAGTGCCGATTACCGGAGCGACATCTGCGTCTGGCTATGTGGAGCAAACGTTGACAAGTATTGCGAGACGATCGCCCCATCGTGTTGCCTGACAAGGCGCGTTGTCATGTCACAGTGTCAAGCTCTTATTGCAATGGTGACATTTTGAGGGGCCACCTCAGAGCAGAAGTGTAGTGGTTAGCGTGATTAGCAACCATCTCCGGAGGCTCGGGTTCATTTCTCGGCTCACATAAAATATTCGAAAGTGGTACGAATGCAGGAACGTGGTCCACTCAGCTTCGGGAGGTCAGCAGAGAAGGGAGGGGGTTCGATTCTCACGTCAGCCATCCTCGAAGTGGTTTTCCGTAATTTCTGAATTTTCCTCCAGGCAAATGCCGGGATGGTACTTAACTTAAGGCCATGGCCGCTTCCCTCCTTCTTCCTTGTCTGGTTTACACGGGTAGAGTAGCGAGGGGAGTAGAGTAGTTAGTAGAGTAGCCACGTTACTCTACCGCTGTCTGGTAGAGTTGACACTCGTATCGTTCATACGGGAGTAGTGTCATACAGTAGAGTAGAGTACAGTAGTAGCACCATGTCAAGACGTAAGCACATCGTAAGGAAGTGTTTAAAGACATTTACAAACATATTACTGCAAGAGGTTAGTGAAGCGTTAGAAGAAGAAGTAAATGAGGAAAAAAGGGAATGGGTAAGAGGCTGGCTTAGTAGGAGAGATACACTCGGGGCATCGGCATTCATTCTGAGAGAACTTGGCAATTTGGAGAAATATGGGGGGACAAATTCGACACAGTTGGCCAAGAACATGAGGGATCGTCTCAGGAATCATTTTGTTAATGAAGGAGCAGTTCCCTGGCAGTACAAGCATGTATTTTAACCCAGGAACACAAACGATTGAATTGTTATGACTTTATTCATTATTGTACAGAAAGTAACGACAGTGTAATCATCCCCTCAGGATTTTACTAGTCTTCGTCTGTAAATACTGTAGTGGTGATTTCTAAGATAAAACTATATGAACGAGCTCCAGTCTAATTATAGATCATAATTCTGGCGAAGGTTTTTGTTCCACGGTGAAGGGGTGAGGTACTCCTTTCCCCAGTTAGACTGTAGTGATGTTTCTATTTCCTTTTTTTTTTTATTTCAGCCAACCTAAATCTTATCCGAATGAAATTTTACAGAATTCATTTCAAAAGTTATAAAAAGAATACCCATTGGCCATCAGTGTGTCGTCTCAGAACCCACGAGTCTCAAAACTCACGAGTATCAAAATTCACGAATTCTAAGGAGAGGATTAGCAAGAATAGGTTTCTCTATCTGGGCCAGTCTCAAACCTCACGAGCAGGACCAGTTCTTCTTTGAATGGATATGTGCCCACCCTACTAGTGATGATATAATCGGATATTTTTTTAAAAATCAAATAGCTTCCATCCGGTTATTTAAATAATGGAATAAATAATCAAATGAATTTCAAATATCATTCAGTTATATCGCGTAGAATAATCGGTTGCGTCATGAATACATTTTTCGGTGTGTGTCGGATGGATAATCGATTGAATTATGTGAATAGATGAAAAACAGAAATACGCCTCTTTTTTTGCAATCCATGAAGTCCAATGCTGAAGACGGCACAAACACTCAGTTCCCGAGCCATAGGAATTAACAAATGAAAGTGAAAATCCCAGCCAGGAATCGAACCTGGGACTCCCTGGACCCATTGGACCACAGACCAGCATGCTAACCATGTATCCATGCATCCGGACGACATAAAATTAAAGTAGGTATATTGCCTGCTGCTAGTTAAAATAAATTTTCAGTTGGTAGTAATTACCGGGGCTTAGTTCTATTATGAGGCCAGAAGACGGCATTTACTTATATAAGAAACTTTATTTTACCGATATTAAATATAACGACTGTTAATTCACTCATTTAGTTTCATTAGAGATTAATTTGGTCATGAATCTCATCGCAGGGAAATTAAATTACTTATCTCCATTCCCTTCAGAAAGTGGGCGAGTATGATGAACGGTCTCTGATACGCTTTCCGAAAATAATATGAACTCATGCTCCACACGTATGACTGAGTCATGTACTCCCAGATGCCTTACTTAGCATAGATTAATATATTACATCACGCCCCCACGCGATTACACGATACGCAATGTTATATACTTGTAGTATTGACTACTTGGCTCACCAAATTTATAAAATCATAAATTAAAATGTGTCAGAATTTTATCTGAAATATAGCGAAGTAGCCAATCGCTATCTTTGACGTTCTGTTGCTATATGACTTAAAAAAGACTCCACAGCGCTGATGTTGATAATATATTTTATGATGGTGGTTCTTTCCCCAGCCAAGAAAATGTGGAAAGGTTCATTAAAAATCAATAAGTGTTGAAAACAATGAAGGAAAAGGTGGTGGTGGTGGTGGTGATTACTGTTTTAAGAGGGAGTGCAACTGGGCAGCCATCCTCTATTAATACTAATCAGAGGGAAAAAATGGAAGGTGGCCCATACTTCGAGAAAATGAAGGTTTCGGGCAAAGAAAGACAAGGGCCTTTTCTAAAAAATGTAAGTACCCCTGGGGCCCCTTTTAGTCACCTCTTACGATAGGCAGAGGATACTGTGGATGTTACTCTGCCACCCCAACACACAGGGGAAAATAATGGTCGATGAATGACACAGAGGTGTATTATTATTATTATTATTATTATTATTATTATTATTATCATCATCATCAAAACATTTTTCTGTGGTCTTAAAGGTAATATAACGTATTTTTCCTTTTGATATAAATTTAATGTTAATGGTATTGTGGCCTCAGGAGAGGCCTGGTCAGTGAGTCACCGCTCACCTCACCCCTCCTGCCGTCATCGCAGGCACCTGCTATCCGGAGTCGTGGATTTTGAGACTCATTGGAATATTAATTTAGCTATTAGTTTGCAGTCGTGAGTTTTGATACCATTTGCTACTAATTTTTGCACGTGAGTTTTGAGACGAAACCGGCCATACTGTAACCTTTCGTGGTATCAGTACATCAATAGACCATAATATTCCCGCAACATGACGTTAAAAATGGAACACCTTGGATGAGGCCTTCGACCGGGCGCGGCGCCGAAGACCCCTTCTCCCCTACTAGCGTTACAAGGCACTAGCTGAGCCGGTAGAGACATACGGGTCGCAGTCTGTCCTTACTGGGCAGTAATCTAATAATTTACAGTAGGGGAATCATAATAATGAGAGGAATACTATTTACCTATGAAATGAGAAGAATGAATTACGTTTCTTTTTTTAAAAAATTTTAATGCCTGAGAAAACACGTAGATAATTTATACATGGATATGCCACCATATTAAACCTATAAATTAGATACCGTAAATTTCCTTGAGTGTGTAACTGTCCTCTCTAGTCCTTTCCCTAGAATTGCAATTCACTCTGAAGATATTCAAACACATTATGCACTAGTACCGTTGTACACAGAAATAATTGGATGATGGCGTATCTTGTATTACTCGCCTTATTTGCATTATTACACTATATATTCAAACACCAGGTCTTCGTCCTATTGGCGAGAATTAACCTTAGCTATCGAATGAACCAGGTGAGACGTATTTGATATATGAGATTGTCTAAAATATCTGAAAGTCGTCTCACTTATTAGAAAGAAAAAAAACACATATCTCGCTATCTCATAAAACAAGCAAATAATACACATCGTATGTTCCAATGGGATGTCACCTAAATATATATACACGAATTCGACACTTGTACAACGATGGCCCCTAAACGAATCATATTTAGCGAAACAGAAAACAATACAGTATTCAAATACATATCACACCTGTGGAGAGAAGACAATAAATACACTCGACATTCACAATATAAATCACGGACCGGGGCATCCGCCCGTAGCTGGTGGCAGCAGTATAACTGCCTCTGGCGCTGATGAGACCTGAACTCATGTCCCGTGACAATTGTGAAGTGTGACTTCCACTCTGAAAATCCCTGGTCGTTTTAATTAACATAAAGAAATGGGGGAATTCTCTCATTTATTGGAATAGTAGGTCTAACCAACGGTGTTTATTTCTGACTGGTTGCATGTAATATCGATGCCGGAGAGAAGGAGAACGAGCCCTCTAACACTAAGTTTCTCTCACAGCGGCGATAGTATTTCACATCCCTCCTTACCTGGCCGGACTTTAAATCTCACCGGCCAGCTGTTTACACTGTCCTCACCCTGCGCTTTCACTTTCAACACAAGGGAACTCAGTCCCGTTATCTAGCCACCTCGGCATTGCGCTTTAAAATATCATTATTCATTGGATGCCACACGCATCAATTAAACGCATCGGCTTGCATCTAGCCTACTTTATACCATTAGCACGGGATAAACAACCTTGCGCATACTTTGCTTATATTTCATCAACACCGCATTCGATCTATTCCTTATCGGCTAGAGTAGCTCGATCTCACTTCTCGGCATAACCAATACACGCATATTATGGAAGAAAGAAAGGCCCTAGCATTCGGGACAAAGTATGCTAACACTCGCGTTCTAAATAAATTCACACATTATCACACTTCACTTGTCATATCGAGGTTTCTTCTTCACCATACTTAATTTATATAAGGGGATGACCTAACACATTACGTGAAGCATCTACTACAGAAAACCTTGAAATTTCTAGATGACTCATATTACTCGTATCTTTTTATCAATGGTACATGGAGTGATTTTCAAGAACATTAAAGAATCCCTTTTAATTCCCATAGTGCTCCACGGTAAATCAAATCTAGGGTCTTAAATTATCATGCATGAATTCCCATATTAAATAAAGAAATACGGTCCCCGACCGTGAAGAAACATAAACACTAGCCCTATCAATAACTACTACCATCCCTTTGAGAACAACGAAATCCTACCCTACATTTCTAAAGAATCTGCATGCATTAAATATTTACATTTTTACAGGAAATAGACTTTCAAATATTTTCACAATACTCATCTGCCTGGATCACCCCACAGCTCACCCAAGAAGGCACGTCTAGTCGTTTAGTCGTCCATTACGACTGCATCAGCAACCTGGAGTCCGGTGTTCGGCTGCCGCTGGGTCGATGGCATGATGTCTTGATTCGCCGTACACAGTAGGAAGTCCTTGAGGTTCCACGGCGTCTTGATTAAGTGCGGGCCTCCCGTTGATTCTCTTCTCCCTCGGAGACTGATGTCACTGGCACACCACAATGAGGGAATCTGACTTAATTATAATTGTGATAATTGGCAACACATTATAATTTTCTATGATCAGAGAGACTCATGGGCTCGAGTCCTCTAACCAAGCACCGGTAATGTTTGTAGCCCGTTGCTTTCCCTATTGGCTGTCTATCCCACTGTCGGCAGTTTAGGCCCTAATTATCACGTTCGCACTTTCACTGTTATTAGAAGTCCCAAAGCTACCCTTACGAACGTGGTTTGACCTTGCCTAATTCAGCACTAGTTTATATGGGAGCACAGATTAGCTACTACGTCCGGGATTTTTTTTTCACCGATAACGCCCTGAGTTTACGCGTCGCCACTGAGCCGCACTTTCTCCTACACCTGATCATTCATCATTATATGGTTACTGGATCTCCCATGTTATTTCTTCGGCAGTTAATACACTCGTGGATTTACTTACACGATTTCACAGCCTACTAGCGTTTGATTTACGTTCTCTTTACTCCTATATTCGTACACGTAAGCACTCTGCATATCATATGACCGTCATGGTTAGGGTTAAATACCGCACTCTGTTAGTATCAATAAATCTTCACTCCACTGTTACATAATCATATCACTGATAGAACTTCAGCTACATAAACACTATTCAAATGATTATTGATTGGTCACACTTTGTAGCACTGAAGCAAAGAATACTGAAGAGTCACTCACATTAGGTACCACCTCACTATGCCACTGGCAGAATAGAACAAGATGCTTGCCTCAGTTCGCACCCCCTTTTATCATGAAACGTGTCAGACTCGAGAGAGAGGGTAAGACTCCTCCTACCTGCAGAAATCGGTCCGGTGGCACGTGGTTTCCAGGATCGATCAATGCATCAAATTAAAGCTCAATTGCGCGAGTTTCTACTGATCACTTATCATTTTGATCACTTCACGCGTTTTGCTTTAATCTCGAAAGCGTCCTTTGATATCCCAGTGAGGGAGGGGCTTGCAATTTGGCGGTTCCGTGGCTTCGGTCACCCTAACAGCTTTCTCCAGATGGTGAACACCTGTGGGATGTCCACAAACTGCGTAGATTATTCCATTAGAATCATGTAAAGGACTTCTTGGTGTCAAAATTTTCTATCAAATTCGCCGCTTTTAATGAACCTTGAGTCATGAAAATCTGCCTTGTAGTATGCGAGTTATGTTAATTTCTCTCCTGAAAACAATTGAAGACAGGTTTCTGGCAGCGGTGTTTCCGCGGGAAAAGGAGCGAAAAAGTGATATTTGCCAACGCTGGGCACGACCTCCGTGACCTACTTGCTGTGGGAGTGTTTCTTTCTCTGTCGCGCCTGAGTGAGAGCGCTTCTGGCCGGAGGCGAAAATATGTCTCGGTACAGTACTTACGCGCAAAGAGAGTTTGGTGCGTGGGGCTGACAGCTCGCCACTCGCACCCCGTGGAGGGTGAACGTGCGCTGACTTGGGCGCTAATTAACGTATGAAAGCGCGGAAAACGGCATATTTGAGCGGCGGAATGCCACAATATAGTCTTGATGATGTGATGAACGGTCACAATACGTACACTGTAAATTACGCTGGCGTAGGCGTAATTTGCAGTAGCTTCTTCACCATAAATATCCCAATTACTGATCTTTTTTTTTTTGTTCTTTTTGTTCGTTGCTTGTACGGCCCAGGTGTAGAGCTTAAGCTTCTAGATCTGACACTGTACTGTAAACAATAATTATTTTGGATATTTCAAACAACATATGGAAACTATTCAATTTGTTGGGGAAATTACTGTTATTGCTGAAAATTAACGGCAGTGGCAAGTGATATGTAGAAGATCCCTATGTATGTTATTAATATGATTAATGTACACAGTCCTGCACCATTGTATTGCCTAATTTAAACATGTCGAGACACATGATGAACACGCTGTGTAACATTGAAACTTGAGAAATCTTCATATTAAGTGAAAATTCAGCTGACACTTGTTTATATTTTATGTTGCATCTTCGAGTGTAGATGTCTGCGGCACCACCTCCAGACTTCTTGGATCTTCGTATTTTCATGAGTATTTGATTGTATGTACATCGTAATTTTTTATTTTCTGTTTCAGTTCCGTTAACCCAAAACCCTCTTTACCCATTTTCGCAATCAAGTCCTCTTCCGCCGCCCGTCTCATATTCTTATTTCTATAAGTAACGCTGTTTATGTTCCATAAACATTCTTTTTCGCTGTAGAGCTCCACAAATTTGCAAGTTTCTTCTTCCGTCCACTTAATTTTGCCGCCAAATAAACGCGCGACGTAATACCACCGCATGTACACACATGCAAATACAGCAGTCGAATGACGCGTCAGCTGAAAAATCGAACGTCCTCAGACTTCTCCGCCAGCTCTCGGAGCTCGGTTCCGGTGGAGGGGGAAGGATAGTGGTAGAGTTACTTTACCGCAGCGGAAACCCACTCTACTCTACTGCCTACTAACTACTCTACTCTACTTGCTACTATCCCGGTCGTTTACACGATGCTAGTAGCTCTACTATCCACTCTACTCGCCTCGCTACTCTACCCGTGTAAACCAGCCCTTATTGCAATGGTGACATTTTGAGGGGCCACCTCAGAGCAGAAGTGTAGTGGTTAGCGTGATTAGCAACCATCTCCGGAGGCTCGGGTTCATTTCTCGGCTCACATAAAATATTCGAAAGTGGTACGAATGCAGGAACGTGGTCCACTCAGCTTCGGGAGGTCAGCAGAGAAGGGAGGGGGTTCGATTCTCACGTCAGCCATCCTCGAAGTGGTTTTCCGTAATTTCTGAATTTTCCTCCAGGCAAATGCCGGGATGGTACTTAACTTAAGGCCATGGCCGCTTCCCTCCTTCTTCCTTGTCTATCCCTTCCAGTCTTCCCATCTTCTCCACATGGCCCCTGTTCAGCATAGCGGGTGAAGCTGCCTAGGTGAGGCACTGGTCCTTCTCCCCGTTGTATTCCCACGACCCGAAGTATCATGATCCAGGACACTGCCCTTGAGGCGGCAGAGGTCGGATCCCTCGCAGAGTCGGAGGGGCAAAACTACCCTGCATTGTAGACGGATTTAAGAAGGAAAGAAAAGTACTCGTCCAGATAAACCATTTTTTTATCCTGTAACTTCTACAGACGAGGGATCCTTTAAAAGTGTATTATTACCACTGAGGGAAGTGATGGCTAAGTTTTCTGTAGTTCCTAAGAAAACATTTTTAGTAATATGCCTTTCTTTTTAAATTCGTTTAACCTTCAGGGTTGGCTTCTTCCTCGGACTCAGCGAGGGATCTAACTTCTTCCACACCAAGGGCAGTCTCCTGGAGAGTGAGTCTTTGGGTCGGGGATACAACTGGGGAGGATGACCAGTCCCTCGCTCAGGCGGCCTCTCCTGCTATGGTCAACAGGGACCTTGTGGGGGAGGGAGGGAGGATGAGAATATCGGGAGGGATGGACAAGGAAGCGGGAAGGAAGCGACCACGGAAGACCACTTCGAGGATGCCTAAGGTGGGAATCGAAACCTCCTCTACTCATTTCACCTTCCGTGACTGAGTGGACCCCGCTTCAGCCCTCGTACCACTTTTAAAATTTCGTGGCAGAGTCGGGAATTGAATCCGGGCCTCCGGGTGTGGCAGCTAATCACACTATCCACAACATCACACAAGCGAACTTCTTTAATATTTCATTTTAAAATTCCAGTTTAGGAACGTGAGGATGTGGAAACCAAAGAAGTGTTAATAGCCTAGGAGAAGATGGTGTGTTCTAGAGCATCGGTGCTCGTTAAACTAGCAGCTCCTTTTAAACACTGAATATGATTAACCTTTCATTTATGACCTGAAAAACTTGCATATTATTAACCTAACCTTGATGAGAGGAAATGGAGAAGTACAGGAGGTGGACGCCACGTTCTTGACTGCTTACCTCGGTTCCCACGGTGCAGATTATTATTATTATTATTATTATTATTATTATTATTATTATTATTATTATTATTATTATTATTATTATTATTATTTTATATGTTCATTCGTAATCTGTTTTCCCTCCAGGTTCAGTTTTTCCCTCGGACTCAGCGAGGGATCCCACCTCTACCGCCTCAAGGGCAGTGTCCTGGAGCATCTGACTCTGGGTCGGGGGATACAACTGGGGAGGATGACCAGTACCACGCCCAGGCGACCTTACCTGCTATGCTGAATAGGGGCCTTGTGGGGGATGGGAAGATTGGAAGGGATAGACAGGGAAGTGGGAAGGAAGCGGCCGTGGCCTTAAGTTAGGTACCATCCCGGCATTTTCCTGGAGGAGAAGTGGGAAACCACGGAAAACCACTTCCAGGATGGCTGAGGTGGGAATCGAACCCACCTCTACTCAGTTGACCTCCCGAGGCTGAGTGGACCCCGTTCCAGCCCTCGTACCACTTTTCAAATTTCGTGGTAGAGCCGGGAATCGAACCCGGGCCTCCGGGGGTGGCAGCTAATCACACTAACCACTACACCACAGAGGCGGACATTATTATTATTATTATTATTATTATTATTATTATTATTATTATTATTATTATTATTATTATTATTATTATTATTATTATTATTATTATTATTTCCGTCCTCAGCGATCTTGGAAGTGGTTTTACGTGGTTTTCCTACTTCTCCTCCAGGCAAATCCAGGATGGTATCTAACTTAAGGCCACGACAGCTTCCTTCTCTATCCCTTCCAATCTTCCCATCCCCCACAAGACTCCTGTTCAGCATAGCAGATAAGGACACCTGGTTAATGTTCTGGTCCTCTTCCCCACTTGTATAATCTGGGTCCGATTCCCGGTCAGGTTAGGGATTTTTAACTGTATCTGAGGGCTCGTTCGAGGTCCACTCAGCGTACTTCATTACAATTGAGGAGCTATCTGACGGTGAGATGGCGGCCCCTGTCTGGAAACCAAGAATATCGGCCGAGAGGTTTCGTCATGATGAGCAGACGACACAACGTAATCTGCAGGCTATCGGGATGAGCAGCACTCGCTTGCTAGGCCAAGGACCTTCCTGGCTGCTCCGGCATGGGTTTAAGAAAAGCTACAACTTTTAAGTGTAGAAGTACTGAAAACCTTGACTAAGGATAATTTTCTACATCATTGATATTGCTTCAAACTGTATTTATCAGCATTTCTTTACACAAGCCAAAATTTCTTTGTCATTCACTACTGCATTACAGATATCTGTGAAACTCACTCCAAATTTTATTTTGATTTGTAGTTCTGATTTAAGAGTCTGTTCCTAATGTCTTACCATGGAATGTTCCGCTGGTAGAACGCTTTGCAGGTGTACAAAATAATATCCGCATCCGCGAATGGTTATCCGAGGATATTGAAAATATTTAACTACAGTATATTACACCCAAGGTATTGAAACGGATAGGTGTGTTGACTTAATACGAAAGGCCTGTCACCTGGCACCAGAACCACTTCAGTCACAGGTTTATGAGAGATTTTCTCTTGCGACAACTACCGACATATTGAACTTTGCATTAATTGCGGGCAGGAGCAAGTTAGGCTTAGATCAGATTTACGGCTTTGTAGTCTCAAGGATTTTATATATATCAACCATACAGTTTGTAGGCTATCCGCCAAGACACTAACTTCGCGGATACTCGCGGATAAATCCCCGGATATCCGCATCCCCGCAGGGCTCTAGTTATAGGTTCTCTCTGCAAAGGCCATTGGTGTTGAAATAGAACACAAGAACTCGAGCAGGTTTGAAAAATTACTATTAATTTGTTGTTCTTCAGGTAGAAAGTTTAAAATAACCATCCAATTTTTAAACAATAATCCTCTACACATTCGTTTGTTGCAGACTCTTTCAACAGAAAATGTTATGAATATAATTAATCAACATCGAGTGGTGCAGAATGGCTAGGCCACGGACTTACGTTAACTCTAAATTCAAAATTCTTTGCACTTTCAACTATTGACAACGGTTACGCTATGTTTAGTTGAAGCAAAATGGCAGGAAAATTGCGCATTGGTCGTTATATCTCTCACAGTTAACACCAGTGAACCTGAAAAAGTGTATGTTGCACTATCTCGGGCAAGATCGTTTGTAAATGTTAAGATCCAGATAAGCCAGAATGGTTAAAGCACAGTGAATATTGCATGGAAAGAATTGTTATCAGCTATATTACGAATAAATCAGTTGTTATGTACTGGCATTAAATGTTCATAAATCTCTTGAAAAGGGCAGGCAAATCAATATGACTACGAAAGGCATTTCAAGACGGAGCAGTGCGGTCCAGTAATACATGTTATAAAACATACTAATAACTGCAGAGTTAAATTCATTAAATGTGGAACTCTTTTCCTTACTGAACTTATTTCAGGGTCTCGGCAATCTCCATTATTATTTTCCGCGTTATGAATTAAGGACACAGTAAATTAGGTAATGTCGAGAAGTAGAATTGATCCTGACGTTTTAATTTGATTTAATATCGTTGGGCATGACTAACGTTCCTCATGTTTGTAGCAGTGAACATAATTCGCTCTGCGCCTGGAAGACGGGAGGCGCCGTATTGCTCCATTAGTTAGATTTAGGGGAGCTATGTTTGATGTATCTCCACGAGAAAAGGCTGATTATTCATATCTCTCTGTCTGTGTGTGTGTGTGTGTGTGAGAGAGAGAGAGAGAGAGAGAGAGAGAGAGAACCAATTGGCAAAGTCGTCTTATTCTCGGTGAAACTTCCTTGAAGGTCTACATTGAAACGAAAATGTCTTTGATCTTTAGGCTACCTCATAAATTGAGAAAGAAAGGAATTGGTTCTGAATGTCGTCACCTTCTTGTTGTCTGTCTCTAACCTGGAGGCTGCCAGGTGGATCCTCGGTTAATCTAGGGTTTTCATAAAGTAGCGAGAGTAACATATGTACTAGGGGTTAAGGTGGGCTCAACCCCTGATGTTTATGCAAACCACATAACATAACCATGCTGCAGATTACACTATACTTATTTTCCATGTCAGTAAGTTTGCATTCTAACCAATTAGTGCATAAAAATCCGGGCTCTAGACTTACCATAGATTTGCAAAATCGCGAACACGTGGCGCAGTAGCCTATTAGGAACTTCGTCTACCAAGACTGCTGCTGCCCAGCAAGATGGCCTTTTCATAGCGGAGAGTCACGTGTTAAGTGAAACGATATCCTCAGCAGTATTGGTTAGTTTTCTTGACTCAGACCGCTATCTTTCCTATGAGACACATTTCTTACGAGGCTGAGGGAACATCTTTCCAGCCGTCAGTCCAGAATTACACACCCTAGATTAACCGAGAATCAACCTGGCAGCCTCACAGGAGCTATCTGACTGTGACATAGCGGTCGTGGTAGAGAAAGCCAAGAATACCGGCCGAGAGGATTTGTCAACTCGCCATCTTCAGGCGATCCGGCTGATCAGCGTTTGCTTAGTAATCCAACGTCCTTCAGATCTCCAGCAACATGTTTGTTAATTTTTTTTTTGCTAGGGGCTTTACGTCGCACCGACACAGATAGGTCTTATGGCGACGATGGGATAGGAAAGGCCTTGGAGTTGGAAGGAAGCGGCCGTGGCTTTAATTGAGGTACAGCCCCAGCATTTGCCTGGTGTGAAAATGGGAAACCACGGAAAACCATCTTCAGGGCTGCCGATAGTGGGATTCGAACCTACTATCTCCCGGATGCTGTTAAATTTTAATGTGCAGCTAATTTTACTGATATAATATACAGAATGACCCAAAAGTCTGTTAACATTTGACGAGGCAATACTTCACGGAATATTGGAGAAGCGCGGATAATAACTGACACACATTAACCAAACACATTGATACCAACATAAAAGTAAATAAAGCTAAACAAACCGTGCCTTTTCTGGTAACGTCAACATGCCGCTATTGCAGGCTCATCTGTCCTCTCTCTCACGACAGCTCCTTTTATACCGTACACGGGTCTCACGCGGCATCACTGAAGTGTTGCTGTCCAGCGCCATCTGTTGGCCTATTTAGGCACTCGTTGTTGGTGTCGATAAAACCCCATGTAATGTCAAGCATTTATAGCCATTTGTACCCGACGTGTTGTTGTCCAGCGCCATCTGTTGGCCATATTGTTTAGTTTATTTTGGTGTCAATAAAACCCCATGTCATGCCAATCATGTGTAAATTATTACCTCTCTACCTCAAATATTCCGTGAAGTATTGCCTCGCCAAATGTTAACGGACTTTTGGGTCATACTGTACTTTTCCTCAGAAAATTGTGCAATTAAAACTTACCGTTATTTATGTAACTGAGTCGTGGATCCATAGCAAATTCTGTTGGTGAATATCTACACCAAATTTCAATTTCAGTAACCGTTTTGAAGGGAGTGGACCATAATGCATTCTGTTTCAGTACGTAAACAGATCGAAATATTCATGCCATATACAGTACTTCGCTGAAGATTCTCCCGAGCCAGATGTGCAACCTTATGCAACTTTCTTGTCTTCTGTGACATCTTATCAATTCTGTTCCACTTTGTTTCCACTCTTGCATATGCAGCGCATCCTTCTTTAATTCTGAACCAAATCTGTTCACTGCAACACTAAACCCAACACACGCAAGTAAAATGACACGAATAGAACTCCAAGTGCACAACACCGTTCATCACACTTGGTTCAAATAATATATTTCTGATCGAATTTCAGAGTTATTCACTCTTTGTTATCCCTAACGAAGCACCTGTGAAATGTTAAGGCAGCAAAATCTTCCTCTCAGTTCGTTTTCTTTTCATAAAAATAGTAGCGCCGTTCTGTGGGCCACCTAGGCAACTTGCCGTACACTGTTGTTTTGTAGGCGGCCGAAGTTGTCTGGGATTTTTGGAGATGGAGTATAAAATTATGGTGCTAGAAAATACCTGTCATAATTGCAGCATAACTGAAAATGGATATAATATTTACTGAGTTCCGTTGCTTACTTATTTATAAAGGTTTTATGTACATTATTTTGGTGTCAATAAAACCCCATGCCATGTCTCTACCTCAATTATTCCTGGAGTGTCAAATGTTAACGGTCATAAATAAATATTTTTTCATCATAACTGTAGTAATGATTTCTCACCGGTTTGGGTCACGAAGCTGTCAGCTTGTATTCTGGAGATTGTGAGTTCGGTAAATATACTCCTTTGGCTATGGAAGTATCAAGGATCGGGAAACAAGACATAGTGACAATTCTTAATTTTCTCCCACTGGTCTCACACAAAAATAATTCCCAGAAAACGTAAAGCTACTACAACTACCCAATCTACACTCACAATGTAGCATAAAAGGCCGAAATTTGAAGACCTGCAACATTGTCTGGAAATATCGTGCTTGAGCGCGGCCAGTATCCAGTAATCGGGAGATAGTGGGTTCGAACCCCACTGTCGGCAGCCCTGAAGATGGTTTTCCGTGGTTTCCCATTTTCACACAGGAAAATGCTGGGGTTGTACCTTAATTAAGGTCACGGCCGCTTCCTTCCCATTCCTAGGCCTTTCCTATCCCATCGTAGCCATAAGACCTATCTGCGTTGGTGCGGCGTAAAGCAAATAGCAAAGAAAGGTCTAATTATTTTGGTATCGCGTTATACGTTTATTTAGACGTCAATCAACATTTTCTATCATGACCGTAGTAACAATTTTTCACCGGTTTGGGTTACATAGCTGTCAGCATCCATTAAGATGGTTTTCCGCTGTTTCCCATTTTTACACTAGGCAAATTCTGGGGCTATACCTTAAATAAGGCAACGGTCGGTTCCTTTCTGATTCTAGACCTTCACCTACCATTTTCGCCATAAGACCTATCTGTGTCGGTGCGAAATAAAAGAAATTAAAAATAATCTAAATAACATTTACCACTTGTCAAAACCGGCCGTTGGTGGCTCTCGTCCTAGTTTTGCCGTAAGCATGTGCCCATAGCTCTTGGTGACAAGAGCTCCCACCGATTTCATTCCTGTCATCACGCTACCTGTAAGACGCCAGTGAACTGAGGTTGAATATTGACTGCGTGTTTCAGTTTCACGCGCCTGAGAGAATATTATTTTCTTAATATCATAACAATAATAATAATAATAATAATAATAATAATAATAATAATAATAATAATAATAATAATAATAATAAACCTAATCATACTGTGCACAATAGACCAGACATAATATTAACACACGTATCCAGTTGACATCGCTATCCCGAATGGCCACAATATGGAACAAAAATGCAGAGAAAAGATCGATAAATATTCTCCTTCGGCTATGGAAGTAGCAAGGATCTGGAAACAAGACAGAGTGATATTTCTTCGTTTTCTCCTTTCTCTCACTGGACTCACACCAAAATCATTTCCAGAAAACTTACTGATAATACAGCTCCTCATCTACACTCACAATGTGGCACGATATGCTGTAATATTGAATACCTGCACCATCGTCAGAACATTCCTGCATGCTCAGTACGGACCATAAGTAGAAAAGGCAGCAGCCTCTATAACGAAGAGATTAATGAAGACGTATATAGTAATGTTATGCAAATTATGATTAAGTTATATTTCTCTTATATAACATATCGAAATACATGTTATATTACCAACTATAGTATTTTAAAAAGAATCCTGAGAAAAATTTTCGGCCTCCGAAAAACAGAAGATGGATATGGACTGAGGTCACGCAAAGTGACAGAAGAGCTTTCCAACATTGCAGCAGACATACGCAAAAGACGGCTGAAATTTTATGGGCACGTCCGCAGACTGCCGGCAATTTCTCACCTACATAGAACATCTAAAAATATTCCATGGGTACTGGAAGTGAAGAAGTATCTGGAAAAAGCCCAGATGAACTAACTGACACCGTGGACAGAAAACTCTATAGGAAAAAAGATAATGGATGGAAAGTGCAACCAGAGAACGAAGTGAAAAAGAAGACTGGAGCAAAGTGGACTGAGGAACGAAAAAGGATCCACGGAGAAAGGATGAGATCAGTTTGGCAACTCAGAAAACAGAATTGTTAGAGCTTTACGTGATCCATTGAGTCCATACGCACACAATAATAATAATAATAATAATAATAATAATAATAATAATAATAATAATCGTAAATCACAGACGATACAATGTACTCAGTTGAAATTTCGCGCACTAGATTGGATGTGGTTTATATTTTTAGTTGTTTTTCTTTTGTGATAATCGCACCTGTCAAACAGAAGGGATCATTATTTACTTTTTGTATTTTATTTATTTTATTTTTACTGTGTATTATTTATTGGGCTGCAGTGAGAATTGATAGTAGAATGATTTCTTTTTTCGGGGAACTTACAGGGGTTAGACAAGGCTGTAATCTTTCATCTTTGTTATTCGTAGTTTACGTAGATCATCTGCTGAAAGGTATAAAGTGGCAGGGAGGGATTTAGTTAGGTTGAAATGTAAACAGTCTGGACTATGCTGACGACTTGGTCTTAATGGCAGATTGTGCGGGAAGCCTGCAGTCTAATATCTTGGAACTTGAAAATAGGTGCAATGAGTATGGTATGAAAATGAGCATTCCACACACTAAATTGATGTCAGTAGATAAGAAATTCATGAGAACTGAATGTCAGATTGGGAATACAAAGCTGAAACAGATAGATGATTCGAAGTATTTAGGATATGTGAAATGGTTTTCCGTGGGGCTGTAACTTTATTATTACCGAGCTCGATAGCTTCAGTCGCTTAAGTGCTGCCAATATCCAGTATTCGGGAGATAGTATGTTCGAACCCCACTGCCGGCAGCCCTGAAGATGGTTTTCCGTGGTTTCCTATTTTCACGCCAGGCAAATGCTGGGGCTGTACCTTAAATAAAGCCACGGCCGATTCCTTCCCACTCCTAGACCTTTCCTGTCCCATCGTCGCCCTATGACTTTTCTGCGTCGGTGCGACGTAAAGCAAATTGTAAAAAAATTATTATTATTACTATTTTGTAGCGGCACTCAAAGGTGCGCAGTAACTGGACCTCTTTCTCGGAAGAAACAAAAATGATGTAATTGGATATTATTCGGACTATTCTTATTAGATTCCCTATGGCTTAAAATCAAGTTTGTTTGACCGCTTTTGCTACGTTTCTATGAATATAACGTGTACGAGCATATCATTGGAGTTTTTGTACTCTGTCGTTCTAAAGTAATCGTTCGTGTCCTATTAACAATTTCGTGTTGTCAGTTGGGAGTTAATAAAGGAGGAAGACAGAGTCCTCTTCTTGCTCTTTCTTACCCTTCCACACTTTTGGCTGCAGGAATACTGCAGAGTATTGGCGGGGGGGTCCTAACCCTTCAGCAAACAAGCTGTTCTTGTCAAAGACAATATAGGGCAACCGTATTGCATTATGTTCCGTTAGAACCATGGTAACAGGAAAGAACTGGTAAATAGCTGACCGTCAGAGTTAATGCGGGGTGTAAGTTTTACTGCTTTCGTTATTCTTAAATAAGTTGAAAAGCATAAAACACTTGTCTTTTTCTATTTAGTTGATGCAAGGGGTGCACTTGGTTCACAAGATAGAGAAGTGAAATTGAAAAAATTGTATCGGTGCACAAGAAAAGGATTCATGATTGTTCCTTTGAAGTATGTCCTGAACCTGTGGACATGGGATTAGGTGAGTGTGAAGAAAACATCGTAAATACGTTTACTGAGTTAAAGAGGGAAGCGATTCTGACCAATAGTTGGAATTAACTCAGACAAATGCCTTCTTCCAGAGAAATGAGTGGCTTTATGCGAAAAAGGAAATGCTAAGTTGTTCGGTGTGCCAGGATTTTACAAGTTAAGGATCAGAAAAACAGATGGTAGTAGAAACTTATTCAGTGTGTGCCAGTAGCAAAATAAGTGCAGTACCTTTGGAAGAGAAGAGAGATATGAAAAAAAGCATTTATTCTTGAGAACATCTGGATCACTGAAGAAATCCCGGAGGATTGCAAATGTGCGCTAATCCATCCACTACACAAGAAAGGGGATAAAACGAACATCAATAATTATAGAGGAGTTAGCTTGATACCAGTAGCTAACAATTTTTTTCCAAAGCCCTGCTCAATAGACTTGAGAAACAAACACACCAGGCAGGTTTCCGAATGGGAAGATCCTGTACAGAACAAATCCTTAATCTCAAAACTATTCTCCAAATGCGCAAAACCAGACAGTCATTACTTTTGTAGATTTCAGAAAAGCTTATGACTCTATAGACCGTCAAACACTTTTCAGTACTCTAGAAGAATTTCAAGTGGATAAAAAAACAAGAGAATTAATCAAACAAACATTGACTGGCACTACTTCAAAAGTTAAATTCCTAGGCGAAATATCTGAGCCTTTTCCTGTTAACACCGGGGTCCGTCAAGGGGATGGTTCATCGCCGTTACTATTTAACTTGTTACTTGAGAAAGCAATCAGGACCTGGGAAAAGGAAACTGAAGGAATAACCCTCGGAAGACTACGTAAAGTCAGAATTCACGTGCAATGTCTGGCCTTGGCTAATGACATAGCAATCCTTTCCAATAATAGGCATGAAGCAATTCATTCCATTGAAAAACTACATCAAAACGGGACATCAAATTTCGTATGAGAAAACTCAGTACATGGAAGGAGCCTCACGATACTTAGATGGACAGCCTATGATAACTAAATTTGGCAAAATTGTTCAAGTGAACCAATTTAAATATTTGGGATAAATTATTCAGCCCTCCGGTTTAAACCGCAAAGAAAATAAAGGAAGAACTTCCGAATTACAGAAAGCATACAGGATCACTTGGAACAGGTATAATAAAAAATCAATATCTCGGAATGCAAAACTTAGACACCATAATACACTGATCAAACCTGAAGGGTTATATGCCTCAGAAAACTTAATCATTGGTGGCGGATCTTTAACCAAAGACATTGAGAAGCAAGAAAGGAAAATTTTACGAACATTTTTTGGCCCGATTTGTATAGATGGAATATGGAGAAAAAAAATCATCCCAGGAGATATATTGCCATTGTGAAAAAGTTTCTCACACTTTTCGGAAAAGACGATTATGATTTTATGGACACATTATCAAAATGAACACTAACAGGCTAACTAAAAAGAATTCTCAACCTGCCCCTTTCCTTAAAAACCATGAACAGCTGGCTTCGTGAAATTGAAACAGATTTCCAGGAAATCAACATCTCAGAAGACATTGTACAGGACAGATGTAAATTCAGAACCAAAATCGACAATCACCACTTTGAAGACAAACCCAGACAGAAGAACGAAGGAAGAAGCTCAGCGAGAGGATGAAGAGGTTTTGGGAGGAAGAGAAGCCCAACATATTAGCTAAGAAAGTTCAACCGTGCTCCTGAGTAGGGCATAACGATGTAAAATTATTATTATTATTATTATTATTATTATTATTATTATTATTATTATTATTATTATTATTATTATTATTATTGTTACGGAGATATCCGTGGTAGGTAGAGGTGAAAGAAGGTGCGGGTGTGAATGGGTTTCAAGCTACGAAATTAACGTGCAATGTACAATTAATTTAAAATTTAACTAGGTTATATTTTCTTTTCAAAAACAAGAGATAACAATCCTAACAGGTACAGAGTAGCAAAAATGTAGGTACAAGATTACTGGGTTCGGGCTCAGTGCCCTTACTTCATAACTCTTGGGCAATCAGCCCCGCCTTACTCCCAAAGAAAATTTTAGCCAAGGGGCAGAAAACCCCATTCATGCCCAGGAGCACTGGCTCCAAACATTACACATAAAGCCTGCACGAGGCATACAGAAACAAATTTCAAAGAGCGATCCGCTCTCAAAATTGTAAGCCTATCACAAGGCCACACCAAACTCTACCTTCAAGCTGTCCTCTAAGGACGTATTTACAGGGGTAAAATACCCAAACTACGGAGGTCTATTACATGAAAAGAAGGTTGATTACATGACCTCTAAAATAACAATTTGAGAGGAGGCGAACTTGCACTCCTAATACACTTTGTTTTTAAAACCTAATCTGGCTCTGGGCCACTAACGCAAGGGCTAATCCCATACTACAGAGGTGACTTAGAGAAGAACACTTTACATTACATAAACGAAGAATAGTTTGAGAAAATAAGTTCACCTCAAAACAAATGTGAGTGGGAGCTCGAGAGGGTTAGCACTCTCTATCCCAATATGTAGCTTTACAAGAAAAAGATGAACAGAGTAATTACATTTTAGGAAAAGGTTACATGATGGAAATGCTTCGAACCCGCCGCGAGTGTTAAACTGCCGACCTAGCAAGAAAAGAAGTTATTAATAGGCCATTACCTGGTGTTGAACGGCTGAAGAAGAAAGAGGCGCTTCCCGCCTCCTGCTATGTACTTAATACACTGAAAGATGGAACAGAAGTGGCCCGGAGACCCCAAAATCAGCAGTTTATATACTCTCGCGGAAGTTTCTAGGCGTTAGGGGAAAGAAAACACCCTCCCACAAAATCTTTATTGGTTCGGGAAAAGAAACCCCTACCCAGATGAAGAAGAAACACATTATTGGTGGAAAATTAATTAAGGAAATTCGGGGTTGGCTAGATCCAAAACAAGGGGAACAAGAGGGGTATACAGCCAACTTAAACAATAACAGAAAGAAATTTAACAAGAAACAAACTTTTGAAATAAAATTTTCTCCAACAAAATAGTTCTTTGACTCCGCACTAGGTCGCACTATTGTTGATCTTCAGTAGTGTCCTCTAGAAGAGAAAGTTCACACTTCTTACTTCAAGCGAAACAAAAACACATCAAAAGTGACATAGTTCAAAAACTCAAAATTTTCTACGTGGTGACATCTTCTGAGAAATTAGTAGATTAATAGTGTAGATAAAGTTCGGACTTCCTCCAGAAGAGGAGTTTCAACTGGCGCAACTTTTAAATAAACAGAGTAGAGGTGTACCGCCCGGTACAGACCTCCCCCCCCAAAAGTTCCTCCAGGGGTGACACATGAAATCAGTTTGAAACAAAGTCCAAGTAATGATGTTGATACGAAGATAGATAGCAGAAGCATTTACAAGATTTCTTAATTCAGTTTCAAAATGTTGTTGTTGCAGGTGAATGAAAGTCTTTATGTTTGTAGAATTTGAATTTCTGAAGATAAACTTTTAATGCTTAAAAGGTGAAGAAAATTTTGCAATGTCCACCAAATATTGTTGTTGAATTCCCAAGTGTAGTTATTGCTTATGGTGACTGTCCATGTAGTTGATGTAGATTGAGTCGGATGGCCAGACCGGCCGTTGCAGCTTGCGTCCAACGGAGGCCGCTCGGACCCCTCAAGTACCCTGAGATACCGCTCGCCCGCACTATGAGGGGAGCAGAGGTGTTGAAGTCCGCCGCGCCCGCGGTGAACAGATACAGGCTGTGGGCATGTAGTAGGTCGTGCGCCGCACATCAGCCTTGTCCGGGAGGAGAGCTCCGGTTCGCCGTGCACATGTCGTCTTCGCTGGAGAGGAGGGGGCCCATCCCCCTCCCCAGATCTGCACGGCGCTGCGCGGCTGCGGGGGCGCTGAAACATTAAAGCTAGGCGGCAGAATTGTGTTGGACTATCATCTTCTTTGAGGGTACAGGCTTGTGGAGAGGTTGAGGGGCCAGCGGCGTGTAGATATCCATGGCATTTACTATTATGAAGCCACAGTGTAAGGTGAAGCAGGAGACGGGAGCGTGGTAATGGCCGTGGCAAGAACAGGATGGCAGTTTAACGGGTCGGGGCAGGTTTTACACAAGGCTTACATCTAAAACCAAAATATTACAGAAGGGGCAGAATGCCTTAAAAGTGAAACTCAAAAAAAATATAACCTTCATATCCTTTCAAAATAATATGAAGCAAGTTAACACAGAAATTACACCGGTTTCACCTGGGACAGGTGAACTCTAAATATCCTCTCGGTGGCTGGATTACTTAGCAATAAGGTAACCGGCGTAAGAAAATCGAGAATGATACAAGGTCCATGAAATCTGGGGGCAAGCTTGCCCGCGGGAACAAAATTTTTGACCATAACCTGGTCACCTACCTTCAAAGTGGTGGGTCTCCGTCCACGATCATACCTTTCCCTAACCTTTTCATGAGACACTTTAAGATTGGCTTTAGCCTTCTTCCAAAGATCTTTAATGTTATCCGGATCTATTGTCTCGGGTAGAATGTCATTCAAAGACCAGAGGTTAGAGAGCGGCGAGTTGGGAACAAACTTGAACATCAAGGAAGCTGGAGTAAACTTGTGAGATTCATGAACCGCCGAATTCAAAGCAAAAGCTATCCAATGCAGGGACGTGTCCCACCTGGAAGGATCTTCATGATGATAGGCAATGAGTGCGGACCTGAGATTACGGTTAACCCGTTCAGCCAGAGAAGGTTGAGGGTAATAAGCAGAAGTAGTTACATGAGAGATGGACAAGTCAAAACAGAATTTACGAAATAAATTTGATGTGAACGCCTTAGCATTATCAGATACAATATATTGACACGGACCAAAAGAAGCAAAAATAGAATTTAAGCAAGTAATGGTTGACTGAGCGGTAGCCAGCTTAGTCGGAAATAACCAGGAAAATCTTGTAAAACCATCTACACACACAAAGATGAACTTGTTGGCATTGCCCTTTGACTGGGGGAAGGGTCCGACATAATCAATATACAGGCGTTCCATGGGGCGCGACGCTTGATGAGAAGACAAAAGGCCTACTTTAGTGGACATGGTGGGTTTACTGAGCAAACAAGATTTACAAGCTTTTACAAGTTCACGGATTTCACCGTCCATACCTTTCCATATGAACATTTCACGAATCTTTTCACGAGTTTTAAAGATTCCAAGATGCCCCCCCAATGGGGTCTCATGATAGTATTTGAAGATCATAGGTACAAGAACCGCTGGAACAACAACTTTCATCAACTTATCATGCCTCGAAGGGCAACATAGAACACCGTTCCTCAGAACATAAGGGACAGCATGTTCCCCAGAAGAAAGGGTTTCCATTATCGGAGCCAGCGTAGGATCTTCACGTTGGTATTTCTCGATATCCCTAAAGAGCATGGGAGCATCGGTTAGGATGGCATTAACCTCGGATAGTATGGACTCGGAAGGTGATGAACTGTCGACCGGTTCATGGGTCTCGACCTCGTTTGAAAACATACGGCTGAGTCCATCAGCCACAACATTTTCGGTACCTCTGATATGTCGTACATCAAATTGGAAAGCAGAAATACGGATGGCCCAACGGGCTATACGACCAGTACGACGCGGCCTACCTAAGACCCAGCTTAAGGCTTGATTATCTGTCTCCAGGTCGAATTTGACATGTTCCAGATAGAGACGGAACTTTTCTAAGGCGAATAAGACTGCCAACCCTTCGAGCTCATAGATGGAATACTTGGCTTCTTGAGCCGATAGAGTCCTAGATGCATAGGCGATGGGACGCCTCCCTAGTTCAGTCTCTTGAAGAAGGACTGCAGCTACAGCTGACGACGACGCGTCCGTTTGGACGATGAATTTCTTCGAGAAATCAGGCATAGCAAGTACAGGGGCATTACAGAGAGCTAATTTAAGATCTTCGAAAGCGGCTTGTTGAGAAGGTCCCCACTCGAATTTGATGCCTTTCCTACGAAGAAGGTTCAAGGGCGCCGCTCTATTAGCGAAGTTAGGAATAAACTTCCTGAAGAAATTCACCATACCAATGAATCTAGCGATACCTTTGATGTCCTTAGGAGGTTTAAAATCACGGATGGCCTGTGTTCTAGAATGATCGACAGCTACCCCATCGGGTGACACAATATGCCCTAGGAATGACATAGAGGGCTTAGCAAAGGCAACCTTGGACAACTTGACAGTTAACCCAGCCTTACGAAGGCGATTCAGAACTTCTCGCAGATGATCTAGATGTTCTTCAAAAGTCTCGGAAAATACGACGACATCATCCAAATAGTGATATAAGTACTCAAATTTGATGTCGGAGAAGACCCTATCTAGTAGCCTAGTGAGCACAGCTGCCCCCGTGGGGAGCCCGAAAGGCACGCGGTTGTATTCGTATAAGTTCCAGTCCGTGGCAAACGCTGTAAGATGTTTAGACTCTTCGGCAAGGGGAATTTGATTATAGGCCTGATTCAAGTCCAAGATGGTGAAGAACTTGGCCTTACGAAACCATGAAAAGCAAGAATGAAGGTCGGGAAGGGGCACAGATTGCAACACCACCTTCCGATTGAGAGCCCTGTAATCAATGACAGGCCTGAAGCCTCCTTGGGGTTTCGGGACTAGAAAAATAGGCGAAGAATACGCTGACTTAGAGGGCCTAATAATACCATCCTTCAACATCTGATCGATGATTTCTTTCAGAGCCTTCATTTTAGGTGGAGATAGCCTATACGGTGGAAAACGGACAGGAATCGAATCCGTAACCTCAATTTTGTATTCAATAAGGTCAGTAACACCAAGAGTATCAGAGAACACCTCGGGAAACGACTGACACACTTTGCGAATACTATCAGCCTGCTCCTCAGGTAGATGTCTAAGGTCTAACAACATCTCATCCTGGGTAGGCGAAATAGATGAACAGGATACAGAATTACACTTTAACAAGGGAATTCTACAATTGGACGCAAATTTGAATGTGCACGACCTACTCTGGAGATCGAGCACAAGACCAGTGTGAGAAATAAAGTCAGCTCCCAATATAATGGGGCAAGACAATTGCTTGGCCACAAACAATTTAACTTTCCATGTAAACTTAAAAACACGAATTTTGACCAGTAAGGAACCTAGAATTTCTAATGGAGATGAATTATCCGAAACGTATTGAACAGGAGAAGAGACATAGTCAGGGAGTTTACAAACAGATTTCAATTTAGAATACCAATCAGCCGAAATAATGGAACAAACACTGCCTGAATCTAAGAGAGCTGTTATAGGCTCGTTATTTAACTCAATCTTAAGAAAAGGAACAGGTGTGGGGGTATCCGCCGCGATCCTAAGACACTCTTTAGGGCATTCAAAAGATGAATTTGAAGGCTGGTCGTTCTCTGCATTTACAACCTGTTTACTAGGGGCTGAGTCTCGGGAAGATGGATTAGTCGGCTCAGCCGACGCCACTAGTCACTTTTTATTATTGGCATAGCTGGAATTTGCACCAGAAGTTGAGCAGGAGGGGGTGCTATTTGAGTTTGGGCAATTCTTGGCGATATGTGAGAAGGCCCCACACTTAAAACAGCCTTGTGATGACCCTGCTCCATTCCTTGTCCCACTTGACTTGATCAGAGGACACTTATTCCGCAGATGGTCAGGCGACCCGCAAGCATAACATTTACGGGGATTGACTGGTCGGCGAGGTGGAGGCCGAGTGTTACTAAAGGAAGGCGGGGGTTCTTTCGCCACACGCAAGGAATCGGCATACCTAACTCCTTCCGCAGAGACGGCTAATGCTTCCAGTTCAGAGAAGGTTTGCGGGCACGCCGCGAAACACAAATATGACCTGTAGGGTGGTGAAATCCCTTCGACAATAGCTTGCACGATCTGATCCTCAGGGAAGTGGAGAGCAAACACCCTAGTATAAAACTTAATATCTTGGATGAAGTCTGCCAGGTTTTCATCCAAGCGCTGTACCCGATAATAGTATTTCTGAATAAGGGAGGACCTGGCCCTAGCCGGGATGAAGTTAGCTAGCAAATGGGCATGGAAATCCTCAATAGAAGATTGCTCGGCGATGGCTCTAACTATTTTGTCAGATAGGACACCAATAGCATAAGGATAGATAATTTGCAAAATTTGACATGGGGAAAGAGAAAACACAAGGGCATGATCCTGAAATTCCACTAGAAATCTTAAAAATGAAATTACGTCACTGGTGGTGTTGACGGAAAACTTAGAGATACCTCTAAGCAACATTGCCAAAGGATGAGGCAAGCTGCTGAACCCAGGTGACATAGTCGTTAAAGGTTTCAATGGCAAAGAAGTTAATTCAGAGCGGATGTTACTCAATGACGCACGGCGTTCAGATTCGTTGTTCGATGGGGCAGAGATAGTTTGAGCAGCAACGGTTATCCTATTGACTTCTCCCTGAGGAGGCTCTTCCTCGTTACCTACATTCACCGCGGCGGGTTGATCAGTTTTGGGAGGAGCTTCGCCGGTTAGCAATTGAGTGACCTTATTAGACAATTCAGAAATAGTTTCAAGGAGCGTATTAGCGTCCTTCCTCTGAACGTCATTCACCTTTAGAGACAACAGATCATTAACTCTATTTGCAAAGTGATACAGCCTGCCTTGCACACGCTTAATTTGATTAGGAGATGGATCGTTTTCATCAAAAAAACTGACTACCGATGCTAGCCCAGTAATATTCTCGACAATCGTGGAAAGAGAGTCATCAATTTCTTTCTCTCCCAAATTGGGGATGGAAATGGGCAAATCAAGGGACTCTCTAAGCTTGTTAGTATCTATTGCAACCGTGCCTCCAGATTGAACGTTTCTGATAGTTAACTCATATATCAACTCCTCTTTGCGCAAGTAGTTAAGGAGGAGAACATCGCGAGGGCCGGGCATGATGACAGAACAATTTTGAAAAACTCAAAAAATTCCAGCAACTGAGAAAATTGTTAGAGTTCGAATTAAAGCAATGTTTAGCCGTCAAAAGGGGCTAAATTGGGACCCATTCAACCACGCTCTGCTACCACTTGTTACGGAGATATCCGTGGTAGGTAGAGGTGAAAGAAGGTGCGGGTGTGAATGGGTTTCAAGCTACGAAATTAACGTGCAATGTACAATTAATTTAAAATTTAACTAGGTTATATTTTCTTTTCAAAAACAAGAGATAACAATCCTAACAGGTACAGAGTAGCAAAAATGTAGGTACAAGATTACTGGGTTCGGGCTCAGTGCCCTTACTTCATAACTCTTGGGCAATCAGCCCCGCCTTACTCCCAAAGAAAATTTTAGCCAAGGGGCAGAAAACCCCATTCATGCCCAGGAGCACTGGCTCCAAACATTACACATAAAGCCTGCACGAGGCATACAGAAACAAATTTCAAAGAGCGATCCGCTCTCAAAATTGTAAGCCTATCACAAGGCCACACCAAACTCTACCTTCAAGCTGTCCTCTAAGGACGTATTTATAGGGGTAAAATACCCAAACTACGGAGGTCTATTACATGAAAAGAAGGTTGATTACATGACCTCTAAAATAACAATTTGAGAGGAGGCGAACTTGCACTCCTAATACACTTTGTTTTTAAAACCTAATCTGGCTCTGGGCCACTAACGCAAGGGCTAATCCCATACTACAGAGGTGACTTAGAGAAGAACACTTTACATTACATAAACGAAGAATAGTTTGAGAAAATAAGTTCACCTCAAAACAAATGTGAGTGGGAGCTCGAGAGGGTTAGCACTCTCTATCCCAATATGTAGCTTTACAAGAAAAAGATGAACAGAGTAATTACATTTTAGGAAAAGGTTACATGATGGAAATGCTTCGAACCCGCCGCGAGTGTTAAACTGCCGACCTAGCAAGAAAAGAAGTTATTAATAGGCCATTACCTGGTGTTGAACGGCTGAAGAAGAAAGAGGCGCTTCCCGCCTCCTGCTATGTACTTAATACACTGAAAGATGGAACAGAAGTGGCCCGGAGACCCCAAAATCAGCAGTTTATATACTCTCGCGGAAGTTTCTAGGCGTTAGGGGAAAGAAAACACCCTCCCACAAAATCTTTATTGGTTCGGGAAAAGAAACCCCTACCCAGATGAAGAAGAAACACATTATTGGTGGAAAATTAATTAAGGAAATTCGGGGTTGGCTAGATCCAAAACAAGGGGAACAAGAGGGGTATACAGCCAACTTAAACAATAACAGAAAGAAATTTAACAAGAAACAAACTTTTGAAATAAAATTTTCTCCAACAAAATAGTTCTTTGACTCCGCACTAGGTCGCACTATTGTTGATCTTCAGTAGTGTCCTCTAGAAGAGAAAGTTCACACTTCTTACTTCAAGCGAAACAAAAACACATCAAAAGTGACATAGTTCAAAAACTCAAAATTTTCCACGTGGTGACATCTTCTGAGAAATTAGTAGATTAATAGTGTAGATAAAGTTCGGACTTCCTCCAGAAGAGGAGTTTCAACTGGCGCAACTTTTAAATAAACAGAGTAGAGGTGTACCGCCCGGTACAATTATTATTTTTAATATTGTACCGTGGGTACAATACCTTCTCCGTCCTGTTAAACTACGTGCTATAAGGTCATCTGTGTTATGGAACTTGAACTAATGTATTGCAAGATACTTGAATTTTCAACCATTAGATGTGTCTACCATCTGCCTAAGTGTCCTGTCTAGCGGGATTGAGGATAATTAATTCTTAAGTGAAAGTTAATTTATTAAGTTTGGATAACCTTGGTTTGTGGAGATTGTTTTATTCATGTATCAAAGTTGCCAATACTCCTACTGCTCCCTTATTCTTCAGTTCTGGAATATTTGCTCTAGCCATTTAAAATTGGGGATATATACAGCCATCCACTCTATCTGTAAAGAGTTCTGGAAACCTCCCCCCGATACGCTGTAAAATCTGTGCGCTTTAAGGCCGTATTGTCATCTTCATCGCTCAAGTTGGTCGTGTGCGGCGTGTATTATGGAGGCAGGGGTCTGAGATCGGCGTTAGAAAGGCCCGGCCCAGCAAGCAAGGTAATGGCAGAAATTCCTTAATATGTGATAGCTCCGACAGATAGCTTGAGAGGAAGGTTTCAAACCACGTACATTTTATGTAAAGTCCTAATTTATGTTTTAGATATAGATTTTCGGCAATTCTGAGGATTCTGTTCTAATCTCTCCTGGGAAACACGTAAACAAAGAGAACAAAGAGTGAAACTCCCTCTGTTGATTCCCATTCAACTTGTTATGGGGTGACCAAAATGTTCTAAACCTCCAAATACTTTACATACTTTTGGTATTTACTATTTCTCGTTTGGTCACCCCTCTTTAGAGTAGGCTTAGGCTCTGCAACTTCGGGCCACAAGCCCTCTTAGGGTTGTCGATTATTTTGTGGATAATTTTCTATGGTTCTTGTACCTGATCTTTGGACTTAAAGTCCGTTGTTGTCAGAGCTGATGACCTAACTTGTTGTTGTTTATTCAGATTTTCTATCCAGCAATTTTTAACCCCCTCCCCCAAAAAAAGAGGAAAGAAAGAAAATTTCAAAATATAGTGCTTCAACTTATGCTCTGGTCATTTTCTTACACCTCTCTGATCCACGAAATTCCCGTAACAATTATTATGACACAGCCGATACACACATACATACTTTTTTTGCATCAGTTCTGTGCGTCATTTAACTGTGTCGCTATCTCGGCCTGCCCTCTGCAGACCGGAAAGACGACCCTTAGGCTGTTTGTAAACATTCCACGTATCCCAACATATAGACCGAACGCCATACTCAAACGGGAGGTAGTATTTCAGACGAAGTTGTAGCACTAGTGTGGAAGCATTAGAGGTGTGTTCTAATCTCAGAGAATTAGAGTAGGTGAAGCTTTATCTGACCCTGTAGTAATTAAGAGGGGAATACCTCAAGGCAGTATTATCGGACCTTAATGAGTAAAAGAGTGGAATCGGAGGTAAGACTTTTTGCGGATGATGTTATTCTGTATAGAGTAATAAATAAGTTACAAGATTCTGAGCAACTGCAACGTGACCTCGAAAATGTTGTGAGATGGACAGCAGGCAATGGTATATTGATAAATGGGGCTAAAAGTCAGGTTGTGAGTTTCACAAATAGAAAAAGTCCTCTCAGTTTTAATTACTGCGTTGATGGGGTGAAAGTTCCCGTTGGGGATCATTGTAAGTATCTAGGTGTTAATATAAGGAAAGACCTTCATTGGGGTAATCACATAAATGGGATTGTAAATAAATGGTACAGACCTCTGCACATGGTTATGAGGGTGTTTACGGGTTGTAGTAAGGATGTAAAGGAGAGGGCATATAAGTCTCTGGTAAGACCCCAACTAGAGTATGGTTCCAGTGTATGGGTCCCTCACCAGGATTACATGATTCAAGAATTGGAAAATATCCAAAGAAAAGCAGCTCGATTTGTTGTGGGTGATTTCCAACAAAAGAGTAGCGTTACAAAAATGTTGCAAAGTTTGGGTTGGGAAGAATTGAGAGAAAGAAGAAGAGCTGCTCGACTAAGTGGTATGTTCCGAGCTGTCAGCGGAGAGATGGCGTGGAATGACATTAGTAGACGAATAAGTTTGAGTGGCGTTTATAAAAGTAGGAAAGATCACAATATGAAGATAAAGTTGGAATTCAAGAGGCAAATATTCATTTATAAGAAGGGGAGTTAGGGATTGGAATAACTTACCAAGGGAGACGTTCAATAAATTTCCAATTTCTTTGAAATCATTTAAGAAAAGGCTAGGAAAACAACAGATAGGGAATCAGCCACCTGGGCGACTGCCCTACATGCAGATCAGTATTGATTGATTGATCAACGTAGTACACATGTAGGATGGTAGGACTTGCAATTTCGACATGTAAACCTGTTCACAAATTCACATTATGTCAAGAGAAATGGTCAGCACGGTCGGTTGACTGACGTGAGGGCCGTAATCAAGGTGAGGTGGTTAGGAAATTGAAGTAATACAGGAAGACAGGAACTGTTGTTGACTTGGCCCACACAGGACGTCCGAGGGCTACATCTGCAGTGAATGACCGTTACCTTCGAATTTCAACTCGGAGGAACCATGAACGCAATGGCACAATTGTGAATAATAATCTTCAGACAGCCACAGGTCCCCACGTTTCAACTCAAATTTCTATAAACTGTTCTCCCGAAGCACATCTTCACTGTCGACGCCCGTGTGTGAGGCACAGCTCTCAAATCTGGACAACATGGGGCGCGGTACAGACGAGGCCACAGAACTAGTTACAAGTAGAGGATTGTGGCAGCCATTAGTAAATGCACAGAGGCTTGCAGACTGTGAAAGGCATAACAGTCTGTAATGAAGATATATTTATTTGTGTATACACAAGTAGGTGTTCACAGCAATACCCATCAATAAAAATCATAGAATATGTTCATTAAAAAATACATTTTTTACGTGTCTTAGGCTCACAAGTATTTCCGGAAACAATAATCTGTCCCTCATTTGACTGTTACATTTTCATTTACTTGACTTCAAGGATGCATCTACTCTCTCGTACTCTCCAATGCCAATGCTATTGCAATAGCAGCCATCTCAAAATTGATTATTTAATTACAAAACTTTAATTAAATTACATAATTTATTAAGATATTCCCCCGGAAATTGGAATGGTCTGGAACTTGGCCATGGACTGGTCGGATCGAATCCGTACTTGAACTAGTTTTCTCACGTTGACTAGAAGTACTTTTCATGTTCTCGATGTGAACAAGTTGATGCTGAGAAGCAAGGCTTCTGCTTAATCAGACTATGTAGCCCTCTTCAGGCCGGGCTGAGTGGCTCAGATGGTTGAGCTCTTGCATTATAAGTCCGAGTTAACGGTTTCAACACAACCTCAGTTTTTAAGGTACGTAAGTACGTCAGCCTCGTGTCGGTAGATTTACCAGAAGGTGAATGATCCCCCTCGGTACAAATTCCAGCACCTCTGCGTCTCCTAAAACCGTAAGAGTAGTTACCACTAAAAGATTTTACAACCCTAATGTTGGTTGGCAGCAACTCTCCACACGTCCCGAATTTGTACCAGTCTCTTCAGTTCTACAGAAGACCAGCGTCCCAGCTCCTCCGACAGTTGTCCAACATATTCCTTTCTAGGCCTTGTCCTACAATGTATTCCTTCCACGGAGACTTCCAGGATGTCTGATGTCTGATTATATGTCCATTCCATTTTCTTCATATTCATTGACAAGCTCGGGATTTCTCTAACACTTTCCATTTCTTCCTTATTAGCAACTCTATCTGTCCAAGGAATTTTCAGTTTTCGTCTACAGAACCATAATTCAAAAGCTTCTACCGTCTTCCTCTCTGCCACCCCTAGTGTCCAAGTCTCACTTCTGTACAGAAATACGCTCTTAACTAATTCTTTCCTCACTTTTGAGCTGTTATTTTTAGATGTGAAGAGCTTTCTCTTTTTATTGAAGGATATCTTTGCCTGGTCAATTCCGCTGATCAGATCTCTGTTATTGTGCTTCCTACTAAAGGAGGATAAGCAGCAACGCAGCTTTAAAACTTCCTAAATCTCATGAACCTAATGTCTAAAAATACTATCACGAATAAATTTGGATACTGTTTAGATTTAATTCTGGCCTCTACAACAGAAAAAAATCATATTGAGCGAGATGACCAGCCTTTGTTACCTGCATTGATTCTCTCAATAGAAGTTAATCTAAGAAAAAGTACATTGGGCAGTAGATCAACTTTCAGGCATCATAATTATAATGGAGCTAATTTTCAATTACTTTTTGAATTACTAAACACTTGTGACATTGAGAACGTTAACTGTGCTTTAGATTACTTCTATAATAAATTCTATGAGAATATTGACTATGCGTTCCTCTGAATAAGTAGAGTAAAAAAACTTATCCAATATTGTAAAATAAAGAAAAAGTGCTACTAATTCGAAGTAAGGAATATCATGGGAAAAGAAGACATATTAGTGAATATAGTATGACAGAGTTCAAAACAAAGAGAGCAATCCTTACAAAGAAAATAAGAATATCGTATAAAGAATACATTCAAGGTATAGAAAGTAGTATAGCTAGTAATAGCGTTTGACACTTTTTAAAGCAAAAGAGGACCAATAATCAAGAACGTCACAGATATGTACTGAATGATGGCACCTTAATTTCTAACACAGAAATAGCCGATGGATTTGCCTCTTACTTAAAAAGTACATTTAAAAAAACCGAAAATAATGAGCAGTATATTCTAAGAGGAACTGAAATATAAGGAACTTGACATGCTAAACTTTTAAGTGATATCTGTTGATGATGTTAAGTGTGCTATAAAAACATTACAATCTAACAGGAGTGCTGGTCCAGATAATATACCCCAATATGTAGTGAAGGGATGTGGAGACGCTTTGCATATCCACTTTGTATAATTATTAACAAATCTCTGCAACAAAAAGGTATTTCCTGGGAGTGAAATTTCTAGATCCTAATGGGTGGGTAGGAGATAGGGATCTGCGCTCGGATGGCCTTCATTTAAACCGCAGTGGTACGTATAAGTTAGCAAATTTGTTTGGAAGGGTAATAGGGAGGTACATTCAGGGAAACGGGATGGCCTAGGGAGCGGTGATAAGGGAACAGGGAACTGGAAATCAAGTAGGGATGACATAAAAGTGTTAGTGTTGAACTGTGTGAGTATTGTAAAGAAAGGAATAGAATTAAGTAATTTAATAGATGTATATTTACCAGATATTGTAATAGGAGTTGAATCATAGCTGAGAAATGATATAATGGATGCAGTAATTTTCTCACGGCACTGGAGTGTGTATCGTAGAGATAGGATAGGAAAGGTGGGAGGGGGATTTTTCATTCTGGTGAAAGAAGAATTTGTAAACTACGAAAAAGTTAAAGATGAGACACATGAAATTCTAGGTGTAAGGCTCATTTCTAAAGATAATAGGCAACTTGATATATTTGGAGTGTACAGATCGGGAAAGGGTAGCACTGATGCGGATTCGGAATTATTTGATAGGATAGTCAGCTATGTGGGAAACGACATGGAAAGAAATGTGATTGTAGCGGGAGATCTGAATTTGCCAGATGTCAATTGGGAAGGAAATGCGAACGACAGGAAGCATGACCAACAAATGGCAAATAAGTTAATATGGGAAGGACAGCTGATTCAGAAAGTGACGGAACCAACCAGAGGGAAAATATCCTGGATGTGGTGCTGATAAAACCAGATGAGCTCTATAGGGAAACTGAAGTAATAGATGGTATTAGTGATCATGAAGCTGTTTTTGTGGTAGTTAAAAATAAATGCGATAGAAAGGAAGGTCTTAAAAGTAGGACTGTTAGGCAGTACCATATGGCTGATAAAGCAGGTATGAGGCAGTTTCTAAAAAGTAACTATGATCGGTGGAAAACGGTAAATAAAAATGTAAACAGACTCTGGGATGGGTTTAAAGAAATTGTTGAGGAATGCGAAAACAGGTTTGTACCTTTAAGGGTGGTAAGGAATGGTAAAGACCCACCTTATTATAATAGAGAAATATAGAGACTAAGAAGGAGGTGCAGACTGGAAAGAAATAGAGTTAGAAATGGCTGTGGAAGTAAGGAGAAATTGAAGGAACTTACTAGAAAATTGAATCTAGCAAAGAAGGCAGCTAAGGATAACATGATGGCAAGCATAATTGGCAGTCATAAAAATTTTAGTGAAAAACGGAAGGGTATGTATAGGTATTTTAAGGCAGAAACAGGTTCTAAGAAGGACATTCCAGGAATAATTAATGAACAAGGGGAGTGTGTATGTGAGGATCTTCAAAAGGCAGAAGTATTCAGTCAGCAGTATGTAAAGATTGTTGGTTACAAGGATAATGTCGAGATAGAGGAAGAGACTAAGGCCAAAGAAGTAATAAAATTTACATATGATAACAATGACATTTACAATAAGATACAAAAGTTGAAAACTAGAAAAGCGGCTGGAATTGATCAGATTTCTGGGGATATACTAAAGGCAATGGGTTGGAATATAGTACCATATCTGAAGTACTTATTTGATTATTGTTTGGTCGAAGGAGCTATACCAGATGAATGGAGAGTTGCTATAGTAGCCCCTGTGTATAAAGGAAAGGGTGATAGACATAAAGCTGAAAATTACAGGCCAGTAAGTTTGACATGCATTGTATGTAAGCTTTGGGAAGGCATTATTTCTGATTATATTAGACATGTTTGTGAAATTAATAACTGGTTCGATAGAAGGCAATTCGGTTTTAGGAAAGGTTATTCCACTGAAGCTCAACTTGTAGGATTCCAGCAAGATATAGCAGATATCTTGGATTCTGGAGTTCAGGTGGACTGTATCGCGATTGACATGCCTAAAGCATTTGATAGGGTGGATCATGGGAGACTACTGGCAAAAATGAGTGCAATTGGACTAGACAAAAGAGTGACTGAATGGGTTGCTATATTTCTAGAAAATAGATCTCAGAGATTTAGAGTAGGTGAAGCTTTGTCTGACCCTGTAATAGTTGAGAGGGGTGTTCCTCAGGGCAGTGTTATCGGACCTTTATTTTTCTTATATATATAAATGATATGAGTAAAGGAGTGGAATCGGAGGTAAAGCTTTTTGCGGATGATGTTATTCTCTATAGAGTGATAAATAAGTTACAAGATTGTGAGCAACTGCAACGTGACCTCGAAAATGTTGTGAGATGGACAGCAGGCAATGTTATGTTGATAAACGGGGCTAAAAGTCAGGTTGTGAGTTTCATAAATAGGAAAAGTCCTCTCAGTCTTAATTACTGCGTTGATGGGGTGAAAGTTCCTTTTGGGGATCATTGTAAGTATCTAGGTGTTAATATAAGGAAAGATCTTCACTGGGGCAATCACATAAATGGGATTGTAAATAAAGGGTACCGATCTCTGCACATGGTTATGAGGGTGTTTAGGGGTTGTAGTAAGGATGTAAAGAGAGTGCATATAAGTCTCTGGTAAGACCCCAACTAGAGTATGGTTCCAGTGTATGGGACCCTCGCCAGGATTACCTGCTTCAAGAACTGGAAAAAAATCCAAAGAAAAGCAGCTCGATTTGTTCTGGGTGATTTCCGACAAAAGAGTAGCGTTACAAAAATGTTGCAATGTTTGGGTTGGGAAAAATTGAGAGAAAGAAGAAGAGCTGCTCGACTAAGTGGTATGTTCCGAGCTGTCAGCGGAGAGATGGCGTGGAATGACATTAGTAGACGAATAGCTTTGAATGGCGTTTATAAAAGTAGGAATGATCACAATATGAAGATAAAGTTGGAATTCAAGAGGACAAAGTGGGGCAAATATTCATTTATAGGAAGGGGAGTTAGGGATTGGAATAATTTAAAAAGGGAGATGTTCAATAAATTTGCAATTTCTTTGAAATCATTTCGGAAAAGGCTAGGAAAGCAACAGATAGGGAATCTGCCACATGGCGACTGCCCTAAATGCAGATCAGTATTGATTGATTGATTGATTCCTGATTTGTGGAAGATAGCAAGAGTGTGTCCAATCCACAAAGATGTTAATATTGAAAACATGCATAATTATAGCCCAGTATCAATACTCTCAGTTTTATTGAAAGTGTTTTAGGATATAATTTACTGCAATATCTATCGACATGTTGAGAAAGTCTTCATAGAGCAACAACATGGCTTTATGGAAGGGAGATCAACAAGTTCAAATTTAGTAAACTTTGCAAATTATGTGTCATCTCTTTTAGAACAAGGAGGACAAGTTGATGTCATATACACGGACATGACAAAAGCATTCGATAGGATTGATCAACATAAACTTCTCAAGAAGCTTCATAGTTTTGTTTTTAGCCCTGAACTACTCAGGATTAGATTTCAATTTGTTAGTTTCAAAGGGTTATCTTCATCCATGTACAGGGTAACTTCAGGCATAAACCAAGGTTGAGAATTTGGTCCAGTCTTATTCATTCCGTTTGTTAATGATGTCGTTTTTGAATTGAAGAACTCTAAATTTCAGTTATATGCCGATGACATGAAAATTTAATGGCAGATTACTTCAAACAAGGATAAAGAAAAATTACAAGAAGACCTCGCAGCACTGGTTGAAAGGGGAAAACACAACTACTTTCAATTCAATGTTAAAAAATGTGAATCAATGATCTTTACTAGAAAAAAATCCATTCTTATGAAATGAACAGTATCAGCCTAAAACAAGTTGAAGGAAAGAAGGATTTAGGAGTAATATTTGATAGTAAACTTCAGTTCAATATACACACAATTAACGCCGTAAGTAAGATCTATAGGAACTTAGCATTTCTAATGAGAAACACAAACAAAATCAAAAATTTCAAAGTGATAATACAATTCACTAGTTAGAACAGTAATAGAATATGCATCTATAGTTTGGAAGCCATCATGTATTAAACGTATAAAAGAAATAGAAGTTGTTCAAGCTGATTTTCTCAGATATCTGTATTTCTGTATCTCTAAATCTAGTTCAAATGTGGCATATAGTGACTTAATAACAAATTTTTGGATAGATAAGGACAACATTAACGAGTCTAAAATACCTACAGAGAATTCTCATCTTTCTCTCTTTGTTAAAAGTCAAACACAAATCACCACATGAATTCACCACTAAACCGAATAAGTCAGTCAGTTATTAAAATGCCAAACGTGGACATATTTTACGAGGAGAGTACCTTGTTAAGGTCAGTCAGAGGGAAAGTCGCCCAGAGAGAAGACAATAATACACACTTGTGTACCATGAATAATTTAGTCCTTATATTAATTTAGATTATCAATGTATCTTTTAGGTGAAATTGAAATTATAAATTGAAACACACACTTACCACTGTCCATAGTTCATAAGTATAGTATTAGGTTTCATACTTTAATTTTTATTGTAAATTGTAAATTATTTATCAAATAGAAATAAGAAATGGAAATGTTCTTTTAAGTGGGTAGAAATGCCTGTTGAACAATAAATCAAATAAATAAGTAAATAAAAACTCTTCAGCGTTACTGAGCTGCCTCCCACGCAGAGCTATCTTTGTTTCTCAATGTTGGTTACTCATCACTACAGGCCGAAATTTCAGGTATTTATTTTTCTAAAATAGGCAGGGGAATAAGCGCTTAACGTTTAGGAAATGGGCAGTAAAATAATTAAAATAGGAATTTATAATGACAAAACACACATCTGTATTACATTCTAGTACTTAATCTGTGAGTGGGGACGATAGAATAACATCAACGGTATCCCCTGTCTGTCGTAAGAAGAAGTGACTATAAGTGAGACCAGGGTATCTCAACTTGGGAGAGTGGATTGTCGACCGCGGTTCTGGCTTTGTTTCGAATTACTTGTGTCACGTTCTTCGTTCTTGACTTTCCTGTCTGACCTCCCTTGCTCAGCTCTTGTTCTTTTCCGACCCCGACGGTGAGGCCTGGGGAGGCTTTCATTTTCACGCTATTCGTGTACCTTTCCTTTCTTTAGCCGATTACCTGGGGTTCTAGTTGTCACCGTTACTTGCGTTTTGTCTGAATATATGTTATATCCATATGTAAAAGTACTGTCCAGTACTGTTTCAAGCAGAGTTGACGACGCTGCTGGCCATAACGCACAATTTTATTCAGAGTCATGATCTCGGTTTCATTGATAAGGCTCAGCATATGAAAGACTGATGATGGGAAATAATAATTGATTGACATAGAATAGTTGACTGTCCTAAGTATTAACGTTACATTTCCATAAATCTGATAGGTTCCTAAGTGATGTTATTCCAACTACTGGCCTTTTCTTGTTACATGTGCACCCTGGTGGGGGTGTGATAAGCGTCATGCAATTGTAATTATGATGAATTATTGAGGAATATATATTTCATTTTCAGAATAAATAGTATCTTACTGTACATACAGTAAGAACAGGCCAGGCCGAGATGGCAGGTTTTACCATACCACAGACTCTTGTCTCCATTGAGATTAACAAACACAATGAGTGACAGAATTAGGTTTCTCAGAAATTGTGACAACGAGGAAAGAGAGAGGATAACTTGTTGCCAAAGTTTTCCTAGCCCCGGGCAGTCTTGGTAGTAGCAACAGCGCAGAGAGCCGAGTGCAAATTTCTGAGAAATGACGTAGGGGTATCTCCATGTAACTAGTGGGAGTTGAAAGCGGGGTTGGCACTGGAAGAAAAAAATGGGAGCCTTCCCGTCACGTGGTTAAGGTGGACCAATGGAAAAATTCACTTGACCAAAGCAAGGCGACAACTTCGTATTGTAAGAAGCACTAGCGAGGCTAACTCCGTGGATTAAACTGATAGAAAGAAGTGAAATATCGATTCAGAATAAAGTGGAATTTAGGAGCCTTACTATACCATAAAACTCATATAAAGTTAATAATTGCGGGAGATTGCATGGTGTAATTCTGAGAATTCATGGACGCTATTCGCTGATTGGCTGAAGTCAAAGGAAGCCACAAAAGAGAGCGAAACCCCGAGCCGGGATACGGCAGCTAAATTCGCGAATATATCCATTACCAGCGAACGATAATAGTTGAGAATTGGTATAGAGCATTTGAGAACATAATTACATCATTGGATCATATATTAAAGCCACGGGCCAAACCGCAAAGTGTCGTATGAAGATATCGGGACTGCGCGCCCCAAGATGAACTCCGTTGAACTCGGAAGAGAGGTGATACAAGTATAAATATGAAGTCGTAGACAAGGACTCGCAAGTACTTCTGACAAAGTGTTCGGGCGGTCACCACACCAGTGGTGCGTAAATACTTTTGACAAAGTGTTCGAGCCGTGACTACGCCAGGGGTGCGAGTGTGTACTTACTCGTGGAGTAGGGTTCGAAGTATTATATTGTTACATAGTACAGTGATTCATGACGTGATGTAGCTCATATTACAGTCTTGAGCAGTCTACTAGTATGAAGTGTTTCAAATAGACAGGACTCAGTAAAGCATAACTTACGGAGTGTGAGATTCTACCAACAGATTAGGAAGTGCGTTACATGAGAACGGTCACGAGTGTTTATGTCACCTAGTAAACAGTCGATTCTAAACTGATACCTGGTCAGCTACACGAACGTGAGACGGGAAATTCAAGTGCGCGCACGGCCCGTTGAAAAGGGAATCCCGAGGTATCCCATGTTCCTAGTGTCCGGGAAAGGAATGAAGAATGTATATCTACATTAAGTGGACTAGATACAAGGCCGAGAGTGTAAAATTTGTGAATAGAATTTAGGGTGGAAATTATTCCAAAGTGCAACAGTTAATTTATTTGTTTTTTTTAATTCAAAATGTGTAAAGTTGAGAAGGGTCAAGGATTAATTCTTCAAGCTGGCATGAATACCAGTGGAATGCATTGCTAAAAACCGGAGGGGCTATGGTTTCTCGTCCGGTTTTAGCAGACTACAATGGCAGAGTTGAGTACCTTTTAACATATCTGTAGATTGCTATCGTTAGGGGGAGGAAATCATATTAATTTATCATGGTAACTTGATTGTGAAACGAGCCGTTACGGCTCGTATAAGTTCAAAGATAGATAGACAAAGGGACAAATTAATATGTAGATTAGATCGAGCACTCATCATAATTTTGATTATTAAATAGAGTATAGTAGGGTTGAGTTGTTCATTCAAGTGCTTGAGTTGTTTGCTATGATATGGAGCACATTTCACGTAAACATAATGTTAATATTCATTTAAAAGTGCTTCCAAAGTGTTTTTCCGTTATCGGAACTTTTATAGATATTAAGGCATGTTGTTAAGATAATCCAGAGGTAGGATTGCCAAGTGATTTAAATTGTTGTGGGACGGAATGAAGTCCATTGATTTGTGTGTAAATATCACGAAGTTCGCCAGTGGACAAAATAATAATAATCTGTACAAGTGTCGAAGTAGTACATTAGAATTTGGTAACGTGTAAAGGCGTGTTTAATAATAATCTTTGAGAATAAAGGCACGGGCCTAGTTGGAAAGTATGTTTGCAAATTAAAGTAATTTAAATGTGGAGATCAAATGTGCCGTGAATAATTATAATTTGTGCAGTGAATCCGGTTTTAACACTAATTTTTGATTTAACGTTTTTGGACTCCATAATAATCATAAATAATTATGGTAGAAACGAGATAGGCATTTCGATAATATGGTCACGCTATGTTTGAGATCCAGAGGGATTTGAGCCAAAAGTTGAGATTTGGAGTTTTGTGGGACAGAAATCCGGCCCGAAATGAAAGTGAATTGTACTGATGTTGATGAAGAAATAGATGGATCTTAAGGCCCACATAGAGGTTGTATTTATATACCGGTGTATTGAGTGGCAGAATAGAGTCCACACACCGAGGGTTAATTTGTGAAAATGTTTTGAAGAGTTCCAATGGATAAATGGACTTCAAAATGGAAAAGGAAGGAATAATTTAACACTTGCAGAGATTGGAGGTATTTGCCCAACTGCGAGGTGTTATGGGTTTTGAGAATTGTCTTAGGAGCATATGGTCTCCATAAATTAACGGCAGTACGAAAATAAGGTTGCGGATTCGAACACTATTATGTCCCGACCGATGTGAATTCGGATCTTGGTGATTTCTGTTTGGGAGAGAACGTATGTGACTAAATTATAAAGATGGGGAATAAAAATAAAGATTCTCGAAAGAAGTAATAATAATATTCCAAGTAAATCATATCTGGATTGATTAGTGCCAAAATAAATCGGAATTGTAAAAGGGGTTATGCGTTAAACATATTAAGAGTGGACTACCGTGTAACAGGCGAAATTAATTTTTTTAAATTAGTAATAATAATAATAATAATAATAATAATAATAATAATAATAATAATAATAATCCAAGTAAATCATATCTGGATTGATTAGTGCCAAAATAAATCGGAATTGTAAAAGGGGTTATGCGTTAAACATATTAAGAGTGGACTACCGTGTAACAGGCGAAATTAATTTTTTTAAATTAATAATAATAATAATAATAATAATAATAATAATAATAATAATAATAATAATAATAATATTTCAAGTAAATCATATCTGGATTGATTAGTGCCAAAATAAATCGGAATTGTAAAAGGGGTTATGCGTTAAACATATTAAGAGTGGACTACCGTGTAACAGGCGAAATTAATTTTTTTAAATTAATAATAATAATAAATAAATAAACTACTTTTTTTTGAAGAAGAATGTACTTTCTTTAATATTTTGGACATAATAATGATGTTGGGAGTTGAAATGAAAAATTTGAGGTTTTTAACTAATAATAATAATAATAATAATAATAATAATAATAATAATAATAATAATAATGAGAATATTTGAAGAAGGAGAAGAAGAATAATCAAAGAAGCTACTTTTATTTATTTCAGATGAAAATAAAAAAATCGCGAAAGGTTGAAATATTAGTCCGAGGATGATTACGGGTTACGATAATCATGATCTCCACAGATAATAATAATAATAATAATAATAATAATAATAATAATAATAATAATAATAATAATAATAATAATAATAATATTTAATAAAATATTTATTTTATTTTATTTATTTTTCTTATTATTCCGGATGATGATGATGGATGATACTAGGGAAGTCAGCTGGCGAATTAACGTAATAATGTCAATTGGTTGTAAATAATAAGTTAAGTTAATATGTGTAAAATGAAGGCAAATCCCTACATCTGGACCATTAGGTTAGAGTCCCTTTGTCGTATTCCTTCAACTAACGATTAGCATATCTTGGTTAGGAACCCGGGGAGAGTTTGTAGTTTCCCGGGTTGGTCTCATCTCAATCAAAGTGGAGGCGATAACATGGTCCATGTGATCGCGCCTACTTAGCCAACAGGTAATTGGTCCATGATCAAATATGGTCATGGTGTTAACGAAGGTAAATCTGATACCTTCAGACATCAACGGTTCCACCACCCAAATGGAAGGGTGGTCAAAAGTGATAAATATTATGTACTCATTTTTCAGGAATAATTTGCCAAATTACCGGCAAATCAAGGGTCAACAGATTTTGATTGTGTGTAAAGTTTAATTTGTTTACTTAAATAAAATGCTCCTTTAGAATTTGCAAGGAAACAGTTCCAGGTTCTTGTTCTTGTAGAATAGTAAACCCTTGGTGACCGTTTAAATATCCGTCCCCATTCCTAGGACGGAGCCTTCATAATTTCCCTTTGATCTGAATATATATAATTTGTGTGTTTTATGATGAGCCTTAAAGTTAAAGATTAGAGTGTCCCGTTCAACCCTGTAGTACTGATTGGATGGCGCCCTTACATTTAGTTTGAGATCTTATATCTCAAAATATTTTTTATTGAGTATTAGTTGCGATGGATTCGGACCGTAACACTCCCTGAGATAAATGCTGGTTGGGACTCAGGCTTTGAGCGGGTACACATGAAACGTGAATGTAGTGTAGACAATGGAGCACATGCCATCAGGAGGAAGAGGCTCAATGTACAGGTGCAGTTAATACACCAACGACTTTTTGATGTACCCAGCATAAAACTCACTCTAAAGGTTAGATTGATATCTGCAGTTAAGGTACAGTAACGTTGCAACTATTATAATTTTATTAATGTTCTGCTGCCTTGCGTACATACTGTAATTGCTTTAGAATCATATCCTTGTAGGACTGTTATCTCAGCAGCGAATCAGTTGGCCGAGGTTGTCAAGTAAGTCCATGAATTATTACAACCGCTACATAAAGATCACCGTGACAATTCCAATTGCCGTTGTTTTGGAAACGTAATAGTTCAAGGATACCTCTCTGTCTAGCGTTGCGGATAGTAAGGCGTTCTATTTTGTCGAACAGTATATTTGCTACTACTAGTTACGAGGTAGGAAAATAAAAATGAAAAGAAAATTAATTGATGACATTGATGATGATGATGATGATGATGATGTTTGTTGTTTGAAGGGGTCTAACAGCTAGGCCATCAGCCCCTAGGAAATTAAGTAAAATAAATTCGAGAACAAAATAAAAACAAAACAATACGAACATAAAACAAAACATAACAATCCAAAGCTATAATAAAAACAAAGCAACACGAAAAAGAAACAAAACAAGAGAACAAAACAAAGCAAAAAAGAAATTCAAAACCAAAATACAACAAAATAAGAAATCACAATATGACAAAAACAATGCAAATCGAGATGACTAAAGAAAGCGAAGTTTAAAAAAGAGCGAAAGCGAAGAAAAGCAAAATAAGGAAGCAAAGTAAAGTGAGAACACGAAAAAAGGGAAGGAAACAAAGAAAAGTAAATGGAACACAAGCAAAACAATGTGAGAGAACAGCACAAAGCCAAGAACAAACAAAATTAAGAAAACAAAGGTGAGGGAAGAGAAAAAAACAAAGAAAATTAAAAAACATAAAAAAAACAACTATTACAGAGAAACAGAAAAGAAACCAAACAAAACAAAACAAGGAGTATTAGGTTATTAATCTATCGTCAAGGAAGTGGGTTCGATCCTCTGTGTGGTTGATGGCATTTCAGGGGGTTAAAAAGCGACAAATCCGTGTTCATGCATTCCAGGATGTCAAAGAACACCCGGGGGACAAACATCCGACGGTGTCGTGCAACATGCGACGTGCCGGACGCGACCGGTGTTGTCAACCCAGTTTTAAGCTATGTCATCATTCAAGATAAGGTAAACTAAATCAGAACAAGAAAAGGTTAGAAAATAGGCTAAATATTTATAGCACTGCTTACCGGGTTGGGAATGAAACTGTTCTTTGTTCTGTTCAAATAGCGAACTACTACTTCCACACTGATTTAGTAGTCGTCGGTAAAAAATTGAAATGGCGTATGGCTTTTAGTGCCGGGAGTGTCCGAGGATATGTCCGGCTCGCCAAGGGCAATTCTTTTAATTTGACTCCCGTGGGCAACCTGCGTATCGTGATTAGGATAAAATTATGATGAATGCGATACATACACCCAGTCCCCGTACCAGCGGAATTAACCGATGAGAGTTAAAATTCCCGAACCTGCCAGGAGTCCAACCCGGAACCCCTGTGACTAAAGGACAGCACGCTAACCATTTAGCTATGGAGTCGGAGTCGTCGGTAAATACAGCCGATATATTTCTTTCCGGAGAACAATCCCGACGACTGCATGAAAGGTTTATAAATAATAATGAGTACATTTCTATGACGAAAGTGAAAACAAAACATAGATACGTTATATCACCACAAAGGTAATATCTGAATCCAACTCAAGAACTCGTCGTTGAAAACTAAATCAGTGTAATGTATAGTTTGGGATGCCATAAATAGAGATATTCCTCCACAAGAGAAAACAGATGGGTCATAAATAATGCAAATGATATTTTAAGGTCAAAACCCCAAAAATGCGAGGGAAATGTACAATCAGCTAATTATATGCTGAATACAACAATAACATAAGTTCAGTTATATTTTAACGAATATCATGTTTGTATATCATAATAATAATAATAATAATAATAATAATAATAATAATAATAATAATAATAATAATAATAATAATAATAATAATAATAATAGTCTAATAAAAATAACGTTATTGGCTTTACGTCCCACTAACTGATTTTACGGTTTTCGGAGACGCCGAGAAGCTGGAATTTAGTCCCGCATGAGTTCTTCTATGTACCAGTAAATCTACCGACATGAGGCGGACGTATTTGAGCACCTTCAAATACCACCACACTGAACCTGAATCGAACCTGGCAAGTAGGAGTCAGAAGGCCGGCGTTGTCTGAGCCACTCAGCCCGGTGATTATATTTGTTTACAGTTACCTTATCTATAAACACAGTTCTTGGGGATCATGAAGTTCAGTCCCTGGATTTTCGGGAAACAGAAATGACAGAGCAGCATATTCCTAATTTGCTTTTGGAGAATTCACTGCGGAAAACTGGTAGTTTTTTACAACACGAAATATGGTGATGCATTTAAGTTTTATCCTACAACATGCCCTTGTATGGAGATGCGTTTGCATGTCCGCAAGAAGTTACCAGACATGTTATCTCAGCACTTTACGGTACTGCCTGTAACGGTTTTTCGTGGTTTCCCATTTTCATTTCCAGCCAAATGCCGGGATGGTACCTTTCTCATGGCTACGACCAAATCCTTCTCCTTATTATTATTATTATTATTATTATTATTATTATTATTATTATTATTATTATTATTATTATTATTATTATTATTATTATTATTATAGACATGTAACACCAATCGAAATGACGGTTGCTAGCATCTCCTTTGATGTGCAGTTCTCCTGTTTATTAACAATGGTCAATTCCGCGTCTGTCTTAGAAATATTTTCCAGTCGAGATTTATTTTACCCAAGTGTAAATAACATAACATAACATAACATAACATAACATAACATAACATAACATAACATAACATAACATAACATAACATAACATAACATAACATAACATAACATAACATAACATATCATAACATAACATAACATAACATAACATAACATAACATAACATAACATAACATAACATAACATAACAGTAGAATTTTTAAAATACTAACATTTTTTTATATTCATAGAGTGTACTTGTTTGTAATATATGTTCGTAGAGCGTGAAATTCAATCCCATTTTTGGCATGAAGAGTTATATGTAACGTTTAGAGTACTAACATGCAAACCATGTGACCTTGCCGTAGTGGGGAGGCTTGCGCGTCCCAATGAAGCAGATAGCCGAGCCGCAGGTGCAACAATATCGGATAGGTATCTGCCGAGAGAACAAACTAAGGAATGGTTCATCGAAAGGGGGATAGCCACCTTTCGGTAGTTGCAAGGCCTGCAGTCAGGTGATTGAGTGATACGGTCTTGTAATAACACTCAACATGGATTAGCTGTGTTGCTACTGCTCACTCAGCCTACGTGATTATAATTGAGGAGCTAACTGACTGTGAGATAGCGGCACGGGTCTAGAAAGCCAAGAATAACCGCTGAGAGGATTCATCTTGTTGACCACACGACACCTCGTAATCTGCAGGCCTTCGGGCAGTGCAGCGGTCGCTTCGTAGGCCGAGGCCGTTCAAGGGTTGTAGTGCCATGGGGTTTTGTTGGTTAATAGGTTAGAACGCTAGGCACATGTGTATGGTAGCCTGCACAACGGTCCTGCAGTGAGATTTGCATAACTATTTGCGATTTGAACTATCAGAACCCCTGAATTTTATGCAACTCTCGTACATAACTGTAGAGCGGTTGGACTACACTTGCGGCTTGTCCAAATACGATTGCAATGTAACCTATCGGTGTCTAAAAATCTAGGTATGACCATATGAGATCCAATTGAATTGCCTTTAGTTCTTCTTTAGATTTTTTTTATTGTTTTAAAAATCGGTCCACTTTACTTATCTCAGAAACTGGAATGTGTGATTTTGATTTCATATGTTTTAACACACAATTGTCCGACTCGTTGGCTGAACGGTCAGCGTACTGGCCTTCGGTTCAGATGGCCCCGGGTTCGATTCCCGGCCGGGTCGGGGATTTTAACCTTAATTGGTTAATTCCAGTGGCCCGGGGGCTGGGTGTATGTGCTGTGTTCATCATCATTTAATCCTCATCACGACGCGCAGGTCGCCTACAGGAGTCAAATAGAAAGACCTGCACCTGACGAGCCGAACCCGTCCTGGGATATCCTGGCACTAAAAGCCATACGACATTTCATTTAACACACAATTCATTTTGACACGCCGAGCAGAAAGTTTTGCAGTTGTAATTATGATATGATTAAGTGTCTTCAAAAGCGTTGTTATTTTCACATGACATTATCTTAAATATATAGTTAAAAACACAGTCAAAGAAGAAGTTCATAACCACTTTATATTCACACTGGATTCTCTCCGTTGATAACTGCCTCATAAATTGTTGTCAACCCCTTGGAAAGAAAAATCTCCAAAAGGGCCTTGAGAAATCCCTTCTCCTTCTTCTTGTACCATATCCCTATTGGATATCAGCTGTCATCAGGGTGATCTGGTTATTGTTCTCAGCAACTCGAATAAGACTGGAGGTACTGAGTTCATACGACTTTCGTAGATTGCGTATCCAAGATATTCTCCTTCTTCCCCTAATTCTCATTCCTTCAATTTTACCTTCGCTGAAGGAGTCTATATTTATCATTTCAAGTTTCTTCTTTTTGATGTTGTGCATGTCCTCTAGCTCTTTGTTCAGGCCTTGGAGTACTTCATTGTTACGTATTCCCTGAATTTGAGTGTTTCACATGTTCTCCTCTTTCCGTATTGAACTTCCCCCTGTAGCTGTTGCCGATATAATAACAGATACGGCATCACCTTCTTGTCGTAAGAGACGACTAAAAGGGGCCCAGGGGCTCTCAACTTGGGGTCATGGGTTGTAGGCCACGGGGCCCTCAGCTGAGCAGGGGTCGCTAGCACTACATCTCAAAAGATCGACGCATTTTGGTAGTCTCGGCACCATAAGGTGAGACAGAAAATACATAAGAAGGAAGCAAACGGAGACAAAGAATGATCTTAAAGTCCCTGTTACGGAGAGAAATTCCTCCTAATGTCAAATATCCCTTGCGAGTGTCTCACATTTCAAATCTGATTATAGGAGTTGTTTCATTCAATGAAATTGTTTTCTATGTTCCTCTCTTTCCATATTCAATTTATCCCTGTGGCTGTCCGCGGTAGAATAACACCCGTGGTATCCCCTGCTTGTCAAAGAGGCCATTAAAAGGGACTCCAGGGGATCTCAACTTTTGAGCATGGATTGTGACCATGGGGCCATCAGCTGAGCCCTAGCATGGCTTCCACTTACCATTGTCAAGCTCCTCACTTTCATCTGTCCTATCCTACGTTCCTTGGACAACTCTTGTTCTTTTACGACCCCCCGATGGTATTGGAGCACTCGAGGCCTAGGGAGTCTTTCATTTTCACGCCATTCGAGGACCTTGTCTTTCTTTGGCCGATACCTCCATTTTCTGAAATGGCGGATCCCTTCCACCTTTTCCCTCTGATTAGTGTTGTATAGAGGATGGTTGCCTGGTTGTACTTCCTCTTAAAACAATAATCACCACCACCACCACCATCGTATGGAACAACAATGGCGATTTTACGTATTTAGAATTCATAATAGTTAACTGATGTTCCTGAGAACTTACGTGTGGAGATGGTGGTGGTGATTATTGTTTTCAGAGGAAGTACAACTAGGCAACCATTCTCTATATAACACTAATCAGAGAGAAATATGGAAGGGGTCCGACACTTCGAAAAATGAAGGTACCGGCCAAAGGAAGAAAAGGGCCACGAAGGGCGTGAAAATGAAGACTCCCTAGCCCTCGCAAACCTAATAGCGTCGGGGTCGGAAAAGAACAAGAGTTGACCAGAGGGGTCGGATAGGATAGATGAAAGTGAGGAGCCTGGCACAAGTAAGTGGAAGCAATGCCATGACTCAGCTAGGGGCCCCGTGGTCGCCAACCCACGATCCAAAGTTCAGAGCCCCTAGGGTCTTATGTGTGGAGACTGAACAGTATGAGAGTATTTGAACTTCTAAACGAATAGGCTACTCTAAAAGAAAAAGAGTATGTTTAGTAATCATTTTGGGTTGTTCATACTAGCCTGGTGCAGCCCTTATAAGGCAGATCCTCCGACAAGGGTGGGCGGCACCTGCCGTGAATAAGGATCTGCGTATAATTGTAGTAGAGGATAATGTTGTGTCTAGTGTAGGTTGCATGGATGTTGGGGGCATTACAATCACTCATTCCCCTTGCCAATGCCTCTAATGTTAAACTCTCCGACCCGGCTCCGATTCGAATCGGGGGCTCTCTGAACCAAAGGTGACTACCCTAACCATTCAGCCAAGGAGGCGGACTATGTCTGGTCATCCAAAAGGGCAGTCAAATGAAAACCGAACATCCGCCATAACACAGGTTCCGCGCGAAAGGTGGCAACACTGTTGTTACGTATCGCTGTAGTAGAAGAACTGCATAGTGACAACTCAGATGTGCACGCAGTTTTCGGGTTATGTCTTTGTTGGTGAGTTCGTCCAGCTGTAGAAATGGAGGCAAGCAGAGAAGAGCAGAGAAGTGTGGTTCGTTTCCTGGTGGCTGAGGGAGCTAGAGTAAGCGAAACCCATCGTCGTATGTCTGCTGTGTATGGCGAGCACTGCTGTGCAGGAGTGCTGTAGGAGAAGGGCGCACATCCAGTGTTGCCAACACAATTTTCATTTAATAAGCTTGATCATCATCCAATATAAGCTACGAAAAGCTAAAGCAAAACTAGAAAAAATAAAAAAAGCCAATTATTTATAGCACTGCTGACCGGGTAGAGAATGAAATTGTTCTTTGTTCTGTTCAATTAGCAAAGTACTATAACCGCAAACCATGAATTATGAATTATGTATACTGAGTTAGTCCTGACAGGTGGAGGTGTTGGTGATTATTGTCTTAAGAGGAAGTACAACTGGGCAGCCATCCTTTATAAAACACTTATTAGAGAGGAAAAAGTGGAAGGGGTCTGACACTTTGAAAAATGAGAATGTAGGCCAAAGAACGACAAGAACCACGAAGGGCGTGAAAGTGAAAGACTTCCTAGGCCTCGTGGCCTAATACCCTCGAGGTCGAAAACACTAGAAGAAGAGTTGACCAAGGGAGGTTGGATAGGATAGATGAAAGTGAGGAGCCTGACACAAGTAAGGTTTGTGAGCTGATCGTACGATAGGAAAACTGAAGTATGAGAAGGAATGTCATAATATTACATCATAAAGGCCATTCCATGCTCCCGCTGGACCAGTGGTGAGTCACCTACCATAATCATAGCTAGTTTCGCAGTCGCTATCACATCATACAAGGGAAGAGAGAGAGAGAGAGAGAGTTCATACTGCGGGGGACCACAACGCCACAGCACATCATGAGGCACGTTGAAGGAAATAAGGTAGATTTAGCGGGAAAGAAGCTACAGCGGGAATATTGTGCTTTTGCCGCTAAACGTTGGATTAAATAAGCTAGATTTAGCGGGAAAAAAGCTAAATTGGCAACACTGCTTACATCACTGCCCAGGACAGGCGCATCGAGCCTTTACTCCTGATGTGATAAGGCGGATTGATGCCCTTATCCGGAAGAACCGACGAATCACGGAGGGAGAAAGACATGCGTGGATGTCGGTTTCATTCGGAGGAGGAAGTGCGAGAACGGATGCGACCTACCTCTTTCTACAAAACTGGAACTTATCGTCTCGTCTCCCAGTAGGATAAATATATTAACGCTTTTGGAAGTTACTTCTTAATAAAACCACATTATAGTGAGTGTTCGGTTTCCATTCGACTGCCCCTTATACATTAAAATAGAACTCTCGTCTTGAGAGCCATGCTGAGAAATCAGTGTCATACACAAACACACCATGGGTGTCAACCGGTAGCGTCATCCTGTCAGCTGGGAGGTCCGTCTTCAAATTCAGTCGCCTCCCCCCCTTCCCACTTTGTGGAGAAAACATTGCATTGTAATTCCATTTCAGCAGGTTGAAACTAGGAATTTTTTAAAAAGAAAGCTACTTTGAAAGCTCCTGAAGTGAAGGGGTAGCATGCCTGCCTCTTACCCGGACGCCCTGGGTTCGATCCCCGGTCAGGTCAGGGAATTTTACTTGGAGCTGAGGGCTGGTTCGAGGTCCACTCAGCCTACGTGATTAGAATTGAGGAGCTAGGAAGCCAAAAATAACGGCAGAGAGGATTCGCCGTGCTGACCACACGACACCTCAGGCCTTCGTGCTGAGCAGCGGTCGCTTGGTAGGCCAAGGCCCTTCAAGGGCTGTAGAGCCATGGGGTTTGGTTTTGGATTTTTACAAGCCCTGTTGTGTCAGCTAATTCTCTCGTATAATATCTTAAATTATGAACATATCTATTAGCAGATATACGCACTAAATGTCGTATAGCACCACAGCAAGTAGTGGATACTTTGCATGTGCTGTGAGGAAGGATAGCAGGGTTGCACTATTTTTGCCAAGGTCATGGACACTGAGGAATGATTCACCCGCTTAATTGTAATACATGTGTAACATTGTTGCTTTGGTGAACGTTTTATTGCATGGTATTGAATCAAAATCTATTACCGCGCTTAAGTTTGTAAACTATCAACCTTACCTCTCAGTCGAAATTCGCTCAGAGGGAATATAAAAACGTATTATTTTGTAGTCTTCTTTTTTCTAGTTTTGATATATATACCCCTCCCCCTCCCACCCGCTATATCCTACAAACCCGGGGACATTTTTGCCCCTTTACTTCTAATTCCCAGTCGCCGCTACTCTCCAAATTCCTACCCTGGCGAAGGTTTTTTCTTCCAGTGGTGCTCTTAAACAGTGCAGATTTATCAACACTACCCCGTAGAGCCCATTTGAATTTGCCCTCGAAGCGACCTGATTGGCTAACTTCAGCAGCAGACAACGGCGTAAGATGCTGTATAAATATTTTCAAATTACTTATCAGTAGAGCTCGGATTTCCATGCAAATGCATGTTCTTAAATAAGCTAGTTTCACTTCGTTTTATGGCTTAACGATTCCAAATAACCATTCATTTACCGCACATGTTTGCATGTTTTGGCCTTTTTAGAAGAAAATTCACGCATAATGCATATTTTGAAGATTTTGGATGTTATAGCGAATATTTGGACGTTTATACGGCATAGTATGACATTTCTTCTAACTTTGGCGCATATATAATGTTAACTTGGATGATAATGCTTTTTATGAATTTTCGTTTGCAGAATTTGGGACCATTTTTCCACGTTATAAAGTATGTCTATTACTGAGAGACAGGGAGAATGTATTCCTGGCATCCTATCTGACGACCAAAGTTAGTACATACGGCAGAAGTCCTATAATCCAATTAACAATTATCTGTTGCTTGAGTAAACATTGATGTAAGCCGGAAATCCCCAAGTCGATCTCTGTAATTCTTAGGAATAAGGTGTCCCAGTTATAAACTGCTATAAATTGAACCTTAAATTGTGCATTACTCATTGACGGCTCATTTGCCGGCTCATTTGTTGTATCTCTTGTATCCCACTTCTGTGACTCCGCGTTACTGAGATAGCAGCTTACAAACCTTGATTTTGCACTGAACCCTCTTTTGTTGTTATCATGGAATATCCTCGTCACACGTCTTTATTATCGCAGCATGCAAACGATACCAGTTATTGAGGACATTCAAACGTGTCTGCAGTCATCGCACGGAGAAGTAGCTGCGGCAGCTGGAGATACTGTAGGTCGAACAAAGTGATCCGTACAAATCCTCGCTTTGAATTCGTCAAGCTTATATAAGACGGATTGTGGTAAAACTGCGAAAGACGTACAATTTGACCACAATTTGTCCCAAATGTCTCCATTTAAGTATGCACCTGTCACTTCTGCTGACGTAGAAAGATCATTTTCTGTGTTTACGAATATCCTGACAGATAAAAGATGATTGGCAGAGATTACGGTAAATGTACAAAGTTTCAAAAGAAATTGAATTTTGATAGTACATATTTTCCGGTTTATTGTGCATGTTTTGCCATATTATAGTGCATGAATGCATGCATATTTGGAGATTTGATAGTGCATGGAAATCCGGGCTCTACTTATCAGCATGACCAAACCTCTAACGCTCATAATTATACGCGGCTCACGTTTTTCCGAACACCCTGTAGAGTACAGTATATTTAGGGCTGTCATCACTGCTCGCGGTTTTAATCATGCCACTGTCGCTGTTCTTGCCACTTGCACTCCTGGTTTGTTGCTTATAAGGCACTCTGGAATTGCTACTGGAACGACGATGTGGTGAGAATGGGATGGTGATGACAGCATTAGATTCGCAGGGAGCATCACGACCTCAAGGAACTATCTTGAGATAACTTCAGAGTTTCGTAATGATCATAATCATTACTCACATCTATTGGTGCTGGATACGCCCTGGAGGCAGAGAGAACCAGGGAGAGGAGGGACTGAGGAGTTAATAAACACCTCCAGGAGGGATATCGGATGTGAGGTCAAGACATGTTCTCCTTCCTGTTCTTAGCACTTTTTTGGGCGACTACTACATAAGACAGAGAACAAAGGAAACTAGTAGTTTTACGTGACTATTAGTATTGTAATCATAGAGATAAAACCACTAGTTTTGCGGAGTATCGGCGAGTGTGAATTAAAAGTTGGAAGGCAAAATAATTTATAGACAACAAAAACTACAGGGATTCTTGGGTATTTAGTGGGAGTGGATAAAACATTGCTAAAAATATCTGCAATGTGGTTTCTTGATTTCGACCGAGGAATAAATGTTGACACTTAAGTGTGGTAGTAATAGTGAGTTGTGATTTTGTTTCAATACTACATAACAAGCTTTCACCCAAGAGCAATTAGACATAAATTACAATGAAATAGAAGTAAAGCGCGATTATGGAATAAGAAGCCATTTAGCATTTGACTGCTCGGTAACAAAATAACAGTCACTACAGTAGACACATTGCTGACCGAGGCTGTCAGCAGTGTTGCCAACTCACCCTCACAAAATGTAGGTAAACTGAAGTAAAATATAGCTAAAATGGCTAAAATTACAGACTGAAATAGCCTAAGGAAACGTTAGATTAACTCATCCAATTATTGAACAATATGTTCTCCTCATACTGCTCTCCGCCTCCGACATCACTACTAAAGGTAGCAGTTCTAGAAGCACCCGCGATAGAGTGTGCTGCTGTGGTGTCAATTATTTCAAGCACACTCATAGAGAGAAAATTAAATGTTTATTCCATTTTACCCACCTGACTAGGAATTATGTAAGAACAAGCTATTTATAAAACCCTGTTGTCTATCATCTAATTCCTTCCTTTAAATTCTTTAAGGGGAGGTGGACGACATTATGGGGAGAATTGAAATAAAACTAGATATGATTTGAACTAGAATATCTTACACCATTTTTGAAACGCAACTTCAAATCTCGCAGAGGAGGTAAAGCTGTACTTCTGTTAGCATCCTAAAAGTCTTCAATGTTATTAGAAAATGTTATTCTATATTTTTAAATGTAGTACAATTTAATTTTCAGTATGCATCTCAAATTTCAGGAAGTCAAATTTCAGAATCATGCCTAACAGGTTTCGTGTGTGATATAGACTTCGGTTAGAACAAAAATTGTACTTACTTTTTATTTTCAGATACTTTAAATTTCTGATAATGAAAATGAAAAAATGTTATTTAAAGAAAGCCCTGTGGGTCATTAAGGAATAAATTTGTTGTTTTTAAAGTCTGTCTTACATATGACAATACACATAAATAGAGTGTTTAATTTCAGCTCACCGAGCTTGATAGCTGCAGTCGCTTAAGTGCGGCCAGTATCCAGTATTCGGGAGATAGTAGGTTCGAAACCCACTGTCGGCAGCCCTGAAAATGGTTTTCCGTGGTTTCCCATTTTCACACCAGGCAAATGCTGGGGCTGTACCTTAATTAAGGCCACGGCCGCTTCCTTCCCACTCCTAGCCCTTTCCTGTCCCATCGTCGCCATAAGACCTATCTGTGTCGGTGCGACGTAAAGCATCTAGCAAAAAAAAAAATAATAATTTCAGCTCCGTATATTTAATAGTTCCTTTGTAAAGTGTACCTGAAATTTGGGATGAATACTAAAATTTATATTGTACTATACTTAAAAAATACAGAATAACTCTGTTTCTTTGTAATCTAAAAAACGCCGGGCGAGTTGCCCGTGCGGTTAAGAGCGCGCTGCTGTGAGCTTGCATCCGGGAGATAGTGGGTTCGAATCCCACTGTCGTTAGCCATGAAGATGATTTTCGGTGGTTTCCCAGTTTCACACCAGGCAAATGCTGCGGCTGTACCTTAATTAAGACCACGGCGGCTTCCTTCCAACTCCTAGGCCTTCCCTATCCCATCGTCGCCTTAAGACCTATCTGTGTCGGTGTGACATAAAGCCACTAGCTAAAAACAAATATTAAAAACTTTTAGGATGCTAACAGTTAAGAAAAGAACAAATTTAATTGTTCTGAGAGTTTTTAATTTATATTGCAAAAATGGAGTAAGATATTATAGTTCAAATCTTACCTATTTAATGCCACTTTTCCCTGTAATGTCGTCCACCTCCCATTTTATTATACGAAAATACATAGCGGAAATACGCACAAAATGTCATCCCATCCAGCTAACCGATTTTTCAGCGCCGCATCAAGTAGTGGAGATAAGCGCAGCAGAGTGTAAAAGCGCAATTACTATCTGATGACAAAAAGCCATGTGTAGTTGTTCCTTTGGTGAAAATATAATTCGTATTGTGTTCAATCAAACCCCCTCCCCCGAAAAAAACCTGTTATTACGCCAGTTGAATTGTAAAACTGTTAAGATTCACTTCTCTCTCGAAATTTGCTCAGAAAGCATAAAACACTTACCACTTTGTAGCTATTTTCTTCTAAATATGTTGCCTATCACCCGCTATATTCCCCAGGCCTCTGGAACTTGTTTGTTTTCTATACTTCTTGGGTCCCCCCTCCCCATCCGCTACTGCTTACAGGAAGTTTGTATGAAGGCAGCAGCTATTAGTTCTTCTGGGGCCAAAACGTACAAGCAGAATTTAATGTTTATGTCATAATCAATCAATCAATCAATCAATCAATCAATCAATCAATCAATCAATCAATCAATCAATCAATCAATCAATCAATCAATCAATCAATCAATCAATCAATCAATCAATCAATCAATCAATCAATCAATCAATCAATCTTGATTTGCATTTAGGGCACTCGCCCAGGTGGCAGATTCCCCATCTTGTTTCCCTAGCCTATTCTCGAATGATGTAAAAGAAATTGGAAATTTATTGAACATCTCCCTTGGTAAGTTATTCCAATCCCGAATTCCCATTCCTATAATAGAATATATGCCCCAATTTGTCCTCGTGAATTCCAACTTTATCTTCACATTGTGATCTTTCTCCTTTAAAGACACCACTCAAAAGTATTCGTCCACTGATGTCTTCCCACGCCATCTCTCCACTGACAGCTTGGAACATACCACTTAGTCGAGAAGCACGTCTCCTTTGTCCCAAATCTTCCCAGCTGAAACTTTAAAACATTTTTATAATGCTACTCTTTTGTCGGAAATCACCCAGAACAAATCGAGCTGGTTTTCTTTGTATATGTTCCAGTTCTTGAATCAAATAATCCTGGTGAGGGTCCCATGCACTGGAACTATACTCTTGTTGGGGTCATACCAGAGACTTATATGCCCTCTCCTTTACATCCCTACTAAACCCATAGCCACCCATTCAGTCGCTCTTTCGTCAAGTCCAATTGCACTCATTTTGCCAGTACTCTCCCATGATCCTCTCAAATGCCTTAGATAGGTCAATCGCGATACAGTCCAATTTACCTCCTGAATCTAGGATATCTTGCTGAAATCCTACAAGCTGAGCTTCAGTGGAATAACCTTTCTTTCCTAAACCCAAACTGTCTTCTATCAAACCATTTATTAATTTCGCAAATATTTCTAATATAATCAAAAAGTATGCTTTCCCAAAGCTTACATGCAGTGAATAATAATAATAATAATAATAATAATAATAATAATAATAATAATAATAATAATAATAATATATTTACCGGGCGAGTTGGCCGTGCCGCTAGGGGAGGGCAGCTGTGAGCTTGCATCCAGCAGATAGTGGGCTCGAACCCGACTGTCGGCAGCCCTGAAGATGGGTTTCCGTGGTTTCCCATTTACACACAGGGCAAATGCTGGGGCTGTACCTTAAATAAGACCACTGCTAGACCTTTCTCATCTCGTCGTCACCATATGACCTATCTCTGCGTCGGTGTGACGTAAAACATCTTTAAAAATGTCTGGGATATTTCAACTAAGCCTACTTCTATACAAGGTGTGGCTATACTCTTGGGTAAAACCTTGCTCTACACAGCACACATAATACATGCGGATTTGTTTGTCGTTATACTGTATAATCAGGATGTCGTCGCTTGATAAAGAAACGGAAATATGCCCTTCCCCTCACCCAGCAGGAGAGCTGTCATTCAATAATCCTCGCATCTGCGTATGTCAGTGTCTTTCACACGATAAGATTATGCGCGTGACTTATTGGAGGGGGATTAATTTCGATCTGCTGAGTGCGGAAATATCAATCAGTATTCCAGATTATGGAATCATAACTTGATGTAACTCAAGCCTATGCAATTGTATCCTTTCACAAGGGTTATAAGATAATTAGGCTTCGGAAATTTATGTACTAAAGAAGTATATGCTAACAAATATGACCTACAGACTAGCTATACGTGACCTTGTGAAAGTAAAATGTGACTCAAGTGTTTTCGGGATAGGTAGCAAGTATTAGAGTATTACTAACATTGAACGTACGAAAAAGTTGTTAGCGATAATGCAATTGACAGTCTGACAGAGCTACATTAAGTATGTTAAAACATTATACACTCATTCAGTATCACAGCCTTGAGGCGGAGATTTCACTCTATTCTCATAAAGCTCGACCAAAAATTATGAAGTATTAGCATGCTTTTAGATATCTGTGTGCGTACGGCATCACGTTCTCGGAATCACATCTTCTAAACCTTCAGTTTCTCTAAAAATAAACAAAATTATTCTACTACAGCATCTTCAAATCCTGTGTTTGATACTGCACACAGAAAACATGTATCTTGTTAAAGACGATGCCTCAGTTTAAACAAAAATACTAAAAAATGTAAGCAAATACGATGACCTACTCTCATTAAAATAAGTAATATATTATTAGAGAAACAATTAGAACAGCCGAAATATGCAACTCTTAGTGCAATTACTGAACTTATGTGTTAGGAATAACGCCTCCTCGCCTTCTTTGGACTGGTGAATTTGAATGTTTTGCAGATAGTTGAGCATTTACTTTATGTGGAATGCACGTAAACAGTTCTTGTTCTCTGAAACACAAAGATATACATCACATTTCTTACATTTCATTCTGGAACGCGCCTTTCAATTAGGGAATTAGGACTCACTGTTAGAATCAGGTAGAAGAGAGTTATTTCAAATCTAACTAGATATAACTAAAATTGAGCTCCACAAACCTGAGACACCCATTATTATTCAGTTAAAACCATTTGACTACAATTGTGTACCTTCATGTTGTTACTCCTGTAACTGCTCTGAAATCAGTAATAGAGAATTATTAGTCATTGTAGGGTATAAATCTGTTCTACACTAATTCACACGCACAATGTTAGCAATGGGAATTGTTTCAAAATTAAATGATAAAGTCGAACCAATGCCATATTTTCAGTTTACGTTTCTGCGATCAGTTCTAGGCTGAATATGCATTTCATTCGGAAATACTCAAATGAGATGTATTTTTCAAAAAAGAATATTTAAAATAGAAATTGGGGAGAAAGTTAGTATATACAATTGTATACAGAGGGTCTAAAAGGGTTAAGGTAAGTTGAAAACCGCTCTGGATGGAATCATCTCGTCAAGGCTGCAACACATAAATGAGCGAAACGACTATTGATGACGATGATTCGAAAAATATTCTGGGCAGAGAATCCTATTCTGGCCGATTCCATTCAATTCGACTCGTGGTTAGCGTATCTCTATCTCCCGCTGTAACACAAGTTGAAAACAAATTTCATTCCATTGTACTAGTGTAGGTGGGTGCGGGCCGTACACTAGTTATGATTATCAACAGACCCCGAATTTGTTTAGAATTAAAACTAATTCGTTTGTTAGAAGAAGTCGACTAGCTGCTCTTTCATAATTTAGCGAGAGTAACATAAATTCTAGGGGTTGTGATGGGCCCAACGCCTAAAGTTTATGCAAAGCTCATAGCATTGTCGTTGTGCAGATCACTATACTTCTTATTACTCATTTCTCTAAGGTTGCCACGGTTTCCCAAACTCTTCTAAGGACTCCTTAGCCACAGAAACTAGTACTGCATTCAGTAAACAAATAAACCAGAACTTTTTAAAGGTACCATGTTTGATTTTACTCGTATAATTTTGGACTAATACACCCATCTATAGACTATATATAACATCGTAACGACCGTGTGTCTGTACTTTAACCATTTTGGCGAAATTTCCGTACAGTTATCCGTTTCAGGTGTAATAATAACCATCTGCATGTTTTATAGCTTTGGTGACTGTTTGTCTGTTTGTCTGTTTGTATGCTTGTCTGTTTGTCTATAACTTGAAGAGTACTGTATATATTTCTTCCAAACTTCATATTTATAATCCACCTGTCCTTGGGTAGGTTTTAGGGTCAATATTGCTTCTAAACCACTGAATTAACAGGGGGTTTATGCGAATTCGAAACCGTGATTTTGCACTCCCACAAAATATACACAACCAAACTTAATGGAAATCTACCTGCTTTAATGGAAATCAATTTCAAAACTTTTTTTCTCATATGCATCATTTCAATACGAGGATTAATAAGGGAGATCACATTAACGGACCGTTTTTCGGTACAAGTTCCACCGGACTTAGTTCAAGAGCGGGCGCGGGTAACGCCGATTTCTTGTAAATTGAAAACTACTGGAGATTTGTCAACCAAGCTTCATATTTAGCATTCATCTGTCCAAAGGTAGGTTTAAAGGTCCATACCATTTCAAATTCCCGGAATGGACTGGGAGTTTATTGGGAACAGAAATAGTGGTTTTACTCTCCAACAATATATACAAGACTAGCCTGACTGAAAATCGACCAAGCTTGATGGATATCCATTACTAAAACTTTTTCTCATGTCCATTTTCCGATAGGATGATTAACAATGGAAATATCATGAACGGTTGGTTTTTCAGGCTATGCACAGCGGGCTATTTTGGCGAAACTTTCGTACAGTTACCTGTTTCAAGTGTAATAATGACCATCTGCATATTTATTAGCTTTAGTTTCGTCAACGTCCTAATTTTTAACCCCCCCCCAGAGCAAGATTGGGGGACAGTCTGCCAGACGAGCTAGAAAATTGAAATTTGGCAAAATGATATGTCTTAGCCTGTAATCGACGTAAAGCTTCCAATATCTTTAAATACTTTATTTTTAACCCCCCCCCACAAATTTCGGAATATTGAGGCAATTTTAATGCCCGTGCAGACCTTCGTTTCAAGGCAAATCGCGGCTAAGCGGTAAGTTTTATCACAAAACGGATGGAACAATCTCAGTTCAATTTGGAGTGATCTACAACTTTGGTCCTATGACGTTTCGTCATATCTCTGTTCCTTATATGACAGATTTGTCTCTATTTCTCGATTATAACTACATTTTGCTCTTTGTACACGTGTAATTCGTTGTGCGAATCACTTTTACGAAAGGTAGAATCATCTAATTCTACACGAACATTGACCAACCCAGTATCCATACGTCAGCCGATTTCTATGTTTGTAGCTGTCATATTAGTACCCAAAAGTAATGCACTGTGAGAAAAACTTACAAAAGTTTCCCCCAGTTCAACGTTTCTAACAAAATTTTACCCACAAATAGGTGAGACAAGAGAAAATATCTTAAGACCAGGCATTTAGACCGCTAAAAGAGACCCGTTATGGTACAATCCGTTTGTCGATATGATGTATCGTTTAGCAGCAGTTAATCTGCAAATGAAGGCTTGCAATATTGTAAACGTGCATATACTTCGTATGTCGATCTATATATATTCATTGAGGTCGATTTGCAGCGATTTAAGGGTGTGTTTGAAATTATAATTCATATTTTACATCGATAGTGACTCAGCAGGTGGTCGTCTCCTATTGTAATCATTACTATCCACATCGACTTTGACTGGCAGTAGAAATGGGATTCTTCTCCAACTCCTTTGAAGTAACTAGGATTAGTGAGGAGGGACTACTATTGTAATTAATAATTCCCTTCTCGATTTGACTGCCATAAGTAAACGATTGTGTTTATGAGTAGGCAAGTGTGCCCGCCATTATAAACAAATTCACTCATCTAAAATGTGACTGGCATTAGGCATAGTGGCCTTGCTGTTATAAGGGAAACTCACCAACTCGGTGTGACTGTCATGAAGGAAAGGGGCCTGTCATGATAACGATAACAGCACAAGTCAATTTTTACTGGCAGTAGGGAAGGTGCCAGCTGTTATAATAAAAACTCCTCAACTGTAATCTGTCTGGAAGTAGGAAAGGGCGCGTGCAATTGTAAAGAAAACTCCGCAAATCGGTTGTGCCGCGCAGTAGGTAATGGGGCCTCCCATTATATTGGGAACTTAAAGACTCGATTGTGAATGGCAGTAGGAAAGTGAGCCTGCCGTTATCATCACAATTTCGCAGCTCACACTTTACATTGGAAACAACGTATGGGAACCTACCCCTACTGCTTGTAGATAACGCTAAGAGGCACGCAATTTAAAAAAGACTTATTCACTTCATGTACAGTTTTTTCGTGTGGCTATTTCTAGCCGAGTGCAGTCCTTGTAAGGCATACCCTCCGATGAGGGTGGGAGGCATCTGCCATGTGTAGGTAACTGCGTGTTATTGTGGTGGAGGATAGTGTTATGTGTGGTGTGTTAGTTGCAGGGATGTTGGGGACAGCACAAACACCCAGCCCCCGAGCCATTGGAATAAAGCAATGAAGGTTAAAATCCCCGATCCGCCCAGGAATCGACCCGGGTCCCTCTGAACCGAAGTCCAGTACGCTGACCATTCAGACAACGAGTCGGACGCATGTACAGTAATTTACTTCGATATCCGTTTACACTGTAGAATACCGTAGCGAAGCACGGGTACATTTGCTAGTGTTCATAAAAAATGGAACACCTAGAAAGACTAGAGATAGGAAGTTCATATTCACACGACTTGTTCATTAGTATGTTCTGCAGAAACGATTAGCATTTCAGACACCTAGGTTCCGTATGTGTCCTGTTGCCTAGTAGGCATTGGGTCCTCTATGAGCACTGATAACTTGTTCCATGCGTGATGGCATTGACGCGTATAAGACACGAATGGCGTGCTGGGGTATAGCCATCCATGATGCATTCACCTGGTTCCACAATTCATCTTTGGTGGTTGGCATTGTGTCACAGCTCGCACCCGTCGTTTCACCATATCCCACACAGTTTCGATTGCCGAAAAGTCCGGTGATTGGACGCGTCAGGGCAACAGTCTGACATCCTGTGACATCAAGAAGACACGTGTTCGTGCAGCAACATGTGGTCGCGCATTGTCCTACTGAAATATGGCGTCTGGTGTGTCGTGCAGAAAGGGAATGGCTACGGGTCGCAGGATGTCATTCACGTAGGTCAAACTGATCACAGTGCCTTGGACACGCACCAACTGTCATTTGTGGTTGTACCCAATAGCACCCTACACTACAAGGCCATGAGTTGGCGCTGTATGTCTTGTGCGGATGCAGTCATGCCTCTCCCCCTGTCTGCGGCAAACCGGAATGCGGCCATCGTTTTCAAAGAAACAGAATCTGGATTCGTCCGGAAACAGTATCTGCTGCCGTTGCTGTCCCCAGTGACGTCGTTCCATACACCATTGCAGTCTATGCAAAGGTAGGCGGAGATGTGGACGACGCGCCGGTAACACAGACCGTAATAAACGGCGAAGGACTGTCACTTTTGATAGTGTACGATGTGTTACACTATTCCACTGTTGCGCCAGTGCCGGGAGAACGTAGATCTGTCCTACAATGCTATTCGGATGAGGTGTCGATCTTCTCGGCGGGGGTGGTGGGACCAGACCCATCTCGCCGTGTTCTACGCCCGTCTGTGAACTCTTCTATACACACCCGTGGCACTGCGACACACTTCGTTCCACACGAGCAGCAATTTCCCGTTTGGATGCATCACGTTCTCTCATGCCATTATGAGCCCTCTTTTAAACTCACTCATTTGACGGTACGGTTCTCGCATGAGTCTGCGAGGCATCCTGCAGGTCTGCTCAAGTTACAATGATCCATTAGCTTTGGTTTATAGCGACAACGTGGGAACAATTTACCAATCGGTGGTGGTACGCCTATTTCTGCATGAAAATCCTGATTCTATAATCAGGTTAATTCCTGATGACTAAGGCGACCGGGAATGGAGCTGTATGCCAGTTAGTGCCAAGGTTACGAATAGTGGAAGCCTTTAAAACCTCTCCTTCACGACCTGTTCGGAGATGGCTTCGCTGTACCTTTACAGTATCTTCAGATTACATTTTATGAGCTATAAGCCATGGTCACCTGTATTTGCTTAATAGCCGTAAATATTATGACCTGACTCGAAACTGGTCGTTCGAGCTCCAGCGGTGAAGAAAATTATCACTATCATTATATAAGCAAGGGGTGGCCAATATAAATGTACATACCAGCCACGGACATACTTGCCGATTATATGAAGTCAGAAGGAAACACACTGCTTTCATTTAAGAGAAGAAAAGAATGAATTGTGTTTTATGGTATTCGTGATGCCTAGGCCATCTATGACAGCTGATGGCGGAGCTGTTGAGGATCCAACCAGCCTTCGGGCTGAGGACTAAACATACACACGTATAAGACTTATCGTTTCCATTACAACAAAACATAGAGATCTTTAAATATCCCCACATTTTAACAAGATGTCACCTATCACTGGTAACTGAACCTCGAACTTCTGTAATTTTTATTTTACAGACTTATTATTTATGGGTATGGAAACTGGACGTTCTGTGGGGAGGAGATATTAACCCATTGAAAGAAGTGTGTATACGAAACGGTTCATTACTGCTGCCCGCGCTGAAACTTTTGATGGAATATTAGAACGATCTTTGCATGGCAGACTGGAATTTTGCATTGTAGATGGTGCTCGTCATTTTGAATACAACCTTTGAAGGCGCATCTTCTTCAGAATTCAATGAATTTATTTATTCACTTTTCTTAATTTGGTGCAAAAAAACTGCCAGTATTTACAATTTTCTAAGTACGATAGCTCGTAAATTGCTTGTACTAGAATCCTGAAGAACACCATTGATATTCTAGTTTATTTTCTTAATGTTCCATTGGCAAGTGTAACTTTCAAAAATCTCGCACTTCAGGCAAACAACTCAATTCTGGAAACAGCTATGAATTTTAGGTAAATAAAAAAATGAAATATGAGAATATATTTTTTTATTTGTGCCTAAAAATTACAATCATTTTTAATCATAATTATTCGCGGACGATTAGATTAGCCGTTTGCTTTTTCTACCACTACGAGCGCTAATGTGAGTCAAGGCAGCGTTTTACTCATACCCTTACAACTGCAATCGGTGTGGACGTTTTTCAAAAAATCAAAAATCCCCTGAGGGTATTAAACCAAGGAACACATTACAGAGATAATTATGTAAATAAGTTAATTTGGCTAGGATCCGAACCGAAAAGAAAACGAGTAAAGAAACAAGCGCTGTTAGGCAGTTTTTTCCGAAACTGCATTTAAGCCGGAAGTGATTTTCGAAATTTACTTTTTAATTTCATAGAGCTATCCAAAGACTCGCAATTTGAAACGTTTCCGGGCCCTTTAGCCCTTTAGCACAATTGAGGTAATTGTTTAATTTTACGATTTTTTGTAGTCAACTAAGAAATATTTTCAACACCTACACGAATAGGCCTACATATTCTAATTAACTTCGTGTACACGCTGCAGTTATGAGCCATTAGTTGCACCTCATTTCTGTAAAAACAGCACATCAATAGTAACCTCCATTTCAGAAATATTTTGGTGTACACATTTTAGGTGATTCACTCTGTATACTTTAGAATATTGTTGCAAATAAAACAGAGTCTGTTTCATCACCCTAATGTTTTCCAGGATGACCCAAGGAATGCACACCCACCCACTCGCCCACACACAAACACACACACGCGAACAATTCTAATCAATCATGAATAGCCCACACGTACTAATTGCTGTCTATTTACAAGTCTCTCTTCTTTAAGGCACAGTAGGTGGTCCGGCGCGTTGCTATATCTACGGACGGCTATTCCTTACATTGACTTCCCCAAGTCCAGTTGCCTCATACAACAGCTTTGTGAAGATCGCTGGATTTGAACGTAGGGCTACGGGCTATACAGCACACGATGATTGTTCGTTGGTTCGACTCCACAGACAGTCCAGTAATTCACACAGTCACATGTAGTGTACAGCAACAGCTCAACCGTATTGAACAGCAGGACGATACTCACAACAGCGAGTATTAACAAACGGTCCATTTTCCCTCGCTCTCACGATAGCGGCTTCCCTCGCTGACTCACGGCGAGCCTCGGTCCACAGAAATATACAAACACACAGTGCAGTCTTCCGTTCCGTACGTCGTCTTCAATGCAGTTACTCTCTGGACACTCCGATACTAAAAACCACAGTTCCTCAATCAGACCTCGGTGGAAAACTAGCGACAGCCAACATCTTCGTCGCCCTCAGCCCAGCCTCTGAACCCAACACACTGAGTCTCAAACTGACTCCGAATCGAGCACGAACTTTGACCGCACCACGGAGCCCAACATTGTTTATAGCTCGGGTGGTGTGGACCAGAACATCCACGAGGTGGCTAGGGGCGAAACATTCCCGTTGAATCTCCAACAAACTCACAGGTAAACCAGCCGACGAAAACGATACACTGAAAGGCCAGCAATGCCCTCCACACCAGCTGGGAGCTGCCCGGGTAGCTCACCCACTAGTCCTTTCCAAGAAGTACCTAAATGGCCTGGCGCGTATTAATACAGTCGAACCTCGATATCTCAAATCTCCATTACTTGAATATTCAGTATCTCGAAGTAACTTAAATTTCCCGGCCGTTTGTGCTATTCTTCATCTGCATTTGTTTCTCTATTACTCAAAATTCGGTTACACAAAATTCTTCCTCCCTATAACTCTATAAATCGAATTTTGTACAGCATTAACTGTGCAATACGGCATTTCTGGTTTGTGAGGAACAAGTACAGGTTTACAGTGATGCTGGGAGCTAATATGAGAAACTAAAACTTCTAATGGGCGGAAAATCGGCGAAGCCCCGCTGTTTCGCCGAGGTCGCGGATAACAAGTTCCATTTACGAATCGCGGATGAGTGGTATTGACGAGAAGTTTGAACGTGAAGGGAGGAACGGTTAGCAGTATTAAATCGATTGTTTCCAAAGGTGTTAACGGAGCTATGTTTCTTGTTTCACTACTGTGTGTACTGTATCCTGTCTTCTATAAAACAGTTGTTATAATAAAGGTTATAATGCCGTAATATACGAGGTGTGTTCAAAAAAAAAGACCGAACTGTGGCTAGAAAAACTTTATTATGTAGCTTACATCATTTCGCAGACTGTCCCCTTCAAAATAGTCCCCTGCACTATCAACAGCGTGTTGCCAACGTTTCTTCCACTTTTGGAATGCTTCCTGGAATGCACTTTCTTTGATGGCGCGACGTTGCCTCGTCGCATTCTCCTTGACCTCTTCAATGTCTTGGAAACGATGTCCTTTCAAGGTGGTTTTCAATTTGGGGAATAAGAAAAAGTCTGCTGGAGCCAAGTCGGGAGAATAGGGCGGATGGGTTACAACAGGAATTTGGTGTTTTGCCAGATAACTGCGAACCGAGAGAGAGGCATGTGCTGGCCTCTTCCTGCGCACAGCATCTCTCAAATGCGTTAAAACATTCTGGTACAGTTCTTTGTTCACTGTCTGGCCTCGGGGTACAAACTCGTGATGGACAATGCCTTTCCAATCAAAAACACAATCAGCATCACCTTGATGTTTGAACGACTCATTCGTGCTTTTTTCGGTCGAGGAGAACCTTTCCCCACCCACTGTGATGATTGCCTTTTGGTTGCGACATCGTAACCGTACACCCACGTCTCATCTCCAGTGTTTCCACAAACGTTTTCCCAACTTTGAAGCAGAACTTCACGCACACGCGTTGTTCCTCAAGCTGTTTCATTATAGAATTCGACGAACATGTGACACACGCAATCACTTCAGAGGCTCTAACTCAACTGATAATGCAGGCAATGGAATGCGGAAAGCAGCGGTCTGTTGTCAGAAGTTGCCGCTAGGCGCCGCCACAGTCACAACTCGCTCAATGTTGCAGTTTGCGCGCAATTTACAAAGTTCGGTCTTTTTTCAACACACCTCGTACATATGATTCAATTATGTGCTATACATGCTCAAAATTTTCTCTATACCTCGATAACTCGAAATGAAGTTCAGCTCCCGAGGTGAATCGAGAAATGGAGATTCCACTGTATTCCTTGTGGCGGGTTGTTGGGTTCAGAAGGGTGAAGAACGGATATGTCCTAAAGGCGGAAACACACTTCACGTGAACCATCCCTGAGCTGAGTGAGCTTGGAGGGGAGGTTGATGTCACTGCATGCGGCGTGAAGACAGGAAACACACTGTCCTCACGTTCACACATCACAGTATACTTCGTCCGATGGCAAACTATGACAGTACATCCAATTCATCGGCTTCTGATGATCTTTGTATTGCCTGTGATGTTTCTGTTGCCGCAAACGACTGTGGGTGCATGAAAGTAATTTGCGGTGAATACCACAATTTAGTAAGGGGGCTAAATGGGCATCCAAAAAAATGTCAGATGTACTTCAGGCTGGAAAAATAATGAATTCAACTACTTACACAATCTCATCAAGGATGAAACTGTTGGCCGAAGTACGCTCTGCATTTGCAACTTATTCGAAGGAATCCTGCCATCACAAGGATTTCAGGTATGGGAAAATTTCAAAAAATAATTCAACTCATTTGAAGGCTCTGTGCCATGGCAATTACAAACAGTTCGTCATGGAAGAATAAATTGAACAAAGAAGAAATGAACTGGATATTTAATTCTTTTTTTGCTATTTGCTTTACGTCGCACCGACACAAATACGTCTTATGGCGACGATGGAATAGGGAAGGACTAGGAGTTGGAAGCGGCCGTGGACTTAATTAAGTTACAGCCCCAGCGTTTGCCTGGTGTGAAAATGGGCAACAACGAAAAACCATCTTCAGGGCTGCCGACAGTGGGGTTCGAACCCACTATCTCCCGGATGCAAGCTCACAGCTGAGCGACTCTAACCGCACAGCCAACTCGCCCGCTGATCTCTAATTCAACAGGATAATTTGTATTTGTGTAGGACTTAATTTATTATTATTATTATTATTATTATTATTATTATTATTATTATTATTATTATTATTATTTATATAACAATCATAAGCACAATTGTGGACTGTTTTCAACAAATGAATGCCTATTAAAACTAGTACGTGTGACCTAAATTCCTTTCCTATTTTGTACCATGCCTCGTGAGTTAATCGAACCTATGTCACACAGTTTTTCAAGCACCGGCACCAATTCAATTAACATTTCTTCCATATCCTAAAAGAAACTGCTTCTGTTCGCACTTCACGTCGCCAGATATGAGCAAAAGCAGAAAATTGTGCTCCGCGTGAAGAGAAGCTGTCTCCAGATTGTACGTCACAATGACGTCAGCCGACGTCAACAGCCGTGACATGAGTGCAGTGTGATCACTCTACATTTCATACAGTGTGGTAAAGGCATAGCACATCTTTCGTGACAGGTTCGATTGCATCACGATACGCGCGAACTCACGTGAAGTGACAGCAATGTGTTTCCGTCTTATACGGTACGCTACTTCAGTTACCGTCTCATGTAATTTTTCTATGCCTTTTCACATGGTCAACGGAAGCGCCACCAGTTAAAATATTACTCCATAATATTTCCCAAGAACAGGCCAAAACCAAGTCCGACTCTGTCTGCCTTTGTACAGCATAAAATCCGAATGGAAGCATGGAAAAAGAAAGTTCATTCTTTTAGGGGTAGTAAAAGAGCAAGAATGAGCCCTTGTGTACTCTTGGTATTGTTCCTGTTTTATTTCTTTGTTAACACCCTCTCTCCCTGATCCCAGCTTTATTACCACTGGGTGTTGAAGTGTCTGCTCTACACCACCCACACCAAGTGATGATCTCTCCTCCAGATTTAACGCAAACCGAGTACAATAGCTCCTAGCATTAGACACAGCCATAACATCTCCCTCTTTCAGCTGATCCAAGCTACCCCGGAAATCTAGCAATCTAGCAAACTTGTGCTGAGCTGCAATTCGGTATTTTTCCTCGTTCTGAATGGAAGTTAGTACCTTGATTTCGTAGAAAAGCAAGGGAGTATATTTCTTGTAACCATTAGGTCACACGAATGTTTGCTCTCCGCGTAATTTAAATAAATCTATTAAGCTTTTCTGTGTACTAATAACAATCCTATCAGAATATGCTTATAGCCTACATCTAAAATATTTTCAGCCAGAAGTTTGCTGTAACGCAGTACGAAAAGGAAAGAATTGATTTCAAGACAATGTTCTATGATCATCTTCATCAATCACCCCTGACCTGCGCTTTTTACCTGGACTTTACTTAAATAATTGCAAAGAATTTGGAAATTTATTGACCATCTCCTGTGGAAAGTTATTCCAACCCCTAACTACCCTTCCTATAAGTGAATATTTGCCCCAATTTTTCCTCTTGAATTCCAACTTTATTTCCATATTCTGATATTTCCTAATTTTAAAAACACCACTCAAAATTATTCGTCTACTGATGCCTGTCCAAGCCATCTCTCCACTGTCAGCTCGCACCATACCACTTAGAATAACTCATCTCCTTTCTTCCAAGTCTTCCCAGCCTAAACTTTGCAAAACTTTTGTAACGATACTCTTTTGTCGAAAATTACACAGAACAAATCGAGATGCTTTCCTTTGGATTTTTTTCCAGTTCTCGAATCAAGTAATCTTAGTGAGGGTCTCATACACTGGAATCATATTCTAGTTGGGGTCTTACCAGAGACTTATATACCCTCTCCTTTACATCCTTAATACAACCCCACTCTTGCACATGAAGAATTTCCTGAGTGGATGTGAGATGATGATGATGATGATGATTATTATTATTATTATTATTATTATTATTATTATTATTATTATTATTATTATTATTATTATTATTATTATTATTATTATTATTATTATTATTATTATGTTATGCCCATTCATAGAGCGCGTTCACCGGATTGGTGAATTTCGCCTTTCTATTCTTCCAAAATCCTTTCATGAACTCACGTTGTTCCCTCTTCCGTTCTTCTGACCACTCTGTACCAGCCCTGCTGCTAGTTTTCACCACATATGTGTGTATAATTACTGACATCCTGATGATATCGCTGTTTTTCACGACGTGTTCCCTGATGTTCAATTCATTCAGGTCCCCTCTTGTTTCCTCCCTCTAATTCATTTTCCTTTTTTTGGGAATTTATTACACTGAATAATTTTCTTTTGAGTTTATTATTATCCATCCTAAAAACGTGTCCAAAAAATTCAAACATCTTCTCCGTACAGTATTGATGGAACTATCTGTGTGACTGTAGAGGTCTTCAGTTCGTCTTTTGATCCGAATTCCATTTCATGATGAGTTGGAAAATTGAGTGTTCCTCCTCGTCACTCATAACGTGTCCGCAATATTGTAGTTTTCACTCCTTCGTGAATTTCATCAGCCGATCCGCTGCAGGACGTTGTAACGTTGGTCCCGTGGTCCATCCACGATGTTCTGAACAGCACTGTATAGATTGTCTGTTCAAAAACTGTTATTTTCATAATAATACATTTGTGGGGAAAACGCATTAAATGTATACTGAAAGACAAATGGAACGGGTATGGTTCACGTTTAAGGAATTACATCTTTCTTGGTCTGAGTTGCTCATGACATTCGAGAGTATTCAACAACTGCAATGCATATGGAAGAAATAATACTAATAAATCTTATTATGAAGTGGAAAGAGCACCTTCTGTAGAGACACTTCTCATTTGGCACGCATATGTTTTAATCTCGATTGCTTGCGTTAGTTTCCAAGCCTAGACTTCGTACAACAGAACAGCGTAGACAACAACACTTGACGATGCGCAGTTTGGTTGATGGGTTCACATATCTGGAGCACAATGGGGGTCTGGATACTTCTTCTTCTTCTTCTATTCATCTTTTCTTCTTCTTTTTCTTCTTCTTGTACCATATCACCATTGGATATAGGCTGTCATCAGGGCGATCTGGTTCTTGTTCTAAACAACTCGGCAAAGACTGGGGGTACTGAACCCATACTATTGTCGTGGATTCCGTAGCCAAGATATTCTCCTTCTTCTCCATCTTCTCCTTCCTTCAATTTTATCTTGTAAGATAAGCTGAAAGAGACTATATTTATCATTTCGAATGATATGTCCAAAGTACTCAAACTTCTTCTTTTTGATGTTGTGCATGACCTTTGGCTCTTTGTTCAGGCGTTGGAGTACTTCCATCTAACCCACAATATTCTGAACAGGCGTCCGTAGCACCACATCTCAAAAGACAGACGTTTCTTGGCGGTGCTCTCTGTTAGGGTTCGAGTCTTGGTACGATAAAATAAGACAGAAAATAGATAACAGCGAAGTAAACGGAGGCGGACATTGATCTTTAAGTCCCTGTTACAGAGAAATTTGCTGATTCTCTTGCCTGTTTAATCCGGGATCATTTTCAACAGCATTGTTCCAAGTACGCTGCCTAGATACTTGCTCCACTGATGTGCCACCTATTGTGAAGTTAACAGGTTGAATGACAAATTTTCTTATGACGATTACTTTGATCTTTCTCGTGTTTAAACATAGACCTTCTGCAGCACTGTGTTCAACCACACAATTTTATGTCTGTAGATCTTCAGCACTTGTTACAACCAGAAGAGTATAATCTGCGCATCACAGATTATTCATTGTGACCCTTTAAACAACTATTCCCTCCTGTTTTCCTTCTAGTGCTTCCGAAAATACCCTTTCGGAGTACATATTGAAGAGGAGTGGGGATGGAACACAGCCTTACCTCACTCCTTGATTTATTTCATTAGCGCAGGTGTTTGTACTGTCAATCTTAAATGATGCGGTCCGATTCCAATACAGGTTGGCAATAATTCGGATATCTCCACCATCCATGCCGATATCATGTGGGATATGCAGCAATGTTTCATGCTTCACATGGTCGAAAGATTTTTCATTTAGTGAAGGTCAATCTGATATCGGACACTGATATCTGAATCTGTGCAGTGAGACTGCTTCCCAGTTAGATGAATGTGTCAAATCTCTCAATTTCTCTGTGTGACTTATCACCATAATCTTCTTACTATTTACTGTAGTTCCAAACCGGAAGCTTCGCTCGTATTTCTCATTCCATCCACCAATACTTGCAGATCCCTCAGATTGGCTGTCGGCAGGAACGTGTCGTCAGCGCAGGTTGTTCAGGAGTCCAGCCAATGTTTCTGCGAAGATCTCCTCGGAGTAAATATTTAACAGATTAGAGGAAAGTATACAGCGTTGCCGGACGACCTGCGTATTTCTACTAACTTGGTCACGTGGTCAGAAAACTGACGGAGCTCTTCAACGCCATCTACAGTCCAGAGACACAGACAGGACCGGCTAATATAGACTTTCTTGGCGTTGCCTCAGAAGTCATCGACTAAGAAATTTGAGGAGTTCAGAACCTCTAGCCGGATGTTCATGTTATGAAATATAATTGGCTTCAATGTGAATTGAAACCGGATTTTCCATTTCTTCTTTGGTCGCATGGATTTGGCCGTCATCACTGTTTCTTCTTTCTCCTCAGTGGTAGTTACCATTTTTTTCTAGTACTTCTTCTGGGGTTGAAAGACTACTTCGAAAACTGTAAGGTCTATACCGTATGGCAGACAGTTTTCAAGATTTACTGAAACATTGTTCAATTACATAGTAAATTATTTACAAATATGGGCTTTTATCTGTTCCATAAAATATATGGTCATTGAAGACAGTTGGTCATGTTACAGAGGTAGTAACTTCACAGGTTTTACTGAATATGTTACTTCAGAAGGAGTTAAGATATGAACTTAAATTGACAATAAAAGTTAAAGGAACACCAGCACTACAGGTACCAGAACAAGATCGTCTCTACATGCTGCGACGGGCAGAATAAGAATAAGAAGAAGGATATGTTGAATCTGCTGCCTTTTTTATTCTTCCATCCAAGCATCTTCCTGGTATTTCGAATACTCGTCAATCACAGCTTGCTGAAAATAATGTAGATGCCCAAGACAATGATGGATTTTTCCCTGTGTGAATGTGTAAAGGTCCGCCTCTGTAGTGTAGTTGTCAGTGTGATAAGCTGCTACCCCCGGACGCCCGGGTTCGATTCCCGGCTCTGCCACGAAATTTGAAAAGTGGTACGAGGGTTGGAACTGGGTCCACTCAGCCTCGGGAGGTCAAATGAGTAGAGGTGGGTTCGATTCCCACCTCAGCCATCCTGGAAGTGGTTTTCTGTGGTTTCCCACTCCTCCTCCAGACAATTCCCGGTATGGTACGTAATTTAAGGCCACGGCCGCTTCCTTCCCTCTTCCTTGTCTATGCCTTCCAGTCTTCCCATCCTCCCACAAAGCCCCTGTTCAGCATAGCAGGTGAGGTCGCCTTGGCGAGGTACAGGTCATTCTCCCCAATTGTATCCACAACCCAAAGTCTCACGCTCCAGGACACAGCTCTTGAGATGGTAGAGGTGGGATCCCTCGCTGAGTCCGAGGGAAAAACCAACCCTGGAGTGTAACCAGATTAAGAAAAGGGAAAGAATGTGCAAAGAAATGTGATAAATACAAGAACTGCGAATGGAAACATAGGAATGATGTAGTTTTAAGATGCATTTTGTCAGTTACAAAACTTCATATTAAAATGTTATATTGCGTACTGATGTTTTGTTATAATTTTCAGTACAGAACTGAAGCAAATCCATAATTTATATTTCAATTATTAAAACTTCAAATGTCTATTCTATGTACTCAAGTTAATATGAAATGAGTGAAGTACTATTTTCTCCTTGCAAATAAACCAAATTTAGATTTGGAAAATATATGCCGAGTTTGTTATTCCCATATATCTTTAACTCCCAATATCAAAAAAATGTTTATCTGGACTTACACCACTTGTATTCTTAGCGCCTCATATGTTGATTAATAGAAATGCGGTAGACGGATGAATATGTAAATTATTCTTCCATGACTGAAGGCAAAATAAGACGCACGCCAAGTGCTGGTGTGTTTTTACTGGCGAGTACGAGACTGGCTTGTTATGGAGGTCAAAGCAGAAATACCCAGATGCCCAGGGTTACGTAACAGATCGCCTGCATACACATTCCTGAGACATGTAATCGCGAGGAAAGGACGTCTCCTTTGTGTGCAGGACGGCTTTGACTTTTTCAGAATGCAGGCATTGCACAAAGTGGAACAGTTGCTCCATTCTGCTACCAGGATGAATTCCAGATCCATTCCCGGAGTTACTACAGTGTTGCCAGGTCTACAAATAAAAATAGGTAGATTGTACGTAAAAATGTCGGGAGTTTTAATGAAAATTTCGGTAGTTTCTCGAGCACTGAAATGTTATATATAACTAAATTAAAGAATGCAATAGTCATGTGAAGTTATTATGAGAGTAATATACAATTTCCCTCACCCGTACTCTGTGGTCACTCGGTACAATCCTAGTGTATTCACTCCAGCTTATAACACACTACTTCGCCAAGAAATATATATGAATCATACCTTGAAATCCTTGTAGAAGGCAGATGTGTTAATTACCAATGCCAGAGACCCACCCAACACCCCCCCCCACACACACACCAAAAGGTACATTTACTTTTATAACGTAATGAATTATTTCATGCGCCGGCCAGATACAAGCACAGCCATTCGCCGACATGACATCATTCAAAGAATTCCTAACTTTCTGCTTCCGTTACCAACCGGTGCAAAATAAAAACACGACCAAAGGCTCTCCTAGTAATGTAATTTACTAGCTGTAACCTATCTTTGCAAATCCAGGCCAAGCTCTGCCTTCGGGAGCCATTTAACCATCGCCGCGGGGCATGCTGCCCGCATGGCAGGAATAAAGTTAATTTAGTGGTTGTAAGCTATCGTCACATATCGTTGGTCATTTCCTTATCAGTTTGTAACAATTAGCAGATTCCTGGCAGATCGTAAAGACGCTCGTATGGGCAATCCCCTGAACTGAAAATAAAAGAGCATCACCCGCCGCCGAGCCTCCATGTACTGCGAGCGGAGTGAGTACATTAGGGCTCTGCCTATAGGCCTACTTCTTCCTCTTCTCTTTCTCCCCACTTTTCCTGTAAATGTAGTTATTCATCAGGCGTAGAAATTGTGTGCCAATGTTGAAGTTGTAGGGTCGGGGATTTACCTTCGAATGATGCAGTCAAGCGTGACTTATGAGTTTAATAAGAGGGTAGAGATTTCGTAATTCTACCCTAAAATGAATGCTGGGATGTAGCTAACGAATGATGTTATCGATATAAAGGAAAGATTTTTTTAGGTATAAATATATTATGTACTATTAATCACTATTATTTATTTTTCATAACTTTGGGTTAGAAGAAATTTCGGAAGACTTTATTTTTTAGTGGTTTTATGTCGCACCGACACAGATAGGTCTTGTGGCGTCGATGGGATAGGAAAGTTCTAGGAGTTGGAAGGAAGCGGCCGTGGCCTTAATTAAGGTACAGCCCCAGCATTTGCCTGGAGTGAAAATGGGAAACCACTGAAAACCATCTTCAGTGCTGCTGACAGTGGGATTCGACCCCACTATCTCCCGGATGTTTTTCATAATTTTTGTTTTTTCCGTGTTTTCTGGTGTGTTGCAAAAACGGGAGATCTCCTGAAATTTCGGGAGACCTGGCAACACTAAGTTATTAGCAATCTAGCAAAAAATACGGTATATTGCGTCGTTAAAAACTTTGCGAATTGATGGGTTGAGGACAGGAGAATGCATTGATTTTGCCAGGGAAGATTTATTGCATTTATAACATTATAACATTATTACGGGAGGCCCCATGTCAATTGTAATAGGAAGCTTGACATTTTATATATACCACGGGAATGACACGTGGCAAGGAGGTAGCTACTTCCCGTCCCACGCTCTGAGATGTGACGTGTCGAATGTGGAAGGATTCAGAAGAAAGTTAATGTTGAATAAATATAATTATATGAAAGAATTAGTGGTGAATGCAATATAATGAGGGTCCTGTATTTATCTATAAGACAATTGGTCTTTAGTAAGACGGATTTGAGACTATTAAGCCATGTTTGGGGATTATTTCAGATGGACGCGCGTGTCTAGCTTACCCACGCTAAGTCGACAAAAAGTAGTGCCTATCAAATGCGGTCATTTCACCAGTTAATTTAATAGGAGTAAATTTTAAATGTTGAGGAATACTACTGCTAGCAATGTAGCAAGTATGTGGTTACATCAAAAATTCTTTTAAATATAGTTCATTTAAGTCGAAAAAGTTACGCAAATTTTCTTGGCGGCAAAGGGACAATGCCTGGATAGAGGGGGTAACGTCTGTAAATAAGAAAGGACGCCATGTTGAAACCCCTGCATTTTGTATCGTGAGGCTGAAGATAGAGGGTTGAACTGTTCTGTAAATCGATCGACAAGTAGATTAAGTCCAACCAACAGATTTTAGCCGATGTGGCTGGGGTCTTGACTCCATGTGGAGATAGTATTTCATTGAGCAGAAGTAATTGTATAAAAGGACGGTCAAGGTACCGAAGAAGTTTTTATAAATGTGTGTGTGGTGAGGAAAGTAATTCGTGGGCGGTTAATAAATACTATCAGTCGAGTGCGATTAACAAAAACGACAAGTGAAGGGTATTTCTTTTTTCTAATACTTTCTTTCCAGGAAAAAGGAAGAAAAATGCAATGTACAGCCAAAAATGTAAAAATGGGTAAATAAATGAAAAAGGGTGGCCGGTAAGCCCAAATATGAACGCTGGCGTGACTTAAGGTAGGTGACATGCTATCTTACCGCCTACTATATCTTGTTTCATGATGTTAGACTTATATGTATTTGAAGTGGGTATATTTGACGCAGTTGGTCACCCATATTGTTTCTTTGTGAATGTCAGAATATGAAGAAAAGGGTCATCTGTTTTATTTTCTGCATGGATAAATATTTAAATATTGTGAGTGCCGTGTAATGTTGTAAAAAGTTATTAATGAGGGTTTCGAAGTGATATCACGTCCAAAGTAGATCGTCAGTTCTGTGAATTTATTGCCTATACTTTGTGATGTCAAATTAAGATGTTTATTCGACGTAAAATTTTCAGTTCGAATTTTGATGGAATTGGTGCAAAGAGATCCGTAGTTACCCATTTTCAATCGGATGGAAGCGCTGTGTGTAGTGTTGAGTAATGCAGATCGGTGAATTTTGTCACGAAGTTTAACGTATTTTATGTCCGTTCAAACCGTGTCTGAGTGACAATAATAACTGTTCCGGTCTAGCTATGGCTAGACCACCTAGTTACTCGCTACCACTTTAGGACAGATAGCAGCACCCTTCAGCACCCAGCCGGAAGTGGTGTGGACGGAAGGGGATGAGAGACTGTTATGCTTGGGTGCCTCGAGCGAGAGGACACGAGAACATGTGACTGACTGTTATCGAGGGCATCTGCCCATCAATACTCAGTATTATGTATTTATAATGTGTTATATAAGTGTCTTAAATGTAATAAATGTTATTATTTAATCAAGTGAGTGAGTTACGTTCAAAACATGGTCCTCCGGGCCGGATTATCTACACCACGAGGACCTCGTGAAAGCAGCGTGGCGTGTAGTATGGACGACTAGTTTCTACAGTAACATGGAAATACTTGGAAGTACACTTCAATGACATCATCTGGCAGTCCCAGGTTCGATGTTCCAGCACCAGAGGTAAACTAAACTGAGAAGGCAGGTCAGTACTATTCATTTAAGGCTCTCCTTTTCTCCTTGTTATTGTCTTACCCCCTCCATCATGGAATCCTCAACAAGGCAAAGGCTTCTTAAGCAGAGGTCGCGATTTAAAGCGCAACTTACCCGCTCGGAAACCTTCGTTGAGAATTTCATCGCTCAACAACATTCGAATTCGCATGAAATTAAATTGCGATACGAAGACATGAGTGCATTAATGTCGAAGATTGATGACGTGCAGTCAGAATTAGAATTAGGAGACGTTGAAAACGAGCAAGCTCATGATCAGGTGCGTGCCGAATTCGAAACCAAATACTACAAGGTAAAGGGCGAAATGAGTAAAATAATAGCGAAACTTGAAGAGTCATCACGCGACACGGTAGATTCAGGAAGAACTCAGGTCAGCAGTGTCACGAGTTTAAAGTTACCGGCTATTAACTTTCCACATTTCGATGGAAAATACGAAAACTGGCTCTCATTCGCAGACAGTTTTCAAGTTATGATTCATAACAACAATAATCTGCCAAGTGTCCAGAAATTTCACTACTTAACATCTGTTCTCAATGGCCCAGCCAGCCAATTAATTCAAAATTTACCCATCACAGAGGCAAATTATGAGGTAGCGTGGAAAATGATGAAGGACAGATTTGAGAACAAGAAACTAATAGCAGCTACTCATGTTAAGGCACTCTTAACTTTAAAATCAGTCTCCAGTGAAACTGCCACAGAACAGTTAAGGTACTCTAACACTTTTAATAGTCATTTGAATGCACTCAAGGCCCTAGAACTTAATATTCCACTGCATGAAGTTATTTTGACTCAACTGTATGCTCAAGGACTTGATGCTTGTACTAGACGAGACTGGGAATTATTACAGGCAGACACTCGGGTTCCATCACTTGATGACTTGCTGTCATTTGTTGAGCACAAACGGCAGGCTCTGGAGAACTTCCCTAGCTCACAGCACAGTGCACAATCGCACAGACAACAAGCTGACAGAAATAAGCCTAAACCTCAAAGTGATACTCAACCACGTTACACTTACACCACTACCAGTCTCATAAAGTGTCCCTGCTGTCATGGTAATCACCCGATATTTAAATGTGAAGGGTTTGCAGCTCTGAGTGTGGAAGATAGACAAAGAAGGGTTAAAGAAATGGACTTATGTTTTAACTGTTTGCGTACACAGCATTCTGCCAAACAGTGCAAATCACGTGGCTGTAAATTATGTAGTAGTGAGCCGTATCCTGCCGGCCCATAATAACAATTGGAATATTATTTGACCAAATATGTGAAATTTATTCATTAAGTTACAGTCTAACATGTTAAAGCATCGTACCCTAAAATAGTTGATACCGGATGTTGAGCAAGACAGTAAGTCGCTGGATGTTGCTTCATATTTCCGTATGACCGTGAGAAAGGATAGCGTACCCAAGCGTTGGCAAGGATCGACACGTGTATTAGATGCTGACCAAGCAAGATATTTCAGCCAATGGGAACTTAAGGATTTGGCAAACCTGGAGGCCACACCGCGCCAAATCTTAATTCCAGGATGACCAACGTGTTCTGTGGATAATGTCAGTTTCTGTAGGTAATCGGTTTTCCACAGTTTCTGAAGTCAGATATATTTGGAAATGTATTATAAAAATTGGTGGAAGAGATTTGCTAGTGTTTGAGCTGTGTTCTGTAAATATATCACAATAAGTATTGTGTCATCATATATGATGAACTCTATGATTGGTGGTTGGTTCAGACACCCGGGAACCCCAACATTATTGGCGTCACCGAAGCCTCCTCAGTAACCCAAGCTCTGGAGAGCGTCGTTCCGTAGTTGAAATTTGAGCAGTACGGATGTACTAACTCTGTGACTCGGTAGTAAAAGTTTGAACAGTGCGGATGCACGAACTCTGTATATCCGTGATAAAGATTTGAACAGTGCGGATGCACTAACTCTGTATCTCTGTGGTAAAGATTTGGACAGTGCGGATGCATTAACTCTGTGACTGGTGATCGTGATTAACGTGGTGTTATTCCAGAAATAGTAACTGGTTCTCATTGATACTTTAAATTGTGCAGTCGCAATATTTACTGTACTTGAGTAAATGAAATAGAATAATTTTGGCAGAGTTTACTTTGAAAAGATAAAGACGGTGTAGTGACCGCTGAGTAATAAGTGTAGTGGAAACGTGCTATTGTTTCACTATTTCGCGACGGGCGCGTATTCGCGTGGAACTTTCGTACCGAACCGTGTGCTGCTTTTTAAACTGTATTTTTACCCTTTAAGTGAAGTGTGTAATATATATGTGAATCAGTGTGTTTAGCTGATCTGGTAAAAAGAAAGGGTATTTCGGCTCGCAGCATTAAGCAGCGAAGAGATTATCAACTATAGTCTTCTGTGTTCCAGTGAATTATTTTCCAGCAAGATAATGGATACGACTGCAGAGGAAGGAAGTGCATTACACATGTTAATGATGTGATTAATATGGAGTAGATCCCTAAATCAGTGGGGATGTAAGCTGCTATCCTGGTATCCCGAGAGTCATCTAAAGTAAGACGCACGTATTATTTATGGCATGATATGTAAGTTATGTTAAGGTACTAGGGCAGTGTAGATAGAATTTTTATTTTCATGTAAAGTAAGCCTGGCGGCATGTGTTTGTTTAATTTTGTTACTATGATAGATTCGGATACGAGAATAATGCATGTTAATTTTATTTTCATTTTGCTTTATGAGTAGATGTTTGGGAAAATGAGGGATTGATAGGATTAGCTGTTGTTTATTTGTGTATATTACTTAGCGTAGGATATTCCGAGTTTTCCTTATATACATGTTTAGAAGGACTAGATCGACAGGTTCAATTTTATATTACGTCAAACACGTATTAATTCATTTTATTTCGGTTATTCAGAGAGACAGGTATAGCTATTTTGCATGATGCATGGTTTTACAGAAGCTGCCAGAAGGAGCTGCAGAACGTCGTTGTTAAAATAAGATCTTTGAAGTTAAGTTGGATTCTGTTTGCCTGATGGTCTGCCAAGGACTCGAACTGCGTCTCATTATGTGGAAAGGCCAGTGGGATTCATGAGAATTAATGAGATAATAATTGCATGCTGAATTATAATGTATTGGTGCAGGCTGAGTGAATGCCTGACAAGATAAAGGGTATTGTGCAGATGTGTGTGCCTGCCTAGTGTCTTCTGATTGTATTTTGTGATCAGAATGGACAGTGTTAATTCCAGGCTATTGAGTCTGATGTTGTTAAATGGCCCAAGCATGCTAAGAAGGAATAATTATACGTGAGTTTCCGTGTAGTTGATGAAAGGCGTTATCTCATGGCAAACTGATTCCTGGCCTGTGTTTATCTGTATGTGCGAAGGAGACAGTATTTCCTTGTGGCGGCCTCGGGAGACAAAATCCAATCTTTAGCATAGTGGAGTTCAACATTTCTTTACAGCTCGTAATCTACCCGGAAGTACATGACGGATGACCGCGCTGTTGAGTGCTCAAACGCAGCAGAAGGAGGCAATGTTGCCCATTGCTTTCTTCATGATATCAAGGATTATTTATATGTTTTTCCCTTACAGGATGGTTTTTACATTATTATTTGTGATTGTATACCTTGTCTCGTTGTTTTTAAAGGGAACAGCCCGAGTGCTGAAGTATTGTTGGTTTATCTAGTTCTGTCTAGATCTTTTGCTGTGAACCGGGATTCACATTAGAAGCAGTGTAGCACTTAAGACTTTACTCGATATCCGATGTATATATATGTTTAGTTTGATTATTTAAATTGCTGTAAATATAGTGTAAGATTTGCCCCTAGTATTTTGCATAACTTACCTAGCGTCCATGGCGTCTTAATTATTTTTCTTTTCGTCGTAACTTTTCTTTGTAATGTAACTTTTTATTTAATTGTAATTTCGACGACTCTCGGGATTAACTTAACTTTGAAACAGTATCGTTGGGATGCGATAGTGTGAAACTCCATACGGAAATACCACATGGCAGTGTTTGCGTACACTTGTTGCCATAAAACATAAACATTGGACTATAAGAAGAAACTCAGTCTTGATTTATATAAATGTTCTTTGTTGAACTTGTTTTTAATGTCAAATTTGTATAATCATTCAATTAACGTTTAATTTCGACTTATTTAAATACTTTGAGTTAATTTTTTTTACATTTTTTTTGATTTTATTATTTTCATGTGATTTGATCGGGGATATTTATTAATAAATCCATCTTACCCCCTATGTTTGTTTCTCATTCGTGTTATACCTCCATTTCCTGTCGTTGATTGCTATTTTGAGTAGAACTTCGACTTTTATCCTGACCCAATCGACAACCAACCCACACTCTGCCCAACCCTGAGTTAGTCGGATGTTCATACAGGAATGGAGGCATCGTCCTAGAGGGTATTTACCCCTGGGTACGGTACAGTAGGAAGCATCACACCTCATTACATAATCCATCAGGTAGAGAGGGAGGTACAGCCCATCAAACTGCATCCAACTCCCCTCACACATACTGCAATACAAGAGACCCTGTAGGGGTTCTGCTGTTCACTTCCATGGTCAAGGTACTAGATTCCAGGGGGCAAATGCAGGTATGCCGGGCACTTCTTGACAGTGGCAGCCAGGTTAATATTTGCACCCAAAGTCTAGCACAGCGATTAGGCCTTAAGAAAATTAAGAATCCCATACCAATCAGCGGCATAAATGATTCCATTTCTCAATCAAGGTATAGTGTTCAGTTAGAATTGCAATCCACCGTAAGTAACTTCACTGTGAGTATGACTTGCTCTGTCTTTCCACGTATCACAGGTAACATGCCCAGTAGTTACATTCAGCATGAGCATTGGAACTTGCCCACTGATTTGAAGCTCGCTGACCCCAAGTTCTTCCAGCCAGGTGACATTGAATTGTTAATAGGCGCAGAACATTTCTTTTCATTACTGAAACCTCGGCGCAGAACTCGATCATCAGATTATCCTATCCTTCAAGACACTGAACTAGGATGGATTATTGCTGGACACTACCATCGTAGGGAAGAGAAAAATCCTACTCTAACTACATGTTTCTTGATGTCAGAGGACAGGTTAGACACCCAACTACAACGGGTCTGGGAAATAGAAGAGCTTACGTCACGAGTCATGACAAGAGAAGAGGAAGCCACAGAAAAACATTTTACAGAGAATACTACTAGGGATGCTACAGGTAGATTCATAGTTCGCTTACCCCTCAAGCAGAAACCTGAGGTTCTGGGAAACTCCTTCAATCATGCCATGTCAAGACTAACTCAATTAGAACGGCGTTTCAGCAGGCAGCCCTCACTTAAGCACGAGTACTCTAACTTTCTTCACGAGTATGAGGCGATGGGGCATATGGTTAAGGTGGATACATCTACTCAGTCAGGGAATGAAGGTGGAAGCTATTATCTACCCCATCATCCAGTTTTTAAGCTTAGTAGCTCGACTACCAAAACTAGGGTAGTATTTGATGCATCTTCTAAAACTTCTAACAACATTTCATTGAATGACATATTAATGGTTGGAACGACCATACAACAGGATCTTTACCCTATCATTCTAAGATTCAGAATGCATACCTTTGCCTTCACCGCAGATATTGCTAAAATGTATCGGCAAGTCACGGTTCATGCAGATGATAGGAAACTTCAGCGGATTATCTGGAGGGAATCACCTAGGGACCCACCCTCTCACTATGAACTGACAACTGTAACATATGGTACAGCATCAGCACCCTTCCTAGCTACCAGATGCCTGCAGCAACTTGTTGAAGATGAAGAATCGAGGTTTCCCAGAGCAGCACAAGTTGTTCGCAGAGATTTTTATGTTGATTTATTAAGCGGCTGTGACGATATCCAGGATGCTCTTCAGTTGCAGTCTGAAATTATTAATTTACTAGAGAGTGGAGGATTTCACCTCAGGAAATGGTGTTCAAACCACCCAGCATTACTAGAAGCAGTTTCAGAAGAGGACAGGGAAACCAAGCTGCCTTTAAGTCTTGATGAAGGCACTAGCGTGAAATCTTTAGGCCTATTATGGCATCCAGTTACTGATCATTTTCTCATTTGTGGCAATCTGTATTCAGACAGTCCCTATCATGCTGACTCTCATGTAACTAAACGAAAGGTTTTATCTGTTATTGCATCAATATTTGATCCACTTGGGTTGGTCAGCCTTTTGGTAATTTCTTACAAGGTTTTTATGCAGAAACTTTGGCTAGTCAAATATAACAAAATCTCATATAATAATAATAATAATTATAAACAATAATAAAATAATATTAATGAAAATATCATGTTTTGAACGTAACTCACTCACTTGATTAAATAATAACATTTATTACATTTAAGACACTTATATAACACATTATAAATACATAATACTGAGTATTGATGGGCAGATGCCCTCGATAACAGTCAGTCACATGTTCTCGTGTCCTCTCGCTCGAGGCACCCAAGCATAACAGTCTCTCATCCCCTTCCGTCCACACCACTTCTGGCTGGGTGCTGAAGGGTGCAGCTATCTGTCCTAAAGTGGTAGCGAGTAACTAGGTGATCTAGCCATAGCTAGGCCGGAACAATAACAGTAAATTTGTCAGTCATTTTCGTGAAAATCCAGTTTTAAAATACGAGATCATTTTATGCGAAGTTGTTCATTATTAAAGTATTGTGCGTCATTAGGCGTCGTGGATTCTAGTAAGGATTTTTATTCCAGTTCTTTTGTCACTGAGAGTCGTCGAATTTGAGAAACAGATATTAGATTTGTCGTATGAGTTGAGATAGGATTTGTGAATCAGGTGATTGGAAGCCTGTAGATGAAGCCGGGACTTTGTGGGAGCCCGAGGAAGATTTTGTAATGTTTGGGATGGGAAGTGGAGTACGAGAATCCGCGCCGGTAGTAATTTGCGACGAGTACAATAATTGTGGGACATTTAAAAGTAAATCTATGTGCTTATTGGTTTGGTCAGAATGTCGTATTTTGTTCTATTTTGCGAAGTCAAATGGGTTCATTCTTTGAAGCCAGTCATGTATGACGATGACATGTGTTTCATGTTGAAACTGACAGACAGAAGATGGTCGTCTGTTTCAAGCCGCCAGCTGATCGATAGGGGACAGTTTTTGTACAACGGAAGGTGTGTAGAGAGTTACGTATTGAAACGAGATTGCATTCTTGGCAGCGGGGATCATTAACTACGGGATCTAGTTGAGATTTTCATCAGGGAATAACGTGTAGGTTATTAGATACTGTGAATTTGTTTAATTGAGATTGTAATGTATATTTGAAACCCTAAAGTTAGAGTATAATGAGCGAGGTTAGCCAATTTCAGGATTGTCCAAAATATAGAGTGGTGGTAGTGATGATTGTTTTGTTTGTGACGGTGCACAAACTTTATGAAATGTTATGACAAGATATGACATCGTATTCGGCTTACATTATACGGCGAGTTAGTTTTGGTTTGTACTAGATTATTAGGGTTATCCAAGTATTAATAATGGCTAGGGTTAGATTAGATTTAAAGTGTGATGTCATGAAACAAGATATAACACTGGGAATGAATGATCTAATTTTTTCAGCTACAAAATAATGATAGATGATAAACATTAAATATGAATTGAATATAACTAAGTCAAAACGTTGAGTAGGGACTTGTGAAAGAAACCATTCGTCCGTGGTGATAGAATTTATTGTTCATAAAGATTTCATTAAATCATTTTAAATTTATTTAATTATTAAATTCAGTGGAACCGTATTTGTGAAATAACTTTAAAGCAAGCGAATAACTCGGAGACGCATTTTGGAAATCGTAGTTTATTTTTCTGGGAATATTTAAGTGTTAACGTAACGATTAACGGGACATATCCGAAGGTAATGGATTTTACTGCCACAGAGTATTGTGAGCGTTGTTATTGTTGTTGTTGCATTATTTGACTTTGATTGATTGAGCAGTAAATGTGCTGGGGTTAGTAAAGTGAAACTTTGGTCATCAACCGATGTAACTTAATTGTGTTTAGCCTTCAGCTTAGAAACTTCGATGGTCATGGGGTCATCAACCTCAGGGACTTAGATTAGGGCCATATGCCACTGTAGCATCATTTTCCTTGCGGTCATCATCCACAATGATTTTAAAGTAACTTAGAAGTTTAGAGGTCGGTCCATGACATAGTCGCAGGTCACTTCGATTCAATTAAGGGTCCATGCGTATAACCACTGTGTGGCACACACCGATTGGACTGACTTAATTATACCCAGAGTCCAGAGTTGGTGTTACGAGGGCTGGACCATCAAGAATCATTATGATGGTACATGTAGTCTCACATGGAAGCCGAATTTAAGGATTTCCAGACTTTCCTTTCTTTATTTAATAATTGAGACAATGGTTTCTAGTAAGGATGCCCATCAGGCAGTTAAGTCAAAGGCTCAAACCAGCGTTGGGTCCCTCTGTGTCAAAATGATTGTGGTGGAGTGGACAAGATAGAGTCCGAATTATACGTGGATTACAAATTATTAATTTCTTCAGAAATCTTTCCAAAATAAAATACAAATATTTTATGAATAGACCCTTTAATTTGAGTAGATAGATTAGGATTATTGAACCCTACCTTTACCTCAACAAGTGACGAAGGACCCAAAATGACCCAAGAGACTTATCTCATGAAATTTTGCTGATAGGAAAGGAAGGTAGGTATCCTTCAGAGTGGACCAAAGGGTTCAATTGCGTCGTTAAAACTATTTAATTTATTTTCCGGGTTGAACCGTGTTGTACTTGTACGCATATCACGTACAGTTTGCCGACGTTTCGAATACATTGCAGTATTCATTGTCAAGGCGACTGAAATACCCCTACTCGATCCGAGGTAATCAGTCTGCCTGGGAGACTGATTACCTCGGATCGAGTAGGGGTATTTCAGTCGCCTTGACAATGAATACTGCAATGTATTCGAAACGTCGGCAAACTGTACGTGATATGCGTACAAGTACAACACGGTTCAACCCGGAAAATAAATTAAATAATTCTTCACACCGTGGAAGCTTCACTTCTAAGATGCGTCGTTAAAACATTTGCGAACTGATGGGTTGAGAACAGGAGAATGCATGAAATTTGCCAGGAATGATTTATTGCAGGGGGTGTACTTTTCAAAGGTCAGAAAGTGAGAAATATGCAGTTTTCTAATAGTAATCTGTCCGGCTCCCTGGCTAAATGGTTAGCGTAACTGGACTTTGGTACAAGGAGACCCGAGTTCGATTCCCGGCTGGCCCGGGAATTTTAACTTTCATTGGTTAATTCCGGAGAGTCTCCGTGGCTCAGGCGGCAGCGCGCCGGCCTCTCACCGCTGGGTTCCCTGGTTCAAATCCCGGTCACTCCATGTGAGATTTGTGCTGGACAAAGCGGAGGCGGCACTAGTTTTTCTCCGGGTACTCCGGTTTTCCTTGTCATATTTCATTCCAGCAACACTCTCCAATATCATTATATTTAATCTCACATTCATCAATAATTGCCCCAGAGAAGTGCGACAGGCTTCAGCAGCCGGCACAAATCTTATCCTCGCCACTAGATGAGGCTTCATTCACTCCACTCCTGACCCGGTCGAATGACTGGAAACAGGTTGTGGATTTTCATTTTCATTGGCTAATTCCGATGGTTCGCATAGAAAGACCTGCATTAGGCTTCTATGGAAGACACACGACATGATTTTTAATAGTGATCTTCTTTCTCGAACGAAGTTATTTGAATAAATAAGGCTTAAGTTAAATTTACATATAGGCTTAGGTACACTCGAAATATTTAGTATCTCGTGGCCAGAAATATTCATTTCAGGCAAGAAATCAGCACAGCCCTCATGACCACCCAGTACCTGCTTACACACTCTCTCTCATTGGTCACAACCATCCGATTCGTTAACACATGCACACATCTGAAGAGTGAGGGGAGGTGGAGAAAACGGAAGTACGAGAATACCTAGCATGAACGAAACACACGTGAAGGGGGAAGGTACTTGCTTCCTCGCCTGCCCACTAGTGATGGGACATTCGATTCATTTTACTGAATCGATTCAATCAATCAATCAATCAATACTGATCTGCATTTAGGGCAGTCGCCGCCCAGGTGGCAGATTCCCTATCTGTTGCTTTCCTAGCCTTTTCCGAAATGATTTCAAAGAAATTGGAAATTTATTGAGCATCTCCCTTGGTAAGTTATTCCAATCCCTAACTCCCCTTCCTATAAATGAATATTTGCCCCAGTTTGTCCTCTTGAATTCCAACTTTATCTTCATATTGTGATCTTTCCTACTTTTATAGACGCCATTCAAACCTATTCGTCTACTAATGTCATTCCACGCCATCTCTCCGCTGACAGCTCGGAACATACCACTTAGTCGAGCAGCTCTTCTTCTTTCTCTCAATTCTTCCCAACCCAAACTTTGCAACATTTTTGTAACGCTACTCTTTTGTCGGAAATCACCCAGAACAAATCGAGCTGCTTTTCTTTGGATTTTTTCCAGTTCTTGAATCAGGTAATCCTGGTGAGGGTCCCATACACTGGAACCATACTCTAGTTGGGGTCTTACCAGAGACTTATATGCACTCTCCTTTACATCCTTACTACAACCCCTAAACACCCTCATAACCATGTGCAGAGATCTGTACCCTTTATTTACAATCCCATTTATGTGATTACCCCAGTGAAGATCTTTCCTTATATTAACACCTAGATACTTACAATGATCCCCAAAAGGAACTTTCACCCCATCAACGTAGTAATTAAAACTGAGAGGACTTTTCCTATTTGTAAAACTCACAACCTGACTTTTAGCCCCGTTTATCAACATACCATTGCCTGCTGTCCATCTCACAACATTTTCGAGGTCACGTTGCAGTTGCTCACAATCTTGTAACTTATTTATCACTCTATAGAGAATAACATCATCCGCAAAAAGCCTTACCTCCGATTCCACTCCTTTACTCATATCATTTATATATATAAGAAAACATAAAGGTCCGATAACACTGCCCTTAGGAACTCCCCTCTCAACTATTACAGGGTCAGACAAAGCTTCACCTACTCTAACTCTCTGAGATCTATTTTCTAGAAATATAGCAACCCATTCAGTCATTATTTTGTCTAGCCCAATTGCACTCATTTTTGCCAGTAGTCTCCCATGATCCACAATATCAAATGCTTTAGACAGGTCAATCGCGATACAGTCCATTTGACCTCCAGAATCCAAGATATCTGCTATATCTTGCTGGAATCCTACAAGTTGAGCTTCAGTGGAATAACCTTTCCTAAAACCGAATTGCCTTCTATCGAACCAGTTATTAATTTCACAAACATGTCTAATATAATCAGAAAGAATGCCTTCCCAAAGCTTACATACAATGCATGTCAAACTTACTGGCCCGTAATTTTCAGCTTTATGTCTATCACCCTTTCCTTTATACACAGGGGCTACTATAGCAACTCTCAATTCATCTGGTATAGCTCCTTCGACCAAACAATAATCAAATAAGTACTTCAGATATGGTACTATATCCCAACCCATTGTCTTTAGTATATCCCAAGAAATCTGATCAATTCCAGCCGTTTTTCGAGTTTTCAACTTTTGTATCTTATTGTAAATGTCATTGTTATCATACGTAAATTTTATTACTTCTTTGGTCTTAGTCTCTTCCTCTATCTCGACATTATCCTTGTAAGCAACAATCTTTACATACTGCTGACTGAATACTTCTGCCTTTTGAAGATCCTCACATACACACTCCCCTTGTTCATTAATTATTCCTGGAATGTCCTTCTTGGAACCAGTTTCTGCCTTAAAATACCTATACAGACCCTTCCATTTTTCAATAAAATTTGTATGACTGCCAATTATGCTTGCCAACATGTTATCCTTAGCTGCCTTCTTTGCTAGATTTAATTTTCTAGTAAGTTCCTTCAATTTCTCCTTACTTCCACAGCCATTTCTAACTCTATTTATTTCCAGTCTACACCTCCTTCTTAGTCACTTTATTTCTCTATTATAATAAGGTGAGTCTTTACCATTCCTTACCACCCTTAAAGGTACAAACCTGTTTTCGCATTCCTCAACAATTTCTTTAAACCCATCCCAGAGTCTGTTTACATTTTTATTTACCGTTTTCCACCGATCATAGTTACTTTTTAGAAACTGCCTCATACCTGCTTTATCAGCCATATGGTACTGCCTAACAGTCCTACTTTTAAGACCTTCCTTTCTATCACATTTATTTTAACTACCACAAAAACAGCTTCATGATCACTAATAGCATCTATTACTTCAGTTTTCCTATAGAGTTCATCTGGTTTTATCAGCACGATATCCAGGTTATTTTTCCCTCTGGTTGGTTCCATCACTTTCTGAATCAGCTGTCCTTCCCATATTAACTTATTTGCCATTTGTTGGTCATGCTTCCTGTCGTTCGCATTTCCTTCCCAATTGACATCTGGCAAATTCAGATCTCCCGCTACAATCACATTTCTTTCCATGTCGTTTCCCACATAGCTGACTATCCTATCAAATAATTCCGAATCCGCATCAGTGCTACCCTTTCCCGATCTGTACACTCCAAATATATCAAGTTGCCTATTGTCTTTAGAAATGAGCCTTACACCTAGAATTTCATGTGTCTCATCTTTAACTTTTTCGTAGCTTACAAATTCTTCTTTCACCAGAATGAAAACTCCCCCTCCCACCTTTCCTATCCTATCTCTACGATACACACTCCAGTGCCGTGAGAAAATTTCTGCATCCATTATATCATTTCTCAGCCATGATTCAACTCCTATTACAATATCTGGTAAATATAAATCTATTAAATTAATTCTATTCCTTTCTTTACAATACTTCTACAGTTCAACACTAACAATTTTATGTCATCCCTACTTGATTTCCAGTTCCCTGTTCCCTTATCACCGCTTCCTAGGCCATCCCGTTTCCCTGAATGTACCTCCCTATTACCCTTCCAAACAAATTTCCTAACTTATACGTACCACTGCGGTTTAAATGAAGGCCATCCGAGCGCAGATCCCTTTCTCCTACCCACCCATTAGGATCTAGAAATTTCACTCCCAGTTTCCCACATACCCACTCCATAGTCTCATTTAAATCCCCAATCACCCTCCAGTCAGTATCCCTCCTACACAGTATTCCACTAATAACAATCTCCGCTTTCTTAAACTTCACCCGTGCTGCATTTACCAGATCCCACACATCTCCAACTATGTTGGTACTTATATCAGCTTGCCTTACGTTGTTGGTACCAACGTGAAACACTACCACCTTCTCCTTCCCCTCCTCCCTCTCTTCTACTTTCCTCAACATCTGCCTCAACCTAATTCCTGGATAACATTCTACCCTGGTTCCCTTTCCTCCACACACTTTCCCCACGTGTCTAACGATGGAATCCCCCATGACCAGAGCCTCAACCCTACCCACCTCATTTGATCCCCTCCCCTCCTGGTCAGCCCTATCTTTCCTGATAGCTGCAGAAGCTACTTCCTCCTCCCTTTTCTCCTTCCCATGACCCTGTTCCACCTGTCTTTTCCTATCCTCTACTCTACATTTCCCTTTCCTACCTTTTCCCTTCCTCCTACTTCCACGCATCTCAGCAACAGTTCCCTGTCCCTCATCTTCCCTCTGTTGTTCTACCTGGAGTGACTCGTGCCGATTTCGCACAGACACCTGTCCTGAATTCTGATCCTGAATAGAGCCCTTGGCCTGCAATCTCCTTCCCCTTAGAACATTAGACCACCTGTCTTCTACAACTCCTCCCTTTCCTTCCCCTCCCTCTTGTACACCTACTGTAACCTGTACATTGTTTGAGGGAGTCCTATCTTCCTTCCCGTCTTCTGTGAGAATCCTAATTATCTCCCTCAAACTTTCCAACTCCTCCCTCATACCCCTCAATGCCTCACCACACCCACAATAAGTACACTCGCGCTCCTTAGCCATTCTTTACGGGGGGAAAATTTTAAATTAAAAAAATAAAATAACTTATTTGAAAAAAAATAAATGAACGGAGGGATATATTGTCTGGGATAGTACACAACAATAAGGTAATTAATATACGACTACACTACAATACTACTTAGTCGTGCTCTATTATTTTGTTTTATTTGTTTTATCCTACAACCCCTAGCAGGATAAAGGCTGCTGTTAATTACTGAATATCGAAAGTAGTACACAAGAACTACACAATTCCAAACTGCAATTAAGCCTATCCTAATTTCAACAATATTTTAGTAAGAGTTTCTACGGATACCTCTACCACACCAGTATTACACAAATATTTTACAAAAATAAAATAAGCACACTAAATTCTAATTGGATATTACTCGTATACTACTGTACAGTACACTAAGATAATTTTTAAAGTACTTTCAGACGTATCCTAATTACGATACCGGTACCGTACCGTATGTCACTACTAAGCACAACACAAATGAAATTTGCAAGAACTACTGTACTCAAAGCTTACCAACGAAGCTAAATGCTTTGACAAATTATTATTAGTATTACGGTCTAATAGATATACACGAAAGATAACACACGAATATAGCACGCAAGATACGGCACTATCTAAATGTACTGTATCTATACTACAATGTATCTACACTACACTACACTGCGTTTGGTTAAATGCTTAAGTATCAAACGGATTGCCGTACACGAAGAAAAACACGAATATAACTGGCAAGATACTATCTAATATATTATACCTTATCTTCACTACAATTCTACTGAAATGTGGTTATGTGATTATTACAGCTGGTGGATTACTATTATTTTCCCTACTCCACGGGACGGAGAAAAAAAAGTGTCCTTAATTAGGCCTACTGAAAAATACGAGGTTGTCTACAATAATTTCTCAACTATTTCTATCAAAACTACTGCTACTACTACTTCTAAAAAGTAACTATGATCGGTGGAAAACGGTAAATAAAAATGTAAACAGACTCTGGGATGGGTTTAAAGAAATTGTTGAGGAATGCGAAAACAGGTTTGTACCTTTAAGGGTGGTAAGGAATGGTAAAGACCCACCTTATTATAATAGAGAAATAAAGAGACTAAGAAGGAGGTGCACACTGGAAAGAAATAGAGTTAGAAATGGCTGTGGAAGTAAGGAGAAATTGAAGGAACTTACTAGAAAATTAAATCTAGCAAAGAAGGCAGCTAAGGATAACATTATGGCAAGCATAATTGGCAGTCATACAAATTTTAGTGAAAAATGGAAGGGTATGTATAGGTATTTTAAGGCAGAAACAGGTTCCAAGAAGGACATTCCAGGAATAATTAATGAACAAGGGGAGTGTGTATGTGAGGATCTTCAAAAGGCGGAAGTATTCAGTCAGCAGTATCTAAAGATTGTTGGTTACAAGGATAATGTCGAGATAGAGGAAGAGACTAAGGCCAAAGAAGTAATAAAATTTACATATGATAACAATGACATTTACAATAAGATACAAAAGTTGAAAACTAGAAAAGCGGCTGGAATTGATCAGATTTCTGGGGATATACTAAAGACAATGGGTTGGAATATAGTACCATATCTGAAGTACTTATTTGATTATTGTTTGGTCGAAGGAGCTATACCAGATGAATGGAGAGTTGCTATAGTAGCCCCTGTGTATAAAGGAAAGGGTGATAGACATAAAGCTGAAAATTACAGGCCAGTAAGTTTGACATGCATTGTATGTAAGCTTTGGGAAGGCATTCTTTCTGATTATATTAGACATGTTTGTGAAATTAATAACTGGTTCGATAGAAGGCAATTCGGTTTTAGGAAAGGTTATTCCACTGAAGCTCAACTTGTAGGATTCCAGCAAGATATAGCAGATATCTTGGATTCTGGAGGTCAAATGGACTGTATCGCGACTGACATGTCTAAAGCATTTGATAGGGTGGATCATGGGAGACTACTGGCAAAAATGAGTGCAATTGGACTAGACAAAAGAGTGACTGAATGGGTTGCTATATTTCTAGAAAATAGATCTCAGAGAGTTAGAGTAGGTGAAGCTTTGTCTGACTCTGTAATAGTTGAGAGGGGAGTTCCTCGGGGCAGTGTTATCGGACCTTTATGTTTTCTTATATATATAAATGATATGAGTAAAGGAGTGGAATCAGAGGTAAGGCTTTTTGCGGATGATGTTATTCTCTATAGAGTGATAAATAAGTTACAAGATTGTGAGCAACTGCAACGTGACCTCGAAAGTGTTGTGAGATGGACAGCAGACAATGGTATGTTGATAAACGGGGCTAAAAGTCAGGTTGTGAGTTTCAAAAATAGGAAAAGTCCTCTCAGTTTTAATTACTGCATTGATGGGGTGAAAGTTCCTTTTGGGGATCATTGAAGTATCTAGGTGTTAATATAAGGAAAGATCTTCACTGGGGTAATCACATAAATGGGATTGTAAATAAAGGGTACCGATCTCTGCACATGGTTATGAGGGTGTTCAGGGGTTGTAGTAAGGATGTAAAGGAGAGTGCATATAAGTCTCTGGTAAGACCCCAACTAGAGTATGGTTCCAGTGTATGGGACCCTCACCAGGATTACCTGATTCAAGAACTGGAAAAAATCCAAAGAAAAGCAGCTCGATTTGTTCTGGGTGATTTCCGACAAAAGAGTAGCGTTACAAAAATGTTGCAATGTTTGGGTTGGGAAGAATTGAGAGAAAGAAGAAGAGCTGCTCGACTAAGTGGTATGTTCCGAGCTGTCAGCGGAGAGATGGCGTGGAATGACATTATTAGACGAATAGGTTTGAATGGCGTTTATAAAAGTAGGAAAGATCACAATATGAAGATAAAGTTGGAATTCAAGAGGACAAACTGGGGCAAATATTCATTTATAGGAAGGGGAGTTAGGGATTGGAATAACTTACCAAGGGAGATGTTCAATAAATTTCCAATTTCTTTGAAATCATTTCGGAAAGGGCTAGGAAAGCAACAGATAGGGAATCTGCCACCTGGGCGACTGCCCTAAATGCAGATCAGTATTGATTGATTGATTGATTACTACTACTACTACTCATTTGATTCCGTTCACGTTACGGAATCGATACAGTGATCCGATTCACGGCACGTTAGTAACCGCTCCTACTGCATCTGTGTAGTATGTGCTGGTAAGACAGCAGCAACAGCATTCAGTGCTCGCAGGTGCCATCTGGTCTTCATACTATGAACTCCTTTCTTAGAAAAAAATGGTAGTCACTCTAATACATAGGAGGTTTCCGGCGACGCAGGGTGGGAAAGGTTAGGATTAGGAAGGTAGCAGCCATGGCCTGAATCAAAGTACAGTCCCAGCATTTCCTGGTGTGAAAATGGGGAAACTACGGAAAGCCATCTTAACGGCTGCCGACGGCGGGATTCGAACCCACCATCCCCCGAATGCAAGCGCATTGCTACGCGATACTAACCGCACGAAAACTCGCTCAGTCATTTTTGAAAATATGTATTTTTCTATCAGCTGAGGATTTTTAAAATCGTCATATTTTGTATAGGCTACCCGACATGTACAGTAACCCACTGGTTTTCTGATTCAATATGCTGCTGGTTAGGTTATTGCGTCTGTCCACATATGATTGAAGTCTTGTGCAACGATGTGACATATGAACTGAGAGAATACTGAGCCGTTCTTCCTAATATAAAACAGGTACTTTTGAGTGTTCATGAGCATGACTCATAGTCATAGGGCAGGCTAGAGTCGAGTTTAATTGTCAAATGTCTACTAAGTTATAGTACTAAGATTCATTAAACTAATAAATAGTATAACCTAATAGCCTACCTACTTACTAGCTACTTCAGAATTATGTTTTGACTACCTTTTTAACACTGCAAATAAATCCATCTATTATTTAAACCTCCCTGTAAGAAGAGGACAGTGAATGCAAATGGGTATTATTTTCAAATAAGCTGAACTCGAGAGTCCATTATAGCATACGATTCTTTCAGTGTACCATGGCTCACTGTATGGCTCGCTGCAGCGGAAGCTCGGCTCTCCGCCAGTGTCCAGTGTGCCGATAAGGAGCCATGTGTATCTAGTGTCTCACCGAGCCACGCTCGTTCACGATTCTTTCGATGTGTCATGATTCACGGTCTCGCTGCAGCGGAAGCTCGGCTCCCCGTCAACGTCCAGTAAGTGCACCACTCAGAACTGTCCGCTGGGAGTGAGTAGAATCGTGTGCCGTGAGCTCGCCGTTCCTGTGAATCGATTCATTCGGGCACTTGAATGACTCGATACACTGCTTCGAATCATGCGTTCAGTAGCCAACACTACTGCCCACATGTCCACCTGGCTCGACAATGAAGGGAGAGCGTAATGAAGGGAGGAACCACGCGGCTCCTTCAAGGCAACAGACGTAATGCGTATGTCAGCTCACTGAAGGTCAAATTCCCCAGTTTCTTGGTAATTCCTGTGTGCGATATCTGGCTGAACTGTTAGCGGTCTCGACTATGACTTCATTATCAAATGGCATCGCACTCAACCACTGTAAGAAAGAATAACCCTTATTTTCGTCAATGTAGGCCCTGTTAAATACTACTCCTACTACTACTAATAATAACAACACTTTTATCCTCAAGCACCGAAGTATAGATAACCTAGCATTAAATAATTATGATAGTCAGAGACTCAAGGACGTTTGGAAAACCGTTCCTATGAAGTTATTGTCATCGTTGATCAAAGAATTAAATACCACATACTGAGGTGGGATTATATTGTGCATACTTCATCGCAATTAAATTACAGTTAATTAATTGTTTTCCTTGATTATCAAAAGCTGGTATAGCCAGAATGTTTAATCATAGAAACATCTTTATGAGTTCCCGAAAAAATGGAGTTGGGACTGGCCTCTGAGTGCGCAACATCGCAAACCACACCTGCTGGAAGACGAACACATGTGACGTTGCCTTGGTTACTTCTCCTTCATCCTCAGGGTTGGCCCAAAATCTTCGCCCAAACGTTACCTGTTTCCTTTTCCACCCGGAATTCTTGTGACAGCGATGTACTTGACTTAGGAGTATGATGAAGGGCGGTGCAAGATTAGGCGTAATTTTAGGCAACAGTTTAATGTTCATCTTAATTATTCTTCATCATCTTCCCGAGCACGTCGCTATGTCATTACGTGTGAGTGAGTGAGTGAGAGGAGTAGACGTGTTTAGTGATCAATTAAATGCAACACAAAACGGTGCTTATGGTAAGTTCATTGTCGAGTGCTTTGCAAAGCGCGATTCGTGGAAAACCTGTGCGGAACTTTCCTGCACAGGAGTTAGGAGTTGAATTGCTTTGGCAAAACTTGCGGCAAAGTTTGCACTGCAAAACTTAGTGACAAAATGGCATGAAACTGGCTCAGTAGCGAATAAGACCCGTAATTATCCGAAAAGATTCCGAACACTGGATAATATTGCTCGAGTGAAGGAAATCCTGGGACGGAGCCCGACGAAATCTCAGCGCCGTTTATCTGTGCAAGTGGGAATTAAGAGAGCATCGTGTCTAAACGCATCTCTATCCTTACAAATTTACTGTTGTGTATGCGTTACAGCGTCCAGATGTACCTTCGCGTGCTGAGTTCTGCCAGGGGTTCCTCAGTAAAGTGGAGTCAGGCCTTTTGGATCTTCAGTTTTTTCATTTCTCCAGATGATGCCATTTCCAGTATCTTGTGTGATATTGATTAACAAGGGTAAATCCCGTGTCACTAGAATTGTAAATATTTCCCCGGCTTATTTTTTTCACCCGGTATAATGTCTGTCTGTCTGTTAGGTCATCAGCCCAGAAGCTGGTTGGATCCTCAGATAGCACCACCAAAGGCTATGCAGCTACAGGAAAACCAATAAAACCAATGCCAGTACCATAATGAGGCGTACTAGCCACGACAGGGAGTGAGGTAGTTTACCATTGCTTTCCTCATGGGGCCGGAAAATGCTAATGCAGCACGACTGACCCTATGAGCAGCACCCTTTCAGAAATGGCAACAGGCGGCCCGTATATATGCATGGCTAAAACTGATTTGACAGATTCTGAGGATGTTCTTGTAGAACGAAGCATGTCATTTCACGTATAATTGTCCATTTTTACATGTATATTATGGAGTTGTAAGTGTTACATTTCATGTTCCGACAGCTTGTAAGTTCTATGTTGTACTCTGATTTATATACAACGAGGCACCAGATAAAAATCAAATGGTGACAAATCAAAAAGAACTGAGGTTTGAATAAGTAGGAACAACATATTTCTTTCAAAAAATGTCACAACATACAGGAAATAAATGGCTTCAAATTTACCGAAAACCAGTTTGTGAGGATGGATAGGCTGTTCAAAATTACAAAATGTCCAAAATCACGAACGTCGAGCGTAAAAAGGCTTATCGGGAGCGTCTGAATGTTAAGGGAACCGACCTTCGTGAGGCGACCTCCAGCGCAGCACATCCACTGCCTCACTTTACAGACCAACTATATATCGACTTTGTCTCAAAGATGTGCAAATTTGTTTAGAAATAATGTCAACAGTAATCAATGACAGGAATAGTTTCAGAAGGATGGTGAAAAGCTATCAGGGTTTTATGGTGGAGTTAAACCCAGAAGACGGAGAGGGCCTTTACTAGAGGAGCGTAAGGAAGCGCTGGTCGACGAGCTCAAGAGATACTGGCAGGACGTCAAAGCCGGAAGACGAAGAAGACACTGACATTGAAAATGAGATAGGTTAACACGTAGTCCATAGAGGCTCAATTCGAGAAAAATCAGACCCATTCTAACTAAATGCTATATTTCGACGGTATAATGTGAACTTGCATGTACTTTGGACCCATAAAATTTATGGTATTTACAAGTTTGTTCACGCCCTGTCTGAGGCAAGGTCAGAAAGACAGCCGAGGGTAGCTTTCTACCTTGAGTTGTTTTGCTAACGGACTTAAGGCGACACTACGTAGATAAAAATATTTTTTTACCTAATGCATGAATTTTCACGAAACGTTTTGGGAATGTCTCCTATATAAAAGTAGAGATATCACGAACATTTCTTTCATATGGAATGAATAGTTTTCAAAAAAAATTTGAAATTTTTAATTCAATTTTTATGAAATTTAATTAATATCTTAATGTAAATTCGTAATTAGGTAGATAATACTGTGCCGTTTCCATGTGGAACGAGTGCCACAGTGCGAGTGACGACAGCGAACACGAGGTCCGGAAACAGTCTGGACATGAACTCAACTACATGTGACGAAAATGCGAGAAAATGAACGTGAAGGTAGAGACTTTACATTCATTTTTGAGCGGAAAGATATGTAAAATAATGTATATAATGTTAAATTTAAGCTAAATGTGGAATATAGAATGTATTAAGTAAGACAAAACCAAAGATCATACAAACTGGGTAATGTTATGTAATGTAAAACAGCGAGAGTTGGTAAGAGTGACGGTGGCGACATCTAGGTATCAACAGTCATAAGTATGTACTTAAGATGAACTTCCACATCTAGTATGATACACTCCTGTTCCATGTTTTTGTTTGGATGAAAAAGGCGCAGTATGAATCTTTGCCATTGTTGTTGTTGTAATGGTAGTGTGCAGTCGATATATGTGAAGCTCAAGGAAGGTTGTTGTTAAACAAGTAAATTATTGGTATAAATTTATAAAATTCGAAGTGTATGCAAGTTGAGTGTATAAAGGGAGTTGTAATATACGACGTACGCAATAAATGAGTGTCAGTAGTGATAAATAGCTACGAAATATTGCAAGTTATGCAAGGCCAAGCCATTATCGGAAAATCAACGTGGTACTTCGAAAAGAATGTCGGTAACTTATGAATAGTTACATATAGCTGGAAGTATATCCATTGTTGAACTTAACAATGGATTTGTGTATACTTGATAATCTAATGTTAGCCTTTTTCAGGTGTGATCTACATGAGAGTGAGATAAAAATTACAATGGTGTACGCAGGTAACAAATTCAAAAACATGGAGAGCTAAATTGTAAGAGCGGGTCCAGCTGAGACGATGGCGTGGTTACGGGGAAGGATTACATAGACCATGCGCTTCCTCCACCCTGGTCTCCAAGTCAGTAATCTTAATCTTAATAATAATGTCTTTTCATGTTTCAGTGTATTGCATTTCTTAGTAGTCATGATGTAGACAGTAGTGTAAATACATGTCCTGAAGTAGTCGTTAAGACGCGAGAATAAGCGCACAATGAGTGATTTGGTATTGAGTTAGTTGGCCTGTAGTAATTTATACACGCGTTTGGCGACACGGTGTTAGAAATTTGACGGTATCTTGTGAGTGTATCATTGTTTATGGTGGGAGTCGACGTCGGTTTGTTTACATTGTGTTGTATCCTAATTATTGAAAGGTACGAGCTTATGCGTGCATATGTGACATGTATTAGAGCAGAATTTGAGCATATGTATTATGAAGCAAATACCGGTAATGCATAGGTAATGGAAATGTGATTTGTTTCGAGTAGCGAGATGGTGAACTTCGTGAATTCAAGGGCGAATTATTCTTCGAATGATTAAATGCAGCATGGTTAGTATGATTGTGATAATGAGAAGGAGGCTACGGCATATCGTGGTATCAAGGAAGTGAAGCTACGAGTGATAATAAGAATATGAGTCGACGCGAAGTGAATATAGTAATGATGATGTGAGTGCCAAGCGAATGGTAAATAATTTAGTGTGTTATCGAGGTATGCTAATGCACCGTGGGTTAGCTCACGTGTATTTAAGTGATTCATGTAGTGAAATGTGCTGTGCAATGAAAGCTATGAAATAATTTGAGACGTGATAGCGAAAGTTCACCGTGCAATTCGTCACGAAGAGTGTGCCATTCAGATGTGTTGTGGTTATTATGGAATTAGATAATGTAAATTGATACGTAATGCTCATATATAAGTGTATGCTAAGATTGTAATGCTCATATGTAAGTCTGTACTGAGATCGTAATGCTCATACGTGAGTGTGTACTGAGGTAGTGACGTTGATGATTACTAATCGCGATGCGATGTTGGTTACTGTGATTCAGTCTATTACCACGACACTACGGATCCCGTATTTGAAATCCACGTTCCGTTTTTACGATTGCCGGCCGGTACGATAGCGATACGCTTGCGGCGTGTAGGGAGCTTACCACACATATGGCTGCGAGGACACGTACCCTGATATCAGTTAGGTTAAATGTAGATCTTCATGGGCATAGTAATTAATTTTAAGTAGTAGAGATATCATGTGATGCTGATTGACACATGAGTGTAAATATTTCTTGTTGTTCCATGTGTTGTTTTCCTATCATTCATTTCATGCAGTAGTGTTAAGTCAAGGTGATTCTCGAAGGTATGTGTGAGGATGGGTGTGCAGACGAGCATCCTCAGGACAATATAATTTAATTAGGATATAGTAATGATCACTGATTTCAGTTAGGGTAATTGACACATGAAAAGGCGTTATTGGCTGGACTCATTCGACGCAAATAAATGCAAAACTTGCTATAATGTACGCCTTCCACAAAACATGACATGAAGGCACCCATGTCAATGAAATTAAGCAAATAATATTATCAGATAGGTTGATTCATCCAGGCGGAATAGGTTAAATGAGATCTCAGAAATGGTTATCAATTCCAAGGTTAATGTAAGTTAATAAATAATTGTAAACTTGTGTTCGTGTTCATGACCAGCTCTTGGAGAATAAGAATTGCTTAAACCAATATCACTGCATTATGTTGAGATAGGGACAAGTCAATTAAATGGTTTCGGTGGAAATGATTTCATAAGTTAAAAGTCAGATTACACTTTGGTTTCGTCTTAGATAGCTAGGGATATTTCAATGAATAAACGGAATCCAACCCAGAATATCTCCATCCTTTCATTAATAATTAGGTGTAAATAACCTTACCTGTAAACCAAATCAAGGTCTCACCTCATGGTCACAATGAATTATGGGAAACTCTAACCACACACACAAAAAACAAAGGCAATGTTGCTACACGCATCGTATAAGTCATGGAAATAGGAAATCCAAACACAACACCGACGAACTGGTAACCTCAATGCATAGACATGTCACGAAATTGAAGAGACACTCTGCGAATTGGACTCGGGAACTAGGTAGCCCGATAGAATTCCCAATCCGACCTCCTATGACAGTCACGATTCGCTACCATTAGAACGTAGACACCTGAACCAATCAAGGTTACGTACCAATCCAGACACTTTAGCTAGCCGAGGTACTGCGACTCTCTGAAATAGCCCCACAACGAGAAGAACCCGTCAAGACCCTGAGTGTAGAGGACACATCCCACATCCGAGGGGCGGCGCAATAATTCTTTCAAAAACACTACGTATCGATTTTTCTGTACATAATTTATATAAGGAGATATATCGTACTAAAGTTTGCGTAGTTTTTACATTCTAAAATTTTGAACTTAACAAATTCCTACTACTTGAAAAGATCTGCAATCAGAAGTTCCATACACAGGTTTCTTAGTATAGCTGTGATACATCTACCATACAAATTTGGTTACATTTGGCAGAATGTTATGGGAGTAAAATGGGATGATACAGTGATACATTGTTTGAATTCAGCGTAATAACTTCGTGACAAGATAAACGAAACTCAATCTTTTCAATTTCAGTCATGAAAAAATTCCACCAAACTGACCAAAATATCGATTTCTATCTGCGGAATGTCGCCTTAAGGTTTAAGGAGGAAGAGGAAAACTATATTAATACTCCAATTTCTTGTAAGCTTATACGGTGACAAGTAAGTGTACTGTGAAGTAGTTATTTCAGCTAAAATAATGTTTAGGTTTTACAAGTACTGATGACATATCGAAGTAAGTTTTAACATAGTTCCATTCATCAGTTTTAAATATATTGCATATTATTCAGTTTTTACTTGTGTCGTGTAATCTGGACTGCCCGAGAATGTGTAATTTAATCCATAGCAACAATTGTAATAATTATGTTTATTCGTAGTTTTATTGGCGAATCTAATAGAACTTGGTTTATGATTTGAGGCTGGTCCCACGGTGTAGGGTTATCGTGCCAGTCTCTTACCCGGAGGCCCCTGGTTCAATTCCCGTCCAGGTCAGGTACTTTTACCAGGATCTGAGGAGTGTTCGAGGTCCGCTCAGTCTAAGTGATTACAATTGAGGACCCATGTGACGGCACTGTATGTGACAAATATTATGATGACGACTGGATTCGCTACAATTGTTGAAAAGATTGGGTTCATGAAAAGTGCGTTAAAATTCAGGATTAATTATTGTTTTATCATTGTCCTAAATGCCAAAATTGTTGACCACAATTTATATTGTCGAGTTTTATTGGTTAGTATTTCATAATTAATTCATTAAATAACGTATTAAGTGTTTGTATTTACTAGTACAAATTACAAGATCATAAATGTTAGAATAAATATTACTTTTAAACAAACCCTGAAAGTAATTTTAACATTTATTTTCACCAAATCATTTGATACATTGTAATAATTATCGTGTATAATATTTCGGAAAATTTTATTACGGGCAATAGGGTTATGGACGATTAAATTTAAGTGGTTCAAATTACACGGAGTCCCGCTACCTACCCCGCAATGTGTAATCTGCGTCAATACGTGCGGCTGTTTTCCTAACAAAGCCAGGTCCGAATTTTAAAATTTCTGTACGGAGTGTATAGGCGACATTCATCTCCATAAAGACCCGATAGGGTCGTTTCAAGTTCTCAAATGACAAAAGTATTGTAACATCGCAGCAAAGATGCTGTTTTGGCGTAGTTCTTTCCGGGCAGAGACGTTCTAGTGCACATTGTATAGAGAGTGAATCTCGCACAGATTTATTAGGTCTGTTATGTGCTCAGAGGAACATTATAACAATATTTTGTTGTATAATTTTAAAAACTGGACTCTCAATAGTGAGTGAAATATCTCTAGCAATAAAGTTAACAGAATTCTTACAGAAATGTAGTGTGTTTCCTTTATTATTGTCGTTGTTACTGCTATGTTTTTTGTGTCCTAGAAATGGACGCAGAGAAAGATATGTCTCGCTGGACCGAGCAGGCTCGCCGTGAGGCTGACCGGGTCTCGTAAATTTATGGCCGAACACAACACCTTGCAGGAAAACTTTTGTTGGTTTCTTTTCTGTTCTGTTCCTTATAAGAACAAACAAAGCTGGGGGATACTTTTATAGTTTCCACAAGTCACAGCAAGTTTTGATTAATAGAGGAGGACTGCGTACGTTCACTAGTGCAGCTAAACCGGACAAGTAGCACTCGTTATGGCTTCATATAGATGGTCTACCACAGGCGTTTCCAATTGAGGCGTGCCGCCGAATAAGGGTCTATATTACACCCGGATTGTATCGAGATATGAGCTTAAAATGGTTGTTGAGATTCAGCATGCCTGGCAGTAGGCAAGTGCGGACGTAGACCCTTACTTCGCAGAAGCTAATTCCCTAACATAACTTGCGAAATCGTGTAGGAGATTCTATAGACCTTTACTCCACCAAATACTCAACGTGGCTAAAAGTGTAACATAGAAACTTATTCGGCCCAACGCCTCAATTTGTAAGGGCTAGAGGGTCACATTGAAACCTTAGGCATTATTTCAGGCAGCACTTTAATAATAGGCCAGTTTTCGTAAAATTCTGCAAATAGAAGAGAGGTAGCAGTATGAAAAAATATGCATAGTTCAATTGGCATGAAGGTTTAATAATTTTAATTGCTTTAAACACTATTTTACAATAAAATTGCATTAATGAATTAAATTAAAAATAAGCACTTACATCCGGGACAATTACATTTTTAAGAAGAACATCTAACAAAGCCATTTCATTTTATGTTACAAGTTGCCTTACGTAGCACCGACACATGTAGGTCTTATGGCGACGATGTGGGAGGAACGGGGTAGGTGTGGAAAGGGAGCGGCCGTGACCTTAATTAAAGTACAGCCCCGAGCATTTGCCTGGTGTGAAATTGGGAAACCACGGAAAACCATTTTCCGGGCTGGCGACAGTGGGGTCCGAACCCTGGCCACACTTAAGCGATTTACCTATTGAGCTCGGTTCATTTCATTTGAATTAATATTTGACAAATTACAATAAGGAAAAAATACCTAAAGACAAACAATTAGTAGTATAGTCAAAACAAAACTTAAGGAAGGACAATTTAGTGGGAGAAGTATTCTCGATCAGCTGAATCTACCAATGAACGAATGTCTACCCCCAGCCCTGTTGTCGCTAATCTCAAACATGCAGCAAGAAAGAATCTGAAAGTCGACTTCTGCATTGATTTTTAATGAATTTCATGGAAGGAAAAAAATACATTCACCTATGTATACGTGCTCCCGAACATTGAGGTCATTTTAGGTCCAAATTGTCTTAACTTCGGGTATTTTTGGGGTATAAAAATGTGTGGTCCCTCTTCTTGTCAAATCTTTAGCAACGTATCTGCTTGTACATCGCACAGCTTAAGTTGTAGATGTGGGTCTTGTTCCTCGATCGTAGCACCAAGAGGACTCACGTAAAGTTGTATACTGCTGTTTCACGATTTTAATTTAACATGAATCATGTCTTGAATTCTTCAGTAAGCTCATGAATGTGTGAACTGACATCTGAAAAATCTATAGTTTCCTGGTCTTTCTCCACCGCTAATTGTAGACACTGGCATTTGAGAGGGATTTTTGATTTTGAATTTTTAAAAGTAAAAAATATTCAGACCAAACAGGAAAACAGGAAATAATATTAACGAATAATAAATAACATTAAATAATAATATTAAAGAATGAATTATTTCTGACTTGGATCTATAACGTGTGTAAATATTAATACATTTTATCTACATAGGCTTATTATTCACATTTCTTAAAAATATTTTTAAAAGCTCTCGCGCAACCCAATTTGGGAACCCATGGTTTACAACTATACTATTCTAAGTATATTTTTTTGTTATAATATTAGTTATGAAACCCAGGGAATTTTCAGTGACCAGAGATATGCTGTGAATGAAAGGGAGGGAAGAGATCCATTTAAAACACCCAATATCAACAGAAACTCTGTTCTTTGTACATATGTTTTATTAATTCCCGGTCCATACTGTTCCATGTCCAAGAATCACAGTATGTCGTGAGGTGGTCTGCTACCATTCTGTCGTGATAAGTGATCTGATGATCGTACAGTGGAGTGTAATATGATATTACCAATACCGTAGGGAGCTCTGAGTACAAAGTACAGTAGTGAGATAATATAACATGGATAATAATAATAATAATAATAATAATAATAATAATAATAATAATAATAATAATAATAAATTATTTAAAGCAAGAAAATGCGCAGTAAGAAGGAGCTAGGCCAATAGGAAGACCAAAAATTAACAATATGAATAGAATATATTTAACAATCAAACATAGTAAGAAGATAAATAAATCGAAGAGAAATTTTTACAAATGGTGAAAGATAAATATACAAAACTAGAGAAAAATCAGAAAAGTGTGCCACATTTACAAATTGAATTTCCGAAAATGCATGAAAGAAAAGCCTATTGAAAAAATTACAAGCGTACAATTATATACAGAAACTGAGTAAGAAAATGGGTGTAAAGCCCTGAGAAAAAGAAGAGCGAAAGGGAGGGGAAAGGGAAGTGGGATAAGGATTAGAACGGGGAAAGGATTTTCTTCACCGGGTATTCCATAATTTACCAATTGCATAGGTCTAGGAAGACATCTGAAATTATTATAAGTAATTTTATATTGTCCGTAGCGCAGTTCGTGTAATGGTGCAGTCTATGTTATGAGGTTTTAAAATGCAACGTATCAACACGACGGAAGAAAAATTCAGCAGGCAATAGCCCGGATGAAAATTTAAAGTCCAAATGAAGATAAATAACGATAAATCTTGCTCACCAAATAGCTTGAAGATATAGTCCAGATGGAATTGACATAATATAAGTAGCACAGTATTTTGGTACTCCACCACTCCGCGACGAAACCCGACTCAAATGTGGAGTAGCGGAGTGGGAAATATATAGTGGTGTAGAAAATTCCAGAAAAGGTGAGAAGGCTACAAGCCAGCGAATTCGAGAAGCATAACATCACGTGTTCACACAGCGCACAGGCGAAGTGTAGCGAGGATGACGTAATAGTCCTGTGTTGAATGGCGCTGGCAGGGCACAGGTGAGCGGAGTAGTGGAATGCTTGATGCGGCGAGGACAAGATCGAGGCGAACAGCAGAATGCAAGGTAGGGAATATATGCTGTAAATACGGCGATCGTAACAAGTACCAACGTAACGTCAGACACAAAACACAATATGTTCATTGCCTTAATTAATGTTTTGGAAAGTGACAAGCATATCATAAACATTATAGAATACAAATACCAAGAACCTGGTCATAGTGCTGTTCAAGAGGTCGATTCAATGCATGCAATTATAAAACGACACATTAGAAATATGAAAATCCATAGTCCATTATCTCTGTTGAGGGTGATTCTGAACTGGAGGTCAAATAAGAAATTCAAATGTAGCCAAGTGGTGCCAAAAGGTGCTCATGATTTTGATTTTAAACCAGTTGCTCTTAAATCAAATCCAACCAGAGCGCCATATTAAAAATTAAAGCATATACAGGGCAGTAGTTCAGTGAAATATAAATGCTGAGTTTCAGGCAGAGATTGTAAGGAAGTTAACATAGTGCACACTAAGGCGAGGTCGAATTCTACTGTAAGTTTACCACAACAAAAAGTAATGAGCACTACAAGACGTAACATCTGTGCAAAGAAAAAAGAAGACAAAGGACATTAAGTTACTTTACAAGTATTTTTCATTAGAAGACAAAGACGTATGGAACTGTCTCCTGAAATGAAACTTGTTCAACGATGTCAGAAACTGAGAATATTTGTGTATTAGAATTAATTGTTACAATGTACTGTATATTGCTAATATGAATGTTCTATGACCTTCAAATCTGAAATAAATATATTTTCACTATCACTGGTTTTCTGTGGCCCCGATAAGTTAAAGTGCAGGAGTGATTTGAGAGATTACAAGGTCAGTGTAACTAGATATTCATTGTCGTAATAAGTTTCTTGTAAATATTTACCATCTACGAGTTCAACATAATTTGTAACTTTATTTCATTTTAATATTAAAATCAATCAATCAATCAATCAATCAATCAATCAATCAATCAATCAATCAATCAATCAATCAATCAATCAATCAATCAATCAATCAATCAATCAATCAATCAATCAATCAATCAATCAATCAATCAATCAATCAATCAATCACTACTGATCTGCATTTAGGGCAGTCACCCAGGTGGCAGATTCGCTATCTGTTGTTCTCCTAGCCTTTTCTTAATTGATTTCAAAGAAGTTAGAAATTTATTGAACATCTCCCTTGGTAAGTTATTGCAATCCCTAGCTCATATTCCTATAAACGAATATTTGCCCCAATTTGTCCTCTTGAATTCCAACTTTATCTCCCTACTTTTAAAGACAACACTCAAACGTATTCATTTACTAATGTCATTCCAAGCCGTTTCTTCACTGACAGCTCGGAACATACCACTTAGTCGAGCAGGTCGTCTCTCTTCTCCCAAGTCTTCCTATCCCAAGCCTTGCAACATTTTTGTAACGCTACTCTTTTGTCTGAAATCATCCAGAACAAATCGAGCTCCTTTTCTTTGGATTTTTTCCAGTTCTCGAATCAAATAATCCCGGTGACGTTTCCATACACTGGAAGCATACTCTAGCTGGGGTGTTACTAGAGACTTATATTATCCCCCTTTACAACCTAACTACAATCCATAAATACCGTCATAACCATGTGGAGAGATCTGTACACTTTATTTACAATCCCATTTATGTGATTACCCCAATGAAGATCTTTCTTATGTTAAGACCTAGGTACTTACAATGATCCCCAAAGGGAACTTTCACCCCATCAAAACAGTAATTAAAACTGAGAGGACTTTTCCTATTTGTGAAACTCACAATCTGACTTTTAAACCCGTTTATCATTATACCATTGCCTACTATCCATCTCTCAACATATCGAGGTAATTTTTCAGCTGCTCACAATCTTGTGACTTATTTATTACTCTATACGGAATAACATCACCCGCAAAAATCCTTATCTCTGATTCCACTGCCTTACTCTTATCAACTTTGCCGCGCTGAGTGGCTCAGACGGTTAAGGCGCTGGCCTTCTAACCCCAACTTGGCAGGTTCGATCCTGGTTCAGTCCGGTGGTATTTGAAGGTGCTCAAATACGACAGCCTCGTGTCGGTAGATTTACTGGCACGTAAAATAACTCCTGTGGGACTAAATTCCGGCACCTCGGCGTCTCCGAAGACCGTAAAAGTAGTTAGTGGGACGTAAAGCAAATAACATTATTATTACTCTTATCAACAATACTACAGAGATATTTGAAGCTGTTTACTCTTTCAATCCTACCATACCTTGTCTGTAGTTCCTGGCGAGCTGTGGAGATATTAGTAAAGCACTTTGATTATTATTATTAGTCATATTATTTGTACGATTCAGCCCGTTCTCTGAAGATACCTCGCTTTTTAAGTTGAGCTATGAAAGTTTTAATGTGCGATCATATTTTTGCAGGCCTGTGACTACCAACCGTAGCAATGCACGAATTGTTTGTACGGTTCAATAAATATAAATTATTAAATTTGTACAAAAGCATCCGCAGACAGTTTCCAGGAACAAATAAAGCTCTCTGTAAACTGGCGCTGCGCTACAATCCTCTCCCAGTTTCATAAATTCTGGGTAATTCAAGCGGAAAGTGCGTCTCTTTGAACGCATAAAACTGATTTTAATCAAGAGAAAAAAATCAATACGGTCTCAAATTCATATCAATGTAGAGAATTAAAAGTGCGTTAGATAACGCTCGAAATTTATTTCTATGATGAGTGAAGGGAATTTTAATAACTTGGAAAAGGAATAATAAAATATGTACATATTAAGAATGTTTACTAACACATTTTGTTCAGTCCGTTCGTCCGTTCTACATGGCCGATTTCTTTCCTTTTTGTCCTATTCTCTCCGGACTTATCTGACGGTGAATCATGAGACATTGACAGGTCTCTGAGTTCAGTGACATTTGAGTAATCCTAAAATCTAATCACTAAATGACCGCTCCAATCAGTGGTGTATACTGAAGACTACAAAGTCTATTGGTGACGCCCAGATCTCAAATGGGAATGATGGAAATCTAAAGCATCTAATGTAAGCATCTGACACATTGTTCCCTTTACAAAACTTCAAAGTAATGAGAAAAACCGCTGCACTTTTGTCTGAAAGCAACGCATCGCAGACTGATGTTGCAGCCCAGGCTCTGCATCGCTCTCCGCTCGCCACACGTCGCGCGACATGCTGCTGAATGTCCGACACGAGCGGCGACCCGGGGGAAAGGGGAGGTCACATCACCACTGCTAACGAACAACCATGCGTTCCACATAAAAGGGTGCTGGTATTTCACTCCCGTTTACTTCTATATCCTGTAGGAAGACACTGCAGGTATACTGTTATAGCAGTTATATAGTTTTCTTTTTTATAGGTAAGTTTAGTTTTTCATTTTGTTGGTTGGAATCGAACCCATGATCATGGGTCGGACACCAGCACTGATCTCCCTAGGAAGCTAATAAACCTGTGAACAATGGATTCGACCGCTTGTGATGTGAAATTCAGGATTTTAATAATAATAGTAATAATAATAATAATAATAATAATAATAATAATAATAATAATAATAATAATAATAATAATAATAATAATAATAATAATAATAATCCTATGGCACATAGAGCTCATTTTGGAAGTTGTTTTTCGAGACGACTACTCTCCAGCCAGATAGCCTGCGGAAATTGCAATGCCAAGTTGTCCACGGGTTGCTGTTCTGCCGTATCATTTAGCTCGGATTCGTGAACGGGCCTGCTACCTCTCATATCAGGCAGTTCCTCGTAGTTGCTCTCACAAGGCTGAGTGGACTTCATTGCAGCCCAGAAATTAAATTCTTGGACTGACAAGGAATCGAACCTTGTTCTGCGAATATGAAGCTGAGGCACTACTCGCGTACTATCCGGCTGCTGTATTATTATTATTATTATTATTATTATTATTATTATTATTATTATTATTATTATTATTATTATTATTATTATTTCTCCGTTAGTGTCGTCTAGGGAGCACATGCCAATTTCAATGCTTTATCCATTATGTCCCTTCTTCTTCCTCGATACTCCTTCATCTGCTCACTACATTTACTTTTCCTTTCCTCAGACCACTTCGAACCTGTTTTCTTTCCCTCCGGTCCTCGATATCCTTCCATTTTGGCACTTTGTTTCTACAAAATCTCTCTCCGTTGCTGCTTCTTCTCTTATATTATTTCTTTCGAAATCTTCCTTGACTTCTTGAATCCAGGTTGTTGTTGACTTCTTGTTCCAAAGATATTTGAGGACATGTTTGGTTAAACCAGCGGCCCCCGTGGTGTAGAGGTAGCGCGCCTACCTCTTACCCGGAGACTCCGGGTTCGATTCCCGGCCAGGTCAGGGATTTTTACCTGGCCTGAGGGCTGGTTCGAGGTCCACTCAGCCTACGTGATTAGAATTGAGCAGCCACATGACATTGAGATAGCGGCCCCGGTCTAGAAAGCCAAGAATAACGGCCGAGAGGATTCGTCGTGTTGACCACACGACACCTTGTAATCTGCAGGCCTTCGGGCTGAGCAGCGGTGGCTTGGTAGGCCAAGGTACTCCAAGGGATGTAGTGCCACGGGGTTTGCGGGGGAGGGGGTTGGTTAACCTGTTGTCATCCATTCTGTATAAAAGTCCAAAAATATTAATCGCCTCTTCCGCATTGTATCTGTTATGTTTTCTATGTTCCGGTATATTTCATCATAACTTCTTGATTTCCAGAGTCTGTAGCTCTTAGCGTACCGAGTATTTTCCGTATAATTTTCCTTTTCAGTATTTCTAATTTATTCAACTTGTAATTCAGTACTGGACGTTCACTCGCTTATAGGCATTCCCGTTTGACTACTGTGTTCCAGTGTTCTATTTTGGGGTTTATTATTATTATTATTATTATTATTATTATTATTATTGTTATTCTCTACTGACACAATGATATATATTCTAATTAAATGGGTGGGTGATATCAATTTAAACACAATGAAATCTCTCGCCAGATAGAAATAAAACACATTAATCACATCAATTGTTTTGACAACTGACATGAAAATAAAATGTAATAATGGATATAAAGGGATTGGAGGAATTAAATAAATAACGCAAATTGGCATTTACATGGAAGTGAAAAATAATAATACTGCTGTTTGTTTGGTGTCCCGAAAACTAGTCTTACCGAGCACAGAAACACCATAATACCAGAAATTTGTTCCGCAGATTCCTTACGCGAACGTAAAACTACTGTCACGAGGTTGGCGTATTTGGGCACATTTACCACCGGATGGAGCCTTCGCGGAACCCGCTATTTTTTCTGAAAGGGCCAGAATTCTACCATGTGGGCTACTCAACTTGTTAATCATTAAGTTACTTCCTAAGGACAAAGGTGGCCAAGTACTAGAGATGGTCGATGCATCACAGCCTGCTACTTCGTCACCGATATATATTTTTTGTAACTGATATATTAGATGAGCTGTCACGGAAGAATCTGTGACAAAATATCGTTTAAGTTGTGTTCTTGGATCACGCTCACAGGGCTATGGTATCTGCTGTAGCTCAAGGGGTCTGTATCCTTTTTCCATTTACCAGTTTCCAACGGCGATATTAAAGGCGTTCAATGATGCATTTTATAATAATGTATTAATCAGCATTGTAGAGAGAATCTCTGTCTCTTAGTCCAACCCTTCGTAAGGGTGTAGTGGCATCACGCGACAATCCTTTTGATGATCTTCCTCCAGGAGTCTCTGCTTTGGTCATGGTGACTTGCTTGCTGTAAGCTCATCCTGGTTAAGTTCTTGATCTGGTCCATCCATCGTAACGGCGCACGTCCTCTAGGTCTTCGGCCTTCGACTTTTCCCTCTATGATAAATATTTCCATTGCCTCCTGTCTTCTGGCAATATGACCAAACTATCCGAGTTGTTTTTGGTTGATAAGGGTCGACAGTCTTGTTCTGATGCCGAGCTGTTGCAGGATCGATTCATTAGTACGGTGTGCTGTCCACGGTATTCGCAGTAATCTCCTATAGCACCACATTTCTAGAGCATCGATCCTGCGGCGATTCCACCATCTTCATCGTCCAAGTTTCTGCTGCATAGGTCGCGATAGGGAAGATCAGAGTTCGCATGAGGGTGAGCTTTGTCTTGGAAGTGATGGAGGTGTCCTTCCAGATGCGAGTAAGTTTTGCTGTTGAATTTCTCGCAATTGCAATGCGCTTGCGGATCTCAGGTTCACAGTCTCCAGTATTTGCGACAATAGATCCTAGATACTCGAAGCGACTGACGACCTCATAATCCTATCTAGGAACTTTGTAAGTCCACAGCTAGCTTAGGTTTCATACTTAGCGCGAATCGACCAGGTCAGTCTCAGCGGGCAAATGAAGCACGTATGAATACATAATACTTTTTTCGAAAAGTACTTGTCCTGTTTTCAAAATAAGCACGGTGATGAATTTGTAATGTTTGTAGATTTATTGCTATGTGTACAAAGTAGTGTGGTACCGTTGAAAGAAGCGACGTAAGTATCATTATCTCAGAAAGTATTAAAGCCATGAAACAGTGCTGTGAGTCCGATTACGGGCCCCTTGGTACCATTACTGAAAGTGAAAACAAAATGTCAATATCTTTAACCTTTAACGAGTTATTTGAGGCGACAAGTTTGATGAATAACCTTGTATATGGGAGGAATTATACATTTGATGCTTTTAGTCATGTTATTTTTAAACCTACACTAAGTACTGTAAATAATTGGTATTCCGGAGACACGACACGGGTAATCACATTCCGTTTGGTAATTTACTGCGCATCATATTAACAACATTATTAAAACAATCAATTTATAAACGTGAATATTATTTTTCCCACTTCTAATGTCCCGAATCGCCGGGCTGAGTGGCTGAGACGATTAAGGCGCTGGCCTTCTGACCCAAACTTGGTAGGTTCGATCCTGGCTCAGTCCGACGGTATTAGAAAGTGCTCAAATACGTCAGCCTCGTGTCGGTAGATTGATTGGCAAGTAAAAGAACTGCTGCGGGCCGAAATTCCGGCACCTAAGGGCTTCCAAAAACCGTAAAAGTGGTTAGTGGGACGTCAAGAAAATACCAGTATTAATGTCCCAAATCTTCCGAAAAATACTACCAAACATTGTCATCGTATCAAATTGAAGTATCAACCAAAGATTCACCGTGATGATAATCATATGCTCGCGCTTCCTGTGACTGAATCACAAATAAAAGTCACATATATGTTTGTGTCACAGGTACGCCGGTAACATATGTTCTGAAATATCATTTAAGCTCATCTCTACTAACTACGCCATGACACTAGTGTCAAGATAACACGTAGTTGGAGCCTCCACCTCCGACTCGCTACGGCAGGGCCTCTTAATGTGCATGCACCGGCGCAAGGTGCAAAGGACGACTTCGCTAGATTGACTAGAGTGCAGATCCCCACTCCTGGCTCCCCACTGCCTCACTTGCTCGGCAGTGCTCCACCATCCGAGCCGAGTTGACTCGAGCTTAGCCAAGCTTAGTCCAGTCGCCGCGAGACAAAATGCGCCTCCGAACAGAGCCGAGTTGGGTCGATGCACGGTGCACAGAACCACTGCGCTACGGTTTGCACGCGTGAGATTTTTGGCGTTTGAGAGACCCTGCTCTAAGGGGGTTTTAGTAGCTATGTCTGAGAGAGCCAGGGCACAGTTATAGCCATGGACGTTTCCAAAGGTGTGAAGCTCTGAGGGGTGTTCAGAAAATTCGAAAAAAATATTTTATTGCGTAACGTGTAGGAGGTGCGCTGAGGAAAATTGCGCCCTGACTTGATGTAATATACTACCCAGTCAGTATCTGGTCACCGCAGGTTTGGAGGAGAATAAGTAAAATCCTACTCCAAGATGTAAGGGGTTTCTCATATATACCAAGACTATTGAAGCGACGACTTTACTCTCCAATCCGTAAGCTGCAGTATGGGAGGTGCACTCTTAGTTCTTGACCTTGAAAGCAGCCCGCGTGTGTTCGACCTGGCAAGCATCAGTCGCCAGTCTGAATCTCGCCGTTCACATCGTGAGACAGTTATCATTGCAATACCGTGTGTAAAAATTGTGGTTTCATCTTAATGATCGTGTGAACAGTCATTTCTCTCGCTACTGGTGCGCAGGAAATCCTAATGGTGTTCATGAAGTCCGTCACTATGACAGAAAGATTGGTGTTTGGAGTGCTGTTAGTGCAAGACGAATAATTGCGCCTATATTTTTCGAGACGACAATAAATGCAGAGAGTTACCAAGATGACATTATGACGCCCTTCTTCAATCAGTTAAGTAAAATCGCGTAGGTGGTTTCAACACGATTCAGCCCCTGCTCATATAGAAGTAGATTCCCTTGTTACAGTCCCGGGAGTGTTTCCCTCTCGTTCTTCAGATCTGTGTGTGATTTTTACTTGTGGGGTAAACTGAAAGAAAAAGTGCATCGAACAAATCCTCACACAAATGAGGAACATTACGAGAGCAATCAGAAACATTAGAGAGGCAGACCTCACTCGCGTCGTCCAGAATGTGGTTACACAACACAACGCCTGTATAATCAAGAATGGTAAGTTTTCATATAAGATTGTATATACGCTTCAAACAGGGCGGCCCCGCGCAACGCAAGTTCGGCTGAGGCAGCTGCCGTAGCATAGAGTACAGACACTGTGCTTTCGGTCTTAGTTTACAGTATATGCGAAGCGCTGTACGTGTTCGTGCCACGAATCCACTTTGGATCTTTGAAATTGAAACTGTGATTTAACGAGTTTAGAAATAGGGGTTCACCGGGCGAGTTGGCCGTGCGCGTAGAGGCGCGCGGCTGTGAGCTTGCATCCGGGAGATAGTAGGTTCGAATCCCACTATCGGCAGCCCTGAAAATGGTTTTCCGTGGTTTCCCATTTTCACACCAGGCAAATGCTGGGGCTGTACTTTAATTAAGGCCACGGCCGCTTCCTTCCAACTCCTAGACCTTTCCTATCCCATCGTCGCCATAAGACCTATCTGTGTCGGCGCGACGTAAAGCCCCTAGCAAAAAAAAAGAAATAGGGGTTCATATTTAAGCACTCTTCATTTTAAAGTGCAGGGGACCAAGCAGCTTTTAGATTAAATTCGGGAGATAGTAGGTTCGAACCCCACTGTCGTTTTTTCCGTTGTTTCCCATTTTCACACCAGGTATATACTAGAGGCTGTATGTTAATTAAGGCCACGGCCGCTTCCTCCACACTCCTATCACTTTCCTACAACATGACCGTCATAAGACCTATCCGTGTCGGTGCGACGTAAAGCAAATCGAAAAGTAATAATAATAATAATAATAATAATAATAATAATAATAATAATAATAATAATAATAATAATAATAATAACTGAATACATGACCTGCAGCAAAGAAGCCCCTAAATTCATGGAGGCAAAATATTTAAATAAATCGGGTCCAGCAATTCAAATATCTCGGTGAAATAATTCAGGAGAATGGAATAGAAACAAAAGCCAACGAAGTTAGATGCCAAAAAATGGAAACTGCATATAGACTCACCCAAAATATCTATAACAAAAAGTGTCTCTCCAAGCATGCAAAACTAAGACACTATAATACAGTAATAAAACCAGAATGCCTCTATGGATCAGAGACACTAATTTTGAACAGGAAAACTGATCGAGAAAATATTCAGAAAAAGGAACGCAAGATCATTAGAAACATTTCAGGCCCAAAACTATTAGATGAACAGTACCACCTTAGAGGGAAACAGGAAATCAAACAATTTTCTAAAAATTCACAGCGACATCAGAAAACGCACATTAAGATTCTTTGGACATATAAAAAGGATGAACCCAGATAGACTTACCAAACAAATAGTTGAATTTTATGAAAACCGAAGTAAAGCCAAAACGGACACAATAAAATGGATTGGCGAAATTAAAACAGATCTCAAACTGGCAGATATTACACCTGAAGACATCCAAAGCCGGGTTATCTTCAGAGACAAAGTTCATAAGTGGCAAGTTGACCAAGAGGAGGAACCAAGGAAGAAGACCGGAACAACATGGTCTCAAGAGATTAAAGAAGCACACAGCAAACCAATGAAGGAAGTGTGGGCACAAAGAAAGGCAAATGCCTGTCTCTAAGTACTTTGCGTAGTCCTAATGGGCTCATTCGCAAATACTACTACTACTACTACTACTACTACTACTACTACTACTACTACTACTACTACTACTACTACTACTACTACTAATAATAATAATAATAATAATAATAATAATAATAATAATAATAATAATAATAATAACAGACAAGACATACCATGCCTGCAGAAAACTGTACGTCCCAAAATACCTTTCGAAGAATGTCAGACTAGAACACTATGATGCCATAGTAGGCCCGTCAGTCTTCTACGCAGTACAGTCCCTATCTCTAACTAAAGAGACCCTAGAAGTACAAGAAAGTATGTTCCTGAGAAGGATATTAGGACCAAGGATAGTATCAGATGGAAGGTGGTCGTACAAACCAAACCGTGAACTCCACCAACACCAAAAAACCCTCACAGATGCAATCAGAAGAGAACGGCTGGCTTTCTACGGACACCTGTATAGAATGGATTCCCACAGACTGTCCTATTAGATCTTCAAAGCAGACAGCCACTGGATCGCTGTGGAACCAGCACGTAGAGAAGGATCTGGCAGAACTTAATATCAATAATGTCATCATATGTAACACAAGCAACTACCGTTCGACTATCAAAACCAGATCCTTCCTAACATCCCTTACGGAAGCTAACACCAATGAGACGAGGAAATGTTCCGAGAAACGTAAAATAGAGTTCAGCCAGAGAATTAAGGATTACTGGGCCAACATAAAAGGTCAAGGTACCAAGAAGAAGGCAGCAACCAAACCCACCATTAAGAACATCTGAAGCGGAAAACATCGAAAACACCACCACCACCAACAACAAAAAGAACAACAACAGAAACTAGAACACAGCTAAAGCACAAGCACCATGGTCCTCGGGTGACCCAAACAAACTGAAAATAATAATAATAATAATAATAATAATAATAATAATAATAATAATAATAATAATAAATAAGCCCGAGAAAATATCCTAATCGATTGACCTACAGCATACTGGAAGTACAAGTCCCAATCAGTCTTGGAAAGTGAAAATTACAAACTTTACTGGGATGGTAATATTATCACTTATAAAACCATTACCTGCAATAGACCAGATAGAACTTTTGTAGATAAAACAAGAAAATCTGCTTCATAATTGACATAGCCTGCCGTAATCCCCACAACCGTCAATCAACGCGTACAGAGAAAATATCCAAGCTCACAAATCTGGTCACCGAAATAGAAAAAAAAAAAAAAAAAAAAAAAAAAAACATGTGGTAACTCAACGATGTTATCATCATTCCAGTAGGGATTGGATGTAATGGTCTTATACTAAAGACACTACACAGGAGCATTGTGGTACTTAATTTCCATCCTCTCACTTACAGAGAATTACAAAAAACAGGAATCCTGGTCACTTCCCATATACTGTAGTAAGGAAGATTATTGGCATGAACCATCCACCATATACAGACGATTAATGAAAATCGTCTACTAATAATTTTGACTAATGTATAGTAAATGTCTGTTGATATTATTATTATTATTATTATTATTATTATTATTATTATTATTATTATTATTATTATTATTATTATTATTATTATTATTATTATTATTATGTGTGTATTTTGCCTTTAATTGTCCTCAATTAGGATCAGTTAATTCTTTAATTTCATCTATGTTATGTTTTAGCCTCAATCGAAAAAAAATACAATTTTACTAAACTTCATACATTTTTATTTTACCGTTCGCTCAATGCAAATATGATTGTAATCTCCATTCATATTATCAAGGAAACCGTAGCTATTCAGTAGAATTAACCTAAGGTTTATCTTTCTATCCAAAACTCTTTAAACGCTAAATTGCAAATTTATGCTAAATGCAAAATCGTAAACTTTTTAACACAACCCCTCGCTTGTAGCATGCTTACTGTGAAGAGTTCTATCTCTCTCCCTTATCTTTCACCCTTTCCCTCTTGAATGTATTATGTCAACATCCCTCTATTTTCTTGTGAAGAAGGAGCTGAAGCATAAGTATACTTAATCACGACGATTTTTTTATACATTCCTTTGTTAGAGATTGCCGAAGAGTTTTAATAGAGATCCCATTGTCAGTTCGTTCCGATTTTACTCCGGTCTTGATCTCCAGGTGCAGACGACTCAGCACTTCCCTGCAGCTCATAAAACTCTCGATCCGTAATCTATAAAACTCCACTCACTCTCCTGGTAATGAAACATTCCCACTCCAGAGCTTCACTTGAGTGGCACACGTGATGCCGAACAGACAAAGGAAGAAAGACACAGCTTCAATTTCGTAAAGGGAAACAAGGACATTAACTCCTTTTACTTCTCGTAGAAGAACGAGTAAATAGGCCGTTTGTAACAGTTCGCTGGTGGTAGGGGTGGATATTGGCATGGTGAGGGGGAGTATCAGCAAGGGAAGTATATATCACTGTTGTTAGCTCATCAATCCATAATTCTGCATACTACAACTGCCTTTCTCTCGAATTATCTACTAACTTTTCTTCATGTTGTATTGGTACCTTTTCGTGATTAGGATTACATTTACAGACAACCAAGTCAGTAGTAGGTGGTAACCACAAATTCTAAGTTATCTCGCAAACGGCTCGTTTGTGGATTCATATTTAGTACGAATTTTTGCTTCTAGTATCGTGTACTTTCTCCTCTGCAAACCATGTTACCTTGCCGCGGTGGGGAGGCTTGCGTGTCCCAATGATGCAGATAGCCGAGCCGCAGGTGCAACCATATCGGATGGGTATCTGTTGAGAGACCAGACTAACGAATGGTTCATCGAAAGGGGGGTAGCAGCCTTTCGGTAGTTGCAAGGGCGGCAGTCTAGATGATTGACTGATACGGCCTTGTAATAATACTCAACATGGCTTAGCTGTGTTGATACTGTTACACGGCTGAAAGAAACGGGAAGCTACAGCCGTAACTAACTCCCGAGGACATGCAGCTCTCTCTGTATGAATGATATACTGATGATGGCTTCCTCCCGGGTAAAATATTCCGGAGGTAAACTAGTCCCCCATTCGGATCTCCGGGTGGGGAATACACGAGAGGGGGCGATCATCAGGAAGATGGATACTGACATTCTGCGAGTCGGAGCGTGGAATGTTAGAAGTTTAAATCGTTGTGGTAGGTTAGAGAATCTGAAAAGGGAGATGGATAGGCTAAAGTTAGATGTAGTTGGTATAAGTGAAGTACGTTGGCAGGAAGAACAGGATTTTGGTCAGGCGACTACCGAATTATCAACACGAAATCAAACAGGGGAAATGCAGGGGTTGGTTTAATAATGAATAAGAAAATAGGGCAGCGGATAAGCTACTACGACCAGCATAGTGAAAGATTTATTGTCGTCAAGATAGACACCAAACCAATGCCCACCACAATAGTGCAGGTCTATATGCCTACTAGTTCAGCGGATGATGAAGAAATCGAAAGAATATATGAGGAGATAGAAGATTTGATACAATATGTAAAAGGTGACGAGAATCTAATTGTGATGGGAGACTGGAATGCAGTGGTAGGCCAAGGAAGAGAAGGTAGTACAGTAGGAGAATTTGGATTGGGACAAAGGAACGAAAGAGGAAGTCGTCTGGTTGAATTCTGCACTGATCATAATTTAGTCCTTGCCAATACTTGGTTCAAACACCACAAACGACGGCTGTATACGTGGACGAGACCTGGAGACACTGGAAGGTATCAAATAGACTTCATTATCATTAGGCAGAGATTCAGAAACCAGGTGTTGGATTGCAAAACTTTTCCAGGAGCAGACGTGGACTCTGACCACAACTTGTTGGTCATGAAATGCCATCTGAAGTTGAAGAAATTGAAGAAAGGAAAGAATGCAAAAAGATGGGATCTAGACAAGTTGAAAGAAAAGAATGTGAGGGATTGTTTCAAGGAACATGTTGCACAAGGACTAAATGAAAAGGCTGAAGGAAACACTATACAGGAAGAGTGGAGAGTCATTAATAATGAAGTCAGTGGGGCTGCTGAAGAAATGTTAGGAAGGAAGAAAAGATCAACTAAGAATCAGTGGATAACGCAGGAGATACTAGACCTGATTGATGAACGACGAAAATACAAGAATGCTAGAAATGAAGAGGGCAGAAAAGAATACAGGCGATTAAAGAATGAAGTGGATAGAAAGTGCAAGGTAGCTAAGGAAGAATGGCTGAAGGAGAAGTGCAAGGATGTCGAAGGCTGTATGGTCTTGGGAAAGGTAGATGCTGCATACAGGAAAATCAAGGAAACCTTTGGAGAAAGGAAATCTAGGTGTATGAATATTAAGAGCTCAGATGGAAAGCCACTTCAAGGGAAAGAAGACAAAGCAGAAAGATGGCAGGAGCATATCCAACAGTTGTATGAGGGTAAAGATGTAGATAATTTGGTTCTGGAACATGAAGAGGCTGTTAATGCGGATGAAATGGGAGACCCAATTTTGAGGTCAGTGTTTGACAGAGCTGTGAGTGACCTCAATAGAAACAAGGCACCTGGAATTGATGACATTCCCTCTGAATTACTGACTGCCTTAGGAGAAACCAGCATGGCAAGGTTATTTCATTTAGTGTGCACGATGTATGAGACAGGAGAAGTCCCATCCGATTTTCGGAAGAATGTTGTTATACCTATTCCCAAGAAAGTCGGTGCTGACAGGTGTGAAAACTACCGCAACATTAGTTTAGTATCTCATGCCTGCAAAATTTTAACACGTATTATTTACAGAAGAATGGAAAAAAAAGTTGAAGCTGAGTTGGGAGAAGATCAATTTGGCTTCAGAAGAAATGTAGGAACACGTGAAGCAATCCTGACTTTACGTCTGATCTTAGAGGATCGAATCAAGAAGGACAAGCCCATGTACATGGCATTCGTAGATCTAGAAAAGGCATTCGATAATATTGATTGGACCAAGCTATTTATGATTCTGAAGATGATAGGGATCAGATTCCGAGAACGGAGAATTATCTACAATCTGTATAAAAATCAGTCTGCAGTGATAAGAATCGAGGGCTTTGAAAAAGAAGCAGCAATCCAGAAAGGAGTGAGGCAAGGCTGCAGTTTGTCCCCTCTCCTTTTCAATGTTTACATAGAACAGGCAGTAAAGGAAATCAAAGAGAAATTTGGAAAGGGAATCACAGTCCAAGGAGAGGAAATCAAAACCTTGAGATTTGCCGATGATATTGTTATTTTATCTGAGACTGCAGAAGATCTCGAGAAGTTGCTGAATGGTATGGGCGAAGTCTTGGGTAATGAGTACAAGATGAAAATAAATAAGTTCAAAACAAAAGTAATGGAGTGCAGTCGAACGAAGGCAGGTGATGCAGGAAATATTAGATTAGGAAATGAAGTCTTAAAGGAAGTAGATGAATATTGTTACTTGGGTAGTAAAATAACTAATGATGGCAGAAGTAAGGAGGACATAAAATGCAGACTAGCACAAGCAAGGAAGAGCTTTCTTAAGAAAAGAAATTTGCTCACGTCAAACATTGATATCGGAATTAGAAAGATGTTTTTGAAGACTTTCGTGTGGAGCGTGGCATTGTATGGAAGTGAAACATGGGCGATAACTAGCTCAGAAAGAAAGAGAATAGAAAGTTTTGAAATGTGGTGTTACAGAAGAATGCTGAAGGTGAGATGGATAGATGGAATCACGAATGAAGAGATACTGAATCGAATTGGTGAGAGGAGATCGATTTGGCTAAATTTGACGAGAAGAAGAGATAGAATGATAGCACACATCTTAAGACACGCAGTACTTGTTCAGTTGGTTTTTGAAGGAAGTGTAGGTGGTAAGAACGGTAGGGGTAGACCAAGGTATGAATATGACAAGCAGATTAGAGCAGATGTAGGATGCAATAATTACGTAGAAATGAAAAGGTTAGCACAGGATAGGGTGGCATGGAGTGCTGCATCAAACCAGTCTATGGACTGATGACTCATACAACAACATCGTGTACTTACATCTGTTACAATTAGGTTACCTTCAAAGTTTCTCAAGTATAACTATTTGCCTTCTAAAAATAAATGTAAAAGTATACTTTGTCGCAAGGCAGCTTCTGCATGAGAGGAAGTATTTCATAAAATAAAATATCCAGCATTAATTATTATACACCCTCTATGTGTGAAAATTCATCCAAAATCCAAATACAATACCAATATTTCTTATGACAGGTGAGGTCTAAAGATGCAGACAAAGCCAACTCAGCTAAATACAGTCCTATAGTATGGCCGCCAGCTCTATACAAATCATCAACTCCATCATAGCAAACAGGATCCAGGAACAGTGTATTATTGCTGAAGAGCAGAATGGCTGCAGGTCGTGCTGCAAAGAACAGCTGGGCTCGGTTGAAACAGGAGGACCTATATACATGTCTCGTAGACTTCAGACAAGCGTTTGATTCCGTCCCCCACATGAAAGAGCTCATCATGTACGAGATCACTCAGCAATTGTCTCCTTTCTCAGAACCATAATGGAGATGTGGAAATCCACTCTCACCCTGCACACTAGAGATAAACATATAGACGGTACCAGGTGTAAAACTTCCCCGGCTATTTAAATTGCTCACCTTCTCTAAGGCCATCTATGTCAACAGACTTCAACTTGTGAACTCCCAGAAACTTTCACCTTCTACAGTTAGATGTCTCTACCATCGATTTAGTTGCTCCCGCTTCTGGACTAAAGACTGACTGCTGGATAGAGTAATATTTATTTTTGGTTTAGGAAAACCTTCTTTTTCTTCTGGGGACTGTTTTGTTTATGTACCGAAGTTGTCAACACTTCAGCTGGTACCTCCTCGATTGTAATCTCCTATCAGATACTTGCAAATACTCTATGTTCTCTAGACAGTTAAAACCGTGTGTGTGTACAGGAATGCAGCCTATCAGCAAAGAGTTCTGAAAGCCTCCCCTGAGGTAATTATAAAAGAAGGGCACTTGCTCACGTAGCTGGGAGTGTAACTTGACCCAAAAGGAGGCAGGGGCGTGAGAAAGATGCAATGGCAGAGTTTTCCTAGACATATGACAGCTCCTGAGGGGAAGGTCTCAAACTCTTTTCTTTTAATGTAATTTTGTAAACTGCCTTTTCAATGTAGAATTTTCGTTAAGTCTGAGGACTTTGGTTTTATTCCATACTGGGAAATATATAAGGGAACAAAAAGCGATGTCCCTCTGTTATTTCCCATTCAACCTTGCATTGAGTGAATAATATTTTTGTAACTTCGAAATTTCGTAAATCTTGTTACGGACTTAAATGTTTCTCCTTTAGTCACACCTTATAGTACAGTATTAGCCTCCGTATCTTTGGTCCGTAAGTCCACTTAGGGTTTTAAGAACTTCTATAAGGAGTGCAGGTGTTCCGCCTTCTTGCATTTTGTCTATATCCGGTTATGTGTAACCTTTTTCTTTCTCCATCAACCCTAGACCAGAACTGTCAGTCTTTGACCATCTGGCAACTAATACCTTTGCTCTCACTCTTCACCTTCAGTTCAGACGAGTTTCGTCAACAGTGGAAGCGGTACGTGTGTAATTTCTTCGAGCGAACTCTTGGAACCCGAAGCTGGTTGACTAAGTCACCGCGCGCCTGGTCATGTAAGTAAAATTTATTTCTTTAAAATGTCCTTTCCTCTATACTTTTCCAGTAATTAGGCAATGTCAGCCGTAATTACATATAGTATATTTCTATTTTAGGTCTCGTTTTGTCAATGATGAAGACATACCTGACATTTTGGGCCAGTTGTCCGATGAAATAGAGGACTCGGCCACGGATTTTTCGGATGGGGAAGAGGAAATTATAAACGTATTGGATCATAACAATGATACGGAGCAGGAGGCCGATTCGGACAGTGAGATCTATGAAGACGATAACGAAGCGGAGGGAGAGATGGAGGAACAAGGTGGTTCACGACGGACTTTTCAAAACTTACTTCGAGGGTAAAATCAAGGAATATTGTAAAAATACTGCCACGACCGTAAGGGGAGGGGAGGAAGGTATCAACAGAAATTGACTGTATCATGCAGTTCATAAACGCTGAGATGGTCGATGAACTATTATAGTGGACTAATTTGTACATTTCTAGGAAGCGGGAGGAAATGAATTACAGCCGTGAGCGCGATGCTAAATTTGCGAACTGCAGTGAAATTATGGCATTGCTTGGGGGAAAATATGTGAAAGATTTCTTGGACATGGCAACAAAGTTTATTTTTCATCCAGTCCTTTTTTGATATTATATCTGATCATTTCATTGTATGATTGTGCAAATATTAAAATATGACCATTATTTTAATTTATCTATGTGTCTATGTGTTTACTGCTTAACTCATTTTAAATAGGCGCAGTATTCATGTCCCTAGTAGAATTAGTTCACGTGTTCATGATTATTCATTTTACGTAACTTACTTTTTTTTTTGCTAGGGGCTTTACGTCGCACCGACACAGATAGGTCTTATGGCGACGATGGGATAGGAAAGGACAAGGAGTTGGAAGGAAGCGGCCGTGGCCTTAATTAAGGTACAGCCCCAGCATTTGCCTGGTGTGAAAATGGGAAACCACGGAAAACTATTTTCAGGGCTGCCGATAGTGGGATTCGAACCTACTATCTCCCGGATGCAAGCTCACAGCCGCGCGCCTCTACGCGCACGGCCAACTCGCCCACGTAACTTACTACATTCATATTAATCACTAATACAAGATTTTAATTTTATTTGCAGAATAACATTGAAACAAAAGATAGATGAAATGTTTATGCGATTGGAAGCCTGCAAACGACTGAAAACGTAACTAGTAGTGTGACCGCAATTGACGCACCCGGTCTAGGGTTAAGGCCATGTAGTATGGACAATTATGCCCCCGGTTAATTCGGTAACTGTTTCTGCGTCTTGCTTCCCTTTAGGAACAGTCATTCATGTTCTTGAAATTGTGGAGTAATTGATGGTCACTCCAAAGTGAGGTCACCCGATGGGTTTCCTAGTGTAATTTCTGTGTGTCAAAGGAAACTGACTGCTTCTGCGAGGCTAGACTATGGTACTTCGGAGCTCAGACTCCTGAGTAGTGGAGCAAATCGTGCTCTTGTTATACCTGTCAAGAGCAATAATGCTCTTTTCTATGTAAATTATTTGCCTGGTAATTAACACAATATTTTGTACCTGATTTTCGGACTTCTAAGTTATTGTCGGTTATTTATTCATTCATTCATTTATTCATTCTCTCCCAATTTTAAGCCAGAAAAAAGGGAAAGGAAAGAAATAACATCCGCTCTAGTTAATTCCCTGTCCAGCCATTCAACCCAGGCGCATTTTATACCTCTGTGAACCACGGAAACCCAGTAATAGTGACTACAGTTGTAATATTGAAAGATGGTTTCTGACAGTTTTCAGAGGGAGGTTCATTTACTACCTACCTGGGTGGGGAGAAGCGAGTAGGGAGATATGGTTGCCACGGAAACGTGGGCGTTCCCACTGCGGTTGCCATGGAGATAAGCCTGCTGTCCGGCTCATGTTGCTTGGAGTTGCCAAATCTCTCACTTCTGAGTTACGTACAACAGAGCACAGTGGTCTGAACGAACGAAAACTTGAGCCAGAAGGGAAGGGAAGGGGAAAGGAATGTAAAAATGTGGAACACCGTGCAATGTTCTTTCCTCCAGCGCTATCTGTGAAAACGCTTCTTTAAGTATTACGGGTATAGGCTCATATCTGTCACAGTAGGTATATCTCAAGGAGACTCCCTGGGGCATCTCTCGTTCTGTTTTGCACTCAACTCTCACAGCTTCTTAAATCAACCAGTTATGGGTTCGACAACAAAAATAACAGCAGTGTTACGCACACGATATCACGTCTCATGTATATGCATGAAATAAAACTTTACTCTGCCACAAAAATACAACTCGAACTTGCAGTCACCCACAGTTTCTTTCCTCAGACATACATCCGCAATTCGGACTTAATGTGCAACCCAGATAATCTACGAAGGATTTCCTGCAGCTGTATGAATGCAGATTAGAAACATAGAAGATATTCCTCCCCTTGGCCGCAGCGAGACATATGGCTACCTAGACTAAATGCAGCGTAAGGAAATCAAGGAAAATCTCAACACTGTTTACCTTCAACGGCTACGTGAGATCTACTGTACATTCTAAGCTCACAAGCAATAACATCATGAAGCATATAAATACTTTACCCACACCAGTTCTACCATTTGTTTTGGCATCATCTAGTGGTCCAAAACTGATCTACATCATCTACAGACGAAAAGAAACGTATTGCTAACCAAAAACGACATGCATCACCCGAGCTCCTCCAGACAAAGGCTTGCTTTGCTTTGTTTGGAGATAGCATCACTATGATCTTACTTCTGTAGAAGAAAAGGAAACTTCAACATTACACAGTGTATTAGTAGCAGCAGCAGCAAAAAAAAATATTAACACAGCTCAGTCTCTGTGCTACAGAGAACTTCTCATCTCAGGTTTCCACTGCAGAGGAGACAATAGAAAGATGTCCACGGGCGATATCCGAACCAGTTGGATCAGCCATATGCCGTCTGGTCGACACACTCAGAAGTATATCCGGAGACAGAAGGCTTTATGTTTGCTATTCAGGTCCAAGTCATTGCATCTAGGACCAATCTCTGTCACCGATGCTCCTCTAGCGAGACAATACAACGCATCATCTCTGGATGCCGATTATTGGAAAACGCGGACTGCAGATACAGGAAAAGAAAGTGCCGTAGACCGCAGGATTTTAGGTTTTCGTGGACTTACTTATTAGAAATAAAAGACAAATATTATGTGGATAATAAATTGTATATAGTAGAACATGATTCACTTTGAACGTGGGTAGGAACTCGGCGTAGTATGGGTCTGTGATATGGGAAATAAGAGACATAATTTAGGAGTTCTGGAGGAATATTACGAGTTAAGGTAGCCCTTCATTCTTTTATTCCTCCATCATTCATTTGTCTTGTTTCGACTCTTTCCTTTGGACGCTTTTTCCGAATCTATGTAAATAAGGTTGTGGGGGTCTGCTATCTGTAATTTCGTTTGTTTTGCCAATTTTTCAGATATTTGTCCGTTTTAGGTCAACTCAAGACCGAATCAGTGGTTGTTATTTTTCGTGTATGTTTGTGTGTTTGTTCCAGCATCACGGCGGATCGGCTGCGTAAATTTCGACTAAACTTCATATTAATAGTATACTCATCGCGGGGTTTTGATATGCAGAACAGTAATATTCCCTTTTCTCCTATACTATTGATTTTATGTCAAATCCGTGGTCTATATGTGAAACTTCCCTTCCTCATAAACAAATTTTGTTACGTACATCATTTCGCTTACTCTTCAAATGACGGAGAAAAGTACTATTGTCTACGGGTCTCATGCTCTGTACTTCCTTGGGTAGAATGCAAGAGAAGTGTCAAACGGCCATTCTGCGGGATACTACTGGAGGAATGCAGCTGGAAGTTACAATCGTCCTCGAATAGCATTAAGGGGTATTGCTAATATTTGAACAGTGGCTCGGAGTATAGCACATTATTTCACACTGTAAGGTGTTTTCAGGCATTAGCTACAGTTTTTACTGTATTTCTATTATACTTCTGTTTTCCACTTTAGTTTATTGCCTCTGCCTTGCCTCTTTAGATTTAAGTAATAATGCCATATGTCATCTTCTTACCTGCTTACCTAAGAATTCCTGCACCTACATTTCTCCTCTGTTACCACCTTCTTATATACGTAACTCGAACGATCACGTTTATTGAGGGGCATTAAATGTTTCAATATATCCATTTGGTATTTAGTTATTTGTCCCACACGGCTGTCTTCAGCTTTAAACCTATTTTCTATTAATTTCAACTTCCTTAACTGTAATATTTTTTTTCCTTAATTACTCCGTATTTACTTGAGTCCCAATCCCGAAATCTGGACACTCTTCTCTTTGAGTAAAAATTCCAATATATTGAAATGTATAACTTTTGGCCCAAGAAAATATCGAAATTTGAATGCAATTTTGATGACGGTACAGACCTTCGTTTCGAGATAACTGGTGGCTAAACGCTAAGTCGTATCACAAAACAGATCGCACAACCGCATTTCAATTTGGAGAAATCTACAACTTTGGTCCTATGACATTTTGTCGTATCCCTATCAATTATACGTTAAAGAGAGCTTTATTAGTAGATTTCAAGTTAATTTTGTACTTTTTACAGGAATATGTTATCGTTTGACACACATCTAGAAATGATAGAATCATGATATTCGGCACGTATATTGTCATGACCAGTGGTCACATGAGTATCAAATATAAATCTTACTCACTGCCTTTACTGTAATTTACGGAGTAATCCGTATACAATGTAGAATACCGGAGCGAAGCACGGGTACATTTGCTAGTCCTAATCAAATTTTTCTTTTCCATTATTAAATATGATATTCCATACAACTGACCACGATGTAGTCACAACGACAGCTAACCTCCAACTGAGGGCGCGAGTCAACACAGCGCAACAGGTAGCCTCCTCTATTATACGCCGTCTGATATATAAAACATTATCGTATTTAAATACTCTCGGCGATATACGTGTTCTAACCAAACACTAAAAGGGTTTTACAACTTTTCTTTATATGCACCCGTTGTCGATGAACGTAAGTCTACTTTAAAATATCTCTCTTGATCAAGGCCATCCATCAACGTTTGCTAATTTCAGATGACCACCAGCCTTAAGACATAACCTGCACGGTTGCTATGTGACACTGTGTGACCATTCATAGGCTACCTTACAAGACAGCCTGCACTATTACTAAGAAACACTGTCTGACCATTCATAGGCCATCTTACACGACAGCCTGCACGGTTGCTAGGTGACACTGTCTGACCATTCATAGGCTACCTTACAAGACAGCCTGCACTATTACTAAGAAACACTGTCTGACCATTCATAGGCTACCTTTCACGACAGCCTGCACGGTTGCTAGGTGACACTGTCTGACCATACATAGGCTACCTTACGCGATAGCCTGCACGGTTCCTAGGTAACGCTGTCTGACCATTCGTAGGCTACATTACACGATAGCCTGCACGGTTGCTAGGTGACACTGTCTGACCATTCATAGGCTACCTTTCACGACATCCTACACGGTTGCTAGGTGACCCTGTCTGACCATACATAGGCTACCTTACAAGACAGCCTGCACGGTTGCTAAGTAACTCTGTCTCACCATACATAGGCTACCTTACACGACAGCCTGCAGGGTTGCTAAGTAACTCTGTCTGACCATTCATAGGCCATCTTACACGACAGCCTGCACGATTGCTAGGTAACTCTGTCTGAGCATACATAGGCTACGTTACACGACAGCCTTCACGGTTGCTAGGTAACTCTGTCTGGCCATCCATAGGCTACCTTACACGACAGTCTTCACGGTTCGTATGTAACACTGTCTGGCCGTCCATAGCCTACCTACACGACAGCATGCAGGGTTGCCAGGTAACACTGTCTGACCATCCATATGCTACCTTACACGAAGCCTGCACGATTGCTAGGCAACACTCTCTGACCATCCATAGGCTACTTTACACGACAGCCTGCACGGTTACTAGGTAACACTGTCTGGCCATCCATAGGCTACCTTACACGACAGCCTGCAGGTTTTCGAGGTAACAATGTCTGGCCGTCAATAGCCTACCTACACGACAGCATGCAGGGTTGCCAGGTAACACTGTCCGACCATCTTCAGGCTACCTTACACGACAGCCTGCACGGTTGCTAGGGTTCCACTTCGTCACACATTTTGTGACGCTAACTTCCATAACGCAAATTTTCACATGACACCCGCCATATGACGTATTTATGTCAATAAACTGGCTCATGCACACCAACTCACTATGTACTGTACTCGGCGCCTTATTGGAAGTATACACCATCGTCAGTCCTTGAAAATGAGTACTTTATTGGGATAGAAGTCTCATCACTGATAAGTCGATACTGGGTAATAGACCAGACACTGCCCTACTTGATAAGACCAAGGACACCAGCTGCATCATAGATATTGCATGGCCTAGTTCCCAGACCCAGCAAGCAACACACAAAGAAAAGTACGGTGAGCTATCCGTGGACATGTACGGAGCCTAGAATTTTATCAAAATATCGATATCATAGCGTGCAAAGGTTTTATTCGAGATATATTGCATACCGTCTTCAAAATTCTCAATCTGCACCCACTCAGCTGCACAGAACTTCAAAAAGCGATCATATTAGCCACCTGTCACACTGTCCGAATGTTTCTGGAGATGGAACATCCACTGCATGACTCCACCATATGGATGATGAGTAGTTTTGTTAATATTTTATACGTAAATGTGTATATGATATTGCATTTTCACGTCCGCATTGTAATCGAAATCGACTTTCAACCTATTAAGTCGTGTTACGTACATTTAGTAAGAGTTGAAGAGATGTTAAGTACAGCACAAAAATGGCCAACCGGACACCAGTGGGACACGACCTAATAGGTTGAAAGTCGATTCCAATTAAATTTGTATACATAATAATAAAGTGACCGTCCTGGTATTTAGTACCGAAGTGGTACTCAACACCTATTGAATAGTGTGTAATAATAATAATAATAATAATAATAATAATAATAATAATAATAATAATAATAATAATAATAATAATGTAAAGCCGTGTCCTTGTGTAGAGTAATGCAACTCATTTCAGGCACATGCCAATGGAGGTGAGCAGAATGTACCATTTTAACCACATACCAATCCTCTTGCCATTCCTAAATCTCTGGCAGTACCGGGAATCAAACCTGGGCCCTCGAGAATGGCATTATGCGGCGGAAGTAAAAACAAATAATAATAATACTACTATGGTTTCAGCTACGGTCAGCAAGCATTTTAATTTGACGCCATCTGGTTGCTTGCTCGTCAATTGCAACATTCAGTTTTACTCTAGGCTCACTAGATGGCAGAATAAGGCGAAACTCTCTTGGGCGTCTATGGATGAGATTTAACGAATTTTGTCGGGTAAACACCAAATGTATCACCAGAGATCTTTTACATGCCGACATCGTACGACATGGAGTGTCGAATGGAACTTTTTGCCGCCCTTCAAAAATCCGACTGCCGGGCTGAGTGGCTCAGACGTTTGAGGCGCTGGCCAACTGACCCCAACATGGCAGGTTCGATCCTGGCTCAGTCCTGTGGTATTTAAAGGTGCTCAAAAACGTCAGCCTCGTGTCAGTAGATTTACTGGCACGTAAAAGAATTCCCGCGGGACTAAATTCCGGCACATCGGCGTCTCCGAAAACCGAAAAAGTAGTCAGTGGGACGTAAAACCAATAAAATTATTATTATTATTATTATTATTATTATTATTATTATTATTATTATTATTATTATTATTATTATTATTATTATTAATCCGACTGCCTCTTCCGGGTTTCAGCCCGCTGTCTTGGGAACCGGAGGCCAACATTTTACCACTGATCTATATAAGTCGCTAATAATAATAATAATAATAATAATAATAATAATAATAATAATAATAATAATAATAATAATAATAAAGAAGCCAGTCTGAGTGGCTCAGACCACAGATCGCTGACTTTTCGAACCCCAGCTGGCGAGTTCGATAGCCCGTCAGTCCTGTGGGGTTGGAAAGAGTTCAAAATACAGTACCGTAGTCCTGTGTTGGAAAAACTATAATATATTTTGGGGGCAATATTCGGGTACCTCATCGTCTCAGACAACCGTGAAAGTAGTTGCAAGGCTAATAATCAAATGCTTACTCTCCTCCTTGTAATAATAATATTGTAACGTGTTGGTGGGGTAAAGAAATGAGTACAGAACCTGGTAGCACTTTACTTCAAAAATCTATTAAGCAATTACTAGAACTACACATTAACAGACAGGTTTTTCGAGAACAGGACACACATTTACACTGTTCGCGCCGTCTCTCTCTTAGCTCCCAATTCTTATTTACACTAACACACACAGACTCTGATCACATGCGCTACAGTCCCTCTCAGTCACGCAGTCACAATCGTTGGCGCTGTCACAGTCCACGCACAACAGTCTCGCAGTTCAGGAAGATGTTCGCTGTCCACACTCTGGCAAAACTCAGTTTACAGTCCCATTTCGGCACCCAAGCGTCTTCTTTCACACTACACCGGAACACGCGGTGTCCCCAACAGCAGGTGATCCAAGAGATACGCACACAACGTCAGGCGACAGGAAGAGTCCCATCTTCAACTGACTGACTGAAGCAACCCCGCACTTGTCCGTCGCCTTATATAAGGGGCCGTCCCATCGAGATACATTGGCCTCTCGAAGCTCGTGGAAGCCTCCAGATATAGAAGGATCGCGGCCTGCCGGCCTGTTCGTTTATCTACTCTTCGAGGCCTCCGAGACGTAGCGGTCAATGGTGGCACCCGTGTCGATGCCCGACCAATGGGCGCGCCTCTCCCCAATTAGCTTGGTTGTCATCACACGGGGCGGGGCCACACTGGATCGCTCCCATTCCAGCCCCGCTCTGAAAAGCAGCGAACACACCCCAGTATTGATAAGGATTAATATGAATGGAATGCACCACACGAGACGAGGGACTAACCTACTCAACCAGGATTATTGATAGATTCCCAAGTTGAAGAAGGGAAAAGAGGTAGGAAAATTATTTTCGTAGGGTCCCTGAAGGCCCTGGGAGGAGAGAAGGGCAAGGTCATCCACTGCCCGTAAACTCGGCACTATGAGGGGTAGTGTGGGTAGCCCTGTGCCAGGCTGCCTTTCCCCCCCTTGGGGTAGGCTGAGTTATCCCCAGGGCACTGTGCTTCTCCGGAAGTGGAAAACTCGTTTTTAAGTTTCTAAACTTCTCGGCTGGGAATCGAACCCACATTCTTTCTGGTAAACTAAGTTCGTCCTTACCATCTCGTCTATGCAGCCCCTGGAGGGAGGTGTGCGGGGAAAAACAATTCTGCGAAAAATAAATACATAGGAAGAAATACTGATGTTACATTACACTCAGGAGAGGTTTTAGTTTCAGCTCTTGAAATAGATTCTCGTGGCTTCTAATTTTCAGCTGCCAGACAGAAGTAGGTATACTACCTCTCTGGAAGGTTGCGCTGATTTACTCTCAATATAGTTTCAAGAAAATCTGTTACAAGCATCACCATTGATTTTCCACACAAAGTCCCATGCTTAGGCTACTCCAGAGTATATACTGATATAATTATAGGATTTTAAAAATCTAGATTACGTCTAGATAACTCTGCTAATAGAGAATCCTAGAGTACACGCATTAAATAAATAAATAAATAAATAAATAAATAAATAAATAAATAAATAAATAAATAAATAAATAAATAAATAAATAAATAGATCTATACATACAAAATAAGAGTTTTGTCTGTACATTGCTCAGAGTTTGAAAATAATGGTATTTCTGTATCGGTCATGTCCAGAGTAACAAGGAAATGCACTTTTCATTTTTCCGTAATGCACCCTTTTGTCGGTAGAGCTGCGGTTCCTCTTGATATATGCTGTCTCCGGCTGCTAGAAAAAATATACTTACCGCATCGTAGAGATTCTTTCTCGGGTGTGCTCAATTCCTGGTCGCCTGTGGGTTTGGTGCATAGGGGTTGCCTAACTAAGGATTACCAGTAAATAGTCTAAAATAACCACCATGACACGGACTGATTATGTAATAAATAAACTTTATTGACAAAGCAAGAATTAAGTCAGTATGCACAAGGCTTGAACCAAAGCTCAATCAAGTATAGTGTCACCGTTAAAGATGCAATATAAGAATACCTGCAATTAATCATGACTAATCTGAATGTGCTCAATAAATTAATTGATTAATAGAATAATTAATTAAAAATGATCCAAATAAAATTGTCAACAAATATAAGTGAAGTGAGTCGTTGACCAAAATGCAACCTCAAGTACACCAAAATAGTGCGTTTAACAATAATATCCCAATAAAATGTCATTTACTGATTTAACTAGATCGATATAATATGGTGTGTTTACGATAGATATCATAGTGTCATAAACAAGAACTTTACTAACGTGTAATGCATTATAGTTAAGCTTGCATGTAATCTAGAACATTCCAACATTCCTAGGAGTACAATCTCCAAACTCTATGTCAATTATTTAACATTAAATACACTCATTGAAGACCTGAGGATAGATGTAACACAAATAAACCGCTGTGCAGCGTGACGTAATCATACTTATGAACTCTGCAAATTTAATTTCTAAACCCTGGATCTTACTGAACTTTAAAAAGATAAAACCTCATCTTTTAACACACTCAAAAATATGCAAATTTATGCATCAAGGCCAGTATTACTGTCAGAACCAACTTATGGCAATTAATCATCAAAATCAATTACATCGCTTCCTAATAAAATACAATTTAATTTACGACAAACATTCGTTCAGTAAGTCCTACAAATCTGTTGTGTCGTGTTCCGTGACGTAATAACACGAACCTAACACATCCTGTACTTACGTTACCCGAACTGCCGTACTATTTACAAATGAGTGAACAAATCACCTATCACACTAATGGACTTAAAATTACGTAAACTAATAATATTACCTTGTAGTCACAGAGAATAATCTAACTTACACATCAATAAACTATACTCGTCAGGGTTGAGAGATGATCAACGTACGAGTCCACGTGATATTTACATTTCCTATACCGCTGCTTATTCATGCACGCACTCATAATCGTAAATGAATTTAACATAATATGATGTAGATTGCATTGTCACCGACAAACATGTTATCTTGCCCAGAGTCCTGCAATTTCAACTCTCTGGTTAAGAATATTGATTCACCATGTCCAATTATCAGTTTCATGGCTCCCCTACTCTATTCATTACAAAAAAAAAAAAAAAAAAAGGAGTAATTAAAATTAAATCAACTCAAAATCAACTCACAACAACATTACGAAAAATGAGGTTCACAAACTCCTATTTAAAACCAAAGTTCAAAACACTTATTATAATGCGATGTTGGCATATAAAATGGGATTTAACTATCCTCATGAGTACTATTGCAGACTTAACCTGCTATCTTTACCTATACTTATCTAGTACAATATGCTATGCCATGTCGCCACATTTATTAATTCGTCGTGATAATAGATATTACAAATGCATTTTTACTTCACGGGGCATCTGGTCCTCCCGCTCATTTTCATACCTCGGCTTCACATTGCCGGCACATATATGCACATTGTGATATCAAGCTGTCAGAGCTTGCATATCGCTCCGTGTCTTAAGCTCAATGGCTTGACTACTAACTCTCAGCTCCTCGGCTTACCATTATATTTATCCGGCTCATCGCCTCATTATCATTCCCTCATTTCTCACATACTGAGATAATTGCCCGTAGTGGCTTATCCATCATCACATAATTATCTTAACACACATATACTGTCGTTTTGGGCCTAATGACATAGCATATTTTGACGCGTGGGCCTAGATTCACCACGATTAATCTTCCAATGATCACTTCCCAAATTAATGCCTCTATCAGACTACAATAAAATTCAATTACATTCTCAAAATCAAATCTGAACAGTTAACTAAGCAAATCATATTCCTCCTGTCCATGTAATCAGCATTCAGGAGAAATTTAGAATCAACTAATTAAGATGGTTGCAAAATAACCATAACAAAAAAATGAGTCTACTTTAATGTCAAAGAAAACTTCCGTCTGGTGACTAGCGAATCAAATATCATACTCTGCCACTGCCAATAAGCATAATATTGACCTCAAATCTAGTTCAAATGTAGGCCTAAGCATTTAAACTAATTCGGTCCAATCCGACAATAACATCGACAAAAAAATTAATAATAGTAATAAGAAAAAGATAATTGAAATTAAACACAAACTACGTGCATAAATCAGCATTTTTACCTCTCCTCTGTGCTACACCAAAAATATGAAATTACAATACCTAAACATCTACTTAGCAGCTCGCGTAACGCCTAAGGAAATAGTACAATCAGTGAAAGATTACATGAGATTTTTGTTACTCACATTCTGCCATTAAGCTTCACCCCACAGGGGCATCCATCTGGTTGAAGTTAGAACATGTTGCAATACATAAGGCACATCTTCACAAAATTGATGTATACCTCCATGGTATCAATTTCCTTGGGCACACGACACTTTTCTTGCAACTTCAGCGGCTTAAATACTAATAATTATATACACTGACTGAAAACACATATAAAAGATTCACTTTTATTTTTTTTAACACCACGCCCGCTTCTCTGGACATTCCTGCGAGACGATTGTGTGAGTGTGGCCCTCGCTCCCTCAGTGAAAGTTATTTACACACTGGACTGCGGCCGGCGATAATCCCTCTGCAGCAAGTTTGTTGTCCTACTAGTTGTCAATGACCTGTGGAATAATCCATCCATTGACTCTACCACTACCGTTATTTCTTAATGGCTCCTGCTAGTAACATTTCCCGTACAGCCTATTCTTGTACGAAAGAAGTTCCTTTGTTTACCCATTACTCTCAAAATGTTACAAAGTAATATATGGCAAATAAAATTAGTGACTAATTGGCTTATCACTCAAATAGAATATCTCTATAACTCTGACTGCAATTACTCGTTCTAATACAAGACGGTGTCTTTGAATGCTCGGCTAAGTTGCCTTAAAGTTTACATTTCACAAATGTCGCCCAATGTTCAAAAGAGAGAAATTCGCTGACACGTCTGGTCTGTACGATCCTTGGTGAACAAGTGTCCCTTCCTCTTGGCGGCAGAGACCTGCTTCGATTTCTGGCGGACTGATATTTTCAGAATTTCAAGAGCGTCCTTTAATACACGCAGCTCGATGCGGACTGTCCTTATCATCTAAATTTATACTTAAACTGCTGGTGGTTCCATCACTACCCTGTGATCACCGAATTAATCATACAATTATGCACAGTATAGGTGGCGTGGGTGGGAATATTTCTTTTGTCGCACCGCCGGCTGTCGTACGGTTCCGGCGCGAACTTCAGGTACTCTCGTTCCCAGACATAACTTCTGCTAACTTAATATTTACTGCATATTAACAGGATTTAGCATACACACTCACTATGATCCCCAACCTAAAGTGTCACTCTGATAAACAAGTATACAATTACACTCCGATTCTATGACGAAAATAAATATGAGGAAGCGCTACATTTGAATAATACAAATTCAGCTCCCTGATTGGTTGACCGGTTTCAAGCGGGTAACATTGGACTGTTCCTAGTTCACTTTCGTGGGGGTGGTTGGAAGCTCTTTCTTGTCTTCAGATGGAAAAGTACCACTCCTTGACCTCAATTTCAAAGTACCAACGCGTCCTCTCCCTCTTTGTGTGAAGATAATTGCTTTATTGCACCAAAACAAACCGTGCTCCGAAGTGCTCTGGCCGGCTTAAACATCTATTGTGATTTTTCTGCTTCCTGCCAGAGTGTGAGAACATATTCTCAACTGTGTGGAAAAATTACATTATCAATATCAGTAGCAATATGTTGATATGATGTAATTAGGCTCAATTAATTGGGTGCAACTCCTCCCTTACTAAAAATAGAAATGTTCCGAAAGAATATGAGGAAGATTTCTAGATCTTATGTCATTCAATCTCAACTTGGTTACCAAACTGCAACCATAATTGAGCCTCAACTCTGTACCTCGCTTAGTTAGTGAATTCTCTTCGTAGTTGCAAATTTTCTTCTTCTAGTTGTCCACGTTCCTCCTGTAACTCGGCGATAATTGTCTCCATGATTTCTCTCAGCTCCGTGGCCTCCTGCAGACATTCTGGGCAATCATCACGTCCATCTTCTTCTCGCTTCTCTACGGATTTCGTGATTGGTAGGTCTCCGTCATTCGGTGATATTTCTTCCTCATCACAGCTCAGGTTGAATTGGTCATCATCTTCATCTTCTTCTTCTTCTTCCTCCACTGCAGAAATTTCGTCATCATCCTCTGCCATGGACCAATCTTCGTCAGCCGTCATCTCCTCTTCCGTAGATGAGTCCTCCTCTTCTTCACTCTGTGAATATTCTACCAGGTTCACTTGTGGAATTCCTCCGGGTGGTGGTCGATACAACTTTAAGCTTCGGGCATTAAAAGTCATCTCCTCTTGACCATCTAGGCTGACTATCCTGTATGCGTTATTGTGAAGTGACTCGGTTATTCTATACGGTCCCACATATAATGGTGCGAATTTAGCATAAAATTTCGCCTCCGGTGCAGATGAGACTGGACGACGTAAAAGAACGTATTCACCTACTCTAAGTGGGCGATGGAATCTCTTCCCTCTTAATCTTCTCTGTCGACGTTGCGCCTGTTGCTGCAAGTGTTCGGCAACCCTCCTTACACATACGTCAGGAGCTGGCCTAGCATCCGCTGGGCAATTAATAATTGCTGTCCACGGTCGAATAGGGTATTCATTTAAATGGGTGACTGAGGGTATAAATCCCGTAGCTTCGTGGATAGTATGGTTTATACAGTCCATGATGACTGGTAGCAATTGAACCCATTTACTGTGTTGATTCGGTATGTAAATTCTACAAAATTTAGAGATGACCTTCATTATTCTTTCCGAAGGATTACTTTGAGGATTACGAATTGAGCTCATGACATGCTTAATTTCGAGCTCCTGTAAAGCATTTCTGAATTGAGCTGATGTGAACTGAGTTCCATGATCAGTTAGCAAACTTTGTGGCTTACCCATGTTCGGTATAATGTTTCTGGTAAGACATCTTAGTACAAGCTTAGTGTTAGCCTTTTGGATCGGATATAGAGTCGTGTATTTCGAAAATACATCCATGGTCACTAAAACAAAACGGTTCCCACGGGTTGACTTCGGAATAGGGCCGAAAATATCCATTGAGAACAGCTTTTTAGGTTCTGTAGGCAATATAGGGATAGGTTCTTGTTTAATGAGATAAGGGTTCGCTTTTACTCGCTGGCATGTGTCACAAGTCACAACAGTGTCCCTCACTGACTCTCTTAAATTTCTCCAAGTAAAACTTTCTTGAATAGTGGCAACTACTTTGTCGATACCGCCATGTCCGGTAATTCGGTGTACATGCCAGATAATTTCGTTTTGAAGTTGAGATGGTATTACCACTCTCAATTTTGTGTGATCTCTATCAACATATTTAACGAGCAAATTATTAATGAATAAATATTCCTCAGCTTGCTTCTGGATGTCCCGGTAGTTTGGATCTCCCTGCTGAATTCTGTTCTGGAAAAAGTCGATCAGCTTGCTCAAAGAGTTTTCTGCCTGTTGAAATTGATGTAATTGACTTAGGTGTCGTAAGACTTCATGATCATCCGGTACTAAATCGACATAATTTACATGTTCAAGTGGCTCGCTGGGGTTCCTACTTAAAATGTCAGCTACATGTTATCCTTGCCAGGGCAATGTTCAATTGTAAAATTAAATTGCTGTACATACAGCGACCAGCGTGACACTCGTGGACTAGAAATAGCTGTTTTTAGCATAAATGTCAAGGCTTTATGGTCGGTCCGAATCTTTACTGGAAAACCATAAATGACCTTGTGCCAGTGTTGTAAAGCCTGTACTATCGCTAGCATTTCCAGTTCGGTAGTACTGTAGTTAACTTCATGCTTCCTCAGCTTGCGGCTATAAAATGATATGAATTTCTTTAAGTGAGGCGGTTTATCATCCTCTTGGTATAAAATTGCTCCAATTCCAACGTTGGATGCGTCAGTTTGTAGCACAAACGGTTGTTCGAAATCCGGGTATGACAATTTAATACTCCGTGCTAACAATTCTTTCGTCCGCTGAAATGCCATTTCTGTCTCCTTCGTCCACTTCCATTTGTTATTTTTGTGGAGCATATCTTGCAGTGGTGCCACTACCTCAGTATAGTTCATACAATGGTCCGAAAAGAAATTACAGAGACCCAAGAATTGTCGTATGTTCTTAACTCTTCTTGGCCTCGGAAAGTTCTGGATAGCTTCTATCTTTACAGGGTTGGGGCGTATTCCCTGGCCATCAATCACATGTCCTAAAAATAGAATCTCTGATTGGCAGAAATGGGATTTCTTTAAGTTAACCTTAAAGCCTGTGTCCATCAAATTTTTAAGTAACTTCTCCACATATTCTAAATTTTCCTCGAAATTTCTACTAGGAATAATAATATCATCAATAAAACGAGTCGTCACCTCCTTAACTTCGTCCGTAAGATTTCTATCTAGGGCACGGAGAAGAGCTGCCGTACTGTTGCGTATACCAAATGCGAGTCTATTGTAGGTATAAGTGTGCTGGTCAAATAGGAATCCTGTTAACAATCGGGATTTTTCCTCCAGCTGGATATGGTGGAATGAACTAGTAAGATCAACTCCGGTAAACATGCTCATGCCATTGAACTTCCTAATGACGTCCTTGACAGATGGTATCTGATCGTATTCTGGTATCAGTTTCTGATTGAGCATTCTCGCATCAACACAAATGCGGAGCGATCCGTCTGTTTTGAATACAATCACTAAATTATTTAGAAAAGGGGTGACCCTTTTTGATATAATTCCGTTCTCTTCCATTTCCTTAATGACGCGTTTCACCTCCTCGTAATGCTTTTCTGGAATAGGATATGGCTTACATTTATATGGACGCCAATCTGTGACATTTAATGCGTACTTGAAATTAGGGATCAGACCAACCTTCGAGTCAAAAACAGTCTTATACTTCACCAATAGAGCTCGTAGCTTATCCTTTTGCTCTTTGGTTCCGTTAAATTCGGCCACCTTGCTTGATATTAAACTCTCAATTTCCTCGTCCATTTCAGCACTGAAAATATTGGCAAATATGCCCTCATTGTCTAAAATTTGCGCAATATCCTCGTTAATGGGTTCTTCCTGGTTATTCACACTCACATCCGTTTTACAATTTATTTCGGGGTCTAGACAAACATGATCATCCCCTTCCGGTTTTCGGAATTTGACTTGGTTGTTGGCCAGGTCAATCACCGCATTAGTGGCCCTCAAAAAGTCAGCTCCTAGAATTAGGTTGTGGCTAACCTTCGACATAATCACAAATGGGTGCGTAAAAATAGAGTTTCCGATTTGCATTTCCAACAATGTTTGGGATTTGCATACTGTCGTTTTATCCGGAATAATCCCTCTTATTTTGACAGAAGATACAGGAATCTCGGGAAGTTTGTGACGTTCTTTTATATCTTCATACAGTGCTCTGGATATAATACTTATCGACGCTCCTGTGTCTGTAAGAGCTCTAATATTTGTGCCATACAACCTAACGTTTATGACCGGCAATTTCGGTATCTGTTTGGCCTCTCTTATTATAGGATCTTCCAAAAGATCTTGTGGCTGCACGACCCAGGAATCCACCTGCGCTACAACCCAATCACTCGAGTTGTCGGCCATTAGCACAAGCTCGTTCCGGTCGGATGGAGACATTGATATTACATTGGCGTTTTTTTTTTTTTTGCTGCCCGTGGCCATTCTGTGAGTATGGCTGGGCTTCCGGGTTCAAAGACTGCTGCCTGCGGTCAGCTTGGTTGCGCGTTCTCTGATACTCGATACTTTCTGCGCCTACTATGTCCGGATTGAGGTCCGTTTGATTAATGGCCTCTCTCCAACGTTCCCTTTCTTGACGTTCTGAGTTCAAATCTTGGACATACCGTTTATTCTCCCTGATACGATGATCCGGTTCTCTGTTACGATATCTGTACGATTGTTGCTGTTGATTTCTACCGTACCACCTTCCGCGTTGATTATACCTTTGGTAAGGACGGTCACGGTTCCGATATTCGTACCTATTCCTGTCACGTCTGAGGTCTTGTCTAGGGTAACTCCTATTATATTCATAATTATTCCGCACTGGCCTCTCGTTACGGAATTCTGTATTGTTAAGCTGTTCCCTATTATCGGGCTTCCTGCGTGGTATTGCTCCTGTATTCGGGCTAATCCTGTCCTGGTGACTATTGGTTTCCACGTTTTCGACTACAAACACTTTATGCTCGAGGTTCCGTGTTGGCCTAGGTGAATTTACACTGGTTGTGGCGTCTAACTGGCGTAAAATCTCTTCTGCGTCCTCCGGGGTTTGAACTTTCGAGGTAATTAACATCCTCTGAACCTCGACTGGAAGTTGCTTAATGAGCACTTGGACAAGCTCACTCTGAGATGGAGGATTGTCTAGCTCCTGCAATTTAACCAACTGATCTAGGAAGTACCTACTAAATTGCGTAGGCTGAGTGCTCGTATACTTTTTGGAGTAAAGTTCTAACCGTAAACTCTGCTGTGTCCCTAAGTTCCAAAAACGATTGAGAAATGCCCTCTCAAAATCTTCAAATGTACTAAATGAAGTGCGAAAGCCTATGAACCATGTCTTAGGACTTGACTCTAAATATTTCTCAGTTATTCTTAATTTCTTTTCCTCCGGAATCTGCATTTCCTGAAAATAAGCCTTCAGATCTCTAAGGAACATTTTAGGGGTCACGGAATTAGTACCGTTAAACTTCCGTGGTTGCTCGTCGCTCAATTTTAATATATTGACGAGGTTTGAGTGCGCTACAATTGTTTGAACATTCTCTTTACGAACTGGCTGAGTGCTCGGGTCGACACTAATCCTTTCTGTTACCTGAGGTGTAACAACAGGTGCTGGTTGTTGAAATGCTGTCCCGTCCTTCCTCATACCAGCCTTTAGAATAGCCTGCTCTTCTGACATAAACTTAACCAATGTTGCCAGATTTTCCGTCTGAGTTTGCAGGTTATTGATTTCACCATTGACAACCTCTCGTACTTCGTCACGCATTAACTCGTCACTAATTTTAAGCTCCTTATGAATGGTACTGGCCATTTCAGTCTGCCAAGCTGTAATTTCCTCTCTCATTCCTACGAGTTGTTTAGTCACGTCTTCCTTGTTCGCGATCCTAGCCTCCTCCATAACTCTTAATCCTTGGTCGAACTTCTCTAGCCCTTCGTGAACTTCGTTAGCTATTGAGGTCAGACTCTTTTGCGTGTCTGCCTCTAATACATTCATTTGGTCTTGGACCATAAGAATGTGTTCGGCCATTTTTTTACACTGTTCCTCGACCTGTTTCTTAGTGTCATCTATTTTGCTACTTAGTGACAACGTTACATCCCCTAGCTGTTTGATAAGTTGTTTATGTGCATGAGCCAAATTACTAAGCTCCTGCTTGGTTTCTTTCCTATTTTTATCACACTGTTCCAGTAGCTTTTCCTGATTTTCTGACAGTTCCCTACGCAGCTCCTCCTGGTTACGTGAAAACTCTGTTTGAATAACATCTAACTGTTCACTCAAGTTCTGGGTTAAAGTGTTCTGTGTGTCCTCCAATTGTTTATTTAAATTCAGAGTCAAAGTGTTCTGTGTGTCTTCCAATGATTTATTTAAGTTCTCCGTGAGTGTGTTCTGATCCGCCTTCATTTCACTCTGGACCGCGTCCACTTTACCATTTAGCATATTAATGCCCGTGATTAGCTGTTCCCACTGCTCATCAGTTACCACCATCGTAAACAAATATATAAAATACTGGACCCCCCTTTCACTAGGGCGAAACTTAATAGCTATTTACAACACAACACAACATTTCCTTACTTATCCTTACAATGGGATAAACAACGTTACTTTATCACATGACTACCATTATACAGTCACACAACTGCACAGTGTTTATAACTACTTATTTACCCTTGGAATGTTCTAAATTGTCCGTCTGTCACGACCTAACCATTCTTACCATCATAAGGCGATAATCGAGCTCCACTTTGGGACGCCATTTTTATTATGACTATACATCCCCATGCACCCTTTTGTCGGTAGAGCTGCGGTTCCTCTTGATATATGCTGTCTCCGGCTGCTAGAAAAAATATACTTACCGCATCGTAGAGATTCTTTCTCGGGTGTGCTCAATTCCTGGTCGCCTGTGGGTTTGGTGCATAGGGGTTGCCTAACTAAGGATTACCAGTAAATAGTCTAAAATAACCACCATGACACGGACTGATTATGTAATAAATAAACTTTATTGACAAAGCAAGAATTAAGTCAGTATGCACAAGGCTTGAACCAAAGCTCAATCAAGTATAGTGTCACCGTTAAAGATGCAATATAAGAATACCTGCAATTAATCATGACTAATCTGAATGTGATCAATAAATTAATTGATTAATAGAATAATTAATTAAAAATGATCCAAATAAAATTGTCAACAAATATAAGTGAAGTGAGTCGTTGACCAAAATGCAACCTCAAGTACACCAAAATAGTGCGTTTAACAATAATATCCCAATAAAATGTCATTTACTGATTTAACTAGATCGATATAATATGGTGTGTTTACGATAGATATCATAGTGTCATAAACAAGAACTTTACTAACGTGTAATGCATTATAGTTAAGCTTGCATGTAATCTAGAACATTCCAACATTCCTAGGAGTACAATCTCCAAACTCTATGTCAATTATTTAACATTAAATACACTCATTGAAGACCTGAGGATAGATGTAACACAAATAAACCGCTGTGCAGCGTGACGTAATCATACTTATGAACTCTGCAAATTTAATTTCTAAACCCTGGATCTTACTGAACTTTAAAAAGATAAAACCTCATCTTTTAACACACTCAAAAATATGCAAATTTATGCATCAAGGCCAGTATTACTGTCAGAACCAACTTATGGCATTAATCATCAAAATCAATTACATCGCTTCCTAATAAAATACAATTTAATTTACGACAAACATTCGTTCAGTAAGTCCTACAAATCTGTTGTGTCGTGTTCCGTGACGTAATAACACGAACCTAACACATCCTGTACTTACGTTACCCGAACTGCCGTACTATTTACAAATGAGTGAACAAATCACCTATCACACTAATGGACTTAAAATTACGTAAACTAATAATATTACCTTGTAGTCACAGAGAATAATCTAACTTACACATCAATAAACTATACTCGTCAGGGTTGAGAGATGATCAACGTACGAGTCCACGTGATATTTACATTTCCTATACCGCTGCTTATTCATGCACGCACTCATAATCGTAAATGAATTTAACATAATATGATGTAGATTGCATTGTCACCGACAAACATGTTATCTTGCCCAGAGTCCTGCAATTTCAACTCTCTGGTTAAGAATATTGATTCACCATGTCCAATTATCAGTTTCATGGCTCCCCTACTCTATTCATTACAAAAAAAAAAAAAAAAAAAAAAGGAGTAATTAAAATTAAATCAACTCAAAATCAACTCACAACAACATTACGAAAAATGAGGTTCACAAACTCCTATTTAAAACCAAAGTTCAAAACACTTATTATAATGCGATGTTGGCATATAAAATGGGATTTAACTATCCTCATGAGTACTATTGCAGACTTAACCTGCTATCTTTACCTATACTTATCTAGTACAATATGCTATGCCATGTCGCCACATTTATTAATTCGTCGTGATAATAGATATTACAAATGCATTTTTACTTCACGGGGCATCTGGTCCTCCCGCTCATTTTCATACCTCGGCTTCACATTGCCGGCACATATATGCACATTGTGATATCAAGCTGTCAGAGCTTGCATATCGCTCCGTGTCTTAAGCTCAATGGCTTGACTACTAACTCTCAGCTCCTCGGCTTACCATTATATTTATCCGGCTCATCGCCTCATTATCATTCCCTCATTTCTCACATACTGAGATAATTGCCCGTAGTGGCTTATCCATCATCACATAATTATCTTAACACACATATACTGTCGTTTTGGGCCTAATGACATAGCATATTTTGACGCGTGGGCCTAGATTCACCACGATTAATCTTCCAATGATCACTTCCCAAATTAATGCCTCTATCAGACTACAATAAAATTCAATTACATTCTCAAAATCAAATCTGAACAGTTAACTAAGCAAATCATATTCCTCCTGTCCATGTAATCAGCATTCAGGAGAAATTTAGAATCAACTAATTAAGATGGTTGCAAAATAACCATAACAAAAAAATGAGTCTACTTTAATGTCAAAGAAAACTTCCGTCTGGTGACTAGCGAATCAAATATCATACTCTGCCACTGCCAATAAGCATAATATTGACCTCAAATCTAGTTCAAATGTAGGCCTAAGCATTTAAACTAATTCGGTCCAATCCGACAATAACATCGACAAAAAAATTAATAATAGTAATAAGAAAAAGATAATTGAAATTAAACACAAACTACGTGCATAAATCAGCATTTTTACCTCTCCTCTGTGCTACACCAAAAATATGAAATTACAATACCTAAACATCTACTTAGCAGCTCGCGTAACGCCTAAGGAAATAGTACAATCAGTGAAAGATTACATGAGATTTTTGTTACTCACATTCTGCCATTAAGCTTCACCCCACAGGGGCATCCATCTGGTTGAAGTTAGAACATGTTGCAATACATAAGGCACATCTTCACAAAATTGATGTATACCTCCATGGTATCAATTTCCTTGGGCACACGACACTTTTCTTGCAACTTCAGCGGCTTAAATACTAATAATTATATACACTGACTGAAAACACATATAAAAGATTCACTTTTATTTTTTTTAACACCACGCCCGCTTCTCTGGACATTCCTGCGAGACGATTGTGTGAGTGTGGCCCTCGCTCCCTCAGTGAAAGTTATTTACACACTGGACTGCGGCCGGCGATAATCCCTCTGCAGCAAGTTTGTTGTCCTACTAGTTGTCAATGACCTGTGGAATAATCCATCCATTGACTCTACCACTACCGTTATTTCTTAATGGCTCCTGCTAGTAACATTTCCCGTACAGCCTATTCTTGTACGAAAGAAGTTCCTTTGTTTACCCATTACTCTCAAAATGTTACAAAGTAATATATGGCAAATAAAATTAGTGACTAATTGGCTTATCACTCAAATAGAATATCTCTATAACTCTGACTGCAATTACTCGTTCTAATACAAGACGGTGTCTTTGAATGCTCGGCTAAGTTGCCTTAAAGTTTACATTTCACAAATGTCGCCCAATGTTCAAAAGAGAGAAATTCGCTGACACGTCTGGTCTGTACGATCCTTGGTGAACAAGTGTCCCTTCCTCTTGGCGGCAGAGACCTGCTTCGATTTCTGGCGGACTGATATTTTCAGAATTTCAAGAGCGTCCTTTAATACACGCAGCTCGATGCGGACTGTCCTTATCATCTAAATTTATACTTAAACTGCTGGTGGTTCCATCACTACCCTGTGATCACCGAATTAATCATACAATTATGCACAGTATAGGTGGCGTGGGTGGGAATATTTCTTTTGTCGCACCGCCGGCTGTCGTACGGTTCCGGCGCGAACTTCAGGTACTCTCGTTCCCAGACATAACTTCTGCTAACTTAATATTTACTGCATATTAACAGGATTTAGCATACACACTCACTATGATCCCCAACCTAAAGTGTCACTCTGATAAACAAGTATACAATTACACTCCGATTCTATGACGAAAATAAATATGAGGAAGCGCTACATTTGAATAATACAAATTCAGCTCCCTGATTGGTTGACCGGTTTCAAGCGGGTAACATTGGACTGTTCCTAGTTCACTTTCGTGGGGGTGGTTGGAAGCTCTTTCTTGTCTTCAGATGGAAAAGTACCACTCCTTGACCTCAATTTCAAAGTACCAACGCGTCCTCTCCCTCTTTGTGTGAAGATAATTGCTTTATTGCACCAAAACAAACCGTGCTCCGAAGTGCTCTGGCCGGCTTAAACATCTATTGTGATTTTTCTGCTTCCTGCCAGAGTGTGAGAACATATTCTCAACTGTGTGGAAAAATTACATTATCAATATCAGTAGCAATATGTTGATATGATGTAATTAGGCTCAATTAATTGGGTGCAGTAATTTCTGTCTGTCAGTCTGTCTGTCTGTCTGTATGTATGTGCACGCATCACTAGAAAACGGCTAAAGAGAATTTAATGAAAATCGGTATGTAACGTCTGGAAGTATGTCGCTACAATCTAGGCCATAAATAATTTTAATTATTCTGATAGAAATGGTAGTTTAAGGGAAGACCTAAAATTTAATTTTCAAATATTTATGTTATTAGTGGTACTATATTAATGAAAATTGGTATGCAAAGTCAGAAAATAAGTACCTACAATCTAGGTTATAAATAATGTTATTCACGCTTAGTGAAACGGTAGTTTAGGGGAAAGTCAAAAATTTAATTCTTAAAATATTTACATTATGAGTGGTCCTATCTCAATGAAAATTCTTATGCATAGTCGGAGAATGAGCCACTATAAGCTAGGCTATGATTCATTTTATTCACGCTGAGTGAAATGGTAGTTTAGGGGAAGGCCTAAATTTAATCCTCAAATATTTATATTATTAGTGGTCCTATCGACAAATACTATATAACTAAAGTTATACAGAATTAAATTTCCGACCATTTATGTCTTATACATTTTTACCGTACCTGCTATGATAGCACAGATATTCATGAATTTGTAATTTTGTTGGTAAGTCCATATCAACGCCGAGCCACGAGAAAACTGGTTAACAGAATTTAATGAAAATCGGTGTATACAGTCGGAGAATAAGAAACAACAGTCTAAGCTATAAAAAAATTATTCACCCTGGATGAAATTGTAGTTTAGGGAAAGGCCCTTAAAATGTAATTTTTAAATACGTCTGTATCGAATACGTATCGAAAAGTATTACATAGCAAAAGTTATAGAGAATGCAATTTCCGATCATTTATGTTTTATTCAGTTTTACCGTACCGATTATGGTAAGAGTGGTATTTCAGAGTCGGAAGAAAACTAAATGTGAAGACCTACAATATCGAAAGCGCATAACATTGATCAACAATAACATTAGTTTGTTGTGATGTTCTTTATCTCTTATGCTGCCTCTCAGCTCCGATAGATGGGAGTACTGGCGGGAAATAGGTGGGGAGTTAGAAAACTTTCTTCTTTAGCATGCCATTCCTCTGGTTCATACATTTTCTGATACTGCTGGTATGTAACACATTGGTCATCGTAGTATTCCAGCTATTCGATCCCTACTCTGACGCGCTTTGAATGAGCAGTGTATATACTTAAGGCAGAGGCTGACTTAGTAGTAGTAGTGGAAGTATGGCCTGGTCTAGAATAACAATTTACGCCTATTCCAAACTATAGCACCACAATTCACTAAATAACTCACAATTCAACCCTGAAAAGAGACATTTCTTAAGAAAAGCTTATTATTATTATTATTATTCTTCATTTTTGTTCAATTATATATTAATTTTATTCCAAATTAGCAGTGAAGAGGGGGTTTCTTCTCTTGCATGGAGGAAAAATTTACCTCCAAATCAGATAGATTTTTCCGCCGCCAGTGTAGTGAATTGATACTTTCCGACTCACCGTTTACTCCTAGGAAACATATTAGTAAAAGGGCATAGTTTTTGCCCTGGGAGTCGCTACTATTCGACCCTCTCCCCACCGAAAAGGGACGAAGAGTGTTCACGGCTCACGGCAGTCTGCGGCTTGGTCATTCCAGCTCTGGAACTTCGGACTGTTAGATCGGCAGCGTAGTCCTGTTCGGTAAACGTGAGAAAATGTGTGGTTTTTCATTTGATCGAGTATTTCACACGAAGGCATTGCATTTAATCGTGCCATTCCTATTGACGTCATTGTAATGACGTATGTTCATTTCAGTTGGGAAAACCACTAAAACAGTCTTTCTGAGGACTTAAAAATGCAGGTAGAAAGTGATTGTGACTGATGGTAGGAAAGCGGGACTACCATTACAATGAAAATTCCCTAACAGAGTCTTCATATGAGAAATGACGTTTGGGACTTCCCCGTCGCGTTTCTAGGGTAACGTCAAGAGCTTTGCAATTTAATACAATCTTGCTCACAACGTGTACACTGCCTAATCCAGAATTCTATATACAATATAAAATTCCGTAGCGAAGCACGGGTACATCAGCTAGTAAATAAATAAATAAATAATACGCCACAGAATAAGTGATAATGAACAGGAAGGGATAGTTGGACAAACTGGAGGTCCAGGAGAGGAAGACCTTGAAAAATTTACTAGGACCGATCAAAGTAGATGACGAGTGCGGAAGGCGACCAAACCAGGAGGTATACAGTTATACTGAAAAACATCGCAGACGTAACCAGGAGAGGAATCAGGACAGAGCACCTTGTAAGAAAACAGGCTCCCTCCGTACAAAAGTAAGAAGGAAGGTACATAGCCAGCGAATGCGCGAGTACTGCGCAAGCATCAAGTCCCTATCTAAGCGTGGTCCTCAGGTGTCCCATTAGAAATAATAATAATAATAATAATAATAATAATAATAATAATAATAATAATAATAATAATAATAATAATAATAATAATAGTTATTATTTATTATTTAGCGTATGATGAATACAATATTATTTACAATATATACAACTACCATCTCAAGCTCGTAACTAAAGTTCCATGTCAAAATTTAATAGCCAGAGAAGAGCTTCGTTTGAGACACAGTTTAAGTCCTCAATAGAGCCTCTGTAACTACGCAAAGGACACTCAAATGCAAGGTGTTCCACTGTCTGTTCCCCTTGTCCGCAGTCACATTGCGATGATGTCTTCCATCCCCATTTGAAGAGAGTGGCTCCACATCTACCTTGGCCGGTCCTAATTCGATTTAGCATCCTCCACTGCCGTCTGGGAAGAGAAAAACCATCTGGGCACTTGCATGGGTTCTCAATGATGTGGTGATGTGGTAATGCGGATTGCTGTTGCCATTGTTCTTTCCAGGCGTCCGATACATTAAAGGAGGTGTCCTGTAAATTCATTGCAGTACGCCAAGAAGGGTGTTTGGATTTCAGTCGTTTAGCTGGGGAAGCTGCTATGTCAGAATGAATAGGAAGGTGAGGATTGTTTTCAATTTTCTTCCACAAGTTAAGCAGTGACTGTGATCTTCTTAGGGATGGAGGTGGTATGTGGCTTAGGGTGGGAAGCCAGTGTGTGTTAGTTGGTCGGATGCATCCTGTAATGATACGCATTGCTTGGTTCAGCTGGGTGTCTACTAATCCAGTGTGAGCACTGTTAAGCCAGGTAGAGCAGCAATATTCAGCGACGGAATAAGAGAGTGCAAGAGCAGTTGATCTCAGGACTTGGGCATTAGCACCCCAGGATGTACCTGCCAGCTTTTGGAGGATGTTATTTCTGGTCTTGATCTTGGCTAACACATTATAGAGGTGATTCTTGTAGGTCAAGGACCTGTCCAGGGTGACCACTGTTGCTCATGTCCGTAGGTTTAACCTTAAATTACCCTACACATGTCCCCCGGGTGGTGCTAAGTGAGCAACATCAGAATAAGATGAGACCGAACTGTCGTATACGACCTCCCGGTCAAGGAAAATGGAGAAGAATCATACCTAGAGGCCCTTCTCAGGGCCCTCAAGTTCGTAACATTGGCCCTTCAATGAAATAATAATAATAATAATAATAATAATAATAATAATAATAATAATAATAATAATAATAATAATAATAATAATAATAATAATAATAATAATAATAATAATAATAATGTATAGCCTATTCAGTCGTCAGCTCTGAGGCTGGTTGGATCCTCAAAAGCTCCGCCATCAGCTGTCATAGATGGTCTAGGCATCACTGAAGAGGCGTAGTAGGGAAATGAGACATGAGGTAGTTTCCCGTTGCTTTCCTCACCGAGCCGGAAGTTGCTATTACATACCAGTCTGCCAAGCCCACTGAAATGCATACATCAACCAACCTTATGAGCAACACTTTCACACCATTCATAGCAGGGACTGGCTGCATAAGGAATGGCATTACTAGCATCACTCATACCTCAGTCACTTTCATATTGTCAAAGCCAAGGATAAAGCTGAGACCGATCAATGAAAGTAACAAAATTGCTCTAGCTCATACCAGAAGATTTAGTGCACTGTAAAAACTAGGTCCCGCCAGCAAAGGCATAATAATAATAACTAGCTGTAGTACCTGGCGTTGCCCGGATAGTTTCTGAATATTTACCTTTAAGATTGGCATTACTGGTTAGTTATGTGTGCTGTGAATTTTTATAGAATTCCTTTTTGACTTGCAGGTTGATATGTTATGATCTATTATGTACTTTTAGAATTATTTAGATGTGTTTGATTTCAAGTTTTAGATTAATTAATTTTCGAGTAAATCTTCGTCCTTATGGAAGCTCGAATCGACTGGGAAGTATTTGATCCTGTCAAAAATTAATAAGTGATAACTATATGTATTTAGCCGTCGCACTATAGATACGATGTACATGATTTCAACTGTCAATGAGACTGTCTTCGTCTCGCCCCCACCCCTAAGGGATACAAAATCTGGATTGTCACCATTCTTCTCAGTGACCCAGAAAACTGCAGATTCGACACTGTTTTCGATTATTTTTATATCTCACTCCCCCCTCACCCACACCCCAAAGGGGGCTGAACATGAACTTAAAAAAATTGGAGTGTCACTATTCATTTCAGTGACCACGAAAACGATGGATTCGACAATATTCTAGATTATTTTTATACCACCCCCCTCGACCCCTGACCATAAGGGTGCAAGGGGTGTCTTACCCCACGCGGTTTGTTTCCTGATACTAATTGATAAGTGTTCCAAGTTTGGTGAAATTGCTCCAGTGGTTTATGAGGAGATGTGTCATTTACACACCCTCACACCCACCCACCCACCCACTCACCCACCCACCCACCCACCCACCCACGCACGCACATACATACATTTTTATATGTAGTAAGAAGAAGAAGAAGATACGATTTTTATATACAGTTTTTCGATTTTTTTATAGCTCACCCCCTTCGCCCCCAATTGGACTTGAAAAAAATCCCGAGTATTACTATTCATCTCAGAGACCCTGAAATCTATGGATACGAAACTGTATTTAATTATTTCTATATCTCCACCCCCATCGTTCCCCACCTAAAAGGGGGTGAACTTGGACTTTTACAGTATTCTCGATTATTTTTAAAACTTCCCCCCCTGACCCCCTCCCTAAAGGGTGCTTGGGATGGCTTAACCCCACAGTGTTCGTCTCCCGATCGTAATTAAGACGTGTCACTAACACACACACACACACACACACACACACACACACACACACACACAGACAGACAGAGAGAGAGAGAGAGAGAGACACACACACATCCATTTTTATGTATAGTAAGATTTTTATACATCACCCCCTTTTCATCCCCGCCCAGAGGAGTCCTATGAGTGCCTTACACAACAGTATGTTTTTACAGATAGTAAGTCTTATGTGTACCAGTTTTCGTTGGCAGCTATGCCCAAACGTACATACATAATCTCACTGCTCTAGAATCCTGGAGATGACGTTGCCATTGTTACGACAGTTCATTTCTTTATCCAATTCCTAGAGCAGGGGTAGTGTGGTGCCAATATCTCCGTAACGGTTGGTTTTAGGGCTTTAAAACATGGTTTTCGGGCCCGTAGGGCGTACCGAGTTTTGTTCTTTGCGTTAAGAGGATTAAATTGAGCTTTGTGTCGTCCTTATACGACAAATTCGATATATTGCCTGTATTAGCCTATTATTTTAATATCTGCCCCCGTACCCTCACCTCGAATTGTTTTCAAAATAAAATACAGCCCATGTTACTCACTGGCAATGTAGCTTTCTATACGTGAAGGAATTTTTAAAATCGGTTGAGTAGTTTTTGAGTCTATTCGTTACAAACAAACATACAAATATTTCCTCTTTACAACAACAACAACAACAACAACAACAACAATAATAATAATAATAATAATAATAATAATAATAATAATAATATTGTTTCCATCCCACTAACTACTTTTGCTATTTGTGGAGAAACCGAGGTGCCGGAATTTTGTACCGCAGGCGTTCTTTAACGTGCCAGTAAATCTACCGACACAAGGCTGACGTAGTTGAGCAGTTTTAAATACCACCGGACTGAGCCACGTTCGAACCTGCCATTTCGGCTCTGAAGCCCTGCCCTCTACCGTCCGAGATACTCAAACCGGCAAACAAGTAAGTACTGGTGTGGGGCAGGACAACATTACAAACGACTTTTTAACAATCTTTTCCGAGCTGAAATATTGACATCTCCTGTTCATATGACACAGTACTCTACTTCCAGTTCATTTTCAGGTGCAGGTAATCTTTATACAACGTGTCTCGTGAGGAAGGGATCATACGTTCTTCTAAAGCGAAAACATTATATGAACATATGGTTTATTTTCAGTATTTTCGGTGTACTGACCGTATTGCGTAATTTTATTAAGGTGGCCATGATGGCGAAGCCGGTTCCCATGGTGACGTTTCTTGATAACATTGCACGCATAATGTATCGTATTTCACAGTTTGTACATTTCGTTTGTTGCAATGATGCCGAGAGTACTTACACATGAAGATTGTGACGATATGGTGTACATTTACGACCACTGCAGTGAAAATACGAGGGCTTCTGTTCCAGAATACAAGCGACGGTTTTCTCAACGTAGAATACCCCTTCGAAAGGTGTTTGTGAGGGATTCGGTACACTGCGTGAATGTGGTTCTCTTCCCATTGTCAATCAATCAATCAATCAATCAATCAATCAATCAATCAATCAATCAATCAATCAATCAATCAATCAATCAATCAATCAATCAATCAATCAATCAATCAATCAATCAATCAATCAATCAATCAATCAATCAATCAATCAATCAATCAATCAATCAATCAATCAATCAATCAATCAATCAATCAATCAATCAATCCTGAATTGCATACAGGGCAGTCCACCATGTGGCAGATTCCCTATCTGTTGTTTTACTAGCCTTTTCTTAAATTATTGCAAAGAAGTCGGAAAATTATTGAACATCTCCATTGGTAAGTTATTCAAAATCCCTAACTCCCCTTCCTTTAAACGAATATTTGCCCCAATTTGTTCTCTTGAATTCCAACTTTATCTTCATATTGTGATCTTCCCTACTGTTAAAGACACCATTCAAATTTCTTCGTCTACTAATGGTCATTCCACGCCATCTCTCCACTGACAGCTCAGAACATACCACTTAGTCAAGCAGCTCGCCTTCTTTCTCCCAAGTCTTCCCAGCCCCAACTTTGCAACATTTTTGTAACGCTACTCTTTAGTCAGAAATCACCCAGTTCTTGAATCAAGTAATCCTGGTGAGGGTCCCATACACTGGAACCATTCTCTAGTAGGGGTCTTAACAGAGACTTATATGCCCTCTCCTTTACATCGTACTACAACCGCTAAATACCCTCATAACCATGTGCAGAGATCTGTACCCTTTATTAACAATCTCATTTATGTGATTACCCAAATGAAGATGTTTCCTTGTATTAAGTCCTAGTTACTTGCAATGATTCCCAAAAGGAACTTTCACCCCATCAACGCAGTAATTAATACTGAGAGGACTTTTCCTATTTGTGAAACTCACAATCTGACTTTGAACGCCGTTTATCATCATACCATGGCCTACTACCCATTATGCATTTGCTCACAATCTTGTAACTTATTGCTTACTCTGCAAAAAAAGCCTTATCACTGATTCCAATTCTTTACACATATAACTATATATATAAGAAAATATAAAGGTCCAATAACATAGACTTGAGGAATTCCCCTCTTAATTATTACAGGGACAGATAAAGCTTCGCCTAATCTAATTCTCTTAGTTCTATTTTCTAGAAACATAGACACCCATTCAGTCACTCTTTTGTCAACTCAAATTGCAGTAATTTTTGCCAATACTCTCCGATGTTCTGCCCTATCAAATGCATTAGATAGGTCAATCGCAATACAGTCCATTTGACCTCCTGAATTCAGGATATCTGTTATATCTTGCTAGAATCCTACAGTTGAGCTTCAGTGGAATAACCTTTCTTAAAACCGAACTGCCTTCTGTCAAACCAGTTATTAATTTCGCAAACATGTCTAATATAAACAGAAAGAATGCTTTCCCAAAGCTTACAAGCAATACATGTCAAACTGACTGGCGTGTAATTTTCAGCCTTATGTCTCTTACCCTTTTATACACAGGGCCTACTATAGCAACTCTCCATTCATATGGTATAGCTCCTTCATGCAAACAATAATCATATAAGTAGTTCAGATATGGTACTATCTCCCAACCCATTGTCTTTAGTATATCCCCAGAAATCTTATCAATTCCAGCTGCTTTTCTAGTTTTCAACTTCTGTATCTTACTGTAAATGTCATTGTTATCATAGGTAAATTTTAATACTTCTTTAGTATTAGTAACCTTCTCTATCTGGACATTATCTTTGTAACCAACAATCTTTACATACTGCTGACGGAATACTTCTGCCCTTTGAAGATCCTCGCAAACACACTCCCGTTTTTCATTAATGATTCCTGGAATATCCTTCTATGAACCTGCTTCTGACTTAAAGTACCTATACATACTCTTCCATTTTTACTAAAATTTGTATGACTGCCAATTATGTTTGCCATCATGTTATGCTTAGCTGACTTTTTTGTTAGATTCAGTTTCGTAGTAAGTTCCTTCAATATATCCTTACTTCCACAGCCATTTCTAACTCTATGTATTTCCAACCCGCACCTCCTTCTGAGCCTCTTTACATCTTTGTTATAATATAGTGGATCTTTACTATTCCTTACCACCTTTAAAGGTACAAACCTATTTTCACATTCCTCAACAATTGATTAAAACCCATCCCAAAGCCTCTTTACATTTTTATTTACCGTTTTCCACTGATCATAGTGACTTTTTTAAACATCATGCCTATTTTACCAGCCATATGGTACTGCCTAATAGTCCTAGATTTAATATCTTCCTTTCTTCCACATTTATTTTTAACTACCACAAAACAGCTTCGTGATCACCAATACCACCTGTTACTTCGATTTCTATATAGAACTCATCTGGTTTTACCAGCACCACGTCCAGGATATTCTTCCCTCTATTGGTTCCATCACTTTCTGAATCAGCTGATATTTTGTTGTTCATGCTTCCTGTCGTTCGCATTACCTTCGCTATTGACATTTTGTGAGTTGAGATTACCCGCTACAATCACGTTCCTTTCCTTATCGTTTCCCAAATAGCTGATTACCTTATCAAATAATTCTGAATCAACGTCTGCGCTACCCTTTCCCTGTCTGTACACTCCAGAGAAATCAGGGTGCTTATTATCTTTAGAGATGAGCCTTACACCTAGAATTTCATGTTTGTCATCTTTATCTTTTTTCGTAGTTTACAAATCCTTCTTTCCTCAGAATTCCGTGTTGTACAGGAACGACCGGGTGACCAAGATATAAATGAAGAGGAAAACATTCTCCGAGCAGTTTAACATAGCCCTACGAGTAGCTGTAGGTGACTTTCTACACGGCTGGGTACTCCGAGGACCGGGCTATGGCACACATGACATAACCAGCGTGTGCAACATCTTGAGGAAAGAATAACATCAGGCGGCAGCAATTTTTTGAATTGGTACTTGTTAATCAGCAACGGAATGAACATTACACATCCCAATGCCACTGACGACAGTAATTTGGAATGGATGGAGTTCCTGCCACTAGCAGTGGCACAGTATCTCAACCTAATTTATCCTGGACGTTGCATCGGTCCTCAATGTGATGTTGCATGGCCACCAAAGTCACCCCAACTGGCACCGCTGGAGTATTGTTTCTGGGGTTAGTTAAAGAACAAAATCTACAGAAAAGAGTGCAAACAATGTAGGGCTTGCTTGCTCGCTTTTTAATTGCTTGTGCGCACATTAAAGGAGACAGGGGTCAGCTGATTAGCAATCCCCCCAGTGGGTGGGGGCGATAGAATGACACACATGGTATCCCCTGCCTGTCGTAAGAGGCGACCAAGAGGGGCCCCAGGGGCTCTGAATTTTGGAATGTGGGTTGGTAACCGCGGGGCCCTTAGCTGAGTGCCAGACTCCTCATTTTCATCTATCTTATCCTACCCCCCTTGGTCAACTCTTATTCTTTTCCGACCCCGACGCTATTGGATTTCCGAGGGCTAGGGAGTCTTTCATTTTCACGCCCTTCATGGCCTTTATCTTTCTCTCACCGATACCTTCATTTTTCGAAGTGTCGGATCTTTCCATTTTTTTCTCTGATTAGTGTTATATAGAGGATGGTTGCCTGCTTGTACTTCCTCTTGAAACTGTTAATCACCACCTCCACGTCTGATTAGCAACAGAGCATCTGTCGGCAAGAGCTGCAAAGAATACCTTGTAAAGGGAAATAGACAATTACACAATAATTACACATAATTTTCTAACGGAAATTGACAGTTATGATTACATAATACGATTTGTATCTCGGAAACTATTGAAAATGAAGCGTATGTTCATATAATGTTTTCGCTTTGAAATGACCAGTACTATCATATCTTAACGCATGGCTCCGGGACCCTCTGTATAAAGAAACGACGTCTGCCTGGAACGACATCACATGTAAACAACTGGGTGCAATTACAAGAAATTCTACACAAACATTCTCAGAGGGAAATTTCACGTGATTATTTATTTTCTTTCAAACTTTCGATCTGAAAAATAAGTTCGATTCTTTTTACAGGGATTTAGTGATCGTTTAAGAGAGGTAGCGTCCGTTTCTTGCTCGGTCAATCACGCCTAAATTACTGCACGATTTGAGCTAAAATTTAGTGTGTATGTCTGAGGTATTCGTTTCAAACACGAGCCTATTCTGATTTCTCAATTTTTCTAAATGGCGTCCAACAATAAGTGGGTAATTACTTAACTGTAAAATTACGTATTTATCCCATAAAAACTTAAGTAGGGGTAAATGATCACCCAATTTAATTTTCTAAAAACAAAGTCCATATGAATTTTCTTTGTAACTAACGATTCGACAAAATATTTCGATTTTCCGTGTTAAAGCACGCGAAATGCCAGCCGAGGACTGTTCGACTGGATACTTGGCCGGTTTTTTAAGTCCTGATAATTCAGACTGGACGGGGGATGTGCGAAGGTTGCTCTTAAAAATGACAGGTCAACAAGGGGTACTAACAGAAGTCAGTGACATCTCCCACTCTCAGCCGTAAACGATGGGTAGGTTCTGCTATTATGATGGTCTTCATTTAATAATATTTTACCTTGAACTCTTGCTACTTAAAAGAGTAACTTCAAATTTGCCTTTGGAAAAATCAAGTGTTGATAATATGACTTTCATTAAAAGAATATAAAATATAAAGCCAATATTAAGCGAAATCCATTCAAAATGAAAACAACACAAGGTGATGTTCAAAAGGTTGAAGTTTCAGATATTTGGGATAATAATTCTATTTTAATGATGCTATTTTGATGTAAAAGCAAAGCAAAGCAAAGCAAAGCAAAGCAAAGTCACCTCCGTACAGGCCATGAAGGCCCTTGAAGGAGTGGAAGGTAAAGGCTTCCACCATTGTTAACCTCGGCACATGATGGGGTAGAGTGGTTAGCTCTACGCTCGGCCGCCTTTGCCCCCAGGAATTAACCTGGTACTCATTTTTGGTGTAGGCTGAGTGAACCTCAGCACCTCCGGAAGTGGAAATCTCGTTCCTTAAATTTTGCGATTTCTTGACGGGGATTCGAACCCACGTCCTTCCGGGCGAACCGAGACCGCCTTTACCGCCTCGGCTAGGCAGCCCCTGGTATTTTGCTATACCTACAACTAACTACTTTTACGGGTTTCGGAGACGCCGAGGTACCGGAATTTAGTTCCGCAGGATTTCTTTTACGTTCCAGTAAATCTACCGACACGAGGCTGACGTATTTGAGACCCTTCAAATACCACCGTACTGAACCAGGATCGAACATGCCAAGTTGGGGTGAGAAGGCCGGCGTCTCAACCGTCTGAGCCACTCAGCCCGGCAGAGATATTTAGGAAAGTGGCTAGATATGAATGATGAAAAACAGGGTGTGGATACGAAATTAATTGAATGAAGGCATGAATACTCTTGAGATATACAACAAGAGTGCATTACCATGCGTAGCCGAGACTCGATACTACCAGACAGTCATAACACCAGAAGTTTATATGCATCAAGAACAATGAGCTTGATTAATGAAGCCTCAAAACAAGAATTCGAGTAACGGGGACGAGGGAAAGGGAGAAAGATCTTAGGATCCATTAAAAAGGAAAGGATCATGGAAGGTCAGAAAAAGTAAAGAAGTGCGTAACAAGATGGGCAAAGTATCGGACGTCATCAGGAAAAGGAGGGTGATTTTCTACGGTCATGTGTTCATTATATCTCCCAGCAGACTGAAGAAACAGATCCTAACACAAGTTTGGAATCTCAAAGGTAAACCCAGATTACACCAAGGATTGGCTGATGATTTGAGGCAGAGCGGGATAACGGAGCAAGGTGTCTTAAACAGACACATCTTCAAACAAAACATCCAGGATTGGAGGGTACCTGAGGATGAGTCCAAACCACCGAAACGTCTTCCTGGTCAGAGAACAGAAGAAATGTTCATATTAAGAGAATGAAGGACATGTGGGCAACGATACGTAAACATGATTGGAAACCTAAAGAAACGCAGTCCAATGAGGCCGTAACGATGATAAAATCTCAGACTGATATTGATTAATTTATTTGTATCATTTCACAAAGATAGGTACAGAGCCTTCTATATGTCTCTCAGTCATGGCCATCCATCAGTACTGCACATCGCAGTCTGAACGGTTGCTAGGTAACATCGCGTCTCACGTTTTGTATAGCTAATTTCATGAATTAAATTTCCAGGTATATGCTATGTTAATATGCAAGTAAGGAAGTGTTACTCTATTGAAAGTTTTGGTTTATGTCAAAGTTGATAATATCGAATTCTATGCTCCGCAGTTTCTTGTACAGTGAGAGCCCTGAAGAAGAGGGAGCCAATCCAATCCATGCGGGAGATAATCTGAGGAGCAGAGGCTGTAGATAGTGAAAGTCCCAGTAGTACATTGGCGTCATAAACCCGGTCAAGACAGACGACAGGCGTCGCCAGGGAGCATTGATCGCGACGCTTGTCAAGGAGTAAGGAAGGAAGGCAGACAAGACGAGATTAGATGAGAGACAATAACGTCAGATAATGAGGGGCTTGTCTGGCATCTCACAAACAAGATAAACAGAGCCTACACTCTAACCGGTAATCTACAAATTGCATCCCGTCAGCATATCCACTACACTTGACTCCCCGGTATCCATGTTTAATGATTGGTCGCGTTCTTTGCACCAATCAGCGGAGAACACAGACACATGGATGACACGGCTTCAAATCTCATGCGGACTGAGAACCTTATAGTGATCAACAATGTATTATTACAGTCAATAAGTTCATGCACTGGTGCCTACAATGTAGGCAACACGGCGTACACTCGTGTTCTACACTCAATAATTCTGGGACTAGCGCTTACAGTGTAGGCAGCACGGTGTACACCTATGAACGTACTACAGTCAATTCTGTTCGTGGACTGGTGCGTACAGTTTAGGCAACACAGTGGACACCTATGTACCACTACAGTCAATACGTTGTGGACTGGCGCTTACAATATAGGCGACGCGGTGTACAGTGTAGGCAGCACGGTGTACACCTATGAACGTTCTACAGCCAATTATGTTCGTGGACTGGTGTCTACAGTTTAGGCAACACAGTGGACACCTATGTACCACTACAGTCAATACGTTGTGGACTGGCGCCTATAATGTAGGCAACACGGCGTACACTCATTTACTACAGTTAATAACTTCTGGGACTGGCGCTTAGAGTGTAGGTTTTTTTTTTTTGCTAGGGGCTTTACGTCGCACCGACACAGATAGGATAGGAAGGAAGCGGCCGTGGCCTTAATTAAGGTACAGCCCCAGCATTTGCCTGGTGTGAAAATGGGAAACCACGGAAAACCATTTTCAGGGCTGCCGATAGTGGGATTCGAACCTACTATCTCCCGGATGCAAGCTCACAGCCGCGCGCCTCTACACGCACGGCCAACTCGCCCGGTAGAGTGTAGGTAACACAGTGTACACCTATGTACGTACTACAGACAATTATGTTCGTGGACTGGCGCTTACAGTGTAGGCGGCACACTGTACCCCTATGTGCGTTCGACTGCAGTCCATTACTTTTTTGTTTTGGACATATCTATTTTCATCATGTACTCTTTCCCAAGACTCTGTCCATACAATACCGCAATTTCTCCAGATCTTCTGCAGTCTCAGATAAAATAATAATATTATCAGCAAATCGCAAGGTTTTTATTTTATCTCCTTGGATTGTGATTCCATTCCCGAATTCCTCTTTGATTTCCTTTACTGCCTGTTCAATGTAAACATCGAAAAGGAGGGAGGAAAAACTGCAATCTTGCCTCACTCCTTCTTGGATTGCTGCTTCTTTTCCAAAGCCCTCGATTCTTATTTCTGTAGACTGATTTTTATACAGATTGTACATAATTCTTTGTTCTCGGTATTTGATCCTGATCACCTTCATAATCTCGAATACCTTTGTCCAGCCAACATTATCAAATTCCTTTTCAAGACCTATGAATACCATGTCTGTAGGCTTGTCCTTAATTCTATTCTCTATGATCAGACGTATAGTGAGGATATCTTAACGTGTTCCTACATATGAAGGATCACATAGCCTTTTCAGCTGTATTTTGGCGTCTTTTTGCCGCCGTGATGATCCAGACGATTTCGACTTGATCACCTCAAACGTTTTGCTGGCGTATTTGCCTAATTTTTGGCAGAACTTGAAATTTGCCAGTTGCACAAACTACGACATTCTGAATTCCGCCGCTGATATTCAACTACCCTTCACAAGAGAGACCGCAGTTGTGCAGACAGCTGCCTCTTTTTGGGACTGGTAAAGAACTGTCACGTCAGCATCGTGTGCTGCAAACTCTCTGCTGTAGTGCACCACAGCGACACTAGATGACCAGTCCACTACTGCCGTTATAATACTAGTGATTATGCCAATGTGGCAGGCGGAATGACATCTAGCGGATATACGAGACAGGGAACACATCAATTAACTTATTTTTCTTACTAAAACATGTCACTAATATATAGAAGTTTTCCGGGATGGGAAGGGCTTCGACTGGAAAAGCTGGGACCATGGCATGAAAATGGCAAAGCAAGGAGAAACATCTTGAGGCGTGTCGACGATATCATTCGAATCCACCTTCTTTGGAATGTAAGCTCGCAAGTACACTCCGTCGGTCAACTTACAATAGTCGGTCAGTGTAATGATATTGTTGATTAGTTTTTAGGAAATTACGACATTGTAAGCCGTCAGTCGCATGTACCAATGGTCGTCAAAAAGTGTCAGCCGCAAGTTAGGCAAGGTGCCTTTTTTATTTCGGTGGATATATTGAAGTGTCACATGGGAAGAAACACATCCCCATATTTGAGAACTGTTCGAACAGTTATTTTTTGCCTTTTTTTTTTGCCTTTTTTAGGTTCCATAGCCTTTTGATTGTTTAATGCTTTTCTAAGAAGTTGTGTGTATTTTCTGATGTTATTTATATACTAAAAATAATCACTGGTATAAATACAATGCACTGTAGTAATAATAAACAGAAATTCGTTTTAATTCAATAGATAAAAGTACCATTTACATAAATGATATTTTCGTATTGCACAAATCTCTTCTGATAACTTCACGAGCCAAATGGTCGAGGGGGTTGCCAGGTCCCGTCCTTGCTACGTAAAATCAAGTGTTCATGGTGGTTATTGTTTTAAGGGGGAAAACAACTTGGTAACCACCCTCTACTAACACTACTCAGAAGGAAAATGGAAGAGGTCTGATACTTCCATAAATGAAGGTATCGGCTAAAGAATGGGGAGAACTTAAAGAACGTGGAAACGAAAGACTCCCTAGGGCTCGCAAATCTAATCCCGTCGAAGCCGGGAAAGAACAAGAGTTGACCAAGAAGGTCAGACAGGAAATGTAAGAGCCAGGAACCTGACATAAGCAAGTGGAAGGAACGCCAGGCTCAGCTAGGGGAACCGTGGTAACCAACCCAAACTCCCATGTTGAGAGGCCCTGGTCCCCCTTTTAGTCACCTCCTCTTACGACAGACAGAAGATACCGTTGACGTTATTTTATCATCCCCACTAACAAGTGGATGAAAGAATAAGTACTAAAATATGATGCGGATGTGTGTTTTGTAGCTCAAGTTAAAGCATTTTTATTGTTTTGATGTTCACTTTTGTAATTATAATTGCCTATTTTAATGGTTTTACTGATTATTTACTACATTTTTAGTGTTTATTTGCCTGCCTATTTTTAGCAAAAAAAATGCCTGAACTTCCCGGCTCTAGTGGTAACTATTCATTATTATTACTTTATTACTATTATTATTATTATTATTATTATTATTATTATTATTATTATTATTATTATTATTATTATTATTATTATTTGATATTTGTTTTACGTCGCACCGACACAGATACGTCTTATGGCGCAAAGGGATAGAAAAGGCCTAGGAGTGGGAACGAAGCGGCCATGGCCTAAATTAATGTACAGTCCCAGCATTTGCCTTGTGTGAAAATGCCAAACCATGGAAAACCATTTTCATTGCTGCCGACTGTGGAGTTCGAACCCACTATCTCCCGGATTCAAGCTCACAGCATCGCGGCCCTGACTACACGACCAACTCGCCCGGTATTATTATTATTATTATTATTATTATTATTATTATTATTATTATTATTATTATTATTATTATTATTACGGAGATCTCCGTGGTAGTTAGAGGTGAAAAGAGGTGCGGGCTGGAATATGTCTCAAACTACAAAATTAAAGTTAATTTAAAACTTTAACAAAGGTTATATTTTCTTTTCAAAATCAATCAATAACAAAGTATAACAGGTACCAAGTAGCAGATCAACAAATTAACAATTTACAGTTCGTTACAAGTTTCGGGCTTCGAGCCCCAAGTTTAATTTCTGAGCTCTCAGCTCACAACCACAATTGCTAAAGGGCAGAAAACCCCTAAATACAAGGAGGACTTGCTCCCAGCTATTAACCTCAAGCCTCTCTAAGGCACCTTTACCACAACACTATAAAGAGCTGACCCGCTCTCGATCTTTCAAGCCTATCAAGGCAATAACATACTCTTATCCAAAACTGCCATCAAGGCATACAAAGAAACAGGGGTATTTAATACCCAACCTACAGGGCCTTCGCATGAAGAAAACTAAACATCAGGTTAAGTTACTGGCCCAAAGTACAGAAGGGATTGGAGGCGTGAACTTGCACTCCTAAATACACTTTTAAAACCTAAGTGGCTCTAGGCCGAAACACAGGGTCTAATCCCAAGCTAAGGAGGTGACCCGTATGAGGAAACTTTAATATTTTAAGGAAGAGAAGAAACGGTTATGAAAACGTAGTCACCTCAATTTCAAAATGAAGGGGAGTTCGAGAGGGTAAAGCACTCTCTATCCCCGCTTTACAGTAAAAGAAATTTATAGATTTTACATAGACAGAAAATAATTTACATTTTAAAACGGTAGGTTACACACTAAAGGTTTCGAACCCTCCCCGAGAGTTAAACTGCTGAGCTAGCAAGAAATGAAGATATTAACAGGCCATTACCTTGTAGAAGAACTGCTGCTTGAAGAAAGAGGCGCTTCCCGCCCCCTGCTACATTTCCACACACACTACGTTAGATGTTACTGAAGTGGCACCGAGACAAGAAAATCAGCAGTTTATATACCCTCGTGGAACATTCGAGACCTTTCAGGAATGAGTAGACACACCCTTTCGCTTTTATTGGATAGCTTAGAGCAACATATCTATGTCGAAGAAGACGTACATGATTGGTTGGAAATAAATTAAAGAAATTTGGGATTGGCTAATTTCAAAACAGGCGGATACAAAGGATTAATGTTGCCAACCCAAAGATAACAGAACAAAATATAGTAAAAACAAAACTTATGAATACTAAATTTCTTCAAGAAGGTTCATTCCTCCGCACCAGAGTGCGTACTCATTGGTTTTAGTAGAGACATCTGGTAGAGAACGTCCACACTTCTTGATCAAATACAAACAAAAACACATCAAACTTCAGACAGAGCTATCTTCGGAGAAACTGTTGAGTTAATACAGTTTGTTAAAGTTCAGGCTTTCTCCTGTAGAGGAGTTTCAACTGGCGCAATATTTGAACTAGCGGCGCGGAGGTGTACCGCCCGGTACAATTATTATTATTATTATTATTATTATTATTATTATTATTATTATTATTATTATTATTATTATTATTATTATTATAATTATTATTTGCGCATGGACCCAATGGATCACGCAAAGCTCTAACGACTCTGTTTTCTGAGTTGCCAAACAGCTCTCATCCTTTCTCCGAGGATCCTTTTTTGTTCTTCAGTCCACTTTGCTCCAGTCTCCTTTTTCACTTCGTTCTCTGGTTGCACTTTCAACCCATTAACTTTTTTCCTGTAGAGGTTTCTGTCCGCGGTATCATTTGAGTTCATCTGGGCTTTTTCCAGATCCTTCTGTACCGTACCCAGGGGTAAATACCCTCTAGGACGATGCCTCCATTCCTGTATGAACATCCGACTAACTCAGGGTTGGGCAGAGTGTGGGTTGGTTGTCGATTGGGTCAGGATAAAAAGTCGAAGTTCTAGACTAAAATAGCTATCAATGACTGGAAATGGAGGTATAACACGAATGAGAAACAATCATAGGGGGTAAGATGGATTTATTAACAAATATCCCCGATCAAATCACACGAAAATAATAAAATCAGAAAAAAAAATAATTTGTAAAAAAAATAAACTCAGAGTATAGAAACAAATCGAAATTAAAAACGTTAATGGAATGATTATACAAATCTGACATTTAAAAGAAAAACAAGTTCAACAAAGAACATTTATAAAAATCAAGACTGAATTTCTTCTTATAGTCCAATGTTTATGTTGTATGGCAACAAGTGAACGCAAACACTGCCATGTGGTATTTCCGTATGGAGTTTCACACTATCGCATCCCAACGATACGGTTTCAAAATTAAGTTACTCCCGAGAGTCGCCAAACTATTTCCGTAAAATAAAAGTTATATAATAAGAAAAATTACGACGGAAAGAAAAATAATTAAGACGCACCGGACGCTATGTAAGGTATGCAAAATACTAGGGGCAGATCCTACACTATATTTACAGCAATTCAAATAATCAAACTAAACATATATGTACATCGGATATCGAGTAAAGTCTTAAATGCTACACTGCTTCTAGTGTGAATCCCGGTTCACTACAAAAGATCTAGACAGAACTAGATAAACCAACAATACTTCAGCACTCGGGCTGTTCTCTTTAAAAACAACGAGACAAGGTATACAATCATAAATAATAATGTAAACACCATCCTGTAAGAGAAAAACATATAAATAATCCTTGATATCATGAAGAAAGCAATGGGCAACATTGCCTCCTTCTGCTGCGTTTAAGCGCTCAACAGCGCGGTCATCCGTCATGTACTTCCGGGTAGATTACGAGCTGTAAAGAAATATAGAACTCCACTACGCTAAAGATTGGATTTTGTCTCCCGTGGCCGCCGCAAGGAAATACTGTCTCTTTCACACATGCCGATAACACAGGCCAGGAATCAGCTTGCCATGAGATAACGCCCATCATCAACTACACGGAAACTCCCGTATATTTATTCCTTCTTTTCATGCTTGGGCCATTTAACAACATCAGACTCAATAGTCTGGAATTAACACTGTCCATTCTGATCACAATATACACTCAGACGACACTAGGCAGGCATACACATCTGCATAATACTTTATCTTGTCAGGCTTACCATCAGCCTGCACCAATACATTATAATTCAGCATGCAATTATTATCTCATTATTCCTCATGAATCCCACTGGCCTTTCCACATAACGAGACGCAGTTCGAGTCCTTGGCAGACCATCAGGCAAACAGAATCCAACTTAACTTCAAAGATCTTAATTTAACAACGACGTTCTGCAGCTCCTTCTCGCAGCTTCTGTAAAACCATGCATCATGCAAAATAGCTATACCTGTCTCTCTGAATAACCGAAATAAAATGAATTGATACGTGTTTGACGTAATATAAAATGAACCTGTCGATCTAGCCCTTCTAGCATATATTTAAGGAAAACTCGGAATATCCTACGCTAAATACTATATTTACAACATTAACTGATCCTATCAATCCCTCATTTTCCCAAACAATTACTCATAAAGCAAAATGAAAATAAAATAAACATGCATTAATCTCGTATCCGAATCTATCATAGTAACAAAGTTAAACAAACACATGCCGTCAGGCTTACTTTATATGAAAATTAAAATTCTATCTACACTGCCCTAGTACCTTAACATAACTTACATATCATGCCGTAAATAATACATGCGTCTTACTTTACATTCTACGTGACTCTCGGGAAACCAGGATAGCAGCTTACATCCCCACTACTTATGGGTTTACTCCATGTTAATCACAGCATTAACATGTGGGAATGCACTTCCTTCCTCTACAGGCGTATCCATCATCTTGCTGGAAAATAATTCACTGGAACACAGAAGACTATTATTGATAACCTCTTCACTGCTTAATGCTGCGAGCCGAGATACCCTTTCTTTTACTAGATCAGCTAACACACTGATTCACATATATATAACACACTTCACTTAAAGGGTAAAAACACAGTTTAAAAAGCAGCCCACGGTTCGGTACGGAAGTTCCACGCGAATACGCGCCCGTCGCGAAATAGTAAAACAATAGCACGTTTCCACTACACTTGTTACTCAGCGGTCACTAAACACCGTCTTTATCAATTGAAGCAACATCCAGCGAACCACTGTCTTGCTTAACATCCGGTATCAGCTACCTTAGGGTACGATGCTTTCACATATTAGACTGTAACTTTTCTGAATAAATTTCACATGTTTGGTCAAATAATATTCCAATTATTATTATGGGCCGGTAGGATACGGCTCATCCCTCTCTCACCCAGGGAAAAAAATGAATATGGAGTATTTATTTTTTTTCTTAATGTATTATTTGACTATTTATTAGCATCGGGATGTATACAATCTCTTTCCTTTAGTACTATTTGCCGTCTCGCAAATTTGTATTATCTTCCCATAGTCTATCATTATCTTGGCGGATGTTGTAGTAGATATCAAGTAACGCGTGAAAACGTCGCTGCATACCACCACACTCTTCACAATCTTCTCCTCCTGAATAATTGTCTCTTTCCATCTGCGCGAAGTTGGCTTTCTCCGTGTCTTCTTCGGGGTCATCTGCATCCACCATCACAGGTTCATCATTTGGGTTTTCCTCTTCTTCTCCATCATCTTCACTCTCATCTTCTGCCATCTCTCCTTCTTCTTCTTCTTCTTCTTCTTCTTCTGGGATGTCATCTATTCTAATTTGACCTCTGGGATAATAAAGCTTGAGGTTTGAGGCATTGAAAACTTTCTCCGTAGATCCGTCTAAGCTACAAACTTTGTAGGAATCATTTCCATATACCTGAGTTACTTTATATGGACCTATATACAACTCAGCAAACTTCTGACAGAAACGCGCTGACACATCTGAGCTCTGAGGACGTTTTACCAGTACAAGCTCATCAACCCGCAGTTGTCTATGAAACCGCTTGTTTCTGCTTCTGCGTAGCCTCTTGTCTGCCTGAGCCTTTAATTTTTCTGCAGTCTCTCGTATGCATAATTCTGCAGACGGCCTTGGGTCATTTGGACATTGAATTTTCTCGTACCATGGACGCTGGGGGTATTCATTAAGATTAATAATACTGGGAATCTGTCCGGTACTTTCATGCTTGGTAGAATTAATGCTTTCCATAATAACTGGAACCACATCTGGCCATTTCCAGTGCTCTCTTGGTATGAAGATCCGACAGTACTTTGCTATCTCTCTCATAACACGTTCGCTCGGGTTAGACTCCGGATGTCTCACTGAACTCAACACATGTCTTATCTCCATCCTATCGAGCTCCCTCTTGAAAGCAGGCGAGGTGAACTGTGGACCGTGATCACTTAATATGCTTTCTGGCTTACCCATTATCGGAATGATCTTATTTTTAATCTGGTGTAGTGCGGATTTCGTGTTGGCCTTTTGTACTGGGCACAAAGTTACATACTTAGAGAATACATCCATGCATACTAGAATATATTTCACACCACGACGTCCTGCAGGTAACGCTCCAAAATAATCAATTGCGAACAGTTTCCTGGGCATTATAGGCAATACAGCTCTTGGTTGCTGTTTTAATAGGAAAGTGTTAGGTTTGATACGCTGACATGTGTCACAGGTTCGCAAGACTTGTTGAATCATGCGCCTCATCCTTGGCCAAGTGAAAGTCTCCTGTAACGTAGCTGTAACTTTCTCAATACCCGCGTGTCCAGTGGTATGATGCCCTAACCATATCAAGTCCATCTGGAACACTGGTGGAACAACAATACGAAATTTAGTGTGTTCTTCGTCAATAAATTTATGCAAAAGGTTATTGAAGTAGTGATATTGCGATGCCTTCTTTTGTGCCTCGATGAAACCTGGGGTGCCGGGTTCGAGTTCCTTATTAAAGTAATCAATCAGTAATTTGGTTGGTCCGTAATTTTTCTGCTCTTGGCCTAAACTTGGTAATTTGTCTAAAATGTTTTGGTCCTCTTCGCCCAACATTGCCAAATTTACAGTAGCCTCAACTTCATCTGGGTTTCGACTGAGTGCGTCTGCCACGGTGTTCAATTTGCCTGGGCAGTGTTCTAGTGTCAGATCGAACTGTTGTACAAATAACGACCATCTGTACACCCTGTCGCTACCTACATTGGATTTTAGGATGAAAGTTAATGCCTTATGGTCTGTTCTAATGATGATCGGAAATCCATAAATATACTTCTTCCACTGACCTAGGGCAACTACTATAGACAGCATTTCCAGTTCCGTTGTAGTCCACTTTAGCTCATGGTTACGTAACTTCCTGCTCGTGAATGCCAAATAAGTGATCCTGGGTTCGTTCTCTGGATTTTCCTGATACAGAACCGCTCCTATGCCCACATTTGAAGCGTCTGTTTGAATTATAAAAGGACGGTCATATGCAGGATAACCTAGCTTCACTGCCTTCGCCAGCATTTCTTTGGTCTTTCTAAAAGCCACATCTTGATCCTCTCCCCATTTCCATCTGTTATTCACCTTCAAAAGCTCCTGCAATGGTGCTACAGTATCTGTATATGATTTACAGTGGTCCGAAAAGAATTGACAAAGTCCTAAAAACTGCCTGATATGCTTAATTTTGGTAGGTTTCGGAAAATTTTGTATTGCTGATATCTTCGCCGGATTAGGCTTGATTCCTTTTCCATCGATGACATGGCCCAAAAATAAGGTACTCCTGCTACAAAAATGAGATTTCTCCAGATTTACCTTGAAATTGCAGCGATTAAGATCTGCCAAGAGTCGGTCAATTTTGTCCAAATGTTCCTCGATTGTTTTCGAACAGAAAATTATGTCATCGATATAGATGATAGTAAATGATTTTATGTCTGGACTTAAATTGTCTTCCAATGCACGGATAAGAGCGGAACTTGAGTTCTTCAACCCGAAAGGCAAACGTAAGAAGTGATAGGTCTGGTTGTTGAACATGAAACCAGTTAGCATACTAGATTCTGGATGTAATTCAATGTGATGAAATGATGAAGTTAAATCAACGGTGCCGAAGTATTCCATGCCTCCGAACCTCTTTAAAATATCCTTAATTGCTGGTGCCTGCGTATACTCGGGGACTAGGCGCTTGTTAACCTCATGTGCGTCCAAACATACCCTAACAGAACCATTTGCTTTTGGAACAGCCAAAATCGGACTCAAAAATGGTGTGGGCGATTTGGTAATGACACCATTCTTCTCCATATCATCTACCAATTCCTTCACCTGAGGGAATATCTTCTCGGGAATGGGATATGGTCTCTGTTTAAATGGCTCCCAGTTGTTCACGATAATTTTGTACTTGTAGTTAGGTATTTTTCCTGGTTTTGATCCGAATACATTCTTATGTTGTTCTAAAATTTCTTTCATTTTCTCACGGGCTTCCTCGTTCACTGGTGCTTCCGCTAACTTCTCTGGCAACAATTTTGAAAATTTTTCATCCTCCTCGGCTTCTAAGTTTAACGTCATGGCCTCAAAATATTCCGCGAGCTCATTACAATTTTCCACAAAATTTACTGGAAACTCAAAAGGTTCTTCTTTTCCCTCAGTTACAGTTGCTGTCCAAATTCTTTCACCTCCAACATTCTCTTCAACCTGGTCTAATCTCAACTCTTCACTAGAATTTTGTGTTCGGAAGATAATGTTATTATTTCCCATGTCTATCAAGGCATTGTATTCTCCAAGAAAATCTGCACCAAGAATTAAATTAAATTCCATCTTTGGTAAAATTACGCAGGGATGTGACATAGTTAAATTTCCAATTTGAATATCCAAAAGAGCCTGCTCCTTACACACAGCTGTCTTGTCCGGTACAATTCCCCTGACTTTCAATTTTGATATAGGAATTGTGAGTACCTTCATTCGTAATTTCAATTCGTTAATTAATGCCTGAGATACCACTCTAATCGACGCTCCAGTGTCCACCAAAGTTTTTACTCGTAAATGACCAGCTCTAGTATGTATTACGGGTAAGCGCTTTACAGAATTATAATTTTGTGATACTTCCTCTTCCAATAAATCCTCGGGTCTTACAATCCAACTGTCTACAGAGACTACGGTCCAACCATTATTGTTCCCATTGGTCAAATCCAGGCTATCTTCTTCATCATCTATTGTGCTTGTTTTTGTTGTCCGTCCCTCGGCCCTCATAATTAGGAGCACTGGGATTCAACCTGTTTTCCTGTTGCCTTACACGGTATTCCCTGTACGCAACACTTTCAGCCCCATGACATTCTTCATTACCACTGGCTTGTATGGCTCCTCTCCACCGGTCTTCCTCCTGCCTTTTTCCTCTCAAATCTTCAACGTACTGTCTTGATTCTTCTCTTCTTTGGTCACGGTTCTCCTGGTAATTGCCTCTTCCTCCTCTAGGGTTTCGCTCCTTCTCGTCCCAACGATAATATGGTCTTCTGGGTCCACCATAGTTTCGATACTTGTATCTATAGGTCCTCCCGTTATTTCCGCTTGGATAGCTGTATCCTCGCTGATTTAGGCTGTTACCTTGATAATTATTTCTTCGAAACTGGTCTCTTCTGTCTCTCCGCTGCCAGTTACCATCCTGATGTACAGCACTCCTGTTGGGTTGCTCATGTGTCGCTGTTTGAGTCCCTAAGTTTTGATACTCATTTCTCTTCCTTACTTTCGGAGGATTACTTCCTTCTTCCACCCCTACCGTATGAATAGCCTCAACATGCCTCAACCTTGGTTGGTTTTGACTAGATGTTAAGTCTAACTGTCTTAAAGTCAATTCCGCCTCTGCTGCAGTTTTGGCATTAGCTGCAATTAATGTCCTCTGCACTTCAAGAGGTAGTTGCCGAGATATTGCTGCTATAATTTCGCTCTCGCTTGGGGGCATGTCTAAATCACGAAACTTGAGCATCTGAGAAATGAAAAAAGGAGAATACTTTGTTGGCCTCGTAGCCGGATATCTACGTGAATACAATTCCATCCTCAGTGATTGCTGCGTAGATACGTCCCAGAACTTTTTAAGAAATGCCTCCTTAAACTCCTCATATGTAGTAAATGTATAACGGAAAGCATTCGCCCATTCAGCCACGGTTTCGCCTAGAAATCTTTCTATTGTCCTCAATTTACGCTCTGGTGGTACCTTGTAATCAGCTAAGAAGTCATCAATTTCACGCAAGAAAGCTTTAGGTGTTCTCTCATCATTTCCTGTAAACGTCCGTGGTTTTTCTTCATTGCTCCGCATAATATTGTAAATAGGAACATTATGTGTTTCATTCGGAGTTGAACAATGGACCTCCTGACGCGGTAACTGTAAAAGATCGCTCAACGCAACGTTATCGCTAACTTGACTAGGTGCCTTCTCTATAATAGTTTGTTGAACTGTACATTTCAATTTACTAAGTTCTTTGTCCGTATGTAAATCCAACAATTCTAATTTATCCTTCATGTAGGCGATTTCCTTCTCAACAACATCTATCTTCACTTGATTTTTCTGTGAAACTTCTGTCCACGTCTCCAGACTCGAACCAAGTACCTGTAGATCTTCCTTGTTCCTTTCCAGATCAGCCATTATCATGTCTTTGACTTCCTTGCCTGTCTCCGCGATGTTCTCCTTCATTTCCAATCGAATCTGAGTTTCTATTTCCTTCATTCTTTCCTCAGTCTCGTTTTGCTTCATCTTAAGTTTCAAATCAATTTTGTCTTCCGTTTTCTGCTGAGCGTCAGTAATTTGTTTACTGATGTCCACGGTGAACTCTTCCAACCTCGTCTCCGTGTCAATCCGTAACTTATCAATCGCGCCTCGCTGGAGTGTAATCTCTGCTGTAGCTTCTTCTAATGTGTACGATAAGTCTCCCAGCCGCTTATCTGTGCTAGTCATGTGTTCTGTCACCCGATCGGCGATTTCTTCAACAGAATCTCTGATCTTTTCAATTTGCGTCTGTGTTTTAAATTCTACTGTCTCTAGCTGTTTCTCTAATTTTCCCATGCCTTCTAAACAGCATGTACGAACGAAGTCAATTTTCCCCTGTAACTCATTGGTCGCCACCTTAAGTTGCTCCTCAGTTTTCACCGCCGCCTGTGTTAATTGTTCCTCAGTCCTATCTGCAGCCTGCTTAAGTAACTGTCTAGTCTCTCTGGACTGTTCTTCGCTTTTTTCCGCAGCCTGTTTTAACTGTTCGTCAGTTCTATCTGCAGCTTGTCTAAATTGTTCCCTAGTTTCTTCCATTGACCTATCCGCCGCTTGTTTAAATTGCTCCTCCAACTTACTCGAAAGTTCATCCATACGCTCCTGTTCCCTTATGTCCATCTCCGCCATACGCTCCTGTTCCCTTCTGTCCATCTCCACCAACAACTCCTCTATCGTCATCGCCATACCAAATACGTATTCGAGAAAACGCAGGGATGCTCGCCACTACCTAGTATCCTATACCGTATCTTGTGTACTCCATACGAAAACCATTTACTTTACTGAAAAGCTTCTATGATTTACGTTAATCATATACCAAAAAAACATGGCCTCAAAATTCGCCATATAGAAGCTTCCAATGATTTGGGATATTTATCTTCTGCCGCGCATAACAAACAAACGCGTTATCATAACTTTAAAAAGAAGTTACAAATATAGTAGCCCCAAATTCTTTTAATCCAAACATTATTAATTTTCCTATCTTTTGGGCTCTAATCTAAGTACTAGACAACAGTACTGGACCATATTTACGATAAATACCTCCGACTCCAGACTAATATTCCAGCATAGGTTTACCAGTCTTGAATCATCAGCATTCACTGTAAATATCACCACCATTTTCTTAAGACAGTCTATCGTAGAGACCGAGGAGATAAAAAAGGAGGAGGGGTATTTATTCTGGTGAAGGAAACTTATTGTTCGCATGAATGGTTTACTGATGAAAGGGATGAAATATTAGGGATAAAATTAGTTTGTGATAATATGAAGGAGGTGGGAATTATAGGAACATATAGGCCTGGAAGAGAGGAAAGAGATATGGAAATATTTGAGAAAATAATAGATTATACTCATAAAAACAATAATGATACGGTAATAATTGGGGGAGATCTAAACTTGCCTGAAGTTGAATGGAATGGAGCTGCAAGTGAAGCCCATGAACAGAAACTGGCAAATAAGTTAATTTGGGAGGGAGGATTTACACAGGTAGTACAAGAACCAACTCGTCTCAATAACTTGCTAGATGTATTCTTGGTTAAACCATGGGAAATTGTTGATAAAACTGAGGTAATTGAAGGAATAGGTGACCATAAGGCTGTAATAATGGATGTAGGACTCGTACCAAAAATGCTTAATAAGAGGGTCACAAAAGACAAGAAATTATACAGAAAAACTAAAGTTGATGAATTTGGGACTTACCTTAAATCACAATTCAGTTGTTGGATAAGTGAAGGGAATAATGTGGATACACTTTGGGCTAAATTTAAAGGAATAATTTGGGAAGGAGAGAAGAGATTTGTACCTGTTAAGAAGGGTAAAATGACCTCAGACCCTGTTTATTATACAAGGGAAATAAGAAAATTAAAAAGAAAATGTAGAATAGTAAACAGGAAAATCAAAGAAGGTAGGGAGAATAGAGAAACTAGAAAACAACTAATGAGGGAACTGAATAAAGTGAAAAAGGAAGCAAAAGAGAATTATATGAATGGCATTCTTCAAGAGGGTAATGACCACAAAGGGAAATGGAAAAAGCTGTATTCATATATTAGGAATCAGAAAGGAAAAGGAATCCAAATTCCTACAATGGTGGGAGAAGGGGGTGAACACTATGTAACAGATACTGAGAAAGCAAACCTCTTTAGTAGGGAATTCCGAGATTCAGTAGAAGATTGTCAGGACTTGGAAACCGTAACAGAAGATAGAGAGGGAGAGACACAGAGGGAAACAAGAAGCTTCTCATTCACAAATGAAGATATTTTCAGAGAAATCCAACTGCTTCAGCAAGGAAAAGCAGCAGGAAGTGATCAAATTACTGGGGAGGTATTAAAGACAATGGGGTGGTATATAGTGCCTTATTTAAAATTTCTCTTTGACTATGTCATAAATAATAGTGTGATACCAAAGGAATGGAAGGAATCTATAATAATACCAATTTATAAAGGAAAGGGTGATAAAAGGAAACCAGAGAACTACAGACCAATCAGCCTGACCAGTATAGTTTGTAAAATACTGGAGAGTTTAATAGCAAAGTACATCAGAGGGATATGTGATGATAAAAATTAGTTCATGAGGAGCCAGTATGGATTTAGAAAGAAGTTTTCTTGCGAGGCACAACTGGTGGGATTTCAGCAGGACATATCAGATCAGTTAGATTCAGGAGGCCAGTTAGATTGCATAGCCATTGATCTTTCCAAAGCCTTTGATAGAGTGGAACATGGAATATTATTAAAGAAATTGGAGGGAATAGGATTGGACGTAAGGGTTATACATTGGATAAGAACATTTCTAAATTCAAGGGTTCAGAAAGTCAAAGTAGGAAATAATATATCACAGGAAGAGAAAGTATGGAAGGGAATTGCACAGGGTAGTATAATCGGTCCGTTACTTTTCTTAATATACGCAAATGACTTAGGGAACAATATAACATCGAAAATAAGATTGTATGCAGATGACATAATTGTTTATAGGGAAATAAATAACATTGAGGATTGTTCAGAATTACAAAGGGACCTTGACAGTATCCAGGAATGGGTTGAAGAAAATAATATGAAGATTAATGGAGCCAAATCAACTGTTACAACTTTTACAAACAGGAGCTTTAAAACTGAATTTTAATATACTTTGGATGAGGTAGTTATCCCAAAAGATGGCAAGTGCAAATACTTAGGTGTGAGATTTGAAAGTAATTTGCACTGGAAGGGTCATGTTGATGACGTTGTTGGGAAAGCATACAGATCGTTACATGTCATAATGAGGCTACTTAAAGGATGCAACAAAGAATTAAAAGAAAAATGTTACTTAAGTATGGTTCGTCCATTATTGGAATATGCAAACAGTGTTTGGGATCCTCACCAAGAAAACCTAATAAAAGAACTAGATGGTGTGCAGAGGAAAGCAGCAAGGTTTGTAACAGGGGATTTCAGGAGAAAGAGTAGTGTATCGGAAATGTTAAAGGAACTTGGGTGGGAAACTTTAAGTAAGAGAAGGGAGAAAAGTAGACTTATAGGATTATATAGAGCCTATACAGGAGAAGAAGCATGGGGAGATATCCGCGAGAGGCTTCGGTTGGAAAATAATTATATTGGTAGAACTGACCACAAGTACAAAATTAGAAGAATTTTTAGCAGAAGCGATTGGGGTAAATTTTCTTTCATTGGGAAGGGCGTGAAGGAGTGGAACAGTTTACCAGGGGTAGTGTTTGATCCTTTTCCAAAATCTGTACAGATATTCAAGAAGAGAATAAACAACAACAGAGATAATAAATTAAATGTTAGAGGGCATTCGACCAGTGCAGGATATTGTAAATAATAAATGTGTGTGATTAAATTAATTCCATCCCCTGGTCTAAGGAGTTTGGACAGCCCAAGTAGGGGACTGCCTGTAGGGGTGAAGTACAGTGGGGACTTCGAAGGCCCTGGGACCGCTACGGTAGCTGTGAAGGCCCTTCAGGAACTCTGAAAAGTGGTGGCAAAAGGGGCTCTGGTTAAGACGCAGCAGGTCGTTATGCTACTTAGGTTCCAAAATGGGTAAAATATAAATATGTAAATAAATTCAATGTTAATTTTAATCTTATACCAGTTGTATAGTATTATTAGAAGTAATTTCACATACCGTACTGTATATGAGTTGACTATGTTTGTAAGATATTATAAGTAGAATTTTGTAAACAATATAAATTTATTAAGGATGATGTGTGTGTTTAATAGAAAAAATTATTAGCGTAAATTGTATAATATTGTATTCTAGGAAAATTTTATTCGTCTCCTGTTAATTTAAAATTTAGTGCTTGACAATAATGTATTTTAGTGTACAATTTGCCACCGAGGTAGACACCTCATTTGCAAATAAAGAGATTTTGATTTGATTTGATTTGATTTGATTTAAGACTGAGGCGCTCTTAAGTTCCTAACCTTACTCTAAATCAAATAAAATTATCATTACTGGCAATTGAAATTTGATCTGCACACAAATTCCAGGCTATGTCAAGATCAACACATGTCTGAAGGACACGTCATCGACCACTCTACGTCATTAGAGAAATCTTTTTATAGTTCTCTGACTCAAATAGAGTTCCTTTATTACTACAACACGCCTTACTTATCGGCTATGTTCCTCATTCTTCCTAACATAATTTAAATCAAACTTTTTGCCGATGTCCCTAACGTAATGCATTTAGATTTTATTCTGTTTTCTAAACACACGATTTCCGATGAAATCTTGCCCTTTCATGTCCGCCTACTATCATTCGTAGTACTGAACATGGGACTCTAGACTCAAGTTGTCTGAACGTTAGGTTGCCAGATTCCTAAGTTGCGCCTATGGTTTGAAATTACCTATCTACCTTTCTTAAATTCAATCATTATCTCGATACCAATTATCGGTCTCTTCCAGCTTTCGAACCATGATCCTAATCCTCTCTAGCCTTCGGAATAGCTTGTCAAATCACATTCACTCTCGCAAATCTCAATTTGACCTGCCCAAGTTTGTAAGAACAACCTAGACATCTTTGGGTAACACAAAAATACTCCCAGCGGGATACGAACATACACCAAAGTGTCTATTTGCCCTTAGTTGCGGCGCCACATATATATGTACCATACCCAGGGGTAAATACCCTCTAGGACGATGCCTCCATTCCTGTATGAACATCCGACTAACTCAGGGTTGGGCAGAGTGTGGGTTGGTTGTCGATTGGGTCAGGATAAAAAGTCGAAGTTCTAGACTAAAATAGCTATCAATGACAGGAAATGGAGGTATAACACGAATGAGAAACAATCATAGGGGGTAAGATGGATTTATTAACAAATATCCCCGATCAAATCACACGAAAATAATAAATACAGAAAAAAATAATAATTTGTAAAAAAAATAAACTCAGAGTATAGAAACAAATCGAAATTAAAAACGTTAATGGAATGATTATACAAATCTGACATTTAAAAGAAAAACAAGTTCAACAAAGAACATTCATAAAAATCAAGACTGAATTTCTTCTTATAGTCCAATGTTTATGTTGTATGGCAACAAGTGTACGCAAACACTGCCATGTGGTATTTCCGTATGGAGTTTCACACTATCGCATCCCAACGATACGGTTTCAAAATTAAGTTACTCCCGAGAGTCGTCAAACTATTTCCGTAAAATAAAAGTTATATAATAAGAAAAATTACGACGGAAAGAAAAATAATTAAGACGCACCGGACGCTATGTAAGGTATGCAAAATACTAGGGGCAGATCCTACACTATATTTACAGCAATTCAAATAATCAAACTAAACATATATGTACATCGGATATCGAGTAAAGTCTTAAATGCTACACTGCTTCTAATGTGAATCCCGGTTCACTACAAAAGATCTAGACAGAACTAGATAAACCAACAATACTTCAGCACTCGGGCTGTTCCCTTTAAAAACAACGAGACAAGGTATACAATCATAAATAATAATGTAAACACCATCCTGTAAGAGAAAAACATATAAATAATCCTTGATATCATGAAGAAAGCAATGGGCAACATTGCCTCCTTCTGCTGCGTTTAAGCGCTCAACAGCGCGGTCATCCGTCATGTACTTCCGGGTAGATTACGAGCTGTAAAGAAATATAGAACTCCACTACGCTAAAGATTGGATTTTGTCTCCCGTGGCCGCCGCAAGGAAATACTGTCTCTTTTACACATGTCGATAACACAGGCCAGGAATCAGCTTGCCATGAGATAACGCCCATCATCCACTACACGGAAACTCCCGTATATTTATTCCTTCTTTTCATGCTTGGGCCATTTAACAACATCAGACTCAATAGTCTGGAATTAACACTGTCCATTCTGATCACAATATACACTCAGAAGACACTAGGCAGGCATACACATCTGCATAATACTCTATCTTGTCAGGCTTACCATCAGCCTGCACCAATACATTATAATTCAGCATGCAATTATTATCACATTATTCCTCATGAATCCCACTGGCCTTTCCACATAACGAGACGCAGTTCGAGTCCTTGGCAGACCATCAGGCAAACAGAATCCAACTTAACTTCAAAGATCTTAATTTAACAACGACGTTCTGCAGCTCCTTCTCGCAGCTTCTGTAAAACCATGCATCATGCAAAATATCTATACCTGTCTCTCTGAATAACCGAAATAAAATGAATTGATACGTGTTTGACGTAATATAAAATGAACCTGTCGATCTAGCCCTTCTAGCATATATTTAAGGAAAACTCGGAATATCCTACGCTAAATACTATATTTACAACAATAACTGATCCTATCAATCCCTCATTTTCCCAAACATCTACTCATAAAGCAAAATTAAAATAAAATAAACATGCATTAATCTCGTATCCGAATCTATCATAGTAACAAAGTTAAACAAACACATGCCGTCAGGCTTACTTTATATGAAAATTAAAATTCTATCTACACTGCCCTAGTACCTTAACATAACTTACATATCATGCCGTAAATAATACACGCGTCTTACTTTACATTCTACGTGACTCTCGGGAAACCAGGATAGCAGCTTACATCCCCACTACTTATGGGTTTACTCCATGTTAATCACAGCATTAACATGTGGGAATGCACTTCCTTCCTCTACAGGCGTATCCATCATCTTGCTGGAAAATAATTCACTGGAACACAGAAGACTATTATTGATAACCTCTTCACTGCTTAATGCTGCGAGCCGAGATACCCTTTCTTTTACTAGATCAGCTAACACACTGATTCACATATATATAACACACTTCACTTAAAGGGTAAAAACACAGTTTAAAAAGCAGCCCACGGTTCGGTACGGAAGTTCCACGCGAATACGCGCCCGTCGCGAAATAGTGAAACAATAGCACGTTTCCACTACACTTGTTACTCAGCGGTCACTAAACACCGTCTTTATCAATTGAAAGTAACTCTACCAAAATTATACTATCTCATTTGCTCAAGCACAGTAAATATTTGCGACTGCACAATTTAAAGTATCAATGAAACTCAGTTACTGTTACAGGAATGATACCACGTTAATCACGATCACCAGCCACAGAGTTAATACATCCGCACTGTGCAAATCTTTACCATAGAGATACAAAGTTGGTGCATCCGCACTGCTCAAATTTCAACTACGGAATGACAGTTAGTACAACCGTACTGCTCAAATCTTTGCTACGGACTCGGTGCATCCGCACTGCTCAAACGTTTACTACAGAATGACGCTCTCCAGAGCTAAGGGTTACTAAGGAGGCTTCGGTGACGCTAATAATATTGGGGTTCCCGGGTGTCTGAACCAACCACCAATCAGAGAGTTCGTCATGTATGATGACATAATACTTATTGTAATATATTTACAAAACACAGTTCAAACACTAGCAAATCTCTTCCATCAATTTTTATAATACATTTCCAAATATATCTGACTTCAGAAACTGTGGAAAAACCGATCTCTTACAGAAACTGACTTTATCCACAGAGCACGTTGGTCATCCTGGAATTAATATTTGGCGCGGTGTAGCCTCCAGGTTTGCCAAATCCCTATGTTCCCATTGTCTGAAATATCTTGCTTGGTCAGCATCTAATACACGTGTCGATCCTTGCCAGCGCTTGGGTACGCTATCCTTTCTCACGGTCATACGTAAATATGAAGCAACATCCAGCGAACCACTGTCTTGCTCAACATCCGGTATCAGCTACCTTAGGGTACGATGCTTTCACATATTAGACTGTAACTTTTCTGAATAAATTTCACATGTTTGGTCAAATAATATTCCAATTATTATTATGGGCCGGTAGGATACGGCTCACTTCTTCACTTCCAGTACCCATGGAATATTTTTTAGATGTTCTATGTAGGTGAGAAATTGCCGGCAGTCTGCGGACGTGCCCGTAAAATTTCAGACGTCTTTTGCGGTTGTCTGCTGCAATGTTGGAAAGCTCTTCTGTCACTTTGCGTGACCTTAGTCTATATCAATCTTCCGTTTTTCGGGGGCCGAGAATTTTCCTCAGGATTCTTCTTTCTTCTTTTAAAATGTTTTCTAGGTCACATTTCCCATTTAGTGTAAGGGTCTCACTGGTATATAGGACTTCGGGCTTGATTACTGTATTATATTGTCTGATCTTTGCATGGCGAGACAAGCACTTTTTACTGTATATGTTGTGAACCCTATTATTATTACTATTATTATTATTATTATTATTATTAGCGAATTCTCCCAATATTTGAAGACGTTAAACAAATAACCCAATTAATTCTTCTGTGGGCCCTTCTTGTTGTTCCAATACACTTTCATTCTTTCCGAGAAGGCTTGTTGTTTACGTTCTGCCGACCACTTTGGTCTGTACCTTTTTTGTAGTGTTTGCTCTGATGTAGCTTCCCAGTTGCCCATTTAGTGTCTAAAATGCCTCCTTCTAGAATGTCTGTTGAAATTATGTTTCCGTATTTGAGTTCCTTTCGAAGTTCGTTAAGCCAGCGTGTTGAGTTCTTAACTGAGGTTACATAATCTATTATCCGTTTTGTCAATCGATTTTCTGGTAACCTAGTCACATAGCCGAAGAATTTCTTTCGTCTTTTTCTAATGTCAATTTCATTGTTTGAGAACTTTTCTATTGTTTTCATTGACTGTAAGCTTTAACCGTCTTGGGTATATCTTACTCCTAAGATTTTCCTAATGTACTTCCCCCCACTTCTTTTTTTGATTTCTTTTAGTTCTTGTTTTCCGTTGAGTTCCCGTGTTTCACTTGCCTTAAGGGCTGTTGGTTTTATAACTATGTTGTAATGCCGAATTTTTGTATGTCTTGACATAGAGTTTTTGTTGTGGGTGTTTTACACAGCCTTAATGTTCGTTTAATAATAATAATAATAATAATAATAATAATAATAATAATAATAATAATAATAATAATAGCAACGATTATTATTATTTTTGCTATTTTACCATAAATCTTGTAGAGTTTATGGACGGTGTAGTGATAAAGGGCAAGCCACATGTACATTACCTACTTCTAGAGATTTCAGTGACAGGAGGCTGGAGCACGTTCAGATATCATTGGACGGATTGAACCTGCCAACTTCAACACACAGAAAGACGGCGCTTTATTTAACTTTGGCGTTCGTTTTGCAAATCTATCCCATGATGGCAACTCATTTCATTCGAGAGGATTGTTTGAAACCTCTCAGAGCAACGGAACAGATCCATACATGGCGTTCTCTTGGCGATCTGTTACGTGAAGACCAGTCATTTCCCATTACTCAGAAGGGGAAAGGTGAAGTGAATGTGGGTGGAAACTTCATGTCTATCTTATCAGCAGAGAGAAGGAAATGCGGTATTATAATTCTTCCCAGAATATGGTCTACGTTTACCTCAGTCTCTTTTCCTCGAGACTAGTTTACTGTATTTTAGCCCTCTCATATTGTGCATACGTTCATTCTTAAAAAACAAACAGTGATATCGGTTACGAATATTAATTGGATTCCTTTCCTCCATTCGGAGCTTAATTATTATATTACTTAAAATCCGGATTCTCCGTGGCTCAGGCGGCAGCGCGCCGGCCTCTCACCGCTGGGTTCCGTAGTTGAAATCCCGGTCACTCCATGTGAAATTTCTGCTGGACAAAGCGGAGGAAGGACAGTTTTTTTTTCCGGGTACTGCGGTTTTCCCTGTCATATTTCATCCCAGCGACACACTCTAATACAATTTCATTTCATTTGTAATTCATTAATCATTGCCCCAGAGAAGTGAGACAGGCTTTGGCAGCCGGGACAATTCTTATCCTCGCCGCTAGATGGGGCTTCATTAATTCCATTCCTGACCCGGTCTACTGACTGGAAACAGACTATTGATATTCATTTCATAATTAAAATCTATACTTCCGTAATATAAAATTAAATTAAGGGGGAGGTATATCCTAGCTTAACCTCTTAGCATAAAAGCCCGTGTATACTCTGGATTTTATATGTTTATATAAAATAAAAACTCGAGAACCTATACTCGGGAATGTCGCTCGTTACCTAATTTAAAGGTCCGAATATACTGTACTGGTTTCCTGTTGTTTCTCAGTATTTCCGACAGATATTTATAAAATTATTACTTCAGGCTCCTATTTTTTGACAAAATATGTCTCTGACTCAACCGTAGTGTATGTCGGTGACTCAGGCAGCTCGTTTTCGCGGCCTTTCCGTGTTTATTGCTATCTAAGTGTACTTCATCTGTTAGGTGAAAATGGAGAGTGAAGAAAAGTTTGGCAGTGAGTTTAGTGAGTCTGATAGTTCTTTGTGCGCGATGATAGAGGAAGAAAGGCACGAAGGGAATCCAGGTACATGTTTAAGGAGTGCGATGTAGCACTGTGTGTTGATCCTTGTTTTAGGGCATTTCACACAGCCACAAACATATGAACAATGTCTTTCTTGTACAGTATTGAGTGTCATGTTATCTTACCTGCCATCTTTTTAGTGCTGTGTTATTTATTTTAGATGTAATTCAAAAGAGGAACCAATAAAAATACCACGAGTATACTCAGGATTTTAAAACAGGAACTTTTCAGCGGCTTATGTTTCATTGTTAAGTCCTCAAAATTTACTTTCCTTGTTACCAGTGTCATTGTTTTTCAATAAAGGCTCAATTTTAACAATAAAAAATTAGTTAAAAAGGAATCACAATTTTGTAAATAATAGCTATGTTAAGAGGTTAAATTTAGTAGAATTCATTTTTATAGCTCAGTAGATACAAGAACAAAAACAATATTGCATGATGCAATGCATGAGGCTTATTATAAAAAGACTAAACATTTCCATTCTAACTGAGCAATCAAATTTTTTCTACAAATAGGTGGCTGATTGTTCAAAAGCTGGCCTTTTTTTTTCAAATAGCCTGCAGTTACAATTATCCTGCGACATATACACATACGTATTTATTTATTTAAAATCCACCAAACTTATTTATGTCTTACTTCTCTGATTTACATTCAAACTATGTGAGACCATCGCTTCCTTACCTACGTAAGGAATTGCAGTCTCAATGTAGAATATTAACCTGGGACACTCTTATAAGTTATCAAACGTTACAAACATAGAGATCAAACACGCGCTTTTTTTTCGATTCCATAACCCGTTCCTACAACAAAATGGTACGCTATATCTCGTCCGCCTCTAAAGAAACGAATGAGTTTCTCATTGTTAGAACACACTGTTCCCGTGGTCGCGCACGAAAATATATAGGCTACCTTTAGAATACGGAGACTTGAGAATATATTCTTACGGCAGCATCCTTTTATCTCTTTGTCATCTCGTTTTACTTTACGCCTCTCTTATGTCAGAGGAGAACATCTTTTTCGTTTCTTTGTTCACTGTACTTTCATTTTCTTCTCTCTCCTGTCTGATTCTCCCTCTCGAGAAAGACATATTAGAATTGTCGTGTGGACGTTCGCGCGAGTGTCACGAATCCCTCGCAACCGTAACGAAGACTATGTAAGAAGATAATGAACTGACTGATAAGTTCCTGTTGTGCGAGCGACATGTTTTATACATACAGAATATAATAATAAAATAATCTATATATAACTGTCATTGTATGTATGTATGTATGTATGTATGTATGTATGTATGTATGTATGTATTGTGTCCGTATCGGTCGTATAAATATTTATTTAATAATGATTTTAGGCGGTGTAAACTTTTGTTAAGCTCCCTTGTCCATATTACAGAAAGTTGCATTAGGTTGCACCTGTTTGCACAACGCCTCTAACTTGGTAAACACGAGTCCGTTATAGCTGGAGGAATCCCCAGATAGAGAGCGAGCTATGAAAAATGACAAGGAAAGAAAATCAATACTAATAACTCCGCCCACTAAAAATGGCCGAACACGGCAATGCCAACGTGCAGACTTGATTTGTATGGTATGATTTCGAGATATGTTTAACAATTAGTAAGAGAATACTCGGCATATCATATGTTTTCATAATAGACCTCTGCCAAAATTCGGGTTGTTTACAAAATGTTAACCTGTGGAAAAATACGCTACCATCTGATTATATAACCAGTAGTAGCGTACCCACGCCAACTAAGTACGCAGACTCCTCACGGGGGATCCCCGTAAAGGCATCATAATGATAATAAATTTTAAATGAACCGCCTATCGATGCGTGTTCCGCCAATAACAAGAGTACTTAAGAGTCTGAGTCACACATTTGAGCGCATTATCGATGTCATACAACACGTAGAACCACTAATTTAAAAAAAATGTGGTGGGGACTGACCGCCGTCTATTGTATGTGTAGGGGTAATGTTATAAAGGGGCAGCCATGATGACACAATATCGCTTGACGCGAAAGATTGAAGGCAGACCCACGGTCCGCTGGTGTTCTGACCTTACCTGTATTTGGGAGTGATAATATACATTTTGAAAATACACGGTGTGAAAAACCTTGTCCATGTGATGGTATTGAAAGTATTTAAGTAACGTGACCGCGAGAACTGTTACAGTTTTGAAAAATTGTGTTTTGAGTGATGCAAATTATTTCAACGTCATTAGAATTGTTACAGTGAAGAAGAGGACCCTGGGATTATGAACATGCTCAGCAGGAATAGAAGTGGATTCGAACCTGTGATCCACGTCAGCGCCATGATAGGCTAAGTGACGATAACGGCCTTTCCCTGGGCCCGAACCATGGATTTCACGACATGATGACAAGTACAGAAAATATACATTTTTATCTAAATAAATGCACGGTTATGTAATATGTAGATCACATAAATTAGGTTAGTAATGTAAATTGCATGTATTCTTGAATTAGAGAGAGACTTGTGAGTGGTCTTCATATTGTTTATATATTAATCTAGATGGGAATTGAAATTCTATTATATGGCTAAAATTTCGGGCCTGTAAAATATAATTTTAATGTAATGCCTGTACGTGATTTAATGTAAGTCTGAGAGTACTTTTGATTGGGTGGGGAAATGTAGATTTGTATTATTGATGATCTCAAACCGTGATATATGTAATTTATTTTATGGAATATTCAAGCCTATTTTGATAATGCATGGTGACAGTATCTTCAAAATGCATTATCGGCATAATAATCATGAATATAGAAAGGCACTCTTGTTTTAGTGTAATTTTGCATGATAACAATATGTAGGTGGCTGTATTAATTATATGCGCAACTTGTGACAAGCCTGGACAACGAACAAACGCCCTCACATTGTAGATAAATGTTTTCCTTTTATGTCAAGTATTTGCTTCTCTGTAATATGAGAATAACATTATGGATACGTTTAAATCCATATTTGATTTTTGTCTGAGTTCAAACTGTAGGAACTGAGATATTCTATGTAGTCGGATGGATGTGAACCTGGACAATCTAAGTCCATGGATGTGAATCTGAAAAGATGAACAGTGGCTTGATATTGAATTGAAGATTTGTAACAGGGCAGTGAATTAATAAGCCAGTGGAGCTTTGGAATATGATATGAGGATATCAGATGAAATGATATTTACCATGATGTATTTTCAGGGAGACGATTGGACTCACCTTGAGTTGTTGACAAGAAGTATTCTGCGGCCGACCATTATTAGGTGTGGTTAGACGTTGTATGATTTATGATTTTAGAGAGGGTGCGTTACCACTTCCCTTGTGAGTAGGGTCACTGCCAATATTATTGTTCAAGCCTGTCCACTAAGACTGAATGCTGGGAGTTTCACATAAACCCGATTACATTTAAAGGATTCTTTTTAACTCGTTCATGTTTATTTCTATAAAGAAATTAAATAACTGGAACGCCAGTATCATTATTGACTTGTTGATCTCATGAATAATTGAGATAGGGTTTTCTTAGAGACCCGTTTGTCGATGGCATCTTGGTGATCATCGTTTCGAACTTTATACAGCCAGTTGCATGCGTATATTTTTATACAGTTTGTGTTAAAATATGTACATATATTTTTTGAATATGCTCCTTGAGTTGTGTTTAATTTTTGTTGTTTGGATTCCAAAACGGGTTCTGTCTCGTTATTTGTCATCGGATTCATTGTGATGTGGGTTCGATTTCTGGACCCGACATCAGTCAAATTTTATTTTGATGATTATGATTTTATCCACTAGTGTTCGCTTATTCTTTTGTTTATTTATTTAGTGGTATAATTATTTAGTTAGGCGACTACTCCAAGTTGACTCCAATTTTTCGCATAGATAATTGCTTCTTCTGATAGTGAAGAAGGCTTGTAATGAGAATCGTCGCTGATAATGTAATACTTATTGTCATGTCAAAAAGAAAATAGAACAAACAACTTCGATATTTAATCGATAAATATAAAAAAATATGAATTATTACAATATATAAATGAAAGGAGTGACATCTCCAAATTTGTATTTACTCCATCGGACATTGTATATTTTATTTTCATTGTAGTAGAATTATTCAGGTTTAATGTCAATTAATCGTGATTTGATTAAGGAATAATAAATAGGTTTTTAAACTTTTCTTTGCATGTAATTTTGCTGGTAAAACATTGCAACCTAAGTTTCCCTCCGCTCATTCATGCCTTTTAATTAAGTGTTATATTATGGTCTTTTGTCGCGAACGCACCATGGCCCTGGGAGGCTGTTGGTTTGATTCTTTGGAATGGAGGGCTACAGTTGATCCTTGCATGGTTGAAAGAGCTTTTGCTCACCCATCACTTTGAAGTTTATTTTTTTTTCATTTCCTAGATGAGGTGGCATTTGACTCTAGACTAAAAAGATCCCATACCATCGAATGCCTTGGCGTATGGTGCTATATGGCGGTAGCGCGAACTTATGGGGAAAATGATGCTGTCATCTGGTTCTATGGGGCAATGTCGTGGGTGGTATGGTTGCATTATGTATGTGTATGTATGTATGTACGTACGAAATGTATCAAAGAAAATGAGATATTTGTTTGTATCTTCCTTTTGGGTCCATCTCTGTGGTGTAGTGATTACTGTAATGAAATGTGGTATGGCGTTTAGTGCCGGCATATCCCAGAACGGGTTCGGCTCGCCAGGTGCAGGTCTTTCTATTTGAATCCCGTAGCTGACCTGCGCGTCATGATGAGGATGAAATGATGATGAAGACAACACATACACCCAGCCCCCGTGCCATTGGAATTAACCAATTAAGGTTAAAATATCCGATCCGGCCGGGAATCGAACCCGGACCCTCTGAACCGAAGGCCAGTACGCTGACCGTTCAGCCAACGAGTCGGACGTCATTACTGTGATTAGCTGCCACCCGTGGAGGCGCGGGTTCGTTTTCCGGCTCTGCCACGAAATTCGAAAAGTTGTAAGATGCCTGGAATGGGGTCAAATCAACCTCGGCAGGTCAACTGAGTAGAGGGAGGTTCGATTCCCCCATCAGCCATCCTTGAAGTGGCTTTCCGTGATTTCGCATTCTCCTCCAGGCAAATGTCGGGATGGTACCTAACTTAAGGTCACGGCCGCTTCCTTCCTTCTTCTTTGTCTATCCTTTCCAATCTTCCCCTACTCTCCGCAAGGCCCCTGTTCAGCATAGCAGTTGAGGCCGCTTGGGCGAGGTACTGGTCCACCTTCCTAGCTGTATCCCCGAATTCAAACGCTCCCGGACACTGAGATGCTGAGCAGGGTCCTTGCGGGGGATGGAAAGATGGAAGAAAGTGGGCGTGGCCTTAAGTTAGGTACCACCACAGTACTTACCAGAAGGAGAAGTGAGATACCACGGTAAACCACTTAAAGGGTGGCCGAACACACCTCTACTCAATTGGCCCCCTGAGGTTGAGTGCACCCCGTTCCAGCCCTCGTACCACTTTTCAAATTTCGTAGCAGAGCTGGGAATCGAACCCGCACCTCTGGGGTTGGTAGCTAATCACACTAACCACTACATCACAGAGGCGGACAAAAGTGGGAAATATGTACATAAAATGTAGTAAATATGAGTGAAATGTGTACTTAAATATGTACTATTATTAAAATGTCTATTAGTGTTTATGCTCTAAATGTACAGGAAATGTTCGTACATTCATTTCATCACCACTTATGGTTATGATATGAGGCAGTAAAATTGTTTTATATCTGCATATTTTATGACAAAGTCATCATTCTCTCTTTAGATAATTAATATAGTCTACTGTGAAGAGATGGCGTCTCCCTAGTCCTTTTCAACTGCGACTTGGAGAAGGTGATAAGGGAATGGCGAAAAGAAGTGAGTCAGCAAAATATCCCGAATGGTATCCAGATAGGACACAAAAAAATTTGAACGTACTGCATTTGCTGAAATTCTAGAGATTGCCACTACACAGATAGATTTTGCAAGAAACAACAGAAAAGGCAGGACTGCAAATATCCTTTGAGAAAACTAAGTACATGAACATAGATCCCAAGGAACCAACATGGACAATGAAGACCAAGTATAGTGACATAAGGAGAGTCCACAAATTCAAATATCTAGCGGAGATTCTGACTCCTAACAACAACGAAAAGCCAGCTATCGAAGAAAGAGCAAATAAGATGAAGATTGTGTTCAGGCTACGCCAGGAAATTTATAAGTCGAAACCCCTCTCCTATCAACCTACACTCAGATACTATAATACCGTGGTGAAACCTGAATGCCTTTATGCAGCAAAAACAATTGCCAGAAGGGGGATTACCGAAATAGAAAAGGAAGAGGGTAATTTTCTGAGGAAAATTCTGGGACCAATACCTTCTTTTTAAGATCTAATCAAGAGCTGCATGAAAAATGCGAGAACATTTCAACCTCGATAAGAGAAAGGCGACTGACTTTCTATGGGCATCTGAGAAGAATCGGACAGGAACGCCTAGCAAATAAGATCCTCGTCTTCCAGGAAAGAAAGTCCCAAGTACCATGGCTGAGAAAAATTCATCAGGTTTTTAAAAAATGTGGTATTGCGGGGGAGATATTACAAACAGAACAGTGTTCAGAAGAAAATTTGAGGAGCTGACGGATCTGTACGTAGAGAAACCCAAGAGAACAAGAAGGGTGTTCTCGGATGAGGAACGAGCAAAATTGAACCAAAGAATGGAGAAGTATTGGCGTAAAAAGCAATACCAACTGTCAAGGAAGTTGTGTAATGTTGAAACGATCCTAAATAAATAAATAAATAAATAAATAAATAAATAAATAAATAAATAAATAAATAAATAAATAAATAAATAAATAAATAAATAAATAAATAAATAATGTTTCTTCAAATCCCTGTTAACACGTAATACGCTAAACATCGCAGGAAGTCACCTGTGCATATTATATTTTTTTTAAATTTCTTTTACGCCCACCGAACAAGTAGGTCTTATGGCGACAATGGGATAGGAAAGGGCGAAGAGTGAGAAGGAAGCGGCCTTGGCCTTAATTAACGTCCAGCCCAAGCATTTTCCTGGTGTGAAAATGGGAAAGCACGAAAACCGTATTCAGGGCTGCCAATAGTGGGGTTCGAACCCACCATCTCCCGGACGCAAGGTGCACATTTTTGACGAAAAAACATTATAGGAGAAATATCTCCCGGGGACTCGTCCTGTTCACCACTAATGGTCTTGCAAATAGATAGAGATCTTGATTAAGCTAGATTTCGTTTCAAGACTGTTTGGAGTTTGTTATAAACTGACCAATGAAAGGCACCTAGCCATCACAGATTGTGAGGAAGGATTAGTGCTGTTGTATGCATTTGAGACACTCGGGCCTGCTGTATTTCACAGGAAAAGGTTTAGAAATCCCATTCCTAAAGGGATTTGAGGCTATCTTTATCCTAACTATATTCTATATACGAGATGGAATTCGCCAATTACTTTAATATAGTCTGAAAATTTAGCCGGCGCCGCGGTGTAGGGGTAGCGTGTCTGCCTCTTACTCGGAGGCCCCGGGTTCGATTTCCGCCAGGTCAGGGAATTTTACCTTCATCTGAGGGCTGGTTCGAGGTCCACTCAGCCTACGTGATTACAATTGAGTTCCGACGGTGAGATGGCGGCCTGGATCTAGAAAGCCAAGAATAATGCCCGAAAGAATACGTCGTGCATTCCACACAACACCTCATAATCTGCAGGCCTTCGAGGTAAGCAGCGGTCGTTTGGTAGACCAAGACCTAGGGCTACGAAACATTTAGTTACGCAACAACAAGTTAAACGCCGATAAGTAAGATTTTGTTGTTAATAACCAAGAACTATGAAGAACATATTAGGTTTTTAATACCTATTATTATTTTCCTGTATGAGAATTTCACAGAAACATACAGGCAAATAAGCGTCGAACTCGTAAAACAAATAGGAGAAAAAGAATGAAGTGGTAGTATCATTCCTATATTCTGACTATCTGACGAGGAATCGAACTGACACCCTTCCAGGTACACCTTTACTACCTGCGCTAGTGAACCTACTTCAAGGCCTTAGTGGATGACTTATAATTATTTATTATTTTAATGGAAGCTTATGACCTTGCGGTATATATTATAAAACTGCTTGGTTATTTAAATCCAAACGGCACACTGTACACTTATAGTATGATGCAGTAAAAAACATTCATGCATTAATGATAATGCACTGTACGCCCTATAGCAATAACTCGTACTACATACCTGTGATATATGGGAGGAAGTTACAGAACGTTAAATGACAATTGGCGAGTTGATTCTTTGAATAAGTCGGGTAAAACGATCTATTTGGGGTTTGGAAATGGAGACGAAATATTTAGCACTGATGATAATTCTGTGACAAAAACGGTAAAGAATGCATGAAATGGTCACAGTGGCCAATAACATTTACTATAGAACAGGAAGTGTACATTAAGGAACATATACCACACAGACTGCGAATTTCATACTTATGCTAAGCCTCATCCTAGCTAATGCGGCAAGAGGACGTACACAGGCAGGCAGTACAATTTTTGTAATGTCTATTACTCATTTCCAAACAATGAATTTTTTATTTGCTCCTGAGAAGGTCCACTTGTATTGAATGTCACGTAGCTTGATTTCTGTGAAATCGTGATCCGAAAAGATGATTTGAAGAAAAGCTCTGTCACTGTCGATGTGCTGTAATATCCATTGACAAAAATATCCCCCTAGCATCGAAATCTGATCGTGAAGCTTCTGATGTACAGTAATTGCAGATGGTGCGGATAAAATTTGTTGTTACGTCATACTCGCGTAAAAGATAAGTAACTGATGTCGGCCAGTTTTGCAAGTGCCTATGTACCAATAAATAGAGACATTCCGCACAGCCTCTTAAAGAACCTCTTCATTATGATCAGATGTTACTGAAGTGCCCAAATTGAACAAAAAACGTCGCTCAATGATTCCGAACGTATCACGGCTTCCTCTCTCCAAACATTGCATGTGATCGGCTGTAACGAATTCTGTCACGTATCTCCATAGGTGAGTAACGTACCGACGTGTTCGTGACTGGAATATGTCGCGGTTGTAGATCAGTAAATGTAATTATGTTGTCGCTCCCGCTACATGTGTGGGAGCTGTGGAGTTCGGGCAGTATAGATGCTTAATATAATACGGTGTTATCGTCTCAAAGGAGACGCTCTGCGGTACATACATTCAAAAATATATGCATGGATAAAGATTCGAGTATTGGTACTATTTTTATATCCCAAAGACCTTACTGGTTCCTAACTACGGCATCCACAATGTCGAAATATTCCTTGCTGGCACGAAGCGCACTGCTTGTGCATGCCCTTTTCACTCGACATTTAACTTCCGTGTCATATCTCTGATTCATGTTTTACAGAGCTCATTAATACATCGACCTGCATGACCTATTGAGTTAATCGTATTAGCAGTACTTGTACTATAACAACACGCAATAGACAGTATGTTCGTGGAATGGTCGTTTCATCCTGGCGCGAAGATTTCTTAGTTATTTTTCCTGTGGGATGTTGACTCCTTTTACGTTGCTGACATGCGGGTAGCAAGCAGAGCAATATCTACCTGGGAGGGGCAGTGTTCGACGGGTTGCGTATTTTCATGAAATTTAAAGGGCTGATGAACCACTCCGTAACTTAATAAATAGGTTTTAAAATAAATAAATACGGAACATACTCCGCCCTTGTATGTAATATACTTTTGAGTCAGTTGTTTTGACTTCACAATACTTTGATTATTTTGATTTATTGAACACATGGAATGGGCACATGAATACTCCTTCCAAAATAGTTTCTTATTTGTCCCTGAAAGGGTCCGTTTGTGTTACAAGTTACGTAGCTTGATATTCGTGGAATCACAATTCATTGGAAAGGAGGACATCATAAAAAATATTCTCGCCCTAATAGACGGGCGGTTTAAAAAATATCATATCTTTATTCATAGTTTACGAATTCTGGAAGTCTTTGTTTTACACGACATGGGAACTATGGGAGTTTAATTCTATGACAGGAATAACGCGCACGCCAGGCGAGCTGTCTTTACTTCCGTGCGGTCTCGCGTGGAACACGCTGACTCGAGCGGAAACATTCGAAGGAGATGGGTTAGAGGTGCGCAGTATTCCTTTCTTCATTGCGAACAAAGTGCGCTCCTCTAAATGACAGCTGTCCTTCACCAGTATCATCAATAAGGCACCGTAAGTTGTTAATTTACATGAAACAATTATAAACACATTGTTGATATTTACAAAGAGAATAGGACTGTAGGTTAAATACTACACACATTAACCGAATATTAAACGAAGAATGAAATTCTGACATATTTAAGATACATTAAATTAATAAATTAAGAATATTCTCGTTGACAAAACAAAGGCGTGCTGCACTAACTTAAAGCATTCTGAGGAGTATCGTGGTTACGATTCCGCTGAAACAAAAAGGCTGCCTAAAAGCGGCCCATTTATTATTCACTGATTTCTTGAACCCTGCTGACGTTTGGTAGCATAATTCGGTCAAAGTTAGGTTTGATGGTGCTGGCAGACATTACAGCATTGAGATGTATGTCTGTTAGTCGATATCGGAATCGACATTTGTTGATCCTGGAAAAGAAGTGTTCACATCTATGATTACTTCCAAAAGAATGATAGAATTTCTGGCTCAAACGTTCAGAGTTGTGGGAAGCGTAATGGGACAAGCGTTCGGTAGAAGTCAATAATTACCCCTTTTTTGGTACTCCTGATTCAGCCGCGCGTCACATATTAACACTTGCCAATTCTGGGGTGCATTTTCCGGTTGAAACCTAAAAGGTGCGGAAAACAGTTGCAACATTCCTTTCACAACATCAAGGTCCTGAAACCTCCTATCCTGTACTAATGTACATTATAGAGCTCATAATGGCGTCTAACATTAAATATTTTGCAGACGACATGCTTTTTACACACTAAGAACTGAGCTTCTCCTTCATGTTGGCGACTTAGGAGACAGTGCGACTATTCAGGGTCAAATTTACCGTATCCTTTCCTCTTACCACTCTCGTCTTGCAACGTCCTTTTGTTTCACGTGGCAAGAGGATATCCGGTTTAATCATCCCTGCTGTGAGCGAACTCCCTTCCTCCTGCCTAAAGGAGAAGTTCTGCCTGCCCGCATTCGAGGTCATTTCTAGGCCCTGCGAGCACTGCTTGGCATGCCTGCTCTATGACGTACCTGAATGATATCGTTTATAGTCCATACGTTACCATTTTTATTTCTATTTCGATATCGAATTCCATCACTGCTGCATAAAGAGCACCCCGAAGAGAATATGATGCACTGATTCCTCCGAAGAGAGAGGTCTTTCATTGACGTCTCTCAAGTGGACTATACACAACTCGTCGCAGAAGACTCTCTTGTTCTCTTTGATCGGCCGGGTGGCTACGCACCCTTATTATCCGCTCGCACTGAACCAACAAGCATATAGGCCGACTCCTCGTTGGACGTTAGCCGTTCTTATACCTCCGCCCACCATGCCTACAACCACCGTCACCACCGCCATAGCGTCCTGTTATCACACTTACTCTTCCCATTCTCTCACTACTACTACATCGTCCCATCCATCGCTTGTTATGTCCACCTTCCTTTCCACGTCAATTCAGCCCGACCCCCATCGCATCTACCGTCTGTCTACGCCAGCCCCATCTGCATCGGCATCGACTCTGTCACCACCATCTTCAGCCGCACCTGCAGCAGCCGCCGACCGCTCAACGCCATCGACATCAACTCCACCCACACTGTTGAGTTGCATCGTTCGCGGCGTCGACCCCGTAATCTCGCCAGCGGAAGTTCACCATCAACTTCGTCGTCATGGCATACCCATCTGGAGGGCGTTTCGCATATTTAACACCCATGGCCCCACCTATCTAATACGTCTCCAGCTCACCAGCGCAGCAGCAGTTGACCACCTCGTCTCACATGGTGTCAATCTCCACGGCCGTCGCCATACCGTTGAACCTTCTCGCTCCCTTCCCCTTCCCTCAATCCACATCACGTCGTCCCACCCGGCTCGATCATCCTCTTCACTGTACACAACACGTCCGTCCACTTACCCCCTTTGTTCATATCTCATTCCCCCCCACCTATACTAGACAATCTACGACAACTCACGACTGTCCTTTCCCACATAGCTTCTACACTACACCACCTTATTTCCTCTCGCAACTTCCATCTCTGTACTCCTGTATAAATCCTCACTCTCTTTCATCTCCCCAGCCAAGTTAAGTCCTAACATCTCCTCCACTAAGAGACCCTCATCACATCTCCCCCTCATATCAATTAGCATTACCCACCTTCTTCATTTTTCACACCTCCCAGAGCTTTTTACTTCTCTCGGCCCGAGAGATCGCGTAACGATCTAGGGGGCCCGCCCCGCCCGACGGGCGGGGAATGAAAACTTCTCGACAGGCAGACAGTCCGAAGAGAGACACAATTCTAGCCTTAGTAAGGAAGTTGGAGACAACAGGTACTTTGTAAGCAATTTGGCCAGCATCGCATATCTGTTTATCAAAACGTGGTGAAAAATGTCCGGCCCCGTCTCTGTGCAAATCATTGCGTCGATTACCTCAGGAGAAAAAAAGAACATTTACATTTTACGGACAGCCAAGCGGCCATTAAGGCACTAGAGGCAGTCCGGATAATATCCAGAATTGTCTGGTATTGCTACTCACTTCTCCTGAAGCTCTCAAAGTACAACATTGTCAAACTAATATGGGCACCGGGGCATGCAGGTATAGAAGGAAATTGAAAGGCATATAAATTGGCCAGGAAGGGGGCAGAAACACATTTTGCAGGCCCAGAACCTGTATGTGGGATTTCCTATTGACAAGCCTGACACTACATAGGAAAATGTGTACAAAAGAAACAAATGGAAAACTGGAAAAATACTCGAAGATGGAGGCTTTCAAAGGAACTGATAGAAGGGCCAAACAAGAAGCATACTAAGGAACTGTTGAAACTCAGCGGAGTTAATATAAGATGGGTAGTAAAACTGTTGACAGGACACTGCCATCTGAAAAAACACCTACATAGAATTGGAGTAATAAGAGACAACATAAGTAGGAAATGCAAAGAAGCAGAGGAATCAGCTGAACACATACTTTTCGAATGTGAGGCGCTGGATAAAGTCAGACTCTCCACTCTAGGACTACCAGGTGAAGAGAGAGAAATAATCCAAGAAGACCCAATAAGAACAACCTGCAGCTTTGTGACGGGAGCAAGTGTATCTAGATGGAAATGAAGGAAAAAATATGGTAGCAAAAGATCTTAGAGATCGACGCTAATTAGGAACTAAAATTTAGAGGCCCCATTAAGAAAAGAAGGGGAGACCACCGGAGACATGTTTTTTCTACACCATGCGTCAAATGAAACCTGCAACATAATCTTTGATGAAGTGATAATTTCGGAGGATTTCTTTTAAAACTTCGAATGTCACAATTATTTCCCTACCCATTATATTCCTTACGGCTGGCCACGTCTTTCAGCCACATATTTATCAGAACAATTTTTGTTGTGCTCATTCTTCTATGCTAATGTGTAAAGGAAAATGAACCTGAATACATTAAACTGTAGGAGTGCCTAAATACGTCACATAAAGAACATTTTTACAATACGTTATGGTAAGGTTCATTTTCCTTCTTTACACATCAGCATAGGAAAATAAACAACGAAAATTCTTTTTTTTTCTATTTGCTTTACGTCGCACTGTCATATATAGGAGTTGGAAGGAAGCGCCAGTGACCTTATTTAAGGTACAGCCCCAGCATTTGCTTGGTGTGAAAATGGGAAACCACGGAAAAGCATCTTCAGGGCTGCTGACAGTGGGATTCGAACCCACTATCTCCCGGATGCAAGCTCACAGCCGCGCGCCCCTAACCGCACAGCCAACTCGCACGGTGAAAATTATTCTGATGGACTGGATTTAAATATGTGGCTCGAAGGCGTGACCAGTCTTAAGGAATATAATGGGTGGGAGGAGCACTGGGAGATGCGCGGTTTTAAGACAAAGCCATCGATTTGACGATTTGAAGAAAAAAAACTGTAGTCGAAATCAACGATCTAGACTTAGAGATAGGGCAACAAACTGCAACAGAAATGCATCGATAGTTCGGAAGTGTTTACTGGCCGGAGGAGCTCATTTTCAGCATTTATGGTGAGGATAAGCAGTACATCACACGTCAATGACTTTGTTAAACTAATTGAATGTTTCTTTGATGACTAAATAGTTTCACAGATATAATGACCTCCCAAGTTGCCCGACTTCACCCCACAGATATTTCTTGTTGGGTTACGTTTGATTGCAGCTATCACCAGGAAGAAATGGGACAGTAACAAAAACCATCGAACACGTGGCCACACAGTTACGGTGACGTCGCTACCAGCTTGGATGCGTTTGATAGTGAGTTCGAACCCGGCTGTCGGCAGGCCTGAAAATGGTTTTCCGTGGATTCCCATTTTCACACCAGGCAAATGCTGGGGCTGTACCTTAATCGAGGCCACGGACGCTTCTAGCCCTTTTCAATACCATCATCGCCATAAGACCTATGTATGTCGGTGAGACGTAAAAGCAATTTCTAACAAAAAAGAAAAGAAAAGCAAAGAAAAGGCAATCATGGCCCATCGGCATGAATTTAGAAATTCTTTGTTTCCATGCGTTTCCATTTTCATATATGGCAAAGGCTTGGGCTGTACCCCAATTAAGACCACAGTCGTTTCCTTCCCCCTCTCCTCTCCAATCGTCAAAATAAGAGCGATAGTGAGACGCGAAGAAAGGAAAAAAAGGAATTCCTTGCGTACATTAAAAGGGACGAAGGAGAAAATGAAATATTTAAACCTAAGTTTTAGCTGGTCACGGGCATGTAAATATTCAATGAAATAGTCTTACCAAGTAAATCGGTAACAAGCAGAAAGAAAAGGTGGCGATTTACTATGTGTGTAAAGATCAAAGTTTATCTAATACAATTAAGCTATGGAAACTAACAGGTGTTCCAAGAAGAAAGTTACGTACTGCTTAATATTATATTAGTGCATAATAAAAGTATGGATATTTAATTGGTAGACGCCCTTTCAAATTAGACTGCGATACTCCTGTCTTTAGACATTTTCTCAGAGTCAAAACGCCATTAAACCAACTAATGTAGATATGAAACCATTAAACACACATCTGTCTGTGTTCCAACGCAGCCAATGTTCCCCCCGTTCATCGTCGATACAGTGTAAAATATTTGCCACGTATGACTTGCACCATGGCCTCTTTCTTGCAGTTCATGCTGCACCCACAACCCTATCAAAGGGAACAATACAGATTTTTTTTTTCATTTGGCAAGCAATCTTCAACAAAATGTGAAATTAATTAATGCCGTGAACACTTTCGGCAATGAAATGGTTCGACGGGAACTGGCACTTATCGGGACTCACTTCCAAGAATCAATCAAGGAGCTAGAAACATATGGATTGCATCTTGGTGATTCGCTGGACGTTATGGAGAACGTGAAGCACGAAATGTGTGGTATCCGCGGAAACCTCGGACTCCGTCTACAAACAAAATATCGTCATGTCCTTAAACGAAATCCGGGCTACGACATCATGATATGCATAAACAAGTATTTGGCTGGTACTAATGATGTGGATTTAGCAGAAAGCTTAACACCTGGACTCACTCCAGAGTAGTGTCGCAACCGTAGATGTAAAGATCATTCTCCGCAATGTAACTAGTTTTAACGAACACCACAGATTTTACGAATACAACTGTTAGTTTCCATGAATTTTGTCATCAAGAATTTTAATGAACAATTCACATAATTTTTAATGAATGGTCTGAAACTTTAACAAAGTTTGCTGGTAATTTATTTTAAATGTCATTTTGTACAAGAGTGTTTTTAATTTGTATTACCAATCTAGTAATGTAATTTTATATCTGATATATTTGAGTGATTTATTCTAGCTGTTGATATCCCTTAGGGGAAGAAACATGTACTAGATTTAATAAATTATAGTATTAAATAGGTGCATCGTTTAAATATAATATTTAAGTAATCCTTAAATATTCGCAACATGAGCACTACAGATTTATACTACAATACATGGAGACAACTGTGGTACACTGCAAAGCAAATTATGGACAACCGAGCTCGATAGCTGCAGTCGCTTAAGTGCGGCCAGTATCCGGTATTCGGGAGATAGTAGGTTCGAACCCCACTGTCGGCAGCCTTGAAAATGGTTTTCCGTGGTTCCCATTTTCACACCAGGCAAATGCTGGGGCTGTACCTTAATTAAGGCCACGGCCGCTTCCTTCCCACTCTAGCCCTTTCCCGTCCCATCGTCGGTGCGACGTAAAGCAATTAGCAAAAAAAAAAAAAAAAAAAAAAATGGACTGGAAATTAGGGTGTCCAGTGTTTAATGAACTTGTGTATTTAAGTGTGTTTCTTTATGTTTGTGGGTTTTGTTACACAGTTTTCTTAAAACCGTATTAATTGGTTCATCGTGTATATTAAAACACTGCGTCTTATCTAGGAGAAGTGACATTACTTTAACTGTGTACACTGATACATTGTTACGTCTCGCAAGCTACGAACGGACTGTTTGTACTAGTGAACAGCTGCAGCTGTAGGTAGGTAGTGTTTTTTTATCATTCACTTGTATGTATTGATGTGGGTGAATCTCCTAGTAAAGGAATGTTACGTTTACATTTCATACAAGTATTTAATAGCATGAAAATAGTGCATACATAAATGCACACCCCACCACGTTTAGCACAATAGCATACAGTATATAAGTTCGATGCCTAGTTATGATATCAAACTGCCCACTTATTAGGGGGTTTCACTGCGAAAAAAGGGATGGGTATGGACGCTGGTTAGTTTTGCTTCTCAACGGGCGAGTTGGCCACGCGGTTAGGAGCGCGCAGCTGTGAGCTCGCATCCGGAAGATAGTGGGTTCGAATCCCAATGTCGGCAGCCCTGAAGATGGTTTTCCGTGGTTTCCCATTTTCACACCAGGCAAATGCTGGGGCTGTACCTTAATTAAGACCACGGCCGCTTCCTTCCCATCGTCGCCATAAGACCTCTCGGTGTCGGTGCGACGTAAAGCAAAATAGCAAATAGTAGTTTTGCTTCTCTGAAACAACTATATTTTTCTGTTGATACACTCCGAGTGTAGTCGTAGTTCCCTCATCTCATTCGCGTACACGTGCCTGGTTTAGTCCCTTAAAATTCGCCAGCAGTTCCAGTCATAAAACACAGTATCGAGTAGCTGCCAATAAAACGAATAGGTTGCAGAAAGTGACGTTAATTTGGAAAGTTAAAGAGAAAAAAAGGAAAGGCGCAAGAAAGGAATAAAATAAAGTACATTTATCATCACAGGTTCTTTTATTCCGCTTCCATGGGAACTTTTAAACTTTTATTGCTCATTTGAAAAAAAATCCGTTTGAGTTCGCATCACTCAAGAAACGATATAAAATGAGAGGGGTGGTGGCAGTGTCATGTGCAGATAAGGAGGGGGATTGTGGAGCTCCATGGGGAGGCGCAGCTCGTAAACCGAGTATAGTGCGTCTCGACCAATCAGAAAGCTTCGACAACGTTAAGACTTGGGCTCGGCCGCTCACTTCGCATTATTCTGCGCCCTATAAAATAATCCGGGAATTCCCCTTGCTCGCTAGCCTGCCTTGTCGTCTTGCCGTGCCATTCAGCCTGACGGCTGTAAAAGCAGTGAGTTGAGTCTAGTATGGGGGGGTTGGAAGGGGTACAGGGTTGGGGTATTGCTTGCTTGCTGCCGGTAGACATAAAACACAGGCAGAAAACGCTTCAAAATAGGGCCACAAAAGTCATCCATGCGAGAATATCGCTCTCCACCTTGCCAGTCTCATCCCATTCCACACCTCCCCCTGACGACAAGAATCAGAATACTGTGAACTTGCAGCATGCTCCCCTCTTCGCGATTTACCAGAAATACGTTCGTAACTATCTTATTCCAGACATCCACAAACAAAGAACTTTTCACTTAGAATGACAGCGACATGGATATACTGTAGTTTTTCCGTTATTGCTTATATAAAGAAGGAGAAGAATAAATGGAAGAGGTGAAAGGAACACTCTTACATGAAAAGTCCCCTTTGATATTCGGTGACATTATTCCTTCGAGGACGTCACTTAAATAATAATAATAATAATAATAATAATAATAATAATAATAATAATTTAACCACATACTAATTAAAATCTTAAATAAAATGCTAAGGTACTTAAAATAGTTCAAATTACATAAATTAATAATATAAAAATAAGTTTAAATAAATTACTAAGTAAATTAATGTCAAAACTAATTAATATTATTACTCTTAAATCTGACTAATCCTGAGGCGTGCACACATTCATATTTCAAGCATTCAGTGAGCTGTCCTCAGCAGGTAGTCTCGGCAGGTGACCTTAAATCTTGATGAAGATCTTGATAAAGCTGGCAGGTAATTCCATAATCTGGGCAGGTCACCACAAATGATCTATTAATTTTATTTGTGGGGTGCACTGGAATAGAAAGCAAGGATCTCGAACGTGTATTCAAGTTGTGAAATGAGGATTAAAAGGTGAATTTAGGAGAAATATGCAGCTTCTGATTTTCAGCTAACACTCTAAAAACCATCGTTAAAATGCGTAGCTGCAGGTTGATCAGACTTCAAACATGAGAAAGCCTGATAATATGGGGTGATATGAACATCGTACCCGATAATGTACATAAATCGCAGGCAGGAGTTCAGTGCTCGGTGAAGTTAAAGCGTTTCTTTCCTTGTCAAGTCAACTGAAACAACGTCACAAAAATCAATACTTTTTACGGAGACGCTGAGGTGCCGTAACACTGTCCCACAAGAGTTCCTTTACGTGCCAGTAAATCTACCGATAAGGGGCTTACGTATTTGAGCATTTTCAAATACCACCGGACTGAGGCAAGATTGAACCTGCAAATTTGGGGTCAGAAGGCCAGCGCCTACACCGTCTGAGCCACTCAGCCTGGCAATAATAATAATAATAATAATAATAATAATAATAATAATAATAATAATAATAATAATAATAATAATAATAATAATAATAATAATAATAATAATAATAATAACACCAAGCCTCTACCAAGAGAGCTAAAAGTAAACGAGGTAGCAATCAAACAGACAGATAAGGAAGGGGAAGGGGAAGGGGAAGGGAAAGAACCAAACATCTCTGAAAAAGAAGCTTTCGCGTCGCCCATTTATACAATGGAAATGGCATATCAGCTGACCTAAGACGTTTAAAACAGTCCATATCTTTGAACGATGCCGGCCCCGTGGTGTAGGGGTAGAGTGCCTGCCTCTCACCCGGAGGCCCCCGGTTCGATTCCCAGCCAGGTCAGGGATTTTTACCTAGACCTGAGGGCTGGTTCGACGTCCACTCAGCCTACGTGATTAGAATTGAGGAGCTATCTGACGGTGACATAGCGGCTCCGGACTAGAAAGCCAAGAATAACGGCAGAGAGGATTCGTCGTGCTGACCACACGACACCTCGTAATCTGCAGGCCTTCGGGCTGAGCAGCGGTGGCTTCGTAGGCCAAGGCCCTTCAAGGGCTGATGTGCCATGGGGTTTGGTTTTGGTTTTGGTTTATATCTTTGAACGAAAAACTCGGATATTATTGCACTCCCATAAGGCCAGGTGCTTTGTAAGCAGCGAAAAGTCTTGATATTTATAAGGAAGGCCTGGTAAAAAAATGGAAATGAAAGAAAGACCTTAATGACAATTCTTGGCACAATAAGGACAAAGATAAATATATACGTCGGCACAACCATGAGATGTACACGCATGTCCAGAAGATCTCTGATGTCATGCGGAGAAGAAGAATTGCATTTTATGACCGCTTGCTAAGAATGAAACCCACACGATTTTCGAACCGGATCTTTACCTATTTTAAAGACAAGAAGACCCAGCCAACTTGGTTCAAGGAGATGAAAAGGGTCCTTCAGGAGATGTGGATCAGTTATGAAGATACACAAGAAGTCAACCCACTCACGAGGAAACTAAATACCCACCAAGGTATTCAAGAAAAGCCAAAGTTGAAGACGGGAAAGACGTGGATGGAGGAAAGAAACGAGCAACACCAGCAATGAATGAAGGACCACTGGGAAAAGATCAAAGCCCAGAGAAGAGGTCCTTAGTAGGCCGATACGAACAAAAAACTGAAATAAATAAATAAATAAATAAATAAATAAATAAATAAATAAATAAATAAATAAATAAAAGTAACAGTAATCGTATCCTTTTCGATTAATCCCTATATCTTGCCCAATAAATGGCGTAAGAGTCCATAGATCTATTGAGAAGAAACACCTTTTAATATCACCTGTGCTTCTCGCAGTATCTGAGGTAATTAAGACGAAATGTATATTTATTGGCTCATTCAGTTCAGATTATCTTCCAGTACTTCACGCTCATTAACCGAGAATGCCTCAAGTCAATCAACGTTCAGCAAGTGGCTTTGATACCGCCTCGTCAGCCACGGAGGTCTCTTGAAAGGCTATAAAAATAATTAGATTAAAAGAAGCTTTGACGGAAGCATGCACTGCTCAAGACGTAATTATTGACTGCCTCCTCTTCCTAAAAAGTACAAACGATATGCCGCAGCATGGGCCACAGATTCCGACTTGTGTGTTCACTTTTACAATTTCATAAATAAATAAATAAATAAATAAATAAATAAATAAATAAATAAATAAATAAATAAATAAATAAATAAATAAATAAATAAATAAATAAATAAATAAAAAGGCTAGCCTTCTTTACAATCGGCCGCCTATTTTTACATAAGCTGTCGATTACTCAATTAGACTGAAAATTCTTGGTCTTTTTATAATAAACCAAAGGCATTGCAGTCTAATTGTAAAACACAGTCACAACAAGGCTGGCCTCTTTGCACTTTCTCTGAAAGCAGTATTATTGTTACATCTAATATTATGATGCAGTATTAATTTCAGTTTTTAAACTTCTGGAATCCCCTTTACGGGTTCTGTAAAACAAATACAAAATATTCAGTAAGGTGTTAAGAAAACTAAATTTAAAAAAAAAACAAATTGAGTAACAAATAATCCATAATAGAATTTACATATGCCTTTGTTGGCAGGACCTAGTGTTTACAGTGCACTATGTCTTCTGGTATAGGCTAGAGCACTTTTGTCACTTTCATAGATCTGTCTCTGTCTTATCCTTGGCCTTGACAAAATGAAAGTGACGAAGGTATGAGTGATGCTAGTAATGCTATTTCTCAAGCAGCCAGTCCCTGCTATGAATGGTGTGAAAATGTTGCTCATAGGGTCGGCTGGTGTATGCATTTCAGTGGTCTTGGCAGACTGATATGTAATAGCAACTTCTGGCTTGATGAGGAAAACAACGGGAATCTACCTTACTCCTCATTTCCCTAGTACGCCTCTTCAGTGATGCCTAGGCCATCTATGACGGCTGATGGCGAAACTGTTGAGGATCCAACCATCCTTTGGGCTGAGGACTAAACATACATAACAGAATTTACATTATTATTAACTAAAGGTCACTTCAACCATTGAACAATCATCACATATCCTACATGCCTAGATTACATTTCGAAATATATTACACAGTTACGGAAAAGAAGATGAATTCAACACAATCTGAATTAAGAATAGTATTTAGGCGTAATTGTTTTAAATGAAAATTTATAGTAATAGTGAATTCGAAAATGATTGTCTGAAAGACTACATATTAAATGTTCACTAAAATGACATTTTGAGTTGCACCAATTTTTAATTATTGAAGCAAGCACATCGATTTGTTCGGCACCGGTTTTTAGCAGGTTTACAGCAACTCTTTTGGTAACCTCATGCATCGAATGGTATTGATATTGCCTCTTTTTAAAGAAATTGGTATGTTCAATATAGTACCTGAGTTCAGCGCAGCCGAATACTGTATTTCGTGGCATGGAAACCAGTTTTTAATAATTCGCGAAGTGGAACCTATTCGATAAACTTCATTCCTGAAATCTACGACTTTGCCTACAGAATTCTTGTGAAGCACTACGTGCGGACAACAAGAGCTCTGAAGGCCCTTTAGGAACTCTGAAAAGCAGTGGCAACAGGGGCTGTGATTAAGATGCAGCAGGTCGTTATGCACGTTAGGCACCGAAACGAGTTAAAAGAAAGAAATATACATTAAAATCTTATAGCAATTGAATAGTATTTTTGAAGTGATTCTACATACCGTATATGAGTTGACTATGTGTGTAAGTACAGAAGATATTTTGAGTGGAATTTTGTAAATAATATACACTTATTGAGGATGAGCTGTGCGTTTAATAGAAAAATTGTTAATGTAAATTGTATAATATTGTATTTTAGGAAAAAACGTATTCTTTTCTTTTGAATTGAAATTTAGCTGTTGAGAAAAATGTGATTTTGTGCATTATTTACCACCGAGGTAGAGACCTCGTTTGGAAATAAAATATTTTGATTTGATTTGATTTGATTTGATTTGATTGGATTGGATTTGATTTGATTGGATTGGATTGGATTGGATTTGATTTGATTTGATTTGATTTGATTTGATTTGATTTGATTTGATTTGATTTGATTTGATTTGATTTGATTTGATTTGATTTGATTTGATTTGATTTGATTTGATTTGATTTGATTTGATTTGATTTGATTTGATTTGATTTGATTTGATTTGATTTGATTTGATTTGATTTGATTTGATTTGATTTGATTTGACTTGATTTGATTTGATTTGATTTGATTTGATTTGATTTGATTTGATTTGATTTGAATAACATTTTGCAAGTTCCATGGAAGTATACGACGAATTACTATATATTAGTCTACACTGGTGGATGTAAAAGTAACACTCTAATTATTATCTGAGTTGGGACGTAATTGAGAAAAATATTCGGATTACTTGTAACGATTACATTTTTAGTAATATTTACTGTACTTGTAATTTACTCTCTGAACTGAAATTGTAAACGCTAAATTCTAGTAATTATAATATACATCGCTCGGAAGCAGAAATGTAGATGATTTATTATTACTCTTATTATTATTATTATTATTATTATTATTATTATTATTATTATTATTATTATTATTATTATTATTATTGTACCGGGCGGTACACCTCCGCGCCGCTAATTTAAAATTTGCGCCACTTGAAACTCTCCTACTGGAGGAAGCCTGAACTTTAACTACAGCGCTAATTCTCAAGTTTTTCAGAAGATGTCACTACTTGTAAATTTTGAAGTGTTCTGAACAGTGTCATTTTCGATGTATTTTTGTTTTGTAGTAAGAAGTGTGAACATTCTCTTCTAGAGGACACTACTGAAGAACTACAATGGTGAACCCTAGTACGAAGTGAAAGAACTGTTTTCTTGGAGAAATTTTGAATTCATAAGTTTGTTCATTGCTAAATTTCTTTCAGTCCTTATTTAAGTTGGCAATATTAACCCTTTCTTTCCCCTTGTTTTGAATTTGTCCAATCAGGAATTTCTGTAATTAATTTTCCACCAATAATGCGTTTCTTCTTCATCTTGTGTAGGGGTTTTCTTGGTTAGCCAATAAAATTCTTGTGGGAGGGTGTTCTCATTCTTGAAACGACTCGAATTTTCCACGAGAGTATATAAACTGCTGATTTTCGGGTCACCGTGCCACTTCAGTAACAGCTATCAGTGTGGAAATTATGTAGCAGGGGGCGGGTAGCGCCTCTTTCTTCGGGCAGCAGTTCAACCACCAGGTAATGGCTGTTTAATAACTACTTTTCTTGCTAGCTCAGCAGTTTAACTCTCGGGGCAGGTCCGAAGCGTTTTACCATGTAACTTTCCCCTAAAATGTAAAAACACTTGGTATCTATTCTATCTTTTTAAACTACAAATTGGGATAGAGAGTGCTTAACCCTCTCGAGCTCCCACTCATATTGCTTTGAGGTGAACTTATTTTCACAACCGTTTCTTCCCTTCTAATGTAGTGTAAATCATTTTCTTATATAAGTCACCTCTTTAGTATGGGATTAGCCCTTGTATAAGCGGCCTAGTGCCAAGTAGGTTTTAGTAAAATATATTAGGAGTGCAGTTGTGCCTCCTCTCAAGTTGGTGTTGTCGAGGCCATGTAATATTTCTGTTTCTTCACTTAATAGGCCTCAGTAGGTTGGGTATTTGTACCCCTGTGTCTATGTCCTTGGAGGACAGCTTGAAGGTGGAATTTGGTGTGGCCTTTGATAGGCTAGAACTTTGAGAGCGGGTTGCTCTTTCCAAAATAAAAATTTGTTTTTGCGTGCCTCGAGGAGGCTTTACTGTGTAAAGGGGAGCAAGGGCTCCTAGGCATGATTGGGGTTTTCTGCCCCTGTGTTGAACCTTGTATAGAAGGAAAGTTGGGTTCATTGCTCAAGAATTGTGTGTCCGGCTCTCGGAGCCCAAATCCTGTAACTCTGTAATTGTACATTCTCGAATAGTTGCTTTGCTATTCTGTACCCGCCATTCTTGTTATTTCTTGATTTTGCAAAGAAAATATAACCTTGTTCAATTTTAAATTAACTTTAATTTCGTAGCTTGAGACCTGTTCATCCCAGCACCTTCTTTCACCTCTACCTACCACGGACAACTCCGTAACAAGTGGTAGCAGAGCGTGGTTGAATGGGTCTCAATTTAGCCCCTTTTGACGGCTAAACATTGCTTTGTTTTCGAACTCTAACAATTTTCTCAGTTGCTGGAATTTTTGATTTTTCCTTTTTCAAAATTGTTCTGTCATCATGTCCGGCCCTCGTGAGGTTCTTCATCCTTTCTATTTGCGTAAAGAGGAATTAATTTATGAACTATCTCTTAGAAACGTTCAATCTGGCGGCACGGTTGCAGTCGACTCCAATAAACTAAAAGATTCCCTTGATTTGCCTACTACCATACCGACTTTGGGAGAGAAAGAAATTGACGACGCTCTCTCCACGATCAATGATAATACTACTGAGCTAGCACCTGTAGTTAGTTTTTTGAAGAAAATGACCCTTCTCCTAATCAAATTAAACGTGTGCAAGCAAGGTTATTTCATTTTTCTAATAGAGTTAACGATCTATTGTCTCTGAAGTTGAATGACATTCAAAGGAAGGTAGCTAGTGTTATTCTTGAAAATCTTTCCGAATTGTCTAGTAAGGTGACCCAATTGTTAACTGGGGAAGTTCCTCCCAAAACCGATCAACCCTCTACGGCAAATGTAGGTAGCGAGGAAGAGTCTCCTAAGGGAGAAGTCCATAGGAAAACTGTTGGAGCTCAACAAATCTCTGCCCCATTAGACAACGAATCTGAGCGTCGTACCTCGTTGAACCATGCACGTTCTGAATTAGCTTCTTCACCCCTTAAACCTCTACCTACTATGTCACCAGGGTTCAGTAGTTTGCCTCATCCATTAGCCATGCTGCTTAGAGGTATTTCGAAGTATTCTGTTAACACTACCAGTGACGTAATTTCATTCTTGAGGTTTTTAGTTGAATTTCAGGACCATGCTCTTGTTTTATCTCTTTCACCATGTCAAATTTTGCAGATAATTTATCCCTATGCCATTGGTGTTCTCTCGGACAAAATTGTCAGGGCAATAGCGGAACAATCATCTATTGAAGATTTTCATGCACACCTTCTTGCAAATTTCATTCCTGCTCGTGCGAGGTCATCTCTGATTCAGAAGTACTATTATCGTGTACAGCGATTGGATGAAAACTTGGCAGATTTCATCCAAGATATTAAGTTCTATACCAGGGTGTTTGCTCTTCATTTTCCTGAAGATCAGATTGTACAGGCTATTGTAGAAGGTATTTCACCTCCTTACCGATCATACTTGTGTTTTGCGTCGCGTCCGCAAACTTTCGCTGAGCTAGAAGCTATGGCTGTATCGGCCGAAGGAGTTAGATACGCCGATACCTTGCGTGTTGCGAAAGAACCCCCTCCATCCTCTAGTACTTTTCGGCCTCCACCTCGCCGACCCGTCACACCCCGTAAATGTTATGCTTGCGGGTCGCCTGAGCATCTTCGCAATAAATATCCATTGGTCAAATCTAGTAGGACAAATAATGGAGCAAGTTCATCCCAAGGCTGTTTTAAATGTGGGGCTTTCTCACATATCGCCAAGAATTGCCCAAATTTGAATAGCACCCCCTCCTGCTCAACTTCTGGTGCAACTTCCACCAATGCCAATAATAATAAGTGACTAGTGCTTCGGCTGAGTCGACTAATCCATCTTCTCAAGGCTCAGCCCTAAGCAAACATGTCGAAAGGTCGGGGAAATATCAGTCTTCTAATCTATCATTTGAAGGCCCTAGAGAATGTCTTAGGATTGCGGCGGATACCCCCGCACCTGTTCCTTTTCTTAAGATTGTATTAAACAATGAACCTGTAACAGCTCTTTTAGATTCAGGCAGTGTTTGTTCAATTATTTCGGCTCAATGGTATTCAAAATTGAAATCTATTTGTTAACTTCCTGACTATTGCTCATCTCCTGTTCAATATGTTTCGGCTAATTCTTCTCCATTAGAAATTTTAGGCTCTTTAAATGTAAATATTCGTATTTTTAAATTTACGTGGAAAGTTAAATTGTTTGTGGCCAAGCACTTGTCTTGCCCCATTATATTGGGAGCTGACTTCATTTCTCACTCTGGTCTTGTGCTCGATCTTCAGAGTAGGTCGTGCACTTTCAGATTTACGTCTAATTGTAAAATCCCATTATTGAAATGTAATTCTGCATCATGTTCATCTATTTCGCCTACCCAGGATGAGATGTTGTTAGACCTTAGACATCTACCTGAGGAGCAGGCTGATAGTATTCGTAAGTTGTGTCAGTCGTTTCCAGAGGTATTCTCTGATACTCTTGGTGTTACTGACCTTATTGAATACAAAATTGAGATCACGGATTCGATTCCTGTCCGTTTTCCACCTTATAGGCTATCTCCACCTAAAATGAAGGCATTGAAAGAAATCATCGATCAGATGTTAAAGGATGGTATTATTAGGCCCTCTAAGTCGGCGTATTCTTCGCCTATTTTTCTAGTCGCGAAACCCCAACGTGGCTTCAGGCCTGTCATTGATTATAGGGCTCTCAATCGGAAGGTGGTGTTACAATCTGTGCCCCTTCCTGACCTTCATTCTTGCTTTTCGTGGTTTCGTAAAGCTAAATTCTTCACCACCTTGGACCTGAATCAGGCCTATAATCAAATTCCCCTAGCGGAAGAGTCTAAACATCTTACAGCGTTTGCCACAGATTGGAATTTGTATGAATACAACCGCGTGCCTTTCCGGATCCCCACGGGAGCAGCTGTACTCACTAGACTGCTAGATAGGGTCTTCTCCAACAACAAATTCGAGTACTTGTACCACTATCTTGATGATGTCGTCGTATTTTCGGAGACGTTTAGAAGAACATCTAGATCATCTAAAGGAAGTTCTCAATCGCCTTCGTAAGGCTGGGTTAACTGTGAAATTGTCCAAGGTCGCCTTCGCTAAACCCTCCATGTCATTCCTAGGGCATATTGTCTCGCCCGATGGTGTTGCTGTCGATCGCTCTAGAACACAGGCCATCCGTGATTTTAAACCTCCCAAGGACATCAAAGGTATCGCCAGGTTCATTGGTATGGTGAATTTCTTCAGGAAGTTTATTCCTAACTTCGCTAATAGAGCGGCGCCCTTGAACCTTCTTCGTAGGAAAGGCATCAAATTTGAGTGGGGACCTTCTCAACAAGCCGCTTTTGAAGATCTTAAATTAGCTCTCTGTAACGTCCCTGTCCTTGCTACGCCTGATTTCTTGAAGAAATTCATCTTCCAAACCGACGCGTCGTCGTCGGCGGTAGCTGCAGTCCTTCTTCAAGAGACTGAACTAGGGAGGCGACCCATCGCCTATGCATCTAGGACTCTATCGGCTCAAGAAGCCTAGTATTCCATCTATGAGCTCGAAGGTTTGGCAGTCTTATTTGCCTTAGAAAAGTTCCGTCTCTATCTGGAACATGTCAAATTCGACCTGGAGACGGATAATCAAGCCTTAAGCTGGGTCTTAGGTAGGCCGCGTCGTACTGGTCGTATAGCCCGTTGGGCCATCCGAATTTCTGCCTTCCAATTTGATGTTAGGCATATCAGAGGTACTGAAAATGTTGTTGCAGACGGACTCAGCCGTATGTTTTCCAACTACGTCGAGACCCATGAACCGGTCGATAGTTCATCACCTCCCGAGTCCATACTATCTGAGGTTAATGCCATCTTAACATATGCTCCCATGCTCTTTAGGGGCATTGAGAAATACCAACGTGAAGATCCGACGCTTGCTCCGATAATGGAAACCCTTTCTTCTGGGGAACATGTTGTCCCTTATGTACTGAGGAATGGTGTTTTTTGTTGCCCTTCGAGGCATGATAAGATGATGAAGGTTGTAGTTCCAGCTGTTCTTGTACCTATGATCTTTACGTACTATCATGAGACCGCATTAGGGGGGCATCTAGGAATCTTTAAAACTCGTGAAAAGATTCGTGAAAGGTTCATCTGGAAGGGTATGGACGGTGAAATTCGTGAACTAGTAAAGGATTGTAAATCTTGTTTGCTTAGTAAACCAACCATGTCCACCAAGGTAGGCTTGTTGTCTTCTCATCAAGCGTCGCGCCCTATGGAACGCCTGTATATTGATTATGTAGGACCCTTCCCCCAGTCAAAGGGAAATGCCCACAAGTTCATCTTTGTATGTGTTATTTCCAACTAAGCTGGCTACCGCTCAGTCCACCATTACTTGTTTAAATTCAATCTTTGCTTCTTTTGGTCCGTGTCAATATATTGTGTCTGACAATGCCAAGGCTTTCACATCTAATCTATTTCGTAAATTCTGTTTTGACCTGTCCATCTCTCATGTGACAACTTCTGCTTATTATCCTCAACCATCTCTGGCTGAACGGGTTAATCGTAATCTGAGGTCCGCGTTGATTGCCTATCATCATGAAGATCATTCTATGTGGGACACGTCCCTGCATTGGTTAGCTTTTGCTTTGAATTCGGCGGTTCATGAATCTCATAAATTTACTCCAGCTTCGCTGATGTTCAAGTTTGTTCCCAACACGCCACTCTCTAACCTCTGGTCTCTGAGTGACATTCTACCTGAGACAATAGATCCAGATAACATAAAAGATCTTTGGAAGAAGGCTAAAGCCAATCTTAAAGTGTCTCATGAAAAAGTTAGGGAAAGATATGATCGTGGACGGAGACCCACCCATTTGAAGGTAGGCGACCAGGTGATGGTCAAAAATTTTGTTCCCGCGGGCAAGCTTGCCCCCAGATTTCATGGGCCGTGCGTAATTCCAGATTTCCTTACGCCGGTCACATTGTTATTAAGCAATCCAGCCACCGAGAGGATATTTAGGGTTCACCTGTCGCAGGTGAAACCTGTGTAGCTTCCGCGCTAACGTAGCTGATTTTATGTTTGCTTTAACATTTTTGAAAGAATTCGGAAGGTTATATATTTTTTTTGTTACATTTTGAGGCCTTCTGTCCTTGGAGTCAGGTTCTTTAAGCATTTACTGTATACCTTCCCCGACTAGTTAAACTGCCATACTGTCCTTGCCATGGCCATTACATTGCTCTCGTCTCCTGCTTACATAAAACAGTGGCTGAGTGAAATGAAATAAATATCTCCACGCCGCTGGCCCCTCAGTTCCACCACAATGAATGTACCCTAAAATCATCTGGTCCAACAAAATTCTCCCGCCGAGCTTTAATGTTTCAGTGCTCCCGCACCAACGCGGCGCCGTACCGCCACTGAGGTGGGGTATGGGCCCGCTCCTCTTCAGTGAGGCCAACCAGTGTACGGCGAGCCGGAGCCCTCCTCCCGGCCAAGGCTGATGTGCGGCGCACAACCTGGAACTTGCCCGCGACCTGCATGTTCGCCGCGGGCGCAGCGTGCTTCAACTCCACGGCTCCTCTCATAGTGCGGGCGAGCGGTATCTTAGGGTACTTGAGGGGTCCGAGCGGCCTCCTCTGGACTCAAGCAGCGGCGGCTGGTCTGGCCGTCAAAGTCATCAGCAACTGATATACTTAATCAGTTACATGGACATTTAATCTCAACAATTACTACAATTTTGAATTCAACTGCAATATTTGGTGGACTTAGAAAATTTTTCTTCACTTTCAAGTATGAAAAGTTTTTCCTTCTGAATTCAACTTCTACAAGCATAAAGACATTACTTCAAAAGTTACTACAAGAAATCTGAAACTGGATCCGATCATTTACGAAATTATTTTTTCTTCTGCAATTAATGTCTATATCAACATCATAACTTGAACTTTGTTTTCAAACAAATTTGATGTGTTACCCCTTGGAGGGACTTTTTGGGGGGGGGAGGTCTGTACCGGGCGGTACACCTCCGCGCCGCTAATTTAAAATTTGCGCCAGTTGAAACTCTCCTACTGGAGGAAGCCTGAACTTTAACTACAGCACTAATTCTCAAGTTTTTCAGAAGATGTCGCTATTTGTAAATTTTGAAGTGTTCTGAACAGTGTCATTTTCGATGTATTTTTGTTTTGTAGTATGAAGTGTGAACATTCTCTTCTAGAGGACACAACTGAAGAACTACAATGGTGCACCCTAGTACGAAGTGAAAGAACTGTTTTCTTGGAGCAATTTTGAATTCATAAGTTTGTTCTTTGCTAAATTTCTTTCAGTCCTTATTTAAGTTGGCAATATTAACCCTTTCTTTCCACTTGTTTTGAATTTGTCCAATCAGGAATTTCTGTAATTAATTTTCCACCAATAATGTGTTTCTTCTTCATCTTGTGTAGGGGTTTTCTTGGTTAGCCAATAAAATTCTTGTGGGAGGGTGTTCTCATTCTTGAAACGCCTCGAACTTTCCGCGAGAGTATATAAACTACTGATTTTCGGGTCTCCGTGCCACTTCAGTAACAGCTATCAGTGTGGAAATTATGTAGCAGGGGGCGGGTAGCGCCTCTTTCTTCGGGCAGCAGTTCAACCACCAGGTAATGGCCGTTTAATAACTACTTTTCTTGCTAGCTCAGCAGTTTAACTCTCGGGGCAGGTCCGAAGCGTTTTACCATGTAACTTTCCCCTAAAATGTAAAAACACTTGGTATCTATTCTATCTTTTTAAACTACAAATTGGGATAGAGAGTGCTTAACCCTCTCGAGCTCCCACTCATATTGCTTTGAGGTGAACTTATTTTCACAACCGTTTCTTCCCTTCTAATGTAGTGTAAATCATTTTCTTATATAAGTCACCTCTTTAGTATGGGATTAGCCCTTGCATAAACGGCCTAGTGCCAAGTAGGTTTTAGTAAAATATATTAGGAGTGCAGTTGTGCCTCCTCTGAAGTTGGTGTTGTCGAGGCCATGTAATATTTCTGTTTCTTCACTTAATAGGCCTCAGTAGGTTGGGTATTTGTACCCCTGTGTCTATGTCCTTGGAGGACAGCTTGAAGGTGGAATTTGGTGTGGCCTTTGATAGGTTAGAACTTTGAGAGCGGGTTGCTCTTTCCAATATAAAAATTTGTTTTAGCGTGCCTCGAGGAGGCTTTACTGTGTAAAGGGGAGCAAGTGCTCCTAGGCATGATTGAGGTTATCTGCCCCTGTGTTGAACCTTGTATAGAAGGAAAGTTCGATTCATTGCTCAAGAATTGTGTGTCCGGCTCTCGGAGCCCAAATCCTGTAACTCTGTAATTGTACATTCTCGAATAGTTGCTTTGCTACTCTATACCTGCCATTCTTGTTATTTCTTGATTTTGCAAAGAAAATATAACCTTGTTAAATTTTAAATTAACTTTAATTTCGTAGCTTGAGACCTGTTCATCCCAGCACCTTCTTTCACCTCTACCTACCACGGACAACTCCGTAACAATTATTATTATTATTAACAAATACATCTATACTGGGAAATATCCCGGTGCCAATGGCCATTTACAGTAGTGTAATAATAAAGTAAATCTTAAATATCATTACCCAACAACGACAACAACAACTAAAACAGCAACAAGAGTACAAGGAGCAATTTCGTGGAAAGAAAATATTTAAAAAAACATTACTAGCTTAACTTTCTAAATCCAGCATCGTTATATACAAATTCACATACAACTTAAGTATTTTTTCAGTGGTTAACACTACGGCTTAGAGCACTGTACTGTAGGGTGAGCTTACTACTGACTTAACATTACAAGTGATGACTAAGTAAAGTTTAAAACTAACAACCCAACAACACCATTACAACAAGAGTACAACAAGCAATTCCAAGGAAAGGAAATATTACAAGAAATACTACAAGTTCAACATTCTAAATCCAGTATCATCTTATATAAATTCGTACACAACTTAAGCATTTCCAGTGCATAACCCTACGGCTTAAGATAACGTTTTCAATTCTATTATAACAAAACCGGTAGATTCACAATTTCTGCATGAGGTACATTCTTACTTATCCAGTACTTTCAAAGACATTCCAACAATGTTCTTAAAATTAAACACTGATATTCCTTCAAGTGCCGCTTTTAGGGCGTCTTTACAGTAAATGCAAAGATGTCTTTTCCCTCTTAAGACGTCAACGATTAGCGATGATAAGAACAAACTTGCTGCTCCGTGGCATTCGTTATAAACGGGACAGGTAACGTGTCTTGTTATGAAACTGATCCACTCTCCGGGCGGATATTTTGTATGTCTAATTTTAGGATTTGCATTACCTTTTAATTATGTGCAAAGTTATTTCTTAGATATTTTCTCATTGTTACTTTGATTTTTAAGAACTCTTTTGTAGTTGTAGAATAATTGTTGTGTGTTTTAATTAAACGTTTTAGCTTTATATTATTCCGTTTCATGTCGAGCCAGTGTTACCAGGTCTACAAATAAAAAATCGGTAGATTGTACGTAAACATTTCGAGAGTTTTAATGAAAATTTCAGTTGTTTCTCGAGCACTGAAATGTTAGAACGTTACTAAAGGAATGCAATAGTTATTATGATAAAAATATACAATTCCACTATTTACTTCTTCTTATGCTTTTTCTCCCCACTCTTCCTGTAGGTGTAGTTACTCATCAGGCGTAGACATTTTATGGCAATTTTGAAGTCGTAGCAGGATGGAGATTTTGTATTCTATATGCTGGTCGATGATTTCCCTTCGAATGACGCAGTCAAGAGTGATTTTTGAGTTTAATAAAAGGGGAGAGATTACGTAATTTGAGCCTAAAATGATTGCGGGGAAGTATCTAACGAGTGACGCTACTGATAAAACATCACGCAGTGAGACGAGGAAAGAGTTTTTCGTCATAAATATCTTATGCGCCATTAATCATTGTTGTTCATTTCCATAAATTTCGATTAGAAGAAATTTTGGAAGATTTTTATTTTTTCGGGTTTGCTGATGTGTTGCAAAAACATCGCGAGACCTGACAACACTGTGTGGAGCTTTGTCCTTGTTGCAGCCTATCATCATCATTGCCATCATCATCATCATCATCATCATCATCATCATCATCATTCCCCATTATCCTCTCCACTTTCTCCGGTCTTCCAACCACTCCTCCTCCAACATTGTGTCCCAGTCCAAGTTTCTCTCTCTTATACTGCGTTGGATTGTGTCCTTCCATCTCAATCGTGGTCGTACGTGGCCTATGCTTTCTTGCATTTGCATTTCCGTCACCTTTTTTTCATTCTTTCATCACTCATTCGCTTTATGTGCCCAAACGATCTTAATTGGCCCTTCTCTATTCCATCATTTTTTCCACTCCAATGTCTTCCCGGATTTTCTCATTCCTTATTTTATCTCTTCTACTCTTCTGTATCATACTCCTCAAGAACTTCATTTCCGCTGCCTGTATTCGACTCTCATCCTTCTATGTCATTGTCCAAGTTTCTGTTCCGTAAGTTATTATGGCATTTTGTACATAGTTCCCTTTGCTTCCATTGGCACGCCTTTGTCCCATAACATGCAGACTATATTGTCTGGAGAGTACTTGATCTCTTCAAATAAAAATAAGTGATAACTGTAGACATGGTGTATCAGAACTATACGAACAAACGTGGGGGTGCTCTTTGTGTTATGTTAAGAACGATGATGCAATTAATTTATTGTAATCCCTTAGTCCTCGTCCTATAAATGAATTTTTGTCCGAATTTGTCCTCATGAAATCCAAATTTATCTCCTCCAACACACAATCAATCAATCAATCAATCAATCAATCAATCAATCAATCAATCAATCAATCAATCAATCAATCAATCAATCAATCAATCAATCAATCAATCAATCAATCAATCAATCAATCAATCAATCAATCAATCAATCAATACTGATCTGCATTTAGGGCAGTCGCCCAGGTGGCAGATTCCCTATCTGTTGCTTTCCTAGCCTTTTCCTAAATGATTTCAAAGAAATTGGAAATTTATTGAACATCTCCCTTGGTAAGTTATTCCAATCCCTAACTCCCCTTCCTATAAATGAATATTTTCCCCAGTTTGTCCTCTTGAATTGCAACTTTATCTTCATATTGTGATCTTTCCTAATTTTATAAACGCCATTCAAACTTATTCGTCTACTAATGTCATTCCACGCCATCTCTCCGGTGACAGCTCGGAACATACCACTTAGTCGAGCAGCTCTTCTTCTTTCTCTCAATTCTTCCCAACTCAAACATTGCAACATTTTTGTAACGCTACTCTTTTGTCGGAAATCACCCAGAACAAATCGAGCTGCTTTTCTTTGGATTTTTTCCAGTTCTTGAATCAGGTAATCCTGGTGAGGGTCCCATACACTAGAACCATACTCTAGTCGGGGTCTTACCAGAGACTTATATGCACTCTCCTTTACATCCTTACTACAACCCCTAAACACCCTCATAACCATGTGCAGAGATCGGTACCCTTTATTTACAATCTCATTTATGTGATTACCCCAACGAAGATCTTTCCTCATATTAACACCTAGATACTTACAATGATCTCCAAAAGGAACTTTCACCCTATCAAAGCAGTATTTAAAACTGAGAGGACTTTTCCTATTTGTGAAACTCACAACCTGACTTTTAACCCCGTTTATCATCATACCATTGCCTGCTGTCCATCTCACAACATTTTCGAGGTCACGTTGCAGTTGCTCACAATCTTGTAACTTATTTATCACTCTATAGAGAATAACATCATCCGCAAAAAGCCTTACCTACGATTCCACTCCTTCACTCATATCATTTATATATATAAGAAAACATAAATGTCCAATAATACTGCCTTAAGGAATTCCCCTCTTGGTTACTCGTGAACGTGGGTCGAGTTTCTTTGATTCCTCCTGTACAGGCCGGACTAATTAAAGTTCTGGAAGTCAGTCAAGCTGGCGGTACAAGCTAGTGTAACTCCTCAGTAATCCTTTCAGGGAGTTCAATTGAGCGAGAAATCCCCGTGAGGGAAGGGATTCGGGGAGATAAGGGGATGACTAACGGGTTACAAAGACCTCCCTGTGTTTCCACATTATTCAGGCACAGATAGACGTACAAGTGAGCGCTAGTAACACCACTGCCGAATGAATTATGGAGTGTGCTTTTACAAGTAATGAACTTCATTCTGGTTCCGTATTGACTTTAAATATCTAAAATAAATTTCTATACAAGCACAGGGGTAGAGGAAAGAGTAAATCCTGACTATACTTGTAATCTGCGTGAAGAAATATTACGAATTTCAAATCTTCACTCCGTTGCAGATGCATGAAAGACAAATAACATTAGACAGTCTTCAATTTTTTTTAGTATTTCTCCAGCCAACCAATAGTCGTGGTAAATACTGTTGGACCCACACTTGTTACAACAAGATTCGTCCACAACAAGATTGAAGCTATGAACATTTTAAACATAGATTTTTATAGCATTTGTTGATTGTATTTAATGTCAAGTTTTCATGTATCAGTGGTTTTCATCCTTGTGTTATTTAAGTTGAAGATAACCTCTAGGCTATGTCGAAACATGCCCTATGTAGCTTTAAGGACTGACCATTTATTAAATGCAAACTTGTATTGAACAGGTGGATTTTATATAATTAAATTCTGTTAGAATATCATCTTAGTGTGTGCACTTGATAATGAAAATAATATTGTTTGTTTAATGGAAATAATATTTAAATTTGAATAATACCTCTAGTTATTCATGCAATGACACATTTTGTGGAAATTGGTGAAATGTAAATTCTCCGAGGCTTCAAATAATAGAATGAACTATTTTCAGAAACTGGAGTATCCTTGGATGTGATGCACTGGAAATCAAACTGGGGCACAAAGCGGAGACGCAAAGGTGGAATGAAAACTATTCACGGGTCCAAATGGACGTGGATCCTTCCTTGACTGCGAAATTAAAATTATTATGGGTGCAAAGAGATTCTTCGTTAACTCTGGAATGAAAACTATGCATGGGTTATAAGATACGTACATTCTTTCATGGCTGTGGAATAAAAGCTACACATGATCTTCCTCTCTGGTGAAGTATAAAAGGTTTAGTTGCTAAAATATAATAATGTTCTTCCATGTCTGTGGAAAGAAACCTTTTATAAGGCTCAAAGAGATGCCAGGTCCACTTTAGTGCTGAAATGAAAAGTATTTAGTGTTATGATGAGACTATTATCCTTCTATGGCTGTGGAATGAAAAATAGAGGGACAGAGTCTGTTCCTAGATGGTAGAAGGAAAAATATTTAAGGGTGCAAAGAGAAAAAGAATGGTAAGACTAGTGTAATAAACCAAGAATTTATTTCTAGAACGTATTGCTTAAAAACATGTTTTTAACTGAATAGTACAACGTGAAACTATCTGATTACTTAAAGATTTATATTAAGTTCATAAACATGTGATAGCTCCTGCGGATAGATTCAGCGGAAGGATTCAACCTCCTTTATTTATGTACATTTTTAAATATGGTGGTTTGAATGTAGAATATTCGGCCAGTCTGTCGACTCCATTCTATTCCCTACTGGGAAATATGTAATATAAAGGAAGAACAAAGAGTGATTACCTTCTGTCGGTTCCCATTCAACTTGGCATGGGATGACTGCAGTCTTCAAAACCTCTAAATTTCCTTAATCATATTTGGCTTTTATGCTTCTTACTTAGTCACCCCGGTGTAGATTAGGTTTAGCCTCTGTATCTGTAAGGAGGGAAAGTGTTTCTCCTCCTTGCCTTTTGATTAAGGCCAGTCATGTTCAATCTATTATTTTATATTAAGGCCAGTTAGTATGGGCAATCATCCCCCTGTTATTCGATAATTGTTTCTGGTGTGAAGTTCCCTTTTGGGAACAATAATTTATACATAGTTGAGGAATAGGCAAGCCCAAATCAGGGCTACTTGATTAAATAATTTAATTGAGGTCAGCCGATAGGTTGTAAGTTCGCTATGAGAAAATTGGTGCCTCTGTGAGGCTGGATTATGATCTAGTTGGAGCGCAGATTTCTACGAAGTATATTTTCCTGGAGCTTTTCTAGCTCTTTTAAGATTTTGTGCCTGGCAAGAGCACTAACGTCCTTTTCTATGTAAACCAACCAAACTATTAACAATTGTAAATTTGGTACCTGATTTTCGGACTTTTAAGTTCTTGTTAATGCTAGAGGTGACGATCTCATTAAACGTCTTGTTATTCATTCAGATGTTCTATTTATCTATCTTTTAAATAGGAAAAAGAAAGTAAATTGGTTGTGATAAGTTCTGCTCTAGTTAATTCCTTGCCCACCCTTTCAACCTTCACGTTTCTTATCCCTCTGCGATCCACGATATTTCCTTAACAAGTGGTAGCAGAGCGTGGTTTCGATATGCGGACCTCTACAGTATGGGCCTTTAGCCAATCATGGTTAATCTCCTTCACATTTCCTATGCTTCTAAATCTTGTTTGACCGAGCTCGATAGCTACAGTCGCTTAAGTGCGGCCAGTATCCAGTATTCAGGAGATAGTAGGTTCGAACTCCACTGTCGGCAGCCCTGAAAATGGTTTTCCGTGGTTTCATATTTTCACACCAGGCAAATGCTGGGGCTGTACCTTAATTAAGGCCACGGTCGCTTCCTTCTCACTCCTAGCCCTCCCCTGTCCCCTCGTCGCCATAAGACCTATATGTGTCGGTGCGACGTAAAGCAACTAGCAAAAAAAAGATCTTGTGTGTCTTTCTATATTAGAGTTGTCCTTTCACATTCGTACAGGAAATTATCTCGAACAAAAGCCGTAAGAGACTATTTCCGCTAAAAATACTTCATTGTAGCCATTGAAAAATAATTTAGACCAGGCAAACAGGCAATGATCCTATTTCTCTGAGTGTAAACCATTACACTCCCGCGTAGACTTCCACAGCCAGTTTGTAGATTGAATGAAACATAGCGATCCTGTCTACTTAACATCTTACCAATACAAATCGGTTTTCGGCGACGCCCTTAAAGGACTCGAACTGCAAGAGGTCCAATATGGGACCTCGCAACACACAATGGGTTTGCTTAGATTGCAGAAAGTTTGAGATGATAGGGAAAAAATGAGAATATGTATCAATAATAATAATAATAATAATAATAATAATAATAATAATAATAATAATAATAATAATAATAATAATAATAATAATAATAACGTATGATTTCATCTACCGCGTTATAGACATGTTTATTTGGTGCGATTTAGGCCATCTGCGTGTCAATTTTTGAAGTTATGTTTTATTATTATTATAATTATTGTTATCTGCTTTACATCACAACGACACAGATAGGTCTTACGGGGACCATGGTATAGGAAAGGTCTAGGAGTGGAAAGGAAGTGGCCTTGTTCTTAATTAAGGACAGCCCCAGCATTTGCCTGGTGTGAAAATGGGAAATTACGGAAAACCATCTTCATGGCTGCCGACTGTGGGGTTCGAACCCACTATCTTCCGGATGCAAGCTCACAGTTGCTGGCCCCTAGCCACACGTCCAGCTCGCCCGGTGAAGTTATGATTTACTCTACCAGATGGCAGAGAATCTAAGACTCGCTATGGCGATCTATGCTAGAGTTTTAATTAATTTTTGACGAGATGACACCAGAGATTATTCACGTTCCGACATCGTAGCACAAGTTGTGCCGAATGGGCTGTTTGTTGCCTGCCCTTCAAAAATCCCTCTGCTGGGTTTGTACCCACTATCTTGGGATCCGGAGGCTAACTACAAATAATCCGGAGAGGGAAGTGGTATATCAATTTACATTTTTGGAAAAACTAGAAATAATCGGTTATAAGTTGTGTTACATTAAAATATCCATGAGATAAAGGCCGTGTGTTTTATTCTCTTAGTGTCAGTTTATCACGGTTGATTTTATATTCTGGTATGAAAACAGAAATTAATAATTTTGTACATTAAGTTTCTTCAAGTAACACTGAATATTCACAAAACTTTATATATAAATGTTGCTTGCAGTAAATAAAATTGAATCATGAATTGTTAAAAGTCCACTGAATTTAGTTCTGAGAAAACTGGGAAAAATGTCTTTGTATCCTGCGTTATTGCATTATGGAAGCAAAAACTTCTTGTAATAATTTTGGCAACTTCTGATCGACCCATATAAAAATTAATATACAGTTCATTTTTAAACATTTTCTATTGTTTAAAGTCCATTGACTTCAGGCCTTTCATCAATTCATTCACTTTTGCTTATTGCATATCGACGTTGCCGGGACAAAACCACCTATGTGATAATATTTTTGGGGATATACTGACCCGCAGCACATACATTATCAAGAGCTAGAATGCCTTGACAATATTCAAACAAAATTTCGCCATAGATGGCTGAACCTTACCGTCCAAAGTTCCAAGCTAAAATATTTCACATAGGAGGTTTTGTCCCGGCAGCGACGATATGCATTTAAAATATGTCATTCTTTGAAAATTAGCCTTTATTTGGGATATTATACAAAGTATTTATTGATAATTTTAGTGTATAATGCGTTTATATTAATAGAAACACAGTCACTCTGAACAATTAATTTTATTTGAAAATATGACGTTTATCTAAGCCAATACATACTAATACTGAAATATCACCAGAAGAGATAGAAAGAAATCAAGAAATATCTATATTAGCCAATCCTTCTTAATATCAACGCAGAATGATTTTTGTTACACTCTTTATTCATTTAAAACTGACCATTAAAATACTGGATAGTACCCTATGTATAACCAGTCTTCATCACACCCACTCATACTCCAAACCATTGACATTGTTCCATTTTAGAATATATTTATAAAATCGTCTTCCTCCTTATCCTTCAGAATGTATGATAGGAGCTTCTCATTATCCTTCAATGTTTTAATGTGGATGGAAACAGTACTCTCAGGGTAGGCCAAGTCATGTGAAAGCGTACTGTCTGGCTGAATTAGCTTAAATGTGTGTTTTGCAAAATTCCCAATGTAGGAAGAAACAATATCGCATGCAGGACTTACTACCTTTTAACACTCCATGAAAGAACTGACTACCCCGAATAAGCTCGTGATTGTCCCGGATTTAACCCACTAAATACTCTAAAGAGGAACAGATTCATATATATACTTTGTAAGTGGAAACCTCCAAAATGTGTACTTACGCCCTTTTAGCAATTCACTAATCAAATGATATATGGCTCCAGCATTTACGTGATAAAAAATGGATACCATAAAAACTGTTCTCAAGGCTTCTTCTTTCAAAAGGTTAAGCTTCGTCGTTGCAGCCATAGATCCTTTCCTCCATTAGGAAGAAAAGCCCATTTCACTCACCATATTTTAAAAATAATTAGTTTTTGGTAGTTGCCTTGTTATATTCCCTAACATCCTGCCATCGAAAATGATCATACTTAAGTAAGTGAACTGTGCTTTGCGTTTTCCTATAACTGGAAGTAGCAGTCTTTTCTCTCCTATTTATTGCTCTTCCTGTCAGTCCAGCTAGATCTGGTAGGTAATTCTCCACCAAAATCACATTTCCGCTGTAATGAAACGAGCTTTCTCTTGTTTTGCTAACGTCCAGTGTTCGCACTCATGTGTCAAGGGACACCATATAAGGTTCTTTAGAAATCTCTTCTTAGTGTGGACGTTGATGCACTACTTCAAAAGAAGGTTCTTTTTATTCTGGAAGGTGTTCATGCCCAGTGCTATTCCTCCCTTGATTTCGTTGAGACCGGCAATTTTCCTCAACATTGCTAAGTAGACAGCATAATTCGTCTGCTTTCTCCAGTCTCTCTCTGCCTGTTCTTATGGCAGTACTGCCTATACCTCCCTTCTTGTCTGAATCCATCACTTTCGTCTCCTTGGTATTTACTTTTAGCTTGAGCTTCGTCTTCTCTTGTTTTCAAACACAAAGCATTTTATTTAGCTCCTTCTTCAAGTCTACAGTTATTGCAAAGTCATTGGCAGGGAACATGTATTCCGAGACCGCCACGCGGTGTAGGGGTACCGTGCCTGCCTCATCCTGAAATCCCGGGTTCTATTCCCGGCCAGGTCAGAGATTTTTACCTGGATCTGAGGGCTGGTTCGAGGTCCATTAAGTCTACATGATTACAATTGAGGAGCTATTTGACGGTGATATGGCGGCCCCGGTCTAGAAAGCCAAGAACAACGGCCGAGAGGATTCGTCGTGCTGACCACACGACACCTCGTATTCTGCAGGCCTTCGGGCTGGGCAGCCGCCCCTTGGAAGGCTATGTTCGTTCGGGTCTGGTGCGCCATGGGGTTTTGGTTTTGTTCTGGAACATGTATTCCAGAAATTTTAATTCCAGTCGCTCTTTCTTTCATTGTGGTTACTGCCTCCTCGATAAATATGTGAAATACGTAAGGGATAGAGGAAACCACTCTCTCACTCCGTCTGAACTTCAATTCGGGAGATAGTGGGTTCGAACCCCACTCTCAGCTGCCCTGAAGATAGTTTTCCGTCGTTTCCCATTTTCACATCAGGAAAATGCTGGGGCTGCCACGGCCGCTTCCTTCCCACTCCTAGGCCTTTCCTATCCCATCGTCGCCATAAGACCTATCTATGTTGTTACGATGTAAAAATCGAATTGTAAATTATCACTCACTCCTTTTCTGATTTCTTTCTCCCTGTCGTTAATATCCAATTCAGTACTTTGACTTTCGTATACATGCCTAGTCAAAAGTAATCACCTGTCCTTCCCGTCAAGCATTGCTTTAAACAATAACTTCCAATCAACCGTATCACATGCTTTTTCTAGGTCATTAAATGCTATATACGTTTTTCTGTCTACATATAATCTTCTTTCGAAAATTTGATGTAGTGTCAATATTGCTACAGGATTCGAACGTATCCTGTAGCCAACTCGCCGGGTAAAAATTTGTGCATGCATGAATGTGGGATGACGAGCTAAATGTTAAACTTAAAAAAATCCAGGTATTTGAACATCACTACGAGAGGATTGGCCAGTTATGTTTATGTTTCGTAGATCTGGAGAAAGCATATAACAGGGTACCGAGGGAAATTGTTTTCAGCGTACTGGGGGACTATGGGATTACGAGTAGATTATTGAACTCAATCAATGGCATTTATGTTGACAATTGTGCTGCAGTGAGAGTTGATGATATAATGAGTTCTTGGTTCAGGGTACTTACAAGGGTTAGACAAGGCTATATTCGTTCACCTTTGTTGTTCATAGTTTACATGGATCAGCTAATGAAAGGTATTAAGTGGCATTAAGGTATTAAGTCTGGCTTATGCGGACGACTGCAACTTGGAACTTGAAAATATGTGCAATGAGTTTGGTATGAAAATTAGCCTTTTGATGATTAAATTGATGTCAGTAGGTAAGAAATTCAACAGAACTGAATGTCAGATTGGTGATACAAAGCTGGAACAGGTAGATAATTTAAAGTATTTAAGATGTGTGTCCTACCAGGATGGTAAAATAGTAAGTGAGATTGAATCAAGGTGTAGTGACGCTAATACAGATAGGTCGTAGTTGCGATTGACAGTATTCTGTAAGAAGGAAGTCAGCTGCTAGACGAAACTATTTTTACATCGGCCTGGTTCCGGACCAGCTTTATTTTAGGGGAGTGAAAACTGGGTGGACTCACGATATCTTATTCATGAAATTGGCGAGAATGATTGCTGGTACAAACAGGTCTGAACAATGGCAGGAGGGTACTCGGAATGAGTGGATAAAGGTTAAGTTAAGAACGAACTCGATGGATGAATCTGTACGTGTAAACCGGCTTCGGTCGCGGGGTCATGTGAGGCGAATGGAGGAGAATATGGACTCTGTTATGGAGGGTAAAAGAAGTAGAGTAAGACCAAGGCGACGATGGTTAGACTCAGTTTCTAACGATTTAAAGATAAGGTACAGAACCAAATGAGGCCACAGTGCTAGTTACAAATAGAGTATTATGGCGACCTTTAGTAAATTCACAGAGGCTTGCCGACTGAACGCTGGAAGGCATGAGTCTGTAATGAAGATATTTGTAGGTATGAAAAATCTAAATATCAAGCCAGGGTTCTGTCGGTTGGTAGTGTTCTTACCAAAGATTTTAATGAATATGCAGCACCATCAGAAAATTAAAATGCAATCAGAGTATCAGTGTAAGACAGGCTGCCACACTTTAGGTATCCACGAAATAAGACCAACGATCTGTTACACGGATTAAGGGCAGTGAAGGTATTAAACTTTGTGAAAGTCATCGATGAATTGCGATTCCGTGCGGTGATACAGGCTTGTCGCAACATCAACATGACAATGCTCGGCCACATACCGCCTCTGCTACATCTGTGACCATCCAAGACTTGCATTTTTAGTGTCTTCCACCATGCTCACCAGACATCGCCCCTAGTATTTAACACATGCTGGGGGCCACTCAAGGAGGCCCTATGAGGAAAGACGTCCCGTACGGAAGAACATGACTGATAAGAGCAGTGCAAGAGTGGCTGGAATTCAAGAGGACAAATTGGGGTAAATATTCTTTTATAGGAAGGGGAGTTAGGGATTGGAAACCTTACCAAGGGAGATGTTCAATAAAATTCCAATTTCTTTGCAATCATTTAAGAAAATTGTAGATAAACAACAGATAGGGAATCTGCAACCCGGGCGACTGCCCTAAATGCAGATCATTAGTGATTGCTTGCTTGCTTGCTTGCTTGATTGATTGATTGATTGATTGATTGATTGATTGATTGCCCACACAACGAAAGTACCATGTACTTTGGGAGCGCTGGAGGATTTGCATTGAACGCAACGGACATTACGTAGAAAATTATAGTTGTATACCACTTCCACTCAGGGGCTGCCTGGCCGAGGCGGTAAAGGCGTGCTCGGTTCGCCCGGAAGGACGTGGGTTCGAATCCCCGTCAGGAAGTCGTAAAATTTAAGAAACGAGATTTCCACTTCCGGAGGTGCATATGGCCCTGAGGTTCACTCAGCCTACACCAAAAATGAGTACCAGGTTAATTCCTGGGGGCAAAGGCGGCCGGGCGTAGAGCTAACCACTCTACCCCATTACGTGCCGAGGTTAACAATGGTGGAAGCCTTTACCGTCCACTCCTCCAAGGGCCTTCATGGCCTGTACGGAGGTTACTTTGCTTTGCTACCACTTCCACTCAATAAAAGGAAAAGTATAAGGTCTTAATATGACTCGTCCTCGTGTGTATGATTACAGAAGGTGCATTCTGAAACTCTGATCTGAGTAAATGAAAGCATATCAATACCGGTGGACCCGCACTGTTCGCAGCATTCGTTATAAATATGTCAGATAACTCGTCTTGATATGTCTGACGCAGTCATAATGTTTTGTCTGCTCTTTGCAAGGTTTTATGAATATTAAATAACAAACACCTTATGGTATGCCACAGTTCGTAGTTAGAATTCATCCATTCTGACGTAATAATGCCGCCTGGTAAAAATATATCTGTATATTTGATTTTTTATCCTGCAATTCTTGATATAAAGCCTGGTACTGTGTCGTAGAAGTCAATGCTATTTTTAACTTCAGTTCTTCTTTATAGAACGATTGACTTGTAAGTTCATAGGTTAGTCCCGAAGGAGCATTTTTTGCCAGACAGAGAACTTTTTAATATACATGGCTTTCACTCTTTCTAGTGTAGTTAGGTTATCCTTCGATAGGTGTTCCCAGATAATGTCTAAAGCGTATGTCATGATGGGGTCTTTTTGTACTTAGACTTATTCTCTTAGCAGCGTGTTATTAGGAAAGCTCTGCCATCTGTTGAATATAACTGAAAGCTAGGAAAGGCTGGGAATCAAAGTGTATCTAGCAGGGAATAGTATTCTTCCGTGGTCAAACGAGGTGTATACTCTCTGGCTTGAAAGGCAGTAATCAAACACGGCTGCAAAAACACCTGCTAAATAAAGAATGGATTGCGGGTTAGGGTAAGCCTTCGCCTGCAATTACGGAGTGGTCATTGAATCATTTGATTTTATGATTACTCAAATTTTGCTGAACTTAGAGACCTATCAATGTCTCCTGACCCACCGGCAGGTGATTCCGGAGAGAACAAACCACAAATGAAGCAAATACGTCCGGTAGAACGGACAGACGGATTTACCAAAGCTGATTTTAATAAACCCTGTTAATATATTGAAGTCGTCTACCTACGTCTCATCCCCTTGTGGTTTCTGCTTTCTGTCCCTTGCAGTGATGCCATAGCGATAATAAGAGTTTACTGCTGTAGTCATTACCATGTCCTCTATAATGTATATTAGGTTTCAGAGGCCCACAACAGTTATTACCTACCTCACTCTAATGCTATCTCAAGTTTAGTGCCGGCACCAACAATAGGCTTGCACATTAACTTGCTACTCTGATGCCTACAGGCTTAATAAGATCGCCTGTAATAATTCTGAGAGGGTCGTGTAAGGTGCCACGAGCCACGCTATTGTGTCTCTTCCTGGAGCGGCACGTTCTTATGACAAATTCAACTGCGTGATTATTATTATTATTATTATTATTATTATTATTATTATTATTATTATTATTATTATTATTATTATATTTAAGAGGCGGGCTGGGTGGCTCAGATGGTTGTCGTCATGGCATTTTCGATCATGGCTCCGTCCAGTCGTATTTGAATGTGCTCAAATACGTCAGCCTCGTGTAGGTAGATTTACTGGCACGTAAAAGAACTGACGTGAGATTAAATTCTGGTACCTTGGAGTCTTCGAAAACCGTAGAAAAGTAGTTAGTGGGACGTAAAGCCAGTATTATTATTAACACTGGCTGCATAGCTAATATGTTAGAATGCTGGCCTTTGGCCCAAGAGGTCCCAGCTTCGATTCCCGGGTGGGTTGGGTATTTTAGCTTTAAGAAGTTAATAAATATGGCTCGGCTGCTGGGTGTTTGTACCGTCTTCAGCATTAGGATTCATCTCACGTATGGCCCCATTCCCACAGACACGAAGGTCACCTACCGGGTGTTAACTCGAAAGACCTGCATCGGCCTTTCAGGAGGCTACATGCCATTAAATTGAAGACGGTAATAATAATACAGGGTGTATAAGAACTATACCAAAAAAATCAAAGATGCTCTTTGTTTTATGGTAAGAACGATGGTGCGATTGGTGCGGTGCATCTTTTCGAGGAAATGACGCTACAGTGTTACTTCCGGGAGAAGGATTCAGATCGACGAACTTGCAGTATTTGCTATGCATGAGAACAATCCGCTGCCGTGTTTCAGGGAAGAGAAGGATGAGGGAGGGGATGTCGGGTGTATGACGGAGACAGAGATAATGCACAAGTCTCCCCGTTCGACTCGCACATCATTGTCCTACTCTCGTACAGGAAATATCCACAGTTCGTTTATTAAACAGCCGTAACTGCACACACAGTAAAAGAACACATCTGTCATTCAAGGAATGCACCAGATTATTTGCTCTCTCTTCTGTTGGTTGAACTAACGTTCTTTATTATTTAAGATGCTCGAAGACGCAACACTTCCGTCCCAAGTTTTTGTATTCCTTCACTCACAAATGGAATGAAACAATACGCCAATGGTTTGATTACAGTAGATGTTCAATATGCCCCCTCCTACTTGGATGCACAGTTAACAGAGGTGTAGTAGTAACTTTTAGACTCTGTTCAGGATGTACGGTGTGTCGCGAAAGACATGGGTGCAAGTTCATATTCTCTTCCTTTGGGGTTCGCATAGTAGTCAATTTGTGGAGAACAAACTGTACACTGCCTGCTGGGGCTGGGAAACGACTATTCGAAACGAACGAGAAACTTGTGCATTCGCATCGAGCATTACTTCTGTCTCCCACTTCCCACTTCCCCTCCCTTCCCTTCCCTCCCCTGACGCACAAGAACAAGCAGCGGCTGGCTCACTGGCATAGCAAATACGGCAAGTTCGTCTATCCGATTGCACCATTATTGTTAACACCAAGACCGGTATAGTTCTGATACACCGTGTATTATTCCGGGGATTTCGTGGAATGCAGAGGAGTAAGAAGGTGCGGGCATGAATGGGTCGATACAGAAAAGATCGAATTTTAATTTAAAACTCTAAAATTCGAAATGTCATTTCCTTCCTTGATTTTTGTTTCTTTTCAGATTTTAAACTTATTTAAACAATGACAATTAACAGTTGGACAAAGACAATGGGAGCTCTACAGATCTAGAAAGAATGACTATTTGAAATCAGGTACACTAAAGAGATGAGTTAGACAGCTCAAACGTTACGCAGTTACTAAGAGCACTACTGATCCAACCAATTACAAGTAAGGAGACGGGACTCCAAAAGTTACAACATTAGAAAGAGCGTCCTTTCTCTACACGATCATTTAGGAGACTACTTCCAAAATTTTTAAAATTCAAGCCTCTCAAAGACACAGTTTAACCTTTAAATTAGGTAAAAATACAACCAGATTTCACCGTCTTCCTCGCTCGACAGTATACGCTACATTCAAGTAGGAAATTAAATAAGAATAGATAACAGAGGCAATAAGTGCTCATCCTACCTGGCCTTACTGAGAAAGAAAAGTTTACATATGTCGGCCGTAAACCAAAGTGTTAGGAGGCGAACTCTTGCCCTCCTTTGAAATTCACTATAGAAAACTTAAAACCCTATGTGGGCTTATGGCCCAAAGTTACAGAGGCCATGCCTATACTACGGAGATGACTAGATGAGGACACAATTTAAAATTACAAAAGGAAGAGATAAATGTTAAAGATTACGAAATTATATTCACCTCAATACCAAGTTGAAGGTGAATAAAAAAGCGTTCACAATCTTTATTCCCTAAATTAGTCTACGGTCTTTGAAAAGGATAGAATTTTACATTACGAAAGAATGCGAAACCTTCCCCTCAATTCAGCTTCCTGAGGCTATTGCATGATTAAAAGATGTCTGCCATTACCTTGAGCTGGCGAGCCTTCCGGAGATGGGCCAGGCTAGCCCACTGTCTCCTCTACGAACGCACTGTACTTCGTGACTCGACGGGAGCGATCGAAAAGAAATGACCCGAAACGTCCCAGCTTTTATACCGGAGAGGAATGTTCCAGAAATTCTCTGAGCCGAAGACCTGAACACACCCCCAAGTTCCATTGGAAAATTAAATAAATATAAAAAATTCCCGATTTGTTAAATTTCTAAACAGGCGGGAAGGGATAGAAGTGCTGATGACCTTAGAGTACAAAATACTATCCACAAACAATTCAGTTTTACTAACGTATCACTACAAAATTTATCTTGAAAAGTATTGTCCATCACCAGAGGGAGCACAATAGTTGACAGTAGAAACATCTGACGATAAACGTTCAAACTTCTTCCACTAGAAGTTTCACAGTTCGTATTACAGATGGCCGACTCAAAGGCGCTTAGTTTGAATGTACGTAGTTGGTGTACCTCTGATACTCTCTCTCTGCAGTCGTTCCACTCATGACTGAGTATCGTGAGTATAAGCTGATACCATTCTGTACGTACTTGCGTTTTCCGGACAGTAACTCTCCATGGCAAGTCCACGATCTCTCTTACTTGATCAACCCATCTTTTTGCTACTCGTCCTCTTGTCCTTGTACCAGAAACTTTTCCTTGGACAATTAATTTTTCCAGGTTGTCATCCTCTCTTCTCATAATGTGACCAAAGAATTGCAGGATTCTCTGGTACACAACTTGGCATAAACTTTCTCGTATTCCAATTTCCCGGATGACAGAATCATTTGTTCGCCTGGCTGTCCACGTTATTCGCAACATCCTTCTCCAACACATTTCAAAGGCGTTGATTCGGTTCCTGTCTTTAGCTTTTATGATCCAAGTTTCGCACCCATACAGGAAGATCGAGAACACAAGCGAATGGACTAATCTTTTCTTCGTATTCGTATATATTGCTCTATCTTGCCAGATCTTCTTTAATTTTGCCATAGCTGTACGTCCTAGAATGATGCGACGTTTGATTTCTTTTCCGCAGCTACTTTTATCCTCGATTATTGAACCAAGATAAGGAAACTGACAGACTCCTTGGAGATTGTTGAGGTGCTGTGGCAGCTGAATCTCTGCACCTTTGTTGACAATCATTATTTTTGTCTTGTTCCAATTAATTTCCATGCCAAGTTTGTGACTTTCCTGTTGTACACGATCCATTATCTCGACAAGCTCCTGTACACTGCTGGCTACAAGTGTGGTGTCGTCTGCAAAACGGAGGTTATTAATTCTCTTCCCACCAATCGAAAATCCTCCTTCCCAACCTCTGATACAATTATTATTATTCTCATTATCATTATTATCACATTTTACCCACACCCTTGTGGAGTCGTAGGTGTAAATGATGTCAAACACGTGGACTTGGTCGTGTTTTACGGCCACCTGGTCCTCTTGACACCAACAACCCTATGGAGAGGGATGTATTCCTGATTTCGTGTTTCTGTACAAACGTATAAAGAGAATGTACTGGGACAAACATAAAAACGAAGCCCTAGAACAAGGGAATTAACGATACGAGGTTAAATTTCCTGACCTGGCCTTGAATCGAACCCGAAACCTTCGGAATCAACGGCTGCGATACTGACCATTCCAGCAAGGAGTTGGACATTGAGTAAATAACCATAGTATGCATGAGGATCACTAACCAAGTCCTTTGTCCAGATGAGTCAAGTACATGATCGGGACAATAGGTTTACAGCTAACACCCTTCAGGTTCCACAGCATCGTACGGTAAAGTGCAGTAAGTCGTTCATTGTCACTGCCTCTCAATTATACAATGACCTTCAACTATATGAGGTGCAGCAAAGTAGTGTCGGAACTTAAAAAAATGTCTTGAATGCCTCTACCTTTCCTTTTATTAAGCCATGTAAGTGAATTTTCACCAAATTAATTGAATAGTACGAAATAACACAATTTCCTAAATACATTTTTTGATGTTCAGTTTTGTTATTAATTAATCCTGGGCATTAAAATTCTTAGGTTTCTCTTATATTTTCTCTCCCTTGTTAGTAAATGTTTATGAAATGGTAAAAGTAATATTGTAATCTCCTAGATGTTTAGTTTTTAAAAGACTAAAAACTTATCCAAAGTAGGAAAATTTATATTAGGATTTTTATGTATCCATTTTATTAGATTTTGTATATTAATTGATACATTTAAGTTAAGGTGGTAGTTAGTTACAGCCACAGAGACCTCTGGTCTTAATTGTAATTAACTTTAAATATACATATTCCTATTTCTATTTCTAACCTTCTAGAGTGAGGTCGAATTGCAGGGCCACGGAATAATATTGACCGAGCTCGATAGCTGCAGTCGCTTCAGTGCGGCCAGTATCCAGTATTCGGGAGATAGTAGGTTCGAACCCCATACTGACATCTTAAATTGCTTTCAGTCCCGCTGCTTGGTAACAACTGGCGTGAAGGTCGCGTCTTTCTGTATTCTAGACTGGTTTTCACCCCTCTTTTCATCCCTCACCATAAAAGAGGTGTCCAGCTAACCGTTTACGCGTTTTACAAAGCTTTCCTAATGCTCTTTGTATGATACTGCTCTTGCAAATGGAGAACGGAACGATAGTTGATAGGGTTTTTATGAATTTTACTTGCGAGGGATTTTCTAAGAAAAGCAATATCTATTTGTTTACAGAGGGTTGTTATATGGGCAGTGACTTGCTGTATTTAAATGACCGTCTTGAGTAATTACTCGATCTGCCTGGCGTTGAATTCCCTCTAGTTTTTTTTTTTTTTTTTTTTTTTTGGCTACTTGCTTTACGTCGCACCGACACAGATGGGTTTTATGGCGACGATGGGACAGGGAAGGGCTAGGAGTGGGAAGGAAGCGGCCGTGGCCTTAATTAAGGTACAGCCCCAGCATTTGCCTGGTGTGAAAATGGGAAACCACGGAAAACCATTTTTTTCTAGGGGCTTTACGTCGCACCGACACAGATAGGTCTTATGGCGACGATGGGATAGGAAAGGCCTAGGAGTTGGAAGGAAGCGGCCGTGGCCTTAATTAAGGTACAGCCCCAGCATTTGCCTGGTGTGAAAATGGGAAACCACGGAAAACCATTTTCAGGGCTGCCGACAGTGGGGTTCGAACCTACTATCTCCCGAATACTGGATACTGGCCGCACTTAAGCGACTGCAGCTATCGAGCTCGGTCCCTCTAGTTTCATCATGTGGGGTGCCAGAAAGGAAGCCCGTACAACAGTATTGGCCGCACTAATGACAAGCAGGCTGTCTGAACTGCTTTGTCCCTGGCTCCCAGTAGAGACCTGCGGTTCAATCCCAAGACTCTGTATGCTTTGCACCTTATATCCTCAACATGCTCGTTCCATTTTAAATTGCTGCAAATGTGAATGCCAAGCAATTTTATTGAGGTGCAAGGCATCAGTATATGTATAAGTAATAACATAACTTGAAACATAAACTTTGAATTAGGGATGGAAGTCGGCGATGGTGATGGTGGTGGTGGTGGTGGTGGGGGTGTTTGCAGCCCTTACAAGCGAAAATAACAAGTGGCACAGTAGACAGTTCGGAATAAAAAACCAGACTTATAATGGCACACTAACTGGAAATGACTCGCTATCCCTGCTTAACGGGAAAATTTTCATTACAGTTCCGAACACTGCGGAAGGAAGAGAAAGGATGCATTCATTATCTGTGTATCCCTGCCAGTGTTGCCAACTTATATTTTCAAGATCCGCTAAATACTACTAAAAACCCGCTAAAATTCCGCAAAGAAATCCGATCTCAAATAATGAGCAATAATAATAATAATAATAATAATAATATTAATAATAATAATAATAATAATAATAATAATAATAATAATAATAATATGGCGTGTGGCTTTTAGCGCCGGGAGTGTCCCAGGACATGTTCGGCTCGCCAGATGCAGGTTTTTGATTTGACGCCCGTAGGCGTCGTGATGAAGATGAAATGATGATGAAGACGACACATACACCCAGCCCCTGTGTCAGTGAAATCAACCAATGATGGTTAATTCCCGACCATTCCGGGAATTGAACCCGGGACCCCTGTGACCAAAGGCCAACACGCTAACCATTTAGCCATGGAGCCGGAAATAATAATAATAATAATAATAATAATAATAATAATAATAATAATAATAATAATAATAATAATAATAATAATAATAATAATAATGAAAGTAAATGTCTGCACTCACCTGACCAGAGAGTTTCACTGGGATTAAGCCCCTGCCTGCGAGCCGGCGAGCTAAAACTTGTAGGCGTTTTACTGCCGGGTGCAAACCAGGTGAATCCCCTACTTCAAGGGCCACTCACAGAGAACAGGCCAGTTCATTAAACGGTCTTCCATCATAGCATAAATATAAATGCTACTCTCTCAGTCTCATTATCTGTCGCTAACTAAGAGATAAGTAACCTTTCCCCACGCATTACACCATGATCTCGTAACATCAAATCCAAATAACAAGTTTTCCTCATGTGACTGCTAGCTCCTGACAAGAAATACGGAATAGCTCGGAGACAGACTGGAGTACAAGTTAAAAAGAACGTAAAATGGATAAAACACTAAATTCCGCTAAAAAATGAGAATGGATGAGAAACGGCTAACTAAGAAAATATTCAACTACATCACTGGACTAAAAGCTTCGACGGAGTGGGTAGAAGAGGTAAAAAGAGATGCAATAGAAAGTGGACTTACAGTTGATATGGTTCACAACAGAAAATAATTTAGAAGTCGAGTGGACAGCATCAAAACATTCCAGGAGAAACCACCAAAATGTAGACCCAAACTGGTCATATCTGAGAAAGAAAGGAAGATCAGAAGTGAAAGAATGAAGAGGTTCAGGGAGGAGGAGAAGAAGAAGAAGAAGAAGAAGAAGAAGAAGAAGAAGAAGAAGAAGAAGAGAGAGCCTTAAGTTCAATGCGGTCCATAGGCGGTCAAATTCGGAAACAAGAAGAAAATCTAGAATTCCGCCAAAAAATCCGCTGTCCGCTAAATGATATATTTCTCCGCCGACAGTCTTCTAATTCCGCCAAATTTAGTGGAAATTCAGCTAAGTTGGCAACACTGATACCTGCATGTCTTCAGTGGCGAACAACCAAAGGATCTGCACTCGTTTTCTCGTCTTCTAAGACCAAAAATATTTCCATGATTCTAAGCTTCTACGTGTAGCGAAGAAATTTACATATTTTCTTTCATTTTTATGTTCCAGTAAAGTAACAAAGAGCCTCCAAGGCTCAGGCGGCTGCGCGCTGGCCTCTCACTGCTGGGTACCGTGGTTCACTCCATGTGAGATTTGTGCTGGACAAAGCGGAGGCGAGACAGGTTCTCCTCCGGGTACTCCGGTTTTCCCTGTCATCTTTCATTCCAGCATCTCTCCAATATCATTTCATCTGTTATTCATTAATCATTGGCCCGAGGTGTGCGACAGGCTTCGGCAGCCGGCACAGTCCCTATCCTCGCTGCAAGATGGGAGCTTCATTAATTCCATTCCTGACCCGGTCGAATGACTGGAAACAGGCTATGGATTTTCCTGTTTCAGTAAAGTATATTTTCCTCCACTATTGCTATTGTTCTGTAGCATATTACGTGTACTCTAAACGCTCGGAACAATAGAAATTCTGAGTACTATAATCAAACCAGAATCAAAATAGTAGGCATAACAAGCAGAAAGTCATTACTCGGTAATTTGTGGTAATTAAAAGTCCTGCCCTCCTTCGTTCGTTGAATGATATACCACAGATTGGCGGCAGAACGTTCCGTAAAACGTTAAAGACGTCTCGTATTATTGCGTCTATAAATCGAGTTGTAAGCGTCCCGACGCTTGGTGACGGCTGCCGCTGACAGCCATGCATTAATGTCCCCCACCATCGTATATCAAAACCTCTAAAACTACTGTGTGCGCTGTTTGGCTTCTGATGTTTAACACACATGCCAACCAGCAAGCCTCAATAACGTTCGTTGCTATAATGTGGAAACAATAAGGATATCACCATTGTACCAAGATGTAATCTAGGGGAATAAGACTAGTCGTTTCTTAAATACGACCTTAGGGAATAATAACACTCAAATTCAAAGATAATAATAATAATAGTAATAATAAAATAAGAATGTAATCATCAATGATCCGATCGAAATTGATAGCAATATATCGGATCTTATGAGAAGATAGACTGAGGATCAAAACTTTTCGAGTGCAAATCAAATGTTATATTTGACTACAACCCTAGTAGATTCAGCCAAAAATGATGAAACCTACGCTAGTATAAGAAAAAAGGTTAAAAAAATGAATCATACGTAACCCTGAAAACTCATAAATCTTATCAGACAATATCTACCATACATACATACATTACATACATTATCATTATAGACTGTTATGCCTTTCAGCGTTCAGTCTGCAAGCCTCTGTGAATTTACTAAACGTCGCCACAATCCTCGATTTGCAACTAGTGTTGTGGCCACATTTAGTTCCATACCTCTTATCTTTAAATCGTTAGAAACCGAGTCTAACCATCGTCGTCTTGGTCTCCCTCTACTTCTCTTACCCTCCACAGCAGAGGCCATTATTCTCCTAGGTAACCTATCCTCCTCCATTCGCCGCACATGACCCCACCACCGAAGCCAGTTTATGCGTACAGCTTCAACCACTGAGTTCATTCCTAAATTAGCCTTTATATCCTCATTCGAGTACCCTCCTGCCATTGTTCCCACCTGTTTGTACCAGCAATCATTCTTGCTATTTTCATGTCTATTACTTCTAACATATGAATAAGATATCCTGAGTCCACCCAGCTTTCGCTCCCGTAAAGCAACGTTGGTCTGAAAACAGACCGATGTAAAGATAGTTTCGTCTGGGAGCCGACTTCCTTCTTACAGAATACTACTGATCGCAACTGCGAGCTCACTGCATTAGCTTTACTACACCTTGATTCAATCTCAATTATTATATTACTATCCTGGGAGAACACACAACCTAAATACTTGAAATTATCGACCTGTTCTAGCTTTGTATCACCAATCTGACATTCAGTTCTATTGAATTTCTTACCTACTGACATCAATTTAGTCTTCGAGAGGCTAATTTTCATACCATACTCATTGCACCTATTTTCAAGTTCCAAGATATTAGACTGCAGGCTTTCGGCACAGTCTGCCATTAAGGCCAAGTCATCAGCATAGGCCAAACTGCTTACTACATTTCCACCTAACTGAATCCCTCCCTGCCATTTTATACCTTTCAGCAGATGATCCATGTAAACTACGAACAGCAAAGGTGAAAGATTATAGCCTTGTCTAACCCCTGTAAGTACCCTGAACCAAGAACTCATTCTACCATAAATTCTCACTCAAGCCCAATTGTCAACATAAATGCCTTTGATTGATTTTAATAATAATACCTTTAATTCCATAGTCCCCCAGTATAGTGAACATCTTTTCCCTCGGTACCCTGTCATATGCTTTCTCTAGTGCTACGAAACATAAACATAACTCCCTATTCCTCTCGTAGCATTTTTCACTTACCTGGCGCATAATGAAAATCTGATCCTGACTGCCCCTCTGTGGTCTGAAATGACACCGGTTTTCATCCAACTTCCTCTCAACGACTGATCGCACCCTCCCTTCCAAGATGCCAGTGAATACTTTGCCTGGTATACTAATCATTGAGATACCTCGATAGTTGTTGCAATCCTTCCTGTTCCCTTGCTTATAGATAGCTGCAATTACTGCTTTTGTCCAATCTGAAGGTACCTTATAAACACTCCACGCTAATTTTACTACTCTATGAAGCCATTTCATCCCTGCCTTCCCACTATACTTCACCAATTCAGGTCTAATTTCATCTATTCCTGCTGCCTTATCACAACGGAGTTTATTTACCATCCTTTCCACTTCCTCAAGCATAATTTCACCACCATCATTTTCCTCCTCCCCATGAGCTTGGCTGTTCGCAACACCACCAGAATAAATTCCTTTCACATTGAGAAGATGTTCAAAATATTCCCTCCACCTCTCCAGTGATTCCCTGGGATCTATTATGAGTTCACCTGAATTACTCAAAAGACTGTTCATTTCCTTTTTCCCTCCCTTCCTAAGATTCTTTATTACTGTCCAGAAAGGTTTCCCTGCTGCTTGACCTAGCCTTTCCAGGTTATTACCAAAATCTTCCCACGACTTCTTTTTGGATTCAATAACTATTTGTTTCGCTCTGTTTCTTTCATTTACGTACAAATCCCAGTCTGCCTCGGCCCTTGTTTGGAGCCATTTCTGACAAGCCTTCTTTTTACGTTTACAAGCTGCTCTCACTTCATCATTCCACCAAGATGTTCGCCTTTTCCCATCTTTACACACAGTTTTTCCTGGGCATTCCCTTACTGTTTCTACTACAGCATCCCTGTATGCCACCCATTCACTTTCTATATCCTGAACCTGCTTACTGTCTACTGTTCGAAACTTCTCACTGATCATATCCATGTACTTCTGTCTAATTTCCTCGTCCTGGAGACTTTCTACTCTTATTCGTTTGCAGACAGATTTCACTTTCTCTACCCTAGGCATTGAGATACTTAGTTCACTACAGATCAGATAGTGGTGTGTATCATCGAAAAATCCCCGGAAAACTCGTACATTCCTAACAGATTTCCTGAATTCTAAGTCGGTTTAAGATATAGTCTATTATGGATCTGGTACCCCTAGCCTCCCATGTGTAGCGGTGAATAGCCTTATGCTTGAAGAATGTATTCGTAACAGCTAAACACGTACTAGCTCAGAAGTCCAGCAAACACTTCCCATTCCCATTAGCTTACATATCTTCCTCACATTTACCAATCACTCTTTTGTATCCTTCAGTTCTATTCCGAACTCTCGCATTGAAATCGCCCATTAGCACTATTCTATCCTTGCTGTTGACCCTGACCACGTTGTCACTCAATGCTTCATAAAACTTGTCAACTTCATCCTCATCTGCACCCTCACATGGTAAATACACTGGCGCAATTCTTGTCCTAATTCCTCCAACTGACAAATCTACCCAAATCATTCGCTCATTTTCGTGCCTAACAGAAACTATGTTGCGTGCAATGGTATTCTTGACAAAGAGCCCTACCCCAGACTCTGCCCTTCCCTTTCTAACACCCGTCAAGTACACTTTATAATCTCCTATCTCTTCCTCGTTATCTCCCCTTACCCGAATATCACTTACTCCTAGCACATCCAGATGCATCCTCTTTGCTGAGTCAGCCAGTTCTACCTTCTTTCTTCCATAAGCCCCATTAATATTGATAGCTCCCCATCGAATTCCATTGTGTTCGCCAAGTTGTTTCCGAGGAGTCCCTCGCCTGTCAAATTGGAGTAGGACTCCGTTACTCCCATAGGTCCGAGGCTTGCTTAAAAGGTTCTGAGATCGGTAAATTCATGAAGCAGGATGCTACCCTACTTGCACATAGTCCAAGTGAGGATCTCTCCTCTAACGGGTTATGGACCACCGGTGAACTGTATAGTCCTAGCCGCCTGAGCACAAGGAGGGCCATAACTCAGAATAAGTCCGAGATGCCCACTCCCATTCCATAGCAACTGGTATCCCGACTCTCAGGACCACTTACTAGGCCACTCAGCCGTTGCCCATGGTTCATGAACTAGGACGTGACTACAGTAACCCACAAACATGAACCACACAATATCTACCAAATAAAAAAAGTGAATCCCAACAAAATCAAAGCCAGTCTCGCATAATAATAATAATAATAATAATAATAATAATAATAATAATAATAATAATAATAATAATAATAATAATAATAATAATAATAATAATAATAATCATAATAATAATAATCTTTCTTCTTTGTTAATCAGTTTATCCTCCAGGGTTGGTTTTTCCCTCGTACACAGGGAGGGATACTACCTCTACCGTCTCAAGGGCACTTTTATGGAGCGTGAGACGTTTGGTCGGTGATACCACTGGGGAGAAGGGCCAGTATCTTGGCCATGTGGCATCACCTGCTATGTTGAATAGCGGTCTCGTGGGGAGATGGGAAGATTGGGTTAAGCAAGGAAGAGGGAAGAAAGCGGCCACGGAAAACTTCTGCGAGGATGGCTGAGGTGGAGGTGGGGGTTGGAATCGAACCCCTTCTTCTCAGTTCACCACCCGAGGCTGAGTGGATCCCGTTCCAGCCATCGTACCACTTTTCAAATTTCATGGCAGTGCCGAGAATCGAACCGGTGCCTGCGGTGGTGCCAGCTAATCTCACTAACCACCACACAACGGGGGCGGACGGTTATTATTTATTTATTTATTTATTTATTTATTTATTTATTTATTTATTTATTTATTTATTTATTTACTTTCCAGACATCCGAGTGCCTTCATAACATTTTCGGACCGAGCTCGATAGCTGCAGTCGCTTAAGTGCGCCCAGTATCCAGTAATCGGGAGATAGTGGGTTCGAGCCCCACTGTCGGCAGCCCTGAAGATGGTTTCCCATTTTCGCACCAGGCAAATGCCGGGGCTGTACCTTAATTAAGGCCACGTCCGCTTCCTTCCAATTCCTAGGCCTCTCCTATCTCCTCGTCGCCAAAAGACCTATTTGTGTCGGTGCGACGTAAAGCAAATACAAAAAAAAAAAAATCATTTTCGGAGATCGCTTTGTTCTGCCTATACATTTGATTTTTCATATTCACGCATTTTCATTGTTATTTATTATTTACTTCTTCTTCTTATTTCTGCGAAGGACCACGTTGTTCAACTTTTCTGCTTGTAGGGGGACTTGATATTTGACCAATACTGGCGCATTCTCTGGCTATGCTTCTCTCTTCATTCCTTTGTCCAAAGGGCACCATTTTTTTACATGATGGTCTGTCCTGAAACCTCTATTGTTTGATTATTCTTCTGAGAGGTGCTCGGTTTCTGATCTTTTCAGTTACTCCTTGTTCCTGCACGTCTTTCTTCACTTCTGTTAGCCATGGTGTTCCTATCTTTCTGTTTGTCCAGTAGTTGAGGAGCCGATAGGTCATCCTAGTTGGGTTCTTTCTCGTGACACGTCCATAGAAGGTCGGAGTATGGTTATGTCTGTGATTTTTATCAGTACGCCTATAACTGTAAAGCTCCTGGTTTTGGTCGGCGTCTATATAATTTGGTAGTTATTCGCTAAATAGTCAAAATAAATTGGACTCAAGCTCTAGTTTCTCTCTGATAAATTCTGTTGCTCTCGTCGTTTTATTAGAAACTAGCTCCAGTACTTGTCGGTGAAGGGACAATCATACCGCAACTCCGTCGCTACTATCCTCCAGTATTCAGGCAGGCTTTTTTTACTCCGGACGCAGCAGAAATTCCATCTATCGGAGATGAGTGGCAGCGGAAGTTGTAAAGCAATTCACAACAATTGTCAGTGTAATGTTATTATAATAGATTTTATTGCAGCCAATGGCCATACAGATGCAAGACCATGTTTCAAGATTTTAATATCGAATAATTTGTTTTTTTTAACATTTAGTCTGTATTATGTCTTACAGAATTCTGTTAGTGAAGTGCCTAAAGTTCCTTTGCACTAAACTACATGTATAGGTCGCACTTTGACCCGCGTAGCTTGCACTTGTCTTCTGGGTTATGGTATTTCTCTGTTGTGTATAGTCGGTGGTGTAACCCATGGACCGCTACTCTCGTCGTGATGAGTCGTAGGTCGTATCTGGCTTGAGTCCATTCCCTGTAGATGATCGCATGTCATTGTTGATCATGATCAGTTTTATGGAATTCTGATATCGTAGGACTTTGCATTTAGTTTTCTTCCGACTCTGTGCTATTAGAGAAACTAATGTAAAGGCAATCGTTCCTTCTTTCTTGACCACCTCTAGTCTTATTCTTCAAGCTATCGTTCTATTATGATTTTTTCTCATTTTTCCCATCTTTACAGTCTTCCTTGTCGATATGTACGCGTTTTTACACTTTAAGGGAATCTCCAGTTAACACGCTTGAAGAACGTTAACAAAGTTTGGCGTTGATATGAACTAAACAACAAAAGTCTAAATTCGTGATTTCTATTGTCGTAGTTGGTACGGCAAGCTGTAAAAGATATAAATGATCGGAATTATGTAGTACTTCTCAATAGGATGATTAACATAGGTATTTAAGCATTAAATTTTACGTTCCTGGCCGCAACCTGCCATTTGATCCAGCCTGAATACAATTATTTATACTATAGTGTCTTATTCTCTGACTTTGTATATCGATTGTTCACCCATTTTCTCCTGCTTCGGTTTTGATATGGACTTAACAAAAATCGAAGTTCACGAATATCTCTGTTATCATAGCCGGCACGGCAAAAATATGTAAGACATAAATGATCGGAAATTTAATTCTGTATACCGTTAGTTATATTGTATTTATCGATCGGAACATTAATAACAAATATTTGAGAGTTACATTTAAGGCCTTCCTCTAAACTACCATTTTACTCAGCGTGAATAAAATTATTTATAGTCTAGATTCTAGTGCCTCATTCTCTGACTTTACATACAGATTTTCATTAAATTTCCTTCAACCATTTCTTCGTGATGCCCGTACATACATACATACTGTAACCATAAATGCCGTGCTTGGGCTAGAAGAGCATAAGTTTCAACGCAGGGCGTGTACAGTACAGAAATGGAGTGCTATAGAGCGAGAGAGGTTTGTTGAAATAATGTCTGATTCAAAGAAAACTTACTTTATTATCAGAAGTTCAAATTTCATATCACCTCTGTACAGAAGAAATACTTAGATGTGTCCTTTCCTTGTCCTAGGCTGCCGACGTTCCTTGAAATTCATAAGTTTTTACACAGTCTTGAATCCAAATACTTTGATCGAATGGAAACGAAAACATTTAATTGTAAAATTAGTCCTGTTCACATATGTTAATTGAAAAATAAATTGGAACTGACTTTGTTCGTTAACAGCCTTTGGTTCGATCAGTCATAAATTTGATAAATATAAATTCAAATATACAGTTCACAGTCTATCACCTACGAAAAATATTTCCAAGTGTTTGAGAATTATTTACACACAAGGAAATTGCAAGTCCGGTGACGTAGTTACAGAGTTTTAGTTAATTTTGTATTCAATCACCTGTCAATGTTCGACACTTGAGAAATTCTAAGTCTTATAGCACTATTATATCAATGAAAACTGTCGAAACATTTCAATAACTTGACGAAATACAAGCACCGTTCAAAATCTATCATTGATCAGAACGTCTCATACACTTTGAAAAACGAGCACTTGGAAAATAAACATAAGCCTTAAAAACTCATCCCAAATAATCAATCACTTGTAAATGTTAATGTTGGTCAAGCACAAGTTGTATTTTATCGCTCTCAGTTTGAGCAAAAATTCTATCACTCACGAACTGGAATTCCGAAGGAAATTTATAGGTTAACTGTCAACACCGTAGAGCAGGGCCTCTCAAACGCCCAAAATCTCACGCGTGCAGATAGAGGCGCAAGAGCTCCGTGCACTGTGCATCGCTGCCGCTCGGCATGGTTCGGATCAACGCTTCGTCTCTGGGCTACTCGGCTAAGCTCGGCTCAACTCGCCTATACTCGGCTCAAGTCAGCCCGGATTTGGAGCGCTACGGCGCAAGTGGGGCAGAGGGAGACAGGCGGAGCGAGCGAGAGAGGCGTGAGGAAAGAGAGAGTAAGCGCTATTGCTCCAAAGAGAGGAGTGGGGGGTCTGCACTCTGGTCAACCAAGCCAAGTCGTCTTTTGCAGCGTGCACAGTGCATGCACCACGCGCATGCACCCTGAGAGGCCCTGCTGTAGAGTTAACGTTCCTAAACATGCAGAAATTTAACTGTCACTCATCACTACATCGCGACTGCCACGAGATGACTGACCGGGTTCGACCGTGGTACTTGACACATTGATCTGCCTTAGGAATTAGCCCTCCTTATAAACGCAAATCGTGAAGATAACAGTAATTGTATTTCATTGAATATCTTCTTCAGCTTTCGTCAGATTTACACCAAACTTGGTCGAAATGGAGACAAAAGAATTTGGCAACATGATGATGTTGTTCTCATAATTTAATTATTATACCAAGAAAGTTATTAGGCATAGAACATTTCGAATGTTCTCTGACTGATTCAATCATTGTGTCACAATGTGAGGTAGGATGTGATGTCATAAGCTCCACGTCGCATACGGATTGCATGCTGCTAATAATAATTTATAATTTCGTGTGGCTATTTCTAGCCGAGTGCAGCCCTTGTAAGGCACACCCTACGATGAGGGTGTGTGGCATCTGCCATGTGTAGGTAACTGCGTGTAATTGTGGTGGAGGATAGTGTTACGTGTATTGTGTGAGTTGCAGGGATGTTGGGGACAGCACAAACACCACGCCCCCGGGCCACTGGATTTAACCAATGAAGGTTAAAATCCCCGACTCGGCCGGGAATCGAACCCGGTACCCTCTGAACCGAAGTCCAGTACGCTGACAATTCAGCCAACGAGTCGGACAGCATGCTGCTCCTAGCTGTTGAGTTGGCCCGCAGCGCGTAATTCGAGTTCGAAGTGCGGGGACTCTATCTTGGACCAGCGTTCTTGGTACAATACATACATACTGTACATACAGACATGACGGAAAATTAATCCTACACTGTATAGTGTACCGTTTTCGCTACGTATTATTCGTCTTCTTGCAGTTCAGTAACAGTCTAAAAGATAGCAAACCCGACTATGCACATAATACCTTTGACATCTGTTCTTCCAGAAATGATGTTACAGGGGCAAGGGGCAGTAATTTTATCCATCTATGTGCTATGTTATCTTTGCCCGAGACAGCTCGACATATGTCATGCCATCTGTACATGCATGAGTAGCATTGACATGCTAGTAGGCGATTCGCTGATGATTGAAGTTTAAGAAAAATACTGCTCTATCCAGAATATATTTACCATTTAGCATAAATGTCATATAATGCTCAATTTACAATATATGTTACTAAACAGTCGTGAAATACGAACCTAGCGTTTTTGCTGCTTGAAGGTTAAGGGCAGCAGTGACTTAAAGTACTTCTTGATACTGTTATATTTGACGATCATTTCATTAATGATGTAAGTCTTAAGTCATAGTAGTAATAATAATAATAATAATAATAATAATAATAATAATAATAATAATAATAATAATAATAATAATAATAATAATAATAATCAAAATAATAATAATAATAGTTTTAATAGTTTGTATTGCGTTTTCTCAAGATGGAGTTATTTGCCTATAGCAAATATATTCATAATTCGTTTTGACATAAATTTCTTTGGCTGTGGATCATCTGAAAATATGCGTTACGGAAGTTAGCTCGACAGAAGTGTAACCCTAGTAACTGTTCAGGCTGTGATGTAAGGTTCAGATGGATGGCCAACAATGTTACCTAGCAACCATGCGATCTGTGTCTTATGATGCAGCACGGTTGAAGTTTAAGGAGGCGGAGATTGTTATCAGTGGAATACTGTGTAGGAGGGATACTGACTGGAGGGTGATTGGGTATTTAAATGAGACTATAGAGTGGGTATGTGGGGAAATGGGAGTGAGATTTCTAGATCCTAATGGATGGTTACGAGATACGGATCTGCGCTCAGGTAGTCTTCATTTAAACCGCAGTGGTACGTATAAGTTAGGAAATTTGTTTGGAAAGGTTGTAGGGAGGTACATTTAGCGAAACGGGGTGGTCAAGGGAGGTGTAATAAGGGTACAGGGATCTGGAAGTCAAGAAGGGATGACACAAAAAGTTAGTGTTGAACTGTAGAAGTATTGTAAATAAAGGAATAGAACTAATCAATCAATCAATCAATCAATCAATACTGATCCGCATTTAGGGCAGTCGCCCAGGTGGAAGATTCCCTATCTGTTGCTTTCCTAGCCTTTTCCGAAATGATTTCAAAGAAATTGGAAATTTATTGAACATCTCCCTTGGTAAGTTATTCCAATCCCTAACTCCCCTTCCTATAAATGAATATTTGCCCCAGTTTGTCCTCTTGAATTCCAACTTTATCTTCATATTGTGATCTTTCCTACTTTTATAGACGCCATTCAAACCTATTCGTCTACTAATGTCATTCCACGCCATCTCTCCGCTGACAGCTCGGAACATACCACTTAGTCGAGCAGCTCTTCTTCTTTCTCTCAATTCTTCCCAACCCAAACATTGCAACATTTTTGTAACGCTACTCTTTTGTCGGAAATCACCCAGAACAAATCGAGCTGCTTTTCTTTGGATTTTTTCCAGTTCTTGAGTCAGGTAATCCTGGTGAGGGTCCCATACACTGGAACCATACTCTAGTTGCGGTCTTATCAGAGACTTATATGCACTCTCCTTTACATCCTTACTACAACCCCTAAACACCCTCATAACCATGTGCAGAGATCGGTACCCTTTATTTACAATCCCATTTATGTGATTACCCCAGTGAAGATCTTTCCTTATATTAACACCTAGATACTTACAATGATCCCCAAAAGGAACTTTCACCCCATCAACGCAGTAATTAAAACTGAGAGGACTTTTCCTATTTGTAAAACTCACAACCTGACTTTTAGCCCCGTTTATCAACATACCATTGCCTGCTGTCCATCTCACAATATTTTCGAGGTCACGTTGCAGTTGCTCACAATCTTGTAACTTATTTATCACTCTATAGAGAATAACATCATCCGCAAAAAGCCTTACCTCCGATTCCACTCCTTTACTCATATCATTTATATATATAAGAAAACATAAAGGTCCGACAACACTGCCCTGAGGAACTCCCCTCTCAACTATTACAGGGTCAGACAAAGCTTCACCTACTCTAACTCTCTGAGATCTATTTTCTAGAAATATAGCAACCCATTCAGTCACTCTTTTGTCTAGTCCAATTGCACTCATTTTTGCCAGTAGTCTCCCATGATCCACCCTATCAAATGCTTTAGACATGTCAATCGCGATACAGTCCATTTGACCTCCAGAATCCAAGATATCTGCTATATCTTGCTGGAATCCTACAAGTTGAGCTTCAGTGGAATAACCTTTCCTAAAACAGAATTGCCTTCTATCGAACCAGTTATTAATTTCACAAACATGTCTAATATAATCAGAAAGAATGCCTTCCCAAAGCTTACATACAATGCATGTCAAACTTACTGGCCTGTAATTTTCAGCTTTATGTCTATCACCCTTTCCTTTATACACAGGGGCTACTATAGCAACTATCCATTCATCTGGTATAGCTCCTTCAGCCAAACAATAATCAAATAAGTACTTCAGATATGGTACTATATCCCAACCCATTGTCTTTAGTATATCCCCAGAAATCTGATCAATTCCAGCCGCTTTTCTAGTTTTCAACTTTTGTATCTTATTGTAAATGTCATTGTTATCATACATAAATTTTATTACTTCTTTGGCCTTAGTCTCTTCCTCTATCTCGACATTATCCTTGTAACCAACAATCTTTACATACTGCTGACTGAAAACTTCTGCCTTTTGAAGATCCTCACATACACACTCCCCTTGTTCATTAATTATTCCTGGAATGTCCTTCTTGGAACCTGTTTCTGCCTTAAAATACCTATACATACCCTTCCATTTTTCACTAAAATTTGTATGACTGCCAATTATGCTTGCCATCATGTTATCCTTAGCTGCCTTCTTTGCTAGATCCAATTTTCTAGTAAGTTCCTTCAATTTCTCCTTACTTCCACAGCCATATCAAACTCTATTTCTTTCCAGTCTGCACCTCCTTCTTAGTCTCTTTATTTTGCTATTATAATAAGGTGGGTCTTTACCATTCCTTACCACCCTTAAAGGTACAAACCTGTTTTCGCATTCCTCAACAATTTCTTTAAACCCATCCCAGAGTCTGTTTACATTTTTATTTACCGTTTTCCACCGATCATAGTTACTTTTTAGAAACTGCCTCATACCTGCTTTATCAGCCATATGGTACTGCCTAACAGTCCTAGTGTTAAGACCTTCCTTTCTATCACATTTATTTTTAACTACCACAAAAACAGCTTCATGATCACTAATACCATCTATTACTTCAGTTTCCCTATAGAGCTCATCTGGTTTTATCAGCACCACATCCAAAATATTTTTCCCTCTGGTTGGTTCCATCACTTTCTGAATCAGCTGTCCTTCCCATATTAACTTATTTGCCATTTGTTGGTCATGCTTCCTGTCGTTCGGATTTCCTTCCCAATTGACATCTGGCAAATTCAGATCTCCCGCTACAATCACATTTCTTTCCATGTCGTTTCCCACATAGCTGACTATCCTATCAAATAATTCCGAATCCGCATCAGTGCTACCCTTTCCCGATCTGTACACTCCAAATATATCAAGTTGCCTATTATCTTTAGAAATGAGCCTTACACCTAGAATTTCATGTGTCTCATCTTTAACTTTTTCGTAGCTTACAAATTCTTCTTTCACCAGAATGAAAACTCCCCCTCCCACCTTTCCTATCCTATCTCTCCGATACACACTCCAGTGCCGTGAGAAAATTTCTGCATCCATTATATCATTTCTCAGCCATGATTCAACTCCTATTACAATATCTGGTAAATATATATCTATTAAATTACTTAATTCTATTCCTTTCTTTACAATACTTCTACAGTTCAACACTAACAATTTTATGTCATCCCTACTTGATTTCCAGTTCCCTGTTCCCTTATCACCGCTCCCTAGGCCATCCCGTTTCCCTGAATGTACCTCCCTATTACCCTTCCAAACAAATTTCCTAACTTATACGTACCACTGAGGTTTAAATGAAGGCCGTCCGAACGCAGATCCCTTTCTCCTACCCACCCATTAGGATCTAGAAATTTCACTCCCAGTTTCCCACATACCCACTCCATAGTCTCATTTAAATCCCCAATCACCCTCCAGTCAGTATCCCTCCTACACAGTATTCCACTAATAACAATCTCCGCTTTCTTAAACTTCACCCGTGCTGCATTTACCAGATCCCACACATCTCCAACTATGTTGGTACTTATATCAGCTTGCCTTACGTTGTTGGTACCAACGTGAAACACTACCACCTTCTCCTTCCCCTCCTCCCTCTCTTCTACTTTCCTCAACATCTGCCTCAAACTAATTCCTGGATAAATATTCTACCCTGGTTCCCTTTCCTCCACACACTTTCCCCACGTGTCTAACGATGGAATCCCCCATGACCAGAGCCTCAACCCTACCCACCTCATTTGATCCCCTCCCCTCCTGGTCAGCCCTATCTTTCCTGATAGCTGCAGAAGATACTTCCTCCTCCCTTTTCTCTTTCCCATGACCCTGTTCCACCTGTCTTTTCCTATCCTCTACTCTACATTTCCCTTTCCTACCTTTTCCCTTCCTCCTATTTCCACGCATCTCAGCAACAGTTCCCTGTCCCTCATCTTCCCTTTGTTGTTCTACCTGGAGTGACTCGTACCGATTTCGCACAGACACCTGTCCTGAATTCTGATCCTGAATAGAGCCCTTGGCCTGCAATCTCCTTCCCCTTAGAACATTAGACCACCTGTCTTCTACAACTCCTCCCTTTCCTTCCCCTCCCTCTTGTACACCTACTGTAACCTGTACATTGTTTGAGGGAGTCCTATCTTCCTTCCCGTCTTCTGTGAGAATCCTAATTATCTCCCTCAAACTTTCCAACTCCTCCCTCATACCCCTCAATGCCTCACCACACCCACAATAAGTACACTCGCGCTCCTTAGCCATTCTTTACGGGGGGAAAATTTTAAATTAAAAAAAACTTATTTGCAAAAAAAATAAATGAACGGAGGGATAATTTAATAGATGTATATACTTGCCAGATATTGTAATAGGAGTTAACCATGGCTGAGAAACTATACAACTGTATGATGGATGCAGAAATATTCTCATAGAACTGGAGTGTGTATCGTAGAGATAAAATAGGAATGGTAGGAGGGAGAGTATTCACTCTGGTGAAAGAAAAATTTGTAAGCTACGGAAGAGTTAAAGATGAGAAACATGAAATTCTAGGTGTAAGGCTCATTTCTAAAGATAATAGGCAAGTTGATGTCCTTGGAGTGTACAGAGCGGGAAGGGGTAGTGCTGAACCTGATTCAGAGTTATTTGATAAAACAATCAGCTATGTGGGAAACGACATGGAAAGGAATGTGATTCTAGCGGAAGATCCGAATTTACTAAATGTCAATTGGGAAGGTAACGCGAACGTCAGGAAGCATGACCAACAAATAGCAAATAGGCTGATATGGGTAGGGCAGCTGATTCAGAAAATGATGGAACCAACTAGAGGGATGTGGAGCTGGTAAAACCAGATGAGCTCTATACAGAAACCGAAGTAATAGATGGTATTAGTGATCCCGAAACTGTTTTTGTGGTACTTTAATATAAATGTGATAGAAAGAAAGGTCTTAAAAGTGGGACTATTAGGCAGTACTATATGGCTGATAAATCACACATGAGGGAGTTTTTAAAAAGCAACTATATTCAGAGGAAAATGGTAAATAAAAATGTAAACAGACTCTGGGATGGGTTTAAGGCAATTGCTGAGGGATGTGAAAACACATTTGTGATTTTAAAGCTGGTAAGGAATGATAAAGACCCACCTTATTATAATAGAGAAATAAAGAAGAGGTGCGGATTGGAAAGAAATAGAGTTAGATATGGCTGTGGATATAAGGAGAAATTGAAGGAACTTACTAGGAAACTGAATCTAGCAAAGAGGTCAGCTAAGGATAATAGATGGCAAGCATAATTGGCAGCCATACAAATTTTAGTGAAAAATGGAAGGGTATGTATAGGAACTTTAAGGCAGAAAGAGGTTCCAAGAAGGACATTCCAGGAATCATTAATGAACAAGGAGAGTGTGTATGTGAGGATCATGAAAAGGCAGAAGTATTCATTCGGCAGTATGTAAAGATTGTTGGTTACAAGGATAATGTCCAGATAGAGAAGGTAACTAATGCTAAAGAAGTATTAAAATTTACATACAATAACAATGACTTTTACAATCAAATACAAAAGTTGAAAAATAGAAAATCGCCTGGAATTGATAAGATTTCTGGAGATATACTAAAGACAATGGGTTGGGATATAGTACCATATCTGAAGTACTTATTTCATTATTGTTTGGTTAAGGAGCTATACCAGATGCATGGAGAGTTGCTATAGTAACCCCTTTGTATAAAGGAAAGGGTGATAGACAGAAAGCTTAAAATTACAGGCCAGTAAGTTTGACATGCATTACATGTAAGCCTTGGGAAAGCATTCTTTCTTATTATCCTAAACATGCTTCTGAAATTAATAACTGGTTCGACGGAAAACAATTCGGGTTTAGGAAATGTTATACCACCGAAGCTCAACTTGTAGGATTCCAGCAATAATAATAATAATAATAATAATAATAATAATAATAATAATAATAATAATAATAATAATAATAATAATAATATGGCTGGTGCTCATCTGAAATTAGCAGAAGTTGATGGATGGCCATGACCAAGCAGCACCCTGTTTGAAAAATAATTTTGATTGTTTCAAAGGCTATCACATCAGTTGAGTTGTGAATATGGCCTATCCATTTGAGCAAGCTATTATTTTCCAATTTCATCGGTGTAATTAATCTCTTTTCTTCTTGTTTCGTTATGCCCATTCATAGACTGCGTTGGAACTTGTTCTTTGGCTTCATGACTTTCGCCTGCCAATATCTCTTCATGAACTCACTGTGTTGCCTCTTCCAGTTCTGGTGCTAATTTTCACCACAAATGCGTGTTTATCTATAAAGGTCCTGAAGAATTGGCGATTTTTCATGATGTCTTCCCTGATGTTCAATTCATTCAGGTGTCCTTTTGTTCCCTCCAGCCAATTTGTTCTCCTCTTTTGAGAATTTATTACATTAAATAACCTTTTTGTGAGTCTACTGTTATCCATCCTAAGAATGTGTCCAACAAATTTCAAACGGCCACTCCGTGCAGTATTGATGAAACTATCTATGTAGCTACGGAGGTGTGCAGTTCGCCTTTCGATCCAAATTCTGTTTTCTTTTATGGGGCCGAACATTTTTCTAAGAATTTTACATTTTAAAAATCAATATCTGCATATTTAGTATGAACTCCTAAAGTTAAGGTTTCTGATGCATATAGAGCTTCCGGTAGAATAACTGTTTCGTAATGTTTCACTTTAGGATTAGGCGACATTTCTCGCTTATTGTAGTGATCCCATGTCAGTCTAAATGCTCCCTGATGTTTTGAGGCCCTTCCTGTATTGGCCAAACTCTCTAATTCAGAAGGAAGAATTATTTCTCCACGGTATTTAAAATAATACACCCGTAAAATTGTCCCATATGCCATCTATTTTAATTGTTTAAAATCAATTTATTAGTTTTCTATGTTCTTGTGAGTAATAAACAATACTTCTCATATACTGTGCTGGGTAATGTTTGCACATAAGTATTCTTCATTGCATGATGTAGTTTTCCCTCTTTGCTCACCGGTATGACCAAATACACAAAAATTCTGTTGTCGCTTTGTTGTTATATATCTAATCTCCCTGCAATATTTTTTTCAAATCAAAGTTGTGGGTGTAAATCAATATTCATGCAACGTAAGGTTAAAAAGTGCACCCTTTTGTTGCTGTGGACACAAACGGTAGAGAAATACCATTTTATTTTAAATTCTGAGCAATGATCAGTCAAATGTCTTATTTTTTATATATAGATAATCATTCTGGAAATGTGTCATACTTCCAATTTTGTCATACTATTTAGGATATTGAGTCCGCGATATTCCAAGCTCCCTGGAGTTCATAGATTGAAGTTCTACAACGAAGGAATAATGGCCAGGTTACATGGCGAGTGGGTGGACAACGAAGAACGTAACTTTACCTCATCCTTCTTGAGCCCACTCAGATCGTGTTGCTAGGCGCAAGGATTCGTTAAGACTACAACTTGTCTCCTGAGACATTATTTACGCGTCTATTGTGATTGTGGCTCAATATGGACGTCTGGCTTCCCTTTAAAAGTGTGTGTCCACTCGCCAAGGTCTCCTGCATAACGCACAGCTCTCTTTATGGCCATTTTATAACTTGGGCTGTGAATACAATGGCCAGGATATTACGAAAACCATATACGTGTCTTTATTGATTTGAAATGAAAATTAACGTCTTCTTCCCGCCTCCCCGTGTGCACCTCACTTTCACTGCTTTTACGATCGAATGACATCAGAATGTCTGCGCATAATTATTTACGATAGTTCAACCGTTTATGTCCTTCCTGCTGCCCCAGTTTATTACCCACCCCCTCCGCAAACACACACACCGCTGTCTTTATTTATAGGGGACTATAATTTTGCAGTGTCATAACAGTATTTAAAGGAAGCTGCAACACGAAATATGAAGCACCTGTGGCAGGCCAAGGTAAAAATTATATATTCAAAATCCGACCGCATTATAATTGCTACGAAAATATTACGTATAATGACCGGGATTAGAGCCTCGATCTTCCCAGCGATAATTTAGCAACAAAGTTACAAAAATTACTACTACTACTACTAATACTACGAATAATAATAATAATAATAATAATAATAATAATAATAATAATAATAATAATAATAATAATAATAATAATAATAATAATAATAATAATAATAATAATAATAATAATAATAATAATAATAATAATAATAATAATAATTTGCCAGTTTTAAGTAATATGTTGCTGTTTAAAGTGGCTGTGAAGTGTTTTCGCTTAGGTGGAAGAGATTTGGGAAGCTCTGATTCATTCCTGCATGATGTTCTCGGTCCCCCAGAATCCGAAGACCGAGATAAAGTAGTACTTGTACTAGGGCCTGGGATAATTGTTTTGTCAACTGATATTTATATCAATGTGCACTAATTCACCCACTCCACAAACAAGTCAGATATAAACAATTACAGAGGGATTTCCTTACTAACAGTCGTCTACAAATTTTTCTCTAGAGCCCTATTGAATAGATTGGAAAAACAAACCAACCACCTCAATGGAGAATATCAGGCAGGGTTTCGAAAAGGATGATCATGGCCAGAACAATCTTAAACCTAAAAACTATTTAAAAATTCGTAAAACAAACACTAATTACCTTTGATGACTTCGAAAAAGCTTATGATTCAATAGACTAACAGACTCTATGCAACATACTTGAGAATCTTCAAGTCAATAAAAAAAGCAAGGGAATTGATCAAGCGAACTCTAACAGGTACAACAGCGAAAGTTAAAATTTTAGCAGAAATCTCAGAGCCATTCTAAGTTACAACAGGGTTCAGACAAGGCAATGGATTATCAGCACTACTATTCAAGCTAGTTCTGAAAAAAGTGGTTCGAGAATGGAATTATGAAGCTAAATATTGGTGGACTTCTCAAAAGCAAAATTCAGCTTCATTGCCTCGCCTTTGCAGATGACTTAGCAATCCTCTACAACAACAAAATGAAGCACTCCATTCCGCAGAAAAACTTCATGTATTAGCGGCAAGAACAGGTCTGCAAATTTCAAATGAAAGGACAAAGTGTATGAAAGGTACAAAATCAGAATTTAACAACCATCCTCTAATGGGGAAATCCCTCAAGTAGTTAAATTCAAATACGTAGGCGAAATTATACCAACAAACGGGATAAATCAGCGATTAAACAAACAAAGAAGTACAAAACTACAAAAAGCATACAAAATTGTCTGGAGCAGACACAACCAAAAATCTATATCCCAAAACGCAAAATTACGACACTACAACACAATTATCAAACTCGAAGACATTTATGCATCAGGAACTCTGGTAATTGGTGGCAGATCACAAATATAAAATAATCGAAGGACAAGAGAGGAGAATTCTCAGGAAATTTCTGGGACATAAATGCGAAAATGGTATTTGGATGGAAAAGAAATCACAGGAAATGTATCAAGTAACAGAAAAAAATCACAGACACTATTAAAAAAAGGCGATTAAAATTCTCTGGTCACCTGATCAGGATGGATAACAATAGTCTAACAAAGAAAATACTAAATATCACAGTATCTCTAAAAATCACAACTGGCTTACAGAAATAAAAAAACATCTTCAGGAAATTGGTGTTGTTGTTGTTTGAGTCATCAGTCCATAGACTGGTTTGATGCAGCTCTCCATGCCACCCTATCCTGTGCTAACCTTTTCATTTCTACGTAACTATTGCATCCTACATCTGCTCTAATTTGCTAGGTCTACCCCTACCGTTCTTGCCACCTACACTTCCTTCAAAAACCAACTGAACAAGTCCTGGGTGTCTTAAGATGTGTCCTATCATTCTATCTCTTCTTCTCGTCAAATTTAGCCAAATCGATCTCCTCTCACCAATTCGATTCAGTATCTCTTCATTCGTGATTCCATCTATCCATCTCACCTTCAGCATTCTTCTATAACACCACATTTCAAAAGCTTCTATTCTCTTTCTTTCTGAGCTAGTTATCGTCCATGTTTCACTTCCATACAATGCCACGCTCCACACAAAAGTCTTCAAAAACATCTTTCTAATTCCGATATCAATGTTTGAAGTGAGCAAATTTCTTTTCTTAAGAAAGCTCTTCCTTGCTTGTGCTAGTCTGCATTTTATGTCCTCCTTACTTCTGCCATCGTTGGTTATTTTACTACCCAAGTAACAATATTCATCTACTTCCTTTAAGACTTCGTTTCCTAATCTAATATTTCCTATATCACCTGCCTTCGTTCGACTGCACTCCATTACTTTTGTTTTGGACTTATTTATTTTCATCTTGTACTCCTTACCTAAGACTTCATCCATACCATTCAGCAACTTCTCGAGATCTTCTGCAGTCTCAGATAAAATAACAATATCATCGGCAAATCTCAAGGTTTTGATTTCCTCTCCTTGGACTGTGATTCCCTTTCCAAATTTCTCTTTGATTTCCTTTACTGCCTGCTCTATGTAAACATTGAAAAGGAGAGGGGACAAACTGCAGCCTTGCCTTACTCCTTTCTGGATTGCTGCTTCTTTTTCAAAGCCCTCGATTCTTATCACTGCAGACTGATTTTTATACAGGTTGTAGATAATTCTTCGTTCTCGGTATCTGATCCCTATCATCTTCAGAATCATAAATAGCCTGGTCCAATCAACATTATCGAATGCCTTTTCTAGATCTACGAATGCCATGTACGTGGGCTTGTCCTTCTTGATTCGATCCTCTAAGATCAGACGTAAAGTCAGGATTGCTTCACGTGTTCCTTCATTTCTTCTGAAGCCAAATTGATCTTCCCCCAACTCAGCTTCAACTTGTTTTTCCATTCTTCTGTAAATAATACGTGTTAAAATTTTGCAGGCATGAGATACTAAACTAATGGTGCGGTAGTTTTCACACCTGTCAGCACCGGCTTTCTTGGGAATAGGTATAACAACATTCTGCCGAAAATCGGATGGGACTTCTCCTGTCTCATACATCTTGCACACTAAATGAAATAACCTTACCATGCTGGTTTCTCCTAAGGCAGTCAGTAATTCAGAGGGAATATCATCAATTCCAGGTGCCTTGTTCCTATTTAGGTCACTCACAGCTCTGTCAAACTCTGACCTCAAAATTGGGTCTCCCATTTCATCAGCATCAACAGCCTCTTCATGTTCCAGAACGAAATTATCTACATCGTTACCTTGATACAACTGTTGGATATGCTCCTGCCATCTTTCTGCTTTGTCTTCTTTCTCTAGAAGTGGCTTTCCATCTGAGCTGTTAATATTCATGCACCTAGATTTCCTTTCTCCAAAGGTTTCCTTGATTTTCCTGTATGCAGCATCTACCTTTCCCAGGACCATACAGCCTTCGACATCCTTGCACTTCTCCTTCAGCCATTCTTCCTTAGCTACCTTGCACTTTCTATCCACTTGATTCTTTAATCGCCTGTATTCTTTTCTGCCCTCTTCATTTCTAGCATTCTTGTATTTTCGTCGTTCATCAATCAGGTCTAGTATCTCCTGAGTTATCCACTGATTCTTAGTTGATCTTTTCTTCCTTCCTAACATTTCTTCAGCAGCCCTACTGACTTCATTTTTCATGACTCTCCACTCTTCCTCTACTGTGTTTCTTTCGGCCTTTTCATTTAGTCCTTGTGCAACATGTTCCTTGAAACGATCCATCACACTCTTTTCTTTCAACTTGTCTAGATCCCATCTTTTTGCATTCTTTCCTTTCTTCAATTTCTTCAACTTCAGATGGCATTTCATGACCAACAAGTTGTGGTCAGAGTCCACGTCTGCTCCTGGGAAAGTTTTGCAATCCAACACCTGGTTTCTGAATCTCTGCCTAATCATAATGAAGTCTATTTGATACCTTCCAGTGTCTCCAGGTCTCGTCCACGTATACAGCCGTCGTTTGTGGTGTTTGAACCAAGTATTGGCGAGGACTAAATTATGGTCAGTGCAGAATTCAACCAGCCGACTTCCTCTTTCGTTCCTTTGTCCCAATCCAAATTCTCCTACTGTGCTACCTTCTCTTCCTTGGCCTACCACTGCGTTCCAGTCTCCCATCACAATTAGAGGAAATTGGTATAAATGAAGAAATCTTGCAAAACAGAAAAAAAATCCAGAGATATCGTAAACAAACACAAATTTGCTGATTACCTTAAAAGACAAGTTACAGGATGGACGGAAGGACGCAAAAAGAAGCACAGCGAAAGAATGAAGAGATTTTGAGAAGACAAGAAGAAACGTTGTGCTAAATATGTTGACGTGCGCTCGTTAGCTGGACATAACGAATAAAAAAAAGCAATAACAATTTGTAGTAAATTGTAGTAAGAGTAATAACATTTTTAAACGTATAGTAAGTTATTGTACATTATTAGAGTCCGGATTATTAGGTACTGATAGATTAGAATGCAAACTTACTTAAGCCAGTAACAAGTATACACTAAACTGCACAACGGTTGTGCTATGCGACATGCATAGATATCAGGGGTACGGCCTATAGAACTCTTTGAATTTATGCTACTCTTCCTACATCATGGTACAACGGGTTGCATGACACTTACTACAAACCAAATTACTTTGAATTCTAACCTATTACGACCTAAAAATCCGAGGTATAGTTGCGATTATTTACACCTGCAAAAGACTTAATGTTCTTATCAGCTGGTGAAGTTGTCAAATATTTTTATGCAATTTTTAAAATCCTTACTGTTTACAACATTGTTCAGGTTCGTACATTTACATTATCATGGTCATTTCGTCTTGGGTTGTGGGTTTTTATCAGTACCTGAATGTATCATTAATAATAGATAAATCTGTGTTACAGTTTTCATTCATGCGTAAATATTTAAATTGCAATTACATTTCCCATGTCCCATAGTTTCACATGTCTTTTGTAGTTGATATTTTGTTCTCAAGTGTTATTTCTATGGGCAACTTGTTCAATAATTTATTAACCACAACTTGTTGTGTTCTGGAGCCATATTCGTTGTAGAACAGTACCTGATGATCTGAAAATAACTTTTATGCCTCAGTCTTGTTCCATGTGTGCGTTCATTTACAATTCTATATTTTAGCTGAGCATTCCACTGTTTTCGTACCAAAAATATCTTGACAATACGATTTTGTAATATTTGTACTATATTTATATTTAACAGAAGCCGATCCCCACAAACGTACACAATATGATATACGAGACTCAACAAGTGAATGATAAAGTATCTTTAAACTATCATGAGGTGTTATGTAGTTTACCATTTGAAAATCGAACAACCTTAGACACAGCCTTTCACACAACTTACTAACGTGTTGCTTGCATTAAAAATATATATCTGTTATTATACCTAGATATTTCATGTTATCAACTTCCTCTATTACATAGTCACAATTGCATAATAATAATAATAATAATAATAATAATAATAATAATAATAATAATAATAATAATAATAATAATAATAATAATTGTTACCGTGTTTTAGCGGTAGTTACGCGTAAAAGAAGGTGCGGGTGTGAATGGGTTTCAAGCTACGAAATTATAGTGCATGTAAAATTAATTTAAAATTTAACAAAGTTATATTTTCTTTTCAAAAACAAAGCAATAACAGACATGGCAGGTACAATGTAGCAAAACAAGGGGAGTTACAATATTTACAGGTTTTGGGCTTCACGCCCTGACTTCAGCGATCAGCTCAGTTTTACCACAAACACAAGTTTTAACAGAGGGGCAGAAAACCCCATTCATCCCTAGGAGCCCCTGGCTCCGAATTACACAGAAAAGCCTCCATGAGGCATATGACACTCCATTTCCAAAAGAGCGATCCGCTCTCAAAATTTAAGCCTCTCAAAGGCCACACCAAACTCTACCTTCAAGCTGTCCACTAAGGACGTATTCACAGGGGTAAAATACCCAACCTACTGAGGTCTATTACATGAAAAGAAGGTTGATTACCTGACCTCTAAAATAACAATTTGAGAGGAGGCTAACCGCACTCCTGATACACTTTGTTTAAGACCTACTTGGCACTAGGCCGTTAATACAAGGGCTAATCCCATACTACAGAGGTGACTTAAGAAAATAACAATTTACATTACATCACGGAAGAATGGGTTTGAGAAAATAAGTTCACCTCAAAACAATATGAGTGGGAACTCGAGAGGGTTAGCACTCTCTATCCCAGTATGTAGTTTAGAAGATAGGATAGGTACCAGTAGTCTTTACATTTTAAAGGAAGGTTACATGGTGGAAGGCCTAGAACCCGCCCCGAAAGTTAAACTGCTGAGCAAGCAAAGAAAGAAGTTATTACTTGGCCATTACCTTGTTGTAGACGCCGCCGAAGAAAGAGGCGCTTCCCGCCTCCTGCTATGTACTTAATACACTGAAAGATGGAACAGAAGTGGCCCCGAGACCCTAAAATCAGCAGTTTATATCCTCTCGCGGAAGATTCTAGGCGTTAGGGGAAAGAAAACACCCTCCCACAAAATTTTTATTGGCTAGGGAAAAGAAACCCCTACATAGAGGAAGAAGAAACACATTATTGGTGGAAAATTAATTAAAGAAATTCGGGATTGGCTAGATCCAAAATAAGGGGAAAAGGAGGGGTATACAGCCAACTTAAACAATGACAGAAAGAAATTTAACAAAGAACAAACTCTTGAAATAAAAATTTCTCCAACAAAATAGTTCTTTGACTCCGCACTAGGTCGCACTATTGTTGATCTTCAGTAGTGTCCTCTAGAAGAGAAAGTTCACACTTCTTACTTCAAGCGAAACAAAAACACATCAAAAATGACACAGTTCACAAACTCAAAAATTTCCAGGTAGTGACATCTTCTGAGAAATTAGTAGATTAATAGTGTAGATAAAGTTCAGACTTCCTCCAGAAGAGGAGTTTCAACTGGCGCAACTTTTAAATAAACAGAGTAGAGGTGTACCGCCCGGTACAGACCTCCCCCCCCAAAATTTCCTCCAGGGGTGACACATGAAATCAGTTTGAAACAAGTTCCAAGTTATAAGGTGAATATGAAAATAGATTACAAGATTTTCAGAATGTTGTGTGATTCAGTTTCACAATTTGTTGTTGCAGGTGAAGCAAAGTCTTTCAGTTTGTAGAAGTTGAATTTTTGAAGATAAACTTTTAATACTTGAAAGTGATGAAAAATTTGGCAATGTCCACCAAATATTGTTGTTGAATTCCCAAGTGTAATCATTACTTATAGTAACTGTTCATGTAGTTGATGTTGATGAAGTGAGGTGGCCAGACCGGCCGTTGCAGCTTGCGTCCAAAGGAGGCCGTTCGGACCCCTCAAGTACCCTGAGATACCGCTCGCCCGCACTATGAGGGGAGCAGAGGAGTTAAAACACGCCGCGCCCGCGGTGAACATATACAGGCTGCGGGCAAGTAGCAGGTCGTGCGCCGCACATCAGCCTTGGCCGGGAGGAGAGCTCCGGCTCGCCGGACACATGTCGTCTTCGCTGGAGAGGAGGGGGCCCATCCCCCTCCCCAGTTGCTGCACGGCGCTGCGTGGCTGCGGGGGCACTGAAACATTAAGCTAGGCGGCAGAATTGTGTTGGACCATCATGTTTCTTTGAGGGCACAGGCTTGTAGAGAGATTGAGGGGCCAGCGGCGTGCAGATATTCATGGTATTCATTAAGCCACTGTGTAGAGTGGAGCAGGAGACGGGAGCGTGGTAATGGCCGTGGCAAAGACAGGATGGCAGTTTAATGGGTCGGGGCAGGTTTCACAAACATGCTTACATAAGAAACAAAATCCTATAGAAGGGGCAGAATGCCTAGAATTTGGAAACTCAAAAAAAAATATAACCTTCATATTCCTTTCAAAATAATATGAAGCAAGTTAACACGTAAATTACACCGGTTTCACCTGTGACAGGTGAACCCTAAATATCCTCTCGGTGGCTGGATTGCTAACTAACAACGTAACTGGCGTAAGAAAATCGAGAATGATACAAGGCCCATGAAATCTGGGGGCAAGCTTGCCCGCGGGAACAAAATTCTTGACCATTACTTGGTCGCCTACCTTCAAAGGGGTGGGTCTCCGTCCACGATCATACCTTTCCCTAACCTTTTCATGAGACACTTTAAGATTGGCTTTAGCCTTCTTCCAAAGATTTTTAATGCTGTCCGGATCTATTGTCTCGGGTAGAATGTCATTCAGAGACCAGAGGTTAGAGAGCGGCGAGTTGGGAACAAACTTAAACATCAAAGAAGCTGGAGTAAACTTGTGAGATTCATGAACCGCCGAATTCAAAGCAAAAGCTATCCAATGCAGGGACGTGTCCCACCTGGAAGGATCTTCATGATGATAGGCAATGAGTGCGGACCTGAGATTACGGTTAACCCGTTCAGCCAGAGATGGTTGAGGGTAATAAGCAGAAGTAGTTACATGAGAGATGGATAAGTCAAAACAGAATTTACGAAATAAATTTGATGTGAACGCCTTAGCATTATCAGATACAATATATTGACACGGACCAAAAGAAGCAAAAATAGAATTTAAGCAGGTAATGGTAGACTGAGCGGTAGCCAGTTTAGTCGGAAATAACCAAGAAAATCTTGTAAAACCATCTACACATACAAAGATGAACTTATTAGCATTACCCTTTGACTGGGGGAAGGGTCCTACATAATCGATATACAGGCGTTCCATGGGGCGCGACGCTTGATGCGAAGACAAAAGGCCTACCTTGGTGGACATGGTGGGTTTACTAAGCAAACAAGATTTACAAGCTTTTACAAGTTCGCGGATTTCACCGTCCATACCTTTCCAGATGAACATTTCACGAATCTTTTCACGAGTTTTAAAGATACCCAGGTGCCCCCCCAATGGGGTCTCATGATAGTATTTGAAGATCATAGGCACAAGAACCGCTGGAACGACAACCTTCATCATCTTATCATGCCTCGATGGGCAACATAAAACACCATTCCTCAGAACATAAGGGATAACATGTTCCCCAGAAGAAAGGGTTTCCATTATCGGAGCCAGCGTCGGATCTTCACGTTGGTATTTCTCGATATCCCTAAAAGCATGGGGGCATCTGTTAAGATGGCATTAACCTCAGATAGTATGGACTCGGGAGGTGATGAACTGTCGGCCGGTTCCTGGGTCTCGACGTCGTTAGAAAACATACGGCTGAGTCCATCAGCCACAACATTTTCAGTACCTCTGATATGCCGTACATCGAATTGGAAGGCAGAAATACGGATGGCCCAACGGGCTATACGACCTGTACGACGCGGCCTACCTAAGACCCAGCTTAAGGCTTGATTATCTGTCTCCAGATCGAATTTGACGTGTTCCAGATAGAGACGGAACTTTTCTAAGGCGAATAAGACTGCCAAACCTTCAAGCTCATATATGGAGTACTTTGCTTCTTGAGCTGACAATGTCCTAGACGCATAGGCGATGGGTCGCCTCCCTCGTTCAGTCTCTTGAAGAAGGACTGCAGCTACCGCCGACGACGACGCGTCGGTTTGGACGATGAATTTCTTCGAGAAATCAGGCATAGCCAGTACAGGGGCATTACAGAGAGCTAATTTAAGGTCTTCAAAAGCGGCTTGTTGAGAAGGTCCCCACTCAAATTTGATGCCTTTCCTACGTAGAAGGTTTAGGGGCGCCGCTCTATTAGCAAAATTAGGAATGAACTTCCTGAAGAAATTCACCATACCGATGAACCTGGCGATACCTTTAATGTCCTTGGGAGGTTTAAAATCACTGATGGCCTGTGTTCTAGAATGATCAACTGCTACTCCATCGGGTGACACAATATGCCCTAGGAATGACATAGAGGGCTTAGCAAAGGCAACCTTGGACAACTTAACAGTTAACCCAGCCTTACGAAGGCGATCGAGAACTTCTCGCAGATGATCTAGATGTTCTTCAAAAGTCTCTGAAAATACGACGACATCATCTAAGTAGTGATATAAGTACTCGAATTTGATGTCGGAGAAGACCCTATCTAGCAGCCTAGTGAGTACAGCTGCTCCCGTAGGGAGCCCGAAAGGCACGCGGTTGTATTCATATAAATTCCAGTCCGTGGCAAACGCTGTAAGATGTTTAGACTCTTCGGCAAGGGGAATTTGATTATAGGCCTGATTTAAATCCAAGATGGTGAAGAACTTGGCCTTACGAAACCATGAAAAACAAGAATGAAGGTCGGGAAGGGGCACAGATTGCAACACCACCTTCCGATTGAGAGCCCTGTAATCAATGACAGGCCTGAAGCCTCCTTGGGGTTTCGGGACTAGAAAAATAGGCGAAGAATACGCTGACTTAGAGGGCCTAATAATACCATCCTTCAACATCTGATCGATGATTTCTTTCAGAGCTTTCATTTTAGGAGGAGACAGCCTATAAGGTGGAAAGCGAACAGGAATCGAATCCGTGACCTCAATTTTGTATTCAATAAGGTCAGTAACACCAAGAGTATCAGAAAACACCTCGGGAAACGACTGACACAATTTGCGAATACTATCAGCCTGCTCCTCAGGTAGATGTCTAAGGTCTAACAACATCTCATCCTGGGTAGGCGAAATAGATGAACATGATGCAGAATTACACTTTAATAGAGGGATTTTACAATTAGAGGCAAATTTGAATGTGCACGACTTACTCTGAAGATCGAGCACAAGACCAGTGTGAGACATGAAGTCCGCTCCCAGTATGATGGGGCAAGACAAATGCTTGGCCACACACAATTTGATTTTCCATGTAAATTTAAAAACACGAATTTTGACATGTAAGGAACCTAGAATTTCTAATGGAGATGAATTAGCCGAAACATATTTAACAGGAGATGAGTCATAGTCAGGGAGTTTACAAACAGATTTCAATTTAGAATACCAATCAGCCGAAATAATGGAACAAACACTGCCTGAATCTAAGAGAGCTGTTATAGGCTCGTTATTTAACTCAATCTTAAGAAAAGGAACAGGTGCGGGGGTATCCGCCGCAATCCTAAGACACTCTCTGGGGCATTCAAAAAAAGAATTTGAAGATTGCTCATTCCCTGAATTCTCGACCTTTTTGCCCGGGGCTGAGCCTTGAAAAGCAGAATTAGTCGACTCAGCCGAAGCCGCTAGTCACTTTTTATTATTGGCATATGTGGAATTTGCACCAGAAGTTGAGCAGGAGGGGGTGCTATTTGAGTTTGGGCAATTCTTGGCGATATGTGAGAAAGCCCCACATTTAAAGCAGCCTTGTGATGAACCAGCTCCATTCCTAGTCCCACTTGGCTTGATCAGTGGACACTTGTTGCGCAGATGGTCAGGCGACCCGCAAGCATAACATTTACGGGGATTGACTGGTCGGCGAGGTGGAGGCCGAGTGTTACTAAAGGAAGGCGGGGGTTCTTTCGCGACACGCAAAGAATCGGCGTATCTAACTCCTTCCGCTGAGACGGCCAATGCTTCAAGTTCAGAGAAGGTTTGCGGACACGCCGCGAAACACAAATATGACCTGTAGGATGGCGAAATACCTTCTACAATAGCCTGCACAATCTGATCTTCAGGAAAGTGCAGAGCAAACACCCTAGTGTAGAATTTGATATCTTGTATGAAATCAGCCAAGTTTTCATCCAATCGCTGTACACGGTAATAGTACTTCTGAATCAGGGAGGACCTGGCCCTAGCCGGGATGAAGTTAGCTAGCAAATGGGCATGGAAATCCTCAATAGATGATTGCTCGGCAATGGCTCTTACGATTTTATCAGAAAGAATACCAATAGCATACGGATAGATAATTTGCAAAATTTGACATGGCGAAAGAGAAAAAACAAGATCATGATCCTGAAATTCCACTAGAAATCTTAAAAATGAAATTACATCACTGGTGGTGTTGACGGAAAACTTAGAGATACCTCTAAGCAACATTGCCAATGGATGAGGCAAGCTACTGAACCCAGGTGACATAGTCGTTAAAGGTTTCAATGGCAAAGAAGTTAATTCAGAGCGGATGTTACCCAATGACGCACGGCGTTCAGATTCGTTGTTCGATGGGGCAGAGATAGTTTGAGCAGCAACGGTTATCCTATTGACTTCTCCCTGAGGAGGCTCTTCATCACTACCTACATTCACTGTGGCGGGTTGATCAGTTTTGGGAGGAACTTCGCCGGTTAGCAATTGAGTGACCTTATTAGACAATTCCGAAATAGTTTCAAGGAGCGTATTAGCGTCCTTCCTCTGAACGTCATTCACCTTTAGAGACAACAGATCATTAACTCTATTTGCAAAGTGATACAGCCTGCCTTGCACACGCTTAATTTGATTAGGAGACGGATCGTTTTCATCAAAAAAGCTGACTACAGATGCTAGCCCAGTAATATTCTCGACGATCGTGGAAAGAGAATCATCAATTTCTTTCTCTCCCAAATTGGGGATGGAAATGGGCAAATCAAGGGACTCTCTAAGCTTGTTGGTGTCGATTGCAACCGTGCCTCCAGATTGCACATTTCTGATAGTTAACTCGTAGATCAACTCCTCTTTGCGCAAATAGTTAAGGAGGAGAACATCGCGAGGGCCGGGCATGATGACAGAACAATTTTGAAAAACTCAAAAAATTCCAGCAACTGAGAAAATTGTTAGAGTTCGAATCAAAGCAATGTTTAGCCGTCAAAAGGGGCTAAATTGAGACCCATTCAACCACGCTCTGCTACCACTTGTTACCGTGTTTTAGCGGTAGTTATGCGTAAAAGAAGGTGCGGGTGTGAATGGGTTTCAAGCTACGAAATTATAGTGCATGTAAAATTAATTTAAAATTTAACAAAGTTATATTTTCTTTTCAAAAACAAAGCAATAACAGACATGGCAGGTACAATGTAGCAAAACAAGGGGAGTTACAATATTTACAGGTTTTGGGCTTCACGCCCTGACTTCAGCGATCAGCTCAGTTTTACCACAAACACAAGTTTTAACAGAGGGGCAGAAAACCCCATTCATCCCTAGGAGCCCCTGGCTCCGAATTACACAGAAAAGCCTCCATGAGGCATATGACACTCCATTTCCAAAAGAGCGATCCGCTCTCAAAATTTAAGCCTCTCAAAGGCCACACCAAACTCTACCTTCAAGCTGTCCACTAAGGACGTATTCACAGGGGTAAAATACCCAACCTACTGAGGTCTATTACATGAAAAGAAGGTTGATTACCTGACCTCTAAAATAACAATTTGAGAGGAGGCTAACCGCACTCCTGATACACTTTGTTTAAGACCTACTTGGCACTAGGCCGTTAATACAAGGGCTAATCCCATACTACAGAGGTGACTTAAGAAAATAACAATTTACATTACATCACGGAAGAATGGGTTTGAGAAAATAAGTTCACCTCAAAACAATATGAGTGGGAACTCGAGAGGGTTAGCACTCTCTATCCCAGTATGTAGTTTAGAAGATAGGATAGGTACCAGTAGTCTTTACATTTTAAAGGAAGGTTACATGGTGGAAGGCCTAGAACCCGCCCCGAAAGTTAAACTGCTGAGCAAGCAAAGAAAGAAGTTATTACTTGGCCATTACCTTGTTGTAGACGCCGCCGAAGAAAGAGGCGCTTCCCGCCTCCTGCTATGTACTTAATACACTGAAAGATGGAACAGAAGTGGCCCCGAGACCCTAAAATCAGCAGTTTATATCCTCTCGCGGAAGATTCTAGGCGTTAGGGGAAAGAAAACACCCTCCCACAAAATTTTTATTGGCTAGGGAAAAGAAACCCCTACATAGAGGAAGAAGAAACACATTATTGGTGGAAAATTAATTAAAGAAATTCGGGATTGGCTAGATCCAAAATAAGGGGAAAAGGAGGGGTATACAGCCAACTTAAACAATGACAGAAAGAAATTTAACAAAGAACAAACTCTTGAAATAAAAATTTCTCCAACAAAATAGTTCTTTGACTCCGCACTAGGTCGCACTATTGTTGATCTTCAGTAGTGTCCTCTAGAAGAGAAAGTTCACACTTCTTACTTCAAGCGAAACAAAAACACATCAAAAATGACACAGTTCACAAACTCAAAAATTTCCAGGTAGTGACATCTTCTGAGAAATTAGTAGATTAATAGTGTAGATAAAGTTCAGACTTCCTCCAGAAGAGGAGTTTCAACTGGCGCAACTTTTAAATAAACAGAGTAGAGGTGTACCGCCCGGTACAATAATAATAATAATAATAATAATAATAATAATAATAATAATAATAATAATAATAATAATAATAATAATAATAACAATAATAATAATGTCGTGTGGCTATTGATAGCATCGGGAACCCTTGTAGGGCAGTCACTCCAACGAGAGTTGTTGTCATCCGTCAGGAATGGAACACTGCGTGTTATGGTGGTGGAGAATAGTATTGTGGTTGGTGTATAAGGTTCAGGAATGTTTCGAACAGCATAAACACTCTGATCCAAAGACAAGGGAATCGATAATTTCAGATTAAAATGTCCGTCCTGGCTAGGAATCGAAACCAGGGCTGTCTGAAATGAAAGCTACTACGCTGTGGCACCAGGGGGTGCTTAAACTTTTAATTATAGTAAATAATAATTATTTTCTCCAAGGCCTTCTTATACAGGGCAGAACCCCAACTAGATCCACACCTAGGAGAATACCAGTCTTTGTCGGCTTGAAGAAGGCGTATGACTCATTTGACAGATCTACTCTCATGAAAATACTGCAGGAATTAGGACTGGACCAGAAAACGCAAAACTTTGTCCATCAGACTTTAAATAATACCAGGTCACGAGTGAAGTTCAGAGGAAAGCTCTCAGAAAGTTTTGAAATCGAAACAGGAGTAAGACAAGGAGACGGCCACTCCCCACTTCTCTTTAACTGTGCACCGAAAAAGGTAATACGAAAGTGGCGGAAAAAATTAACTGCCATGTGGTATCTTTCTAGAATATAAGCGCAATGGACTGAATGTTGATTTTGTGACATTCGCCGACGACCTGGAACTTCTGTCTAATTGAATAGAAACACAGTGAAACAAGTCAATGTCGTTAGACAACAAGCAGCAAAGTTAGGGCTGAAAATTTCACTTGAGAAAACACAATGTATCACAAACATCGGTGAATCTCCTTGTACACTGCATCTGGAGCAAGGAACGATCAAGAAAACCAACAGTTTTAAGAACCTGGGAGAATGGCTGAAACCCATTCTCTCCGAAGGAATAGCATTGTCAACTCGAGTTAATAAGCTAGAACTGGCATACCAACTGATCAAGAACACCTACACTTCTTCCGAAACACTAAAATGAAGCACTACCAGACAGTCATCAGCCCTGAAGCCTTACATGTTTCAGAATGTCTAATATTCAACAGGAAGGGACTCATGGACAAGCTGTAAATCCGTGAGAGAAGAATATTGAGGAAGATATTAGGACAAGTCGAAGAAAGGAATGAATTTAAAAGGCGACCCAACCAAGAGCTCTACAAATACTGTGAAAAATCACCGACGTGGACAGGAAGAGACGCCTAGCATTTTATGGACACGTCTACAGGATGCATCATGTCAGACTGACAAACTAGCTTCTCGTTTACTGTGAAAAGAGGAAGACTAAATCTCCATGGTTGATGGAAGTAAACAAAGATCTGCGGGAACTGGGAGGAGCAAAGAGACTTAAAAGACCCGATATCTTTCAAGAGTATGCTTAAACAAACGAGGTTTCGGGACAAACCCCCAAGAAAGGGGACTTACACCTTCTGAACGAAGGAGAAGAAAAAACAACGCAGTCAGAAGATGCGCAATTACTGGGCAAACATCAAAACCAACCCCAAACGCAAGAGTTGAATATCGTGGTCCTTAGTCGGTCTATACGAAACAATAATAATTATTATTATCATCCACGTTTTATATAGATTCTCCGGTGTTCAATTATATTAGGTGGAATTACTATCCAAGTCCACTGAAACAGTATTGATCTACTTTTTTCAGCTATGAATCTCTCAAATCCCTATTCAGCACTTTCCTTATAATGTGCAGGTTTATAAAACTACTATCTTCTTTATTTCAATGTAGATGTGTTTGTTAAACTTTGAATAGTGACGTGTAACATACAGCTGGTGGATAACTTGGCAGAAATGAGAATAATACAGACGTTGATTCCCATAGGGAATCTGTAATATTTGTTCCGAATGAGTAAATTTATAATACCAATAAAAATGGTCCGTTATTGGACATTATAAATTTTCCAGCTAACTCATTCCTGGTTGCCAGCGTTTTGCCCTCGTGTGCTAGGTTGGGCTCATCAGTTGGTACCTAGCACACCTACCAAGACGCATGGCTAGTGCATACCGTGGAGGCCACTGCATAGGCTAATTGTAGCCACCGGCAGTGCCAATGCACTATGAGACACTCTGTCTCACTACTAAAAATTGATGCCTGCTTGGCCATCAGATAATACAGATGTTGATTCCCATAGGGAATCTGTAATATTTGTTCCGAATGAGTAAATTTATAATACCAATATAAATGGTCCGTTATTGGACATTATAAATTTTCCAGCTAACTCATTCCTGATTGCCAGCGTTTCGCCCTCGTGTGCTAGGCTGGGCTCATCAGTTGGTACCTAGCACACCTACCAAGACGCATGGCTAGTGCATACCGTGGAGGTCACTGCGTAGGCCAATTGTAGCCACCGGCAGTGATGGCCAAGCAGGCATCAATTTTTAGTAGTGAGACAGAGTGTCTCATAGTACATTGGCATTGCCGGTGGGTACAATTGGCCTACGCAGTGGCCTCCACGGTATGCAGTAGCCATGCGTCTTGGTAGGTATGCTAGGTACCAACTGATGAGCCCAGCCTAGCAGACGAGGGCGAAACGCTGGCAACCAGGAATGAGTTAGCAGGAAAATTTATAATGTCCAATAACGGACCATTTATATTGGTATTAGAAATGAGAATATTAAGATGGATGAGCGGAGTTACAAGAGAGGATAGAATAAGGAGTACGTATCAGTGATAGTGGGACCCATAGGAAAGTCGGTTCAACAAAGCAGGTTAATGTGATATAGGCATGTGCAGAGAAGAGGGAAGGTCTACGTGGGGAAAAGAGCTGGAAATATGGAAACTGAACGATCAAGGAAGAGATGGAAACCAAAAATGGGATGGAAAAGACAAGGGAGAATGGGATCTGAGAGAAAAAGTTTGGAAGAGGGACAAGGTTAGACATTTGTGAAAGGGAAGAATCTACCAAAGCATCGCTGACCCTGCGTGAAGCTGGAAAAGGCTGAGGTAAGAAGAAGAAGAAGAAGAAGAAGAAGAAGAAGAAGAAGAAGATTATATTTTGATTCGATATATATATATCTCACTTCGTTTGCCTGAGGCAGGTGCTTGTGAATTTCCCCCCCTTCTTCCTATGGATGGTCTTTGGAGTTGTGATTCAATATCAATCAGCTATGTGACGTTTGACGTCTTGTCTCTCATTAAACTATTAGGTTGGTTGTGACTTCTTGTTCTGCCAGTCTGTACTTTCCTTTCCAGTACACTTTCCACTTATGATTATTGTAAACCAGTTGCTGATGGTATTTACAGTAGCGTGTATGATCCGTTAAAGGACGTTTGCGTAAATACACCTGCTATTGAATGACTTTGACAACATTGCCTTGTCCCCAGCTGTACTCAGCATGGACCAGATATGATGTTTTCCATATTTTCTCTGGCCACGTTACACATTCCATAGATGTCGCTTAATACAGGGTATTTGATGGTATAATAACGAACCTTTGAGCTTTCATTAGGATTCCGTTATAATTGGTGTCCACGATCCTTGGCTTATTTCATAATTCCGAACTTCCTACGGTTATCTTCGTCGTTATTAATCAATTGTAGTCTGGTTCTTACTTTTTAATTTTTTTGAAGTCGCACCGACACAGACAGGTCTTATGGCGACTATGGGATAAGAAATACCCACGAGTGGGAAGGAATAGGCCGTGGTCTTAATTTAGGTACAGCCCCAGCATTTGCCTGGTGTGATGGGAAATCGCGGAAAACCATCTTCAGGGCTGCCGACAGTGGGGTTCGATCCCACTCTTTCCCGGATGCAAGCTCACAGCTGCGCACCGGTAACCGCACGAGCAGATCGCCTGGTGTAGTCTGGTTCTTTTCCTTCACCTTTTGTATTCTAATTTGAGTTCAAGAATTTTAAGAACCATCCATTCCTCATTTTTCCTCACTATCCTATCGACAGCCTAGTTCTAGTACCACGAATGTGACAATTCTGTTTTTATCCATTATTTTTCTTAAGACAGGTCAGTGCCTCCTAGTCACATATGGGTGGACAGTCCATCAGAACAATGTTCGTTGTTCTCCTTTTCGTATGCTAATGTGTAATGGAAAATGAACCTTACCGTGCTGTACTGCAGGGATGTGTGTTTGCGTGGCGTATTTACTCACTCCTGCAGTGTAATGCATTTCATGTTCATTTTCCTTTACACTTTCGCATAGGAAAATGAACTCAACGAAAATTGTTGTCATGGACTGCATATCAATATGTGGCTGGGAGACGTGACCGGTCTTAAGGAATGTAATTAATATGAAGAGCATTGTCAGATTCGTGGTATTAGGGCTGGAAAGCCCATATTATTAAATTTTCCACCATTTCCACATTTATCCTAAAATCATATTGTATTTTTATCATCCCTTCCTAATTTATCCTAACATATTCCTTACTATCCTTTCCTCATGTATGACTACATCTGCAGTACACAAAAATACTTGGAAATAACACTTAGGACTTCGACTTTCAAGCAACATTTCTCCAATGTTCATTCATTCATTCATTCATTCATTCATTCATTCATTCATTCATTCATTCATTCATTCATTCATTATTTATTTATTTACCATAAACATTTACAGTATCTATGGAAGGCCAAGGGAAGAGGACACAGGCCTCCCTACACGCAGTGCCCCCTGACCTTTGAAATAAAAACCTAAGTCCTAAACTAGAATAGTCATATACACTATTTACAGGTAAAGTAACAAAGTATAGCCTAATGTATACATATTTCTCATTTATACAATCTTTCACTCCCTCGTTCATTCTTCCACATATTCACATGCATTTTCTCACCCTATGTGCTTCCTAACGTAACATTTAACTATATTTACATTTCTACATTTAATGCTGGTGGGTAGATCGTTCCAAAGCCGCGCTGAACGAGCAAAGAAACCTAGTTTGTAGGACTCAGTTCGCGCAAAAGGCCTCTACGGACGGAGCTGTAGGATAAGGAGAGTCGAGAGAATAGTGGAAGGTGAATGGCCCCTGTGAGGGACTTGTGTAAGAAGGTGATGTCGCTTTGTTTACACAAGGAGGCGATTGACGGGAGGGAAGACAGGCAGGTGTTCATGTTAATTAGTCGTTCAGCGCGACGTTAGATTCCTTCTAGTTTGTGAAGGTTAGCTGCAGTGGTAGGGTGCCAGGCAGGTATACCGTAGCTGCTCAAGTTAAAACTATAAATAATATACTGCAGAAACTTGCTGGTACATCATGGCGATCCAATACTCATGTTATAAAGTCAACACAATTAGCCTTATCATAAGAGTTGCTGAATACTGCTGCCCCTCCATGATCAATAGGGCGCACACTAAGAAGGTTGATGTACATCCCAATCAGCCAATGCGCATAATCACGAGATACATTCGGAGCACGAACACGCCATGGCTTCCTGTTCTCAGCAGACGATTACAAGCTGTCCTGAAGGTTTGGAGAAATATTCAGCAGAACCCCCAACTACCCATCCATCAAGATATTACAAATACTGAACATCAACGAATGAAATCAATGAAACCACCCTGGCGTACAGCAACTGATCTAGAAAGAACCTCTTTTCATGTTAACATTTCGTAGAAAGTCCAGTGGGGTCAGTCTTCTGTAGTCAACGAACGTTTAGTTGAGAACCCTTCTATTCGTGTACAAGGATTTGATCTTCCAAGGCGACGGTGGAGAATCATCAATAGGATAAGAACTGGACAAGGCAGATGTGGTTATCTATTGGACAAATGGGGATGGACTAGTTGTAAAAATTGTGATTATAGTGCCCCTTCTCAGTCAATCCACCACATTGTTGCTGACTGCCCAATTCGAGCTTTCAAAGAAAATCTAATGGACATTCACCGCACATCGGATGAAGCAGTTGATTGGGTCAAAAGTCTAGACGTAGAGTAGTAGTATTGTACGAACTTGTGACTAGGCACATTTATCCTGAAACTATATATACATATATTCATCATACGACACATAAAATAAATCATATTATAATTCTTTACAATCATTTCCTCATTTATCCTAACATCATAGTCATCCTATGTCTAATGGCTGGCTGTCCTCTGAACAGTAGCGTCTCGAAATCAGCTGTCCAAAACGTGTGACGCGATGCTACCTAGCAACCGTGCACCTGTGGTGTGATGTACTGTTAGATGGCCATGACTGACCGACATATAGAGGATTCTTTTATCAAAGAAGCCTCATCTCGTCATATTCTAGAGAACGGAGTACCGGTATTTCCTTGGTGGTAGTTTCGTAGTCCTTGAGTCAGTTCCCCCTTCCTTTCAATACATTGAATCATACACTTGAGGAATGTGAAAAAACGCTAGAAACCTATACTAAATTTCAAATGAGACGTACCCATGATTAGGTACGGTACAACTGTTTAGAACTATGCTGTGATCCCAAATGTACATGATGGATGTTTTCTCGTTAATATTAATGATATACAATTGATATAATTATATAAACAAATGAGGAATAGCTCCTTTTGATCGGGTACTACAAAAATAGCCCTTTTGGTTCGGACACGTCGGAAATAATCCCTTTTGATTGGGAATAAGGAAACAGCTCACCACAAGACAGAAACATTTCATCGTAGTTTCACATACTTTTATAACAATTTTGGATAAGAGGTACACTAATTACCGAGACAAAATGACACTCCGCCATCACACCCATCTTGTTCAATGTAATCACAATCTGTATCTTCTCAGTCTCTACGTATGATCATTGCACTAATTTTCCGTACTTTCCCATCTTCACACCAGGCAAATGTTGGGCTTGTACTGCGCTTCCTTCTCACTGCTGACCCACTCCCATTGTCGCCATAAGACCTATCTGTGTCGGTGCGACGTAAAGCAAATAAAAAAAAACTAATATATCAAAATTAGTCAAGTCATACATCTCAGTGGATCTTCAACAGTTCATTTTAATGAAGCTCACTCACCTTCAATTTTTTTTATTTTTATCTTGGAAGGGAGGGTGCGATCAGTCGTTGAGAGAAAGTTGGATGAAAACCAGTGTGGTTTCAGACCACAGAGAGGCTGTCAGGATCAGATTTTCAGTATGCGCCAGGTAATTGCAAAATGCTACGAGATGAATAGGCGGTTGTGTTTATGTTTCGTAGATCTAGAGAAAGCATATGACAGGGTGCCGAGGGAAAATATGTTCGCCATACTGGGGGACTATGGAATTAAAGGGAGGTTATTAAAATCAATCAAAGGCATTTATGTTGAAAATTGGGCTTTAGTGACAATCTACGGTAGAATGAGTTCCTGCAGTCTAATATCTTGGAACTTGAAAATAGGTGCAATGAGTATGGTATGAAAATTAGTCTCTCGAAGACTAAATTGATGTCAGTAGCTAAGAAATTCAACAGAACTGAATGTCAGGTTGGTGATACAAAGCTATAACAGGTCGAAAATTTCAAGTATTTAGGTTGTGTGTTCTCCCAGGATGGTAATATAGTAAGTGAGATTGAATCAAGGTGTAGTAAAGCTAATGCAGTGAGCTCGCAGTTGCGATCAACAGTATTCTGTAAGAAGGAAGTCAGCTCCCAGACGAAACTATCTTTACATCGGTCTGTTTTCAGACCAACTTTGCTTTATGGGAGCGAAAGCTGGGTAGACTCATGATATCTTATTCATAAGTTAGAAGTAAGAGACATGAAAGTAGCAAGAATGATTGCTGGTACAAGCAGGTGGGAACAATGGCAGGAGGGTACTCGGAATGAGGAGATAAAGGCTAATTTAGGAATGAACTCGATGGATGAAGCTGTACGCATAAGGAACTGACGACCAGTAGTTCTTGCTGTAGAGAGCCTCGTAAGGTCATTGATCAGCGCATTGCATGTTTAAGGATGGGCTACTCTCGTAAATTATAACAGAGTGTTTTTTCTCTACAAGGAGCTTACAGCCATTTCGGCTACAAATGATAAAACACTAATACTACATGAAGGAGAATATTATATGATCACTCTAAAAATTTGGTCATACCCTCTGTCCCTTTGATGTTGTATGCTGCCTGGCATGGATAACGAAATTTTCATTAAACCCCATTAAGCAGAGTGCCTTTTTTAACTGGGTAATACAAACCCACGCACCATATACCTGTGCAAGTGTGTGTGTGTAATGCTTTACATCCCGCTGTGAAACAGCAATTTATACCAGTATAATAAAGCTATTATTTTGGTGTGTCAAAAGATTTAAGTCGACCTCTGTTTGAGATAAATAATAAAACCAATTATCGTCATAATATTTTCCGTCTTCACAGTGCTTCGCCGGTTTTTCGCGTCAAAGGACGAGAGTGAGAGGCTGGCACCGGAGGTTAACTATTACGATCAATTAACATCTGATTGGTCTAAAATTCCGGAAAAAATAACGAATTCCTAAAGTTAAGCTCTGCTGTGTTATATTTCACACATACATCTCTTCCATCGGTCAAATGCATTCCTTGTATTAAAATTCAAAACAGCCGGGCTGAGTGGCTCAGGAGGTTGAGGCGTTGGCCTTCTGGATCCAACTTGGCAGGTTCGATCCTGGCTCAGTCCGGTGGTACCTGAAGGTGCTCATTTACGTCACATTCGTGTCGGTAGATTTACTGGCATGTAAAATAATTCCTGCGGAACTAAATTTCGGTACCTCGGCGTGTTCGAAAGCCGGTCAAGAAATTAGTGGGACGTAAAAGTAAGTAATATTATTTAAAGTTCAAACTAATGCACACTTCGAAATCCAGATCCGATGTGTGCTGACGTTTCATTTGGTGCCTCATCTTCATGGGATAGTATTTTCTGGTACTCTGAGTTATTGTGGTATAAATTCTTGTTCTGTTGTTTATAACTCTCTTTGGTAAGATATGACAGTGTGCGAGAGACATAGTATATTTCACCTAATAGGTTAGTTTTCAAACTAATTTGGTTAGTCGGAAATGCCGGCCACCCGCTGTTCCATAATGCAGAAAGAGTAACATAAATTATAGGGGTTCTGATTGGCCTACCCCTAATGTTTATGCAAACCCCATAGCATAGTCGTTGTGAAGGTAGACTATACTTGCTTCTCGCTTCAGTAAGTTTGCATTCTAACCTATTAATGCATAAAATTCCGGGCTCTAATCATGACTATGTTCGGAAGTTAAGGAAAAGTCGTAATTCTTTTCTGAGCTCATTTTGCCGAAATCTGAAAAATAACTGTGAATGATGGGTCCCTGGCCTCTGTTCAAGCAATTGTATGTTGCTTATAAATGAATATTTCACCATCTTTGTTGTTTTGGTCATAGTTTGCTCACTTTAGTGATATAAGTTCATATTTGGTTATAATTTCTGAATTTTTGTTTAAATTGAGGCGTCGATAACAAATTACGTGTTATCTGCGTCGAGTGTTAAACACAGGATTTCCATATACTGCAGTAGATATATTTTTCTTTATTTTCCCGGAACAGACAAGTAGCAGGTTTACAAGACCTGATTCCAAGAGGGAGCTGCTGTACGGCAGAGTTGCCAACTTATATTTTCAAGATCCGCTAAATACTACTAAAAATCCGCTAACATTCCGCCAAGAAATCAGACCTCAAATAACAACAATAATAATAATAATAATAATAATAATAATAATAATAATAATAATAATAATAATAATAATAATAATAATGATAATAATAAGGTAAATGTCTGCACTCACGGGATCTGTGAGTTTCGCTGGGATTAATCCCCTGCCCGCGAGCCGGTGAGCTAAAACTTGTAGGCGTTTTGGTGCCGGGTGAAAACTAGGTGAATCCCCTACCTCAGGGTCCATAGTGGTCCATAGAACAGAACAGGCCGGTTCATTCAACGGTTTTATTTCCTAGCATAAATATAAATGCTACTCTGTCACAGTTTCATTATCAATTGTCATTCGTGAACTAAGAGATAAGTACCCTTTCATATGCGTTATAAATTTGACTCCATGATGTCATAACATCAAATCCAAATACAATATTTTCTTCATGAGACTGCTAGCTCCTGATAAGAAACACAGAATAGCTCGGAGACAGACTGGAGTACAAATTTTAAAAAACGTGAAGTGCATAAAACATTAAATTCCGCTATAATAAATCTAGAATTCCGCCTAAAAATCCGCTGACCGCTAAATTATGCACTTCGCTGGCGACAGTCTTCTAATTCCGCGAAATTTAGCGGAAAATCCGCTAAGTTAGCAACACTGCTGTACGGACGTCTTTTAGAACAAATTTGTGGACAGGTTAGACTGCGACACGATACGCATTAGCTCACGGAACGTGAAGATAGCAACATCTCAACAGACACTTCAAGTGCTTCTGCGTAATAATTTGAGAAATTCTTCTGTATTATTATTGGTGTTTTTCTTATTGGTTTTCTCCCTCTGTTCCTTACCGGTCCTTTCTTAAACGTATCCTAGGTGTTTCGATCAAATGTAACATGAATTTTAGGGATAGGCAGCAAGTATTGCTAAGATTAAACGTCTTAAGTACCAAAATGCGATCGGTGATAATACACCAGTTCAATATATCTACGGGGCCGATGACCTTCGATGTTAGGCCCCTTTAAACAACAATCATCATCATCATCATCATCATCATCATCAATATATATCTACTGGAGTGACACCACCGTCAATGATTCGCTTTCGGATTATTTGTCAGACAATTCACTTGTCTCGTTAGAAATTGCTCTCGAACCTAAGACTTCTGGACTGCGAGCATCGGAGCGTAAGTCTTGAGTGTATCTTGAATGAAAGCTTGGTGCTTGTATCAGTGAATGCGTTAAGTGCTTGTGATTTCTGTGTGTGCTGTGTGTGTCAGTATCGCAGCCCGGTCAGCTCCTTTGCTCTGATTGCCACTTTGGCTTTAATGTTTTAACGTTGCTTTGCTTTAGGCCAGTCTGTTTTTTGCTTTATTAATCTCCAGTAAGTTTTTATGTAGGAAAATAATAAACCGGTTTGACAGAACATAAACTCTATCTTTAAGAGTATGTTCAAAAGAATTAACTTTGTATTTAGTTGAAGAAAACTCAATGGACTTATTTTTGAATCATGGAAATAAAAAACAAACTAACCTCACTTTTGTCATTTTCGAAGTTATGACGGAAAAAAGTATTACAAGCGTAGCCTACTGTCCCTGTATAGCATAAAATGTCCAAATCTGTAGGTAACTGGTCTGCTACAAGCTTTTGTTATTTCGTGGATTTCACAAACCAACTTTTTTCATGGTGTTAGAGAGTTTCTGCTTTCCATAAATATTCTACCACTACTTGCCAACGCTACCGCATGCCAACAGAATATGAGAATGGCACAGAAACCAGAACTTTCTACTTCCAGCGAAATCTCCCTGTTCCGATGAATTCTACCTCAGACAGATATGGGTGTACCTTCTTATACCTCTAATGTTAAATGTAAGAAACATTTTTTCCTAAAATATTTACAGCAGAACGATGACATTTTTACAGTATTATATTACACTTACGTACCATAGTGATTTTAATATATTGATATTCTCTGAGGATGTATTAATTATTTTCTTACTAAAAATAATCAACCCAATTTTCGTCTTAGTATCTTTGACATAAAATCTGTCCTCAATTAAGTAGGACAAAAGGGCTATGATAAAAGTTATATATTAGCATTGCTTACAATCCCTGAAATGTTGAGCTCTGTATATCTAATTGTTTAGGAGGAAATGCCCCTGACATGGCAAAAAAAGATAAACTTGTAGAAGACGAGGTTCAAAATTTAACTAGCTTTCTAGTAGAGTTCTACACCAAAAGAGAGGGTTTGCACTATCAGCAGACATCTCCTCATCTAGCCTTCTTTTTACACCTTTCATTCCTCATCGAGCTTGCCTCTCACACTCCATTTATTTTCTATCAGCACTCCGTTTCCTCTCATGTCGACATCATAGCAGTGACCATGCATTTTCCGAACATCATTTCCATCTTCTTCAGCACATCGGAATTTATAATGTTACCTTCGTTGTATGTAGCTATTACATCATATACTGATATATTTTTTAATAATACCGAGCTCGATAGCTGCAGTCGCTTAAGTGCGGCTGGTATCCAGTATTCGGGAGATAGTAGGTTAGAACACCACTGTCGGCAGCCCTGAAGATGGTTTTCCGTGGTTTCCCATTTTCACACCAGGCAAATGCTGGGGCTGTACGTTAATTAAGGCCACGGACGCTTCCTTCCCACTCCTAGCCCTTTCCTATCCCATCGTCGCCATAAGACCTATCTGTGTCGATGCGACGTAAAGCCAATAGCAAAAAAAAAATTAATACTTGATGTTCAGCTATTGAGTAGATTCATATGTCAATTTAAAGAGGAACAGCTGTAGTATTCTATTTCATAAAAAATGAAATGTCATCATTTTCATGGTTTGGTTTCCCTTAAGTAGACGGCCATAAAATGTGTTCTAATGTGTGCAGTTTGTTAAGACACTAGGGAAATCAAAAGCCACCTAATACCAGGGCCATGCAATAATTTTAAAAATAAAATCCTATTTAACAATAGTTATTTTGATATTCATAGTTTGTTTATACCCTGAGGTAGTACTGCCACTTAAAAATATCAAGATGGTTTATTGGGAAAGATGGCCATAAAGTAGCTTTTAGTCCCTCCTGTAAAATCTGGTTTACTGGAGATAATGGGTTATTGATTTCTATGATTAATTTGTTTTAATTCTGTCATGTGGTTTACCAGTTTAATTTGTTTTGTGATTACGCTTGCTTTTCGTAATGTGTTTTTGCTGTGTTGTTGTAAATATGCCTGTTGAATTGTACCATACTTTCGATCAGCTTTCACTTCACCTCTGGTTACTTCCTTCCCATGGAATTTTATGCTAGTATCCTCTCAGCATTCGTCAGAAATTTATAAATTCAAAATGTTGGAAAACCATTTCGAAGATGTCCGACAGTGAGATTCAAGTACAAGGCTCACTGGTGAAGGGTTCAATCTATTGTTCTACCCTATAGACTTGTACTAAGAATTGTTTTAATAAAGCAAAACAAAGTTCCGTTATAACCGTAAAAATGAAATGTCGTATGGCTTTTAGTGCCGGGATATCCCAGGAAGGGTCCGCCGCGCCAGGTGCAAGTCTTTCTATTTGACTCCCGTAGGCGACCTGCGTGTTGTGATTAGGATGAAATGATGATGAAGACAACGCATACACCCAGCCCCCGTGCCATTGGAATTAACCAATTAAGGTTAAAATCCCCAACCCGGCCGGGAATCGAACCGGGACCCTCTGAACCGAAGGCCAGTACGCTGGCCGTTCAGCCAACGAGTCGGACGTTATAACCGTGAGGAGTGAAAAAAATTAACGAGAATTCTTCATCCCCTTTCTTTAATTGGTTTATGCAACCCTTCTTACATAACTACATTTGGAAACAAAATTATATCTGTAAGGCGCAGTCAAACGAAAACTTTTTTTTTTTTTTTTTTTTTTTTTTTTTTTTTTTTATTTCTCACAAATAACAAGATACAGTATCAACATACAAAAGTAACACATCAAGCAAAGCACTGAATCTCTTATTACAGTATAATGTGCACTAGTCACAAGTCCTTCTGTCCTGATTGTTCTAGAGAGTAGTCATTTCAACTGAGAGGAAAAAAAAAAACCATTGGCACAAAACACATTGCGTAAAAAACACTGCACTATCCACTACACGACCATTTGACTGTTATAATGAAACACTCTCGAGTTCCTGAACATGATGTTTCTCTCTCGATGGCACACGTTTCAGTAATGGTCGTTTGGCATCTTTTAGAAGACGAATGAACGTGTTAAGGGAGCACTGTTCGTTTGTCTGGACAAAATAAAGATACCCCATGACAAGCCAGGTTTGCGCAAATTTCAAGTGCTGCGTACCGAAATCGAGCTCTAAGGCTGCTCTGTAAGCTGCATTAGGATTTGTCGATCCTGTCATCTGTCTTAGCACAGAACAAAACCATTTCCAGATAACTTTGACATTTCCACAGGTAGTAAGTTTATGCCTCTGTGTGTCCACCTCCAGACATTTTTTACAAAGTGGGGATTGGGTGATGTTGTGACGGAATTTTTTATCTTCTGTGGGAATAATTTCGTTTATAGCTTTATATGCGGCTACTTTCCAGTCAGTTGGTATAAGAGGATCTTTGAAATTTCTCCAGATTTCATTCCATTTCCGATTTGGGTACTTCTCCGTGATCTGGGGTTGTGTGTCGTTCTTCTGTAATAGATGATTGTATATTACTCGTGTAGGAGGAACGTTGTTTCCTGTCACTCGTACCGTATCTATCGCTTGCAGCGCTCTTCTAAAATATCGAGTCGGCACTAAATACTTCAGGTTTTGCTGATGTATATTCCAAAAGTAAGTATTATGAGCAGCTCCTACTCCCGTCTTCGCAATCATTATCTCTCGCATTAAAAGCGCTTGGCATTTTTCGCCGACTGCTATGAGACCCAGTCCTCCTTGCGCTACGGGTTTTCTCACTTGTGACCTTGCTACACGAAACATATATCCGCGCCACAAATAATAACTAATACAGAGTTCAACTCGCTGGCTTATTTTTACCGGCATGGGTAGAATTTGTGCCACATACCACAATTTAGACAAGGCATACAAGTTTATATGCCACACCTTTTGGATGATGTTCAGGTTTCGACTCAAACTGATTGACAATGTGGCGCGTACCCTCGAAACTATGGTTGACCAGTTTATGTCAATATTTTGGGACATATTAGGGGTAAACACTAATCCCAAAATCTTAATTCTATCTTTCATTGGTATGGACGCAATTGTCATCTCTTGTGACCAGCTACCAAGCGGTAGTATCTCGGATTTTTGATAACTGACTTGGGCATTAGAGGCTTTCTCGTAAGTTGTTATTATACTCTTCAACTGTGGGGCAACGGTTGGTGTCTGCAGTAATATGGTGACGTCGTCAGCATAGGCTGCAACCGTGAACAGGCTCTGGGGGTTGGGAATCGTGCACAGTACAAAGTGGACTGCCCGAATAAAGGGCTCAATACTTAAAGCAAAAAGAGTCATTGAGAGGGGACATCCTTGTCGTACCGATGTCTTAATGGGAATTGGTCTGGAAAAGAGTCCATTAAGAAGGATTCGAGAATGCGCCGAACTATACAGGTTTCGAATAAGATTGCATATTGCGGTTGGGAGACCCAAGCGTTGCAGCACTGCTAACAAGTACCCATGATGCACTCTGTCGAAAGCTTTTCGGAAGTCCAGGTTTAGAATCGCGCCCATTTCAGTTGGTTCTGCTTCAAAGTGTAACACTGCATTCCTTACTGCCTGTAGGATGTGGGTAATTTTCCTTTCGGGTATAGCACATGTTTGCCCTTCTTTGATGATGTTATTAAGGTAGGGACGTATTCTTTTCGCCAGTATTTTCATGAAGATTTTGTAATCGGTGTTGAGGAGTGTTATCGGGCGGAAATCCGATACAGTTCGTGGTGCGGCGACTTTGGGTATAAGGATTATAATGCCTTCATTAACGCCTGTGCAATCTTGTAGATTGGCGAACAATAGTTGCATTAGTGTTAAAAGGGGTGTTTTCAGGATGTTCCAGTACTTTTTGTAGAAAAGGTAAGTCAGGCCATCAGGGCCGGGAGCTGATCTCTTACTGGCCGATCGTAGGGCCTCGAATAGTTCACTTTCTTCAATTGGACGGAGGAGCTGTTGCCTATCATTATCATTGAGTTGTTGATCGACGAAAGACAGAATGTTCGTTTGATCTAGCGGGGAATTCTCACAGTCCCGGAACGTTTCACGGAAGTATTTCTCAGTTTCATTTAGACAGTCTTTAGTAGATAAGAGCCGTCTGTTGTCGTCTGTATGAAGAGTAGAAATTACTTTGCTCTTCCCGTTCCTTTTTTCATGGGCTACATGATAAAGCTGAGCTTTTTCTTCTGCTAAGGGTGAATTAGAACACGAACGAACTAAGGAACCCTGTAGGATGTTCTCCTGAATAGCTGTTATTCTTCGTTTAACTGCGGCTATGTGACTGTTTACGTTGTAGCCTGCCTGTTGACGCTCCAGAAGGTCAGTTAGTATAGTGTAGTAAGAGTGCAGAGTTTTCCGTCTGTTACGTGCTTTTTCTGCTCCATGTTTCTTAAAGAAGGATTGAATCGCCGGTTTAACCTTATGCAACCACTTGTGTACAGTTAAAGGTCCCTGTTGGGTGAGACGACTGAGCATATTTGACCACATCTGTTGAAAGCTCTCTTTCACTTGCTCGTCATCAAGCAACGCATTATTTAGTTTCCAATATCCCTTCCCGATAACAGGTATTCTCCTAGTGGTACGAATCTTCAGTAGGACAGCGTGATGATCACTGAAGGGTAATATTTGAACACTGATGTCATGTACATGCGGTTCTAGGTCTCTGTTAACGTAAAATCTATCAATTCTCGAAGCCGCTGTTCCTCGGAAAAATGTAAATTGTACGAAATTGCCATGTTTACTTTCCCATCCATCACGAAGCTCTAAGGCCTGACATATCCTTTCAAGTGCAGGAGAAGGGTTGAATTCTCCTCTCTGGTCTTTGGCGTGTAAAACACAATTAAAATCCCCACCGAAAATTAAGTCTTTGTAGTTATGTCGTAAATAGAATGGTAAGTGTGTGGTCAGAAAGTCCTCTCGCTCGTGACGACGATGTGTTCCAGAGTGCAGGTAGATGTTTATGTACAGTGTGTTATCTTCTGTTAATATCGACGTGATCCTCCCACTAGGATGTGTTTCACAAAGTTTAATGTGTAATCCAGATCGGTATATAATTGCAGTACCTCGCGAGTCTTCCCCAGGATTGGCAATATACTGGTAATTATTCCCCAGGTAAGGCAAAGTAAAGACGTTAACTTCTTGTAGAAAGAGGATATCGATGTCATAATCTCTAATAAATTCTTGTAAGAGGACCTGTTTGCTGCGACTTCTCAGGCAATTTACATTAAGTGATGCTACGGTATGAAGAAGTAGAATGCTAAAGGAAAAGAACACAGCGCCAATCATAATGATGTGTTTGAAGATGGAGACGAGTGCTTAAGTTATTTATTCGGAACATGTTTTATAATTTTAGTGACTTTCTTTTTGCCAGTGTCATCTACCGGCCGCTTTAACCTAGGATCCCGTTGGCTAACTGGAGGTAGTTTTGTTTCCGTAATTTCCATTTCTTCCACCGACGGGGGTCCCTCATGTTCGAAGGTCGGTGATATATTATGCTCTTCCCTGCTTTGCATATTACTGTCTTTGACGGATGTTGGCGGTGGCAATACATCACCGCCCTCTGTTTCCATATCCGGAGTTATTGGAGGGGGTAACTGGTTATGAATTGTTTCTTGGGGTAGCTGTGCTGGCCGTACGGCATCTGACTCGAGCGTAGTTAGCCTTTCCGGTTGCGGTATTTGATGACTATTATCAGAATTGTCGTTCTCAGTTATCTGATCCCCCACCTGTTGGCCTAATAACTCTGTCTCCCTGTGCGTCACAGAAGTGGCCGGCATAGTGTTCTGGTGATCATGTTGTGTTTCCTGTGTAGCTTCATGTAAGTCACTAGGTGATGAACTGTGTAAGTTGTCTTCAGGAGTCAACTGCGTAGCTTGCAGCGGACTGCGCTGTGTCGGCAGTTTCCCACTGGCCAAGGTCGCCCAGGTAGGACTAGCAGGCTGTTCGCTTAGCTGGACAGGTTGTTTACGTCGTGGGCATTGACCCCGTAAGTGTCCCACTGCATTACAAGACGAACACGTAGTAGGCTGATTTTCGTAACTGATCAGGGCTTTATGCCCACCAATATCTAAGTAAGACGGTATATGTTGCTTTAGCATTAGTCGAATTGCTCGTACACCATTAAGAACCTTGTACCGGAAACCTGAGCTCCACGTTTCATCCTGAATCGAAAAAATTGTCCCATATTTACTAATTTGTTCCACAATTATTCTATGAGGTACCTCCATCGGAAGATTAAAGATTCTCACCAACTTTGTACCAAGACCCGCAGAATCAATAGTCACTTTGCTACGGAACCCATTACTGTGCAAGAAGGAGTGCTCACCTGCATAATCCTGTAGCAGTTTTTCAGTTGTTTCCTGCTTCTTGCATTTTATGTACACTTGCCGCGATACACCATTAAGCTGGATCATCTCGATGTCACTTTCTTCTAGGTGCAAGGTGTCAAAAATCCAGTCATGCACTTCGTATGGGGCTGGTCGGGGCGTGTCTCTGTCGGTGAAGTTGATCACAATCGTATTCTTCCTTTCCACTATCATGATGATCTTTTAGCTATGAACACATAGATATCTTGAACAACCCTATCTGTCACCACTGTCAAGAGTTTATCAGATAGTCACTTATACACAAGTAAAAACAGACTCGTTAGACCGTACACTCAGTTCGAGAGCTCACTAGCTGCCCTGACTTGCACGCACGCTGGTCCAAGCAGAACTGCGTTCACCCGCCAACAAATTTTGTAGAGCATTTCGTCCTCTGCGAGGAACACGCTTCAGAGATTTGAGTGAGAAACTCTTCAACAACTTCCCTACAACATATATATCTCTCTCTAAGCGATATACTCATCTTTAGGATCTGAGAAACGGCATTCCTGGACATCAGTTTCCATCGGACGATGATGTGCGTGACTGGATACTGGTGTAGTTCCGTCGACAGCCCACCATCTTCATCAAGAATATGATTCACATTCTACTATACTTTTTGGCAGGAGACCAATTTTCGTTTCACTGCCCCTTATTGATAGGACAGAGAGATAACTGAATATTACCTGAGTGGAAGGAATCCCTCACATTATTTCCCAAAACTTCAAATGTCATAGTGTTGTGCAATAGACACCTGTCTTTGTTGAGATTGCGCTGGAAATCAAGCGCTTGACATTAAGCACACTGAACCCTCTACGTGGTGAGTGGATATCGGAATTTGAGGTCTGAAGAAACCCAGTCTTCTTCTCCTTCTTGAGGTACCATCTTCCATTGAAGGGTGGCGATCATTCAGGCAGTTTAAACTTCATATTCAGGAATTTGCAGAAGTAATAAATCACCACACCTTTTCAAGCTATGACAAGAGACGTCACCCAGATCCACGTTCACCTGCAATCTTGTCATGAAGTGCAAGAGTTAATTCTTCTCTCATTACATGACAGGAGGCGTGATTTGCTCAGTAGATTAGCTAACGTCTTCCCATCCGGTAGGCTGATGTTTGAGTCATGGTCCAAATTTTCATCTCAAGAATTACGTGGCTTCAGCAAGGGTATCTGGTCTGAAAGCACCGACCGAAACCAGAGATCCCAGGAATAGCTGAGATAAGCTGAATGAGGTATCTCAAATGCAAATTTTCCAGCCTTGTAGGAAAAGAGAATCTCACTCATTTTCTTCACCCTGTTGATCACGTGATATTTCAGATTTCTTCAATGCACGAGATACGTATAATATCATATTTGCAGTCATTCTTTATTAGAGTTCACCGTGCCATTCTATTCTGCAATGTTGGAAAGGTAATTGATAATGATCAAGACTGAGTTGCTTGCTTCGTGCCTGTTCAACTCTAACTTTGATTGGTCGTCTGCTTGTTCAGAGAGTATCAAAAATATCTGCAATTAGAACCAGGATCCATCCTTCCTTTACCTAGTGTTAGTTGCAGGTTTCATGAGCTTAAAATAACCTCCAGTCTGGGTCTGTGGTGTAGTGGTTAGTGCGATTAGCTGCTACCCGCGTAGGCCCAGGTTCGGTTCCCGCCTCTACCACGAAATTCGAAAAGTGGTACGAAGACTGGAAGGTGGTCCACTTAGCCTCGGGAGTTCAATTGATTAAAGGGGGGTTCGGTTCCCACCTCTGCCATCCTCTAGGCAATGCCAGTATGGTACGTAACTTAAGGCTACGACCGCTTTCCTCCCTCTTCCTTGTCTATTCCTTCCAAACTCCCCATTCCCCAACAATTCCCCTGTTCAGCATAGCAGGTGAGGATGCCTGGACGATGTACTGGTCCTCATCCCCTGTTGTATCCCCCGACCCAAAGTCTTACGCTCCAGGACACTGCCCTTGAGTTGGTAGAGGTGGGATCCCGCGCTGTGTCCGAGGCTGACGTATTGGAGCACCTGTGAATATCCTGGAATGAACCAGGATCGAACCTGCGAAGTTGGGCAAAGAAGAAGAAGAAAAATAAGAATAACAAGAAGAAGTGGCAGCTATTTTCTGATGTTATAAGGGACCTGTGATCGAGTCAATGACCACCAACAAGAAGAAGAAGAAGAAATCTAAAAACAATTCTACGAGTTAAGAATTTGGAAGAATAGCCTTATCTATAAATTCATACGGAATTAAGTTTGTCCTCATCTGTACTTTCCTTCTTCCAGTTTTCTTTGTCTATTCCAGCACTATCTTGTGAATCATCGTTATTCCATTCTTCCACACATGCTCGCTATGAACTGTGTCATTAGCTCTGAAGTTCGTCATACCTGCTGTGCTCCAACTTACGAGCTGTCCATAGAGGTTTGATAAAACGCTAAAGTGTTGAAGTTCCTAGAGCGAAACAAAGGCAGACAAAATCTGTGAATCTGAGAGACAATACGACGCGTTGTACGTGATACACGGGGGTGCTTATTTATGGCCACCACTTGCGAGTTACGGCCGCCAGCTCCCCTGAAATTGCCATCGTATTGTTCCGTTTTATGGGGAGCAGGCAGTACTCCATAGATAAGGAGAAGCCGCTCAAATAATGCAACACCCCCAGTACCGTGCAGACACCACGGTCCTATCCTGAACGTGCTACACTAAAGTTGATATTTCGGATCCTATTTCTTGACAAGGAGCTACATCACATGGCACATGGGTAGAGAATCCTTCATGAAAGATTTTGTGATATACACGGGATATATTTTGAATATACTATATTCTATTTGCACTATAATTGGGGGTTTCCTGGATTGAGAAAACATACAAAAATTTACGTTATGAAATGACTATTAAACGAAATCCCCATGGAAAAACATCCCCGAAGGGTCTTGGCTTACCAAGCGGCCGCTGATCAGCCCCTATGGACTGCAGATACTGAGGGGTCGTGTGGTCAGTACTACGAATCCCCTGGGCTGTTATTCTTGGCTTCCTAGACCAGGATAAAATGACTATTAAAAGCAAAATTGGTACCTGGTCACTTACAGCAAAAAATGACAACTTTAAACCATCATTAATTTCGATTATTCATGTTGGCGAAATTTTATAAAAACTGGAATAAAAATACACAGTTCTAGCCCGTTAGACAAGCAACTCAATGTTGAAAACATCCTAGGAATATGAGCTACGAATTTAGGTAAATAAAATACAATGAATTATGGGAATATATTATTTATTTAGTCCCAAAAAATTACAATTCTTTCCTTAATTATTGTTATCCGGTCGAGTAGATTAGCAATTTGCCTTTTTCTACCACTACGAGCGCTAATGTAGAGTTTCACTTAAGCCTTTATAACTACATTCGGTGTGGGCATTTTTCAAAATCCAAAAAAAACACCTGAGGGTATTGAACCAAGGACCACATTACAGAAATAATTATGTGAGTAATTTAATTTAGCTAGGATATGAATGAGAAAAAAAACGAGTAAAGAAACCAGCAATTTAAAGCATTTTTCCGGAACTGCATTTGGGCCGGAAGTGATTTTCGACTTTTTTATTTTCATAGAGCTGTCCAAGGCTCACAATTTGAAACATTCCCGGGCCTTTTAGCTCTTCAAATTTCAGCACAATTGTATAATTGTTACGTTTTTCATAATATGGGGAACTCTACTTTGTCTGCTAAGGACTGTTTTTAACATTAAAATGTAACTGAACACTTAGAGCTGAGAATGATCATTATATTATATTATTATATTATATTATATTATATTATATTATATTATATTATATTATATTATATTATATTATATTATATTATATTATATTATATTATATTATATTATATTATATTATATTATATTATATTATATTTCACATAATTCGCAGCATATAGGCATATACGTTACGTTTGGTCAATTTTGCTTTATGGAGTTGAAGCTTGGACCTTAAGAATGACCACCATAAAAAGGCTTGATCTTCTAGAAATGTGGTTTCATAGGCGAATGCTAAGAGTCTCCTGGATAGAGCATGTTTCCATCGAACAAAAATGTTACAGAGAACAAACTCTGAAAGAGAACTACTGATCAACATCGAATGCAGAGTAGTTGCTTACTTGGAGCATGTGTTACGTGGTGAAGGATATGCAGTACTACACCTCATTTTAAAGGGCGGACTCGAAGGCCAGCGAGGAGTAAGCAGATAAAAACGTCATGTCTCAAGAACATTCAAGACTGGACTGGAATAGGAACCGTCGCACAACTCTACCGTGTTGCTGAAGATCGAAGAACGCTGTCCATACAGATCGCCAACGTCCGGCAGACTGGGCAAAGCATATAAAAGAAGAAGAATAGGCAAACTTTATTACAGGTCACATTTTTTACAGAAATTAACATACTGTGAGGGTATTATCGCTATAGCATTGAACATTAAGCTTATGATTTGAATAGTAGTTTATACTTAACGGGCTGAGTAGATTAGGTGTTAGAGCGCTGGTCTTCTAAGTCCGTCCTGGCAGCTTCGATCACAGCTCAGTCCGGTGGTATCTGAGGCTGCTCAAATACGTCAGCCTCGTGTCGGTGGATTTGCCAAAGACACAAAAAACGGTATAAGTAGTTAGTAGTTAGTAGAACGTAAAACCAATAACATACTTTCTACTTCTTCTTCTTCTCATCCTCCTCCTTCTTCTTCTTCTTCTTGTTTCGAATGGGCCTACTTTAGATCTTGCCCAGTACTGTCGCGTTTTCTGCCGATGTAATCAATCAATCAATCAATCAATCAATCAATCAATCAATCAATCAATCAATCAATCAATCAATCAATCAATCAATCAATCAATCAATCAATCAATCAATCAATCAATCAATCAATCAATCAATCAATCAATCAATCAATCAATCAATCAATACTGATCTGCATTTAGGGTAGTCGCCCAGGTGGCAGATTCCCTATCTGTTGTTTTCCTAGCCTTTTTTTTTTAAATGATGGCAAAGAAATTGGAAAATGATTGAACATTTCCCTTGGTAAGTTATTCCAATCCCTAACCCCCCTTCCTATAAACAAATATTTGCCCCAATTTGTCCTCTTGAATTCCAACTTTATCTTCATATCGTGATCTTTCCTACTTTTAAAGACACCACTCAAACTTATTCGTCTACTGATGTTCTCCCACGCCATCTCTCCTCTGACAGCTCGATATATACCACTTAGTCGAGCAGTTCGTCTCCTTTCTCCCAAGTCTTCCCAGCCCAAACTTCGCAACATTTCTGTAACGTTACTCTTTTGTCGGATCTTGTCGTCGTCCGTGGTAATTTTACCGCTGCGGGGTACATCGAGCAGGTACTGCTACAGCATCTGTTGGTTGCTGCATACGGTGTTGGCCCTGAATTCGTACTCATGCACGACAATGCCAGGGCTCATATAGCGCGCATCACCATAGCTCTCTTGCGAGAACTGGACATTCAAGAGATGGAATGGCCAGCTGTGAGTACCGACCTTAATCCCATCGAGAAAGTGTGGGATAGGGTTGACCGAATTGTTCGTGGGCGTCCTGTTTCACCACAGACTCTCCAAGCCTTCGAACAAGCTCTCATTGGAGAATGGGACCTGATACCGCAACGTGACCTCCGTTGACTTATAAGGAGCATGCCACGTAGGTGCCAAGCTGTGACAAATGATTGTCGAGGATATACACCATACTGAAGCTCCTCAACTGTGATAAAAGTCCACTCTGGAGGACTGTTATCACTTTGTTTTCGCCCCTACTTGGACATTTCCGTTTGTGTTCTGAAAATGAACGCGAATCCATCGATGTTATTTTGTATAACGGTAAAGAATAAAGGTTTAGTTGGTAATATACCTGGGTGTGAGGTATTGTTTTGTGGAGCAGGACATACATTTAAAAACATGTTCCCCTATTTTTTGAACTAGTGCAAGAGAATACTCAGCTGTGGTTCCTTTCACAGTTATCCTTATACCGATCCTCATTTTGTAATGGTTTTCGCCCACAGTAATAACACGAAAACCGTAACATCCGTCATGTGATGTATTTCTGGAATTGGACAAATTAATTGTAGTTATTAGGAGGTTTTAGTAGGTTTAACTATAATAATAATAATAATAATAATAATAATAATAATAATAATAATAATAATAATAATAATAATAATAATAATAATAATAATAATAATAATAATAATATAATTCGTTGTGTGTTAATTTCTTCGTAGGTACTATATTATTTTACTTAGGAAGTAAAATGATAATTTATATTGTGTATAAGAATGCATCCCGGTCTAGAAAGCCAAGAATAATGGTCGAGAGGATCCGTCGTGCTGACCACATGACACCTCGTAATCTGCAGGCCTCCGGGCCGATCAGCGGTCGCTTGGTAGGCCATGGTTCTTCGGCGTTGTTCTGCCAATGGGTTTGGTTTGGTTTTATAAGAATAGATATTTTATGTACAGTAGGTTAGCATAGTAGGACAGTAAGTTGTTTCAGTCTCTTTTTTCATTTATTCAGTATTTCAGTATTTTTATTTTATGTCAGTTACGTATTTCACTGGTTAAGTGTAAGACAGGGACACGTGTTCCTAACTTTGCCAGTTAAAATAAACCATATCTATCTATCTATCTATCTATCTATCTATCAATCTATCTATCTATCTATCTATCTATCTATCTATCTATCTATCTATCTATCTATCTATCTATCTACCTCAAGCCTTTCTTAATTTTTCTGCCCCATTTTATTTCACTTGTTTTATTTGTTAATCCTACTCGGATAAGGGATCGATTATTGGGCCTTCTAGTTCTTTCTTTCTTTCTTTCTTTCTTTCTTTCTTTCTTCCTTTATTAATCCGTTTAACTTCCAGAGTTGGTTTTCCCTCGGAATCAGCGAGGGATCCCTCCTCTACGGCCTCTAGGGCAGTGTCCTAGAGTGTGAGACTTCGGATCCGGTAATACATCTGTGTAAGAGGGCGAGTACCTCGCCCCAGGCGGCCTCACAAGGTAAGCTGAACAGGGACCTTGTGGGGGTGGGAAGATTGGAAGGAATGGGCAAGGAAGAGGGAAGAAAGCGGCCGTGGCTTTAAGTTAGGTACCATCCCGGCATTTGCCTGGAGGAGAAGTGAGAAATCACTGAAAACCACTTCGAGGATGACTGAGGTGGGAATTGAACCCCTTCTACTCAGTTGACCTCCCGAGGCTGAGTTCTCCAGTCCTCGTACCACTTTTCAAATTTCTTTGCAGAGCCGTGAATCGAACCCGGGCTTCCGGGGATAACAGCTAATCACACTACACCACAGAGGCGGATATGCCTTCTAGTTGCACAATCATATCTGAAAATACGTGGCTCTGCTAATATGAGCGTGTCCATTCCTGCGCTGTTGGTATGACTGATGGGATCAATAGCTTGAAACTAATCGGGTAGTTAAGCCTTTTATGACAACATTTTCAACATTCTGCCTTGCAATATAGAGAATAACAATCTATGATAAACCGCAGATGGTATCATAATCTCTAAGCTGATGTGGAAAACACTTCAATCGACTGAAACAAGATTAGGCACAGTGAACCTCCTCTTGTTAATGAACACAAAGAGATACACATATCTGTTGTTAATTGAATAATGCACTATTATGTCTGGCTAATTGGTTAACTACTCAAAGCCGGCTCTGTGATAGGCAGCCCGCCACAATACAGGCCGGGATGTTCATCAGAGTTCCCGTCTAAATGCAATGTGCATGTTTAAGGCCAATTTTGTAGGTGTATAGGTAAAAATCTATTTGTTCCTAGGCTACAGAACGTTGCTCACCTTTTTCCATTATCTAGAAAAAAATTCATCCATACTCTCAACTTTCTACCCGCAATGATTCTTTAGCAGGGACTGCAAGTACAGTGAAGCCTGTACCCAAGGGAATTTTGTGGTACTACGTTTTTTTTACGCTGTACACAGATTTCAGTTGAGAACAGGTAAACGTGACGTACAGAAGTGTGAACATTTAACAGATATATGCATAAGTCTTGCCGGTTTTTGTGCTAAAGGAAAGACGTAATTTTCAAGCAAAATTCATTTTTTTGTTTACTCAAAATATTGGCCATCGGCTTCTACACACTTCGCCCATGAATACCATGCCAAAAAAAAAAAATGCGTGGCTTTTGCGGCAAACCATTCGTCGAGCCATTTTCCAACTTCCTCGAAATTGCTGGAAGTGCTGCTCTGCCAGTGCGTGCCCCATTGATGCGGAGAGGTGATCAGATAGAGGCAGATCGGGGCAGTACGGCGGGTGCGGAACGATGTCCCATCCAAGCGATTTCAATGTGCTTTTCACTGGTTTTGCTGTGTGAGACGGCACATTGTCGTGTAACAAAATCGCTTTGCCGTCCGACTCGTTGGCTGAACGGTCAGCGTACTGGCCTTCCGTTCACAGGGTCCCGGGTTCGATTCCCGGCCGGGTCGGGGATTTTAACCTTAATTGGTTAATTCCAATGGCTGGGTGTATGTGTTGTCTTAATCATCATTTCATCCTCATCACGACGCGCAGGTCGCCTACAGGAGTCAAATAGAAAGACCTGCACCTGGCGAGCCGAACCCGTCCTGGGATATCCCACACTAAAAGCCATACGACATGTCATTTCATCGCTTTGCCATGTCTTCTGGCCCATTCCGGTCGTCTTTCAATCAAAGCGTGATTTAAATTAATCATTTGTTGGCGACAGCGTTGTGCATTAACGGTTCCGCCGAGCTACAAGAGTCTTCGCACTTTTGTGGTCTACAAGAGCACGCACTGCCTTTCACATTGACATCACCACGTTGAAATTGTCGAAACTATGTCTCACAAGTTCTAATTCATGGGGCGTGTTTACCACATGTTTCTAAAAGCAAACTATGACTTTAAACAGCCTTTTTCTTTTGATTGAATAAAAAATTCTGTGCGTGTCGCAAATGTCCTTTTCCAGGCACACACGTTGACTTGATCACTGCACGATACAACACAGACGCTAGTGTTTGGCGGACTCAACTTGTGTGGGTTGGTAGGTTAATGTCAGATGAACAAACTGACGTATGTGTCAAATTCATACGCTGAGTTCTGTTCGCTGGAGCCATGTCTTAGTGAAACCGGAAAAGACTTATTCATATACCTGGTAGACTCAAGGGGAATGTTACAAAATAAAATAGATAGTTTTTAGTCTTCACCCTCAATTGCCTTTCCAGTTTTCACCATTGAACTTGCTGCCTTTCAGTTAAATATTAATTCGACTAAATAAGATTTGTGAAAGACAATATTACTCGTACTTTTTGTATGGTGTTGACAGTATATGTTCCTATTTAGTCAATTGACACACTCCTTTAATATCAGTTTCCAAGAGTTTCTATAGTACAGTGAATTATATCAATAGCCGTGTAAAAGATATCATCACAGAACCAGGTCACGTGATTCTATTTCATCTACTTGCATTCAAAAGAGGGGTTGGAAATCATAAACAATGGACTTAAATTAGCTGCAGTGGCATCACTGATGCAATTTAAAGAAAAGGCAACTCGTGCTCTGTAATTTACTTTGTAGAGACCAGTGACTGATCGAAGATTATTTTATTGTTATTTGCTTCACATCGCACCGACACAGATAGGTCTTATGGCGACTATGGGGTAAGAAAGGGCAAGGAGTGGGAAGGAAGCGGCCCTGGCTTTAAATAAGGTACAGCCCCACCTTCTTCACGGCAAAGATATATTTACGGTCGCTCGTATGGGAAGGGAGTAAAACGAAATGTGATAACGAAAATAATCGAAAATGGTGTTGAGTATAATAATAATAATAATAATAATAATAATAATAATAATAATAATAATAATAATAATAATAATAATAATAATAATAATAATAATAATAATAATAATAATAATAATAATAATAATAATTTTTACATCCCTGTAAGGTACATTGCACTCACGTATTGTGTACTGGGGTTCTGCACAGTATTCTGGGATGTTTTCTATTCACTTTACTGCATAACTGTCCGACTCGTTGGCTGAATGGTCAGCGTACTGGCCTTCGGTTCAGAGGGTCCCGGGTTCGATTCCCGGCCGGGTCGGGGATTTTAACCTTCATTGGTTAATTCCAATGACCCGGGGGCTGGGTGTTTGTGCTGTCCCCAACATCCCTGCAACCCACGCACCACACACAACACTATCCTCCACCACAGTAACACGCAGTTACCTACACTTGGCAGATGCCGCCCACCCTCATCGGAGGGTCTGCCTTACAAGGGTTGCACTCGGCTAGAAATAGCCACACGAAATTATTATACTGCATAACTGGCCCCTTACGATAAATAACAGACTAGTGTTTGCTACTGTTTGCTATAACTCTCTATTTTATTATTCGTTATACAGGAGAGACTACAATCGATTACGTTTTCACAGCTTTTCATTTTCTCCAGGAAGTTCAGTTTCACCGAACTATTACAGTTTGTTGAATATACAAGAATACATTTCTGGACATAACCTGTAGGATTGTCAACATTATTTCTCCTCGTGAAGATTCAAAGAAATTATTTAAAATGCCTGGCTGTGTAGCACAGGCTCCAAGTTGTCAGGTTGGATCCCAGTGGTATTTGAAGGTGCTTCACCGGCACATAAAGGAACTCCAGCCGGACAAAATTCCAGCACCTCAGCGTGTCCGGAAACCGTAAAATTATACTGTATGGTTAGTGCGATGTATAACCAATAACATTATTATGAATTTAAAACTTGTGAAAAATTCAGCTCTAATCATGAATGGAAAATTACACACATAAAACTGTTTATTTTCCGCAGTATACTGAGACACTGTTTCCTTTTCCGCGTTGGGATTGTTTCGCTAAGTACAGGTACTTTTGTACATATTTTAGTATTAATCGCAGAGGCCATGGAATATTTCCGTTAATACAAGGTTTTCGCCATGTACAGGTTCCGTTGTAAACAGGTTTTACAAATCACATTCAAAATGCAAATTTCTTCCACAACTGTGCGGAAATTTTCCATTATGAAAAATATTTTGTTATTCTGTTGTTTGGGTGTGAGCGATTTTTCAGTTAAAACTCAGTCAACTATCAGGTGAATTTTGTCTTTATTGGGAAAAAATTCAACGCAAGATGTTTCAGGTCAGGGAGTAGAAATGGTGTCTAATAAACGCCAAAGAATGTTTTAGTACAGAGTCCGCTTTGGTTGGATGGTGATCTCCGGGATATTAGAAAAAATCAGTGTCTCATTTGGAATTGTCCCTCTAGCGCCAACATACGTCCAATGACATCCCATCTTTAAAATGTCATTCTTCTTTCCGAGATCCTCAGTGTACGCTTCATAGCCTCACGGGACAAAATATAGTAACCCTTGTAGAAATTCTTACAAGCATAATTTAAAATCGTGTAACTCAGCCTCTGGGCTTGACAACTGCCTCCATTCGGTTAGGAAGTGAGTCCTCAAGGTTGTGCAGGTAATTCGCATCCAGGTTAAGCCACTCGCTGAAAATTTGATCCGGCAATTCCACCAAATTGCGGGGATGTTGATGTCAACGTTTTACCCGCTGGTCTAACACGTCCCACAGATTTTCAGTGGGGTTCAAGTCAGGTGAATTATCAGGCCAATCGAGATGTAATAGAGGGGGATAGAGTTCATAAAACAAGCCACATATGCGTTCAGCCCTATGAACATTCTCATCTTGAAAATTCGTGGTATCAATAGCATACTCATCATGCAGATGTTGACTGAAGGACAATCAATCAATCAATCAATCAATCAATCAATCAATCAATCAATCAATCAATCAATCAATCAATCAATCAATCAATACTGATCTGCATTTAGGGCAGTAGCCCAGGTGGCAGATTCCCTATCTGTTGTTTTCCTAGCCTTTTCTTAAATGATTGCAAAGAAATTGGAAATTTATTGAACATCTCCCTTGGTAAGTTATTCCAATCCCTAACTCCCCTTCCTACAAACGAATATTTGCCCAAATTTGTCCTCTTGAATTCCAACTTTATCTTCATATTGTGATCTTTCCTACTTTTAAAGAGATACCACTCAAACTTATTCGTCTACTGATGTCCTCCCACGCCATCTCTCCACTGACAGCTAGGAACATACCACTTAGTCGAGCAGCTCGTCTCCTTCCTCCCAAGTCTTCCCAGCCCAAACATTGCAACATTTTGTAACGCTACTTTTTTTTGTCGGAAATCGCCCAGAACAAATCGAGCTGCTTTTCTTTGGATTTTTTATTTTTCCAGTTCTTGAATCAAGTAATCCTGGCGAGGGTCCCATACACTGGAACCATACTCTAGATGAGGTCTTACCAGAAACGTATATGCCCTCTCCTTTACATCCTTACTACAACCCTTAAATACCCTCATAACCACGTGCATGATATGTACCCTTTATTTACAATCATATTTATATGGTTACCCCAATGAAGATTTTTCCTTATATTAAGACCTAGGTATTTACAATGATCCCCAAAGGGAACCTTCACCCCCTTGATTAAAACTGAGAGGACTTTCCCTTTTGTGGAACTCACAACCTGATTTTAACCACGTTTATCATCATACCATTGCCTACTGTCCATCTCACAATATTATCGAGGTCATTTTGCAGTTGCTCACAATATTGCAACTTATTTATTACTCTGTACAGAATAACATTATCTGCAAAAAGCCTTATCCCTGATTCCACTTCTGATTACACATATAACTGTGCGTTCATGCTACAGTGACTAATGTTTTGTCCTGTTAGCTTGTATCCTTACACACTAATCGATGCTACTGTTCATTTTTCTCGAATCTTTCAATCGGATCAGTCACATACCTGCAGCTTTCGCCAGGTCTATGACAATATCACCTCGTCTTGTGTATCCATTTGTGGAAAGACCTTCTACTTCTTCATGGATCTCCAAGTGTTGTTGTGTACGAAGGCTTCAAGCAATGTTTGTGAACTGCATTGTGCTAATGGATTCTCATCAGCTCGCCCTTACGACATAAACCTAATACATGAGGTCAGTTTTCGAACTCGTCACATTGTGACGTTCCCACTTGGCCCACAGATTAATGACAAATTTATAACGTGGCGGGTCACTTTAATATTAAAATAAATAAATGATATGTCATGGTTTCTCCAGAAACAGTATCCCAAGGGCGCCAGTCTTCAAGCTTATGGCTTGAAAACAAAAGTAGATAATTAATAATAATAATAATAATAAATAAAAAATACGTAATGAGACTCAAAAAACTCCCAGGGGTGAGGTGAACGGAACACAAATCATTAAGTACACTAACTTGGAATTTAAGGATCATTAATAATAATTTCATAAAATACAAATTAAAACAGCTATTTATTAATATGAAAAACGTGACGTAACGGCGTATTAACTAAATCTGAACTTACGGAAGCAAAAGAAAAAGTGAATGAAATTAACTTTAAGAAAATGAACTGTTGCGCGAAGACTTGCAGTAACTTATGCCATAAGCTCACCAAATGTAGACTCTGTTGTCTTGAAGCTGAAGATGGGTGGATTTCTCGTACAGGCTGCCTCATCTGTTGTTGGATTCCAGTCCTACATCCACATTTCCTGTCCTTAACACTTCCTATTGTACTCCTTACATAAAGTCGTAATGAGTCCTAATTTTAAGTGCAAAACCACCATGGGTTATGTTCATGGAGAGAATACCTTCGTATTCTTCCGTATTACGGAACAGTAGCATAGCTAAATTCATAATAAGAGCTCTCCTGCCCTATACTAGTCAGAACCGGTCTCCCGTTGACTACCTCTCGTCATTGAGATAACAAGTCCCAATGAGAGTAACTTTTGAGTAGAATATACTCCGATGCGAAGTGAACTAAGTTAAAATCTTCTCCGATGTGTAGACGTAGAATCGTAGTAAGAGTATCTTCCAAGCGTGAGAATCAGAATCAGAATGTCCGAAACTCAATGTGAATGTGAGTCTGAATGAGAGTGTGACTGAGAATATTAGTGTCCTCTCCAGCCCTTGTCGGTGGTATATATCGGTTCAAAAGTCTCCTTCCATCAGCCATATCACATGGTCCAGTAAGATTCGAGGTCTCATCCCTTCTCCAATGTATTGCTGTGCATCCATCACGTTGCTTCATTACGTTCATTCACATAGGCTGAACTTTCCCGCTGAAATAAAGCGTCTCGAAGCTGAGTTTGAAAAGTGGGTGTTAATAATGTATCAACTGTCTTTTCATGAGGTGGAGAGGGTAATATCTCTCGTAACCTCGATGACGTACTTTTCCTGGAACTGGGCTGAAATTAGCCTGCTGACACTGGTCACCTCACAACGGCTATTGGAAAATTTACTGCAAGTTATAAATATGCGTGATGTTGAAATACTTTACCCAATAATTTGTTCGTTCAGAATACGTTATAGCCGCGATACAAATAAATGAAATGATGATTGAAATGGATGATAAAAGCCCTATATATATACATATTAATTTAAAATGACCTATCAGTGATTAAATATATATATTATCAATTAAATATATAGTTCAATAATTAAAAACATTCAGTGATGTCCCAAACATCACAACATCTTCTGCAACGGGATGAATTAAGGCACCTTCCAGGGAGAGAACGAATTTTGATGACATTACACATCGTTTTAATTGTTCCTGTCCATTGTCCGCATGACATACCTCTCTTGTTACTTATCCAAGCATTTCATTTCTCCAGTGGGAAAAGAATATCATTCACTTATCCTAGGACTGTAATGTGAACCAACTTCTAAAGGAATCTTCACGGAATACTTTTCGGATGAGCTTGGGGAGAGAGTTTTCCACACGTTTAACTTGCATATGCGTACAATAAAGATATACCAGCAGCATAGTATTGAACCATAGAAGAGCGGCAGATTTTTAATACATTTTAATAGTCCTTAGAAATTGCAGTTTGAAATAGTTTTACAACAGAAGAAAAGGTTATCACTTGCAGTGTTATGTATTATTAACAGCAATACCTTATTTTTACCGGACAGTAACTATCCAAATAATATATTTACAATGTATACTTAATCTGATAATTTTTAAATTAATAGGTCACTGAAGGTGACTCGTAGGTAGTCGAAACATACCTGAATAAACATCTTAAGATATAAAATAATGTATTGAACAGGAAGATCAATAAATACCTTTATCATTTTAAGACATAGCAAGAGGACCATACATATTTTTATGCATGTTAATAACAACAGTACCTATAATATAAACCTGTACGTATATACATATATTATCATTATAGACTGTTATGCCTTTCAGCGTTCTATCTGCAGGCCTCTGTGAGTTTACTAAATGTCGGAACAATTCTCGATTTGCAACTAGTGTTGTGGCCTCATTTAGTTCTATACTTCTTATCTTTAAATCGTTAGAAACCGAGTCTAACCATCGTCGTCTTGGTCTACCTCTACTTCTCTTACCCTCCATAGCAGAGTCCATTATTCTCCTAGGTAACCTATCCTCCTCCATTCGCCTCACATGACCCCACCACCGAAGCCGGTTTATGCGTACAGCTTCATCCATCGAGTTCATTCCTAAATTAGCCTTTATCTCCTCATTCCGAGTACCTTCCTGCCATTGTTCCCACCCGTTTGTACCACCAATCACTCTTGCTACTTTCATGTCTGTTACTTCTAACTTATGAATAAGATATCCTGAGTCCACCCAACTTTCCCTCCCGTAAAGCAAAGTTGGTCTGAAAACAGACCGATGAAAAGATAGTTTCGTCTGGGAGCTGACTTCCTTCTTACAGAATACTGTTGATCGCAACTGCGAACTCACTGCATTAGCTTTACGACTGCCACAAGGACAAGGTATGTCGACTACACAGTATTTTGCTAGTGTGCCACACAGAAATAACCACCACAAGGCTCAGGAATAAATTTGTAATGAATTTGGGATATGTCATGATGTATGGTTCTTAAAATGTTATATAGATGATTGCGGAGTATGGTCACTGAACCTCGTATTGCGGCGACAGCGATGTCGTGAAGTCGTGTCCGGTTGAGACCGAAAGAATCCCATACTTTACAAGAAATTTAGGGATTGTGCCTCGAGCTCCGATCATGAGTCCATGGATGGAAATATTGTCTAGGTGATATTTATAGTAGTTTACAATTGGCTGGTAAATTGACTTCTTTTCGGCGTCCACCTCTTCGGCCTGGTCAAGGTGCGACTCGAAGCGTATTGTGAGATCTAAGATTAGTCCTTGCTTGCCAGCTGTCAATACGCCTGTTACTCCCGTCGGAAGCTAGGCCAGAGACCTCTTCGTGCACCGTGAAACCGTGATCCCTCAGCGAGGTCGCAATCATGTGTCGTATTGTATGAAGGCGGGAATTTCTCAATACCTCCCCGTGAGGGTAGGCTCCCAGGACAAGGGCAAGAGTTTCGTGCTCTCTGTTGCAACGCCTACAGAGGGTGTTGTCTTGGGACCTTCCCGGCACGGAGCGAACGGCGCACACATTCGCTGTCATCTTGATGGCCTCTCTCCATTCCGCACAGGATAAGCTTCGGTGATCTCTTATCCATTTGTTCCCTGGCGTGTATTCCTGGAAGAGTCCAACGCCCTTTCCTTTGTGAGGCAACTTCGTCCATGACTGAACTTCTCTGTCTCGTAGTACCTCTTGGACTTTCCTTACATTGGGAAGATGGCTACTTTTGGACATAAATTGATCATTCATTTCTATGCCTAGATCTTGCAAACACTTTGTACGTTATTGCTCCAAGTTCCTAGTTCCTAATTATCTTCGAAATGTAGAGAGCATAAGCGACTGTATTGAGAGGTATACGATTTATCTCTTTTCATACTCACAACCCATTGTTCCGTTCATTCCTTGCCCTTTAAAAGAAATCTGAAACATAATCCAACAAATATATACCGTGGCTATCAGTTATTTCGCTGTGCAAAATATTACAATGGATTTAATTACAAACAGAAATTACAAAAAGTAATCTCGGCTATCATTCAGTAATACTTACTTAAAATACGATATATATCATTGGTTTTATTATTCCGATTAGTACAACCGTACGCTGAGCATACGGCTGGCATACTTGAAAGCGCGAATCTATCTTTTCACTTCATAAAACTTACGAAAACGTACGAAATTAAATTGCCATGCACAATGTCACTACCACCACAACATACTATGTTCTCCCGCCAACTCGCTTTGTTTTGATATCAGTTAACATGTCTGCCCTGTATCAACTTGCTCCACAGGGAGCGCTGATATCAGGCATACAGCTCGTTGGTGACACTATTGCCGTAACTCGTGTTGACAGGAGGCATGAAACGTACCCTTCTTGTCCCTCTCTTACCATGTGACAACACCGTAGGTGCAGCCCCTCTCACCCGCGTCTTCCTCTGCCATATGCTCTCTCTTCCGCTTTAGTTTGCTCAAAATGTGGCCCGGAGAATAGTTTGTTGAGTTCTTCTTGTGTTGATGTCCTGTTGTTACTCAGCATGACCCTGTCATCAGCATTCAGGTACATTTTCATGTCTTCCCTTGTCACTATTTGTAAAACGAGTACATTATACGCAACTCCGTTGAACATTTTCGGGCTTAGGGAGTCGCTTTGTAAGACCCCGTTCGTTTACGTGATATCTGCCGATTCTAATAAGCCATCGCTGATATTTATTACATTGTTTTCCAACCTTGGGCACACCAACTGGGGAGGGGGTTTACTTTGTAGCCATCACCTGCTATTTCTTCCTCTATTTCTTTTAACAATTGAAATAAAAGGCTAACAATGATGCCGAACTGTGTAGCTGGTGTGCTAATTGCTTCCGTATGAAGGCGGTACAGAGGCATTGCAATATGAGTGGGCACGAAGTCCCCCTATCGGTATTTCACGTAACAAATGTCTTATTTGATATTGGGAGCGTTTTTATTTACAGCATTGTTGGCCACATAGAGTAAAATTTAAATTGTTTCTTTGTTGCGGACCTCATTGTTGTCTGCTACTAGGCATTATTGACTGGAGATAAAGTGCATAGTTCTCTGTCTACTCAACAATGAGTAACTTGTATCTGACAAATACTGAAATATACTCCGAGCTAACTAATTTGCGTGAAGAGTACACATCACTACACATGGTTATGCTATCTGTTTTACGTCGCACCGACACAGATAGGTCTTATGGCGACGACGGAATAGGAAAGGCCGAGGAATGGGAAGGGAGAGGCCGTGGCCTTAATTAAAATCCAGCCCCAACATTTGCCTGGTGCGAAAATGGGAAACCACGGAAAACCATCTTGAGAGCTGCTGAAAGTGGGGTTCTAACCCACTATCTCCCGGATGCAAGCACACAGCTGTGCGCCCCTAACCGCACGGCCAACTCGCCCGGTCACATGGTTATGAGGGTGTTTGGGGGTTGTAGTAGGAATGTAAAGGAGAGGGCATTCAAGTCATTGGTAAGACCCCAAATAGAGTGTGGTTCCAATGTATGGGACCCTTACCAGGATTACTTGATTCAAGAACTGGAAAAAAAAGATCTGAAGGAAAGCAGCTCAATTTGCTCTGGGTGATTTCCGACAAAAGAGTAGCGTTACAAAAATTTTGCAAAGTTTGGGCTGGGAAGACTTGGAAGAGGGGAGACGAGCTGCTCGTCTAAGTGGTATGTTCCGAGCTGTCAGTGGAGAGATGGCGTGGAATGATATTAGTCGACGTAAAAGTTTGAGTGGTGTCTTTAAAAATGGGAAAGGTCACAATATGAAGATAAAGTTTGAATTCAAGAGGACAGTTTGGGGAAAATATTCGTTTATAGGAAGGGGAGTTACGGATTGGAATAACTTACTGAGGGAGATGTTCAATAAATTTCCAATTTCTTTGAAATCATTTAAAGAAATTCTAGGAAACAACAGATAGGGTACCTGCCACCTGTGGACTGTCCTAAATGCAGATCAGTAGTGATTGACTGATTGATTGTCGCCCAGTACGACATCGCTTGTTACGACATATCGTCTGAAACGACGCATTTTGATCACATTTTCGGAGAAATGTAGGGGCTATAACGTCCAATGTCGATTTTTGCTTGTTAAATATTTGTGGACATTTCAAATCACTCTGTTGAGCAGCGAAGGCGAACATCGCTGTGAAGATGACACAAAAGAAAAGGAAATGGCGCAATACTGAGGAAAGGTCACACATAATATGGGAATGAGAAAATTGGGATACAAACGTTCACATCGCGAAGAAATAGGGGGTATCACACTGAACGATTTCTACAAATTTGAAGGGCAGAGAGAAAAATAAGTCCCTTTTCGAAGAAAAATCTTAAACAATGAAGCGAGTCGGATCATCTGAGCACGAAGATATTGGAGAATCTTAACTTAGATGGTTTAAGCGGCAAAGGAAAAATAATGTGCCGATCAATGGACCTATTCTCCAAGCGAAAACCAAATAAATTCCTCGTAGTCTTAATTCACTAATACTGCACTCTACAGTACTCTAAATACAGGAGGGCCTACTTGTTTTTAATTCTTTTAATTAACCATGTAAGTGTGGAGAGTACAACTTACAGATATAACATTTTTAGCAAGAAAAGCGGTTTGTGCGACTATTGGCTATAACGACCTCGATTGGCGGTCTCTTCAGTGTCCTTATAACCGATTCGGACTATAGTTTGTTGAGCGCTTCTTGTACTGCTGTCCTGTTGTTACCAAGTATGAGCATTTCATCAACATACAAGTACTCTTTCACGTCTTCCCTTGTCACCTACTGTAATACACCATACGTAACTGCGTTGAACATTATCGGGCTTAGGGTGTCACCTTGTAACGCCCCGTTCGTTTACGTGATATCTTCCGATTCTAGATGGCCTTCACTGATATTCGTCGCATTCGCCTCCATGAAAGGTGCGTGTGTGTGTTATATTCAGTAACTCAAATCGAGAAGGAACATCTGTATTATCGTACGGGCTCTCATTTGTCGTTTTGCTGGTCGACAAATAACGCTGGTGCGGTACCTCTATATCCATGGACTTATTTATTTTCATCTTGTATTCCTTCTTCAAGACCCTGTCCATACCATTCAGTATTCCTCCAGATCTTACGCCACAATATTTTTTTTTTTAAATAACTTATCTCCGCACTTTATCACAAAGATGTCATTGTCACTGTTTTCTAATTTTGACAGTATTAAATAATCTAATTAAAGGCAAAATCAAAATACCTCAAATATTTAAAAACAATGTTATGCACTGTAAATCCTAGAGTATAATACACAATATATTGCTGTAGCTAATTTCCTGTTAACCTCATGCTCTGAAAATGAAACAAATAAATGTTAATAAATAGGCAATAGGGGTTTAAATATGTATTCTATATTAAGTAACACAATTTACGGTAAATTTGTTATCGTGATGCGCAGTGTGCACCAAGTCCTTCTCCAGGCTTTCCATTGTGATGTCTTCGCACTGATCCGATACAATTCTCTTGTAGGCTGAGAAGGACCATTCAACATCGCAGGAAGTCACCGGTGCAAATTTCATGAGATAAAACTAGCTATATGAAATATCTTCCGGGGGCTCTTCCTGTACGCCACAAATGATCTTGCAAACAGATAGAGGGCTTGAATAACCTTGATTTCGTTCCAAGACTGCCTGGAGTTTGTTAGGAACTTTGACTAATGAAAGGCACCCAGCCATCCCAGATTCTGAGAAAGGATTAGTATTCAGTTAAGGCACTCGGCCCTGTTGTATGTCACAGACAGTGGATTAGAAATCCGAAGTTTTAAACATTTTTAAAGACAACTTCAGCAACTGAGATATATTCTATATGAGGGAAAATTCGCCAATTATTTTACTACAGTCTGAAAATTAAATGAGCCGACTATTTTTGAATAATTACCTAGATATGCATTTTAATATCAATAAGTGTCTCGTGGCAAACATATCAAGGAATAAATCGGCAGTACACGGATGTACAGAAATGGTGTCCCCATGTATGCAGAGCATGGGATTCCCCGCTTAACGCATTGCTGCAGGTAGATTGTTGTGACTGAAATGGGCACAGCAATACACACACTGTGCCTGCAGTACTGGTGTACCCGTTCACTCCCTTCTCTCTTTTTCGGTATTTATTGTTTATGTTGGGACACCATTTCTGTGCATGCGTGTACTATTTGAATATAAAATGGGTAACCCTTGTTATGATGGTCTAATTTAGTATAAGATTTGGGAATTTTAATGTGTCCTTCAAAATACACGTTGACAAAATTACAAATGAAGCCTACAGATCCTTAGGTTTTGTGGTTCGGAATTCGAAGGAACTAAAAAATTGTTGATATATTAATTACTCTCTATAATACATAGCATGAAATATCTATTGTTAAGTAAGAACGTAGGAATTTAAAAAAGGAGGAAACTTGTTAGAACCTTTGTTTGGAGTGTGCTAAATTACGGTTGTGAGACCTGGACTTTGGGAAAACAAGCACAATCAATACCAGAAGCTGCGGAAATGTGGTTCTGGAGAAAACTGACAGGGACGAGTTGGACAGAACAGAAGACTAATATCCAAATCTTGAATGACATTAATGAGAAACGGACCTTAATTTATTCAATAGAGCAGAGAGAAGCTAAATTTCTTGCACACGTCCTACGACGTGACACCTTTCTCCAGAATATCTTCGAAGGCAAGCTGCTAGGGAAGAATTCAGGGAGGAAGACCGCGTCTCTCTTACCTCTGGAATATAATCACTCCTCTGGGTTTTGTTTCCTATGTCACGATGAAAAGGACTGCTGAACACCGTGGGATGTGACAAGGTTTAGCCTGTAGATAATGCATGGATGCTATTTTGTACATTTGTGCGTAGTAAACTTGAATATGCATGTGTTGTTTAGACACCTCATTATCAGTCCCATGAAATAAAAACGAAAAAGTTCCGAGAAGTTTTCTTCGCATTCTGTGTTACAAAAAAGCATCATACTTCAGCAGTGAAAAAAAAATTCATACAATAATTTGCTAAATGAATTTAAACTTTCACCATTATGTAACAAAAGGGACACTCAGCAACAAATATTCTTGTACGAACTCATATATATAATATGAGTGATGACAGTGCACTACCAGCTAGAGTGAATTTTAATGTGAAAAGTGCGAATTTACGGAAAAGATCTACGTTTTATTGTGAATACTCTAAAACAGTGAGCCACAACAATTCTCCAATAGTTATTTGCTGCATGTAATCCTAGAATTGATTTCACAGTGACTCCTCAAGACTTCATGCACAATGTGAAAACTGCAGTTTCACACAGATAGCATCTTCTGATAAAAAATCAAATATTGTATCATTTAGTAGTTTGTATAAATAAAGGTCGGATAGGTCAATAACTGGTTTAGTTAAAATATTATGTTAGACAAATTGTATTTCTGTAAAATAACATTCACGCTGAATATGATGATGCAATCAAAAAGTGCAGCAGGTACTGAATTTATTGTATACTCATGTTTGTCTCTTTCCCCTTTCTCTTATTTTGTCATATTCTGAACTCCATTTTCTTGTGTTTCTTTTTACAAATTCTACTTTTTATCATGTGTATTATGATTCACAAAATCCGCTACCAATAGGAGAACGTCTCTGTTGGTGGCATATGTTTAAATAATTAATGTCTAAATGTAAGAAAAAAGTTACGGTCTTCACATAATGTGAAGAATGTGTAAAATTATATAAAATGAAACACAGGTATAACCATATCAGAACTGCAGTGCACCGATATTTTTTCATTCTCTAATGTCTACAAGTAGAGAAATGGGTTATTTAACTACATAAGAGTTCGGACCCTAGTTATAAAAGACATCGTGTTAAATACTTTCTAGGCAGATACATCAAGATTTACAAGAACGGCCTAAAACTATCAACCTAAAGGCAAGAGAAATGTAGGTCATCCTGGAAAGCGATTGCAATATGAAGTCAAAACAGGCCAGTGGCCTAAATCTTTATTGATGGTGATAAATGTTAGACAGCCAGTCATTAGATTTAACAATAGGCTATTACTGAATTCAAGCCTCACTAACTTCAGTATTACACGGTTTTACGAGACGCCAAAATGTCAGACTTTTGTTTCACATGAGTTATTTACGTCCCAGGAAACTACCAACACGAGGCTGGCATATTTGAGGATATTCAATAGCTACTGGACTGTCCTCAGATCATATCCACCAACCTGAGCTCTGGAATTCAACGCTATTCCGCCCAATGAGGCCATATTTTTATCATCATCACCATCATCGACATCATGATATTCACCTTTCCTAACCAAAACCCTGTTAGTTTTAAAGACGTAATATAACTTTCAAAACTTCCACATGAACATTAACATTAAGGTGAAAACTCCAAGTCGCGTTATGTGAATCAAGGGGACAGGGACGAGAGTCTGGGCTGCAATATCAGTCTCTGATGCCTTGCTCTCAGAGAAACGTGCGACGTTTTTTCTCACAGCTTTCAAGTTTTCTAAATGGAACAATGTGTCTAATATAATAAAAATCTTCCGGGCTGTTATGCCGTGGTCTACTCCTCTCGCTTCTCCCAGACGTTTCGACTACTGCTGCGGTAGTCATCTTCTGTGGCGTCGTGTAGATACGCTCTCCTGTATCCCGCTGGCGCCTGCGTATCTATCAGGAGAGCGTATCTACACGACGCCACAGAAGATGACTACCGCAGCAGTAGTCGAAACGTCTGGGAGAAGCGAGAGGAGTGGACCACGGCATAACAGCCCGGAAGATTTTTATTATATTGACACCGGCCGTGAAAGCCTTCATACTTTAATGTGTCTAATGTTTACATTATAATGTGCTTTATATTGCCATCATTCTCATTTGAGGTTTGGGCTTCACAGATAGCCTGGTAGCCCTCAGTTATACGCCACTGATTGATAAACTGCGTCTCTTCTAGGAAATGTTTGCATTTTTTATCAGTGAACACTGATAGGTTGATAGTTCTCACAAGGTATGCACTGATTGTTTCTGTCAGTGGAACAGCGCAGCTGTAAGTAGTATGATTCTATGTTTTTCATTCAGTTTCTCAATCCAAAATCATGATTTTATGTATTGGTATGGGTGAGTCGCGTGAGTCTAGTAAGGGAATGTTGCGTTTACATTTCATACAAGTGATTAATAGCATGAAAATTAAGTGCATGCTTCAACAATTTTACAGCATAGTTGCATGATTATATTGGTGATTTATACAATATATAAATCCGATGTCTAGTTATTACACACGAAGTATTCTTTTTTTAACATTCATTTTGGTGAAGTTCCTGTTAATCTAAGTAATAGTCACTATATGATGTACATTTCTGTGCTCTTTCAGAAACAGAAGCCTGTCATGGGCGTTGCTACTAGGTTGTGTCCCAGTTATGCGTCGGCTGTGATTCACGTCAAATGTGAAACATCGCACCGACCATACGAAAGTGGGGGTTATCTCCCTGCAGCGAGGACTTTACCACTGAATGCAATACAATCGAAGTTGGCTTAATTAACACAGTTTCGCATAGTGGCAGTGCTTGGAACTCGTTGAGCGCAATTTCGCGCTTCAGCTATCTCTTTGTGATCATCTTCCTAATTGGCTCACCTTATAGATACATGCGGTCCGGAGAGTTACAAGGTTGCTGTGCTCTAGGAGGTTAATCCTCGAGAGAATCCAGTCGGTAAACATAGGACAGGAAAGAGAAAGGCCTCTCTCTCGACTTTGTGTAGCCGAGCGTGTGTATAACGTATCTCATAGCTGCTCATACAACAAGCCTTATTTGTCTACTTCGTCTACCCTTCCTTCCTCTCAGACCTGTTTCACTCAGGACAGGGATGTAACGAATTTCGTACGGTCTCGCCTGCCAAAATAAATGTTCTGCCCCCCCCCCAATACCATGTAATAATAATAATTAATAATTAATAATAATAATAATTGTTACGGGATTTACGTGGATCACCGAGGTGTAAGAATCTGCTGGGCTGAATGGGCGGACAAGGAATTGACCAGCGCATACGTTAATGCACTACATTTTGAAATTTTCTTTCTTTCCTTCCTTTTTCATTCTTAAAATTTGATAGACAAAAAATTTGGAACAAATAACAATCAAGGGAATCTAAATGAGCTCGTCAGTTCCCACCACAACAGTGGACTAGAAGTCAGAATATCAGGTACCAAAACTTGATAGAATTATCAACACTATAACATAGAAGGAATGAGCATTATAGCTCTGAACAGGTACACTAACATTGTTTGCTCCACTTACTTATAATGTCTAGGAGGCTGAGCTCCAAAAGTAAATTCAGTTTAGCCCCTCAGAGGCATAATTCCTACATCACAAGGTTAACCTGACAATTCGCATACAATCAATTAGCCATAGTTTAGGCTCATCGTCTGCTCAACAGTTTTACAATTCACGTGTTTCAAAAGGAACTTTACAATCTATTGTTTGATAAAACAGGGGCGTGATTGCCCATACTACTGGCCTTAATATGAAAAAAGAAAATGTTGATTTTGATCGGCCAAAAACAAAATGCAAGGAGGTAAAAAACCTGCACTCCTTCTCGAAAACTCTTAAAATCCTAAGTGGGCTTATAGCCCGAAGTTACAGAGGCCAAGCCTATTCTAGGGAGGGGTGAATAAACAATAAATGTCAAATTCCAAAAGAGTTAAGAATTTAGAGGTTCAGAAAATTTTAGTCACCCTATACCAAGTTGAATGGGAATCAACAGAGGGTAATCACTCTTTGTTACCTAGTTTACATGTTTCCCAGCAGTGATTTGAACAGAGTCCTCAGACTTGCCGAAAATCTACATTTGAACCATGAAATAAGAACTTTGTATGAAAAAAAGAAGTTTGAAACCTTCCCCTCAAGCTATCTGCCTGGAACTATCACATATTATGAATTTCTGCCATTACATTGCTTTGCTGGGCCTACCGAACACCCGCCTGCTGCCCCTGCCCCCGAAGAATACGTAGCACTCACTAAACTGGAGCAATACGGCCCTAAAGCGCCCGGCTTTTATCGTATCTCGAGGGAAAGTTTCCAGAACTCTTTGCAGATAAGCTGTATTTCAGTACACGCCCCCAATTTTAATTGGTTAGCGCAAATATATTATTTAGACATTTCTGAATGGTTGATAGATATTGAAGAAGGAAGGAGTGGTTTGTAACGTGAACAAAATAATCTTCAAAAACTGACGTTAGCCAACTGCGAAAATATACATTTTTTAATAAATTAATTAGAGTTCGACCCGCTAGGGGAAGCAATTAAACCGATGATAGAGACATCTAGCGGTTCAAAATCCAAGTATCTTGCATAATATCTTTTCAAGGAGGATTACCTAGATGGCCTTATAGATGGCAGGAGAATGTGTACCCCCGGTATAATAATAATAATAATAATAATAATAATAATAATAATAATAATAATAATAATAATAATAATAATAATAATAATAATAACAAACAGACCACCTGATCGGAGATTATCAGGCTGTATTCCGAAAAGGGAGATCCTGCTCAGAACAAATTCTAAACCAGAAAACCATATTACAGATTCGCAAAACCAAACAAACAGTAATCACCTTTGTTGACTTTAAAAAGGCGTATGATTCCATAGATCGGCAGACCCTGTTCAACATACTAGAGGAATTTCAAGTCAACAGGAAAAAGAGGAAATTGATTAAACAAACTCTGACCAACACAACATCAAAAGTTAAGTTCTTGGGATAAATTTCTGAACCGTTCGAAATCAGAACTGGTGTCCGACAGGGAGATGGACTATCCCCACTACTATTCAATTTAGTTTTGGAAAAAGTGATTCGTGAATGGAGAAAAGAAACTAAAGGTATAAACATTGGCAGAATTCTTAAAGACAAAATTCACCTTGATTGCTTAGCTTTCACAGTTGACCTTGCGATCCTTTCGAACAACAGACAAGAAGCAATCCACTCCATAGAAAAATTGCATGAAACAGCCGCAAAAACCGCACTTCAAATTTTCATTTGAAAGGACGCAGTTAATGGAAGGTACTAAATCAAGCTTCGACAATCAACCATTAATCACCAAATGTGGAATAATTTCCCAAGTAGACAAATTCAAGTATCTAGGTGAAACTATTCAGCCAGCAGGGTTAAATCAGGAAGCTAACAAAGAAAGAACTGCTAAACTGCAAAGGGCTTACATAATCAGATGAAACAGAAACAACAAAAGATGTATATCAAAAAATGCAAAATTACGTCACTACAATACAGTCATCAAACCAGAGGAACTTTATGCATCTTAAACACTGATCATTGGCGGCAGGTCACAAATGAATAGCATTGAGAAACAAGAGAGGAAAATTCTCAGAAAAATCCTAGGACCAAAGTTCGAAAATAGAATTTGGATGAAAAAGAAACCACACGAAATTTTTAAATTCACAGAAAAATCACAGATACCATCAGGAAGAGACGACTAAATTCCTACGGACACCTACATAGAATGGATAACAACAGGCTGACAAAGAAAATTCTAAATCTAGCTCTAACCCTGAAAATCCGCAACAATTGGTTAGCAGAAATTCATGAAGATCTACAAGAAATGGGTATTGAGGACGAAATCATTCAAGATAGAATGAAATTTAGAAGCTTAGTAAACAAACATAAATTTGCAGAGAAACCAACAAGAAAAAATACAGGCTGGACAAAAACACGCAGAAAGGAACACAGTGAAAAAATGAAGAGATATTGGGAAGAAAAGAAGAAGAAACATTGTGAAAAATAAGTTCAAACGCGATCCACAGATGGGCACAACGAATCAATAATAATAATAATAATAATAATAATAATAATAATAATAATAATAATAATAATATTAATAATAATAATAATAATAACCGTGCCCGGTCAGCTTACGTGGGGGTTTAGCTCTGAATTTAGTAAGAGCTAGGCATAACCCTTCGTAAGACACTGGGGTGGGGGCCCTCAACCCCGACACGGCGCGTCCCAATGGCTGATAGGGGAAGCTCCTGTAGATATGCAGGACAGGTGCGAATAAGGCTCCGCCAAATAAGCACCCGCGGATCAACTGAGGTGTCAGAAGAAATGGTCAACGGCTTCAACGGCAGAAGAGGACATATCCCAATGGCAGAGAGGGCGGAAGAACCGACCCAAATCCACTTTGCGTCTGACTTGCAGCAAGCGGCAAAGTGGTCAGCGTCTGTCTCCAATGGAGCGGCTGAACATCACATCACCTGGCTGTAGGTTATAAAAAGCAAAAATCAACTATGAAGAGTTCTAAAACTGTGCCTCGGAAAATGCCGCTGCCTGGGGTACGCCAGGGCATCTCTGGAGCCACCGCTAGAGATGACAGCATGCGAGCCGGTGGTGGTGGGAGTGTAAGCTGCTGGCCTCCCATCGGGTCACCCGAACAAGCTACTGTAGCTCAAGACGATCATGGCGGAACACAAGAACCTGATTATCATACCGCACCTGGTGCGAGTGCTTTTGTGCCAAGTACGACCTCTCGTATCAGTAAGCCCAAAAAACGCATTAAATGGAACAATGATATGAATGAATTTATCATGCGGGCATATCTTCGAATAACTCGTCTTGAAACTGAAATTTCAGGATATAGGCAACAACTACACACAGCCTTTACAAATCAGTACCCAACAATGAAAGTTACTGAACAGCGCATTGCAGATCAACGAAGATCAATCATCAAGAACAATTTGATCCCGGGTCCTGTTCTTAGTAGAATCAGACAAGAAGTAACACAAGAACTCTTTCCACATCTTGAAAGTACCGAGTCTGACTCAACGGTTAACAGTCCACCTGATACTGATATAACAGTACATACAAGTAATCCTGAAGTGATACTTTCAGATAACTCTAACCTCCATGACAAGACACATGTTGAATTCTACAAGGCCCTTCTAGAATATTCTGGTACTGATCCTACACAAAGACCCATACTGCCAAGGCAGCAATCATCCAAAAAGTTTGCAAAAATCATTGAAGATCTTAATTCGAAAGTCTTGCCAGAATATCTGAAAGAACATCAGACGTTCCCTGAAGTACATACTGCAATATACTGTGCAGCACTTGCCGCAGTACGAATGAACAATGGAAAGCCATTTTTGCCTAACAATAAGTCCGTCAAGAAAAAATTGAGAGAACCACCTTGGGCAAAACGCCTGAAAGAACGCATCATCCAAATCCGCCAGGACGTAAATCGCCTGCAGCAATATAAGAATGGAGTCAGAGGGAAACGCCTAAATAACAAAATTATTCGAATTCTGAAAATCAGTTCAAGGCAGAGTCTGGAGGAACCTGGAAGCACAGTACTACAAGAAACCCTCGAAACCATGAAGCAAAAGTTGGCCGCATTATCCAAGCGCCTCAAAAGATACCAAAACACCACAGAGAGAAAATCACAGAACGCAATGTTCGAAAGAAATGAGAAACAGTTCTACAACAATCTGAACGAGAGAACACAAGATGCAGCACAAGATGGAAATACGCCCAGCGAAGAAAAAATTCACAGCTACTGGTCGGGAGTATGGTCGAACCCAATAGAGCACAATGCGGAAGCCCATTGGATCAGTGAACTGAAAGATAGAAGTAACGAAGTGAAGCATATGGCAACCAAGGCTGTTGAGATCGGAGAAATACAACAGAGCATCAAGAAACTGCAGAACTGGAAGGCCCCAGGCATTGATCGTATACACAATTATTACTACAAGAAATGTACATGTACTCATTTCCTTCTGACTCAACATTTCCAGAAATTCTTAGACAACCCGGCAACATTCCCAGCTTTCCTGTGCACTGGCATCACATATCTGAAACCAAAGGATGAAAATCTGCAAAATCCAGCGAAGTATCGGCCTATAACATGTCTATCTACTCTATATAAGATATTTACATCTATAATAGCCAACAGAATTCTGAAACACTGCGAGGAAAACCACATCATTGCCGAGGAGCAAAAGGGTTGCAAGAAGAATACCAAGGGGTGCAAGGAGCAACTGATTATCGACACTGTGGTCCTGGAACAAGCACACCATAAATCCAGGAACCTATACACGTGCTTCATTGACTACCAAAAGGCCTTTGACTCAGTACCACACACTTGGCTCATACATGTTCTGGAACTATATAAAGTTGACCCCTCAATCATTCACTTCCTTAAGACGGTAATGGCAGACTGGAACACCTCACTTCACGTTTCTCTAAGAAACTACAGTGTTGCAACAAGACCCATACCAATACGACGAGGGATCTTCCAAGGGGACTCACTGAGTCCATTATGGTTCTGCATGGCATTAAATCCACTATCCTACCTACTGAACACAAGTGGGTATGGATTTAGCATTAAATATAAGCGAGAAGAGCTATTCAAAATCAGCCACCTACTCTATATGGATGACATTAAACTGTATGCCTCTACCAAACCCCATCTCCAACATCTCTTCTCAATTACCAAGACGTTTTCTTCAGATATAGGCATGCGGTTTGGATTGGACAAATGCAGAACCCAAACTGTCATCAGAGGATCCTACTCAGCACAAGGGACACCTTTGAGTTTAAGCAACGAATCCATACAACAGCTGGAGGAAGAAGAAATGTACAAATACCTCGGTTTTCATCAGAGCACTCGTATGAAACACCCCGACATCAAGAGAAATGTCACCCAGCAATACATAACGCGTCTCAACAAGGTACTATCATCAAAACTGACAGCTAAACATCTTACCAAAGCAGTCAATACGTACGCCGTACCACTGCTCACATACTCCTTTGGTATCATAAAATGGACCCAAACAGAACTTCAGCAGTTACAAACGAAAACAGCAGTTTCACTCACCCGGTACCATATGCACCATCCTAAATCTGCAACCGAACGTCTTACACTCCCGAGATCAGAAGGTGGTAGGGGCTTCTTATCCATTGTCAATTTACATAGCAATCTGATATCAAGTCTAAGAGAATATTTCCACTCGAGATCTGATACATCGTGTCTTCATCATGCTGTTTGCAGAGCCGATATAAACTATACACCTCTCAATCTGTCGTCGCCAGAAATGCCTGTTTCTACCCCACCTACAAAAGAGATGAATATGGCCATGTGGAAGCAAAAACCTCTTCACGGGAAATACCCCCATGAACTGGATCAACCTCATATCGACAAATCTGCGTCGCACGCTTGGTTGACCTACTCCGGTCTTTTCCCAGAAACAGAAGGATTTGTTCTGGCCATCCAAGATCAAGTAATTGCTACACGGAACTACCGTAGATTTATCATGAAGGATCCAACAGTTGTCTCAGACAACTGCCGCCGCTGTTCCAGAACTACAGAGAGTATACAGCACGTCATCTCTGGCTGCCCACACTTGGCCAACACCGATTATAAGCACCGACATGATCAGGTAGCAAAAATCATTCACCTGAAACTTTCTGTAAAATGTGGATTTCTTCAGTCATCAACTGCATATTGGAAATATACACCTCCACCCATTCTCGAAAACTCTTCATATAAACCACTATGGGACCGAGAAGTCATAACCGATGTCACGCTCAGCAACAATAGGCCAGATATTATTCTAATCGATAAATCAAAAAGATCCGCATCCCTTATAGAAATTGCTTGTCCAAATACCTCCAATCTGCAAACAACAATAGCCACAAAGATATCAAAATACACAGAACTGGCAATAGAAATACAACGCCTGTGGAAACTAGAATCAGTCACCACAGTTCCAATAGTAATATCATGTACCGGTGTTATTCCAAAATGCTTGCACAGCTCTCTGGCCGCATTAAACCTGCATCATCACACATACGTAGAACTACAGAAAGCCACCCTCCTGAGCACCTGCCACATTGTGAGAAAGTTCCTAGGAACGACTTTTCCTCTGACTCACGCCAAACAACATGAAGTTCCAGGTCGCAGTTCCAGTAATACTGAAGAACAGATTCCCAAAACGGGGACATAAGAAGTCTGAAGTTGTTTGTATTTATTGTATAAATGTATATGTTGTAATTATTTCTGTTGTAAATATTTGTACATATATGTACCTGTAGTTTCATAATCAAGAGGGTGACTCCTTGCTTAGGCCGAGTCAGCCCATTATGTTACCGGCACAAGCCGAGCCTTCCTAAATTGATACTAATAATAATAATAATCTAGACCTCCTCACAAGATTCCCGTAAGAACCCCCAAGGCACACTTTTCCAGACTCTCCACCACCGACAGAGGAAGAAATCCGCGGCCACATCCTCAAACTCAAAAACAATAGGACCTCTGGAGAAGATGGCATCATTGCGGAACTTCTGAAAAAGCTTCAACCTAACTCCCTCAAGGAACTCACTCAAATCATTATAGTATCTGGCAATAGGAAGAATTACCCCAAGAAGAATTACCTCAGGACTGAAAGTTCGCCCTCATCCATCCATTACATAAAAAGGTAGATAAGACTGACGCGAACAATTACAGGGGCATTTATCTTCTCCAAGTGGCATACAAAATTCTATCAGCTTGTCTTTTGAAGAGAACTCAAGAACAACTTGAACAAAGTATTGGCGAATATCAAACAGGCTTCCGCACTGGTCGCTCGTGTGCACAACTAATATTCAACTTGAAGGCAACACTTAAATACAAAGCATTGAGGAACAAACCGGTCATATGAATTTTTGTTGACTTCAGGAAAGCGTACGACTCAGTTGATCGACAGTCTCTCTTCGTTATTCTTGAGGAACTGAGGCTTGACTCCAAGACCCTCAACCTCATCAAGGCAAAACTCACTGACACTATCTCCATAGTTAAATTCATGGGGGAGATCTCTGAACCATTCCCGATTAAAACTGACGTCCGACAAGGTGACGGCCTATCTCCGCTCCTTTTCAACCTCGTCCTTGACAAAACCATCCGCGAGTGGAAGAAGGCATTGAAAGACATGGGATACTGGCGCCCCATACGACTAGGACGACCCAAAGACGGTACTGAGATATCCTGCCTCACTTTTGCAGATGACCTGGCCATACTGACAGATGATGTAGTCACAGCCGTCAAACAAATTGAAACCTGTAGTGAATGTGCTGGAAAGGTTGGTCTACAAATTTCCTTTGAAAAGACCAAGTTCTTCTGCTCAAAACTTGACATCCATAATTTGAACACGACATATGGGCAAATAAACCGAGTACCACACTTTAAGTACTTGGGAGAAATACTTGAACCAACGGGAGGGGAGAAGGCTGCCCAGAAAATTCGCCTACAAAAACTTCGGAAAGCCTACGGTAGGGTTCACAACATATACAATAAGAAGTGCTTCTCCCGCCATGCATAGATCAGACACTATAATACAGTAATCAAGCCCGAAGTCTTATATGCCAGTGAGACCCTTACACTGAATGGGAAAGGTGACCTAGAAAACATTTTAAAAGAAGAAAGAAGAATGCTGAAGAAAATTCTCGGCCCCCGAAAAACAGAATATGTTTATAGACTGAAGTCACGCAAAGTGACAGAAGAGCTTTCCAACATTGCAGCAGACATCCGCAAAAGACATTTGAAATTTTATGGGCACGTTCGCAGATTGCCGGCAAGTAGACTGACACACAAGATTCTCACCTACATAGAACATCTAAAAAATATTCCATGGGTACTGGAAGTGAAGAAGGATCTGGAAAAAGCCCAGATGAACTCAACTGATACCGCGGACAGAAATCTCTATAGGAAAAATGTTAACGGATGGAAAGTGCAACCAGAGAACGAAGTGAAAAAGGTGACTGGAGCAAAGTGGACAGAAGAACGAAAAATGATCCACGGAGAAAGGATGAGAGCTGTTTGGCAACTCAGAAAACAGAATCGTTAGAGCTATGCGTGATCCACTGGGTCCATACGCACATAATAATAATAATAATAATAATAATAATAATAATAATAATAATAATAATAATAATAATAATAATAATAATAATAATAATAATAATAATAATAATAATAATAATAATGACCGCCTCTGCGTGTAGTGGTTAGTGACATTAGCTGATAGCTCGCAGGCCCAGGTTTGATTCAGGACTGGACTGGAATACGAACCGTCAAACAACTCTACCGTGTTGCTGAAGATCGAAGAACTCAGTCCAAACTGATCGCCAACGTCCGGGAGACTGGGCAAGGCAAAGAAGAATATCCCTTGTCTGTAGTAAGAAGCAACTATAGGGCGTCCCCATGACCTTTTAATTTGGGATCTTGGGTTGCCGTCCACGAGACCCTTAGTTGAGTCTTGGCATTCCTTGCTCAAGGCTCCTCACTTTCCTTTGCGACCTCCCTTGGTCAACTCTTGATCTCTTCCGACTCCTACGGAATGAAGTTTGCGAGGCGTGGCAAATCTTTCATTTTCATGCCCTTCGTCCTTCTTTGGTCGATACCTTCATTCTTTGAAGGATCGGATCTATTCCATTCTTACCTCCGATTAGTATTAAGAGTATATGGTTGCTTAGTTTTACTTCATTTTAAAACAGTAAACAATTACGAATATTATTGAGCTGCTCACACAGAGTCGCAATTCCGCCTATCCTACTGATGGTAACATTATTCCCTACATTATTATTATTATTATTATTATTATTATTATTATTATTATTGTTATTATTATTATTATTATTATTATTATTATTATTATTATTATTATTATTATTATTATTATTATTATTATTATTATTATTATTGTTACGGGGGATACCCGTGGAATGCAGAGGTGAAAGTAGGTGCGAGCTGGAATTTGTCTAACTACAAGGCCGAGATACGAATTAAAAATGCATTAAAGGTTATATTTTCGAAAATAGCAAAACTTAACAATTTTCACATAAAATTTCAAACTTTAACAAATAACAACAAGTCAAATCAGTTACAAGACCAGGAAAGCCAAGATTTAAAGACAATTTAACAATCTAGGCCTCAAGCCCTAATTTTTACAATTTCTGAGCTCTCAGCTCAACTTTACCAAGGTACATTCTTGTCCAAAGGGCAGAAAACCCCTTCATTCAAGGGGCCTTTGCTCCAAAAACCATATCAGGCCTCCTAGAGGCACTTTTTCCACATGTAAAAGGGCTGACCCGCTCTCAATTTTCTGAGCCTATCAAAAGCAACAACAAACTTTACCATTAACTGCCCTCAAGGCACACTTACAAAGAAACAGGGGTATCTTGTACCCAACCTACTGGGCCTTAGTAGAAAAATAACAGGTTAAGTTAATGGCCCAAAATGAAAATGAATGAAGGCGTGAACTTGCACTCCTAAACACACATTTGAAAACCTAAAAGGCACTAGGCCGATGAAACAGGGTCTATTCCCAAGCTATGGAGGTGACTCGCATACAGAATAAATTTAACACATTAAGGAAGAGAAGAAAAACGGTTACGAAAACGTAGTCACCTCAAATCCAAAATGAAGGGGAGCTCGAGAGGGTAAAGCACTCTCTATCCCCGATTTACAGTTAAAGATATATGAAGATTTTTACAGAATTCTACATTTTTTTTTTTTGCTATTTGCTTTACGTCGCACCGACACAGATAGGTCTTATGGCGACGAACTTCTACATGTTTAAGAGATAGGTTACATGGTAAAGGTTTCGGACCTTCCCCGCGGGTTAAACTGCTGAGCTAGCAAGAAATAAAGATGTTAAGCGGCCATTACCTTACTGAAGAACTGCTGCCTGAAGAAAGAGGCGCTTCCCGCCTCCTGCTACACGTCCAGACACTAAGTTAACTGTTGATGATGTGGCCGAGAGACAAGAAATTCAGCAGTTTTTATACCCTCGAGAAAAATTTGAGACCTTTCATGAATAAAACTGCCACACACACAGGCTTTTATTGGCTAGCTAAAAGTTACACATCAAAATCGAAGAAGAAAGACACGATTGGTCAAAAATTAATTACAGGAATTCTGGATTGGCTCAATTCAAAACTGGCGGAAAGGAAAGATTAATATTGCCAACCCACAAATGAATGAACGAAATTTAGTAAAGAGAAAACTTATGAATACAAAATTTCTTCAAGAAAGTTCCTTCACTTCGCACCAGGGTGCATGATCATAGTTTTTTAGTAGAGACATCTATAAGAGAATGTACACACTTCTTGATCAATGGAAAACAAAACAAGTTGAAATCCACACAGTATTGACAACTTCATAATCACAAAATTTTCGGTAGTGACATCTACTGAGAAACTTATGAGTTGATCCAGTTTTTAAAGTTCAGAGTTTCTCCTGTAGAGGTGGATTTATTGACGCAAGATTTAAAACTGTGGCTTAGGGGTGTACCGCCCGGTACAATTATTATTGCAATGGTTAAACTTACTAAGATTTGGCAGAACCGGGCTATATCAAAAGCCACGAAGAATGCGCTTGGTAGAATCACTAGTGTTCTCCGTCTTTTTGTACGGCTGTGAGACCTGGACCGTGAATGCTAAAGACAAAAAGCGCCTTGATACCTTTGAGATGTGGTGTTGGCGGAGAATGCTACGTGTACTCTGGACAGAAAGAAAAACTAATGTTTGCATTCTGGACGAACTCTGCATCAAGAAACGCCTGTCTTCCCGTGTGAGTGAGCGTTACCTCCAGTTCCTTGGTCACATTTTAAGACGAGACGGAGAGAACTTGGGAAAGGTCATTTTACAAGGCAAAATTGAAGGCAGTAGACCACGAGGAAGAACAGCAAGTAGATGGATAGATCGGGCGAAGAAGATCACTGGTCTACCACATCAGATCATATAAAGAAATGTGAAAACCGCTCGGAATGGAGACACCTTGTCAAGGTTGCAAAACGGAAATGATAGAGTTATGAGGTCACCACGCTCAGTAATGAGCACAATGACTAATGATAATGATTTATTATTATTATTATTATTATTATTATTATTATTATTATTATTATTATTATTATTAGATTTACGTCCCGTTAAATACGTTTGCGGATTTTGGAGACGCCGAGGTGCCGGAATTTAGTCCGACAGGAGTTCTTTTACGTGCCATTAAATCTGCTGACACGAGGCTGACGTATTTGAGCATCTTCAAATACCACCGGACTGAACCAGGATTGAACCTGCCAAGTTGGGTTCAGAAGGCCAGCTCCCCAACCGTTTGGGCCACTCAGCCCGGCTCTCGATTTCTTTATCGATGGACTTCTATGGTCATTTATCCTGGATATTGTAAAGCTTATAGGCACTCTTGATGGAAAATCCTCGGATAGTGTCTTAGCTTAGTCCAAAATTAAGATTGTTTTTGACGTGTTTGATGTGTTCTTTGTCACGTGGAATGCAAGCTCCATTTTCCTGGCTCTCTTATGGTTTTCATCTTTATAGAGTCCATTGGGTTGTACTTAAATTTAACAACTAGGCTATATTTATTTTGTTTCGAGGCTTCTTTAATGCTGGTAATGAATTTCAAACGAAATCTGCAGACCAGTTTCTCTTTTCCTAGGTGTTAACTTGTGTGATAGCCACCTTGATGCCCTCTGATAACAGCACAAGAACGTCAGCAAGTGCTAAGCAGTAAATAGCGAAGGTTTCTTTCTTGTAACCAATTTTTACTTGGAACTTGATACCTTCTTCTGGAAGTACTGTTTTTCTATTCTTTGATAAACTTTTCCAGGGCGCAGTTAGATAGTAACGGAGATAGGCCTTCTCCTTGTCTTACGCCGATATCTCACCCATGATCTTAACATTTGAGTATGTGTTTGTCAGAGTTTCCTTTGTACTGTCTTGTTGTCTGTGTCCTTCTTCTTAACGATGCCATAAAGTGTGCTTTAATTAACTGAGTCACATGCGTTCCGGGTGTCAACAAACGCTGCTACGTATTTCTTGCATCTGTCCTTCAGTACTGTCAAGATTTTCCAGATTTTGTCCCTTGCTCGATCGTCTACTCCGGAATTCCACCCTGGTTTTGTTTGTTATATTATTATTATTATTATTATTATTATTATTATTATTATTATTATTATTATTATTATTATTATCATCATCATCATCATAACATCTGCGAATAAGCCCATCAAGACTACGCAAAGTACTTAGGGGCATGCATTAGCCTTCCTCTCTGCCCGTATTTCTTTTTTCATTTCTTAACAGCGGGTTTCCTTTCTGTCTTCATACCAGGTTGTTCCAGTCTTCTTCTTTGGTATTTTCTCTTGGTCAACTTGCCTTTGTAAATTTTGGATCTGAAGATTACCGTGTTTTGGATATCTGCTAATGTAATTTCTGCCCGTTTCAAATTGGTTTTCGCCAATCCAGTTCATTATGTCTGTTTTATCCTTTTCATAAAATTCGATGAACGTATGGCTTTTAGTGCCGGGATATCCCAGGACTGTTCGTTGGCTGAACAGTCAGCGTACTGGCCTCCGGTTCAGAGGGTCCCGGGTTCGATTCCCGGCCGGGTTGGGGATTTTAACCTTCATTGGTTAATTCCAATGGCACGGGAGCTGGGTGTATGTGTTGTCTTCATCATCATTTCATCCTCATCACGACGCGCAGGTCGCCTGCAACTGGCGAGCCGAACCTGTCCTGGGATATCCCGGCACTAAAAGCCATACGACATTTCATTTTTACTACTGAAATATTAAGTAATTGTGTTATGGTGAAGTTTCCTAAACTGATGGAATTTCTTTTGTTCTGCTATACATCAAGAAGTTTGGACATTTTTTCATAGATGTCACTACCAAAAAACTCTGATCATGCACTCTGGTGCAAGGTGGAAGAACTTATAACATAAAGGAGTTTCGTATTTCTAGGTTGGCCATAACTGAATCTATGTTCATTTATTTTTGGGTTGGTAATACTCCTTTTCATTTCCGCCAATTTTGAATCTAGCCAATCATAATTTTTTGTAATTAATTTTCAACCAATCACGCATTTCTTGTTCACTTTGAATTTGCCAATAAAATTGAGAGGGTGTGGCCGGATTAGTCCTGAATTCTCTCGAACCTTCCCTGGGGAGATATAAACTGCGGCTTTTCTGGCTACCTTGTCAATTATCACCGTCTTTCGAAGTGTGTGTGTTAAGGCAGGAGGCGGGACGCCTCTTTCTTTGGCCGGCAGTACAACTACAAGGTAATGGCCACATAAATTATATCTTTCTTGCTGTCTCCGGTAAATTATCCGAGGGGAAGGTCCGAATCTTTAACTATGTAACAAACTTTTCTAAAATGTAAATCCTCTTTCGGCTAATGTAAAAATGTCATAAAGTCTTTAACTGTAAATAGGGAATAGAGAGTGAGTTACCCTCTCGAACTCCCCTCCATCTTTGTTTGAGGTGACTACGATTTAGTAACGGTTTTTGGTAATGTATTAAAGTAATTTCCATGCGAGCCACCTCGGTAGTTTGGGACTAGCCCCTGTTTCATCGGCCAAGAGCTATGTATCTGGAGCGCTGTGTACGCCTCTATTCAGTTTGTGTTCGGGCCGTTTATTTAACTTCTTTTTTCGCAAAGGCCCTGTAGGTTGTGCCATGAGAGGCCAGAGATTGTAAGTTTTGGATGTTGTCTTGAGTAGGCTGGAAGAAACTGAGAGGCGGTTAGCTCTTTTCAAAGTTTTGTAATAGTGAAGGGTGCCTCTGGAAAGCTAGACATTGTAATTTAGGGAGCAAGTGCTCTTGAATTAGGGCATTTCTGCCCTTGGCTAACTCATTTTGAATTGTAAACTTGAGCTGGTAGCTCAGGAATTGTAAAACTAGGGGCTTGGAGCCCAGAAATTTTCCAAGTCTCCTTTCAATATTGGCATTGAACCTGATCATTGTGATTTCACCTAGTGAAAATTTGTTAAGTTTGTTTTTAATATTGAAAGAAATATAACCTTGGTTAAAATTTTAATTCAGTTCTTTGTATTGTAGTTGGACACATTCAAATCCGCATCTTCTTTCACCATCTCTGCGTTCCACAGATACCCGGGACTATTATTATTATTATTATTATTATTATTATTATTATTATTATTATTATTATTATTATTATTATTATTATTATATTTATTATTATTATCATTATTATTATTGAAAACTTGACTCAGAACTCTTCATTTCGAAGTTCTCAAGATTGTACTGACGCCATTGATCGTGACATTCTTTCCACTGACACGATCAGACGATCTTTTAATGACAGACCCTTATAGTTTCCCATCTGGCACATCCTGAGGTCACATTTGGATTTCACGGAAGTATTGTCTCGAATTCCCTATTGCAGTTGGAGCCCGTCCACTGAATACAAGCAGGGAGGAATATCAAGCCATTGTTTCGCTACAAACGGATCATGATATTACAGAGAAATGAAATGGCGTGTTGCCTTGACTGCAGTTTCATCACGTCTAGTTCAAGGTTGCTATGCAGCCGCGGGAACATTTGCATTCACGGCTCACAATGCACTTCAAAGTCCGCAATATTACGTGCACGGAATATAGATCGTGCGTATGATAAGGGAGGTTTTATTTCCGTTCTACGAAATGTTTAATTTACCTACCAAACGAAACCCCATGGCGCAATAGCTACAGCCTACCAAGCGAACGATGCTCTACCAAAAGCCTGGAGATTATGAGGTACTGTGGGGTCAGCACGACGCATCCTATGGGTCGTTATTCTTGGCTTTTGAGACCGGTTTTGCCATTTCACCTTCAGATAACTCTTCAGTTGTAATCACGTAGGCTGAAGGAACCTCAGATCCAGAAAATATCCCTGACATTTCCGGGAATTGAGGAAGGGGCCTCCCTGCACCGCGGGGCCAGCAATTAATTTAACTCCTAGCGAGGAAAAATGTAACATTTGAGAACAAAAAAAGTTGGAACAACCACTTACAAAAATTCCTCACTCTACAGGCTATGCAATGTCTACAACAACGAAGTTCAGAAAAATAATTCTACAACAACTCAATCTCCGTGAAAATTCTCTAAATATCTTGTAATCCTGATTTGAAACACAGAATGCACTTCAAACATTTTGCATTGAACCCTGCCTAATAAATATAATGATATGTGTTAGAGTTAGAAGAAAATATTAGTTTAGACATGAAGTTATGTTTTATTGATTTTACTCTTTTTGTAAATATTAAATTAGATTAGGTATGCAATATTGTTTTTCCTCTTCGTAAATATCATATTAGAATCGTCTAGATATTAGGTTATTAGGCTGATTTGAAATATTGAGAAATAAACACGTGTAAAATATCGCCACTGTAATTGAGATTAGAAATCCTGTAGTGCGCAGTAAATAAATAAATAAATAAATAAATAAATAAATAAATAAATAAATAAATAAATAAATAAATAAATAAATAAATAAATAAATATTATTATTATTATTATTACAAACTTCCCCCATGCGGAGGCTGCCATAAGGACAAAGTATGTCAACTACACGGTATTTTGTTTTCTAAGTTACTGTTGACTTTGCTAGCGTGCCAGGTAGAAAAATCACAAGGCTCAGGAATAAATTTGCAATATTGTTGTACAAATGTTATATAGATGTTTGCGGAGTATGGTCAATGAACCTCGTATTGCGGCGATGGCGATGTCGTGAAATCGTGTCCGGCTGAGGCCGAGACGATCCTATAGCTGTACAAGAAATTTAGGGATTGTGCCTCGAGCTCCGATCATGAGTCCATGGACGGAAATATTGTTTAGGTGATATTTATCTTTATAGTAGTTTACAGTCGGCTGGCAAATTGACTTCTTTTCGGCGTCCACCTCTTCGGCCTGGCCAACGTGCGACTCGAAGCGTATTGTGGGATCTAAGATTAGTCCTTGCTTGCTAGCTGGTTGAAAGGCTTTCATGTCAATAAATAAATAAATAAATAAATAAATAAATAAATAAATAAATAAATAAATAAATAAATAAATAAATAATGTAGTATTCACTCAAATATACAGAAACGTCTTCATACGAATTTGTAAAAGATGATTGAAATGTCAGAATGCATAAAATATAAAATCTGGTTACAAGCGATGGAAGTTCAGCCACCGTCGTAGAGGGTTAGCTACTTTGCATGTTATACAAATCCTGTCAATCAATCAATCAATCAATCAATCAATCAATCAATCAATCAATCAATCAATCAATCAATCAATCAATCAATCAATCAATCAATCAATCAATCAATCAATCAATCAATCAATCAATCAATCAATCAATCAATCAATCAATCAATCAATCAATCAATCAATCAATCAATCAATCAATCAATCAATCAATCAATCAATCAATCAATCAATCAATCAATCAATCAATCAATACTGATCTGCATTTAGGGCAGTCGCCCAAGTGGCAGATTCCCTATCTGTTGCTTTCCTAGCCTTTTCCTAAATGATTTCAAAGAAATTGGAAATCTATTGAACGTCTCCCTTGGTAAGTTATTCCAATCCCTAACTCCCCTTCCTATAAATCAATATTTGGCCCAGTTTGTCCTCTTGAATTCCAAATTTGCAACATTTTTGTAACGCTACTCTTTTGTCGGAAATCACCCAGAACAAATCGAGCTGCTTTTCTTTGGATTTTTTCCAGTTCTTGAATGTTAATCCTGGTGAGGGTCCCATACACTGAAACCATACTCTAGTTGGGGTCTTACCAGAGACTTATATGCCCTCTCCTTTACATCCTTATTACAACCCCTAAATACCCTGTTGTTTACATTTTCTCAGGGTTGTATAGGGATTTGTACAGAGAACTACTATACTTGAATAAAAAGTTGATCGATAGAGTTAGGTGACTAGAACACAATTTTCCGACAGTTTCTTCATTCTCTTCTTTCCTATTGTAGAATTGAGGACAGTCACTCAGACGGCAGATTCCTTTTCACTTCTTTATCTAGATTTTTTAAAATCATTTCAAATAACTTCGAAATTTATTGAACATATCCCTTGGTAAATTATTCCAATCCCTAACTCCTCTTCCTATAAACAAATATTGTCCCCGGATTGCCCTCTTGAATTCCAACTGTATCTTCATATTGTGATCTTTCCTACATTTAAGAACACCACTCAAAAATATTCGTCTACTAATTCCATCCCACGCCGTCTCTCCTCCGACAGCTCGCAACATACCACTTAGTCGAGCAGCTCGTATACTTTCTCCCAACTCTTTCCAGCCCTAACTTAGCAACATCTTTTTTTTCGAAAATCATACACAAAAAATCGAGGTGCTTTTCTTTGGATTTTTTTTCAGTTCTCGTATCTAGTAGTCCTGGTGAGGGTCCCATACACTGCAACCACGATCTAATTCTGCTCTTGCCAGAGGCTTACATATCCACTCCTTTACATTCTTTCTACAACCCTGAAATACTCTCGCACCCATGAGAAGAGGAAAAGATCACTCCGTGTTAATCAGAAACTACGTTGACACTAAATGGCTCCTCCACACATCGCCAAACTTTCGCCGAGAAATCCCGAGTGCCGAGGTGTGTGCACAATACTGTGTTTTGCTTGGTGAATATTCGTCTTGATGAGAAACCAGTGACAATGCTACTAGTCTATCACGCCCCCACGTACTCGTTTTTGGTGCAGAGTAAAGGCCACTTCAGAAATTGAAACCGCATTTCAAAATTTTTCGACTTTCTGACGAGGAACGGATGCTGCTTCAACAAGGCAGACCCTGCTTCGAGTAAAGAGAAGATGAGTATCTCACTGCACTATTCTTTAAAAAGAGGACTGTGTTGAGTTTTGGTGACGTGGAATACGTACAACGTGAGAATTCTTATCGAAAGTCCGTGTAATTTGGGCCGATGACCTTCGATGTTAGGCCCCTTAAAACAACTAGCAAGCATCCGTGTAATTTGAACCACTTAACTTCAAACGTCTGCAACTCTATCAACATTAATTGAAATGTCTCCAATCTTATACATGATAGTTAGTACAATGTATCAAATAATTTTGTGAAAATAAACGTTAATATTTATCTTTAAGATTTGTGTAAAAGTAATATTAATTCAAACAATGTTATCGTGTAATTTGGACCGATAGCGTGTAAATTGGACCAGTGATCGTGTAATTTGGACTGGTTAATATGAACACCTAAAAGTTATTTAATCTTTGTATTATACCATCCCAAGCAATAAAATACGAGACAATGAATTGTGGTAGTCACTTTGGAATGCAGGACAATGATAAAATAGTTCATCGTGAATTTTGGTGCAGTTTCCTTCAGCCCACTTTATGGAAGTATTGCACTGAATCCAATTGTTATCATAATACTTGTCACATACACAGCAAACTGTTTATTCGTTTTTTCATGTGTCTGTAGTGAACAGTATCTCAACCGCTCATCTGCCCGAAGGCCTGCAGATTACCACGTGTCGTTTGGTCAGCATGACGAATGCTCATCTTGGCTTTCTAGACTGTGGCCGGAATTTCACCGTCAGATAGCTCCTCAATTGTAATAACATAGGCTGATTGGACACATAAACAGCCCTCAGATCCATGTAAAAATCCCTAACCTGACAGAGAATCGTACCGTGGCCTCCAGGGGTTCGGCCTCAAATTATGTAACAAGTTCCTTTAGAGTCACCAGTAAAACTGCGGAGAAACGTAGGCCTAATTTACAGTATTACATTTGTTTCAAAATTCAAAATTACACATTCTCGGGCAGTCCAAATTACGCGACATGCAAAGATTTAATAAGAAATCCAGTCCTAGCCCTCCAGGCAAGCTAGGAACAATAAAGTATGAGAACATATTCTTTATTTATTCCTAAAAAGTACAATCCTTTTCTTAGTCATCGTTATCTGGTCGATTAGATTAGCAGTTTGCCTTTTTCTACCACTACAAGTGCTAATCTGAATCAATGCATTGTTTCACTTATACATCACTACGAGCGCTAATGTGAGTCAATTCAGAGTTTCACTTAAGCATCACTACGAGCGCTAATGTGAGTGTATGCATTGTTTCACTTAAGCATCCCTAAGAGCGCTAATGCGAGTTTATGCCTTGTTTCACTTAAGCATCACTACGAGCGCTAATGTGAGTCAATGCAGAGTTTCACTTAAGCATCCCTAAGAGCGCTAATGCGAGTTTATGCATTGTTTCACTTAAGCATCACTACGAGCGCTAATGCGAGTCAATGCAGAGTTTCACTTAAGCATCACTACGAGCGCTAATGCGAGTCTATGCATTGTTTCACTTAAGCATCACTACGAGCGCTAATGCGAGTCAATGCATTGTTTCACTTAAGCATCACTACGAGCGCTAATGCGAGTCTATGCATTGTTTCACTTAAGCATCACTACGACGCTAACGTGAGTCTATGCATTGTTTCACTTAAGCATCCCTAAGAACGCTAATGCGAGTTTATGCATTGTTACACTTAAGCATCACTACGAGCGCTTATGCGAGTCTATGCATTGTTTCACTTAAGCATCCCTAAGAGCGCTTATGCGAGTCTATGCATTGTTTCACTTAAGCATCACTACGAGCGCTTATGCGAGTCTATGCATTGTTTCACTTAAGCATCACTACGGGCGCTAATGTGAGTCAATGCAGAGTTTCACTTAAGCATCACTACGAGCGCTAATGTGAGTCTATGCATTGTTTCACTTAAGCATCCCTAAGAGCGCTTATGCGAGTCTATGCATTGTTTCACTTAAGCATCACTACGAGCGCTAATGCGAGTCTATGCATTGTTTCACTTAAGCATCCCTAAGAGCGCTAATGCGAGTCTATGCATTGTTTCACTTAAGCATCACTACGAGCGCTAATGTCAGTCAATGCAGAGTTTCACTTAAGCATCCCTAAGAGCGCTAATGCGAGTTTATGCATTGTTTCACTTAAGCATCACAACGAGCGCTGATGTGAGTCTATGCATTGTTTCACTTAAGCATCACTACGAGCGCTAATGCGAGTCAATGCATTGTTTCACTTAAGCATCACTACGAGCGCTAATGCGAGTCTATGCATTGTTTCACTTAAGCATCACTACGACGCTAACGTGAGTCTATGCATTGTTTCACTTAAGCATCCCTAAGAACGCTAATGCGAGTTTATGCATTGTTACACTTAAGCATCACTACGAGCGCTTATGCGAGTCTATGCATTGTTTCACTTAAGCATCCCTAAGAGCGCTTATGCGAGTCTATGCATTGTTTCACTTAAGCATCACTACGAGCGCTTATGCGAGTCTATGCATTGTTTCACTTAAGCATCACTACGGGCGCTAATGTGAGTCAATGCAGAGTTTCACTTAAGCATCACTACGAGCGCTAATGTGAGTCTATGCATTGTTTCACTTAAGCATCCCTAAGAGCGCTTATGCGAGTCTATGCATTGTTTCACTTAAGCATCACTACGAGCGCTAATGCGAGTCTATGCATTGTTTCACTTAAGCATCCCTAAGAGCGCTAATGCGAGTCTATGCATTGTTTCACTTAAGCATCACTACGAGCGCTAATGTCAGTCAATGCAGAGTTTCACTTAAGCATCCCTAAGAGCGCTAATGCGAGTTTATGCATTGTTTCACTTAAGCATCACAACGAGCGCTGATGTGAGTCTATGCATTGTTTCACTTAAGCATCACTACGAGCGCTAATGTGAGTCAATGCAGAGTTTCACTTCAGTCCTCATAACTACATTCGGTGTGGACATTTTTCAAACAATCAAAACACGACTGAGGGTATTAAACCAAGGAACACATTACACACCGGGCGAGTTGGCCGTGCGGTTAGGGGCGCGCAGCTGTGAGCTTGCATCCGGGAGATAGTGGGTTCTTACCCCACCGTCGGCAGCCCTGAAGATGGTTTTCCGTGGTTTCCCATTTAACACCAGGCAAACACTGGGGCTGTACCTTAATTAAGGCCACGGCAGCTTCCTTCCCATTCCTAGGCCTTTCCTATCCCATCGTCGCCATGAGACCTATCTGCGACGTTAAGCAAATAGCAAGAAAAAACAACCATTACAGCAAGAATTATGTAAATAAGTTAATTTGGCTAGGGTTCGAATCAAAAAGAAAACGAATATAGAAACAAGCAGTTCTAGGCAGTTTTTTCGGAACTGCATTTAGGCTGGAAGTGTTTTCGATTTATTCAAAGTTTTTTTTTGCTAGGGGCTTTACGTCGCACCGACACTGATAGGTCTTATGGCGACGATGGGATAGGAGAGGCTTAGAAGTGGGAAGGAAGCGGCCGTGGCCTTGATTAAGGTGCAGCCCCAGCATTTGCCTGGTGTGAAAATGGGAAACCACGGAAAACCATCTTCAGGGCTGCCGGTAGTGGGATTCGAACCTACTATCTCCCGGATGCAAGCTCACAGTCGCGCGCCTCTACGCGCACAGCCAGCTCGCCCGGTTTTCAAAGTTTCGTAGAGCTACCCAAGGCTCACAATTTAAAATCTTTTCGGGCCCTTTAGCCCTTCAACTTTCTGCACAATTGAGAAAATTGCTTAATTTTACGTTTTTCGTAATATGGGGACCTATACTTTGTCTGCAAAGAAAGGTTTCCAACATTAAAAGCTAATATGCAGTACTTGTAAAAGCTGAATACCTCTTGGCTTACTCACTTACTTGTCGCCGTGACAGTTTTCCTCTTCTCAAGTATATCTATTTCTCTTTCTGTTCTAAAAGTGATAGTAAACATTGTTCTTTGCCGCAGCCTGTGCATGACAGGAAATATCTCATAAAATAAAATACGAAATATTTTCATTCCTCCCCTGAAGGGCGAGGCGGGCCTCCTATACGGTAACGCTGTCTCTCAGGCCGTTGCCTACGAGATACACGGCCGGGAAATACAGCACACTAGACACGTCCTCGAGTTACTTCCGACAAGCGCCGCTAGAGTTCTCTTTACTGATCTGTCTCGCCCGCTCATTACAACACGTTCGAATATGAAGAACTATACAAATACATTAAAACTAGTAATTTCAGAAGGCAGCAAACAGATATGAGATCAAAAATAGACCAAGAGCAACTGTTTGACTTATTTTCTACAACGTATTTCTTACAATATGCTTAAACGAAATAAGTAATTCGCGAAAGAAGCAGAGAAATCTGATAGCGAGTTTGTCAGTTTTTACCGATTCCTTTAATTGTCCCTCAGAGTATCCGGTAAGCGGATCGAGATTGCGGTCATAAATAACTTTGGGTTTAATTGTCCTTTCACCAATTATCAGCGATCCAATCTTTTCCTCCGCACATCTGATATTTTGACATTCGTATTGAAGCCGCTGTTTGGTGAGCGATGTTATGCCCATTACACAAATATTTAGCATCGTTTCACCGTGTTTCTCCCTTTTCTTCCCGTAAAATTAAATTTGTGTCCGCCTCTGTGCTGTAGTGTTTAGTGTGATTAGCTGTCACCCCCGGAGGTCCGGGTTCGATTCCCGGCCCTGCCACGAAATTTGAAAAGTGGTACGAGGACTGGAACGGGATCCACTCAGCCTCGGGAAGTCAACTGAGTAGAGGTGGGTTCGATTCCCACCTCAGTCATCCTCGAAGTGGTTTCCCGTGGTTTCCCACTTCTCCTCCAGGCAAATGCCAGGATAGTACCTAACTTAAGGCCACGGCCGCTTCCTGCGTTCCCTCTTCCCTGCCTGCCCTTTGCAATCTTCCCTTCCCTCCACAAGGCCTCTGTTCAGCATAGCAGGTGAGGCTGCTTGGGCGAGGTACTGGTCATCCTTCCCAGCTGTATCCTCCGACCCAAAGTCTGGTGCTCCAGGACACTACCCTTGAGCGGTAAAGGTTGGATCCCTCGTTGAGTCTGAGGGAAAAACCGACCCTGGAGGGTAAACGGATGAAGAAAGAAGAAGAAAGTTAAATTCGTTCTAACAGGAATAAAGCTCCTAAATGTCCAATTTTAGCATGCTTTCAATTTGGTTTGCTTTTTGTCAAGTTGAGATAACGTAAAACATTTTTTATGATTTAATTACCCGTATCCTACTTCTCAATTTACATATTATTTTCTGTAATCTGGTATTTAATGTTCTCATCCGTATATTGTTTAGATTTAACATTGATACTCGTAGACTTTCCTTGATATAGAAACGAGACTTTTCCTCCTTTTTCGTTTGTGGCTGACGTATGAAGGTATGGTATGTTCATTGTTATCTGAATCGGAACTTTTACTAAATGTTGATGGCAATACATCATTTTTGAGATCTGGACGCTTCCTGCGTTTGACATTTTCCTGTCTGTGAACAGGATACACAATGAAAACAGAAGGAAGTTTAATTGATGTGTTTACACTGAAATCTGTTTTATGAGAATTGCTAGGTACCTAAAAAGACCCTACTATATCACCTTGCCTAGAAATAGTTTGCTTCCATTTCTCCCTTAAGCCGCATGGAACATCAATTTTCATGCTCGTTTAGTGTCATCTGAAATGCAGAGAGGTATACAACAGCGCATCTTCTTCTCAACCTCACAGACACTCACCGACAGAAACAATATTCACAATAAATTGCACGAAAACAACACAGCATATCAATTACTCCGCATATCCCAATGTTAAAGTCCGCCGGAAACCTGACATCTAGCGACCAAACCGTGAACACTGTCGGGCCGCTTTTTCAGCGACAAATTAGTAGCCATATCCCGGCCTTGTATATCTCGCAGGCAACGCTCAGGCCAAGAGATTTGTATCGGTGAAGGAGATGTGCGGAGTAGGTGAGAGAGTTGACGGCCGTGGCCTATACTACGAACTGTCCGGCATTCGCCTTAGTGCAGGAGAATGGAAAACCATTCTCAGGACAGTCGACGGTGGAGACCAGCCTATTTCCGTCTCCCGAATACAGAGACGGAGAGCCACGGTAGAATCACGGCCACTCCTCTGCTCGGTTGCTCGGTCATAATGCAAAGCTGTCGGACCACTTGTGGGTGGAGACTCACTCTGTACCCGCCGACCAAGTAAATAACACGCATCAAACGGAAAACTGCAAAATTAAATTAAATAGAATAGCAAAGCAGAGCCCGTGAAGATTTGTTTACAAACACTACAGTTATAGTGTTCAAACAGATGGTCGAAATACTGCACTCATTTATTTCTGTGAAATTGCGACCAAAGAGTTTGTAACTACGAGTGGAACTGAACCCACGGCCACTGTAGACATCGAGAAGGACAAGAAGTAGACCGTCATGGCATCTGTTGATGAAATGAGGAAATTACGAGAAGATATACGAACATGTCGAATATTCGACAGTGCCACTGCAGCAGGAACCAAAGTGTCGATTATTCTGCAGTTGCCAGTTCCAGGGTTTGCTCCTCAGTCTCCTTAACTTTGATATTGGTGATTTTGGACACTTTGGAATTCTGACAAGCTCTATCCTCTTGAATGAATTTACTGTAATTTTGAAGCCATTTATTGCCTATGCTCTATCCTCTTGAATGAATTTACTGTAATTTTGAAGCCATTTATTGCCTATGCTCTATCCTCTTGAATGAATTTACTGTAATTTTGAAGCCATTTATTGCCTATATGTCATGATATTTTGCGGAAGATTTAATTGTGTTTCACAGTACATTTTCCTTTCTCTTCTTCTTAAAGAACCGTATCCACAATGGACGTTGGTGATCAGTCCGGTCCAGGCCTCTCTACTAACAGCTGCTCTAAATAAGCCAGCCGGTGATGAACTGGACCACTGGCTGAGGTTTCCCAACCAGGAAATGTTTCGTCTCCCAGGGCTTCTTCCTTCTTTTACGTTTCCTTGAAGTATGAGTTGTTGGAGGTCGTATTTCTCGTTACGCATAATGTGGCCATAACACGCTATCTTTCTTTCTTTGTTAATTCTAATTGTTTTCTCATGTGCTTCATAAGCACGTCCATCGTTAGGTGACGCTACCAAGATATTCTGAGCATACGACGATAACACCAGAGCTCAAAGGCATTTAAGAGTTTAATTATTACGGCAGTGGGTGCCCAAGGTTCCGCGCCGTAATACAAAGTGGAGAAGACATAACACTTCAGTACTCGGGTTCTAAGATTAAGATTTAAGTTCAAATTACGTAATATTTTCTTCATCCGGTAGAATGCCCCTCGTACTTTCTCAGTTCGGATTTTCATTATTATTAACAAATACGTCGCAACTGGGAAATTTCCGGGTATAAATGATCACTTGCAGTAGTGTGATAATAAGGTTAAAACATAGTTACCGAACAACAACAACAACAGTGCAACAAGAAGAGTACAACAAGCAATTCCATGGAAAGAAAATATGACAAGAAATACTACTAGTTTAACATTACAACACCGTCGTATACAAATACACACGTGCCTTAAGTGTTTCAAAATTGTACACTATGACTTACAACAACAACAACAACAACAACAAGAGCACAACAAGCAATTCCTTGGAGATAAAATAATACACAAAATACTACTACTGTAGTTTAACATTCGCTTCCTTTCCACTCCTAGACCTTCACTGTCTCACCGTCACCATAAGAGACCTATCCGTTTCGGTGTAAATAGAAAGAAGAAGAACAGGAAAAGGCGAGGGATGGAACGGACGTGACCGTGGCGTTAATTAAGGTACATTCCTAGAATTTGCCTGCTGTCAAAATGGGAACCCACTGAAAACCATCCTAAGGACTGCCGACTGTGAGGTTCGAACTCACTATCTCCCGAATGCAAGCTGACAGTTACGTGGCCCATTCCAGGCAGCCGCTCGCCAGAGCTACACTAATTGTTAGCGACGGGGTATGGCAATGTTAGTACCTTAAGATGGCTGCAATATTGCATCATCCTAGCACGTCGTGCCGAGGTAAGAATCTTGTTACATCGGTCTCTTTTACAGTTATAATATTGAACAGTGTTGTCACACGTTATTTGTTTCGATTTTCAAACCTTCATGCTTTCGATACGCTCTGGTCTATGTACGATTCTGATGCTGCAGACTGTATACATTGTTGAAGCGCTCGATTTCAGAATTCTCAACAAAGCGGGCTGCCATCCAGTGTTGCCAGCTTAGCGGATTTTCCGCTAAATTTGGCGAAATTAGAAGACAGTCGGCGGAGAAATATACCATTTAGCGGACAGCGGACTTTTTGGCGGAATTCTAGATTTATTATAGCGGAATTTAGCGTTTTATGCATTTTACTTTTTTAAAAAAATATGTACTCCAGTCTGTTTCTGAGCTATTCCGTATTTCTTGTCAGGAGCTAGAAGTCACCTGAGGAAAACATGTTATTTGATTTGGTGTTATGAGATCATGTTATCATAATTTTGTAATGCGTGGGGAAAGGGTACTTATCTGACGAATGACGACAGATAATGAAACGGTGAGAGAGTCCCATTTATATTTATGCTATGAAGGAAGACCGTTTAATGAACTGGCCTGTTTTGTGTGTGGCCCTTGAGGTAGGGGATTCACCTAGTTTGCACCCGGCAGTAAAACGCCTACAAGTTTTAGCTCGCCGGCTCGCAGTGATCCCAGTGAAACTCACAGATCAGGTCAGTGCAGACATTTATTATTATTATTATTATTATTATTATTATTATTATTATTATTATTATTATTATTATTATTATTATTATTATTATTATTATTATTTGAGATCGGATTTCTTGGCGGATTTTTAGTAGTATTTAGCGGATCTTCAAAATATAAGTTGGCAACACTGCTGCCATCTTGATTCTAAGAACATATCAAAGAACTTTCACTTCTACAGATAAATAAACTTCTCCAGAGCGTTGCTTGTTTTTCAAAACTTTGGAAAGTGAAGATAAAAATATCAGTATTTAGATGGTGTCTATATTAGTGTCATTTGGTGTCCAATTAATAAGCTACGGCGGAAGAATGACACCGTCTCTCAGAAAGACGATCGCACTAGACCAGCCATTCCCAAACCATGGTCGGCGGCCCCCCGGGGGAGTGCGATGATAATGTAAGTTGTAAGTACTTAAAGGGCGGAATTTTATTGTACACTTACAATTCGTAGACCATTATACTACATGTATTAACTATGTCTTAACTGTTGTATAACTTCAATACTCTTAACTTGATCGATAGGTAGTGAAAGTCAGCGGCGGAAAAAGAAGAATTATAAGACAGTGTAAGTGATGCAATTGTGAGGCACTCGCAATTGTTAGTATCCACACACAGACCACCGTCGGTTGAGAAAATCTCGTGGATCAGAAATCATTTCTTTGAACATGAACTGACTTCCCTTGAGGAAGATCAACTAGCCGAAGCTCCATGTACTAATCTCGGCTGCGTGGCGCATTGACGAGAAGTTTCAACGTGAAGGGAAGAAAGGTTAACAATAACAAACAGGGAAGTAACAGGGAAGTAAAGAGACTAAGAAAGAGGTGCAGGTTGGAAAGAAATAGAGTTAGAAATGGCTGTGGAAGTAAGGAGAAATTGAAGGAACTTACTAGGAAACTGAATCTAGCAAAGAAGTCAGCTAAGGATAACATGATGGCAAGCGTAATTGGTGGCCATATAAATTTTAGTAAGGAATGGAAGGGTATGTACAGGTACTTTAAGGCAGAAACAGGTTCTAAGAAGGACATTCCAGGAATCATTAATGAACAAGGGGAGTGTGTATGTGAGACCTTCAAAAGGCAGAAGTATTCAACCAGCAGTATGTAAAGATTGTTGGTTACAAGGATAATGTCCAGATAGAGGAGGTGATTAATACTAAAGAAGTAATAAAATTTACCTATGACAGCAATGATATTTACAGTAAGATACAAAAGTTGAAAACTAGAAAAGCAGCTGGAATTGATAAGGTTTCGGGGGATATATTAAAGACAATGAGTTGGGATATAGTACCATATCTGAAGTACTTATTTGATTATTGTTTGGTCGGAGGAGCTATACCAGATGAATGGAGAGTTGCTATAGTAGCCGCTGTGTATAAAGGAAAGAGTGGTAGACAATCATAAAGCTGAAAATTACAGGCCAGTAAGTTTGACATGCGTTGCATGTAATTTTTGGGAAGGCATTCTTTCTAATTATATTAGACATGTTTGCGAAATTAATAACTGGTTCGATAGAAGGCAATTCGGTTTTAGGAAAGGTTATTCCACTGAAGCTCAACTTGTAGGATTCCAGCAGTCTAAAGCATTTGATAGGGTGGATCATGGGAGACTACTGGCAAAAATGAGTGTAATTGGACTAGACAAAAGAGTGACTGTATGGGTGGCTTTATTTCTAGAAAATAGATCTTAGAGAATTAGAGTAGGCGAAGCTTTATTTGACCCTGTCATAATTAAGAGGGGAATTCCTCAAGGCAGTATTATTGGATCTTTATGTTTTCTTATATATATAAATGATATGAGTAAATAAGTGGAATCGGAGGTAAGGATTTTTGCTGATGATGTTACTCAGTATAGAGTAATAAATAGGTTACAAGGTTGTGAGCAACTGCAACGTGACCTCGAAAATGTTGTGAGATGGCAATGGTATGTTGATAAACGGGGTTAAAAGTCAGGTTGTGAGATTCACAAATAGGAAAAGTCCTCTCAGTTTTAATTACTGCGTTGATGGGGTGAAAGTTCTTTTGGGGATAATTGTAAATATCTAGGTGTTAATATAAGAAAATATCTTCATTGGGTTAATCACATAAATGGGATTGTAAATAAAGGATACAGATCTCTGCACATGGTTATGAGGGTGTTTAGGGGTTGTAGTAAGGATGTAGAGGAGAGGGCTTATAAGTCTCTGGTAAGACCCCAACTACAGTATGGTTCCAGTGTATGGGACCCTCACCAGGATTACTTGATTCAAGAACTGGAAAAAAAATCCAAGGAAAGCAGCTCGATTTGTTCTTGGTGATTTCCGACAAAAGAATAGCGTTACAAAAAGGTTGCAAAATTTGGGCTGGGAAGAACTCGAAGAAAGGAGACCATCTGCTCGATTGAGTGGTATGTTCCGAACTGTCAGCGTAGAAATAGCGTGGAATGACATTAGTAGACGAATATGTTTGAGGGGCGTCTTTAAAAGTAGGAAAGATCACAATATGAAGATAAAGTTGGAATACAAATGGACAAATTGGGGAAAATATGGTTTTATAGGAAAAAAGTTAGGAATTGGAATAACTTACTAAGGGAGATGTTCAATAAATTTCCAATGTCATTGAAATCATTTAAGAAATGGCTAGGATAACAACAGATAGTGAATCTGCCACCTGGATACTGCCCTAAATGCAGATCAGTATTGATTGATTGATTGATTGATTGATCGATTGATTGATTGATTGATTGATTGATTGATTGATTGATTGATTGATTGATTGATTGATTGATTGATTGATTGATTGATTGATTGATTGATTGATTGATTGAATGATTGATTGATTGATTCTATATCTCGAAATTTCGATAACTCGAAATGAAATTTAGCTCCGTAGGTGATCCGAGATATCGAGATTTCACTGTATTAATAGTCGATTTAGAATTTCGAATTACTTTATATCGTAATTTCGACTTACTTTATATCGTAATTTCGACTGGCGAAGACAGGCGTTTGTACCAATCCACAATAAAGGCCAAGTCCTGCTGACAACACGTAATCTGCACGCCTTCGGACAGAACAGGTAGGACAAGGCCCATCAGAATTGAAGCATTATGTGTTTCATTTCATTGTTCGCTTAACCAGGTCCATTCCATTCCCTGAAATCCCATCCACCCCATGCCATTACGTTCGTTTTACGCATTCCTTTATGCCAAACATTGAAAACTGTTGTTTTAGTAGAAGTGAATGATTAACGCATTCTATGTTAGTTTCATTTCTTCCCCACACTTAATCTTTCCATCTTCATAAAATGTTAATGTAGAATATCGTGATATCACCGCTAGACATGAATCAAAGTTTTTTAATAGGGCATTAGTCGATTTTTTCCTATTAAAAAAACAAAAGCAAAATTTCGTTAACATTCCTAGTTTCATGTTCAGCCAATGAAGTCGTTCCCTGGACTGTCCACTCTTCCCTGCGAGACTTGCTTTAATATAACGCAATTAATTCTCTACAACGCTATCACTTGCGTTCCTGACAATGTTAGCTCCGAAATGACGGCCCCGAAATATCTCCTAATGGTCTCATGTGTTATGTTGAAGCAAATTAAAGTATGTCAGTGATGATAAAGCATTGTTTGATGGATGTTCCTAATCCATCAATGTCAAATAAGGAGTAATACCATATATGGAGTGTTTCGATTTGGACAGCATTTTTTGTACATTGTAATAAATCGAGTAATTTTCCATACCGTCGTTCATTGATAATTTCCGGCCCTATTTCGTCTTGGTTCACAAATCTACCGTCCTAAATCAAAGCGTACCATCTTATAACGTTACTAGTAACGGTCTCAGAAATCTTTTATTTATGTACTAGCGGACCAATTCATCTCCAGAGCATTCGTTATAAACAGGTCAGATAACGAGTCTTGATATAAAATTGTTCCGTGTGCTGCCTGGGTACTTTTTTGAACGCTATCATTTTAGGATTTGTATTATCTGTTAATTATGGGTGAAGTGAATTTATGTAAATGTTTTTATTTACAATTTGTTTTATGTCGCACCGACACAGGTAGGCCTGTGGTGACCATGGGATAGGAAACGGTTTGCGATGGGAAGGAAGTGACCGTGGCATTAATTAAGGTATTTGGCTGGTGGGAAAATAGGACCACGGAAAGCCACCTTCAGTGCTGCCGACAGTGAGGCTCGAACCCACTCTCTCCCGCATGCAAGCTCACAGCTGCGTGACTCGTGTATTTAATTTACATGTTTAATTTTACAGTATTTTTGTTTCGCGTTCAACTTTCGTCTTTTGGCAGGCCAAATTGTCTGGGAAGTAGTTGAACCTTTTAAAAATAAATAATAAAAGTAAGTGATAACTGTGTGGATGTAAAAGTCGCCCTATAGATACTTCGTGCAAAATAGCCTTGCCGGTATTCCGTTTGGTAAGTGTAGAATGTCCAGACAATGAACACAATTCCTAGGCAAAGTAGGCAATGTTTTGTAATAAATATGTGCAGCTTTCGCCAAAACATGAATTGTAAGCATTTTTGACATTGCTGGTAACATACAGCAAATAGTAATTAATTTATTCTGAAGATTCCACTGCAAATTGTTCTGCTTCATGGCTAAATGCTTAGCACAGTGACCTTTGGTTCAGAAAGTCCCGGGTTCGATTCCCGGCCGGGTCTGGAATTTTAACATTAATTGGTTAATTCATCTGGCTCGGGGGCTGGGGGCTTGTGATGTCTTCAGCATTAGAAATCATCTTAGGTAGGGCCATACCCTCACAGACGTGCAGGTCACCTATAGGCCATCTACTACCAAAAGACCTGCACCAGGTATTTCTGGAGGTCTTGCGCTGTTATTATTATTCTTTATTTCTTTATTTCTTGCGAACCGGCAAAACTTAGGACCACGCCAATACCACTTCACTTCCTTCTTATCATCCCTTCTTCCTTCCTCTTTCTCCACAGTGCCTTCATTCTTTCAGAATGCTGAGCTCTTCTCTCTTCAGTCCATCTTCCCCCTCTGCGCTCTTTCCTTTCTTCAACAAGGACCTTTAAATTTGAAAGTCTTTTCCTGAATATTATTATTATTATTATTATTATTATTATTATTATTATTATTATTATTATTATTATTATTATTATTATTATTATTATTATTATTTTACCGTTGTTTGGTGGATTAGGAGAGGTGAAAGAAGGTGCCGGGATGAATGGGTCTAACTACAGAATCAAAGTTAATTTTAAAATTTCAAATAAAGTTTATATTTTTGAATTTTAACAATCAATCAACGACAAAATCTTAACAACATTTACTTTGGGAATAACAATTTGTAAACAAGACTAGAAAGATCCAAGATTCCAGAACTTTAACTCGCTCGCGCTACACGCCCTTAGTTTTACAAAAGCACAATTTGTTCAAAGGGGCAGAAAACCCCTACCACATGGAGCACTTGCTCCCAATTTTTAACCTCAAGCCTCCGAGAGGACTTCTTACAACACCAGAAAAGAGCAGACGCGCTCTCAGCTTTTCAAGCCTATATAAGGCAATGTCAGACTTGACAATAAATTGCCATCAAGGCACAACTTACAACAAATGAAACAGGGGCATCTCGTACCCAACCTACTGGGCCATAGCAGAAAATAACAGGTTAAGTAATTGGCCCGCAACACCAAGTTGAATGGAGGCGTGTACTTGCACTCCTACATGAAACTTCATAAAACCTGAAAGGCACTAGGCCGATGAAACAAGGGCTATTCCAAAACTATGAAGGTGCCCCGTATAACGAAGAAACTTAAACATTAAGGAAGAGAAGAAAATCAGTTAGCAAAACGTAGTCACCTCAAATCAAAATGAAGAGGAGCTCGACAGGGTAAGGCACTCTCTATCTCCGATTTATAGTTAAAGATATTTACATAAGCCGGCAAAAATTACATTACAGAAAAGTAGGTTACATGGTAAAAGTTTCGGACCTTTCCCGCGGGTTAAACTGCTGAGCTAGCAAGAAAATAAAGATGTTAAACGGCCATTACCTTACTGAAGAGCTGCTACCTGATGAAAGAGGCGCTTCCCGCCTCCTGCTACACGTCCATACACTAAGTTAGATGTTGATGAAGTGGCCGAGAGACAAGAAAATCAGCAGTATATAAATCCTCGGGGAAAGTTCGAGACCTTTCATGAATAAAACAGCCATACCCACTTAATTTTATTGGGTCGCTTAGAGTTACACACCAAAATCGAAGAAGAAACCTGTGATTGGTAGAAAATTAATTACAGAAATTCTTGATTGGTTAAAATCAAAACAGGTGGAAAGACAGGATAAATATTGCCAACCCAAAAATGAATGCACTTCTTCTTTTCCTGCCGCTTTTTCCCACACCTGTGGGGTCGCGGGTGCGAACTGCGTCACACATGTGGATTTGGCCCTGTTTTTACGGCCGGATGCCCTTCCTGACGCCAACCCTATGGAGGGATGTAAGCACTATTGCGTGTTTATGTGGTGGTTGGTAGTGTAGTATGTTGTCTGAATATGATGAGGAGAGTGTTGGGACGGACATATACACCCAGTCCCCGAGCCAGAAGAATTAATCAGAAGCGATTAAAATCCCCGACCCGGCCGGGAATCGAACCCGGGACCCTCTGAACCGAAGGCCAGGGCGCTGACCATTCAGCCAACGAGTCGGACCCAAAAATGAATGCACTAAATTTAGTAAAGAACTAACTTGCGAATACAAACTTTCTTCAAATAAAGTTCCTTCACTTCGTACCAGGGTGCATGATCATAGTTTTTTGCAGAGGCATCTATGAGAGAATCTCCAAACTTCTTAATAAATAGTAAACAAAAACACGTCGAAATTCACACAGTGACATTTTCAGAGGAAAGGTTTAAGTAGGTCCAGTTTTAAGTTCAGAGTTTCTCCTGTAGACGAGGATTTATTGGCGCAAGATTTAAAGGTGCGGCGTAGGGGTGTACCGCCCAGTACAACTATTATTATTATTATTATTATTATTATTATTATTATTATTATTATTATTATTATTAAAGGAATTAAAGGAATAGAACCCACAGAGAAAAATGAAAGTCATATGGAAGACCAGAGAGGTGAATCATAAAATCACCGCGTGATCCAACGGTGTCCATACGCAAAAATAAATAAATAAATAAATAAATAAATAAATAAATAAATAAATAAATAAATAAATAAATAAATAAATAAATAAATAAATAAATATTTTTTCCTATTCGCTTTAAAACACACCGACACAGTTGAATTATATGACGACGATGAAACAGGAAAGGGCTATGAGAGCGAAGAAAGTGTCATTGGCCTTAATAAAGGTACAGCTCGGGCATTTGTCTGGTGTGAAAATGGAAAACCACGGAAAACCACCTTCAGGGCTGCCGACAGTAGGGTTCAAGCCCACTATCTCGCGAATGCAGGCTGATAGCTACGTGACTCAAACCGCACAGCCACTCGCTCGGTAATAAATAAATAACAATAAATAAATAAATATCCTTGAATTATACGCGCACCTGGAAAATATCACGGACGTAGTGTAATTTGAAATACAAGCATTCGTTTGAAGCTCTCCTGACCCGAATGCGAACACGGACAGTAATCCGTATCTTCACCTACTTCCTAAATATGCAAATTAAGAGAGTCTGGTTCATCGAGGTAGATAAGGACCTGCAAGAAGTGGGAGCCGGTGAGGCTATAGGGAGCGTGCATGGTACTGGTAACAGAGCGCTCTGGCGGAGTTCCGAGGATTAATACGGTGAGAGTGCGTTCCGCTGAAGTGAAGACTTGCGTCATAGTTACGGCAAAAATATCGTTGCATCTTGTCGTCAAGATATGAAGTAGTGCTATGGAAGTTGTAATACAATATGGGTTTGAGTACATACACTTCCAAAATAGTCGCAAGTCAACAGTGAATAAAGCGCAGAAACTAGTTGACAGTGACCATGTGTTACAAGTTGAAGAAAGACGAACTGTTTCCAGTTGTACATTTACCGGCTTCGTCATAAGACAGAGGATTGTTAGCAAAAGCCCGTACAAGGTTACAATTGAGGCAATTACGTTAGCTCATTATTGTTAAACATACAGTATTATGTTCTACATGTTAATTTTATGTGATTCAGTGAAGTCTGTAATACTTCGAATTTCTATTACAGCTTGACAATCAACGAAACTGTGTTGCATCAAACTGTAACTGTGTGGCTCGTGCCGGAGGGCGCTGTAAACACGTATGTGCCATTATACAATACTGCAATTCTGATTCAAGAATGGGGAAAACCAAATTTAAAAACAGCTGGCATGTAATATTATCGCTGTTAATTATGTAATAAATTTAAGTGCTCACAATATGATGAATACAGTGTAGATTTTATATCTTCTAGGGTCCGTAAAATATGCGAAATACCAAGCTCGATAGCTGCAGTCGCTTAAGTGCGGCAAGTATCCAGTATTCGGGAGATAGTAGGTTCGAACCCCACAGTCGGCAGCCCTGAAAATGGTTTTCCGTGGTTTCCCATTTTCACACCAGGAAAATGCTGGGACTGTACCTTAATTAAGGCCACTGCCGCTTCCTTCCACTCCTAGCCCTTTCCTGTCCCATCGTCGCCGTAAGATCTATCTGTGTCGGTGCGACGTAAAACAACTAGCAAATATATATATATATGCGAAAGGGAAGAAGGCTTAAGATCTATTTCCCAAGAAGAGGGTGAGAACTGACAAGGGTGCTGTTATTACCATCGATGAACTAGGAAAAACAGATATAGATAATTCGCCTTGGATTGAAATGATTAGAGCGGAGCTCAAAACAGAGCCTCAATCGGTAGCTAAAAGTTTGTGTGAAGAGTTGTGGAATAATAGAGTCAGTATTGGCATAAGAACAAATTTTAATAAAGTCATGAACGAGTTGCTTCAACTTCAAGAAGATTCCACAGTGTTCACTTCAGGAGAGTTTGTTTTGAGTGACGATTTTTATACTTCTCATGTTACGCTAACAACAGAAGAAATACTTGATATAGCATTTAAAACTCAGTTTCCAAGTGAAGGTGATGAATGGTTGAAAGTATAATTTAAATGTATAACATAACTTGTACGATGAATACATGTAACATCTCTCATCTATTCTTGCTGGCGTTTCTGATTTAATTTCTGTGCAATCTGTTAGAACTCATGCGTCAGGATAAAATGTTTTAAAAACCGAAGCAAAGGATTTTGCAAGGATAGTTTGCTAGGCCAGAAAATAAAATTAGAAGTGCATTTCTTGACTACTCCGAGAGCAGTAACAGATGTTCGCGCAGCAGTAGTCCGATGTACACCAAATATGACTGCCGAGGCAGCAAAGGTTATACCCAATTTCATTTTCATTAAAAAAAGTAAACAACGTCGTTATTAGTTATATTTATAGACACTTTAGAAACAAAGAAAGAAAAAATGAATGTTTTAAATGAAAAAGTTAAATCCTTCAACTATGCCTCACTTTTTATGCTCTGGTATCCATGAAATCCTCTGCATATGTTCAGGGGTGTGTTGGGACCACAAATTTTATCCACCTCCGAAATACTTGGAGGTACTGTGCTTGAGTTGCACTGTGTGCCTACATCATTCCCGCTAAAAACACAAGTGAATTCGAAAGTCGTTGCTTCAATCTGAATTGCTGCTTGCACTGACTTATGTAGGTTTTCACACTCATTTTTCACAATAAATGCACGAGTTTTCTGATTAGAAGACGTATGTATATTTGAGCATTTCATTTGTTTACTCGCTCTTTCAAACCAGGGTACATCACATTCTCTTTTCGGTTTCTTCTTATAGTTCTCATAAAAAACACAGACGGTATATATGATGGATGATATTCAATATTACTTGGCTTTCATCCAGCAAAATGTTCACTGCAAATGGAGGAGCATTTGGTGGGTTCCCATGGAGTTCCACCTGCACTGAAATGCAGGAAAACATTTATTATTATTATTATTATTAGTATTATTATTATTATTATTATTATTATTATTATTATTATTATTATTATTATTATTATAAATATTCGGCGTAGTCAAGACACGTGCACATGGAAGGACATAAATGTAGACATACGAACCTGCTGCAATGCATACTTGAAATGAAATGTACTATTTCAAAGTGTACGTAAATGAACGTTTTCTTGACTTGGCTTACCTGGTATGTTTGAAATGTGTGATACGAAATGTGTGATTTACGTCACAAATGAAATAAGGTACTGTACTTACTTTATTCTTCCTACAGCCGAAATCCACTTCCTGCGTCTGTCCGATTCCCATGGACGACGAGGAAATTTGTGAAATGTAATTCCTTTTCCATGTGTGTTTCTTTGTGTGTTGTGGCAGTTCACTGCACAACAGTTTTTATTTGATTTGGGCATTTTGATACATTACTACTACCACAATTTCACACCTACAGTTACACAGCCTGGATTGACCGCTCAAGACAAGATCACCTAAACGTTACCGATTTCTTCCGCTAGAGGCGCTAAGAGCAGCCGTGCACTTGAGGCTGGCGTACTTGAACATCTTCAAATGCCGCCGGACTGCGTCGGGATGAAAGCCACACAGTTCGTCCACAGCCTATTTCTAATCAGGGAAAGCCGAAGTACCCGAAGAAAATCCTCTCCCGACTCCGCTTTGTCCAGCACAAATCTCGCATGGGATGATCGGGACAGTAGCGGCACTAAGAAGCTCCCCCTCCACCCCGGCAATAATAATTGAAAATAAGCCCCTCGCTTCCTGATAAGGAAAGTTTATTTCGTAGCACAGGGTTGTATATTATTACAATGAATAGCAACGCCGATAATAATAATAATAATAATAATAATAATAATAATAATAATAATAATAATAATAATACATAGTTTTCAAGGTACGAAAACACACGCATACACAAGAAATGCATATTCCAATTACACCAACCAAAACTCGATGACCATCACAATATTAAGAAATAATCTCGTTCCTAGAACCAAATAATTTACTACTATTTACAGCTCAACCGTCCATCGTAGGCCTTCTTAGCTACACTGACTGCCGAGTTATATGAGTTAAAAACAGGTTCGAAACTTCAGTATTGAGAGTTTAGATACGGAAGATTTTCGCATCTTCGCTGACTACTGGGTTCTCCGAACTGGCTAATTATTTCAAAAGCCTTGTTGATTGTTGTGAGTGGCAGCAAGGGATGGTTATTATTGGAACAGCTTGGGAAAGTCACATTTTTTTCAGAAATAACTACCGTACTAGTACTGACGAAAGCAGCTCTGTACTACAACGGCCTAAGTCTGGAATAACCCTCTGTAAGGGAAATAATACTCTATTGTGTGCTGTAACTTTATTAATATGTAGAATCACTCTTCAGCTACTGAATTAAGAAACAGTCATGGCCCCCTCACAAGCCATGCCCCCCCTCCCCCTCCCCTCACCCACAACCCCTGCCGCGCGTGGTCAATCAATCAATACTGATCTGCATTTAGGGCAGTCACCCAGGTGGCAGATTCCCTATCTGTTGTTTCCTAGTCTTCTCCTAAATGATTTCAAAGAAATTGGAAATTATTAGGTATGCGGGATGCTTATCGCTGCCACTGGATCGGGTTTGACCCTCGAGACCCAACAATGTCACCCGACCAAGGCGAGTAGTGATGGGAAAATCGAATTAATAGTGATATTATTAAGACAATTAAATCACTCACTGAATTTGAAACTCATTCGAATATTTTAGTTCGATTATTAAAACAATCTGATGTAAGTTATTCGAGCATTAAAGATATTGGATTATGCCACCACTACAACTGAAAAATATTTTAAACCCATTATTATTATTATTATTATTATTATTATTATTATTATTATTATTATTATTATTATTATTATTATTATTATTATTATTATTACCGTATTATTATTTGCTTTACGTTGCCCCGACACAGATAGGTCTTATGGCGACGATGGGATAGGAGAGGCTTAGGAGTGGGAAAGAAGCGGCCGTGGCCTTGATTAAGTAGCAGCCCCAGCATTTGCCTGGTGTGAAAATGGGAAACCACGGAAAACCTTCTTCAGGGCTGCCGATAGTGGGGTTCGAACCCACTATCTCCCGGATGCGAGCTCACAGCTGCATGCCCCTAACCGCCCGGTGATCGATCATTGAAATAATCGGATAGAGGTTATTCGATGAAATGGAATGACGTATGGCTTTTAGTGCCGGGAGATACCAGGACGGGTTTGGCTCGCCAGGTGCAGGACTTTTCATTTAACTCCCGTAAGCGACCTGCGCGTCATGAAGATGATGATGATGAAATTATGATGAAGACAACATATACACCCAGCCCCCGTGACAGGGAAATTAACAAATGATGGTTAAAATTCCCCACCCTGCCGGGAATCGAACCCGAGACTCCTGTGACCAAAGGCTAGCACGTCAACCATTTAGCCATGGAGCCGGACGAGTTATTCGATTATTAATAGTATTCGAATACCTCATTACCAACGGAGACTCCTGCACACAGCGCTTCCTCTGATTTTATTCACTACTATTGAACACCGGAGATTCACACACTCGATGCGTGGGCCACAGTTTGAACACCCCTGCACGGAGATGATTGCTTGCGGAGCGAGCGAGACATTCCATAAAAATAACCTCTGCTTATTGAGACTGTGAAACTAGGCCATCATCATCTTATCACAGACATAACACTCTTATCGCCGTGCGGTCTGCAGCTACAGTACACTACACCTGCGGCCAATTGCAGGGCGTGATCAAGGTTGCCTGTCAGCTATGACGTCACGAGTTCGAACCCGCGCCCGCCACGTGTGTGCCCTGCATTCAGGAGCGTGCGTGTTCGATACCTGCTAACGGCAATGATGCATGACACATGAGCCCAGTCTGTTGGGGTTACTCTCCGGGCGTAGATTTTTATCACATTAACGGGTAAACAGGAAGCATCGCGTTCACAATAACCCTTCATTAATTATTCATTCTTAATGGTCGAACGTGCTAACGGTGATACACGGAATCGCACGTTTCACGTTTATGAATGGAAATAAAATACATCTTCACTAAAACAATCCTCTCTGAACTGGAGAAGATGAGTCATATGAAACCATATCTCTCTTAGTGCCAGAGACGATATAAGCGATTCTCAAAAATGAACGAAGCGCTGCTTCGTGAGGTTTGTCGCTCCGTTTCTTTATTTTTTGGGACGCTTTTAGACAGAAAATGGCGCCTAATCTTGGCACGTCCATTAAAGCGAGTTCAAGCTACCTAATTCTGACAACATTCTTTTGTTTTCTGTCTATCGATACTCTCGAGTGCTGTAAGAATTCCTTGACTTGTTTACGCTCGACTCGTAAAAACATGGCGGCGAAGTGTAAGGAGAGGGGTGTACTATCAGGGACACTTTGGCTCCCTAGCGCTTAATCGGTAGACCTCGATTATCTTCGAGATACGGATTAGCAAAGTATGACACTAAAAATTAATCTATTATGCATCATCGTGAGACATCTGGTGGTGTAATTGCAAAATTTCAAATACTATTGTTATTTTTATAATAAAGCAAAGAATTGTTTTGCTATTTGCTTCACGTCGCACCGACACATATGTCTTATAGCGACGATGGGACATGAAAGGCCTATGAATTGGAAGGAAGCAGCCGTGGCGTTCATTAAGGTATAGCCCCACCATTTGCCTGGTGTGAAAATGGGAAACAACGGAAAACCATCTTCAGGGCTGCCGGCAGTGGGGTTCGAACCCACTACCTCCTGTTTACTGGATACTGGCAGCACTTAAGTGACTGCAGCTATCGAGCTCGGTAATAAAGCAAATAAATCTAGATGAAAATGAACTTTCGAAACCTATTGTAATCGGTGAGAAAAATCAAATTACATCACATGAACAGGTTACTTACCGGGCGAGTTGGCCGAGCGCGTAGAGGCGCGCGGCTGTGAGCTTGCATCCGGGAGATAGTAGGTTCGAATCCAACTATCGGCAGCCCTGAAGATGGTTTTCCGTGGTTTCCCATTTTCACACCTGGCAAATGCTGGGGCTGTACCTTAATTAAGGCCACGGCCGCTTCCTTCCAACTCCTAGGCGTTTACTATCCCATCGTCGCCATAAGACCTATCTGTGTCGGTGCGACGTAAAGCCACTAGCAAAAAAAAAAAAAAAAAAAAAAAAAAAAAAAAAAATACAAAAAACAGGTTACTTGGAAAAGAATATCACGACCTCTACACAGTGAGGTCAGGAAAAATAATAACAGATGTAGAATTCTGCTGTGATACACAGAAAAGGAAATAAATAGTTGCTCTTCCCCATTAGTAAGTCGAATGAACGGTCTGCCGCATATACGAGGAAATCTGTTTCCACAATTACCCCTAAACCCCATAGCACTACAGCCGTTGAAGGGCCTTGGCCTGCCAAGTGACCGCTGCTCAGCCCGAAGACCTGCAGATTACGAGGTGTCATGTGGTCAGCACGACGAATCCTCTCGGCCGTTATTCTTGGCTTTCTAGACCGGGGCTGCTTTCTCACCGTCAGATAGCTCCTCAGTTCTAATCACGTAGGCTGACTGGACCTCGAACCAGCCCTCAGGTCCAGGTAAAAATCCCTGACCTGGCCGGGAATCGAACCCGGGGCCTCTGGGTAAAAAGGCACGCACGCTACCCCTACACCACGGTGCCGGCTGTTCACCGCAATGAAGATAATTAAAACATTTGCTGCCTATCCATGCAACCCTAGTAAAAGGAGATAGGCCACTCTATTTTATTGTGAATGATATTATATGGATAATAAAGAAAAATGTCATAACAAGATATGATATGTATATCCCTGTGTGACGCAATTGTGGACTTTAGATAACAAAGGTTTGGAAAATTCATATCGATCAGAATAACGATTCCATTCATATTTCATTTCCTTTCAGTTGGCAGTTGCTCCTCACCGCAGTAAAACGAAATGTTATTAAAGGTTTCGCGGATAGTAAGAGAGGAGGAAATTAAAGAACGAATGAGTGCAGGATTGTCCTGGTTCACATTTCTTTCTTCCCAGTCACTGTTAACATTAACGCTTTCACTATCACTTGCTTGGTTATAGGGATGTTTGTTTTCACTATCTTTAATTGTGTTTACTTGGGTGATTGCTATTGTTGGTGTAATTTTCAATATGCTGGATTTTAGAATTTCGGATTTTTTACACCCCTGCAGGTATTTTTAGAACAAAAAATGTGTTCCATGGTTCTCCAGTTCCATGCCCTCCAGTGTTCCTTTTTACTCCATCCGTAAGCGTTTGCTAATAGGAATAATAAATTTTCCAACTTAAATTTTCCTGAACAAGTAAATTTAATTAATTAATTAAGAACGTGAAGAATAAATTTCATAATGATCTGAAAGTTATCCTGAATTCAGATGACTATGTTTTGCACTCCCTGATGAAGTTTCGCTTTCATATCTTTAAAACCCTGAGATTGGCCGATCATATTGTTCTTTTATCTGGCTCTGCAAAAGATCTGGAGAAATTGCTGAATGGTATGGACAGAGTCTTGGAGAAGAAATACAAGATGAAAATAAATAAGTCCAAAACAAACGTAGTGGAGTGCACTCGAACAAAGTCAGGTAAAGCAGGAAATAGTTGATTAGGAAATTAAGTCTTAAAGCATGTAAATGAGTATTGTTACTTGGGTAGTAACATAATTAATAATGGTAGAAGTGAGGAGGACCTCAAATGCAGACTAGCACAAGCAAAGAAGGTCTTTCTTAAGAAAAGAAAATTGTTCACCTAGAACATTGATATAGGAATTAGAAAGATATTTTAAGGCTTTCGTATGGAAGTGAAACATGGACGATGACTGGGTTGAAAGAAAGAATAGAAGCCTTTGAAATGTAGTGTTACGGAAGAATGCTGAAGGTGAGATGAGTAGACAGTCACGAATGAAGAGATACTGAATCGGATTGATGAGAGGAGATCGATTTGTTAAATTTGAGGAGAAGAAGAGAATGATAAGGCACATCTCAAGACTCCCAGGACTTGTACAGTTGGCTTTCGAGGGAAGTGTATGTGGTAAGAACGGTAGAGGTAGACCAAGATACGGATATGACAAACAGATTCGAGCAGATGTATGATGTAGTAGTTATGTAGAAATGAAAATGTTAGCAGAGGACAGGGTGGCTTAGAGAGTTGCATCAAACCAGTGTATGGACTGACTCAAACAACAACAACAACAACAACAACTTTAAAACAGAGGAGTTCCTTAAACCTCACATTTAAAATTTTGCCTGGCAATAAAAACGTTAAAATCGTGATAAAAATTCCGAATGTCACACCACGCTCCTATACGTTGGCAATGTTGTTACAAAGGCTTAAAATATTATCCTATAGGTGGCAGCACCGTGCAGACAAGCAAACACTGTCAGAGTACCAGTGTAATAATGGCTGCCCCTCTTCAGACATGCCTGAAAGAAGAACAGCGGGACGAGCTGGGTAGCTCAGACGGTTGAGTACTGGCCTTCCGATCGGCTTTGATCACGGCTCGGTTCGGGGGTATTTGAACGTGCTCAAATACGTAAGCTTCGCGTCGGTTATTTTGTTCGCAATTTAAAGAACACCTTCGGGACAAATTCCCGGCACTTTAGCGTCTCCGGAAGCCATAAATGTAGTGAAACATATTCAAATTCATTGATGAATGACCGTTCAGTACGGTGATGCATTTTTGTCATAGCAGTAACACAGCGATGCTCGAGCTCATATGGCTCTGCAATTCAAGACCTGCATTATGAGTTTGTCCCACATCCTCCATATTTACCAGACATAGTCCCTAGGGATGTAGGCCACTCAAGGAGGCACTGGAAGGTAAGATGAAGAATGGCCATATTTCTTCGCAATCTTTCCTTGAGTGGCTCAGCTAACAAAAGAAGGATATTTTCCCCACCTTGTAAGCGCTGGTGGACCTGCATTCGATGTAAATGAGACTACGTGGAAGTTGTTGCATCACTTCCAGTCAATAATATAAATTAGAAAACAGAAAACATATTTAATGTGTTCATTTGATTGGTATTTGTATATAGCGAACTTCTGCAGGAATGGAAGATAAGGGAATTTTCGCTTTTCAAGCAAGCCTGTGTCTGCTAATATAATGACTATAGCCACGGGACGTCCAGTTTTAAATGGAATCCGAAGTATAGGAAGGTAACTTTAGGGACATACGGTACGGGTAAAATTATCAAAATCAGCATATTAAATCTTTAAGGACGTCGAACTTCGTAGGTTCAAAAGGATTGATATGGAGTTTTCATATGACATTCCAAATGTGCGAGAAACCTTGAAGGCAATATATTTGGTGCAGTGTGAGGATTTAGTCTCTGTCGTAAGGTGGGTACCTATCACCTTCCATACAGCAGTTGGCAACAAGCATCTTCCCTACGGAGTAAATGTTGCAGAGTGTTTGGAAGATACCAAGGTACAGTAATGTGATGAACTGTAGTTCAGTTTAGCAACATACAAGATATTTTAAGACGTCCACCATTCAAACGTCACACATAATAAATAAATAAATAAATAAATAAATAAATAAATAAATAAATAAATAAATAAATAAATGAAACATAATAAAGAAAAGCATCTGGAAACAAAATATGGAAAATTCAAGAGGTCAGATAAATTTAAATATCTTAATGAATGGATCCAGCCGAATAGGTTTCATAAAGAAATAAATAAGGGAAGGTCCAGAAGGATGGAGTTAGCTCTATAGATTAGTACAGATAAGATACAACAAAAGAATGCTATCTTACAGGGTCAAGATCAGACACTATACTACGGTTATTAATCCAAAGGGACCTTACAGTTCAGAAGGTCTGATACTGAATAAGAAAGAGGAAATGGATGAGCTAGAAAAGAAAGAAAAATCGTGTGAAAAATGTTAGGGCCCGAATAAAGAAAGGATCATACATGGAGTAAGAGGAGAAATGAAGTTCTATGGACGATCGTTGACTAACGAAGAAAATCTTTAAGTACAACATAAAATTGAAAGTAACCAGTAAATGGGTAGAAGAAACACGAAACAGCATGGAGGAATTTGGCATCAATCCAAAAGAAATCTTAAATAGAGATAAGTTCCGAGCAAAAACTGATAAATTCAAGGGATACCAGGAAGAGCATAATGCATATTTTCAAAAACACATGGTCAAAGAGAGGAAGGGAAACCACAGCGAAATGATGAAGTTCTGGGAGAAGCAAAATCCACAGTTTTAGCCCTTCAGTCAAACAACTCAACGTAGAAAACATCGTAGGGATATGAGCTACGAATGTTAGGTAAATAAAATGTAATAAAGTATGAGAATATAATCTTTATTTATTTCTAAAAATTGCAATAATTTTCTTAATCATCGTTATCCGGTCGATTAGATGAACACTTTTCCTGTTTTTACCACTACGAGCGCTAATGCGAGTCAATGCATTGTTTCACTTAAGCACCACTACTAATGCTAATGTGAGTCAATGTAGAGTTTCACTTAAGCCCGTATAGCTACATTTGTTGTGGACATTTTCCAAAAAAAAAAAAATCAAGAGACGCCTGAGGTTATTGAACTAAGGGACGCATTACAGAAAGTATTATATAAATAAGTTCACTTGTCTAGGATTTGAATAAGAAAAGAAACCGAATAAGAGACGAACGATTTTACAGGTAGATACCTTTTCCGGAATTTCATTTAGGCCGGAAGTGATATTCGAAATTTGTTTTTTAGCTTGATAGAACTATCCACGATTCAAAATTTGAAACTTTTGCTCGCTCTTTATCCCTTCAACGTCCGGCACTATCGAGGGAATTGATTAATTTTACGATTTTCGTAACATGGGGACCATCGGTTTGTCCGCTGAGAGATGTTTTCAACATTAAAACGGACTAACCAGCAAGTAAATGTCCAAAGTAGACCAAAATCGAAGAAAGAAGACTAACTAACTAACTAACTAACTAACTAACTAACTAACTAACTAACTAACTAACTAACTAACTAACTAACTAACTAACTAACTAACTAACTAACTAACTAACTAACTAACTAACTAACCAACTAACTAACTAACTAACTAACTAACTAACTAACTAACTAACTAACTAAGTAAATAAATAAATAAATAAATAAATACTTACATACATAAAATTTCTACCCAAATAAAGTACATTACACATCAGTCGTTACGTCCACCTTCTCAACATAATTTCATTGCAACTGTATGCACTTTTGCCATCGATGTGTCAGTCTCTCCAGACCTTCTTGAAACCATTCTTCGGGAGAACTGCGTACCCATGCCTTGACAACTGTGTCCAGTTCTGCAAAATCCGCAAAACGGCAACCACGCAGAGCTTTCTTCATGTTGCCGAACAGGTGATAATCACTTGGTGGCAAGTCGGGAGAGTATGGTGGGTGTGGCAGTACCGTGAATCCCATTTGACCAATGACAGCGGTGGTTTCTCGGCTAGTGTGGGGCCGGGCATTGTCATGTTGCAGAAGCACACCTTTAGCCCATTTTCCTGGCCGCTTACTTTGAATGGCACGACGTAACCACGTAAGGGTTGCCACATATGCTGCACTGTTAACCGTGGCCCCAAATTCCAGCCAGTCAATGAGGTTGATGCCCTTTGTGTCCCAGAACACTATCGCCATTCGCTTTCCAACTGATGGCACTGTTGGACATTTCATTGGCGGTGGACTGCCCCTATGCTTCCATTGTATCGATTGTTGTTTCGTTTGTGGTAATGGAGCGATGTCTCATCACCATTCACAAGCCTAGCCGTGAACTCTGCTGGATCTTGATCATGGCGTTGCAAACCTTCTCTGCACACGTCCACACGCCTCTGCTCTTCGTCTGCAGACAAGAGTCTAGGCACCCAAGTGGATGACACCTTCCCCAACTGTAAGTGGCCATGCACGATCCGCTGCAGGGTGTTTCGGCTAATTCCCGTGGCTGCCTCCATTTCCCTAAATGTGGTTCATTTGTTTCCTTGGATGGCCTGTTTGACCCGGGCAATGTTGGCTGCTGTTGACATTCTTTCCAGAACTGGTTCCCTTGCCCACCGATGTGCGCCCTGTTTTCCAAACTTCCACACAGTTGTAAACTGTTTCCCATGACGGTGCATGTTCTCCACAGACTACCACCAAGCGCCGATGAATTTCTGCAGTGGTCATGCTTTTATTCCATAGGAACCAAGTTGTACAGCACTGTCCCTGACGGTTGCTTTCCATGTTGTCTGCTTCTACGCTGTCAGTGTTGTTATGAAATGACTATGACGAGTGCATTCGTTGGTCCCTGCGCGTGTGCTGGTACCAAACGGTGGAAAAAGACCCTAGTTAAACGTCACCAGCTCCAAAAGTGAAATGAGAATCTTACCCGGACGTACAAAAAACAAAGTGTAAAACAATATAATACGCCCCTCGTAAAAATACTGAGTCATTTGCACAATATTATTTTTCCAGTTTTTGTAAAATATGTTAATTTTTGCTTAATCTTGCTTTTAATTGAGTGTAAACTGTTCGGCCATATGAAGAAATATATACACACTGTGATTACAGTGGTCGAGTGAAGGTTGGAAAATTGGTTAATTTTACAGCTAGCTGTAGTCTTTTCCCTCTCCTGTGAATACATACGTTCTGAGTGCACTTAGGTCTCATCCACACAGTTCCTTTGTAAACGGGATGGAGGGGTTACACCCCCCCCCCCCCCCCGAGCTTGGCAGCGTTTGCCGCAAGGAGTTAACTGGAAGCTCATTTCCGTTTTAGACAGAGTGAAGCCCAGGACAATGTAGTTCACCAGGAGTGGAAGTCTCGTTCCTGAATTTCCCTGCTTCCTGACGTGTATCAGTCTCACATCATTCCAAGCGGTTGGGTTCGCTTGGAATATACAGGGTGTCCCAGGTGGAATGATCAATGACGGGAACGATCATTCGAAGCAAACATCTTCATATGCCCTATCCCGAATGTTTTCCGAGATGTAAAACATTTAATTAACATTTGTTTTTGGTCTAGTGGTGCGCACGTATGTGTCTTATCTACCCAACCTCTTTGACGTTCTATTCTAGCCCAACCCATCTCGTTGCTTTCAACCTCTTGGCACGGGATGTCTTTCTACCATTAAACTAGCCCGTGCAACGCACAGTTTTCCATGGTGTGTTGTGAGTGAAGTGGTGCGAGTGTTTGAGAGTGTATAACAGAGAAGCATCGGTTACCTATGTACTCGCTCTGGCTACAATGCCACCAACTAGACTAATGAACAATATGCAGATATGGTGCGGCTTAATACCGTCGGCTCTTTCCGATCATAGATCATAGAGTGTGTGAAACAGGTATTCTCTCAAGTTCCCTTTTACCTTCTGAACGTGCAGTTCAACAACCCGTGCAGGAACAGCAACACGTTGTTGAAATGGTGGAGCGTAGTCCTACTCCCAGCACACGGCGACTTTCTACACGTGTATGGCGAAACGTTACATGCGGAAAACTTGTTTAAAACGTCAAGGATGTTGGATGGGTAAGACATACAAGTGCGCGCCAGTAGCCTAAAAAGAAATGTTCTGTTTTATCTCACAAACCATTGGGAAAAGGGCATATGTCCATATGAAGTCCTTGCTTCAAATGATTGTTCCTGTCATATCACTGAATGGTGGCCATTACTCCTTATTTACCACAACCTACTGTAAATTCAGTTTATTGTACTCATGTTTAGGCTCGTTGAATCCATCCTGCTTCAGTTTCAATTTTGCTGCCAGTTAAGGGCGCATTCTCTTCCTGACCCCTAGTGAAATTCCATCCCATACTCGCTGGAGTTCGAGCCTTCTTCGTCAGGGTGGAAACGTAGTCGTGAGGGCTTTATTAAAGGGCTTATGATACCGCTTCCTTAGGAAAAATGTTGCTAAAAACTTGAATAAATACTTAAAATTGAAAAAAAAAAAATCATCAATATTGCCTGTTGTATCAAAACTTGGCTACAGAGAAAAGAGATCCAAACATAAATACTGTGAAACTGTTAATCAATCACTCGATCAATCACTACTGATCTGCATTTAGAGCAGTCGCCTAGGTCGCATATTCCCTATCTGCTTGTTTTCCTAGCCTTTTCTTAAATGTTTGCAAAGAAATTGGAAATTTATTGATCATCTTCCTTGGTAAGTTATTCCAATCCCTAAATCCCCTTCCTATAAACGAATATTTTCCCCAATTTGTCCCCTTGAATTCCAACTTTATCTTCATATTGTGATCTTCCCTACTTTCAAAGACACCACTCAAACTTATTCGTCTACTGATGTCCTCCCATGCCATCTCTCCGCTGACAGCTCGGAACATACCACTTAGCTGAGCAGCTCGTCTCCTTTCTCCCAATTCTTCCCAGCCTAAACTTTTCAACATTTTTGTAACGCTAGTCTTTTGTCTGAAATCACCCAGAACAAAGCGAGCTGCTTTTCTTTGGATTTTTTCAGTTCATGACTCAAGTAATCCTGGTGAGGGTCCCACACACTGGAATCATACTCCAGTTGGGGTCTTACCAGAGACTTATATGCCCTTTCCTTTACAATATTTAATAATAATATTTAATAATATTATTGACATTTATTTCCAATTAAAGAAATGTGTTGATCAAATTAAAGCTGAATAAAAGATGAATTGAGAGTAAAAAACGAGCAGCGAAGTTTAACGCACAACACATGTGTGACCTCAGTGGACATTAGAAAGGTTATGTGTTCAGAGCGCAGTTGGAGCCGTTAGGACGAAAGAACTGCAGTCTATAATTTCCAAGAGGATTTTTATTCCAATCCGCTTTACTTCGCTCCTACACACCTAGGTCCTATGGCGACGATGGGACAGGAAAGGGCTAGGAGTGGGAAGGAAGCGACCATGGCCATGGTTAATGTACAGCCTGGTATGAAAATGGGAAATCACGGAAAACAATAATCAGGGCTGCCGACAGTGGGGTTCGAACCCACTATCTACGAATATTGGATACTGGCTGAACTTAAGCGACTGCAGCTATCAAGCTCGGTGTTTTCAACACCAGAATTCCTCTTCGGAGGACATAAGCCTTGATTATTATTGTTATTAATATTGTTCCGAGGATTCTGTGGAATGCAGATGGGTAAGAACGTGCGAGCATGAATAGGTGGACAGAGAATAGACCAAATATAATTTAAAACTCTAAAATTAGAAATTTTCTTTCTTTCCTTGATTTTTTGTTTCTTTTCGGATTTTAAACTCTGCTAAACAATAACAAATAACAATTAGATAGAAAAAGGTTGGCTCGTGAGCTCGTGAACAATACTAGGAAAGCATAGAACAATCAGCCAAATATGATTTACCAGAATGAACTTGAAGCTCCCAAGGTACAAGTTTTACGAGAGCACCACTGCTTCATTATCTCGGAGACTGAGCTCCAAAATTTACTACATTGAAAAGAGCGTTTTTATTCCACACGGCTTTTGCCTAGCAGGCTATTCTCAAATCTTATTACAATCCAGCTTCTCCAGGGCACAATCTACATTTCAACACTAGATTAATAGTCTCCACTGACTAACCCGCTCAACATTCTAAGTTAAACTTTTAACAGAGGCAAATAGATGGCGTTAGTGAAAAAAAAAACCGATTTAATATTGTCGGCCGTAAACCAAAATGTTAGGAGGCGAACACTAGCACTCATTTGAAGTTCACTGAACATTCTAAAAACCCTAGGTGGGCGTATGGCCCGAAGTTACAGACGCTAAGCCTATACCACAGAGATGACTAGATGAAGAGAAAATTTTAAATTAGAAAAGGAAAAGATAAATTTTAAATTTTACGAAATCATAGTCATCTCACTCAATACTAAGTTGAAGGGGAATAAAAGAGGGTTCACACACCTTATTTAGAACGGTCTTTGAAAATTTACAGGATAGAAGTTTACATCACGGAGGAATTTGAAACCTTCCCCTCAATTAAGCTTTCTGAGGCTATTACATAACTAAAAGATGTCTGCCATTACGTTGAGCTGGCGGGAGTTTCGGAGATGGATGAGGCAAGCCTCGTGCCTCCTCTAGGAACACATCCTAACAATCTTGACTGGAGTGATCGAAAGACAGCATGGCCCAAAAGGTCCCAGCTTTTATAGTGAAGAGAAAGGTTCCAGAATTGTCTGGGCCGAATCCCTGCACACACCCACAATTTCTATTGGTTCATCCAATACATTTCAAAAATTCCTGATTGGCTACAATTTTAAGCAGGCGGGAAGTGATAGAAGTGCTAGTAACCTTAGAACACCAAAAACAATCTACAAACATTTCAGTTTTGAAAACCTTCACGCAAAAAGATTACTTTGAAAATTAATTGTTCACCCTCGCACCAGAGGGGGCATGAAAGTCGACAGTGGAGACATCTGACGATAAACGTTCAAACTTCTTCCACCAGAAAGTTCACTCTTCGTATTACAGATGGCCTCCTAAATAGCGCTTAGTTTGAATGTACGGAGTTAGTGTACCTCCGGTACAATTATTATTATTATTATTATTATTATTATTATTATTATTATTATTATTATTATTATTATTATTATTATTATTGTTGTTGTTGTTATACCGGAAATGATGCCCCAGTTGTGGGAGAGGCTTGCCTTCAAGGAAAGCTACGCTTTTCTTAGGGAAGCATTTGTACTCTTAAACATAAAAATATTACAATACTGTGTCTTCTGGCAAACGCGTTGTGGGTCACTTTCCAGAATAAAGTATTATATTGTGATTATTATTATTTCCTGTCTCCTTCAGCGTCTTCTAGGGACCACGCGCGTGACAATTTGAATATTTCATCCTTTTTTGATCCTTCTTCTTCTTCCCATACACCTTCATCTTATCACTATCTCCCCTTTTCCTCTCCCCGACCATTTTGAGCCTGTTTATTTTCTCTCTGCCAACGGCCGTAGTCGTGTTGAAACACCGGATCCCGTGAGATCTCCGAAGTTAAGCAACATTGGGCGTAGTCAGGTGTTGGATGGGTTGCCACGCGCTGTTGATGGGGGGGGGGGGGGGTAAGGGAATAGAGAAGCGGAAAGGAACTGGCCACCCTACCGCACATAAACTCCGGCTCAGGCACACCTCTGCGGAGGTTCGGATCTGCCTTCGGGCAGAATAACCCTTACCTTACCTTATTTTCTCTCCCGCGCCTGGGCACCTTCAATTTTTGACACTTTCTTTCTAAAACTCTCCCTGCCTGTTGCTGCTTCTTCTCTTATATTGTTTCTTTCGAAATATTTCTTGATGTCATGAATCTAGGTTGTCATTAATTTCTTGTTCCGAAGATATTTGAAGATCCGTTTGGTTTACCTGTCGTCATTCTTTCTGTATAAATGCCCCAAAAAATATCAATCGCCTCTTCCGCATGTTTTATATGTTCCGATATATTTCATCATTACTTCTTGATTTGCAGAGTTCTGTAATGCTCAACGGACCAAGTAATTTCCGTATGTTCCTCTCCAGTACTTCTGACTTATTCAGCTTGTAATTCAGTACTATATAGACATTCACTCTCGTATATTATTATTATTATTATTATTATTATTATTATTATTATTATTATTATTATTATTATTATTATTATTAACAAATACATTGCAATTGGGAAATATCCCGGTGGCAATGGTCACTTACACTAGTGTGATAATAAAATTAAAACACAATTACCCAACAAAATCAACAACAACAACTACTACTACTACCACTACTTTTTGCACTACTACAACAACAAAAGTTCAATAAGCGATTCCATCGAAAGAAAATATTACACGAAATACTATAGGTTAACATGCTAAATCCAGCATCATCAAACACAATTTCACACACAATTTTAGTATTTCCACTGCTTAACATTATGGCTTACAATAATATAGGATGAGCTTACTTCTAGCTTAACTTAACAACACTGTCATAATACATTTTCACACGTACCTTACTTATTTTATAATTTTACGCTATGAATTGCAACAGCAAAACAAAACAAAACAAAACAAAACAAAACAAAACAAAACAAAACAAAACAAAACAAAACAAAACAAAACAAAACAAAACAAAACAAAACAAAACAAAACAAAACAAAACAAAACAAAACAAAACAAAACAAAACAAAACAAAACAAAACAAAACAAAACAAAACAAAACAAAACAAAACAAAACAAAACAAAACAAAACAAAACAAAACAAAACAAAACAAAACAAAACAACAACAACAAGATTACAACAAGCAATTCTATGGAAAGAAAATATTACAAGAAATGTTAACTATTTAACATTCTAAATCCAGCCTCATCACATACAAATTCACACACTACTTAAGTATTCCCAGTCCTTAACACTACGGCTTATAATACTGTGTGTTGAGCTTACTGCTAGCTTAATATTACAATTGATAGTAAAGTTAAAACATAATTATCCAACAACAACAACAAGGACTAGTACAACAATGATTTTTACTACAACAAGACTACAACAAGCAATTGCATGGATACAAAATATTACAAGAAATACTACTAGTTTAACATATAGGCATTCCTGTTTGAGTACTGTGATGTGTACTGTTGTATTTTTAATGTTTTATATAAACGTTTTTGTTGTAATATTATGTATGGCCCACATACATACATAACACAAAAATTTGAACATTGAACATAGCATTTACTTCTAAAATTGTGGCCATGACCAAAACACAAATAGCATAAAAGAACCTGAGAGAAATACAGACAGAGCTCTTATTTTATTTTTAAAGATCTTATAATACATTCCATTGCTTTGGTAATATGTTATTTATCGTTAAACTGCCTTCCTGAAATTTATTGTGATTTGTTCGTGTAGTGAAGCTCTATAAAGCTGGGAACAGACACTGATGGGTATGTACAGTACGATACTATTTACCTAGTTCCCCTATCAAATTATTACTCACTTTAGAGGTTAATATGCAATGAATACTAGCGGCTAATTTACCTTTAATGAAATATACCGGCCGACAATAACTCAGGCTTAGCTGAGATGCTGTGAAGGCTAAGTGGTTCATTTCTATGCACACTACGTAGATTATCTGGTTGCGAGTTAGCATTTGCGCTACGCTGCACAACTTTATGGGCTTTCCTGGTGACGTAAATAAAGCTTTTGCACTTCAGCAGCATTTTATGGTAACACTGAGATCAAATCCGCAATTAATGAGCGACGATCTAGCAAGTCAAAATGTTTGGGATCAAAATTCGAAATATATTTATGATGACTTCTTTTTCTTCTTCATGAGCTATGTCCTCGGCAGAACGCTGGTGATAAGTAGCATCATCTGTTGTTTGTTTATAGCTGTTCTGAATGGCGCAAACGTCTTCACACCAAACCGTTGGTAGAAGTTGCCAAGCCACGATGCCCTACTTTGCCCCGGACCATGTTTTCCATTAAGTTTCCCTTGGATTTTGATTTTTTTTTTTAAATTTTATGAATTCTTCCTCTCATGCAGAAGCTACCTTGCGACAAAGTAGACTTTTACGTGCATTTTTATAAAAGGAATAATTACAAGGTCTGCGATATAAACCCAGACCGAAAGCACGGTATTTGTATTCTGCGCCGCGGCAGATGTAGTATGGGAGGAGCGCGCATAGTTTTCGACCTTGCAAGCAGCCTGCACGTGTTCGACCTGTCAAACATGAGTCGCCAGTCTCAATCTCAGCTGTTAACATTGTGAGATAGTTATCATTACAACACCATATTTTCGTATGTAAAAGTTCTGGTTTCATCTTAATAGTCGTGTGAACAGTCATATCTCTCGCTATTGCTGTGCAGAAAATCCTGATGTTGTTTATGAAGCCCCTTATTATGATAGGAAGACTAACAATTGAGTATTAATTTCTTCGAGAAGACAGTAAATGCAGAGAGGTACCAAGATGACATTTTGACGCAGTTCTTCCATCAGTTAATGGAAGAATAATTATCGCGTGGGTGGTTTCAACAAGATTCAGCCCCTGCTCATTCAGCAGAAGATTCCCTTCTTACAGTATCGGAAGTGTTTGCAGACAGAATAATCAGCTCTGGTCTATTTCTCTCCTTCCCTTCCCTCGTTCTCCAGATTTAACAGTGTGTGTTTCTTACTTGTAGGATGAAGTGAAAGAAGAAAGTGTATCAAGCAAATCCTCACACATTGGAGGAACTGAAAGAAAACATAACGAATGAAACGAGAAAGATTAGGTTGGCAGAACTTACTCACGTCAGGCAGAGTGTGCTTACCAGATATAATGACAGTATAATCCAGGAAGGACGACATTTTCAGCATCTTTTAATGAGGTAAGATATCATATGAGATTGTATGCACGTTTAAGGGAGGCTGGGACTGAGTTTTTGGTGAAAAAAGTAAAAATTATCGATTTTTCAATTTGTGCATATTATTGTACGCCGGACTCCTGCGGATCATTTGGCGGTGGTATTTTTCAGGTTACGCCATTTTTTCAGTACTAGCGTGACATTAAAATGTCCGGTTGAGTCCCCATCCACTAGCTTTTACTTACGAAAATGTGTTTTTTTTCTTTTTCATATATACATTTTCAGGTATTTAAAATGTTTCAGCTGAACCAATTTGATTTCAAATTCCATGAGAATTTCATGGGTTGTTAACACCTGTATTTTCTTGATATTAGCAGAAGGAATTTTTTATATTGTTGATACTTTAAAAGATAGTAGCCTTCAAAGGGGTATTTTTAGCATAATTTGGGAAAAACATAAACACATAAAACACATTTTCTCCTCACATTCATGGACTACATATTCAGACGTTCTCTCTGTTAAAATTCTTTCCATACCTTGAAGTGCCTGTACACCAGTTTTCAATGTGATATTTCAAGTAACTATTCAGCTGGAGCATTTTTTGTGCGTACCGATTTTTAAAAATTTTAAATTGTAAGTGTTAATTTCTCAGAATGTTCTGTTGCTATTTTCCTGAAAATTTGTATATTGCCTTATTTCACCATTAGGAGACCATAAACCAAATTTCATTCAATCCTATCAATAATTACTATTTTTTTTTTAAATTCAGTCCTAACTTCCCTTAAAGCAGGGCGATCGCGCGTGATATAAGTTAGGCTGAGGCAGCTGCCGTAGCGCGGAGTGCAAACACCGTGCGTTCGGTGTGAGTTTATACGGGAGACCTGGTACAGTTGAGAAATTTAAATCATAACCTATTTTATTTCTTAGAATTATTAATGAACAGCTTAAGGCAATGATGGAAATTTCCCCCAACGTTTTCAATTGCAGAGACATCTGTTTCAAAAAATTGGCGGTAAAAAATGGAATTGTTCTAATCGTTCCAGTCACCACACCCACTATGTCGATTTCCTCTTGCTGGTTTTTATCTCTGTAGTAAGGAATTGTTGGTGAGTAGATGTTCCTCTTCTCGAAGTTGACATCTGAAGGCTGCGACTTATGGCTTGCAGAAGGTGGTTTTTAATATTCCGCACCGTATGACCGAATAATTCTAGCTTCCGTCTCTTCATGGTGGTGAGAATTTCTGGTTCTTAATTCATACAGTGAAAAACTTATACAGTATATTGGTCATTTTAGCTGTCTAAGGTACTTTTCAGCATCGTTCGGTAGGGCGCAAGAGTTCACTACGTCCACATTTCAAATGCTTGCAATCTCTTGCACATGGTCTCAGTTAGTGCCATGCTTCAAAGCCTATAGTAGGATGCAGAAATCGGAGTAGTCGTGCCCATAGTGTAATGGAAAGGTGAAGGCTTGTCAAAAGTTTTGTAAATTTTTGAAAATAAGTTCTGGTCTGCTCAATCATGCATCGATCTCATCGACAAGTTCCCAGTCAACATTAATATGACACCCTACGTATTTATATGTTGCCGCACTCGCTCCTTGCCTGCATTGAGACTTTCCCGAATACCATCTTCTTTTCTACTTATAACCATTCACTTGGTTCTCTTTTACATTCAACTTCAAGTCCATGACGTTGCCGGCTTCAGTAACAACATTAAGTAGTTCCAAATGATCCTGAAGATTGGTTCTAAGTATAACAGTGCCAACGGACAGTATTGGGATAGCCTTATTTGGCACATCGTGTAGCTGTCACTATGTTGATGTACCAGCAGGGATACTGCATTCTAATACAAGAAATCCTGAGAATGCCCACCATGCGCCTGAACACGCTATCTCATTGACTGTCGGTCATGTTTGACACTCCAGACGTCGATGGCAACCTTGTTCTACACACTATTACTTTCCATATGTTGGAGAACACCCTGTACTGAACCAGAAATGGATCTGGACCTGTATGAAAGCCTAAGCAGCCACTGGAAGCAAGCTGAGATACTCATCTCCCCTAATGCACTGTCACTGCATTGTGATACAAAGGAGGCTTGCCACTTTAATGTAGAGCTGTGTCGTTCCAACTGATGAGCTTCCAGTTATACTTGGGGGAAACGCTGGTTTAGTAAGACTGACAAGCCGGGACAATATCGACTGTGATTCACTGATTTTCTCAATCGAGGTAATCAAATTATTGTTCCCTAATTGAAAGCTGATATTTGATCTCTCTTACCCCCCCCCCCCCCCCGTGTGTTTGGGTCTGTATCAGCCTAATCAGTGACAAGTCGAGGAAAATTTCCATTTTTGGCCAAATTTCACTTATATTTGAGATAAAAGAAAATATCATTTTTGTAGATCATTCTTAATCTCCGTAGAAATTTCTGGATGACCTGAATTGAGAGGAAATATTAATAAACATTCCGAAAACGAATTACTTAAAAAATTTCCTGATAGTTTGGATGCATATAGGCAGAGTTGGCGGGTGCAAAATGGGTCAAATATGTCGTCCTGAACATAAGAAGTAGAACTAGAAGTAGAAGAAGAAGTGGTATAGTTTTAACAAGCGTTTCAGTTACAGGAGAGACCTTCGTCCTGACAAAGTAAATTTTATTTAATATTTCTGATGTGTTCTATATGTAGACTGCTGACATCAAAGTTTCTTATTGCTGTACAGTTTTTCTAGACTGCTATTTGGAAACTTTTTAAAACATTTTGATGTTGAGTTCATCCGGGTTTTATTTTCAATGTTTTGTATGCGGAAATTTTCTTCTTGGGTTGGATTTTGTCTTAGACTCAGCGAGGGATCCTACCTCTACCGCCTCAAGGACAGTGTCCTGCAGTGTGATATTTTGGGTCGGGGAGATATAACTGGGGAGGATGACCAGTATCTCGCCGAGGCAGTCTCACCTGCTATGCTGAAGAGCGGCCGTTCGAGGGATGGGAAGATTGGAAGGGATAGACAAGGAAGAGGGAAGGAAGCGACCGTTGCCTGGAGGAGAAGTGGGAAATCACCGAAAACTACTTCGAGGATAGCTGAGGTGGGAATTGAACCCACCTCTACTCAGTTGGCCTCCCGAGGCTGAGTGGACCCCGTTCCAGCTCTAGTACCACTTTTCAAATTTCGTGGCACAGCCGGGAATCGAATCCGGACTTCCAGGAGGTGGGGGATAATCACCCTGACTACTACACCACAGATGCGGACTTGAGGAAATGGAAATTATTCAAAGAAGTCTTACCATGACCGAGTGAGTGGTCGCGTGGTATGGGTCAGGTAACTGTCAGTTTGTATTCCCGAGATCGTTGGTTCGAAGCCTACTATCGGCAGCCCTGAAGATGGTTTTCTGTGGTTACCTATTTTCATACCAGCCAATGCTGTGGTTGTACCTTAATTAAGACCATGGTCGTTTCCTTCCCGCTACTAAAACTTTCCTAACCCATCGTCACCATAAAACCTGTGTGTGTTAGTCTTAGCATGACTGATCTACATAGTCCATATTAATTATGGACCTTCTTCTTCTACTTCTCCATCCAACATTTCCCTGAATATTTTCCTAACTATTTTCCAACTTTCATCCTAATAATAGGTTTAACGGAAGTAACCTTCTTGTTTTAATTACTAAAACAATATATTACACCTTCATCCTCATTATATAGTATCATATCTTCCAGAATTCAACTGAAATATATTTAAATATATTTAAAAATTCTTAACAAGTTAGTATTTACGTACATACCTTCCACCTGCTCACTACATTAAAATGTTACCACTTAAAATAAATGGCCTGTCTAAACATTAATTCTGAAGATCATCATGTGTTGAGGTCATCTTCAGACTGACTTATGTACAGGAGGTAAGACATACATATAAAATAGTAGTACATGAGAATAACCTCCTCAGACCCACAGAAAATTGAAAATATAATTAAATGTAACTATTCGATATTTATTTCCATTTAGTGTATGAAACAACAACAAAACATGTACAGTATTATGGATGTCTGAAATATTTTTCACAGAAAAATGGCATGTCCGCTATACGGGACATTGGGCTTTAAGCTATGAATTCCCAGTGGTAATCAATAATCACCACTTTCTTCCTAAAGATTGTTACATTTGTACGCTTTATCTGGCAATCACACTGGCCTTTCACTGCATTTCACGATACTGCTTGAAGCAGTTTCGTCCTGTAACCAAACACAAATGCACCTTGCAAGTGGTACACATTATTCTCGCTTTCTTGCTCTGGCAAGTTGGCAGGCGGCATCTGGGTACACATTATTCTCGCTTTCTTGCTCTGGCAAGTTGGCAGGCGGCATCTGTGTTCTTTAGTGTCCACGATTTCGGGCTTGTGCAGCACACTTTTCCTTCGTAGTTCTTTTGCTGTTCATTTCCTGGTTCCTCTCTTCCTCAATGGTGTCATCCGAAACAATTTGTGAATCATTTTAACAATGCAGAAGTCCAAAAATCCATACTTGTTCTTCTTAGGAGTTTCCCTGGCTGTTTCATCCCTTATCATTTCAATCCACCCTGCTGCAACTGCAATGTCCAACATATGCAAAATAAGTCTAACAGTCCACTTTCTTGTCCTGTTCATAATCCTATAGGATGCAATTATTCTGTCGAAGAGGTCAACACCACCCATTTGGCAATTATAATTCTTCACAATCAATGGTCGGTTGAGTGTGATATATCTTTTTACTTTTTTACATCAACGGAGACACTCATCAGATGGTTCCGAAGCTTCTTTTGAGGACGCCAAGGTTACAGATTTATTGTCAAACCACTTCACAATTGCCACTTGTCCATCGCTCCGTACCACTTGATCCGTTGTTCCTCTACCTTCCTGTTTCATCTGCTTATCTGTCCTCAGACGAGCTCCTTCAGGAATTCGTTTGTTCTGAATTGTTCCCGTTGCTTGCATTTTCTTTCTGAATGGAGAAGGTCTAGAAGGGGAATTGATGTAAAACAGCGATTCATGCATACAGTAGATCCTACACTGAGAGTTGTTGTGAGACGCATCACAGCTTTTTCGCCTATTCCAAGTGTTTCTGTTTCTAAAGTATCATCATTAGAACTGAATCACCTTTACCCTCGTGCAAGAGAAAGTCTAATGGCAGTCCATCTGGAGAACAAGCAAGGAAAGCTTTTAATCCATAAGGATTTGGCTTGCCACGAACATATTTCCCCATGCTAACATGTCCATGAAATGGTACGATCTGTTCAACTTCAGAAACAGTTGCACTTCTGGAATTTTTCAGGCAGCCTTCTTTCACAAAATTCAGCATGGGCCTCACCTGCCAAAATTTTTCTTTACTTCTGTCATCCTCAGAAACAGAATCTTCATCAACAATTTTGAGGTTGTTCCTTAGAAACAAGAACCTGTTTCGGGGCATTTTATTTGCAATAGAGGAAACCTTCGTGTGACTGCACGAATATATTCGTATTTGTGGGTATCGCAGATACGACATGGTTATAACAATTCCAAATAATTTTTTATTTCCTGTGCAGCTGAATTCAGTAGTTTTGCCATCTTCACATGATAGCGATGATTAATTAGTCTTCTCGCTCACAAGTTCATAAAATTCTAGTGGAAGATATTTCAAGATATAATCAAAAAGTAATTGCTTTCGATATGGATGAACATCTGGCTGATACTCTGGAGCTGGAAAACGAGGTTTAAAATCCCCAGTATGCTTCCAACGAACCCGCTGTGTTTAGTTAGCGCAAGAGATGTCGTGGGCTTGAGTTTCACCATCCTCATCTTCTTCATGTTCTTCTTCACTGGAAGTTGAGTCTGACTCTTGAAGTGGTTGCAGTGTAAGATATGTTTCCCCATAATCTTCACCATCCGAAATATCAATGTCTGATATATCACCATTGAGAGTTTCAGTGATGTCCTTTTCCGACAAACCTAATGAACAACGTAACACGTGATGAAATAGTATAATAAATGGGTTTATAACACACACATCCCACACACATACACACTGCTCATAGCCCATAATTCTGTCCAACTAGACACAGAACAAAGAAACAATGTTTACTACATTAACAACTCCCAAGACCCAATGTCCCCTATAGGGAGCATCAAAACTTAACATGTACTAGATCCAAAGTAAGATTTAGTAACAATTATATTTCTGCCAACGTGTATTACACGAAAACTGATAGAGTGATTTGTGTTGCCATAAATAAATATTCAATAGTGTGAAATACAGAAAATGTGATATTTACCCCTGCTTAGAGCACATGTTCGGCTAGCAGACATTTTTTCTGAACTGAGCATGTTACCATCCAACAATGGTTAATATTTGGAGCTAAAATACTGTTGTCTTACAGGGCTGCATTCTTCAGAAAAGTAACAATGCAAGAACACAACAGTGGAAGTAGAAACAATCACAAGTATATTACAAAATTAAATGTCGATTTTAGGGGACAGCGGGTCTGAGGAGGATAATGCAGTGGTGTATACTGAGGGCTACCAAGGCTATAGGTGAAGCCCTAACCTCAAATGAGAACAATGGAAATCTAAAGCTCATTATAATGTAAGCATCTGGCATATTGTTCCATTCACTAAACTTGAACGCAATGAGATAAAACATCGCTCGTATTTTTGAGTGCAAGGCATCGGAGAGAGATATTGCAGCCCCGGCACAGCGTCCCTCTCCCCTCGCCTCGCCGTGCCCGGCTTACTGCTGAATGCGCGATACGTGCGGGGGCCGGGGAGATAGGTGAGCTAGGCTTCGGTCCATCAGATCGCCACTGCTAACGAAGGAGAGATCGCTCAAAGACTTGAAGTTCACCGGAAGTTTCCGAAGTGACACATGCGTTCCTCACCTCATAATTCTGACTTAATTATACAGATAATTCCACTCTGTTTTGCTTCTACATCCTTGTAAAAAGACACTGTAGGTTACTGTTATTAATATAGTGGTACTTTTATAGTTTGACCTGATAAAAATAAATATCTTTCAGGTTTAGTGTTCTCTTTGGTTGGTTGAAATCGAACCTCTGATCATGGGTCGGACACCACCACTGATCTTCCGAGGAAGCTAATAAACCAGTGAACGATGTATACGACCACTAGTAATGCTGTAAAATTCAAAATGTTAATTTAATAATAATAATAATAATAATAATAATAATAATAATAATAATAATAATAATAATATTGGTGCATGGCATCTGTATAGGCTTGGTAGTGACCTAATGAGAATGGAATGAATGACGAAAACGCGATAAACACCCGGTCCCCACGCCAGGGGAATTAAGAGTACGACGGGGTTGATTGAAAATTAAACCGGGCCCATCGGACCAAAAAACAAGCATTCTATCCATTTGGCCACAAAACCGGACTTTAATTTGCTAAATCATAGGCTACCATCTCCATTCATCAGGTGTTAATTATTGACAGTAGCAGAGGCGCAGAACGCGTAGGGTTTGATATTCACTCAACAAACTATCGAAAAGCGGTTACCTAAGTCTAGTGATAGCCTTTACCTTCCACTCCTCCAAGGACCTTCATGACCTGTACGGAGGTGACTTTGCGTTGCTTTTACCTTTTATAGCACGATACACAGAGCTATGAACATCTCCAAGACTAAAAGTCTTTCAAGAAACAAATCAACATTATTATACCTCAGCAGGTAATAATTACCCGGAGGCCCCGGGTTCGATTCCCGGCCAGGTCAGGGATTTTTACCTGTACCTGAGGGCTGGTTCGAGGTCCACTCAGCCTACTTGATTAGAATTGAGGAGCTATCTGACGGTGGATGGCGGCCCCAGTCTAGAAAGCCAAGAATAACGGCCGAGAGGATTCGTCGTGCTGACCACACGACCCCTCGTAATCTGCAGGCCTTCGGGCTGAGCAGCGGTCGCTTGGTAGGCCAAGGCCCTTCAAGGGCTGTAGTGCCATGGCGTTTGGTTTGGTTTAGGTAATAATGGTTTCAATGGTAATTTCGTGTGACAGAATTTTAAATAAGACTAAATCCATTACCACACTCAAAAATTAAAGAGATAAAAAAAGATTTCGTTATATTTACCTTTAATTGGCTAATAATAATCTGTGCCAAATCTCAGACAACTTTGGAAAACAAAACTCAACATGGCTTTCAGAACCAATTTCACCGCCTCCAAACTTATTTATAATACGAAATAGAATTAAGCGATGGTGTTAGATCCTACCATTCGCTTCGAGAGGGACCTGCAACAGGGTCAGGAAGTTAATCTGGCAAAACAAGCAATTTATCCATCATGTCTGCCATACCTATCAGCCAAATATAATATTCCTCTTCGTCAATGGATTGTCCGAGGCCCCCTGTTTGGACCCTGTGGTACTCTACCGGAGAGCACAGCCATAATCCTTCAGCATTTAAAAATCCCCTTGTATGACATAGAGAATATTATATTACAGATCATAAGAGACTCTCTGCAAGTTATACAGTTTCATTTTAACCTGAAATCGTAATCTGCTTACGTTGAATTTTCCAGAAAATTTATTACTTCATTATTAAAATTACACACTGTAAGTTATGTATTTCGGAACTTTATGGCCAACCTCACAGGAGGACGGATGATTTAGTCTCCAATAAATCTTACTACTACTAAATCTAATAAATTTACGCAATCAGGGATCTATAAGTTAACGTGTAATCAGTGTGATTATATCAGGCAGACCGGGAGGAATTTTCTAATCCGTTATACAAAACACATTATTGCAGCTAAATACAGCAAGTTTTCCGCTATGAGTGAACACACGAGAGATTACAATCACTCACTTTTTACATAGACAAGGATTTAGATATCTTGCACTTAGCCACGAAAGGAAATTTATTAAACATTCTGGAAAACATTCGTACAAACTTTGATCAAAAATCGAATCCCATTCACAATATCAACGAAATTCAAGGTAAAACTAACATTGGTATTGATATAATAATTGAAATAGATCTGTAACAACAAAATATCCAGGTGGAGATGGACACACACTCAAAGTCACTTTCAAGGGTAATGCTTACAGTGACTTGCAGATTCATAGAGCCCTGCATCCCAGAGAAACGACCAAGCAAAGCTCACAGAAGGAAGAAGAGAAGGGAACTGCCTACATGCCTTACATTCACAACACCACATATCAAATTGCCAAGGTCCTCCGCAAACACAATATAAAAACCGTCTTTGGCACCGTCACTAAAATTGCCCACAGTTTGGGTAAAAGCAAGGATAAATTGTCCCCAATTTTACATCCTGGGGTATTCGAATTTTCCTGTACTTGCGGCAAGGTAAACCTTGGCCAAACGTGCCGGTCCATCGGACTCGTATAAACCATCCAGACAAATCAGCAACATCTGTGCACGTTCTGTCGTCGGAACATGATGTCGTATTCCAAAATGCTCGAGCTCTTATCCACACTAGACACTACAGGTCCAGGATATACGGGAAGCTGTGGAAATACGCAGAAATCCTAACAATTTCAACAGGGACGCTGGCTATCAACTAAGTAATAAGTGGTTGCCAGCCATTAAGGATTTACGTAGGTAGTTCCCCTCCCCTTCCCCTTCATTATTGTTATTTCGTTTTGGTGTTTTCCAAATTCGTACGTTCCTAATCGCTAGATGATTCATTCCAGTCTTGTATGTATGCCATACTTTCATATGTTGTTATGTGATTCCCTTCTTGAATGATTCTGGTGGTTCCCTCAATTTCCACATCTAACGCTAGAAGTGTATCGCGTCCGGTGAGCCATCTGGTGACGAATTAACATACCACTTCCACTGCTATTATAAAGTCTAAATTCAAACCTCATTCCTTGAGAAACCTTCCTTGTGAACAGTTGAGATTTTCTTCTGATGGCGCAGAGCAAAGTTCTCTGCGAAACGTAAAGAATTTCACCTTATATTTTGACATGATATAAACCCAGAAGCCTATATCATGTCAACAAAATATCAAGTTTGCGGCAACACGCAACAGATATGCGACTCCTCGTAATTCAACTTATTCTCCCTTCCCTCATCCGCCACTTTCCCTGTTGAACATAATCTCTGTCGCCAGTCAGTGGTAAAATCAACATCAATCCTACCTGAAAAACTGAACGGGGCTGAAGGAAAGAGAAAAAGTACATCTTTCGGCATATCATATAACCAAAAAAAAATCATTCTCACACCTGGTACTTTTTATTTCTTTTGAAGACCTTCAACCTGATTTGAACGGTACTCCTGCAGCCAACATTTTTTGTTCAAATCTGAATTAATTTGCTAGTCAGCATTAATTTCAATCACAGCAAGACCGAAGAAATATTTTTAATGAGTTAAGCTTCTCTCTCATATTAGTTTTATTCCAGTGACCATGAAGGTTCGGAGGAGTGGAAGGTAAAGGCTTCCACCATTGTTAACCTCGGTACGCCCGGCCGCCTTTGCCCCCAGGAATTAGCCTGGTACTCATTTTTGGTGTAGGCTGAGTGAACCTCATGGCCATTTGCACCTCCGGAAGTCGAAATCTCGTTTCTTAAATTGTACGACTTCCTGACGGGGATTCGAACCCACGTCCTTCCGGGCGAACGGAGCACGCCTTTACCGCCTCGGCCAGGCAGCCCTATGAAAGGTGGCCTTCTCGAAACTATCAGTCTGCTCAAAGAAAATTTAAACAAATGTAGTAATTTGAGTAAATTAGAAATGCAAGAATTTGTAAATATTCTGAAAGCCTCTGTGAGTTTATATGCACCTCTATAAACCTCTATTTACAATTAGCTCCTCCTATCTTTAAATGATTACAAATCGGATATAACCATCTTCTCCTTGGTCTCCCTGTACTTCCCCTAAATTCCGCAGCCGAAGGGGAGTCATTCATTGAAAGCGGATTCCTATCCTGCAAACTGGAATTTCTGTGGAATCTGTAAGTATTGCAAAGTGTTGTTTCTCTGTTTGGAGTAAGTAAAAAATTGGCCCCGCTAATCATTCTCACTGCAAGCGAAACACAGCTTGAAAAAATCTGGTTAACGTTGTGAGTCCTTACTTTATTCCGGCCACTGCTTGAATTTATGTTCGTTCTTAAGAACAAGGCCATCTGAGCAGTAGCAGTAGAAACACACGCACATTTCATCTAAACGACAGCACTATTACGGCTTTACTGTTATGGTGGATAATTCATAATTAGTGAAGATTGACTGCTTCTGAAAGGCCGCCGCAATAAAAGCAATACCTGGCATTTAATAGCTGCATCAAGGACATCATCTGAGACCGCAATATGAAGATTCAGGTTCACTTCATCTCTACTGATGTTTCAGAGGCGCTCCGATGCAGTGATCAATCCATTTGACTCCCAAGCCAGGTTCGAATCTCAGTTACCACAGACAGGATTTTTTCCTGGGCGGATTGGAAGAACTACAGTATCTTAAATTTCCAGCTTAAATTGAAACTTTACGCTCCAGCGAATCCACGTAGACAAGCGGTCAACCCTATAGATCGAAGTTTGTTAACGTTCTTCGTGTCCCGCTTTAAAAGTCTGGTGGTGCCTATGAACCTTCCCTGCATATAAACGAAAATATCCAAGCAATTAATATATTTCGATTGTCTCATACAGTGTGTGTGTGACACACACAAAATATGAATTAAGCGAGCAATCCTAAGCAAAAATTAGGTTTTTCATTCTTCATCATGCAAAAATTAGTGACCATTCCATACAGAAAATGAAGTGAAGTCTTCTTCCTGACCTTGTTCCAACTATTTCTGGTCGGCAGTATGACTAAATTAAGCCCATTTGTACGGCCGGATGCCCTTCCTGGTGCCAACCCAATGTAGAGGGATATGTTCACCATTGCGTGTTTGTTTGTAGTGTGATGTGATGTTTTGTATGCAGATGTGTATAAGAGGAATGAACCAAGCAAGGTTAAAATCCGTGACACGCCCGTGAATTGAGCCCGGGCCTTCTGAAGTGAAATCCAATGCGCTGACCATTCAGCCAAGGAACCGGTTGAATATGAAATGTGGTCAAGAAGTGCGAAATGAATAAAAAATTTAACATGGAGAACTGGGATGATACCAAATGAATGGCTGTCAGCACTAATCCACCCTCTGCACAAGAAAGGTGAAGAAAATGTCAATAACTATAGGGGCTTCTCATTAGTATCTGTTCCCAGTAAGATTTTCTCCAAAGCAGTACAGAACAGAATAGAAGCTCACCTTGACCAACACATTGGGGAATACCAGGCTGGCTTCAGAAAAAGTCGTTTGTGCCCAGAACAGACCTTTAACCTGAAGAGCATCATCAGGTACAAGAAGACAGGAGGACACAGCTACGTGGTTGTGTTTGTTGACTTTCAGAAAGCATATGACTCCATTGACCGCGAGTCATTAATGAATATTTTGGAAGAGTTTGGAGTGGACGATACGTCAAGAAATTTGATCAAACTATCTCTAACCAACACAGTGTCGAAAGTAAAATTTTAGGGTGAGATCTCAGAACCGTTTACAATAAGAACGGTTGTCAGACAGGGAGATGGACTATCTCCACTCCTCTTCAACTGTTTTTTGGGAAAAAGTCATTCGAGAGTGGAGGAAGTTGTTAGACCAAGAAGGAACAACGGAAGATCAATTCAGACTTGGTCCTAAGCACAAAGGGGTGTACGTTGACTGCCTGGCCTTTGCGGATGATCTGGCCATTCTTGCTAACAACATAGATTCAGCAGTCAACAAGATCAATAGGCTGTCAGAAGTTGCTGAAAATTTAGGACTCCAGATTTATATTCCGAAGACAAAATATATGACAAACATCTGTGATGGACCTGAATGGATGACTAATCATCTTGGAAAAATCGGTCGAGTCAAGAATTTCAGATATCAACCAGCAGAATGGATTAGAAGAGGAAGCAATCAATGTCAGGATGAGGAAGTTAGACCAGGCATACCAAATGATAAAGAATATCTATAATAAAAAGTCTATGAGTGTAGGAGTGGAAAACTCCCTGGGTTCCGCAAACCTAATACTGCCAGCCAACGTTGTTCAGGAGAGGTTGTCTGGGTAAAGAAAGCAAGTAGATGCAATGTATGGCTCAGCCTGGGGCTCGAGGGGTCGCTAGCTCACGTTAAAGAGACGATTCCACTCCACATGTAGATTTATAGAAATATTGACAGGCAGTAAAGGACATTATAATTGTACACTAATGCAAAGTACATTCAATTAAAAAGAAATCGATAACAATAAAATATATTAATTTAATAATGTGCAAAAATGTACAGAATAATAGAATACATTAAATCATAAAATTACAAAATTGCTCAATTCAGTGAGTTGTAATGGTTATAGGGTCGGTCATGCCAATTTGAGAGGGACTGGTGACGTCACCATTTGGTCCGACTGATTAATCTTCGACTCCGTGGAAGAGTCTGTGACCAAGAAAACAGAGGGAATAGAAAGTGAAGTGAGCGTGGACGCTGTAATTGCGTCAAGAAGTAGATTTACCATAAGTGTGTACTCGGTAATCCCGACTGTGTAAGTGATTATTGGCATTAATTAAAACATCTTAGACGTAAAAACGCTCCCATATTCTTCTCATTTACTTATCCAGCTAACACGTGAGCATATTTAAGTTGAGAATGATACGAAGCACAAACTTCTCCTTTATCTTCTTCATCTCAGCCTTTTTCCACATCACGTAGGGTCAGCGTTGCTTTGATGGATTCTTCTGTTCCATAAATGTGTATCCAATGCTTCTTCCCTCTTCCAACCTTTTTTCTCTTAGATCCCCTTCTACCTTGTCTTTCTATCTCATTTTTGGTCTTCGTCTCTTCTTTGACCTTTCAGTTTCCAGGTTTCCAATTCTTTTCCCCACCTAGTCCCCCCTTTTGTCTGCACATGTCCATACCATCTTAGCCTACTTTCCTGAACCTTCTTTTCTATGGGTCCCACTTGCACTGATCCTCTGACGTAATCATTCCTTTACCGGGCGAGTTGGCCGTGCGCGTAGAGGCGCGCGGCTGTGAGCTTGCATCCGGGAGATAGTAGGTTCGAATCCCACTATCGGCAGCCCTGAAAATGGTTTTATGTGGTTTCCCATTTTCACACCAGGCAAATGCTGGAGCTGTACCTTAATTAAGGCCACGGCCGCTTCCTTCCAACTCCTAAGCCTTTCCTATCCCATCGTCGCCATAGGACCTATCTGTGTCGGTGCGACGCAAAGCCCCTAGCAAAAAAAAAGTCATTCCTTACTCTATCCTTTCTTGTAACTCCACTCATCCATCTTAACATTCTCATTTTTGCCACTTCCATCTTTCTCCCTTGGACTTTTGTGATAGGCTTTTGATGATACGAAGCACAATATAGGGCACTAAAGTTCAAAACGTATAAAATACATGTTACAATAAAGTACACCAACATCTAAAATGTACAATAAAATGAAGTACAATAGTGGTAGTAATGCACAATTTCATTCTAATACCAATAAAAATTGAAGAAAGTGAAGCGACTGCTCAATATTCCTGTGAAATAGCAATCTATGCTGCGATTTTGGCATTAGATGTATTGGGCAATCTATTCCTTAAGGACGCTGAACATTCATCCCGTCCACAACTCCTCCGTCACGAGCATTAGCATTGCACGGTACAAGTCATGTAGTTGCAAGCTTTTATTCGAGATATGATGGATTCTTGGAATCCTACCGTCGGTAGGACTGAATATGGTGATCCGTCAACATCGGCTAATTTGAGCTCTTGATTGGGGTGGCAGGGATTACCGTGGAATCCACGGGCGTGGCTGTGGCTCTATACGACTGTAGGTGCCGAACGCCCCACAGTCAGCACTGCTTCGGAACTTATTAGCGACATTTTAATTAGAATTGTTGAGAGAACGTAAAACCGAACAATAATACAAATTATTTCTACCAAGATTGTTTTTGGTAGCCTACACAATTTTGCAACGACCATTTTACTTCATTGAGCTATATTAAATTACAACAAGAAGAATATCTCGATCAATGGAAAACTCAGACACTACCAGACAGCGATCCGCACGGAGGCTTTGTATCCAGCTGAATGTTTGAACCTGATAAAAACAAGATTGGACAAGAAGTTGCAACTGGTGGATGGAAAGATACTGGGACCACAAATAACAGAGACTGGAACTTACGGAAAGAAAAGAAACCATCTCAGGATGGAAAAGATCTCAGATACCATCTGGAAGGGTAGAGCCATGTTCTCCGAACATATCTACAAAATGAAAGAAGAAGAAACAGAGTAAAGTTAAACGTTACTCAACATATATTGTAATAGGAGTTGAATCATGGCTGAGAAATGATATAATGGATGCAGAAATTTTCTCCTTGAACTGCAGTGTGTATCGTAGAGATAGGATACGAATGGTAGGAGAAGAAGTATTCATGCTGGTCAAAGAAGAATTTGTAACCTACGAAAAAGTTCAAGATGACAAACATGAAATTCTAGGTGTAAGGCTCATCTCTAAAGATAATAGGCAACTTGATGTCTTTGGAGTGTGCAGACCGGGAAAGGGTAGCGCAGATGCTGATTCAAAATTATTTGATAAGATAATCAGCTATATAGGAAACGATAAGGAAAGGGACGTGATTGTAGCGGGCGATCTCAATTTACCAAATGTCAATTGGGAAGGTATTAGGAATGACAGGAAGCATGAACAACAAATGACAAATAATATGGGAAGGGCAGCTGATTCAGAAAGTGATGGAACCAACTAGAGGGAAGAATATTCTGGATGTGATGCCGATGAAACCAGATGAGCTCTATACAGGAATCGAAGTAATAGATTGGTATTAGTGATAACGAAGCTGTTTATGTGGTAGTTAAGATTAAATGTAAAAGAAAGGAAGATATTAAAATTAGGAGTATTAGGCAGTACCATATGGCTGATAAAAACAGGCATGAGAGAGTTTTTAAAAAGTAACTACGATCGGTGGGAAACGATAAATTAGAATGTAAACAGACTCTGGGATGGGTTTAAAGGAATTGTTGAGGAATGTGAAAATACGTTTGTACCTTTAAAGGTGGTGAGGAAGGGTAATGATCCACTATATTATAACAGGGAAGTAAAGAGAATAAGAAGGGGGTGCAGGTTAGAAATGGCTGTGGAGGTAAGGAGAAAATAAAGAAACTTACCAGGAAATTGAATCTAGCAAAGAAGTCAGCTAAGGATAACATGATGGCAAGCATAATCGGCGGTCATACAAATTTTAGTAAAAAATGGAAGAGTATGTATAGGTACTTCACGGCAGAAAGGCGTTCCAATAAGGAAATTCCAGGAATCATTATTTAACAAGGGGAGTGTTCATGCGAGGATCTTCAGAAGGTAGAAGTATTCAGTCAGCAGTATGTAAATATTGTAGGTTATAAGGTTAATGTCCAGATAGAGGAAGTTATTAATGCTAAAGAAGTATTAAAATTTACCTATGACAACAATAGCATTTACAGTAAGCTACAAAAGTTGAAAATGAGAAAAGCAGCTGGAATTGATAAGGTTTCGGGGGATATACTAAAGACAATGGGTTGGGATATAGTACCATATCTGAAGTACTTGTATGATTACTGTTTGCATGAAGGGGCTATACCAAATGAATGGAGTGTAGCTATAATTGCCCCTGTGTTTAAAGGAAAGGGTGGTAGATATAAGGCTGAAAATTACAAACCAGTCAGTTTGACATGCATTGTATGCAAACTTTGGGAAAACATTCTTTCTCATTATATTAGACATGTATGCGAAATTAATAACTGGTTTGACGGAAGGCATTTTGGGTTTAGGAAAGTTTATTCCACTGAAGCTCAACTTGTAGGATTCCAGCAACATATAGCAGATATCCTGCATTCAGGAGGTCAAATGGACTGTATCGCAATTGACCTATCTAAGGCTTTTGATAGGGTAGATCATGGGAGACTACTGGCAAAAATGAGTGCAATTGGACTTGACAAAAGAGTGACTGAATGGGTGGCTAAGATTCTAGAAAACAGAACTCAGAGAATTAGAGTATGCGAAGCTTTATCTGTCCCTATAATAATAATGAGGGGAATTCCTCAAGGCAGTATTATTGGACCTTTATATTTTCTTATACATATCAATGATATGTGTAAAGAAGTGGAATCAGAGATAAGGCTATTTGCAGATGATGTTATTCTGTACAGAGTAAAAAATAAGTTACAAGATTGTCAGGAACTGTAAAATGACCTCGATGAAATGAAATGGCGTATGGCTTTTAGTGCCGGGAGTGTCCGAGGACATGTTTGGCTCAGCAAGTGCAGGTCTTTAGACTTGACACCCATAGGCGACCTGATGAGGATGAAATGATGATGAAGACGACACATACACCCAGCCCCCGTGCCAGCGAAATTAACCAATTACGTTTAAAATTATCGACCCTGCCGGAATTGAACCTGGGACCCCTGTGACCAAAGGCCAGCACGCTAACCATTTAGCTATGGAGCCGTACATGACCTCGATAATGTTGTGAGATGGACAGGAGGCAATGGTATGTTGATAAACGGGGTTAAAAGTCAGGTTGTGAGATTCACAAATAGGAAAAGACCTTTGAGTTTTGTTTTTTGTTTTGCTAGGGGCTTTACGTCGCACCGACACAGATAGGTCTTATGGCGACGATGGGATAGGAAAGGCCTAGGAGTTGGAAGGAAGCGGCCGTGGCCTTAATTAAGGTACAGCCCCAGCATTTACCTGGCGTGAAAATGGGAAACCACGGAAAACCGTATTCAGGGCTGCCGATAGTGGGATTCGAACCTACTATCTCCCGGATGCAAGCTCATAGCCGCACGCCTCTACGCGCACGGCCAACTCGACCGGTCCTTTGAGTTTTAATTACTGTGTTGATGGGGTGAAAGTTCCTTTTGGGGATCATTGTAAGTATCTAGGTGTTAATATAAGAAAAGATCTTCATTGGGGTAATCACACAAATATGACTGGAATTAAAGAGTACAGATCTCTGCACATGGTTATGAGGGTATTTAGGGGTTGGTGTAAGGATGTAAAGGAGAGGGCATATACGTCTCATTTTTTTTTTTTTGCTAGGGGCTTTACGTCGCACCGACACAGATAGGTCTTATGGCGACGATGGGATAGGAAAGGCCTAGGAGTTGGAAGGAAGCGGCCGTGGCCTTAATTAAGGTACAGCCCCAGCATTTGCCTGGTGTGAAAATGGGAAACCACGGAAAACCATCTTCAGGGCTGCCGATAGTGGGATTCGAACCTACTATCTCCCGGATGCAAGCTCACAGCCGCGCGCCTCTACGCGCACGGCCAACTCGCCCGGTATATACGTCTCTGGTAAGACCCCAACTCGAGTATGGTTCCAGTGTATGGGACCCTCACCAGGATTTCTTGATTCAAGAACTGGAAGAATATAAAGAAAATCAGCTCGATTTGTTCTGTGTGATTTCCGAGAAGATAGTAGCCTTACAAAAATGTTACAAAGTTTGGGCTGGGAAGACTTTGAAGAAAGGAGACGAGCTGCTCGACTAAGTGGTATGTTCCTAGCTGTCATTGGAGAGATGGCGTGGAATGACATCGGTAGACGAATAAGTTTGAGTGGTGTCTTTAAAAGTAGAAAATATCACAATATGAAGATAAAGTTGGAATTCAAGGGGAAAAATCGGGGCAAATATTCATTTATAGGAAGGGGAGTTAGGGATTTGATTAACTTACCAAGGGAGATGTTCAAAAAATTTCCAATTTCTTTGTAATCATTTAAGAAAAGGCTAGGAAAACAACAGATAGGGAATCTGCCACCTGATCGACTGTCCTAAATGCAGATCAGTACTGGTTGACGTAGGGTCCACTTGTAAGTGATGTATTTTTGTCTGTAAAATTACAAGAAATTAATTTCCTTCAAAATATTGGGGGTGGGAAGGAACAGCAACTTTCCCAGCTCTAGCCCGCACTCTTTTTGTAGCCCCTTCCTCGCCGAAAACTGTACGGGGCATTTCGTGTAAAATAAGAAGGTTTTAAAAGAATGGAATTAATAAATTAGAAAAAGAAAGTGTCTGAAGTTATTCATTTCTGCACAATATCGGCTTCATCTGTTCAAAAATATTCAATCTATTATATGTTGAATATACTGTATTTTTCCGACAGTCAAAGAAATGAAAATCTACAGCCTGTTTCCAGTCATTTCGACCGGGTCAGGGATGGAATGAATGTAGCTCTTACATAGCGGCGAGGATAGGAAATGTTCCGGCTGCCGAAGACTCTCGTACTCCACCTGGGCAATGATAAATGACTGATAGATGAAATTAAATGATAATGGAGAGTGTTGCTGGAATGAAAGATGACAGAAAAAACCGGAACACTCAGAGAAAAACCTGGCCTGCCTCCGCGTTTTCCAGCACAAATCTCACATGGAGTGACCGGGATTTGAACGACAGTATCTAGCGGTGAGAAGCCGGCGCGCTGCCGTCTGAGCCACGGTGAATATATATTTTATAGTCAATATTTTGCAAAAATTTATGAACAAAAACTATTAATTATTGCTTAACAGCTGTAAAGATAATATTAGATATAATACAAATATTATGACTGTCTTAAGAATTTAGTTAGTAGTAGTAGTAAGATTTAAAAAAAAAGAAATCATCCGGAATACATAACTTACAATATGTAGTCATAACAATGAAATGATAATTTTTCTGGAAAATTCATCGTAAGGAGATTAAGATTTCAGGTATAAATTGCAGAGAACCTTTTGTGATCTGTAATACGATTTCCTCTATGTCGTAAAAACGGTGTTGTTAATTTTGAAGGATAGTACCTGTGTTCTTCGACAGGGTACATCCGGATCCAAACAGGAGGCATGTGACAACCAATTGACCATAAGTATTATATTTTGCTGACAGATATGTCAGGCATGGTGTATACATTACTGGTTTTTCCAGATTCATCCTGAGCTTTTTGCAGGTCGCTCTCGAAGCGAATGGTAGGATCAACACCATCGCTTTATTTTCTTTCTTATTGATGGCTATGATGTCTCCTCTCCTCGTTGAGGTGCAGTGAACTTCTTCGTACACCTCCCACTCACGCTGCCTCAGACCTAGAGCAATTGATGTCCTTACTCGATTGTTACGCAGTAATTCAGTGCTCCTGCAGAACCCCTGCACTTGTCCAAGCGTTTCGGTCTTGTGGCAACCGTTTTGGCGGCAACGGGTTCAGCAGAAAGTTCTGCCGGGAACCGATCTTACTGCGATCTGGTTGCACGACATTTTTGTAGCATTTATGTATTCGGATGAAGATAAAGGTGACTTGTGAGACATCCAGGAGTTTTCATTCGGGTGATCGGAGTATAAAACCACTCCGCTTCCTTTATGTGGCAATTGACATCATAATTGAAAAGATCGATCTCTAATAGCTTTGTGTTCTTGGAACATGTTTTAAATTTCACGTACTTCTCCACACTAAAATATATTTTGAAGTGATTACCATTTCCTCTTCAAAGCAAATCAGAATGAATTTACAAAACTTTGGAGGTCTTGTAATTGCATGCAGTTTCCGAAACTCGCGCCGTAACTTCAGGCATCTCACACAACATTTTTTGCTAGTTGCTTTACGTCGCACCGACACAGATAGGTCTTATGGCGACGATGGGATAGGGAAGGGCTGGGAGTGGGAAGGAAGCGGCCGTGGCCTTAATTAAGGTACAGCCCCAGCATTTGATTGGTGTGAAAATGGGAAACCACGGAAAACCATTTTCAGGGCTGCCGACAGTGGGGTTCGAACCTACTATCTCCCGAATACTGGATACTGGCCGCACTTAAGCGACTGCACCAATCGAGCTCGGTCACACAACATTTGACCGACAGGGTAATTTATACTTTGCGCACTTGAACACGCTATAGTTGCTGCCCGCCTGTTGAATGTGCTTTTTGTGGGAGCTCATTCTCACTAGAGTAACCATTGCAAAAAACATTGCTGCTTACGAGAGAATCCAAACCTTTGTTAGTGTCTTGTGGGGCGATTTTGACATTACATGTGCTCTGTAATCTGTTCCTTAAGCTAACATAACTCCTCTCAATCCCTATTTTTTTAATGAATTTTTAATTCGTATAAATTTCACTACGCCATAAATTTGACAGGGCAGATTTGTTCAACTACCGAAACTAAAAGGCAATATGTTTACCATTCTTAAATATAAAACAAATTAACACCCTAAATGGTCATCTCAATAATATTGAGAACAAACCACGTGATTTGCAAGTCATAAAAATGTATATATGATATGTGTAATAATAAAAATTAATTCACCCAGCCAGGTGGCTGTGCGGTTTGCGTTACGTAGCTGTGAGCTTGCATTCGGGAGATAGTGGCTTCGAATTCCACCGAGTGAAGAACAGTACGTCATAATCGTGTCGGTAGATTTACTGTCACGTAGAAGAACTCCTGCGCGAAAAAATTTCAGCATCTCGGCGTCTCCGAAAACCGAAAAAGTAGTTATTGGGACGGAAATTAATAATAATAATAATAATAATAATAATAATAATAATAATAATAATAATAATAATAATAATAATAACAATAATAATAATAAAATAATAAATTTGAAAAGTGGTAGGAGGGCTGGAACGGGGTCCACTCAGCCTCGATAGGTCAACTGAGTAGAGAAAGGTTCGATGCCCATCTCAGCTATCCTCGAAGTGGTTGTCCATGGTTTCCCACTTTTCTCCAGGCAAATGCGGGGATGGTACTTAACCTAAGGCCACGTCCGCTTTCGTCGCTCTTCCTTGTCTATCCCTTCCAAACTACCTATCCTCCACAAGGAACTTGTACAGCATAGCAGGTGAGGCAGCCTGGGCAAGGTACTGGTCCTCCTCTCCAGCTGTAACCGCCAACCCAAAGTCTCACGCTCCAGAACACTGCCCTTGAGGCGGCAAAGGTGTGTCCCCTCGCTGAGTCCGAGGGAAAAACCAACCCTGGAGGATAAACGGTTTAAATATAAATGAAAGAAAGAAAGAAAGAAAGAAAGAAAGAAAGAAAGAAAGAAAGAAGAAAACATTATAATTTTTATTATTATTAACAACTCTACCACCGCAGGCCTGAACATAGAGTTCTGAGGTTTCCCTTTTTCATACCGAGCAAATGCTGGGACTGTGTCTTGAGACCACGGCCGCTATCTTTCTGTTCCTTGCCTTGTCCTATCCCATCGTTGCCGTAAGCCCTATATGTGTGGGTGCGGCGTAAAACGGAGTAAGAAAATCAATTTACAATATCTAACGATAAGTGAAATTTGAGCCTCGGAAGTTACGGAAAGTAATATTGTACATTAATTTGGACACTTTCTCTGTGAATGCTATTAGAGTTGGGAAAATAACACATAATCTTGATTTTGACGTTTTTCTACACACATTTTAAGATGTTTAGAGAGCCCAAATTCAGTTTTTGCAGTTTTACCGATTTGACATGGAAAGTCCCGTATGTATTAGTGTAACTTTATGGTCTTAATAAACATAATGGAGGTGCCCCGGTCTTTATACTTCACTTGTATAAACTTAAAGTATGGTGGTCACCTGCCGCTTGTGTCCTATTAAGAATTGATAAGGTTTTTTTCTTTGCTAGTTGCTTTACGTCGCACCGACATAGATAGGTCTTATGGCAACGATTGGATTTGAAACGCCTAGGAGTTGGAAGGAAGCGGCCGTGGCCTTCTTAATAAAGTTTCTCACGTTCACAGATACCATAAACACCCGCCACGGTTGTAGTGAGCGTTAGGCGATCACCAGATCTTCATTCTTCTAGAGGATTGTGAACTATATTACAGAGAGGAACACATTTATCTAAATGTCAATCTGAGTTATTTTAGACCGAAATACAAATCTGATTACCCATTCCCTCTCCCCGTCACCCATAACTTACAGGATGTATTCACATAAACGTGCTTTATATTTCCCAGCAAAGCTCTTGTTGGATTTTGCCGTTAAGCTGCTTGTTCCTAGCTCATAAAGCTATAGATTATGCAACCAGGGCTAAATACGTTCGATATGAGGCATACTATTTATGTTTCGTCATTATATTTAGGGCTGTTGGGCGCTATTTTAAATACGGTAAAAGAATAATAGCACTACTACACTCTCTCATACGAGTACACACGTTTTTCATGTAATTTATATTCACTTTCATAATTTATACCTTTCAGTTTTGAAAACAGTATTCACACAGTGTAATAATAATAGGAGCAGGGTAGTAAAAGTCTGCCTTTTGTTGAGAGCAGGCCATGAGACTTCAGTTCGTATGTGAAGGATGGATTTTATTGCTCCTAGCAAGCCATTGGTAACAAGATTGCAGAAGATCATTTTTATAGTCTAGTTTCGTATAACGTAACATAACCATTTTTTATGACCTGGTCCCATAAAAACGCATCATCTTTTGTCTCTCTCTCTCTCTCTGCATTCACCTTTCCCTCTCTCCCATATTCTTCTTTACGGCGAGTTTACTGTAATGATTCCCTCTCTGTTCTTTTCTATACAAGTTCATGCATGTGTTATACAAAAGGATAGTACACGTATAAAACATAGCATAGCGTTAAATTAGAAAAGCTAGAGGGAGGAGGAATGGGTGAATAAAGAAATGGCTGGATAAAGAGGATAAAAGGCGGGAGACAATCACGAATGAGGAATGGGAGAACTCTTCCCTCTCTATTTTTTTCTCCTTTGTAGAATATTATACATGTTTTCGTCTTTGGCGTTTATAGCTGTGTCTATACCAGTGTGTACGTAAATTAAAACTCATTATTATTTTTTCTGTTTTTATGCCCTCCAAGCTCTTCTTTTTTTGTCTTTCATTGTGGCCATGTGTACTAAAATACGACACTCTCTTGGTCATAACTTGCATAGACAGTACAATTTACTATCGAGATGCAAAACACGGAGGCTGCAACACGTGGCGGTGACCTTCATATCATCACAGTGAGAAAACATGGTCACGGGTGTCAATATTTGGACAAAGTTTGTAAAATACCTATTTCAAAATCAACATACAAATTTTATACCCTAGACAGGGGTGTCCAAACAAAGAGTCGCTGTCGTCATCATGGATCAGTTTACGGGCCGCATGTTTAAATTTAATATTAAGTTATGTATCAGTGGCGTATGCTGAGTCCAAGACGTGGGATACCACTAGACTTAGGTTACCCCTTTTCGATGGCTGGTTTAGTGAACGTCAAGCCTTCAGCGTTTTGAGCTGCAGCCAATAGCCAACGGAGTAGCCTGGTGTTGTCAAGGCTGCTTCACAAGCTACAGTCCTGGCCTCTGCTACAGTCAATAATCAACACCTGATCAGTGGAGATGATAGCCTAAGCCTTACCAAATTAAAGTCCGCCGATGTGGCTAAATGGATAGAATACTTGCCTTTGGTCCGATGGCTCCGGTTCTGTTCTCAGAATCAACCCCTCGTACTGTTGATTCCCTTCTCTTGGGGACTCATTGTTTATGACGTCTTTGACATTCATTTCATCCTCATTAGGTCACCATCAAACCTATTATTATTATTATTATTATTATTATTATTATTATTATTATTATTATTATTATTATTATTATTATTATTATTATTACTATTAAATACAAATTTTGAATTTTACAACATTACTAGAGGTCGTACGCATCGTTATCTGGTTTATTAGCTTCCTCAGGAGGTCAGTGGTGATGTTCGACCCATGATCACAGGTTCGATTCCAATCAACAACAACAAAAAAAAAAACACTAAACCTGAAGGACTGCATTTCATTTTAGCAGATCTACTTATAAAAAGGAAACTATCTTACACAAGGACTTCGTTTATCCGGCCCTCATTAATGCGGATCTCCGGTTTATCCGGATTGAAAATAATAACAATTTATTTTTACTTGTACAGTATTTCTTTTACGGCGTCGACTCTTCTTGAATGTCTTTACCGCCAAGGATATTTAAGGACAGGGATTGAAAGTAATTTGACCACTGTCTATCAAAGGTACCATCCCAGCGTTCGCCTGGAACTGAATATTGGAAACCGTGGAAGATCATTCCCAGGATAGGCGAGGAGGGATTCGAACTCACGCGCTTCTGAGTACAACGCATTATTAATTCACTGATGGTGAATTCGAAAATGAAACCGGAACTCTATCAGAAGAAACAACGAGTCACGGAGAGGCAACAATGCAGCTGGGCAAACTGATGGCCTATTTACTGTAGAATCTCAGACTGGAACCACACCGGCAGAACTATTGTTAGTAAAATGTCATCGTGATCGCGCTGCGCGCAAACGCTGTACAAATCTGAAACAGGAAAAGCTCACACATTATTTTAGTGCATAAAAATGAGATGTAAATGTACGAAAAGTTTTCTGATAATTTTTGTACATTTGAAAAAAGGTATTACTGTACAACTTATGTTAATGGATTATATAACATGTACTGTATTTGATTTTAGTTTTCCGGATTATCCGCATTTTCGATAATCCGGATCAGTTCCGGTCCCACTTAATCCGGATAAACGAGATTCTTGTGTACTCCTAGAACAGCAGCTCTACAGTGTCTTCCTACAAGGATGTAGAAGCAAAGGGAGTGAAATATCAGCACTCGGTTATCTATGAGTATGAGGTGAGGAAGTATATACGATGAGGAACGCATGGCTGTTTTAGTTTTGGAAATAGAACAATGTGTTAGATGCTTACACTGCAATGTGCTTTAGATTTCCATCGTTCTCGGTAGCCTTCAGTATCCGCCACTGTTATGTATATTAATTTTATATTGGATATGTATGAATCACTATGTAATTATGATATAAATTATGACCACATACTAAACTAAATAGAAATAATAAAACAATTTCTTTTTTTGCTATTTGCTTTACGTCGCACCGACACAGATAGGTCTTACGGCGACGATGGGAGTGGAGAGGGCTAAGAGTGGGAAGGAAGCGGCCGTGGCCTTAATTAAGGTACAGCCCCAGCATTTGCCTGGTGTGAAAATGGGAAACCACGGAAAACGATCTTCAGGGCTGCCGACAGTGGGGTTCGAACGTTCTATCTCCCGAATACTGGATACTGGCCGCACTTAAGCGACTGCAGCTATCGAGCTCGGTTAAGCAAATTAAATCTATTTACTTTTATTATTATATTTGGTATATAAGAAATAAAATATTCTGTGGAGAAAAGCCAAAAGTTGATATGTTCAAAATCTGCTATTTTTTCTTTTGTTTTTTTTTACTTTTGCCAGATACAGGTAAGCATTACAGTTTATGGTTTACCAAAACATGATACGTTCTGTTCATGTCATTATAGTTTTCGTGTGTTTATCATAATTTATTCCGATACTCGCGGTGCACAAAACCGAAACATCAATAGTTATGATGAATGTTGCAGTAGAAAGCCAACCCTCGGTGGACATAATAGATGAAATGAAATGGCGTATGGCTTTTAGTGCCGGGAGTGTCCGAGGACATGTTCGGCTCGCCAGGTGCAGGTCTTTTGATTTGACACTCATAGGCGACCTGCGCGTCGTGATGAGGATGAAATGATTATGAAGACGACACACTCACCCAGCCCTCGTGCCAGCGAAATTAACCATGATGGTTAGAACTCCCGACCCTACCAGAAATCGAACCCGGGACCCCTGTGACCAAAGACCAGCACGCTAACCATTTAGCCTCGGAGCCGGACACATAATAGATGAAAAGTTTCTATTACCCGTTATACCCGATGTTGAGTGTGATGTTGAGTGTGAACGAGTAAAGAAGCACAATGCATTTGAAGTAATGGTACCCAGAGACTGGTATAAGTGTCTACGATCAGTAAGAGGAAATGTGCCAGCGAAATTTATTGAGATTGGACAGTATGATTTTTTTCTGCTAGTGGCTTCACGTTGCACCGGCACAGATAGGTCTTATGGCGACGATGGGATAGGAAAGGCCTAGGAGTGGAAAAGAGGCGGCCGTGGCCTTAATTAAGGTACAGACCTAGCATTTCCTGGTGTGAAGATGGGAAACCACGGAAAACCATCTTCAGGGCTGCCGACAGTGGGATTCGAACCCACTATCTCCCGGATGCAAGCTCACAGCCAACCGTGCCTCTAACCGCACCGCCAACTCTCCCGGTAGAAGAATGAGTTTTTACTCTTATTCACATTTCTGAAAGATAAACTTATTAAACGGACAAGGGATTTAGAGGGTTGTTACAAATCAAATGGTAGCCATACTAAGAATTTGGAACTTATTCCGGGCCACCTCCAATCAGTCAAAAGAAGAAAAATGACCTTTCGTCAGTCCAGAATGCCACGTTTTATATAAAAATGAGCCACTGGTTATTCTGCATCAAATAATACTCTCTCCTGTTCTGAATCACTGTTTCCCCTCAACATATGTCAAAACGAAAAGCAAATCAATCTCAAAAGTTACAATGTTTCCAGTGATGATGTCAAAATTGGAGGTTTAAATCTTGAAATTTATAGCAATAGAGACATGCATACGTCTTTATTATAGACTGTTATGCCTTTCAGCGTTCAGTCTGCAAGCCTCTATGAATTTACTAAACGTCGCCACGATCCCCTATTTGCAACTAGTACTATCGCCTCATTTAGTTTTATACCTCTTATCTTTAAATGTAGTAAACTGAGTCTAACCATCGTCGTCCTGGTCTCTACTGCTCTACTGCTCTTATCCTCCAACCTATTCTCCTCCATTCGCCTCACATAACCCCACCACCGAAGCCGCATTATGCGCACAGCTTCATCCGTCGAGTTCATTCCTAACTTAGCCTTTTTCTCCTGATTCCGAGTACCCTCCAGCCGTTGTTTCCACCATCTTACACCAACAAACATTCTCACTACTTTCATGTCTGTTACTTCTAACTTATGAACAAGATATCCTCAGTTCACCCTGCTTTCACTCCCGTAAAGCAAAGTTGGTCTGAAAACAGACCGATGTAGAGATAGTTTCGTCCGCGAGCTGATTTCCTTCTTACAGAATACTGTTGATCGTAACTGCGAGCTCACTGCATTAGCTTTACTGCACCCTGATTCCATCTCACTTACTAAACAACCATCCTGGGAGAACACACAACCTAGATACTCGAAATTATCTACCTGCTCCAGCCTTCTATCACCAACCTGGCATTCAATTCTCTTGGATATTAATAGAGAAAAAATACAATTTCAGTCAACATTTTTATGTTTGTATTAAAGTGTACGTGGATGTGTTTAGAATATATGTTATAGCTCATCTCGATATGTCAAATATATCACATGCCTTCATATGCCAGAACTTGACATGCCAATTTGTGTTCTTGTGACAATACACTCTTTCAAGTATCGGTATAAAATATAACTTATTTATTGAATTTTATAATATTTCAAATCCTGAAACCAATTCATTATTTTTCATATCAACTTCTGAATTTTCATCACATAATTATACTGCCCTGCTAATAAAGTATCGAAGTAAGTAATTTTTACCTGTCAATACGATACTTGGCACAGCTTCTCACAAATAGGGCTCTGAGTATTTGATGTGATATGTATGTATGTTTAGTCCTCAGCCCGAAGGCTGGTTGGATCCTCAAGAGCTCCGCCATCAGCTGTCATACATGGCCTAGGCATCACTGAAGAGGCGTACTAGGGAAATGAGGAGCGAGGTAGTTTCCCGTTGCTTTCCTCACCGAGCCAGAAGTTGCTATTACATATCAGACTGCCAAGCCCACTGAAATGCATGCACCAACCGACCCTATGAGCAACATTTTCACACCATTCATAACAGGGACTGGCTGCAGAAGGAATGGCATTACTAGCATCACTCATACCTCGGTCACTTTCATTTTGTCAAAGCCAAGGATAAAGCTGAGACAGATCTATGAAAGTAACAAAATGCTCTAGCCCATACCAGAAGACATAGTGCACTGTAAACACTAGGTCCTGCCAGCAAAGACACTTGATGTGATAGATGAAGTAAAATTCTAACAGAACTTTCCAGATGACATGTTTTATTGTGGAGAACACTTGTTCTCATACGTAGTGCTGCTAAAAATTGTAATTGTATGTCTATATATACCGGGATACGTTTCACTGGGATATATTTGTGAGGGAATTGTAATAACGGGACACACTTAACCTTATTCTACAACTCCTATGAACACTGAAAATCAACTTTTTCAACTCAAGGATCTCTTCTATACCATAGTAATGGAGAAAACAAAAGAAACCACATTGAAACTAACAATATTCTCTTTGAAATTCCTGAAATCTAGTCTTGAATTCATTTCTTAATTATGACAAAATTCGTATGTACTTTTGAACACTTCAGGGCGGGATAATGCGCAAATTTGTTTGCTTTCAGTTCTGATTTTGTTCCAAAGGCATTTATTTATTTATTTATTTATTTATTTATTTATTTATTTATTTATTTATTTATTTATTTATTTATTTATTTATTTATTTATTTATTTATTTATTTTATATGGCGAGGCTCAGGCTATGAATCCTGCTGTTGTGCCAAACCATCTTATATATACTACATTGTACAAACTACAGAGTCTTAAGGTTCCTAAATACATATGATTAATTACGAAATTTAACTTAAATAATAGTTATAAACAAAAGGTAAATTTCTGTGAGTTTCTATAAAAACCTTTAAATACTAGTTTCTTAAGACTATGTACCATTTATAATATCTCTTTTTAAATACATTTCTACTATGTATGTCTCTATTTACAGCCGGAAGAGAATGAGTTGCCGTAATCTGTAGGGAAGCTCAGCAGATTTCTGAACTTTTAGACATACTGTTTGGGGATGACAAATATTTAGGATCCGTTCTCAGATAACTTGGTGTGTCCGTATGGAGGACATTGCGGACAAGCGAGACAGAGTGATTGAACACACACCTGGGAGACGTATATTTAGTTAAGAGAAATGCGTTATAATATCATCTAGAAATCATTAGAAATTCATGATGGATAACAGATTTTCCGTTTTCAGTGTTTGTATTTCTTTCACGGCTGAGCACCTGACGTCAGTATGAAAAAAAAAAGTCTTCCACTTCTGAATCGAGATTCGTCAAGAAAACCCAAAATTCTCTGTGTGCGGATCTTTTTAAGGAAAACAATTCACAACTTTAGCAACAACCGTTAGGACATTATTTGGATTCAGTGATTTGTCACAGTGATTTTATTGGTGTATTATGCAATGGTATTTGCATTGCAGAAATGAAATGGTGGATGGCTTTTAGTGCCGGGAGTGTCCGAGAACATGTACGGTTCGCCAGATGCAGGTCTTTCGATTTGACTCTCACAGGTGACCTGCGCATCGTAAGGAGGATAGAATGATGATGAAGACAACACATGCACCCAGCACCCGTGCCAGCGAAATTAACCAATGATGGTTAAAATTCCTGATCCTGTGACCAAAGGCTAGCATGCTAACCATTTAGCCATTGAGCCGAACTGCATTACAGAAGTACAGGGTGTATCAGAATTATACCAACAAAAATATCAGGGATGCTCCTCGTGTTATGTTAAGAAAAATGGCGCAATCGGATTGGCGGAGACATTTTTTTCTGGAGGAAATGAGGTTATTTTGTTGCGTGATTCAAATTGACGAACTCGCCGTATTTGCTATGCTTTGTTGTAACGGGTTCCAGACTTTGGAAATCCCTACTTATCAGTGTCAGAAACACCACCACATCATTTCAATTTAAGACTGCTTACCGAGACTGAAAGCTGAACGCCAAGTTGTATGACTGGATGAGTAAATGACCGTGAGTTAGAAAAGTGTAATGCATTATTGTGTACATTATTATTTAATATACAGTATAGTCTTAAGCTCTGTTCCCACTACAGTAGTTAAGTTCAAGAGAGGGCCATGAGCACGAACTTCGCCACCTACAAAGGCATCATAAATAAATAAATAAATAAATAAATAAATAAATAAATAAATAAATAAATAAATAAATAACATACATTATCATTATAGACCGTTATGCCTTTCAGCGTTCAGTCTGCAAGCCTCTGTGAATTTACTAAATGTCGCCACAATCCTCTATTTGCAACTAGTGCTGTGGCCTCATTTCAATCAATCAATCAATCAATCAATCAATCAATCAATCAATCAATCAATCAATCAATCAATCAATCAATCAATCAATCAATCAATCAATCAATCAATCAATCAATCAATCAATCAATCAATCAATCAATCAATCAATCAATCAATACTGATCTGCATTTAGGGCAGTCGCCCAGGTGGCAGATTCCCTATTTGTTGTTTTCCTAGCCTTTTCCTAAATGATTTCAAAGAAATTGGAAATTTATTGAACATCTCTCTTGGTAAGTTATTCCAATCCCTAACTCCCCTTCCTATAAATGAATATTTGCCCCAGTTTGTCCTCTTGAATTCCAAATTTATCTTCATATTGTGATCTTTCCTACTTTTATAAACGCCATTCAAACTTATTCGTCTACTAATGTCATTCCACGCCATCTCTTCGCTGACAGCTCGGAACATACCACTTAGTCGAGCAGCTCTTCTTCTTTCTCTCAATTCTTCCCAACCCAAACATTGCAACATTTTTGTAACGCTACTCTTTTGTCGGAAATCGCCCAGAACAAATCGAGCTGCTTTTCTTTGGATTTTTTCCAGTTCTTGAATCAGGTAATCCTGGTGAGGGTCCCATACACTGGAACCATACTCTAGTTGGGGTCTTACCACAGACTTATATGCCCTCTCCTTTACATCCTTACTACAACCCCTAAACACCCTCATAACCATGTGCAGAGATCTGTACCCTTTATTTACAATCCCATTTATGTGATTACCCCAATGAAGATCTTCCCTTATATTAACACCTAGGTACTTACAATGATCCCCAAAAGGAACTTTCACCCCATCAACGCAGTAATTAAAACTGAGAGGACTTTTCCTATTTGTGAAACTCACAACCTGACTTTTAACCCCGTTTATCATCATACCATTGTCTGTTGTCCATCTCACAACATTTTCGAGGTCACGTTGCAGTTGCTCACAATCTTGTAACTTATTTATCACTCTATAGAGAATAACATCATCCGCAAAAAGCCTTACCTCCGATTCCACTCCTTTACTCATATCATTTATATATATAAGAAAACATAAAGGTCCGATAACACTGCCCTGAGGAACTCCCCTCTCAACTATTACAGGGTCAGACAAAACTTCACCTACTCTAACTCTCTGAGATCTATTTTCTAGAAATATAGCAACCCATTCAGTCACTCTTTTGTCTAGTCCAATTGCACTCATTTTTGCCAGTAGTCTCCCATGATCCACCCTATCAAATGCTTTAGACAGGTCAATCGCGATACAGTCCATTTGACCTCCAGAATCCAAGATATCTGCTATATCTTGCTGGAATCCTACAAGTTGAGCTTCAGTGGAATAACCTTTCCTAAAACCGAATTGCCTTCTATCGAACCAGTTATTAATTTCACAAACATGTCTAATATAATCAGAAAGAATGCCTTCCCAAAGCTTACATACAATGCATGTCAAACTTACTGGCCTGTAATTTTCAGCTTTATGTGTATCACCCTTTAGTTTAGTTCTATAACTTTATCTTTAAATCGTTCGAAACTGAGTCTAACCATCGTCGTCTTGGTCTTCCTCTACTTCTTTTACCCTCCATGACAGAGTCCATACCGAGCTCGATAGCTGCAGTCGCTTAAGTGCGGCCAGTATCCAGTATTCGGGAGATAGTAGGTTCGAACCCCACTGTCGGCAGCCCTGAATATTGTTTTCCGTGGTTTCCCATTTTCACACCAGGAAAATGCTGGGGCTGTACCTTAATTAAGGCCACGGCCGCTTCCTTCCCACGCCTAACCCTTTCCCGTCCCATGTTCGCCATAAGACCTATCTGTGTCGGTGCGACGTAAAGCAACTAGCAAAAACAAAAATGACAGAGTCCATTATTCTCCTACGTAACCTATCCTTCTCCATTCGCCTCACGTGACCCACCACTCAAGCTCGTTTATGCATACAGCTTCACCCATCGAGTTAAATCTAACTTAGCCTTTGTAGCCTCATTCGGAGTACCCTCCTGCCGTTGTTCCCATCTGTTTTGCCAGGAATCATTCTCGCTACTTTCACGTCTGCTACTTCTAACTTATTAATGTGATATCCTGAGTCGAGCCAGCTTTCGCTCCCGTAAAGCAAAGTTGATCTGAAAACAGAGCGATGTAAAGATAGTTTCGTCTGGGAGCTGACTTCCTCCTTACAGAATACTGCTGATCGCAACTGCGAGCTCACTGCATTAGCTTTGCACCTTGATTCAATCTCGCTTACTATATTACCATCCTAGGAGAACACACATCCTAAATACCTGAATTTATCTACCTGATCAAGCTTTGTATTCGCAATCTACATTCAATTCTCTTACATTTCTTACCTACTGACATCAATTTAGTGTTAGAAAGACTAATTTTCATACGATACTCATTTCACCTATTTTCAAGTTCCAAGGCTTTCGGCACAATCTGCCATTAAGAACAGGTCGTCAGCATAGGCCAGACTGTTTACTACATTTCCACCTAACTGAATCCCTCCCTGTCATTTTATACCTTTCAGCAAATGATCCATGTAAACTACGAACAAAACAAAAGTGAAAGATTATAGCCTAATCTAAGCCCTGTAAATACCTTGTACCAAGAATTCATTCTACTGTCAATTCTCACTACAGCCTGATTGTCAACATAAATGCCTTTGATTGTGTTCATAAATCTACCCTTAACTCCATAGTCCCTCAGTACGACGAACATAGTTTCCCTCCGTACCCTGCCATATGCTTTCTCTAGATCTACGAAACATAAACACAACTGTCTAGTCATCTCGTAGCATTTTGCAATTACCTGCCGCATACTGAAATCGGTGGTCCCTAACCCGTTAGAGGACACATCCTAACTTGGACTATGTGTAAGAAAGGGTAGCATCATGATTCACAACATTTTTATTGAGCACGCTCAGAAAGTTTTAAGTACTACCACTATTGTAAGAAAATTTTTAATAAAAAAATAAAAATAAAAAAAATAAGCAGCTAGTTTGTAATATGCTAAAATCTTCTTATTTCTACAGATTTTCTTACATCTGTGGGGTTGCGGGTTCGAAATGTGTAGAACATGTGGAATTGACCCTGTTGTAAGGCCGGATGCCCTTCCTGACGCCAACCCTATACGGGCGGATGTAATCACTATTGCGTGTTTCTGTAGTGATGTTTCTGTGGTGGTGGTTGGTAATGCAGTCTGTTGTCTGAATACGAAGAGGAAAGTGTTGGGACAAACACAAACACCCAGTCTCCGAGCCAGAAGAATTAAGCAGGTGCGATTAAAATCCTCGACCTGGCCGAGATCGAACCTGCGACCCTCTGAACGGAAGGCATCAACGCTGACCACTCAGCCAAAAGTCGGACTAATATGCTAAAAACTATCAGTTTTATCTATTTCTACACCGCTTACTTACATACTTATGTATGTATTCTCATGATATGTTTTCGCATGGAAATGTCCTGAAATAGATCTAGAGACATTAATTTATATGAAGATGTTATTTATAAGGTCATCCAGAAAGTAAGAAAATAAGAATTATTCAAGCGTGTTTCTCTCTAACTTTATTTACTGGAACGTCGCTGGTAACCCGTCACTTTCCCTTTTCCGGTGAGTTATTTCGTATTTCGCTTGAAATGGCTCTGGAAAGAAAAATCAATTTTCTCCCGGAATTCTATTCATACACTTCAAAAATCTAATATATCGAGCAGGCCAGCGCTCACGTTTTCCGGTTGGCTACAGTGCGGAAATGTCCAATCGTGTTCAACACTGTTCACTTGAATGCTCATTCTAGCAGGCACCGAGTCCGCATCCGGCCTGGCCTCTGTTCTCAGTTCAGCGATCGTAGCTGCGGGCTGTAGGCATGTACCTTCAGACTGAGAACAGCTCACGTGGAAAGTCTGCGGGGTGGTTCTTTCCTTTGAAATCCTTCTTGATTTTAGATTCCAGGATTTTAGAGGGCACAGCATGCATGATATGTAGTGTTAAGATATTGGCAATATTTGCCTTTCTGTGAGTTAGTGATTACTTTATAAAGCTAACCTATTTGGAGTTTTAAAATGTTGAAAACAGGTCTTAGCAAACAAGCTCTTAAGCTCTTTCCTCATTCGTGCCGAAAGTTGAAGGGCAAAAGGGCCCGAAACGTTTCCAATTGTGAGTCTCGTATAGCTCCATCGAACTAAGAAACAAATATCGAAAATGAGTTCCGGAAAAACAGCCTAAACTCGCTTGTTTCTTTACTCGTTTTCTTTTTGACTCAAATCCTAGCCAAATTAACTTATTTACATAATTATTTCTGTAATGTGTTGCTTGCTTCAATACCCTCAGGCGCTTTCTGATTTTTTCGAAAAATGTCCACGCCAAATGTAGTTATAATTGTATAATTTAAACTAACAGGCTCTTTTCAACATTGACTTGCTTGCCTGAAGTGCTAGAACTGTAGATATTTGAAAAATTGAGTTACTGCAGTGTAATTTTACGCTTCATGTAAGAAAATGTTGGAATTATTCTCTGTGAATTTCGTATTAATTTATGTGAAATTGATTTTAATTGTTACGCTGCACTACTCGTAAATAACAAAAAAAAAAAAAAAAAAGGATAAAAGGTGGAAGTTAAAGTGTGTGGTATTACAGGTATTCAATAAAATATAATATTTAGGAAATATCACCTAACGGTAAGTGGAATGGACAATTTAGACAAGCAAAAATGAAAGGACTAGCAGTCTTATGTAGCACTAAAGGGAAATTGTAAATAGTGAATATAAACTGCAAAGAAAATATTCTACATTTGCTTGTAAAATCCAGAGCATTTTACGAGGCAGAAATATGGGGCACTGAAGAAGGCAGTAATAATTTCTGGAAAATATTAATGGGGTTACCAGAATGGACAGCTAATAGTGGAGTTAGAATTCTACGTGAAGATGTATGTATACAAGCACATGTAGTTAAAAAGGTAACTAAATAAAGGTTAAGATTAATAAGGGGAAAAGGGAAGGAAAAATTTAATTTAACGTACAGCATCAGATAAAACGTGTACTCGACGATAACTGGATAACCAAAATGAAATGGATGCTATACAGACACGGATAGGTGTTATCACGACTATGGAATAGGAAGGCGCTGGGAGTGAGGGAAAAAACAACCGTGGTTTTAATCAAAGTAAAGTCCCAACATTTGGCTGGTGTGAAAATGGTAAACCGCGGATAACCACCTTCAGGGCTGACGACAGTCGGGTTCGAACCCACTATTTCCCGGAAACGATCTCACTGCTGCGTACCCCCTAACCGTACGGCCAACTAAATAATAATAATAATAAAAATAATAATAATAATACCCGTGTGGGGATTTACCGGTTACCTCCATCGGGCGCGTCCCATTGGAATTGGGGAAGCTCGCTGGCTCTGCCGCCAGCAGAGTCAGAGGGTAGTAGGGAAATAAAATACCGCCGTGGAAAAAATACTGGTCCCTTGCCAGGGTTACGGCGAAGACTGGTAAATGACCAGAAGCCAGGAAACATCTTGAGGCAACCTCTAGGGCTAACAACCCTAGTTGTAAAAGGATGGATAACCGTCCAAAGCAAAGTCAAGTCAAAAAGCATGATGGCACAACATTTCAAGAAACATACCCCAGGGGGTAAATCTTCGGATAAATCCCTCGTCGTGAACGCCACGGCGCACGAGTCTCGTTCGGATTCTGGGGGAGACTCGACATCATGCAAGAGACGAGTCGGAGCGTCTCGGTGTACCCCGAAGAGTCAAAAACTCAGGCCAAAATCTAAAACCTTCCTAGCAACTTTCAACATTAATTCACTTACACAAACTGGCAAGCTGAAAACCCTCACCAAAGCTCTTCACGAAAATCAGATATCCATAATGGCCCTACAGGAAACAAGGTACCCAGATGAAGAGATTTTTGAATTCGAAGGCTACCGAATTTTCAAGAGCAAAGCGCAAAGAGGAATCCTCAATGGAGCTGTGATGCTTGGAGTCGCGTTTGCTGTTAGAACCAAGATCCTTAAATCGGTTGCAAATTTCGAACCTGTGAATGACAGATTGTCTATACTCATAATTAAATGCGCGAACAAAACCTATGCCCTAGTTAACGCACATGCTCCTACAAACGATAAGAACAAGACTGATCCAGACGAAGTTGATAATTTCTGGGACCTACTGGATGAAAAATTAAACAAAATCCCCAAACACCATGTCAAGCTTCTTTTGGGTGACTTCAATGCCCAACTAGGTCGTGAACAGAAGTACATGAAAGTTATAGGAAATTACCCTGCTCACAAAAGAACCAATCCCAGCGGCAAAAGACTGGTGTCCATTTGCGAAAATCACAACCTGCAGGTCATATCGACCCACTTTCGCCATCTACCCAGAAAGCAAATGACTTGGCTTTCTCCCGTCCAAGCTCTCGGAGAGTTCCAAATTGATCATGTTGCAATCTTCAGGAGAAACAGCCCTGAGATTATGAATGTCAAGGTAAAGAAAAGCGTCAATGTGGCCTCAGATCATTATATGTCTCTTATGAAATTCAAACCAATTCCCGCAAACACAAGGAAGACAACCAAACAGATCACACGCTTCGACAATGATAAACTTCGACAAAGGGTCGAGGAGTTCCAGGAGAAGGCTAGACCAAATGACTGTGACTTCAACAACGCCAAAAGTCTCCTTGTTGAGGCCGCCAAAGACGTTGCAGAAATCAAGAGAAGCAAAAAGCATGCCTGGTGGAATGGTACCTGCGAATCAGTCCTCCAAGAAAGACTCAATGCGTGGAAACAGTACTACTCTACGAAATCAGAAAATGATTGGGAAACCTACAAAACCCAACGTGCCCAAGCAGCTAGGGTGTTCAGAACTGAGAAACGTAAATACGAAAAATCTCTCATTGAAAAGATAGAACAAAACTTTAGGAAGAATGAAAGCAGAGAGTACTACAGAGCCTTCAAACGCAAACTCACTGGCTATAAACCACCATCTCTATGCTTTGAGCAAAAGGACGGCACACTGGCGACGTCAAATGAAGAAAATTGCAACATTCTGGCAGATTACTTCAAGTATTTACTTAATTGCTCTAAACCGCAAAGCGCCATTGTGACCAAGGAACCCTTACTCAGGTTCCCAGATTCCAGACCACCCGACAGAGATGAAATCAAGCGCCACATTGCCGGTCTCAACAATAACAAAGCGCCGGGGGAAGACTCAGTAGTAGCAGAACTATGGAAATATGCCCCAGAGGAATCACTTGATATCTTGCAAAAGAAAATAGAAGAAATTTGCAACAAGGAGACCCTACCCGAAGATTGGAAAATATCTTTGATCCATCCATTACACAAAAAAGGCAGCATGAAGAACATCAACAACTACAGAGGAATATGTTTGCTACCCGTGACTTACAAAATTCTATCACTTGCCATTCTGGAGCGTTTGGAAGCACAAGTCGAACATCAAATAGGTGAATACCAAGGAGGGTCCAGAAAAGGTCGCTCAGCAGCTGAACAGATCCAAAATCTGAAAACGATCATCAGATATTGTACACTAAGGTCCAAGCAGTATGTGTCTGTCTTTGTGGACCTCAAGAAAGCGTTCGACTCCATTGATCGGGAAATCCTGCTAAACATCTTAAATGAATTTGGAGTTGATTTGAAACTGCTGGCATTAATTAGAGCCACCCTGACCGATACAAAATCCAAGGTGAAGTTCCACGGATGTCTCTCGCATTCCTTTGACATCAAAACAGGAGTCCGATAAGGTGATGGACTATCCCCGATACTCTTCAACTGTGTTCTTGAAAAGATCATCAGAACCTGGCGGATGAGATTACAGGAAACCAACTACAGTCCATTGAGAATAGGAACCAAATCCTAGGGGATCGCAACAGACTGCTTAGCATTTGCCGATGATATTGCTGTTCTCTCAAACAACATAGAAACCGCTAGAGCTCAAGTTGAAATTTTAAAGGAAATTGCCGAACAAACTGGTTTGCAGATATCGTTTGGGAAAACAGAAGTAATGACTAACATCAAAGAGGCTCCACCAAAACTCCATACAAAATACGGGGAGATCACCCGAGTAGACCAATGCAAATACCTGGGTGAGATCATCATGAACAATGGACTGGACAAAGAAGCACTTCAGGAGCGAGTACGCAAACTGGAAATAGCCTACCAAACATCCCGCAAAATCTACAACAAGAAATGCCTTTCCCAAAACACCAAGATACGTCACTATGAAACAGTTCTGAAGCCAGTAGTTCTATATGCAGCCGAAACCCTGTCTCTAAATGCCAACAAAGGACTCCTTGAAGAACTGAAGGAAAGAGAACGCAAAATTGTGAGAGGAATCTTGGGATCAAAGTACAGAAATGGAATCCATCAAAAGAGATCCAACAAGGAAGTCTACAGCAAAATAGAGAAAATTACCGACACAATCAGAAAAAGACGGGCACGATTTTACGGTCATCTGAAAAGAATGGAAGGAAGAAAGTTAACTAAAGAAATCTTTCACTTTTTTGATTCAAACCCCAAAACCACAATTCCCTGGTTTAGAAATACCAAAGAAGACCTGCAAATGCTACATATCACAGCTGAAGACGCCCTTAACAGAGATATCTTCCGCAAGAAAATATTGACGAACGAGCTAAACCGAGACGAGCAACCGAAGAGAAGACACGGTGTCCCTTGGAGAGAGGAGCGTAAGCAGGCCCACTAACAAAGAATCAGGGAAATTTGGACTCTAAAGAAGGCCAAGTTTAGTGTCAAATGCAACAAGACTTAACATGGTCCTTGATGGCCCCAGCGAATTTTATATAATAATAATAATAATAATAATAATAATAATAATAATAATAATAATAATAATAATAATAATAATAATAATAATAATAATAATAATAATAATAATGCCATTATTTAGGCCTCTCTCTAAGTTCGAAGTGCCGCCGTACCTCCGACTGTTGTACTATATCCTAAGCATTCTTTGAACTATACCACATCCAAGAAGTTCTATGTATTTTGACAAGATGTATCTGATTGTAATTTTCTAGTGCTACCTAGTGTTATGTACTCTAACTAATGTATCGATAATGTTTATGTTTGGAGGATTGGTAACCTGATCACTCTTCAATTAATTATTTGATTTTGGGGGTTGTCACCACTGTTCTAAGGTTTATCTGCATTTCAGAATCTGTTTTAGGACATTAGATTCCCTCAATGAGAAAACGCATTATGTCATTGTTCTATAACTGTTAGCCAGGCTCACTATAAATAGTGCGAATTTTGGACCTAATATTGAATCTTCATCGAGACAGTAAGAGAGCCCTAGGTAACTGAGGAGGTCTACCTCGGGAGTTGCAGAGGCTGGGGCTGGTGTAAGGAGGTGGCATGAGGTAGAGGCAGAAACTTTTATCTAACCATGTGAAGTTCATCTGCGTGTAATAAAGGGAGGATTCTAGCGTTTCCCTTAGGTATGTAACGGTTAGGAAGACCTGTGTTTTTTTGGACTTTAATTCAATTTAGGTTCAATTTAGGTTCAATTTAGGTTCTCTTTTGATTGAAACGTAAAATGCTGCTTTTCTTTTCAGTCTACGGACTTAAAGCGTCAACCCTAATGGGGACTATGTAAAATTTAAGGACGCATGAGTGTGTACCCTTATTTCCCTTATTCACTTTGTTTCCTGGTTACTAACATTTGCAATTTTAAAACTTTCCCTTCCTTACTTTAGGACGTTCATTTCAATTTAGAAATTTCTATTATGCTAGTAGCGAGCAGTGGTAAGGGAATTTTTCTGAACGCATACTATGGCTGAGTCAATATAATGCTGTTGGGTGACATAGAGTCCACTTTCAGTTACCTTTAACATGTTGACAAAAATTGTATGGAGTCTCAAGCCTTTTGACCATCCTTAAAAATCAACTACTTCAGCCAGACCAAACTCGGGACCTTGGGATTATGAGTCACGCATTCTACCATTTTTCCAATGAGGCAGCTATTGTCGCAGCCACCTAATTAGGCGGGTGAAGAAAACTGCGCTGTCTTCAGATATGGGAACGGCGAAGCGACAGATGGCCGAGAGTACCTCTGACCTCTATAGCCGGTCGTAGATTTCCTTAATACACTGTAATTGTATGTAAACTTCTTCTTTAAAGTAGTTCTTTATCATACAGTCCAATATATAGTATCCAAATATTTCACGTTATATTGTAAATCAGCCAACGGCCGTAGTCGTGTTGAAACAGAGGATCTCGTGAGATCTCCGAAGTTAAGGAACATTGGGCGTGTTGGTGGGGGTTAAGGGAATGGAGGAGCGGAAAGGAACTGGCCACACTACCGTACGTAAACTCCGGTTCAGGCACCCCTCTGAGGAGGTTCGGACCTGCCTTCGGGCAGAATATACCCTTACCTTATTGTGAATCATACACAAATATTTGAATACTGTACAACTGATACAGATTAATATGTACTTACTTACTACCGCCTCAAGGGCAGTGGCCTGGAGCTTCAGACTTTGGGTCGAAGGATACAACTGTGGAGTATGACCAGTACCTCGCCCAGGCGGCTCCAACTGCTATGCTGAACAGAGGCCTTGTGGGGCCTTGTGGGGGATGGGAAGTTTGGAATGGATAGACAAGGAAGAGGGAAGGAAGCGGCCGTGGCATTACGTTAGGTACCATCCCGGCATTTGCCTGGAGGAGAAGTGGGAAACGACGGAAAACCACTTCGAGGATAGCTGAGGAGGGAATAGAACCCCTCTCTACTCAATTAACCTCACGAGGCGAGTGGACCCCGTTCCAGCCCTCGTGCCACTTTTCAAATTTCGTGGCAGAGCCGGGAATCGAACCCGGACCTCTGGGGGTGGCAGCTAATCACACTAACCACTACACCACAGAGGCGGACCAGGTTAATATGTAACCCGACAGTATTTACCGTGTCCTATCCTACGCTGGCGCGCTCGACCTCAGCCAGTGACATGTATATGGTCGCTTTCCTGGCCATTTTCCAAGAAAACTAAAAGATCCACTGAAACATGTTTCAGTTTTTTTAAAAAAAAGGCGATTTTCTACATTTTTCTCCCAGAAAAAAAGTTTATTGGCTCGAAAACAAAAGCTTTGCCCCATACTGAAATTCAATACATGATTCTACGGATGATAATTTACATGTTGAGGTTTCTATTATTAATAATTATTTAAAGTGGTTTATATGGAAATTATACCGCTAAAATCAGCAGTTTGTTGAAGCTTGTAGTAAATCTTGTTTTTTAATGTTGTATGAGGTATGATCAGGAGATTGGCAGAGAACAAACTGCCTCGCACTCCGAAATGATGTGTTCAGTTACAGTACTAGACATTTCTTGGCAAGTTGCTATTTAACCTTGGCAACAGTGTAATTTCAGTCACCCGCCTAATTTGGTGGCCGCACTGTAGTCATTTCACCTAAACCAGAGTTTTACCAAACTCTTTGTATCTGAGCCCCCCTTAGTATATCGCATTCATCTCCAAAAATCCCCCAACAACAGAACCTAATACTGGATTCAGTGAACGAAGAGCATAATTTTCTCATGTTACCATGTTTGATAGGTTTCGTATCATTTAGGACTAATATTTACTTTCCTTTAAATTTAAATATAACTTCATTTACACTAAGATACTTTATGTAGGGCTATGAATAGAACATTGTGACACTTGGCTAATAATTACGACAGTCTGAACCTGGAAACTTACTTGAGAAAATTTACGTGGTACAGTTGTTGGTGCTGTTCTCCAAAGACCAAGCGTTCTAGAAGTTGATCATCCGAACCGAAGATCAGCCTCTACATTAGCTCTGCTTCTGTACTTCGTTGTCATGTGGGTGAGAGTGGAGAAGGCACACTCACACAGGCATGTTGTTACGAAAACATGACCAGGTTTATGCATAAGTAAAGAAAACACGTAATTTTCAAGTGAAGTTCATTCTTTGTTTATTCCCAATATTGGCCATCGGCTTCTACAAACTTCGCCCATCTTTTAGGTAAGTTATGAATACCGTGCCAGAAAAACTGGATGTCTTTTGCGGCAAACCATTCCTTGAGCCATTTTTCAACTTCCTTGAAATTGCTGAAGTGCTGCTCTGCGAGCGCATAACCCATTGATGAGAAGAGGTGATAGTCATATGCCGACAGGTCGGGGCAGTACGGCGGGTGCGAAATGATGTCCCATCCAAGCGATTTCAAGGTGTTCTTCACTGTGTGAAACGACGCATTATCGTGTAACAAAATTACTTTGCCGTGCATTCCAGTCGTCTTTGGATCAATCATCATCATCATCATCATCATCATCATCATCATCATCATCTGTTTACCCTCCAGGTTCGGTTTTTCCCTCGGACTTAGCGAGGGATCCCACCTCTACCGCCTCAAGGGCAGTGTCCTGGAGCTTCAGACTCTTGGTCGGGGGATCCAACTGGGGAGTATGACCAGTACCTCGCCCAGGCGGCCTCACCTGCTATGCTGAACAGGGGCCTTGCGGAGGGATGGGAAGATTGGAAGGGATAGGCAAGGAAGAGGGAAGGAAGCGGCCGTGGCCTTAAGTTAGGTACCATCCCGGCATTCGCCTGGAGGAGAAGTGGGAAACCACGGAAAACCACTTCGAGGATGGCTGAGGTGGGAATCGAACCCACCTCTAGTCAGTTGACATCCTGAGGCTGAGTGGACCCCGTTCCAGCCTTCGTACCACTTTTCAAATTTCGTGGCAGAGCCGGGAATCGAACCCGGGCCGCCGGGGGTGGCAGGTAATCACGCTAACCACTACACCACAGAGGCGGACAATTCATTTTTTGTTTGTTCAAAATATTGGCCATCGGCTTCTACACTTTTCGCCCATATTTCAGGTAATTTATGAATACCATGCCAGAAAAACTGGATGTCTTTTGCGGCAAACCATTCCTAGAGCCATTTTTCAACTTCCTTGATATTGCTGAAGTGCTGCTCTGCGAGCGCGTGCCCCATTGATGAGAGGAGGTGATAGTCATATGCCGGCAGGTCGGGGCAGTACGGCGGGTGCGGAAGGATGCCCCATCCAAGCGATTTCAAGGTGTTCTTCACTGTGTGAGACGGCGCATTATCGTGTAACAAAATTACTTTGCCGTGTATTCCAGTCGTCTTTCGATCAATGCGTGATTTAATGAATCATTTGTTGGCGATAGCGTTGTGCATTAACGGTTTAGCCGGGCTTCGCCTGCAATTGCTCGTCTTCGCACGTTTGTGATCTACCAGAGCACGCACTGTCTTTCACACTGAAATCACCACGTTGAAATTGTCTCACATATTCTAATCGATGGTGCGTGTACACCATATGTTTCTACGAGCAAACGATGACTTTCCACAGCCTTTTTTTCTTTTGATTAAATAAGAAAAACAATGCTTGCCACAAATGTTCTTTTTCAGGCACAAACGTTGACATGATCACTGAACGATACAACACAGATGCTAGTGTTTGGCTGACTCAAATGTCGTGCTAGGTTAATGCCAGACGAACAAACTGATGTATGTGTCAAATTCATACGCTGCGTAATGTTCGCTGGCGCCATCTCTTAGTGAAACCCGAAAAGACTCATGCATACACCCGGTAAGCGCAGTATTTCCTTTATACAGGTAGAAATTTTAGGATATAGAGGATGTCATGGACCTAAACGTTGATCAGAGATGTGAAGTGTGATGCAAAGTCTACACAAGATATTTCAAAGTTGTACCATGTATCAGTCCGCCTCTGTGGTGTAGTGGTTAGGGTGATTAGCTGCCACCCCCGGAGGTCCGGGTTCGATTCCCGGCTCTGCCACGAAATTTGAAAAGTGGTACGAGGGCTGGAACGGGGTCCACTCAGCCTCGGGAGGTCAACTGAGTAGAGGTGGGTTCGATTCCCACCTCAACCATCCTCGAAGTGGTTTTCCGTGGTTTCCCACTTCTCCTCCAGGCGAATGCCGGGATGGTACCTAACTTAATGCCACGGCCGCTTCCTTCCCTCTTCCTTGCCTATCCTTTCCTATCTTCCCATCCCTCCACAAGGCCCCTGTTCAGCATAGCAGGTGAGGCCGCCTGGGCGAGGTACTGGTCATACTCCCCAGTTGTATCCCCCGACCAAGAGTCTGAAGCTCCAGGACACTGCCCTAGAGGCGGTAGAGGTGAGATCACTCGCTGAGTCCGAGGGAAAAGCCGACCCTGGAGGGTAAACAGATGATGATGATGACATTTAATACTGTATCTAAGTTATACGAGAGTGAAGACAAATATTCTTAAATTTATAATAATGATCTATGAATTGTGTGTACAGTAATATTTCACTCTTCAAATACTTAAAACTTACATTATTATTATTATTATTATTATTATTATTATTATTATTATTATTATTATTATTATTATTATTATTATTATTATTATTATTATTATTATGCGGAATCCTTGGATTATCGTCGCGGCCCTCCAGGTGTCCGCGAACCAGAGTTTGACTGGCTGAACGATAGCTATGATAAATATGAGCTTTGAATTCTGTTGCTGCCATCGAATGTTGTACGTATCTATGTAAGCGCATCTCATGATTCGTATCGAAGACTGCAGTGGACGATATTGAAAGCCATAAAACGAAAACAAGCGTTAACAGCATATTTTCAAATACCGTAACACAATATACGTCTATAAATGAAGTACATAAATATCTCGTAGTAGAAAACACTTCATGCATGGTCTCCGTCCGTAAAGAAAATAGTTTCGTTGCCATAAAACGGGTTTACGATGTATTTTCTGTTCTCTTATTCCAAGGAGATTTTGATCTAAATGGACTATGAAATAGCAGAGGAACTACAACGTTGTCGGTCAGTTTGAAATCATATCCCTGTTTTCCATTGCTTTTAGCCTATAGTAACATTTCATGGCAGTTGGATTTCCTTTTAAAAAACGCGTACTCGGTGAAAGTACCATCGAATCTTTTAATATCTCTATACTGATCCACATTGTCGTAAAATTGCCACTCTAAAAAATTGGTATAAATTCCAAGTAAGAAAAACATGGTAGCCGGCTCAGCGATCGGCTGCTTGCGTCTTGACTGTCGGGTCTTCAGGTTTGGGGTTCGATTCTCCACCCAGCCGTGCTAGTTTAATCTTGGACGGTTAATTTCCTCGGCCAGGGGACTAATTGGTCATTCTGTCAATATCCTCACAAAAAATGGCGTATGGCTTTTAGTGCCGGGAGAGTCCCAGGTGCAGGTGTTTTGATTTGACACCTGTAGGCGACCTACGCGTCGTGATGAGGATGGAATGATGACGAAGACGACAAATACACCCAGCTCCCATGCCAGCGGAATTAACCAATTATGGTTAAAATTTCCGATCCTGCCGAGAATTGAACCCGGCACCCCTGTGACCTAAGGCCAGCATAGTAACCATTTAGCCATGGAGCCGGACAATATTCCCACAATTCACACATCACTCATAATACAATCCTCCACCACAGTATTACTGTACGCGGCACCGAACTACTTGGCCGTGCTGTTAGGGGCGCGCAGCTGTCAGCTTGCATTCGGGAGATAGTGGTTCGAACTCCACTCTTGGCAACCTTGAATATGGTTTTCCGTAGTTTCCTGTTTTCACACCACGCAATTCTTTGAGATGTACCTTAATTAACGCCATAGCCGCTTCCTTCCCACTCCTAGTCCTTTTCAATCCCATCGTTGCCATGAAACTTATTTGTATCGGTGTGAGGTAAAGCCTGGAGCTCTTCAGACCATCGACTGTTGTAACTGAATCTGGCAATGCTTATGTCTTGTTCAATAGGGTCCTTTACATGAACATGTTTTGGACCCGTTCAGACGCCTGCCGCTGTGAGTCGTGTCTCTCGGGGAGAGCATAGCGCGTGTTCTGGTGCAGTGTGGAAGAGAACACTGGAATGTCGAGATGGGGCTGTGTACTGAGTTCTATCGGAGTGTGTAGAGCGAACTGCGAACTGTGGACTGTAGTGTGACTGAGCGGCTGAGTGAAACTGTACTGCTAGTGACCGTAGTCTGTGTACAGTCAGTACCGAGAGAAAGCGCGTACTGTGTAACTGTGTGTCGTAACACAACCCCTGCTTCAATCTTCTGGAAGCGAAACAGTTGGAGGTCAGTTACAGCACAGTCAACAAGGAGTTGGGAGTGAAAAAATCGGTGGAGGAAGTGTCTGCCGTCAACTTTAAGCAGGCGAAATAATCTAAAGCAGGGGTTTCCCAATGGCGGCCCGTGAGGCAAATGTAGTGCTCTCGAAAGCTATTTCAAGAAAAATATGTCAAGAAATTTGAAGAAAATTTACTAAAAACATTTCAGGGCTCGTTCAAAAATATTATTAATTTTCATACACATTACATACCTGAGTGAGAACTAATTCATTCCTTAATTATATTTCCTGCTTTTATGTAGTCACTTCATCTAAATAGACCATATCTAACCCGTTTGAAAAAATGTAAACCCAAATATTGATGAAAATGAGCCCTCACAAATGTCAGTATTAACTATTACAAAAGTGGTCATGAGAAACATTAAAGATTTCCATCGAATTTTTGTGCAACCAAATATAAAATCAATACCAAAGAAGTACTTCATTTTCATTGGTGTAGAAGGTGGTTTCCGTTCACTCTTCTCTTGTTGGTAGTATTGGCTCGTACTGGCTTCATTTTCGGAGACATTATCAGGAAATAACACTTGAAGATATCTTGATAGGGTTTTAGGCTCTTCAAACTGAACATCAATGTTCTGCCCACAAAGAAGATCATTGAATTTGGACCAGACAACAAATATATGTTCTTATATTGCTATCTAGAAGAAAATTCCCGAATTTAAGCAAATTTACCTCTGTTCTGTTTGCAGAATTTTATTCAAATTGGCCTATTACTAAAGTGCGACCCGTGATCATGCCAGTATTTCCAATATGACCCTCAAGCTCTCACAAGTTGGAAACCCCTGGTGTAAAATAAAACATTTTATATCATTCATTTCTTTTATTTAGTCATACATTGTTTATTTCCTTATTTCTATATACATTTATCAATTATTTTAACTTTCATTATTTCAAAAACATTTATTAAATACAGACGTATTGTATGAGACTTTATGTTACCCACGGATGTTTCAAGCAAATGTTAACTCTGTACTTCTTTTGATCGCAGTGCACTTGATTTTTTTCTTGCAGAGCTTTTAACTGTCTCATTGTGTTGAGAATTTAGGAGTCTTATGAGTGCTGGATTAATCGGACGCTTTTGACTGCATTGTTGTGGTTTTACAGTGGATATGGTGAAAATGTGTCGAACATTTCACAAAATACTTTATTGTAAGAGATGTAATCCTCTAACAGATTCAACAAATGAATTTATTTCAAAATCATTTTGGTGGGTATTATCAAATACAGTAGAGACAATACTCGACACTTACGGATTTAGCCTTGTTAAAATGGTAGATAATTCGACGGTGGTGCTCCTAGTGACTTGACCTGAAAAGTAGCGCTAAATTTAAATATCAATGAAAATGCATATACGAAAATGGATAAATAAATTACATCCAGAAAGAAAGTGTTATTGAAATATTAACTTCGAAGTTGCTAAAGCAATTCGGGATAAATGAATGACGAATTATTTAAAATGTTATTATTGAAAGACTGAAATTAAACATATAAAACGATATGAAATGGACTACTGTGAAATGGCTTGACCTTTTATTTATGCATTACATCTTTTGCTTTTTCATTCCTGTCTGAACTTTCACGGTTAGATTCGTCTTTTTTCTCATTTAAAAACATTTTATCATAACATTAAGACACTTGTCAATAAAAATATCGGCATATTCCTTACACACATGATGTAATGAATTAGCATTTAAAAGCTGGACAATTTTATTCTTAACATGAAGCCTACTAACAGAAAGAAAATCTATAAACTTAGCCTCAAAAACATTCAAAACTTCCCTATAAGCAATACTTGCTATTACATTAGGGGGAAGCAAATTTGCATCATCATATTGCTTCAACAAAATGTGTACATTTCTTAAGTCACCCATATTTCGTTCAGTATTTTTAAAGTCGCTGGCCTGGAAATGATCTGAACAGATCTAATAATGCTTATATAATCCTAACATCCCTTCTTTCTTGTACACCTTATCCAGTACTCTTGGCCCCTTGCTGTTTTCTTTGTTTATGGACGATCTGCCGTCCGAACTCAACGAAACAGCGAATACCCTACTCTTTGCTGACGACTGCAAGATATTTAGGGAGATCAGGAATCCAGCAGATGCAGCTCTGCTACAGTCCTCACTTAATGCCCTCTCGAACTGGTGCCGTACTTAGAAACTTATCCCCAATCCACAAAAATGCAGCCACATGACCATAACACTGCGTAAATCTCCTCTACCGACATCATATTACCTACTCGACAAGCCCATCACCGTGGTTACGCAACAGCGTGACCTAGGTGTAATATTCGATACAAAATTACAATTTAAGACCCATATAGAAAAATATACAGCCAAGGCTATGAAATTAATAGGCATTCTCTATCGCTTCACAGAAATTTCTGACCTCATTGCTCTTCGCCACTTCTTCCTCACGATCGTTCAACCTCTCTTAAACTACTGCTCTCCGATTTGGTCAACAGCCGCCCCCTCCAATACTAAGCAGTTAGACAGAGCAGTGTCCTTCTTTGCTGCAATTGTAAGGAACAGAAACCCCAAGCTCAGAAATCTGTCTACGCAGCAGGTATTAATGGCAATTAATGTGTCACCGCTGCACATCAGGCGACAGGTAGCTGACCTGAGTTTCCTCCACGAGATCTTAAATGGACATTACCGCTCGGAACATCTTGTTTCTCTCTTCTCTCTCCGCGTTCCTTCCCGTTCCACCAGAACCAAAGAACTTCTCCACATTCCCCACACTCAGCACTCAATACTTCAACGATCTTTCCCAATCCGCCTCCCAACACTCTTTAACAATATTAACAGGAGACAAGAGCTTGATATAGCATCAAATAAAAGTGAATTCGAGAGGTGTGTAAATAGTATCTTAAAGATAAGTTGATGCGAAGTGATTATACCGCCATCTTGACCCACGACGACTTGGCTATGAACATGGACATTCTATGGTTTTCGATTTGGACAGTTATTAGTAGGACGTGTACCTGATCTTGTTATATTTTGTTATGTTTATTATATTTTATTATGAAAGTTTACGTTTGTTAAATAGTCTGTTGACAGTGCAAGTGAAATTTGCTCAGTGCAGCTGTATCTTGTGCTTCGTGAATAAATAAATAAATAAATAAATAAATAAATAAATAAATAAATAAATAAATAAATAAATAAATAAATAAATAAATAAATAAATAAATAAATAAATAAATAAATAAAATCACTTCTCTGACATTTCAAAACCCACGGATCACACCTACAGCAACACATCGGTATTGAAGGTTAACTGCTGCACTATACAATAAAATATGCGTATTATATTTGAAGCCACTTACAATATGAGCCGAGCAGGTCAGAAGATTATGAAGTACTATAAAATTCTCTTTGTCACTGGAAGAATATATGTGCAAACAGAATATTACTTACATTTTCTTGTCACGACGGAAACGAAAGAAAGACCGCGCATTCTTCTCTACTTCATAGTTACTGCAGCCAAACATAGCACATACCTTTCCCCTCATGTTGAGAGGAGATATCAAGGAAATGAAACACGCTACTATTTAATTATGTTAACTCACTGAAAACGCATAAATAACACCAAAACTTCACACACAAATACACGTGCTCTTATGACAGAATCAGTAGTTCTCAGGTCCATCCGCTAGAGAGAGCTCTTATAGCTGTCCCTCGATATCTCGCTGTGTGTCGTGTATTGTCTCTACTGTATTTGGTATTATACGGGCTTTTAAAGGACTCTTCGTTTTTCGAAATCGGCTGACAGTTCTGAAGATCTAGCCGGAGTCCGGAGGTACTGATAGGTTACAATACAAACTTCTTGTAAGTCAGTAACAAACATACCCTACCGTGTACCGTGGTTATGCTATGGGATTTGCATAGATATTAGGGGTAAAGCGTTTAGAACTCCTAGAATGTATGTTACTCTTGCTACATTATAGAAGAACGGGTTGCGCGACACTTCCTATTATCTGAAATATTTACATTTTAACCTATTACTGCCTAAAAATCCGATGTCTAGTTATAATGATTGCTCTCGAGGGGTCTTATTTAGGGCCATCTACTTTTGATGGGCGACGTCACAGAAAATTTGTTCGATGTTGTTCTCTGCAGCGATATTGTTAATAGATACGGAGATAGACACTGAACGTTATAAATTAATATCAAGTTCTGTGACGGGCGTTTCAGCGCTATAGAACATAATGTGTTAAGAAAACAGTGTTGCTCTTATTACAACAGGGTTGCCATATCGAATTGTTCTGCACAGAAAACGGTTGCACGCAAAATTTGTGGAACTTAGTATCTAAGTTCAAGGTAAAAGGAGGAAGAAGCAACGATGAAAATTATTTTTATGAACTCAACGGGACTGGGGTTTTAGAAGAGGCTCATTTTGGTATTCATAGCATAAGGGGAAAACTTTACTGACAATCGATACAGCAATACTGGAGATTTTTCGATAATCACCACTAGAATTGAGACACTTGTCACATCGTGGGATCAACTTTTGTATGCTTATGTCGTAGAATTCTGCCGCCTAGGAATGGAACCAGCGGGCGAGATTCGTCTTCCGCTCTTCGTCTGTGTGGGAATGCTGACAGGAGTAGAGGAATTTCTCGAGGTGCAAGAAAAGATGAAAATCAGGACTTTATGGTGGATGATAAAACGCCTCCCAGCCGGACTCATGCAGAACAGTTGCTGAGCGCCGAGCATTGCCATGGATCTGCACAATACCTGCACTGAGCATTCCTCACCTCTTGTTTTGAATGGCCCATCGCAATTTTCGTAGAAACCTTATCACAGTCCGAACGTCACAGGCGGCGGGAAAGAGAATACGAGCCGCCATTTCGGGCCACTCCTCCTACGCTACTGACACCGGCCGGTATATTATTGCGCCGTCAAAGATCTGTCACGCATTTTCATAATTCTCGGCCAAATACATCTGATTTACAGTAAAAGAAATAGAGAAACTTAATTTCTGGATGGCTTAGGTATCAAAACCATTAAACAATATAATGATACTGTCGGGACTAGATTCGGTCGGCCACGTAAGACAAACCTGAAACCGTAAAACCAGTCGCCGAATGAATTCGAAGAAATCTGCTCGGCAAGGGAGGAATCGTGGTATGGGGAATGAAAATCTCGCCAAAGCGAAGAAAATCTTTTCACTTTTGCTCATAAGTCAGTCACGCTTTACAGCAGTTACATGTAGACTTCTAGGCTTGAAGTTGGTTCGGCTCCAGAGGCAGTCCACAGTGAAAAACTAAACATAAACAGCTTAAGAGTGTTAATCAGCAGGACAATACTCCTCACAACAATGGCCATTACAGTCACGACATGTGCCGCTCCAATCACTGATTCTAGGACGGTCCTTAGTCCACAGAGGCAAACACGTACAAGGCTCTAAAGCAGTACAGACCGTATTCTGTTCCGTAAATATCAAAGAAACGCAGACGGCACCTGACAGTACTTTCACGGCACACAAGAGCCACAAGTGCCCAGAGAATGTTGACGGAGCATACGAGTGAGACACCACCAAGTTCTCTGCTCACATGAGAAAGTTTTCATCGTGGAAGTATAACCGAACCGTTAGAATGATCGATTGTATATTCTGAATTTCGGGAAGCGCTGCCAACTTCCCAAAAAAGGAACACCTCCCAATGTCGGTGTTCGATTATTTGGGAGTGTTATGAGAGAGATCACATCAGTACACGTCCGTTCAAAGTTGGAAAAAACATGAACCGCCTACTACTAAAGGAATTTAGTGGTAAAATTTTTGAAGCCCTTAAACACCGTATTCCGAAGGATATTCCTTCCCTAGTGGGTGGGCGAGGTAGGATACATCCACGGTATTCCCTGCCTGGTGAATAAAAAGCGGATCCAAGGGATCTGAACTTGGGTGTGTGGGTTGGAGATCACGATCCCCTACCTGTGTCTGGAATTCTTTCCACTTGCTTATGCCGGGCTGGTAACTTTCGTCTTTATTATCCGACTTCCCTTGGCCAGTTCTTGTTCTCTTCCAGCCCCAAAGCTATTACGTTTCCGAGCCTAGGGATTCATTCATATTCACGCGCTTTGCTGCTCTTCCCTTTAATTTGCCGATATCTCCATTTATCCAAGTGTCAACCTCTTTAATTTTCCTGTTTGATTAGTGTTGTTAGTGGATGGTTGCCCAGTTGTACTTCCTCTTAAAATAGTAATCACCACCATCACAACACCACTAATACAAAATATCAAACTGATTTCAACCGATTTAAATTGCTGATAAGCACAAAGACTTGGAAGTGCATTTTGACAGTAGTCTCAGATATAAACAAGGTATGCCACTTCTTGGTTTACTGTACAGGTTTTCTGACATCACGCATGTAAATTCCCTCAGAGCATTCTATGTTTCTGTATCTTACAGATTGTCAAATACGCCTCTCTAGTCTGGTTCATTTCTCCTTCTTCTTCCCCCTGTAGTTGGGGCAGTAGAATCACACCCACGGTATCCCCTGCCTGTTATAAGAGGCAACTAATAATGTCCCCAGGGGCTCTTTACTTCGGTGCATGGTTTGATGACCACGGGGCCCTCAGTTGAGTCCTGGCATTGGTTCCACTTCTGCTAGCCTCCTCACGTTCATCTATCCTATCCGACCTCCCTTGGTGGACTCTTTCTCTTTTCCGGCCCCGACACTATTAGGCTTCCGAGGGCTAAGGAGTCTTTCGTTTTCACGTCTTCGTGCTCTTGTCTTCCTTTGGCCGATACTTTCATTTTTCAAAGTGTCGGATCCCTTCAATTTCTCCTGTCTGATTAGTGATATATACAGGATGGTTGCCTAGTTGTACTTCCTCTTAAGACAATAATCACCACCATTCTTCTTCTTCGTATTCAAACCTCAGCCACCTTGACTTCTGTACAATCGTCAGAGCCAGGGCCCGAGACTGTCGCAACCTAAGCACTAACTAATCAAGTGCTTGAGAAACTAAAACTCAAATCTCTTTCTGCTCGGAGGAATGTAGCCTACCTGAAGCTGCTATACAAAGCACCTAATAGTCTTCGGAACTCCTAATACACACGTCCCTCCCCTTACCCAAAGTCCCATAGCAATACGTTTTCCTACCATGACTAATATCTTATCTGTCAACAGGAACCTAGGTATATTCCTATCGCATCCTTCCTTCTGTCAAGATATTTCTCACATAACGTAATTTTCCTTCTGGTTCTTTCCTGTCTTTTCTCTTGTATCTAAGTTAATTTTCCTTTATTTATGTAAGTATGTAAAATCTAGGATTGTACAGTTTTACTGTGTATATTTGTGTCCTTTGTAAATGTATGTATATTTTTCATTTTAGATTATTAGCTAGTGTACATATTTCAGATCTTTTTAATTCTGCGTTATGTTGTTGTTGATCCTAAATAAATAAATGAAAAAATAAATTAATTAATAAATATGTAGCCATTGTCTGTATTTTCTGACTCATGACGTGAATTGATGGTCTTCCTTCATGTACGAATTTGCTTCTTTTTATCACGTTGATGGCATAATTTTCCGCTAATAAGCCTGATGGATTTCTAAACATCGTACATGGATCGGTGGTTGTCCACAGGTAATGTCGACACAGCTTTAGATGGACAGAAATATGTCTCCGAGTTTACCACCACTGTCGACTTGCTCTCCGGAAGTCCAGACTTGAATCCACTGGACTATCTTTTGTGGAGGATTTTATAGAAAAGTCCTGCTCTAAACATATTCGAATGCCTCAGTGATGAGGAAACCAGCGGATGGATGTCATTCACGTGTGGTAAGTAAGGAAATGCAGCGATCCCTTTAAAAATTCACTGTTACAACATTTTAGCTTTAATTAGTTTCAAACGTTTACAGTAGAATCTCAAAAGGATGTAGTTTACATTCATCGACTTTGTATTTACCTTATAATGTAATAGTGGAGAAGAGACCCTCCACATTTTTTACGGAATTAAAGTGGCGTTCTACGTCTCTGTGGTGTAGTGATTAGCTGCCACCCCCGGAGCCCCGGGTTCGATTCCCTGCTCTGCCACGGAATTTGAAAAGTGATACGAGGGCTCGAACGGGATACACTCAGCCTCGGGAGGTCAACTGAGTAGAGGTGGGTCCAATTCCCACCTCAACCATCCTCTAAGTGGTTTCCCATGGTTTCCCACTTCTCCTCAAGGCAAATGCCGGGATGGTACCTAACTTAAGGCCACGGCTGCTTCCTTCCCTCTTCCTTGTCTATCCCATTCAATCTTCCCATCCCCCTCGCAAGGATCCTGTTCAGCATAACAGGTGAGGCCACCTGGGCGAGGTACTGGTCCTCCTCCTCAGGTGTATTTCCCGACCCAATGTCTCACGCTCCAGGACACTGTCCTTAAGGTGGTAGAGGTGGGATCCCTCGGTAAGTCCGAGGGACAAACCAACCCTAGAGGGTAAACAGATTAAGAAAGAAAGAAAGAAAGAAAGAAAGAAAGAAAATGAAAGAAAGAAAGAAAATTTGAAGTGACGTTCTTGTCTTTGCATGGTTTTTTTTTTAATGCAGTGAAAACTGGGGTAATCTGTGCCTCGGGAACTTTGAGCAGAATAACAGGGAAGAATAGCTTTAAGATTCATTTCGAACAAATGATCAGTTCTTGAGAAGAAAGACGTGTTTGGTCGTCCATTACTCGGTCGCACGCACCATGCATTCTCATTTCGTATGTTATATGCCCATTCTCACTTTGCTCAGTTCAGTCTCGTATAGTTCCGTTATCATCTGATTTATTAAATATTACTTCTCTTTCATTCAAACTGGACCGTGTCATACTTCTGCGCCACACAATGTCGTATTTCAAAGTAACAGTGAGTCAAGTAATTAGGAGTCGTAACAGGTTGAAAAAACCATGGAAATCCTCGACTGATCATGCCAATATCCATATGAGTAGAATGATGGTTGTTGCGGCTTTTGTGTTGGTACTCGTCTGCCGCATTTCATTTTGTAACAGTTGGCAATGTGCTGCTGCGTTTTTGTTTTATACACAGACACTGAACATGGCGACCGGCAGCAGTACACGTGTTTTGGTGTACCTCCGAATTTGTTGTACATAATGTGTAAATATGCAGTGTTTTATTCATGTGTAATAAATGTTTGAATCACCTTGTGAGTGATGTGTTTGTGTCTGCTCGTTTGGGGCAGTCTGGTCCTCCATTTGATTTGTTTCAAAATTGTATTTGTGCGCCTATGGAACTGAACTTTGTTATGTGCGGCCGATATGTTGTTTCGTCGTTCGCAACAATGGTGATATAAATTAATCTACGTAAGGAAACGTCGTGTACTTTTACATTCATCCGCTAGAATGCAGCAGAAATTTAAGCATGCTTTCAAGGGGAAAGAGGTCAGAATACTTCAAAATCTTTAGGATATATTTTTTTTGCTAGTTGTTTTACGTCTCACCGACACAGATAGGTCTTATGGCGACGAAGCGACAGGAAAGGTCAAGCAATGGGAAGGAAGCGGCCGTGGCCTTGATTAAGGTACAACCCCAGCATTTGCCTTGTGTGAAAATGGGAAACCACGGAAAACCATTTTCACGGCTGCCGACAGTGGAGTTTGAACACACTATCTCCCGGATACGAGCTCACAGCTAGGATGGAAAAGAAACAGTAAATTGGGCTGATTCATACATACAAGGAAGGAAGATATCTTCACCTTAAAAATGTACAATTTACATCTCGACAAATTTAAAGCTCTACAAATTAGAACAAATTGAATTTAGGCCAACAGGGCTCCATATCACGCAGGGAAGTCGGCAGCATGTGAAGAAAAGGAGGTCTACACGACGTATCGAGGTCGGCGTCAAGGGATTAATAGCAGATTCGTTGAAGGCAGCAGGCGTCAATACCACTACTAGTGGTGCGAGTGGACGTAGACGACTGGTCAGATCACGTGAAGAAATGTGTCAAGGAAAAGGGTTCACATGTAGAGTAAATTTGAGAAGTATACCGTGTGTGTATAACAATAAATTATATATGTGTACTTCTTGAATATTTTTTCTGTACACTAGCTTCTTTTGCATGAAGGACGGAACTTGCAGCATGAACAGGTAATATGTAGTGCAAATATTACAAGGCTAATGCGCACTGCCACTTTGGAAAACCCAGCTGAAAATTTCTACAAGGAACGACAAACAGCTACAAGTCCACCCCACGAGGAGTATGTAAAAGGCTGTCTGTAAATGGCGCAAGGAAAACGTCTTCACTTCCGGAGGCACATTATTTGTTAAAACTATTGACTTCTTTATATATCCCAGTTCCTCAGCGAACTTCTCCCACCGCGCAGCAATTCCACTTTCGGTGACACGCATCAGCATAGAAGATATTTTTGGTAAGTATGGCGAATGTAACTTTGTCAAGATACCGAAAGACATGGACTGTATTTCCTGGCTCATGATGTGCATTAATGGCCTTCCCTCATGTACAAATGCTCGTTTCTTTATCACGAACTTCGCATAATTTTCCGCTGATAAGATAGATAGGTTCCTAAACATTGCGCAGTGGCTAAGATATACATCTGTTGAAAGTATTCTCGGTTTCAACCTGCTGTCAAGCAGACTGAAGGAATCGTTTGCTGGAAACAGCTTCTGCTGGTGTAGGAACGTGCTGGGAAGTATGACAGGTAGCCCTGTCTTGTAGAGTTCTTCAAACGTGTTGATCTCTGGGAGGTACTTGGCTATAGCCAAGTAGCTGGTCAAGGAGCCCTGGAACGTACTCGTGATGATCAGACTGAATAACACCCAGAAAAGCACGAATATTCTCTCCGATGTTATATCGGGCGCACTCTGCAAGGACACGGAAAAGAAGGATGAAAACATGTCAAAGAAAGTAGTGGAGAGTGTTCTATTTGTTGGACTGTAGGAGCGGCAAATACAGTGAATCAAATAATAAGAAATGGTTGCGAACGGCACACTGCAAAGCACACCAGCCCATGTGATGGCACTGAAGGGAAGAAATATGTTTCTATATTCGGGAATGCGTTTTGCACTGGGGACGACGATAACGATATCTGACAAGATGTGTGGATAAACGAACTCATAATCTTTGACGACTTGATGAAGCAAATTAAAACCGATGGAAGTAAAGTCAACCTTTCCCGACGCCACAGCGTTCCGTGCGTCAGGCGCCGAAATAAACTTAATCGTGGCATTTAGGTGAGAAAGCATTATTTCCCATATCTTGGTATCAGTCCCCTCTTCACCCTGTATTTTAATGATTCGTTTGTGTAAATTTGTTATTCTATTAGAGTACACAGCGTTTATCCCGTGTTTCTTTACATCCTTTGTCACATCAACAATTGCGATGGAATCACCATTTTGAAACGGATCATATGTATTGACCCACACAGTCTTAAATTTGTCACTCGCATAGACTAGCGCAACATTCAGCATTCCATTTTCCCAATAAGCTTCAAACGCCTTCTTGATCACTAAAGACATGTTTCCTCCTACCATGGAAGAAACCATCACTAGAAACCTAGCCCGTGGGTTCCAATGAATGCACTGGCTTAAAAGAGAGATGGTTTGCTCAGCAGAATTCAGGGAGAGTTCTTCAAGAAGTATCAAGAACATATCACTCGTCGTGTACCGCTCTGCATCTTCAATACCACGATCGTTTGTCAGTTGAATACTGGTGTCATTGCAGTAGATGTTAATATGCTGCAGCATAAAGTGGAACTTTGTATCAAACTCCGAGTACACCGTCGTAAATTTACTGTCTTTGAAACAGGGATTCAGTATGGACAGAATTGAATTTTCTTGCTCTTTTTCAAGTTTGTAATCGACAATCTCTTGAAACAGGACTGTGTCAGACAACTGAGTATATAATGTTACTACGATAAAAACATATCGCGGCACATACATCTTCTTACTGAAAAAGAAACAAAAATAAATGTTACATAATACATATACATTCAATTATTAATAAAATATGTAGGAAAGTACAAACAAAACATGAGAAAAACGAGGGCTGTAAGTAAAGTCGTGGGAATATAAATAGAACTCAATATTTAACAGGTTCAATTGCACTGCGTTCCTTCAGAGTAGTCACCTTTTACCAAATGTCGGCAAGGCGTTCTCTGCTGATGGCAGCAACGGAGCACCCCGTTGCGCGGAGTACAGATGCCACGTCAGGATGCCCCAGAAGAGTTCCCTCAACTTTGGAAACAGGTCGAAGCCGCAAAGATTCATGTCTTGTGAGTTCGGAGTGTGTTCCAAGATCTCAGAATGCCACCGTTGCATTGTTTGAGACATGACAACGTGCGTTGTCATGCGACACCACAGGGCGATCGCCTCACGATACATGACAACGTTTGTGCCGCATAGCTGGACGCAGATGTCGCTCCAGAAATCGGCAGTAGTACTCACTGCTGACGGTTTGTCTCCAAGGCACAGCGTATGTAAGAGTAAAATCCTCGTTTTTTATGCCACAATAAGCTGAAGCTTCACCCGACTGAGTTTTGTCAAATTTTCTGTGGACGTGGCGTACCTGGGTGACGCTATTCATTGGATTGACGCAGCCCACGTCTCATCAATGGTGAAAATACGCCGAAGAAATGCGTCTCCTTCGTTGAGGTATCTGCCCAGGTGGATGCCAGCCGGTGAATACGTCGGTGATTTGATGTTAAATCCAATGGATCGCAATTTTCCTCATGTTAGCTATACGAAGAGGTGTCCGCCAGGGATGTGTCCTGTCCATACACCTTTTCAACATCTACTCTGAAGCTGTGTTCAGAGAGGCTATGGAAGATGTTAATCTAGGTACCAAGATCAATGGCTTAGTCATTAATAACATCCAATTTGCTAATGACACTACTGTGTTAGCCAGCAACCCTAGTGATCTTCAAATAATTATAAACAACATCGTGAGGACTAGTGAAATCTACGGTTTATCCTTGACTATTAACAAGACCAAGCTGATTGTATTCTCGAAAACACCAAAACAGGCCTCCCTTTACATCAACAACAACATCGTCCAACAAGTATCTTCCATCAAATATCTTGGAACTCTAGTGAACCAGCATTGTGATTCAAAATGCGAAATCTTATCCAGGATTGGACAAGCAAAAAAACATGTTCAATACCATGAGGACCTTATTCACCAGCCGAGAACTCAACCTCCAGCTCAGAGTTCGAATGCTACGTTGTTACGTCTTTCCTGTTCTTCTGTATGGTTTCGATGGGTGGACGCTTAGCCCTTTATTGGAGAAGCGTATTCAAACTTTTGAAATGTACTTATACAGAAGAATACTCCGAATATCGTAAGTAGAAAATAAGACAAATGAAGAAGTCCTCAACATCTTAAACAAGAAGAAAGAGCTTCTCATAACCATCAAGGAGCGTAAGCTCAGCTACCTCGGACACATCATGAGAGGTGAACGATACGAACTTCTCCGACTGATCATTCAAGGGAAGATTGATGGGAAAAGATCTGTGGGAAGACGGAGAAATTCCTGGCTGAAAGACTTGCGGCGGTGGTATGGTCATACGTCGATAGAAACCTTCCGTGCTGCCGTTTCGCGTGTAATCATAACCAATTAGATCGCCAACCTTCGGAGGGAGACGGCGTCATAAGAAAAAGAAGGAGAAGATGAATGTGGCACACAGTTTGATGACTGATACCAACCTCTACGGATGTGTGCCGGACAGTTTATCGATGGTATACGGGAAAGAGACGGCTCACGACGTCAATCTGATCTTGAAGAATGGACGGCCGACGTGTGCAGTGCAAATACATAGTCTTATTCCGACCCGCACGGAACACCCTGACCCATCGTGGAACTGTCCTGTACGGTAATGCATTCTCATCATAGGCTTCACGTAATCCTCGACAACATTCTGATGCTTTTTTGCCACAGACAACCCAGATTTTAATACACGAACGCTGATTATCATTTGGAAACCTGTTTTAGAGCGGTGGTGAAATCGACACTCTTCACTTCAACGCCACACAGCAAAAACAATCCCAACTAGATGCCCGTCGAACGCATATTACACATCGACAAGAGCGCCGCGTGATCGCTCCCATATCCTATTTGCGCATGCCCGGATTACGTTGCCACTACTTTATTCACAACCCTCGTATACTGTGGTAAATTACACATTCAGAGTTGATTCTAAGAATCAGTCGATATATAGAACCGACATAGGAACATCCTAAAGCCAACACTCCGGAATATAAATTCGGTACAATTCTGGGATTACGCAAATGTTGGTATAACTTATAATTAGTTTTTACGAATTCAAATTTACGAGAATACAATTGTACAATTGAATTTTTCAAAACATCACTTTCTCTAGTTCAACATTCGCCAGAAGAAAGAGAAAAAGAAATAATGTACAAGAGATAGCTATCCTAGAAGCAGGGGTACCGTAGGGTAACAGCATCAAATAGAGAGTATAAAATAGGATAAAATAAGCGTGTATATTTTTGAATTTTGAAATTCCCCTGTTATTCAGCTATCGCCGATCAGGTAAACTTTATTAATCCTTACATATACCGCATAAATGGTGATTTACCATCGGCAATGAAATGCGTAAAGCATCTATTGATATATCTTTTAAAAAGGGAACAGGAATTTAGGTTGTGTGTTTTCGCAGGATGATAATATTCTAAGTGGGATTGAATCAAGGTGTAGTGAGGATAATGCAGTGAGGTCGCAGTTTCGATCAACAGTATTCTGTAAGAAGGAAGTCAGATCCCGGACGAACCTATCTTTACATCACTCTGTTTTCAGACAAACTTTGCTTTACGGGAAGGAAAGCTGGGTGGACTCGGTATATCTTATTCATAAGTTAGAAGTAACAGACATGAAAGTAGCCAGAATGATTACTGGTACAAACAGGTGGGAGAAAATTCAGGAGGGTACTCGGAATGATGTGATAAAGGCTAAGTTAGGATTGAACTCGATGGGTGAAGCTGTATGCATAAACCGGCTTCGGTGGCGGGGTCATGTAAGGCGAATGGAGGAGGATAGGTTTAGGAGAATAATGGACTCTGTTCTGGAGGGTAAGAAAAGTAGAGGGAGACGCACCGAAGAACAACCCAATCATAAATGTGGTAGATGCCAATTTTTCAGATGATACAGTGGTTTCTTTGCCCACAAATCAAGAAATGACATACCAAAATGGACAGAGAATTTTCTTCCCATGTATGAGCACTCGCAAAAATCTACAGTTAATTTCGAATATACACTTAATTTTTGTGTTGATTTTACGGAAGGTTGCTCATTTTATCGGATATGGCTGTGAAGTCAGTCAACCTGTATTAAAGGAATATAGACTGCATTAGAGTTATGCTTTTGTCTGATGCAGTTAAATTTAAGTCGTCGTTGCGCCTACGGAAAACTCTTTGTGGGATAAATACTGACCCGCGGTACATAGATAATTCTCTGAAATGAATCGCACAGTATTGAACCTCAGATGATAAAATCTTACCGGGCAATGTTGTACGCTGAAACGTTAATAGGTTTTATAAAATTTGTTTCAGGGGGCCCAATTTCGTTTTCCACTGGCGGGGTCTTATCGATGTGTCACTTTGGCACCGTGCGGCCAGCTGTCTTCGCGCATCCCATGAATTCTGCATATAGCAGTGGATCGCCATCCTGTGTTGGGCGGACAGGAGTGTGTCGATGATAATGCTTGTTGTTTAAAGGGGCCTAAAATCTAGGTCATCGCCCCCTAATTGTACGAGGTGGAACGAATTGTAAGGATAATTAAAATTTTAAAATGTATCCACTGACTAGAATTTCAAAAATTGATTATGAGTTTAAAATAATCACCGGATCTAATTCGCAATGCCTTATTTTCTTATAAACTGACAGAGAGAAAATAGTTTAAGGTAGAATAAGTCGTTGCCCTGAAAAGCAATCATATATAATTGTATTTAGAAGTTAAAAACACATTTAAATACAGAGAGCAAAACTAAAGCAGAATTAACTAAATGAACTGTACTTAACAATAAAATGAAATTAAAAGCAGATAGAAAACGCAAGATAAAGCAGGCCACTATAACTCATAAAACGGATGACGAGGTCTGCTGACTGCTCGTCATCTCGTGTGATGAGGGAGATTGTGCTCGGACGTTTCAAACTACGGCGAAGATTGGCCAGGTCCGTAAGGATGTGGATCACGGTAAGATGATCAGGAGGGTTTAGATATAAAAAAAATCGCTCTTATTTGCGATGTCAATATAATTCCCATATTCCAAAGTCTGCATGCTATTTTCTTAATGCAAAGATAATACATTAAAAATATATAACGCAAATTACAAAACATTACAACTTAGCATTTCAGGTCTCATCACTCTAATGCCAAATTTGCTTTGTCCAGTTACCACGGTGTGTACAAAAACTTGGAAACCAATTCTTTCATGTGATTAACGAAATAAATCGTAGGCATTTTTTTCACAGTGGAAGATAATTTTGACCGAACTATATGGTCTCTCTGGTAACTCTTGAGACAGATGGGCACATTGACAGATTCACAGTATTGTCGTGGGTTCGAGCATGATTACTGTCTTTTCCCTAGTCAGTATTTTGTACTAAAGGCAGCAGAGTGGCGCTAAAGTAGTAAAGTATAAAAAACTGAGAGAATAATGCCAACTTTGTGATATACTCACAGCCCACATAGTGATCATCAGTGGGCATTTCTAAAATTATTACATTACGAATAAAAATATGAAAAATAATCACAATTCCAAGAAGCAAAAGAATCAAGCAGAGCCTGAAACGTGATTTTAGGGAGTTAGTCCCACTCAGTAACCCTCAATTTTCATGGCGGCGCTAGACAGGTTAATTAAATGAACAGGATATTATTCGTGCCCACGGCACCATTTTAATGTACTCAGCACCTCTAATATTATTTTCTGGTGCTTCGTCTCAGTTTAAAACTTTTGAATGGCTTGTGCCTCTTCTTTTTTTTTTTGCTTCACTCGCACCGACACAGATAGGTCTTATGGCGACAATGGGATAGGGAAGGGCTAGGAGTGGGAACGAAGTGGCCCCAGCATTTGCCTGGTGTGAAAATGGAAAACCACGGAAAACCATTTTCAGGGCTGCCGACAGTGGTGTTCGAACCTACTATCTCCGGAATAATGGATACTGGCCGCACTTAAGCGACTTCAGCTATCCAGCTCGGTTGTGCCTCTTCTTAAAGGATACGTGAGATCGTTGAGTTTTCTAGAAACCAAGCTGGATTTTTGAAAAATTGTGGAACAACCGGTGCAATCCATGCTGCACGGCTCTTGGTTTCAAAGCATCATGAGAAAAACAAGCCGATGCATTTAGCATTCTTGAACCTTGAGAAGGCCTTTGATTGCTAACCGTATGACCTAATATAGTTAGCACTGCGAAAGAATGGCATACCAGAATACGTTGTCAACTGGGTTCAGCTGCTTTATGTAGAGCCACGGCGGCGTTCACCAAGGTTCGGCTCTGTCACCGCCCTTGCTCACTGTAACAGCAGACCTGTACCAAGAGACAGAGAGAAAGATACCGAATGCATTAAAAAAGAGCAATGAACTTGACAGCATGACACCTGCCTAATAATAATTGTACCGGGCGGTACACCTCCACTCCGCTAATTTAAAATGTGCGCCTGTGGAAACTCCTCTGCTGGAGGAAGTCTGAACTTTATTTACCCTATTAATTTTCTAGTTTCTCAGAAGATGTCACCACCTGGAAATTTTTGAGTTTGTGAACTGTGTCATTTTCGACGTACTTTTGTTTTGCTTGAAGTAAGAAGTGTGAACTTTCTCTTCTAGAGGACACCACTGAAAAACTACAATAGTGCACCCTAGTGGGAAGAAAAATAACTGTTCTTTGGAGAAAATTTTATTTCAAAAGTTTGTTCTTTGTTAAATTTCTTTCTGTTATTGTTTAAGTTCGCTGTATACCCCTCTCTTTCCCCTTGTTTTGCATTTGACCAATCCCGAATTTCTGTTATTAATTTCTGACCAATCATTGGTATCTTCCCCCAACTTGAATATGTTTCTATACCCTAGCCAATAAAAGGTTTGTGGGAGGGTGTTTTCTTTCCCCTAACACCTAGAACCTTCCGCGAGAGGATATAAACTGCTGATTTTTGGGTCTCCGGACCACTTCTGTTCCATCTTTCAGTGTATTAAGTACATAGCAGGAGGCGGGAAGCGCCTCTTTCTCCGGCAGCGGTCAACTATAAGGTAATGGCCGATTAATATATTCTTTCTTTGCTAGCTCAGCAGTTTAACTCTCGGGGCGGGTGCGAAGCGTTCCACCATGTAACCTTTTCCTAAAATGTAAATGTAACTACTCTTTTCATCTATTCTCTTGGAAAGCTACATTCTGGGATAGAGAGTGCTAACCCTCTCGAGCTCCCACTCATATTGTTTTGAGGTGAACTTATTTTTCTCAACCTATTCTTCGTTAATGTAAAACAAATTGTTCTCTTCTTAAGTCACCTCCTTAGTATGGGATTAGCCCTTGTATTAACGGCCTAGCGCCAAGTAGGTCTTAATCTAGTATATTAGGAGTGCAAGTTCGCCTCCTCTCAAATTGTTATTTTAGAGGTCATTTAATTAACATTCTTTTCGTTTAATAGACCTCAGTAGATTGGGTATTTTACCCCTGTGTTTATGTCCGTTGAGGACAGCTTGAAGGTGGAGTTTGGTGTGGCCTGGGAGAGGCTTAAATTTGAGAGCGAGTGGCTCTTTTGAAAATTTGTATGTTGTATGCCTCGAGGAGGCTTTTCAGTGTAATTTGGAGCAAGGGCTCCTAGGTATGAATGGGGTTTTCTGCCCCTCTGTTAAAACTTGTGTTTGGGGTAAAACTGAGCTGATTGCCCAAGCATTGTGAACTCGGGGCGCGAAGCCCAAATTCTGTAAATATTGTAACTACCTTATTTTGACTTGCTATTCTGTACCTGCCATGCTTGTTACTTATTTATTTTGAAAAGAAAATATAACCGTATTAAATTTTAAATTTACTTTACAGGCACTATAATTTCGTAGCTTGAGATCCATTCACACCCGCACCTTCTTTCACCTCTACCTACCGCTAAAACACGGTAACAATAATAATAATAATAATAATAATAATAATAATAATAATAATAATAATAATAATAATAATAATAATAATAATAATAATAATAATAATAATATCTGAAACTCAGAAACCACTTCACATCACTTTTGTAGATTTTCAGAAGGCGTATGACTCGATTGACCACACAACCCTTTTCCTAGTTCTCCAATAATTTGGCCTAGATAACAAGACCCGACAGATCACTCAAAATACACTCCTGGTACGTCTTCCAAAGTGAAATTCAGATCTGATATTTCTGAAGCCTTTCAAATCCAAACAGGAGTTCGACAGGGGGATGGACTAACATCACTACTTTTCAACGGTGCTGCCCGGCTCCGGGGTTAAATGGTTACCGTGCTGGCCTTTGGTCACAGGGGTCCCGGGTTCGATTCCCGGCAGGGTCTGCAATTTTAACCATCATTGGTTAATTTCCCTGGCACGGGGGCTGAGTGTATGTGATGTCTTCATGATCATTTCATCCTCATCATGACGCGCAAATCGCTTACGGATGTCAAATCAAAAGAGCTGCACCTGGCGAGCCAAACCCGTCCTGGGATCTCCCGGCTAGGGCCCTTTCACACGATCCACTGCTTGCCACGCCACTCCACTCCACTCCACTCCACCAGAGGTGTGGTAAAAGGCCGGTAGCGTTCACACGAGACAACCTCCGTCTACTCTCGTCAGCAGCAGGCTGCTGTCAACCGGCCTGAAGTGTCTTCCACTCTGGGCGACCGGAAGCTCCCTAAATCAGATTAGCTCGTTCAGACGGTCAACAATGTGTGTGCGCCACAAGTTCGAAGTTTTTGTTTCAAAATCTGGGTTCCATTCATAGATACTGAAAAGTTAATAATAGAAATACAAAATCACCCTTGTCTGTGGGATTAACGAACAACAGACTATTAAAGGCTTCAAATGTGGAATGAAGTTTCCCATGAAGTGATTCCACTTTCTGCCGAACTGGACAACTCCAAAGAGAGAGAAGTTTATATCTACAGTAATAGGCTATATGTGTTATATGTTAACAATTTTCGATATTACAATAACATGGGTCATTGAAAAATAATTAATCAAGGCTTTTTAGCAGTCTCCATTTCAAAAGAACTGCTTCCAATTAAATTACATAATAACATTTTCTTATTCGTGCCGAACACGATAGCCGCAGTCGCTTATGTGCCGCCATTATCCAGTATTCGGGAGATAGTGGGTTCGAACCCAACTGTCGGCAGCCCTGAAGACAGTTTTCTGTGGTTTCCCCATTTTCAAACCAGGCAAATGCTGGGGCTGTACCTTAATTGAGGTCACGGCCGCTTCCTTCCCACTCCTAGCCCTTTCCTGTCCCATCGTCGCCATAAGACCTATCTGTGTCGGTGCGACGTAGAGCAACTTGTAAAAAGAAACCAATCTTATTCGTGAGAACTACCAGTCTTATTTACAGAAGGTAGGTATAGGTAGCAAGGCCATACTGGTAGCTCACTAAATCAGTCGTTCAAACGGTCAACATTGTATGCGTCACAAGTTTGAAGTTTTTGTTTCAAAATATCGACAGAATACATTTTCTCATGTTGGTGTCCTGACGCTGTAAACTTGCTTCAAGGATTGACAACAATTCAAACAAATTCCCACTCATACGAAAGTAATTAAGGAACAGTTTTAGATCATTGGTACGTTCATCTAGAAGAACGACGAGTTCCTCGTTCTAGGCGATATGAATTCAATGGATGGACCCAATGAACCTTAGTACTGTTCTTTCACCTCAACCTTCTTTTCGGAAGAATAAAAATCCCAAGGATAATGTGCGCGTCCATGGACCAAATTCAAACCGAGACGCAAATATGTGGTGGGGACGAGAAGTTTCCGGCAAGTTGACGGAAGTGGACGGCAAGTTGACGGAAGTGGACAGCAAGTGTCTGAGAAGTGGAGTGGAGTGACGTGGCGTGGAAAGCAAGTGGACCGTGTGAAAGGGCCATACGTCATTTCATTTTTTTTCAACTGTGCTCTCCAGAGGCTCATTCAAGAATGGAGACATGTTCTCCAATCTAAAAGAATTCCTAATGTTGTTCAAATGAGCCCAACCCCTAATGGTATTCTGCTTTGCTTTTGCTCCTGACTTCCTCTCCTGAACTAGCTACTCAACAAATCAAGTACCTGCATGAATGCGCAGTTAAGATTCGCCTCAAAATCTCTTATACCAAAACCCACTTCACTTCTAAAATCATACATGCTCCACCATATCTTTTGACTACCCACGGTAGAGTCTTGAAAGTGGAAAGATTCAAGTGGGTATGTGTATGTTTGATCCCCAGCCAGAAGGCTGGTTGGATCCTCAATACCTCCGGCATCAGCTGTCATAGATGGCCTAGGCATCACTGAAGAGGCGTACTAGGGAAATGAGAAGTGAAGTAGTTTCCCATTTCTTTCCTCACTGAGCCAGAAGTTGCTATTATATTTCAGTCTTTCGAGCCGACTGAAATGAATGAACAAAACGACCCTATGAGCTACACTTTCACACCATTCATAGCAGGGACTGGCTGCATAAGGAAAAGCATTACTACCATCGCTCATATCTTAGTCACTTTCATTTTGTCGAAGCCGAGGATAAGGCTGAGACAGTTCAAGGAAAGTAACCAAATTGCTCTAGCCTATACCAGGAGACATAATGCACTGTAAGTACTACGTCCCGCCAGCAAAAGCATAGCTTGGTGAATCCAACAATTCTGGAAAAGTCGCCCTCTTAGCACGTGTCAACAAGTTCGAAACAAATTTTCCGACTCACTAAAGCATATATTTAAAAAGTCCATCTCATGAAATGCAAAAATTCAACATTATCAAACTGTAATTAGACCTTAAGCATTATATGCAGCCGAATATTTAACATTCCGAAGACATAGCCTGCTTGAAAAACTGGCAACTAAGTAAAGGAGGATTATCCGAAAAATCTTGGTCCCAACTTCAAAGATGGTGTTTACAGACTTCGGTGCAACTTAGAAATAAATACCCACACCGATAAGACATCAAGCGTAATCTGGAAAAGAAGGATACATTTTTACCCTCATCTCTTCAGATTGCCAGCTGACAGAATCTGTAAACGTGTGTTATCTTACTTTAGAAGTCTTAAAACGATTCCACCTTGGTTGGTGGAGATCTAGAAATTTCCTTTAAAGTATGGAATCTCAGGAACAGACATTCAACTCCGAGCACCACTCAGACACAAACTTAGACAGGTTCATCAAGAAGAAGTCCCAACTCGACTGAAGCATGTCCATTCTGATGGATGGAAGTAAGCACGCTCCGAAAGGATGACAACCTGGTTGGCCCGCAAGAAAACAAACAGTTGAGTTGTCGCCGTCCTTAGTGTCTCTAACGATGAATAATAATAAGAGTAAATAAATAATTCTATGCTTCGCTAACTACTTTCACACTTTTTGATGACTCCAAAATGCCGAGGTTTGTCCCGTAGGAGTCCTTTTAAGTGTCAGTAAATCTACCACCACGGGACCAGTGTATCTGTGCACATTCAAATACCACCTGAGTGAGTCGAGATAGAACCATCCAACTTTAGCTCAGAAGGTCAGTGTTTTACCGTCTGAGCTACTCAGCTCGATTAGTGGGAGACAGGCCCAGGATGAGAGAGTGACAGTGACCATGTGGCAGAGACCGCTTGATGGGTGATGCCATTTCAACATAGTACGCTGCGCTGTATCGTATGTGGCCAGGAGTAAATCTAACGAAACTCCATTAAAGACAGTCGGACGTTAAAGAATTATATTTACATTTTGAGATCCATAACAGGCTGAATATTACTTCTAAAGCATCCCTGAAGTGGCATTAAGACATTAAAGTAATTTAACACCGTTTTCTAACATATCAATACAAGTATTTAATATTTTACCTCACACAGAAGACGCTCGTTTGGTGTGATATGGCTCACTAGTTTCATCGTTGTCAAACTGAATAATATTGCCTCTGAATACATTTTTCTTATCTCAATCACGGACACAACACGGTTAACCCATTAATTGATTGCATCAAATACCGTAGCTGCAGTGGTTCAGTAACAGCTATACTGGAATAGTGCACGTTTATTAGCCGTAGTGTATAACAAAAAATTCCATTAATTCATCTCGACATTTTATTTCGAATGCATTAGTAAAGAAGGCGCGTGATTCAGTTGCTCTCACAGGCATGCACTTACATTCGGTATGCATCAGATTAATTATTCAGGAGTTATTTAGGTTGGTTTTGTGCATTTCTTTTTACTGATTATTGCAATATTTATCATGCAGCAGAAAGCTCTATTAAGCAGAAAAAATATTAGAAGCAATTCAACTGTAAGGGGCAGTCAAATTAAAACTGAAAATCCGCTACAGCGTGACCATGGTATGGGTTTAATCAAAAGTAATTACTAAACGTTTAATACATTTATCAAACTGGGAGACAAGAAGATCAATTCCATTTCTGTAGAAAGAGGTAGGTGGCTGATGTATCCACAACGGCATCCACTCTTTCACTTCCTCGTCCGATTGCGACGTCCACGAATGTATTTATTCCTCGTGAATCGTCTCTGAGGTCCAGTAGTGACTTTATATTTCATGTTCACTACTTCTTTATAACTTACCCAATTCCTGAGTAATAGGCCCTAACCTAAATAAAATTTATTTTCGCATCCTTGATACTGTATTTCACATATTAGTACAAAAATGTCAAAAATATCAGATTTAAGGCTTTTCAGGCGTTTGCTCTATTAACCAGCGTTTCGTCTTAGGTCTGACACTAGACTCATCAGAGTGGGATGTGTCAGACCCTACCCACTGATGCTGGGGTGTATGCAGGGGAACTTATCAGAAGCCCTTATAAGAGGCACAGTCTGATAACTGCATATGTGAGATAAATCTCCACAATGGAATTATTGCCCGCCTAGCAATTCCGAATGGCAAATTCTTACATCTGATATTTTTGACATTTTTGACATGCTCTATTGGTGAAAAATATCTAATTCCCTCCATGGGAATTTAGAATTTAGAAAATAAGTGCATATCGACTAACACAAAATATCTATAACAAAAATGTATCTCCAAGAGAAAGAAAACCAAGACATTACCATACAGTCATTAAACCAGAATGTCCTTACATGATCGGAGACGCTAATTTTGAACAGGAAAGCACGCACTGAAAATATTGAGAAAAATGAACGCAAAATCATAAGAAAAATTCTAGGTCCAAAACTAGCCGACGGACAATACCAACTTAGAGGAAGAGAGGAAATCAAACATTACACAAATATTCGCAGTGAAATTAGAAAAAGCAGACTAAGATTCTATTAACATACTTAAAGAATGCATCCAGACAGACTTACCAAAGAAATAGTCGAATTCTATGACAACAGGAGTATCACAATGAAATGGATTGGCGAAATTAAAACCGATTTTAAACAGACATGAATTACACCAGCAGATGTCCAAAACAGGATAACTTTCATGTCCAAAATTCACAAATGGCAAGTTGACCAAGAGGAAATACCAAAGGAGAAGACACTGGAACAACCTGGTCTGAAGACAGAAAGGAAGGCCGCAATAAAGGAAGGTAAGAAATATGGACACAAAGGAAGGCAAATGCACACCTCTAGGTACTTTACGTAGTTTTAATGGGCTTATTCGCATATAATAATAATAAAAATAATAATAATAATAATAATAATAATAATAATAATAATAATAATAATAATAATAATAATAATAATTCTACCTCAACCCCGCGCATTTAAAAGAAGCGCTTAAGAAACACTATCTATCGAACAACTCTTGAAACCGCTAATGCATAAAGTTGGGACATTGATCAGAAGATGTCACTACTGATTAACTGAGTAATATGTTATTTTAAAGTTTCCTAAACTGACTGGATTTATTTGTTTTGTTTTGGTGTAAATCAAGAAGTTTGAACTTTTTTTCATGGATGTCTCTATAAAAACTGAGGTCACGCACTCTGGTGCGAGGTGGAATAATTAATGATTTGAAGAAGTTTTGTGTTCATAGGTTTTCGCAACTAAATTGACTTTCATTTATTTTGGTACTTCAAGGTTTGCAACACTTCCTTCCTTCTCTTCCCGCCAGCTTTTGAGTCTGGCCAATCACAAATTTTCTCTAATTATTTTTCAGCCAATTACAGGCTTCTTGTAGGTTTTTGGTTTATCCAATAAAATGAGGGTGTGTGTCCGGATTTAGTCCAGAGCCTTCTCGAACCTTCCCCTCGGGTATATGAGCTGCAGCTTTTCCTAGTTACCTTGTCTTATTGATCGTCGAATTTCTGAGTGTGTGTATTAACACAGGAGGAGGGAGGTGCCTCATTCCTCGGCAGGCAGTACATCAGCCCAGGTAATGGCCACCAGTTTTATATCTCTGTAGCTATCTCCGCAAACTTACCCGAGGTGAAGGTTCTAATTTCTAACTATGTAACCATCCGTTTCCTAAGAATGTAAACTACTTCTTCTTATGTAATATTTCATAAAGACTTAAACGGTAAGTCGGGGATAGAGAGTGCGTTACCCTCTCGAGTTCCCCTTCAATTTATCTTGAGGTGACTACGACTTTGTGACTGTTTCTCTTCCAGTAAAGCATTAATTAACCTTTCTTTCTAGTCACCTCAGTAGCTTCGGTTTAGCCTCTGTAAAATCGGGCCGCGAGCCCAAGTAGGGTTTTATTCTTGGTTTTTTAGGAGTTCAAGTGTACGCCTCCATACATTTTTGAGTTGGGGCCAGTAATTTAACACGTTCTTCTTTTCACGAAGGCCCAGTAGTATGGGTACTAGATACCCCTGTATTAACTAGATTGTAAATTGTAGGTTATGCCTAGAGAGGCAAGAGATTGTAAAGTTTTATGTAACGTTGTCTTGAGTAGGCTGTAAGGAATTGGGAGCGCAGTCTCCTTGGTTGAATTTGGAGTGCATATAAGCTCTTTTCTGTGATTTGTGTAATATTGAGTGGGCCATTTGGAAGGCCGTATTTGTAACCTGTGAAGTAAAGTGCTCTTGAATTCGGAGATTTCTCTCCTCGTCTAACTAAACGCAACATCTGCGATGTTGTAAAATTGTAAATTTGAAGCTGGAAGCTCAGTACTCATAATTTCTAACCCTTGGGATTTCTTTCTTGTATCAAACTGCTATTTGTACCTGTAACTTTGTTATTTCAATAAGTGAAAAGTTTGGTAAGTTTGAGATTTGAAAATATAACCTTTATTTTTAAAGTTTTATGTTCATCTTTGATATCGTAGATAGACCCATTCCAACCAGCACATTCTTTCACCTCTGCGTTCAACGGATAACCCTGGAACAATAATAATAATAATAATAATAATAATAATAATAATAATAATAATAATAATAATAATAATAATAACAATAATGTGATACGGTGTTAGAACTCCGCAAGAAAGCAGGACAAGACTGCAATTCACAGAAAACCACGGAGAAGTGGCATACCTTCATTAAAATCCAGGAGACATCAAAGATTATATGATTCTAAAAACATCAATATGGTCAGACCAGATTGGCATAAATCTAGCAAGAGTTCAAGGAAAACAATACCAAGAACTTTTACAGAACCTTTAAAGAAGAACTGACGAGTTATAGGGCACCCACTCTCTGTTTTACATGACTGGATGGGGCTTCAGAAACAAATAATGAAGAAAACTGTAAACCTTTGGCAGATCATTTCAAAGACCTTATGAATTACGAACCTCCTACTGACAAACTCACATTTGAAACATCAGAACCAAATGCAGATTCAAAGCCTCCAACAATGGAAGATATTGAACATATTGTATACGAGTTAAAAAACAACAAAGCTCCAGGAGAAGCTGGTATAATTGTTAAAATGTAGAAACTAGGTATGGAAATCTCGCTCAGAAAATCCATACAATTCTTACAGATATCTGTACCAGTGAAACAATTCCTAGGGACTGGAAGTGTGCAATAATTCATCCATTACATAAGAATGGGGATAAAACTGACATAGATAACTACAGAGGTATTTCCCTACAAGCTATCACCTACAAAATTCTTTCAGAACAGATTCTTAACCTCAAGATCATCCTACAAATTCGTAAAAGCAGGCAAATGGTGATCAAGAAAATTTATTGGACCTGTCTATACAGGTAAAACTTGATGATAAGGAAATCTCATATACTGTTCCAATACTCAAAGAAAATCTGAAACACGTTTGAGAAAAGGCGTTTGAAATTTTAAGGACATATTCTCAGAATGAGTAATCAGAAATTAACCACAATAATTTTGAACCTTGCTCTATCAATGAAAGTAAAAAATAATAGGCTGCTCGAATTTGGAAAAGATCTCCGTTAAATAGGCATGACAGACTACATTGTGTTAGATCTAAGTTCAGAAAATTAGTCAACTATGCCCGCTTTACACACCATCCAAGCACTACCACCAACAAAACCTGCTCTACTGATCGCAGGAAGAGTTTCAGGGAAAAGATGAAGAGATTTTGGGAGAAGGAAAAATGCAAGGACATCAGCAACAGATAAATAAGTTCAATAATAATAATAATAATAATAATAATAATAATAATAATAATAATAAAATAATTTCGTGTGGCTATTACTAGCCAATTGCAGCCCTTGTAAGGCAGACCCTCCGATGAGGGTGGGCGGCATCTGCCATGTGTAGGTAACTGCGTGTTATTGTGGTGGAGGATAGTGTTATGTGTGGTGTGTGAGTTGCAGGAATGTTGAAGAAATCACAAACAACCAGCCTCCGGGCCATTGGAATTAACCAATGAAGGTTAAAATCCCCGACCCGGCCGGGAATCAAACCCGGGACCCTCTGAACCGAAGGCTAGTACGCTGACCATTCAGCTAACAAGTCGTACATAATAATAATAATAATAATAATAATAATAATAATAATAATAATAATAATAATAATGTAATTGTTTTTACTTCCCACGAACTACTTTGATGGTTTTGCGAGACGCCTAGGTGCCGGAATTTTGTCCCGCAGTTTTTCTTTTACGTCCTGTAGATCTACCGACACGAGGCTGACGTATTTGAGCACCTTCAAATACTACCTGACTGAACCAGGAACGTACCTGCCCAGTTGGGGTCAGAAGGTCAGCACCTCAACCGTCTGATCCACTCAGTCCGGCGAAAAATTAAGGAGAGCTCGGATGTCCAACCTCCCATACGTTAACATTTCCAAATTCATACATTATCCTTCTACTAATTTCAATAATATGTGACATTTAATGAAGACAGATGGTAAAAATTGTCAATGAAGTAATGCATTATGTAGCCGCCAAATTAAAAAAAACTGTTAATCCTGTTGTTTTGCGTCTTAATATAGGTGTCACTGTTACAAGTTGTAGAGATCATTTATAGGGCAAAATTTCGAAATTTCTTTGCAAACTTGTCTGGAAAACGGTCAACGCAAATACGATCTCTGAAATCGGAAATCACATACTCTAAAAACTGAAGGCTTATGATGACAAGAGAAGCTGTCATGTGCTGCTACATTCTTATTTGCGTGGTTTCTTCTACCCCAGCACTTCTCCTTGAATTTCTCGCTGCCACTTACTTGCAGCCAGCAGCGATCTAAGGAAGCATGTTATGGCGATGCCAAAATTATGCGGCTCGACGCTCATGCGAACGACGCCGACATCAGCCAGCTAGGCAGCCAATTGGAGCAGCCCCCTGGGTGAATCCAATTTGCAGCGCAAGAATAGCTTTTCTGCTTTACCTCGCTCGCAGAATGTGAGAGGAGAGATGCTCTCTTTCCTCAGTCTGCTGAATGAGCATGAATGGGCATGGCAGCAGCACCAAACTATAGTCCTTCTTAACATTCGCCTAAAGAGATAGGTTATATTTCTTTAAAGCATAACGGGTGGTTTGACGTCATTAAACTTGATTTTCACTTACCCTAGCACAGGTTCTACTGGCCTGTCACGGCAATAGCTGCGAACAAAAACTAAAAAGAAATTGAAACGTGAAAAAAAATAACGGAAAATAAACTGAACTACGGAAGACCATTTATTTTGCCTTTAAACATACCCTTCCGTTCTGACTATGCATAAGGAATTTTTGAACCTTGGCAATTTATAGAATTTTTACAATGGATTCTGTTCTCAAGACTTGAACCGACCACATACAGCTGGCCGTGTAATACTCGGCAATATTCTGTTGGCAGAAAATCCTAAATGTACCTATGAATCATCCGCTGAATCTTTTTTTAAAATGCTATATATTCGGGGCGTCGACCTAGAGAGATCTTTTGCACCTACTTTGCACCATACGTTACGAGCCTGCGTGTGTTTGGAAATTGCGGAAGTGTAAAGTGTTGAATGTGAGGAAAGGAACATTATGGGCGGCACAATCACTCAGTCCCCAGGCCTGGGATATTAATCATTTACAATTAAAAACCCCTGACCGGGGTGACAGGCCGACGCGTAGCCCCCTACACCACGACGCCGGACCGTCTGAATCTCAAAACTATAAGGACCTCATCCTGGTTAGCAGAGAAGGATGCGAAGGATATTGTACTAGTATACTGCCTTATATGGTTCATGAAATCATTATCATACAGCATCATATCTTTAAATACATCGCTTACTAGAGTTTGTGGAAAATAAACCAAACTGTTGTGGCAACACGAATTATACATTTACCATTTCCTCAGCAAGATGTTGTGCTCGGCAGTGCATACAGATTTCATTTAATAAACCTACATCGAAAAATTCAATGTAAGTTTCGTAATAAAGGACTTTTTGAAATAGAGAATATCCTGAGGCAGATTTCTTTCTGTTTCTCGCTTATTAGAACCAACATGGAGCAACAACTAATGTTCTGGCGATGACTTGATTTCACAGAGCCCTCTATCGGACTACCACAGAAGGATCTGCATAGACAACTTTCACAGAATAGAATTATTTGTATTTAAGTTAATTACAATCAGGATGAGAGGTCGCTTTGGCTGTAACTAAATGCCACTTTAACTTAAATGCATCAATTAATATACAAAATCTAGGAATAATAAGAACAAAACATAAAAGAGCGTAAGATACATTTTCCCACTGAGGATAAAAATAAATTAAAAACTAAACATCTAGAAGATTATAATATTTATTTTACCATAACAGAAACATAGACTATACTAACAACGAAAAGAAGACATAACAGAAATCTAAGATACATTTTAATACTGAGGATGAATTAAGAATCTAAAATGTACCTAGGAGATTATGATATTTCATACTATTAATTAGTTTGGTGAAAATTAACTTACATGGCTTAATAAGTGGAAAGAAAGTGGCATTTAAGACATTATCTCAGAGTTTTGACACTAGTTTGCTGTGTTTCACATAGTTTAAGATCATTGTATAATTGAAAGGCAGTGGCAATGAACAACTTAAGAATTATCTACCGGATACCTTTCTTTTGACAATAACGCATAGGCGTTCGTATTGAGGTTTTCTCACAATATTATGTTACACGTTCAAACTATAGAGAGAGATTTTGATACTTTTAGTAATGTGTATATTAATATTCTTTGTACAAATTAACTTAGACAGAAGCTCGTAGAGTTTTCAAATTCTCCAGAGCCGCACGATACAACAGTTGTCAGTGGTGATTATTGGTTTAAGACGAAGTACAACTTGGCAACCATTCCCCATTAACAGTAACCAGAGGGGAAACAAGTCAGGGACCCAACACTTAGCAAAATAAAGGTATCGGCCAAAGAAAGACAAGGGCCATGAAGGCATGGAAATCAGAGCCTCCCTAGGCCTCGCATGCTCCAATACCATCGGAGTCGGAAAAGAACAAGAGTTGACCAAGGGAGGTCGGATAGGATAAATGAAAGTGAGGAGCCTGGCACAAATAAGTTGAAGCAATACGAAGACTTAGCTAAGGACCCAATGGTCGCCAAATACGCTCCCAAGTTAAGAGCCCCTGAGGCCCTATTTAGTGATCTCTTATTACAGGCAGAGGATACCGTAGGTGTTGTTCTACCGCCTTAGAAGAAAGATAAGCCAGAGATTTTGAGGATGTTTTCCAAAAGAAAAAGGGCATTAGTCTGCGTGACAGAAGGACAGGTAGATTGTGTAAACGAGTCTCACAGATGGCCGTATTGATGACTGAATAAATGAATAAATTATTGTTATTATTAATAATGACCCGACAGTTTCCGGCCTAGAAAGCCAAGAATAACGGCCGAGAGGAATCGTCATGCTGACCACACGACAACTCGTAATCTGAAGGCCTTCGGGTTGAGCTTTAGTCGCTTGGTAGGCCCTTCAAAGCTGTAGTGCCATGGGGTTGGGTTAGTTAGGCCCAAGAGTTGTCACAGACAACTGCCGCCGCTGTTCCAGAACTGCAGAGAGCACACAGTACGTCTTCTCTGGCTGCCCACACTTGGCCCACAAATGGCACCGACATGATCAGGTAGCTTAAATCATTCACCAGAAACTTTCTGTAAAATGTGGATTTCTTCAGTCGTCAACTGCATGTTGGAAATACACACCTGCGCCCGTTCTCGAAACTCTTCGTACAATCTCGCATTGGACCAAGAAGTCGTAATCGGAGTCATGCTCAGCAACAATAGGCCAGATATTATTCTAATCGATGAATAAAAAAGATTCACATCCCTTACAGAAACTGCTTCTCGAAACAACTCCATTCTGCATATAATAGCAATGGAGATATCAAAATACCCAGAACTGGCAATATAAACTAGAATCAGTGATCACATCATAGTAATATCATGTACTGGTGTTCTTCCGAAAAGCTTGCAGGGCTCTCTGGCCGCATTAAACCTCCATCATCACACGTAAGTTAAACTACAAAAAGCCACCCTGCTGAGCACCTGCCACATTGTGATAAATTTTCTAGGAACTTTTCCTCTGAGTTACACCAAGCATCATGAAGTTCCATGCCACAGTTGCGGTGATCCTGAAGGACAGATTCCTAAAACGGGGAGATAAAAATATGTTTAGTACATTATCTGTGCACTTTCATTGATTATATGTTTGTTGTACAGTAGAACTTCGCTTAACTGAAGCCCGGCTTAACCGAAATGCTCTGGCAAAATTGTATTTTAATATTTGTTTTTATCCTCTCGTTCTTAGCCGTCGATGTTAGTAATATCTGTCTCTATGTGCTGAGAGCTACTAGACGAACCCTATTTTTATATAATGACTTATGCCACAATGCACGTGTAGCATAAAACAAAACAGTTTCTTACCCTCTAGTTCGTTCCAGGATAGATTTTTCTTGAACAAGCAGCAATTATTATTATTATTATTATTATTATTATTATTATTATTATTATTATTATTATTATTATTATTATTATTATTTATATATATATATAATTCGCTGGGGCCATCAAGGACCACGTTAAGTCTTGTTGCATTTGACACTGAACTTGGCTTTCTTTAGAGCCCTAAATTCTCTCATTCTTTGTGAGTGGGCCTGCTTACGTTCCTCTGTCCAAGGGGCACCGTGTCTTCTCTTCGGTTACTCGTCTCGGTTTAGCCCGTTCGTCAATATTTTCTTGCGGTAGAGATCTCTGTTAAGGGCGTCCTCAGCTGAGATATGTAGCATTTGCAGGTCTTCTTTGGTATTTCTAAACCAGGGAATTGTGGTTTTGGGGTTTGAATCAAAAAAGTGAAAGATTTCTTTAGTTAACTTTCGTCCATTCTTTTCAGATGACCGTAAAATCGTGCCCGTCTTTTTCTGATTGTGTCGGTAATTTTCTCTATTTTTCTGTAGACTTCCTTGTTGGATCTCTTTTGATGGATTCCATTTCTGTACTTTGATCCCAAGATTCCTCTCACAATTCTGCGTTCTCTTTTCTCCAGTTCTTCAAGGAGTCCTTTGTTGGCATTTAGAGACAGGGTTTCGGCTGCATATAGAACTACTGGCTTCAGAACTGTTTCATAGTGACGTATCTTGGTGTTTTGGGAAAGGCATTTCTTGTTGTAGATTGTGCGGGATGTTTGGTAGGCTATTTCCAGTTCGCGTACTCGCTCCTGAAGTGCTTCTTTGTCCAGTCCATTTTTCATGATGATCTCACCCAGGTATTTGCATTGGTCTACTCGGGTGATCTCCCCGTATTTTGTATGGAGTTTTGGTGGAGTCTCTTTGATGTTAGTCATTACTTCTGTTTTCTCAAACGATATCTGCAAACCAGCTTGTTCGGCAATTTCCTTTAAAATCTCAACTTGAGCTCTAGCGGTTTCTATGTCGTTTGAGAGAACAGCAATATCATCGGCAAAGGCTAAGCAGTCTGTTGCGATCCCCTTGGATTTGGTTCCTATTCTCAATGGACTGTAGTTGGCTTCCTGTAATCTCACTCGCCAGGTTCAGATGATCTTTTCAAGAACACAGTTGAAGAGTATCGGGGATAGCCCATCACCTTGTCGGACTCCTGTTTTGATGTCAAAGGAATGCGAGAGACATCCGTGGAACTTCACCTTGGATTTTGTATCGGTCAGGGTGGCTCTAATTAATGCCAGCAGTTTCAGATCAACTCCAAATTCATTTAAGATGTTTAGCAGGACTTCCCGGTCAATGGAGTCGTACGCTTTCTTAAAATCCACAAAGACAGACACATACTGCTTGGACCTTAGTGCACAATATCTGATGATCGTTTTGAGATTTTGGATATGTTCAGCTGTTGAGCGACCTTTTCTGAACCCTCCTTGGTATTCACCTATTTGATGTTCGACTTGTGCTTCCAAACGCTCCAGGATGGCAAGTGATAGAATTTTGTAAAACACGGGTAGCAAAGATATTCCTCTGTAGTTGTTGATGTTCTTCATGCTGCCTTTTTTTGTGTAATGGATGGATCAAAGCTATCTTCCAATCTTCGGGTAGGGTCTCCTTGTTCCAAATTTCTTCTATTTGCTTTTGCAAGATATCAAGTGATTCCTCTGAGGCATATTTCCATAGTTCTGCTACTACTGAGTCTTCCCCCGGCGCTTTGTTATTTTTGAGACGGGCAATGTGGCGCTTGATTTCATCTCAGTCGGATGGTCTGGAATCTGGGTACCTGAGTAAGGGTTCCTTGGTCACAATGGCGCTTTGCGGTTTAGAGCAATTAAGTAAATTCTTGAAGTAATCTGCCAGAATGCTGCAATTTTCTTCATTTGACGTCGCCAGTGTGCCGTCCTTTCGCTCAAAGCATAGAGATGGTGGTTTATAGCCAGTGAGTTTGCGTTTGAAGGCTCTGTAGTACTCTCTGCTTTCATTCTTCCTAAAGTTTTGTTCTATCTTTTCAATGAGAGAATTTTCGTATTTACGTTTCTCAGTTCTGAACACCCTAGCTGCTTGGGCACGTTGGGTTTTGTAGGTTTCCCAATCATTTTCTGATTTCGTAGAGTAGTACTGTTTCCACGCATTGAGTCTTTCTTGGAGGACTGATTCGCAGGTACCATTCCACCAGGCATGCTTTTTGCTTCTCTTGATTTCTGAAACGTCTTTGTTGGCCTCAACAAGGAGACTTTTAGCGTTGTTAAAGTCACAGTCATTTGGTCTAGCCTTCTCCTGGAACTCCTCGACCCTTTGCCGAAGTTTATCATTGTAGACGCGTGTGATCTGTTTGGTTGTCTTCCTTGTGTTTGCGGGAATTGGTTTGAATTTGATAAGAGACATAATGATCTGAGGCCACATTGATGCCTTTCTTTACCTTGACATTCATAATCTCAGGGCTGTTTCTCCTGGAGATTGCAACATGATCAATTTGGAACTCTCCGAGAGCTTGGACGGGAGAACGCCAAATCATTTGCTTTCTGGGTAGATGGCGAAAGTGGGTCGACATGACCTGCAGGTTGTGATTCTCGCAAATGGAAACCAGTCTTTTACCGCTGGGATTGGTTCTTTTGTGAGCAGGGTAATTTCCTATAACTTTCTTGTACTTCTGTTCACGACCTAGTTGGGCATTGATGTCACCCAAAAGAAGCTTGACATGGTGTTCGGGGATTTTGTTTAATTTTTCATCCAGTAGGTCCCAGAAATTATCAACTTCGTCTGGATCAGACTTGTTCTTATCGTTTGTAGGAGCATGTGCGTTGCCTCAAGATGTTTTCTGGCGTCTGGTCATTTACCAGTCTTCGCCGTAACCCTGGCAAGGGACCAGTTTTTTCTTCACGGTGGTATTTTATTTCCATACTACCCTCTGACTCTGCTGGCGGCAGAGCCAGCGAACTTCCCCAATTCCAATGGGACGCGCCCGATGGAGGTAACCGGTAAATCCCCACACGGGTCTTCTTCTTCTTCTTCTTCTTCTTCTTCTTCTTCTTATTATTATTATTATTATTCGTCACGAAGATTATGCAGACGACTCCGACGTTGACAATAGCAGTTCTGAAAATCGAGTTATATTAGATGATGGATTTAATGCATTGGAGGTAAGATTGATTTCGAATTTTTATTAAAATACAGTACCACACGCTTTAACTGCAGTACTGTAATAAAATTACTGTATACAGTATTCAGTTCAATAGTAACAAAAATCTTTCATTATTTCATATTGCTTTGAGCTTTGTTGAACAAAGCAATTAATCTACACCAGCTGATGTATTGTTGAGTAAACGTGGCGTGACATACAGCAGCTGCACAACAGCGCAGCACCAAGAAAATTCAGAAGAAAATCACTGATTTTATACAATGAGTGACACGTAAACATTTTAATTATAATATACAGTATCCACCTTTGCATAACAGAGTTTATGCATTTTTATTTCGACATTTAACTTCCGAAAATATTTACCGTGTCTCATCTGAAAAAACCCATCAACCGAAGTGACTCCGCCCTCTTTATTTCGGATAAACGAGGTTCTAATGTAATTATTTTTGTCCTAAATATTTGAAGATATCTGCATAGTTCCATAATCAAGAGGCCGAGTCAGCCGATTTTGCTACCGGCACAAGCCGAGCCTTCCTAAATAGATTTAATAATAATAATAATAATAATAATAATAATAATAATAATAATAATAATAATAATAATAATAATAATAGAGGAGAGTCGTATAATATGGAATACCATTTACTTTTGGCAGTATAACTTCTTACCGAAATCAGTTATGAAATATAAATAAATATGGTTTGAAAATTCAAATAATTAGCCAAGATTCTCTATATTTTTAAATTATAAATTGTTAGTGTCTTCACGTCAAAATTATTTCTTTCAAAAAGTTGCACTTGGTGGGTAATACGGAATAGTCGGCTAATATGGAATAGTAGGGTAAATAATATGTAAATTAAAATACAGCTTCAATGAATTCTTTCAGTTATATTTAAGGAACGTTCTTACAGGTGAACGTACAGAATTTTTTTAAAATTGAAAGAATCTGTATACACTAATTATTCAGAGTTTTCTTTTTTCAGTCACTTGTTCATTCAGTGACAAAAGTCACAGATGCAGAAACTGAGATCTATAGGTAATTAAATGTTATAATATACCAGGATTAATGCAATTAACTTTAATTAATTTTAAACGTCATTTTACTTTGAAACTGTAACAGTATTCCATATATCCCTACACACCATGTTTGAATTAAAGGATTCGTCATGCCCCAAACTTTGCACGACAAGGAAGTTACACTGTTGTAGCAATATAAGCGACTCTTGTACAATATGTAACATTGGATTTCCCAGGACTAAACTCAGTTTTGGTAATTGATACAAGCTTAAAAGTATCACCTGCAAAAGCTTTTCAAATATGAAAAACAAATATTCTTGCTCCACGCACTAACCTCACTCACGAGCATGTCGAAACTGAATACAAAGCATCATGAGAACATTTACCGTAATTCGACGAGTTTCCACCTGAGAGGAGTACCTTACAGGCAAGATATTGTGGTATTCCATATTGGCTGACTATTCCATATTACCCGATTCCCCTCTAATATTGCCCCTGCAAGAGTTTAAATCTACCGACACAAGGCCGGTGGATTTGTGCACCTTCAAATACCATCTGACTGAGCCAGGATGGGCCAGTCAATTTGGGCAAGTGCTCTACCGTTTAAGCCACTCAGCCTGGCACTCGAATTTGTTAACATAGTCCTTTTTCTCCTAGGATTAGGGTTAAGTGGAATAATTATCCAGTATGGTCCTTTAAGTCAATAATCACCACCATTTCCTCTGGTCACAGCTTTACACTTCCGGGTTGAGAGCCTGTATGTAAGGTCCAATCCTCAGAAATCCCTCTGAAACTCTAACGTACTCGTGTATTACAGGTTATAAAGCATTATCCTTTAAGAGCATTTTGTGAAGAAAGCCAATATTCCACTTCAAACTGCTATACGAAATATAATTCATTTCTCATAATTTTATTGCAATATCTGGGATTACTTTCTGGGGATGAACAAGGTTTGGGAAATAAGCCGAGAGAGAACGCATTAAATTCGGTACAATAGTGAAATTCGTGTAATTTTGTAGAGCAGTGCCTTTTAACAAGTGCGCTTTATGAACGCGATAATCTTCCAGCAGTTAATACGTTCCCTGTGCCGGACGTAGGACCATTAGCGCTTGAGGATTACATACCCGGTCGTAGGTCTCTAATCACTGTGACATTTCACTAACTTATTGCTTTTAATTATTACATTCACATGAGTAATTCACTGTTATATAGAATTAGTACGCATTACACGCACTGTATACGGGCAGTACTGTGCGAAACACTCTTTTGAACTTCGCAGTATAATTGAAGACCTCCCACCAATTTTTTGAAAAATGAGATTTCAGTGGAAATAGTGTGTATCATCACGTCTCTATGCTGTGGTGTCAACTTACGTCTTACATTTGAACTTCAGGCTGGTTTACAACAAGCAGAACTTCGTCATCCGTGCTATGAAGGTGGTCAAGATGAGCACAGTGCTTGTGTTAGTTCATCACCAGGCGTAATAGATCATTTAAATAAAGGCCATAGAAGAAATCACATCAATTTTTGAAGTATTTTCTTTGCATTTTTTATTTTTTTATTATTACACTAGCATTTGTACCCGTTCTTAGCATGGGAATTTGTAATGGATTACATGTTCCCTTACATGCGTGTATTCAAACGTTAAATACGGAAGGAGACGAGCTGCTCGACAAAATGGTATGTTCCGAACTGTCGGTGGAGAGATGGCGTTGAATGATATTAGTAGACGAATAAGTTTGAACGGTGTCTTTAAAAGTAGGAATGATGACAATATGAAGATAAAGTGGGAAATGAAGAGGAGATATTGAGTCAAATATTCCTTTACAGGAAGGGGAGTTAGGGATTGGGATAATTTACCAAGGGATATGTTCAATAAATTTCCAATTTCTTTGAAATCATTTATGAAAAGGCTAGGAAAACAGGAGATAGGGAATGAATCTGCCACCTGGGTGACTGCCCTAAATGCAGATCAGTATTGATTGATTGATTGATTGATTGATTGATTCATTCATTCATTCATTCATTCATTCATTCATTCATTCATTCATTAGAGAGTTTATTGTACGGTACAATTCCAGGTCCGAAGTTGTACGAAATTCCCCGTGCTTCTCGGTTGCATATTGTTGTTTCTCTGATCACTGCAGAGGCACTGTTGTTGAAGACTCGTGAAACACACCGTTGATGTTAACCTCCCTTATTATCTGTTCTATCGAAAAAAGTAAAATGGCTCCTTAGTTCATCCCGTTAAGCCACCCTGAAGTGAAATGAATTGAGAGTTCCACGGGATTTAGACTAAAAATCCAATTTTTCCTAATCAACTCCACTATTTTCCATTATAAAATAACTAGGTTTACGGGTATAAAATAACGGAAATAACATATTCATATACGTTCTTTATGTACAGTCCTTTGACAGACATAATTTAACGAACATATATCGGAAAAAAAATCATTTTTTTGTAAAAGGAAACTCCAAGTGCTAACTTGACGTCATATGCACCTGATAACACAACACAATCCTGAGCGAGTAGATCACAAATTGTACCTGCTTTTGGGCTAAGTCCGCTAGGACTTAGACTGCAAAACCGTCCGTTAATGATATCTCCCTTATTAATTATCCTATCGAAACATGCACACGAGAACAAAGTTTTAGAAATTGATTTCCATTAAGGCAGGTAGGTTTCCATTCAGGCTGGTTTTCTATGTTTTGTTAGAGTACAAAATCTCAGTTTCATTTCGTATAAAACGCCAGTAAGTCAGGGATTGAGAAATAATATCGGTACTGAAACGTGCCCGAGGACAGGCGGATTCTAAATAACAAGTTTGGTAGGAATATATCCAGTAGTTTTCAAGTTGTTAGAACTCAGACAGACAGACAGACAGACAGACAGACAGACAGACAGACAGACAGACAGACAGACAGACAGACACCAAAGCTAAAAGAGTATGCAGGGGGACCTTATTACACCTGAAACAGATAACTTCACGAAAATTTCGTCTAAACTGTCAATATAGAGACGCGTGGTCTTTGGGATTTTATTTACACAGATAAGAAATATTTTCTACATGCAGCACATTTTGGACAATGTCCAGAACAATGTTTCAGAAATAATTTTCCGTTAAGGTTGGTAGATTTCCATTCAGATTGGTCTTGTATAATTTGCGGAAGAGTAAAATCTCTGTTTCAGTTCCCTATAATCCTACAGTCAATTATTTTCGGAAATTTGAAATGGTATGGACCTCAAAACCTACCTTTGGACAGGTGGATGCTCAATATGAAGTGTGATTAAAATATCTCCAGTAGTTTTCCATTTATAGAAATATGCTTTACACGTACACACTTTTGAGCTAATTCCGCTGGGACTTGTACTGGAAAACCGTCCGTTAGTGATATCTCCTATCGAAATGATGCATATTAGAATAAAGGTAGATTAGCATTAGGTATGGTTATGTTCATTTTGTGGGATTGCAAACTCAAGGTTTCGGGTTTCGTATAAATTTCCTGTCAATTTAGGGATTCAGAAGTATTATTGGCCCTAAAACCTACCCAAAGACATGTAGATTCTAAATATCATGTTTGGTAGAAATATATCCTGTAGTTTTCAAGTTATAAGGACTCACACAAACAAAGAGACAAACAGACATCGGAGGGTCTGCCTTTCAAGGGATGCACTCGGCTAGAAATAGCCACACGAAATTTAATTATAACAATTCTTTATTTTTAATAGTATTGTTTATAATTTGCTTTACCTCGCATTGAGACAGAGATGTCTTATGACGACGAAGGGACAGGAAATGGGAAGGAGGCGGTCGTGGTCATAATTGAGGTACAGCCCCCGCATTTGCCTGGTGATAAAATGAGAAACCATGGGAAACCATCTTCAGGGCTGCCATAGAGGGGTTGGGGGATGGGAAGATTGGAAGGAATAAAAGAATGGAGAGAGAAGGAAGCGGTCGTGGCCTTAAGTTAGCTAACATCCCGGCATTTGCCCGAAGAAGAAGTGGGAAACCACGTGAAACCACTTCGAGGATGTGAGCCGCATCCTGCCGGTCCATAAGAGATACTTGGATTATTATTTGACATAATATGTAAATTTTATTGTTCTGAATTTCAGTCATACATGGTAAAGTAATGAAACACAGGATAGCTGAGACCGGAAGTCGATGGAGCCATCAAGTCTCTGGATATTGCCCAATACTTCCTCGGGACTGTGAGAATGGCTTACCGTCACTAGGAGTTGGCACATCTCGGCACGTGTACGATGCTGACCAAGCGAAATATTCAGCTAATGAGAACGCGTGGATATGGCAAATATGGAGTCTACATCGCGCGAACTGATAATCCCAGGTTGACCAACATGTACAGTTGCTTGAGATAAATTCTGTCATTTGACGGATTTCCACAGGTCTATAAGTGAAATATAATCAGGAATACGACATAAAAATTATAGGAAGAGATTTGATATTATTTGAACTGTGTTTTATTGATATGTTATAATTACTATTGTGTCATTATAAACGGCAAGCATTCTGATTGGTGGTTTGTCTAGACATGCGGGAACGCCATAGTTGCAACGGCGTTACCCACGCTTTCTTAGCACCCCAAGCTCTGGAGAGCGTCACTCTGGTCGCGCAGTTTGGATAGTGAAGAAGTGCAACTCTGATCGCGGATACTGACGTGAGGTGGACGTTGTTCGATCTGCTCCGAGAATTGTACTTAAAAGTTGCCACGTGAATATATCAGTACCAGTATATGGTCTTTAAGACCAATAAACTGTGTTTCAGTTGTGCAGTTGAATAGATTAACTGATGCAGAGTTAAGTGCAGATCACATTATCGCAAAGTTCACTACCAATAAATAGACGGTGATAATTAGCTGCAGTCTGGAAAGTGCAGGAGAGACGTTCCGTTGTCTCATATTGTCGTGTCGGTCGCGTTTCGCGCGAGGAACTCTCGGGCCGTACCGCGTGCCGCTCTCAATAACTGTGTATATAAACCCTCAAGTGTAAAATTTACAGTGCATTTATATGTCAGTGTGTTGGCTGAGTCTATAGCCAAGAAAGGGTTGTCCGGCACGTGCAGAATTGAGCGGTGAAGAGATATTCATCCAAAGCCTTCTGTGTTGCAGTGTTCAATAACTTTCAGCAAGAAGATGGCTTCGCCTATGGAAGAAGGAAGTGTATTTCTATGTGTTGAAGCAGTGATCAACATGGAGTGAACACCCAACGAGGCGGGGATGTGAGCCGTTGCCATGTATCCGGAGAGTCGTCCAAGATAAGGAGCATGTCTTAATTATGGAATGTTATATGGGTTATGTTAAAATACTAATGAAGTTTAGAATAGGGATTTTATTTAACGTAAAATAAGCCTGATGGCATGTGTTTATTTCACTTTTATATGGTTGTATATGCGGATAAGAGAGAAATGCATGTTCTCTATATCTTTATTTTGATTTATAACTAGTTAGATGGGATAATGACGGAATTGTTAGGATTAGTTGTTGTGAATTCATGCATGGTAATTTAGTTTACTATTATTCCCATTTTTCCGTGTGTATTAGTGCTAGGAGAATTAGATTGACAAGTTCATCCAATTTCAAAGTTAAACACTTGCTTCGTTATTTTATTTTGATTATTTAGAGAGTTAGTAACAGTTAAAATTGCATGACGCATGGTATTTCGGAAGCTCTACGTAAGGAGCTGCATAACATCGTTGAAAGAATAGGATCTTCGAATTTAGGTTGGAATCTATTTTTGCCCAATGATTTGCACGGGAAATGAACCCGGTCTCATAATGTAAAAGGCTGATGTGATTTGTAAGAGGTATGAGAAGTTATAATGCATGCGGAGTTATAAAGTGATTATGCAGGCCGATTGCATGCTTGATAAGTGAAAGACTAATGTGCTGTGGATATGTACCTGCTATTGTCTTCTGAGAGAATAATAATTATCAAAATTGACGGAATTGATTCCAGACCAATGAGTCTGATGTGTGTTAAATTGTCGAAGCATGCTAGGAAGGAATATGATTGTACATGAGTTTCCGTGTAGCCGACGAAAGATGATATCGCATTGCAAGCTAATATATTGGCCGTGTTTATTTAGACAACGTGAATGAGATGGTATTTCCGTGTTACAATCGTGGCAGACAGAAACCAAACCTTAGCACAGTGTTGAGTTCCAACATTTCCTTTAGCTCACAGCATAGCAGGAAATACGTGACGGATGACCGCGCTGTTGAGTGCGCAAGTGCAGCAGAAGAAGGCAATGTTGCCCATTGCTTTCCAAATGATTTATTAGGATAATTATGTGTTTTTCTCTTACAGGATTGTGTTTTATGGTGTTTCATGTTGTTTGAATATGTTCTCATGTTGTTTAATGGGGAACAGCCCGAGTGCTGAGTAATTTTCATGGTCAATCTAGTTCTCACTAGATCCTTTGTGGTGAACCGCGATTCACGTAGAATCTGTGTAGTATGTAAGACTTTTTCTCTTTATCCGATGTAAATGGATGTGATATTTTGCCTATTTTTGTTCATTGTAAATATAGCGTAGGGAAATGCCACTAGTATTTTTCATAATTCATATCATGTCCCATTGCGTCTTAATTTTTGTTTTCATCGTAACCTTCTTTTATATTGTATTTTTCCTTTAACGTTTAATCTTGCGACGACTCTAATTTAAATTAAATTTGTAACCCGTATCAATGTGATAATTTCAAGTGTATCTCCATTCGAAATAAATACGTATCAGTATATACGTACACATGTTAACATATAACATGAACAATGGACTATAAGAAGAAGATTTATTTCTAAAAGTATTCAAGTATTCAATGTTGTGCTTGATACTTCATTTCACATTTGTTTCTATGATCAATTAATGTTTTTAATGTCCAGTTCTTTCTTCAATTTTGAGTTTATGTTTAATGTCATCTTTATTTAATTTATTTGATTTTCATTAGTATGATTCGGGGATATTTATGAATAAACTCATTCTACGCCATATTATTGTTTCTCATTCGAGTTATACCTCGATTTTCCTGTCATTTACTTATATTTAAGTGAGGAACTTCGACTTTTAGCCTGACCCAATGACGACCAACCCACTCTCTGCCCAACCCTGAGTTAGTCGGATGTTCATACAGGAATGGAGGCATCGTCCTAGAGGGTATTTACCCCTGGGCACGGTACAGATGGTTGAGGTGGGAATCGAACCCCATCTACTCAGTTGACCTCCCGAGGCTCAGTGGACCAATTCCAGTCCTCGTGCTACGTTTCAAATTTCGTGGCAGAGCCGGCAATTGTACCCGGGCCTCCGAAGGTGGCAGCTAATCACACTAACCACTACACCACGGAGGCGGACTATTTTTTTAATCATACAAGAAATGAAATGAAATCACGTATGGATTTTAGTGCCGGGAGTGTGCGAAGGAGAGTTCGGCTTGACAGGTGCAGGTCTTTTGAATTGACTCCCGTAGCAACCTGCGCGTCGTGATGAGAATGAAGTGATAATGAAGACAACGTATACATTCATTCTCGTGCCAGTGGAATTAACCAAATATTGTTAAAATTCCCGACCCTGCCGGGAATCGAACCCCGCACCGCTGTTACCACAGCCCAGCACGCTAACCATTTAGCCATGGAGCCGGAAATTAAAGAACATAGTTAGCTGAAAAGACAACAAGGTTGTAGAAAGTGCTGTTAAATGGAAATGCTAATGGTCATCATCATTATCATCTGACGATCTTCTGCTAGCCTCTTTATGTTGCTATATGAACCACATACCAGTTCACCGACGGAGTTCCTGATGTATAACATCCTTGGTGGTCCCCTGGATCTCTTTCTTGGTACTTTACCTTCAATTATGATTGGGAGAAGAGAGTCATGTCTCAGTACGTGTCTAAGGAACTTCGATCCTCTTTTACGTTCTTTAAAGCAAGGTCATTTGTTTTGTATCCACCCATATTATCTTTGAAATTCTTCTCCAAAAGCACATTACTGCAGCCTCCAATTTTGTTTCTTCCTGTTTCCCTAATGTCCATACAGTAGCACACTCCAAACAAAGGTCTTGAGAAATTATTTTCTGGTTTCCAAACTGAGATGTTTATTTAGAAATATGTTTTTCTTATTCTGGAAGGCTTGTTTTGCTACAACGATTCTTTTCTTAATTTGTTGATACAAGGTGATCAAATTCAGGCGTTGTTTCCGTGGATATAAGTCCCCACTTACTGTGGTACACCACTCATTGTATCCGAAGCTAGCCGGTTACCGTGCAGTCAAAAAATTCTCTCCTGTCTAATACAGTACCATCTAGGTTCATTTTCTTCATGACCATTCTGACAGGCTCTTAGCATGGAGGAGGGATGATTACTGGAGCTCTTAACTGCCGCCGTCTCAAGTCCTATAGAAGGAGGCGCGTGAAGAGGACTTGGAAATATCGCCGAGAGAACAGGGAATTAGAGAAGTTGTGTAATGAGCATAAAGTATTCTTGAATGAACTCAACACTATTATCTGCTGCCTGTGCGAGTACGTGCCTCATGGAATGAGAAATGTGGAAGGGTACATGTGAGCACGCTGAAGGACATAATGTCAAACTCTGTGACAGTTTCATCCTCAAAGCACTCGCACGGGGTGATAAAGTGTAGTGAGCCAGGAGACTAGGTAATATTCACCCCCACGAGAATTGTTCGTAGACCTTAGAGAATGGGGTAGGAAGAGAAATGAAGAGGGAGATATACAGAGGTGGTTCAATAACTGACAAGGTTCTTATATATGTTCTCTATTTCGTTTTGATTTTCCGTCTAAACACATATTATCTTCATGGCTATCAGACCTCGCCTCACATCTACCAAACTGTCAAAATACCAGCTGCTGGACTGAGTGACTCAGCCGGTAAGGCACTGACTTTCTCAGCTCAAGTCCGTGGATTCAATTACAGCTGCGATCAGTGGTATTTGAAGTTGCTCAAATACGTCAGCCTTGTGTCGACAGGTTTACGATTTACCGGCACATAAAAGAAATAAAATATATACCGTCCGCCTCTGTGATGTAGTGCTTAGTGTAATTAGCTGCCACCTCCGGAGGGCCGGGTTCGATTCCCGGCACTGCCACGAAATTTGAAAACCGGTTCGAGGTGTGGATCGGGGTCCACTCAGCGTCGGGAGGTCAACTGAGTAGAGGTGGGTTCGATTATCACCTCAGCTATCCAGGAAGTGGTTTTCCATGGTTTCCCACTTCTCCTCCAGGCAAATGCCGGAATGTTACCTAACTTAAGGCCACGGCCGCTTCCTTCCCTCTTCCTTGTCTATCCCTTCCAAAGTTCCCATTCCCCCACCAAGGAACCAGTTCAGCATAGCAGGTGAGGCCGCCTGGGCGAGGTACTGGTCATCCTCCACAGTTGTATCCCACGACCCAATGTATCACGCTTCAGGACACTGCCCTTGAGGCGGTAGAGGTGGTATCCCTCGCTGAGCACTTAATATTTACGAAATGGGCATTTATAACGATAAAAAATAGGCATTAGTCCGCATTTGTGGTGTAGTGGTTAGCGTGAACAGTTGTCACCCCCCGAAGGCCCGGGTTCGACCACCGGCTCTGCCACGAAATTTGAAAAGTCGTACGAGGGCTGGAACGGGGTCCACTCGGCCTCGGGAGGTCAACTGAGTAAAGTGGGGTTCGATTCCCTCCTCAGCCATCCTTGAAGTGGTTTGCCGTGGTTTCCCACTTCTTCTCCAAGCAAATGCCGGGATGGTACCTAATTTAAGGCCACGGCCGCTTTCTTCCCCCTTCCTTGTCTATCTTCCAATCCTCCCTCCCCCCACAAGGCCCCTGTTTAGCATAGCAGATGGGGCCACCTGGGCGAGTAACTGGTCCTTCTCCCCAGTCGTATCCCCGATCCAAAGTCTCACGCTCCAGGACTGCCCTTGAGGCGGAAGAGGTGGGATCCCTCGCTGTGTCCTTGGGAAAAACCAACCCTGGAGGGTAAACAGGTTAAGAAGAAGAAGAAGAAGAAGAAGAAAAATGGGCATTAAATAGTGCAAAGCAAAACAAAGTCATCTCCGTACAGGCCATGAAGGCCCCTAGAGCGGTGGAAGGTAAAGGCTTCCACTATCCGCAACCTCGGCACTTGATGGGGTAGAGTGGTTAGCTCTACGCCCGGTCGCCTTTGCCCCCAGGAATTAAACTGGTACTCATTTTTTGTGTAGGCTGAGTGAACCTTAGGGCCATGTGCACCTCCGGAAGTGGAAATCTCGTTTCTTAAATTTTACGACTTCCCGACGGGGATTCGAACCCACATCCTTCCGGGTGAACCGAGCACTCCTTTGCCGCCTCGGACAGGCAGCCCCTACCTTGCAATCTAGTACTTGGATATTGCGCACCACCACCTCTCCTTCCCTGCCGGGCAACATTCAGCTGGTGAACTTTTACTTTTTCCACCAGCAAGACTCGAACCACGGAGTCAAACCTTTAAGGACTTGATGCCTGAACAATCACGACCACCAGACGGGCTTCAAATGAGTTTTCTACAGATCATTTTGCTCTTCAGTGCTTTCAGAATCACCCGAACGTAAATTTCCATACGAGGGTAAGGTTTTCTGTTATTTCGCGAACGTCTAGATTAACAGCACTGCAAAAAGACAAAGATTAAAAATATATGTTTTGACTTTGCAGGCGAGACCTATTGTTTACACTTCACTGTGTCTTCTGATGTGGGCAAGAACAATTTTGTTACTTCCATTGATTTTTCTCAGTCTTACTCTTGTCCATCACAATAGGAACGTGACTGAGGCATGAGCGATGCCAGTAATGCAATTCCTTATGCAATCAGTCGCTCTTATGAATGGTGTGAAGCCGGGCTGAGTGGCTCAGACGGTTAAGGCGCTGGCCTTCTGACCCCAACTTAGCAGGTTCGATCCTGGCTCAGTCCGGTGGTATTTGAAGGTGTTCAAATACGTCAGCCTCGTGTCGGTAGACTTACTGGCACGTAAAAGAACTCCTGCGGGACTAAATTGCGGCACCCCGGCGTCTCCGAAAACCGTAAAAGAGTAGTTAGTGGGACGTAAAACAAATAACTTTATTATTATTATTATTGAATGGTGTGAAAATGTTGCTCATAGAGTCGGTTGGTGCTTGCATTTCAGTGGACTTGGCAGACTGGTATGTGATAGCAACTTCTGGCTCAGTGAGGAAAGCGGAGGGAAACTACCTCACTTCTCATTTCCCTAGTACGCCTCTTCAGTGATGCCTAGGCCATCAATGACAGCTATTGGTGGAACTGTTGGGCATCCAACCAGACTTCGTGCCGAAGACTGAACGTACGTATACATCATACCATGTGGATTGGAGGTAGCGTGTCTGGCTTTTACTTGTAGGCCTTGGGTTAGATTCACTGCTAGCCCAAGATCTTAATCCTGGACTGAACGGGATTCACTCAGCCTTGTGGAACGGTCTGAGTAGTTGTCCGACATGTGAGTCAGTGCCTCAGACAACAAAAGCAAGCAGCACGACTGAGCATGTCGACACTATGACAACGAGGCTGCCCAATATCTGCTGTCCATCTGTGTTCTCCCGTGGTTGGGTGTGGGAGAATAAGTCCACGACATCCCTTGCCTGTGGCAAAAGGCACTGAAAGAGTAGTTCGCACCTCTGGGGTCCTAGTTGAGTCTAGCACCATTTCCATTCCTGTCAGACCATCCTCGTGCAACTCTTGTTCTCTTTCGAACACGACGGTATTCATTTTGAGACCTATGGTGTCCTTCGTGCCCCTCCTCTTATTTCTGCCGATAATTCATCGAAAGCTCGGGCCTCTTCCTTTGTCATTTGTAGTTAGTGCTAAGAGCTAAGGTTTACGTCGAAGGAAGAATCTAAGCTTCCATTCATTTTTGATTTGTTATACCTACTCTATGTAATCATGAGAGCCTCCGTGGCTAAGGCGGCAGCGCGCCGGCCTCTCACCGCTGGGTTCCGTGGTTTAAATCCTGGTCAATCCATGCGAGATTTGTACTGGACAAAGCGGAGGCGGGACAGGTTTTTCTCCGGGTACTCCGGTTTTCCTTGTCATATTCCATTCCAGCAACACTCTCCAATATCATTGCATTTCACCTCTCATTCATTAATCATTGCCCCAAGGGAGTGCGACAGGCTTGTAGACGAGGATAGACTTATACTTTTAAAAATAAGATGACCGGGGGAAAAATTCCTTAAGAATAACTGAAGTCAAGGTTATATCTTGACATAAACTGTTAAGGTGCTGAAGGGACTCTTCCGGCCTGTTCCACTTTGTTTACTTCCCTTGCGTCGTCAGCTGACTTTAAACACGTTTCTTTAGCTGAAGATGTTCTAAATCAGGAACAAAATACGTACTTTTATAGAGTTTAAGCTCGAATGTGTTTTGTGATTACATAGACTAGCCATAAGAAAGCAAATAAGTAATGGAAGGTGGGATCCTTCCTTCAACCTAACCTTAGTTGAGTTGATGCCAATACGGGACAAAAGTAAGATTTATAAGTTGTAGTGTTAAGAGGGAACCGTTTTCCAGTTGTAAATTCCTCTTAAAACAATAATTACCACCACCAGGATATCTCACTGGGCAGCAGTCGATATGGCAGACCAAGAGAGCCTGAAGGCCAAAAAAAAATGCTTGCAAATACAGTCTATTACCGTAGCACCATAACATATCGTCGCTATTTGGAGAAAAGGTCGTATCTCTCAATGCTCTTCCTATCCATTATTTCCCTTAATACTAGTCCACTTCCCAGCCACATATTGATATGCAGTCCATCAGAACAACTTTCGTCGTGTCCATTTTCCGGTGCTTACGTGTAAAGGAAAATGAACCTTAGCGTACAGTAGGTATGTTTGTTTGCAGGACTTTTTTTTTTTTTACAGTAGCGAAGTTATAGGGCTCGAGGCCCTCTCTTACACTTTATCACAAACAGTATTAAGTAAAATCATAACTAAAATGCTTACTTAAAACCGTTAAAACTACATAAATTAATAGAATTAAAATTAATTTAAGTAAATTACTATTAAAACTAATTAATGTTAAAAACTCTTACATCTGACTAATCCTCAAACACGCACACATTCAAACTTCAATCATTCAGTCGGCTGTCCTCAGCAGGTTGTCTCGCAGGTGACCTTAAATCTTGATAAGGAGGTAGTTTCTCTGACCTCAGCTGGCAGGGAATTCCATAATTTGGAGCCGGCCTCTATTCATTTTATTTATACGTTGCACTGGAATAGAAAGAAAGGATCTCGAACGTGTATTTAAGTTATCAAATGATGATAAAAACGTCAAATCAATCAATCAATCAATCAATCAATCAATCAATCAATCAATCAATCAATACTGATCTGCATTTAGGGCAGTCGCCCATGTGCCAGGTTTTCAGCTAACAATCTAATCACCATCGTTAAATGTGTAGCTATGGACGTTTATCATGCCTCAGCCATGAGAGAGCCTGATAGTATGGGGTGATATGTGCATCGTACCCGGTATTGTAAATAAATCGCAAACTGGAATTCAGTACTCGTTGATGTTTAAGTGTTTCTTCTCTTGTCATGTCAACTAAAACAATGTCACAATAATCAAGAATAGGGAGAAACAGTACCTGTATTAGTTTGGCCTTTAGCTCAAATGGAAATACACTCATGTTCATAAGAACCAGAACACCTTGAAAGGTTAGAGATAGGAAGTTCATATTCACAAGACATGTACGTTCTGAAGAAACGATTAGCATTTGAACCATGCCAGTCCTCACGTTCAAAGTCCACATCAAAATGTCGGCACACCACCACCGACTGGTAAACTGTGCCTGCGGCTCTCGCTGTCGCTATAAACCCAAGGTAATGGATTAGTGTGACTCGAGCAGACCTGCAGGATGCCTTGCAGACGTATGCGAGAATCGTGCCGTCAAATGAATAATTTTGAAAGGGTGCGTTATTGGCATGAGAGAACGTGATGCGTCTATGCGGAAAATTGCTGCTCGTGTGGGAGGAAGTGCGTCGGTAGTGCAACGGGTGTGTGTACAGAATGGTTCACAGAAGGCCGTAGAACGCGACGAGATGGGTCTTGTCGCATCACCCAGACCACACCCCGACAAGGTCGACACCTCATCCGAATGGCACTGCAGGACAGATCTACTGTGCGTCTGGCGCAAGAGTTGAACAGTGTAACACATCGTACACTATCAGGAGTGACAGTCCGTCGCCGTTTAGTACGGTCTGGGTTACCGGCGCGTCGTCCACTTCTCCGCCTACCTTTGACTAATGTGCATAAACATGCTAGACTGAAGTGGTGTATGGAATGACGTCACTGGGAACAAGAATGGCAGTAGATAATATTTTCGAACGAATCCAGGTTCTGTTTGTTTGAAAATGATGGCCGCATTTTGGTTCGCCGCAGACAGGAGGAGGGGCATCACATTGACTGCATTCGCACACGACATACAGCGCCAACTCAAGGCCTTAAGGTGTGGGGTGCTATTGGGTACAACCACAAATCGCAGTTGGTGCGTGTCCAGAGCACTGTGATCAGTTTGACCTACGTGAATGACATGCTGCGACCTATAACCATACCCTTTCTGTACGACACCCCAGACGCCATACTGTATTAAAGCACGACCATGCGCGACCACATGTTGCTGCACGAACACGTGCCTCCTTGTTGTCACAGGATACCAGAATGTTGCCCTGGTCCGCCCGATCACCGGACTTGTCGCCAATCGAAAATGTGTGGGATATGGTGAAACGACGGGTGCGGCGCTGTGACCTAGTGCCAACAACCAAAGAAGAACTGTGGAACCAGGTGAATGCAGAATGGAACAAGTTATCATTTCCATGGAGGAATCAGTGCCTCTAGGCAACAGGAGACATGCTGAACATAGGTGACTGAAATGTTCATCGATTCTTTAGAACATACTAATGCACATGTCCTGCGAATATGAACTCCCATTTCTAGTCTTTCAAGGTGTTCTGTTCTTTATGAACATGGGTATACATCCCTCTGCCGTTTAAGAGGGTGAAGCACTCCAAAACAAATTTGTTACATGTTCCTTTCGTGTAATTAGACCAATCAAGAGTTCCATTTATAATTACGCCGAGATTTTTAACCGTTTTACTGTAGGGAATAATGATACCATTCAGTGGGATTGCGACATTTACGCACCCCTACACTATAATGTACTGTACTTACGGTTTATTTTCCTTTACACGTTCGCATACGAAAACTGTTCTGATGGACCGCATATGCATATTTGGCTGGGAGACGTGACCAGTCCTAAGGAAAACTTCGGATAGGAGGAGCATTGTGAGATATGACCTTTTGCCCGAACAGCGACGATATATTGGCAATTAATAAATTGTTGTGAGGCATGTCTTGCTGCTTTAGGTGTCCATACTAACAGTATATATAATACACTGACTGACAGAGCAAATGCAACACCAAGAAGGAGTGGTTCGAAAGGGATGAAAGTTGGGGAAAAAACAGAGACGGCACGGACGAATAATTGATGCTTATTTCAAACCGATATGCAGGTTACACAATGCGCACGGCATCGACTCAGTAGGATGTAGGACCACCGCGAGCGGCGATGCACGCAGAAACACGTCGAGGTACAGAGTCAATAAGAGTGCGGATGGTGTCCTGAGGGATGGTTCTCCATTCTCTGTCAACCATTTGTCACAGTTGGTCGTCCGTACGAGGCTGGGGCAGAGTTTGCAAACGGCGTCCAATGAGATCCCACACGTGTTCGATTGGTGAGAGATCCGGAGAGTACGCTGGCCACGGAAGCATCTGTACACCTCGTAGAGCCTGTTGGGAGATGCGAGCAGTGTGTGGGCGGGCATTATCCTGCTGAAACAGAGCATTGGGCAGCCCCTGAAGGTACATGCTGCACGTAGCGGTGGGCATTTAACGTGCCTTGAATACGCACTAGAGGTGACGTGGAATCATACGCAATAGCGCCCCAAACCATGATGCCGCGTTGTCTAGCGGTAGGGCGCTCCACAGTTACTGCCGGATTTGACCTTTCTCCACGCCGACGCCACACTCGTCTGCGGTGACTATCACTGACAGAACAGAAGCGTGACTCATCGGAGAACACGACGTTCCGCCATTCCCTCACCCAAGTCGCTCTAGCCAAGCACCATGCCAGGCGTGCACGTGTATGCTGTGGAGTCAATGGTAGTCTTCTGAGTGGACGCCGGGAGTGCAGGCCTCCTTCAACCAATCGACGGGAAATTGTTCTGGTCGATATTGGAACAGCCAGGGTGTCTTGCACATGCTGAAGAATGGCGGTTGACGTGGCGTGCGGGGCTGCCACCGCTTGGCGGCGGATGCGCCGATCCTCGCGTGCTGACGTCACTCGGGCTGCGCCTGGACCCCTCGCACGTGCCACATGTCCCTGCGCCAACCATCTTCGCCACAGGCGCTGCACCGTGGACACATCCCTATGGGTATCGGCTGCGATTTGACGAAGCGACCAACCTGCCCTTCTCAGCCCGATCACCATACCCCTCGTAAAGTCGTCTGTCTGCTGGAAATGCCTCCGTTGACGGCGGCCTGGCATTCTTAGCTATACACGTGTCCTGTGGCACACGACAACACGTTCTACAATGACTGTCGGCTGAGAAATCACGGTACGAAGTGGGCCATTCGCCAAGGCCGTGTCCCATTTATCGTTCGCTACGTGCGCAGCACAGCGGCGCATTTCACATCATGAGCATACCTCAGTGACGTCAGTCTACCCTGCAATTGGCATAAAGTTCTGACCACTCCTTCTTGGTGTTGCATTTGCTCTGTCAGTCAGTGTAAATGGTGAGTAATAAACCTGTATACATGTACAGTATTTTAATAATAATAATAATAATAATAATAATAATAATAATAATAATAATAATAATAATAATAATAATAATAATAATAATAATAATTAATAATAATAATAATAATAATAATAATAATAATAATAATAATAATAATAATAATAATAATAGTCTGGTGTTATTCATCCTTTCCAAATGAATTAAGTAATGAATTCGTCCCAGTCCCATTGTGTCAGTAAGTTTAAATATTTTAAAATATATTTCCGTGTTGGGTTATTATTATTATTATTATTATTATTATTATTATTATTATTATTATTATTATTATTATTATTATTATTAGCAATTACCCGCGGCTTCGCTCGTGCGCATTTCGTAATGTGATCAAAGTAATCGTTCCTCGGCATTGTACTAAGACAATATCTGAAAATTCCTACTAAAGTATAAAAATTCACCCAAAAATTGATTTTCATTTAAACCAGAAAATCTTTGTAAACCATGTGTGTGGTATTACCTATTGAGGCTAAGGCGACCATGCGACATAAAACTGTACATGTGAGAAGAGTCTTCTCTCAAATCGAAAAAATACATATATAAATGCAGCCCCCTATTCCCACATCTGTAACATCATCAGTTTTTGAGACTTACATAAGTATCCCCATAAAAAGAAGTCAACCCCTTGATCACTCTTTCCCCTACCCCCACCCCCACTTAAGTGCATTTCCGAAAACATAAACACATGTTTCTTTTATTTTTAAAGGAGATTCCAAATACCAGTTTTCACGTCTGTAACATCTTCAGTTTCTAAGATATAAGTATCCTCATCAAAAATAATTCAACTATTTTTCACTTCTTTTCACCCCCTGTTAAGTACCTTCTTCAAAAAAAAGAAAAAGGTACAGGTTCCTGTATTTTTAAAGCAATTTCCAATACCAAGTTTCTTATCTCTAACATGTTAAGTTCTTGATATATAATGTAGGTATACCGGTACTCATTTTAAAAATTCAACCGCTTTTCGAATTCCTTTCAGCCCCTTAAGTGGATTTTCCGAAAACAACAAAATACGTGTTTCATTATTTTTAAAGGACATTCCAAATAACCGTTTTCATGTCTGTACTTCTGTAACACCTACAGTTTTTGAGATAAATGCATGCTCATAAAAATAATTCAACTTCTTCTTCACTTCTTTCCACCCCTCTCCCGCCTTAAGTGGACTTTCCAAAAACAAAATAAATAGTGTTTCTTTATTATGAAAAGAAATTCAAAATGCCAACTTTCATGTTTGTAACAGCTTCAGTTTTTAAGATAAAGTATCCTCATAAACATATTTCAAATCCTTATTTACTTATTTTCAACACCACACCGCTTACGTAGATTTTCTGAAAAAACAATTGAGTGCTTCTTTATCTTTAAATGAGATTCAAAATAGTAACTTTCACGTCTGCAACATCTTCAGTTTTTGAGACATAAGTAACCTCACAAATGTAATTCAACTCCTTTTTCACACCCTCCTTTTTCCTACCCATTAAGCTGATTTCCCCCTTCTTCAAAGTGCGTGATTCTTTATTTTTAAAGGAGATTCCAAATACCAGTTTTCACGTCTTTAACATCTTAATTTTTGAGATATAAGTATCCTCATAAAAATAATTGAAATCCTTTTTCACCCCATCCCGTTAAATTCATCCCCCACCTCCAAAAATACGTGTTACTTTATTTTTAAAGGACATTCCAAATACTAATTTTAACCTATGTAACATCTTTAGTTTTTGGGATATAAGTATCCTCATACAAAGAATTCAACTAATTTTGCAATTAATTCACGCCCTTAAGTGTATTTTCAAAAGACAAAAGATTATGACTTTCTTTACTTTGAAAGAAAATTCCAAATACAAATTTTAATGTCTGTAACATCTTCAGTTTTTGAGATATAAGTATCCTCATGAAAAGAATACAACTCCTTTTTCACTCCACGCCGCCCGTTAAGTTGGTTTCACCCCACCCAAAAAATGCGTGTTTCTTTATTTTTCAGGGAGATTCTAAATATCAATTTCCACGTCTGTAACCTTCAGTTTTGAGATATGTTTCTACGAAAAAAATAATTCATTTTTTAACTTTCTTTCACACTCCCCACTTAAGTGAATTTTCCAAAAATAAACAGTGCCCATTTCTTTGAAAGAGCTTCCAAATACGAAGATCACGACTGTAACTTCTTCATTTTTGAGATATATGTATCCTCGTAAAAGGAATTCATCTCTGTTTTCTCCCCTCCCCCTACCAAGTTGATTTCCCCCACCAAAAAATGCGTGTTTCTTTGTTTTTAAACGAGATTCCAAATACCAGTTTTCAAGTTTGTAACATCTTTAGATTTTTTGGTATATATATTCAATAAAAATCATTCAACTATTTTTTTAATTCTTTCACCCCCACCCCTGTCAAGGGTTTTACAGAATACAAAATAATACATGTTTCCTTATTTTTAAAGGAGATTCCAAATATGCATTTTCACGCCTGCAACATGTTAAGTTTTTGAGATATACTGCAGACACATTAATTTTAAAAATTCACCCCTTTTTCGGTTCCCCTTAAGTGGATTTTCCGAAAAAAATATTTATGTTTCTTTACTTTTACACGAAATTCCAATGACCAGTTTTCAAATCTGTAATATGTTACCTGTTTGAGATAATTTGCAGATATAGTCTTTTTATTTTATTCACCCCGCTTGTCACTCCTGTCCCCCTCCCCCCTCTTCATAGGATTATCCAAAAACACAAAATTACATGTTCCTTTATTTTCAAAGGAGGTTCAAAATTCCAATTTTCACGTCTGTAACATCTTCAGTTTTCGAGATATAAGTCTCCTCATAAAAGGTGTTCAACAACTTTCTTCCCATTTTCACCCCCGTTAATGGAATTTTCCTAAAATCAAAAAGTACGTGTTTCTTCATTTTTAAAGGAGATTATAAATACCACCTTTTACGTCTGTAAACTTTTAAGTTTTTGAGATACAGATATCCTCATTTTAAAAATTCACCCCCCTTTTCACCCCCATTAATTGGATTTTCCAAAGAAATAGGTGTTTCTTAATTTTTAAAGGAGATCCCAAATACGAATTTTCAGGTCTGTAATGTCTTAAGTTTCTCAGATATATGTATCCTCATAAAAAGCATTTAACCCTTTTTCACCCCTCCTATTGGGATTTTCCGAAAACAAAAAAATACGTGTTTCTTTATTTTTAAAGGAGATTCTAAATACCAATTTTTACATCTGTAAACTTTTAAAGTTTTGAGATATAGAGACTCTCATTTTAAAAATCCACCCCCCATTTCACCCCCTTATTGATGGAATATCGTAATATCCTCCCTTAGCGAGCACCTACACGGTAATATGAATATATCCCCAAAATTTCATTCCTTTATGTCCAATAGTTTTGGCTCAGTGATGATGAATCAGTCAGTCAGTCAGTCAGTCAGTCAGTCAGTCAGTCAGTCAGTCAGTCAGTCAGTCAGTCAGTCAGTCAGGACAAGTTATTTTATATATATAGATAGACCCGTGCTTCACTACAGTATTCTACAATGTATACGGATATCGAAGTAAATACTGTACGTGCAGTAAAAATATTGTTTTAAAATTGCATATCTCTTAGCATTATACGAGAAATAGCATGGGTAGGTCCCCATATGTTGTTTCCAATGTAAAGAGTGGGTTGCGGAGTTATGATTATAACGGCAGGCTGACTTGCCTACTGCCATTCACAATCGAGTTGGGAAGTTAACATTATAGTTGCAGTTCCCATTGCCTACTGCGCGCTCACAATCGATTTGGGGAGTTTTAGTTACAATGGCAAGCCCCTTTCCTACTTCCAGACAGATTACAGTTGAGGAGTTTTTATTATAATGGCAGGCAACTTCCCTACCACCGGTCAAAATTGAGTTGTGCACTTATCATTATAATGACAAGCCCTTTTCCCTTCTGACAGCCAGCTTACTGCCAGTCACACAGAGTTGGTGAGTTTCCATTAAAATAACAGGCCACTATGCCTAATGCTAGTCACATTTTAGATCGGAACATTTGTTTATAATGGCGGGCACCCTGGCCTACAGCCAAACATTATCGGGTAGGGGCGTTTTGAACAAAATTGGATGCTCCCCTTCCTTCTGCAAGTCAAATCGAGAAGTGAATTATTCATTATAATGGTAGGCCCTCCTTACTAATGCCAATTACACAGGAGTTGGAAAAGGACCCCATTCCTACTGCCAATCACAGTCGGTGTGGAAAGTACTGATTACAATAGCAGACTCACCCTTTCTTGATCGCTACAAATCGACATCAATGAAATATATAGATCGGCATACGAATGCATATGCGTGTTTACAATATTGCAGACCTTCATTTACAGACTAACTGCTGCTAAATGGTACTTCATATCGACAAAGGATTGTACCATTGTATTTAGCGGCCAAAATGGCTGGTCCTATTTCTCGCATCTCATCTATTCATGGGTCAGGTTGAGTTAGAAACGTTGAATAGGTTGAAATTTGTGTAAGATTATCTTACATTTCATTACTTTTCGGATAATTATGTGACATAGCATTTGGCTCACGTATGGGTTCTGTGTGGGCCAATGTTTGTGTAGAGTTTGACGATTCTCTCTTTCCTATAAGCGATTGAAAGTATGAATTATGCATGTAAAAATTCCAAATTTACTTAAAATCTAGAAATAGAGACGAATCTAACGTATAAGGGATGCAGATGCGACAAAAAGTCATAAGACCAAGGTTGAAGATCACTCCAAGTTGAACGGAGATTGTGCCATCCGGTATGTGATAGGACTTCCAGTTTATCCCAAAAAACACCTCGAAACAACACCATCATTAAAATTGCCTCCATATTTTGATATTCTTCGGGGATAAAAGTGAAAAATTCAAAGATCTTGGAAATTTTCCGTCCTTTACAGACTAAAACGTATAATTTTGCCTATTTTCTTGCTCGTGTGGCAGATTATGCCGCAATCTGGTGTTGGGTGAGGGGGGTAAAACTTAGTACATTCAGGAAACTACACCAAAAATATGCAGATGGTCATTATTACCCTTCAAACGGGTAGCTGTACGAAAATTTCACCAAAATAGTCAATGTACAGGCACACACAGTCGTTACGATTTAATTGATATAGATAGATAAGGAATCTGCTACACATACAACACCTTTTGGTCTTTGTCGGCTGGACTTAACCTGCAAAACCGACCGTTTATGACATCTCACTTATTAATCCTCCTGTCGAAAAATGCATATGAGAAAAAAGTTTTAGAAATGGATTTTTTTTTGCTAGTTGCTTTACGTCGCACCGATACAGATAGGTCTTATGGCGACGATGGGATAGGGAAGGGCTAGGAGTTGGAAGGAAACGGCCTTGGCTTTAATTAAGGTACTGCCCCAGCATTTGCCTGGTGTGAAAATGGGAAACCACGGAAAACTATTTTCAGAGCTGCCGACAGTGGGGTTCGAACCTACTATCTCCCGAATACTGGAAACTGGCCGCACTTAAGCGACTTCAGATATCGAGCTCGGTAAATGGATTTCCATTAATTTTGGATGTGCATATTTTGAGGGAGTGCAAAATCATGGTTTCGGTTTCGGAAAATCCCCCAGTAAGTTTAGGCATTCAGAAATAATATTGGCCCTAAAACCTACTCAAGGACAGGTGTATTCTAAATATCAAGTTTTGTAGAAATATATTCAGTAGTTTTCAAGTTATAAGAACTCATACAATCAAACAGACAGGCACCAAAGCTAAGAAATATGCAGATGGTCATTATTACACCTGAAACGGATATATGTACGGAAATTCTGCCAAAATAGTCAATGTACAGACACACGTTCTTTAGGATTATATTTATATAGATGACAGATAAGCATGGGCACGTTTGTAAGTGCAAACCTTTATTTCAAGATTTACTGCTCCTAAACGGTAGATCATGCCAACAAAAGGTTTACACCCTCAGACGTCCCTTTTAGCGCTCTACATGTTTGGTCTTAAAACATTTTCTCGTATCTCCCATATTTGTGGGTTCGATTGAGTTACGATATTTGAATGTGGTGAAATTTGATTACATTTTTATTATTTTACATTATTTTTCACATACTTATGTGGAAGCTTGAATCATGAAATTTGGTTCGCATAAAATAGCAGACGCCATCCTGCTGAGAGTCATTATCAATTTGTAAAGTATTAATTATAAAGGCACTCACACCTTTTCTGGACCGGTACAAATCGATTTCAGTGAATAAATATAAAATGATATACGAAAGTATATGAATTTTGACCTTCATTTAAAGATTAACTGCTACAAAAGGTACATCATATCGACGCCATATATAACGCTCAAAATGGCTGGTCCGATGATGTGTTCTCGTATCTCATCTATGGGTAAATTGAGTTAGAAAGGTTGAATACGGTGAAATTTTGGTAAGGTCTTTTCACAATAAATTACATTTCGGACACATATGTGACAGCTACAGACATAGAATTTGGTACACATATAGCTACTGCGTGGGCCAAGCTTCAAGTAGAAGTTGACGACCCTATCTTTCGGATAAGTGAATCAAACTACAAATTGTACTTGTAACAAGTGCAAAAAGTACGTACAATCCGGAAATAGAGCCAAATTTAACGTATAAGGGATGGCGATACGACAAAAACTCATAAGACCAAAGTTGTAGATCACTCCAAATTGAACTGAGAATGTGCCATTCGTTTAGTGATACGACTTACCGTTTAGCCACCAAATATCTCAAAAGGAATGTCTGCACCGTCTTTAAACCTGCCTCCATATTTCGATATTTTTGGGGGGTAAAAAATAAACATTTTAAACATCTCGTAATTTTCCGTCGGTTACAGGCTAAATGCTACACATTTGCTAAATTTCAATTTTCTAGCTCGTCTGGCAGATTATGCCGCCATCTTGATATGGGGAGCGGATTAAAAATTAGGACTTTCAGGAAACTTTAAGCCTATGAAACCTATAGGTTATCGTTTAGGATAGATATATCTGACCGCGTTCTTATGCTGTGCCCCAAATTTGAGACTCCCAGCGAGACCCCTCAGGGTATTTTGAAGTCATCAGCTTCTCTGGTACCAAGTTTTAAGTTTCTAGGATGCCTGTAAGTGCCTCATTAGTTCACGTCTCTACCGAGCTCGATAGCTGCAGTCGCTTAAGTGCGGCCAGTACCCAGTATTCGGGAGATAGTAGGTTCGAACCCCACTCTCGGCAGCCCTGAAAATGGTTTTCCGTGGTTTCCCATTTTCACACCAGGCAAATGCTGGGGCTGTACCTTCATTAAGGCCACGGCCGCTTCCTTTCCACTCCTAGCCCTTCCCTGTCCCATCGTCGCCATAAGACCTATCTGAGTCGGTGTGACGTAAAGCAACTAGCAAAAAAAAAAAAAAAAAAAAAAAAAATTCACGTCTATTTTAATTTTTATACCTTAACTTATATATACAGTACAGTATACTACGCACACTTCAATTTATTGATATGGGTTATATTTAACCCCGTTCCCTAGGGGTTCTAGGGGCGTCCTGCCCCCACAGCGTATTTTCCAGATAGTAGGTAATATTTATACGCCTTCCACCCCAAAGCAGACCGAACTTGTACTTTAAAAATATCCTGAGTGACACTATTCATCTCAGCAATCCCGAAAAGTATGGATTCGACACTATTTTCGATTACTTTCATATACCACTAACACCTCGCCCTCCCTGGACTTCAAAAAATTCCGGAATGTTATTATTTACCTCAGCGACCGCGAAATCTATATATTCGTCACTATTTTGGATTATTTCTATATATCACTCCCCCTCGGACCCCCCACTTCAAAGGGGGCTGAAGTTGGACTTTACACATTTCCGGAGTATTACTATTCATCTAAGGGACTTAGAAATCAATGGATTCGACGCTATTATCGATTATTGTTATGTATCACTCCCCCCTCGCCCCCTTCACGAAGGGGCAGACTTGGACTTTAAAAAAAATCCGGCGTGTCACTATTCATGCCAACGAAACCGAAAACTATGTATTCGACACTATTTTCTATTAATTTTATATCATAACCCCCCTGACCCCTACCCCTAAGGGTGCTAGGGATGGCTTACTCCTACAGTGCTCGTCTCCAGATAGTAAGTTGTCAGTGTACCAAATTTCTTTGATTTTGCTCCAGTGGTTTAGGAGGAGATGTGTCATTTACATACATACATACATACAAACAAAGAAACATTCATTTTCTTATAAAGATTATTATTATTATTATTATTTTTTTTTTTTTGCTAGTTGCTTTACGTCGCACCGACACAGATAGGTCTTATGGCGACGATGGGACGGGAAAGGGCTAGGAGTGGGAAGGAAGTGGCCGTGGCCTTAATTAAGGTACAGCCCCAGCATTTGCCTGGTGTGAAAATGGGAAACCACGGAAAACCATTTTCAGGGCTGCCGACAGTGGGGTTCGAACCTACTATCTCCCGAATACTGGATACTGGCCGCACTTAAGCGACTTCAGCTATCGAGCTCGGTATTATTATTATTATTATTATTATTATTATTATTATTATTATTATTATTATTATTATTATTATTAGGTGAATGGATCATTAAAAATGGCAATGAAAATAAGTAAGTAGCTTGAAGGATTCGGGAAATGGAAATTGCTTTTCAACACACAAGGAATGTTCATAACAAAATCTGCTTGTCCTTGAACATTAAAATTCGTTATTACTTAACAGTGATCTAAAGTGAAGTTTTTTATGCTTCGGAACGCACAATATACATCATAAAAAATTTAAGGAACAATTAGAGATTAAAGAAAGGAAAATCATGAGAAAATCTGAGGGTTCCGGAAATAAAATAAAATTACTTTTCCCTAAACCCTACTCGGAAGTATATTTTAAAATATTTAAATTTACTGACACAATGGGACTGGGACGAATTCTATATTTAATTCCTTTGGAAAGGATAAATAACACCAGACTTACTTATGGAATAAAAAAAACATCTGCGAATCAAACGTACGAGCTCAAAATGGTATAATGGTAGAGAAAGACCTCACTGAATTAGAACATGCAGGACAGAAATGTAATCATGGAAATATGTTCACACAAAGATGAGAACAAACCAACAAGGCTCCTTCAGTCTACTTTCTTCTCACAAGTGGATTTGGGCCTGTTTTACTGCCGGATGCCCTACCTGACACCAACCCTATATGGGGCAAAATAATCACTATTGCGTGTTTCTGTGGTGGTTGGTAGTGTAGTGTATTGTCTGAATAGGCAGGGGGTAAGTATTAGGACAAACACAAACACCAAGTCCCCGGGCCAGAAGAATTAATCACAGGCCATTAAAATCCCCTACCTAGCCGGGAATCGAACCCGGGACCCTCTGAACGCTGACCATTCAGCCAATGAGTCGGACACAAGACTCCTTTAGTAAATCCGTAATTCAATTCAAACTTGCTATTTCGAGTTTTTTCAGAGGTTAACTTTTAATTCGCTTATCACAAATTTGAAAAGGAGTGAACTGGACAACATAAGATGCTCAGCTATGAGCTTGCATTCGGGAGATGGGGTTTCAAAAAACCACCAATCCTGAAAATGGTTTTCAGTGGTTTCCTACTGTACGATTTTCTTCGTTCCGTCGTCAAACATCTTAGCGCAGTGTTTGAAATCACTAGAAGTTCTCGTATTCAGTTTAAATTCGGGAAAAATCTACGTGAGATATATTACTTTCATCGCTCGAACAGGAATTCTGTAAGGCAAAATGGAAGTGGTGTAATCCACATCAGGTGATGAACCCAGGGAAATCAATGCTTCAGAGCGTTTCCCAGTTTTGCGTGGGCCCACAGCTCGTCACCTAGCAACCAAATCCCATTCGAATGATGTTCCAGAAGTTATCTGATAGGATAGGTTGGACGCTTACAGTGAAATGATGCTGGATATCGGGTATCACCGCCTGTCATGTATCTCACACGGTTATTCAGTGGGGTAAATACGGTTATCAGATCTTTCTAATTATAATTGTATTTCATCTCCTATCGCAATAAGCATTCACATAATACAGTACATACATACATACATTATCATTAAAGACGGTTATGCTTTTCGGCGTTCTGTCTGAAAGCCTCTCTGAATTTACTAATCGTCGCCACAATCCTCTATTTGCAACTAGTTTTGATTGATTTTAATAATCTACCTTTAATTCCATAGTCCCCCAGTATTACGAACATCATTTCCCTCGGTACCCTGTCATATGCTTTCTCTAGATCTACGAAACATAAACACAACTGCCTATTCCTCTCGTAGCATTTTTCAATTACCTGACGCATACTGAAAATCTGATCCTGACAGCCTCTCTGTGGTCTGAAACCACACTGGTTTTCATCCAACTTCCTCTCAACTGCTGATCGCACCCTCCCTTCCAAGATGCCAGTGAATACTTTGCCTGGTATACGAATCAATGAGATACCTCGATAGTTGTTGCAATCTTTCCTGTTCCCTTGCTTATAGATAGGTGCAATTACTGCTTTTGTCCAATCTGAACGTACCTTACCAACACTCCATGCTAATATTACTACTCTATGAAGCCATTTCATCCCTGCCTTCCCACTATACTTAACCATTTCAGGTCTAATTTCATCTATACCTGCTGCTTTATGACAATGGAGTTTATTTACCATCCTTTCCACTTCCTCAAGCGTAATTTTACCAACATCATTTTCCTCCTCTCCATGAGAGGCTGTTCGCAACACCACCAGGATGATTTCCTTTTACATTGAGAGGCTGTTCGAAATATTCCCTCCACCTCTCCAGTGATTCCCTGGGATCTATTATGAGTTCACCTGAATTACTCAAAACACTGTTCATTTCCTTTTTCCCTCCCTTCCTAAGATTCTTTATTACTGTCCAGAAAGGTTTCCCTGCTGCCTGACCTAGACTTTCCAGGTTATTACCAAAATCTTCCCACGACTTCGTTTTGGATGCAACAACTATTTGCTTCGCTCTGTTTCTTTCATATACGTACAAATCCCTGTCTGCCTCGGCCCTTGTTTGGAGCCATAACATTATATACTTGTAACATAATTCCTAGATAAAAAAATCTTCACAATTTTACATTCTGAAGAACATATGGTACGCTTTGTCTCATTGGATAAGCGGTTCGCGGATTCTGTCCCTGAAGAAATGGTCCAGTTTTGATCGTGGTATTTCATGGCATCCTTGTTGGCATGTTAATTTCTTTGAATGTTGAAATCACTTCTTAGCAGACAATGTAGGGTCCCCATACTACGAAAAACGTAAAATTAAGCAATTTCCTCAACTTTGAGGAAAATTGAAGAACTAAAGGGCGCGGATAGCTTTATCAAACTTAAAATCCAGTTTCGAAAATCACTTCCGACCTAATTGCAGTTCCGGAAAAACAGGATAAAATCGCTTGTTGTCAAATCCCAGCCAAATTAACATAATTCTTTCTGTATTACGTTTGTTGGTTCAATACCCAAAGACGTTGTTTTTATTTTTGAAAAATATCGACACTAAAATTAATTATAAGGGCTTAAGTGAAACTCTGCATTGACACACTTTAGCGCTCGTAGTGGTAGAAAATCGCAAACTGCTAATCTAATCCACCGGATAACAATGACTAAGAAAAGGATTGTCATTTTTAAGATTAAATAAAGAATATATTCTAACACTTTGTTGCAGTTTATTTACCTAAACTTCGTACCTCATATCCTGGGATGTGTTCAATAATGAGCTGCTTGCCTTGAAGGGCTAGAACTGTGGATTTGTTTACAAGCTGCCTTACTTCGCATCGACACAGATAGGTCTTATGGCGACAATTGGATAATAATAATAATAATAATAATAATAATAATAATAATAATAATAATAATAATAATAATAATAATAATAATAATTGTACCGCTCCGCTTGAAAAGCGCCATCTTCAATATAAACTGGCAACAACTTGTGCAAAAACTTTGGACTTTTCTTCACAAATGTCTCTACAAACAAAACTGATGTAGTGCGCTCTAGAGTGAAGAGGAACGATTAAGAATACAAAGTAATTTGTTAATTCAAGGTTTCCTAAACTGAGTTGATTTGTCTGTGTTTTTTGGTATACCACAGTTGTCAACATTTCGATCCCTTTCCGCCAACTTCAAAATTAACCAATCGGAAATTTCCTGTATTTAAATTTCAACCAATTTGCGTTTTCTTGTAAATATTTAATTATCCAATAAAAATGAGGGGGTATGTCCGGATACCAGATCTCTCTCGAACCTTCCTTTCGGGTATAAAAGCTGGAAGTTTTTCGAGCTACCTTGTCTTCTTGATCGTCCAGTTTACTAAATGTGTGTTAATAGCGGAGGCGGGAGGCGTCTCGTCTTTCATCGAGCCGTCCAGCGCAGTAAGGTAATGGCAGGCATTTAATAACCAGTCGATAGCCTCTGAAAGCTAGCTCGAGGGGAAGATTTCCTGTCTTTAATTACAGTATGTAACCTTTAATTTCTAATGTTCAATAATGTAAATTTCATCTTCAAATGTAAATCTCAAAATTAGCCTAGAAACTTAGACAAAATTCAGGAATAGAGAGTGTGACACCCTCTCGAATTCCCTATCAACTTCTACTTGAGGTGACTATGTTTTTGTAATTGTTTTCTATCTGTAGCCTTGTAACTTAAATTTTATCCATCTAGTCACCTCAGTAGAATAGAATTAGCTTCTGTAACTTCGGGCCAGAAGCCCAAATAATGTTTTAATAATGTGTGAAAACTTAAAGGAGTGCAAATGTCTGCCTTCGCATTATTTTCATTTTTGGGCCAGTAACTCTAACCTGTGTTTCTTTTCTTCCCACCAAGGCCCGGTAGAATGAGTATTCGACACTCCTGTGAATATTTTTTTTTTGCTAGGAGCTTTACATCGCACCGACACAGATAGGTCTTATGGTGACGATGGGATAGGAAAGGGCTAGACTGTTGAGAGTTAAGACAGTGAATTCTGTTTGAATTGTAAAATGTAGGCTGTGCTTTGAGAGCCCTCAAAGTGAAAAGTTTAGTGAGCAAATATGCTCTGGTTGTTGAAGGTTGCCGTGAGAAGGCAGTAAAGGTATAAGCTTTGGAGCGTAGTCTCCTAGATATTCATAGAAAATAGACGCTCTTTCAATTAGGTAGAAGTGTTAGTAAAACTCTGTAAATGAAAGTTGGAGACCTGTGTCCTAGACTGTTGAGTGTATGGAGCAACGCTGCTCAAATAACGTAGGTAAGTACGTAGTAACATAGGTAGGCAGTATTACCTTACCTTACCTATGTTTTCTTATATATATAAATGATATGAGTAAAGGAGTGGAATCGGAGGTAAGGCTTTTTGCGGATGATGTTATTCTGTATAGAGTAAGAAATAAGTTATAAAGTTGTGAGCAACAGCAAAATGACCTCGATAATGTTGTGAGATGGACAGCAGGCAATGGTATGATTATGAACGGGGTTAAAAGTAAGGTTGTGAGTTTCACAAATAGGAAAAGACCTCTCAGTTTTAATTACTGCGTTGCTGGGGTGAAAGTTCCTCTTGGGGATCATTGTAAGTATCTAGGTGTTAACATAAGGAATGATCTTCATTGGGCAAATCACATAAATGGGATTGTAAATAAAGGGTACAGATCTCTGCACATGGTTATGAGGGTGTATAGGGGTTGTAGTAAGGATGTAAAGGAGAAGGCATATAAGTCTCTGGTAAGACCCCAACTAGAGTATGGTTCCAGTATATGGGACCCTCGCCAGGATTACCTGATTAAATAATTGGAAAAAACCAAAGAAAAGCAGCTCGATTTGTTCTGGGTGATTTCCGACAAAACAGTAGCGTTACAATAATGTTGTAAAGTTTAAGCTGGGAAGAAGTGAGAGAAAGAAGGAGAGCTGTTCGACTAAGTGGTATGTTCTGAGCTGTCAGCGGAGAGATGGCGTGGAATGACATTAGTAGACGAATAAGTTTGAGTGGCGTTTATACAAGTAGGAAAGATCACAATATGAAGGTAAAGTTGGAATTCAAGAGGACAAAATGGGGTAAATATTCATTTATAGGAAGGGGAGTTAGGAATTCGAATAACTTACCAAGGGAGATGCTCATAAATTTCCAATTTCTTTGAAATGATTTAGGAAAAGGCTAGGAAAACAACAGATTGGGAATCTGCCACCTGGGCGACTGCCCTAAATGCAGATCAGGATTGATTGATTGATTGATTGATTGATTGATTGATTGATTGATTGATTGATTGATTGATTGATTGATTGATTGATTGATTGATTGATTGATTGAAATCGAGAGCTTCAAGCTCAGAGGATTAATTGACAAATTTTGTTGATTTTCTAGTTTCTCCTACTTTGTATTTAAACTACTATACCTGAAATCTTGTTCCGTCGCTGAGCGACTTGTTTTGTTAATATTATGCATCTGAAAAAATAGAGAGGAGAAAAGAAATATAACTTTATTTTTAAAGCTTTTAATTAATATTTTGATTGTAGTAGATAGACCCATTCATTCCCGCACCTTCTTTCACCCCTGTCCACCACAAAACACGGTAAATAATAATAATAATAATAATAATAATAATAATAATAATAATAATAATAATAATAATAATAATAATAATAATAATAATAATAATAATAATAATAATGTTGGCTTTACGTTCGACTAACTACTTTTACGATTTTTGGAGATTAGTGATGCCGGAATTTAGCCCCACAGGTGTTCTTTTACTTGCCAGTATATCTACTGAGACGAGGCTGACGTATTTGAGCACCATCAAATACCACCGGACTGAAGCAGGATCGAACCTGCCAAGTTGGGGTCAGAAGGTGGCTATCAATAATAAACTCGTCGAGCCATCTGACATGGGAGACAGCGAACCCAGTTGTGATTGCCACGTATATGCAGCTGATGGAATCGCCACGCATAAGCACGTACCACTTTAATATATGGAGATCATTTGGTAGAGTATTAGCTATCATGAAAAATCGGCCCCTTATATTTTGTACGAACATTTGGACAAAGGAGAGCTCCTTCTGAATATTCCGTATTATTGTAAAATTATTGAGAGATTGTGAGCTCATTCTATTGCGCAACGACAGATGGATCGTTAAGGCTCACAGATTGCGCAGCGAACGATTCCTGTTCTCAACCACACGCTCAATCCGTCTACGTGAGCATACGGCAGTAGCGATCAGTGAGACACTGATGTTTCAAGCGGACAGTGTACGTCAGGGCCTCTCAAACGCCCAAACTCTCACGCGCGCAAATAGAGGCGCAAGAGCTCCGTGCACTGTGCATCGGTGCCGCTCGGCTCGACTCGGACCAACGCTTCGTCTCTGGGCTACTCGGCTAAGCTCGGCTCAACTCGTCTCAACTCGGCTCGGATTTGGAACACTACGGAGCAAGTGAGGAAGAGGGAGACAGGGAGAGCGAGCGAGACAGGCGTGGAGAAAGAGAGAGACAGCGCTATTGCTCCAAATCGAGGAGTGGGGGGCTGCACTCTGGTCAACCAAGCCAGTCGTCTTTTGCACCGTGCACAGTGCATGCACTCTGGTGTACGTCAACATGGCTAGATGTAAGGATGTGACAGATTGACAAAAAAGGAGCAATCGTGTTTGGTCGTGCCCATCAACGGTACGTGAAGTTGCTGGATTTGTTGGTGTTTCACAGTTGACTGTTCAAAGTGTCTACAAGCTTTGGTTTACTACAAGTGGTCATGAAACACGACGTCAGAATTGAGGTCGGAAAAAGATCCTGACTGAGAGGGACCCAGAGAGACGTTTCACGGCCTTGCTTCCAAACCCGACAGGAATTCTTGCAGTCAGTGAACGAAGATGCATCCCAACCTCTTAGTGAGAGAAAATTGCGACGGGAACTGCATGCAATGAACATTTGGAGTTGGTCTTCTCGCAAGAGGACATTGTTCATACAGGCACACGAACCTGCGCGTCTTCAATGGGCTAGAAATCATAGAACGTGGACAGTAACTGACTGAATGTAGGCTGACGAATCATGCTTTTTCCTGTATTCCAATTACGCACGTCTTCCAGTGCACCGAAGGCCAGATGAAGTATTTCATCCTGGATGTGTGCGAGGTCAGCTCCAAGCCGGTGGTGGGTCTGTGACGTTTTGGGGGTGTTTCTCGTATCATGGAATCGGCCCATTCACTGAGGTGACCACTAACTTGAACCAGCATGTTTAAACATTCTGGATGATCTGTTATTTCCTTTCAGTCAACATCTCCATGATGAATATGCTATTGATACCCCGATTTTTCAAGTAGAAGCAGTAAAGTTCATCGGGCTGGGCGCATATGTGACTGGTTTTATGATCACCTCCCTCACCCTATTACATCTCGATTGGCCTGCAAAATCGCCTTGCTTGAACCCCACTGACAATCTGTCGGACGTGTCGGAACAGTGGGTAAACCACTGACATCAGCATCCGCCGCAATTTGGTGGATTAACCTGGATGTGACGTACCTACTACAAATTTGTGGACTCATTTCCTAACCGAATCCAGGCGGTCATCAAGTCCAGAGGCGGAGTTGCACAGTTTAAATGATGCTTGTAATGATTTCTCCAGGACTGACTAATTTTTTGTCCGGTTAGCTTGTTTATTCTGAAGAGATATCTGAATCAATTATAAAAGTGAATGTTTCATGCTATTGTCAGCCCCTGAAGTTCAGTAGACAGCATGATGTCAGGAAAATTAATCAAGTACCAGTTAGAATGACCAAGGTTATGAAGCAAGGACGCAGAGATAATGACTGATGACTCGTGGCATCCTATTCTGTCACGTTTATTATAGACATTAGGATGTGGCCGCCAACTTCGTAAGTGTCAGAGACTACACCGCCTTAGAACGTTTCTATATTGAGTACGGAAGTAGCGTCTGATTTGAGTAGCTGCCTTTGTTCCAGCGATCCAAGGCTAGAATCTGGACAATACCAGCGTACATCCTGCGAATGCATTTCACCACCACTTACACTCACTTTCGGCAAAGATGAAAAACTAATTTTGAGTATTGTCAAAGAATTCGCAATCATAGCTCCAGTTAAAGATACTGCTGCAGCGGAAGGTAGGAGACAACGCATTCCTTGATTTAACCGCACGTTCTTAAATAATCATCGTCATCTACTGAAGGCGAAGCCTTATCGCTGTAGCCACATCTGACGATCCTCAGCTAGCTTCTTCATGTTGCTATATGAACCACATGCCAGTTCACCGACGGAGTTCCTGATGTATAACATCCTTGGTCGTCCCCTGGTTTGGAGGAGTGTCATGTCTCAATAATTGTCCAAATAACTCTGTATTATTCTTCTTTATCGTATTTAATAAACAGTGGTCCTCTATGCTGAGTTCTTAAATAAGAGAAGAATATTATAACCAAAAATGTTGATTCCCAAGCCCTGTTTAATTCTGTCTCCTTTCATGTTATACAAGTTGAATAATAATAATTTGATCTTGCTTTCCACTCCACTAACCACTTTTACTATTTTCGGAGACGCCGAGGTGCCGGAATTTAGTCCCGCATAAGTTATTTTACGTACCAGTAAACCTACCGATACGAGGCTGATGTATTTGAGCACCTTAAAATACCACCGGACTGAGCCAGGATCGAACCTGATAAGTTGGGGTCAGAAGTCCAGCGCCTCAACCGTGTGAGCCACTCAGCCCAGCTTACACAAGTTGGAGCTCGCAAATAAAAATCTGTAGGATGGAAATGTAACTTAATCTGGAAAATTATTCAGAATTATTCACACAAAGCGTTTTGAGGAAGATGAGAGGAAACCAACACGACGGTCGTCAATGTGAGGCACCGCAGATCATCATTTCATCCAGGATTATGTTGCCGGCAGGACGATAAGTAGCTATTTCTTCTTATTTATTTGTGTAGTTTAATTTCTCATGCAGGAATGTACGAATCACTTGCAGCGTATTTTATTTCTTACGTAAGGATAGGCAGAAAGAGATGAGATTTATAAGAATGTGGAACAGAATGTGTTACGATACTCTAGAAGTGAATTAATTTATACATTTCTTTTTATATCTAAATTATTAAATGAGAGAATCACTCTCCGACATTTGCATCGTGTTAAAATGTCGCAGTCTGGGAAGTTGAAGTCTTAATGAACTGAGTATATTTAAATGTTCTTAATGTTATGCCGGGTGGATTTGAAATGAAATATCTTTGAAGTTATTCCCTGTTAAATTCTCGGATCAAGTAATATTGTGAGCGCTATATGAGGAACAAATTTCTATTTGGAGTTAAAAGATCTTTCGGAACCATTCAATGAATAATTGTGAGGTCTTCTTTATGTGTTAAGTTGATGGAGGCAGTGACTGGCGATAAATGGATGTTGCCCTACGTATTGCTAGGGACAGGATGTAATCTTCAGGCAACCTGTGGTCTACGGCGGATTTAAAACGCGGTAAGATATGGATAAGTTATTCAGTTAATTACAAGTCTTCAAATATGCATGTTTGGCTAAATAATCGCGTTGGATCTTCGTAAAATGATATGACGTAGTATATGTGAAAATAATGAGGTCACCCTTGGAGAAATCATAACAAGCATGTAACACCGTCTCCACACTCAATAACCGCCTGGATTCGGTTAGAAATTAGTCCACAAAATTGTTCAGGTACGTCGCATCCAGGTTAAGCCAATCGCTGGGGATTTGATCGTGCATGCTGATGTCGGCGTTTTAACAGCGTTCCAACATGTCCCACATATTTTCAATGGATTCAAGTCCGGTGATTTCGCAGGCCAATCGAAATGTAATAAGGTCGAGGAGTGTTCATAAAAGTAGTCACATATGCATCCAGCCCGATGAACTTTGCTGTTGTCATCTTGAAAAATCAGGGTATCAGTAGCATACTCATCATGCAGATGAAAAGCAACACCTGATCATCCAGAATGTTTAAATAAACATGCTGGTTCATGTTAGTGAGCGGGCCCAAAGAACACCCGAAAACTCACAGATGGACCTCCGGCTTGGACCTGACCTTGCACACATCCAGGATGAGCTCCGCTACACTGGAAGACGTGCGTCATTGGAATACAGGCAAAATGTCTGTGTGAGCAATGGTCTTTTGCGAGGTGACCGATTCCAAAAGCTCATTGCATGCAGTTCCCCTTGCAATGTTCCCAATCGTATCTCGCTAACAGTTTGGAATGGACCTTCATTCACTGACTGAAACAATTCCTACCGGGTCTGCAAAGCGATTTTGATTGACAAGCCGTGAAACGCACCTCCGGTCCCTCTCAGTCAGGATATTTTTCCGGCAACAATATTCTGACATCGTGTTTCGTGGCCACGTGTAGTACACCAGTGCTTGTAGACGAGTTGAACAGTCCGCTGCGAAACTCCAACAGATCCAGCAACTTCACGCACCGTATGACCATGCGCACGGCCAAACGTGATAGCTCCTTTTTGCCACTCTGTTACATCCGTACATCCACGTATGTTGACGTACACTATCTGACTAATCGCTACTTACATAGAGGCAGTGCGCGTGTGATGGAGCACAAAACTCGTTCCCTGAGCCATCTATGCGTGTATGCGTGCGCACGAGGGTGACTTTTTGCCCGATGAGCTTATGTTGTATAGGATCTTCGTGGATACTCAGTGTAGTAATAGAGTCGTCGAACTGCAATTAAATAAGTGGAATAATGAACGGTGTTTCAATCTTTCGAAATGAGCCACATGTAGTGAAATTTATGCCGCGAAGAGGAGTCCGAGATGTTATGATGTTTAATGTGTTAGAAAGGACTTAACGAATCTGGCAGTTTCGTCACAGAGCCTATGTTTATCACATCGTGGCGTGTTACTGCTTGAATATAGGAGATTTTAGTGACTGCATGTTATTTATTTGCATGCTTGATTGTACAAGTAGCAATGCATTTCTGATAGGATATTTGAGCCATGCAGACCAGTGTATTGTCATCGCATTTTCCCCCGACTCATCAGTCCAGGATTTGACTACGCTGGTGTGTGGAGGCTCTTAATGCCTTTCTTCGCAGCGTGTTGGTCATGCTGGTTTTAACTCGAACTCTTTCTACCAGGTAGATAGTGAGCTAAGAATGTTACCCAAATTTTAATATCTTTTCGGCGGCCCTTCATGCCCTTTTGGTGTTTTCGCCTGGCCATTTAAAAACTTTGAATTCTTTCCCTTGTGGCATGGCAACAGTGTTTTATCATGAAGATTTTGAGTGGCTGAAAACGGAGTGACTGACTTAGTGGAACGTTCTATCCGCCCTTAGTGTTTTCCCTTAGATTTTGTGTGCTTATTCTCGTTTTAACTTTTCCCTCTTCTCTTTCTTGTTGAGTTGCCCATCCCTTTTTCGCCTTCCACATCCCTATCCTTTTCCCATTCGGGTTCGTTTTGTATTCTGTATTAATCTCTAGTTCGGTATCATTTGTATTCGATTTCGCGTTTATCCTCTGAAATCCACGTTCAAAACAAAAATTTAGTGGCTCAAAACAAAATAAAACATAACTAGTCGTGTACTGACATTTCTCTTTTCTTCGTGTGTCAATCTTTAACTTTTTGGTCTTGCTTCTTTGTAAATTATGTTTGCAGTACTAAAACATATTCATTTATTAAAACTTGAGAAATATTTTTACTTGTTTTGTACCTACCATGTTCCTCTGATATCTTTCACACGCTTCCGTGACAATATTTAGTAAGACTACGATCCTTTATAATCATAATTATTAAATTATCTCAACACCAGGAACAACACATATCTTAAAGCATGGTTATGACGTCAGATTGAAATTCTTTTGTTGTGTGAAATGGGAAGTGTATCTTGAATTCTAGGAGCAGAATCGCATGTCTGTCTGCATGTATATTACTTGTGTTCTGTATGTGCACGCATCCTTGGTCTATTCATTTCTCCATTTCAGGCCTGGATGCATTTTATCATTCATTATTCCTAGCAATTCTACTTTACGAGACAGCGTCGGTTTTAATGTTGTGTATGTCCTGTTATTGTTTTATTTTGAGTTTAAAATTTGTTCTTATTATTATTATTACTATTAATAGCAATAACAATTGTTTTTACATTCTCCATGAGACGTTACATGCAAACATATGAACATTCAAAAATTAAATGCACTAGGTTCTCGGTAGAGCCCTGCACTGTGAAGATATCCGTGAAGTTAGTGTCTTGGCGGATACAAACTCCATGGCAGTGCGGATAATTTTGCTGGTAATTTATAAATAATTTATGAATGTTTACTCAGGTATACTCTTATTTTTAACACAGGAGAACAAAACATTTGAACTGAAAAAAGAAACCATATTTTCTCTGCAGCGAAATTTTTGTGTGCCCTCTTCGTTATCATAATAATTTCAACACTTATATTAAAAAATTTTCTTAATCATGGCGTCGTATGTCTACATCTGGTCGAAATGTTTTTCTTATTCTGTAGGCTAGTCAAACTTTGTTTTCATTAATTATTTCGCTTATTGTATAACTTTTACTGCAAGTAGGAATTACATAAAGATCAAATAACAGATCTTATGCGTGACATTGGTACATTACCACGGTTGTGTAAAAATAAATGTAACTGGAAATTACTATTATAAAATATAAAATTACCCAACTGAGGCAATTTCGGCAATTGTACCAGTTTAATGTGTTTTTAAATTTTCTTGACGTCGCACCGACACAGATAGGTCTTATGGTAACGATGGGACAGGAAAGTGCTAGGAGCGAGAAGGAATAGGCCGTGGCCTTTGTTAAAGTAGGCGTGGTGCGAAAATGGGAAACCGCAGAAAACAATTTTCCCTGCTGCCGAGAGTGGTATTCGAACCAACTATCTCCCGAATGCTAATTTTATATTACTATGGTATCCGTGAAGCCGGCCCCGTGGTGTAGGGGGTAGCGTGCCTGCCTATTACCCCGAGGCCTCGGGTTCGATTCCCGACCAGGTCAGGGATTTTTACCTGGACCTGAGGGCTGGTTCGAGGTCCACTCAGCCTACGTGATTAGAATTGACGAACCATCTGACGGTGAGATAGCGGCCCCGGTCTAGAAATCCAAGAATAACGGCCGAGAGGATCCGTCATGCTGACCACACGACACCTCGTAAACTGCAGGCCTTCGGGCTGAGCAGTGGTCGTTTGGTAGGCCAAGGCCCTTGAAGGGCTGTAGTGCCTTGGGGTTTGGGTTTTGTGATATCCGTGAAAATTTGTGTTCAGTTATTGTTATTAACAAATACATCGCAATCGGGAAATATCGCGGTGGTACTGGTCACTTAGAGTAGTGTAATAAAGTTTAAACATAATTACCGAACAACAACAAGAACAACAAGAGTACAACAATCAATTCCACGGAAAGAAAATAATACAAGAAAGACTACTAGTTTAACTTTATAAATCCAGCATCATCATATAAAAATACACACACAATATAAGTATTTCCAGTGCATAACACTATTGGTTGAGCTTACTGCGAGCTTAACATTACAAGTTATGAAATTAAATGTCGTATGGCTTTAAGTGCCGGGATATGCCAGGACGGGTTCGGCTCGCCACGTGCAGGTTTTTCTATTTGACCCCCGTAGGCGACCTGCGCGTCGTGATGAGGATGAAATGATGATGAAGACAACACATACACCCAGCCCCCGTGCCATTGGAATTAACCAATTAAGGTTAAAATCCCCGATCCGGCCGGGAATCGAAGCCGGGATCCTCTGAACCGAAGGCCAGTACGCTGACCATTCAGCCAACGAGTCGCACATTACAAGTTATAATAATGTTAAAACGTAATTACCCAATAACAACAAGAGTACAACAAGCTACTGCATGGAAGGTAATGTACAACTGGAATTCATATGATTTGGATTCGTCAGTCGATTGCGTACAGTCGAACCTTGATATCTCCAACCTCATTAATAGGATCTTCAGTATCTCGAAGTAACTTAAATTTCCCGGCCATTTGTGCTATTCTTCACATGTATTTATTTCTCTTTTACTCGAAATTCGGTTATACGAATTTCTCGAGTTGTCGAAGCAAACGTTTCCTCCCTAGAAGCAAAACATACTCTGTAACGCGAATTTTGTGCAGTGTTAACTGTGCAATACGTCATTTGTGGTTTGTGAGGAACAAGTAAATAAATGGTTACAGTGATGCTGGGAGCTAATATGACGCGAACCGAAAAACTCAAACGTCTAGTGATAGGAAACTTGGCGAAGCCTCGCTGTTTCTCGGGTGTGAATTAATTACTGGTCACGTACGAAATCAACCCCTGAAGTCGCGGATGACAAGCTCCATTTACGAATCTCCGCTGCGTGGTTTTGACGAGAAGGTTCAACGTGAAGCACACGCGCCAGATCTTAGGACGCAGACACACGCGTTGGGGTGCTTTCCACCCCACATATCATTGTATTGTAAAATTTGAATTACCGGGCGAGTTGGCCTTGCGCGTAGAGGCGCGCGGCTGTGAGCTTGCATCCGGGAGATAGTAGGTTCGAATCCCACTATCGGCAGCCCTGAAAATGTTTTTCCGTGGTTTCCCATTTTCACACCAGGCAAATGCTGGGGCTTTACCTTAATTAAGGCCACGGCCGCTTCCTTCCAACTCCTAGGCCTTTCCTATCCCATCGTGGCTATAAGACCTATCTGTGTCGGTGTGACGTAATGCCCCTAGCAAAAAAAAAAATATGAATTACTGTATTAATTGGAGATTTTAAGGTAGATTATGTAACAATGACTCTGCAGGGATCCAGCCAGAAAGGTACAAGAGCGGGGAGAGCACAGGAAAGTTATTTGTACATTTCACTAGGAAATAAAATGACCTGGGGTGGATTCCACCCCATACGCGTGTGTTTGAGGGTTAACAGCAACAAACAGAAGAGACTAAAGGATTTTTTTCTAAACGTGCTAACCGAGGTATGTTCTTGTTTCACTGCTGTATGCACTGTATCCTGTCCTCTAAAAAGTTACTATAATAAGTATTGTAATTAAAGTGATGCCGTAAAATAGAGTTCCTTTGTATAGTTTCAAGTACTTTTAACCAAAATGTATTCATTATAAACCCGTAGATTCAATTATGTGCTAACCAAACCAAACCAAACCCCATGGCACTACAGCCCTTGAAGGGCCTTGGCCTACCAAGCGACCGCTGCTCAGCCCGAAGGCCTGCAGATAACGAGGTGTCATGTGGTCAGCACCACAACGAATCCTCTCGGCCGTTATTCTTGGCTTTCTAGACCGGGGCCGCTATCTCACCGTCAGATAGCTCCTCAATTCTAATCACGTAGGCTGAGTGGACCTCGAACAAAAATCCCTCACCTGGCCGGGAATCGAACCCGGGTCCTCCGGGTAAGAGGCAAGTACGCTACCCGTACACCACGGGGCCGGCAAGGGAATTGAGCCAACGGCACGTGGCGTTCCCAAGCGGTCACCCATCCAAGTAATGACCACGCCCAATGTTGCTTAACTGCGGTGATCGGACGAGAACCGGTGTATTCAACATGGTATGGCCGTTGGCCAATTATGTTCTATACGTGCTCAAAATCGATATTTTCTATATCTCGAAATTTCGATAACTCGAAATAAAATTTAGCTCCCGAGATGATTCGAGATATCGAAGTATTTAAATGTTGGTAATGCTAGACTGCATTGCTCACTTTGAACCGTCCTCTTTGCTGGCGTGACATTGACTTAATGTTGAGAACATTCGGTTTCCTGTTATCATGGATACGTAAGAAAGTTGGAAGGCAGCCGAAGAGTTGGTAGCACTGAGCGAACCTCAGTGCATTAATTTCTTCACGGAAGCAACCTTGACCATTAAATGCAGCTGTATCAGGAAGCAGAGCCAACAGTGTCTACTATTGTCCAAGGTTACCAGGTGCAGCCTGATCAAGGTTATCCTAGGAAATACCGGCTCGGTCTCATGCAGCGTAGATCTACGTCGTTTTAGCAAAAAAATAAAAAACCACACTACGTTCACATCGAAATTTCTCTTTTAAATATCCTACAGATTTTTGATTGCACGGTGGAAAGATAACTCCTGGTACTAGCCACCAGCTGAAAATGGATTGCGGGGAAGGTGAGCATAATGTCTAATTGAAGGCAAGTATTCGAAAGTGTTTATAAAGGGCCTAACATCTAGCTCATCGGCCCTTCGGTCACATACCGCTGACTCCTACAGGGCAGTTAACAGTCAGACAGTTACACGTGTGTTACGATGCTATTTTCTGAAACGCGAATACTGAAGTGTTATTATCGAAAGGTATAATGCCAATCAGGGCTTTCACGGCCAAAGTTAAAAAAAATAACAGCAATAAAAACCTTGTAAGTGTGTGTGTCTGTGTATGTCAGTGGCGCCGACGTTTAGGGAAAGGCGTTTTCTGCCCCTCAAAATTGATCTTAGGAAGCAGTGTGTCATTTTGCACCCCCAAAATTTCTGCTCCCAGATAAAGTGAAGTAAAATCGTGCCCTCACTTCGAGGTGGTGCAGCTCTTTTAAGGAATGCCCCAATGCAGGTGAGCTGCATGTACCACATCCTAGCCCTCCTGCCAGTCTTAAATGTCTGGGAGTACCGGGAATGAAACCCGGGCTCCCGAGGACGGCAGTTAATAACACTAACCATTATGCTACGGAGGCTGAAAAGGCGTTAAATGTGAAGAAGTTGGTACGGTTTTATGCCAAGAAATTAGATCAGAAAGCGGGCGTTCCTTCAGAGAACTACATTTCCAATGGAGACTGCTTAGGGGGTGCGTCGGGTGTTAGAAATCTTCACATTTCTATCATGAAATGCATAATACAATATGCAGTTATTTATTTATTTATTTATTTATTTATTTATTTATTTATTTATTTATTTATTTATTTATTTATTTATTTATTTATTTATTTATTTATTTATTTATTTATTTATTTATTATGCCTTTGTAGGTGGCGAAGTTAGGGCTCTTGGCCCTCTTTTACACTTAACCACTGTAGTGATACATCAATGAGAGCAGAGTTTGAGTACATAATATTATATAGTAAATAATAACCTACACAAAACATTACACTTTTCTAACAAAGGAATTGTTGTACATAGAGGATCGGTGAACAGGAATAGAAAGGGAGGAACCAGAGTGGGTGAAAGGAGGACAAATACTAAAGCTGGAATTAAATTAAATTAAATGTATAGTGGGCTGTCTTCAGAGGGCAGTCTGTATATCTGTATCAGTATGTGATACGTTCGTCGTTTGTCCCTGAAATAGTGTGATAGTATAGGGTGACATGTGTATCATAACTCAGACTGTATATAAATCTAAGGCAAAAATTAAGTGCTCGCTGAAGTCTGCTCTTTTGTTGCATCTACCAGAATGACGTCACAGTAGTCGAGGACGTCTTTGACTCTCACATTACAAGGTGAAATATCGCTGTTTCTTTTAACCGAGGCCATTTATCACAAAAATGTATATATGAAGGAAGTTATAATTGTTTTATTGTGATTATTTTTATACCATCGTACATAAAATATACCTTCAACATATTTATTTACGAATCATGTCCTATGTTTCTGTTTACTTGTGAATATTATTGACAACTCCGTGCATAGGACCGATCAAAATATATTTGAGAAACAAGCTCTGTTATTGTTCTGTTTGTAAATGTTGTTATTATATAGGAATGCTTGCATGAATAATTATTCCTCATTTCACATGCCTGTGCTCATAATAATCATGCCCTCCCAATAATTACCCGAAGTTGGTGCACCTGGTGTTTGTACGTGTGTGCAGTGTTTTGTACCTTCTGTTAGTGACAATCATGCATACTAATATTGTCACTATGCAGTTACTTGTTTACAGATTACATTTATTTAGGCGCATAGTACATTATCACGTATATTTTATAAGAATAACATTTTATTTTGTACGTTTAGAAAAATAGGAATGTTCCAAATACTCAAATTAACGTAGTGCAAAATTAAATTCATATGAAATCAGTTGCAACACATTTTGAAGCACGACAATCAGACAGAACTTCTTGTGCTTACAACGTGTTTAATACCGAAACACAAATTTTTATGAAAAAACTACTTTTGTATAGAGTTATAGTAGCTAAATCAGAACTTCCCAGCTCCATATATTTATCGTTCCTTGGCACTTTTCATCTCCTCAGTAACAGTTTTTAACAATCTACTTTCATTTTCTTTTCGAATTGAGCCTCTATGGACTGCGTGTTAACAACCAATCTCATTTTGAGTGTCTATGTCTTGTTCGTCTGCCGGCTTTGACGTCCTGCCAGTATCTCCTGAGCCTATCGATCACCGCTTTCTTCCGCTCCTCCGGTACAGGGCCTCTGCGTCTTCGGGGTTCTATCTCCAAACATTCTACTTTACTTATTAAACACTCATACGCAAAAAATATGTACCGTTGATCGATCTCTCAATGTTGAAAGATTAGAATAGATTTCACTAAAAATTGTTTGTATAATCCACTATGGTAAGTCGCATCGAACATGAGGTTTAATTTTTTAATTCAGTTAACAGTGGATGATAACGCAGACCAGTACGCCAGGTATCGTCAGAAATTCAAAAGCGGATATATGAAAAACAGTGGAATACATCGAGGAAGTGGGCGCGGCCTTTCGCAGGAAGTTTTAAATACCTCAGCAGGGCATTTTAAAATGGCCGCACACAAAAGAGTCATATCGCCATGTGACAGAGGACTTTTAGGACAAACACCTCAGTTTTGTTTTTTGGACCATTTTGGCTTAAAAATCAGTAAGGTTTCCCCTTAACGTGGACACAAACAGTCAGTCACCGAGTCAGAAGAATTTACTAAATCAAGTTAAAATTCTCACCCCGGCTAGAAATCGAACCCGGGGTGCTCTGAACAGAATCATCTACGCTGAACATTCTGCAAGGGATCTCGATGATCATAGCCAGTCTAATAATAATAACATTACATACATTATCATTATAGACTTTTACGCCTTTCAGCCTTCAGTCTGCAAGTCTCTATGAATTTACTAAACGTCGCCCCAATCTTCTATTTGCAACTAGTGCTGTGGCCTCAGTTAGTTCTATACCTCTTATCTTTAAATCGTTATAAAACGAGTCTAAGCATCGTCGTCTTGGTCTCCCTCTACTTCTCTTACCCACCATAACAGAGTCCATTATTCTCCTAGGCAACCTATCCTCCCCCATTCGCCTCACATGACCCCACCACTGAAGCCGGTTTACGGGTACAGCTCCATCCATCGAGTTCATTCCTAAATTAGCCTTTATCTCCTCATTCCGAGTATCCTTCTCCCATTGTTCCCACCTGTTTGTACCAGCAATCATTCTCGCTACTTTCATGTCTGTTACTTCTAATTTATGAATAAGATATCCTGAGTCCAGCCAGCTTTCGCTCCCGTAAAGCAAAGTTGGTCTGAAAATAGACCGATGTAAAGATAGTTTCGTCCGGGAGCTGACTTCCTTCTTACATAATGCTGTTGATCGCAACTGCGAGCTCACTGCATTAGCTATACCACACCTTGATTCAATCTCACTTACTATTTCACCATCCTGAGAGAACACACAACCTAAGTACTTGAAATTTTCGACCTGTTCTAGCTTTTTATCACCAATCTGACATTCAGTTCTGTTTAATTTCTTACCTACTGACATCAATTTAGTCTTCGAGAGGCTAATTTTCATACCATACTCATTGCACCTATTTTCAAGTTCCAAGATATTAGACTGCAGGCTTTCGGCGCAATCTGCCATTAAGATCAAGTCTTCAGCATATGCCAGACTGCTTACTACATTTCCACCTAACTGAATCGCTCCCTGCCATTTTATACCTTTCAGCAGATGATCCATGTAAACTACAAACAGCAAAGGTGAAAGATTACAGCCTTATCTAACTCCTGTAAGTACCCTGAACGAAGAACAAATTCTACCATCAATTCTCACCGAAGCCCAGTTGTCAACATAAATGCCTGTGACTGCTTTTCATAATCAATAGTCCCCTAGTATGGCGAACATCTTTTCCCTCGGTACCCTGTCATATGCTTTCTCTAGATCTACGAAACATAAACACAACTATTCCTCTCGTAGCATTTCTCAATTACCTGGCGCATACTGAAAATCTGATCCTGACAGCAACTCTGTGGTCTGAAACCACACTGGTTTTCATCCAACTTTCTCTCAACTACTGATTGCACCCTCCCTTTCAAGATGCCAGCGAATACTTCGCCTGGTATACTAACCAATGAGATACCTCGATAGTTGTTACAATCCTTCCTGTTTCCTTGCTTATAGATAGGAGCAATTACTGCTTTTGTACAATCTGAAGGTACCTTGCCAACACTCCATGCTAATCTTACTACTCTATGAAGCCATTTCATCCCTGCCTTCCCACTATACTTCAACATTTCAGGTCTAATTTCACCTATTCTTGCTGCTTTATGACAATGGAGTTTATTTACCATCCTCTCCATTTCCTGAAGCATAACTTCAGCAACATCATTTTCCTCCTCCCCATGAGCTTGGCTGTTCGCAACACCACCAGGAAGATTTCCTTCTACGTTGAGAATATGTTCGAAATATTCCCTCCACCTCTCCAGTGATTCCCTGGGATCTATTATGAGTTCACCTGAATTACTCAAAACACTGTTTATTTCATTTTTCCCTCCCTTCCTAAGATTCTTTATTACTGTCCAGGAAGGTTTCCCTGCTGCTTGACCTAGCCTTTCCAGGTTATTACCAAATCTTCCCACGACTTTTTGGATTCAACAACTATTTGTTTCGCTATGTTTCTTTTATCTACGTACCAATCCCTGTCTGCCTCGGCCCTTGTTTGGAGCCATTTCTGATAAGCCTTCTTTTTACGTTTACAGGCTGCTCTCACTTCGTCATTCCACCAAGATGTTCGCCTTTTCCCATCTTTACACACAGTTGTTCGTAGGCATTCCCGTGCTGTTTCTACTACAGCATTCCTGTATGACAACCATTCACTTTCTATATCCTGAACCTGCTTACTGTCTAGTGTTCGAAACTTCTCACTAATCAGATCCATGTACTTCTGTCTAATTTCCTCGTCCTGGAGATTTTCTGCCCTTATTCGTTTGCAGACAGATTTCACTTTCTCTACCCTAGTCCTAGAGTTACTTAGTTCACTACAGATCAGATGGTGGTCTGTATCATCGAAAAATCCCCGGAAAACTTAACATTCCTAACAGATTTCCTGAATTCTGTTAAGATATAGTCTATTATGGATCTGGTACCCCTAGCCTCCCATGTGTAGCGGTGAATAGCCTTATGCTTGAAGAATGTATTCGTAACAGCTAAACCCATACTAGCACAGAAGTCCAGCAAACGCTTCTTATTCCCATTAGCATCCATATCTTCCCCACATTTACCAATCACCTTTTCGTATCCTGCAGTTCTATTTCTAGCCCTCTCATTAATAATAATAATAATTATAATTATAATAAAATAAATAACAATTTCGTGTGGCTATTTCTAGCAGAGTGCAGCCCTTGTAAGGCAGACCCTCCGATGAAGATGGGAGGCGTCTGCCATGTGTAGGTAACTGAGTGTAAGTGTGGTGGAGGATAATGTTATGTGTGGTGTGTGAGTTGCAGAGATGTTGGGGACAGCTCGAACACCCATCCCCCAGGCCATTGGAATTAACCAATGAACGTTAAATTCCTCGACCTGGCCGGGAATCGAACCCGGGACTCTCTAAACCGAAGGGCAGTACGCTGACCATCCAGTCAACGATTCGGACAATAATAATAATAATAATAATAATAATAATAATAATAATAATAATAATAATAATAATAATAATAATAATAATAATAATAATAATAATAATAATAATAATAATAATGGCAAAGATCAGACGCTATACCATGGTTATCAAGCCAGAAGTACTTCACAGTTCAGAATGGCTGATATTGAATAAGAAATATGAAATGGGTGTGGTAGAGAAGAAAGAAATAAAAATCTTGAGAAAGATTCTAGGACCAGAAGAAAGTAAAGACGCTAGATGGAAGAAGAGGAGAAATGAAGACCTATACAGACAGACAGAGAAGGTCACAAACAAATAAAATACCGGGCGAGTTGGCCGTGCGTGTAGAGGCGCGCGGCTGTGAGCTTGCATCCGGGAGATAGTAGGTTCGAATCCCACTATCGGCAGCCCTGAAAATGGTTTTCCGTGGTTTCCCATTTTCACACCAGGCGAATGCTGGGGCTGTACCTTAATTAAGGCCACGGCCGCTTCCTTCCAACTCCTAGGCCTTTCCTATCCCATCGTCGCCATAAGACCTATCTGTGTCGTAAAGCCCCTAGCAAAAAAAAACAAATAAAATCTTTAACTACATCATCAAATTAAAAGCAACTACTAAATGGGTAGAAGAAACAAGAAAAGACATGGAGGAAGTTGGCATCAATCCAAATGGAATATTTAATAGGGATATGTTTCGAGCTAAAATTGTTCAATTCAAGGAGTCCCAAGAAAAGCAAAATGAAAAGTCCAAGAACATATCAGAGGCGAGGAAGAAGAACGACAGGGAAATGATGAAGAGAAGAAAGAAGGACTAACCAGCAATTCAGTTGTTAACCGTGGTGCAGAGTAAAACAATGGCTTTGCAACCCATTAAATAATGTTACGGTTTCGGGAGATGCCGAGATGTCGGATTTCTGTCCCGCGGGAGTTCTTCTACATGCCAGTAAATCTACCGGCACTGGAATGACGTAACTGAGCACCTTCAAGTACCACCGGGCTGAGCCAGGATCAAACTTTTCACCTTCGGCTCAGAAATGCAGTTCTTTGACCGTCTGAGCCACTCAGTTCTTCAAACACTAATGAAATAATGGCGCGTGGCCTCCGGAGAGGCGTGATGGGCGACCTGTGCCTCTAGGGGGATGGGGCTCTTCCTATGATGAATTCTAATGATGAAGACGGCACACACACCCAGCCCCTTGAGCCATCGTAATTAACCAATTAAAATTAATATAAATATATATAAAAATATAATTCCTGCACAACTGCTGTATGTAGCTGAAATATATGATAATAGAAAAATATGCACCCATGCTTCGCTACGGTACTCTACACTGTGTACGGATATCGAAGTAAATTACTATACATGAAATGAATAACATTTTTTAAATTGCATGTCTCTTGGAGTTATCCGAGAAACAGTTTTGGAAAGTCCACAGAAGATGTTTCCAATGTAAAGTGAAACTTTCGGAGTTGCGATGATAACGGCAGGTCAACTTATCTACTACAATTTACGAAAGAGTTGGTAATTTTCATTTAGCGGCAGGCCCCATTGCCTACTGCGCGGCCACAATAGATTTGGGAAGATTTCCTCACAATGGCAGGCCATATTTCCTACTTTCAAGTAGCTTACAGTTGAGGAAATGTTATCATATGTGCAGGCACCTTCCTTACTGCCAGTCAAAATTGAGTTGTGTTGATATCATTATAATGCCTAACGTCAGTCACATTTTAAATGGGTAAATTTGTTTATAATGGGAGGCATCCTTGCTTACCGACAAACAGAATCGAGTAAAGGCGTTTCGAAAACAATTGCACGCTCCTTTGCCTTCTGCTAGTCGAATCGAGAAAGGAATTATTCATTACAATGGTGCACAGGAGTTAGAGGAAGACCCCATTATTACTGCCAGTCAAAGTCGATGTGGAGAATACTGATTACAATAGGAGAATCCCTCCTGCTGAAAGTCACTATCGATTTGTAAAGTATTAATTACAATGGCAGACACACCCTTTCTAGATCGCTACAAATCGAATAAATACAGACGACATACGGAAGTATATGGATGTTCACCTTCATTTACAGAATAACTGTTACTAAACGGTACATCATAACGAAAAACGGGTTGTACGATAAGGCACCTCTGGCCTCATTTAGTGATCTAAATGGCTGGTCTTATGATATGTTCAAGTATCTCATCTATTTAAATTTAAGATTGTTTTAGAAACGTTGAATTGGGTGAAACTGGTGTAAGCTTTTCACACATTGAATTACCTTTCAGGTACTTATGTGACAGCTTCAAACATAGAATTTGGCTCACATATGGCTACTGGTAGGGCCAATATTCGTGTTGAATTTGATGATCCTGTCTTTCCTATAAGTGATTCAAACCATCAATTATACGTGTACAAAGTGCAAAATTTAGGTACAATCCAGATATAGAGCGCTATTTAAGGTATAAGGGATAGAGATACGACAAAAAGTGATAGGAACAAATTTGTAGATAACTCCAAATTGAATGGAGATTGTGCCATCCATTTTTTATACGACTTACCGTTTAGCCAAGAAATACATCAAAAGGAATGTCTGCACAGTCATTAAAATTGAGTCCATATTTCGATATGTTTGGGGGTAAAAAGTGAAAAATGTGAACATCTTGGAATTTTTCCGTCGGTTAGATGGAGAAAGCTATAATTTCACCAAATTTCAATTTTCTAGCACGTCTGGCAGATTGCGCCGCCATCTTGATTTGGGGGGAAGGGGGATACAATTAGGAAATTCCTGAAAATTGTTTAAGCCGACGAAACCTATAGAATGTCGCTTTGGATATATAATACGACTGCGTTCCTATGCAGAGCCCAAAATTTAAAGCCTTCAGCGTGACCCCTTCAGGGAACTTTGCGAATTTTCGATTTTTCTAGGGATCCTGGGGTCATCAGCTTCTCCGGTACCAAGTTTCAAAATTCTGAGTTTTTCTGGAAGTGCCTCATTAATTCATTTTTATATATATTGATATATACATCGCTCCAGACAGTTTGCTTTTATATAATATATATATGGATTTACTACTTAGAGTGGCGCAATAACATTTTACGACCGGGCGAGTTGGCCATACGGTTAGGGGCGCACAGCTGTGAGCTTGCATCCGGGTGATAGCGGCTTCGAGCCCCACAGTCGGTAGCCCTGAAGATGGTTTTCCGTGGTTTCCAATTTTCACACGAGGTAAATTCTTGGGCTGTACCTTAATTAAGACCACGGCCGCTTCCTTCCCACTCCTAGGCCTGTCGTATCCCATCGTCACCATAAGACCTCTCTGCGTCCGTGTGATGTAAAGCCAGTTGTAAATATTTGCTATTTGCTTTACGTCGCACCGACACAGGTAGGTTTTATGGCGACCCAGTTGTAAAAAAAAAAAAACATATTATGACAACAGCATACAACACCAACAAAAATACAACTTTAAATTTTCTTTCATTTAGAAGCAAGAGGAAAACAATGCACATGATATAAGCTAAATACAGAGTGGACAAGCGCTTCCCGTTGCTTCTAAACCTGAATGATATTAAATTTATCAAAATAACATTTTAGATTCTTAATTGCTTTAAAGAAGCCCCATAGTTAAAGACTGTGAAGTGGTGAATCTGTTTGATACCTTCAGTTTAACAACACTCCTTCCATAAGATTCTGCTACAGAAATGCGTTCACGGCTGTTAGACGTTCGCTTTGCTGTCCTGCAATGGATTGGTTTGTAGATATATCGGACTCTTGTAATTACCTCCACAGTTCCTCCATGACAAATGGTGAACGATAAAAAGAGAACTCGCTACTTTTAACGAGTTCTTGCAGCGGTTATTAGTAGCATTGTGTTACTGGAGAAGATGAAGTTTTATGTTCTTCCGTCTTTCTGTTTATCGTCATCAAATACACTTTTTTCTGAGAATGTTTTATGATGACTAATGGGAACGCATATAAAAGCAAAGTACTCACAAATTACAGTTCACTTGATTCTCTAAGTAACTGCTGACTCGTAAATAAATTGAGAAGTATTTGTTTATTTGTCCGCCTGTGTGGTGTGATTAGCTGCCACCCCCGGAGGCACGGGTTCGATTCCCGGCTCTGTCCATAAATTTGAAACGTGGTACGATGTCTACAATGGGGTCCACTCAGCCTCGGGAGATCAACTGTGTAGAGGTGGCTTCGATTCATCCCTCAGCTATCCTGGAAGTGGTTTTCCGTGGTTCCCACTTCTCCTCCTAGCAATTGCCGGGATTGTACCTAACTTAAGGCCATGGCCACTTCATTCCCTCTTCCTTGTCTATCCCTTCTAATCTTCCCTTCCTCCCCCCCCCCCCACAAGTACCATATTATTTAACATAGTATGTGAGGCCGCCTGGGTGAGGTATTAGTCCACCTCCTTAATCGTATCCCCGACCCAAATTCTCACGCACCAGAACACTGCCCTTGAGGCGGTAGAAGTGGGATCCATTGCTGAGTCCAAGGGAAAAAACAACCCTGGAGAGTAAGCAGATTAAGGGAAAATGAAGGAAGGAAAAAAAGAAAGAAAGGAAGAAAGACTTGTTTATTTGTTGAAGTATAGGGAGATACAAAAAATTACAGCAAAAGTTGTACTTCATCCATACATTGAACGGTAAATGACATTTTAAGCATAAGTGGACGTGAGACATACAGAAATATTTTACAACTACAAAAGTAACCGTGCTTCGCTACGGTATTCTACATTGTATACGGATATCAAAGTAAATTACTGTACATGCGGTGAATAAGAATTGTTAAAATTGCATATCCCTTAGCGTAATCCAGAAACAACAGGGGATGGTTCCCATACATTGTTTCCTATGTAAAGAGCGAGTTGCGGTGTTGTAATGATAACGGCAAGCTCACTTGCCTACTGCCATTCAAAATCGAGTAGGTACGTTTTCATTATAATTGCAGGCCCCATTACCTACTGCGCGGTCACAATCGATTTGGGGAGTTTTAGTTACAATGGCAGACCCATTTCCTACTTTCCGACAGATTACTGTTGAGGAGTTTTTATTATAATAGCAGACCCCTTCCCTACTACCAGTCAATGACAGGCAGCTTTACTTAGTGTCAGTCACACCGAGTTGGTGAGTTTCCATTATAATAGCAAGGCCACTATGCCTAATGCCAAGCACATTTTAGATGGGTAAATTTGTTCATAATGGCGGCCACACTTTCCTACTCCACAACACAATCGGTTAGGAGAGTTTTGAAAAAAATTGCATGCTCCCTTGACTTCTTCCAGTCAAATCGAGAAGAGAATTATTCATTACAGTCGCAGTCCCTCCTTTACTAATGCTAGTTACAAAGGAGTTGGAGAAGGATCCCATTCCTATTGCCAATCAAATTCGATGTGGAGAGTAATGATTACATTAGCGGACTATAATGTCAAACACACCGTTTCTACATCACTACAAATCGACTTCAATGAATGTATATAGATCGACAAACGAAGTATATGCATGTTTTCAGTATTGCAAACCTTCATTTGCAGATTAACAGTTGCTAAACGATACATCATATCGACAAACGGATTGTACCATAAGACGCCTCATTTAGCGGTCTAAATGGTGGTCTTCAGATATTTTCTCCTGTCTCATCTATTTATGGTAAAATTGAGTTAGAAACGTTGAATAGGGTCAAATTTGGGTAAGGTTTTCTAACAGTGCACTACTTTTGGGTACTAATATGACAGCTACAAACACAGAATTTGGCTCACGCATGTATAATGACTGGGCCAATGTTTGTGTAGAATTAGATGATTCTGCCTTTCGTATAAGTGATTCGAACTATGCATTATACGTGTACAAAGAGCAAAACGTAGGTATCTTGAGAAATAGAGACAAATCTAGCATGTAAGGAATAGAGATACGAGGAAACGTCACAGAACCAAAGTCATAGATCACTCCAAATTAAACTGAGATTGTGCCATCCGTTTTGTGATACGACTTACCATTTAAGTGCGAAATACCTCTAAACAAAGGTCTGCGCCGACATTAAAATTACTTCAATATTCCGATATTTTTCGGGGAAAAAATAAAATATTTAAAGATCTTGGAATATTTCCGTCGATCACAGGCTAAGACATATAAACCCAAACCCCATGGCGCGACAGCCCTTGAAGGGCCTTGGCCTGCCAAGCGACCGCTGCTCAGCCCGAAGGCCTGCAGATTACGAGGTGTCGTTTGGTCAGCACGACGAATCCTCTCGGCCGTTATTCCTGGTTTTCTAGACAGGGGCCGCTAAGACATATAATTTTGACAAATTTTAATTTTCTAGCTTGTCTGGCAGATTGTTTCTCAATATTGCTTTGGGGGAGGGTGTGGGGATAAAAATGAGGACTTTCGGAAGCTAAAGTTAACAAATATGCAGATGGTCATTACTACACTGAAACGGATAACTGTACCATAATTTTGCCAAAATAGTCAAAGTACAGACACACGGTCGTTATGATTTTATTTATATAGATTTGTATTACGTCACACCGACGCAGATAGGTCCTATGGTGACGATGGGATGGGGAAAGGTCTAGGAGTGGGAAAGAAACGGCCGTGGCCTTCATTAAGGTACAGCTCCCGTATTTGCCTGGTGTGAAAAGGTGGGAAATCACAGGAAGCCACTTTCTGAGCTGCCAACAATGGGGTTCGAACCCACTATTTTCCGGATGCAAGCTCACAGCTGCGCCCCCTAACTGCATGGCGAACTCTCTCGGTACATATAAGTTAACCATATTCCCTTATGTTTATTATTATATCTATCTACAGTCTTCTTCTTCTTCTACTCTTCTAACGCCTTCACCACACCTGTGGGGTCCTAGGTGCGAACTGTGGCCTTGCTTTACAGCCGGATGTACTTCCTGAGCAGGTCTCTCCACGCCCAGCTGTATGCTAACGCGTGCAATCTTATTAGACATTTCCGTTTCGATTTCAGGACCTTAGAGCTTGAAATAGCAGCTAAATGTGCATACATTGCTTTCCTATGGTTTCCTCATCCTCTCCCAGAAATTTCATTGTCGGTTTCGATATGCACTTATTGATAGTTCCCTTCTGAGTTTATAGGTGGTGCTGAGTTATGACATTCGGAGCACAGCTAGTGTGTCTCAGTGTTAGGAAATGTGCTATTTATGGAGCTGGTTGTGCCACAATAGTAATTTCTGGAACAGTGAGGAAAGCGATGGTGAACTACTACACTCCTCCCCTCAGTTGTTTGTCCCATTTTGCAGCTTCGATCGGTTTTTGCGGTTTTTCCATAACCACATAATCTTTGGTGATGCTATTTGATGATCCACAAGTAACTGGTAAGTATGACTTTGAACCCAGTAAAAATGCACTGCAAGTTCGTAGATTTCATTAAACTAAAAATACGTACAAAACGCACATTCAACACCACACCACATAAGACACAGGCAAAATGGTTCCATGAAACAGCAGACTATCAACTTAAGCACTGATACCAACCTGTGACCTGAAAATTCCCAAAATGTAGTTCAAAATGTGCACAGATGTATTTCACACATTCCCAAAAATGTCCCGTAAGAGTTGATACTACTTATGAAGTATGCAATTTAAATGAACTAGTATTAATTACTAAATTTGTCTTTAGTCTAATAATTTGGCCACCTCTGTATATCAAGAACTAACAGCTTCCGTGGCTCAGGTGGCAGCGCATCGGCCTCTCACCACTGGGTTCCGTGGTTCGAATCCCGGTCACTCCTCGTGAGAATTGCGCTGGACAAAGCAGAGGCGGGATAGGTTTTTCTCCGGGTACTACGATTTTCCCTGTCATCTTTCATTCCAGCAACCCTCTCCACTATCAATTTCATTTCATCTGTCAGTCATTGACCATTGCCCAAGAAGAGTGCGATAGGCTTCGGCAGCCGGCACAATTCCTTTCCTCGCCGCAAGATGGGGCTTCATTAATTCCATCCCTGACTGGAAAACGGGTTGTAGGTTCTCATTTTCTGTATATCCAAACTTGCAAATTCAGGGGGGGAGATATGAACTCAACAACAAATTATTCTCCATCCACTTCCCCGTCGAGATACATTTTAAATATTTGACTAATGAGAATAGTCGCATTGAAGTTGTTCCCTTAGGAGATACTAACATGCGAACTCATTTCGAGTCCCGCTACGCCGAGGGGTAATGTCGAGAAAGAGAGTGAAAGAGACTCGCACACAAGGTCAAGCAGAGTTCCATTGTTTTTGTTGTCCAAGCTGTTCGCCTTCAGTTCGCCGCGCTGCATTCCCAGCTAACTGCTGCTCTTTTGATGTGCAGCGGTCTACACTCGTGAGCTAGCATACACCTTCACATTACGTAGGTGTGCGGAACTCTTCTGCGTGCGGTGGTTGTTGAGTTGGTTTTTTTTGTTGCTATTTTGCTTGACGTCGCACCGACACAGATATGTCGTACGGCGACGATGGGATAGGAATGGGAAGGAAGCGACCGTGGCCTTATTTGCATTTGCCTGATGTGGAAATGGGAAACTACAGAAAACCATCTTCAGGGCTGCCGACAGCGGGGCTCGAACCCACTATCTCCCGATTATTGGATACCGGGCGCACTTAAGCGACTGCAGCTATCGAGCTCAGTCGTTGTTGAGTTTGGCGGGGCGCTTGAGGCAGTAGAGGTGGGATCCTTCGCGGAGAAACCAGCCCTGGAGGGTAAACGGATTAAGAAAGAAAGAAAGAAAGAAAGAAAGAAAGAAAGAAAGAAGAAATTGGCCTTTCATAACAAGGTTTAGAGATCATCTGTGTTGTCGCTGACAAGTCCCGTGTCATCTGCACATAGAACCACAGGTATATAAATGTCTTTATTGGCGTACTTAAGGTCACTAAGCCTTCTTTACACTAAACCAGATATTATACATTAGTATCATAATTAATACTTTAAAAAGCACAGTTAAAGCAATCTATAGATATTATAACTGAACTACAATTCCACCCCATCGATACATACTGTATATAATTACAATAATAATAATAATAATAATAATAATAAGAATAATAAGAATAAGAATAAGAATAAGAATAAGAATAAGAATAAGAATAAGAATAAGAATAAGAATAAGAATAAGAATAAGAATAAGAATAAGAATAAGAATAAGAATATCGTAATGGCACGATCAATGAAAGACCAGAAATGCACAGTTCACTCGTATCCTGCCGTAGGGCCTACCTCTTAACGCTCCTTTAAATAACTCTGTGGTTTGTTGATGAGAACTACAAGCTGTTTTGGATCTTCGAGAGCTTTTTGGATATTCTATTGAATATAAATAAAAGATCTTTCACGTCTATGAATTTCAGTCATTTTTCCAATTCGAATACTGTTCGTCTGTGTCTATATAAATTCAGGATAATCCGAAAGTCTTTATTGTCTAAATTTTTCACGAGGGATCGTAATCATTTTGGATTGCAGCGTATTAAATACTCTTTCATAATCGATAAAGCAGACAAAAATTAATATCCTTTCTTAGTTCAAAATTGTGTAACACTACAATGGTACCAAATTAGATCTTTCTTGTACCAAAAACTTTCCTGTGTGTTTTCAAGATCTATTTACCATTTGGCATGTATAATTAGATATGACTTTTTCATCTGCAGCTATAGTTTGTACATTCATACGAACGTTAATTAATTCTTGACACTGTCACTTCATAGAATAAAGTTTTCCTTGCGTTTCATGCCACTACAGTGACAGCTGCCAACTCCAGGAAAAATAAATAGAATCCCCCGTGGAACGCTGTCTTTTCATGCTACATTGTTCACGTCATGAGTCTGCTTGGTCTGGTTCACGTGTCTGATGCTGCCAGCGTCACAAAGTTAGAAAAGGTGAACACACATGACCCCTGTATGGGAGGTAAAGGTGCTGTGAGCTACCGCATTCAACTCCTGTAGTGTGATTCACATCAACCAGATCTCATATTTAGTGCGTTTATAGCAGTGGCGAAATTGTAGTCCATACAAAGTGATGATGATTAGACTTCCGAGTTTTAGGAGGTAGGCCTAATAGGTTAGAATGCAAACCAACTTGGTTATTAGGAAGTATCGTTTAGTGGTGCCGGCCCTGTGGTGTAGAGGTAGCGTACCTGCCTCTTACCCGGAGGCCCCGGGTTCGATTCCCGGCCAGGTCTGGGATTTTTACCTGGACCTGAGGGCTGGTTCGAGGTCCACTCAGCCTACGTGATTAGAATTGAGGAGCTATCTGACGGTGAGATAGAGGCCCCGGTCTATAAAACCAAGAATAACGTCCGAGAGGATTCGTCGTGCTGACCACACGACACCTCGTAATCTGCAGGCCTTCAGGCTGAGCAGCGGTCGCTTGGTAGGCCAAGGCCCTTCACGGGCTGTAGTGCCATGGGGTTTGGTTGGTATCGTTTAGTCCGTTCTGGAGTCGTGTAACAAGAGTAGCATGGATACTAGGGGTTCTGATGGGTCGTATCCCTAAAGTGTATGCAAGCCTCATAACTTAAGCGTAGTGTAGGGTAGACTATACTTGGTACGCTCTTCAGTAATTTTGCGTTTTAACCTATTACGGCCCAAACGTCCGGAGTCTGTTGATGATGTTGGTATTTATTTTTAATGTTGACAACATTTCTTCGTACACACTACGGAAAACGTAAAACTAAGCAATTTCCTCAATTGTGCCAAAAGTTGAAGGGCTGAAGGGCCCGGAAAGGTTTCAAATTATGAATCCACGACAGCTCTATCAAATTTAAAAAATTCCAAAATCAATTCTCGCCTAAATGCAGTTCCAGAAAAAACCTAAAATCACTTGTTTCTTTACTCGTTATCGTTTTTACTAAATCCTACCCAAATTAACTTTAGATTATTATTTCCCTAACGTGTTCCTTGGTCAATACCTTCAGGCATTTTTTTTTTTGAAAACTGTACACACCGAATGTAGATATAACAGCTTAAGTGAAACTCTGTATTAATTCACATTAGCACTCGTATTGTTTAAAAAAGGCAAAATGATAATTTAATCCACCGAATAACGATGATTAAGAAAAGGGTTGCATTTTTTAGGAATAAAATAAAGAATACATTCTTATACTTTATTATATGTTGTTTACCTAAAATTCGTAGCTCATATCCATAGGATGTTTTTAACATTGAATTGCTTGCCTGATTTTTTTACTTTGGCATTTTCTTCAGTACAGTAGCTTTCCTACAACCCTTAGGACTATACACTTGATTTCTCCATAATTCTCTAACTTCTCCGGTTTCCTCCCTTAACCCTCTTCTTACACCATCCACTCTCTCTACCCCGGTATATCTTTGTTTCCTATTATCCTCCGTTTTCCAATAAGTTATCATCAACCTGGAGTCCACCTGCGTCGCGTAACGGCTAGTGTTATTAATTGCCTATCTCGGGGCCCGAGTTCGATTCCCGGTACCGCCAGGAATTTAACAATGGAAGGAGCCCTAGTATGTGGTTGAAATTGTACGTGAAGCTCACCATTCGGGGTGAAACTGAAAATAGCTGCACCGCCTCGGGATGAGGACACAAGTTTACTATCGTATTGAAAATTTTCTGTCATCCTTTTCACTTGTCCGAATAACTTCAATCTTCTTTGTCCAGCCATACTCACCTCCATAATTCCTATGATTTTATTTCTCCTTCATTTATAGTTCTTGTTTTTTACAATTGGCTTTACGTAGCACCGACACAGATAGATCTTATGGTGACGATGCGACAGGAAAGGGCTAGCAGTGAGGAGGAAGGGACTATGGCATTTTTCTGGTGTGAAAATCGGAAATCACGGAAAACAATCCTCTGGTTTTGAACGCACCAAATACCGAATGCAAGCTCACAGCTGCGCGCCCCTTAAATCCTCGCTCTTTATTTATCTAATCTTGACTTTCTAGTTACTCTCCTCTAAAAATCTCTCTGTTGTGGCTGATGCGTTAGCTCTTGTAAATTAATTGCGCAAATTTCTGGTCACTCCACTATCGAATTGTTTGCGAATTGTTTTGGCTTGTAGTCGCCCTAATATATTAAAGATTTTCGGCGACGGTAGGATGGGAAAGGGATAGGATTGAGAAGGTCGCGGCCGTAGTCTTAATTAAGGTACTGCTCCATTATTTGCTGCTGTGAAAATGGGAAACCACGAGTTTCATTCGTTTTAAAAATGTATCTTCCGTAATACCGAATTTGGTGCCCGAGTCATTCTTCCGCTCTCACTTATGTTTCTCTCAACTTCTAACTTGTGTGCCATCAGTCTCTATTATTGATGCCGAATGTGCCCGCCTAACCACAATCGCTAAAGCGTCATGTCTTCATGTTTTTCTGACACCGTGTTTATTGCCATTAGTGGAAAAAGATCAGCATCAGAATGTCGAATGTGGTCGGCAGGGTAGGAGATGGGCACCAGATTGCAAGCTAAAATCCTAGATTCAGTTCCAAACCTTTTCGCAGTGTTTATATGGAGTGTGGCTTCCGAAGAGGCCCTGTGCGGATCTTTCGAGTTGACGCCCTATGGGAAACCTGCGCGTCTATGAGCAAGGGGTCCTACTTATGATGAACTATAATTTGAAGAGGACATACACACTCAGCTCCAGAGCTATCGCAATTAACCAATGAAGGTGAAAATCCCCGACCCGGCTGGGAATCGAATCCGGGACCCTCTTGACCAAGAGCCTACACGCTAACCATTTAGCTATGGAGCCGGATATCACATGGCACATGACGGAGTTATGACTGAAATATTTGATTTTTTGACCAAAAAATCGGTCGGTTTTTATTCATATAAATACAGTCCATTCCTTCCTCTATCAGATAGTGGTATCAGTTAAGCCACTCCGCCATTTTTAAATCCCTTAGCGACCGTTAAAAAGGAGTGTTCTATGAATTTAATGGCCTACCACACGCCCTGAAGCGGAGCAATATGCGATGACCTTGGAGCTCAGGGCAGAAAGAAAAGCCGTGATCAAGAGTTAGTGAGAAGAAGACATCATAAGTGGCAGAAAATATCCAAGGAAAAAAAGAATTACGTGGTCTGAAGTGGAGACATATGCTGAAGGGCAATTCTGAAATGAATAGATATTCTTTCACTTTTTTTCGCGCTTTGCTTTTTTTGTCCGTGCAAATTGCTTCTTTTGCTGCAGTTATTATCAAAATGTTTTCTAAATTTTTTGAGATACTTCTGTAAGCTACAATTATTTAAATATCTAATGGTTTTTAAAATACTTTAAATTTTAATATGAATTTTGATGCTTAGTGTTGGATTATTTTTCAAATTTAGAAACAAATTCTTATACTTTTCTAGAACTGGGCGAGTTGGCTGTGCGGTTAGAGGCGCGCGGTTGTGAGCTTGCATCCGGGAGACAGTGGGTTCGAATCTTACTGTTGGCAGCCCTGAAGATGGTTTTTCCATGTTTTCCTATTTTCACACCAGGCAAATGCTGGGGCTGTACCTTAATTAAGGCCACGCCGTTTCCTTCCAACTCCTAGGCTTTTCCTAGCCCATCGTCGCCATAAGACCTATCTGTGTCGGTGCGACGTAAAGCCACTAGCAAAAAAAAAAAAAAAATCCAAACGGAATCGTATTCATCTGATACTAAAACCCATTACTATTTACACGTATATTAGGTAAAAGTCAACAAATGTCAGCTTTATAAAACGAAGACTGTTACGCAAGGGACTTTTTTACGGGATTACTTTTTAAATAATAAAAATGAAATAACATTTGAACCAATGCAGCTACAAACCTAAAATGTGGTAAAATATGTGTTTATTTGTACCTAAATGCAACAACAAAATTTGGAGAAAATCGGATATGAACTGTAGAAGTTTCCGAATTCAGTCCTAACTCCACTTAATCCTTGATCCGACTCCTTGCTGTTATTTGACAGAAGCAGGCTCTCCCTACCTCAGTGTCAGTATCACACACATGGGCGTCACCTAAACAGACCTGCACTAGGACTCCCCGGGGCCACACGACCTTAATCAATTTATTAGTCTTGGTTTTGCTTCAAATTTAAAATTATATTTCTCTTCTGACCAAGGTAGTTGGCCGTGCAGATAAGGTCCGCAGCTGTGAGCTTGCATTTAAAAGGTAGTGGGTTCGAGCCCCACTGTCAGCAGCCCTGAAGATGGTTTTCCGTAGTTTCTCATTTTTGCAACTGGGAAATGCTGGGCTGTAACTTAATTAAGGCCACGGCCGCTTCCTTCCCAGTCCTAGCCCTTTCATATCCCATCGTCACCGTAAGACCTGTCTGTGTCGGTGCGACTTAAAGCAACTTGTAAGTAAAATATATTTTTTTCTCATAAATAATTCAATTTCAATCCTTCAGTAATAATTTAAAACACACAATATCGCCAATGTCTAGCATTCTTGGAAGAGTGGGCGGGGGGGGGGGGAAGGATTCAATAAATGGAGTCCACATTCGAAACCTTGAAAATAAAAAGTAGCACGCTTTTTAGTGTTGATTGAGCATCCCGCTATTCGATAACGTACGTAACGTATCGTAAGGATTTTGATTTTATATCATAATAATGTTATAGTTTTTACGTCCCACTAACTAAGATTTGACGGTTTTCGGAGACGACGAGGTACCGACATTTTGTCCCGCAGGAGTTCTTTACGTGCCAGTAAATCTACCGACACGAGGCTGACGTATGTGAGCACCTTCAAATATCACCGGACTGAGCCAGGATCGAACCTGGCCAAGTTGGGGTCAGAAGGCCAGCGCCTCAACCGTCTGAGCCGCGCAGCCTGGAGATGATTTGATATCAATTAATTAAAAAAGCAGTGTTTCATTAGAGATGAAGAACTTCTGTGGTGTAGCGGTTAATGTGATTAGCTGCCGTCACCGGAGGCGCGGGTTCAATTGCGCTTTTTCCCACTAAATTTGAAGCATGGTACGAGGACTGGAACGGATTCCACTCAGCCTCGGTAGGTCAACTGAGAAAAGAGGTTCCGATTCCCAGCTCAGCCATCCTTGAATTGGTTTTGTCACATTTCCCTCAGGCAAATGCTGGGATGGTACCTAACTCAAGGCCAAGGCCGCTTCATTCCCTCTGCGTTGTCTATCCCCTCCAATCTTTCTTTTCTCCCACGAGGCTCCGTTCAGCATAGCAGGTGAGGTCACCTGGACCAAGTACTGGTCATCTACCTCAGGTTCATCCCCGACTCAAAGTCTCACGCTCCAGGACACGGCACTTCAGGCGGTAGAGGTGGGATCTCTCGCTGAGTCCGAGTGAAAAGCCAATTTTGGACGGCGAACTGATTAAGAAAGAAAGAAAGAAAGAAAGAAAGAAAGAAAGAAAAAAAGAAAGAAAGAATACAGTAGTCTTTTCTAAGAAGTTTGCTTTTATTCAAATTGGTTTCTGCTTCTCTCACGTGTGTGAGACAGACAGCAGCATTCAACATTTCCGGCATATAGCAACTCTTACAAAGGAATGGCATGATGTAATAATAAAAAAATCTTGATTTCCTTGACGAGCTCAAACAAGGAACAAGAACAATTCATAGCAGTACAAGAACTATCATATATGGAGGATAGCTTTTCCGCATCGCTCCACTTCAAAGGGAAGATGTATTCACTGGCCGGTTGAATTTATTTGTACAACTGCAATAAAGAATAGCTTGGTTAATTCATTATATGTGCAAGTGAAGCAAGAATTTTGTAATGTATAAATATATGCTGATATATGAAGAACGTTGTTACAGTTATATAACAAAAAATCAAGGTGGAGGCATTATCTTATAAATAGGGCGAGGATGTACAGGTAGTAAAAATATCCAAAATAGACAGGCAAATATGCACTTAAAAATCGCAAAATTGGCTAAATGTTTTACGTCAAGGGACAAGTGGTCACCAAGTCAGGAAGAGGTACTAATAATACTGATAATAATACAACTGACGACACTCTTATCTCCTCCAGACAATAATTATGTCAACAGGACACTTCAAATGAAGCTTGGTCAGCAAATGTTACAGTGGGCAATCAGATATTGTTCCGAATTTTGAACAAAAAATGTTGGCCTTTTCTCCGCTAATCTATATATTAACGAAATTGATGAGAACTAAAGTCAGTCAGTATGGCCATTCTCTCCGGTCGATTTCCTTCATTTTTGTTTTAACTTAAAGGTATTCATGCACAGATTTGTCATCCGGCACTATAAATCACTTAACTTTCGCCTTCCTCAAATTATTTGGTTTGTTTCTATTTTTTCTCTCTTTGAAGCTATCATATCTTTGGCTCTAATAGAGGTACGGATTTCGTATTGACCTAAGAACACTCAGTGGATCAAGATCTTTCATTTCAGCTCTTAACTATTCAAATTGGTTGATTATGAGGAACGTTATGAGTGCACATTCAATTTGACGTCCCATTTGTTCAACATTTTTCTTCTCATTGAAGCAATTAAATCTTTCGTTCTAATTAAGGTACACAGTTCGTTTTGGTCTAAAAACACTCAGTGGATCAAGCGCTTTCTTTGGAGGCAGTAACTACTTAAATTGGTAGATTCTTAGAAATGTTATTAGTACATTTGTCTCCGTGACGAAGATCTTTGAAGGACTTTTTAACAATTCGTGTTGTTCTAAGGAACGTTTAATTCAATTTCTTTATGTGATGTATTTTCAAGTGTTTTGTTGACATAATATTACATTCTATTACCACAGCAGATCATGTGCTTTATTTCATTAACTCGAAACTTTGCAAATAATCTGTGAGGATAGTAACGAACAACACCATACTTTGTACATTGCGGGCGGAGCCAGCGGGAAACTGAGAGTTTACTAAGAACAGCTTTGGCAAATCCATCCATTCATTCTACCAGACCGATTTGGTTCATTTTTGCTTTATTCTCTCCGCAAATACCCGCCCGTATATCATGATATAATGATAGATATCAAAGTTCAGCCTGCTTGAGTAATCATAAAGTCTAATCATTCAATGATCACTCCAGGCGACGCCATACCCTACTCAGCAGGTTGCTAAGCGACTAGCACTTTCATTGATACTCTGATATATGATTTTCATCCTCATTCCGACTCGTTGGCTGAATGGTCAGCGTACTGGCCTTCGGTTCAGAGGGTACCGGGTTCGATTCCCGGCCGGGTCGGGGATTTTAAACGGTTCCGATAAATCCTTCTGGCTCGGGGACTGGGTGTATGTGTCCGTCCGAACACTCTCGTCATCATACTCATACACCGTCCGACTCGTTGGCTGAATGGTGAGCGTTCTGGCCTTCGGTTCAGAGCGTTTCGATTCCCTGCCGGGTCGGGGATTTCAACCTTAATTGGGTAATTCCAATTAGAAGTCATCCTATGTGGGGCCCTGACCTTCATCTTCACAGACATACAGGACGCCTAACAGGCCGTCTACTAGAAAAAGACCTGCACCAGACCATGCGCCATTATTATTATTATTATTATTATTATTATTATTATTATTATTATTATTACTCATACACCACAGACACACGCAATAGTGATTCCATCCCTCCATCTAGGGTTGGCGTCAGAAAGGCCATCTGGCCGTTAAACAGGGTGAAATCCGCATGCGTGACACAGTTCACACCCGCGACCCCAAGGGTGTGTGAAAAAGTGGTAGCAAAAGGAGAAAGAAGAAGATATGATTTTCTTCCTTAGTAATATCATTGCGTGCAGCCACGTTTGATTACTACCTGTCAATCCAGACAGTTACACTTTCTCTGATCACAGAAGAATGATATTCCCTGCTAGACACTCTTTGATTCTGTAACCTTTCCTAGGTTCCAAATATATTCAACAGATTGCATTATATGCTCCTAAGAGAGAAAAGTCTACGTACGAACAGACCCCATCATTATCTGGGAATTTAGTAGCTACACTATAAAAAGTGAAGGCCATGTATCTCAAAAGAGTTCAGTGCCTGTAAAAACACACCTCCGAGACGAGACTATGAGCTCACAATACAACCGTTCTATATAGAACTTACATTGTCTTCTACAACACAATACCAAGCTTTACATCAAGAACTGCAGGATTAAAAGAAACGAATATGAGGATAGATTTTTACCAGACGGACGGCATGACTTCAGAATGGATGTATTCTGACCACGGAACACGATAACGCGCTTATAATTAAATGTTCGTTACAGTAGTATAATTGGACAGTTCGGCCGCCTCCTCCTCCTCCCGCCGCCTCCTCCGCCGCCTCCTCCGCCGCCGCCGCCGCCGCCCGCGGGAAATTTGAATTTTGGAGGGAAATTTCAATTTTGGCGCGAGATTTGAATTTGTAAACAAAGCCACGTGCTTTTTGACAGCTGTCATCGACAACAACGCATCGCTAACCTCACTGCTGCCATCTTGACGGGCCTAAACCTCACTAGTACCAACTTAACCTAACTAGCGTGAGGTAAACAAAGCCACGTGTTTTTTGACAGCCACGTGCTTTTTGACAGACAACAACGCATCGCTAACCTCAGTACTGCCATCTTGACGGGCCTAAACCTTAGTGGTACCAACTTAACCTAACTAGCATGAGGTAAACAAAGCCACGTGCTTTTTGACAGCCACGTGCTTTTCAACAGATTTGTAAACAAAGCCACGTACTTTTTGACAGCTGTCATCGACAACAACGCATCGCTAACCTCAGTACTGCCATCTTGACGGGCCTAAACCTTAGTGGTACCAACTTAACCTAACTAGCATGAGGTAAACAAAGCCACGTGCTGTTTTGACAGCCACGTGCTTTTTTGACAGCTGTCATCCGCCATCTTTAAACCACAGTGCACTGTGCTGCCCTCTATATCGCAGTAGCTGCAAAATTCGTCACCTGTCATCGGCAGTGCTGCCATCTTGACGGGTCTAAACCTTAGTGCTACCAACTTAACCTCACTAGCTTGAGATAAACAAATCCACGTGCTTTTTGACAGCCACGTGCTTTTTGATAGCTGTCATCCGCCATCTTTAATCTATAGAGCACAGTGCTGCCCTCTTTAGCTACTTACCTTTGAAATGTGGTGGCGGATAATTTGAAAAATGCTTTTCGACAAGCAGCCATCTTTAATCCAGAGTGCACCGTGCTGCCATCTTTAGCTGAAATGTGGTGGCGGCAAATTCCACGTGCTCTTGTTTGAAAACAAACTCACGTGCTTTTTTGACAGCTACCATCCGCCATCTTTAATCAACAGAGCACAGTGCTGCCCTCTTTAGTTTGAAATGTGGTGGCGGTAAATTCCACGTGCACTTGTTTGGAAACAAAGCCATGTGCTTTTTTTTGACAGCTGTCATCTGCCATCTTTAATCCAGAGAGCACCGTGCTGCTATCATGCGGGCAATTTCATCACCTGTCATCCGCCATCTTTAATCCACAGAACACCGTGCTGCCCTCTTTACGGCTACTACCTTAAGCATGTAGTAGCGGGCAATTTGAAAAGTTCTGTTAGCTGTCAGCCGCCATCTTTAATCAAGAGTGCACCGTGCTGCCATCTTTAGTTGAAATGTGGTGGCGGCAAATTCCGCGTGCGCTTGTTTAGTAAACAAACTCACGTGCTTTTTTGACAGCTACCATCCGCCATCTTTAATCAACAGAGCATAGTGCTGCCCTCTTTAGTTTGAAATGTGGTGGCGGCAAATTCCACGTGCTCTTGCTTGGTAAACATAGCCACGTGCAGCTGTCATCCGCCATCTTTAATCCAGAGAGCACCGTGCTGCCCTCTTTATCGTAGTAGATGTAAATTCGTCACCTGTCATCCGCAGTGCTGTCATCTTTAGCTAGATACCTTTGAAATGTGGTGGTGGATAATTTAAAAAGAAAAATTCTACAGCAGCCATCTCTCGGCGCTAATTGCATAAGATGGCGGCTATACATAACTCCTTAAGTGTGCTTACGCAAGATGGCTGCTATACACAGGTTCTTATGAGACGCCCTTGGGATGCTTGCGCAAGATGGCAGTTATACATGGCTCCTTATGAGATGCCCTGGGGATGCTTGCGCAAGATAGCGGCTGATCTTATGGGATGGCTTAAGGGTCCTTGCACAAGATGGCTTGAGACGCCCTAAGGATGCTTGCGCAAGATGGCGGACACAAGATGGCGGCTATACACAACTCCTTATGAGACGCTTTAAGGGTGCTTGCGCAAGATGGTTGCTACTCTTAGCTTAGAGGCTAACGTGTCGTGCTAGTTCGATTCATTAAATTTAGGGCTTAAATGCAAAATGTTAAATATATCGAAAACGGTGCACCGTAGAGCAAAACGGACAAAATTTTTCTGCCTAATACCTAGGTTCGCAGTATGAGGAACAAGTAAAACATAGTCTAATGATGGGGTCAACGGTTCGGTTCCTACTTAGGCCCTTTGGCATTTGCTCTGTTTTAGCTTGTATTGAAGCGAGTCTTCGTAACATGATCAGGTCTAGCTATGGTAGAGAGTGTAACGTACCGTGCTGGTTCGATTCATTAAATTTGGAGGCTTAAATGCAAAATGTTAAATATCTCAAAAACGGACAAAATTTTTCCGCCTAATACGTAGGTTCGTAGTATCAGGAACAAGAAAAAACATAGTCTATTGATGAGATCAACGGTTCGATTCCTACTTAAGCCCTTTGGCATTGGCAGCTATCTATTTCTACAAGATGGTGGCTGCTCTTATGAGACACAAGATGGCTTGAGACGTCCTAGGGATGCTTACGCAAGATGGCGGACACAAAATGGTGACTATACATAGCTCCTTATGAGACGGCCTAGGGGTGCTCGCACAAGATGGCGGCTACTCTGATGAAGAAAGCTAGCTTAGAGGCTACTGCGCAAGATAACAGCTGCTGTTATGCATGCGGTGGAGGGCAATTTGAAATTCTATGTGCTTAATCAACAGAGCACCCTGCTGCCTCTTTAGCTGAAATGTGGTGGTGGATAATTTGAAAAATTCTTTTGACAGCTATCATCTTTAAAAACAATGGCGACTATACATAGGCTGTTAAGGCCTTATCATTCTCCTCCTCCTCCTCCTCCTCCTCCTCCTCCTCCTCCTCCTCCTCCTCCTCCTCCTCCTCCTTCTCTACCTCCTCCTCCGCCTCTTATGTCAAGGCATAGCTTTATATCGAACAAGTTTAAACCTGCATCGCGAAGGCAAGCGTGTGCAGCGATAACATTATTGTACATGTTTAGACTTTCGAAACATAAGAAGAGTAGAATCAAACGCTGTACTCGATACGACATGTGATCAGAACATTGATTGATGCGTTCAGAAAACAAAATAAGTGATCAAGACTAGAATCGAACACTGTACTCAATACATCATGTGTTTAGAATATGTCAGGGGATACGCTTGTTCTAAGAAGATCAGATTGAAACATAACAAGACTAGAATAGAACACTGTAATCGATGTTGTTAACTTCAACATGTGATCAGAACATTGATTGATGTGTTCAGAACACAAAATAAGTGATCATGACTAGAATCGAACACTGTACTCGATACAACATGTGATCAGAACATTGATCGATGTGTTCAGAACACGAAATAAGTGATCAAGACTAGAATCGAACACTGTACTCAATACAACATGTGTTTAGAACATGTTAGGGGGTACCCTTGTTCTAAGAAGATCAGAATGAAACATAACAAGACTAGAATCGAACACTGTAATCGATGTTGTTAACCTCAACATATGATCAGAACATTGTTTGATGTGTTCAGAGCAAAAGTACAATTTTGATGATTTGCGCAGCTAACTCGCTCGGTAAACGATATAGCCAAAGTATATCTTCAAATTATTTACCTTCCATCATTCGTCTTGTGTGTAAAAATCAGTCGAACAAGTTATCGCATAAACATGGCTGAAAAAAAATCGTGATAGGGTATGGAACCCAGGGGTTACATCTTATCAGAAGGGCAAAAAGGATGAAAGGACTCTTCCTCCTCCTTACCGCACATTCCTTGGCTAAAGGGCTAATGGGCTAAAGGGCTAATGGGCTAAAGGGCTAAAGGGCTAATGGGCTAAAGGGCTAAAGGGCTAAAGGTGCAACAACCTCATCGATCGCTATCAGCAAGAACGCTTGTACTTTGTTAAGTGTAGAAAATTAATCTTTATTGGTAAATGGTTTTATGTTCAGAACAAGGAATGGAACCTAGGGGTTACGTCTTACCTAATAAAATCCCCGAGGTGCGATGAGTTACGTTTTTCGAACTAGTGTTTGGAACACTGAACTTTTCAAGATGGCAAGAGTGAGGTTAGCAATGTTCTGTTGTTGGATTTTAAATTCCACGCTACAACATGCATAAAGTGGCAGCCCTTGAGGTTTACTCCCGTAAAGATGGCAAGAGTGAGGTTAGCAATGTTCCGTTTTTGGATTTTTAAAATTCCCCGCTATAACATGCAAAAGGTGGCAGCCTTGAGGTTTACCGCCGTAAAGATGGCAGCAGTGAGGTTAGCGACGCTCCATTGTCCTTCAAAGTGAGGTTAGGGTTCGTCAAGAAGACAGCTGTCAAAAAAGCACGTGGCTATGTTTACCAAACAAGAGCACGTGGCTGTGACGTCACGGTCACGTAGTATGCTGCCTCAGCATGCAAAGTTCAATGTCTACACCTACGTAGTTAACACTCTGCTATGTTCACAAGATTTTTATACATCACTATTCTTTATGCTTTAAGTTCATTCACATAGGCTATGCTAAGATAGCAGCACAAACACATGCGAACTTTGTACATTCTAATGGAATAAGTTTAGTACTGTGTGCGTCATGGATACATGATGCGTGCACGCATTTAATCTTGACTATACGTAATGCTGCTGCTTTGTTTACAAGATTTTTTTACATTGCTATTCTTTATGCTTTAAGTTCGTGCACGCACAAGCGATACTCGTACGTTCTAGCAGGAGAAGTTTAGTACGGTATTCGATACATACATTATCGATAGGTGATGTGTACACGCTTTAGAACATAGCTCATCTTTAAGCTTTAAGTTCATGCACATGGGTCAGGGATACACAAAAGCGATTGCTACATGCTCTAGCGGAAGAAGTCTAATACGATAGTCGATGCATGTAAAATCGATAGCTTATGCTAAGATAGCAGCGCACTTACACGATTTTAGCACAATCTAGTAGGAAAAGTTTAGTATGATAGTCGTTTCGTGCAAAATCATTAGGTAATGTGAAAACGCTTTGAAACAAGGCTATTCTTTGTACTTTAAGTTCATGCGTACAGGTTATGCTAAGATAGCAGCACAATCTAGCGCAAGAAGTTTAGTACGAGACATGCAAAATCGATAGTTGATGTGTACACGCTTTAAAACATGGTTATTCTTCGTACTTTAAGTTCATGCGTATAGGTTAGGCTAAGATAGCAGCACAGTCTAGCGTAAGAAGTTTAGTACGAGAGTCGATGCATGCAAAATCGATAGGTGATGTGTACACACTTTGAAACATGGCTATTCTTTGTACTTTCAGTTCATGCATCTTAGTTATGCTAAGATAGCAGCACAATCTAGCGGAATGTGTACATGCTTTGAGACATAGCTATTCTTTGTACTTTAAGTTCATGCGTCTTAGTTATGCTAAGATAGCAGCACAATCTACCTGCAGACGTTTAGTACGAGAGTCGATACATGCAAATTCGATAGGTAATGTGTACATGCTTTGAAACATGACTATTCTTTGTACTTTAAGTTCATGTATATAAGTTATGCTAAGATGCCAGCACAATCTAGCGGAAGAAGTTTAGTACGAGAGTCAATGCATGCAAAATCGATAGGTAATGTGTACACGCTTTGAAACATGGCTATTCTTTGTACTTTAAGTTCATGTGTATAAGTTATGCTAAGATAGCAGCACAATCTAGCGGAAGAAGTTTAGTACAATATTTGTTGCATGCAAAATCGATAGGTGATGTGTACATGCTTTGAGACATAGCTATTCTTTGTACTTTAAGTTCATGCGTCTTAGTTATGCTTAGATAGCAGCACAATCTACCTGCAGAAGTTTAGTACGAGAGTCGATACATGCAAATTCGATAGTTGATGTGTACACGCTTTGAAACATGACTAATCATTGTACTTTAAGTTCATTGGTATAGGTTATGCTAAGATAGCAGCACAATCTAGCGGAATAAATTTAGTACGAGATTTGATGCATGCAAAATCAATAAGTAATGTGTACACGCTTTGAAACATGGCTATTCTTTGTACTTTAATTTCATGTGTATAAGTTATGCTAAGATAGCAGCACGACCTAGCGGAAGAAGTTTAGTACAATATTTGTTGCATGCAAAATCGATAGGTGATGTGTACACACTTTGAAAAATGGCTATTCTTTGTACTTTAAGGTCATGCGTATTGGTTATGCTAAGATAGCAGCACGATCTAGCGGAAGGAGTTTAGTACGAGAGTCAATGCATGCAAAATCGATAGGTAATGTGTACACGCTTTGAAACATGGCTATTCTTTGTACCTTAAGGTCATGCGTATAGGTTATGCTAAGATACCAGCACAATCTAGCGGAAGAAGTTCAGTATGAGATTCGATGAATGTAAAATCAATAAGTAATGTTTACACGCTTTGAAACATGGCTATTCTTTGTACTTTAAGTTCATGTGCATAAGTTATGCTAAGATACCAGCACAATCTAGCGGAAGAAGTTCAGTACAATATTTGTTGCATGCAAAGTCGATAGGTAATGTGTACACGCTTTGAAACATGGCTATTCTTTGTACCTTAAGGTCATGCGTATAGGTTACGCTAAGATAGCAGCACAATCTAGCAGAAGAAGTTTAGTACGAGAGTCGATGCTTGCAAAATCGATAGGTAATGTGTACACGTTTTGAGACATAGCTATTCTTTGTTCTTTAAGTTCATGCGTCTTAGTTATGCTGAGATAGCAGCACAATCTACCTGCAGAGTTTAGTACGAGAGTCGATACATGCAAATTCGATAGTTGATGTGTACACGCTTTGAAACATGACTATTCATTGTACTTTAAGTTCATGGGTATAGGTTATGCTAAGATAGCAGCACAATCTAGCGGAAGAAATTTAGTACGATATTTGACGCATGCAAAATCAATAAGTAATGTGTACCCGCTTTGAAACATGGCTATTCTTTGTACTTTAAGTTCATGTGTATAAGTTATGCTAAGATAGCAGCACAACCTAGCGGAAGAAGTTTAGTACGATATTTGTTGCATGCAAAGTCGATAGGTAATGTGTACACGCTTTGAAACATGGCTATTCTTTGTACCTTAAGGTCACGCGTATAGGTTATGCTAAGATAGCAGCACAATCTAGCGGAAGAAGTTTAGTACGAGAGTCGATGCATGCAAATTCGATAGGTGATGTGTACACGCTTTGAAACATGGCTATTCATTGTACTTTAATTTTATGGGTATAGGTTATAATAATATAGCAGCACGATCTAGCGGATGAAGTTTAGTACGATGGTCGATGCATGTAAAATCGATAGGTGATGTGTACACGCTTTGAAACATGGCAATTCATACTGCTGCTCTGTTCCCAAGACTTTTAAGAATAGCTAATCCTAATACTGCTCTTAACGACGTCGAGCTAAGGATTGATTACGTGACCGTGACGTCACAGCCACGTGCTCTTGTTTGGTAAACATAGCCACGTGCTTTTTTGACAGCTGTCTTCTTGACGAACCCTAACCTCACTTTGAAGGACAATAGAGCGTCGCTAACCTCACTGCTGCCATCTTGACGGCGGTAAACCTTAAGGCTGCCACCTTATGCATGTTATAGCGCGGAATTTAAAATCCAACAACGGAACATTGCTAACCTCACTCTTGCCATCTTTACGGCGGTAAACCTCAAGGGCTACCACCTTATGCATGTTGTAGCGCGGAATTTAAAATCCAACAACAGAACATTGCTAACCTCACTCTTGCCATCTTGAAAAGTTCAGTGTTCCAAACACTAGTTCGAAAAACGTAACTCATCGCACCTCGGGGATTTTATTAGGTAAGACGTAACCCCTAGGTTCCATTCCTTGTTCAGAACATAAAACCATTTACCAATAAAGATTAATTTTCTACACTTAACAAAGTACAAGCGTTCTTGCTGATAGCGATCGATGAGGTTGTTGCACCTTTAGCCCTTTAGCCCTTTAGCCCATTAGCCCTTTAGCCCTTTAGCCCATTAGCCCTTTAGCCCATTAGCCCTTTAGCCAAGGAATGTGCGGTAAACTAATCTTCTTAGAACAAAGATATCCCCTGACATTTTCTAAACACATGTTGTATCGAGTACAGTGTTTGGTTCTACTTATTGCGTGTTCTAAATACTTCAATCAATGTTTCGATCACATGATAAAGTTAACAGCATAGAGTGCAGTTTTCGATTCCAGCCTTGTTACGTTTCTTCTGTGATTTGCAAGTCTAAACATGCATAATGACGTCATCACTGCAGCACGCGCTTACTCTAGCTATCCCGATGCAGGTTTAAACTCGTTCGATAGAGCTATGCCTTGACATAAGAGGAGGCCTTAACAGCTTATGAAAAAGCACGTCGAATTTTTCAAATTACCTGCCACCACATTTCAAAGGTATGAGGTTTAGTGCTCTGTAAAGATACCTGCACGATGCAAAGCTAACTTTCTTCATCAGAGCAGCCACCATCTTGTGTGAGCACCTCTAGGCCGTATCATAAGCAGCTGTGTATAGTCACCGTCTTGTCACTGCTACCTTGCGCAAGCACCCCTAGGGCGTCTCATAAGAGCAGCAGCCATCTTGTGCAAGCGTTCTTAAGCTGTCTCATAAGAAGCTATGTATAGCCGCCATCTTGTAGAATTAGATAGCTGCCAATGCCAAAGGGCCTAAGTAGGGATCGAACCGTCGATCTCATCATTAGACTATGTTTTTCTTATGCTCCTGATACTGCAAACCTAAGTATCAGGTAGAAAAATTTTATCCGTTTTCGAGATATTTAACATTTTGCATTTAAGCCCTAAATTTAATGAATCGAACCTGCACGGCACGTTATACTCTCTACCATAGCTGGACCTGATCATGTTACGAAGACTTGCTTCAATACAAGCTAAAACAGCGTGAATGCCATAGGGCCTAAGTAGGAAACGAACCGTCGATCTCATCATTAGACTTATGCTATCATGTTCCTCGTACTGCGAACCGAGGTATTGGGCGGAAAAATTTTGTCCGTTTTGCTCTACGATGCACCGTTTTCGAGATATTTAACATTTTGCATTTAAGCCCCAAATTTAATGAATCGAACTAGCATGACACGTTAGCCTCTAAGCTAAGAGCCGCAGCCATCTTGCGCAAGCACCTTTAAGGCGTCTCATAAGAAGTCGTGTATAGCCGCCATCTTGCGTCCGCCATTTTGCGCAAGCATCCTTAGGGCGTCTCTAGTCATCTTGTGCAAGGACCCCTAAGCCGCCTCATAAGAGCAACCGCCATCTTGCGCAAGCATCACTAGCGCGTCTCATAAGGAGCCTTGTATAACCACCATCTTGCGCAAGCATCCCAAGGGCGTCTCATAAGAACCTGTGTATAGCAGCCATCTTGCGTAAGCACCCTTAAGGAGTCATGTATAGCCGCCATCTTATGCAATTAGCGTCGAGAGAGGACTGCTGTAGAATTTTTCTTTTTAAATTATCCACCACCACATTTCAAAGGTATCTAGCTAAAGATAGCAGCACTGCGTATGACAGGTGACGAATTTACATCTACTGCGATAAAGAGGGCAGCACGGTGCTCTCTGGATTAAAGATGGCGGATGATAACTGTCAAAAAAGCACGTGGCTATGTTTACCAAACAAGAGCATGTGGAATTTGCCGCCACCACATTTCAAACTAAAGAGGGCAGCACTATGCTCTGTTGATTAAAGATGGCGGATGGTAGCTGTCAAAAAAGCACGTGAGTTTGTTTCCAAACAAGAGCACGTGGAATTTTTCAATTTGCCGCCTCCACATTTCAAAGGTATCTAGCTAAAGATGGCAGCACGGTTCTCTCTTGATTAAAGATGGTGGATGATAGCTAACAGAACTTTTCAAATTGCCCGCTACTACATGCTTAAGGTAGTAGCCATAAAGAGGGCAGCACGGTGTTCTGTAGATTAAAGATGGCGGGTGATAGGTGATGAAATTGCCCGCATGATAGCAGCACGGTGCTCTGTTGATTAAAGATGGCGGATGACAGCTATCAAAAAAGCACATGGCTTTGTTTCCAAACAAGAGCACGTGGAATTTGCCGCCACCACATTTCAACTAAAGATGGCAGCACGGTGCTCTCTTGATTAAAGATGGTGGATGATAGCTAACAGAACTTTTCAAATTGCCCGCTACTACATGCTTAAGGTAGTAGCCATAAAGAGGGCAGCACGGTGTTCTGTAGATGAAAGATGGCGGGTGATAGGTGATGAAATTGCCCGCATGATAGCAGCACGGTGCTCTGTTGATTAAAGATGGCGGATGACAGCTGTCAAAAAAGCACATGGCTTTGTTTCCAAACAAGAGCACGTGGAATTTACTGCTACCACATTTCAAACTAAAGAGGGCAGCACTGTGCTCAAAGATGGCAGATGACAGCTGTCAAAAAAACACGTGAGTTTGTTTTCAAACAAGAGCACGTGGAATTTTTCAATTTGCCGCCACCACATAGAGGGTAGCACTGTTCTCTCTGGATTAAAGATGGCTGCTTGTCGAAAAGCATTTTTCAAATTATCCGCCACCACATTTCAAAGGTAAGTAGCTAAAGAGGGCAGCACTGTGCTCTATAGATTAAAGATGGCGGATGACAGCTATCAAAAAAGCACGTGGCTGTCAAAAAGCACGTGGATTTGTTTATCTCGAGCTAGTGAGGTTAAGTTGGTAGCACTAAGGTTTAGGCCCTTCAAGATGGCAGCACTGCCGATGACAGGTGACGAAAGAGGGCAGCACGGTGCTCAAAGATGGCGGATGACAGCTGTCAAAAAAGCACGTGGCTGTCAAAAAGCACGTGGCTTTGTTTATCTCGCGCTAGTTAGGTTAAGTTGGTACTACTGAGGTTTAGGCCCGTCAAGATGGCAGTACTGAGGTTAGCGATGCGTTGTTGTCTGTCAAAAAGCACGTGGCTTTGTTTACAAATCTATCAAAAAGCACGTGGCTGTCAAAAAACACGTGGCTTTGTTTACCTCATGCTAGTTAGGTTAAGTTGGCACTACTGAGGTTTAGGCCTGTCAAGATGGTAGTACTGAGGTTTGCGATGCGTTGTTGTCGATGACAGCTGTCAAAAAGCACGTGGCTTTGTTTACAAATCTGTCAAAAAGCACGTGGCTTTGTTTACCTCGCGCTAGTGAGGTTAAGTTGGCACTACTGAGGTTTGGGCCCGTCAAGATGGCAGTACTGAGGTTAGCGATGCGTTATTGTCTGTCAAAAAGCACGTGGCTGTCAAAAAACACGTGGCTTTGTTTACCTCGCGCTAGTTAGGTTAAGTTGGCACTAGTGAGGTTTAGGCCCGTCAAGATGGCAGCAGTGAGGTTAGCGTTGCGTTGTTGTCGATGACAGCTGTCAAAAAGCACGTGGCTTTGTTTACAAATTCAAATCTCGCGCCAAAATTCAAATTTCCCGCCAAAATTCAAATTTCCCGCGGGCGGCGGCGGCGGAGGCGGCGGCGGAGGCGGCGGCGGAGGCGGCGGCGGAGGAGGAGGCGGGCGGAGGCGTGCGGCGGCGGAGGTGCGGCAGAACCATCCAATTATACTACTCGTTACACTACTGAAAAGGGCAGGCAGAACAATATGAGAACGACAGGCAGATCAAGTCGAGCAGTGGGGGCCCTCTAGTATATTTTTTAAATTGATAAAATGACCTTCCCACTTCGCAGAGCCAAAGGCCGTAGCCGTGTTGAAACACAGGATTAAGCAATATTGGGCGTGGTCAAGAGTTGGGTGGGTTTCCACGCGCTGTTGGTGGGGGATAAGGGAATGGAGAAGCGGAAAGGAATTGGCCACCCTACCGTACGTAAACTCCGGCTCAGGCACACCTGTGCGGAGGTTCAGACCTGCCTTCAGGCAGAATACACCCTTACCTTACTTCACAGAGGTCAGGGGACAGTACGTAACCTGCTGTGGTAAAACCAGGTGGTAGTACTTCGTCCCTCCTTTCGACAGCCGCAATGGGCAAAGCATCCATCCATCCGGGATTCCTTTGCATTATACTGTTAAATTTGGCCTTGATCTCATCTCCTATTGCTCCATTAAGGTCAGCAATGGTCGTCTTCACCTCAGGAACAATCCCTACAGCCTTCACAGGAGGAAATGCTCATTCTTCCAGATGCTTTTGTTTTTGGACGGTAGCTGTTCAAACTTGGAATAAATGTATGTGAGACCGCTGAAAATCTTGGGGTTGTCCAGTGCAGGATGCAGATTCAAGGTCAGCTCGCTCCAAGCAGAATCAGAGGACAGAAAGAACGCTGTTGTCCTCTAATCAAATTTAAGTGCCCGTGCAAAGAATGGTTGCTTTCAGCCGCTATTTGGTAAATAAATCTAACAAAGGAGAGATGGGCGGAAGAATACAATTTACAATCTTAATATTTGTCGTTTTAGGCACTTAACATGCAAATATCTTTAAAATAGCTATTCAAACAAGAAATAGGCATTAATGGCACTGAAACAGAGTTTTCGAACAAAACCTAAAATGAAGACAGGAAAGACCAGGACCGAAGAAGGATGCGGGCGTACTGGCCGAGTGTTAAAGCACAAGACAGAAAAGAGTTGAAATAGCTGGCCGAAATGAACTTAATAATAATAATACAGTATCTGATTCATAACAGGAGTGCAGAAGCTGAGGAGATAAGAAAGATCGAAAAATACTCAGACAAATTTTGTCCCCAGAAAAGTAGCTAACACCTGGAAGAAAAGGAGGAATGAGAAACTGTGTTCACAGACCAATGAACTAACAGATCAAATGAAAAAGAGGCGCCCAAAGATTTCTTGGCATGTCTTTCGGATGAGCGACGACAGATTGGCCAGGAGGATCCGAGATTATACCGAGAAATATAAAACCACCCTGATCTGGATGAGGGAAATTACGAAAAACCTAAACGAACTAGGTTTATACATAGAACATATGAAGGACGGGATAACGTACAGAAAAATGAGACACAACAGAGACCCAGACAAACAGACAGAACATAAAGGTTTGGGAGCAGAAGGGACAGGAACAGAGAAGTATAAGCTAAACCTGGTCCTCAGGGTATGCAAATAATAATAAAACGCTAATATTTTAATACCAGGTGACCCATCGGCGTCGTCCTTTCTACCTATAAGTGTCCCGCAAGCATTAGCTATGAATGGGATGTCTAATAAATGATATTACTGTCTGCAGATAATTTACGTCAGGATACGGAGAGATGACAGTAGGCTGCACGTTCCTCAGCGCTACCCGTCTGCTACGCCCATTTGTGTTACGAAGCCTCCTTTTCGAACGTAACTTCGGTGGCACTACATTTGCTGTCAACGTATCGACAATGGCTGTTGTGTTCAGCAACAACGAATACACAAGCATCATCTTAATCTACGGAGAATCTGGTGGGAATGCAGCCGATGCTCGTAGGAGTTTCCTGTTATACACGTATTTCGCCGAACAGAGTTACGATTAAGAGCTAATTGATCGTTCAAGGCACATACCACATTCAGGCAACTTGAAGAGTGGAATGTATATACGCGCATAAATAAATTAGTTATTAAATTTTACTTTCTGCATCTCTGGCGCATCTAAAAATTCACCATGCTACAGGACGTGAATAGTAAAATATATTCTGTTTGACATCCGAAATAAAAATAACGTTATAGCTCTCCTTTGTAGACCAGAGATTGGGCATCCTTTTCATCACTGGTGCATGCGGGACACTTATAAGTTTTTTGCTAGTTGCTTTACGTTGCATCGACACAGATAGGTCTTATGGCGACGATGGGAGAGAAAAGGTCTAGGAGTGGGAAGGAAGCGGCTGTTGCCTGAATTAAGGTACAGCCTGAACCGTTCTGTTCATGGACCAATAGTATAGATTTTAGTATTGATATTGGGATTACATAAGACCACCCACGAAGTCATTGTCTTATAGTTTATTTCATAAAAGTTTCCAGAAGAAGCGTTCTCGTGTGAAGAGAGCTAGAGCGTCATTATGAAAATCTCCAGAACCTCATTAAAGGGAGTTATGTCCCAAGCCAAGCCTCTTAATGAAGATTGGGGACGCTTCCCGGATCCCGGCAAAACTTACCTTCGGAGGGAAGAAAGAATTAAATTAATATGTTTGGTTACGGAAGAGTTGCATTGGATTTGATACAAGAATTGCAACCTGCATAATTTCTGCTTAATTTTGATATGCATTAGGGCTGCAATCATAAATGCATTCGTTAAGTAGGGTACTTGACGTGCGTTGTGCGGGAAAACTTCGAGTCGCGGGCGCGCGTATCCTGCACGCGATCAAGCGGCGTGGTTACGCTAACCTGGTTATAAAAGCAAGGCCGCCTGGCACATCAGCCTCATTCCTTGACCGTAAGGCTGCTTGAACGAAGTCGTCATGCTGCGTGTCGGTACTGAGAACAACATTTTATCTTCGAGCTGCACCTACAACTAGTACTACTGAATCTGCGAGGAAGTAAGTAATCAACTTGCATATTCAGCTAAAGTCTTGATATTACCTGTGTTGATATGCTATGATGAGATGAGGTACCGCCTGTAATAGACTGATGAACTAGTAGCTTCATATTTCTGTGAGGTCAAGTTGTAACTGACGTAATGCTAGAATAAATATAGGCTCAGGGTAGTTCTTCCAGAACTACATGTTGTCCGAGTGAAAGGATGGAATAACAGTGTTACTAAGAGTGGTGAAGAAGCTATAGTGTACCAGGTTTAAAATTCAGAACAAGACTTGGTCAATGTAACGTGTGAGGCACGATAGTAATGGAAACAGGCATCGAGTCTGGACAGTCTGTAATCAATGAATTTGTTTTCAGTTGCCCCTGCATCAAGCCAGAACGAGCTTTTACATCATCAGTGCGAGGAAGCCACAACCGGAGCTGAAGCCGACACGACAACGGGAAGCGATCCAGGAACGTTGGGTGTACCTGATCGGAGCGACGTCGAAGGGGACATCTTCCAACCATCTACGGAGCTGTACGAAGGATTCACGTAAGATAGAATGTCTCCAAGTGTTCACCAGTATCTGCTGCAAGCGTCGCAGTTTGTCATGATCTGGTAAATTCAGTGGTCCACAGGGAGGGCCGCTCCGTCATGTCATCAATCATATAAGGTCAGAGCTTTCCAATTCTGTTTCAAGCATGTCATTTAAATTTAGATAGGAATAGGGGGGCCGTCAGCCAACAGGTTAGTTATGGTAGGAAAATTCTTGGTAATAACGAGCTAGGCCTCAAACTCGAACCCCGTACATTAGGGTAGATGATAGTTTGTAGATTCCTTATTGGTGTGTTTATATTTCATTTCGATAGTCTTATATTAGCGTGCGTGTTATCTTCATGGGTCAGGTCGAACTCCCTTGGTCATGTTAGGTTAGTCTAACAGGCAGGCACTATTTATTGTGTCGCGTTTAGGCATTTGTCACTGCAGACGTAGGCTGTATAGTTGAGACCAGGATTCAACCCGTAATTCACCTGGCTTCACTGACAGGGCGAGCGAGTCCGAATGTTTGAGAGATGGGAGCATTATGCATGCAGCTGACTGTATGAATTGATATGAGAAAGCCCAGCACAGTTTGAGAGTGTATTGGATGTATGTGAGATGCCTTATTATGGCCATGTGACTATAGCTTAATGATTTGTGTCTTTGTATTATCAAGGTTGAGCCCATGGGAGGCGGAAATAAGATTTGTTATATTGCTGGTGATATTGAGATGAGGGCGGATCGCCCAGGTGTATTTAAAAGAGTGCTTTTAGCAGCCAGATTACGTGAGGTGTTTTGAAAGGCGAGATTTCTTAGCCTGCAGCCAGCTGAGCTCGTAAATTATGGGGACTGCCGCTTGTCAAGTGTTCGAATGATGAGGGTTGTTGTGTCTGACGTCACAGTCTTGAAACTCGGTTATATTGCTGTCTGCAGCTTGTCGAGTGTCTAGGGGGGAGAAGACGACCTTGATGTTTTGAACGCGGGGAGAGATTTTTGTTTGGTTTGTTCTACTTTAATTATAACACTGGCCCGTTTGATATTGACCCCTTTGACATGTTAGTTGTGTTCTTTTTATATTGTTTGTATATGAGTATTCTACGCCTTACTCTTCATGGGACCAGGGTTCGTGTCCGAGTCAGGACACTGTACATTATGTGTTTGCATCGGGGTTCGATGGTACGAGGCATAGTAAATTTTATGGGAATTACTGTTAGATGTGTATTTCAGCAGATATCCGTTTTTCTAGATTTCATTACTTACACAATTGTAACATGCTTGTTACAGCACAGCTGTGTCGTGAAGGCAGTGAACTGGTTGTCATCGGCTCAACATTATCTTTACCCAAGCATTTGAAAGCTCTTACATTTGTAAATAGTTTTTGCTTATGTAATAAATCCCTGATTGTAAAACTTTGAATGCAGCGGTGTTTTCTGTTAGAATTTTTTTTAATTTAGCTGATTCTTACCTGATTAGTCACATATCCTAGTGTTTTATCTTAATGTTGCCCATTGTTCACCCATGTTATCCCTGAGAAGTGCACTATTGTCCGGCCGAGCAAGGATGTGTGTTCAGGTAAGATTATGTGCACAAGCTCACGTTTGTGAGAGTTCTTTCACTACTGTACTCTGGGTTCGAGACCGGCTTTCGCCTGGCCGGAACCATGGAGTCCTGTAGGGCACAAGCCCCAGAATTTGCCTGGTGTGAAAGTGGGAAACCATGGAAAACCGTCTTCAGGGCTACCGACAGTGGAGTTCGAACCTACTATCTCCCGAATACTGGATACTGGCCGCACTTAAGCTTTTGAAGCTATCAAGCTCGGTCTTATAAGTATTGGAGTGCCACCTGGTATATTCGTATACTCTTCGCTCAAGACCTTTTGTATCTCGTGTCCAGAAGTATTCATTTCAGGCAAGAGGTCAGTATAGCCCTGAGAACCACTCAGTACCTGCTTACTCTCTCTCTCTCTCTCTCTCTCTCTCTCTCATTGGTCACATTCATTAGATGCCTAACACATGCACGCATCTGAAGTGTGAGGGGAGGTGGAGATAGCGAAGTACGGGATATCTAGCATGAACGAAACACACGCGGTGGGAAGATACTTGCTTTTCCGTCTGCTCGCACGTCCCCTTGGCTTGACAATGAACAGATAACATTACAAGTGAAAAGCTTTAACAGCTTCATTTCAAGTAATACTAATCCCGTATTGACTATAATCAATTAGTGAATATTCAAGATAAACTTAAATATTGTAACTAAGTGGTCCGCCTATTCAATACAATATATAATTTATTATATTTAGTACATGTTTCGTCCCCTAAGGGACATCATCAGCTAATAATATATTAACATTAATATATCAGAAATACAAAATAGATATTATTAAAATTGGAAAGGTACATTAAAATATTGATGTATGGTTACGACATTTTAAACGAGATCTTCGAAATTTTGTTAAAATTGTAAGTCATATGATAGATAAAACAGTTAAATTGTCCATTTTACTCTTGATGATATTCTTGGAAAATACCAGTTTTGCTTTATAAAATCTTTAATTATCAATTGTTGTAAATAGCACACTTGATTGGTATCTCTTGATGAAAGATTTGTTAAAACTTTGATATGCATTCCTTAGATAGAATAATATATTGAATACTTCAGATTTTGAAGTCAACTCGGGGCCGTAGTGGTAAAGTTCTTTGTAGTAATGGATATAATTGTATTCCTTATTATTGGCCCCGATGTGCGGAGAAGGACTCACTTCTACTGAGGTAAGTGTGCGAGGTATTATTATTATTATTATTATTATTATTATTGTTATTATTATTATTATTATTATTAAAATATAGACGAATTTACCAGTATTCTCCATGCTTGGTAGCTGAATAGAGCGCCTAAATTTCAAAGGGCTCTGAGAGGACTTTTCCGTGTATGTTCGTCTTCGTTCGTCTTTTTCGTTTACACGCAACACATCACACTACTAACTACCACTATGCAAACATATCATGTTGGGGTCAGGAAGGGAATACGATTGTAAAACTGGGCCTAATCCACAAGTATCTGCGGGATAAAGTGTGGAAAGAAGTAAATAGCAGTACTGTCCTTCGTTGACTCACAGCGCACGCCTGCACTGGTGCATGTATGCTAGCCCGCTGTACGTATAATTGTTCGGGTTGCAGCTCATCCTTTACAGGAGGACGATAGACATAACATAACGTGTTTGCAATAAAACTGGCGAGACTAAGTCTGTTGGCAAATGGAAAATTACATTTCTATCCCACGATTCAGTGGGCTGATACATGTAATGTATCATTGAAGGTAAACTGTGATTTCTTTCTAGCCACTATCAATGTCACGGAACCTGTTATGTACAGGTAAGTTTACCGTCAAGGTGTGTAATGTGAATTCTACATTATTATACGCTGCAATTGCAAAGCGACCAGCTAGATTTATTCCGCTGCTACCATACAGCTCCTGCCTTGCTGGTAATGACGTATGTGTATCTTCTGGGAGATTAATCCCTTGATCATTGAACGAAGAAGTTAGCTAGCTTTACTAATCTTTTCCCTTTGATCGGCTAGATTCTTAGTTCTAGTGGCGATAGTGTATAGGTTGGCTAAGGAAAATACATTTTCGTTTGCTCTTAAAATTAGTTAGATATTTTTGTGAACAATCTCAAGAAGATATTCGAATTACATCTTAATTACATCTTCCCAACACTCAAAAGAAAAAGCTAGCCACACAACATTAACTTTGCTTTTAGTTAACTATTTATTTATTTATTTATTTATTTATTTATTTATTTATTTATTTATTTATTTATTTATTTATGCTAGTGGCTTTACATCGCACCGACACAGATAGGTCTCACGGCGACGATAGGACATGAAAGGGAATGACTGGGAAGGAAGCCGCCACGGAAAACCATATATAGGGCTGCCGGCAGTGGGGTTCGAATCAACTATCTCCCGAATACTGGATACTGGCCGCACTTAAGGGACTTCAGCTATCGAGCTCGGTTATTTATTTATTTATTTATTTATTTATTTATTTATTTATTTATTTATTTATTTATTTATTTATTTATTTATTTATGTATTTCTTCTTTTTCTTCTTCTTCTTCTTCTTCTTCTTGCGTTCTGGCCTTCTAAGGACCACGTTGACATTTCAATTCTTCCTCCTTAGTTGTTCTTTCCTTTTCTTCCAGTATTCTTTCATTTTGCACTGTGCTTCTTTTTCCTGTCTTCAGTCCACTTTGTGCCTGTTTTCTTTTCCTTCCTCCCTTGGAATCCTTCCATTGTAATACTTTCTTCTTAAAAATCTTTCTTTCCAATAATTCTTGTTCTTACTTATTAATTAATTAATTAATTAATTTATTTATTTATTTATTTATTTATTTATTTATTTATTTATTTATTTATTTATTTATTTATTTATTTATTTATTTATTTATTTATTTATTTATTTATTTATTTATTTATTTATTTATTTGACTTCAGGAGTGGCGACGTACAGGCTCGTGGCCCCTTCTTACACTTAACCACATAAATTACAAGTTAATTCGTATATAAAACAGATGTACTATTATCAAGTCAAGGATAACTGACATAAATAACACATATGGATAACATATAAACAAGGAGGAAACCAAACACATAAAAACAAGTTAAAAAGAAATCTGGAGCATAAATGTAAAAAGAGAAAGAGAAAGGTCATAATGAAAATGTTACATACAAACTGAAAAATATAAGCAATGAATAAACAGAACACAACACGTAATAAAATACAGAAAATACAAGTGTGGTAACAAACAGTGATCTATGTAAATGAGTAAAAATCTAAATGTTATGTACATTTACACTGTTGTTCTTTGAGTCATCAGTCCATAGAGTGGTTTGATGCAGCTATACATTTACACTATAACAATAAAAATCTAATAATAACCTAATGTTAATTATAAGAATAACAGTGTTCTTCAGCTGTATAGTAAAATGCCAATACGTACCACAATCGCACAAGCTAGCAGACGTCACCAGTCACACGAAACAATCGGCAGTTTTCAACAGGTAATCTCTGCGTGCAATTTTAAATTTAGCTATTTTTGCTCAGGTGGCTCTGTACATTGACGAAGGAAACATAAATTTCTGTTGGCGCTATATTTTTCATTTTAATTTTAAAATTATTGAACAGAGCATTCAGTTGCATCTCCATGGATTGCCTGGATTTATCAGGTGAGGTGTTTGGTCTCACTGTGTTTTATAGGAGATATATGTTACCTGTCTGAAATTTAATTGTGCGAGTTTGGATGACGCCATAATCTTCCCACAGCCCTTTCGTAATTATAGTGTCCAAATTATTGCTCTCTTTCCGTACAGGAAAATATAATGTCTCCAATGATTGCCGAAGAAGCGTAACAATGTTGAACATTAGTAACATATAATGAGAAAGAAATGGAGTTTCTCAGTCGACTGAAAGAAGGAAACCATCTCATAGTAACAACATAATGTGAAAACTCCCTCCATAGAACTCTTAATGAAGTTCATACACCACCGATTACTTCCCAGATTAAAAACAACCTGTAATACATGTTTAACAACATTGATGAAAGAGATCCTCACAGGGTTCTAGAATGATAAATTTAATTCCGTATCAGGTGCAAAAGTATGTTTATACAAGTGTATCCATTGTAACGCATAACTATTACAAACAGGATGTTGGTAGACGTGCCAAAGAGGTCAAGGGTTCGTGCTTTTAACATGTCTAATAAACAGGAGTAAATGGTCATGATGCAAGTACTGGGCTTCCCCAGCCGGATGATGTATTTCTCAATTAAGTGGCGTGGCATTTCATTACTGCGTAATATGAAAAATACCGGAACATCACATATAAATTGAATTATTTTACATATCACCATAATGTAGGAAACAGTAGTAATTTCGAAATGTTATGGTTTATATTCAGGAAACTAATACATGTTTGCATAAATTAATGAAATTTTTAACATACTATGTAAACCACTGCAATATTACAAACGATGAATGTTGTATTCAACTCACCCATTGTCGTAAAGCCAATATAGGCTGCGATGTTACTCATATTTCGTTTTTATTCGTAACCTAAACAAAATAATCAATTTATGCCTTCTGTGAATGTGCTGGAAAACCCTGAAATGGAAAATAAAACATATTTGAGAATATCAAAAATACGTACCGTACGTAAAGAAAGATGTAGAGGCAATACCGGGAAAATATGAAGTACAATCTATGTAATTAACATTTTTGTTGTTCGACAATTTGAGTGCTTATGCCAAGAATACCATGCCAGCCGTATTGAAGGTAAATTCTACTATCTAAAATTCAAGGCGCAGAATTCTGTCTCTTTCTAACAAAACGAGAAGTAGTTGGTTCGAATGTAAACTTACTGTAGCGAGTAACAAGTGCACTCTAGTCTACAGAACGTTATGCTATGAGTTTTACATAAATATTAGGGGTTCATCACATGAGAACCCCTAGAAATTATGTTACTCTCACTGCATTAGGAAAGAGTGCCCTAGTCGCACTTTAACCTATTACTGCATATCAATCCAAGATCTGTTTATCATATGATGCAGGATTATTTGTGAATAAAGCGAATGAAACCAGTATTGCCACCTGAAAACACGAGGTCGTTTGCCAGTCAACAAACCACTTTCCATCTCATTTCAAAGCTTCAAAAATCAATAAGCAAGCAAGAAGTAAGTTCAATGGAAAACACATGTTAGTTTCAGTACCATCAGATTTTCATGTAAGTATAGTTGAACTTCGATATCTCGAATTTCCGGCGGGAGCTGAGAGTACACCGAGTTATCGAAAATTCGAGGTATCAATCAATCAATCAATCAATCAATCAATCAATCAATCAATCAATCAATCAATCTCAAATGATCTGCATTTAGGACAGTCGCCCAGGTGGCTGATTCCCTATCTGTTGTTTTCGTAGTATTTTCTTAAATAATTGCAAAGTATTTGGAAATTAATTGAACATCTCCCTTGGTAAGATATTTCAAACCGTAACTCCTCCCTCCTATAAACGAATATTTTCCCCAATTTGTCCTCTTGAATTCCAGCTTTATCTTCATATGATGATCATCCCTACGTTTAAAAACACCACTCAACTTATTGGTCTACTAATGTCATTCCACGCCATCTCTCCGCTAACAGCTCGGAACATACCACTTAGTCGAGCAGCTCTTCTCCTTCCTCCCAAGTCTTCCCAGGCCAAACTTTGCAGCATTTTTTTAACGCTACTCTTTTGTCAGAAATCACCCAGAACAAGTGCTTTTCTTTGAATTTCTTCCAGTTCTCGAATAAAGTAATCCTGGTGAGTGTCGCATGCAATTGAATCATACTCTAGTTGGTGTCTTACCAGGGACCTATATTCCCTTCCTTACATCCTTACTGCAACCCCTAAACACCCTCATAACCATATGCAGAGATCTGCACCCTTTAGATACAATCCAATTTATGTCATTACCCCAATGAAGATCTTTCCTTATATTAACACCTAGTTACTGAGAGGACTTCTGCTGTTTGTGAAACTCACAACCTGACGTTTAACCCCGTTTATCATCACACAATTGCCTGCTGCCTTTCTCACAACATTATCCGGGTCATTTTTCAGTCGCTCGCAATCCTGTAACATTTACTACAGTATAACATTCTCCGCAAATAGCCTTATCCGTGATTAGAGCTCTTTACTCGTATCATTTATATACACGAGAAATCATAAAGGCATAGAAAAATGTACTTACTACTACGGATTCACATAAAAAGTCTGTACTGTTATTTGCTTCTTAATATTTGACACACTTCTTTTTTTCAACATATAAAATTTAAATATTATAGGAAATCGTATCGAAAGATTGATTTTATCATAAGAAGCAAAATTATCATTTCAGAATGTTTACAAATTCATAATTTTGGAAAGATCTGTAATTTTCCTGCGTTGTTTTCTCTGTAAACATGTGCACTCTATAACAGATTAACAGCGCGATATGCGTGCTCGCCAGCTGAGGACTGTTAACCTAGTACTTGCTCGGAGTTACGAAGTGGACTAAAGGAGGTTTATAAGCTACTGTTGGGCGTGGCTACACAAGGTCTCAAAGTTCATACGGATAATCAACAATACACTCCGACTAAAACATAGAGTGTTTAATTGTGTAAAGAGATGATTTACATTTAGGTTTCTCCTGCAGGAACTAATTTTATCAGGAGATAATTAAGTACAAATAAACGTAACGTTCTGCATATAATTCCAGTTACAGCAAAACAATTCACACTTGGGCTTGAAATATACTTCGAGAAATCGAAGAATTCGAATTACAGGACTTCTTGTTATCGAACATATATAACACATGAGTAATATAGGATTCTGTCGGGAAACTGAAATTCTCTCAAGATATAGAAAATTCGAGTTACAGATGTTCGAATTATAGAAGTGTAACTTTACTAGCAGACATGGTTAGCTATCAAAATTTACACAGAGTAAAAGTAATATGTTTCGCTCCAAGCTCTTATTTTAGTCACGACCCTGAGGTTCACTCAGCCTGCACCTAAAATGAGTACGAGGTTAACTCCTGGGGGCAAAGGCGGCCGGGATTGAGCTAACCACTCTACCAGCAAGTGCCGAGGTTACGGATATTGGAAGCCTTTACCACCCACCCCTCCAAGGGGCCTTCAAGGCCTGTACTGAGATGAATTTGCTTTTATTATTATTATTATTTATTTTTCAAAAAATGTTGCTAAAATGTATGGATGGTAGATGGAGAAGGAGCAAGCCCCATCTCCGTTCATTAAACATAATTCTTTTTTCTTTCTTTCTTTCTTTCTTTCTTTCTTTCTTTCTTGTTTAATCGGTTTACCCTCCAGGATTGGTTTCTCCCTCCAACTCAGCGAGGGATCCCAACTCTGCCGCCTCAAGTGCAGTGTCCTGGAGCGTGAGACATTGGGTCGTGGGATACAACTGGGGGATGACCAGTACCTCGCCCAGGAGGCCTGACCTGCTATGCTGTAAAGGGGCCTTGGTGGGGGATGGGAAGGTTGGAAGGGATAGACAAGGAAGAGGGAAGGAAACGGACGGGGTCCATTCAGCTTCGGGAGATCAACTGAGTACAGGGGGTTCGATTACCATCTCATCTATCATACAAGTGCTTTTCTGTGGTTTGCCAATTTTTCTCCAGGCAAATGCCGGGATGGTATACAATTTAAGGCAACGGCCGGTTCCTTCCCTCTTCCTTGCCTGTCACTTCCAAACTTCCCATCCCTCTACAAGGCTGCCTGCTGTTCAGCACAGCGGGTCTGGCCGCCTGGGGAGGCACTGGTCCTCCTCCCCAGCTGTATCTCCTCGACGCAAAGTCTCACGCTCCAGGACACTGCCCTTGAGGCGGTAGAGGTTGGATCCCTCGCCGAGTCCGAGTGAAAAACCAAACGGGGAGGGTAAACAGACTTAGAAAGAAAGAAAGAAAGAAAGAAAGAAAGAAAGTTGTTCTACACTCATTGACTAGACGCGATGCAATAAAAATCCACGCATTGATTTATAATCAGTTGCAAGTGCCAATTTTTGGAAAAATGATCCACTATCCGTGGTTTGTAGCAAAATTGCTGCCAACACTTGAAATCTTCTGTAATGTAAATGAAGTTTCTTTCCCGAGTGACATTCGCACCCAGAAATGTAACTGTGGCAAACCTGCCTTCGCGCGCTTCTAGTGGTGTGCAAAGTGTCTATGTTTCGAATGTTTCTAAAGTCTGTATCATCCAAGCACCGTATCTTCCTTAAGCGTTAATATAAGAATGAACTTACAAAACATTGTTATCCCTGAAAAATACCGTTCATACATAACATTTACTGTGAAACCCAGTTGTAATTTTACAATCAACATAACTCCCTTGTATCCCCTAACTTGAAAAGAAATATTCATGACATCATCATAGACATTTATTCGTTAACTAATATATATAGTAAGTAAATTCAATGTCATTTGGACGTATTAAGTGTGTCGTCTTAGATGGTTGAACAGTTCGATTCTGGATGCACAGATTTTATTGCAGTGACAGCACACACTCCTTGTTACAGCAGGTGGTTGCGCAAGAACACCATCCCTCGCATTCGCTCCTCCTCTAAGCTTTAATCTTCTCCTAAGTTCAACTCCATTGTATATAATGCTACGCCATTTGGGCCTATCCTCGGCTGCAGTTTCCCAGTTGAACGTATCAATACGACACCTTTCGAGATTACACTTTAGAACATCCTTATATCGTTTAAGCTGACCTCCGTGGTTACGCTGGCCATTTGTTAGTTGGGAGTACATTAATTTCTTTGGGAGGCGTGTATCTGGCATGCGGACGATATGGCCTGCTCAACGTAGCTGATGCCTGACTATCTTTACCTCCATGCTTGTGATATTGGCTTCCTCGAGGATACTAATGTTCGTTCGACGATCTTGCCATTTAACTTTCAGTATTCTCCGCAAGCATCGTTGATGGTATTTTTCCAGGCATTTTAGGATTCTCCTGTGAGTTGTCGAGGTGCAGGGATTACAACAGCATTGTAAACGATGAGTTTGGTTCTCACACTGATATCATGATTGCCAAACACTCTTCTTAGGAGACGACCGAAAGCCGCACTTGCACATCTTGAAAGATTTAAATTTCTGCGTCAATATTTGCACATGTTGAGAGCTGGCTTCCAAGGTAGCAAAATGATCTATGTTCTGCAGAGATTGGCCATTGATTGTAACAGGCGGAGTTATCTTATTGGAATAAGGTGCCGACTGGTAAAGGATCATAGTCTGAATTCGTGTAGGAATCATCAATGGAGACAAGTAGATAAATGAAACAAAAAAAATTCAAGTCTGGCTGCATGGATAAATGATTAGCGTGCTGGCCTTTGGTCACAGGGTTCCTCGTTCCATTCCCGACTGGGTCGGGAATTTCAACCATAATTGTTTAATTCTTCTGCCACGGGGAGTAGATGTACAGTATGTGTTGTCTTCATCACCATGACGCGCAGGACGCCTAAGGGATCCAAATCCAAAGACCTGCATCAGCCCTCTCCGGAGGCCCCACGCCATCATCTCATTGAGATTTGAAAACGGTGCACAGAAGTTCGATAGCCGCTGCACCACCGAGTCGCCTTCAGCTCTAAGCACGTCGAAAACTTCAACCAGCCTCGGCTGAGGAAACAGTCGAGAGTCTACGGATAAGCCAAAACATGTATTTCCTTATACCTTTCTTTCGTTCTTTATTTATTCGTTTCTTTCTTATTCCGTTTACCGTCCACGGTTGATTTTTACCCCGGACTCGGTGAGGGATCCAACTTCTACCGCCTCAAGGGCAGTGTTCTGGAGCGTGAGACTTTGGGTCCGGAGGATACAGCAGTACCTGGCCCAGACGACCTCACCTGCTACGCTGACCAGGGGCCTTGTGGGGGAATTAAAAGATTAGAAGGTAAAGACACGGAAAAGGAAAGAAAGCGGCCGTGCTCTAAAATTAGGTACCATCCCGGCATTTGCCTGGAGAAGAACCGAAAACCACTTCTAGGATGGCTGAGATGGGAATCGAACCCACCTCTACTCAGTTGACTTCCCGAGGCTGAGTGGACAACGTTCCCGCCCTCGTACCACTTTTTCAAATTTTGTGACAGAGCCTGGAATCTAACCCGGGACTTTGGGGGATGGTAACTAATCACACTAACCACTACACCACTGAAGTGGACTCTACTCCTCTTTCGCTGACAGAAATTCCTGGGAAATCGGATTCTTACACTTGGCGGGTTCTTCTCGTAAGTTCATTTACAGAGACTTGTAAAGTGAATCCTGAAAAGCAAAGCAGTGAATAAGAAGAAGAAGAAGAAGAAGAAGAAGAAGAAATGGGGTCTTAAATGCCAATATATTTCACTCTCATTCCCGTGACCTCGGGCATAGGATACGAGGGCCTAACCCACCATACTAGGACATTTATCTTCCCCACGTCAACAAGAGAGCATCTTCGTAATTTTTCACTGGACAAACGGGAAATAATTTTTTCTTCACCGTTCTAGTGATTTAATATTACACCTGTAAAGAGAAATTTTCGAGCTGTAATATAGCCTTCTAGTCAAATCTTCTCAACGCTTACCTCTTTGTCTAGGAACATCTTATGAAGTTCAAAATATTCAGGAATGTCCTCCTTAAGTTGCAACAGTTACAAACACTGGTGCACTCTATCCACGTTTACACTCAGTTTGGCCTTACGACAACGCAAGGGAGAATTCTAACATCGCCATTACTTCAGCTGCAGAGCAGACAGCCTTGATTTTTCTAGAGAACAAAAGAAATTGATGGCCTTACCATTGCCTAGACTCCGAAGGCTAACTCCTAGACTCTTGGCGTTGCAATAGACCATACAAGGCCAGTAGAACGTATTAGGTTAGATAATGTCGCTATTAAGCTGCGGCCCCTTCGCCTTTATCCAGACAACCTTGGTTGTCTCTTTGAAAGTAAATTGCGCTAGAAACTTGACCTTGGAGTATATACTACTGCATTCAATCACTCAAGAAAATACATATATTTCAAACTTCAGATCGTTTGTGTTTTATAAGTTTGAAAATTCAAAGTAATCGCTCTGGTGGTCTGCATTATATTTTCATTTATTTTTACTATTAATAACAACAGTCGTATCAGCACACTGTATTATTACGTAACCGATTTCCGGACTCTGAGGTACATCGTCAGTGTTAAAACCATTTACAACATTTAAGTTCACATGATTGTGTCGTCAAATTGAATGAAAATGAGCTAAACTAGAGCACTGTTGAGATCAACTGTAAGAAAACGAAAGAGCAAGTGTAGGAGTGTGAACATAACACGTATGAACCTTACAATGTTGTTATAATAGGTGTGACATACCATAGCCAAAACTGGCTGGTCCCTTAAGAGAAGATGATGATTGAATCGGTTCATAAAGAAAGGGCATCAGTCACATTTTTTTCGAAATTGAGTTAACGTTGAATTTCTCATCTTAAATGGTCATCACATCGTTTCATAAAGAAAGGATATCTGTCCAGCTTCTCCTTCACTGTGATTTTGTGATTGGAAAGTTAGCGTTTTGTAATGGAAGTGCATCGGTCCGGACTGAAGTCCTACGGCGCTAGGTGAACAGCGCACTACTCTCTTGTTTTATGCATTGTTTTGAGGTTATTTCACTGTGTAACTGCATCATTATTGCACTGACGTATTTTATTATTTTTCATTATACAGAACCTATAGAACTATACGTTTTATCATTCATTGATGGCTTGAGCATGAACACTTTCAGACCAGGTGGCTCCAGTCGAGTGCCATCATTTTTGCCAATAATATGTGCGCACCCAGCAGGAAAGATACCTATTAAGACGAGGAAAATTGATGATGTGAAGAAACTGGTCGAGTATATACCCGATGAGTATCAGGAGTACTTCACGGATCTGACTACTTAGCCTACTGTGAGAGGAGAAGATGACAATGACAATTATTATTAGAGGAGGACACAGACGATTTTGTCTCATTTCAGTCACTGTTCTTTATCCTGAGACTAAGAACTTTGTTATATTATAAAATTACAACATTCATCTGCGAAAGAAAAGCTGTATGGAAACTTTGAGTGGTTAGATAAAGCTACTCAGTTGTAAACCTCTTTTTATAAAGAAAAGCCAACAGTCCACAAGATTTAAAAAATTTATATAATTCAACTAAACCAAACCAAACCAAACCCCATGGCACTACAGCCCTTGACGGGCCTTGGCCTACCAAGCGACCGCTGCTCAGCCCGAAGGCCTGCAGATTACGAGGTGTCATGTGGTCAGCACGACGAATCCTCTCGGCCGTTATTCTTGGCTTTCTAGACCGGGGCCGCTATCTCACCGTCAGATAGCTCCTCAATTCTAATCACGAAGGCTGAGTGGACCTCAAACCAGCCCTCAGGTCCAGATAAAAGTCCCTGACCTGGCCGGGAATCCAACCCGGGGCCTCCAGGTAAGAGGCAGGAACGCTACCCCTACACCACGGGGCCGGCTATATACTTCAACTACTGATGATAAATTCATGAAATATATTCAGAGGAATCTTAATATGCATTCTCTATATGAAGGAAACAATTTTTTACATTTCTATTGTGATAGTAAAATATCCAGATAGTTTGTCTTGATTTCCCAATAATCAGCTAAAATGGACTGACGCCCTTTCTTTATGAACCAATTCGATTATGATTATGATGATGATGATGACGACGATTATGATAATAATGATCATGAGAGGGTGAAACCCGGTGTTTTCACATAGCCTATTCCTGTCGAATAACATCAAGCAGTCTGATGAAGGCTTAACGTCTCCATCCGACGGACGATTCACCATCACGGAGTCATATGCCCTCACTCCATGCAAACACTGCGACGAGATTTGGAATTGAATCCAAGAATTTGGCATGTAATTATATGATTAGAAGTTGTATGTGCTACAACCACCTCCCCAACCGTGCCGGCCAACATTCTAATGGTAATTATTATCCGGACCCGCTAACTGTGGTGTCAGACTTAACGTCTTAACGACCATGGTCACCTGGCGGCGAGTGAGGACGAACATCAACACAAGCACCCAACCCCAAGTTAGGAAAAAATCTCCGTCAATCGAACCCATGACTCTTTGAAGCGAAGGTCACTACACTGAATTATCAACCAAGAAGCCGGGCTATCATCATTCACAATCATCGACCTATATTTCATTAACTCCAAAAGACAGGCTTATACCTCATTAGTACATATTCCTAAACAGTGCATGGGTAATCGGTACATAGTGGTGGTTTTAATGCCTGGAATTTGACATTTATATGACCACCGTAAAGCAGTGCGATAATCTGCATGTTCTTGTCTGTGTGACGATCTGTAGTTTACGTTTTGTGTGGTGGTTAGGTCTCTCTAGTCCGTAATAATGTAGTGATACTAGTCAGCTCAGACCGGAGTATTTAAAAGTAATATACTTATCAGAGCTTCATTCATAACTTTGACTTTTTTGTCTTCCCGGCTTGTGGCACAACTCTTCACATGCCTGTGGACTTAAACGCGCAAAGAATTTCCCAGTCCGGGTAATTATTATAACATTTAAGAAAATACTTTCTGTGAAGTCGTATTCACATAATATTCCCCACTACTTCCACGCACGGAGAAGTTTCTGTTATCTTTGCTGATTGATTAGGGTCTAAGAACAGCAGGGTCAGCAGCATCATTTGTCAAGTTCCACGGTTATCACACGTATGCAGTAGAATGGGTGGCCTACACCACAGTGCTGCAGGGGCCCCCATTATCGTTCTTGCAAATATGTTACCAGTGTAATGATTTTTATTATCTTGGCGGGTGTACAATGCAAAGAAATTCGAGCAAGTTAAGCTTTAACATAAAAAAGAAACGTTACAGAGGAATTGAGATGAGCTATTGAGAAGAATGGCATTGTTTCTGTGCAAGATAAAATCCTCCGCTTACGAAGAAGTTAGTGCCTTGTACATAATGATAAGATTCGTTGAAGCATACCAGAGTAAATTGAAAACTTGACACGGAAAAGGATGAAAGTGCCTAAACGTATTTTTTCAGGAAAAAGGAAAAACATAGTTGGGGTCTCAAAAATGATTTGTTTGTGTATTTTTCATACACTAATAATATTGTAAATAATTTGTATTAAACACAATAAGGAAAATTATTATACTGAATAATACAAAATTAGGAAGAACAGATTTCGTTGTAGAAGTCATGATATTCTGCATCCATGTAATCCAGTATCGCCAGTAATTTTTTTCTTGCCATCACTTGCCATTACCTATGTATCAGTTCAGAAGGCCTCTATGTTCCTGACTTCTGCATATTTTTCCTTCTTGAAGACAGCATGTTCCTTCCACTCTTACATATCATTGAAAGATACCTTGTTTTAATTTTTGGTAAATCTGTCTCTGTTACATTGATCAATGACTTATTAGCGATATGCAATGATGTTGTGTTTATAAATGCATAATCTGCACCGGAGAAATCCAAGAAATCAGATTTTTCCATTGTCACCACCCAAATTGGATTTTGAAGTCGTGCTGTTCTCACTACATTCTGAATTTCTTCAGGCTTCACGTCACACTAACCACTTTTACAGTATTCGAAGATGCCGAAGTGCCGGAATTTATTCCCGCAGAAGTTCTTTAACGTTCGAGTCAATCTACCGACACGAGGCTGACGTCTTTGAGCACCTTCAAATACCACCGGACTGAGTCACGATCGAATCTGTCAAGTTGAGGTCAGAAGGCCAGCGCCACAACCGTCTCAGTTATTCGGCCCGGCTGCAATGGAATCGTAGTTTCCTCTAACAACCAGATACCAGGTACCAGCAGGACCATTCTGTTCTTATTTTGTTCAATACACTTGTCACACCATATTTCCAGCTGGCGTTTAAGTGGTAACTGAGTGAACAAAGCCTTTAACAGACATAGCATGTGCATCCTTCTCTATGCCAGTATCCGCGAGGTTCCATCCGATTCCAATCTTACGGCATCAGCAAGAACTACAAGCAGGTACGCGGCACTTCCATCTCTTCCCAGTCCATTGGCGATGGTGCATAGATCGTTGTATTACAAAATCTGTTTTTGACCAGTTTGGCACTTACATCTTTTCAATGTAAAGTCTTCAATTATCTACTGGGCTTTACGTGATGTAAGGCGTGAATGAATGAATGAATGAATTGACTGGCATCTAGGTCATCAGCATTAAGGGAATTGAAAACTGTCCGAACTCTAGGAAAATAAATATACCAGAGCGGGAAACAAAACTGAAATAATTCTTGGGCGTCGCATGTTTATATGCCATCAACATCATCACGATTAAATATTTATCGTAAGGTCAAAGCCCTGAGCGTGGACAGGGTGGATCATTTCGTATATACTATACAATGGAAGAGCAGTCACTACTGTCCACAGTGATGCACTTGTGGTTTCAATTTCTCATCCTTTTAACTGCGATAGATTTAAGGACACCACAGTATCGGAATTATGTTCTGCATGAGTTGTTTAATGAGTCAGAAAATAATGACACGGAATTTTTGCTCCTATCCTACCTACCGAAGCCAGAATCGAACCCTATTCTTGGGGATGGGAATTTTGGAAGATATAGACAAGGAAGAGGGAAGGAAGCTGCCTTGGCCTGAAGTTAGGTACCATCCCGGCATTTGTCTGGAGGAGAAGTGGGAAATCGCGGAAAACCACTTTGAGAATGGCTGAGGTGCATTTTTGAACAATTTTGACTCAAAACCAAAAACAACAATTTCCTGATACGTTAACATCAAGAAAACCCCCGAACAAAATGGGCCTACGATCAGAAGACGCGCACAACCGAGACCTTTTCAGAACAAGAATCGTGAATGTTGAGACATTGAGACTGGTGCATGTTCGACAGAGCAAGCTAATGAAAACCTACTGGATGGAGCGAAAATCAAATAAACTGAAGAATATATAATGAAACTTATCGTGGTCCTCGTTGGCCGATTAGGGAAAAAGAAAGAAAGAAAGAAAGAAAGAAAGAAAGAAAGAAAGAAAGAAAGAAAGAAAGAAAGAAACAAACAAACAAACAAACAAACAAACAAACAAACAGTAATCATTCTTTCTTCCTTTCTTTCCTTCTTGTTTAATCTGTTTACCATACATCGTTGGTTTCTTCCCGCGGACTCAGCGAGAGATCCCACCTTTACAGCCTCAAGGCCAGTGTCCTGCAGTGTGAGACTTTAGGTCAGGTGGATAAAACTGGGCAGGAGGACCAGTACCTCGCCTAGGTGGCCTCACCTGCTATGCTTTGCAGGAGCCTTGTGAGGGGATGGCAACAGTGGAAGGGATAGACAATGAAGAAGGAAGGAAGCGGCCGTAGTCTTAAGTTAGGTACCATCCCTGTATTTACCTGGAGGAGAAGTGGGAAACCACGAGGAGGGAATCGAATACCTCTACTCAGTTGACCCCCGAGACTGAATGGACCCCGTTCCAGCCCTCGTAGCACTTTTCAAATTTCGTGGCAGAGCTGGGATCCAACCGGGACCTCCGGGGGTGTCAGCTAATCATACTAACCACTACACCACAGAGACGGACATTATTATTATTATTATTATTATTATTATTATTATTATTATTATTATTATTATTATTATTATTATTATTATTATTATTATTATTATTTTCTGATCTATCGGAGTATGGTGAAGGCCACAAACGATGTGAAAACTGAACTCTTCCTTTGATGTAAAAAAGAAGGAAGAAAGTTAATTAAGCGAGGTCGGGCATAGAAACCGTGCCGACGCACCTGACATTTTTAACAATAAAAGTACGCCTTTGTGGTCCGAATTCCCCATTAAAGTGGAGTCATGTGTCTATGATCACGATACCTTCTGCGAAGTAAATTTTCTTGGTTGTTTTCGAGGTTAGACCAGAAAATGTTAAGCAGAGGAATCTCACGCGTTATACACACACGGAATGAAAGTGTATAAGACGAATTTTAGTTACTGTTATGTTGATATCGCACGTAGTGACAGTTTCTTTGCACCACCACCGAATAAATCATCTAACTCCGAGCAGAACAGGTTTACATACGAAGGCATGACATTCTATGCCCGATTGTCCATTAAAATTATCTCGATACAAGAATACTGACCTATTGAATCAGTGGTATTCTGTACTGAGTAACGAATCTCCTCTATTTTCTACCACAATATTTTAGTACGGTGGATTATCGGTTCACTTGCTCTTCTCTTTCCGGAGTATAATTTTCCAGCAAGAGGGCAAGTCCCTATTTATATAATGTTCGCTCATCAGTGCGTTGTTTAATAGTTCATGGAAGTTCTTATAACCTTGAATGTGTTCACGGACAAAGAAATCTGTCGTAACGTTATGGTACACTCCTCTGACGCATAGCGCTTCCTGAGTTAACGAATATTTCCCCAGATCTGATTACCCCGTGTGGAAATACTTTCTGTTATACGTGGCTTGTGTGTCAGATGAAATGACTGACTTATTCTAGTTTAATTCTGGGGAATTCTGGGGAGTGTTTATAAAATCACCTTGTCCTGTTATGCTAATATGGCAGGAAAGAACAAGCCCCTGGTTCAGTGTAGCAGGTGAGACCACCTGTGAGTGGTACTGGTCCTCCTCCCATTTGTATCCCCGACACAACGTCTCACGCTTAGGACACTGACTTTGAAGCGGTAGAGGTGGGATCCCTTGCTGAACGATAAACTGATTAAGAAAGAAGGAAAGAAAGACAAAATATAAAAGTAAATGAAAATTCTCATTGAAAACTTAACATTTCACACGAAATAGGGCAAAACTGAAAAAAAAGAATCTTTTCAAAATTACGTAAATTTTAAAACAGATGTAGAAAATTCAGAATAAAGATTCAGAATCCAGACCACAGAATATGTGGAAAATTATTATTCTAACTGCAATAGCTCTCACAGATAGAATCGTTAAAATGTTTTTATAACACTGTAATTCGTGATTTCTGAGGATATTCTCAGAGAGAGAATTGAGTAAACGTTTGTTTTCACATACATATAGTTAGCTTTATAATGACATGCAAATCAAGTCGGTTGATCGTGTCGTTTTTAAAATAATTATTAAATTGTTAATTCCATTTTTATTCAAAAATGGGAAAGAGATGTCAGTACATTTTCAACATTTGTCGAATTTATGGAGCCGTGAATAGTATACGGATAAAAGATTAATGAAGGGTTACTATGGTGACATTGAGCTGCCACAAGAAGCAAGTAGCTACTGAACAAGCAGGTAGCAACGCAGGGCTTGTTCAACTGAAATGTGTGCGTTGCATAAAGTTCAGGCATGAAAATTGTACAAATAAATTCACTTACATACAATTCCAGGAATCGAAGGGGAAACCGGAGTGACTTTCAAAATAATTTCGATGTGTGGGAAATCTGTCAAATTTAGTAATTACATTTCCAGAACACGTTAATAAGTAGGTAAATTCCTAAGACAGTGCTTATTGTATTCCGTATAGTACAGTATATATATATATATATATATATATATAGCCTCTCTCGTACCGAAGTTGACTGGCTTGTACAAATCCTACTTTAAGAATTGTTCCAAGTCATCCCGGTTATGTAATATATTATGTATAAAGCTATAGCCTAAGTCGTGCAATATGTAACATTAAGGGATAACTTACGACAAAACATTCCTCCCACTTCGTTCAGACATGGGACTGTGCAAACATCTAGCAGGTTGGTGTGGTTGAAAGTTGTATCTACATAAATTTGTTATGTTTATAGCACATAGTAAAGTGTACATTAAGATGTAGTCAATAACATGAACACATTAGAAGTAAATTAATGTCACAAGTCTGTTCAAGATATTATACATGCTTCAAATAAATTATACAAATGATTTAAGGTACACTAAAGTCGCAATTGAATCATAATCCGACATTACCTTCATTAATAATTTCCATTTTTTTACTTTTGATTTGTCATAAAAACTCCATATTCATATGGATATGAACGGAATTTCGGAAGAGCATAACATGACACTTTATAAAGTGAACATCCATATAGAAAAGTCTTCCCTTTAAAACCAATGGTAAAAAGCTGTGAGAGATGAGAGATCGATCTTTTCAGTTATAATGTCAATTGCCTCATAAAGGAAGAGGAGTGGTTTTATACTCCGATCACACGAAAGCAAATTTCTGAACGTCTCGCAAGTCACCTTTACCTTCATACGAATATATAAATTCTACGCAACTCTCGTGCAATCTGATCGAAGTAAAATCGGTTCCCGACAGAACTTCCAGCTCAACCCGTTGCCGCCGAAATGGCTGCAACGAGACCAAAACGCTTGGACACGTTCAGGGATTCTGCAGGAGCACTGACTTACAGCGTAACAATCGTCACCATCGAGTAAGGACATCAATTGCTCAAGACCTGAGGCAAAGTGCATGGGAAGTGCACGAAGAAGTTCACTGCGTCTCTACCGACGACTCAACGAGAGGAGTGGATATTGTAGCCATCAGTAAGAAAGTGAATAAACCTGCGGTGTTAGATCCTAGCATTCGCTTCGAGAGGGACCTGCAACAATCTCAGGATGTTAATCTGGAAAAACAAGCAATGTATTGCACCCATAAGACGAATGGCCAGATGTATGCATTGATTAAATGATGAAATTCTACATGTGAGCACTGCGAATGACAAGTCATGCAGATATTTCACAAGTGGCAACAAAGAGGAGATACATCCCAACAACTTGCTTAAAAGTACGTCTGAAGAAGGCCCTCGCCAATAGAACTCTCCAATAAAGTTTTATGGTCCCGACAATGTGGAACCCTCAGCCAAACTTTTCCCAGGGGAAGGAGGCCATTGGAATTGTCCACACCTTAATGAGGGACTGAGACAGCACATGAGACAGAGTTATACATGATACCCCTCTGTGAAAATGGTTGAGTCCGTGTTTAACTACGTCAGTACAGCTGCAGGCAGTTTCCGGCCAATCAGAAAATTACAAAATTGAACCGCCCTGTTTGAGCAGAAATATTATTTAGTCTTTCGTGATTTGGTGAAGAGAGTTAATGGAAATATACTGTGCTCCAGTCTTGAAAAAATGTAAGGAATTGTTTGTGTGGTTATGTGATAAATTGTTTTATAAGTAAGAAGTTATCCGCATTTACGTCGAAAGTTTCTGAAGAATGGTTTCACCCACAAGACTGAGTCTCATGGCGGGAAACCGCCATATTTATCAGTAAACTAGTCCCAGTGACGCTTAGCAATCTGTGAAAAAATGAACGATCATTTCTGATAGTCTAGTGCAACGTTTAAATCACACCGATTTTTTAAGTCATCAGAGTTTATTCAGTGAATAATCAACCTATTGACTCTTGGAAAATTAACGTTAGAGTGTGATATCACTGCACCATAACCCCCCCCCCCCCTAGGACCACTCCCGAGGCGTGGTTTCCAAAACTTACAAAACCAACGGTGGAGTTTTACCAAACATCCAGTCTTAGTTTCAACTTCAGAGTCTCCTGTCAAGTTTCAGACGAGCAGCGGAAAGTGAAGTTTTCAAGTGTATCTAAACCCGCCGTTGTATCTGCAGCCGCATCGCGTATGTCGGTGAGTTAAATTATGAGATGGATCTTGGAGAACTATTAAGATATTACGAGCTAGTGTAGAATATGGACTGATGAGACACTTAGAATGGTCGCAATATAGCAGAATTTCCACTATTATTTCTCAGACTTTCAAGTGTTAATTTCACGGCGTACCCAGATGAACTATACTTTTTCCAGGGTGATAGCGGCCAGAACATTTATATTTTGCAGCAAATTACAAGCTCACATGTAAATTTCGTAGTAGGAGTTGCTCAGGAAATTCACAAAACTCAGAAGGACAAATTTAAGCACGAGGTTTCTGTGATCAGTAATCTACTCGGAGATTGATCAACGTTACATTAAAGACAATGTTAGCTGGAACAATGGCGAAGACACTTGTCAGCCACAGCAAGTAACGGGAAAGAGGCAGGTCTGGACGTATCTTTTCTATTCCGGTAGCAGGTGAATGACATTTTAATCCCCAATACAAACAAGCAAGGGATGTGCAAATTGCAGGCAGCGTGGAAGGTACACGTCAAGTAGAGCATTTCTGTTTTTTGTAGTACAAACGGAAGCCAAACTCTGTGATTGTCAATTATGTTATATAAATTGTCTTAATTTAAGCCTGAAGAACGCGTGTGATTTAATCTACCTGCGAGCGCTACATAAGTAAAAATGAATCCAATCAGAGATTGCGAATGTTGTGTAATATCATCACCATGTCCAAGATGGACTAAGAGGATGCAGCCTGCATTCAGCACAAGGTAAAAGAGGATGTTGTATTTATATTAAATGTAATTAAAATGACGTGAATAACACGTGGCCCGGTTCGGTTATGATTCTATAGATTATTTAATATGTAAATTCGCGTACCTGACAGGGAGTAGAGTCGCGTATAAATTAGTTTGGTAGCGTAATCCGTGATCGAGGCTGGGGCAGTCAGATTAAACGATCGGAATGTGAATGTCCCAGGCTCGATAATAATAATAATAATAATAATAATAATAATAATAATAATAATAATTGAAGTAACAATCAAATCATGTTTGAGTCGTTGATGTTGTAAGTCTTTATGTTTGTGTTTAATCAGATATTTACTTGACCTTAGGTTTAAATACAGTCCAGGTTTATTGCAGGCACTTTGGAGGCCATAATAATAATAATAATAATAATCATAATAATAATAATAATAATAATAATAATAATAATAATATTGAGGTTGTCATGTCCTTGAAGTTCAGCTGAGGTGGTAGAATTCAGTAAGATATTAATGCATTCATTGATGTTGTATTGAATTACATTAATATTTTGGTCCATATGTAATATCAGTCACACGCTGAGTTTATAGATTTCTTGTTGTGCTGATGTACGATTTGTATGCGCGATTTCTTTTGGTGCATAGTTAAGGTGTGATAGTAAAATATTGGCAGGCAATCATGGTTCTAAGTTCAGATTTAAGTGAGGAATCATTGCTGAGCAGCTCAGGTTTGATATGTTGAAATGTATGGCGATTTATGGAAATATGAAGACAAGTATGAAATAACATCCCTGATAGTAACAATTATGAGGTGAAAGAATAAAGTCTTGAGGACCATGTCGTGCACATCCAGTGAATGTATTGTGCTTATGAGAACGACAGGATGAGTTTGTGAGATCATTTAGCTCATGTGTAATAGAGCGATGCTGCGTTGATAAAAATGAGATAATAATGGGAAATGATAAAAATTAGCTCAAGAAATGTGAGTGTAAGTCTACGGTAAAATAGATATGATAATTGTGGACGGAAATTATTAATTACGCAAATATTAGCAGGGATGATGAGATACTCGTAGATGTTCCAAATATGGGGCCGAGTTGAAACATAAATCCGAGCGGGATAGCAATGAATTTTGAGACTTGTGTTGTGATTATTGTGGAAGTGTATTTCCAGTTTAGAGTTTTGGAGTATCAGCCTTAGATAAGTGTCTTATGTAATGTGATTGCCACCGTCTCTAAAGCTGCTAAATTATGTACATTCGAAATGGATTTGATTAATCGTGTACTTAATTTTTGATTTAGGCGAGGATTATGTTCATTAGACATTATTTGATTTTCCTTGTATTTTGTTATTTGTTTGATTTACCGTGATTTAAACGTAGTTATATTGAAGGTACGCGGATGTCAGATTATTTATGCAAAATTCATTGTAGGTGTAGCTTAGATTTATTAGTGTTTTGACTTTTCCTTTTGTTTTGGGCACTATGCGGACAGTGCTGTGTATATCTTGTAAATATAAATTTCAAGTCTTAGGTTAGTAGGATCACTTGGTATTCACAGTCAATAAATTACAGCAAGTTATTTACGCTTACATGAAGGCACCGCAAATAAATAATGGACCACTAAACATTTAGGGAAATAAACGTTAAATTCTGCAAATGAACCGACCTTTGGTAGAATGTTATGAAATTAATGCTGCAAGTTGATCTAACATGGTGGAATCTGCCACCATCAACAATGAAGTGTATCACGATTGGTTTGTCCAGGTTAAGTAACAAGCGGCAAATGGAACTATGTTAAAAGGCGAGTTCATTTGGCTCATGTAAATACTGAAGCGTTTAGCCTATTATTTTTGTAATGTTTTGTCCAGAGCTATCACAGGAATTTAAGTTATATTATGGCAGAATATGTAATTTCTCACATTTCATTTCATTTCATTGTAAACACAGCCTTTTTGATTTTCGTTCAGCCACTGAAGGTAATTATGTGGCAAAGTTATATAAATTAAAAGTGTAATAATATCCAACTGAAAGAGTGTTCATGGTTCTTTTTTAAGGCATATCTTTAACAGTTTTGGAAACTTGTGAGCTTTGCAATTCAAGTGTAGATAGATACACATACATGTGAGTTGTCTCAGACTATTGCAATCAGTTAATTAGTTAATTAATTATTCAATTGACCTGTCTTCAAGAAGGAACCCATATCCAGAAACGCACGGCTTGGACACTGTAGCGCATGGAAGTGTGAGATGGGTTTGCGTTCCCCATGTTGCCAATAAACCAAATATTTGGAGCACATCGGGCTCATTAAAAATGGGGTTCGAACTGTGTACCTGCTACGTCATTGCAGACCCTACATCGGCGGTGCTGAGCCTCACGCCCAATACGTGCGGTTGTATTTGAAAAACTTCAATCGTTCCGTGGACTCGAGCAATAAGGTCCTCCACTGCAGTTTCAGGATTGTAATACACCATAATCTTCACACTACATACGTGGAGCTGCCCTGCTTAGTCGTCTCTCGATGGCCGCGAACGTGGAATGATGTGGGGTACGTCTGTTTGGAAAACGTCCCGCATACAATCTTGCCGCAGCTCTACCATTGCAATCTGCTTTGCCGTATGCAAGCACATTGTCAGTCATTTCCGCTGCTGTGTACTGGTTCATGTCGCACTGCTGCACTGGACTGGCAGACTACAGTACACAAGTAACGGAGTAAGATGTGCACCAAGCACTGTGTGGAGGAATGTAGCGCATGCGCAGGAATCTTATTAGGCTGGAGTCGTTCATCCGCAGTACACAGATGGCTAAAGGTCATTAAGACAGCAACTCGGAACATATTGACACAACCGTTCTCAGACGTCAACGCTCTCCAACGCCCAAACCGTGCATTTCGGGACAAGGGCTTCTTCTTAATGAAAACCGATCAGTCCGCCATCGCGCACAACATACTAAGCCTTGTCGGTGTTCCATATGGACACCCTGCAGAATGTTAAAACAACGGCTGAGCCATGTCTCATTTTCATTCCTTTCTTTGTAGTAATATGAGAATTTTGGCTAATGACATCTATGATTATCAGTAAAGCCCGGATTTTTATGCAGTGACAGGTTAGATTGCAAACTAATTTATTTAGCAGGGAGTGTCGGCCACCCGCTCTTCGATAATGTAGCAAGAGTAACATAAACCATAGGGGTTCTGATGGACTGTACCCCTAATATTTATGCAAACCCGATATCTTAATCGTTGTGAAGGTAGACTATACTTGCTACTCGCTTCAATAAATTTGCATTCTAATCTATTAATGCATAAAAATCCGGGCTCTAATTATCAGAAATTTATTCTTCTTTTGTATTGTAATACCTGAAGCCATCTCCTTTCTGTTTTGATTCAATTAATTTATAACTATGAGGTTCTTCAGTCTGTTGAAACTAAACTAACTTTGGGTAAATAAATTTGTAAACGATATGAAATAGAAAACAAATGGTAACAGAATTATACCAGAAAAATAAACAGCTTAATAAAATTAGGATGCCATGTTTCGTTCTTGAAAGAACATCATCAGATTTAGACATGTAGAAATATTTACATAAAGTTCCGTTTAAATCATTAGAAAATTTAAAATTTGGATCTTCTCTTAATGAACTCCTCATTTCTCTCCACTCTGTCATAGAATGCAAGTTGTTGCAATACCGTCACTCTGTTGTTGGCGCGAGTCCAGCTGGCTAGTCAATCCGTTAACCTTCCGCCAAGCCACACCCCTCGCCGTGGCTGGGTCATTGACACGCTGAACTTGAAGTTCAGATTTTTTATTTTTTGTGCTGCCCTCCTTTATTCTTTCGCTTCACCCTCTTTGGGGTACGTTGAGTCCATCATTTCCCTAGGTATTGCTCTTTTCTCAATGCCCAGTATTTATTAATTCTTTCCGATCTTCATTTCCTCTCGTTTTCCGACCTAATCGGTTTGGCTTTTAATCTAGGGTCTTGGAACCTTTCATTTTCGACTTTAGTTATTACTTTAACTGTTCGAATGAATAGTGAATTTTCTGTAAATTCTACTAGGTCTTTTTCAGTTTCATTAAACTAGTTACGTTTTCTTTTGAGGTTACGGAAGAAGTCATTTATTTGGTTAATATATTACAGTTCATTCTGAGAAGATGACCGTAAAACTATATTCTCCTAATTCGCATAGTATCTGAGAGTTTTCCTATTTTCTTCTACAGTGTCTCATTGTTGATGTATAAATTATATTATTATCCTGAAATGTTTGTCCTATGAGCTTTCTTAAGATTCTTTTGATCGATTTCATCCTTCTGGCCTTTGAAATTCATAGTTTGTGTTTCTGCTGCATATAGTGCTTCTGTTTTAATATCTGTAGTATAATGTTTAATTTTGGACCCCCATGAAAGGGATTTCTTGTTGAATGTATCTTTTGTTATTTGGAAGACCAGTTCAACTTTATTTTTTCTAGATTCCATTGCATTCCACAGCATCCTTCCTCCGAGATAATTAATTTTTTTAATATTCTAATATCTTGTTCTTGACTTTCAGCTCCTATTATTATTATTATTATTATTATTATTATTATTATTATTATTATTATTATTATTATTATTATTATTATTATTATTATTATTATTATTATTATTATTATTATTATTATTATTGTATGAAAATTGTTTTCTTAACTATGCAGGGTACAAAATGAGCATTTAATGGGCTACATCTTGAGGTATGACAGACGATATCCTCATCATACAGTAGCATCGAGCGCAAGGGAGATTGAGATTATCACGGACCAGCTCACGAGAGCCAGCGGGAAGTGTGGAATGGAGATCAAGTTTGGTAAGACAAAGGTACTGGTGGTGGATCGGGCACACCTGAAACAAATAGGATGCTTTGAGGTGGTGAACAGATTCGTTTATCTCGCTGCCCTAATAATGACACTCAATGTGACAGCGAAGATCGGGAAAGACAGGGACATCAATAACAAGAACAAACTCAGGATAGTAAATGTTCTTCTTTACTCCATCGCCACATCGCCGAAACCTTGACAGGAGGAAGATTGAAGTGATGGAAATATGGGTGTACTGCCTTGTTCTAGGAGTATCGTTGCTCGAGCACCGGACGGGCGCTTCTGACCTAGAATAACTCAGAATCAAGAATAGGCTCATGAAGAAGATTAGCCAGGCCCATTTGACACCTTTTGGCCACATATCAAGGAGGACTGAAGACACGGAGAGAAACTGATCGTGGAGGGCAAAGTTCAAGGAGCGACGAGCTCTAGCAAGGTGGATTGACCAGATGAAGGAGTTGAATGGGAGGTCTCTAAATCAAGCATCGCATCTAGCGCAGTATAGAAGAGAGTTTATACCGGCGATTTTACGTTATGCCATTTTACGTTTACGTTAACTTTTTTGGAACCTAATAGTTATAAAGAAAGATATTCTAATAGATTTTCTATCCCTGTGTCTTTTAACAGGCAAACACTAAAGGGATATAGGATATATTGAAATAAGCAGGCAAGGAAATCAATTGAAGAAAATATTTCGGATAATACTAAAAATTCTCGTTCATATTTGACACTTTGTTAAAAAATTAAAATCTTTCGAAATACCAATAATCACTAGGTTTTTCTGCATCATTCAAAAAACAATACAAGGATTAATTATTTTTAAAGGTCCGCCACTTTTCTCTTAAATAGTTTACCACCAACTGTGGGTGGGGTGCGGACACGATAATACACCCACGATATCCTCTGCCTGTCGTAAGAGGCGAATAAAAGGGGCGATCAAGGGATGATGTAATCAGAACCATTAGACTACTTGTGATTAGTAACACCTTGCGAGAAAGACCATGGATCTGCGTTACCTAGGATTAGTACCCTTATGTGAGGAACACCAGAGTCTGTGCGTTTTCTGTGGTTAGTACCCTCGTGTTTATCCCATGTACCCCACCGTGGCGGCGGGAAGGTTACTCGGCTGCGCGTACTAATGTCCATGCGAGAAAAGGTGCCGTACGCTGAGATGGAATGTGTCAGTTCCTCTGTATTCAGAATGGGTCTGACTTAGATATGAGTATTACCACCTTATGAAGAACACCATGGTTCTTCTTTACCAGTGATCAGTACTATTATGAGGGACCGGTGACCTGGATTTTGGGCCCCTTTTTATAAGAAGCATGATCATGGAAAAGAAGGCATTGTGAATTGAATCCACTGATTGTTTTGGACTCATTATTAGTTTTATATTTTAGTTGTGGACATATTTTGAAGTTATAATTACCGTTTCATTTCGTTGAATCTCGTACCTTTAGGAGCAGATGGCCTAGCTGTTAGGCCCCTTTGAACTATAAAAATAATCAAATAGCTCACTTTCCTTGAAGGAAATATTCGCTGCATATTAAATGTTTAACTATCCAGAATAAGAATTGGCTTATCCCGTTAACTCACGGTTTCATTCACAGACAGCATACAGATGAAAAAACAAGGGAAATACACGAACCCCACTCGGTGATGGGAAGGGTTCATGATTTAACAAAACAAACTTCAAAGGGGACGTGATTGGCTGTTTGTTTACATTTGTGAACGGATTGTGGGCGAGACATGCAACACCGATCTTCACAAATCTTGCATTCTAAGATAGGGAGGAGAGAAATGCGGACTTCATTAAGATAACTCTTAAATGTCAAGTTTTTAAAGGATTTAACTAGAAATAAACGCAAATGTTTAGCCGTCCTTCCGTTCTACTGGACCGGTTTGTTTAATCTTTGCTTTATTCCCTCCGGAATTATCTGCCCGTGAATCATACAACATTGATAGGTCTCTAAGTTCAGCCTACTTATAGTTATCATGAAATCAAATAAAATCACTCCAATAATTGCAGGCGAAGGCTTGCTTTGACCCGCAATACATTCTGTACTTAGAAGGTTGCTGAACGATTAACATTTTCATTAATATTCTGGTATAGATTTTCATCTTTATTAATGTCATTGCATGCAGCCAATTTAAATTAGTACCTGTCAGAGAGTATACACTCCCTCTGATCACGGAAGAATACTATTCCCTGCCAGAAAATATTTGATTTTCTAACCCTTCCCACCTTCTAAATATATTCAACAGATGGCAGAGCGTTCCTAACAACTTACATGCTGCTATGAGAAAAAAGTCTACGTACAAACAGACCCCATTATGACATACGCCTTAGACATTATCTAGGAACACCTATCGGAAGATAACCTAGCTACACTAGAAAGAGTGAAGGCCATGTACCTTTAAAAATGTTCTCTGCCTGGCAAAAAATGGTCCTTCGATACTAACCTATATGGAGGAACTTCTACGACACAACACCAAGCTTTACATCATGAACTGCAGGATTTAAAAAAAAAGTGAATATATGGATAGATCTTTACCAAACAGGCGGCATGATTACGTGAGAATGGATGTATTCTGACTACGAAGTGAGGCAAACCATAAGGCCTTTCTTAATAAATGTTCATAAAACCATTGGAAAGGGCAGGCTGGCACATATAGACAAGTTCTACGACCCATTTATAACGAATGTTGCGTTGCAGCACGGGTCCTGTAGTAGAACTTTAATTCGTTTTCGTGTATAATTCTGTCACCATAAGTTTTCTCTTTCAGATGCTTGTTATGACAATGCTACCAACGTAACGAACTAAGTTTACTCCACAAGGAAATGTAAACCACGACCTTCTTTTTCTGGTGGTTTTGGTTATCATCATAAGCACGCCAAAAATGGGTAATTTTGACTTTGTAAAAAAGAAAGTATGCTTCGTGAACGAGATTCATAAGAGGAAATATTAAAAAATCCTATTTGTGAAACTCACAACCTGACGTTTAACCCCGTTTATCAACATACTATTGCCTGCTGTCCATCTCACAACATTATCGAGGTCACGTTGCAGTTGCTCACAATCTTGTAACTTATTTATTACTCTATAGAGAATAACATCATCCGCAAAAAACTTATCTCTGATTCCACTTCTTTATTCATATCATTTATATATATAAGAAAATATAAAGGTCCGATAATACTGCCTTGAGGAATTCCCCTCTTAATTATTACAGGGTCAGATAAAGGTTCGTCTACTCTAATTCTCTGAGATCTACTTTCTAGAAATGTAGCCACCCATTCATTCACACTTTTTCTAGTCCAACTGCACTCATTTTTGCTAGTAGTCGCTCATGATCTACCCTACCAAATGCTTCAGATACACTGACTGACAGAGCAAATGCAACACCAAGAAGGAGTGGTCAGAACTTTATGCCAATTGCAGGGTAGACTGACGTCACTGAGGTATGCTCATGATGTGAAATGCGCCGCTGTGCTGCGCAAGTAGCGAACGATAAATGGGACACGGCGTTGGCGAATGGCCCACTTCGTACCGTGATTTCTCAGCCGACAGTCATTGTAGAACGTGTTGTCGTGTGCCACAGGACACGTGTATAGCTAAGAATGCCAGGCCGCCGTCAACGGAGGCAGTTCCAGCAGACAGACGACTTTATGAGGGGTATGGTGATCGGGCTGAGAAGGGCAGGTTGGTCGCTTCGTCAAATCGCAGCCGATACCCATAGGGATGTGTCCACGGTGCAGCGCCTGTGGCGAAGATGGTTGACGCAGAGACATGTGGCACGTGCGAGGGGTCCAGGCGCAGCCCGAGTGACGTCAGCACGCGAGGATCGGTGCATCCGCCGCCAAGCGGTGGCAGCCCCGCACGCCACGTCAACCGCCATTCTTCAGCATGTGCAAGACACTCTGGCTGTTCCAATATCGACCAGAACAATTTCCCGTCGATTGGTTGAAGGAGGCCTGCACTCCCGGCGTCCGCTCAGAAGACTACCATTGAATCCACAGCATAGACGTGCACGCCTGGCATGGTGCCGGGCTAGAGCGACTTGGATGAGGGAATGGTGGAACGTCGTGTTCTCCGATGAGTCACGCTTCTGTTCTGTCAGTGATAGTCACCGCAGACGAGTGTGGCGTCGGCGTGGAGAAAGGTCAAATCCGGCAGTAACTGTGGAGCGCCCTACCGCTAGACAACGCGGCATCATCGTTTGGGGCGCTATTGCGTATGATTCCACGTCACCTCTAGTGCGTATTCAAGGCACGTTAAATGCCCACCGCTACGTGCAGCATGTGCTGCGGCCGGTGGCACTCCCGTACCTTCAGGGGCTGCCCAATGCTCTGTTTCAGCAGGATAATGCCCGCCCACACACTGCTCGCATCTCCCAACAGGCTCTACGAGGTGTACAGATGCTTCCGTGGCCAGCGTACTCTCCGGATGTCTCACCAATCGAACACGTGTGGGATCTCATTGGACGCCGTTTGCAAACTCTGCCCCAGCCTCGTACGGACGACCAACTGTGGCAAATGGTTGACACAGAATGGAGAACCATCCCTCAGGACACCATCCGCACTCTTATTGACTCTGTACCTCGACGTGTTTCTGCGTGCATCGCCGCTCGCGGTGGTCCTATATCCTACTGAGTCGATGCCGTGCGCCTTGTGTAACCTGCATATCGGTTTGCAATAAACATCAATTTTTCTTCCGTGCCGTCTCTGTTTTTTCCCCAACTTTCATCCCTTTCGAACCACTCCTTCTTGGTGTTGCATTTGCTCTGTCAGTCAGTGTAGATCAATCACGATACAGTCCGTTTCCCCTTCTGAATTCAAGATATCAACTATATCTTTCTGGAATCTTACAAGTTGAGCTTCGGTGGAATAACCTTTCTTAAACCCGAACTGCCTTCTATCGAACCAGTTATTAATTTTGCAATCTTGCCTAATATAATCAGAAAGAATGCTTTTCCAAATCTCATACGCAATGCATGTCAAACTAACTGGCCTGTCACTTTCAGCTTTACGTCTATCGCCCGTTCCTTTGTACGCAGGGGCTGCTACAGCAACTCCTCATTCATTTGGTACAGATTCTTCATGCAGACAATAATCAAATACGTACTTCAGATATGGCAGTATATCCTAACCCATTATCTTTAGTATAATGCCATAAATATTATCAAATCCAGCTGCTTTTCTAGTTTTCAAATTTTGTACTTTATTGTAAATATCGTTGTTATCATAGGTAAATTTGAATACGTCTTTAGTACTATTTACCTACTCTATCTGTAACCAACAATCTTTACATACTGTTGACTGAATACTTCTGCCTTCTGAAGATCTCGCGCACACACTCGCCTTGTTCATTAATTATTCCAGTAATGTCCTTGTTGGAAGCTATTTTTGTTTTAAAGTACCTATACCTTGTAACCTTCCAGGTTTTACCACCCGTATATAAATTATTTATATAGACCAAATTACGTGATATCATACGATATCAAAAGATCTGCCAACGAGAATATTTAATTGACATCTGTAAATTTTATAACAGGCGATTGTTAAGCTATATAATATTGAAATCATTTATTATTTATATTATTACAGCATATTTTATTATTTACATAATATTTTAATTATGTTCTGTATTTTGGTCTATACTAGAAACCTACAATTGTATCATTTCACCCCATACTTTGTATAAGGAAGTGTTATTCTTGGAAGCCTGGGAAATTAGTATGAGTCAGTGGGTTTACCGCGAGCTTGTTTAATTAGACTGACACACTGCGCGAGGGGCTTGTGACGTGGAGATGTACACCTTGTGGGCACCTCTACCGCTCTGAAGAGAGAGGATGGAAAACATAGAATGGCTCGGAAGCAGTGAAGAAAGGAGATTGGATAGGAAGCAGAGACCCGGTGGCAGGGGAATGAGCCTATAAAATATCGGACTTAGCTATCATAGAAGAACAAAAACTGGAAGGAGAACTAGAACTAGAACAAGAACGGAGTTATTATGTTGTCGGAACGGAAATTATCATTGTGGAACTGACTTATGTATTTCACTATGTACCGGCAGTATTTCTGGGAACTTCATTGTTTATAGTGGTACACAGTACAGCGATACTGTGATACTGCCGAAACACGGTCATACTATATTATTCACGATTATGTGGACAAAGAACTTTATTTAGTTCGAGTCTACTACAGGCAGTACCGACTGTGTATTCTTACAGCGAAACAGTTTAGTTGGTGTGGATATTCAAATTAACATGGAAAAATTCATGATTCTGGATTTTCTCCAACCGAGATCATTTATAATCGTACTTCACTGACGTAGGGCCGATATCTAGCTTACAGACAAGACACATAGGGAGTGATAGGCCCAATAATCCTAAATGGATTACCCCAAGGAAGGAAGGAAGGATGTCCATGGAGCAGATCTACTGCGGTGAAAAGGGGAACGAGTAACCATGGAAACTCGAGGACATCATCTGAAGCAAATTGGTGAGCCGACGTTAGATAATGCAAGCGACGATACATTCCTTTAACTTCACATTAAATTTTTCAAGCTGAAAAGGAACTTTTCCAATTCATCTAATTTCTTTTTAGTTTTAATAAATTCAGTTAAAACTGAATTTGAATTAATCTCCTTTCTTGTAGCGATACTTAATGGTTAATATTTCATATCCCACCCCTGTGATTTTTAATCTGAGTCTCCATGTTATTAAAAATAAATGTTGTATTACAGTTCCTTTTAAACTCTAAAGCTGGCGCCTAATTGATAGATTCAATTTCCTAGTGTTTTTCTTCATTGTATCCTTAATTCCAGAGCCATTTCTAAGTCTACATACAGTACTCCCTTCATTCATACCATCCTTTGAGAATAAAATAACATACGAAATGACACCAAATACACTGACTGACAGAGCAAATGCAACACCAAGAAGGAGTGGTCAGAACTTCATGCCAATTGCAGGGTAGACTGACGTCACTGAGGTATGCTCATGATGTGAAATGCGCCGCTGTGCTGCGCACGTAGCGGACGATAAATGGGACACGGCGTTGGCGAATGGCCCACTTCGTACCGTGATTTCTCAGCCGACAGTCATTGTAGAACGTGTTGTCGTGTGCCACAGGACACGTGTAGAGCTAAGAATGCCAGGCCGCCGTCAACGGAGGCATTTCCAGCAGACAGACGACTTTACGAGGGGTATGGTGATCGGGCTGAGAAGGGCAGGTTGGTCGCTTCGTCAAATCGCAGCCGATACCCATAGGGATGTGTCCAGGGTGCAGCGCCTGTGGCGAAGATGGTTGGCGCAGGGACATGTGGCACGTGCGAGGGGTCCAGGCGCAGCCCGAGTGACGTCAGCACGCGAGGATCGGCGCATCCGCCGCCAAGCGGTGGCAGCCCCGCACGCCACGTCAACCGCCATTCTTCAGCATGTGCAAGACACCCTGGCTGTTCCAATATCGACCAGAACAATTTCCCGTCGATTGGTTGAAGGAGGCCTGCACTCCCGGCGTCCGCTCAGAAGACTACCATTGACTCCACAGCATAGACGTGCACGCCTGGCATGGTGCGGGGCTGGAGCGACTTGGATGAGGGAATGGCGGAACGTCGTGTTCTCCGATGAGTCACGCTTCTGTTCTGTCAGTGATAGTCACCGCAGACGAGTGTGGCGTCGGCGTGGAGAAAGGTCAAATCCGGCAGTAACTGTGGAGCGCCCTACCGCTAGACAACGCGGCATCATGGTTTGGGGCGCTATTGCATATGATTCCACGTCACCTCTAGTGCGTATTCAAGGCACGTTAAATGCCCACCGCTACGTGCAGCATGTGCTGCGGCCGGTGGCACTCCCGTACCTTCAGGGGCTGCCCAATGCTCTGTTTCAGCAGGATAATGCCCGGCAAAAAACTGCTCGCATCTCCCAACAGGCTCTACGAGGTGTACAGATGCTTCCGTGGCCAGCGTACTCTCCGGATTTCTCACCAATCGAACACGTGTGGGATCTCACTGGACGCCGTTTGCAAACTCTGCCCCAGCCTCGTACGGACGACCAACTATGGCAAATGGTTGACAGAGAATGGAGAACCATCCCTCAGGACACCATCCGCACTCTTATTGACTCCGTACCTTGACGCGTTTCGGCGTGCATCGCCGCTCGCGGTGGTCCTACATCCTACTGAGTCGATGCCGTGCGCATTGTGTAACCTGCATATCGGTTTGAAATAAACATCAATTATTCGTCCGTGCCGTCTCTGTGTTTTCCCCAATTTTCATCCCTTTCGAACCACTCCTTCTTGGTGTTGCATTTGCTCTGTCAGTCAGTGTATAACAACCAATTATTACATAGATAAGTGAGCCACAGTGCTTATTTATTTTCTTTATTATATGCTATGTGCACAGTTACATAAATGTCACTGTTGAAGATGTTGAAAAGGAGTTACAAATATAGTTCCTTTTTTGACTAAAATGTTTATTAAGCCTACTGTCAAATTTGCTTGCCATCATGTTATCCTTAACTGACTTCTTTGATAGTGAGTGAAATATCTCTTCTTTCAGACATTGGACACCGCTGTGTAAAACTTAAGGACGAAAGAAACATTCGCATGTTGTGTCACTGCCAAGTAACATAGCTCAGTGAAACTTGAACCGCACATAGGAAGAACTGCTACAGTATGGTTCGGTAAGCAAATGAAATGAATATGTGATGATACGAACAGAAATTACACTTTTATACAGAGAGAATAAATTACACTTGACAGGAGTTCCAATGGATCAAATATGAAAAAATAACAAGTTTCAGATTTGTATATGACGTTCAAAATGATTTATACATAATATTTTATATTTGTTATTTGAAAAACATGTGTAATAATTAAATAATGTAGTCCGCATTAGAAAACACTGAAAATTGGAACAATCTCTATGAGACAGCAAGAGTGAGAATAGGAGATGAGTTGAGTGACGACATTTAATTAGGAAGAGGTGTAAGACAGGGCTGCTCTTTAACACCGACACTGTTCAACATCTACCTCGAAGAAATAATCAATGAAAGTTTTAATGGAGTTTGTGTTGGACGTAGGAGAGTAGAATGTATAAGATTTGCAGGTGATATGGTTGTGATGGGAGAAAGCGAACGTGAACTGATACAAATATTAGATAAACTCAACATGAAACTAGAAGAATATGGAATGAGAATTAATAAGAAGAAGACCAAAAGTATGATAATTGGAGGAAAAGGTAGAAGTTGTCATATTAGTATAGGGGGAGAAGAAATAGAGCAAGTCAGTAACTTCAAGTATTTGGGAAGCATGATCAGAGATGCTATGTATTGCATGACAGAAATTAAGAAAAGAATTGCCATATCAAAAGAAGGCTTTAAGAAAAAATCAAAATTATTTTGTGGATCACTAAACAAAGATTTGAGGAAAAGACTTGCTAAGTGTTACATTTGGAGCATGGCGCTGTATGGCGCAGAGACTTGGACATTGAGAAAGAAAGATGAGAGAAGATTGGAGGCAGTAGAGATGTGGGTATGGAGGAAAATAGAACAAGTGAAATGGGAAGACCGGGTAAGGAATGAGGAGGTATTACGAAGAGTTGGAGAAGAACGAAGTGTGTTGCAAATCATTAGAAGGAGAAAAATGAACTGGATCGGACATTGTTTGAGGAGGGACTGTTTACTGAAAGAAGGAATAGAAGGAATGGTGAAAGGCAAACGAGGAAGAGGAAAGAAAAAATATCAAATATTGGATAATATCCAAGGAAATAAATATTCGGACATGAAAAACTTGGCGCAGGACAGGCAACAGTGGAAGAGGTTCATCCCATGACAAGACCTGCCATAATGCAGAATACCTAGATGATGATGGTATGAATTTCGTTTTATACGAAGGAAAATTATCTTGTACTGGGAGCTTTATTTTTTTCTGGAGTTGGCTACATTGTAATAATATCGATTCTCATTTATTTACTTCATTTTCATGGTAACATGTGTTTATTTATATGCAGTGTACTACAAGTCTGCAAGTGTGCAATATTACTGCTCTGTGTATTTATTCCACTGTTTAAGTATATTTTTGTCGAACGTAAGATGTTAAAAACTCATCAAAATGCCTAGAAGTGCGAAGGTATGTAGGCAGCCTCGAAGATGAAGAAAGCTGTACGGGCTGTGTATTTCCAGTTGCTTTCAACAGGTGAAAGTCCTCAACATATGTTGTGCCCACGAGGAGAGACGAGTTGATGCAATTACCGGAAGGAAGAAGTTTTAGGCCCAAGCTACAAACATAGCGAATATTCTCATGTTCTAAAAAGCGTTATGGCTGTGATAAAACCAATATTCAGAGACTTGGCTAACCCTGAACTGCTCACAATATGTGTCCAGAGCGAGAGTCAAAATCCTAATGAATCTCTGAACAGTTTGATTTGGAATTGATTATCCAAATCCACATTTATTGTTATCAAAACCTTATACATGGGTATGTATGAAGCTATAGCAAGCTTCAACAATCTTGGACCTCATCCAGCACACCACTGTACTTCAGCCATGCAGCGACTGGACTCATCTAAATCTACCCAACAGTTTCTGCGTGAAAGGGTCACGAATTTATTAAAAATTAACATTAAAAACATTGGAATCCCCCGTAAGTCACTGCGACTCATGATGGTCCCCACGACATCACAAAAGATCTCCGGCTCCCCCTGCTGCAGCTCCGGCTCGGGTGTAGGCGACTCGTTGTCCGCCGTAGTCACCACGATGTCCTCCGCTGCCCAGCAGTAGTGTGGTGAACGCCACACGTCCGACTTCTTCATCCTGGTCCTCCTAAAAATAAACACCTGAAAGAGAAAAGCGAGCACTGAGAAGTAAACGAAATTAAATTATACTTTATAATTTTTGCTGGAACATTAATCCTTAGCCAGAGTTTACGATTTCAGGTATAAATGCAACTGAGAAGACTGATGAGGAATTCTTGAAGTAGGGCGTTTCATTCGTCCACCAGCGCCGTTGACAACTGCTGGATGGTCGTTGGTGCGTGTGGACGTGCTGCAATATGTCTTCCCAACTTTTCTCACACGTGCTCGGTGGGGTTTAAGTCGGGAGAACGGGCAGGCCAGTCCATTCGCCGAATATCCTCTCCTTCTAAGAGCTCCTCCACATGCTCTGTTCAATGCAGTCGTGCATTAGTCACGCATAAAAATAGAAAAATGAAGACAGGGGTGAATGCATCCCCGAAAAGACGCACATGGGGAAGGAGTACTTTGTCGCAATAACGATGACCGGTGAGTGTACCCCGGTCTAAGATTAGGAGGTCGGTGCTCTCATGCAACATTATGCCTCCCCACACTATAACACCTGGGCTACCAAAATGATCATGTTCGACAATGTTCCTGGGTGGATTACGTGTACCCACTCTCTCCAGATGGGTGTATTTCTAAAATCCTCGTCGGGCCATACCTGATGCTCTTGGCACCATCGCAAACGGTGCCGCTCATGTGCGAATGTCAACGGAGCACAAGGTAATCGTCATCGGACAAACAGGCCACCCCCATGCAGTCGCCGTTCCACTGTGGTGCCTTGCAGTCCTGTTAAATGTGGTTACCATTGCACCAGCTGTTTGACGTGAGTCTCTTCTTTCCTGTTGCACAATGTAGCGGTAATCCGCTGCTGTAGTTCGGGCCAGACCCATTCGGCGCTATCGTAGTTGATACCTTACCTTGCTTCATGTATCTCGTCTTTACGTTTTATACAGCAGCGTGTATTTTGAGATTAAAATAATTCAAAGAAAGGAATTCAGTGCGTGTTAAAAACGGTTCGTTCGTTCGTTCGTTCGTTCGTAATCTGTTTACCCTCCAGGGTCGGTTTTTCCCTCGGACTCAGCGAGGGATCCCACCTCTACCGCCTCAAAGGCAGTGTCCTGGAGATTCAGACCTTGGGTGGGGGATACAACTGGGGAAAATGACCAGTACCTCGCCCAGGCGGCCTCACCTGCTATGCTGAACAGGGGCCTTGTGGAGGGATGGGAAGATTGGAAAGGATAGGCAAGGATGAGGGAAGGAAGCGGCCGTGGCCTTAAGTTAGATACCATCCCAGCATTTGCCTGGAGAAGAAGTGGGAAACAACGGAAAACCACTTCTAGGATGGCTGAGGTGGGAATCGAACCCACCTCTGCTCAGTTGATCTCTCGAGGCTGAGTGGACCCCGTTCCAGTCCTCGTACCGCTTTTCAAATTTCGTGGCAGAGCCGAGAATCGAACCCGGACCTCCGGGGGTGGCAGCTAATCACGCTAACCACTACACTACAGAGCCGGGCGTTAAAAACGGTACTTGCAGAATTTAGAATGTAATGTTTCTCCCACCGAGAATGAATACAACGAAACAGCAATGGACATCATGGAGAAAGATATTGAAATTACTATAACTGGAATTATATTTGGCTTAAACACACTAGGATTACAGAAATTGGAATTCAGAAAGTTTACATCAGTTGGCTTTGCAGTATATCACAACAGTCATCTCCAGGTTCTTCAGACAGCACGTTGCGAAACATCGAGAAACTTCTTTCCATATTAACGGATGTTAAGGGTACGTACTTGCTTTTATTTTGCTATTTGCTTTACGTCGCACCGGCACAGTTAGGTCTTATGACGACGACGGGACAGGAAAGCCCTAGGAGTGGGAAGGAAGTGGCCGTGGCCTGAATAAAGGTACAGCCCAAGCATTTGCATGGTATGAAATTCGAAAACCACGGAAAACCATTTTCAGGGCTGCCACAGTGGGGTTCAAACCCACTATCTCCCTGATGCTAACTCACAGCTCCGTGCCCCTAACCGCACGGCCAACTCGCCCGGTTGATATATATTTGAAGCAAGTGAGTTTTTCCTCTTCAAAAAAACACTCAAATAAAAAATTTCTCCCTTCAATACTTCACTTATTTTGCACATCATGTGATCCCATTTTTCCATTTCATTTAATTTTGATATTCTCTCTTATTATAAAAGCGATGTTTAAGAGGTGATGGGTGAACGAATGATTCGAATTGAGAATGGGCAGTAAAAATATGGACGACAGAAGGTGAACATGCGAAACAAGCCGCTAAGACCTTAAAAAAGGCTTAAGAAGACCTAAAAGACAGAAAAAATGCCAAAAAGACAAACAAAACTCACCATTTTCTGGCCTACAATAACCCAGAAAGAACATTTATTATGTTGACCTCGTCTTCGGACATTCGAGAAAAAAGATTTTTCCTCAGCTTCTGAGCTCTACTGACCAGTCTCTCTGGAATTTGACTGAATCCTGCTAAAAATTTGTATAAAAAGTTGTCATTAAGATGCTTAATTCAAGAGACATTTTTCTAAATCACTTGTCGAATTATGAATGTAATTATTTAACGGCTTTGCAGCAACAATCAATGTTACATTTGGACAAGGTGGGAATTCCTAAAAAGGTTCTCCCGGAATTATATTTACGAACAATAAAGATTCAATTTTAAAAGCACCAATGAACATATTCCTGTCTTTTAAGTGGATATTTAAATTAATCCCGTGGTTTGGAGTATCGACTAAAAATATTTTCTTTTCAAGAACCACAATTTTAGAATATAAATTATAAAGTTTCCAAAGTCCGCCTCTGTGGTGTAGTGGTTAGTGTGATTAGCTGCAACCCCGGAGGCTCGGGTTCCATTCCCGGCTCTGCCACGAAATTTGAAAAGTGGTACGAGGGCTGGAACGTGGTCAACTCAGCCTTGGGAGGTCAACTGAGTAGAGGTGGGTTCGACTCCCCCCTCAGCCATCCTGGAAGTGGTTTTCCATGATTTCCCACTTCTCCTCCAGGCAAATGCCGGGATGGTACCTAACTTAAGGCCACGGCCGCTTCCTTCCCTCTTCCTTGTCTATCCCTTCCAATCTTCCTACCCCCACCAAGACCCCTGTTCAGCATAGCAGGTGAGGTCGCCTGGGAGAGGTACTGGTCATCCTCCCCAGTTGTTTCCCCAGACCCAGAGTCTGAAGCTACAGGACACTGCCCTTGCGGCGGTAGAGGTGAGGTCCCTCGCTGAGTCCAAGGGAAAAACCAACCCTGGAGGGTAAGAAGATTAAGAAAGAAAGAAAGAAAGAAAGAAAGAAAGAAAGAAAGAAAGAAAGAAAGAAAAGATTCCAAAGCAGTTTGCAATGAAGTGTAGGCTACAGTAAATGGTTGGCGTAAGCACAAATCTTTATTACGTTTTCACACTATCAGTTAATATCTACGGGTTTATGATACAGGAGAGCCGTGAGACGAGGACTCTTCGTGCTACAGACCTTATGAAAATAGATTTTTGAAATGTAGTGGTGGCAAAGAATGTTACTCATACGTTAGAGAGCATTACCCACCATTGATTCCTTTGTAAAGCAGCCCAATCTCAGAATCACATTGTCATTAATATGTAAACAAAGGGTATGACAATTCTTTGGACAAACTACGCGACGCGGGAATGACAGCGTAGAAATACTGAGCATTTTTGGAAATTTTCCCGGCAAGAGAGATCGTAGACAAGTTATCAATTGATGGTCGATCATTATCAAGATTGTAATTGGGTTGAACATCTGGCGGAGGACCGCATGGCTACTGACCAATAGCCTCCTCGAAGATCACGGTCCTCAGAATATTGAGATAAGTATAAGAGAGAGATGATCTAGGTACACGATAAATATTCAACAACTTTCTTTCTAAATCTGTTTACCCTCCAGGGCAGTGTGACTTTGGATCGGGTGAATACAACTGGAGAGGAGGACCAATACGTACCCCACGCCGTCGAACTTTGCTCATGTATGGAAACACCGATGCATTTACTTCTAAGACAGTCTGTACAGCAGAAACTACTCTTCTTTATTGTGCAACGGACGAAGTGACCATGATTTATAATGAGATGATACCGCATTGAACCGCAGACCTTGGACACGCTGTCTACGCCGGAGAGTCTTTGTTTGGTACCAGGAAACGGACCAATGAATCACTCACTCGGACCTAAGCACGTGTGGAAGTGCAAGCTGGCCTTGGCCAATGCAGTCTGATGCATGCGTTAGTGATGTGACGTCGCCAATATGTCGCCACACCGCTGCACTGTAGGGGGCTCTGAACGGGACACAACATGCAGCTTGACCTTGTTGTTAGCATCTCGTGAACAAAGGAAGAATAACTGAACTTCTAGAGAGTAGAGAATGCATTATAAACAGGGCCTGAATGTTGACGACCAAATCGATGCCGAAATATTTCCTATAAAAGACTTAAATTGTGCGAGAAAATACCCAAAAATATGAAGGAAAGTACATATTTACCGAAAACAGAAATTAAGCGCAGAGAATATTTTAGTTCTGTTTACAATCAGTTCTCTTTCTTTCTTTCTTTCTTTATTTTTTAATCTGTTTACAGTCCAGGGTTGGATTTTTCCTCGGACACAGCGAGGGATCCCACCTCTACCGCCTCAAGTGCAGAGTCCTGAAGCGTGAGACATTTGGTCAGTGATAAAACTGGGGAGGAGGACCAGTACCTCACCCAGGTGGCCTCACCTGCTATGCTCAACAGGGGCCTTATGGGGGTATGAGAATATTGGAAGCGATAGACAAGGGAGAGGGAAGGAAGAAAATAATAATGTTATTGGTTTTACGTCCCACTAACTACTGTTGATATTTGTGCTGACGCCGAGTTGCCGAAATTTCGTCGCGCAGGAGTTCTTTTACGTGCCAGTAAATTTACCGACACCTTCAAGTACCGCCGGACTGAGCCAGGATTGAAACTGCGAAGTTATAGTCAGAAGGCCAGCGCCTCAACCGTCTGAGCCATTCAGCTCTGCAGGGGAGGAAGCGACTGTGGTCTTAAGTTAGGTACCATCCAGGTATTTGCCTGGAAGAGAAGTTAGAAACCACGGAAAAACTTCGAGGATGGCGGAGGTGGAAATCGAACGCCCTCTATTCAGTTGAACTCCCAAGGCTGAGTGGACCCTGATCCAACCCTTTGTACCACTTTTAAAATTTCGTGGCAGAGCCTGAAATTGAAGCCGGGCCTCCGGGGGTGGCAGCTAATCACTAACTACTACACCACAGAGGCCGACTACGTTATGTTCTTACAAGCAAAATAACTGAACACCTATACGATTATGGAGTAAGTTCAGCCGTCATAAAGAGCAGAATTACACAGGCAAAGGTCGTGCTTACATCAAGGAATACCAAGCAAGTTAGCCGTGCGGTTAGGGTCGCGCAGCTGTGAGCTTGCATTCGGGAGATAGTGGGTTTGAACCACACTGTCGGCAGCCCTGAAGGTAGTTTTCCGTGGATTCCCATTTTTACACCAGGCAAATGCTGGGGCTGTACCCTAATGAAGGTAACGGCCACGTCCTTCTCGCTCATAGCCCTTTCGTAACCCATCATCGCCATAAGACCTATCTGTGTCGGTGCGACGTTAAACCAATTGTAAAAAAGTAATGACATTAATGCGCCTGGATGCCATGAAAAGTGTTATCTCAACAACTACACTGACCGGCAAATTTACTGGATCACGATAACGCATGCTAAATTGTGAAACGTTTGTTTTATTATCTTGATTATTTTCATGAAAAGAGTCTAAGTAAGGGTATCAATAACAGACGGATAGCATTGATATTTTTCATGAAAATAACCTCTCTTCCTTCTTCCTTTCTTAATCCGTTTACCCTCAAGGGTCTTTCCCTCGGACTCAGCGAGGGATACAACCTCTACCACCTCAGGGCAGAGTCCTGGAGCGGGAGACTTTGAGTCGTGTATATACAACTGGGGAGAAGGATCAGTGCCTCGCCCAGGCGGGTGCACCTGCTATGCTGAACAGGGGCCTTGTGGGGGGGGGGGGAGATAGGAAGGGCTAGACAAGGAATATTGAAGGAAGCGGCCGTGGCACAATCCCAGCCAAGATACTTGAATCTTGTCACTCGCGGCAGGTCGTCACGTCTGCCTGATTGGTTCAGATAGCTTGTGAATCTGACGTCGTATATTCAGTTTTCTTTTTATTTAAGTGCGGGCCTTATTGTGCCAGCCGATCCCATTATCTTGGGTTTACTATTTCAAAGCAAGAAATAATTCCAATGTTTTGTGTAATCCGGAAACTTGTCTAACCGGGATTTATTTTTTTCCCTTGCGATTCCCCTTTGAGCAAGTTTTACTGTATTGAACTTCACTAGAGAGGAATATAGATGGTTCTGCTGTTGAGAGTACTTCTTACATGACTGTAGGACGTGTCTCCAGGGTCTTCTGAGCAATGAGGGTGGAGATGACTCGGATGACCAAGACGCATTCTTATTAGAAATGTAAGCTGTCTTCGTGTTAACTTCAAAACCTTGAACGAGACTTGGTTCGAGGTAGTGAACTGAATATAATATATTCAGAGTTAAAAGGGATAAAATATACAACTATCTCCCGTAAAACAGATGATGAGTTAACGTGTCCTCTTGATTTTATTCGTGTCATCCCTTGTCAGGCTACAGAACAACTAAATGGAAAAATAATTAATTAACTGGTGCTTTTAATCTACAGTCGTGACTCATGATGTGACACGGGAATACATTTTAAAAGCTTTCGTAATGCGATATTCTGTATCTCAGTTGGTGAACGCGGAAAACAACACTGCAATAAAAAATAAACAAGAACTCTCCTAACGTCGTAGGAGTGCTACACATGATCTGTATTGTTTCCCAATATTGTTAAATAAATAGGGAAATACCAACTGTAAATTTGAAAAATTAATGCAAAACACACAAGGCATGTTTATCGAGATTACTGACTCGATGATAAGATCCTCCGTGGCCCAGGCGGCAACGTGTCGGCCTCTCACTCCTGGGTTCGAATGCTTCGAATGCCGGTCATTCCATGTCAGATTGTGCTGAATAAAGTACAGGCGGGACAGATTTTTATCCCGGTACTCCGGCATTTCCTTCCAGCAACACTCTCAAATATCATTTCATTTCATCTGTCAGGCATAAATCACTGCCCAAGAGGAGTGTGACAGACTTCGCAGTCGGCACATTTCCTATGCTCGCCGCTAGATGGGGGTTTCATTCATTCTATTTCTGACCCGGTCGAATGACTGGAAACAGGCTATCGAATTTATTGACCGAATGATAATTCTCCCTGTTAAACGGTCAATATGGTGTAGCATCGGGTTGAAATTCTCACGTACCTGTGTGACATTTTTAGTCTAGGAAATAATTATATTTCAGGAATACGATTAAAAACCCGGCGTAGGAACTCGAATTTTCTGACGCTGGAAAGATGTGCAGGGAAGGCACTATTAAAGGACTTCTGGAAGTAAAATAAGTCGCGGAGTGGTGTTCGGTGGATGCTACAAAGAAGTTTCGGTTTAGAGGAGATTTTTATTCTTTTCTTATTTTGGATGAACTCTCCCCGAATGAATGTTGTTGAAAAATGTATTTCTAGACCACATCGACTTGATGACATTTGGTCTTGGGTGTATCCAGCTCTCTTACGCTCAGCGTCCAACATTTCGGCCTTGTTCGATTCTCTTGGACTCAATGCTGCATGTCTTCGTTTGTGGTAGGCTTGGACCTTCTTTATATCCAGATATTTAAGAATGATGGAAATTATTTGCCTGCTTAGCTGAATGGTCGGTGTTGAGGCCTTCGGTTCAAAGAGTGCTGGGTTCGGTTCTCGGCATCGGCGCCGTAAAACTTATCTGTGTTGGTGCGACGTAAAGTAGATTGTAAAAAAAAGGAAAAGTTGATTCAAAGAACATTCAAGGTCAGATGGCGCAATAGTGAGCGGCGCAAACATATACAATACAATACAATACAATACAATACAATACAATACAATACAATCAATACTGATCTGCATTTAGGGCAGTCGCCCAGGTGGCAGACTCCCTATCTGTTGTTTTCCTAGCCTTTTCAAGTGATTTCAATGACATTGGAAATTTATTGAACATTTCCCTTGGTAAGTTATTCCAACCCCTAACTCCCCTTACTATATATGAATATTTGCTCCAATTTGGCCTCTTGAATTCCAACATTACCTTCATATTGTGATCTTTCCTACTTTAAAAGGCGCCACTCAAACGTGCTCGTCGAATTATGTCATTCCACGCCATCTCTCCGCTGACAGCTCTGAACATACCACTTAATCGAGCATCTTGCCTTCTTTCTCCCAGTTCTTCCCAGCCCAAACTTTGCAACATTTTTGTAACGTTACTCTTTTGTCGGAAATCACCCAGAACAAATCGAAGCATGAAGTGTTCAGTAAAATTAGTACAACTCGGGATCACGTCGTGAGAGCAGGAACCATGAGGTGTCGTTTGTTTTGTCTATGCAAAATATATCGATAGCTGCAATTTTATTTGAGATAAAACATGTCTGTAAATGTGAAAAAAAGTGAAATATTTCAGCATTTTGTAAAAATTTCCGTTCTTCTTCTTCTTCTTCTTCTTCTTCGTCTCTCACCACATTTTCCATACCTTTCGGATCACGGATGCGAACTATGTCCTTGAGCTGGTCGGAAAATGAACCCACGGCCTTGAAATAAGAGATAGACACACTACCTCTACACTACAGGACTGGATTATTTATTTATTTATTTATTTATTTACTAGCTGTAGTACCCGGCGTTGCCCGGATAGTTTTTGAATGTTTACCTTTAATATTTGTATTACCAGTTAGTTAAGTGTGAAGTGAATGCTTATAGAATTCTTTTTGAGATGTTGATTTTTCGACTTATCATGTAGTTTTAGAGTTATTTAGATGTATCTGACTTCAAGTTTTAGGTTATTCAATTATCGAGTAAACACTAATCTCGGTCATTTTACACTATTTACTTTTAAGCCCTTCTCAGCTCCTGCCTCGATTGAGGCTGAACGTGGACTTAAACGCTATCCACAGCGTCAGAGTTCGTATCAGCGACACAAAAAACTGATTTCGACATTAATATTGGTTATTTTCCTTATTTTTGCACGTCAGCCCCTCTCATTCCCCAACACCAGCGGGGGCTAGGTGTATCTGACCTCCTCAGTAATGTTTTCTATATAGTAAGTTAAGTTTGATTGAGAGACATGCTAGACCATACACACATACATCCTTAAACTCTGTCCCTTTGAACGTTTTCAATTTTTTGCCAGTTCTCATCCGCCTGCCGAGTACGACTAAGCTTTATCTTAAACGGCATCCAGAGTGTTACAGTTTATTTCAGCGACCTCGAAAACTATGGATTAGACACAAATTTCAGTCGTTTTCGGTTAATTTTACATTTCGCCCCTACTTTAGAGGCTAGGAGTCTCTTACCCCTAAGACAGTAGGTCCAGTACGCACGCATGCGTCCATTCTCTCGGTCATTTTCGAAATTTTGTTTTTCACTTTTTCTCACCGCTATGCAAAAGGAGGCAGAAATTGGACTTCCAAAAAAATTGGAGCGTTACTATTCATCTCAGCGACCCCGAAAAGAATGGATTCGACACTATTTTCGATTATTTCTACATCTCATCCCGTCCTAGGTGTGCTAGGGTTGTCATACCTCCACGCACTTTGTCTCCTGATAGTAAGTCATAAGTGACCAAGTTTGTTTGAAATTGTTCCCGTAGTCCCGAAACGTATGGATTCAACACTAATATCGGTCATTTTCAGTCTTAATTACATTTCGTCCCATTATCTAAGGCTTCTAGGGGTGTCTTTCCCCCTTAGTATTTTTTCAGGTAGTAGGTAATATTTGTATTAAGTTCTGCTGACAGTTATACTGGAACGTACAAAAAACATCCTTAATCTCGGTCATTTGGATATTTTCTGTTCTTGACTCCTTCTCACCCGCCTGGCAATTGGGGATCAACTTGGACTTAAACGACAACCGGAGTGTCACTCCTCATTTAAGCGACCCCTAAAACCATGGATGTGACATTATTTTCGATTATTTTATCTCCCTTCCTAACCACCCACCATAAAAGGGGCCTTAATTTGGAATTTAAAAGTCCAGAGTGCCACTATTCATCTCAGCTACCCCGAAAACTATGGATTCGACACTATTTTCGATAATTTTATATACCTCCCCCCCCCCCCTTCCCCGATAGGGGCTGAACTTGGTTTAAAAGATTCCGGAGTTACACTGCTCATTTCAGTGGCCCCGAAAAGTATGGATTGGACAATACATTCGATGATTTTTATATATCAGCCCCCTCGCCCCCTCCCGCTCCTAAGGGCGCCTGGGGTGTCTTATCCTCACGTGGTTTGTCTCATGATACTAAAATTCCGGACTGCCGCTATTAATCTCAGCGACCCCAAAAACTGTGGATTGGACACTAATTACGATTATTTTTATATATCACTCCCCCTTGCCCCCCACCCAAAAGGGGGATGAACTTGGAATTACACATTTCCCGGGATAACACTGTTCATCTAAGCGACCCCGAAAAGTATGGATTCGACACTATTTTCGTTTATTTTTATATATGACCGCCTTGCCCCCCGCCCTAATGGTTTCTGGGGTGTCTTACCCCCACGTGGTTTGTCTCCTGATACTAAAAATCCGGAGTGTCGCTATTCACTTTGGCGACCCCGAAAACTATGTATTCGACACTATTTTCGATTACATGTATATATCACTTCCACCTCGCCCCCACTTTAAAAAAATTGGAGTGTCACTATTCATCTCAGCAACCCCGAAAAGTATGTATTCGACACTACTTTGATGATTTTTATATCTCAAGCCCCCTCCCCTCCACCCCTAAGGGTTCCTGGGGTGTCCTATCCCCACGTGGTTTGTCTCCCGATATTAAAATTCCGGAGTGTTACTATTCACCTCGGCGACCCCGAAAACTGTATATTTGACACTAAATACGATTACTTTTATATCTCACCCCCCTTGCTCCCCGCCCCAAAGGGGGATGAACTTGGACTTAAAAAAAATCCCGGGGTGTCGCTATTCATCTAAGCGACTCCGAAAGTATGCATTCGACTCTACTTTCGATGATTTTTATATCCCACCCCTTCGCCCCCCGCCCCAATGGGTTCCTGGGGTGCCTTACCTCCACGTGGTTTGTCTCCTGATAGTAAAAATCCGGAGTGTCAGTATTCATCTCAGCGACCCCGAAGAGTACTCGACATTCTTTTCGATTATTTTTATATATCACTCCCCCCTTGTCCCCCACCCTAAAGCGGGGTTCAACTTCGAATTTAAAAATTCCCGGGATGTCACTATTCACCTAAGCGACCACGAAAAGTATGGACTTGACACTATTTTCGATTATGTGTATATATATCACTCCCCTCTCGCCCCCACCCCAAAGGGGGCCGAACTTGGACCTTAAAAAAGTTCCGAGTGTCACTATTCATCTCAGCGACCCAGAAAAGTATGGATTAGATACTATTTTCGTTATTTTTATTTATGACCCCCCTCGCCCCCCGCCACTAAGGGTTTCTGGGGTGTCTTACCTCCACGTGTTTTGTCTCCTGATACTAAAAATCCGGAGTGTCGCTATTCACTTTGGCGACCCCGAAAACTATGTATTTGACACTATTTTCGATTATTTGTATATATCACTCCCCCCTCGCCCCCACCCCAAAGGGGGCTGAACTTGGACTTTTAAAAAAATCGGAGTGTCACTATTCATCTCAGCGACCCCGAAAAATGTGGATTCGACACCATTTTCGTTTATTTTTATTTATGACGATAACCAGCTCAGAAAAAAGGAGAATACAAGCCTTTGAAATGTGGTGTTACAGAAGTATGCTGAATTGAGATGGATAGATTGAATCTCGAATGAAGAGATACTGAATGGAATTGGTGAGAGGATATTGTTGCGGCTAAATTTGACGAGAAGAAGGGATAGAATGATAGGAAAGATCTTAAGACACTCAGCTCTTGTTCAGTTGGTTTATGAAGGAAATGTAGGCGGTAAGAACAGTAGGGTAGGCTAAGGTATGAATATGACAAGCAGATTAGAGCAGATGTAGGATGCAATAGTTACGTCGAAATGAAAATGTTAGCACAGGATAGGGTGGCATGGAGAGCTGCATCCAACCAGTCCACGGAGTGATGACTGAAACAACAACAACATGTATTAAGTGTTAGTGTGATTGTGTACCGTAATATACATGTGTGTGTGACCAGGGAACCGGCTATGTTATTTTGTTGGCTGACTGTAATTTATAGTGTGCATCGGTATGCGGTAGTCCTAGGTGGTCGCCCATCCAGGTACTGACCACGCCAAATGTTGCTTTGGTATTGTAACGGGACTGTACCGGTGGTATTTCGCAGTGACTGACATATTTATCATTTATGTGAGTGTGCAGATGATAAATTTAGAAAATGGAGCATATTTTGAATGAGCAGCGTTTTATTAGCTGTAAACCCGCCTCGTCATTCGAGAACTAGTGCTTTATCTGTTTTGATGGCGTTTAAGGCGTATTTAGAGGCCGTGTAGTGAGTTGTAAGGAAGTGAAATTATCCAGGATTCACTGCTTGCTCGATCTGCATCCGATGGCTGCAGGTATAAAATGCTAAAGGGGACAAATTATTAAGTTACCTTACGACGGCTGATATTTCTCTTGCCTTTTTGTCAGAAGTAGAAAAGTGCATCCTTTTCGTAAGGCTCCAAACAAACCAGGCACGAAACATAAATAAATGAATGATATTCCACAAAGCATGGAGAATACGAATCCTTCATATAAGGACTCTTGGTAAAAAATGGTCATAGGATACAAGACAGATTCTATCGCTATCTAGCGGGACAGAGTAGTATGACACTCAAAGACTCTTAAGATCTCATAGTCAGGTATGTAAATAGAAGCAATTAATGGAGTCAAATCCAATGAAAGAAACAAGAATCAGACAAGGTTGGTTCAAATTTTTTCGGACCTACAGTTTGTACCGAGGGGCCCGGAACTTGAACGCGACAACGTACGTATTCCAAGTCACAAACTCCATTCCGCTCTATACCATATACTACTACTGCGCTACTAGATGTTTTCATTCCTTCCCTGAAGAGGGAGGCGGGCCTCCTAGATGGTGACACCGTCTCTCAGGCCAAGAGACTTGCATCGGAGAAGGCGAGAGGGTTGGCGGCCGTGGCCTGTACTAGAAACTGTCAGGGCATTCGCCTTAGTGCAGGAGAATGCAAAACCACGGAAAACTATTCTCAGGACAGCCGACGGTGGGACCAGCCTCTTCCCGTCTCCCGAATGGAGAGGCGTAGAGCCACTGAAGAGCCGGCTCCTCAGACAGGTTTTATGGCGGCGATGGGATGAGAAAGGGTTGGGAGATGGAAGAAAGCAGCCGTGGCCTTAATTAAGGTACAGCCCCAGCATTTGCCTGGTGCGAAATGGGAACCATGTCAAACTATTTTCATGGCTGCTAACAGTGGGATTCGAACCCACTATTTCCCAGATGCAAGTTCATAGCTACGCACTCCTAACCGCACGGTGATATTCTATTACATAAAATGATCTCCTCAGGCTTTAGCTAATAAAGGGTAATTAATTAGATACTGACCGTGTTAAAATTTTCTTTCTTTCTCTCTTTCTTTCTTTCTTTCTTTCTTTCTTTCTTTCTTTCTTTCTTTCTTTCTCCATTTACCCTTCAGGGCTGGTTTTTCCCTCGGACTCAGCGAGACATCCCATCTCTACCACCTCAAGGGCAGTGTCCTGGAGCTTGAGATTTTAGGTCTTGGTATACAACTGGGGAGGAGGACCAGTACCTCGCCCAAGTTCATTAATCTGCTATGCTGAACAGGGGCCTTGTGAGGGAATGGGGAGACTGGAACGGATAGACAAGGAAGAGGGAAGGAAGCGGTCATGGCCTTAAGTTAGGTACCATCCCGGAGGAGAAGTGGGAAACCACGGAAAACCACTTCGAGGATGGCTGAGGAAGAAATCGAACCCCCCTCTACTATGTTGACCTCCCGAGGCAGTGGACCCCGTTCCAGCCCTCGTACCACTTTTCAAATTACGTGGCAGAGTCTCCGGGGGTGGCAGCTAATCACACAAACCACTACAGCACAGAGACGGACCCGAGTTGAAATTCGAACCAAAACCATCAGCGCAAGACGTGAGCACATAATCAGCTGTGCCACACGGTCAAACAATGGTATAGCCTTTAGTTTGTACCACGTATTGACTTGCATAGAGTATACTTGAACGAGAACTATTCTACAAGCCTGCAATTTGGCAGCAGAATATGAAGAAAGGTATCGAATATTCTCTCCGATGGCAGCTGATCTGAGTGTCAATTCGAATCTCTAACGTCCTGTACCGACTATCTCAAGTGCACTTGCTGAATCGCTGTATAAAGAAAGCAAAGCAAGTTAAACAGTAGCATTACGTGACTGTTGATATCTTCATCGTAGTCACTGGATATTCAGTGTTATGTGTAATCCGAACCAGTGGGGCGTGGATTTTCATTTCAGTATGCAAGACACACGACTGACACGGTCCCTCAGCAGATGTACAGTCGCTCAAAAATGAAGAGAGTGTGATATTGTGCAAATTCCTCGCATGTACACTTTTCCCAGAAACCACTGAACCTATAGATAGAATGCTTGTTGTAGATATTCTGAGGGGCTTTATGTACAAGGGAGGTGAATTGTATTTTGATGGTAATAAAACTCTCTTAATGCGTCCACCCTCCAGCGTTGGTTTTTTCCCCCGGACTAAGCGAGGGATCCTACCTGTACTGCCTTAGGAATAGTTGCCTGGAGCGTGACACTTTGGGTCGGGATGATACAACTGGGGAATATGACCAGTACCTCGCCAAGGCGGCCTCACCTCCTATGCTAAACAGGGGCCTTGTCGGCGGACGGGAAGTTTGGAATGGGTAGACAAGGGAGAGGGAAGGAAGCGACCGTGGCCTTAAGTTAGATACCATCCCGGCGTTTGACTAGAGGAGAAGTGGGAACCCACGGGAAACCACTTCGAGGATGACTGAGGTAGGAATCGGACCCCCATCTACTCAGTTGACCTCCCAGGGCTGTGTGGACCCCGTTCCAGTCCTCGTATCACTTTCCAAATTTCGTGGCAGAGGCGGAAATCGAACCTGGGGCTCCAGAGGAGGCAGCTAATCACACTAACAACTACACCTCAGAGACAGGCAATAATAACAATTCTGATCAAATATTAAATACACTGACTGACAGTGACAATGCAACACCAAGGAGGAGTGGTTCGAAAGGGATGAAAGTTAGGGAAAAAACAGAGACGGCACGGACGAATAATTGATGTTTATTTCAAACCGATATGCAGGTTACACAATGCGCACGGCATTGACTCAGTAGGATGTAGGACCACCGCGAGCGGCGATGCACGCAGAAACACGTCGAGGTACAGAGTCAATAAGAGTGCGGATGGTGTCCTGAGGGATGGTTCTCCATTCTCTGTCAACCATTTACCACAGTTGGTCGTCCGTACGAGGCTGGGGCAGAGTTTGCAAACGGCGTCCAATGAGATCCCACACGTGTTCGATTGGTGAGAGATCCGGAGAGTACGCTGGCCACGGAAGCATCTGTACACCTCGTAGAGCCTGTTGGGAGATGCGAGCAGTGTGTGGGCGGGCATTATCCTGCTGAAACAGAGCATTGAGCAGCCCCTGAAGGTACGGGAGTGCCACCGGCCGCAGGACATGCTGCACGTAGCGGTGGGCATTTAACGTGCCTTGAATACGCACTAGAGGTGACGTGGAATCATACGCAATAGCGCCCCAAACCATGATGCCGCGTTGTCTAGCGGTAGGGCGCTCCACAGTTACTGCCGGATTTGACCTTTCTCCACGCCGACGCCACACTCGTCTGCGGTGACTATCACTGACAGAACAGAAGCGTGACTCATCGGAGAACACGACGTTCCGCCATTCCCTCATCCAAGTCGCTCTAGCCAGGCACCATGCCAGGCGTGCACGTCTATGCTGTGGAGTCAATGGTAGTCTTCTGAGCGGACGCCGGGAGTGCAGGCCTCCTTCAACCAATCGACGGGAAATTGTTCTGGTCGATATTGGAACAGCCAGGGTGTCTTGCACATGCTGAAGAATGGCGGTTGACGTGGCGTGCGGGGCTGCCACCGCTTGGCGGCGGATGCGCCGATCCTCGCGTGCTGACGTCACTCGGGCTGCGCCTGGACCCCTCGCATGTGCCACATGTCCCTGCGCCAACCATCTTCGCCACAGGCGCTGCACCGTGGACACATCCCTATGGGTATCGGCTGCGATTTGACGAAACGACCAACCTGCCCTTCTCAGTCCGATCACCACACCCCTCGTAAAGTCGTCTGTCTGCTGGAAATGCCTCCGTTGACGGCGACCTGGCATTCTTAGCTATACACGTGTCCTGTGGCACACGACAACACGTTCTACAATGACTGTCGGCTGAGAAATCACGGTACGAAGTGGGCCATTCGCCAAGGCCGTGTCCCATTTATCGTTCGCTACGTGCGCAGCACAGCGGCGCATTTCACATCATGAGCATACCTCAGTGACGTCAGTCTACCCTGCAATTGGCATAAAGTTCTGACCACTCCTTCTTGGTGTTGCATTTGCTCTGTCAGTCAGTGTACAAGGAACATCATCATTTCTTGAGCGACTGGTATATCTCATTTCTTCTTCTTCTTCTTCTGTCACTTTCCCACACTCTTATGGGGTCACTGATTCAAACCGTATTGAGCATGTGGACTCGCCTCTGATTTACGGAACGATGTCCTTCATAACGCCGGTAACGCGGTGTGGGGGTAGTGTGCCTGCCTCTTATTCGGAGGCCCTGGGTTCGATTCTCGGTCAGGAACTTTTACCTGGATTTGAGGGCTGGTTCGAGGTCACTCAGCCTCCGTGATTACAATTGAGGAGCTATCTGACGGTGAGATGGCGGCCCCGGTCTAGAAAGCCAAGAATAACGGCCAAGAGGACTCACACAGGACTCATCACAGGAAGAGAAAGTTTGGAAAGGAATTGCACAATGTAGTATAATCGGTCCGTTACTTTTCTTAATATACGCAAATGATTTAGGGAACAATATAACAGAAAAAATAAGATTGTATGCAGATGACATAATTGTTTATAGGGATATAAATAACACTGAGGATTGTTCAGAATTACAAAGGGACCTTGAACCTATCCAACAATGGGTTGAAGAGAATAACATGAAGGTTAATGGGGGAAAATCAACTGTTACAACATTTACAAACAGGAGCTTTAAAACTAAATTTGAATGTACTTTGGATGAGGTAGTTATCCCGAAAGATGACAAGTGCAAATACTTAGGTGTGAGATTTGAAAGTAATTTGCACCGGAAGGGTCATGTTGATGACATTGTTGGGCAAGCATACAGATCGTTACATGTCATAATGAGGCTACTTAAAGGATGCAACAAAGAATTAGAAGAAAAAAGTTACCTAAGTATGGTTCGTCCATTATTGGAATGTGCAAACAGTGTTTGGGATCCTCACCAAGAATACCTAATAAAAGAAATAGATAGTGTGCAGAGGAAAGCAGCAAGATTTTGTAACAGGGGATTTCAGGAGAAAGAGTAGTGTATCAGAAATGTTAAAGGAACTTGGGCGGAAAACTTTAAGAGAGAGAAGGGAGAAAACTAGACTCATAGGATTGTATAGAGCCTGTACAGGAGAAAAAGCATGGGGAGAAATCCGTGAGAGGCTTCAGTTGGAAAATAATTATATCGGCAGAAGTGACCACAAGTACAAAATTAGAAGGAATTTTAGCAGAAGCAATGGGGGTAAATTTTCATTCATTGGTAAGGGCGTGAAGGAGTGGAACTGTTTACCAGGGGTAGTGTTTGATCCTTTGTTGCTACTCTTACCACTACTCTTATACCTTCATATCTTCCACACAATATAAATAACATTTGTTTGAGCGCCAGTTGCTTTTTTAAGAAAAACAACAAAATTTGGTAGAGCATACCTCTTATATCAATTATCTCAAGGCGTGAGGTGATAAACTCACATATTTGGCAATATACAGGGATATGGATCAGGACAATATTAAATTACTGCTGCATTTTCCACAATTGAGGATTGTACATGGAACTGGAATCACTTATTATAATTAAAAATAAAACTGAGTTTATGACTAAATTTACGTCACAATGAACAATCATTGACGTCTTTTAATTTAACAAAAGAAATATATCGTGAGATTTGCGGTACAAAGAAAAGGAAAATTTAATCTGAACAAAAAAAGCTATTGGCATGAACTTGAAGTGAGATGTGATATCGCCGCTGATTACATTCTTCTTCATGTTATGAATGCATAACATGTCTGATGCTTTAATTACCTGCTGTCTGCATACACCGCTGTTGAACTTGAAATTCTTGGGAAACCTGTGAGCTGAAGTCGGGAGCCGTCTGCTGTTATCTTCTTATATAACAAGGAGTTGGCCTACATACCATGTACGCGTGTAGGGAGCTCCAATGTAATTACGTCCACTCAATATATTATAAATAATTGGAAAATATTATTGAGACATCTTGTGAAGTCCATCCTCACAAGAAGATGATGTTTCTTTATCAGCATAGTACCCGTCTCTGCTCGGATACAACCACCACTTGTAGACCTCCTCGATTATTACTTCTTCAAAACACAACTCTTAGCTCTGACCATCACACTAAGACCACTTCTTCCATTTGATACATCTGACTGTTACATATGATCTGCACGATATGAACTGAATACCATGAACTGAGTACTATGAACTGAGTACTATGAACTGAGTACTGTGAACTGAGTACCTCTCCCTACCGTAGCATCAACTTATATCACCTCGCGATGACGACTCATCTCCCCACTCACTGTTCATCCCTTCCACTTCCACATACAGTAGCTGGCGAATACTGACACTTGGTCGCAATCACGTGTCCACGCACTGATGTCATCAGTCACGCGTTGTCTAAGCGTACCCAAGCGGACCGAGAATGACTATGCCGAATGCGTCACCGGGAAATCTCCTTGCACAGTTAAACATAGCCTCGATTGCAAAATACTATGCCAGCTCATCTAGCCAAAGTTACAAGCCACAGCATGACAATATGAAACCAACAAATCTCACTTACTACAATACAGAATAATTACAAACATATTTCACTTAACCTATGATTAAATACAATAATATACGTGATACCTAATTATTACAGTCTAAGTGATGAGAAACAGAATATATAAAATCTAATGAATCTGGTTAATAATAATAATAATAATAATAATAATAATAATAATAATAATAATAATAATAATAAATACTGAATGGAATCTGTAACCCTGTTGTACGGTTACAGAACGCCTCCCTCATGAAATAATCGATTAAATGAATCGATTGATTCATGAAATATATATATAATCACCTGAAATCGAGTACACCATAGATACATGTATAAAAATGCCCTTTACAAATTGGTTACATGTTATCATCCATCTGGATGTTCGTTGTTACACATATAAAACATTGATCAATTATCATGTTCACTTTGATTATACAGTATTATTTACATACAGATTACATTTCTTTCTCACTTCTGTCGTTTCAAACGTTCATTGAGTGTTCAAAAGTAATTCTCGAAGACATTTCATTATATACACTGTCTCCAAGCACTGGAGTTTATTGCACTGCCATGCTTCACTTAATATCACAACACACGCTAATTTCACTGAAGTCCTGTTCGCAATGCCAGCTTCATAAAACATGGTGAATTAACATAATAATGAAAATCAATCAACAAACTCACATGATATATTTCTTAAGATTTCTTATATTGTATGTGCCTACGATATTTCCTTCCTTGTCTTCTAATGAATAAGCACATTTCCCAATCCGTTTCACTACGGTGAAGTATCCCTGATATAGCAAGAAAAACTTAGAAAATTGACCAGCTTCTGCTGATGACGGGAGTGGCACTCTGAGTAAAACCTTGTCACCAAGCTCAAATTCATCCAATTTAGTCTTACAAAAATCATCATGCACAATCTTACCGTGTTATCCTTCTTAGGTATAATAACAAGTGGATTTAAATTAGGACTACATGATGGTTCAATTATATTATAATCTAGCATAATGTCAATCTGCTCTTCAACAGCGCCAGCGTATTTTAACGGAATGGGATATTTCGGTCCTACAAAAGTTGAGTTATCAATAACATTAAATTTGTGTTCGTAAAGATGTGTTCTACCAGGCCGGTCACTAAAAACATCACTATGTGATATCAATAATTCACACAATTCGTCCTTCTGACTTTCCGCTAAATTACATTTCTCCACTGTCTCATACAATTCATTTCTAGAATCTCTCTGTATAGACACATGGCAGACATCAAAATTTTTTCTAATATTAGGAATTTCACAAGATCCTTCCGTACTAGAACACACTTTATTCGCACTAATTTCTGACACAACATCATATGGTAAACTGACTTCCCTGCTACTCTTTCCCCAAATAAGATTGACATTACACAGATCAAAATTTAATTTAGCCTTGTGACACGTTAACCAGTCGGTACCTAAAATAACGGCATAAACTAAATTAGGCACAACTAAGCATGGTTGGAAAATACATTCTCCACTTATGTTAATGGGGACAGCTATTTGTTTATTCACTCTTTGAGACTTGTTTCCAACAGCTGTTACGATGAACGTATTCCTCACTGGAATTTCCGCTACCTCATACTTCTCTCTCAAAACTTCCTCATACAGCTTGGAATTTACACATGACTTCTCACTACCAGAGTCCAACAAAATCTTAACTTTTCTGCCCCATATCAGCAGTTCAATCGTCGGTGTAACAGTAACACTACTTAAATTATCCTCATTACATAATATAAGATCACTTAACAAATCTTGCCTTATATCTAAATTTAAATTACACTTATAAAATTTATTGTCTACGATTAAGTCGTCACTTAAAACATTTGAATTATTGCTACTTAGGTCACAATCATGTTCACTTACAACTATAGGCTGGTCGACATTGTCATACTTATCTACCTTATACGTGAACTCACCATTTACGGACTGTCTCAGTGACCTGTTTATACAGTCCGTTGCGCGTTTAAAGTACTTGGTTCGGTTACGACTTGTTGGTTACACACCTCAGTCGGCCTCCCCTGTTGCCTATTTCCTCTAGCTTCATGATTATTATTCTTATTATGGCCTGTATTCTCCCGCCTCCCAGCTTCTGGTTGATTACCATAATCACGCCTCCCAGTCCTGAAATTTTCCGAACTATTTTGATAATTTCTCTCCCTGTGGAAATTATTATTAGGTCTCTCCTGATATTCTCTTCTGTAGTTACGATTATTCATAGGCCTGTCCTGATTATTAGATTGGTTACCCCTTCCTTCTACATTCCTATTTAGTGTCCTACTATTATTCAAGCTACTACCTAAAGCATCAAAACTTTCCAACAAAATCTCCATTTCCTTAATAGTCTCCACTCTTTGCATACAAACAGCTTCTCTTATTCTATCGGGATAGTGCTTAGCCATAAGTCTAACTATATCAGCCTCAGGTCCAATACATTCTAAATTTCTCCACACCAAAACATGAGCTAAAAAATATTCTGTCATTCTTACACCCTCGTTAGAATTATACCTGCCAAACATAACTCTCTCTCTCTCTCTCTCTACTCTGAACACCTTCACTCCAAAATTTAGCCATGAATTTCTCCTTAAATTCAGTTAGTCTAGACATCGAGCTTTTATATACTTGAAACCAAGACTTAGTCTCTCCTACGAAAGCATTCGATAAGATCTCCAATACAGTTTCCCAGCTAATAATATTGTCTCTTAATTGAACAGCAAATTTCTTCTCTACTACTCTCATAAATTCCATCGGGTTAAATTCTTTCCCAGAAAACTTAGGTAAATCATGATCTCTAGTGATTAAACCATTATTTACAATTATCTCACGTACATTCTTACTATCACGCACTTCTTGCTGGAGTACTCTCTGGCAACTCAGAAATTTTTCTTCCACTGTTTCCTCAGTCTTTTCTTGAATTTTTCTTAATTCCTCCAACTTTTTTTCCGATTCTCTCACCTTCTGTGATAATGATTTCTGCTCACTCCCTAGATCACCTACTTCTCCAAGTTTTCTTTCCACAAGTTCTACTCTACTAATACATTTCCTAGTTTCTTGCCCCACTGTATTGGTTATCTTTTCAAACCTTTCTTCTACTAACTCATTGATTTCTCCTTTATTAGACTCGATCTTGGCGCCTAATTCATCAATCTGTTTGATGCATGTCTCACTAATTTGCTCTATTTCCGTATGGAGATTGCTCCGACCCAATTCCATCTCAGCTCTGATGTCACTACACTCCCTATTTACCTTACTTTCTAAATTATTAATTTGCTTACTTATTTCTAACACCTTATGATCTATCTTATTACTAACATCATCAATCTTCTTATTAATACTATTTATGACATTACTCTGAGCTTCAATTTCCCCCCTCATAATATTATTCTGAGATTCAATTTTCTCACTCATAATATTATTCTGAGATTCAATTTTCTCACTCATAATATTATTCTGAGATTCAATTTTCTCACTCATAATATTATTCTGAGATTCAATTTTCTCACTCATAATATTACTCTGAGATTCAATTTTCTCACTAATGATATTATTCTGCTCAGTCATTTTGGACATCAGCAAATTAAATAAACCCAGGTCAATCACCCCTTTACTTTGATCTTGCGTGACAGCGTTTTCCTCACTTTCTACTATTTTCTGACTTTCAGCAGGTCCCAACTTAGTCACCAACTTCCTATTTATGTTACCACCTTGGATTTCCTTGGACACAATAGCCTCAGCCTCATCACCTGACTGCATATTGCTATCCTTGTCCATCTTCGGTTTCCTACTAATTTTTCGCGATCTCAAAGCTATTTCCCCTTGCACTTCCTTTGACATTACCCCTTAAATACAAACTTCAACAAAATGACCTTCCTAACATTACTCGGTGAATTTAACATGTGCGTACTCATTAAAAGAACTGATCCATGTATATTGCCATTCAGAAACACTTTTTCTGAACCTTTCGAGTCCCACGTTGCTGGCGACACGTTGTAGCTACTCTTACCACTACTCTTATACCTTCATATCTTCCACACAATATAAATAACATTTGTTTGAGCGCCAGTTGCTTTTTTAAGAAAAACAACAAAATTCGGTAGAGCATACCTCTTATATCAATTATCTCAAGGCGTGAGGTGATAAACTCACATATTTGGCAATATACAGGGATATGGATCAGGACAATATTAAATTACTGCTGCATTTTCCACAATTGAGGATTGTACATGGAACTGGAATCACTTATTATAATTAAAAATAAAACTGAGTTTATGACTAAATTTACGTCACAATGAACAATCATTGACGTCTTTTAATTTAACAAAAGAAATATATCGTGAGATTTGCGGTACAAAGAAAAGGAAAATTTAATCTGAACAAAAAAAGCTATTGGCATGAACTTGAAGTGAGATGTGATATCGCCGCTGATTACATTCTTCTTCATGTTATGAATGCATAACATGTCTGATGCTTTAATTACCTGTTGTCTGCATACACCGCTGTTGAACTTGAAATTCTTGGGAAAACCTGTGAGCTGAAGTCGGGAGCCGTCTGCTGTTATCTTCTTATATAACAAGGAGTTGGCCTACATACCATGTACGCGTGTAGGGAGCTCCAATGTAATTACGTCCACTCAATATATTATAAATAATTGGAAAATATTATTGAGACATCTTGTGAAGTCCATCCTCACAAGAAGATGATGTTTCTTTATCAGCATAGTACCCGTCTCTGCTCGGATACAACCACCACTTGTAGACCTCCTCGATTATTACTTCTTCAAAACACAACTCTTAGCTCTGACCATCACACTAAGACCACTTCTTCCATTTGATACATCTGACTGTTACATATGATCTGCACGATATGAACTGAATACCATGAACTGAGTACTATGAACTGAGTACTATGAACTGAGTACTGTGAACTGAGTACCTCTCCCTACCGTAGCATCAACTTATATCACCTCGCGATGACGACTCATCTCCCCACTCACTGTTCATCCCTTCCACTTCCACATACAGTAGCTGGCGAATACTGACACTTGGTCGCAATCACGTGTCCACGCACTGATGTCATCAGTCACGCGTTGTCTAAGCGTACCCAAGCGGACCGAGAATGACTATGCCGAATGCGTCACCGGGAAATCTCCTTGCACAGTTAAACATAGCCTCGATTGCAAAATACTATGCCAGCTCATCTAGCCAAAGTTACAAGCCACAGCATGACAATATGAAACCAACAAATCTCACTTACTACAATACAGAATAATTACAAACATATTTCACTTAACCTATGATTAAATACAATAATATACGTGATACCTAATTATTACAGTCTAAGTGATGAGAAACAGAATATATAAAATCTAATGAATCTGGTTAATAATAATAATAATAATAATAATAATAATAATAATAATAATAATAATAATAATAATAATAATAAATACTGAATGGAATCTGTAACCCTGTTGTACGGTTACACCTTTTCCAAAATCTATACAGATATTCAAGAAGAGAATAAACAGCAACAGAGAAAATAAATGAAATGTTAGAGGGCATTCGACCAGTGCAGGTTATTGTAAATAAAAAATGTGTGTGAATAAATTAATTCCATCCTCTTGTCTATGGAGTTTGGACAGCCGAAGTAGGGGGTTGCCTGTAGGGGTGAAGTACAATGGGGACTTCAAGGGCCCTGGGACCGCTACGGTAGCTGTGAAGGCCCTTCGGGAACTCTGAAAAGTGGTGGCAAAAGGGCTCTTGTTAAGACGCAGCAGGTCGTTATGCTACTTAAGCTCCAAAATGGGTAAAAAGTAAATAAGTAAATAAATGCAATGTCAATTTTAATCTTATACCAGTTGCATAGTATTATTTGAAGTAATTTCACATACTGTATATGAGTTGACTATGTTTGTAAGTACAGGAGATATTATAAGTAGAATTTTGTAAACAATATAAATTTATTAAGGATGAGCTGTGTGTTTAATAGAAAAAAATGTTAGCGTAAATTGTACAATATTGTATTCTAGGAAAATTTTCCTCTTCTCCTGTTAATTTAAAATTTAGTGCTTGACAATAATGTATTTTAGTGTACCATTTTCCACCGAGATAGACACATCATTTGCAAATAAAGAGATTTTGATTTTGATTTGATCGTGCTGACCACACAACATCTCATAATTTGCTGGCCTTCTGACTGAGCAGCAGTCGCTTGATAGGTCATGGGCCTTCTGGGCTGCTGCGCTATGGGGTTTGCTTGTTTTCTTCATGACGCCAACCGTATGTCAAGGGAAGTATTCACTATATCGTGTTTTTGTCGTAGTTCTTAGTGTGGTGTGTCAACCACAAACCAGAGGAATTAAGCATATGCAGTTAGAAACCCTACTCGGCTAGGAATTAAACCCGGGACTCACCTAAACGGAGACCGTGAAGCTCACAATTCAGACAAGGAGTCGGGTACGGAACCTACAATTCCTGTCGTCAGCTCTGAAAATAAATGTAAAGAAAACTCTTAAATAATTTTCTAACGAGTTTCTAATCGCTTTCATATCTTCAATATTACCCCAGACCCTATTTCTCCGGCCACATATATGAAAACAACATTACTCGGTAAAAGGCAATACTGCATCTGCCTGCCAGTGTTTGTTCATTTGCTTTCAATGCAATCATCCACCTCATTCCAATATATTCTAAAAAAATAATGAATATTTATCTGTAAACATGGATGGATATTGAAATTTCAAAATGAATAACGTTTACTTTCCCAACCAATCAGAATATTTATGATTCGCAGCCACTGTTGACCATTTTGTGACATCTGCGTCCGTTCGCCCAGCGAATGCACGTTTAACGTTTTGCTTTTATCCTCAAAACTATGAAATTGTTTTGAACTGAACTTGCCAAGTATCTGTTATTGTAGATAAATGAGCAGTTAAACAATATTGGCATAATTGTTTACTGAAAGGTTGTGGAAGAAGAATCGTTTATAATATGAAATATTGAACATTTAAACATTTAAAATATAAATGTTCTATTTTCTTAAAAGAGTTTTCGGTTTCCAATAGCGTCCTCTTTGATTTTGTAAGGTTTCCATAAACAGCAGGAGATTTAAAAGGCCATGTGTAAGCGAACACTAAGTCCAGAAGAACGCAATAGATAAACGGCAGGGATTTTAAGACAACAATATCCTCTTTCGTCCGCCTCTGTGGTGTAGTGGTAAGCGTGATTAGCTGTCACCCACGGAGGCCCGGGTTCGATTCCCGGCTCTGCCACGACATTTGAGAAGTGGTTCGAGGGCTGGAACGCGGTCCACGTAGCCTCTGGAGGTCAACTGAGTAGAGGTGGGTTCATTCCCACCTCAGCCATCTTCCAATTGGTTTACCGTGGTTTCACACTTCTCCTCTGGGCAAATGCCGGGATGGTATCTAACTTAAGGTCACGGCCGCCTCCTTCCCTCTTCCTGGTCTATATCTTCAAATCTTCCCACCCCCCATAAGGCCCCTCATCAGCATAGCAGGTGAGTCCTCCTGGGAGAAGGGGGAAGTACCGGTCCTCCTACACAGTTTCATCCCTAGGCCCAAAGTCCCACTCTCCAGGACACTGCCCTTGAAGCCAGAGAGTACTGGGAGCGCAAGGAAGTGTAGCGAGATGTGCAGCCCAGGAGTTCTATCGCGTCTGTGGAGCTTGTGGACGGATGTGGATTTCTCGTAGACAAATACTGTCTTGACATCGAATTTCATCTTGTTAATTTCTTAAATTCATTAAATCTTGTGGCTATGGCTCCAAACAATCCCTACGTTTTTTAATTTGCTAGTCGTTGTGACATACTGTAGAGAAACTTGAGCACTGAAAGATGAGGAACCTTTAAGATGTGGTGCTGGCAACGTTCGAAAAGATGAGCAATGTGGATATACTCGAGCGAGTCGACGAGAAGCGACAAATAATGAATAAAATCAACAAAAGTAGAACAACATGCAACAAGGTAATTTAATCACTGAAATATTTAAGGACAAAATACCTGGAACACGCCCATGTGGAAGACCATGAAACACATTTTTTCAGTTGCACTGCTCTAATAAATTTTGATGAAGTTAAAATAACAGGCAAGGTAGATGAATTTAGAGAAGACAAACCGGTTGTAAGACTGATTACATGATGGTGGTTGTTTAGTGTCACGCTAGCACTAATAACAACGCCGCGGTGTGAAAAGTAGCAGCTAGTGATGGGATAATCGAATACAAATTAATCGCTTATTCGAATATTTTATTTTATTCCATTATTCTATTCTACTTCCCACACGATTCGTGTTCATGCTACCATGACAATAGGAAAATAGCTGCTCAATTAATATGGCATATTATTGTGCAATTTTTCTCTTTTAAGAGCAAAAATATACACCTACTTTTCAATGGCATTTATTCACTGAAATTAATAAAATTTCTAAGGTATTGATGTATTAAATAAACTCACCGAGTTTCGTCTTAAAATCATGATTATGTTTTGAAAAATGTGTACCTAAGATATACTGAATACAGGTGTCTCTGCAGCCTATTGTGTAAGCCGTAATATACTACAGTCAACAGGTATACGCATGAATTCTTCCACATTAGTGGACAGTACATGTTACAATATGTATAGTAAGTTCCAGATCACAAGATGCTACAGAACCAAACTTAATGCTCAGGAATCACTATATAAATTTCAATACGTTCACGATCAGGTACACTTAGTTTCCCAATAGTGAAACATCTGCACAGTTCAAAAACCTTAGGGGAACATCTTTTGTAACGTCAGGTATGTGAACGTTAATTTGGTAGATAGGTTTCCAATGGTCGTACAGCATACCTTGATACCTTAGCTACTCAGGGTATGTCAAATCGAAGTTATACTCCATCTGCAGGCGTAGCTATGCATTAAAATGTCAGGTGGCCCCTTAAAACAAAGTGAACAGTGGTGCGTCCGTGTGTCGTTGTGAGGTACACAGAATACTGCGGTCATCTGAGCACGTTGTACGTAAACCAGCACATCCCATGAGACATCTTAACGAGGTTAAAGTTGCAAGGGCCGTCACTTTGATCCAGGAAGGACGGACTTTTCGTCGTGTTGCTGTGGATCTCAATGTCTCTCCGTCAGTTATACACCGCTTGCGGAATCGCTACAATGAGACAGGCCAGTTCACAAGGAGGGTTGGACAAGGATGACCGATATCTGACTATCTGTGCGTTGCGGCGTCGTTCAGCAACTGCCAGATAACTGCAACAAAACCTCGGGAGGGTCACTGGAGTCACGGTGTCTGAGCAGACAGTAGGGAACAGGATAAGAGAAGTGTCCTTACGACCCATACGTCCTGTTCGAGTACCCCGTTTAACGCAGCAACATCGCACAGCTCTCCTTCTGTTTGCCCGTACCCACGTCAATTGGCAACTTCGCCAATGGAGAACTGTGCTGTTCACAGACGAGCCCAGATTTCCCCTGACACATCGTGATGGACGTCAACGTGTATGGAGACGCCGTGGTGAGCAGTACATGCCAAATGTTGTCCAGGAAGACGACCGATTCGGACAAGGTTCTGAGATGGTGTGGAGTGGCATCAGTATTGATGGCCGTACGGATCTTCTGATACATGTGATTTTCATCCTTAGCAATGTGATTGCATGCAGCTATGTTTGTCATGCCAGAGCGTATAGACTTCCTCTGATCACGGAAGAATACTCTTCAGTGCTAGATACTCTTTGATTCTCTAACCTTCCCCAGCTTCCAAATACATTCAACAGATGGCAGAGCGTTCCTAGTCACTAGACAGCAGATTTTAGGCAAATGCCTATTTTTTTCCTTAACATATACATGTGTCACCTTTTAAATTTACACGTTTCATGAAAGTTTAGGTCTATTTAAAGCAGGTTTATAATTCCTAAAAATGCCTATTTTGATGTTAGCGCCTATTTTCAGTGCCAATTTTCCAGTTTTACTAGTTTATCCTTCGTTATATTTCAATTTCCGTTTTAATTTTGATATTTTACACTATTCATAATAATGGCCTACTGTGCCACCAGTGATTCTTACGAACCTGTATAAAACGCTGGAAGGAGAGTCAGCAATTCCTTCTTCCTTCGCAGACTTGATAATCCCAGCAATTAGTGACACAAAACGAACGTCCCAATCTCTTTACCTTTATAAATATAACCTACTCAAATCTTGGAATTTCATCTTTCACTAGAACAACAGATGCACATCTGTTACGTGTGTACTGTTGGTCTTTAGAGCTCAACGTGTTCATTTGAAGGAAACGTAATGCCGAATATAAAATGATGTAAAGTATCATTAATTCGACACTGGCTCCTTGAATTCCCCGAATACTCGACAGAGTTGTAATGCTTTCTTAAAATCGGCTCAGTTATGTATTTCTGCCTATTATCCATCTTATTGCGTAAATATAACAGTTACGGAGCCTATTTTAGGCGCCTAAAAGATTACCCTTTAGAGCCTAAATATCCGCTGTCCACTAATAACTTACAAGTTGCTAAGAGAAAAGAGTCTACGTACTAACAGATCCCAACATGACATACGCCTTAAACACCTACCGACGGATAACCTAGATACACTAGAAAGAGTGAAGGCCGTATATCTTAAAAAAGTTCTCTGCCTGGCTAAAAATGCTTCTTCGAGATTAACATATGAGCTCACAAGACAATCGTTGTATATAAGAGAACTGCAGTTAAAAATACCATTTGCATTCTACGACACAATACCCAGCTTTGCATCAAGAACTGCAGGTTAAAAAAACGAATATATAGATAGATTTTGACGAAACATACAAGTTGATGAATTCTGAAGACGAACTGCGGCATACCATAACGCGCTTCATATTATAGCTACTGCAAAGGGCTGGCAATGCTATAGACTACGACTGGCGTATCAAGACGAGTTATCTGACCTATTTGTAGCGAATGTTGCGGAGCAGCGCGGCTCCTCTGGTATAATTCAACTTGATCGGTTACGAGTATATCAACAGTGCAGGGGTGTGTCTCACATCCACTAGCAGTCAGGTGTGGCTTTCCAGCTGATGAGCCCGTTGCCATACAAAGGAGACAACCTTGATATGTCACAACTGACGAAATTTAAAAAGCTTTGGAATTTTCAATTTTTCTGAAATTGTATTCGCGATGGGTTTAAAAAAAATATGGTAGTATGTTGGGAACTTAGTTTTTTAATAAAAGCCAAAGCATGGCATTTCTGGCATTCCAAGGTGCAGTTCCTTACCAGTGCACTCTCACTATATGTTAGAGATGAATAGGATGAATTAGAGACCATGACACTATGGCATGTAGCAACCGTCAGCGTTATCTGTCTGTATTTAGTTGTGCCAGGCTGAGTAGCTCAGACGGTTGAAGCGCTGGCCTTCCGACCCTAAGTTGGAAGGTCGATCCTGGCTCAGTCCGGTGGTATCGAAATTCCGGCACCTTGGCGTCCCCAAAAACCGTCAAAAGTGGTTGATGGGAAGTAAAAATGCAATAACATTATTATTTCACGTAATTAGAGGTTAGTGTGATTAACTGCCACCCTCGGAGGCCCGGGTTCGATTCCCGACTCTGTCATAAAATTTTGAAAAGTGGTAGGACGACTGGAATGCGATCCACTCAGCCTCGAGAGGTCAACTGAGTAGGGGGAGTCTATCCCTTCTCAACCATCCTTGAAGTGGTTTTCCGTGGTTTCCCACTTCTCCTCCAAGCAACTGCAGGGATGGTGGTGCCTAACTTAAGGCCATGGTCGCCTGGGAGAAGTACAGGTCCTCTTCCCCAGTTGTATTCCCAACCCAAAGTCTCAGGCTCCAGGACACTGCTCTTGAGGTGGTAGAGGTGGGTTCCCTCGCTGAGTCCGAGAGAAAAACCAACCCTGGAGAGTAAACATACTAAGCTACGAACCTACTACGCTGACGTAGTGGGGGAGAGGTGATACTCCCACGTGGGGCATCCCAGGTGGCGGAAAGGAGCATCCTGACCGGCTTGCCGGCGGACTTGAGCGAAATAAAATAGCTCTCGTGGACCAAACACACAACCCCCTGTGGGAAGGGGACGCAGGCGAAGAATACATCCATGGTAACCCCTGCCTGTTGTAAGAGGTGGCTAAAAGGTGCGACCAAGGGATGATCGAATTATAACCATGAGACTACTTGTAATTAGTACCATCACGCAGGGAACACCATGGGTGGCTTTTACTTCCGCGTAGTACCACTATGTTAGGTACACAATAGGTTTGTGATTAGTAGCGACCGTGTGTGAATCCGGGTGTGTTTTACAGTACCTGTGATTAGTACCACTACATGAGCGACACCATGGGTCTGGCTTGCCTATGATCACCTCAGGGGCTCTGAACTTTGGAGCGTGGGTTGGCGACCACGAGGCCCTTAGCTGAGTCCTAGAATTGCTTCCACTTACTTGTGCCAGGCTCCTCACTTTCATCTATCCTATCCGACCTCCCTTGGTCAACTCTTGTTCTTTTCCGACCCCGAAGCTATTAGGTTCGCGAGGGCTAGGGAGTCTTTCATTTTCTCCCCCTGTGGGTGGGGGCGGTAGAATAACACCCACGGTATCCTCTGCCTGTCGTAAAAGATGAGTAAAAGAGGCCCCAGGGGCTCTGAACTTTGGAGCGTGGGTTGGCGACCACGGGGCCCTTAGCTGAGTCCTGGTATTGCTTACACTTACTTGTGCCAGGCTCCTCACTTTCATCTATCCTATCCGACCTCTCTTGGTCAACTCTTGTTCTTTTCCGACCCCGACGCTATTAGGTTTGCGAGGGCTAGGGAGTCTTTCATTTTCACGCCCTTCGTGGCCCTTGTCTTTCTTTGGCCGATAGCTTCTTTTTTCGAAGTGTCGGACCCCTTGCCTTTTTTTTCCTTCTGATTAGTGTTATATAGAGGATGGTTGCCTAGTTGTACTTCATCTTAAAACAATAATCACCACCACCACCTTGCCTATGATTAGTACACACAAGCTGAGGAACACCACGGGATAGTACAAGCCTCCGTGATTAGTACCACTGCATGAGCGACACCATGGGTCTGGCTTGCCTATGATTAGTACACACAGTCTGAGGAACACCACGGGATAGTACAAGCCTCCGTGATTAGTACCACTGCATGAGCGACACCATGGGTCTGCCTTGCCTATGATTAGTGCACACAGTCTGAGGAACACCACGGTATAGTACAAGTTCCCTGTGATTAGTATTACTGCATAAGCGACGCCATGGGTCTGCCTTGCCTATGATTAGTGCACACAGTCTGAGGAACACCACGGGATAGTACAAGCCCCTGTGATTAGTACACACAGGCTGAGGAACACCATAGGTCTGTGTTACATGTGCGCATTACATTACCTGTGAGGAGTACCGTACTGTGTGGAATACCGCGAGTCTACACTACTTTTGATTAGTACCGCAACATGACAAATGCCATGGTTCTACTTTCGTAGCGGTAAGTACCATTATGAGCGGCCAATGACCTGGATTTTGGATCCCTTTAAACCACAAGCATCATCGATCCAGTATTGCGCTTTAGAAGCAGTCCCTTGGCCAGTAATACTATTGTTTAACGCTAGTTTCTGGGAATGTGGGGCACTGTGGATCGGATCCACTGATTGTTTTAAATTCATATCCATCCATTCATTCCTCGTCATCACGTTTTGAATTCTGTTCAGTGGATGATTTTGGAGTTTTTAATTGTCATTACATTTTGTCTCATTTCGTACCATTAGGAGCCGATGACCTAGATGTTAGGCCCCTTTAAGCAACAAGCATCATCATCATCATCATCAAATGTATTAAGAAAGAAGGAAAGAAGGATTTAACGTATTTAGTTCTAACTAGCTGATGTACCCGTGCTTCGCTACGGGATTCTCAGAAAGACTGACTTGGTGGTTTTCCTTACTTAATCCAACATAGGTCATTACAAAAACGTCAGTAGGGATGTAGCGATTGAAAGCAATGTTATCATATAAAATACTCGATCAAATGAAACACCCCAAACTTTCTCACTTTCAACGAACAGTACTACGGTGCCGATCTAAGAGTCCGAAGTTCCAGAGCTGGAATAACCAGGTCGCAGACTGCCGTGAACACTCCTCTGTCATTATTCCGTTAAACATGCACACTACTCATTCCAATCAGTGCCTCCGAGTAGGGATTGAATAGCTCGAATACTATGATGAACGAATGTGTTACGAACCAGATATATCAGAAAATGTGTGAACCAGAGGAATGGCATGCTACTTCCCGCCAATATACAGGCAGGCTGTTTCAGTCGGTACGACCAGGCGAGTTGGCCGTGTGGTTAGGGGCGCGCAGCTGTGAGATTGATATATAGGTATAGATTTATCTATACGACCACTAATGACATAAATAACTTATTTCAGGATTACATTTCAGGCCTTCCCCTAAACTACCATTTCACTCAGCGTGAATAAAATAATTTATAGCCTAGATTGTAGTGGATCATCACCCGACATTACATGACGATTTTCATTAAATTCTCTTCAGCCTTTTCCTCTTGATGCGTGTACATACATACATATAGACGGACAGACAGAAATTACGGGAAAGTAAAAAAAATGCATTTCCTTGTTACTGTAGACATGACAGATACAGAAATACCATTCATTTCAAATTCTGAGCAATGTACAGGCAAAACACTTATTTTATATATAGATTACATTTCAGGCCTTCCCCTAAACTACCATTTCACTCAGTGTGAATTACATTATTGATAGCCTAGATTATAGTGACCTATTCCCAGACTTTGCATACCAATTTTCGAGAAGATACGACCACTAATACAATAGATGTTTGACAATTAAATTTTAGGCCTTCCCCTAAACTACCATTTTTCTCAGCGTGCATAGCCTATATTGTAGCGACTTATTTCCAATGTTTATCTACTGATTTTCATTAAGGCACGACCACTAATAACATAAATATTTGAGAATTAAATTTCAGGCCTTCCCCTGAACTATCATTTCACTCAGCGTGATCAAAATAATTTATAGCCTAGATTGTAGCGGTTAATCACCCGACTTTACATTCCGATTTTCATTAAATTCTCTTCAGCCGTTTTCTCGTGATGCGTGTACAGACAGACAGACAGACAGAAATTACGGAGAAGTAAAAAATGCATTTTCTTGCTACTGTGAACATGACCGATACAGAAATACCATTATTTTCAAATTATAAGCAATGTACAGACAAAACTCTTATTTTATATACAGGGTGAAGCGAAATTCGCGCACTCAGGCGTCGCATCGCGACTGCTCACATGCCAGCAATAAAAAAATGTCTCTCACAAAAGTTCGTCCTTCGAGCATATCCGGCAGAAAAAGGGCGTTGAAAAGTGGCAATCTGGCAACACTGTAACCATATGTAGGGTAACTACCTCTGTCAGCACGTATTCTTCGTGCTGTACAGTTGGTGCAGTGGTTACAGTTTTGGGTTAGCATTCAGGAGGTCGAGGGATCGATCCTGGGTTGAAGCGTATTTTTTTTATTTCATAAATGTAGTCCAGGTGGTATGGTATCTGGCAACTTAATCGTCAACAGCCATTGCAGCGGGTCCTCTAGAAACCCTTTGCACTTACATGCTACGATCCTACAAATGGACGAACAATCGTTTCCCTTGGTCAGCTTTGAAAGACGTCCTTTCCACGTCGTGGGCGTGAATTTATTCGCACAAATTCATATACTAAATGCGAAACCTGTTTTCTTTCTACCGTCCTCCAACGATCTCATAGATTAGTAGCAACTGTTATTCTTGCCTCGTTCAAGTCCATTGTATTTCGTAAGGGCTTACGTTACCAGTAGGCCTAGCAAGGTATTTGTTGTGTTCAGCGTTACAAAATGTTGTAAATGTAGGATACATGAGACCTAAGGTACGGTGTCTTACTGTATTACAGTATGTAATATCCGATGGAAATTAGTAAACAAAAAATTGCGCCTTAACCCAGGATCGAACCCTCTACCACCTGCATGCCAACCCAAAACCCTATCCAATGCACCAACTGCTCCGCACGGATATATCATGCTGACAGAGGTACTTACCGTACATGTGGTTACAGTGTTGCCAGATTGCCACTATTCAACGTCCTTTCTCTGCCTGATATACTCGCAGGACGAACTTTTGTGAAAGACATTTTTTATTGCTGGCATGTAGGGAGTCGCACTGCGACGCCCGAGTGCGCGAATTTCGCTTCATTCTGTATATGGATTACATTTCAGGCCTTCCCCTAAACTACAATTTCACTCAGTGTGAATAACATTATTGATAACCTAGATTATAGCAACCTATTCCCCGACTTTGCATACTAATTTTCGTGAAGATAAGACCACTAATACAATAAATATTTGACAATTAAATTTTAGGCCTTCCCCTAAACTACCATTATTCTCAGCGTGTATAGCCTATATTGTGGCGACTTATTTCCCATCTTTGTCTACCGATTTTCATTAAGACACGACCACTAATAACATACATATTTGAGAATTAAATTTCAGGCCTTCCCTAAACTACTATTTCGCTCAGCGCGATTAAAATAATTTATAGCCTAGATAGTAGCGGTTCAACACCCGACTGTACATTCCGATTTTCATTAAATCCTCTTCAGCCGTTTTCTCCTGATGCGTGTACAGACAGACAGACAGACAGAAATTACGGAAAAGTAAAAAATGCATTTTCTTGTTACTGTGAACATGAACGATACAAAAATAGCATTCTTTTCAAATTCTGAGCAATGTACAGACAAAACTCTTATTTTATATATATAGATTACATTTCAGGCCTTCCCCTAAACTAACATTTCACTTAATGTGAATAACATTATTGATAGCCTAGATTATAGCGACCTATTCCCCGACTTCGCACACCAATTTTCGTGAAGATACGACCACTAATACAATAAATATTTGACAATTAAATTTTAGGCCTACCCCTAAACTACCATGTTTCTCAGCGTGTATAGCCTATATTGTAGCGACTTATTTCACATGTTTGTCTACCGATTTTCATTAAGACACGACCACTAATAACATAAATATTTGAGAATTAAATTTCAGGCTTCCCCTAAACTACCATTTCACTCAGCGTGATTAAAATAATTTATAGCCTAGATTGTAGCGGTTCATCACCCGACTTTACATTCCGATTTTCATTAAATTCTCTTCAACCGTTTTCTCGTGATGCGTGTACATACATACAGACAGACAGACAGACAGACAGAAATTACGGAAATGTAAAAAATGCATTTTCTTGTTATTGTGAACATGACCGATACAAAAATAGCATTCTTTTCAAATTCTGAGCAATGTACAGACAAAACTCTTATTTTATATATATAGATGTCAGAAACACACACTGCTTCAGTGTAGTAACGTACTTGTCAACTTGCATCGTGGCACAGTGGAGTTTCGTTTGGTCCTAAGACGTGAAAAGAATCGGGGTGATATTTAGCAAAGTGTGTCTGTGTTCCGTTGACATTAGATCAAACAATGAAGCCACATGGCGGTATGAACTTCAAAGGAGGGGTACAATGGTGTCCCACCACCGCACTAGACTACATTGTCTGGGAAAATGATATTCCAACTGATGAACGCGCTGCCGCACTGGGGTGAAACGGTGGTAATTTCGCGATGGAAGAAGCCTAAGTGCTCGAACACTTTTAATTATTTTATATATATTATTATTCCAAACCTGTCACAAGGAAGGGCATTTCGAGAAACGCCGAAATGTGCCATTATAAAATTGTTTTAAGTTCTTATATGCTGCGGAGACCTTACTGATGTACAGGATAGGCACCATGGATGACGTAGGTGAAGCTTTGTCTGACCCTGTAATAGTTGAGAGGGGAGTTCCTCAGGGCAGTGTTATCGGACCTTTATGTTTTCCTACATATATAAATGATATGAGTAAAGGAGTGGAATCGGAGGTAAGGCTTTTTGCGGATGATGTTATTCTCTATAGAATGATAAATAAGTTACAAGATTGTGAGCAACTGCAACGTGACCTCGAAAATATTGTGAGATGGACAGCAGGGAATGGTATGTTGATAAACGGGGCTAAAAGTCAGGTTGTGAGTTTCACAAATAGGAAAAGTCCTCTCAGTTTTAATTACTGCGTTGATGGGGTGAAAGTTCCTTTTGGGGATCATTGTAAGTATCTAGGTGTTAATATAAGGAAAGATCTTCACTGGGGTTATCACATAAATGGGACTGTAAATAAAGGGTACCGATCTCTGCACATGGTTATGAGGGTGTTTAGGGGTTGTAGTAAGGATGTAAAGGAGAGGGCATATAAGTCTCTGGTAAGACCCCAACTAGAGTATGGTTCCAGTGTATGGGACCCTCACCAGGATTACCTGATTCAAGAACTGGAAAAAATCCAAAGAAAAGCAGCTCGATTTGTTCTGAGTGATTTCCGACAAAAGAGTAGCGTTACAAAAATGTTGCAATGTTTGGGTTGGGAAGAATTGAGAGAAAGAAGAAGAGCTGCTCGACTAAGTGGTATGTTCCGAGCTGTCAGCGGAGAGATGGCGTGGAATGACATTAGTAGACGAATAGGTTTGAATGGCGTCTATAAAAGTAGGAAAGATCACAATATGAAGATAAAGTTGGAATTGAAGAGGACAAACTGGGGCAAATATTCATTTATAGGAAGGGGAGTTAGGGATTGGAATAACTTACCAAGGGAGATGTTCAATAAATTTCCAATTTCTTTGAAATCATTTCGGAAAAAGCTAGGAAAGCAACAGATAGGGAATCTGCCACCTGGGCGACTGCCCTAAATGCAGATCAGTATTGATTGATTGATTTGATTGAACTGCCCCAACAGTTGGAACCGGCTAACACAAGCATGCGACGTAGGCGGCTGAAGTTTTACCGACACTTTCTGAGAATGGACAACGAAGTTCTTCTCACTCATCAAAAGCTGCAAGACTGGAAGTATGTGACTGTTGTCTCAGATCGCCCCAAAGTTTGTAAAGTGGTAAAATACTGGCCACCACCGTTTCCTTCCAGAACTGGCACTGTACGGTGTGACTTGAGCCGTCGCCTAGTCTCACAGACCCATTTATATTTAAAAAAATATTATTCTAAGTTATGATTGACTGATAAGGCCTTGTAATAATACTCAATACGGCTTAGCTATGGTGATACTGCTACACAGCCGAAAGCAACGGGAAACTACACTCTTAACTAAGTCCCGAGGACATACAGGTCTCTGTGTATGAATAGAACGCTGGAGGTAGATCAAGGTATAAATATGACAAGCACATTAGATGAGATGTAGGATGCAGTAGTTACGTAGAAATGAACAGCTTAGCACAGGACAGGGTGGAATGGAGGGCTGTATCAAACCAGTCTATGGACTGATGACTCAAACAACAACAACAAGAACAAGAGCAAAACAGTTTTACGTATTTTAATAGTTTAAATGGTTAATAAATAATAAGTAAAATTATACATCAAAAACTTGTACGACATTTTACAGATGCACTTAAAATTCTAAAAGTGTAAAATTATGTAATGGTAGTCAATATGACATAAAAAATACTAGTGTATATCATCTGAAATTATTTTTATCAAACTGTGTTCTAAAATAAGGGCTGCCTGGCCGAGGCGGTAAAGGCGTGCTCGGTTCGCCCGGAAGGACGTAGTAAAATTTAAGAAACGAGATTTCTACTTCCGGAGGTGCATATGGCCCTGAGGTTCACTCAGCCTGCACAAAAAATGAGTACCAAGTTAATTCCTGGGGGAAAAGGTGGCCGGGCGTAGAGCTAACGACTCCACCCCACCCCATCACGTGCCGCGGTTAACAATGGTAGAAGCCTTTACCTTCCACTCCTGCAAGGGCCTTCATGGCCTGTACAGGTGACTTCGTCTTTTTATTTTCTAAAATATCGAAACACCGAATGCAAGATATTTCCTTCATAAATAATCAATCTGGGCTTGAAATTCTATTATTGAATTTGCTATTCATAAAGTATTTGGAAACCTGATACCCCGGCATGAAAACTCGGCAAAACTTAAGGCATAAAATCCTACAATATTTGCAATAGCCTTACTCCTATCCGGCACATGAATCACATTATCTTTCTCTTCGTTGTCTGATTCGTCAGGGTTTTATTCTAAATCGCTTTTACAGCCTCCTTCCAGTAACACACTTATACACTCACTTTCTGGTTCACTGGCCATAGTTCACTAAATAAAGTATCGTTTCTATACATAGTTTACGCCCCCCATTGGAGCACTTTAATCAGTCATATACATTAAAGTCTAATAGTATGAAATAAAGTCAGCCTTTCCGCTTCTTCTTCTGCTCCCTAAATTGTTCATCCTGTCTGACCTGTCTGACCTGGCTGCCCCTTGCTTTTCAGTAATGGTGTATTTCCTTCGTTCAAATGTTACAGTATGATTTTGTATCGTAAGTGTTTGCTCCTTAGAATTCTCTTCTCTTTTCTTCTCTTTTCTTCTCTTCTCTTCTCTTCTTACAATTATTTGGAGCACTGATAAATTTAATTCTTCCAAATCATTCATGATCTCTGTGAAACAAGCGTTCTCTGTTTTGTTTTTCCGGAAGTAACTAAATAACTGCTTCACTAGTCGGGTTTCTGGCAGTCTAAATACATGACAAGAAAGGCAATTCTTATTTCCCGCATTGTATCTATTATTGAATAGCTTTCACGATATAGCCAACGGCCGTAGCCATGTTGTAACACCGGATCCCGTGAGATCTCCGAAGTTAAGCAACATTGGGCGTGGTCAGGAGTTGGATGGGTTGCCACGCGCTGTTGGTGGGGGTAAGGGAATGGAGGAGCGGAAAGGAACTGGCCACCCTACCGCACGTAAACTCCGGCTCAGGAACACCTCTGCGGAGGTCGGACCTGCCTTCGGGCAGAATAACCCTTACTTTACCTTTAACGATATACCACTTCAAATAAAATTTCATTAATATAAATGATCGCACTAAACTCACCAAGAAGTAAGCAATGAACATTGGAAACATTATTTTTAATACCCCAATGCCCGTAGACGTAATTTTATAGTAATGTGTGTGCACTTAGATGTATAACACGAACACTGTCGCCAAGTCTGACAACTCGAAATGGCTGTTACTGTATTTCCGGTTCTATAAATGATCACGATGCCTTTGCTGGCGAGATGTAGTGTTTACAGTGCACTATGTCTTCTGGTATGGGCTATATCAAATTTATTACTTTCATTGACCTGTCTCAGTCTCATCCTTGGCTTTGACAATATGAAAGTGACTGAGGTATGAGTGTTGCTATTAATACCATTCCTTATGCGGCCAGTCCCTGTTATGAATGGTGTGGAAATATCGCTCAAAGGGTCCGTTGGTGCATGCATTTCAGTGGGCTTGGCAGACTGATATGTAATAGCAACTGCTGGTTCGGTGAGGAATGCAACGGAAAACTACCTCACTCCTCATTTCCCTAGTACGCCTCTTCAGTAATGCCTAGGCTATTTATGACAGGTGTTGGCGGAGCTGCAGAGGATCAAACCAGCCTTCGGGCTGAATACCCAACATACATACATACATACATACATACATACAAATGATCACGCAACCCGGGAGTGCGAATTTAAACTAGGTAAGGGAACAGGAAGGTACACAGTGAAACGGGTTTGCAAACCCCCATCATTCGCTCACAAGGTAAGAACACATATGGCAGTGGTAAAAGGCAGTATATATTACGTAACCAAAAATACCACATGTAAAACATTTCCTTAAAATCACTCTGGGTTTGAAATTCTATGAAACTGCTTGGAAATTGGATACCCCGGCATGTAAATTCAGCATGACTTAAGACATAAAAATATTCTACAAAATTTACAACAGCCTCTTTCACAGGAAAGGATGGAAAAACTAATATCAGGTCTCAAGAGGTATTTGGAACGAAAGCGAGAATCCAAATAAAACTAGTCATAAGCGCTTGCTTGTGGGCTTAACTCATTAATAATAAATGATTTCTAATTTTATTCCTCACCCAAAACATTTGTATACTTTTGTTAACGCACTAACAGGGTGAAAATGGCAAGTTATTTTGAGATTATCAAAATAAATGAAATAATTTATGATACACAGTACTACGTTCAATGCTTGGATGGCTTTCAATGGAGAGAGATAAAACTTCCGGACGTACTGTACGAGAAACAACAGTCCAGACGAAGAACCCATTCACAGGAACAAACTCACTGAGCCATTGCGATGCTCCACAGTTATTCACTTAAACGAAGCATTTCTGTTCTCAACTGCGTTACTTTTCCTCTGATATATGGTATAAATATTTTCAATTTAAAATTTATTCTGTCCCGTATGTTCCGGAACGAGGAACTACATCCCAATCGAAACTTCCTATCTGTTATTGCAGTGTTTACGGACGAAAACTTCCCCTGGCTCGTTGAAGCTCTCTATCTCTGGCGCCAGACACAGCAAAACTCAAACTCCAGCAATAAAGGGCCGTCTCATTTTCTGTGAAAAAGGAATCAGTATTCATAGCTGGGGTGAGATGGCATCCACCCTATCTATTTGTCCCTCAGGTCTCTGCCTTCCATTTATTTTATTCATTGTAAATATCAGCGTACGCCGCTGTGGTATAGTGGTTAGTGTGATTAGCTGCTCCCTCCCCCACTGGAGACCCGGGTTCGGTTCCCGTCTCTGCTACGATATTTTAAAAGTGGTACAATGGGCTGGAACGTGGTTCAGTCAGTCATCCTCGAAGTTGTTTCTGTGGTTTCTCCACAAGGTAAATGCCGGGATGAACTTAAGGCCACGGCCGCTTCCTTCCCTCTTCCTTGTCTATTCCTTTCAATCTTCCCATCCTCCTACAAGGCCCCTGTTCAGCATAGTAGGTGAGGCCATCTGGGCGATATACTGGTCCCTGCTTCTCAGGTGTATCCCCTGGCCTAAAGTCTCACGCTCCAGGACACTGCCCTTGGAACTGTGGAGGTGGGGTTCCTCGCCGAGTCCGATGAAAAACCAACCCTGGAGGACAAAGACATTAAGAAATAAAGAAAGACTGTTATTCTTCCTTGTGCAGCGGTCATGTGCACAGGAAAACCAAGATAAATAAATACAGTAAATAAATTGATGAATGAAATTTTTGACCCATAAAGATGTACCTCCCATTTTACCTTCTGCTTTTCATATTATATAGAAATGTGCACTGTTGCTACTGTCTAGGAAGAACCTACTAAAAATGCAATGATATCATGGTGGTGTTTCCACACTACAGGAGTTTTAAGAGGGTGAAGCCTTCTCTTGCACCGCCTCACACAGACATATATGCAGTCAGACATACGGAAATGTACTGGTCCAACTTAATAAATGTACGCCTGGATTAGGACGCTAGAGCGTCGCGCTGGCGCCGTTTGAACAAGTAGAGAACGGAAACTTGTCCCGGCGGAAAGTCGGGACATGCTGGAAGCCAATTACCAGAGCGGGAAGCAGCCTTACCCCTTGTTCGTGGCCCTGTTGTCGTGTCGAACGCTGTACAGGACGGAGCATAAATTGTGCAACGACAAATACACATTACTTTATTGGAGTGACTCTGGAGCAGTAGTGCAGAGCATTTCTGCTTGCTATGATCTTCTGCGAAAGCTGTAAAGGGGCCTTAAAATGATTAGAAATTGATAATACCGAACTACCGGGCGAGATAGCTGTGCGGTTAGGGGCTCGCAGCTGTGAGCTTTCATCCGGGAGGTAGTGGATACAAATTCTACCATCGACAACGCTGAAGATGATTTTCCGCACTTTCCCCATTTTCACACCAGGCAAATGCTGGGCTGTATCTTAATTAAGGCCGCGGCTGCTTCCTTCCCACTCCTAGGCCTTTCCTTTCCCATAGCCGCCGTAAGACCTATCTGTGTCGGTCAGACATAAAGCAAATTGTAAAAATTTATTTATTTATTTATTTATTTATTTATTTATTTATTTATTTATTTATTTATTTATTTATTTATTTATTTATTTATTTATTTATTTATGTATTTATTTATCTTGCCGGGATGAGTGGCTCAGACTGTTGAGGCGCTTGCCTTCTGACCCCAACTTGGCCGGTTCGATCCGGGCTCAGTCCGGTATTTGGTACTGAAATACGTCAGCCTCGCGTCGGAAAATTACTGGCATGTAAAAGAACTCCTGCCGGGCGAGTTGGCTGTGCGGTCGTGGCCGTGCAGCTGTGAGCTTGAATCCGGGAGATAGTGGGTTCGTGTCCCACTGTCGGCAGCCCTGAAGATGGTTTTCCGTGGTTTCCCATTTTCACACCAGGCAAATGCTGGGGCTTTACCTTAATTACGGCCACCGCCCCTTCTTTCCCACTCCTAGCCCTTTCCTATCGCTATCGTCGCCATAAGACCTATCTGTGTCGGTGCGACGTAAAACCAATAGCAAAGAAAAGAACTCCTAAAGGACGAAATTCCGGCACTTCGGCGTCTCCGAAAATCAGAAAAGTAGTTATTGGGATGTAAAATCAATAACCGTATTTATTTATTTATTTATTTATTTATTTATTTATTTATTTATTTATTTATTTATTTATTTATTTATTTATTTATTTATTTATTTATTTATTTATTTATTTATTTATTTTTACAATTCTGCTTTACATCACACGAACACAGGTAGGTCTTACGGCGATGATGGGATAGGAAAGGGTTAGGAATGCAACCATAGACTTGATTAAGTTGCAGGACCAAATTTGCCTGGTGTGAAAATGGGAAAACACAGAAAACCATCTTCAGGGCTGCCGACAGTGTGGTTCGAACTCACTGTCTCACGAACGAAAGCTGATAAGTACGTGACGCAGACCGCGAAGCCACTCTCTCGGTCATTCAATTATTTTGAGGTAAATATGTCTTATGGCTGGAGGTCTTCTGGAAGTTTGCGCCACGAAATTAACGCTACAGAATGAGGGACGCAATGTTACCTAGCAACGATGCAGGCTGCGATGTGAGGAACCGTTAGATGGCCAAGACTAAGAGAGGTATAGAAGACTCTTCTATCACAGAGGCCTCATCTCAATATACTCTAGAGCAACGGTTCTCAACCCGGGGAGGGGTTAGAGATTTTCAGAGGAGGAGTGATGAGCATTGAAAAAGACACGAATTTGATAAACAGTATAATGTTGTGACAAAGACAATATTTTACTACAAAAACTTATCTTCGTTAACGCTAAACCGTTCACGTAGAAGAAAAGGTTTTCCTAAAATTATTATACTTAATAGAACGTTGCGACCAGAAATTGGTATTTATGAATTGCGTTATGAAATGTGTTAAAATTATTAAAACGGGAAAATTTTTATCAAGTATAGTAAAATTTGTAGCATTTAAAGAAAAATGTTCACAATTTTTTCTAAGTGTATAAGTAATGTAATGAAATGACATAAATGAAAATCATCATCATCATCATCATCTGTTTACCCTCCAGGTTCGGTTTTTCCCTCGGACTTAGCGAGGGATCCCACCTCTACCGCCTCAAGGGCAGTGTCCTGGAGCTTCAGACTCTTGGTCGGGGGATACAACTAGGGAGAATGACCAGTAACTCGCCCAGGCGGCCCCACCTGCTATGCTGAACAGGGGCCTTGTGGAGGGATGGGAAGATTGGAAGGGATAGGCAAGGAAGAGGGAAGGAAGCGGCCGTGGCCTTAAGTTAGGTACCATCCCGGCATTCGCCTGGAGGAGAAGTGGGAAACCACGGAAAACCACTTCCAGGATGGCTGAGGTGGGAATCGAACCCACCTCTACTCAGTTGACCTCCCGAGGCTGAGTGGACCCCGTTCCAGCCCTCGTACCACTTTTCAAATTTCGTGGCAGAGCCGGGAATCGAACCCGGGCCTCCGGGGGTGGCAGCTAATCACGCTAACCACTACACCACAGAGGCGGACATAAATGAAAATACACTAAAAAATCTATTGATAATTATGAATGCATGACAAATTTACAAGAAATAATCTTAACATTTTTATTTCATTTACAAATTGTGTTGTTCAGTTTCCATCAACACACCTACTGTATGCGAATCTCAGTTTTCTACAATGGCTTACATCAAATCAAAATACCCAGCACGGCTAGATGTTGAAAGTGATTTGAGGTGTGCAATATCACAGTTCGAACCAAACATTAAAAAACTTGTGAAAAAAAGCGCCAGCCCTCTCATTAATCATTCATTCTGTTCTTACAAAATCAAATCAAATGGTGTACTTTGGAAAATCCTCTGTAATATACTTACTGTCATTTCTTTTATTCTCTTGTTGTATTGTTATTTGTGTCATTCATGACTTTATTTGGAATGTGAGTGCATTGTAATTACTACTTAAAAATATGTAATATTATGTATTAAGCACTCATAATTATTAATATAATAATAAAATCATTATAATTTTTTGAGATATTAAACCTGTCAAAGATTAGTTTTGTTAGTCAATAATTCATGAGGAGGACGTGAAATAATTAACGGGTGCAAAGGGGCGCACAAAGTGTAGACCTACAGCTGTAGAGATCTGATTATTTCATTCCTGGTCATTTCACAGGCTCTAGTAAGTTTCCTCCCTTCGACTCACTGACGCCTACAATAGTGAACTCCAAATTCCATACAGTTGTCTCCCGAATTCGATTCGTTAGATGCAAATAAATTAACGGTTATCAATTGGAGTATCATTCATTGATAGACATATTTAATATCACTTGATTTTCAAAGAAGTTTGATCCCGTCGTTGATGGGAGATGCCTGTGCATGATTATATTTTCGTTGTCCAGTTATTGAGTATACGACTATGAACTATGAAGTCGAAGTCACCTAGACAATATTTCTGTCCATGGACTCATGATCGGAGCTCGAGGCACAATCCCTGAATCTTGTACACGTATGGGATTCTCTCGGTCTCAGCCGGACACGACTTCACGACATCGCTATCGTCGCAATACGAGGCTCAGTAACCATAATCCGCAATCATCTATATAACATTTGAAGAACCATGCATCATGCCACATTCCAAATTCGTTCCAAGCGTATTCCTGAGCCTTGTGATGGTTATTTCTATCTGGAACACTAGCAAACTTAGAAGACAAAATACTGTGTAGTCAACATACTTTGTCCTTGTGGCAGCCTCCTCAGGGGAGAAGTTGTATTAATAAATTAATCAGATTATCATAAAATAGGCTATATATTACGTGTGTACTCAACTTACGTTACTTATCTGGTGATATCTTCCGAATGTCTAGTAATATAAGCATCTGGTGTCCAAATAACGTTTGGCGACTTTGTATCCATTGTAAGTGTAGCACGTCTTTTAAAAAATGTGCATTTAGACTATTTTTCGGAGATTTGGCACCAAATATAATGATTTATATCATAAAAGGTGATATTAGCGCATTTGATTCTCTTTCTGATCAGGCCATCATGAATGTCATCCTATCCTTTGACACGGATCAAAAAATCCAATGTAAAAACCAAGGATTAGGTTAATGTCCATCTCTTTGATGTAGTGGTTAGTATAATTAGCTGCCACGCCCGGAGGCCAGGGTTCGATACCTGTCTCTGCCACGAAATATGAAAAGTGGTACGAGCGCTGGAACAGGGTCCATTCAGCCTCGGATGGTCAACTGAGTAGATGAGTGTTCGATTACCACCTCAGCCATTCTGCTATTCCGTGGATTCCCACTTCTCTCCAGGCAAATGCTGGGATGGTTCCTAAATTAAGACTGCTTCTTTCCCTTTTCCTTGTCTACCACTTCCAATCTTCCCTTCCTCCTCAAGGTGCCTGTTCAGCAGGTGAGGTCGCCTGGGTGAGGTACTCGTCATCCTCCACAGTTATTTCCCACGACCCAAAGTCTCAGGCTCCAGGACACTGCCCTTGAGGCGGTAGAGGTGGGATTCCTCGCTGATTCTAAGGGACAACCAACCTTGGAGAGTAAACCGATTAACAAGGAAATAAAGAATCAGATTAATGTTAAACACGTACAGACAGATGTACAAATCCTTTAAAACTTTGCTAGGATGACCTCCATAACTACTCTCCACACAGCTAGTTAGTTTTTGGACTTAAAAATTCAACCTATCGTTACTGATTTTCCCTTTTCTCTATATCGGAAAATGTTACAAAAGATTAGCCAAAAAATGTAAATCAATAATAGAATAATAGAATAATAGGCAATGGCAACGGTAAATGGTCAGGGCATAAGCAGACAAACAAAAATGGTATGTGACTCATTGAAATCTGCAACAACCATGACTTTTTTCAAATCTACATTTTTCAAGAAAAAACCCATCTAAAATCAAAACGTTAATCTCTCCTAATCCACTATTAGACGAATACCAACTGGAGCCAAAACACAGTAGAAATAATGAATCTCGAAATTCTTAAAGGACTAGAGCTAGATTCAGATCATTACCCCACAAAATTCTCTTTGGACACCATTACAGAAGAGAGAAAGTTCGCTCACAAAACTCCACACCGTAAATACGATGTACAAAAGGTAAAAGGCAATGACCAGTTTAGAAAAGCAACACAAAAATTGAATCCACAAAACTGGCAACAACTTCAAACAGGGTTTGTAGAAATTGCGGAAAACAGAGCACCACAATCCAAGACATTGAAACACGCATGGTGGACAGATGAGTGTGATCAACTCATGAAACTCAGACAGAATTGGTTGGCTAAATCGGTCATGCAATAAAAATCCAAAACCTAGGCATGGCCTCAAAGATGTCAGAAAAATGCTCACCAAATTTATGAGAAAGATTCGTAAACACCACGAGGACACAAAATTACAAGAAATAGAATCTGACTTCAGGAAACACAATTCATGAAACATTACAGAACATTCAAACAAAAATTAGCCAAGTATTCCCCTCCGTCGCTCCAATTCAGGAATGTGTCCCCGTTTTTTACCATCAAGGTAATTTGCCCCAGACTAATCAGCCGATCCCAGGCGTGCTCAGTACCCCCTGGATCTTGATGGGGAACATATAACTAAATACGGACATGGTGAGGGCAATTAAAACTACAAATAAAGCACGGCAAAACATGACGTCAGTTTTGGAGGAAAATCTGTTTATTAAAATATACAAGATAAATATTTTAAAATAGCAAAAGTATCAAATAATCCAGATTTCCATGACTCAGATGGTTGTTTCCTTTTCAGCTGGATAAAGTCCATCTTGAGAATCAGAATATATTACAAATTTATAATGTATGCCGACACACACACTTAACAAATCAAATCTTGAAGTTTCATTCAACACATAGGCTTGCGTGCGTGTACGAATATAACTGGCAAGATACTATCTAATATATTATACCTTATCTTCACTACAATTCTACTGAAATGTGGTTATGTAATTATTACAGCTGGTGGATTACTATTATTTTCCCTACTCCACGAGACGGAGAATAAAAGTGTCCTTAATTAGGCCTACTGAAAAATACAAGCCAGTCATATTAAATATCAAACTAACCTATCCCCTTTTGCAACATCAAACACGTTCACACTCACAAAATTACATTAAAAACTCTGTACTCATCTGTTTTGTTGACTTATGGCCGCCCGTCCTCAGGAGACAGCCGACCCCATCTTGCTTTTAGCCATATCGAAGATGATGCTGCCTTCAGAAAAGACTTGGATCAGTCCTTTTGTCTCCATCGAGAGGTAGAAAGGTGGTGTCGTATTTTCCGTTGCTGCTTCTGCTTCGTGATGTCGTCTAAAACATGTAGAAAGTAGGTCAAGATCAACCTGCCGGTTACTAGAATACTACAGCCGGGGGGTAAATTCCACTGACCGTGAAACCACTTCCCATTCAGTAGCGGAACCGTTTCTTTTATCTAATCCCGAAACTAGGTCAAATATTTCCCATTTTATAAACGTCTGAACTGGAAATTGTAAAGATTATGCCCTCAGAAAACTATTTACACAGGCAGGCTACTATTCAGTTTGAAATGATTAAATGGAACTGTTCTCTCTTTGGTAATCGTAAGTTAAATGCCGTTCTCCCAATATTAGAAAACTTGAATAGATTAAATTTAGACTGAGCGTCTTCCAATGAAATTTCTCAAGTCCCCACACGATCACTCGCGTAAAAAAAAAACTTCTTCTTACTATGTTACCTGCCTAGAATATTGCCGAATAATAGGGTAACTAACTGACGCGGTCATCGTTTTTATTAACTCGCCCTCGAAGACGCCGTCGTATCCTCGATTGGGACCATCTCCTCCCTAGACCAATGCCTAGCCATATTGATGGTGGCTCTATCGTTTCATTGGCTCAACACATCGCGTACCTGACGCTTACTTCAAACATCTCTCATAAGCGACCCTAGCCTCTCGCCGGGCATCCGAAATGTTGTCCGTTGGAGTTCTATTGTTCTCCCTTGTTCGACTTTGTGTGCGTCATGTCGAAATTCCACCTTCCAAACTTAGCTGGTGAGCAAACAAACCCGAGCTCCAAAGTCCCTGCAGATATTGCGACATGTGCTGTTGAATGTAGACGTTTCCTGCCAGTTACTAGTACTTAATAAAATGAAATATTCTCTGCACATTCGAATAAATGACTTATTAATTAAATGAGCACTTCAATAAGGGCTCAAATGAACTTTGAGAAATGGCTCACAACGTCCGGCTCCATAGCTAAATGGTTATCTTGCTGTCCTTTGGTCACAGAGGCCCCGAGTTTGGTTCCCAGAAGAATCGGGAATTTTAACCATCATTGGTTAATTTCGCTGGCACGGGGGCTGGGTTTATGTGTCGTCTTCATCATCATGTCATTCTCATCACGAGGTACAGGTTGCCTACGGGCGTCAAATCAAGAGACCTCCACCTGGCGAGCCGAACATGTGCTCGGACAGTCCCGGCACTAAAAGCCATACGCCATTTCATTTCAATGGTTCACAACAACGCTGAAGACTGTGAAATTCTTGGGAAATACATTTTCAAATTATTAAATTTTGAAAAACTCCAAGAAAAATTCAAATTCTACTCAGCACAATGGAACGCTGACTCAGAACCACCCAGTGTACAGGAAATTAAAGAGATAGTTCACTCATTGAATCATGACAAAGCATCAAGAGACGATCAAATTAATGCAGAACTATGGAAAATGCAGGAGATAATCTCATCACAAAACGCAAAGAAGTTATGAATGAAATCTGGCGAACTGAAAAAATCCCTGCAGAGTGGAAGATGATGATCATACATCCACTGTACCGAAAAGGAAGCAAGACAGACCGCAAAAATTATCGTTGAATTTCACTGCTGTCAATAACCTATAAAATTCTACCCAAAGCTCTCTTGAAGCGTGCAGAATGTCAACTGGATCCAGAATTCGGCGAATATCGAGGTGGATTCAGAAAAGGAAGATCATGCGTAGAGCAAATTATAAATCTAAAAATCTCTATGAAATATTTCCCCTTAATTTGGACTTGATCAGAAAACAACCAACATTATCAAAGGAATACTCACGGAAACCGAATCCAATGTGAAGTTTATGGGAGAATTGAGCACAGAATTTCAAATACACATAGGAGTACGACAAGGCGATAGGTTACCCCCGTTGCTCTTTAAAAGTGCTCTTCAGAAAGTTGTACGGGAATTGAGAAAAGCTGATGCACCAACCCACCGACTGGGGCCAAAAGTGAAGGGCATACAGTAGAATTAGACTGCTTAGCATTTGCTGATGACATGGCACTAATTGCGCAAGATATATCTGACGTTCATAAACAACTTGAACTACTACAAGAACAAACAGCGAAAATTGGATTACAAATCTCGTTTGAAAAAACAAAATTTATGACCGACATCAAAATTGCATCAAATGAACTTCTAATCGGCAATAACATGATGTTTACAGTAAATGAATGGATTACAGCCAACTTTAATGAAATATATTGAATCGAGTCTTCAGAAATGGAGATTTCTTTTCAGTTAACAAAAAAATATATACAGCAAAATGAGCCTCTCCTGGAACTTGAAAGTCCGATATTATACAACTGTTATCAAACATGAAGCACTCTATGCTTCAGAGACACTATATCTTCTACCCAAAACACTAAAATACCAAATAGAAGGGACAGAACGTAAAATAATAAGAACACAGAAATATATTTAAAAATCCCAAAATACACAGACACAATACGAATGCGAATAATTCAATTCATGGGACACTTAGTAAGAATGGAGCCGAACAGACTAAGGCACAAAATACGTACATTCATAAAGAACAAGACTACGAGACCGAAGTGCTACAAGCTAACAGAAAAAGACCTGAAGGCATTAGGATCACCAAACCTACTTGACCGGAATGAAATCAGGAAAACCACTCACACACGGGGTTTCGTGGAGGAATAGAAGCCTACACAACATACATGGTCAGAGCAACGAAAACTGAACCAATCGTTGCGCATGAAGGAATACTGCTGTTGGTTTAGTGCAACGTACTGAACACAGAGTGCTAAGCGATAAGCTGATGGTAAATTGTGGAAAATACATACATTCTTTCACGTTGTCATGGTAACGGAAGTATTTTACCTTGTAGAATATGTTTCTTCATTAAGATTTCACTTCTAAATCAGCAATTACCTCATCGTAAAGGTAGAAAGGGAAGGGTGGAAAAATTCCGTCCAGAAAAGCTGATACAACTCCAAAGCGCTGTGTTGAGGATAATACATCTTGTATGTGCGGCGAAGATATAAAATCCACACCACTGTGAACGACAGCCAGTCAACATTTTCGAGGTCTCATATCCCACGCAAGTCAGCTGTCGTCAGGCACCTCTCAGCTTCTTCTATAGGACCCACTTATCGCAGACTTCGCAGCTCCCTTCTTGGATAAGAAAAATGAGGAAGGAGAAGAATGAAAGAGCGGGCGAGGGAGAGAGAAGTGTCACACATCGTTATCCCAGATATCTCTGGGCGTTCCTCCACAACTATAATACACTTTTATTAATATTTTTCTACATTTATTGATTTTAGGAACAATGTTTGTTCCGAAATAAAACTCCATTCACAGATATAACGGTGTTTACTTCAACTTAAAGTTAAATGAATCGGTTAGTTTTAAAACCCCGTAAGTCACATTTTTCGACAATTTCTTTTTTTGTGACAAAATTAATGGTGAAGTGTAGATACATCATTTTGTGTAGAACCCCCGTATGTCTGCTGTATACAATGGCCCTGAAGGGATCTTCGGTTTGGTTTCAAAACTTCGTAAGTCATTGCCTTGCGGGGTTTCCCAAGGAAACAGTGTTTTACCGCAAGAGTGTGCTGCCAGCATCATCTGTTGGTAACACGAATTTCGATAATCACGGAGAACACATTGTTTTGCGTTTGTAATAGAAGCATTTCCAATTGTTGTCCAAGCATGTGTTTTCCAGACGATATTAGTGTCAAAAAGAAAAAAAAGGAATTAGAAATACACATTTATACAAGTGTAACAAAATACAAATAGAAGAGTGAAACAAAGTTCATATGTGGGCTACAATGACAAAGAAGTGTATGCACGAAATACTAGTGCACCTTGCAGGTAGCGTGATATTTAACCTAATATTTGCACACTAATGATTCATAATGTAAGTGCAAATAACTTCTCTAACCATTCTAATTTGTCTTCTGGAATATTGTATATAACTGAAGCACCAATAACAAGAAGTGAATCGGGAATTTTCATTTAAGAAGCATACTCCATGCGTCACTATGTATTAAAATATTATATATTTTCTTGTACAATTTGGGCGGAATTTATTGGTATTTTAAATGCTTCGTGCATGAATAAATCAGATATACACATCAGTAAATTATATTTGGTTTTCCTTTAAGACAATAATATAGTGTTGTTCATTTGGATTTAAGATCCCATAAGTCACAGAGTTGCAAACTGATCTACAGGCAAAGTTAATAACGAACAAAACTTCATATCCTACTTCCATGATGTCTTTCTGTGAGTATTAATCCTCAGAGACAAAACAGTTCACAAATAGTTTCTAGTTTATTCACCAGTCACTTTTATCTGTTTTCTCACAAGTTTACATTTCTGACTTGCGGTGTTTCAAAAACCAACCGATTCAAATACGTCAACACAAGAATTCTGTGGGTGGTTCACTCTTCATATCTATATATATAATATTAGAAGGTGTAACACAATATCACACAAGGAAATCAAAAGAAGAATAGCTCTTACTAAACAGGCGTTTCACAATGAAATAAATCTTTTAAGAAATGCCCATATAAGTTTAAAAACTAGGAAACGCTTTTGCAAAATCTTTTGTCTGGAGTGTACTACCTTACGGTTGTGAGAGCTGGACTGTTGGGGGTAAAGGAAAGAGATTCATTCAAGGAACTGAAATGTGTATTTGTAGGAAAATGACGAGGATATGTTGGACTGAAGAAAAACGATTACTAGGAAAATATTATTCATTAAGTAATTTATTTCCGTAAAATAGTGATTTATTCGAATAATACTATGCTTAGGTGGTTACAGTAACTGTATTCGCCGGTAGATGGCTCTATGAAAGTTGTTTTCGCTAATCTTCCTATCCCACCAAGATAGAGGGACTGAAGGAAAAGACGAATCGAGATATTCTAAAGGAAAACGATGGACAGCGGAGGCTGATAAAGGATATGCAAAAGAGGAAGATAAAAATTGTAGGTCATATCCTGAGATATAATTACTACCCAGTAAACGTTCTCGAAGGAAAAAAATACTAGGAAATAAAGGAAGAGGAAGAACAAGGAAGACCTACTTCGAGGATGTGAGAAATTTGATGGGATGTAAAGACTACAAGGAAGTGAAGAGAACAGCAGGACTGAGAGGAGAATGGTTGCAGAGACAAGTGTATGATGATGATGCTTATGATGAACACAATATTGTGAGATAACCTCAATACTAACACCTATGTGTTATACAACAAAAGAAAGTTCTGCACCTCAGGATTACTAGGAAAATATTATTTATTTCATTAAGTCGTTTATTTCCGTAAAATAGTGATTTATTCGAATATTACTATGCGTAGCTGGTTGCAGTAACTGTATTCGCCGTTAGATGGCTCTATGAAAGTTGTCTTCGCTGATCTTCCTATCCCATCACGATAGAGGGCCCTGTGAAAGTTATCTATGCAGATCTTTCTATTTTAGTCCGATAGAGAGCTCTGTGAAATCAAGTCATCACCAGAATGTTAGTTGTTGCTTCATGTTGATTCTAAAAACCGGGAACAGAAAGAAATCCATCTCAGGATATTCTGTGTTTCAGAAAGTCCCTTATTATTTAACTTGCATTGAATTATTCACTGTAGGGTTACAAAATGAAATCTGTACGCTCTGCTAAGCACGACATTTCGCTGCGGAAATGGTAAATAGATATTTTAATTCGTGATGCCACAGTGGTTTGGTTTATTCTCTACAGTTTCAAGTAAACAACGTATTTAAAGGTATGATGCTACATGATAATGATTTCATGAACCATATAAGGCAGTATAACAGTATAACAGTGAATTTCACATATACTGCCAATCAATCAATCAATCAATCAATCAATCAATCAATCAATCAATCAATCAATCAATCAATCAATCAATCAATCAATCAATCAATCAATCAAACCTGATCTGCATTTAGGGCAGTCACCCAGGTGGCAGATTCCCTATCTGTTGTTTTCCTAGCATTTTCCTAAATGATTTCAAAGAAATTGGAAATTTATTGAACATCTCCCCTAGTAAGTCATTCCAATGCCTAACTCCATTTCCTGTAAATGAATATTTGCCTCAATTTGTCCTCTTGAATTCCAACTTTATTTTCATATTGTGATCTTTCCTACTTTTAAAGACACCTCCCAGACTTCTTCGTCTACTAATGACATCCCACGCCATCTCTCCGCTGACACCACGGAATATACCACCTAGTCGACAGATCGTCTCCTTTCTCCCAAGTTTTCCCCGCCCAAAGTTTGCAACATTTTTGTAACGCTACTCTTTTGTCGTAAATCACCCAGAACAAATCGAGCTGCTTTTCTTTGGAATTTCTTCCAGTTCTCGAATCAAATAATCCTGACGAGGGTCCCATACACTGGAACCATACTCTAGTTGGGGTCTTACCAGAGACTTATATGCCCTCTCCTTTAAATTCTTACTACAAACCCTAAAAACCCTCATAACCATGTGCACAGATTTATACCGTTTATTTACAATCATATTTATGTGATTACCCCAATGATGACCTTTCCTTAACACCTAGATACTTACAGTGATCCCCATAAGGAACATTCACCCCTTGAACGCAGTAATTAAAACTGAGAGGACTTTTACTATTTGTGAAACTCATAACCTGACTATTGATGATCATACCATTGCCTGCTGTCCATCTCACAACATTATTGAGGTCATTTTGCAGTCACAATCTTGTAACTTACTTATTACTCTGTACATAATAACATCATCTGCAGAAAGCCTTATGTCTGATTCCACTTCTTTACTCAGATCATTTATATATATAAGAAAACACAAAGGTCCAATAATACTGCCTTGAGGAATTCCCCACTAGGCAGTATTATTGGACTTTTATATTTTCGCAGCTATTGGTGAGACAGGCCACTAGTAACACGTGATTGCTACCATTTCTCCCTGTGAGTCAATGATAGAATGTCTACCTCCGGATCATAAGATATTGGACTCAAACTCGGCAGAGGTACTGGGAATTTTAGAGAGCCTAGAAATCTCCATTCACCACACCACATATCGTACGCTGTTAGCATGAAAATGATCTCTGGTAACACGTTCGGGGTTCACGTGACAAAATTAATCAAAACTCAGGAAAATTGCATTAATTATGATGTGATTAAATGTGTTCAAATGGTACCGGCTTTTTACGGAGGGCCATCCATCACTGTGACTCTTCCAACAGTGGTAGAGAATCGGACCATGGATCTCAAGATCCTGGATTCAAAACCGACAAAGGAATCAGCAGACATCTTTTACAGAGTGCTGAAGGCGCATTTTCTATACTTCAAAACTTTTGACTCCCTCTTCAAGGTTTGAAACTCTGATCTTTGGATCTGGTGGTGAGGTGGTCAGTTGATAATGTTTCTCTATAAGCTTGTTAATAATGATATAGATGATGTGGAAACATCTTATCAACTTCTATTATACCCACCTAGAAAACCGACAAGTAAATTTATGAACTTGTTTTTCTTGCCAAGAGTTAATACAAATAAACATTATAATAAATTGATATTGATTTATTTCAGGATAAAAAAGTCTGACTTGTTTAATTTTTGTTGACATTTATTACAGGTAAATTTAACGATGCCATGTTGTCTGTTTTTGTTGCTTTTGTTGGACTAATTTACTTCCCTTCTGTTTTATTCTCACCGGAAGTACATGACGGTGAATCGTGAGACATTCATAGGTCGCTAAGTTCATCCAGCTTTGAGTAGTCATTAAAAATCATTAAATTATCACTCCAATAATCGCCGTACATTTACTACTTAGCAGGTTGCTAAGCGACTGACACTTTCATAAATATTCTGAAAATACTCAAAACCGACACAGTATGTTTTTGCTTGTAAACCTAATTTATTCGCTCGGGAAACATAATTAATATACGCAAAACTGTTTGTTATGTCTTTACAGGAAATGTTATTTCATGGTGGTCTATTCTATTTTTATTTCATGATGAAACATGGGGTGTAACGTGAGCTAACCACGTTTGAAGCGCGGTTCCAACACCAGCAATTCCATTAACCCACAATCAATCATTGTGCAGCCCTACCAGGACGCCTGACAAGTGTTTACGTGGGTGTCCATTGTTAGTGATCGGAGGTGGAAGCAAATTGCTTCCGTATCCGCTCCTCGCATTAGTTAATAAGGAAACCACATTTCTTAGCACAATGATACAAATCAGTTTAATATTTTGTTATTAACATTTAAGACCATATTATGGGAGAGCGTCTCTGTTTCTTAGGGTTAGGCTCAGGTTTCGATACCTGATTTGTAGAAGAATTCTCATTTTCGTCTCTGGGTACGAACATTATGTTGTGAGAGAGTGAAGCTTGTAAAAATAGCAAAGTAATGCGGGCAAAATGGTCGTCAGTCTACTACTACTACTACGGCTTGTTTGTCAATCGCTTGTCTTGTTTCTCTACGGGGTGGGGTATGAGGTGAGATGAATCTGTCGCGGCGGGTTTTGATGATCGGATGCCCTCATCAGAGGAGTTAATGAGACGAAATGAATGACGTGATATATTATAGTAGGGAGAGGGTGAAACCCGGTGCCGGCACATAGCCTACTCCTGTCGAATAGCACCAAGGGTCTGCTCGAGGTTTAACGTCCCCATCCGACGGAAGAATCACTATCAACACCGTCATATGCCCTCACTCCATATGAGCACTGCTGAGAGGTTTGGAATTTAATCCAGGCTTTTCGCACGCTGTCTAGTGATTACAAATTATATACCACAATCTTCCCTACCCTGCTGTCCAACGTTCTGATGGTGAACATTTTATCGACCAATGGGACTCGAACCGGCTAACCACAGTATTAAACCGTTTAGACTTCAATGCCTTAACGATCAATGACCACAAGGCGGGCTAACTTCTATTATTATTATTGCTCCGGGAATTCTGTGGAAAGCAGAGGTGAAAGAAGATGTGGACATGAATGGGTGGATAGAGAAAAGATTAAATAGAAACTTAGAATAAAATTTTGGAATATATAAGATTAAATAGCAACTTATAATACAATTTTGGAATATATAAGATTAAATAGCAACTTAAAATACAATTTTGGAATATATAAGACTAGATAGCAACTTAAAATACAATTTTGGAATATATAAGATTAAATAGCAACTTAAAATACAATTTTGGAATATATAAGATTAAATAGCAACTTAAAATACAATTTTGGAATATATAAGATTAAATAGCAACTTAAAATACAATTTTGGAATATATTTATTTTCTCCATTTTTTGTTTTTCTTTTCAAACTTTACACTTTGGTAAGCAAATAACAAAATCAGGTACCAGGTCTAGCTCGTAAGCTTGAGTACCAATATTTAAAAAAATCTCGAATAATCAGATAACAAATATTTAACAACTTGAGCTTGAAGCTCCCTAGTTACAACATTTACAACCCAAACTCAAGGAGACGGGACTCCCAAGTTTTACATCAGTAGAAAGAGCGTCTTTGCTCCACACAGTTACTCACTAGGAGACTATTCTCCAAAGTTTTAACGTTCGAGGCTTATCAAACATTGAACAAAAGAAACGGTAAACACTGTCTTCATTGCTCAACAGCCTGATTGACCTCGACACAAAATGAAAAATAGAAGTTGACATTAACAGGGGTAACAAGTACCCATTCTACGTGGCCTTTGTTAACAAGAGGTTAAAGTTACTGGCCAAAAACCAAAAAATGTTAGGAGGCGTACACTTGGGACTCCTTGAAACTCACATGAAAATACTTAAAACCCTATGTGGGCTTATGGCCGGAAGTTACAGAGGCTAAGCCATACTACAGAGAGCAAGTTTACAAAATTAAGAGAATGAATAACAAATTTATCTTGAATTTTAATTGTCCATCCTCTCATCAGAGGGAGTACCAAGTTTGACAGTAGCCTCCGTCGAAAAATGTCCAAGTTTGACGACCAAGTTCTAGTTGGCCTTGTGAAAGGCACTTAATTTAAATCCACGGGGCGGATGTACCTCCGGTACAATTCTTCTTCTTATTCTTCTTATTCTTCTCCTTCTTGTTATTATTAATATTTTTTAGTTCTGTTTGAGCCTACTATGGACCACGTGGTTCTTATCTCTAGCAGCTTTCTTCTTTGACCAGTTCTCATTCATTCTTGCACTGTGAATGTCTTTTCGCTCCTGAGTCCATTTCACACCTCCTCCCGGACGTACTGTTTTTTCTGTTAGTGAATGGAGAGAGTTTGATGTTTTGATCAATGTTCTGTACCGATTGTCTGTCTGTCAGGTCAACAGCCCAGGGGCTGGTTGGATCCTCAAATAGCACCACCAAGGGTTATGCGGTTATAAGGAAACCCAAAAACCAATGGCAGCACCTAAATGAGGCGTACTAGGTAAGATGAGGCGTGAAGTAGTTTGCCATTCCTTTCCTCACTGGGTCAGAAAGTACTATTGCAGCACGACTGACCCTGTGAGCAGCACCTTTCATAACACTCAGATGCACTAGTCGTGCTCTGAATGTCATTACTCAGCACTACCCATACCCCAGCAGCTTCCATATTGTCACAGCCATGGATGTTAACTGGGACTTCGGTGGAAGTTACACTTTACTCTGGCCCGTGCCAAGAGATGGATGCAAAAGTACTGTATCCATCAAGAAATGACAGCAGGCACTGTCATAAATTTCACTGGGAGCAATGTCCAATTATTATTATTATTATTATTATTATTATTATTATTATTATTATTATTATTATTATTATTATTATTATTATTATTATACCGGAGATACACCCGCTCCCTGCATTCAGAAATAGCGCCTTGTAGAAGGCCCTCTAGCTCAGGGTAGCTGAAATTCGTTTCGGAGATAGTGTAAACATTTCTCAACAGATGTCTCCAATGTCAACCTATGTTATGCCCTATGGGGTGAAGATGGACTAATAAAATTCAAAATAAATTTTGTATGTTAAGGTTTCCTAAACTGAATTATTTATACTTTGTTTTCCGTATGGTAAAGTTTAAACACTTCTATCTCTTCCCGTCAACTTAAGATGTTGGCCAATTAAAAATGTTGTACATTTATCGTTCTGCCAATCAAAACCTTCTGGTATTTATTTTATTATCCAATGAGAATTGGGGATGTGTCAGAGCCTTAGCCCAGAGTTTTCTGGAACTTTCCTCTCTGCTATAAAAGCCGAGAGTTGGTGGGCCATGATGTCTTTGTAATCGCTCCAGTCTACAGTCTAGTGTGTGTTCATAACGGAGGCGAGGGTGCCTTGTCCAACTTCGGGAGGTCCACCAGCTCAAGGTAATGGCAGTTTCAGCTCAACTATGTGATAGTTCTTTAAAGATAGCTCGAGGGGAAGGTTTCCAATCTTTAGTTATGTAACTTTATTTTCTAAAATGTAAAACTTCAAACTTTAAATGTAAATTTCAAACTAGCCGAAAGAACTTAGACTAAATCAGGGAATAGAGATTGAGGTACACTCTCGTATTCCCTCTCAACTTAATTTTGAGGTAACTATGATTCTGTAACCTTTAAAATCTATCTTGTACAGTAATTTCTCCAACAATTTTTTTCTCCATCTAGTCACCTCCGTAGACTCTGTAACGTCGGGCCATAAGCCCAAATGGGGTTTTATGCATTTAATGTAAATTTTAAGGAGCACAAGTGTTCACCACCTCGCCATTTTGATTGTTGGGCAAGTAAATTTAACCTTTCATTTTTACCAAAGGCCTTGTAGAATAGATACTGGTTAACTGGTTACCCCTGTTAAACTCTATTCCATTTATTTCATGTTAAAGGTATCAGACTGTTGAGCAGTTAAGACAATGAACTCTATTTAATCCTGTTAAATGTAGGCTGTGCCTATGATAGGCCTGGAAAGTATAAATTGATAGAGCAAAGAACCTCTTACTATTGGTGTAAAAGCAAGTGGGAGATTCGTCTCCTTGACTATTGATTGAAAGGAGCACTAGTGTTCAGGTAAAAATTGTAATTAGGAGCTCCAAGCTCAGCCTGTAAAATTGTTGTCTGATTATTCTAGACATGTTAAGAGATAAATTTCTGTAATTGATTGTTAATTAATTGGCAAAGTATTAAAATTTGAAAAAACGGACAGGTTTAGAAAGGAAATAAAACTGCCAGTTTAAAATGTTTTAATTCAATCTTTCGATTTTCGTATATCAAGCTATTCAAGCTCGCACCTACTTTCACCACTCTGCTCCACAAAAAACACGGTAACAAATATTATAATTATTGCTTATTTTCTAAGCAAAAGGGTGGCGATTGACTTATTGACTTAATTCCTCTCGTTCCCACTGGAGCATAGGGCATCCGTGAAACGTGTCCATTGTGGTCGTCGACTTGCCATTTCTGTTTTGGGCCAAAGTTCGCCATCAAGGTATCCATCCTGTTTCGTTTCACTTCCGTTTCTTTAATAATAGGATTTAAGATGTGCCCACAGCACCCGAGCTTGGTGGTGGTGCTGCCACCTGAGCCTCCAAACCTGCCGTAGGGGTTGTCTCCCTTCGCCCTTGAAGATCGCTCTTCACCACAAGGCAGTGGTTTCCCCCATTTCTTCAACCCCGAGGCAAAAGGGTTGCCTCGTCTGCCAGATTTGCCGTTCCAAAGGTCTCCTTCTCCGCCGCATCTGCCATTGAGGAACTTCACCAGATCCCCGTTAGCCATCACTTTTCAGGGTTCCTGAAGGGCCTTCACAGCTACCGTACTGGTCCTGGGGCACACACAGTCTCCGCTGTACATCACCCCTACAGGCAATCCCCTACTTCATGCCGTTGCCCACCTCCCACGACGTGGGCGAGGGGTTGGACTTATGGGAGGCAAAGGGGTGGCGAAACTCACCCGAATTACTTCATGAACTGATTCTCACACTGATTTTACTACTGGTTCACTCTGAACAGCATAATACTTTCATCTGTTTCGCTGTTCTTCAACTTGTAAAATCTTGGCACACCTTATAACCTAGAATTTTATTTTTATCGTAAAGTAATTCGGTACTCTGGAAGAAGTCATCATTCTGAATGTTCAAAATCGTGCCCATCATGGTCAGAATCGATTCCCTCTTGAACTGCAGTAAATGTTCGGTACTTGCGATGTTTTCTTCACATTCACTTCATTCAATGTTCACAGATTCAGGAGATACTTCAAAAGAATCGTCACGATTTCTTTCATTGCACACAGCTACAAAATAATTAGCTACTTCATTCATTTCACTTCTCTGACTTGTGAACCATGTGCATCCCTTGCTCCTACTAAAGAATAATGAAGTTGCTCGCCTCGGTAGCAAAAGCAACTGTTTTACGGTTTTCAGATTATTTAAAAACAACAAAAGCAATTAAATGCAAACATACATTAACCCCAGATTAACTCTGACGGTTAGCTGTTTACTGCTATAACGGCACTTGGTGCAATGAGGATACCGTCAGATTGTCCTTGACAAGAAGAGTTTGCTGTGTGAGAAAACTAACCCCCTACTATATTTTGGAAGTACACGAAAGAGCAAGACGAAAATTATCTCTTTCTTTTTCTTTAACTCCGTACTGATGACCTAGGACAAGAATGATAATCTTAGAACGACAATCTTTTTTTGCTATGTGCTTTACGTCGCACCGACACAGATAGGTCTTATGGGGACGATGGGATAGGGAAGACTTGGAGTGGGAAGGAAGCGGCCGTGGCCTTTATTAAGGTACAGTGTGAAAATGGTTTGAAAATTGGAAACCACGGAAAAACATCTTCATGGCTGCCGACGGTAGGATTCGAACCCACTATCTCCCGGATACAAGCTCACAGCTGCGCGACTCTAACCGCACGGCCAACTCGCCCGGTAGAACGACGGTTTACATAAACTTCAATCATGTGCTCGTACACATTATATGTATAGAAACAACAGAAGTGTGACAGGAATATTCCGGCTAACATTCAAATCTTTTTTTTTTCCTTCGAGGAAATGGTGCTGGTAGTACCTACCGACGTGTACACCCCCCTCCCCTCCGAAGTTCTGCTTATACTTCTTCCTCTTAATCTGTTTACCATCCAGGGTCGGTTTTTCCCTCGGACTCAGCGAGGGATCGCACCTCTAGCGCCTCAAGGGCAGTGTCCTGGAGTTTCAGACTTTGGGTCGGGGGATACAATTGGGGATAATGACCAGTACCTCGCCCAGGCGGCCTCACCTGCTATGCTGAACAGGGGCCTTGTGGGGAGATGGAAAGATGGGACAGGCAAGGAGGAGGGAAGGAAGAGGCCGTGGCCTTAAGTTAGGTACTATCCCGGCATTTTCCTGGAGGAGAAGTGGGAAACCACGGAAAACCACTTCCAGGATGGCTGAGGCGGGAATCGATCCCATCTCTACTCAGGCTGAGTGGACCCCGTTCCAGCCCTCGTACCACTTTTCAAATTTTGTGGCAGAGCCGGGAATCGAACCCGGACCTCCGGGGGTGGCAGCTAATCACGCTAACCACGACACAACGGAGGCGGACGGTTTTGCTTATACACTGCTCAAAAAATTAGAGGAACAAGAATTTGATTGGGTATACCAGGTAAGTAGTCCATGATTAAAATATATACAGATTGTTGCTCTTAAACCTCCGATATGTGTTAAGAATGTAAGGAACCCTCAACGTTTCGTTGGAAAGCCATGGCTTTGTGTCAATAGTCAAATGTTTCGTGCTATGCCTCAGAGTGAAATGGACGAACAACGTCATCTAATGAGTGTAAGACAAGAGTACGTCTCTGTGGTGTAGTGGTTAGTGTGATTAGCTGCCACCCCAGCAGGCCTGTGTTCGATTCCCGGCACTGCCACGAAATTTGAAAAGTGGTTCGAGGGTTGGAACGGGATCCACTCAGCCTCGGGAGGTCAAATGAGTAGAGGTGGGTTCGATTCCCACCTCAGCCATCCTGCAAGTGGTTTTCCGTGGTTTCCCACTTCTCCTCCAGGCAAATGCCGGGATGGTACCTAACGTAAGGCCTCGGCCTCCCTTCCAATCACCCTATCCCCCACCATGGCTCCTGTTCAGCATAGCAGGTGAGGCCGCCTGGGTGAGGTACTGGTCATCCACCCCAGCTGTATCTCCCGATCCAATGTCTCACGCTCCAGCACACTGCCCGTGAGGCGGTAGAGGTGGGATCCCTCGCTGAGTCTGAGGGAGAAACCAACCCTGGAGGGTAAAGAGATTAAGAAAGAATGAAAGAATGTTGGACTCTTCGTGCACTGTCTACAGAGCTTAATGTGGCTTCACCTTTCGTTGGGAGGGTTTGGAAATGATTTAGTGAAACTGCTATATACACACGAAAGCCAGGACAAGAGAAAAACGGAAATCATCGGTGAGAGAAGACCGATATGTGGTGAATTATTCTCTCTATATCATTTAAGAGCAGCAACTAACTGCAGTGTCATTGACCAAACAATAATCAACAAACTCCAAGAGGCAGGTTTAACACCAAGAAGACATCATCAGGTCCCTCCATTAACTGTTCGGTACAATAGATTGACGTCGATTTGCTGAGGACAATGGGAACTGGGAGCTGTGTCACTGGCGCAGTGTATTGTTTACGGACGAGTCCCGCTTTCGTCTAACATGGTGTGACGAACGTATACGTCCACGAAATGGACAGATTTGGCTACTGCTCAGTCATGATGGGGGTGGCATCACAATTGATGGCCTATCGGACCTTCATATAATCAGAGGCCGACTTAATGCTCAAAGGTATATCGACGAGATTGTACTGGATAATGTTATGCCCATTGCAGTTGTAATGGGTCCCCAGCTTAGCCTGAAACATGACAAAGGGAGAGCGCATTCAGTAGCAGCCACCTTGGAAACTCTACAGGACTTTGCGATTCAATCATTAGATTGGCCTGCTCTGAGACCTGACCTCCATCCCATTGAGCATTTATGGGATATGCTGAACAGATAACTTCGAGCCCGTACTATAGCACCTCAGACTCTTGAACAACTTCCAGAGGTCCTTATTGAGGAGTGGGATAAAATTCCACAAGAAGCTGTTCGCAGACTTGTCAGGAGTATGCCTTGAAGATATGAGACAGTAATACGGGCACATGGAAGGTCTAACAGATATTGAAGTGTTTCTTTTTGTGCTCTATGTGAATAAAATGAAGGTATTATCACTTTGGTTTACTACATTGTGTTGAATTTATGGTCATAGAACCAACATTTGTGGTAAGTAAACAAGACTTTCCTGATAAAATACATGTTTCAATCCAACCATTCCGGTTTTTATAATGTTGTCCCTATAATATTTTGAGCAGTGTATTTTAATTAAAATAGCAGTTTCCCGCTGGCTCCGCCCGCTTTGTACAAAATATGGCGTTGTTCGTTACTATCCTCACGGATGTATTTGCAAAGTTTCGAGTTAATGAAATAAAGCACATGATCTGCTGTGGTAACAGAATGCAATATTGTCAACAAAACACTTGAAAATACATCACACAAAGAAATTGAATTAAAAGTTCCTTGGAACAACAGTACGCGCCGAACTGTTAAAAAGTCCTTCAAAGATCTTCGTCATGGAGACGAAAGATATGATTGCTTCAATGATAAAAAAATGTTGAAGAAATGAGACGTCAAATTCAATGTGCACTCATAACTTTCCTCAGAATTAACAAATTTGAATAGTTAAGAGCTGAAATGAAAGAGATTGATACACTGAGTGTTCTTAGGTCAAAACAAACTCCGTACCTCAAATAGAACCGAATATATAATTGCTTCAAAGAGACAAAAAATTGAAAAAATCAAATAATTTGAGGAAGGCGGAAGTTATTTATAGTATCTGATGACAAATCTGTGCATGAATACCTTTCAGTTAAAAAAAAGAATGAAGGAAATCGACCGGATAGAATGGCCGGACTGACTGACTTTAGTTTTCATCATTATTTTAAATATATAGATATATTAAAATCAAAAGACAAAACTGTGATATCAGTGACATCAGACACAGTTTAATGTCAACAATGAAGCTGCTTTCTCTGCAATGTGGGGTTTAATGTCTGATAGTTTAAATATTAAGTCACTCCAGACGACAAGATTAATCCCCAATTTTCCCGGAGATATCTGAGGTGGGACAATACGGTTGCATGCAATAATTAGAGGGGAGCACCATGAAACATTTCAGAGCTTCTGAGTTCTGAATAATCTATCATGACATATAACCAAAATTTCATAAAGTTGTAATTGCGACAACTGTAATTGTAATAGAGTATCAGCTCAAAGACCTACCAAAGAATAATCTTCTTCTATCATAAGTGTGGTTTTGGTTTATGATTCATGGATAGAGGCATGATATTTTCGCATTAACAATAAGCGCGACAAGAAATATTTTGAAGTAATTTTTATATATCATATGAATCCGGTTAAGAAATTACAGCGAATTAAAGCTACAAAGCTAGTATAAAGCGAAATTTTACATTTTTTACGTTAAGTGCGAAAATACAGCGATATTCTTGGAAAATAATGATCTTGAAATTTAATTCCAGTATCACGTGTATGAAGGGAAGCAGAAGACAGAAAAAGAATTTCTCATTTCGACAGAAGTATCTCTTCGTATTATTATTCTATAAAATCCCTTAATCGTATGGCCATACAGGGTGAAAGTGTAATTTGTTATTAATCATGATTAGGGATAGTTCTAATTAAGATTACATCAGGAATAATGAATGACTTTCAATACTGTCTCTCTTTATACAGGGTGGCCCACTTAAACGTTTCACCGCAGATACATCTGGAACAGCAAGAGATATTGAAAAATGACTCTCACAGGCATAAAGGCAGGGAAGGGGCTAATTAAAGTAAATACTATGAGCCAGTCTAAAACGTAGGAAAATTGTATTTTCAACATCAACTTACTGTTTTTTAATAGACACCCTATATTATTTCGTAACCAATCGTTTATATGAAAAATCACATAAGCAATGGCGTTTGTTTCATCGCAATAGGTCAATTACATCCCGAGATATTGCAACGTGAAGTTGACGCCTGAGATAAACGAAACGCGCAGCAGTTGCACATCCCGAGAGTCAAGCGCGCACCTCACGGTCCTCTTACTCGCGATGAGATTGCCGTCCTGCAATGCGACAGGCACTGTACTTAATCCTATTTGCACTGTTATCAAGAGGGATGAAAATAAGAGAATTTCGTTACAGTAACTTTGCTGTACGATTTATGTACATTCTGAAGTAGTACAGTACAGAGTATTGCAATGTACTGTGTAGGTAAATAAAACACGCAAGAGAGAAACCGTTATTTACATATCCTTTTGCTGTGGCAGGAAACCCTTCTCTTATTTTCATCCCTCTTGATAGCAGTGCAAATAGCATTAAGTATAGCGCCTGGCGCATTGTAGTACGGCAATCATATCGCGAGTAAGAGGACCGTGAGGTTCGCGCTTGACTCTCGGGATGTGCAACTGCTGCGCGTTATCTCAAGCGTCAACTTCACGTTGCAATATCTCGGGATGTAATTGACCTATTGCGATGAAACAAACGCCATTACTTATGTGAATTTTCATGTTAACGATTGCGCACGAAATAATACAGGATGTCTATTTAAAAAAACGTAAGTTGATGTTGAAAATACTATTTTCCTACATTTTTGACTGGCTCATAGTATTTACTTTAATTAGCCCCTTCCCTGCCTTCATGCCTGTGAAAGTCATTTTTCAATATCTCTTGTTGTTCCAGATATATCTGCGGTGAAACGTTTAAGTGGGCCACCCTGTATATCTATTTTCCACATAAATAATTCACAAATCTCACGATTACCCATGGTTTTCTTATCCACATGTTATTTTCGTCCAACGCCGAGGAATACTCCCTTGTCTTCAAGTGCAGTTGTTACAAAGGTGATTTGATGACGTTGAAGGTCTCCTTACATCTGGACGAAATCTGCCATAGAAGGGATTTGCTCGAAGATTTCAAAGTACGATTCTTGAATTCGCATCTCCATTATTTTAATAATTCTTTCTGTTTTATCACGAACACAGAAATTTGAGTAAATGGTAGTGTATTCCAGTTCCCCCGGACCTCCTTCAAAATTGCTGCCGTCCTCCGGGAGGCCTCGGTCCCCACTGTAGGCTGTTCATTTATAAATTTCGTGGTGTTCAGTTGAAGTCAACTGTAATATCAGTGAAATTCAAAATCATATGACATATGACGTCCTCTGAGGATCAATAGTCGAGTGCCACCTTCTGAATTCTAAGCAGATGACGTCACATTTTTGAAGGACGAGAAAAGTTCCATTCCAGATTCCATGTCATATGATGTCAGCATGTCAGCCACTGATCGCCCAACAATGATCCGATTTATTCTGCCATCTGTGTCATTTCGCAACAACATCGAAATTGACGCGCATTCAGCCTAAATGACGTATTTTTAAAGAGGCCACACGAGGTGACTTTTGTTGGTCTTTATCTATCACTATAATAATAATAATAATAATAATAATAATAATAATAATAATAATAATAATAATAATAATAATAATAATAATAATTGTACCGCGAGGGTACATCCACCCCGTTCATACAAATGAAACTCCTTGAAAAATGCCATCTTCAATATAAACTGGCAACAACTTGTGCAAAAGGTTTGGACTTTTCTTCACAGATATCTCTACAAAAACTGATGTTATGCCCTCTAGTGTGAAGAGGAACGATTAAGACTACAAAGTAATTTGTTATTTTTAAAGTTTTCTAAACTGAGTTGATTTGTCTTTGTTTTTTGTGTATCACAGATGTCAGCACTTCGATCTCTTTCCGCCAACTTCAAAATTAACCAATAAGAAATTTTGTATGTGTATTTTTCCACCAATTATGTTCAACTTCAACTTATTTGATTATCCACTAAAAATTGGGGATGTGTCGGGCCTTAGTCCATATCTCTCTAGAACCTTCCTCTCGGGTATAAAAGCTGGGACCTCCTTTAGCTACTTTGTCTTCTTGATCGTCCAATTTACTGAGTGTGTGCTAATAGTGGGGGCGGAGGCATCTCGCCCTTAATGGAGCGGTCCAGCGCAGTAAGATAATGGCAGCCATTTAATAACTAGGTGATAACCTCTAAAAGCTAGCTCAAGAGGAAGGTTTTCTCTTTAATAATGTAACTTTAAATTTCTAATCCTCTAAAATGTAATTTCCTGCTGTAAATTTCAAAGAAGCCTAAAAGCACTTAGCTTAAATACGGGAATAGAGAGTGTGACACCCTCTAGAGTTCCCTATCAAATTGACCTCGAGGTGACTGTGATTTTGTAACCGTTTTCCTGTCTGTAACTTAAATTTTATCTTTCTGGTCACCTCAGTAGTATAGGATGAGCCTCTGTAACGTCGGGCAGTGAGTCCAACTAGGGTTTTAAACTTCTAAGTGTAAGTTTCAAGGAGTACAAGTGTCTGCCTCCGCGTCATTTTGATTTTTGGGCCAGTAACTTTAACCTGTGTTTTTCTTCCCACAAAGGCCCGGAAGAATGAGTACTCGATACTCCTGTAAAACGTAGTAATTTGTGTTAAGTGGTTAGACCGTGAGAGTTTAAGGCAGTGAATTCTGTTTAATGTAGGTTGTGCCTCGAGAGGCCTGGAAAGTGTAAATTTTCGTGTGAACAAAGATGCTCCACTTGTAAATGTAAGAGGTTGCCTTGAGGAGGCAATGAGAGTATAAGGTTATGAGCGAATCCATAGAGCATTGACGTTCTTTCTAGTTTTGATGGAGCAATGGCGCTCAAGTAACATATCGTCCCTGCTCTGGCAAACTAACGAATATGAAAATTGTCAAAAGGTTAGGAGAGCTGAAAGAAGTTGTGATTACTCATGTCAAATCAATTTTTATATTTAATTATTGGTTTTATGTGTTAGGCATACAGAATGAGCTGCAGATGTGAGACTTTGTCAGAGGGTAGACAATATACAAATAACAAAATCTAGACCAGAACTTCAGAACTACAGATTCCTTAGTTTGTCAGTTTCGCTAGTTTTCCAGAGCAGGGACGATTTGTAAAATTGGGAGCTTCACGCTCAGGTGATTAATTGAAAACTTTTGTGGATTTTCTGATTTCTCCTCATTTGTATTTAAACTACTGTCCTTAAATCTTGTTCTGTCGCTAAGCGACGTGTTTTGTTAATAGTTGGCATTTGAAAAAGAAACAAGCCAAAATAAATTAACTATAATTTTAAAGCTTTTAATTAATCATTTGATTACAGTAGATAGACCCATTCATGCTCCGCACCTTCTTTCACCTATGTCCACCATGGAATCTCCGTAACATTAATAATAATAATCATTCTTACCGTGATTTTGTGGACAAGAGAGGTGGAAGAACGTGCCAGGTTGTTTGGGTGGACAGAGAAATGATCAGAGCATAAGTTAAAGCACTAAATTTTGAAATTTTATTTCTTTCCTTTTTATTTTAAAATTTGGTAATTTGGAAATCTGGATGAAGAACACTAATATAAAGATGCGCTCGTCTTGTCTTAAAGTAAAAATCAGGTACAATAGAGAAGATTATGTACACAATAGTTAACACGGAATGAGCATTGTAGCTCTGAACGTACACTATTATTATTATTATTATTATTATTATTATTATTATTATTATTATTATTATTATTATTATTATTATTATTATTATGTCCGGCTCCATGGCTAAATGGTTAGCGTGCTGGCCTTTGGCCACAGGGGTTCCGGGTTCTATTCCCGGCAGGGTCGGGAATTTTAACCTTAATTGGTTAATTTCGCTGGTCCGGGGGCTGGGTGTATGTCTTGTCTTCATCATCATTTCATCCTCATCACGACGCGCAGGTCACCTACGGGAGTCAAATCAAAAGACCTGTATCTGGCGAGCCGAACTTGTTCTCGGACACTCCGGGCACTAAAAGCCATACGCCATTTCATTTCATTTCATTATTATTATTATTATTATTATTATTATTATTATTATTATTATTATTATTCGTTTAGGCCTACGATGGACCACGTGGTTCTTAACTCTGGTGAGCTCTTTTCTTCCTCTTAGCCCAGTATTCCTTCATTCTAGCGCTATGGATGTCTTTTCTTTCTTGAGTCCATTTCACTCCTACTCCTGGACGCAGTGATTTAGTTATTAGTGACTGGAGAGAGTCAGATGTCTTGAATAACTTTATGAACTTATCACGGTTGTAAATGTCAATGTGATCAATGTTTAGGTATTGTAGGTCTTTCCGCACTAAATTCGTCCGTTTAGCATTTGTTGCTTTCCCTCTAGATATAGTGTTGAAGATCCTTGAAGTGAGTCTCTGGCTGTCCATCCTGACTACGTGACCATAGAACATTAGTCTTCTCTTCCTCATAGCTGTTGTAATGCTCTTTATTTTACTGTACAGTTCCTTGTTGTGCCTGATTCTGTAGCCATCTCCTTCTTTAATGGGACCCATAATACTTCTGAGGATCTTTCGCTCTTTCCGTTCCAGTTTTCTGAGTTGTCCTTTTCGGGTCATGTTTAGGCATTCTGAGGCGTACAGTACAGATGGTCTTACTACGGTGTTGTAGTGTCTAAGTTTAAGATTCAAGGAAAGGGATTTAGACTTGTATATGTTCTTACAAGCCGGCCCCGTGGTGTAGGGGTAGCGTGCCTGCCTCTTACCCGGAGGCCCCGGGTACGTTTCCCGGCCAGGTCAGGGATTTTTACCTGAACCTGAGGGCTGGTTCGAGGTCCACTCAGCCTACGTGATTAGAATTGAGGAGCTATCTGACAGTGAGATAGCGGCCCCCGTCTAGAAAGCCAAGAATAACGGCCGAGAAGATTCGTCGTGCTGACCACACGACACCTCGTAATCTGCAGGCCTTCGGGCTGAGCAGAGGTCGCTTGGTAGGCCAAGGCCCTTCAAGGGTTGTAGTGCCATGGTGTTTGGGGTTTGGTTTTGGTTTGGTATATGCTCTTACAAAGATGATAGGCTCTTTCTAATTTAGTGCATCTACTCTTCATTGCAAGGTCCTCATTAACATTTCGGGTTATCCATTCTCCAAGATATTTGAATGAGTTGGCCTTGTGTATTATTTTGTCCCCCAAAGAAATTAATCTGGGTGTTTCTCTGATGTTGGTCAGGAATTCTGTTTTATTGACAGCGATCTTTAGCCCTACTTTAGCTGCTGTGCGTTCGAGGCAGAATGGCTGGTACGTAGCTTCTTCCATACTTGAACCTAAGAGTGTGAGATCATCTGCGAAGGCTAAGCAAGTAACTATTAACTTGTCTTTTTTGTAGCCGATTTTTAATCCAGAGTTGTCAGCTAGTGTGTTCCTTCATTCCCGAATGACCTTCTCCAGCAGACAGTTAAACAGGATAGGGGAGAAACCATCTCCTTGTCTTACACCTGCTTTGATCTCGAAGCTTTTTGATAATATCCCTCTGAATTTGACTTTGGATATGGTGTTCGTTAGAGTAGCCTTCACAAGATTCAAAGTCTTCTTATCCAGTCCCATTTCAGTCAACGTCTCAAAGAGGGACTGTCTGTCTACCGAGTCGTAAGCCTTATGGAAGTCAACGAAAATTGCTCAATAGGGTGAGGTGCCGAGGTTTTTGTAGGTAAAGATAGTTTTGAGGTTCAGAATCTGCTCTGTGCATGATCTTGACTTCCTAAATCCAGCTTGGTACTCTCCTATGCAGGAATCTAATTGTGCCTCCATTCTTTTAAGCAATGCTTTGGAGAAGATTTTGTAAGTCACTGATAGGAGAGAGACCCCTCTATAGTTGTTAGGGTCTAACTTGTCTCCTTTCTTGTGCAGCGCGTGGATGATAGCTGAAGTCCAATCCCTTGGTAGTGTTTCTGTTCTCCAGATGTCAGTTATGATTCTATGGATACTGTCAATTGACTCTTCATCTGCAGGTTTCCATAATTCTGCAATGATGCCACCTTCGCCTGCTGCTCTGTTAGACTTCCCTATTTTACAAGAGCGTATTTTCTCCACTCACTTACATTCTAGGAGAGTGAGCTCCAGAATTTGCCTCAGTCCAGCCCCTCAGAGACACAAGCTTCTTAAAAAATTACGCCAGATAAACTTCAAAAACTGTGATCACAGTCACTTCTGCTCAACACTCATTTACACATTTGTCTATCAGTAACTACAGATTACATAGGAGCAATGCATACCCATACTAAATGGCCTTAATGAAAAAATAAAAGATTTCAGACGATCGGCCATGAACAAAACTCTTTCACTCCTTTTGAAAAACACTTCAAATTCTAAATGGGCTTATGGCCCAAAGTTGCAGAGGCTAAACGTTTACTACAGAGGGCTGACTAGATTCAAAATGTGAAGTATTTAAAGGTTTATAAAATCTTAATCACCCCATACCAAGTTGAACGGGAATTAACAGAGGGTGAACACTCTTTATTCCATAAATTACATGTTTCGCAGCGGGGATTTGAACAAAATCCTCACACTTGCCGGAAATTTACATTTAAACATACATTTTAGAACCTTACATTAATCAGTGCAGTTTGAAAGCTTCCCCTCAAGTTATCTCCCTGGAGCTATCACAATTTAAGACATTTCTGCCATTGCCTTCCGAATGCGTGCCTGAAGCCCCGGCCTAATTATTACGCCGTACACACACTACACCGGAGCGATGAAGACAGCCATAAAGCGCCCAGGTTTTATAGCAACTCAGAGGGGAAAGTTCCAGAACTCTCTTGAGCTAGACAGAGTGCCTGTACACACACCCAATTTCAATTGACTAGAGAAATATACACACAATTCCTGATTGGTTAATAAGTATGAAACAAGGAAACCGCAAGAGTGTTGACAACCTTAGCACATGAAAAAAAACAATTTACTAAAACTTAAGGTTTACAAACATTGACAATTCCCTTAAAAGGCCGATAGTAGAGACATCTTAAGGTTAAATGTCCAAGTATCTTGAATTATATTAATTCAGGATTCACAGGACAGATGGCCTTCCCTCTCCTCTTTCTGGTCCAGTGATGAAATCAATAGCAAACTGTCCCACTTCCGGCCATACCTCTTAAAACTGATTATGACACCACCATCAGTTTTTGTGGCTTTGCTATAACGTCATAAACTCTGGTCGTGCTATTTGAGGATCTAACCAGCCTTCGGGATGACGACTTAACAGACAACCTTTCCCAAGAACAGGACGCACATCGTGTGTTCACCGTTATCGGTTACAGTTTCTTTCCTTTGGATAAGAGTGTGAAACGCAAAGTCAGTGCAATCTATCACTGTTACTTCCCTTAAAAGGACAGGAACTATTTGACGTGTGATCACTGTGATTTCCTCTGGGAAGAAACTAGTTAACGTGTGGCAATTTCTACTGATCACGTTTACTTTCCCCGCCATGGAAAGTAGTTATCGTATGATCACCGCAATCTATCCTTAGTATAGGAACTTGTTAAAGTGTAGTCACTGCGATCGATTACCGTTACATTCCCTTACGGGAGGAACTATACAGTGAGTGCCGAAAAGTCATGGAAAGACACTCAATGTGATGTTCATAACGAGTTGCTCCTCCGCGAGCCTTCAAAACGGCAGCAAGGCGGCGGGATCTGGACTCACGTATCTTTGGTCTGCTACTCTCAATTGGTCTTGTGTAATTTGTGCGGGGTTCATAGAGCGTACACTAGTATCGACAGTATCGACTGGATTAAGATCGGGGGATCTGGGGGGCCAATCCATGGAGTGCTCCTCCAACCACCTGCGTGCCACCATACAGCGGTGACATGGCGCATTGTTCTCTTGAAACATGGCATCACCATCACGGTACTCCAGGGCCAAAAGGGGATGCAGATGGCCTGAAGGACTGTCCACATAACGTGCACCTATCAACGCTCCATGGAGCAGGACAATGGGGCCTAATTGCGACCTTGAGAACGCCGCCCAAACCAGAACTGAGCCACCTCCCGCCTAGACACAGCCTCGGAAACCACAATTCGCGTGTAATCCCCGCAATGCTATGACCCATGCGTCGTGCGCCGATGATCATCCCACGTTCAAAGTCGGTTAACTCGCGACGTATTGCCATCTTCACGACACTGGTGTCTGCGACAGACTGCTCAGCTACGCCGCAGCTAGCCGCAACACTCAAGGATTATGCACGGCACATGTTGTAATGGGACACCTCTTCCAGTGACCTTCTGTTTCCTTTCAGAATGACTACTGTAGAGTTTGTGTTCTCAGCTCGATAGAACTCCTCACAGTTAAGATCAAGTTAACTGCACTTACTTCCCAGATGAGAGAGCTCCTTATATTGTGCTTGGCTGCAGAATTCAGGGGACAAGACTCGCTCAAGTGTTCCCGTAACTCGACTCACTAGACAGGGAGTTATTTTTGTCCACGTGAAAGTTACGGTGTGAAAGTGCAACAGGAAGTAGGATCACAAAACATTTCAAAAAGCATCAATTTTCCGGGCGTATCATCATACTGAACAAAATATCGGAGGTCAATACCGAAGTCCATTATGAGTTTTATTGAATTTTAACGGCACTCAGATTTATTGCTACAATAACAGAGTTAAGCTTTTGTTGTCACTGCACTTGTTAATTGGCTTTTCATTCTATACACGGGGAAATTGACAAAACAGCACTTCATCAAATAAAACGCAGGCTGTTGGAGAGATGTCATTGGTTGATGCACAAGTGAAACCTAAAAATGAGTTGAATTATGATCAGGTGTGTAGGTTCCACTTTGAACCATTCCACACAATGTGCATGGAAACCTTTCAACAGTGAACATTTGAATGAGGGGCATACGCCTAATTCATTTTAACAGCCCTTAACTGCCTTTGTAATATGCCAGCTCTAGATAACAAGGAAGCGCATTGATATCGGTAATGAAATAAGTACAGTCAAATCGAACGAACAAGTCATAGTTCTTAATAACTCGCAGAGGTTCTCAGCCACTGAAAGTTCGGTAAATACTTTCTCTACCAGACAAGGCCCAGTCCCAGGAAGTGTACTCCTAAATACGTTCCCATTTCTTTTAAATTCATACTTCTAACTAAGGTAAGTATTAATAATTAAGTATGGTGTTATCTTGAAAGTACTAGTTAACTATGGAAACGAAGTGATATGCTGACAAATGAATGAATTCATTATCAGTCAATGAATCAATGACATTATTTAGCGTGTGTTGGTTTCTATATCGCGTAGAGGAATGGGAAACTATGGTACAAACGATTGAAGTAAGTACGGTAATCCAATCTACGACTAATACGAAATCTGTATAGGTTGGAATAAACAGACTGAGCGAAATACGCTTGAAAGGAATCAGTCAATACTCATTCCAGACAATAAATTGCTATATTGTATCGCAGTGGAAAAAGCGCCACCTATAAGTAATCATTTGATACACACTTATGGAATTGTGGCTAATATCCCAGAGAATAAATCACTACATTGTATCATAGTGCAAAATGCAGGGTAGTACCTACGAAGACTTTAGTTCCGTACATCTGTGGGAAGACTGATCATATTCCTTTCCATCTTCTATTTTTGCAAGCCGCCTTAAGTCGCGCCGACACAGAGCGATCTTATGGGAGTTGGAAAGATTGAGGAGTGGTAATATCGCAGCCGTGGTTTTAAGTAAGGTACAGTCCCAGGTATGACGGAAAACCATCTTCAGGGCTGATGACAGTGGGGTTCGAACCCCCCTATCTCCGGAATGCAAGCTCACAGCTGCGTGATCCTAACCGCATGACCAACTTGATCCGTACAGTAGTATATTCAGTACACAGGAAAAGTGCTTACCTCAAAGTTAATGCTACCATTTTGAAGACTGAGCTCGATAGCTGCAGTCGCTTAAGTGCGGCCAGTATCCAGTAATCGGGAGATAGTGGGTTCGAGCCCCACTGTCGGCAGCCCTGAAGATGGTTTTCCGTGGTTTCCCATTTTCACACCAGGCAAATGCCGGGGCTGTACCTTAATTAAGGCCACGGCCGCTTCCCTCCACTTCCTAGGCCTTTCCTATCCCATCGTCAGAAGACCTATCTGTGTCGGTGCGACGTAAAGCAAATAGCAAAAAAAAAAAAAAAACCATTTTGAAGGTTGAATACAATTCCTTAACTTGAAATTTCTCCTTTGAATTCCAGCTTTCAGCTTTGCAAACAGAAAATGAAACTGACATTCAAAAATAATTCCTTAAATCTTCTCCAGCTTCTGCTCTTTCCTCATTGACTGGATGGATTCAAATAAGACAATTTTTCCTTGTTTTTATTTCTTCGCCAACGGCCATAGCCGTGTTGAAACGCCGGATCCCGTGAGAACTCCGAAGTTAAGCAACATTGGGCTTGGTCAGGAGTTGGATGGGTTGCCACGCGCTGTTGGTAGGGGGTAAGGGAATGGAGGAGTGGAAAGGAACTGGCCAACCTACCGCACGTAAACTCCGGCTCAAGCGCTCTCTGCGGAGGGTCGAACCTGCCTTCGGGCAGAATAACCCTTACCTACCTTTATTTCTTCAGTGACGGAATAACCGGAGTGCAGTAAGTTTCGTCGATCCATTTTGTATCATTGAAATTTTGTTAATTACATTTTTTAAATTATACGTAATACAAATTCACCCCTTTAATACGCATTGGACGGAGTGAAACTTCAGTAGCCACAAACAAGTCCACTTCTTTCATCGAACTCCTTGCAAGTGGGCTGACAAACGGCGGCCATTTTGCCGCTCACTGTGTAAGCAAATCAATTTCTTAAGGCGGCCACAGTAAATATTCCGACGCCGTAAAATCCGCCAAACGTTTCTTAACTGCGTCAAGTAAGTCAGGAAATTAGGAGGTACTGAAACTCATCTGCTGTGCCGGCGTGTGCAGAGTGGGTCTCGGCTTCGTCCGTGGTCCGACAACTCTGCACTCCGATCGGCCAAGCGAGCAGAACAAGGGTGGCAACGGCTCTACCGTGGCTCTAGGACACTGCATTCGGGAGACAGAGAGGGGCTGGTCTGTCCTGTCTCCTGCACTAAGGCGAATGCTGGGACAGTTCCTAGTATAAGCCACGGCCGCCACCCCTGTCACCTTCTCCAGAAATCTCATCGAATTCAAATCTCCTGGACTGAGAGTCGGCGTCACCATCTAAGTGACCTACCTCACCCTTTGGGAGACGAATGAAAACATATAGTAGTAGTAGTAATTTGCTCTCTCACTCTGTCACTGTTTTCTCAACTAAGTGCAACGCATGCGCTTGTATCACTCGCTCGCAGGACTTGTGACCAGTACAGCGTAGTATACTCGCTTGGTTGCTGGAATTTCGCCCTGAAAACATCTTTTAATATGCTACTGTATAAAGTTCTCTTTAAATGTTCACCGATTAAGCTGGTATTAGACAAGACATTCTTGAGGAAAGATAGGGAAGAAAATCTAGCAACGCTCGACAACCAGCCAATACACAGTGTAGGCTAGCCCACTGAAGTTTAGTAAACTGGGGTTGCAAAGCCTATAAGCCCTTCTCAAAATTTATTATAACATTCCTTTTTTTGATAAGTTGGTAGATACACCCTAATGTTGGTGATGTATATTTTAGCCATACTAAACCGCTCAGTATGTCGCTCATATGGTCCCACGCGCTCTTCCAATTTCCTCATCATTACGAGGCCATCAGTTGCATTTCCTCTATCTGATTAGTGTGCTAATCATCCTGCCGTAACCTCCTTCCATCAGCGTGCTGTAACAGCTTCAACCAAACAGAGGTTTAAACAGTCTAGCACTAATTACAAGTTCTAAAATATAATATTTTAATTACCAAGTAGCCCTTCAAGGAAATAATAATAATAATAATAATAATAATAATAATAATAATAATAATAATAATAATAATAATAATAATAATAATAATAATAATAATAATAATAATAATAATAATAATAATAATAATTGTACCGGGCGGTACACCTCTACGCCGTACATTTAAATCTTGCGCCAATAAAACCTCCTCTACAGGAGAAACACTGAACTTGAAATTAAACCTACTTAAACTTTTACTCAGAAGATGTCACTACTTTAATTTTGTGATTGTGAAGCCTCCAGGACTGTGTGAATTACAACATGTTTTGGTTACCATTTATCAAGAATTTTTGACTTCCTACAACAGATGTCACTACAAAAACTATGATCATGCACTCTGGGGCGATGTGAAAGAACTTTTTTGAAGAAATTTTGTATTCATAAGTTTTCTCCTTACTAAATTCTGTTCATTCATTTGTGGGTTGGCAATATTTATCTTTTCTTTCAGCCAGTTTTGAATTTAGCCAATCCAGAATTTGTATAATTAATTTCTAACCAATCACTGGTTTCTTCTTCGATTTGATGTGTAACTTTAAGCTAACCAATAAAAGTGAGAGGGTGTGGCTTGATTATTCATGAAAGGTCTCGAACTTTGCCCGAGGGTTTATAAACTGCGGATTTTCATGTCTCTTGGCCATTTGATCAACATATGAGTGTGTGTATGTGAAGCAGGAGGCGGGTGGTGCCTCTTTCATCAGGCAGCAGTTCTTCAGCAAGGTAATGGCCGTTTAACATCTTTATTTCTTGCTAGCTAAGCAGTTTAACCCGCGAGAAAGGTCCGAAACTTTTACCATGTAACCTACTTTTCTATAAATGTAATTTTCTGCCGGCTTATGTAAAAACTTAATAAAATCTTTAACTGTAATCCGGGGATACAGACTGAATTACCCTCTCGAGCTCCCCTTCATCTTGGTTTGAGGTACCCGTTTGTTTCTGCAATGTATTAAAGTTATCTCCATTCGGGCTACCTCAGTATATTGGGATTAGCCCCTGTTTCATTGGCCAAGTGCCCCATAGGTCTTTATATTTTTTTGTGAAGCTCAATCTCCGACTCCATTCCTGTTGTACTCGGGCCGTTTATTGAACCTGTTCTTTTTCAGTAAGGCCCCGTAGGTTGGGTACTAGGTACCTCTGTGTAATAAGTTTCTATTTGTAAATAGTGCCTTGTAAGGCTAGTGACTATTAGATTTTCACATTGTGTTGCCTTGAATAGGCTGGGAACACTGAGAGCAGGTCAGCTCTTTTCAAGTGTTGTCAAATTGCCTCTGCGAGGCCTGAAACGGTAATTTGGGGAGCTTGGGGGATTTCTGCCCTTCGTGTAAAATTGTAATGTTTTATAAAATTGAGCTAGAAGCTCAAAATGGTAAAACTAAAGGGCTTGTAGCCCAAGAGAGTTAAAATTCTTGGATCCTTCTAAGTTTTGGTTTTAGATTGCTATGCCCTTGTAATTTCACTTTTTGTTGTCTGGAAAATATAACCTTTGTTAAAATTTTAAATTAACTTTGACTCTGTAGTTAGACCCATTCATCCCGGCACCTTCTTTCACATTTGCTGTTCCACAGATATCCCGGAATAATAATAATAATAATAATAATAATAATAATAATAATAATAATAATAATAATAATAATAATAATAATAATAATAATAATAATAATAATAATAATAATAATAAAATAGCTAGTGGACACGTGTTGTTCCGCAGCATTAGATAAAAATAGGTCAGATAACTCGTCTTGATCTGCCTGTCGTAGTCATATTGTTTTACCTCCCCTTTTCAACAGTTTCATGAATATTTAATACCGATAATGTAGTTTATAACACTTCTTGCCATACAGTGTTAAATGTGTTTCGACCATTTAGCCGTATCTGGATCTTAACGTTTTCAAACGATCTTTCCCGAGATAGTGCAACAATGGCCGCGGCTGAATACTGGTTCGGGTTACCAGACACCCACTTTATCAAGAGGTTGTCCCTGCGCTTTATTAGTGGTCATACAGAAGGCTAGTTGAGCTGATACCTTCCCATCAGTCCATACTTCGATGTGTTCTATTAGCAGTATGTAAGTTATTAGGGAAGGTCTGCCATCTTTTGAGTATATTCAGAAGCTAGGGAAGGCCAGAGAATCAAAGAATATATAGCACAGAATGATCCATGATCAGAGGAAATGTATACTCTCTGACTCCACAGGTATAATCAAACATGGCTGCATGTAATAACATTACTAAGGATGAATTTCATAATATTATATATCAGAATATTAATGCAAGTGTTAGTCGCTTAGCAACCTGCTAAGTACGGAATGTATTGCGGGTTAGCGTAACCCTTCGCCTGCAATTTTGGAGTGATAAAGTGCGCGGCCGAGCAACGGGACAAGCGCCAACTTGAGAAAAGTAGGAATTTTCTGCGGAACATTGAAACTGAGGCCTCTTCTGATTCCTAGACTTTCTGGTCGCGTGAAGTAGAGTGAAACAATGGGACACGTGCACAGTCTGTCCTAGTTGGATGCAGCATGAGCTGAAGTGTTTTCAGCCATTTACAATTGCCTCTCCTACAGATTTGCTCAGCGGCGCTTGTCCCGTTGTTCGCCCTCAGAATTCATTTAATGATTTGATTTTATAATTACTCAATGTTGGCTGAACTTAACAGACCTATAGATGTCTCATGATTCACCGGCAGGTAATTACGGAGAAAATAACACAAAAATGAAGCAAATCGGTCCAGGAGAACGCAGGGATGGATTAGCCAAAGCTGGTTTTAGTAAACTCATTTAATGTATAGATAATAATAATAATTTCTTACAATTGACTTTACGTCGCACCGACACAGATAGGTCTTACGCCGACGAGGGGACAGGAAAGTGCTGGGAGTGGGAAGGAAGCGGCCGTGGCCTTATTTTACACAGCCTGGTGTGAAAATGCGAAACCACGAGAAACCATATTCAGGGCTGCCGACAGTGGAGTTCGATCCCACTCTCCCGAATGAAGACTCACAGCTTGGCGTCCCTGACCGCAGGGCCAACTCACTCGGCAATAATAATAATAATAATAATAATAATAATGTAATGGTTATAGCGTCCGCCATGCCTACTTGTTACGGGCCCGGCTCGTCACCGTATTAGGCCCACCCCGTTACTTCATCCGTGCCAATCACGAGCAGCACTTAAGTGCTAGGCCAGCCCCACTCGCTTACACCCGCGGTCCCGTAGCAGAGGAGTATGGAAATGACTCCACGATTAATATGGAGTCTTCAATTTCGCGAGGTTCCTGGATCCATCGAGCATTCGGACTATTCTAGAAGGGCCAGCGCATGTATATAACAGAGAAACGATCTGCCTGCAGTGAGTGACAGTTAGTTAGTGAGTGAGTGAGTGAGTGAGTGAGAGTGAGATTGAGTTCGCTGGTGTGAGTTAGCGAAGAGCTCAGTCAGTGATAGCCTGGGCTGAGGTGTCAGCCTCATGGAGTATCTGCCTGTTGGAGCCGAGGACTCGTTCCTGTTTCCTTGACGTCGTGTGTGTGAGTCTCTTGGGCCGGCTGCTGGAGAAGAATCTTGGGTGTTCTGGAGCAGCGGAAAGGGAACAGTGGGTGACAACAAGTGCAGACTGCGAACGGAGTTCGACGGATTGAGTGAACAGCGTATACTACCCCGACCTGCGAGAGTGGCGTGTAGGCTGTGGACCGTGACAGCACTAACGAGTGTAACTGAATGGCTGAGTGAATGTAATGTGAATAATCGATGACTCCGTGTGTATGTCATTGTAGATAGAACCTGAGAAACTAAGAGAGAGAGATAGAGAGAGAGAGAGAGAGCGGGAACCGTGTAAGTGTACTTGTGTAAGTTGTAAGCTGGGCAATCGTGTGCGTGCGTGTGTAAATATGTAACTGTAGTGCTTAGTTAATAAATCGTAGAAGTAGGACGCTACCAGGTTCTGTACTAATTTATTTAATTTACCCCGCCAACACGTTACAACTGGCGTCAGAAGTGGATAACCTCTTACGTTAAAACTGGTATCAGAATAGAGTACCTGGTAGCGAATTTTGTAGTCGGCAGAAATTTTTACTAGCGAAATGAATTCCGAACAGCTCCAGATTTTTCTAAGTAAGTTCAGTGACCTTGAAAATAAAATCTTATCCAGCTATGGCGAACTCGTTAGTGAACTGAGGTCTGAACGGAATTCTAACACGGACCAACTGAAAACAGACTTAAGTGAACGGAAAAGTGAGCAGTTAAAGTCAGGAGACGAAGTGCGCTCTCTTGAAACCGAGGTCGATAATGATGATGTGCGGGATGACAACGGAGCGGACGAGAAGTGGTCCGAAGGGATGCTCGTGGTTGTGGAGTCCGGAGTTCGAGGCCCAGCGGTGGAAGTGAGTGCCCTGCATGCGGAAACGATGGCTGTGGAGAAGCGAATGAATCCTGCTAGCAGCGACGGCGGCTCCACCATCGTTAAGTTGGAAACCATACACGACGACGGGATTACTTCCAAGAGAACATGCCGGACCCAGTTCGAGACCGGATCGAAGTCCAAGAAGAGTGCCGAATACCCGATCGCCGGACTACGTGTACAGAAGATGATAGTTCAACGCAGCCCCCACCCAAGTTCGACCTACGAGGAGGTTGTGGGAGTGCTCGGCGTACGCTGCGGTGTCCACCAACCGAGAGCCGCCTACCGAGCCCAGCTGCAGGAGAGGACTCAGCGCACAGATATAACGCCGCGGATGATCGACGACAAGGTCGAGGGACTAGGCGATGGGATTGTGGAAGAGTTGTCCCGAGGTGACACCAAGCTCGAGGCGGCTGACGCCTGTGATAAACTACGTGGCGCTGAAATCCGTCCTGGGAGGACGATCGGCAGGAAACAGAAATGCGAAAAGGCTCTGACGAAGGCCCATGAGACAGAGGCAGCGATTGTATCGGCACGGCTGGAGGGACCCCTACTAGGAGACGGAGCACCAATGGAAGACGAACCGATGACCAATGAACGAGGATGCCACCTGACCAGGACACTTGTTCCGGCACGAAGCTGCGTGCCAGTACGAACATCAAATTCCGCACCCCGGAAGAAAAGGAAATTCAACAGGGCCAAATCTGGGACGAGCAAACCAGTCCCGGGCATCACAGCAGAGGACTACGAAGGAGCTCATGTCCTGAAAGTGGACGCGGGTGTGGAGGAAAGGAAAACCACTGAAGTTCCGGCTGCCACGCGAAGACGTGCTGATCGTTATCAACGAGAACGAGGACACCGTCACCCGCACACAGCGGATCCCCCATGGGAAGGTGGTGGCCAACCGAACAAACCGTCTTACAGTGCATCGTGGAGCAGCTCGGGACGAGCAGCCTTAAGGAGGGGGCAATGTAATGGTTATAGCGTCTGCCATGCCAACTTGCTAAGGACCCGTCTCGTACCGTATTCAGCCCACCCCGTTAATTCATCCGTGCCAATCACGAGCAGCACTTAAGTGCTAGGCCAGCCCCACTCGCTTACACCCGCGGTCCCGTAGCAGAGGAGTATGGAAATGACTCCACGATTAATATGGAGTCTTCAATTTCGCGAGGTTCCTGGATGCATCGAGCATCCGAACTATTGTATAAGGGCCAGCGCAGGTTTATAAGAGAGGAACGATCTGCCTGCAGTGAGTGACAGTTAGTTAGTGAGTGAGTAAGTGAGTGAGAGTGAGATTGAGTTCGCTGGTGTGAGTTAGCGAAGAGCTCAGCCTGGGCTGAGGTGTCAGCCTCATGGACTATCTGCCTGTTGGAGCCGAGGACTCGTTCCTGTTTCCTTGACGTCGTGTGTGTGAGTCTCTTGGGCCGGCTGCTGGAGAAGAATCTTGGGTGTTCTGGAGCAGCGAAAAGGGAACAGTGGGTGACAACAAGTGCAGACTGCGAGCGGAGTTCGACGGATTGAGTGAACAGCGGATACTATCCCGACCTGCGAGACTGGCGTGTAAGCTGTGGACCGTGACAGCGCTAACGAGTGTGACTGAATGGCTGAGTGAGTGTAGTGTAAATAATCGATGACTCCGTGTGTGTGTCATTGTAGATGGAACCTGAGAAACTAAGAGAGAGAGCGAACCGTGTAAGTGTACTTGTGTAAGTTGTAAGCTGGGCAATCGTGTGCGTGCGTGTGTAAATATGTAACTGTAGTGCTTAGTTGATGAATCTTAGAAATAGGACGCTACCAGGTTCTGTACTCATTTATTTACTTATTTACCCCGCCAACACGTTACAATAATCCGACTCCGTTCGATGTATTTTCTTTATTTAATCCCTTATCGTCCAGATTTGGTTTTCCTCTGGACTCATCGAGGGATCCCATCTCTACCGCCTCATGGGCAGTGTCCAGGAGCGTGAGAATTTGGGTCGGGATACAGCTGGTGAGGAGTGCCAGTACCTAGCCCGGTGGCCTCATCTGCTATGCTAAACACGGACCTAGTGGGGGATGGGAAGACTGGAAGGGATAGACAAGGAGGAGGGAAGGAAGTGGCCGTGGCCTTAAGTTAGGTACCGTTCCGGCATTTGCCTGGAGAAGAAGTAGGAAACCAAGGAAAACCACTTCGAGGATGGCTGAGGTGAGAATCGAACCTCCTCTACTCAGCTGAGTGGACCCTGTTCCAGATCTCGTACCACGTTTCGAATTTCGTGGCGGGACGAGGAATCGAACCCGGGCCACCGGAGATGGCAGCTAATCAGCTACTCACACTAACCACTACACTACGAAGGCGGACATACTCCGACTCTTTGGCTGAATGGTCAGCGTTGAGGCGTTCGGTTCAGAGGGTTGTGAATTTGATTCCCGGCCGAGTTAGGGATTTTAATCGCTCATGATTAATCCTTGTGAATCGGGGACTGTGTATTTGTGTTTGTCCCAACACTTTCCTCTTCATATTCAGACAATACACTACACTATCAACCACCATAGAAGCACGCAATAGTGATTACACATCTCGATATAGGGTTGGCATCATGAAGGGCACTCGTCCGTAAAACAGGGATAATGTCATATGTGTAACACAGTTCGCACCCGCAATCCCACAGATGTGGGGAAAAGCGGTGTAATAATAATCATAATAATAGTAAACTGGTTCGGGTAAGAAGACACCCACTTTATCAAGAGTTTGTCCCTTCGCTTTATTAATGGTCACACAGATGGCTAGCTGACTTGACACCTTCCCGTCAGTGCATACGTCGCTGTTTTCTATCAGCGGTATGTAAGTTATTAGGGAAGGTCTGCCACCTGTTGAGTATGTTCACAAGCTAGGGAAGTTCAGAGAATGAAAGAGTATATAGCACAGAATAATATTATTCTTACAATTGATTTTACGTCAGACCGACACAGATAGGTCTTATGCCGATGATGGGACAGGAAAGGGCTAGGGGTGGGAAGGAAGCGGTCGTGGTATTATTTAACATACAGCCTGGTGTCTTTATGAAGCGGAAACACTGACAAGGGTGGAAGACTCACTCCTTGAAAGAAGAGAAGAAAAATTCCTTCGAAAATGTTGTTTCAGAAAGACCATATTTTCCGGTTGAGATTGAACCAGAAACAGAACAAAAACATCGACAAAATTACGATAAGGAAAGAGAAACTCTCGTTTTATGGACACACTGAAGGGATCCCTGCAAGGAAAATGAAGAACGCAGCATGGGTAGTTTACACAGGTGCATAAGGACCTTGAAGAAGTAGGCCTATATCAACGAGGAAGAGACACAGGACAGAACAACATTTAGAAGTTAGCGGGGATGAAGTCACTGACCAAGGCACGGAACATTTTGGCGCGAGAACGACAAAGGAGAGTGTAAAGAGGACATTTTCCTACGCGATGGAAGGTAGGTAGATTGTGTTAAGGTGGCCCACAAATGGCCGAAGACCGTAACGATGAATTAACAATCGTCCGGCCTCAGTTAATGGTTTGTAGGCGTTTTATCTGACGCCATTTAAGTTGTCTATGTGTCATTTTCGTAGTTCCGTGTTATTCCACCAGATGGCAGAGAAACCGAAACTGTGTTGGGTGATCTATGGATGTTTGAAAAAATTTTGTAAGATAAACATAGAGCTAGGATTCGTATGTAATTACGTATTGCATTCCTTTACGTGTAGACAAATGGAAATGAAGAATGTCAGCAAACTCTGGTTCTGATATTGTTACACCTTTATACCTGTATTTTTACACATTCTTAGTAAATTTATTAGATTATAGAGATCGGAGAGTCATCTTCCAATTGCACAAGAACCAAAATGCACTAATAGGGCAGAGAGAAAAGAAAATTAAAATCACCAAAGGAATAAGGCAAGGATGCACTCTGACACCGTTACTTTTTAATATATACATTTATGAAATAATGTTTAAGAGTTCGCATCTGAATGCACACATGGGATGCAAATCAATGGTGAAAATATAAAAGAATACGCTTTGCTGACGACATTGCTCTGATTGCAGAAAATGAACAAGATCTAGAGATCTCTCTGAGGAAATTGAATGACCTCTTAAGAAGCATCAGTAACATGAAAATAAACAAATCAAAAACCAAGATAATGTTGTGCATAAGTGACGGAAATCAGACTAAAAATGTCTGCTTGGATGGAGAAACAGTGAAACAGTTCATATACTTGGGAAATCTCACCTCGTCAGATGGAAGATATAAAAATGAATGATGTCCGCTCTCGTACTGCTCAGGCTAAAGAAGCCTTCAATACGAAGAAAAGTCTACTAACATCAAAGGCTACTTTACTTTCAGTGAGGAAATAATTTACTAAAAGCTTTGTTTGGAGAACTGCATCGTACGGCCTCAGAAACCTGGACTCTGTTGAAGAGGGACAAGGCAAGGATAAGAGCTTTTGAAATGTGGTGTTGGCGTCGAGAACTATGGACAAGTAAGGTAACAAATAATGTAGTTTGGAATAAAGTGGGATAGAAACGCTCATTGTTACCAATTACTGAAAATCAACGGAACAGTTGGGTTGGTCATCTATTGTGACATTCATCGTGGTGCATCTCACTGATCGAAGGAAAAGTGGAAAGGAGAACAAAAAGAGGTCAACCAAGGGAAGAATTTCTAGATGACATAAAAAGAAGGTGCTCCTACCAACTAATTAAACACCTGGCCCAAGAGCGGAAATCTTTGGGAGAAGATCATGGTGCCCACCAACCTTCGGGTTAAGGAGACAAAGAAGAAGAAAAAGTTATATTGCATACTTTACCTATTATGTGAAAAAAATGTGACATTTTTGTACATATCTAGGTAATTATTAAAAAATAAAAATTGTGTCAGATGGTTTAATTTTCAGACTATAGTAAAATAATTGGCAAATTTCATTTCATATAGAATATATTTCAATTGCTAACATTGGTTTTAAAATTCCTTTAAATTGGAATTTCTAACCCTTTTTCTGTGACATAATTATAATACTGTATATCCGAGTGCCTCAACTGCGTACAAGAGCACTGATCATGTCTCAGAATTGGGATGACCGAGCTCGACAGCTGCAGTCGCTTAAGTGCGGCCAGTATCCAGTATTCGGGAGATAGTAGGTTCGAACCCCACTGTCGGCAGCCCTGAAAATGGTTTTCCGTGGTTTCCCACTTTCACACCAAGCAAATGCTGGGGCTGTACCTTAATTAAGGCCACGGCCGCTTCCTTCCCACTCCTAGCCCTTCCCTGTCCCATCGTCGCCATAAGACCTATCTGTGTCGGTGCGACGTAAAGCAACTAGCAAAAAAAAAAAAAAAAAAAGAACTGGGATATCTAGGTGCCAAACTCCATGCAGCCTTGAAACGAAATCCAGGTTATTCAAGCTCTCACTTTGATATTAAGTTACATAAATATCCGGCCTTAGTGATCAGAGACATTTTACATGCTGACCTCATGTTGCATGTAGTGCCGAAGGGACTTTCTTCTGCGCATCGAAATTTTGCTTTGAACCCATGACCCCGGGATGCGGTGGTCGACATACCATCACCGATCCACGTGTCAATATTAGTCCTTACAAAAGCCAGGCATTATGCGTGGCCTTCATACCCGCAGGTTGGTGGAGTTGATCCCCGCACATCCGGCACTGTTTGAAGGTAGATAATCTGGCATGTAAAAGAACTCCTCCCGAACAAATTCAGTCTCCTCGGTGCCTTCGAAAACTGGAACAGCAGTTGGTGGGATATAGAACCAATAGCATTATTATTGTTCTTATAAAAGGAAACAATTATTGTGATTCTTCTCGTTTTTATGCTAACTCTTATCCATGCATATTCCAGCGCCTGTTCGGTACAATCTTCACCACCCATCAGATGAGGCGGAGCGCACACTTAAATGGACAAGGGACACGACCCATGGGATGCGACAACAAGAGGATGCAGCACGTGCAATCAAGAGGAAGCCCGCACACTTATCGGTCAAGGCATCGACTGTCCCATGTGTCAGCGGGCATGTCCCGTTGAGGTATCGCCTGCTGCTTTTCATAGGACGTGTCCCATCACTTCGCACGTGAGTTTGGTGTACTGATGTAAATCTGTGCAGCTCAATAGAGGCAACTACTATAAATTTTATAGCGGAAGTGGAGAAACATGAAGTGCTGTATAATTACAGATTAAAGGATTATTCAAGTAGGTCCTTATGTTAAAATATTTGGCGATAAATAGGAGAAGCATGAGTGTTATCAATAATCTTTCAGCTGGTAGATTAGGACCCTCAAATTTGGTATATTTCTTCTCAAGTAGTGGTTTTACCATATGCAGTAACTCTTGAAACTTCTCCCTGGTCATTCTATAAAATATATGAAATTAAATTTCTTAAGTTTCTTAGCCAACACGAAATCAGCATTCCCTTGCCAGTTCACATTATATGAATTGGTCCAAAATCCTTTTTTCTTCTAGTCACCCATTTTCTTCGTAATTCTCGAAGTAATAACAAGTCTTCCAAATCATTAAATGACACCTTAACTAATGACCCACAGATGTGCATGTACTTGGCCCATGGGACACGCGTCAGGACAAGTTACTTCAGTTGTATTCCCTGTCCCATTTCGCATGCCCAACAAGTGTGCGCTCTGACTGGATGCAGTCCTTTCCTGTCCTCTTTGGACATTCATCTCTTCAGCGCACAGTGCATCAACTCGCTTTAAAACCAGGACCAAAAAAGAGCGTGTTCCGACCTTAGTCCCGTGCACTGGTGCATGCGTGTCCAATTTGATTTGATTTGAATGCATAGTTTTCGGGGTCGCTGAGATGAATTGTGACACTCTGGCCGTTTAAGACAAAGTTCAGTCCCAGTCGGCAGAGGGGGTGAGAACGAGTGAAGAAAAGAAAATGTCGAAAGTGACCGAGTTTACGGACGTACGTGTAAATGTTCAAGCACACCTCTCAACCAAACATGGTACATACATGAATTACCTGGAAGAAATTACTAGAGGGGTGCCATTCATCTAGCACCGCTAGCGGCGGAGTTGAGTTATAAAAAATACGGAAACAGGAGTGAAATATTAACATAATAAACCCGGATGTCTTTGAAGTCCATGTTCGGCCTGCAATGGCATGAGGATGAGAAGAAGAGAGAAGGAGACCAACCCAAACTTATGAAAAATACTTTTTTTTTTTTTTTGCTAGGGGCTTTACGGCGCACCGACACAGACAGGTCTTATGGCGACGATGGGATAGGAAAGGCCTAGGAGTTGGAAGGAAGCGGCCGTGGCCTTAATTAAGGTACAGCCCCAGCATTTGCCTGGTGTGAAAATGGGAAACCACGGAAAACCATCTTCAGGGCTGCCGATAGTGGGGCTCGAACCTACTATCTCCCGGATGCAAGCTCACAGCCGCGCGCCTCTACGCGCACGGCCAACTCGCCCGGTATGAAAACTACTAATGTATGTATGATTCTTCCAGCATAGCCCTCATACAGTGTTGGTACACATTTGACTTACTATCTGAAATAAATACTGTTGGAGGAAAACACCCCTAGCACTCCTAGGGGAGGAGGTGAAATATAAAAATAAACAAAAACTACTGATATCAGAGTTGAATCCTTTGTTTACGAGGTCGCTGAGTTGAACTGTGTCACTCTGGATGCTGGTTAGGCCATACATCAGGCGCAATCAGAATGGAGGTTGAGAAGATGTGAAAATTAATGTAAAAATAACCGAGATTATGTATGTATGTATGTGAGTATGTTCCAAAATAGCTCTCAACGAAAGTGCGTACACGTATGACTTACTATCTGAAAAATGTACTGTCGGGGGTAAATACTCCTAGCACTCCTAGGGAATGGAGGGTGAAATATAAAAATAAACGAACACGACTGATATAAATGTCGAATACATTTTACGAGGTCGCTGAGTTTAATTGTAACACTCTGGATGCTGGTTAAATCCTACTTCAGCCGCAATCAGATTGGTGGTTAAGAAGGGGTGAAAATGAATGTAAAAATGACAGAGATTCTGGACGTATGTGAGTATGTTCCAGAATAGCTCTCAACGAAACTTGGTATACATATGACCATCAGGAGAAAAGAAAAACGTGTACGGATGGAACATCCCGAGCCCCGCTACGGTTGGGGAATGGGAGAGGATGAAATGTAAAAATAATGGAAAATAACCTACATTACTGTAATGTCGTCCGACTCATTGGCTGAATGGTTAGCCTAGCAGCCTTCAGTTCAGTGGGTCCTGGTTTTGATCCCTGGCCGGGCAGGGTATTTTAATCGCTTGTGATTAATTATTCTAGTTCGGGGACTGGGAGTTTGTGTTTGTCCCAACACTTCTTCATAATCTGGCAACATACTACACTACCAACCACGACAGGAACACGCAATAGTGATTATGTTCCCCCATATATGATTGGTCTCAGGAAGGGCATCCTGTCGTAAAACAGGGCCAAATCCACATGTACGACGCAGTTCGTTTCCTCAGACCCACAGATGTGGGAAAGATGGTAGAAAAACCCATATTAATGTATTAATATTTAAATATTAAAAGTCCACGTTCAGCCTCCATTGAGACGGGGGTCTGAGATGGGCTCAAATAAACATTAAAAAATAACCGGGCAACGCCGGGTACTACAACTAGTAAGTAAAATAAGACTCATTTTGTAAGAAGGATGCAGTGTGTCCTACAATGCGCCTTGCCTCAAATTTATGTAATGTTGTTAAACAATCACGAGATTTTGTTGTATTCATTAGTCTATGATGACCTGAATAAATGGCCATCTGATTTGTTAACCATAATGGTATTAAAACATGATTACTCGCGGTACATAATCAACTTAATATAAACAAGTTACGCATCCAGGTTACATATAATCCTCTACACGTAATTAAATATCGCCAGGAGTATGCAGGACGTAATTTATCATGTTAATTATATGAAGTGATATTATTACTGTTAATGCCTTTACAAGCACATTATTCTTTTCATTTAAATATCCGCTTAACTTCCAGGGTTGGTGTTCACTCGAACTCAGCGAGGTACACCACCACCGCCTCAAGGGCAGTGTCCTGGAGCGTGAGACTTTGGATGGAGGGATACGACTCGGGTGGAGGACCAGTACCTCGCCCAGGTGGCCTCGCAATCTACGCTGAACAGCGGCTTTATGACAGATTGGCAGTCATAGGCAAGTATAAGAGGAATGGAAGCGGCCGTAGACTGAAGTTAGGTACCATCCCGCCATTTGCCTGGAAAAGAAGAGGGGAAACCACGGAAAAATACTTCAATCAATCAATCAATCAATCAATCAATCAATCAATCAATCAATCAATCAATCAATCAATCAATCAATCAATCACTACTGATCTGCATTTAGGGCAGTCGCCCAGGTGGCAGATTCCCTATCTGTTGTTTTCCTAGCCTTTTCTTAAATGATTTCAAAGAAATTGGAAATTTATTGAACATCTCCCTTGGTAAGTTGTTCCAATCCCTAACTCCCCTTCCTATAAACGAGCATTTGCCCCAATTTGTCCTCTTGAATTCCAACTTTATCTTCATATTGTGATCTTTCCCACTTTTAAAGACACCACTCAAACTTATTCGTCTACTGATGCCATTCCACGCCATCTCTCCACTGACAACACAGAACCCTATTCCTTTCCAATCTGCACCTCCTTCTTAGTCTCTTTATTTCTCTGTTAAAATAGAGTGGGTCTTTGACATTCCTTGCCACTTTTAAAAGTACAAACCTTTTTTCACATTTCTCAGCAATTGCTTTAAACCAATCCCAGAGCCTGTACATATTTATTTGCCGAATTCCACCGATCATAGTTACTTTTTTTAAACTCCCTCATGCCTAATTATCAGCCATACGCTACTGCCAAATAGTCTTACTTTTAAGACCTTCCTTTCTATCACGTTTATTTTAAACAACGACAGAAACAGGTTCATGATAACTAATACCATCTATTACTTATGTTTTCTATAGATCTCATGTGGTTAACCAGTATCACGTCCAAAACATTCTTCCCTCTAATTCGTTCCATCACTTTCCTAATGAGCTGTCCTTCCCATATTAACTTATTTGCCATTTGTTGGTCATGCTTCCTGTCACTCGCATTGCCTTCCCAATTGACATTTGGTAAATTGAGATCACCCGCTACAATCACGTTCCTCTCCATATCGTTTCCCACATAGCTGATTAGCTTATAAAATACAGCAATTCCGAATCAGCGTCAGTACTACAATTCCCCGGCCTGTACACTCCAAAAACATCAAGTTGCCTATTATCTTTAGAAATGAGCCTCACACCTAGAATTTCAGGTATGTTTTCTTTAAATTTTTCATAGCTTACACATTCTTCTTTCACCAAAATGAATTCTTCCTCTCCCATCATTCCTATCCTGTCTCTGAGATACACACTCCAGGTCCGGGAGAAAATTTCCGCATGCATTATAGCACTTCTCAGACATGATTCAACTCCTATTACAATCTATGGTAAATATATATGTATTAAATTACTTAATTCCAATCCTTTCTTTACAATACTTCTACAGTTGAGCACTAACAGTTTTATGTCATCCCTACTTGACTTCCAGATCCCTGTACCCTTATCACCGCTCCCTATATGAATGCACCTTGTAAACTAATGTCTTAACTTATACGTACCACTGCGGTTAAGTAAAGGATGGCTGAGGATGGCTGAGGTGGGAATCGAACGCCCCTCTACTCAGCTGACCTTTCGATGCTGAGTGAACCATGTTCTAGTCCTCATACCATTTTTCAAATATCGTGGCTGAGCCTGGAATCGTACCCGGACCTCCAGGGCTGGTAGTTAATCACACTAATAAACTGCATCTTAGAAGTGGACTCAGGGGTATTATTACGGAGAATTGTGTTCATTAACCCGTTGCAAATCACACGTTTCCACTCAATGTATTATCAAAGAGCCATTACATTATTATTATTGTTACGGGGTATCCGTGGAACGCAGAGGTGAAAGAAGGTGCTGGGGTGAATGGGTCTAACTACAAAATCAAAATTAATTTAAAACTTAAACTGAAGGTTATATTTTCAGAATTTCAAACATAACAATTTTTTTAAATGGCAATATTACAGGTACAAGTAGCAATCATTAAACAAGATTGGGGAAAACCCAAAATTCAGAACCATATCACTTTGGGCTTTAAGCCCCTAATTTTACAATTTTACGAAAGGAAGAGGTATTATTTAATGAGGGGCAGAAATCCCCTAATTCAATTACACTTGCTCCCTAAATCACAATATCTAGCCTCCCAGATGCACACTTTACAGTTGCAAAACTTGGAAAGGAGCTAACAGGCTCTCAGTTTCTTACTGCCTACTTAAGGCAAAATCAACTTACAAACACTGGCCTCTCAAGGCACAACTTGCGATATGAAAACTGATTTATACAGGGGTATTTAATACCCAAACTACGGGAGCCTTCATAGAAAAAGAACACGTTAAATAACTAGCCCTAAACACAAAATGAATAGAGGCACACTGTGCTCCAATACAATGAACTCTAAAAAACCTAAAGAGCCCTAGGCCGAAGGAAACAGGGGCCAATCCCAAGCTACTGAGGTGACTCGAATAGAAATTACTTTAACACATTACAGAAGGAAAACAGTTACGAAACGTAGTCACCTCAAACCAAGATGAAGGGGAGCTCGAGAGGGTACATCACTCTTTATCCCCGATTTACAGTTAAAGATTTTATGAAATTTTTACATTAGCCGGCAGAAAGTTACATTTTTAGAAAAGTAGGTTGCATTGTTAACTATTCGGACCTTTCCCTCGGGTTAAACTGCGAAGTTAGCAAGAAAGAAAGATGTTATGTTGCCATTACCTTGTAGATGTACTGCTGACCGATGAAAGAGGCCGCCCGCCTCCTGCTTGACACACACACTCAGTAAGATGTAGATCAATTGGCCAAGAAACGTGAAAAGCCGCAGTTTATAAACCCTCAGGGAAGATACGAGATCATTCAGCCACACCCTCTAAATTTAATTGGTCAAATTCAAAGTTACACTTCAGGATCGAACAAGAAACCTGCGAGAGGTAGAAAATTAATTACAGAAATTAGGGATTGGCTAGATTCAAAACTGGCGGAAAAGAAAGGGAAATAAACAAATGAGCAATCAATCAGTAAAAAACTTATGAATACAAAACTTCTTTGAATTATTTACACCTCGCACCAGGTTGCCTGATTATAGTTTTTAGTAGTGTCATCTGTGGAAGAATGTCCAAACTTCTTGATGGATAGCAAACAAAACTTAGTAGAAATTCAGTCAGTTCAGGAAACTTCACAATAACAAAATTACAATATATTTCTGTGGTCACATCTTTCGATTAAAGTTCCAAGTTGGTGTAGTTTCAGTTTCACTCTTTCACAATAGAGGAGTTCATTTAGGTGCTAGTTTTGAATGCACGGCGTACAATTATTATTACTATTATGTTAGTATTATTTTATTACTACCGTGGTTCCTTGGCTTACAGAGGATTGGGAAGCCCTGGGTTTAATGGTTGGGTAGGGTATCACTTAAAGCATACATTTACTTTAACAAATATTTGAAATTTTAATTCTCTTCTTTCTTAAATTTCGGAGAGCGTAATTTAATGACATAACAAGGAACAGCTGAAATATAACTTGGGTATATTTACATTGACAATGATGTAGTCAGCTCCAACAATGCATTGGACTTAGAAGTCCTTAATTAGGTACAAAATTAATTAGTAGAAACTTCCAGTCGTTTACTTACATAATTGTTCCTGAGAGGTACAATGTTATGAAAGAGCATAGGTGCTCCGAACAAGTACAATACTATAGGAATCTCAGCTCTATGATACCATAGAGGCTAGCCTCAATCAAGCAATCAGTTGCTACTTACAATCTCAGCACAATCGGTAAATCTTAGGGTGATCTCACTTCATAGTGTTCATACGCAGTTTGCCCTACGGTGGGCTTATCTATTACGAAGTATCACAATCAGGTTAAGTATTGTTCCTCACGGAAATCTAAATGTAGACACGGTTACACGAGGAACCATAAGGAAGAAGCAAGGGCATAATTACCCATACCGCAAGGCCTATAGAATAAAAAGGAAATGTTACACAAAATAGGTTATTAACAAAAGGCACGGAGGCGAAACACCAGCACGCCTTAACGAACATTCAGGAAGAGAAGAGAACATAAGTGGGGTTCAAGTCCCAATGATACGGAGGCTATTCCCATACTGAAAAGCGTTGCTGAAAGGGGAAATTTTAAATGCCGACACATGATTCCAAAATGTATAGGTTGAAAACTTCAGTCACCTAGCTCAGAAGTAGAAGGGGAGAGACCCGAGGGTCACCACTCGTGCTCCCTCACATTAAATATTTTCCCAGTAGAGAAAATAAATAGATTGAAGACCGCATAGAAGGTCCTTTATTTCAGCCCAAAAAGAAAAGAGTATATGTTAGATATTAAGAAAACTGTTGAAACATTCCCCTCGAAATACACGCCAGCACAATCACATGTTTGGGTAAATTCTGCCAATCATGTGATAGAGAGGTTACGTTAGAAGAGTATCAACAACTACGGAACAAAATACAATAACCCGAAAAGAAATGTTTACCAACTACAACACATGAAATGTATTGTGAAATTAATTTAGACTTAGTCCTGCAGATATCGCTAGAAAGTATATGCTAGAAACATCTAAGCATCGGAGAAAAACGTTTTAGAAAGTTTTTAAAAGTTCGAGTTCACTGACCTAGAGAAGGCGCGCAGTTTAAATAGCCGAAGAAGGTGTACCCCTGGTACAAGTATTATTGTTCCAGGAATTCCGTGGTTTACAGACGTGTGAGAAGCGGCTACGGTGAATGGGTGGACAAGGAATTAACTAAAGCATAACGTAGCACAACAAATTTTGAAATTTTATTTCTTTCCTTTGTTTTAAATGAAAGTTTGATAAATAGAAGATTTGAATAAACAATAACAGTTTGTGATCAGCAGCTCCAAAAACAATGACTTAAAGTCCAAAAATCAGGTACAAAACTTGAGAGAATTCGAAATGCAAATTTTACATCGAAAAGAGCTGGATTGCTCCTGACAGTTACCAAATTTGAAAGAGCAGGATTTACTCCTATCCTTCACACAACAGAGGAGTGTGAACTCCCACTATATAATCGTCCAGCCTCTCAGAGGCATCAGTTTCTAATTACGCACTTCAAACCTACGGGTTGGTCTTAATAATTAACACAAGGTAGACCCGAGGTGGGCTTGTCTCATGCTCAACAATTTATCACTTCCTGCTCCTCCAGGGAACTTCACACTAGAAACCATTCCACACACCACAATCAATTTACAGGTGCGAGAGAGCCCATATTAAATGACCTTAATGTAAAAACGAAAAAGATATTTGTAACCGGCCATAAACAAAATCAAAAAGTGGCAAAACACCTGCACTCCTTCTAGAAAACTTAAAACCCTACGTGGGCTTATGGCCCAATGATACAGAAGCTAAGCCTATACTACAGCGAGGTGACTGAGAAACGTTAACTACCAAGATAGAGTTAAGGATTCTAAAGGTTTACAAGCCTTAGTCACTCCACACCAAATTGAATGGGAATCAACAGAGGGTAATCACTCTTTGTTCCCTTACATTACATATTTCCCAGTAATGAATAGAACCGTGTCCTCAGAATAGCCGAACATTCTACATGTACACCGCCAGATTTGGAATTTTACATGAAAATAATAGAGGTTGAAATATTCCCCTCAATCTATCTTCATGTTAAGGAAATTCGGCCATTACCTTGTTTTTCCGGGCCTTCCGGACGCCGCACGTAGCCCCTGTGTACACGCTGCACTCAAATAACTGGAGCAATGAAGAAGACGATATGTCCCTAAAGTACCCAGCTTTTATAGTATTTTTGACGGAAGATTCCAGAATTCTTTACTGATAGGCTGGATTCCTGTACATTCCCCATTTATAATTGGCTAGAGAAAATATTTACAACATTCTGCTTGGCAGATGGATATTGGAGAACGAACCAACAGAAGTGTTGAAAACATAAAACAATATTAAGAACCAGGTTGAAAACCTCCAAATTACAAATTTATTTAGGGATTAATTGTAGTTTACCCCACAAGGTGGAGCAATTACAGTTAATGTAGAGACATCTAACAGTTGAAACCCAAACTATCTTGCATAACATCAGTTCAAGGTAGATTACTTAGATGGCCGTATAGAAAGAACTGGCCGGAGAACGTGTAACCACGTTACAATTATGATTCCTTAACGTGCCTTCAATTTCTTTGGATGAAAGAGGTACCGCGGCTGAAGTGCCAAACTTTTGCCCTGAAGGAGTTTTGAGTGTATTATTATTTTTAAAAGTCATGATGAATTGGATTACAAATACCTCTTAATTATATTGTGGTTTCTTTTGTTTGGTTCACAAGAAACACCGATATCATGGGGGAATCGAATTCGTGCGCACAGTCCACAGAAAATTTCAATATAAAACTTACTGATCATTCTTGAAGTTGCACGTCGATCTGCACAAAACAAACTTACCTCTCCGCAGTTTAACATGGACATTCCATCTGTCTTCTCCTTGGGTGGGCGTGCGTACGTCCGGGACGAGGATTTTACCATTACCTCGGAGCGAGGTCATACTTCTGCTATTTTGTGTGAAAGTTGCATCATTCACCTTTCTCTGACAGCGAGGGATCCTATAATTTGGATGACCATGTGGATAAAAGGATTAACAAACTGTACCAAATTACCAACACCACCAAAAGAAACGTAAAAATTAAAAATAAGAACGGACAGAAAATAATAAATATTTCATTTTGGGAATATTAGGTAGTGTAATGCTTATAATAATATGCTGACGCCCTGAATCCAATTGTGTCAGGCTCCTCACTGTCATCTATCCTATCCACCTCCCTGGGTCACTCTTGTTCTTTTCCGACCCCGACGGTATTATGTTTGCGAATCCTAGGGAGTCTTTCATCTTCACGCCCTTCGTGGCCCTTGTCTTCCTTTAACCGATATCTTCAATTTTCGAAGTATCGGATCTCTTCCATTTTTCTCTCCGATTGGTGTTATTAGAGGATGGTTGCCCAGTTGTACTTCCACTTAAAACAATAATCACCACCACCACCTTCGAACCTGCGACCAGGAACCTCTTCAGAGCAATAAAAATTACTGGATTGGCAACTGTCAATCCATAGTAAAAACACTCAAGATAGAGAGGCTGTATTAGAAATATAGTTCATTCCAGGACGTCCAGAATCAAGGAGAAAGAAGTTGACGAGTTAACAGTGGAGGGTATCCATGATCTACTCAGTATACATCCGCCAACTTTGATAAAATTATTCGGGTGTTTAGCAATTTCTACCGCCTCGCGAATGATTCTAGGTATGAAATTCTTCTCTTTATAAATAATTTTTTAATGTCACTTCTGTCGGAATTTTGTCCCACAGGAATTCTTTTATGTCTCTATAAATCTAGCGACTCGAGGCTGGGCTATTTATTTAAGTATTTCAAACACGACGGGAGTGAGCCGAAATCCAACCCACCAACTTGAGGTCAGCAGGGCAGAGCTCTACCGCGTGGCAATAATAATGCCGGGCTGAGTGGCTCAGACGGTTGAGACTTTAGCCTTCTGACCCAAGCTTAGCAGGTATGTTCCTGAAGATGCACAAATACATGGCCTCGTGTTAGTAGAATTACTAGCAAGTAAAAGATCTCCTGCGGGGCTAAATTCCGCCACACCTTGGCGTCTCCGAAAACCGTAACTTTTTTTTTTGCTAGTTGCTTTACGTCGCACCGACACTGATAGGTCTTATGGCGACGATGGGACAGGAAAGGACTAGGAGTGGGAAGGAAGCGGCCGTGGCCTTAATTAAGGTACAGCCCAGTATTTGCCTGGTGTGAAAATGGGAAACCATGGAAAACCATTTTCAGGGCTGCCGACAGTGGGGTTCGAACCTACTATCTCCCGAATACTGGATACTGGCCGCACTTAAGCGAATGCAGCTATCGAGCTCGGTGAAAATCGTAACAGTAGTTATGTATGTTCAGTCCGTCAGCGATGTCACTGGTGGGATCCTCAACAGCTCTGCCATCAGCTGTCATAGATGGCCTAGGCATCACTGAAGAGGCGTACTAGGGAAATGAGGAGTGAGGTAGTTTCCCGTTGCTTTCCTCACCGAGCCAGAGTTGCTATTACATATCAGTCTGCCAAGCCCACTGAAATGCATACACCAACTGACCCTATGAGCAACATTTTCACACCATTCATAGGGACTGGCTGCATAAAGATTGGCATTACTAGTATCGCTCATACCTCAGTCACTTTCATATTGTCAAAGCCAAGGATAAGACAGGGACAGATCAATGAAAGTAACAAAATTGCTCTAGCCTATACCAGAAGACATAGTGCACTGTAAACACTAGGTCCTGCCAGCAAAGGCATTAACAGTAGTTAGTGAGACGTAAAGCCAATGACATTTATTATGGTAAAAATGGGAAAATAAAAATTGTAAAACGCGTTTTAGGTTTAGGGCAACAATGTAATAATAATAATAGTTCGGCTCCATGGCTAAATGGTTAGCGTTCTGGCCTTTGGTCATACGGGTCGCGGGTTCGATTCCCGAGAATGTGGGGAATTTTAACAATCATTGGTTAATTTCCCTGGCACGGGGGCTGGGTGTGTGCGTTGTCTTCAGCATCATTTCATTCTCATCACGACGCGTAGGTCGCCTACGGGTGTCAAATCAAAATACCTGCAACTGGCGAGCCGTACCCGTCCTGTGATCTCCCGGTACTAAAAGTCATACGCCATTTCATTTCATTTTCAATGTAATAATAGCATGCTACAACCTTGTAGTCAAGAATAACATGAAACAAAACTCCACTAGCTTCGTACTGCGCTGCATACGCAAGGGAGAATTTGGGCCAGAACCTACCATAAAATTCACTTCAGTAAAGATTTACATCGCGGAATGGAACAACTAAGTAACCATTTAGGTTCTTCAAGCATTCTTTCAGTAATCCCTCTTCCACACCATTCATTATCATCCTCCGAAGTGAGATATTGAAAAGAATACTCTCTTATTATTTACATCGGGAGTTATCCACGGTTTTACGTCATGCCATTATTTTTGAAGGTAGGGAGTAATTCACTCATCAATGTCTTGTAGTGGAAAGACTGGGTACTTCGGTGGAATATAATAATAATAATAATAATAATAATAATAATAATAATAATAATAATAACAATTGTCCTGGAGGGTACTAGTTACTAGCCCTCTCTTGTCCTCCAACCTCAACGCTTGTTATTGCTTATGTTGTTATGCGGCCACTCTCTTACTAGGGCAGCAGGAGGCACGTGGGTGCAGACAGAGTTCGTAGTCATAGTAACGCTGCTCGATGAGCCGCTTTAGTAAACAGCTCTGTTTGTGTGCATGGCCCCGCATCTTCAACATCAAGCTTTCACAAATAATACAGGCATAATATAATACAAGAGAACCCACACTGCTCCGGAACATTCGTTATAAACAGGTCAGATAACTCGTCTTCATATGCCTGTGGTAGTTATATTGTTCTACCTGCCCTTTTCAATAGTTTTAAGAATATTTAATACTGGTATATAGGAACTGATTCGTTCGTTATGTAGTTTATAACAGTTTCTTGCATACACTATGCTTCGACCATTCGGCCGTATCCGGATGTTTTAACAGCGCAGGTGGAGGAGCTCTTCGAACGAGAGGATATTCGGCGAATGGAGGGTTGGGTTGCGTATGATCCTGTATTTCCTTTTATCAATCAATCACTACTGATCTGCATTTAGGGCAGTCGCCCAGGTGGCAGATTCCTTATCTGTTGTTTTCCTAGCCTTTTCTTAAATGATTGCAAAGACATTGGAAATTTATTGAACATCTCCCTTAGTAAGTTACTCCAATCCCTAACTCCCCTTCCTATAAACGAGTATTTGCCCCAATTTGTCCTCTTGAATTCGAACTTTATCTTCATATTGTGATCTTTCCTACTTTTAAATACAACAGTCAAACTTATTCGTCTACTGATGTCCTCCCACGCCATCTCTCCTCTGACAGTTTGGAACATACCACTTAATCGAGCAGCTCGTCTCCTTTCTCCCAAGTCTTCCCAGCCCAAACTTTGCAACATATTTGTAATGCTATTCTTTTGTCGGAAATCACCCAGAACAAATCGAGCTGCTCTTCTTTGGATTTTTTCCAGTTCTTGTATCAAGTAATCCTTTTTGAGGGTCCCATACACTGGAAACATACTCTAGTTGGGGTCTTACCCGAGACTTCTTCTTTACCATGCGATAAAGAGGTCATTAACTTCTGTGAGGTTGTAAAATTACTGATTTAGAAGTTGGCCTAAGTATTCTTATTCAATTGTTTTACGCATCTGCCCAATAAGCGCAGCATGGTATTGATACCATGTAAAACTATTGAAAATCAATAATTTTCGATTTTAGAGACTACGGAAAAACCTCTTCAGCGGAATGAAACTGGGAGTCAACTCGAAAATATCTGTACCAGTCCTTCGACTCGAAGACACTGATCAATGAATTACTCTGTACCTTCAAAAATAATGGTATGATGTAAAACCGTGGATAACCAGCAGTAGAAATGATAAGAGAATATTGTTTTCAACGTCTTATTTTAGAGGATGATGATGAATGGTGTAAAGAAAGAGTTGAGGGAAGAATGTTCGAAGAATTTAAACGGTGTTCTAGTTGAACCTTTCAATGATGGAAATCTTTACTTATGAGAATTTTATGGTAGATTCTGGGCCAAATTCTCCCTCGCGTATCCATTGCATTACAAAGCCAGTGGCGTTTTTCATTTGACTAAGCATAAAGGGCGTTTCTCGATTTTTATCTTCCCATTTTTACCATCATAAATGCTACAGACATTAGGTCTCATTAACTACTTGTACGGTTTTCGGAGACGCCGAGATGCCGGAATTCAGCCCCTCTGGAGTTTTTTACGTGCCAGTAAATCTACTAACACGAGGCTGACGTATTTGAGCACCTTCACGATCAAACCTGACAAGCATGGGTCAGAAAGCCAGTGCCTCAACCGTGTGAGCTACTCAGCCCGGCATTATTATTATTATTGTACCGGGAGGTACATCTCAAGCCCGTGTATTTAATGAAGCGCCTTCAAGAACGCTACCTAGCACATTAAAATTGAAACAACTAGTGCAAGAAGTTGGTACGTTGATCAAAAGATGTCACTACTAAAGTAGTGTAAAGTAGTAATGTGTTATTTTAAAGGTTCGTAAACTGACTGGATTTTTTTTATATCACAGGTTACAACAGCGATTTCCAGAAGTTTGGACTTTTTGCCATACATGTCTATATTAAAGAACTGATGTCATGCACACTGGTGCAAAGTGGAATAACTAGAAATTTAAAGAAAATTTGTGTTTATAGGTTTTCTGAACTGAATTGACTTTCCTTATTTTTATACTTAAAGGTTTGCAACACTTCTTACTCATCCCGCCAGCTTAGGAGTCTGGTCAATCATAATTTTTGTGTATTTAATTTTCAGCCAATCATAGGATTCTTGTAACTTTTTATCTGCCTAATAAAAATCAGATGACGTGTCCGGATTTAGTTCAGAGCCTTCTCGAACCTTCCACTCGGGTATAAAAGCTGACGCCTTTTCGAGCTAACTTGCCTTATTGATTGTCGTATTAGTGAGTGCGTGTGTCAAGAGAGGAGGCGGGGGTCCTCATTTTTCGGCAGGCAGAACACCATCCCAGGTAATGGCCACCATATTTCTATCTCAGTAGTTATCTCCGCAAGCTGACCCGAGGCGAATTTTCCCTATCCTTCGTAATGTAATTGTAAATTTTCTAAAATGTAAGCCTTTCTTTCTGCTCATGTAAAAGTTCAAGTTAATCAAAAGTACTTAACTGAAAACCGGGGATAGAGAGTGCGTTACGCTCTTGAGTTCCACTTCAATTAATCCTGAGGTGACTACGATTTTGTAACCGTTTCTGCTTGTAAATTGTAACTTAACTTTTATTCTAGTCACCTCAGTAGTGCGGGATTAGCCTCTGCATCGTCGGGCCACTAGCCCAAGTAGGGTTTTAATGTTTGATTTCAAGGAGCGCAAGTTTCAGCCTCCATACATTTTTGAGTTTGGGCCAGTAATTTAACCTGTTCTTTCTTTCTCGAAGGCGCGGTAGTATGGGTAATCGATATCCCTGTATTGTTTCTTAAATCCAACTGCTACAGTCTTGTCAAATGTAGGTTGTGCCTAGAAAGGCCAGAACTTGTGAAGTATTATGCAAAAGGTAAAAGTTAAAAGTTGCCTTCAGTAGGCCGTAAGTGTTTCGGAGTGTCGTCTCCTTGGTAGAATTGTAGAGCACCGGGCTAGTTGGCCGTGCGGTTAGGAGCGCGCAGCTGTGAGCTCGCATCCGGGAGACAGTGGGTTTGTACCCCACTGTCGGCAGCCCTGAAGATGGTTTTCCATTTTCACACCAGGCAAATGCTGGGGCTGTACCTTAATTAAAGCCACGGCCGCTTCCTTCCCATTCCTAGGCCTTTCCTCTCCAATCGTCGCCATAAGACCTATCTGTGTCCGTGCGACGTAAAGCAGCTAGCAAAAAATTATGTAGAGCATTTAGGTTATTTTCTAGTAATGTAATAGATATTTGTGTAATACTGTGTGGTGGCTTTTGAAGGCAGTAACTTGTAACCGTTGGAGCAAAGTCGTCTTGAAAATTGTGTCTTGAATATCCGTAAAAGAAATTGGGAGATTCATCTCCTGGCCCATTTGTCTGAATGCTAGATTAGTGATGTAGCGACGTCTGTAAATAGGGAGCTCAAATTGTAAAGAACCTTTTCAAGGTTTTCTCTTTTTCTACTCTGTACCTGAAAGCTATTGTTTCACCTCTTGTTGTTTGTTAAAATTTAACATCTGAAAAGAAATATAACCTTTATTTTAAAGTTGTAAATTAATCTTTGTCTATCATAGATAGACCCATTTCCACCAGCACTTTCTTTCACCTCTGCGTTCCCCGGAACACTTATTATTACTATTATTATTATCATTATTATTAGAGCTGCCCTATGCATAAAAGAATTCGTACGGTAGCATTATCTGTGTGTGATTACGGTAAGTGTGTGCATGAAGCCCGTCTGCTTGCTCTCGTTGTCCCCCAGTACCAGCCACCGCGAGCGGAACACGTACTGCCTGCTCCCTTGAGCAACGAGTTGTTTGTCTATCGTCTAGACAGTCTTACTACTATATGACTAAATATCCGAAGCAAAATTGTTGTATCTCATTTTTCAATTAGTTTAGAATTTTCTTTTTCCTACACAGGATGTCCCAGGAGCAATGGTCAATATTCAGGGATATGACAGAAACGATAATTTGAAGCGAAAACTTAATTTTGGCATATGCCGTATTCCGAATGGTTTCCTAGATTTAAAACATTTCCTTTTTTTTTTTTTTTTTTTTTTTTGGTAGTTGCTTTACGTCGCACCGACACAGATAGGTCTTATGGCGACGATGGGACAGGAAATGGCTAGGAGTGGGAAGGAAGCGGCCGTGGCCTTAATTAAGGTACAGCCCCAGCATTTGCCTGGTGTGAAAATGGGAAACCACGGAAAACCATTTTCAGGGCTGCCGATAGTGGGGTTCGAACCTACTATCTCCCGAATACTGGATACTGGCCGCAATTAAGCGACTGCAGCTATCGAGCTCGGTAAACATTTCCTTTTGGGCTAGTGGCGCGCATGTATGTTTCTTAACCAACCAACCTCTTTGACGTTCTATTCTAGCCCAACCCACCTCGTCGCTTTCAACCTCTTTGCTCGCGATGTCTTTCTGCCATTAAACTAGCCTGTGGAAAGCGCAGTTGTCCATGGTGTGTTGTGAATGAAGTAGTGCGAGGGATTGAGAGAAGTATCAGTTAACTGTGTTTGTACATGTGCTGGCTAAAATGCCACACATTTACACTAATGGTGTATGTTTACGGCTTCTGCGATGGTAGTGCCCCTACTGCTGTCGAGGAACACCGTCCGTGCTTTCCGACACGTCGTATTCCTGCTCGCAGACTGTTTACCAGAGTTTTCAGCTCATTACGTGAAACAGGTATTCTTCCAAGATCCCATTTTTCTTCTGAACGTATAGCTCGACAACGTGTGCGGGAACAGCAAACACGTGTATGGAGAACATTACATGCGGAAAACTTGTACCCATTTCAAAACGTCAAAGAGACTGGGTGGGTAGAACACATGCGTGCACGCCACTAGCCCAGAAACAAATATACGTTGAATGTGTTCTGTCTGGGAAACCATTTGGAATAGACTATGTCCATATAAAGTTTTTGCTTTAAATTACCTTTCCTATCATGACTCTGAAGATTGACTATTCTTCCGGGGACATCCTGTATATTTTGAAGGCCTTCTCTTAGACTCAAGCAATGTTTTATATCGGGTGCTCCAAAAATGCACGGCATTATTTCAGGGTTGGATTCCTCAAATAAAGCGAAGGAGAAAAGTCTATATATCATAGGTCTAGAAACGTGTATTTTACGAAATATAAGACATTTAAGTGGGCTAGAACCTCACGTGGTGTGGGCTGTCTTGTATGTACTGATGTACTCCGTTCATTATTTTACAAGAGGTACTGCCCACCTCCTGCCACACCACAGGCTTATGTTTGATGCTGCATGGAGTTACGAACACACTCGAATATGTCCGGTGGTGTATGTACCGCTTGAAAGGACCTAACAATTCTGCCGTGAAGTTTTGTTTCATCCTCCACAACAGTCACGTACACCAAAGACTTAGCTTAAACCAACACAAAGAAGTCCAACGGGTTCAGATCAGGTGATCGAGGAGCCCCATGTTCATATTGTACCCTATCTGGGGATAGGAACAACCTAGGACGATGCCTCCATATCCTGTCTAAACATCCGACTAAAGCTCATGTGGTTAGAGAGCGGGTTAGGTTGATGCGGGTAGCCTAAAAGTCGAAGTTTAAACTTATCTCTAAGTATCATGACGGGAATAATGGAGGTTTTGTCGAATGAAGAATACTAATATAAGGTAAGATAAATTTATTACATAAATAATCCGAACCATCAACAATAATAAAAAATCAAATTAAAAGGCCTCAAAACGGCACCAATATGAAATTAAATCCAACAAATTATCATGTTAAAATATAAATCAATAAATGTCAGCGCAAAACGAAAATGAAAAGGTAAATTCAAAATTACAGAATTAAATACTTGAAAGTTTCAATACGAATCAACGTGTTAGTCGAAAGTTCTTGTTTACATGAAGTAGCATCGTCATAAAATCGCAACTTGACGGATTTATATAATTTGGGAGGATTGGCTCGATACGTGTATCTACACGTAATCGAATTCAGTTTATATAGTGTCATGACTTTATAAAACACGAATAAATACTAATGGCTTCCCTACTCTATATTTACAACAACCATGACGGAATAAATAATCAAAGTATTTACACTGGATCAGGTGGTTGAAAAGCTTACATACTGCGCTGACTCGACATGTGAATCCCGGTTCACCAAAGATCTAGTCGGAACTAGAATAACCTTAATAATCAACTCAGCACTCGGGCTGTTCCCCATTAACAACAAGATATCAAACAAAATCACAATAAACCACACAAATTCACACTACTGTAAAGAAACGAATCAAGATAATTCAAAGTACATAAAGAAAACAACGGGCAACATTCCCGTCCATCATACTGCATCGGAGCACAAGCTAGCACCCTTCTTTAACTCCAGATTTCCTGCTTGACAATCAGTTGTAAATAATATAAGAACACAATACTACTCTCAAGGCTTGGTTGCTGTTTTGACAATGTTATTGCGCGGAAGCTACTCTTCACTTCACAACTGGGCTATAATTCTGCCTGATAAACTGACCTTGATAGCGAGCAAATATTTCAACAACCTCTGGCAAGCTCACATTCAGACATACACATTGCAGGCATGCTAACATTTTTCTCAACACATGTATAATATCTCTTGGCCTGACACTTCATTCACATCTTTAATTCTCAATAATATTTCTCCATAACAAATCACAGGCCGATTCTCGCTTCACATATTTCTCATAATATTTCCAAGCAAGCACATTGCCCGCACCATTGCCTTCATATATATTTCAGCATGCATTAAACTCACATATTTATCCTGCATTTTCATCAACCTTTCCATTATAAATTAGGATTAGATTCCCTGCTTAACGATTGTCCAAAACAGTTTCCAATCCATTATAAAAGATCCTTTTATAATTCAACGGCGTATATGTAGCTCCACACGTCTTGCAGCACCTGAAATTTCATGCAAACAATCACCCTATCTGAATGTAACTTCTGAAAATATAAATAAAAATTTAGTCCCAACGCTGCGAGTGTATGACTCTTGATGTTGATGATTTCAGCTATCTAATCCGTCTAACTGTATAAAATACACAGGAATAACACTAAACATAAATTCACATAAATAAAGATCGAAATAAAACCTATCACCTCCCTCGGTTTCATATCTAACTAATTATAATGCAATAAAAAGAAAGAGAAAACATGCAACCCAAACCTGTCCATATTTACAATTACAAACATATAAAATAAAATCAAGCCATCTGGCTGAAATTAATACTAAGAAAAATTCCTGTTCTAAACCTCACTAGTATTTGACGTATTTCACAAAACATGCCACTTAAATATCATATGCGACTTATTTTGGCAACTCCCAGGACGTCTTTAGCGAGTTACATTCTCGCTACCATAGAACTTTACTCCATTACTAACACACTTTTCACACGTGGATCCATCTTCTCTCTTCAATTGGTGAAGCCATCCTCTTGAAGCTGGTCCCTGTATAACAGCAACACATAAATATATAGTCAGTCATTCTTCACCGCTCTCCGTGCACGTTGCACCGAAATAAACCCCACTGTAGGCTGTAATAGAAAGGCAACGTGAATAACTTAGCACAAACAACTAATTCACAATCAAAAGTAAATGTTAGGGGTTCAATCACTGCCCATAGTAGCGGCCCGCGGATCGAATGGAATACGTACAGTCTCTCTCGAACGCGACCGGACCGATGGTAATGTACGGAAAAGCGTCTCTCGCTCTATTGCCAGACTGCGGCAGAAAATATAGTTTGCACAGTTAATGCACGAATATGTGCCATACCGCAGTTGGCAACTTAACATACTCAGTTTAAACGACACAGTTCACAAGTAAATTGCACTGTTCTGGTATATACGAACGTACAAAGTCAAACTTCTGCCCACGTGGCAGAAACTGCGCGTCTCGCGTACATAGAAGTTCACTACTCAACGACACACAGCAAAAGGAAGGACCATGTGGTGCGCTGAAGTACTTTTGCCTACGCCTTTAAGGCTCAGCCAATCAGAACTATTGTTTCATACAATGTCTTTCTAATCCACTGGCATTATTATCAAATGCACTCCTATAAGACAGATAACGGCTCAGGTAACTTTCCTGAATTTATTCATGAATATGTCTAGTTCTTTGACCTGTGGAAAAGCTTCAAATAACAGAACTGACCACTCTCTCTTGGTGAACACACCACACGTAGAACAATGTTCGTCATTCTGAAGTTCCACTCTGCGCTGTCCAATATTCAATGCAGCCACGACCTTGATTTCTTATTGGCTCAGCTCACCTCGCGGCTTAACGTTTCTTACACGTGCGGACAATGCTAACTTGAATTAAACCTGGAAGCTTCTCACGGTCAATGGAAAGTTTCTAGCAAGTGTCTAACGCCTCTCTGTCTCCTGAACTTCCGGTCTCAGCTGCAACCTGCAACTCCTGTAATATCCAACTTCAGTTTAGTTCATGACATTCTTTAATATGCTAAATGAGCCGTCAGGATACGGCGCAATACATACCTTTCTCCTTCTCTATATCTCAGGAATCGAACCTTAAAAAAGTATGTCACCAATTTTTGAAACATTATGTATAAATCTATACAGAGTGTTTTGAACTACAAATACTTTTCGCCGCTTAGTGGTAGAGTCCTGAAAAGATTTGACCTATTTTAAAAATGAAAACAATGAAGTTAAAAATTCGACGTTTTTAGTTCTGGTAGGAGTTGATGTTGAACGACTTAGGGCTTTGCTGAAACATTGCGATATTCTCCAGTGTGAAAGCTTACGTTTCTTTTATGTAGTGCAGTGCAGTGCAGTAGTAAGTTTAAATTGCGACTTAGACATTGCGCATGCACACTTCTTGAAGCGATGTACAGCGGGTGGTATAAACCGGGAGGCAAACGAAAGCTTCTGTACTTCCTACCTCACAAACATCGCACTCTTACTTCAAGCTCCACCATCCGACAAATCATTCTTTTTTTTTTTTACAAGCGCCAAGTGGTGAGACACAAACAATAGTTTATATCGCGCAAGACTATATTAAAGTTGCTCAGAAACAGCTATACACCTTCCGCACCACAATCACTTTTGGGTTAATAGTTCACTTCCAGAGAAGATTATCATATTCACTTGAGCCGTGTCAAGTCTTTATGGTCTCAGACCGTGGTTAGCCGGTTCGAATCGCGTTGGTGAAGACATTTTCGCCATCAAAATGCTGAGTGGAAGAGTAGGTGAGGTGGTGGTATACAATTTAGGACCTCGCATGGAGAAGGGTGAAAGTGCCAGAAACATATTTTCTAGTAAAAGCCGATTATAAAGTTTCCTTGCAAACTGGCACTTTCTCCCTTCTCTACCACAGGAGACAAGACATTTGAGGTTCAAGTACACTACATCAGATACATTCTAAATAATTACATAACAATATGTAGCTTTTAAAATTTTCATTTTATAAAATTAAGTGGCTCAGAAATTTGAAATTAGATGAGTTTCAATATGCTTATGGTACCGCGTAAAATCAAAGACAACATCAAAGTTGTGGGATATTTCGTTTACTTGTAATGTAAGTTTATTGTTAAATACTTACTGATTATGGTAAAATACTCAGTGACCAGACCTTAACGCACACGGATCTGCGTGAACAAACAACTAAACAATGGACAGCACAGCGCGAGACGCTGGCACATTCACCCTTCCTACAAAACTCAACTGGGCACATTGGACTGTAGCTTTACTTGTTGAAGGTCCTTCTTGTTCTTAATCTGCTTACCCTCCAGGGTTGGTTTTTCCCTCGGACTCAGCGAGGGATCCCACCTCTACCGCCTCAAGGGTAGTGTCCTGGAGCGTGAGACCAGTACCTCGCCCAGGCGGCCCCACCTGCTATGCTGAACAGGGGCCTTGTTGGAGGATGGGAAGATTGGAAGGGATAGACAAGGAAGAGTTAAGGAAGCGGCCTTAAATTAGGTACCAACCCGGCATTTGCCTGGAGGAGAAGTGGGAAACCACGGAAAACCACTTCCAGGACGGCCGAGGTTGGAATCGAACCCACCTCTATTCATTTGACCTCCCGAGGCTGAATGGACCCCGTTCCAGCCCACGTACCACTTTTCAAATTTCGTGGCAGAACCTGGAATCGAACCTGGCCCTCCGGGGGTGGCAGCTAAGCACACTAACCACTACACCACAGAGGCGGACGTTGATCAAAATAATTACCTCAGGCGCATGCACCGTTTAGCACCGTATGCGGCATGGCTATTATATCCCTCTATTAAAAAGAAAAACATATTGTCCATATTTTGGTACTTTCAACCATTTACATTGTTGGTCCTCAATTTCTAATCACTAGACTGCGTCTCACAAGCCTAGATTCAATTATAAACCTCCTCACAGTGTCCAAATGGAGACAAGGCATATGGTGGTGATTCATTCGTCGGATGTCCGGCTCCATGGCTAAATGGTTAGCGTGCTCGCCTGTGGTCACAGGGGCCCGGGTTCGATTCCCGGCAGGATCGGGAATTTTAACCATAACTGGTTAGTTTCGCTGGAACGGGGACAGGGTGTATGTGACGTCCTCATCATCATTTCATCCTCATAACGATACGCAGGTCGTCTGCGGGAGTCAAATCAAAAGACCTGCATCTGGCGAGCCGAACATGTCCTCGGACACTCCCGGCACTAAAAGCCATGCGCCATTTCATTTTCATTCGTCGGATGGAGATGTTAAGCCTTGCGCTGCTAGTACAATTGGGCACGCAGTATCACAGTCTCCCTATGTCATGGTTGCCAGTGCCACACACCGAGACGCGCTGACCACACTATATCTAACAATCACTTCAGCCGCGAGTTAGATAGCTTCTCTCCATTTAGCTGAACTACCTTCATGGTCGGCTGTTGAAGACAGGTACGACTGGTAGTTTAGCTACGTTAATGGTAACTAAAGATACTTAGCGAACCTTTCACAGCGTATAAACCGACTTCATTTGTCAAAGTGAGTCTCTAGCCGAATTATTTACAGAAATTGACGAATTTTATGACTATTGCTTTCCTAACGCCAATATTAAGTACATGATCACAATATGAAGATAAAGTTGGAATTCAAGAGGAAAAACTGGGGTAAATATTCGTTTATGGGATGGGAAGTTAGGGATTGGAATAACTTACCAAGGGAGATGTTCAATAAATTTCCAATTTCTTTGCAATCATTTAAGAAAAGGCTAGGTAAACAACCGACAGGGAATCTGCCACCTGGGCGACTGCCCTAAATGCAGATCGGTAGTGATTGATTGATTCCAGTCCTTCTTATTAATCAAAACCAAACCGCACGGCGCAACAGACCCGAAGGTCCATGGCCTACGAAGTGACCGCTGCTCAGCCCGAAGGCCTGTACATTACGAGGTGTCGTGTGGTCAGCACGACGAATCCTCTCGGCCGTTGTTCTTGGCTTCCTAGGCCGGGGCCGCCATCTCACCGTCAGACATCTCCTCAATTGTAATCGCATATGCTGAGTGAACCTCGAACCAGCCCTCATATGCAGGTAAAAATCCCTGACTTGGCCGGGAATCAACCCGGGATCTTCCGGGTAAGAGGCAGGCAAGCTACCTCTACACCGCTGGGCGGGTATTCTTCATCTTATTGGTTAGGCACAAACAAAGAAAGTTTTATATTATTCGAATTTCAAATTATATCAGAGGATTTGTGTTGATTAACAACGAGCTTTAACTGAATCATCACCACCACTACCTAGCCAGACGAAATGCAAAAGAGGGATGTTACTATTTATACTGTATTTTAGCCTCGTCGTGCCTATCATCAGATAACCTCGTTTGAGCAAAAAGACTGTTGAGTACTTGTCCCAAGTGTTTGTAATGTAAGCGTCAGGATGAACAACAGATGTATTCAAACAATTATTGTTCATTTACTGAGCTGAGAATGAGAGAAGTGCAGCACTGCAATCCACCCGGCGTAGCACGTACTAAATCTCAAGGCTTTCGGCATCTAAAGTCAGACAAATAGTCCTCTAGATGTGCGCCGGGGTATGCGAGAAATGTGGGCAAGAATGTTTCATTTCCACAAATCACGGATCCAAGGATTACAGATAAATAACAGCTCTATTTTATGATCCCGCGACACAGTGTGACGTCAGCTTTACCCCCAACTGACAGGCATTCAAAGTCAAATGAGCTCCCGTACCCGGTGCGCAGACTTACGGATGATAAAAATCATATAAAAATGATGTGCAACGATACCTTAAGCAGCAGAAAGGAGAGTGTTGCTTGCTAGAAACTCAGCAACCCGCCCCAAGAAGTATTATTATATAGCAGAATTAAAACCGAGACTGTGTAGATCAGCTAAATGCGACCATATGCTGTGTTCCTATTGGCCGGACAATGTTCGCGATGTATTCCTAAGACAAGCCTCGTATTGTCTCCGACAGAGCTCGCATCGTGTTCAAATACAGGACTGCCATATTTGCTACAAGTTAGAGAACCATATCCAGGCCAATGGTTTTGTCACTAACCTACCGTAACCTATCCAGTCCAATAGTGGTGTCACGCAGGATACTAGAGGCCTAAGGATCGCTTGGCGGCTCTAACCTGGGGGCTTACGGCTGCAGACCAACTTTACTTGTCCAGTCACTAGCCGGACCTAACCCATCCAGCGCAATGGTATTGTCACTAAGAATGCATAAGTTGGCAAGCCTGCAGAATGTTACGTGACGTCGCAGGAACCACGTCATATTGGATCTCTAACCTCACTTTCGGAGACATAGTACGTGTTTTACCGAGCTAAGCTATCAAACGTCATAGGATTGTTCCAGGAAATGTGTTTGCTATCATGGCTCCCCTCAACTAGCAAAAAATTGTCAGTGCGACGTAAAGCAACTTGCAAGAAAGAAAAAAGGGAACTAGCAAAATATGCATGCGTCTCCCGTCGTCGCCACATGACCTGCCTGAATCGGAGCGATGTAGAAAAAGTCGAAAAGAAAGGAGTCATTTTACAGGTCGATAATCTACCATCAGGAGGATGGCTTATTACTCAAAGACGACCGGGCTGAGCCTCGACCGAATCCACCACGTTGGGTTCAGAAAGCGAGCGATCTGTCGTCTAAAAATGAGCCCGACAAATGTGTGTGAATCCGGAATGTTAATCTGTATTAATACAGGGTGGTAGGAAACAACGTGAACGAAGTTTTTTAAGCGTTAGACGGTAGGTCATACTGATAAATAATTTTAAAAAAATTTATTTATCACACTGTTGTCAATAATCACTACAATCACTACATTTTATGAGCTGCTGAAGTTAGCCAATCAGGTCACATCGCGGGCGATTTCATATGGACTTTGTGCGGCACTGTGGCTAAATCTCCACATGATTTAAGAACGACTTGAGAGGCATCAAACACAACCACACTGTGGGTGTCACGGTAACGTGCTTACTTTGGTGCGATCCTCTCTGCTGCATGCAGAGCTTACTGTACAGTAAAGTCTAAGCTTGGATTTACCGAGCTCGATAGCTGCAGTCGGTTAAGTGCGGCCAGTATCCAGTATTCAGGAGATAGTGGGTTCGAACTCCACTGTCAGCAGTCCTGAAGATTGTTTTCCGTGCTTTCCCATTTTCACACCACTCCTAGCCCTTTCCTATCCCACCGTCGCCATAAGACCTATCTGTGTCGGCGGCGACTTAAAGCAATTTGTAAATAAAAAAGGAAAACGCTTGGATTTGAAAGATACTGACAGTTCTTGATACAGAGGTGTGAAAATCATGAGACCCAACAGTAATTTTTGGACATTTCAACCGTCGCATTAATTATTACATGCCTGCCCATAAAAATATTTTTGTACTGTAGCGGAACTCTTTTACGTGTTTTTTGTTGTCTCAAGTAAATTACAGAACATAAGTTATATTTTATTTCAATTACATCAGTGGTGATATTATAGTCAATATCAAGTTCCAATATTGAGGATTTTTAATCTTGAGCGAAATTAGATAAAATGGAATTACATGAAGTGGTTCTGTGATATTTTGCGTAACTTGAGCGCTGATATAATTCACCGCGCTTTGTAATATTTACTATCCAAACTCTTAGAAACTGATGCAGGATTATCAGCGGACCAAACAGAGGTATTTAATCTCAACGTAATATTTGTAAAAATACGAATAATGCAGTATTCCACAAAGTTTAGGAAGTTGGTTGAGTATTTCATTGAAGGATAGGGAATCCTAAAGAACAAATTAGAAAGACAAGCGAGGGAAAAACTAAAAATAAGGTAATTTAATTTCTTGTCTTCTGCTTTGATCTGATAACTGTAGATATCTTTGGTGAGGTGATAGGCAATTTTCATCTTATTGACTATTACTATTACTATTATTATATTTGGGAGGAAGACGGACGAGTTTTTCTGTAAGTGGAAAATCCTATTACATTTTGAAATACACCTGGTTTTCATTGCAAACCCTAGTTTTCTTAAAAGTCAACAGATTTCAAGACCTAATATTTTTTGGTATCTCATCCCTTACTGTCCTTCCAGTCCTCCATTTACATGTCATGTTTTAAATATCTTTAAATGTTGTTTTGTTAGAACAGGGGACGGATACGTCCAGCGTGTATGAAACAAAAAAGAGGAAATGGATGAAGTGTGAGTGGTGTGGGTCCATTTAAACCGAGAAGTGAACAATTTGTTACGGAGTTAATGGGGTGAGATATGGAGGGAGTGTTAAAATGCTCTGGTTGACTCATTCCATGGCCCTGGAAGTACAAGTGTGTGTAATGCATGAAATGTGTCAACATACAGCCATACGTAGCCTTCAACTGGGGAATATTTTCTCCCCATCGCGCTCCCGATCCTTGACTCTAAAAGAGGTTTGTATCGTCAGCAGTGAATACGCGAACAAATCATGTGTGCATCCTTCAGGAATTATCCATAGTTTTGTCCCACTCCTCAAAAGTATTGCATCACACACGCAGACATACTCTATGTAGAAATTGAAATCCACCTCCAACTCTCATAGTATTTCATCGTAAGACACTTCGCTTTCATCATTTTTATATGACCTTAGCCGGTAATTTTTTCTGCCCCCATGGTTTCCGTTAAATGAGTAGGGCAGCGAAAATGTTGCAAAACTTGTGGATGGGAAGACTTGGGAATAAGGATATGAGATGCTCGAATAAGTGGTACGTCCCGAGCTGTCAGTGAAGAGTTGGCGTGAATGTTTTTAGTTTTCATTATTATTATTACTACTAACAAATACATACCAATTGGCAATGATCACTTACAGCAGTGTGATAATAAAGGAAACTTAGAACATAATTACCTCAAATCAACAATAACAACAACCAGAGTACAACAAGAAATACCATGGAAAGAAAATATTATAGAAATACTACTAGTTTAACATTCTAAATCCAGCATCATCACATACGAATTCACATAGCACTTAAGTATTTCCAGTGCTTAACACTACGGCTTAAAATTCTATAGGATGAGCTCACTACTAGCTTAGCATTATAACACCGTCTTATACAATTCACGCGTATCTTAAGTATTTCAAAATTTTACACTATGGCTTACAACAAGAACAACAACAATAACATAGGTACCGAGCTCGATAGCTGCAGTCGCTTAAGTGCGGCCAGTATCCAGTATTCGGGAGATAGTAGGTTCGAACCCCACTGTCGGCGGCCATGAAGATGGTTTTCCGTGGTTTACCATTTTCACACCAGGAAAAATGCTGGGGCTGTACCTTAATTAAAGTCACGGCCGCTTCCTTCCCACTCCTAGCCCCTTCCTGTCCCATCGTCGACATAAGACCTATCTGTGTCAGTGCGACGTAAAGCAACTAGCAATAACATAGGTTGAGCTTAACATTACAACATCGTCATATACAAATTCACATGTACCTTAAATGCTACAATTTATGGTGGGTTGAGCGTTGCAGTGAAATATAACAGCATTACATGGAACTTTACACACAGTTTACAGAATGCTGGAGTCTATTCTTGAAGCATTTTGCATTTTGGGGAAAAGGCTCTAAGACAGCTGCAGGTGATGCATTGCAATCATCAATTCCCCGATTTACAAATACATTTTTACCATAGTTAGTTTACTGCGAGTCCGCCTCTGTGGTGTAGTGGTTAGTGTGATTAGTTGCCACCCCCGGAGGCCCGGGTTCGATTCCTGGATCTGCCACGAAATTTGAAAAGTGGTATGAGGGCTGGAACGGGGTCCACTCAGCCTCGGGAGGTCAACTGAGTAGAGGTGGGTTCCATTCCCACCTCAGCCACCCTGGAAGTGGTTTTCCGTGGTTTCCCTCTTCTCCTCCAGGCAAATGCCGGAATGGTACCTAATTTAAGGCCACGGCCGCTTCCTTCCCTCTTCCATCCCTTCCAATGTTCCTCCCCCCGCAAGACCCTGTTCAGCATAGCAGGTGAGGCCGCCTGAGCGAGGGACTGGTCATCCTCCCCAGTTGTATCCCCCGATCCAGAGTCTGGAGCTTCATGACACTGTCTTTGAGGGGGTAGAGGTGGGATCACTCGCTGAGTCCGAGGGAAAAACCAGCCCTGGAGGGTAAACAGATGGAGAAGAAGTTTTCTGCGATCTACCTTTTACTGTATGCAGATGATCGGTCCTATTTATCTAACGGGGCTTTTCTAGTCGACTTTTTAACTGTCCCCAAACTGGCTTATTAGTGTAGGCTAGTAGCTTTACGTCGCACCGACACAAATAGGTCTTACGGTGACGATTGGATAGGAAAGGCCTAGGGGTTAGAAGGAAGCGGCCGTGGCCTTAAGTTAGGTACAGCCTCAGCATTTGCCTTGTTTGAAAATGGGAAACTACAGAAAACCATCTTCACGGCTGCCGACAGTGGAATTCGAACCCACTATCTCTCGGATGCAAGCTCACAGCCGCGCGCCTCTAACCGCACGGCCAACTCGCCCGGTTGAATAAGTTTGAGTGAAACTTTTGAAGGCAGGAAAGATCATAATATTAAGATAAATGAGGAACCCAAGAGAACAAATTAGGGCAAATATTCATTTATATGACGAGGAGTGAGGAAATGGAATAATACATCAAGGGAATTGTTCCATAAATCTCAAAGTTCTTTGAAAACGTTTAACAACGAACTAATAAAGAAAGAAAGAAAGAAAGAAAGAAAGAAAGAAAGAAAGAAAGAAAGATATCTATATATATAAAATTGGATGTTGGTATGTTTGAAGCTAATAGACTTAAAAACTACTGGACCGATTTCGCTGAAATTTTCACAGTTTGTTCTTATTATATCTGAGAGGGATTATGAGTTTGAACGAAATCTGATTGGTAGTTTGGCACTAAGGGGTGAAAAATAAAATAGGGGGAAGATAAGCAAACCGCAAGACAAGTCCGATTAGCGGGTTGCCTAACCAACAGTATGTGAAGATTATATGGTGTTCCTTAAAACTTATTTCTGCTTTTATGAAATAGTGTGCGAGCAAGTCAACGTCTGTCGGGTTGTGCTAGTAATGTATGAAGTGGAACTGTACAGTAGTGTAGTTAGATACGGCACTGAACATCTGCCAGCATACAATAACAAAACTTTCTGAATGCAAGTAGAAGAGTTTATTGTAGATACTTACCAGATGGCTACATTGCGTTATGTGGGCGAGTCAGTACTATCTATCGAATGATACTTGAATGATATCGATTCCCTGATAGACGGCATGGTAAGCCCTGAGCTGAGTATAATATGTTCATCTTAGTATTACTGAAATAAAAATTAAATGAACATAGCATGAAGTAAAATATTCTACTTTACAAGATCGAAAGTGTTTCACGAACTCGTTTCGAAATTCCAAATTTTCAAGAACAAATACATGTAAATTCGAAATTTGAAACATCTCAAAGCATACTGTTAACTTCACTTTCGACCCTTCTAACGTAAATATATTTTATAATATTTCATTTTTCCTCCTCCCCAGTTGTATCTCCCCGACGCAAAGTCTCACGTTCGAAGACACTGCCCTTGAAGCGGTAGAGGTGCGATCACTCGCTGAGTCCGAGGGAAAAGCCAGCCCTGGAGGGTATACACATTAAGAAAGAAAGAAAGAAAGAAAGAAAGAAAGAAAGAAAGAAAGAAAGAAAGAAAGAAAGAAAGAAAGATTTAATTTCTCTACTCTAGTAGCTTTATACCCAATAACAACAATAACATGGGTTCGGTTCCAGATGTGGACTTTGCCCAGCTTTAAATCCAGATGCCCTTCTTGGGTCCATCCTATTTGGAGGGTTGAATTCACTGTTGCGCTGTTTGGAAATGAGGAAGTGTGTTTTAAATAAATAGTCAGTCACCGAGGCTATACCAGGCGAATTGGCCGTGCGGTTAGGGGCGTACGGGAGATAGCGGTTTCGAACCCCACTGCACGCAGCCCTGAAGATGGTTTTCCGTGGTTTCCCATTTTCACACCAGAAAAAGCTGGGGCTGTACCTTAATTAAGACCACGGCCGCTTCCTTCACACTCTCAGCCCTTTCCTACCCCATCGTTGCCATAAGACCTATCCGTGTCGATGCGACGTAGAACAAACTGTGAAAAAAAGAGGCTAGATATGAATACAAACTTCGTGTAGGCCGGGAATCGGACCTAGTAATCTCCGACGCAAATAAATACATTGGGACCACTCAACCAAAGAGCTGGACGTTAGATTATTATTAATATTTGTAAAAATGTCGTCCCCCTCTGTGGTGTAGTGGTTAGCGTGATTAGCTGCCACCTCCGGAGGCCAGGGTGCGATTCCCGGACCTCCGCGAAATTTGAAATTGGTACGAGGGTTCCAACGGGGTACACTCAGCCACGGAAGGTCAACCGAGTAGAGGGGGTTTGTAATCCCACCTCAGAGATCCTCGAAGTGATTTTCCGTGGTTTCCCATTTCTCCTCCAGCAAATGCTGGGATGGTACCTAACTAAAAGCCACGACCACTCCCTTCTATCTTCCTTACCTAGCCCTTCCAATGTTCCCATCGCCACACAAGGCCCCTGCTCAGCATAGCAGGTGATGCTGCCTGGGCGAGATATTGGTCCTGCTTCCCAGTTGTATCCCCGACCCAAAGCCTCACGCTCCAGGACATTGTCCTTGAGGCGGTAGAGGTCGGATCCCTAGCTGAGGCCGAGGGAAAAATCAACCCTGAGGGTTAAACGGATTAAGAAAGAAACAAACAAACAAACAAACAAAGATTAGGCTACTTTTCTTCTTCTTCTGAGTTGACCACGAAATGGCCCTCAGATCCAAATAAAAATACCAAACCTCGCCGGGAAATGAAGCCTGGGACTCCGAAGAGGAAGCACGCACTCTACCCCTAGACTTTGAGGCGTCGACTCCCACTGATACGGATACAATGCTTACAGAGAACGTCATATTATAAAATGCATTTAGCGAATCCTAACACGTCCATCCAATTCATAAGGATTCGCCTAACCGTTTGGAGGCTATTCGTTAGGGAACGTGCAATGTTCTTATAGTGTGTTTTTAGTAGAGAGGAAACGAAAAATGCAGAACACGCCTCGAAGTAAGTGCAAAGTCTATCTGAGATCGAGTTGCCAATCCCGTGGTTCCTGAAGAGCTTCCAGGCTGCAGAGTCATATCGATGTCATATCGATGTCCTCATCCTGGTAGAGATGATCTCCGCGGAAATTACGAACCATTGCCCCTCCCCCCACTGTAATATGCTTAGTGATAAGAGCAAACTCACTGCTCAAGGAAGTCCCAATACTGAAAGTGGCAGGACAATTTAAACTTAGACTACTGTCGAAGGTTATCGGTAAACAGTGTTTCATAAATACAACATTTCACTCGCACTGAAATCCCAGGTATCTGCAGTTACTTTTATATAGAATAAAATAGGGCGGGGTTTGTGATATACTTGTTCAGGAGTAGAGGTATGAGAATTTCCAGGGTCGGTTTTCCCTCAGACTCAGCGAGGTGTCCCACCTCTACCACCTCAAGGGCAATGTCCTGGAGCGTGAGGCTTTGCTTGGGGGGGAGGGGTGTTAAAACTGGAAAGGAGGACCAGTACCTCACCAAGGTGGCGTTACCTACTTTCCTGAACTGGGGCCTTGCGGGGGAATGGGAGGAAAGGAAGGGATAGACTCGGAAGAGGGAAGGAATCGACCGTGGCCTTAAGTTAGGTACCATCCCAGCATTTGCCTGGAGGAGAAGTAGGGAAACCACGGAAAACCATTCCCTTACCACTTTTCAAATTTCGTGACAGAGCCTCAAGGGCAGTGTCCTGGAGCTTCAGACTCTGGGTCGCGGGATACAACTGGGGAGGATGACCAGTGCCTCGCCCAGGCAGCCTCACTTGCTATGCTGAACAGGGTCCTTGCGGGGGGATGGAAAGACTGAAAGGGATAGACAAGGAAGAGGGAAGGAAGCGGCCGTGGCCTTAAGTTAGGTATCATCCCGGCATTTGCCTGGAGGAGAAGTGGGAAACCACTGACAACCACTTCCAGGATGGGTGAGGTGGGAATCGAACCCACCTCTACTCAGTTGACCTCCCGAGGCTGAGTGGACCCCGTTCCAGCCCTCGTACCAGTTTTCAAATTTCGTGGCAGAGCCGGGAATCGAACCCGGGGCTCCGGGGGTGGCAGCTAATCACACTAACCACTACACCACAGAGGTGGATTTATTTATTTATTTATTTATTTATTTATTTATTTATTTATTTATTTATTTATTTATTTATTTATTTATATAATTTGTGAAGGTACACAGGCCTGAGTCCAATAATTTTCCGTCATGACGTGTGAGATTAAAACTCGAAATACCTCAATACAAGAATAACAGCATTTGTAAACATAATAATAATAATAATAATAATAATAATAATAATAATAATAATAATAATAATAATAATAATAATAATAATAATAATAATAATAATAATAATAATAAGGATAAGAATAAACCGATTAATAAGAACACAATTTAAAATTAAAACTACAAATGACAATCACAATAATGTAAGTAGTAAATTGGCTATAGAAAATAGGTCTTCATTAAATGTCATCCAAAATTGTGCTACAAAAGTTGGGGCCATAATTACAAGGACATGTATGGGTTAGAATTCTAATAGTTGCATCTGTTTGATGGGGTCCGGAAAGTCGATCCCTGACTAGAAACATAACGCCAGATGGGCAAAGAAGAGGAGCTAGGCCTACCAAACACTGTCAAATAGCGTAAAATGGAATATTTAGTTTACATCATGCGAAACGAAGAGCGTAATCCAGGGGAAAATATTTGGGAGAAGAGGCCCAGAAATGTCCTGGCTCGAGAACCTACGACAATTGTTCAGACTGTTATACGCTGCAAGTTTCATTCCCCACATTGAAGGGGTGAGGTGGTCCACCTAGAAAGTAATACCTTCTGTGGCCATTTCATCCACTGAGCTCTCCTTGGAGCTCTCAACAAGAATAGGATCGCCATAATGATCGTTAACATCCGGACTGTACAGGGCTCAAGAGAGAGGAGGAGGAACAGGTGGATGACCTAGCCCTAATCTAGTAGAGACATTTTACTACATACTTCTTCATTATATAAACATGACCTTTTTATTTTTAAAACATTCTGCCACATAAAGTGACCGCGTTAAAGTAAACGGAGGATGCTGGCGAACATTCCGTAAAATTTGAAACAAAATTCATTGTGTACATCAAGGAAAAATGACACTTAATACAATAATGGCAACAAAAAGTTATTTTCTAGGAACTAACTGAGGCAGTTTGAGATTACCTTCTATGCATATTCTATCTGCAGACTGAACCCAAGACCTTAATGGGTTCAGTAAGAAGAATTAGCTTCCTCTTTTGCGAAAATATCCTATATTTTTCTGGAGTTTTTCTCCTCTGTCCTGCCGGCATTTCCACGCTCCTAATTGTCCTATCAGCAGCCGTAATTACGCCCTTCTTACATCACTACAATTGAAAAATAGAGTATTTAGTCCCAACCTTTTAAACATTTTACTGTGTTACTTTTTTGAAGGCTATAATAGAATCATACACCAAAATGCAACGTTTCCTGGCCCTCGAAAAGGTTTTACCCTAGAGCAGATTACATACTTACATTCTCGTTTAGATTCTGTATTTGACCATGGAGTAAGTTCTTCAACAAGTCAGAGAAAAATAACACTTTATACATCAAAAGGTAAGTTTTCGGTATCAATGTCATTTTTCCAGTTCGCATTTACGCCACGCCTATTTTCATTGTATTTAACGGTGTTTTTAAAAGTTGTCATAAATTTTATAACGTCATCTATTATATCACTGGAAAGTGGGGAGTCCCTATATTTATGATGTACCAAAAAAAGGCGAAAATTGGTAATATTCTAGATTTTTACCATTCCGGAGCCTCTTACAACCTACAGTTTTATTCACCCTTGTAGCCTATGACCTATTTTTTCTGGATGTTTCTACAATGTTCATATTCACAAACATTTAAAAAAATTCTGGACAACCATGCAACGTAATAAATAACAATATTGCTCTCTCTTGGCGTTTTACCAAATTTTTAAAAAAAATTCTGTTTTTTTTTTTTTTTTCTGTCCTGGGTCCTGCTGGCATTTCCACATTGTCCTATCAGCAGTCTTAATTACGTCCTTCTTACATGACTGTAATTAACCACACCCTGAAAAATACAATATTTAGCCCCATGCTTTTAAACATTTTACTGTGTTACTTTTTTGAAGGCTATAATAGAATCATACACCAAAATGCAACGTTTCTTTCGGTGTTGTTGCTTTTTTTCGTTGTTTTTTCTTTCACTCTTTATTTATTTATTTATTTATTTATTTATTTATTTATTTATTTATTTATTTATTTATTTATTTATTTATTTATTTATTTATTTCACCGGGCGAGTTGGCCGTGCGGTTAGGGGCGCGCAGCTATGAGCTTGCATCCGGGAGGATAGTGGGTTCGAATCCCACTGTCGGCAGCCCCGAACGGTTTCCCATTTTCACACCAGGCAAATGCTGGGACTGTACCTTAATTAAGGATACGGTCGCTTCCTTCACACTCCTAGGCCTTTCCTATCCCATCGTCACCATAATATCTACCTGTGACGGTGCGACGTAAGCAAATAGCAATTTCTTTATTTCTTCCACGTCATGCCTGTTTTAAGCTTAGGGTTTTCTTGGAAACTGCCGTGCACTTTAGGTTCCATCATTAGCGGGTTACACTCTCGAATATCGTCCCACGGATTTCCCATTCTTTGTAAAGTCCTTTTCACTTCTGAGAAGTAGGCCCTCCTTGACTTTTCTATAAAGTGGATAAGGATCCTGTTTGTCAATCTCACTCGGTTCATTCGTCCCACGTGACCAAAGAAATGAAAATCTCTTCCTTCAAATCAAATCAGATATTTCTTTCGCGTGTGTGTAGAGTTTGTGGTTGTGCCGTCTTCTCTATTCACGGTTTTCTTTTACCACGCTCAAGATTTTCCTCAGAATCTTTATTTCTTTGACTTCCATTTTCTCCATTAGACTTTTACTTTGCATCACAAGGCACCCCGCAGTGTAGAGGGCCCCTGGTAGGATGACTTGTAACGTCTGTGCTTGGCATTTAGGAATATTGATCCCTTGTTGTAGAAGCCCTTGGTTAACTGATATACCATTTCCCATCCCCTGTTCCGTGACGCGACGACTTCCTTCTCGGAGAAGTTGGGCTCCATCCACTCACCTAGGTATTGGAAATTGTCCGTTCGCTTTATCTCCCCTTGTCTCTGGGCGCCAGCTCTATATTTGAGATAAACACTGCTCAAATGAGACCTTGAGGCCAGCCTTTGGCTGGAATTATTTGATCTTCTTTATTATTATTACTATTATTATTATTATTATTATTATTATTATTATTATTATCGTCTTTGTGTGGGTCACAGAGGTGAAAGAAGGTGAGGGCATAAATATTATATATATATATATATATATATATAATTGCGTGTGGCTATTTCTAGCCGAGTGCAGCCCTCGTAAGGCAGACCCTCCGATGAGGGTGGGCGGCATCTGCCATGTGTAGATAACTGCGTCTTATTGTGGTGAAGGATAGTGTTATGTGTGGTGTGTGAGTTGTAGGGATGTTGGGGACAGCACAAACACCCAGTCCCCGGGCCATTGGAATTATCCAATGGAGGTTAAAATCCCCGACCCGGCCGGGAATCGAATCCGGGACCCTCTGAACCGAAGGCCTGTACGCTTACCATTCAGCCAACGAGTCAGACGCGGGCATGAATGGGTCGATATAAGACAGTCAGAAGATTAATTTAAAACTTTAAATTAGAGCTATATTTCTTTCTCTGTTAATTTTTTGTTTCTTTTCAGATGTTAAATTTTAACAAACCATTCGATAAGCGAAAACAAGATTTCAGGTACAACAGTGAGATATAGAAGTAATATATTAAATGACAAGAGCACCTTTGCTCCAGGAGACTACTCTCCAAACATTACACCATTCCAGCCTTCGAAATACACCATCCAACATTTACAGTAACGCCTTTACCTTAATAGAAAGAGCATCTATGCTCTATAAAATGTACATTTAGGAACCTATTTCCAGAAACGTCCGGCCTATCAAAGGCACAACCTACATTTTACAAATTCAAGTAGTATCATCTGTCTTGTCCGCCTCTGTGGTGTAGTGGTTAGCAGATTAAGAAAGAAAGAAAGAAAGAAAGAAAGAAAGAAAGAAAGAAAGAAAGAAAGAAAGAATAATAATAATAATAATAGTAATAATAATAATAATAATAATAATAATAATAATAATAATGACCTAATTGGGATAAAATGAATGGTGAAGACGTCATGAACACCCAGTCTCCAAGCCAGGGGAATTAAAAGTACAGGCGGTTGATTGTGAGAATTGAACCAGGGCCATCAGACCAATCGCAAGCATTCTATCCATTTAGCCACAAAGCCGGGCTTTTACTAAGGACTTTATTTTGCTAAACCTTAGGCTACCATCTCCACTGATCAGGGGTTGAGCATCGACAGTAACAGAGGCCAGGGCAGTAGGTTGTGAAGCAGCCTTGACAACACCAGGCTACTCCGTTGGCTATTGGCTGCAACTGAAAAAGCTTGAAACTTCACGTCACTAAACCAACCATCGAAAAGGGATAACATAAGCCTTGTGGTAACCCACGTCTTGATCCCAGCATACGCCACTGATACCTGACCATTTGACCGTTGAATACATTATTTCGGCAGTTGTTTAAGTTTAGTTGATCTACTAAATGTTACAAAATAAGAAGTCATACAGTCTTACACATCCGCCTTTGTAGAAGTATGTGCCTCTCGAGCTGTTCAGATTAGGAATGCAGTCTTTAGAGATCTATAAAACTTAATTTTGTGAATAGTATGTAATAATAAAAAAAGTAATGAAAATATTACACTCTCGCCCTTACTGAACTAAAGTACGGATATACACCAGACTTTTTCAATTGTTGAAGTTTACATTACGAGCATGCCATTTCCAGGTGACGTGTCTGACACATTTCGCCTCTGGGAAGTGACTGTTGCACCAGCTGTCAATCCTCCACTGCTACCGTAATTTCCGCAGGCGCCATAAATGATCCACGCTTCTTCCTGTACAGGATGTTCGAAAATTCCCATTACAAAGTCCTAGGGTTTGGACTGAGTAAACAACATTTTGAATAGGAATCCAATTTCTGTTCTACAGGTGCAATCATTTTACACTTCGTGTTATTTTTTTTGCTAGGGGCTTTACGTCGCACCGACACAGATAGGTCTTATGGCGACGATGGGATAGGAAAGGCCTAGGAGTTGGAAGGAAGTGGCCGTGGCCTTAATTAAGGTACAGCCCCAGCATTTGCCTGGTGTGAAAATGGGAAACCACGGAAAACCATCTTCAGGGCTGCCGATAGTGGGATTCAAACCTACTATCTCCCGGATGCAAGCTCACAGCCGTGCGCCTCTATGCGCACGGCCAACTCGCCCAGTACACTTAGTGTTAAAAAATGCGCCAACTTTCTTTTATTTTCTCAGGAAAAGGCACATGAGCCGAGGCTCTTAACGGTGCAATACAAGGATAAAATATTGGCGGAGTTTACAAATTCTTCACAATACAGTAATACTGTAGCTTATTTCTAAATACGGTCCAGCCTGAGAGAAGAGGAAACACGTACAAACATATAAGACCACTGCACATTGCCTGCTATGTAAAATTTACTACTAATTTTCTTCTATCCATTGATTATATACTTTTTGTTTAAATTTTGAAGTTGTTGCTGCCTCTTGTATATGTTTAAGGAGAGCACTATACACCTTCACAGAGTAGTTCCATCATGAGTTACTTACTAGATTTTACACATTCTAGACTCTCCCACCATTCGGGTGTTATATGAGTGTATGCCAGAATGTGTGGTACGGATAGTGTTTGTATGACGCAAATTGTGGTTAATCTATATACACTGACTGACAGAGCAAATGCAACACCAAGAAGGAGTGGTCAGAACTTTATGCCAATTGCAGGGTAGACTGACGTCACTGAGGTATGCTCATGATATGAAATGCGCCGCTGTGCTGCGCACGTAGCGAACGATAAATGGGACACGGCGTTGGCGAATGGCCCACTTCGTACCGTGATTTCTCAGCCGACTGTCATTGTAGAACGTGTTGTCGTGTGCCACAGGACACGTGTATAGCTAAGAATGCCAGGCCGCCGTCAACGGAGGCATTTCCAGCAGACAGACGACTTTACGAGGGGTATGGTGATCGGGCTGAGAAGGGCAGGTTGGTCGCTTCGTCAAATCGCAGCCGATACCCATAGGGATGTGTCCACGGTGCAGCGCCTGTGGCGAAGATGGTTGGCGCAGGGACATGTGGCACGTGCGAGGGGTCCAGGCGCAGCCCGAGTGACGTCAGCACGCGAGGATCGGCGCATCCGCCGCCAAGCGGTGGCAGCCCCGCACGCCACGTCAACCGCCATTCTTCAGCATGTGCAAGACACCCTGGCTGTTCCAATATCGACCAGAACAATTTCCCGTCGATTGGTTGAAGGAGGCCTGCACTCCCGGCGTCCGCTCAGAAGACTACCATTGACTCCACAGCATAGACGTGCACGCCTGGCATGGTGCCGGGCTAGAGCGACTTGGATGAGGGAATGACGGAACGTCGTGTTCTCCGATGAGTCACGCTTCTGTTCTGTCAGTGATAGTCACCGCAGACGAGTGTGGCGTCGGCGTGAAGAAAGGTCAAATCCGGCATTAAATGTGGAGCACCCTACCGCTAGACAACGCGGCATCATGGTTTGGGGCGCTATTGCGTATGATTCCACGTCACCTCTAGTGCGTATTCAAGGCACGTTAAATGCCCACCGCTACGTGCAGTATGTGCTGCGGCCGGTGGCACTCCCGTACCTTCAGGGGCTGCCCAATGCTCTGTTTCAGCAGGATAATGCCCGCCCACACACTGCTCGCATCTCCCAACAGGCTCTACGAGGTGTACAGATGCTTCCGTGGCCAGCGTACTCTCCGGATCTCTCACCAATCGAACACGTGTGGGATCTCATTGGACGCCGTTTGCAAACTCTGCCCCAGCCTCGTACGGACGACCAACTGCGGCAAATGGTTGACAGAGAATAGAGAACCATCCCTCAGGACACCATCCGCACTCTTATTGACACTGTACCTCGACGTGTTTCTGCGTGCATCGCCGCTCGCGGTGGTCCTACATCCTACTGAGTCGATGCCGTGCGCATTGTGTAACCTGCATATCGGTTTGAAATAAACATCAATTATTCGTCCGTGCCGTCTCTGTTTTTTCCCCAACTTTCATCCCTTTCGAACCACTCCTTCTTGGTGTTGCATTTGCTCTGTCAGTCAGTGTATATAAAATAAGAGTTTTGTCTGTACATTGCTCAGAATTTGAAATGAATGGTATTTCTGTATCGGTCATGTCCACAGCAACAAGTAAATGCACTTTTAACTTTTCCCTAATGTCTGTCTGTCTGTCTGTCTGTCTGTCTGTCTGTCTGTCTGTCTGTCTGTCTGTCTGTCTGTCTGTCTGTCTCGTTGGGTGAACGGTCAGCGTACTGGCCTTCGGTTCAGAGGGTCCCGGGTTCGATCCCGCCACGTTGGGGATTTTAACTTTAACTGGTTAATTCCAGTCGCACAGGGGCTGGGTGTATGTGTTGTCTTCATCGTAATTTCATCCTCATGACGATGTACATCAAAACAAATAAATCCAATCAGTTTAGGAAACTTTAAAATAACATATTACTCAGTTATACATCAGTGACATCTTCTGATTAATGTCCCAACTTTATGCAATAGCTGTTTCAAGAGTTGTTCCATAGATAGCGCTTCTTTTAAATGTTCGGCGTTGAGGTTCAGTATTCATAGAGGTTGGAGGCGGTCAGATATTTCAATTCTTCCGCCAGAGGTATCTGATTGTAGGCTTGGCTTAGATCTAAGATGGTGAAGAACTTAGCCATACGAAACCAGGAAAGTCATGAATGACAGTCGGGAAGGGGTAATGATTGTAGAACAATCTTAAGATATAACGCCCTGTAATCAATTACCGACCTGAAGCTTCATTGTGCTTATGGAACCAGAAATGTAGGTGAAGGATACACCGACTTGGAGGGTCGAATAATACCATCACTTCAGATAATATTACCTATAATTTTCTTGAGTGCCTCAATTTTAGGTGGATATTGCCCATAAGGTGGAAATCTTAGAGAAATTGAATCCGTAACTCCTACCTTGTATTCAGTTAAGTCAGTCGCCCCAAGATTTTCCGAAATTATGTCGGAAAATGACTGACATTATTCACGAATGCAGTTAACCTGATCCTCTGGTAGATGCAGAAGGTCTAATGTCATCTCACTCTGAAAAGGCGAAATAAGCGAACATGAAGCAGAATTACATGTCAAAATGGGTATATGAATATTATTGTCAAACTTGAATGTGCATGACTTCAATGAAGATCAAGCACCCGACCAGAGTTAACCATCAAATAGGGTCGTAATATTAAAAGGCATGACAAGGTTTTAGCAACAAACAACTTTATTTTCCAGGTAAATTTGGAGATACGAGTTTTCGCGTGGATAAATCCTAAGAATTCCAACGGGGAAGAGTTAGCCATAACACGTTTTACAGTAGAAGAAACACATTCAGGAAATGAACGAAAGAACTTTAACTTAGAATACCGTGCTTCAGAAATAATAGAATCTAAGAGGGCAGTAACAGTTTCATTGTTTATTTCAGTTTTGAGGAATGGAACAAATCCTAGCGTATCAGATGCAATTTGCAAGCATTCCTTTGGATCGTCAAAGATGGTCTTAGATGGTCTTCCTTCCTGATTGTGTGAAATAGTAGCATCGGATTTAAGCTGGTCTGAGCCTGGAGAGGACTCAGCCGGTCAGCTGCAGTTACTAGAGGTTGAACGCGGAGGAGTACAACTCTGTAATTTACAGGTGTGTAAATGATCCACGTTTGAAACAGCCTGAAGGAGACGAAGGCCCATTTGTTTTCAATAGAGGACACTTGTTTCTTAAGTGGTCCACCGGCCCACACTCATAGCATCTGCGGGGAGTGAAACTTTGACGAGGAGGTGACCGAGATTAGATGAAGGTGGTGGCTCGCGAGCGACTCTCAGAGCATCGGCATATTTTACTCCTTCCGCAGACACGCACATGGCCTCAAGATCGCTAAACGTTTGCGGACGGGAAGCAAAACACTAATATGATCTATATAGGACGAAATCCGTTCAAACATAGTTTGTACACTTCGACTCTCAGAATAGTGCATGCAGTCAGCCCTTGCACTCGGAAGTAATATATATGAATTAGAGGTGGCAGGGCTCTCGTAGGGATAAAGGTCGCCTAGACCGTCAAATAGAAAGACCTCCACCTGGCGAGCCGAACCCGTCCTGTGATATCCCGGCGCTAAAAGCCATACGACATTTCATTTTTTATTTATGTATGTATATTTATCTATGTATGTATGTATGTATGAATGTATGTATGTATGTATGTATGTATGTATGTATGTATGTATGTATGTATGTACGTATGTATGTATGTATGTATGTATGTATGTATGTATGTATGTATGTATGTATGTATGTATGTATGTATGTATGTATGTATGTATGTATGTATGTATGTATGTATGTATGTATGTATGTATGTATGTATGTATGTATGCACGCGCATCAGGAGAAAACGGCTGAAGAAAATTTAATGAAAATCGGTATGTAATGTCAGGGATGAGCTACTACAATCAAGGCTATAAATCACTGAGTGAAATGGTAGCTTAAGGGTAAGTCTAAAATTTAATTCTCAGATATTTATGTTATTAGTGGTCCTATCGATAAATACGACATAACTAAAGTAATATAGATTTAAATTTCCTATCACTTATGTCTTATATATGTAGTTTTACCGTATCGGCTATGATTACACAATATTCCTGAATTTGTATTTCTGTTGCTAGGTCCTTAGCAACGCCGAACCACGAGAAAATGGTTTAAGAGAATTTAATGAAAATCAGTTTATACGGTATAGTTGGGGAATAAGAAACTACAGTCTAAGCTGCAAATAATTTTATTAACCCTGGATGAAATTGTAGTTTAGGGGAAGGCGCCTAAAATGTTATTGTTAAATACCCATGATATTGGCAATATCGAAAAGTACTACATAACAAACGTTATAGAGATTACAATTTCCGATCACTTACGCGTTTTGTTTTTTTTTTACTTTTATCGTACCGACTACGATAAGAGTGGTATTTCAGAGTTGGAAGACAACTAAATGTGAAGGCCTACAATATCGAAAGCACATAACATTGATCAACAATAGCATCACGTTGACCAATGTTTGTTGTGATGTTCTTTGTCTCTTATGCTGCCACTCAACGCCGATAGATGGGATTACTGCTGCGTACCGAGTATAACAGCCTGCCTGAATATTAACGGAAAATAGCTGGGGAGTTAGAAAACTTTCTTTAGTATGTCATTCCTCTGGTTCATGCATTTCCTGGTACGTAACACACGGGTTCATCATAGTATTCCAGCTATTCGATCCCTACTCTGACGCGCTGTTTTGAATGGGCAGTGTGCACACTTAAGGCAGAGGCTCACTTAGTAGTAGTAGTAGTAGTAGTAGTAGTAGTAGTAGTAGTGGTAGTAGTAGTATGGCCTGGTCTAGAATCACAATTTAGGTCTATTCCAAATTATAGCACCACAATTCACTAAATAACTCAAACTTCAACTCTGAAAAGAGCCGTTTATTAAGAAGAGCTTCTTGCTCTTCACTTTAAATTCTACATTCATTTTATTCCAAATTAGCAGTGAAGAGGAGTTTTCTCTTCTGGCTTGGAGGACAAATTTGCCTCCAAGCCAGATAGACTTTTCCGCCGCCGGTGTAGTGAATTGAGATTTTCCGACTCATCGGGTACTCCTAGGAAACATATTAGTAAAAGGGCATATTTTTTGCCCGGGGACTCTCCACTATTCGACGCCCCTGCCGAAAAAATACAAAGAGTGTTCACGGATCACGGCTGTCTGCGGCCTGGTCATTCCAGCTCTGGAACTGTTAGATCCGCAGCGAAGTACTGTTCGATAAAGGTGAGAACATCAGAAGACAAAAGTAAGTTTTGCTATATATCTAAATGCCATGATAATAAAAGCGATTACTATTATTCCGCTTTAATCACTGTAACAGTATTAGTCAATGTAACATACTCCTTTATTCGCTAAATTAAGATACATCCGCATTCAAAGTCAATATCTTTTCTATAAAGAAGTATGCATTTTTAGCGCAAACAGTTACGCCGCCAGCGCCACGTGTCTAGCTGTGTAACTACCCCGATTACAATGCGTGGATCCGTTTGTCAAGGCCAGTAAGGAGCTAGCTAGAGCGACGCATCAAGTCGGTCGTGGTTCGAGCTTAATGTTGTCGTCAGCTCCCGCTTGTAGCGCTGTGCCAGCATACAGCGAGCCACCTGGTGATGAATGAGCGTACCACTACAGCTCCAATGGTAAAGCATTCTTAAATTCAAATCTTCATTATTGTAGAATTCTTCCTCGCGAGTAGTCGAGATTTTCTTCTGAAGACGCAGAGCAAAGTTCGCTGCGAAACATAAAGATTTTCACCTTATTTTCTTGACACGGCATACGCCCAAAAAGCCTACATCGTATCAATACAACAACGTGTTACGAACAGACTAGTACTGGAAATGCAGCATTAAATCCCTAATTAAGAGTAATTTCGATGCACCAATCGGTTGCTGTGACATTTCTGCTCGTGCGCAGTACATCGCTGTGTCAGTACGTGTGAGTGAATGAGAGGAGCCGACGTGTTTAGTGACCAGTTGAACGCATCAAAAAATGGTGCCCACGATAAAACACCGCAAGTTCATTGTCGAGTGTTATCCGAAGTACGATTCCTGGAGAACCTCCGCGGAACTGTTTGTGCAAGAGTTTAAGAATGGAAGTGTTTTGGCAAAACGTACGGTAACGTCTGCAATGTAAAAATGGCGTGAAACGAATAAAAATAAAAACCGTAACTATCGGAAAAAGTTCGAACACCAGAAAACATTGCTCAGGTGAAGGAAATCCTGGAACGAAGTCCGTCAAAATCTCAACGCCGTTTATCGGTGCAAGTGGGAATTAAGCGTTCGTCATGTCGAAACGTTATCAAAAAGGAGGTGCATCTGTATCCTTACAAATTTACTGTTGTGCGTGCCTTAAAGCGTCCAGACCAACCTTCACGTGTTGAGTTCAGCCGTTAGTTTCGGAGTGAAGTAGAATCGGGATTCTTCAGCATCTACTGTGATATTCATTAACAAGTGCTAATTCCGTGTCATTCCTATTGTAAATATTTCCCGGCCCAGTTTTATTTTACCCACCAGGTATAAGAGGAATTAACGCCATGCACAGCTCCAGGCTGCCGGCTCGACGCTCATGGTCTCTCACCGACAATGCGCATGTTCTGTTCCGTACCTCGATGCTCGCTGGCAGGTAGATACGGTAAGTAAGGCCGGAAAAGACGATCTCAGTTAACCCAGAAGGGCACGAGATCCATTTTTCGTCAGGAAGTATAAATATTTAAGAACGAGCCTTACACTTCTGAAACGGCACGTAGCTGCGAGGTTGACTCAGGATACACTGGACAAGAGTACCAGGTTCAATCCTGGGGTCAAACGTGACCGGGTATAGAGCAGACCAATTATTTCTGAGGTTACGAATAGTGGAAGGCTGTACCTTCTACTCCTCCAAGGGGCTTCATGATCAATATTCAACCCTCTAACCTTCCAGCATTTGAAATGTGGCACCGGTATGAGACAATCACAGGATCGCTGACTGGGTACTACCCACAGGGACATCTTCGAATATTACAAACTAACCTTAAATTATCAAGCAGGAAGGATAAGAGAGAAGATAAAATTTAATAAAAGGATCTGAATGAGAACCTTTTAGTAAAACACAGATTTATTGAAATGAAAGGCTAAACTTTGGCAAAATAACACTCCTACACAAATAAACAACAATTCGCACTGTACATGCATACGCCATTCATTATCACATTTTACACAATTATTTGTTTTAAGTCACTCCATACGTCATCATCTGTTACGAATTCATCAACCTATGTTATGAAATTAATGTGTCTTCTATGTCAACTATGACCATGAAAAACCAACAATCTCATCTATGAATTCAAAATTCATCCAAGTTAATTGAGTTCATATTACATCTCATTATCATTTATCAACATTACATTACTCCACTAATTCCTTTTACCTAATTCATCTCGGTTTTCATTATGTTTGGTTGACACCATATTTCAAAAATAATAATAATATTAATACAGTTGACCATCATTACATCCATCAATTTCATCAGAGACACCATTGAAATCCAAAAGAAATAAATTCAAAATACATCCATCTATTCATGAATTCATTAATCTGTATCCACTTTCCATAGTTTCAAAATTATTCAATTATTAAATTATAAAATCGGATTATAATTATTAAATTATTTAAAGTTACAATATTTTCCATCATGAAATCGTGAAGCTGTTTGAAATTATTAAATCCTAACATTTGTGATATCATTCATTAACTCCACAATTTACTAAATGAAAATCATTAAATCATTAATGATCATAAAGTCTGAGGTCATTGCACCATTAAAATAATTAAATCTGAAATCATTAAAATTATTCAATCATCCAATTTGTTAAATCATTACACTATTAAGTCCGCAAATTTGTTAGTTCATTAAGTTATTTAATCCTCCATTCTTTTGTTAACTCATTCTCAACTTTATTAAGTCCTCTAAAATTTCGTTAACTCATTCCTTTATATTTGCTTCCTCCTCTCATCTATGTACATTTAACACAGAACGTGACCGAATCGATAGTTACCCCTGACACGAATAAATTTAACCTACTATTTTGATTCATCATTAAAAGGAAAAATATTTCGCATACGCACAATCAGCTGTTTCACTAATTACGTTAAATAAACACAAACTCTGTAGCAAAGGACCTACAATAAATTGAACATCCACCAAACTTATTCTACACTGAATCTATGACAATTAGACAGAACCATATTGCCGCAAACATATCAACTATAAGTGAAATGAATTCACACATCAACCAAAAATTTGCAACTGCAAACCAGAATTTGCATTGCCAAATACATGGTAAAACACATATCACATATGCAACAAACACAACATCAGTCAAGTACATAATTACCAGGAAAATCATGTTCATTGACCTGGCCTGGCATCGATCTGCGACCCACAACATCGCAACATTACAGAGACCTATCATTCCCTCTATTACAATGGACTGTCACGAAATGTATCTAGCATTTTAATTTCAATGTGCTGTTCCTAAATCTCTCAAGCAGAATTGTATAATAAATGGCATTAATCCTTTCATTTTTAAGACCCTAATCAACGCAGTTTGAAACTCCTTTAATATACATGTCCAGCCGGTAAACGATCATGTTATCTCCGAGCGCAACTCATATGTTTATTCCACTGACACGGCAATCTTCTCGTCAACACAAAATGAATATCTCTCCGTCCTAATTAAATCCATATGTTTCTCTTAAATCGTCTTTCGTATAACTCAGCCTCTCTGGGCGATCATTAACAATTATTTCTAAGCATTCAAGGCTTTCAATGCACATTATTACTTCCATACATCACATATTTAATCGCACTCTCCTCACAGGATCCACTACATATTAAGATACACTTATATCACTTTGCCGGCACTATATTCACATATTACGCTCCACAATATCATCGGTTCGTTTCCTGCTGCTGGTGTTTGTATCTTAAAGATTTTACTTCGAAGCTAATCTCACTAAATCTCAATGAATTATATGATAGAATATCTATTCCCTCACAGCACATTTTCATCTACTGGTTAAAAATACGTGTCACTTACTGATGAAATAAACTCTAAAATTTCACAGTAATGTGCATGGATGGCCAATGGTTAGTATCTTCACGATGTCAATGAATTTTCTCTCAACGATCATGCATCATGCCACAACTATCCTATCCTATTCCCATGATTATAAAACACATACTGATTGCCATCTATATTCCTTAAGATATTTACACACACACGGATATCGTATCAGAAGATCACACACTAGAAAAATCATATTTCCACACACGCATCTTATTACTATAGAAGATCGTATTTCCACACACATAATCTTATTATTAAAGAAGATCATATCACAACACATGCTTCTTATTCTATATAAATCACTCCCCCAGGGCATCAGTATAGAAAATTACTCCCTACATCTTGCTACCCTTGCTACAGTAAAAGAAATATAAACTTTCATGCAAGACAATTATTTACAAGTTAACAGCAAACAGTGCATAGGCGGAATATAATGAATCAGGTGGTACTTATCGAGTTCGATGACGCCCCATGTTCAGCTACACAGCACCTTGACCTCAGGTCGGCCCCATGATGTGGTTTATTCCATCATACTGGTGGCATTAACATGTGCACCAATGCCTTTCTCGATACCCATGTTCTTCACTCTTGCTGGCTTTAACATTTCACACGGCTTCACACGCATTATCACATTAAAATACACAGAAACATATACATGAGTAACTTATAAGTGCACATTAAACACTTATGCACAAAATAAAAGTACTCCGTCTCTGCAATACTCTGCGATTCTCAACACGTGGCACTGCAAAGCGTCCCGCGGCTCGATATCGTTCGGGTCTTTACTGCCTCGTCAAAAGTTGATATCGTGAGACTATCTCTCCAAATTCTATACTATTTCCACTCCCAGTATCTAAGAGAAAATAAAATTCATCGGATCCTGTTATGCCTTATCAATTGTTAAAGTTATCAGGCTGAGAAATGCTCAAGATTTTGTTCTACAGCGAACACCATGCGCCTTCCGTCCGACTCGTCCCGAATCACGCAGCAGAGTGTCTCTCCCGAGCAGGGCGTGGCTCCTTCCTTGCACGCTGGCCTCCTGGTACGGAGTTCAGGGAATCCCCTCATCAGTGGTGCAATATCCCGTCGTATATAGCTACATTTATTAGTCGCGGGAGTTCATTAGGAAATTATCGTCTTAAATTCTCATCTATGTAAGAACCTGAAATTAATTCTACATTATCCTCCGGCGAAAATTTGTCAATATAGGAGGGCTTCCATGCTGGCGTCCATATTTCTTTTCCCCATCACCTCGAGCATGCTGTGCTCTGATTCGCTACTCAGAAGTCCTACCAACTTAAATCTGAGTACCTCGATCACACTTCTCTCTCACTCTAGCGTGGAATATTCCACTCCTTCCATATTACGCCATCAAATGACCCTGACACGTGGACTCTAGCTTCAAGCTTGGGCAAGCGGAATTGCAACAAATATCTGGCCTCTCATGTAACTTTACTCCATTCTCCCCGTAACTTTCTATAATTTACAATATTCTATGCCAATGATATGAACCGTTCAGGTTCAGTATTGATGTGGCTTTGCATTAACTACTTGGGTCAGTTTATTAATACAGTTTCAGTGATAACTTGTCTATAAAGTCATGTTTTCTGTGGTACGGACATATTCCTTTTAAGAAATGAGTTTTTCAGCCTTACTTAAAAGGACAAACGTAAATGCGTGTACCTCCACACAACGCCATTTCAACCCCAGTTTGAAATAAGATTTCCTAGGAATTAAAAGTATTTTAAAAATACTTTGTTGAAATGTGGCAAACAAGCAGTTTTTTCCAGTCGCCTTTTGCCATAGACCTTGGGAATGCAGGCAGATTCCTCACCCCTTTGTAACTCGCCCGAATTCTTGCGGTATTAACGGTACCTGCGAGCAGTCAGTGTCGACTGGAAGTTTCCTCTAAGTCCACGCATTTTAACGCAGTATGACTGCTGAAAAGAAAGTTTTAACGCTGGAAGGACTTAAAGTGACTTACCAAGTTGAGAATTTAGTTTAAAAAACTGATGCGACCTTGTTAATTCCACAGTCCAAACGATTTGGAAGAGAAAGGATAAAATTTTTGCTGCAATTGATCAGAATGATTCGAAACTTGAACGGCTACGAAAACGTGAACGGAGCGACTGGACTGAAGCCTATTCAAGTTCGTTACTTATTTTTCATTTTCCTCCTCCTCTCACAAAAATGAATAATCCTTTTATAATATATTACAGTAGTTCTACCTGTTGTGATCAAATTTATATTATTTATTCATGGGTTTTACATTTTATTTGAGGGGGCCCGAATGTTTATTTTGGCAGGGAGGCCCGCATTACATTCGTTACGCCCCTGTCCACCTCCTTGTTTTGTTGACATTGGCAAACTGGCCAGTGCTTTGCTATAGTCAGAGGTGGCAGTAAGACCACGTAGGTCTGGTTATTATCCGTCATCCTCACTTGACCTCGCCTGTACCCTATATTAAAACTGCAAAGTTTTGCAAACATGTATGTATGCACTGCGATCTTCAACATTGATTTGCAATTCACTGCTCTTGTGGCACTGATCTTTGTGTAGCGTCTTCAGTGCTTGTAAATTGTGTCCTCTACCTTAAAAGTACAACTGCAAAGAGCAATGAATGTGACATTGAGTTTAACATTCATCCTACGCAGTATTTTTGTTCACATATTTTGTACACGACCGCTAAACTTTTTCGTAGGCAGTAACGAAATCAATTTCACTGTGGCACTATGCGAAGAACTAAGGCATAGTCCAAATAATGCACCGTCATCCTAGTAATAAAATATTCTATCTATATTCCAGTGAATTTTACAACAAAGGAAAGAAAATGTCTAGAAAATACTATTCTCCTTGATTCAGTGTATTTTAAATTAAATTCCCCTGTGAATGTTTCTATAGATATTTAACATCGCCATATGAAATACTGCTGTTAGGTGGTTTTGAAAGCAAAATACCTTAATCTGAAGTTACTTAGTGGGTTTTATAATGTCCTCTGCAGGGTGTTAGAGTAGCTTCTTGGTATATATCACTTCATCAACAAGAACCAATTGCTTCAATCAATCAATCAATCAATCAATCAATCAATCAATCAATCAATCAATCAATCAATCAATCAATCAATCAATCAATCAATCAATCAATCAATCAATCAATCAATCAGTTAGTCAATCAATCAATAAATCAGTTAATCAATCAATCAATATCTCAATCAATCAATCAAATAACCAACCAAGCAATCAATCAACGCATCAATCAATCTATCAATCAATCAATCAATCAATCAATCATTCAGTTAATCAATCAATCAATCAATCAAGCAAGCAAGCAATCAATCAAACAATCAGTCAATCAATAAACCAAGCAATCAATCAAACAAACAAACAACCAACCAATCAATCAATTAATATATCAATCAAACAATCAATCAAACAACCAATCAATCAAACAAACAAACAAACAAACAATCAACCAAGCAATTAATTAATTAAACAACCAATCAACCAATCAATCAACCAACCAATCAATTAATTAATCAATCAATCAATCAATCAATCAATCAAACATCAATAATGTGCATTTAGAGCTGTCACCCAGGTGGCAGGTTCCCTATTAATTTCTCTTCAAAAAATTTCAATGAACTTGGCAATTTATCGAACATTTCCCTTGATAATTTATTCCAATCCTTTACTCCTCGTTCCATAAATAAATATTTGCCCCAATTTGTCTTGAATTGCAAATTTATCTTGTAAAAGCTCCTCTCAAGCTCTCTACTTATGTCGTTCCACGCCAACTCACCACTGACTGCTCGAAACATACCACTTAGGGCCGGTTCTACCACCTACTGGTAAAGTAGCGCGTAATTTGCCCTTGGCGTAAAAGGATGTTTCCGTCCGACCACTCCCAGGTAGCGCTATCGGCAGGATAAATCGTCGTTACCCGGCGCGTAATTTATCGGCCACTTCGAGGGCCCGATAAGACTTTACCTGCCGGGCAAGTTCTGAGAGCTGAACATTATTAGCTGTATTTCTGGTGATATGCAACTCAAATTAGCTTAGTATACTGAAAAAAGCAGTATACTGTAACAGTGATCGAAATTGTATTGCAGGATTTTGAACATTAATGCTTCCGTTTAGTTGCAACGGTCACACCAGCCTCTCGCATCGGTAGCGCAGGGAACACATTTTATACGTCAAGCTTTCGTAAAGAAACTCTGAAAGGATGTAAAATCAAAATCTATTTGGAAATCATTTCAAATGGGCTTTAATTTTCTACTTTTTCAGTTTTCGGACACGAGCTATATATTACTGTATGTATCCTACCTAACCAAAGAGTTTTCGTAGCGTAGTGGTTAATACGTACGCTTCGTAATACGAAGTGTGGAGGTTCGAGTCTTTATTATGACGAATCTTTTTTATTTCCATTATTAGCGTTGTGTTAATCTGTATGCCTCTTTTCATACGTTCTTTTCACAATATTATGTCTACTAGGAAAATTGCTTTATATGTATGCTACCTATAGCAAGTGATGTTATGATTAATAGCACATAGGACTGTCGCCCAGGTAGCAGATTCCCTATTAGTTGTTTACATAGGCTTGTAAATTATTTCGAAGAAATTGGAAACTATTCCATTCCCGAATTCCTCTTCCTATGAATGGATATTTATCCCGATTAGTTCTTTACATTTACAGTACCTTCCAACTTTATCTTCATAAAGTTAAAAATTAAAATGAAATGCTTTATCAATAAATGGAAGCATCTGGAACTAAACGAGGTCACAGAACTGGTTGCAAATAGAGCATCGCGGAGATACTTAATCAATTCACAGAAGCCTTCAGATAGAATGCTCAAAGGTAATAAGTCCGTAAAGAAGATGTGTGTATATACGAGATGGAAGCGCGTAAAAGAGAGTTAAGAACAACGGCAGGGAACGAAAATACACTTTAAAATGTAAATTAGAAATACGATGAAAACCTGCGTACCTTCTATTACGGAGCGAGCGACTTGACCAGTCTACTACGAGAATACCTTTCAAAAACGCTGCCTTGCATGGCAGGTTATAACTGGCGTAAGAAAATGCAATCTCGAGATTTTAATCCCAATTAGTTATTGATATTGAAGATCATAGATTAAAATCACGAAAGCTTGACATGAATCGTTGTCCATAACTCTTAAGACTCCCCTTATTAGGCTTTTTGGTGATAATCAGCAGACGCAAGCACAGGGAAATAAGACAATCGAAATGGGTTTCATGCATCTGACGATAGATAGCACCACACTCGAAAGCGAGAAATCGCTGAAAATCAGTCTAGCCAACTTCGTATATCGGTGTCTAGCTCCGCGGAGGTGGTTGGACGCAAGCCAAAGTACCAGCCGATTTACACCTCTAGGTAGTTTACCTCCCGGGCAGCTGCCAGCCACTTTAGCAGCAGCTGGTAGAACCGGCCCTTAGTCGAGCATCTCTTCTTCTTACTCCCAAGTCTTTCCAGGCAAACGTTTGCAACATTTTAGTAACACTACTCCCTTGTCGTAAATCTCCCAGAACAAATCGCGCAGTTTTCCTTTGATTTCTTTCTACTTCTCGTATCAAATAGTCCTGGCGAGGGTCCTATACACTGGAGCCATAATCTAACTGCGGTCTTACCAGAGACTTATGGGTACGCCCACTCATTTACCTTCTTATTACTTTGTACAACCCCTAAATACTCTCATAACCATGTGAAGAGTTGTGTAACACCCTCGTTAATATGATTACCCCAATGAAGATCATCCCTTATGTTAACACGTATGTACTTACAGTATTCCCAATGAGGTTACTATCATCCAGTGTTGCCAACTTAGCGGATTTTCCGCTAAATTTGGCGGTATTAGAAGACAGTCGGCGGAGAAATATACCATTTAGCGGACAGCGCATTTTTTGGCGGAATTCTAGATTTATTATAGCGGAATTTAGCGTTTTATCCATTTTACTTTTTTTAATTTGTACTCCAGTCTGTCTCTGAGGTATTCCGTATTTCTTGTCAGGAGCTAGCAGTCACATGAGGAAAACATGTTATTTGATTTGATGTTATGAGATCGTGGTATCATAAATTTGTAATGCGTGGGGAAAGGGTACTTATCTCTTAGTTGACGAATAACGACAGATAATGAAACTGTGAGAGAGTAGCATTTATATTTATGCTATGATGGAAGACCGTTTAATGAACTGGCCTGTTCTGTGTGTGGCCCTTGAGGTAGAGGATTCACTTAGTTTGTACCCGGCACTAAAACGCCTACAAGTTTTAGCTCGCTGACTCGCAGGCAGGGGATTAATCCCAGTGAAACTCACAGATCAGGTGAGTGCATACATTTACTTTTATTATTATTATTATTATTATTATTATTATTATTATTATTATTATTATTATTATTATTATTATTGTACCGGGCGGTACACCTCTACACCGTTTATTTAAAAGTTGCGCCAGTTGAAACTCCTCTTCTGGAGGAAGGTTGAACTTTATCTATTCTATTAATTCTCTACTTTCTCCGGAGATGTCACCACGTGGAAAATTTTGAGTTTTTGAACTGTGTCACTTTTGATGTGTTTTTGTTTCGCTTGAAGTAAGAAGTGTGAACTTTCTCTTCTAGAGGACACTACTGAAGAATTACAATAGTGCAACCTAGTGCGAAATCAAAGAACTATTTTGTTGGAGAAATTTTTATTTCAAGAGGTTGTTCTTTGTTAAATTTCTTTCTGTCATGGTTTAAGTTGGCTGTATACCCCTCTTTTTCCCCTTATTTTGGATCTAGCCAATCCCGAATTTCTTTAATTAATTTTCCACCAAAAATGTGTTCCTTCTTCCTCTATGTAGGGGTTTCTTTTCCCTAGCCAATAAAAACTTTGAGGGAGGGTGTTTTATTTCCCCTAACGCCTAGAATCTTCCGCGAGAGGATATAAACTGCTGATTTTGGGGTCTCCGGGCCACTTCTGTTCCATCTTTCTGTGTATTAAGTACATAGGAGGAGGCGGGAAGCGCCTCTTTCTTCGTCAGCCGTTTAACACCAGGTAATGGCCCATTAATAACTTCTTTTCTGGCTAGGTAGGCAGTTTAACACTCGCGGCGGGTTCGAAGCATTTCCATCATGTAACCTTTTCCTAAAATGTAATTACTCTTTTCATCTTTTTCTTGTAAAGCTACATATTGGGATAGAGAGTGCTAACCCTCTCGAGCTCCCACTCACATTTGTTTTGAGGTGAACTTATTTTCTCAAACTATTCTTCGTTTATGTAATGTAAAGTGTTCTTCTCTAAGTCACCTCTGTAGTATGGGATTAGCCCTTGCGTTAGCGGCCCAGAGCCAGATTAGGTTTTAAAAAACAAAGTGTATTAGGAGTGCAAGATCGCCTCCTCTCAAATCGTTATTTTAGAGGTCATGTAATCAACCTTCTTTTCATGTAATAGACCTCTGTAGGTTGGGTATTTTACCCCTGTGAATACGTCCTTAGAGGACAGCTTGAAGGTAGAGTTTGGTGTGGCCTTTGAGAGGCTTAAATTTTAAGAGCGGATCGCTCTTTTGAAAATGGAGTGTCATATGCCTCGTGGAGGCTTTTCTGTGTAATTCGGAGCCAGGGGCTCCTAGGGATGAATGGGGTTTTCTGCCCCTCTGTTAAAACTTGTGTTTGTGGTAAAACTGAGCTGATCGCTGAAGTTAGGGCGTGAAGCCCAAAACCTGTAAATATTGTATCTCCCCTTGTTTTGCTACATTGTACCTGCCATGTCTGTTATTGCTTTGTTTTTGAAAAGAAAATATAACCTAGTTAAATTTTAAATTAATTTTACATTAACCTTGATTCCGTAGTTTGAAACCCATTCACGCTCGCACCTTCTTACGCCTCTACCTACCGCTAAAACACGGTAACAAGTGGTAGCAGAGCGTGGTTGAATGGGTCTCAATTTAGCCCCTTTTGACGGCTAAACATTGCTTTGATTCGAACTCTAACAATTTTCTCAGTTGCTGGAATTTTTTGAGTTTTTCAAAATTGTTCTGTCATCATGCCCGGCCCTCGCGATGTTCTCCTCCTTAACTACTTGCGCAAAGAGGAGTTGATATACGAGTTAACTATCAGAAATGTGCAATCTGGAGGCACGGTTGCAATCGACACCAACAAGCTTAGAGAGTCCCTTGATTTGCCCATTTCCATCCCCAATTTGGGAGAGAAAGAAATTGATGACTCTCTTTCCACGATCGTCGAGAACATTACTGGGCTAGCATCTGTAGTCAGCTTTTTTGATGAAAACGATCCGTCTCCTAATCAAATTAAGCGTGTGCAAGGCAGGCTGTATCACTTTGCAAATAGAGTTAATGATCTGTTGTCTCTAAAGGTGAATGACGTTCAGAGGAAGGACGCTAATACGCTCCTTGAAACTATTTCTGAATTGTCTAATAAGGTCACTCAATTGCTAACCGGCGAAGTTCCTCCCAAAACCGATCAACCCGCCACAGTGAACGTAGGTAGTGATGAAGAGCCTCCTCAGGGAGAAGTCAATAGGATAACCGTTGCTGCTCAAACTATCTCTGCCCCATCGAACAACGAATCTGAACGCCGTGCGTCTTTGGGTAACATCCGCTCTGAATTAACTTCTTTGCCATTGAAACCTTTAACGACTATGTCACCTGGGTTCAGTAGCTTGCCTCATCCATTGGCAATGTTGCTTAGAGGTATCTCTAAGTTTTCCGTCAACACCACCAACGATGTAATTTCATTTTTAAGATTTCTAGTGGAATTTCAGGATCATGCTCTTGTTTTTTCTCTTTCGCCATGTCAAATTTTGCAAATTATCTATCCGTATGCTATTGGTATTCTCTCTGATAAAATCGTAAGAGCCATTGCCGAGCAATCATCTATTGAGGATTTCCATGCCCATTTGCTAGCTAACTTCATCCCGGCTAGGGCCAGGTCCTCCCTGATTCAGAAGTACTATTACCGTGTACAGCGCTTGGATGAAAACTTGGCTGATTTCATACAAGATATCAAATTCTACACTAGGGTGTTTGCTCTGCACTTTCCTGAAGATCAGATTGTGCAGGCTATTGTAGAAGGTATTTCGCCATCCTACAGGTCATATTTGTGTTTCGCGGCGTGTCCGCAAACCTTTTCTGAACTTGAAGCATTGGCCGTCTCAGCGGAAGGAGTTAGATACGCCGATTCTTTGCGTGTCGCGAAAGAACCCCCGCCTTCCTTTAGTAACACTCGGCCTCCACCTCGCCGACCAGTCAATCCCCGTAAATGTTATGCTTGCGGGTCGCCTGACCATCTGCGCAACAAGTGTCCACTGATCAAGCCAAGTGGGACTAGGAATGGAGCTGGTTCATCACAAGGCTGCTTTAAATGTGGGGCTTTCTCACATATCGCCAAGAATTGCCCAAACTCTAATAGCACCCCCTCCTGCTCAACTTCTGGGGCAAATTCCACCTATGCCAATAATAAAAAGTGACTAGCGGCTTCGGCTGAGTCGACTAATCCTGCTTTCCAAGGCTCAGCCCCGGGCAAAAAGGTCGAGAATTCAGGGAATGAGCAATCTTCAAATTCTTTTTTTGAATGCCCCAGAGAGTGTCTTAGGATTGCGGCGGATACCCCCGCACCTGTTCCTTTTCTTAAGATTGAGTTAAATAACGAGCCTATAACAGCTCTCTTAGATTCAGGCAGCGTTTGTTCCATTATTTCGGCTGATTGGTATTCTAAATTGAAATCTGTTTGTAAACTCCCTGACTATGACTCATCTCCTGTTAAATATGTTTCGGCTAATTCATCTCCATTAGAAATTCTAGGTTCCTTACATGTCAAAATTCGTGTTTTTAAATTTACATGGAAAATCAAATTGTTTGTGGCCAAGCATTTGTCTTGCCCCATCATACTGGGAGCGGACTTCATGTCTCACACTGGTCTGGTGCTCGATCTTCAGAGTAAGTCGTGCACATTCAAATTTGCCTCTAATTGTAAAATCCCTCTATTAAAGTGTAATTCTGCATCATGTTCATCTATTTCGCCTACCCAGGATGAGATGTTGTTAGACCTTAGACATCTACCTGAGGAGCAGGCTGATAGTATTCGCAAATTGTGTCAGTCGTTTCCCGAGGTGTTCTCTGATACTCTTGGTGTTACTGACCTTATTGAATACAAAATTGAGGTCACGGATTCGATTCCTGTCCGTTTTCCACCGTATAGGCTATCTCCACCTAAAATGAAGGCTCTGAAGGAAATCATCGATCAGATGTTGAAGGACGGTATTATTAGGCCCTCTAAGTCAGCGTATTCTTCGCCTATTTTTCTAGTCCCGAAACCCCAAGGAGGCTTCAGGCCTGTCATTGATTACAGGGCTCTCAATCGGAAGGTGGTGTTGCAATCTGTGCCCCTTCCCGACCTTCATTCTTGTTTTTCATGGTTTCGTAAGGCCAAGTTCTTCACGATCTTGGATTTGAATCAGGCCTATAATCAAATTCCCCTTGCCGAAGAGTCTAAACACCTTACAGCGTTTGCCACGGACTGGAATTTATACGAATACAACCGCGTGCCTTTCGGGCTCCCCACGGGGGCAGCTGTGCTCACTAGGCTACTAGATAGGGTCTTCTCCGACATCAAATTCGAGTACTTATATCACTACTTAGATGATGTCGTAGTATTTTCAGAGACTTTTGAAAAACACCTAGATCATCTGCGAGAAGTTCTCGATCGCCTTCGTAAGGCTGGGTTAACTGTTAAGTTGTCCAAGGTTGCCTTCGCTAAGCCCTCTATGTCTTTCCTAGGGCATATTGTGTCACCCGATGGTGTAGCAGTTGATCATTCTAGAACACAGGCCATCCGTGATTTTAAACCTCCCAAGGACATTAAAGGTATCGCCAGGTTCATTGGTATGGTGAATTTCTTCAGAAAGTTCATTCCTAACTTTGCTAATAGAGCGGCGCCCTTAAACCTTCTTCGTAGGAAAGGCATCAAATTCGAGTGGGGACCTTCTCAACAAGCCGCTTTTGAAGACCTTAAATTAGCTCTTTGTAATGCCCCTGTACATGCTATGCCTGATTTCTCGAAGAAATTCATCGTCCAAACCGACGCGTCGTCGTCAGCAGTAGCTGCAGTCCTTCTTCAAGAGACTGAACTAGGGAGGCGACCCATCGCCTATGCGTCTAGGACATTGTCGGCTCAAGAAGCCAAGTATTCCATCTATGAGCTCGAAGGTTTGGCAGTCTTATTTGCCTTAGAAAAAATCCGTCTCTATCTGGAACACGTTAAATTCGACCTGGAGACAGATAATCAAGCCTTAAGCTGGGTCTTAGGTAGGCCGCGTCGTACTGGTCGTATAGCCCGTTGGGCCATCCGTATTTCTGCCTTCCAATTCGATGTACGACATATCAGAGGTACTGAAAATGTTGTTGCTGATGGACTCAGCCGTATGTTTTCTAACGACGTCGAGACCCATGAACCTGTCGACAGTTCATCACCTTCCGAGTCCATACTATCTGAGGTTAATGCCATCCTAACCGATGCTCCCATGCTCTTTAGGGATATCGAGAAATACCAACGTGAAGATCCGACGCTGGGTCCGATAATGGAAACCCTTTCTTCTGGGGAACATGTCGTCCCTTATGTTCTGAGGAATGGTGTTTTATGTTGCCCATCGAGGCATGATAAGATGATGAAGGTTGTCGTGCCAGCGGTTCTTGTGCCTATGATCTTCAAGTATTATCATGAGACCCCATTAGGAGGGCATCTTGGAATCTTTAAAACCCGAGAAAAAATTCGTGAAATGTTCATTTGGAAAGGTATGGACGGTGAAATCCGTGAACTTATAAAAGCTTGTAAATCTTGTTTGCTTAGTAAACCCACCATGTCCACTAAAGTAGGCCTTTTGTCTTCTCATCAAGCGTCGCGCCCCATGGAACGCCTGTATATTGATTATGTGGGACCCTTCCCCCAGTCAAAGGGTAACGCTAACAAGTTCATCTTTGTGTGCGTAGATGGTTTTACCAGATTTTCTTGGTTATTTCCGACTAAGCTGGCTACCGCTCAGTCTACCATTACCTGCTTAAATTCTATTTTTGCTTCTTTTGGTCCGTGTCAATATATTGTATCCGATAATGCTAAGGCTTTTACATCTAATTTATTTCGTAAATTCTGTTTTGACTTATCAATCTCTCATGTAACTACTTCTGCTTATTACCCTCAACCATCTCTGGCTGAACGGGTTAACCGTAATCTCAGGTCCGCACTTATTGCCTATCATCATGAAGATCCTTCCAGGTGGGACACGTCCCTGCATTGGATAGTTTTTGCTTTGAATTCGGCGGTTCATGAATCTCACAAATTTACTCCAGCTTCTTTGATGTTTAAGTTCGTTCCCAACACGCCGCTCTCTAACCTCTGGTCTCTGAATGACATTCTGCCCGAGACAATAGATCCGGACAACATTAAAGATCTTTGGAAGAAGGCTAAAGCCAATCTTAAAGTGTCTCATGAAAAGGTTAGGGAAAGGTATGATCGTGGACGGAGACCCACCACTTTGAAGGTAGGTGACCAGGTTATGGTCAAAAATTTTGTTCCCGCGGGCAAGCTTGCCCCCAGATTTCATGGGCCTTGTATCATTCTCGATTTTCTTACGCCGGTTACCTTATTGCTAAGTAATCCAGCCACCGAGAGGATATTTAGAGTTCACCTGTCCCAGGTGAAACCGGTGTAATTTCTGTGTTAACTTGCTTCATATTATTTTGAAAGGATATGAAGGTTATATTTTTTTTTTTGAGTTTCACTTTTAAGGCATTCTGCCCCTTCTGTAATATTTTGGTTTTAGATGTAAGCCTTGTGTAAAACCTGCCCCGACCCGTTAAACTGCCATCCTGTTCTTGCCACGGCCATTACCACGCTCCCGTCTCCTGCTCCACCTTACACTGTGGCTTCATAATAGTAAATGCCATGGATATCTACACGCCGCTGGCCCCTCAACCTCTCCACAAGCCAGTACCCTCAAAGAAAATGATTGTCCAACACAATTCTGCCGCCTAGCTTTAATGTTTCAGCGCCCCCGCAGCCGCGCAGCGCCGTGCAGCGACTGGGGAGGGGGATGGGCCCCCTCCTCTCCAGCGAGGACGACATGTGCACGGCGAGCCGGAGCTCTCCTCCCGGCCAAGGCTGATGTGCGGCGCACGACCTGCTACATGCCCGCAGCCTGTATCTGTTCACCGCGGGCGCGGCGTACTTCAACACCTCTGCTCCCCTCATAGTGCGGGCGAGCGGTATCTCAGGGTACTTGAGGGGTCCGAGCGGCCTCCGTTGGACGCAAGCTGCAACGGCCGGTCCGGCCATTCGACTCAATCTACATCAACTACATGGACAGTCACCATAAGCAATAACTACACTTGGGAATTCAACTACAATATTTGGTGGACATTGCAAAATTTTTCTTCACCTTTAAGTATTAAAAGTTTATCTTCAGAAATTCAAATTCTACAAACATAAAGACTTTCATTCACCTGCAACAACAACATTTTGAAACTGAATTAAGAAATCTTGTAAATGCTTCTGCTATCTATCTTCGTATCAACATCATTACTTGGACTTTGTTTCAAACGGATTTCATGTGTCACCCCTGGAGGAACTTTTGGGGGGGGGGAGGTCTGTACCGGGCGGTACACCTCTACACCGTTTATTTAAAAGTTGCGCCAGTTGAAACTCCTCTTCTGGAGGAAGGTTGAACTTTATCTATTCTATTAATTCTCTACTTTCTCCGAAGATGTCACCACGTGGAAAATTTTGAGTTTTTGAACTGTGTCACTTTTGATGTGTTTTTGTTTCGCTTGAAGTAAGAAGTGTGAACTTTCTCTTCTAGAGGACACTACTGAAGAATTACAATAGTGCAACCTAGTGCGAAATCAAAGAACTATTTTGTTGGAGAAATTTTTATTTCAAGAGGTTGTTCTTTGTTAAATTTCTTTCTGTCATGGTTTAAGTTGGCTGTATACCCCTCTTTTTCCCCTTATTTTGGATCTAGCCAATCCCGAATTTCTTTAATTAATTTTCCACCAATAATGTGTTCCTTCTTCCTCTATGTAGGGGTTTCTTTTCCCTAGCCAATAAAAACTTTGAGGGAGGGTGTTTTATTTCCCCTAACGCCTAGAATCTTCCGCGAGAGGATATAAACTGCTGATTTTGGGGTCTCCGGGCCACTTCTGTTCCATCTTTCTGTGTATTAAGTACATAGCAGGAGGCGGGAAGCGCCTCTTTCTTCGTCAGCCGTTCAACACCAGGTAATGGCCCATTAATAACTTCTTTTCTGGCTAGGTAGGCAGTTTAACACTCGCGGCGGGTTCGAAGCATTTCCATCATGTAACCTTTTCCTAAAATGTAATTACTCTTTTCATCTTTTTCTTGTAAAGCTACATATTGGGATAGAGAGTGCTAACCCTCTCGAGCTCCCACTCACATTTGTTTTGAGGTGAACTTATTTTCTCAAACTATTCTTCGTTTATGTAATGTAAAGTGTTCTTCTCTAAGTCACCTCTGTAGTATGGGATTAGCCCTTGCGTTAGCGGCCCAGAGCCAGATTAGGTTTTAAAAAACAAAGTGTATTAGGAGTGCAAGATCGCCTCCTCTCAAATCGTTATTTTAGAGGTCATGTAATCAACCTTCTTTTCATGTAATAGACCTCTGTAGGTTGGGTATTTTACCCCTGTGAATACGTCCTTAGAGGACAGCTTGAAGGTAGAGTTTGGTGTGGCCTTTGAGAGGCTTAAATTTTAAGAGCGGATCGCTCTTTTGAAAATGGAGTGTCATATGCCTCGTGGAGGCTTTTCTGTGTAATTCGGAGCCAGGGGCTCCTAGGGATGAATGGGGTTTTCTGCCCCTCTGTTAAAACTTGTGTTTGTGGTAAAACTGAGCTGATCGCTGAAGTTAGGGCGTGAAGCCCAAAACCTGTAAATATTGTATCTCCCCTTGTTTTGCTACATTGTACCTGCCATGTCTGTTATTGCTTTGTTTTTGAAAAGAAAATATAACCTAGTTAAATTTTAAATTAATTTTACATTAACCTTGATTCCGTAGTTTGAAACCCATTCACGCCCGCACCTTCTTACGCCTCTACCTACCGCTAAAACACGGTAACAATTATTATTATTATTCTTTTATCGATTTCGGCCAGCTGTGGATCACATAAATAACTCCTCTTGATTTAAATTTTCTTTCGCGCCAGTACTCCTTCATCCTCCTGCTTGCTGCTTCTTTCCTTTCAGCCGTCTATTGTTCTTTCTTCTTGGTCGCTGTTCCTGGCTCTAGGAAACCCTTAAATGTGTGTAACTATTTGTGAAGGTGGTTCTATTGTAGATGTCTTGATGTTTGATGTTCATATCTTGGAAATCTTTCTTCGTGTTAACAAACCATTTTTCAAAAGAGTTGCCTTTCCTATTGGGCTTATTGAAGTGGTTAAAGATTTTCTTAGCAAGTCTGTCATCAGGCATTCTTGAAATATGTCCAAAACATTTAACTCTTCGCTTTCGAATGACATCTGAAATTATTATTATTATTATTATTATTATTATTATTATTATTATTATTATTATTATTATTATTATTATTATTATTATTATTATTATTATTATTATTATTATTGCTAATTATTTGAGATCGGATTTCTTGGCGGAATTTTAGAGGATTTTAAGTAGTATTTAGCGGATCTTGAAAATATAAGTTGGCAACACTGCTATCATCCCATCAACACAATAATTAAAACTGTGAGGAATTTTCCTTTAGGTAAAACTACTTGACTTTACATCCCATTTACATTCTTACCATTGTCTGCTGTCCATCTCACAACATTGCTTAAGTCCCCCTGCAATCGCTCACAGTCCTACAACTCATTTACTACTCTATACAGTGTAACATCACCCACAAATATCCTTATCTGCGATTCCAGATCTTTACTCATACCATTTATATACATAATAAAACATAAAGGTCGAATAATTCCGAATTGCGGGACCTCCCTCTTAATCATTACGCGTTCAGATAATGCTTTACCTTCTCTAATTTTCTGAGTTCTATTTTCTAGAAGTGTAGCGACCTATTCAACCAGTCTTTTGTCTAGTCCAACAGCCTTCATTTTTGTGAGTAGTCTCTCATGATCTACCCTATCAAATGTCTTGTATAGGTCAATAACAATACAGTCCATTTGACCTCCTGAATCTAAAAGATCTGCTATACCTTGCTGGAATCCTACAAGTTGAGATTCACAGGAATAAGTTTTCCCAAACTCGAAGTGCCTCCTATGAAACCAGTTAGTATTTTCGCAAACGTGTCTAATTTAATGGAAGAGAATGATTTCCCAGCACTTACAAACATCACATGTCAAACTGACTGGCCTGTAATTATCCGCCTTATGTTTGCCAAATGTCGATTTTAAAAATTAGGGAGTTGTAGAATTAGGGTCACGAAATATCCATTATATTGGAGGACGTTAAGTTGTAAATCAGTACATATATTCAGGTTCCTTATTGTCCAATTCTGGTGGTTCCAAAGATGAAATGAAACGAAAGATCGAAGTAGAAAGTATGCAATGATCCGTCTGAAGAAAATTTGGAAAGATGATAACATCACCATAATTACAAAACAGGAGTTCGTTGAATCTCCAGTCTTCTAGGTCTTTTTGTTTGGTGGAGAGACGTGAACCATCCTAAAACCCAATCGTGCACTCATTGTTTCGAAATGTCGTTCTCGACGAAAATGTTGAGGGTTCCTTGGACACTTCATTCCATGAACTTGTCGATTCTGTACCAACTTCAAATAAATATTCGTCTGTCGCGCTCGGTCTCTGAATGGATCATACAATAGTTGGACATATAATGCGCCGAGAAGGTACTGTAGCCATCAAAAGTTGACTGTTGAGTACCAAGTCCAAGAAACCAGTACCAACACTGTGGATCGAGATGGTGAATGGGCCCTTACAGAGTTCTCTGCTTATAACGAGACTGACGGCTTTGGACAGAGAGGAATGGCATAGCATGTGTCACGAGCTAGATGGTTGAATTATGATAGTCACAACGCCTCAACAATGAGGCAAAGTTAATGAGGAAAAGATGCCAAAAGATATGGAAGGAGTACCAACCTGCAAAATCCAAACAAGAGCCGGCAAGAAGAAATTACGTCAAAACCGGGAAATTTCCACCCAGATCACATGTTCATGTTTGATATGTATTTTTACGTATCTTATAACATTTTAATAGCGTATTTTATTGATCATTTTAAGTTATTTTCTAGGCCAAAACATCTCTACTTGACAGCAAATGACATCCAAATGGAAGAATGTTGGCAGTATTCATATTCGCAGCTGCGTCACAGGACTTGCAGTGCATCATGGGATATGGCACGGTCATATGAATTGCCAACACGGACACCAGGTGCTCAATTTTAAGTTTGCAAGCAGAGATTAGTCGTTGCATGCGCTGCATCATGCAAGTAGAATGAGTGCGGCGCAGTTGACAATAAATGAGGATCATTATTAATAGCGCATGCCTGTTTCCTGTATTTTGCCCGCTCGGTGTATCAGCAATGGGCTGTTTAATATATTCTGACCTTGCCGCCATGACAACTACTTTGCCCAGTTTATGTATGAGCCGTCTTCTCTCCGTGGCAACTGATCCATCATTGCCTGACCTAAGAAAGAATATCTTGGCAAGCTATTTCACACAGTATGAATTAAACGTTCTCTCTGAGATGAAGGAGGTCATTAGTATGACAGGGTCTCCGAATTAACCTTCTAAGTGCTAAGTATTTCCAGATCAACAAACAAACTATGCTCATCTCTTTCCTCACCACAAGATTGGTCAATTGAAACTTTATTCTGCTCTCCCAGCAATTAGAGCTTCCTTGAATTGACGAAGAATAGTAAGTCCATGGTGCTACATGCCTCATGGACGTTGGCCTATCAACCGTCCACTGTTCAGCCTAAGAGGCTTACAGATCACGAGGTGACTACTGACCAGCGTGGTGAATCCCCGCGGTCGTGTTAGTTTTCTAGACCGGCGTCGCTAACTCCCGGTCGGTCGGTCAGTCGGTACTTACGAAACACATGATACAACTACAGTGAACAAATTTCACCTGTTTTGAAAACAGACTAATTAACAAATGTAAACTTTCGTGATCAAATATAACAAACATAACAAAAGAAAACAAGACCAGGTACACAGCCTACTAATAACAACTGTCCAAATCGAAAACCATGATAATATGTTCATAGCCGAGTCGTCGTGCGTCAAAATGGTGATATAACCATTTCACATAAAGTTATCTTTAAGTGACTGTTTACACCCCTCTCGAATGTGCTTTTATTTGATGTTTTATTAAGCTCTTGTCTCCTATTAATAGTGTTAAAGATTAGGAAAGGTCATTGAAGTATTGAGTGCTGAGTGTGAGGAATGTGGAGAAGATCCTTGATTCTAGTGGAGTGGTAAGGAACACGGAGAGAGAAGTGTGAGACAAGATGTTCCGAGCGGTAGTGCTCATTTAAGATCTTGTGGAGAAAACTCAGGTCGGGTACCTGTCGCCTGATGTGCATCGGTGATACATTTATTACCCTTAATTCCTGCTGCGTAGACAGATTTCTGAGATGGGTGTTTCTGATCCTAACAATTGCAGCAAAGAAGGGACTGCTTTGTCAAACTGGTTAATATTGGAGGGGGAGGCTGTTGTTCAAATTGGAGACCAGTAGTTCAAGAGAGGTTGAATAATCGTGAGGAAGAACTGCCGAAGAAATTTCTGTGAAGCGATAGAGACTGCCTAGTAATTTCATAGCCTTGGTTGTATATGTTTATATGTGATCCTTGAATTGTAATTTTGTATCGAATATTGCACCTAAGTCACGCTGTTGCGTAACTACGGCGATGGGCTTGTCGAGTAGGTAATATGATGTCGGTAGAGGAGATTTTCTCTTACCCGGAGGCCCCGGATTAGATTCCCGGCGAGGTCAGGGATTTTTACTTGGAGTTGAGGGCTGGTTCGAGGTCCACTCAGCCTACGTGATTAGACTTGAGTAGCTATCTGACGGTGAGATAGCGACCCCGGTCTAGAATTCCAAGAATAACGCCCGAGAGGATTCGACTTGCTGACCACAAGACACCTCGTAATCTGCAGGCCTTCGGCATAAGCAGCGGTCGCTTGGTAGGCCAAGGCCCTTCAAGGGCTGTAGTGCCATGGAGTTTGGTTTAGTTTGGAGAAGATTTTCGTAGTGTTATGGTCATGTGGCTGCATTTTTGTGGATTGGGGGTAAGTTTCCAAGTACGGCACCAGTTCGAGAGGACCTAAAGTGAGGACTGTAGAAGAGCTGCATCTGCTGGATTCCTGATCTCCCTAAATATCTTACAGTCGGCAGCAAAAAGTAATTTCCTGTTTTGTTGAGTTTGGACGGCAGATCGTCCATAAACAAGGAAAGCAGAAAAGGGCCAAGAGCACTACCTTTCAGGACATCGGAGGTGACTGGTAACAATGAGGATGATGTGCCTGATATTACCATTCTCTGAGAACGGTTATGTATGGTTGGTTAGTAGTAGTAGCGGCCTGCCCGTAAGGTCTTCCAGACGGTGTCCTCCCTAGAGGACGAAAAGAGTTTTTGTCATTTTCTCTCGATATTTGAAGTCAAAACCTAGACTCGAATACAAAATTACAGTTCATGGTTAAACTGTAAATTCTCACCAATAAGCAAGACTGATAGGCAATATCAAACTTAGGTGAGTGACTTTTAGCGCGCAGTTCACTGGCAAATGTTTTCAGGTTGAAGATAAGGCACGGACTCTCGAACTTCCATCCTGGGATATAGTCAGGGTGAGGGGATTGAGATGTAAGGGGGAAGCACGCTGGTAGATGGTTTTGGAGGGACAAAGGGTGCGGGAAGAGGCTTTATACCCGGCAGAGACCGTAGGATTAAAGGCATCTTCACAAATCCCTCTACGAACATGCCTCAGCCATGGCTGCATATAACGACATTAAATAGTAATTTATGACCTTGTTTGCCCTATTTTTAATTATATTTGAAGACTAAAAAATGTATTATAATGAAATGTAACATTTGAGACCAGGAATGTTGATTCAAATTCCAAAGGTGAAGTAACACGATCCTTTGGCTTACATCCCGCTTTTCGTGAGGTGAGCGAGTTCGTTTTCGCGCGGAAGACTTGAATGAGTGCGGTGCTACTGATCCGTAGTAGTAGTCTTTAGTAGTAATCTTCCTTTACTACTTTATGTACGCTATTAAACTTTGAAATAGTGTGTATTAATTTATCGGTGCGGTTGTGATTTGGACCCGCTTGTGGTGATAATTATATCCTCGTGATTTCTTTATCTGTGTTTAATAATACCAATACTAATGATAATAATAACGGTCCTGTGTTGTGGAGTTGAATCTGGCGAGTTGTACTCACAGTGCTTAAATTTTAAATGTCCTTCCTTTTATAATTTGCATACTTAATCTAAACATGCTTACATCTTAGAGTGGTTAATTATTCCTGCTCTTCCTGAATTCTGTGGACGCTATTTTCAAGAGCGGACGTCCTTCTTTTGACAGTAGATTAGAACTGAGAAGGCTAGGACCTCCGAAAACTAATTTAAATATTACACAGGTTCAGAATCCTTGTAAAAGTAAAGCTGGCTGCACCAGAAAATTCAGTCGCACATTATACAAACATGCAGACTTGTTGTGTGGCCGTGAGATAAGAAATGCTTTCTTTTGCTACGTGGGTTTGGCTATGAATTCTCGTGATCTCGCTGGACATTAACTGGTAGTAAACACAGTGCCTTAATTACCAAGTATTTCGTTCAGTCAGTCTATCAGCTTGCGTGCAGAAATTGGAAGTGTTTATGTTAGGAAGTTGATAAGTACTGAAATGTATCGCGTGGGTTTGTAGATCGTGAATGTTGTTATATGTGGATGTGTATACACAAGTATGCACGTTCATGAGAAGGAGAATTTGAATATATTAGTTCCAATGTACCATTCAAGTTAATGAGATATTTGTGTAGTGTCAACGTTAAATACAAAATACAACGATTTCACTTCACGTCCCACGACCTACGTTTACGATTTTCGGAGTAATGATTTCAAAGCAACTGAAATATTTAAAACAATTACATCTATATATATATAAAATAAGAGTTTTGTCTGTACATTGCTCAGAATTTAAAGAAGAATGGTATTTCTTTATCTGTCGAGTCCACAGGAAAAAGGTAATGTAATTTTTAATTGTCTGTCTGTCTGTCTGTCTGTCTGTCTGTCTGTCTGTCTGTCTGTCTGTCTGTCTGTCTGTCTGTCTGTCTGTCTGTCTGTCTGTCTGTCTGTCTGTCTGTCTGTCTGTCTGTCTGTCTGTCTGTCTGTCTGTCTGTCTGTCTGTCTGTCTGTCTGTCTGTCTGTCTGTCTGTGCATCACGAGAAAACAGCTGAAGAGAATTGAATGAAAAATCGGTATGTAAAGTTAGAGAAAAAGTTTCTGCAATCTGGGCTATAAATAATTTTATACACGCTGAGTAAAATGGTAGTTTAGGGGAAGGCCTGAACATTAATTCTAAAAAATGTACGTTATTAGTGGCCCTATCGGTAAATACTACATAGCCAAAGTTTTACAAAGTTTAATTTCCGATCATTGATTTCTTATTCGTTCTTTTTTTTTTTTTGCTAGAGGTTTTACGTCGCACCGACACAGATAGGTCTTATGGCGACGATGGGATAGGAAAGGCCTAGGTGTTGGAAGGAAGCGGCCGTGTCCTTAATTAAAGTACAACCCCAGCATTTGACTGGTGTGAAAATGGGAAATCACGGAAAACCATCTTGAGGACTTCCGACAGGGAGATTCGAACCCATTATCTGCCGGATAAAAGCTCACAGCAGCTCGCCCCTATCCGCACGGTCAACTCGGCCGGTCTTATAAGTTTTTACCGTGCCAGCTATGATAGCAGAGATATTCATGAATTTCAATTTTTGCTGCCTAGTCCATATCAACTCCCAGCCACGACAAAATGGGTGAAAACTATTTCATGTTTTTCCTTCTATGTTTGTACACGTTGCTTTACGTCGCACTGACACGGATAGGTCTTAAGGCGACAATGGGATAGGAAAGGGCTATGAGTGGGAAGGAAGCGGCCGTGCCCTTAATTAAGGTACAGGCACAGCATTTTCCTGGCGCGAAAATGGGAAATCAGGGCTGCCGACAGTGGGGTTCCAACCTACTATCTCCCGAATACAAGCTCACAGGTGCGTGCCCCTAACCGGACGAGCAGCTCGCTCGGTGAATGTAATGAAAATCCGTAAGTAATGTCGTGAAATAAGGCAGTACAGTATAGGCTATAAATAATTTTATTCACGCAGGAGGAAACGGTAGTTTAGGGGAAGCCGCCTAAAATTTAATTTTTAAACACCTATGAAAGTCCAAGAACCGGTAACTAGTTCTATACACTGTAAAGAGAGTCGATATGGAGATCGTATCGATAACGTTTGAAAGGGTTTGTACATCTGACAATATTGTTTTTAATATTTATATTATGCCTGGAAGGAGGAGATCATACCAAGGTCATCAGCAACAATTAAAAGAAAAATGAAACTGCAAAGGGCCCGAGGGAACAAGACTGTCCCTCAGAATGTGGGGAACAACGTGAGGGTACACTTGTTATGTGATTGCCCCGTGAACGACAGGTAGGCGTACCGCAGCAAGAATACAGGATGTATCAGAACTGCACGGACAAAAAACGCCAGAGATGCTCTTCGTGTTGTGGGGACATACAATCTGATTGGCGGAGAATGTGTTTCTTTCCGAGTAAATGAGGATACTTTGTTACTTCAGAGAGCCAGCCGCTGCCTGTTGCTGTGCGTCAGAGGAGGGAAGAGAAGGGAGGGGAAGTGGGAAGTGGGAGACAGAAGTAACGCTCGGTGCGAATGTACAAGTTTATCGTTCCTATCGCTTCCCAGCCCCAGTAGGCAGTGTACAGTTTGTTCTGCACAAATTGACTACAATGCAAACCCCGTAGAAAGAGAAGATGAACTTGTACTAAGAATACAGCCAGCTTTCCAGGTCTTTTGCGACGCACCACACATCCTACTACTACACCGTTGTGAACTGTGCATTCAAGTAGGAGGGGGCATATTGAACATCTACTGTAATCAAACCATTGGGCGTATTGCTTCCTTCGTTCAGCATTTCATTCCACTTACAATATTGTGAGAGAAGGAATACACAATCGTGAGGCGGAAGCGTTGCATCTTCGAGCATGTTAAATAACAAAGAACGTTACTGCCACCAACAGACGAGAGGAGAAACGATCTGGTGCAATCCTTGACTGACAAGTGTGTCTTAATTACAGGGTGTTCTATTTTTATTTTGCTTTTTTTTTTACGTCGCACCCATATAGATAGATCTTATGGCGACGATGGGATAGGAAAGTGCTGGGAATGGGAACGAAGCGGTCGTGGCCTTAATTAAGGTACAGCCCCTGCATTCGCCTGGTGTGAGAAGGGGAAACCACGGAAAACCAACTTCAGGGCTGCCGACAGTGGGGTTCAGACCCACTATCCTGGATGCAAGCTCACAGCTGCTCGCTCCTAACCGCATGGCCAACTCGCCCAGTACAGTGTGTTCTTGTACAGTGTGTGTAGGTACGGCTGTTTAATAAAGGAACTGTGGATATTGCCTGTAAGAGAGAATCCTGTTCGAGTCGAACCAGGAAACTTGTGCAAACGCACGGGGCATTACCTCTGTCTCCATCATAGACAACATCCCCTCCCTCCCCTTCTCTTCCCTGAAGCACGCCAACAGCTTATGCTCTGGCATAGCAAATACGGCGAGTATCTACTGTAATCTCTGTTGTCATTCGGCATGTTTTCCACAGAGGAATACTTTGACGTGCTCCCCATTTATGGGGAAGCAAGACATAACGCGTGTGAAGCACTACGACTGTACCAAGAACGGTATCCCGACAGGCGATACTCGGCTGCTAGGACATTCCTCCGTGTTGAAAGACGCCTAAGGATAACAGACGTTATTTCAAAGCAGCCATCAATCCGCGATAGGTCCGTTACGTCGGGTGAAACAAAAGAAGTCGTTCCGAAGGCAGCTCGTAATAATCCATACATCAGTATAAGGGCTATTGCACAACGCGTGAATACGAGCCAGCCGTCCGTCCGACGAATACTGCATGAACATAAATTTCACCTATACCATCTTGAGCTTCACCAAGAGCTCCATGGCCGGGATTTCGAAACTCGAATAGAGTTCTGCGATAGCTATTAGGCAGCCTGGTCAATGAGGCAGCATTCGTATAGCACATTTCGTTCTTGTATGAATCGCGCTTTCACAATAATGGGAACATCAGTCGCCACAGCATACACTATTAGAGTCCCGGCAAACCTCACTGGGTGCGGCAGGCCGCCCATCAAGTACGATGGGGAACGAATGTGCGGTGTGGAGTCTTCGGGGATTGCCTGATTGGACCTTGTTTCTTTGAAGGCCACTGGACGGGCTCAAGAGTCAGGAACTCCCACTGCTGCTGGAGGATGTGCCCTTTGACGATGTGGTTGCAACGGAATGGTGCTCTGCCACATTCGACTTTACGCGTTCGTAACCATCTGAACGAGGAACTTCCGGGGAAATGGATAGGACGAGGAGGCTCTGATTATTGCCCCGCCAGGTCATCGGATTTAACGTCGTTAGACTTCTTATTGAGGGAGCATTTGAAGAACGTCGTTTACCTTCATGCGCCGGGAAACCCCGACCAGCTCCGGACACTCATCACGGACGCCTGACGAGCAATTACACCTGGAATGCTTCAGCACGCAAGACGATCTATTGGACACCGGGTCCGAATGTGCATAAACCAAAAAGATCATCACATCGAGTATTTTGCTGCGATAAAACATTCCTTTTATTTCCGATCCATATAATTCAAAAAAGACCGAAATTATGGTATGCAACCGCCAACATATTGCAGTCGACATCAGAATTAGTGATATACCACTAAGGCAAGTAAATGTCTTTACCTATTTAGGAAGTAAAATCACTCCAGATGGCAAAAGTTCAGTCGACATAAAGAGCAGAATTGCCCAAGCAAAGATTGCTTATTACAAGAAAAGGATACTACTTACATCAAGGAATTTAAATGTGGAGACTAAGAAGACATTTATTAAGTGCTATGTATGGCTCAGAAACGTGGACTATTAGTTCAGGTGATAAGAAACGTCTGGAAGCATTTGAGATGTGGTGCTGGAGGAGGATGGAAAAGATCTCATGGACAGCAAAACGAATAGATGAAAAAAGATCCTTTTTAGCAACAATAAGAAAGAGAAGAGACCAATTAATTGACCATCTCTATAGGCACAATGGTTTCATGGAAGGAATGATTCAAGGTAAAAGAGGAAGAGGAAGACCTAGACTGCAATATGCAAGACAGATCAGAGATGACGTAGGAGCAGGCTCATATGTGGAAATGAAGAGATTAGCGGATTACAGAGAAGAGTGGAGAAGACGAATTGCTGCCAACCAATCTTAGGATTGAGAATTAAGAAGAAGATGTGTCCGTCCTGCTAACTAATCGGTTCTTATTAGGGCCAAAAACACATTCATTCACACATAATTTGCATTAGAGCAGGTATGAAGATACATTGCGTGCGGTACGTATTAAACAAATATTTAAAAAATAAGGATTCCTCGCTCCGAACTGGAACCGCCCATCTCACACGTGATCTATCACCGCCGCGGCTTTACCAACTACGCTACGGTTCCGCATTGTGCAGCTTATAGCAGGTAATAGTTTACTTTAGTCACAATATTAATTCAGTGTTTCACCGGCGTGTCATGTTCATATGATCTAGAAGGCAACGCATGCCTTGCAGTGTTTAATATTAGTTTGATATTACGGTGTACTATCATGGTGAGGCGGAAAATACCAAGATTGTATTGTCTGAGCATACCGGCAAGGCGGATGTTTTCAGGATGGAGTGAATATTGCGGGTTGCATAAAAGTACATTGGAGGGGGCGGCTAGATCACATGGTAGAGACAGACACCCTCTTATCTAACAGATTCTTTCCAGTTGCTCCCAACCATTCATAACATCCCGATCAGAGCTGCAGCGAAACTAACCCTTTTAGATCCACCCTCTACAATAATACTTTTGTTGTCAGTACAATTCGAACATGGAATTCGTTGCCCAGGGACCTAAGGGGCAGCCTATCTGAACCGATATTTAAAAAGAAATGTTGGCAGTGGTACTTGGACGGATCAAGTTGAGTGTAAATAGAAGAATTCTGTTTTCCTGTTCTGTTATTTCATTCTGTGTACCACTAAGTTTTACTAATGCTTTAGTACAATTTTCTTTATTCTGGATTATTTAAGATGTTTCTTTTCTCTTTCCTTTATGTGTTTTATAACTATGTGTAATGTTTTGTGTTTTAGTGTGTGTATGTGTGCGCGCGTGTGTGTGTGTGTGTGTGTGTGTGTGTGTGTGTGTGTGTGTGTAATATGTGTAATACATTGTTAAACTCCATGTAAATTATGAGACATGGTCTGGCAGATTAGCAGGCTTCATAGCCTGAGTCACGCCATGTAAATAATAATAATAATCTGTCTGTTAGGTCATCAGCCCAGAGGCTGGTTGGATCCTCAAATAGCACCACCAAAGGTTATGCGGTTATAAGGAAACCTCAAAAACTAATGGCAGCACCAAAATGAGGCGTACTAGGCAAGATGAATTATATATATATAATATATAATATATATTATATAATATAATCATAATAATTTATTATTATTATTATTATTATTATTATTATTATTATTATTATTATTATTATTATTATTATTATTATTATTATTATTATTACCGTGTTTTGGTGGATCAGCAGAGGTGAAAGAAGGTACGGGCTGGAATGGGTCTAACTACAAGTCCGAAAGATGAACTTACAATTTAAATAAAGGTTATATTTTCAATAGACAACAAAATTTAACAATTTTTACATAGAATTTGAAAACTTAACAAGTCAACAGCTATCCAATACTCAGGTACAAGACCAGAAAAGCAAGGATTTAGAGACAAATTAATGATATGGGCTTCAAGCCCCACCTTTTACAATCTCTGAGTTCTCAGCTCACAACCACAAAATACCAAAGGGCAGAAAACCCCTAAAGACATAGAGCACTTGCTCCCGCCTAGTAATATCAAGCTTCCTAGAGGCAACTTTCCAAATACCAGAAAGAGCTGACCGCTCTCAATCTTTCAAGCCTATCAAAGGCAACAACCAACATTACTATCAACTGCCCTCAAGGCACACCTATCAAGAAACAGGGGTATCTAGTACCCAGTCTACTGGGCCTTCGTGGAAAGGAACAGATTAATTAAATGGCCCCACAAAAAATCAAGATAAAGGGAGGCGTGTACTTGCACTCCTACATGAAAGCTTGTTAAAACCTAAGTGGCGTTAAGCCGATACACAGGGGCTATTCCCATACTATAGAGGTGACTCGTATAAGAAAAATTTTAACACATTAGGGGAGAGAAGAAAATCGCTTATGAAAACGTAGTCACCTCAAATCAAAATGAAGGGGAGCTCGAGAGGGTAAAGCACTCTCTATCCCCGATTTACAGTTAAAGTAATAAGAAAATGTTTACATAAGCCGGCACTAAGTTACATTTTTAAACAGGTAGGATACTTTGAAAAGGTTTAGAACCTTCCCCGGGGGTTTAACTGCTGTGCAAGAAAGAAATAAAGATGTTAAAAGGCCATTACCTTTGCTGAAGAGCTGCTGCTCGAAGGAAGAGGCGCAACCCGCCCTCTGCTATACCTCCATACACTAAGCTAGATGTTGTTGAAGTGGCGACGAGCCATGAAAATCAGCAGTTTTTAAACTCTCGTGCAAGATTCTAGACCTTTCATGAATAATTAAGACACACCCACAGGCGTTTATTGGTTGCCCAAAATTTACACACTAAAATTGGAGAAGAAGGACACTATTGGTCCAAAATTAATTAAAGAAATTCGGGATTGCCTAAGTTCAAAACTGGCGGAAAGAAAAATTAATATTGCCAACCCATAGATGAAAGAACAAAATTTAGTAAAGACCAAAACTTATGAATACAAAAGATCTTCAAGAAAAGTTCCTTTACTTCGCACCAGGGTGCATGATCATAGTTTGTGGTAGAGACATCTGTGAGAGAATGTCCAGACTTCTTTATCAATGAAAAACAAAACAAATCGAAATACACGCAGTGACATCTTCTGAGAAACAGTTGAGTTGATTCGGTTTTTAAAGTTCAGAGTTTCTCCAGTAGAGAAGTACTTTAAGGCGGAACATTCAAATGTGCGGCGTATAGGTGTACCAACCGGTACAATAAGAAGAAGAAGAAGAAGAAGAAGAAGAAGAAAAAGAAGAAGAAGAAGAAGAAGAATACTCTGTGTCCACCTCTGTGGTGTAGTGGTTAGTGTGAGTAGCTGCCACCCCCGGAGGCCCGGGTTTGATTCCTGGCTCTGCCACAAAATTTGAAAAGTGGTACGAGGGCTGGAAAGGGGTCCACTAAGCCTCGGAAGGTCAACTGAGTAGAGGGCGGTTCAATTCACACCTCAGCCATCCTGGAAGTGTTTTCCGTGGTTTTCCCCCACTTCTCCTCAAGGAAAATGCTGGGATGGTACCTAACTTAAGGCCGCGGCCGTTTCCTTCCCTCTTCCTTGTCTATCGCTTCCAATCTTCCCATCCCTCCTCAAGGCCCCTATTCAACATAGAAAGTGAGGCCGCCTGGAAGGGTACTGGTCATTCTCCCCAGTTTTATCCCCCGACCCAATGTCTCACGCTCCAGGACACTGCCCTTGAGACGGTAGAGGTTGGATCCCTCGCCGAGTCAGAGGAAATAAACCAACCGTGGAGGGTAAACTGATTAAGAAAGAAGAAGAAGAAATATCACAATTTACTTTGTTCTGGATTATTTATGATATATTTCTTTTCTCTCTCCATTATGTGTTTTATAATTATGTGTAAATTTTAGTGTTAGGTCTATAGTGTGTGTGTACGTGCGTGTGTTCGTGTGTGTGAGCGTGTGTGTGTGTGTGTGTGTGTGTGTGTGTGTGTGTGTGTGTGTGTGTGTGTGTGATATGTGTAATACATTGTTAAACTGTAGGTAAACTATAAGACATGGTTTGGAAGATTTTCGCTTCTTTTTTTGCTGTTTGTTTTACGTCATACCGACACATTAGGTATTATGGCGACGATGGGACAGGAAAGGCCTAGCAATGGGAAGGAAGCGGCCGTGTCCTTGATTAAGGTACAACCCCAGAGTTTGCCTGGTGTGAAAATGGGAAACCACGGAAGACCATCTTCAGGGCTGCCGACAGTGGGGTTCGAACCCACTATCTCCCGGATGCGACCTCAAAGCTGCGCTCTCCTAACCGTACGGCCAACTCGCCCGGTGTCCGGAAGATTAGCGGGCTTCATAACCTGAGTCCCGCCATGTAAATAAAGGCATAATAATAATAATAATAATAATAATAATAATAATAATAATAATAATAATAATAATAATAATAATAATAAAACTCTGTCCTTGAGGTGGTAGATGTGGGATCTCTCGCTGAGTCTGAGGGGGGGGGGGGGAACCAACCCTGGAAGGTAAACTCCTCAAGGACTGTGTCGTGGAGTGTGAGAACTTTTTCGGGGATACAACCAGAAAGGAGGACCAGAACCTGGTCCAGGCGGTCTCACCTGGTATGCTGAACAGTGGTCTTGTGGTGGGTGAAAAGATTGGAAGGGATAGACGAGGAAGAGGGATGGAAACGGCCATGGCTTTAACCTAGGTACCATCCCGACATTTGACTGGAAGAGAAGTGGGGAAACCACAGAAAATCACTTCGAGGATGACCGAGGTTGGAATCAAGCGGCCTCTACTCAGTTGGCTTCCCGAGGCTGAAATCTATATAAAATAAGAGTTGTGCCTGTACATTGCTCAGAATTTGGAAATAATGGTATTTCTGTATCGGTCATGTCCATACTAACAAGAAAATGCACTTTTTTAATTTTCCGTAATGTCTGTCTGTCTGTCTGTCTGTCTGTCTGTCTGTCTGTCTGTCTGTCTGTCTGTCTGTCTGTCTGTCTGTCTGTCTGTCTGTCTGTCTGTCTGTCTGTCTGTCTGTCTGTCTGTCTGTCTGTCTGTCTGTCTGTACACGCATCACGAGAAAACGGTTGAAGAGAACTTAATGAAAATCGGTATGTGAAGTCGGGGAATGGGCCTCTACAATCTAGGCTATAAATCATTTTATTCACACTGAGCGAAATGGTAGTTTAGGGGAAGGCCTAAAATTGAATTCTCAACTATTTATGTTATTAGTGGTCGTATTTTAAAGAAAATGGGTATGCAAAGTTGGGGAATACGTTGCTACAATCTAGGCTATCAATAATTGTATTCACACTGAGTGAAATGGTAGTTTAGGGGAAGGCCTAAAATTTAATTCTCAAATATTGTTATTAGTAGTCCTATCTTGATGAAAATCGGTATGCAAAATCAGGAAATATGTCGCTATAGTCTAGGTCGTAAATTATTTTATTCAAGCTGAGTGAAATGGTAGTTTAAGGGAAGGCCTAAAATGTAATTCTCAAATATTTCTTATTAGAGGTGTAATCGATGAATGTTACATAACTAGGGTTATATAGTTTTCAATTTCCTATTATTCGTGTCTTGTAGATTGTTACCGTACTGGCTATGATCACAAAGATATTCATGAATTTAGATTTTTGTTACTAAGTCCATATCAGCGCCGAGTAACGAGAAAATGGGTAAACAATATTTAATGAAAATCGGTATGTAAAGTCGGAGAATAAGAAACTACAGTTTACGGTATAAAATATTTTACAAATCACAGAGTCGAAAGAAAACTAAATGTGAAGGCCTACAATATAGAAAGCTCATAACATTGATCAACAATAACATTACATTGGCCATTGTTTGTCGTGATGTGCTTTGTGTCTTCTGTTGCCTCTCATCTCCCGTAGATAGGATTACTGCTGCGTACAGAGTATTTTTATTTGATTTACGTCGCACCAACATGGATAGGTTTTATGACGACGATGGGATAGGAAAGGGCTAGGAGTGCCTTAGGCCTTAATTAAGGTACAAGCCCAGCATTTGGCTGGTGTGAAAGTGGGAAACCACGGAATATCATCTTCAGCGCTGCCGACAATGGGGTTCGAATCCACTATCTCTCGGATGCAAGCTCACAGCTGCGCACCGCTAACCAGACGGTTAAGTCGCCCAGTCGTACAGAGTGTAACAGCCTGCCTGAATATTGATGGGAAATAGCTGGGGAGTTAGATAACTTTCTTCTTTAGCATGCCATTCGCCTGGTTTATAAATTTTCTGATACTACTGGTACGTAAGACACTGGATCATCATAGCATTCGGGCTATTCAATCCCTACTCTGAGACACAGATTGGAATGAACAGTGTGCATATTTAGCGGAATAATAGCAGATGAGTGTTCATGGCAATCTGCGGCCTGGTCATCCCAGCTCTGGAACTTTGGACTATTTAGATTGGCACCGCAATCAAACCGCAGCACTGTTCGTTAAAAGTAATAAAACTTGCGGCTTTCCATTTGATCGAGTATTTTATATCATAGCATTGCTTTTAATCGCTACATTCATACTTACGTTTTTGTAATGACCTATGTTGATTTCAGTTAGGAAAACCACAAAGTCAGTCTTTCTGAGAATCCCGTAGCGAAGCACGGGTACATCAGCTAGTATGTGAATAAAAATAGATTCGAACTACGGGTAAGGAAGATGTAATGGATGTCCTGAGTTACTCGAAACCAATAACTTAAATTTAGACAATGTGGGGGAGAATGTGAAAATAAATTGTTATATTCTCATCGTGCTGATGCCGTTTCTGTCATGGGAGGTTTTCCTTGGATCCCAATAATTTTAAGAGAAACGTTCGGTCCTGTATATTGAACCTGGTGTATTTGCTTGCCTTTCAAGCGTTTTCTAGATTTAAGCCTGGGTGAGGAACCGGGGTAGCCTAGGTGTTTGGAGGAGGAGGAGGTAAGAACGGTAGAGGTAGATCAGAACATGAATTATGGCACGATAAACTTAGAGTAAATAATGAAAAACGATATTATCACAGGATAGATTAGCATGCATGGCTGAATCAAACCGGTATATCAGCTGATGACCCGAACAATAATGCTCCGCCCTGTCACTAGCTTGACAGCCGTCAGCGCTTCCGCTTGAGCGCTAAGTGAGCAGCGAATCATCCTTGCCCCAGTTCTCCTCCGCCATCCTTGACGTAACAGTTAACGTAGAGGGACAGGTGTTCTATTAACTACCAGAGTCAAAAGTAAATTACATTGTCTTCCCTCGCGCACGCCGGGTTATGGGCAGCGAACTAGCTCGCGGCCAGGGAATTCGTTGCGATTTCACCAACTCATCTTCAAGTAATTATAACTTTGCCTCACGCACGACTTCGTAACATGCCTGTTTTAGCGTGATTTATATTAGATTCATGTAACGGCAAAGTTTTCCATTACACCTGCTACACGCTGTTACATACAGTACTACAGAATGTAGAGCTTACGGCGTGAACCGGTGATAAACATTTCATTCAGGAATCACTTAAATGCGTTCAGACAAGTGTTATTGACTTACTCGATGTTCAGGAACGATTGATAGTTCTTATTATAACTTCGATCATCTGAAATATTTAATTAAGATCGAATGTGGGATTGTGCCATGTCAATAATAAGAATAATAATAATAATCGTCATCGTCATCATTATCATCAGAAGAAGAAGAATTTTACATGTAATGATGCCTGCTTTCAGAAGCGTACCACGTATATGGATGTTATATCTTTCTGGCTATTACTTACGAGTATCAACGTTCCAGCTAATCCACAACAGACCTGGTTACTCAGTTTAAAATCATATGGATTTAACCATTTATTATACAGGTGAGGCCCCGAGCTTTCATTTTGGTTTCTACAGCCGTGTCCAATAGATGGAGAGTCAGTGATTTCCCTACCCTACAACACCCTTGGTAAGAGATCACTATGGTCGTCAAAAATGTCGACGTTACTAATACAGCAAGACGCAATGAACCTTTTACATCAGCAAAACATTTCTTTGTCCACCTCTGTGGTGTAGTGGTTAGCGTGATTAGCTGCCACCCCCGGAGGCCCGGGTTCGATTCCCGGCTCTGCCACGAAATTTGAAAAGTGGTACGAGGGCTGGAACGGGGTCCACTCAGCCTCGGGAGGTCAACTGAGTAGCGGTGGGTTCGATTCCCACCTCAGCCATCCTGGAAGTGGTTTTCCGTGGTTTCCCACTTCTCCTTCAGGCAAATGCCGATATGGTACCTAACTTAAGGCCACGGCCGCTTCCTTCCCTCTTCCTTGTCTATCCCTTCCAATCTTCCCATCCCTCCACAAGGCCCCTGTTCAGCATAGCAGGTGAGGCCGCCTGGGCGAGGTACTGGTCATACTCCCCAGTTGTATCCCCCGACCAAGAGTCTGAAGCTCCAGGACACTGCCCTTGAGGCGGTAGAGGTGGGATCCCTCGCTAAGTCCGAGGGAAAAACCGAACCTGGAGGGTAAACAGATGATGATGATGATGATGATGATGAAAACATTTCCTTGAGCATTTACCAAAAAATAAATATAATAAATATAATAATATAATAAATATAATAAAATATATAATTTTTATTGCAAGCTGTTTTAACTCTGTTATTACCAATACATAATTTCTACAAGAGTATTCAAAATTAACATAAATATATTTCATCTACAAAGGACATTCAAAGGCTTTTCTCAAACATACACTAAAAGAGATCACACTGAAACTCATACACTCTATGGTGTAGGTCCTTGATGCTACGAATAACGAACAATCACCTACAAACTCAGTATTTTTTTGGATATCCGTTGACTCGTCTAACATCTCTCAAAAGGATCGTGCCATTACTTAGTTTATTTTCCGAGTTGAACCGTGTTGTTATCTGTACATTACGTACAGTTTGCCGCCGTTTCGAACACATTGCAGTATTCTTTGTCAAGGCGACTGAAATACCTTCTCGATGTGAACTGTTGTGCGCCTACGCGTTATCTTCAGAACGGGTTGTGATTTATTGTGAAGAAGAAGTGTGTCTGTGACAATGCCCAAAGAAAAGTCAGCGGTCGAGTCGCCTTTGCGCTTAGGGGAGCGCAGCTGTGAGCTTGCATCCGGGAGATAGTGGGTTCGAGCCCCACTGTCGGCAACCCTCAAGATGGTTTTCCGTGGTTTCCCATTTTCACACCATGTAAATGCTGGGGCTGTACCTTAATTAAGGCCACGGTCTCTTCCTTCCCACTCCTAGACCTTTTCCATCCCGTAGTCACCATAATACCTATCTGCGACGGCGTGACGTAAAACAAGTTGTAATTGCAAATAAAACTCGTCGAAGTCCTACTGGCTGAAGCGGTGGTCACAGGGGATCCCAATTTCACTACGGATGGAAGGGTAGTCTTCTGTCAAGCTTGCTGTAAGGAGGTAAGTTCGTTTGTTCCTTTTACCTTTTTTGTGACTGAACTACGATCGCATTTCATTGTAGCATGTATAGGCCTATTAATTCACGTATTGTGAAAATAATTTTTGTTGCAATGCTGTCTTAGTCGTGAATTTTCAATCATTTATATTGCTAAAATGTAAATAAACATTTAATTACTGAACGAGGAGTTAGAACGCCGGTGGTCTTTTGTCACAAATTGGATGAAAATTAAAAATCGGCATTTTGAACTCTGATTCGTTTCCTGTAAAAATAGAGATTTACAACTGAAATACAGTATTTTCTTTTCTTTCTTTCTTTCTTTCTTTCTTTCTTTCTTTCTTTCTTTCTGTCTTTCTTTCTTAATCTGTTTACCCTCCAGGGTAGGTTTTTCCCTCGGACTCAGCGAAGGTTCCAACCTCTATCATCTCAAGGACAGTGTCCTAGAGTGTGAGACTTTGGATCGGGGGATACAACTGGGAAGGAAGACTAGAACCTCGCCCAGACAGCCTCACCTTTTATACTGAACAGGGGCCTTGTGAAGGCATTGGGAGACTGGAAGGGCAGACAAAGAAGAGGGAAGGAAGTGGCCGCGTCTTTAAGTTAGGTACCATCCCGGCCTTTTCCTTGAGGAGAAGTGGGAAACCACGGAAAACTACTTCGAGGATGTTTGAGGTGGGAATCGCTAGGGGCTTTACGTCGCGCCGACACGGATAGGTCTTATGGCGACGATGGGATAGGAAAGGCCTAGGAGTTGGAAGGAAGCGGCCGTGGCCTTAATTAAGGTACAGCCCCAGCATTTGCCTGGTGTGAAAATGGGAAACCATGGAAAACCATTTTCAGGGCTGCCGATAGTGGGATTCGAACCTACTATCTCCCGGATGCAAGCTCACAGCCGCGCGCCTCTACGCACACGGCCAACTCGCCCGGTAGGTGGGAATCGAACCCACCTCTACTCAGTTGACCTCCCAAGGCTGAGTGGACCCCATTCCAGCCCTCGCGCCACATTTCAAATTTCGTGGCAGAACCGGGAATCGTACCCGGGCCTCCGTGAGTGGCGGCTAATCAAGCTAACTACAACACCAAAGAATCGGACTACAACTGAAATGTCATTTAAAAAAATTGTGAATGATTTTCACCAGAGTTATGTGTAGGTTCTAGTGAAGTCTATTACGCTTCCGCTAAGCCTTCGCGAAACATAGGTTGAAGATCCAATTTGACGCAGCTAGAACGATGTCACAGAGGCTAGACATACAAAATGGCACGGCTTGGACGATGTCACAGCATGTTTTACCAGGCTGCAAGGAATCTTTACAAGACCAGGCCAGTGAAAAGATCGTTGATCAGGTCTGGTGAGGTCCACTTAGTAACCGTTCTCCTGGGAGGTGGGGGAAGGCAAGCAAAGAAATTCTGGGCTGCGTAAGCTCTAGTATTCCATCTAGAGTCTTGCTAAATTGTGACAGAAAGTAAGGTTATGGGCGCATGCCACGACAATTTCAAATCAGGCAGTTTTATAATTTTCAACGAGGGTCGCAGCCTTGTGGGCACACATGATACAGGATCTATTGTAGGCTAGAGAAAATAGTCTTCATGACAGCTGACCCGGCTGACCAAAGCCCGCGAATAGCAACATAAAATGTTCAGAAATCTGAGATTTACAGTGCCTCCGTTTTAATTCTTGTATATGCGTAATAATACTGCTAGGGGCAGCTTGGTGAGTCCCTGGCAAGCATATAGGTAGGATCTCTCCTCTAGACTAGTCAGGTATCGTGAACTCGACAGGAAACTGCCAGATTATCACTGAACATTTTTGAGGACATATTTCCATGTAAATGACGAATTCTCTTGTTCCTACTTTAAGATTTTGTTACTTCTAGAAACATCACCTCTAAACGTCTGTTTTCTTTTTTTATGAACCAAATGCGTGCTTATACTAAGCATTATTGCCATTTAGCCCAGCTGTAGTAATTTAAGATATAGGAACATAGTAATTTAAGTCAATTTTATTATTTTTCAAGATGAAATGTGAAATCGAAACGGGGACCCCTGTGGCCAAAGGCCAGCACGCCATAGAGCCATGGAGCCGGACACCAAACAGTTTAAACAATTAACAAGTAAACTTACTCTGGCGTAATTACTACACGAACGCGATCACTTCACTAGAAAATTAAGATCGAAAACTAACAGATAAACGAATTTCGCTGTGAATGAAAATATTAGCTACTAACATTGTTACAACAATACGGGAAGGGGGGACGAGAAAAGCAGTGTGGCGGAGTTAGACAGGCAGTCTCAACAAGCGCACGCTCTGACACTGTAGACAACAATAATGCGGGGTCTTCAAAGCAATGTAAAACCTACCCTTTTCTATTGTAGTACAACACAAGAACATAAGGATAACCGCTAATAAATTGCAGCTGCTCTGCAAGTACGACCCGACATTTTTCATAGCTTATTTCATTTATTTTCGGCTTTTATATTCATTTAGATATTTTTTTTGCCAACTACGATCCGAACCTCCGTCCTGGGCCACCAAGACAGGCCTCAGAAAAATGACTCGAAAAACTCGGTCTGGCTACGGCCCTGAGTAGTAATCAAACATGGCTGCATGCAACGACCTTTCTAAGGATAAAGGACACATACATCAGAAAATAAATGAAAGTGTTAATCCCTTAGCAATGTATTGCTGGCTAGGGTAAGCCTTCGCCACTGCAATGAAGCCACTTCATCTGGTTTTATTTCAACTGCTTCACCTACCTCACTTCGTAGCACCCTGGCTACTTTTATCGCCGCCTTACTTCATGGATTCTGCTGCAGGACTTTTATGGAACTCCTTGCTGACAGTGGCTACATTCCCGGAGGTTCGGTCAAAACTTTCCCTGACTTCTTCCTCTTCACTTTTAAATTCTGCATTCATTTTATTCCAAATTAGCAGTGAAGAGGATGTTTCTCCTCTGACTTGGAAAAAAAATTTGCCTCCAAGGAAGATTTTACCCCGCCAGTGTCGTGAATTGATATTTTCTGACTCCTCTGGTATTCCTATTAAATAGATGAGTAAGAGGGCATAGTTTTTGCCCTGGGACTCTACACTATTTGCCCCCCCCCCCGCAAAAAATTAAAGAGTGTTCACGGCTCACGACTGTCTGCGGCCTGGCATTGCAGCTCTTGAACTTTGGACTGTTAGATCGGCAGCGTAGTACTGTTCGTTAAAAGTGAGAAAATGTGTGGTTTCTAATTTGGTCGAGTATTTCATCTGATAGCATTGCTTTTAATCGTGACATTCCTACTGGCGTCATTGTACTGATCTATATTGATTTCAGTTGGAAAAACCACTAAGACAGCCTTTCTGAGGTTGTAAAAAGGGCAGGCGGAGAGTGAGTAGGTGCCATAATAATGAAAACTCCCTGACTTGATAGTGACCGATGGTGGGGAAGAAGACCTACCATTACAATGAAAATTCCCTAATCCAGTCTTCATATAAGACAAGATTTTTGGTGACTTCTCCATCGCGTTTCTAGGGTAACGTTAAGAGCTATGCAGTTTAATACAATCTTGCTCACATGTACACTACCTAATCTAGAATTCAGTAGAGAAGCACGGTACATCACCTAGTTACGAATAAATCATTTATTAAGTACCAGTATTAAATGTTGGAAAGGACAGGCAAAACAATATGACCACGAGAGACATCTGACCTGCCGCGGAGCAGTATGGTCCACTACTTTTTGTTCTGTGTTTAACTATTTTGCTGAAGTGTGAGTTTCATCTGCAGTTCTAGGCAGATGCCCCATTCTGAATCTTGTTTATACCCGGGTGTCCTTTAAATCCACGCCAAAATCTTATTCACCTTATCCAGGAGATTCATTTGAGCTATGCAAATGCATTTCTGATTCCGAGAGTGCAAATGGTCTGTGTGATGGAATGCGCTTGAGAAGTGCAGTTGGTTACCATAGGAACCTGCTATTAATTATAGAACAGGCTGTCAGCCACCGCCCTTTGACGTGGGTCCATCGCTTCATTAGCGCTGCGGTTCACAGACACAGCCGCCAACCAGGAAGTTTATACGACATGGCTTCCCTGATTGCTTCCCTAACGCCCTAGCTTATTGACTACCGTTGATCGTTTTCACCTTTCAAAGGTAATCCACAACAACTTTGGCTAAAAGTCCTCTGGAAGGTATGCATTGTTCACATAAACAATAGACTTGTATGTGAACTAGTTACTAGCATTACAGCTTTACTATGGGGTTAATAATAATAATAATAATAATAATAATAATAATAATAATAATAATAATAATAATGCCGTGCGCGTAGAGGTGCGCGGCTGTGAGCTTGCATCCGGGAGATAGTAGGTTCGAATCCTACTATCGGCAGCCCTGGAGATGGTTTTCCGTGGTTTCCCATTTTCACACCAGGCAAATGCTGGGGCTGTACCTTAATTAAGGCCACGGCTGCTTCCTTCCAACTCCTAGGCCTTTCCTATCCCATCGTCACCATAAGACCTATATGTGTCGGTGCGACGTAAAGCCCCTAGCAAAATAATAATAATAATAATAATAATAATAATAATAATAATAATAATAATAATTGTTACCGTGGTTTGGTGGACCAGCAGAGGTGAAAGAAGGTGCCGGGATGAATGGGTCTAACTACAAGGTCAAAGTTAATTTCAAATTTGAACAAAGGTTATATTTTCCAAAAAAACGACAAAATGTTAACAACTTTTCACTGGGTGAAATAACAATGATATAGTAATTTAGGGATATCTCGACACGCTAAGCAAAAACCTGTAATTTTGATAATGCTTTATTTGCAAAATAGTTCAATTTTTACCTGGTGAATTTGTAGACAGTTAGTGTATGTTTTCTATTATTTATGGCCAAAAATAAAACGTCATATCATTGTAAATTAGAAAATAAATAAACGATGCAAAAATGTCCACTTCTCCCGCACTTAGGGAGAACCTGACACTAGGTAGGACCTCGGAAGAGTTACACAGCTATTGTACACAGTGGGCACATATAAACTGTTCGTCGTTTCCATTTTCTACACACATCTCGTGGAACCATTTCCTGCATTCCCCACTACACTGGACCCATGCCTCATTTCGGTTGTCGTCATAGAAATAGCCATCACATACTGCGCAGTAATTCTCAGAGCAATTAAGACTGCTTGAGGAACTAGCTTCCCCACTACCAACACGCCGAGTTCTCGTTGTTTTGTTTAGATTTGAGGGATTCTGTTCATTTCCGCGTTTCCTCTTCCTTAACTTTTGTCGGTAATCCTGAGAAGTCATCATGGCGGATTCTTGCACTCTTCTTCCTCTTCCTTTTCCAGATAGGAGTCTTAATATCGGAACAGGAGATAACTCCTGGACTGAGCAACTCGGAGGTGTAAATGCAGGTGAGGCTTCATGTTCCTGTGATAATGTAGGACTACTGGCCTTAGTTTCAACAGCAATATCTTCTCCAACATGTACGTGATTTGAACCATTTTCGTCTTGCACAAGGTCGTATTCAAAAATGTCTTCTTGGAGGATATCGGGATTGTACGGATAAATGACAGTGTCGGGATCTCCCACGCTTGTCATGTCGACATCTCCCCGAGTTACATTGGCAGGCAAGAGGTGGCAGCACTTACCACGCTGAATGATTGGCGATTTGGAAATGACATGGCCGCTTCTCCAAAACGTGCTTTGTGCGCCTAACCTCAAACATTGCCTTGAAAAATATCGCATATCTACGTATTTCGTTCTACAACCTACTCATTATCTTATAGTACGTTACTTTTACATCATATATCACTTACATACTCACCTTCAACTATTCAGATGTCTTGTATTTATAGTGATAATCGTCTGCTACCAGGATCACCATGAGCACAATACCCTACGGTTCCAATATATGAAGTTACTAGTTCGACCTGTAGAGTACTGCGGTTACCAAGGGCGCTAAGCTTAAAAGTGTCGAGTTCTCCCTCATGTCGGGATCTCCCTAAGTTACCTTATATCAATTAGAAACAAGACTTAGAAAGATCCAAGATTTCAGAATTTTAACACTCTTGAGCTACAGCCCTAGTATGATAATTTTGAGCTCCTAGCTCAACTTTTACAGGCGAGCACAAATTGTTCAAAGGGCAGAAAGGCCCTAATCCCTGGAGCACTTGCTCCCAACTTCAAATATCAAGCCTCCCAGAGGCACAGTTACCACACTAGAAAAGAGCTGACACGCTCTCAGTTTTTCAAGCCTATTTAAGGCAATACCAGAAACTTACAATTATTTGCCATTAAGGCACAACTTACAAAAAAGAAACAGGGGTATCTTGTACCCAACCTACTGGGCCATAACAGAAAAGGACAGGTTAAGTAAATGGCCCGAAACACCAAATTGAATGGAAGCGTGTACTTGCACTCCTAACTATGCACTTTAAAAGATAAAAGGCACTAGGCCGGTGAAACAGGGGCTATTCCCAAACTATAGGGGTGACTCGTATAAGAATAAATACATTACGGAAAGGAAGAAAACCAGTTACAAAACGTAGTCACCTCAAACCAATATGAAGGGGAGCTCGAGAAGGTAAATCACTCTCTATCCCCGAATTACAGTTACAGATTTTATGAAATTTTCACATTAGCCGGCAGAATTTACATTTTAGAGAAGTTGGTTACATATAAAAGTTTCGGACCTATCCCTCGAGTTAAACTGCGGCAAGAAATAAAGATGTTAAACGGCCATGACCTTGTTGAAGAACTGCTGCCTGCTGAAAGGGGCACCTCCCGCCTCCTGCTTCACATACACACACTTAGTTAGATGTTGATCAAATGGCCAAGAGACGTGAAAATCCGCAGTTTATAAACCCTCGGGAAAGGTTCGAGACCTTTAATGAATAATCAAGCCACACCCTCTCAATTTTATTGGACCATACAAAATTTACACTCAAATTCGAAGAAGAAATCCAGGATTGGTCGGAAATTAATTACAAAAATTAGCGATTGGCTGGATTCAAAACTGGCGGAAAGAAAAGATAAATATTGCCAACCCACAAATGAATGAACGAAATTTAGTAAAGAAAAAACTTATGAATGCTAAAATTTCTGCAAACAAAGTTCTTTCACTTCGCACCAGGCTGCATGATCATAGTTTTGTAGTGACATCTGTTGTAGAAAGTCCAAACTTTTTGATAAATGGTAACCAAAACACGGTGAAATTCACACAGTCCTGGAGACTTCACAATCACAAAATTAAGGTAGTGACATCTTCTGAGTAAAAGTTTAAGGAGGTCTAGTTCCAAGTTCACTGTTCCTCCAGTAGAGGAAGTTTTATTGGCGCAAAATTTAAATGTGCGGAGTAGAGGTGTACCTACCGGTACAATAATAATAATAATAATAATAATAATAATAATAATAATAATAATAATAATAATAATAATAATAATAATAGTTCATCATGTGGGTTACTCTAGTCACGTCTTCGTTCGTGAAACATGGCCAACGGCTGAGTGGCCTAGTAGGAGGTCCTGTTGCTATGGAAAAATAGTGGGCATCTCGGACAAATTCTGTGTCATGGCCCTCTTTGTGCTCAGACGGCTAGTACTATACAATTCACCTGTGGTCCATAACCCGTTAGAGGAGAGATCCTCACTTGGACTATGTGCAAGTAGGATAGCATCCTGCTTCATGAATTTACCAGCTCAGAACATTTTATGCAAGCCTCGGACCTATGGGAGTAACGGAGTCCCACTCCCATTTGACAGGCGAGGGACTCCTTGGAAACAACTTGGCGAACGAAATGGAATTCGATCGGGAGATATCAATATTAATGGGGCTTATGGAAGAAAGAAAATAGAACCGGCTGAGTAAAAAAGAGGATGCATCTGGATGTGCTAGGAGTAACTGATATTCGGGTAAAGGGAGATAACGAGGAAGAGAGAGGAGATTATAAAGTGTACTTGACAGGTGATAGAAAGGGAAGGGCAGAGTATGGGGTAGGGCTGTTTATCAGGAATACCATTGCACGCAACATGGATTCTGTTAGGTACGTAAATGAGCGAATGATGGGGGTGGATTTGTCAGTTGGAGGAATTAAGACTAGAATTGTATCTGTGTATTCACCATGTGAGGGTGCAGATGAGGATGAAGTTGACAAGTTTTATGAAGCATTGAGTGACATCGTGGTAACGGTCAACAGCAAGGATAGAATAGTCCTAATGGGCGATTTCAATGCGAAAGTTGGAAATAGAACTGAAGGATACGAAAGGGTGATTAGTAAATGTGGGGAAGATATGGAAGCTAATAGGAATGGGAAGCGTTTGCCGGACTTCTGTGCTAGTATGGGTTTAGCAGTTACGAATACATTCTTCAAGCATAAGGCTATTCACCGCTACACATGGGAGGCTAGGGGTACCAGATCCATAATAGTCGATATCTTAACCGACTTCGAATTCAGAAAATCTGTTAGGAATGTACGAGTTTTCCGGGGATTTTTCGATGATTTATTTATATCGTGTCAGAAGCATGCATAAGTTTAAAATTAAAGATAAGGAAAAACATAAAACATAATATCAATACTCCAATGGCGAAGAGCCACATTAAACAATGTGAGCTCAAAACCTTGCAACATCAAGTGCATTTGGCTTCGCTTTAACCAGGTCTTCTGTTGTGCAGCTGAATGGGCATGAACTGCATTGCAGCAAATGGGCTGTGGTCTGCTCTTCTCCACATACACACAAGGTACTGTCCACTTCGAAACCCCATTTCTTCTGGTTTACCCTGCACCGCTTAACACCAGAGCGCAGTCTGTTCAGTGCTCTCCAATTCACCCAATCTGTAACATGGCCAGGAGGGAGTTCCTCTTTTGGGGTCATCCATTGACTGATCCTCGTATGTTGACTCCTGAAGCGCCATTCTTGAATTCTTGCTTGCTGCGCTGTTCCTGCAAGTGTTTCGGTTACTCTCAAGAAGCTTTTCCTAGACTTAAGCCGCTGGCGTGGTGGCTCATATCCAAACAAAGGGTGGGCTTCCGATGTCAACACCTTTCTCTTTTCTTTCTTGGCTGCCACTTCACGGCGAATATCGGGAGGTGCTATCCCTGCAAGGCAATACACTTTTTTTTCGATGATACAGACCACTATCTCATCTGTAATGATATAAATACCTATAGGCCTATTATAGAGAAAATGAAATCTGTCAGCAAACGTACGTGTAGAAAATCTCCAGGACGAGGAAATTAAACAGAAGTGCACGGATATGATTACTGAAAAGTTTCGAACAGTGGACAGTAACCAGGTTCGGGATATAGAAAGAGAATGGGTGGCATACATGGATGCTGTAGTAGAACCAGCATGCCAATGCCTAGGAACAACTGTGTGTAAGGATGGGAAAAAGCGAACATCTTGGTTGCATGATGAAGTGAGAGCAGCTTGTAAACGTAAACGAAGGCTTATCAGAAATGGCTCTAAACAAAGGCGGATGCAGCCAGGGAATTTTACGTAGATGAAAGAAACGTAGCGAAAGAAATAGTTGATGAATCTAAGAAAATATTCGTGGGCAGATTTTGATAATAACCTCGAAAGGCAAGGTCAAGCAGCAGGAAAACCTTTCTAGACAGTAATAAAGATTCTTAGGAAGGGAGGGGAAAAGAAAATGAACAGTGTTTTGGGTAATTCCGGTGAACTCAATAGATCTCAGGGGATCACTGGACAGGTGGAGGGAATATTTTGAACATCTTCTCAACGTAAAAGGAAATCTTCCCGTTGGCGTTGCAAACAACCAAGCTCATGGGGAAGAGGAAAATGACGTTGGTGAAATTACGCTTGAGGAAGTGGAAAGGATGGTAATTAAACTCCATTGCCATAAAGTAGGAGGAACAGACGAATTTAGGCCCGAAACGGTGAAGTATAGTGGGAAGGCAGGGATGAAATGGCTTTATAGAGTAGTAAGATTAGCATGGAGTGTTGGTAAGGTACCTTCGGATGGGATAAGAAGCAGTAATTGCACCTATCTAAATGCAAGGGAACAGTAAGGATTGCAACAACTATCGAGGTATCTCATTGATTAGTATACGAGGCAAAGTATTCACTGGCATCTTGGAAGGGAGGGTGCGATCAGTGGTTGAGAGGAAGTTGGCTGAAAACCAGTGCGTTTTCAGACCACAGAGGGGCTGTCTGGATCAAATTTTCAGTATGCGTCAGGTAATTGAAAAGTGCTACGATAGGAATAGACAGTTGTGTTTATATTTCGTAGATCTAGAGAGAGCATATGACAGGGTACCGAGGGAAAAGATGTTTGCCATATTGGGGGACTAGGGAATGAAATGTAGATTATTAAAATCAATCAAAGGCATTTATGTTGACAATTGGGCTTCACTGAGAATTGATTTTATCTGTATTATTATTATTATTATTATTATTATTATTATTATGATGATGATGATGATGATTATTGTTATTATTATTATTATTATTATTATTATTATTATTATTATTATTATTATTATTATGTTATCTGTGATATTGTTACTATTATTGTAAATATCAGTTTTATTCAATTCGATTTTACAATGCCTGTTGCTTGCAAGATTGTACTTAGATGTATGCATATATACGTATGTGTAGAATAACATTAAATACCTGTACAGTGAGAGTTTCGATGTATCAGATGTGGAAGTGACGTTGTTATATTGCTATACCACTGGTGATTCTGCCAAGTCATCGCCACTTCATGGCTACGTCATCGTACTTATTTAGATATGTGCTCAGAGAGTCGGCCGCCCCGGGCTATTTCACCACTGTATGTAATATTTGCCGCGTTGTGGGAGTATGTCATTGTTATTTCTGGAGATTACGTAGCTGTGTCAACCAACGTCTATATAAGGTAGCTCCATATTGTAGCGTCAGTCATTACTTAAACGGAAGCAGTACAGTGAAGAAGTCTACTAGATCAAGAGGCCTCAGAGGGTCAGTCAACGAGTGTGAACGAGAGATGGAGAAGACTCAGTGAGCTATTAATCATTGGTCATTGAGAGAGTGAGGCCAAAAGTTAGTTGGTCCGTCACTTAGTGGAAGACACGGACGCAAGGGCTTACCATGAAGTCAGAGAGGGCAACCCTGGACCTGCCAAGAGCTAATACCATATTGACTTACAAAGAAGTCAGATGAAATGGAGAAGAAGCAGTCACAAGGATGTATCACCAAGTTAGGCGTGACACTTCTACAGTAAACACCAGATCAATGGATTACGTCGTAATTACACTTAAAGTGTTGAAGGTACAGTCAAGTGAATCAGTGAGGGAAATATTTCGTATAAATTGTTAAATGTCCGGTCAAGAAGAATTCAAATTCATGCCTAGTTTCTTTCAGTTGCAATGTCATAATTTCATATTTTCATCTGTTTTATCGCAACAAGACTCACTATTTTTTGATATATTATTTAAAGAATATATATTGTTCTATCAAACGAATTCATAGTTTCATTTCATTGACGGTAAAATATCTTAACCTCAAAATGAATGGGGAAACCGAACGCCAATCTCCTTTTCCCAGAACTTATATGGTATGTTGTCAAAAGTAAGCTTATTACCCCACTCCCTAGAGATAGTCAAGAGTCTCATTCTATTATTGCTGCACTGAGTGGCAGTTGGCGCCCTTCAAATAACGTATGTGTAAGTAAGCAGGTAACAAGTAAGTGTGAGTACAAGGTCCGACGAGTGTGTATTTTATTTAATGAATGTTAATTTTCATAATTTCCATTTTAAATGCAGATATTCAGATTTTTCAAGTTAAATGCAATTTTATATAATATTTGTAAATTTAGTAAGCAATTCAGGAAAGTTACAGTGGGGTCATCTGATGTGAATGGAGGAGGATAGGTTACCTTGGAGAGTAATGGACTCTTTAAAAGTAGGAAGGATCACAATATGAAGATAAAGTTGGAATACAAGAGGAAAAATTGGGGCAAAAATTCATTTATAGGAAGAGGAGTTAGGGATTGGAATAAATTACCAAGGGACATGTTCAATAAATTTCCAATGTCATTGAAATCATTTAAGAAAAGGCTAGGAAAACAACAGATAGGAAATCTGCCGCCTGGGCGACTGCCCTAAATGCAGATCGGGATTGATTGATTGATTGATTGATTGATTGATTGATTGATTGATTGATTGATTGATTGATTGATTGATTGATTGATTGATTATGGAGAGTAAGAGATGTAGAGCGAGACCAAGACGACGATGGTTAAACTCAGTTTCTAACGATTTAAAGATAAGAGGTATAGAACTAAATGAGGCCACGGCTCTAGCTGCAATTAGAGAATTGTGGCAAAGGTTTAGTAAATTCACAGAGGCTTGCAGACTGAACGCTGAAAGGCGTAACTGCCTATAATGATAAGGGGTATGTATAATAATAGTAATAATAATAATAATAATAATAATAATAATAATAATAATAATAATAATAATAATAATAGTAAAATAAGAATTATTATTATTATTATTATTATTATTATTATTATTATTATTATTATTATTATTATTGTACCGGGCGGTACACCTCTACACCGTTTATTTAAAAGTTGCACCAGTTGAAACTCCTCTTCTGGAGGAAGGTTGAACTTTATCTACACTATTAATCTACTAATTTCTCAGAAGATGTCACTACCTGGAAATTTTTGAGTTTGTGAACTGTGTCATTTTTGATGTGTTTTTGTTTCGCTTGAAGTAAGAAGTATGAACTTTCTCGTCTAGAGGACACTACTGAAGAATTACTATAGTGCAACCTAGTGCGAAATCAAAGAACTATTTTGTTGGAGAAATTTTTATTTCAAGAGTTTGTTCTTTGTTAAATTTCTTTCTGTCATGGTTTAAGTTGGCTGTATACCCCTCTTTTTCCCCTTATTTTGGATCTAGCCAATCCCGAATTTCTTTAATTAATTTTCTACCAATAATGTGTTTCTTCTTCCTCTATGTAGGGGTTTCTTTTCCCTAGCCAATAAAAACTTTGAGGGAGGGTGTTTTATTTCCCCTAACGCCTAGAATCTTCCGCGAGAGGATATAAACTGCTGATTTTGGGGTCTCCGGGCCACTTCTGTTCCATCTTTCAGTGTATTAAGTACATAGCAGGAGGCGGGAAGCGCCTCTTTCCTCGGCAGCGATCTACTACCAGGTAATGGCCTATTAATAACTTCTTTTCTTGCTAGGTCGGCAGTTTAACTCTCGCGGCGGGTTCGAAGCGTTTTCCATCATGTAACCTTTTCCTAAAATGTAACTACTCTTTTCTTCTATTCTCGTGTAAAGCTACATAATGGGATAGAGAGTGCTAACCCTCTCGAGCTCCCACTCACATTTGTTTTGAGGTGAACTTATTTTCTCAAACTATTCTTCGTTTATGTAATGTAAAGTGTTCTTCTCTAAGTCACCTCTGTAGTATGGGATTAGCCCTTGCGTTAGCGGCCCAGAGCCAGATTAGGTTTTAAAAAAAACAAAGTGTATTAGGAGTGCAAGATCGCCTCCTCTCAAATTGTTATTTTAGAGGTCATGTAATCAACCTTCTTTTCATGTAATAGACCTCTGTAGGTTGGGTATTTTACCCCTGTGAATACGTCCTTAGAGGACAGCTTGAAGGTAGAGTTGGGTGTGGCCTTTGAGAGGCTTAAATTTTAAGAGCGGATCGCTCTTTTGGAAAATGGAGTGTCATATGCCTCGTGGAGGCTTTTCTGTGTAATTCGGAGCCAGGGGCTCCTAGGGATGAATGGGGTTTTCTGCCCCTCTGTTAAAACTTGTGTTTGTGGTAAAACTGAGCTGATCGCAGAAGTCAGGGCGTGAAGCCCAAAACCTGTAAATATTGTATCTCCCCTTGTTTTGCTACATTGTACCTGCCATGTCTGTTATTGCTTTGTTTTTGAAAAGAAAATATAACCTAGTTAAATTTTAAATTACTTTTACATTAACTTTGATTCCGTAGTTTGAAACCCATTCACGCCCGCACCTTCTTACGCCTCTACCTACCGCTAAAACACGGTAACAAGTGGTAGCAGAGCGTGGTTGAATGGGTCTCAATTTAGCCCCTTTTGACGGCTAAACATTGCTTTGATTCGAACTCTAACAATTGTCTCAGTTGCTGGAATTTTTTGAGTTTTTCAAAATTGTCTCTCATCATGCCCGGCCCTCGCGATGTTCTCCTCCTTAACTATTTGCGCAAAGAGGAGTTGATATACGAGTTAACTATCAGAAATGTGCAATCTGGAGGCACGGTTGCAATCGACACCAACAAGCTTAGAGAGTCCCTTGATTTGCCCATTTCCATCCCCAATTTGGGAGAGAAAGAAATTGATGATTCTCTTTCCACGATCGTTGAGAATATTACTGGGCTAGCATCTGTAGTTAGTTTTTTTGATGAAAATGATCCTTCTCCTAATCAAATTAAGCGTGTGCAAGGCAGGCTGTATCACTTTGCAAATAGAGTTAATGATCTGTTGTCTCTAAAGGTGAATGACGTTCAGAGGAAGGACGCTAATACGCTCCTTGAAACTATTTCTGAATTGTCTAATAAGGTCACTCAATTGCTAACCGGCGAAGTTCCTCCCAAAACCGATCAACCCGCCACAGTGAACGTAGGTAGTGATGAAGAGCCTCCTCAGGGAGAAGTCAATAGGATAACCGTTGCTGCTCAAACTATCTCTGCCCCATCGAACAACGAATCTGAACGCCGTGCGTCATTGAGTAACATCCGCTCTGAATTAACTTCTTTGCCCTTGAAACCTTTAACGACTATGTCACCTGGGTTCAGCAGCTTGCCTCATCCATTGGCAATGTTGCTTAGAGGTATCTCTAAGTTTTCCGTCAACACCACCAGTGACGTAATTTCATTTTTAAGATTTCTAGTGGAATTTCAGGATCATGCCCTTGTGTTTTCTCTTTCCCCATGTCAAATTTTGCAAATTATCTATCCTTATGCTATTGGTGTTCTATCTGACAAAATAGTTAGAGCCATTGCCGAGCAATCTTCTATTGAGGATTTCCATGCCCATTTGCTAGCTAACTTCATCCCGGCTAGGGCCAGGTCCTCCCTTATTCAGAAGTACTATTACCGTGTACAGCGCTTGGATGAAAACTTGGCTGATTTCATTCAAGATATCAAATTCTACACTAGGGTGTTTGCTCTGCACTTTCCTGAAGATCAGATTGTGCAGGCTATTGTAGAAGGTATTTCACCATCCTACAGGTCATATTTGTGTTTCGCGGCGTGCCCGCAAACCTTCTCTGAACTGGAAGCATTAGCCGTCTCTGCGGAAGGAGTTAGGTATGCCGATTCCTTGCGTGTGGCGAAAGAACCCCCGCCTTCCTTTAGTAACACTCGGCCTCCACCTCGCCGACCAGTCAATCCCCGTAAATGTTATGCTTGCGGGTCGCCTGAACATCTGCGAAATAAGTGTCCTCTGATCAAGTCAAGTGGGACAAGGAATGGAGCTGGTTCATCACAAGGCTGCTTTAAATGTGGGGCCTTCTCACATATCGCCAAGAATTGCCCAAACTCAAATAGCACCCCCTCCTGCTCAACTTCTGGTGCAAATTCCAGCTATGCCAATAATAAAAAGTGACTAGTGGCGTCGGCTGAGCCGACTAATCCATCTTCCCGAGACTCAGCCCCTAGTAAACAGGTTGTAAATGCAGAGAACGACCAGCCTTCAAATTCATCTTTTGAATGCCCTAAAGAGTGTCTTAGGATTGCGGCGGATACCCCCGCACCTGTTCCTTTTCTTAAGATTGAGTTAAATAACGAGCCTATAACAGCTCTCTTAGATTCAGGCAGTGTTTGTTCCATTATTTCGGCTGATTGGTATTCTAAATTGAAATCTGTTTGTAAACTCCCTGACTATGTCTCTTCTCCTGTTCAATACGTTTCGGCTAATTCATCTCCATTAGAAATTCTAGGTTCCTTACTGGTCAAAATTCGGATTTTCAAATTTACATGGAAAGTTAAATTGTTTGTGGCCAAGCAATTGTCTTGCCCCATTATATTGGGAGCTGACTTTATTTCTCACACTGGTCTTGTGCTCGATCTCCAGAGTAGGTCGTGCACATTCAAATTTGCGTCCAATTGTAGAATTCCCTTGTTAAAGTGTAATTCTGTATCATGTTCATCTATTTCGCCTACCCAGGATGAGATGTTGTTAGACCTTAGACATCTACCTGAGGAGCAGGCTGATAGTATTCGTAAATTATGTCAGTCGTTTCCCGAGGTGTTCTCTGATACTCTTGGTGTTACTGACCTTATTGAATACAAAATTGAGGTCACGGATTCGATTCCTGTCCGTTTTCCACCTTATAGGCTATCTCCACCTAAAATGAAGGCTCTAAAAGAAATCATCGATCAGATGTTGAAGGATGGTATTATTAGGCCCTCTAAGTCAGCGTATTCTTCGCCTATTTTTCTAGTCCCGAAACCCCAAGGAGGCTTCAGGCCTGTCATTGATTACAGGGCTCTCAATCGGAAGGTGGTGTTGCAATCTGTGCCCCTTCCCGACCTTCATTCTTGCTTTTCATGGTTTCGTAAGGCCAAGTTCTTCACCATCTTGGACTTGAATCAGGCCTATAATCAAATTCCCCTTGCCGAGGAGTCTAAACATCTTACAGCGTTTGCCACGGACTGGAATTTATATGAATACAACCGCGTGCCTTTCGGGCTCCCTACGGGAGCAGCTGTGCTCACTAGACTACTAGATAGGGTCTTCTCCGACATCAAATTTGAGTACTTATATCACTACTTGGATGATGTCGTCGTATTTTCAGAGACCTTTGAAGAACATCTAGATCATTTGCGAGAAGTTCTCAATCGCCTTCGTAAGGCTGGGTTAACTGTTAAGTTGTCCAAGGTTGCCTTTGCTAAGCCCTCTATGTCATTCCTAGGGCATATTGTGTCACCCGATGGAATAGCAGTCGATCATTCTAGAACACAGGCCATCCGTGATTTTAAACCTCCCAAGGACATCAAAGGTATCGCCAGGTTCATTGGTATGGTGAATTTCTTCAGGAAGTTCATTCCTAACTTTGCTAATAGAGCGGCGCCCTTAAACCTTCTTCGTAGGAAAGGCATCAAATTCGAGTGGGGACCTTCTCAACAAGCCGCTTTTGAAGATCTGAAATTAGCTCTCTGTAATGCCCCTGTACTTGCTATGCCTGATTTCTCGAAGAAATTCATCGTCCAAACCGACGCATCGTCGTCAGCAGTAGCTGCAGTTCTTCTTCAAGAGACTGAACTAGGGAGGCGACCCATCGCCTATGCGTCTAGGACATTGTCAGCTCAAGAAGCAAAGTACTCCATATATGAGCTTGAAGGTTTGGCAGTCTTATTCGCCTTAGATAGGTTCCGTCTCTATCTGGAACACGTCAAATTCGATCTGGAGACAGATAATCAAGCCTTAAGCTGGGTCTTAGGTAGGCCGCGTCGTACAGGTCGTATAGCCCGTTGGGCCATCCGTATTTCTGCCTTCCAATTCGATGTACGACATATCAGAGGTACTGAAAATGTTGTTGCCGATGGACTCAGCCGTATGTTTCATAACGACGTAGAGACCCACGAACCGGTCGATAGTTCATCACCTTCCGAGTCCATACTATCTGGTGTTAATGCCATCTTAACAGATGCTCCCATGCTTTTTAGGGATATTGAGAAATACCAACGTGAAGATCCGACGCTGGCTCCGATAATGGAAACCCTTTCTTCTGGGGAACATGCTGTCCCTTATGTTCTGAGGAATGGTGTTCTATGTTGCCCGTCGAGGCATGATAACTTGATGAAAGTTGTTGTTCCAGCGGTTCTTGTACCTATGATCTTCAAGTATTATCATGAGACCCCATTAGGAGGGCATCTTGGAATCTTTAAAACCCGTGAAAAAATTCGTGAAATGTTCATTTGGAAAGGTATGGACGGTGAAATCCGTGAACTTGTAAAAGCTTGTAAATCTTGTTTGATCAGTAAACCCACCATGTCCACTAAAGTAGGCCTTTTGTCTTCTCATCAAGCGTCGCGCCCCATGGAACGCCTGTATATCGATTATGTGGGACCCTTCCCCAAGTCAAAGGGTAATGCCAACAAGTTCATCTTTGTGTGTGTAGATGGTTTTACAAGATTTTCCTGGTTATTTCCGACTAAGCTGGCTACCGCTCAGTCCACTATTACTTGCCTAAATTCTATTTTTGCTTCTTTTGGTCCGTGCCAATACATTGTATCTGATAATGCTAAAGCTTTTACATCAAATCTGTTTCGTAAATTCTGTTTTGACTTGTCCATCTCTCATGTAACTACATCTGCTTATTACCCTCAACCATCTCTGGCTGAACGGGTTAACCGTAATCTCAGGTCCGCACTTATTGCCTATCATCATGAAGATCATTCTAGGTGGGACACGTCCCTGCATTGGTTAGCTTTTGCTTTGAATTCGGCGGTTCATGAATCTCACAAATTTACTCCAGCTTCTTTGATGTTTAAGTTCGTTCCCAACACGCCGCTCTCTAACCTCTGGTCTCTGAATGACATTCTGCCCGAGACAATAGATCCGGACAACATTAAAGATCTTTGGAAGAAGGCTAAAGCCAATCTTAAAGTGTCTCATGAAAAGGTTAGGGAAAGGTATGATCGTGGACGGAGACCCACCCCTTTGATGGTAGGCGACCAGGTTATGGTCAAAAATTTTGTTCCCGCGGGCAAGCTTGCCCCCAGATTTCATGGGCCTTGTATCATTCTCGATTTTCTTACGCCGGTTACCTTATTGCTAAGTAACCCAGCCACCGAGAGGATATTTAGAGTTCACCTGTCCCAGGTGAAACCGGTGTAATTTCTGTGTTAACTTGCTTCATATTATTTTGAAAGGATATGAAGGTTATATTTTTTTTGAGTTTCACTTTTAAGGCATTCTGCCCCTTCTGTAATATTTTGGTTTTAGATGTAAGCCTTGTGTAAAACCTGCCCCGACCCGTTAAACTGCCATCCTGTTCCTGCCACGGCCATTACCACGCTCCCGTCTCCTGCTCCACCTTACACTGTGGCTTCATAATAGTAAATGCCATGGATATCTACACGCCGCTGGCCCCTCAACCTCTCCACAAGCCTGTACCCTCAAAGAAAATGATTGTCCAACACAATTCTGCCGCCTAGCTTTAATGTTTCAGCGCCCCCGCAGCCGCGCAGCGCCGTGCAGCGACTGGGGAGGGGGATGGGCCCCCTCCTCTCCAGCGAGGACGACATGTGCATGGCGAGCCGGAGCTCACCTCCCGGCCAAGGCTGATGTGCGGCGCACGACCTGCTACATGCCCGCAGCCTGTATCTGTTCACCGCGGGCGCGGCGTACTTCAACACCTCTGCTCCCCTCATAGTGCGGGCGTGCGGTATCTCAGGGTACTTGAGGGGTCCGAGCGGCCTCCGTTGGACGCAAGCTGCAACGGCCGGTCTGGCCATCCGACTCAATCTACATCAACTACATGGACAGCCACCATAAGCAATAATTACATTTGGGAATTTAACAGCAATATCTGGTGGACATTGCAAATTTTTCCTTCACTTTTAAGTATTAAAAGCTTATCTTCAGAAATTCAACTTCTATAAACATAAAGACTTTACTTCTCCTGCAACAACAAAATTTTGGAACCGAACTAAGAAATTTCTCAAATACTTCTGCAAGTTATCTTAATCTCAACATCAAAACTTGGAACTTATTTTCAAACAAATGTTTATGTTTTTCTGTGTTACCCCTTGGAGGAACTTTTGGGGGGGGAGGTCTGTACCGGGCGGTACACCTCTACACCGTTTATTTAAAAGTTGCGCCAGTTGAAACTCCTCTTCTGGAGGAAGGTTGAACTTTATCTACACTATTAATCTACTAATTTCTCAGAAGATGTCACTACCTGGAAATTTTTGAGTTTGTGAACTGTGTCATTTTTGATGTGTTTTTGTTTCGCTTGAAGTAAGAAGTATGAACTTTCTCGTCTAGAGGACACTACTGAAGAATTACTATAGTGCAACCTAGTGCGAAATCAAAGAACTATTTTGTTGGAGAAATTTTTATTTCAAGAGTTTGTTCTTTGTTAAATTTCTTTCTGTCATGGTTTAAGTTGGCTGTATACCCCTCTTTTCCCCCTTATTTTGGATCTAGCCAATCCCGAATTTCTTTAATTAATTTTCTACCAATAATGTGTTTCTTCTTCCTCTATGTAGGGGTTTCTTTTCCCTAGCCAATAAAAACTTTGAGGGAGGGTGTTTTATTTCCCCTAACGCCTAGAATCTTCCGCGAGAGGATATAAACTGCTGATTTTGGGGTCTCCGGGCCACTTCTGTTCCATCTTTCAGTGTATTAAGTACATAGCAGGAGGCGGGAAGCGCCTCTTTCCTCGGCAGCGATCTACTACCAGGTAATGGCCTATTAATAACTTCTTTTCTTGCTAGGTCGGCAGTTTAACTCTCGCGGCGGGTTCGAAGCGTTTTCCATCATGTAACCTTTTCCTAAAATGTAACTACTCTTTTCTTCTATTCTCGTGTAAAGCTACATAATGGGATAGAGAGTGCTAACCCTCTCGAGCTCCCACTCACATTTGTTTTGAGGTGAACTTATTTTCTCAAACTATTCTTCGTTTATGTAATGTAAAGTGTTCTTCTCTAAGTCACCTCTGTAGTATGGGATTAGCCCTTGCGTTAGCGGCCCAGAGCCAGATTAGGTTTTAAAAAAAACAAAGTGTATTAGGAGTGCAAGATCGCCTCCTCTCAAATTGTTATTTTAGAGGTCATGTAATCAACCTTCTTTTCATGTAATAGACCTCTGTAGGTTGGGTATTTTACCCCTGTGAATACGTCCTTAGAGGACAGCTTGAAGGTAGAGTTGGGTGTGGCCTTTGAGAGGCTTAAATTTTAAGAGCGGATCGCTCTTTTGGAAAATGGAGTGTCATATGCCTCGTGGAGGCTTTTCTGTGTAATTCGGAGCCAGGGGCTCCTAGGGATGAATGGGGTTTTCTGCCCCTCTGTTAAAACTTGTGTTTGTGGTAAAACTGAGCTGATCGCAGAAGTCAGGGCGTGAAGCCCAAAACCTGTAAATATTGTATCTCCCCTTGTTTTGCTACATTGTACCTGCCATGTCTGTTATTGCTTTGTTTTTGAAAAGAAAATATAACCTAGTTAAATTTTAAATTACTTTTACATTAACTTTGATTCCGTAGTTTGAAACCCATTCACGCCCGCACCTTCTTACGCCTCTACCTACCGCTAAAACACGGTAACAATTATTATTGTTGTTACTGTGGTCTACAGTCGGTGGAGGAAAGAGTAAAGGGCAGAAGAGCTGGATGAATGAAATAAGAATTAACACATGAAGGAAACACTCTAATATATTTAGTGCATCACTTCTTGTTTCCCTTCTTTTCTTCATTAACAACAATAGTAAGCGATCGATCACTATGAATAACAATTGGTAACAGTATATAACTTTTACAAGGTTTGAAAAGCATGTAACAAGTCCCGCACCCTCAGAGCCTCTAAGTAATAAGTGATAACATGAATTCCATTTCACAAGGCTTACATGCCTCCAGGTACTGGTTTAAACGGAATCAAACACTCACTGCCCTTTCGTCAGTAAAAATAGGCAATAACAACACAACATACCAAAGAGAGAGAATGTCCCTGTTAAACAGTAGCAAAGTCAGGCGAAGACTTATTTAAATTCCGAAAGATCAGAAATGGAAATTTAGAAAATCGGCCAACACAAAATAGAAAAGGGATGCTAAAATCTACCAAGAGATCCCATGATATTACGTTACAATGAAGTCTAGTGGGGTGCGAGGCCCAGGGTAACACAGGATGGGCCTATGCTACCTTGTGACTACCAAGATGGGGAACCTATAGCGGAAATATGAAAATTAAAATGAAATAGATAGAGTCCTAGTCACAAGAGAAACGTTTGAAAGGGGGAAACGAGGGTTCACACCCATGCTTACTTTTAAAATATTACACCAATTAGGGCTATTAAACTTGTTTCTCGAAGAAAATAGAAAGACCTACATTATGCAGTAATAATCAGTAAAAGACATCCCTACATTAAACGGGCCAGGAAACGTCCCTACCCTAAACTCTCTATTCTATGATGGGTCTTTACTTTCCTTTCATAACTTCTTACCTGAGAACAGTATTGATTATGGTATTATAAACCACAGGTGTTAAAACTTGGGAGCAAATGTCCAGATAAGTGTCTCACATTACAACCATGCAACCATTTTTGATTTGCCATCATATTACCCTAAATACCTTAATACTATTTTTTTTTTTACAATTTATGATGAATTTTATGATATATTTGTAAGGGTTTTTTTTTTCATTTTGTCTCAAGAGTATGCTTTTTTCGGGCATTTAAGTTTAATTTTGTCAAGAAATCCCGATTAGTGCCACTATCTCGTTAACTGTCTTCATTTCCGTTGATCACATGTTCTCTGCACATTTTTGCCAATAATCCTTATGTTTTGTGCATATGATAATCGTCACTTTTTGTACACATTCAATATTTCAATATTTACCCGTATGAAATGGACCACTACAATCGCCCTTTATCGAGCGACTAGCCTACATGGTATGGGTCACGCAGCTGTGAGGTTGAATTCGGGAGATGGTGGGTGTGACCCCCAGGCGATGTTGACGATGGTTTCCGTTGTTTCCCATTTAAATCAGGTTTCAATATGCTACCTTAATAAATAAACAATAAAAATGTTTGCACTTTGCTTTACGTCGCAGTGACATAGACAGGTCTTATTGCAATGATGGGAAAGGCCTGGAAACCATATTCAGGGTTGCCGACCTTGGGCGTCAAACCCACCAACTCCAGAATTCAAGCTCACAGCCTCGTGATATAAACCACATAATCAACTCGCTCTGTGAGGTGTTCTACCTGGAGAACAATTCTCACTCGTGGCAGTAGATGATAGTGATTCAATGGACGGTGAAACTGTGTGTTGGCCCCTCCTAGTTCGGTTGTTATGTTACCTGATAACTGCAGAGTTTCAGTTTTGAAAACTTACATAGAGTGTTTGTTCATTGCAACTCAGGGAATGAAAATGAAAGGTAACAACTATGTACGAATTGCATCTGTGCAGCTATTTAGATAAAATGGATACAAACTAAAATAAAAATGCCGTGTATTGCAGTGTAATGACAACATAGTCCAGACAATCGCAGGAGATCGGGCATGCGCATATAGCATATAGGAAGAGTAATGTGGCGCTGTTGTCGATGTGAATTGTGCATTTGACGGTCATCCAGTGAGGAGTGTTGTTACCTTTGTGGCACTGAAGTGAAGAGTGTGGATTTCATCGCTCTAGAGAATTTTTCAAACGGTGATCAGCGTTAGTGGATGAGGTTGCCCGTGGTAAAAATGCACCAGAATGTTATCGAGGATTACGTGAAGTCTGTGGCGAGAATGCATTACCTTAGAGGACGGTTGCACGGTGGATCAAGGCGTTTCGTGCAGGTTCGTGAAACTGAGGATTTGCACCGTCCAATCCTCGAGATCACATTGACATCGTGAGTGGTCTCGTTTCCGTAGACCATCGATGAATCGTGCAGTAATTATCCGTAGAGGTTGGTCTCAGTCATCAAACGGTGTGGCACATACTGACGAAATGTCTTAACATGAGGAAAAGTGCGTCTCGGTATGCACTGGCTGGCATCCACCAGCACAGACACCGCAACGAAGAAGATGCATTTCTGCAGCGTATTGTCACCATTGATGAGACGTGGGCACGAGTTTATGAGACTGAACTAAAGCCTCAATCGAATGAATGGCAACACCCAGGTTTGCTGCGTCCTGAGAAATTTTGACAGGAACCCAGTCGGGAGAAGCTTATGCTGATTGTCGCGTCCGACTTCGAGGGTATTATTTTTACGCTTGCCATGCGGAGCAAATGTCCACATTTATTGCGAAACGATCGCCCTATCGTGTGCATGACAACTCAGGTTGTTATGCCGTCAACAATGGTGGCATTGGGCTATCTTGAAACATCCTCCGCACTCACCGGATATAAGTCCTGTTTTCGAAGTTGAAGGAACCCCTCCGAGGCCGCCGAATTCCCAACGCAGCATCTGTGCTCCGGGCAAAAGGCGCTCCCTCACTGTCGTCAACAGAGAACGCCTTTCCAGCGGTCTCCAACGGCTTCCCGACATTTGGCAATAGACTTTGCGGGTGGCTACACTGAAGGAATGTTATGCAATTGTTCTTAGTTTAATTTCGTGTGGCTATTTCTAACCGAGTGCAGCCCTTGTAAGGCAGACCCTCCGATGAGGGTGGGCGGCATCTGCCATTTGTAGATAACTGCGTGTTATTGTGGTGGAGGATAGTGTTATGTGTGGTGTGTGAGTTGCAGGGATGTTGGGGACAGCACAATCACCCAGCCCCCGGGCCATTGGAATTAACCAATTAAGGTTAAAATCCCCGACCCGGCCGGGAATCGAACCCTGGACCCTCTGAACCAAAGGCCAGAACGCTGACCAATCAGCCAACGAGTCGGACATTGTTCTTAGTTCATTAAATATTGCGTCCTATCAATATTGATACTGCTGTATTTACAGCTCTCGATTTCTAATATCTCACGTTGTAACGTTCCAGACGTTACAGTGTAATTATGTTAATTTTATTATGTGTAATTAATTCAGGAATTTAACGTCATGATATTTATTTTAGTATGTAATTGTATTATAATTCATGTTTAATCATTTGCTCACTATCATTTCATTACTTTGTAACTACGACTTATAAACGAGGGCTGAATATTCTAATATTCACTTAGATTCTTGCGACATTTGTTTAAAATTAACTTGCAGTAGATTTCCGCTATCTTGCCACATCACCGAGGAGGGAGGAAGGACAAATTTAGACACCAAGTTCTGGGAAAGCGAGCACGTGTTCACGCGTCCCAACGAAAGCTACCGTATTTCGACCAGAATTATTCAAACGGATCAACGCCTATATTTTGAAAGGAGCGTCATATTGCCATGGATACTGAGAGAATGGACCAATAGAAGAACAGTTAATATCAGAGTTAAGACCCGTCAACTCTAATATCTGGAGTGGGGAGAGACATGTCATCTGATTGGACCACGTGTAGCGACCTGTAATTAGCGCCAGTGAAGGTTATAAAAGGGCGTGCTGGAGCTCTTGGCAGGGGCTTGCATCTTGCATCTTGCATCTTGGATCTTCTACGTGACCGGCTATTTAATCTTCTTCGTTTGATTCTGCATTAGTATTCTACATTAATTACTTCATTACCACGACGTGGTACTTAGAAATTCTGAATGAGGGAAGTATAGCCACTCTCATCAGGAAGTATGTACAGCTCGGCGACAAGACCGGTTTGAACCAGTCTAAGTCAATAGGTAGTATTAATCTAGATAGAAATGAAACTTCAGAGAACATTTTCAGTAAAGTTGGAAGGATTCTTAATTGAGTATCCTCTCCAAATAACCCAAGGTGGTTCTGCTAACTATGACTTAGGGCTTATCTCCAATATACGGGATAAAGCATAATAGGGAGTGTTAGTTTTGAAGTCATCTTCCAATTAGTGGTGGGTGCAATTTACAAGGCAGGAATGGTACTTAGCTGCAGATGAAGAGATCTCAAAGACGACCGATGATGTTCCCGCTACAAGGATGGAAGCTTTCCAAGGACCAGCAGAACAAGACTACATGGTGAGCAAGCGAGTTAAAGATATTGCAAGTTTTCGCGAAGTAGAGTCATTCAATTTTTTGTTAAATTCATTTTCTATTTTTAATTCAGTTCTCGTTAAACCGTCGTCATTTATATTAAATATAATAAATAGTATTTTTCTTGTTCACTTTAATCAATCTGCCTTAATTAGCCTTTTGATTTTTAATTCTCCTACTTAATGATTAGTGTACTATCACCCCACCCCTGTGATAAGAGTCCGTCCAAGCTTGATTATAAATTTTTATCTTTAAGTCCTCAACTTAAAGATTGGCGCCCTTTGCTTGCTTGGTTGCATTTCTCGTTTGATGATTGTTCTCCGAGAGGGGAAGTCACATAAATGCCGCTCCAACGTGTGGCGAGAAAATCATTAAGTACGGAGCAGTTAATGACAGTAACGATATCAGAATTCGTATTATGGGCAAAATTTGGATATCCACGTTTCATTAAGAGTGTTTGATTGTGGGAAGGGTCATGGCTGATCAGACGAAAGAGGAGAGGATGTTGCGCAGTGGACGGGCGATAAAAGGCAATAACGTATTGAGTTCAGAGGAAGAGTTGTGTAGTCTTGTAGAGGAAATTGAAGATAGAAGTGTAAGTAGTATGGAGAGTGAAGGCAAGCAGAAAGAAGTCAGTATGGAGTCAGATGTTAGTAGGATGGGGGGCGAAGCGGAAGTAAACACTAACAATGAAAGTAATAATAATGATCAGTTAATGGGAATGATGCAGTTAATGTTAAGTAAGATAGAGGACAGTAAAAATGAGCTTAAAAGTGAATTAGAACAAACTAACACTAAAATTGAGAATATTAAATATGAACTTAAAGAACAGTTAGAGCAAACTAAAGCTGAATTAAGTAGGGAGATGAGGGAAAATAAGGAGGAAGCGAATCGGAGAATGGACGAACACAGTAGGCAGTTACGCGATCTGGTGGTAAAAAATGAACATTTTAATAAGCGATTAGAGGACCAGAAAAGCGAATATGTACGACAAGGGAAAGAGGTAGAAGAAAAGTTTGCGGAACAGAGAAGTGAATTCTTGGAATTAATGGGGAAGGAAAACAACTCTACTAGGGAGGAAGTAATGAGGCAGGTCACTAGTATTGATAAGAGAGTTGAGACTCAAAGAGGGGAAATACGGATATTTAAAGACCACGTCCAACAAGAGATTGACACGGTAAAGCTTAGAATAGAAGATGAGACTCGGGCAAGTGAAGAAAGGTTTGCGATAGCTGAAGAGAATAAGATTGAAATTAGGACATTGAAAGAGAAGCAGGTTAATTTGGAGAGAGAAATTGATAGGAGAGACAGAGATGTAGAATGCCGGATGGAGAAAGCAGAAAATAAGTTAAAACAGGTGGCAAAGGATAAACAGGTTTTCACGGGAAGGCAATGTCTAGGAAATAGCTACATTAGGGAAATTGAACTACCTAAATTTAATGGGAAACAAACGAACCCGCTAGATTTCCTTAAGATGATAGAAAAACGATTTGAAAAGCGTCTAGAGGAAGGGTCTATGGACTGGGAAGACGTTATGGAAAATATTGACCATGCTTTTGTAGGAGAAACTCGGTCTTGGTTCATGGTATATAGGCAGACGATGACGAACCTGAAAGAATTCAGAAATAAGTTTAGAGAGAAATTCTGGAATGAAGCGATACAAGCTCGGGAGAGAGAAAGGGTGGTATTTGGGAGGTACAAACAGCATGAGGGAGTTACTATGACCGAGTACTTCCTGGCACATGTCATGATTTGTCAGAACTTAGATGGTATAACCGAGGGGTCTGATGTAGTAAGACTACTTTTGAGACATTTTCCGGACAGGGTGAGAGAAGCGGCCTGCATGCAAAAAGTTGGAACTATTCAGGAGATGGAGAATCTACTAGGCAGTTTTGATGCGTTAGGTAACCTTAGGAGTAGAACGGAGAATATTCAGAACTTTAGTCATCACAACGGAATGAGACATAACGGTAGAACACAGAATCACGAAGCTCGCAATCAGTTCAGACCTCAGCAGAACAGCAGGAGCGGAGTACCTGAATAGAGGACAGGAAATCCCCAACGGAGGCCAGAGCAATGTACTAATGAGTCCAACGTCAATACACAAAGGGAACCTTTAAACTAACTAGAGGCTGTAATGTTAGGTCAGAATTCCAGCCTAGTACGAAGGTAGCGAAGTGTCTTGCCATGAAAGTGTTACCATATGACCTAGATGTTAAAGACGATTTGTTGTATGAACCCGAGCAGAATAATGGAGATTCAAGTAATAATGTAGTCAATCCCGTTGTTAAATTGAAAGTCTGGGGGGCGTGGGTTAAAGTTTTGATTGATTCTGGTAGCCAAATATCATGTATTAGTTCTCAGTGGTATGAGTCATTAGTGAAACAGGGTATTCAGTTGGAGGAAATGCCTGTTAAGTCTACGTTTATCATTACGGCTGTTGGAAAGAAGTCTAAGCAAATTTGTAAACAAGTAGCTGTCCCGATCTGCATTAATAATTTTATTAGCGTTCAGATATGTTTGGTAATTCCGCATTTGATATTTGATCTTATCTTGGGATCTGACTGGTTAACGTTAAAATTGGCTCAGTTAAATTACAATGATCTAGTGCTAAATTTGAGGTGGAATAATGAGGATATCAAGGTCAAGTTTGAGGAGGAAATTCAGAGGAAAACGGAAGTTAGTACAGTGTGGAGAATGAGAGAGGTTTCTAAAGTAAATGAAGAGGCTAGTGAGGGCCTGAAGTTGTGTCAGTTGTGGATTAATGAGGATAAAATATGTGGCTTGAAAGAAGCCGTAAGTAGTAATGAGTTAAATGAAATCCAGAAGGACAAGTTATTTGAAGTGTTATGTGAACACGTGGAGATTTTCTCCGAGAAACCTGGTGTTACCCATCTGTATGAACATTCTTTTTCTGTGCTGGATAAGACTCCATTCAGCGGACCGCGGTATCCGATACCACACAAATATGCAAAAGCCGTAGAGGATCAAATTCAAGCTATGTTAGCAGACGATGTGATTGAATTATCAAACAGTCAATATGTTAATCCCTTAATTGTTGTGCCTAAGTCTGATGGATCAATACGTTTGTGTATTGAATGCGAGAGCGTAGTGAGAGTGTTAGGTTTGCCTGAGGAACCACCTCGTAATGCTGAATTTTACGTCCGACTGGCACGGGAGAACCTGATTAAATCTGGAGATAAACGTAAAAGGCAACAGAAACGTAAGGTACTTGATAACTTTGAAGTAGGTGATATGGTTTTGGTGAGAGTTCCCATGTTGTCAAATAGTGAGGATAAGGTAACAAAGAAATTTTTTCTGTTATATCAAGGCCCTTATAAAGTACATAGAAAACTAGGACCCTGTGCTTACAAGTTAGCGGATGGCGAGAGCGTAATGAATGGCTCATATAACATTAGTAGTTTACGGAGATACCTGTCGTGTGAGGTGGCTGAACCGGATTGTGAGATATAGGTCAGTAACTCGGGGAAGTTGCTACTTGTTATGTCAGACTACGAGCGGGATGAGTTTACGTCTCAATTGTGGTGGTATTTCCTAGTTGTGTTTGTAAACAAGGGAGGTGTTTGTGTGGCGGTAGATTTACGCTTGTTCAAAGACGATCGATCATCTGTTTTCCGTATGTGAGGCCATGAAATTTTATATATTTGTTTTCTGAGATGTTACAGAAGGCTAATTAAAGCTGACGACGGCAAATAATTAATTTTCCCGTATGTGCATTTCTAACTTGCAATAATTTTACCGTGAGCTTAAATCACGTGTGTATTCGAGTGAAGTGTATTGCATCCTGCTTCAAGATAAAGTTGAAACACTCGAAAGAGTGATAAAAGTGTAAATTGTTTGTATTATTTGTTTTCTATGTTTCTAATGTAAAAGATTGGAAGAGAACGTGTTATTGCTATCTAGCAAAGAATGTCGGAGAGATGTGGGGAGTAAAAGGACAGATAGACACTCGGCAGAGTCTGTAATCTGAATTGTATATATATTATGTTATATTTTCTAGGATAATCTTGTTTTTTTTTACAAAAGTGAAAAGTTGCTCATGTTGGGCATAATTTAGCTATACCTCAAGATGAACTGAAATAACAGACAGTCGCAATGGTAAGCAGTCTAAGAGAGATATGATGGAAAGAGTGAGATATAATTAATTGTATGAAAATAATGTCGCTCGTTATGGGCAGGTAATAGAGGTATTTCAAGTCAATGTGGGAGTAAGTGTGTGAGTTCTCAACTCATGTGATATTTGTTAAGAACTCATGGGGGCGTATGTAACGTTCCAGACGTTACAGTGTAATTATGTTAATTTTATTATGTGTAATTAATTCAGGAATTTAACGTCATGATATTTATTTTAGTATGTAATTGTATTATAATTCATGTTTAATCATTTGCTCACTATCATTTCATTACTTTGTAACTACGACTTATAAACGAGGGCTGAATATTCTAATATTCACTTAGATTCTTGCGACATTTGTTTAAAATTAACTTGCAGTAGATTTCCGCTATCTTGCCACATCACCGAGGAGGGAGGAAGGACAAATTTAGACACCAAGTTCTGGGAAAGCGAGCACGTGTTCACGCGTCCCAACGAAAGCTACCGTATTTCGACCAGAATTATTCAAACGGATCAACGCCTATATTTTGAAAGGAGCGTCATATTGCCATGGATACTGAGAGAATGGACCAATAGAAGAACAGTTAATATCAGAGTTAAGACCCGTCAACTCTAATATCTGGAGTGGGGAGAGACATGTCATCTGATTGGACCACGTGTAGCGACCTGTAATTAGCGCCAGTGAAGGTTATAAAAGGGCGTGCTGGAGCTCTTGGCAGGGGCTTGCATCTTGCATCTTGCATCTTGGATCTTCTACGTGACCGGCTATTTAATCTTCTTCGTTTGATTCTGCATTAGTATTCTACATTAATTACTTCATTACCACGACGTGGTACTTAGAAATTCTGAATGAGGGAAGTATAGCCACTCTCATCAGGAAGTATGTACAGCTCGGCGACAAGACCGGTTTGAACCAGTCTAAGTCAATAGGTAGTATTAATCTAGATAGAAATGAAACTTCAGAGAACATTTTCAGTAAAGTTGGAAGGATTCTTAATTGAGTATCCTCTCCAAATAACCCAAGGTGGTTCTGCTAACTATGACTTAGGGCTTATCTCCAATATACGGGATAAAGCATAATAGGGAGTGTTAGTTTTGAAGTCATCTTCCAATTAGTGGTGGGTGCAATTTACAAGGCAGGAATGGTACTTAGCTGCAGATGAAGAGATCTCAAAGACGACCGATGATGTTCCCGCTACAAGGATGGAAGCTTTCCAAGGACCAGCAGAACAAGACTACATGGTGAGCAAGCGAGTTAAAGATATTGCAAGTTTTCGCGAAGTAGAGTCATTCAATTTTTTGTTAAATTCATTTTCTATTTTTAATTCAGTTCTCGTTAAACCGTCGTCATTTATATTAAATATAATAAATAGTATTTTTCTTGTTCACTTTAATCAATCTGCCTTAATTAGCCTTTTGATTTTTAATTCTCCTACTTAATGATTAGTGTACTATCACCCCACCCCTGTGATAAGAGTCCGTCCAAGCTTGATTATAAATTTTTATCTTTAAGTCCTCAACTTAAAGATTGGCGCCCTTTGCTTGCTTGGTTGCATTTCTCGTTTGATGATTGTTCTCCGAGAGGGGAAGTCACAACGTGAATTGCCTGGGATACGAACTACAGCCTCCGTCATGAGAAGCTAGTGATATATTTACTTAACTATCATACCTCATAGTATGGTATTATGCGTTACTCACTTCAACATCTGTACTACCGTAAAGGATCTGCCGTCCCTCCTATGGAGGGAGCAGACTCACCTGGCAATCTTCAGAGTGAAAGACTTGGAGTCACCAGGAGTATACGTTACACTACTTGATCCGATTGCTTTGGGACTTGACATGTCCTCGAGAGAGTTAGTAAGCTGTACCTCGAGCAAGCGCACTCGGCGACAGACAAAACAAACAGGCTTGAATATTCATGTTCAGTGAGGAGTTGAAGTGTTTTCGACATCTTTTTGCTTCCTCTTCATCCTCTCTTGCTACCCTACATGACAAGGGCTTCTCTCTAATTGGCCCAAAAGTCGGCCCTGGAGAGTACTTCCACAATACAGCCGACGTTCCAAAATATTTTAACATCGTATGGCAGAAATTCTCCGACAGTGTACCTTACTCGCTCGTATGAATAAAAGAAAGTGATTCACCTCTGTCAGCTCTTTCGAAAATTTAGTGATGTAAACGGTCTTCATGATATTTGTGCTCATGTTGCTGTGTCCAGTCTTCAAAAACCCTACCCTGGCTGTCTATGTAAGAACTCTTCAAATATGCCCACAGATTTTTTTTTTTTTTTTGCTAGGGGCTTTACGTCGCACCGACACAGATAGGTCTTATGGCGACGATGGGATAGGAAAGGCCTAGGAGTTGGAAGGAAGCGGCCGTGGCCTTTAATTAAGGTACAGCCCCAGCATTTGCCTGGTGTGAAAATGGGAAACCACGGAAAACCATCTTCAGGGCTGCCGATAGTGGGATTCGAACCTACTATCTCCCGGATGCAAGCTCACAGCCGCGCGCCTCTACGCGCACAGCCAACTCGCCCGGTTGCCCACAGATTGTTTGATTAAATGAATACTGTATTTGTTTTCTTGAGGTTGCTGTAGAAAATCACGTACCGCCGTACAGGACACTATGAATCATTTGGCGATGTTTGAAAGGGGCTACATTAAGGAACTGTGGAACGAGTGCATGACTTGTTCTGCACATGTCTTACATGAAAATTAAAACCTAAAACCTGTTTTCCAGTCTTTGACCGGGTCAGGAATGGAATGAATGAAGCCTCCTTCCAGCACCGAGGCTGGGAGTTGTGCCGGCTGCCGAGACCTGTCGCACTCCCCTGGGGCAATGATTAATGAATGATTAATGAAATAAACTGACATTGGAGAGTGTTGCTTCAGTGAAAGACGGCAGAGAAAACCAGAGTACCCGGAGAAAAACCTCTCCCGCCTCCGCTTTGCCCAGCACAAATCTCACATGGAGTGACCAGGACTTGAACCACGGAACCCAGCGGTGAGAGGCCAGCGCGCTGCTGCCTGAATCATGGAGGATCCTTTCACACTTTTATAATGCATTTTCTTAATTTTTAGGTCATTTAATAAAGGCATTTAAACATATTGGAGCGCATTTTAATATCCCTTACGTCATCAACACCTGGGCCTTACATATTACTAATACTATTTTCATTTCTTTTACGATTTGTTCTACGTCGCACCAACACAGATAATTCTTACGGCGACGATGGGGGAGGAAAGGGCTAGGAGTGGAAAGAAAGTGACCGTGGCCTTAATTGTTACAGCCCCAGCATTTTCTTGGTGTAAAAATGCGAAACCACGGGAAACCATCTACAGGGCTGCCGACAGTGGGGTTCGAACTCACTATCTGCCGGATGCAAGCTCACAGCTGCGTGCCCCTAACCGCACGATCAACTTCCCCGGTACTGTTTTTCTGACCGGGACACAATTTACCAACCCTGTTAGGCATTGGAACACGTTCTTACGGCGTCCTCCACAAATCTTCTTGCTCGGTATCGAACGGCTGTCTTCATTTTTCCAGTCTTCTTATGGAGCAGTGGACAGGTGACCTCGGTTGACCCCGCACTGTACAGTATTGTCGCTATGGTGCTTGTTGTCGTCACACGGGTTGCTATGGAGACAACATCCTCTCCCGCTCACCTTTGTCTTCCACCGCAATGCGGGCGCAACCTACGCGCTTCCCAACATTCCTAGCATAGCCCTCGATACAGCTTCATTATGGCGTATTTTACAAAACAATAGATATCAAACAAAATTTAACTCGGTCCGAATGTATGACAAAATCTAATTACGAGATTACCCAGGACAAATATTTGTAGATCACTAAACAGTGTGTTTCAATAGAATTCCTTTGAACAGATGACAGGACTTGGACTGTTTGATTCCATGATACAGCGACCACTTCATCCCTTATCATTATTATTACTAGTATTATTGAAAAATAAATTTGACAGATATTTAAAGGATATATACAATGCATAAAATTATTAGTAGAAGATTTTCAAAAGCTTCATTACTATTTTATTATTAATAATAATACTAATATAATATAATGAAATGTAGTAATACTATTACTATTTCCTTTTCGTTTCCTCTCTTTGGGGTACGCTGAATCAAACATTTGTCTGTGTGTTATTTTCTTAGTGCCCATTATTTCTACATTTTCTTCATTCTTTCTGATCTTCGCATCCTCTCGTCTTCCGAGATAATAGGTTTGGCTTTTAATGTAGATTTGTCTTGGAACCTTATATTTTCTAGTTTAATTATTACATTAGCTGTTCGAACGATTAGTGAATTTTCTGGAATGTTTAATTCTACTAGGTCTTTAAACCAGTTGGGTTTTGTTTTGCGGTTACGGAAAAAGTCAAAGATTTGTTTGGTTAGCCTATTGGAGTTCATTCCGAGAAGATACATACATACATACATACATACATACATACATACATACATACATTATCATTATAGACTGTTATGCCTTTCAGCGTTCAGTCTGCAAGCCTCTGAGAATTTACTAAACGTCGCCAACAATCCTCGATTTGCAACTAGTGTTGTGGCCTCATTTAGTTCTATACCTCTAATCTTTAAATCGTTAGAAACCGAGTCTAACCGTCGTCGTCTTGGTCTCCCTCTACTTCTCTTACCCTCCATAGCAGAGTCCATTATTCTCCTAGGTAACCTATCCTCCTCCATTCGCCTCATATGACCCCACCACCGAAGCCGGTTTCTGCGTACAGCTTCATCCATCGAGTTCATTCCTAAATTAGCCTTTATCTCCTCATTCCGAGTACCCTCCTGCCATTGTTCCCGCTTGTTTGTAGCAGCAATCATTCTTGCTACTTTCATGTCTGTTACTTCTAACTTATGAATAAGATATCCTGAGTCCACCCAGCTTTCGCTCCCGTAAAGCAAAGTTGGTCTGAAAACAGACCCATGTAAAGATAGTTTCGTCTGGCAGCTCACTTCCTTCTTACAGAATACTGTTGATCGCAACTGCGAGCTCACTGCATTACCTTTACTACACCTTGATTCAATCTCACTTACTATATTACCATCCTGGGAGAACACACAACCTAAATACTTGAAATTATCGACCTGTTCTAGCTTTGTATCAGATGACCGTAAAATAAAATATCCTTCTTTTCCGCATAGTATCTGAAAGTTTTCAATTTTATTGCAGACTGTTTAATTCTTGATGGACATTACCTTATCCTGAAAATTTGGTCTTGCGATCTTTCTTAAAATGTTCCTTTGTTTTAACTCGAGTTTCTCCATCTGGCCTATGGAATTCATGTTTAGTGTTTCTGCTGCATATAGTGCTTCTGATTTAATCACTGTTCTATAATGTTTGATTTAGGACCCCGTGAAAGGGATTTCTTGTTGTATGTATATTTTGTTAGTTAGAAGGCCGGTTCAAGTTTATTTTTCGTGGATACCATTGCTTTGCATTCCACATCATTCCAACTAATCCATTCCCCGAAATATTTTAATTATTTTACTATTTCAACCTTTTGTTCTTGGACTTCGAGGTATTTATTTGCGTGTTTGTAGTTTGTCATCACCATTATTATTATTATTATTATTATTATTATTATTATTATTATTATTATTATTATTATTATTATTATTATTATTATTATTACGGGTTGAGTGGCTAAGACGAGTCAGGTGCTGGCCTTCTGACCCACCTTCTCAAGTTCGATGCTTGTTCAGTCCGGTTGTATTTGAAGATGCTCAAGTACGTCAACCTCGTGTCGGTAGATTTATCGGCGAGACTAAATTCCGGCACCTCGATGTCTCGAAAACCGTAAATAAAGTAATCAGCGGAAAGTAAAAATCTATTATTATTATTATTATTATTATTATTATTATTATTATTATTATTATTATTATTATTATTATTATTATTATTATTATTATTATTATTATTATTATGCTAAGAACAGAACAAGAATGGCTAACCAGAGACCAGTGGTATCCGAACCCACAGCCTCCCGATTTCGCGTCGGTTGCTGTGGGTTCGGATCCCACTGGTGTCTGGTTGGTCATTTTTGTTCTGTACTTAACATCTCTTCAACACGTACTAAATGTACGTAACACGACTTAATAGGCTGGAAGTCGGTTTCGAGTACAATGCGGACGTGAAATTCAATATTTATTATTATTATTATTATTATTATTATTATTATTATTATTATTATTATTATTATTATTATTATTATTATTATTATTGTCGTGTTTTTCGGAACATAAGACGCACCCTGATATTTTGATAAAAATTTAAGGGAAAATGTAATTTCACTGTATTTTTAAACAACGTTTTACAGAAATGACCTGTAGGTAGTGATATGCTGTATCGGTTACAAATCAAAATTACGTATTGACTCCCTGCTGCCCCATTACAGTGGAATTTTGCGTATTTCATCATTTTAATTTGAATGCTAAGGCGTAAAGGGCCAACGGCCGTAGCCGTGTTGAAACACCGGATCCCGTGAGATCTCCGAAGTTAAGCAACATTGGGCGTGGTCAGGAGTTGGATGGGTTGCCACGCGCTGTTGGTGGGGGGTAAGGGAATGGAGGAGCGGAAAGGAACTGGCCACCCTACCGCACGTAAACTCCGGCTCAGGAAATCCTCTGCGGAGGTTCGGACCTGCCTTCGGACAGAATAACCCTTACCTTACAAGGCGTACAGGAAACTTTTCTGTACAACTGACATTGTGTTCGGTAAATTATCACTACTGGAACTTGTTACTGATTACAAAGTGAAAGATTTTCTTTCCACTCTTCTTTGAAAGTTATGTATAACGGTAGTCTAAGTCACAGCACTTTGTGTTTGCCTGGTACGATAAGGAGTTGCGAGCCGTCTTGTTAGGAATTCCCTGGCAACTCGCATTTCTGTCATACAAACGCAGGTTAACCATAGCCCCTGTTTCTCAACTGCTCAGAGTATTATAAGGAGAAGTTGAGCATTGCTGTAGCAAACCACGTATACTCAGTTTCTACATATGATAGACATTTCTTTCTTTCTTTCTCAATCGGTTTACTCTCCATGTTTGGCTTTTCCCTCGGACTCAGCGAGGGATCCCACCTCTACTGCCTCAAGGGCAGTGTCCTGGAGTTTGAGACTCGGGGTCGGGGGATACAACCGGGGAGGATGACCAGTGCCTCGCCCAGGCGGCCTCACCTGCTCTGCTGAACAGGGGCCTTGGTGGGGGATGGGAAGATTGGGAGGGATAGACAAGGAAGAGGGAAGGAAACGGCCGTGGCCTTAAGTTAGGTACCATCCCCACATTTGCCTGGAGGAGAAGTGGAAAAAAACGGGAAGCCACTTCCAGGATGGCTGTGGTGGGAATCGAACCCACCTCTACTCAGTTGACCTCCCAAGGCAGAGTGGACCCCGTTCAGCCCTCGTACCACTTTTCAAATTTCGTGGCAAAGCCGGGAATCGAACCCGGGCCTCCGGGGGTGACAGCTAATCACACTAACCACTACACCACAGAGGCGGACTATGATAGACATTCCGACCATAATTTAGGCAGTATTTTTGTAACAAAGTACGGTACTTCTCTTGCACATAAGTGCACAGCTCTACCAAACGTGCCACGTGAACGGTTGTGAGCGATATATTCGACTTTATGAAACTGTAAAAAAAAAATTATAAAATGAGTTCGTTGCTCGTTTGACATGAGCTGCATCCAGTAATCTGAGCGAGGAAATTACACACAGATTACTGTCACTCTATATTCTAATATTTTGTGAATTTACATAATAATTTACATCAAATTCCGATTAACAGCCTATTGTTCTTCCTGCCTATCCTTCAGTCAAAAACCTACTGCATTTGTCATTTGGTATTGACGTTAACCGTTCTGCCACAATATTTTCAGGCCGTGTATGTAAAATTACATTTCTGTCTGTACTTTTGAATATTAATTTGATATGTGTTTTTCCACCAAGTGGGACAAATATGTGACTTCGTTCTAAAAGGGCATTTAAGATTTGAATTTCTGCTTATAATTTTCCAACTATTTTTCAACTTTACAATGTTTATATAGCATTTGAAAAAAGTCCAGCTCCGTAAATGTACATCGGTAACCTAGCATTTTTGACAAGAGCTTATTTAATTACATGTTTAATATTTTTTGAAACTGTTCAGTCTGCCGAAAGTAATTTTGAATAAATATTTTTATAATCTATACGAAAAAGAAAACACACAATAATAGAATTATACCTGAAAAAGAAAGAAATGATGATATATTGTGGCTACTCCAACCACTACTCATATACCTTCATATCTTCCACACAATATAAATAACATTTGTTTGAGCGCCAGTTGCTTTTTTAAGAAAAACAACAAAATTCGGTAGAGCATACCTCTTATATCAATTATCTCAAGGCGTGAGGTGATAAACTCACATATCTGGCAATATACAGGGATATGGATCAGGAAAATATTAAATTACTGTTGCATTTTCACAATTGAGGATTGTACATGGAACTGGAATCACTTATTATAATTAAAATAAAACTGAGTTTGTGACTATAATTTACGTCACAATGAACAATCATTGACGTCTTTTAATTTAACAAAAGAAATATATCGTGAGATTTGCGGTACTAAATAAAAGGAAAATTTAATCTAAAAAAAAAAGCTATTGGCATGAACTTGAAGTGAGATGTGATATCGCCGCTGATTACATTCTTCTTCATGTTATGAATGCATAACATGTCTGATGTTTTAATTAACTGATGTCGGCATACACCGCTGTTGAACTTGAAATTCTTGGGAAAACCTCTGAGCTGAAGTCGGGAGCCGTCTGCTGTTATCTTCTTATATAACAAGGAGTTGGCCTACATACCATGTACGCGTGTAGGGAGCTCCAATATAATTACGTCCACTCAATATATTATCAGTAATTGGAAAATATTATTGAAACATCTTGTGAAGTCCATCCTCACAAGAAGATGATGTTTCTTTATCAGCATAGTACCCGTCTCTGCTCGGATACAACCACCACTTGTAGACTTCCTCGATTATTACTTCTTCAAACACAACTCTTAGCTCTGACCATCACTCGAAGACCACTTCTTCCATTTGATACATCTGACTGTTACATATGATCTGAACGATATGAACTGAACGATATGATCTGAATACCTCTCCCCACCGTAGCATCATCTTATATCACCTCGCGATGACGACTCATCTCCCTACTCACTGTCCATCCCTTCCACTTCAACATACAGTAGCTGGCGAATACTGACACTTGGTCGCAATCACGTGCCCACGCACTGATGTCATCAGTCAAGTGTTGTCTAAGCGTACCCAAGCGGCTTGAGAATGACTAAGCTGAATGCGTCACCGGAAAATCTACTTGCACAGTTAAACATAGCCTCGATTGCAAAATACTATGCCAGCTCATCCAGCCAAAGTTACAAGCCACAGCATGACAATATGAAACCAACAAATCTCACTTACTACAATACAGAATAATTACAAACAAATTTCACTTAACCTATGATTAAATACAATAATATACGTGATACCTAATTATTACAGTCTAAATGATGAGAAACAGAATATATAAAATCTAATGAATCGGGTTAATAATAATAATAATAATAATAATAATAATAATAATAATAATAATAATAATAATAATAATAATAATAATAATCATAAATACTGAATGGAATCTGTAACCCTGTTGTACGGTTACAATATACATATATAATTTGAAAGTGTAGCACAAAGTTGTGAGAAAACCACAGTATTACCGCCTATGTATTATACATCAAAAGAAGGTCGTCTTCTCAGGATTACTAGTAAAATAATGTTTCTTTCATTAAGTCCTTCATATGCGTAAAATAATCATTTACTCTAATAATATGATTATCAGGCCATTGCCGTTAACTGTATTCGCCGGTAGATGGCTCTATCAAAATTGTCTCAGCTTATCTTTCTATGCCCGATAGAGGGATCTGTGAAAGTTGTCTACGCAGATCTGTCTGTGTAAGTCCAATAGATGGCTCTGTGAACTTATTACCAGAATGCGAGTTCGCTCCATGTGGTTCTAATAAGCGATGTATGCCAAAAGTATAAATTAGAAGTCATTACAGGTGCTTCCAAGAATCAGGCAATTTATCTACCTAGGATTGGTTTGGTGCCTACACCCGTAATATTAAATGAAGCGTTTTGACAAACAGAGATAGAGAGCTAGAGAGAGGAGCATTTGTTCGTTCGTTCAGACCGCTCAGAAGTGAGAAGTTTGGCAACTCCTCGCTTACAGCGTATTTGTTCGTTCGTTCAGACCGCTCAGAAGTGTGAGGTTTGGCAACTCCTCGCTTGTGGCTCATTTGTTCGTCCAGACCACTAAGAAGTGAGAGTTTTGGCAACTCCTCGCTTGCGGCTCATTTGTCCGTTCGTTCAGACCGCTCAGAAGTGAGAGGTTTGGCAACTCCTCGCTTACGGCCCATTTGTTCCTTCGTTCAGACCTCTCAGAAGTGAGTGGTTTGGCAACTCTAAGCAACACGAGCTGGCCTGCAGGCTTATCTCCATGGCACACGCAGAGGACCTGCCCACGTTTCGATGGCAACCATACCCCTACTCCCTTCTCCCTCTAACAAATGTCAGAACGCTTCTTTCAGTATTACGACCATACTGACAGTAACCTGAATTTCAAATTCGAAGGGAGGCAGTTCCCTCTACGACTTGCTTTCGCAGTGACTATTAACAAAGCACAGAGTCAATGTTTTGACAAAATACGTATTTACTTATCTCGCTGCGTTTTCAACCGTTGTCAGTTATATGCAGGCTTTCGTAGAGTTAAAGCTGCGAGGGATACCAAATTATAAGTACACAATAGAGATGACTGAAAAATAACGTAGCTGTTACTTTGTCACAGTTACAGGCCTGTCACTGTTACAAATGCAATGAGGACAAAAAATAACAGGTTGCCGAATAACGACAACAGAACGACGTACTAGTGGAAACAGTAACTGTGAAGTGGGAACTGTCACTAGTAGCAGCTTACAGAAACAGAATGTGACCTTCAGAGTTCAGATAGTACGCATGTCTTCCAAGTGAGAGCGCTTTCGTAGGAAATTGCTTTAGGTCAAATACACTATAGTGTAAAATATACTCTATATGATCTTGTGTAAGTTGCTATTGCCATCTGGTAACTAAAGTGTAAACTGTTATGACATATTCAACTGCTGAGGGGTAATCGCTGACTCAGACATCACGCAGGGCTTCCTACATTAGAATATTATTATAAGTTTCACCCGTATAATTTTAGTATGCTAACTTTCTATATTGATATTAAAGACAACATGATATTAGTTCATTTTACTTACTGCGGTTAGGAGCGCGCAACTGTGAGCTCGCATCCGGAGATAGTGAGTTCGAACCCCACAGCCGGCAGCTCTGAAAATAGTTTTCCGTGGTTTTCCATTTTCACACCAGACAAATGCTGGGGCTGTACCTTTATTAAGGCCACGGCCGCTTCCTTCCCATTCCTAGGCCTTTCCAGCCCCATCGTCGCCATAAGACCTATCTGTGTCGGTGCGACGTAAAGTAACTAGCATTTTACATAATCGATCCTCTTTTACAGGTTTGTGTCGAGGTTTGACAGACAGATCATCATGTTTTCTTGTCTTCTATCCTTGATCGGGGCATTATCAATCTCACTCCTCTAGATTTCAGAAAAGACGCTATGTTGTCTTCTCATTTCCTCTGTTGCCTAACTCTCGTTAACTGTGTAGCAAATAGGAATGCGTGTTTGGCTGCACCGACTTTCAACAGTGTCGTGATGCGTGCGCGCATGTGCAAGTGAATGAATGGGACTTCGCAACACAGCTGTAAGGAGACAAGCTTGAAGCCATGAATAAACTGTGACCAATAAAAGGTGAGTAACGTTGGATATTACTTTTAACTCTTACTTTTCACAGTTAGTTTATTGTAGCAGTGACAGATGTAGCAGTTACACAAAAATAACCGTTTGTCACACCTCCAGTATCAGGATCAGTTCTCCGAAACTAAAAGGTATTTCACAAGAAACATAGTTTACAATGAAATACTAAAATCAGTCAATGAATAGGACAGTCAAATGCAATCATTTACAGTGAACTGTAGCCTACCTTATGAAAGTGATTCATGACTGTTAAAAGCATGCACATGTGTGCACATATGTATAGTCACAACGGAAGTTTAAAGTCAAATAAATGGTCTTCCGGAGTTCAGTACTTTTCCGTTACTTTTCTCACGCTTCCTTTATCATCAGTTTCATTTTTGGTCTTTCTTCGAAGCTGTTGCTGTGACAGGCCAATATGAAACTCCACAGCCTGTTTCCAGTCATTCGACCGGGTCAGGGATGGAATGAAGCTCAATCTAGTGGCGAGGATAGGAAATATGCCGGCTGCCGAAACCTGTCGCACTCCTCTGGGGAAATGATAATTGACTGACAGATGAAATGTTAAAGGAGAGAGTTGCTGGAATGAAAGATGACAGGGAAAACCAGAGTGCCCGGAGAAAAACCTGTCCCTCCTCCGCTTTTACCAGCACAGATCTGACAAGGAGCGGCTGGGTATTGAACCACGGTATCCAGCGGTGAGAGGCTGCGCGCTGCCGTCTGAGCCAAGGAGGCTTCACAGGCCAATAATACGGTATAATTCTATTGCCATATTTAACCTAACAGATATAAATTAACTGAACCGGAACTGAAAATAAATCACGTAATGTTTAATATTTACCGGATAAATTGGCTCTTTTTATATGTGTAACCTCGGCACTGTGTGGGGTAGAGTGGTTAGCTCTACACCCGGCTACTTTTGCTCCCAGGATTTTTTTTTGGGGGGGGGCTTTACGTCGCACCGACACAGATAGGTCTTATGGCGACGATGGGATAGGAAAGGCCTAGGAGTTGGAAGGAAGCAGCCGTGGCCTTAATTATGGTACAGCCCCAGCATTTGCCTGGTGTAAAAAATGGGAAACCACGGAAAACCATTTTCAGGGCTGCCGATAGTGGGATTCGAACCTACTATCTCCCGGATGCAAGCTCACAGCCTCCCAGGAATTAACCTGGTACTCATTTTTGGTGCAGACTGAGTGAACCTGAGGGCCATGTGCACCTCCGCAAGTAGAAATCTCGTTTCTTAAATTTTTCGCCTTCCTGACGGCTAATCGAACCCACGTCTTTCCGGGTGAACTGAGCTCGCCCTTACCGCCTCTTATATGTTGTAGGCCAGGATAAATTTATTTAATGTGTAGATGAACCGACATTGGTGTTCTTAGTACATCACCAAAGAAATAATGGCGTATGTCGGGTTCAGTTCAACTTTCCTTTTTAGCTGTCTGTTACAGTGTCACGGGGAAACGGATCAGGACAGGGATAGGGAGTGTTGGAGTTTAGGGTAAAGAGAAGTACCAAAGTATGCATTGAATAAAAAATATATCAGGGAACTCACAAAAGCTTTCCGCACACGAAAGGGTCAATATTTTATGTTCATGTTAGACTAATATTTTGAACAAGTGGCTAAATCAGCGGTCACAAGATATAGCCTTATGAGACATGTCCAAATACAGAGATGTTATAGCATAACACTCACCCCCTTTCCCACACTCCCACCCTGCCCGGACCGTAGCAGAGGTATCGGCAGCGAACTTATTCTGTTATTCTGTGCTGTTTGAAGATCGATTGAAGACATACTGCCTTCTGAAATGTCTGTCTCCAAACCACAAAATCATCAAGAATAGTTTGTAGTTAGGACGGAATTTCGAGGATTTCTTAAAAAAAAATTCTGCATTCAAAACGAGAACGTGAAATGTTTACTGAGCACTAAAATATTAATAGTTTACTGTCATTCATTAATTCATACGGGCAGATAGCCAGATGTCAGCCTTCATGTACAGTTAAGAGTGTCCACGTATGAGGAACTCTCTAAATTAAAAAAGAAATGATGTTAAGTTTCCCTTGATGGAAAATGAAATGCTCATAAATATGGCTTTCTTCCATTCTTAATCTGTTTACCGTCCTGGGTTGGTTTCCCTTCGGACTCAGCGAGGGATCACACCTCCACTGCATCAAGGGCACTGTCCTGTAGCGTGAGACTTTGGGTTGGGTTATACAACAGGCGGCCTTATCTGCTATGCTGAAAACGGGCCTTGTGAGGGGATGGAAGATCAATCAATCAATCAATCAATACTGATCAGCATTTAGGGCAGTTGCCCAGGTGGCATATTCCCTATCTCTTGTTTTCCTAGCCTTTTCTTAAATGATTTCCAAGGAATGGGAAATTTATTGAACATCTCCCTTGGTAAGTTATTCCAATCCCCAACTCCCCTTCCTGTAAATGAATATTTGCCCCAATTTGTCCCCGTGAATTCCAACATTATCTGCATATTGTGATCATTCCTACTTTTAAAGACGCCACTCAAATTTATTCGTCTACTAATGTCATTCCACGCCATCGCTCCGCTGACAGCTCGGAATATACCACTCACAAGGGGGCATTCCCTACTCGTCACCACCGATTTCGCTCAAATTTAGAGAACGTGCAGGGCTTGGCTAGAAATGAAAGTACCCGAAGTGGTAACTCCAGATGGCCAAGCATATAGAAAATAAAAATACAAATGTTGACGCGGCTCTCGCACCGTATAAGCCACTTTCGTTAGTGCGCACGCCGAGCAGTTGTTGGTGTAGCGGTAAGAACTCGGACTGCTACTTCGCTGGTCATGCGTTCGACTCCCCGTGTGGAGACTGTTTTTTTCTGTCAACTTTTATATTATTCATTTCCCTATTGCGCAACGAGGTGAATAATTTATTTTATTTATTTACACGCAAAAGGCATAAAAAAGGTAAAAAATTGGGATTTCATTGTCAGACTTTTTTCTACCTGTGCCAAGAAACTATTGTTTGTGTATAATCGCCAGGAGCAACCTTCACTTGTCAGGTGAAAACGAATCTTATTGTGAAACGATCCGCCTCTGTGGTGTAGTGGTTAGCGTGATTAGCTGCCACCCCCGGAGGCCCGGGTTCGATTCCCGGCTCTGCCACGAAAATTTGAAAATGGTACGAGGGCTGGAACGGGGTCCACTCAGCCTCGGGAGGTCAACTGAGTAGAGGTGGGTTCGATTCCCACCTCAGCCATCCTGGAAGTGGTTTTCCGTGGTTTCCCACTTCTCCAGGCGAATGCTGGGATGGTACCTAACTTAAGGCCACGGCCGCTTCCTTCCCTCTTCCTTGCCTATCCCTTCCAATCTTCTCATCCCTCCACAAGGACCCTGTTCAACATAGCAGGTGAGGCAGCCTGGGCGAGGTACTGGTCATACTCCCCAGTTGTATCCCCCGACCAAGAGTCTGAAGCTCCAGGACACTGCCCTTGAGGCGGTAGAGGTGGGATCCCTCGCTAAGTCCGAGGGAGAAACCGAACCTGGAGGGTAAACAGATGATGATGATGATGATGATGATTGTGAAACGACTATTCACGTTTATGGCACATTTCCAATGAGGGGAGATAACCAGTAAAGGAGAAAAAAGAAGAATTTCTGTTTGTGCGCTCATTAAAATAATGACGTCCTATATGCCTTTTGCATATAAATAAATAAAACAAATTATAATAAATGATAATATAAAAATTTAGAAAAATATTGTCCACACGGGGAGCCGAATCCTCGACCATCGAATTACTACTCCAAGCTTTTACCGCTACGCCAACAACTGCGCGGCGTGAGCGCTAACGTAAGTGGTTTATATGGTGCGAGAGCCGCGTCAACATTTATATTTTTATTTTCTATATGCTTGGCCATCTGGAGGTCCCACTTCGGGTACTTTCATTTCTAGCCAGGCCCTGCATGTTCAATGAATTTGAGCGAAATCGTTGGTGACGAGTAGGGAATGCCCCCTTGTCAGTCGACCAGGTCGTCTTCTTTTTCTCAGTTCTTCCCAGCCCAAACTTTACATTTTTGTAACGCTACTCTTTTGTCGGAAATCTCCCAGAACAAATCGAGCTGCTTTCCTTTAGAATTTTTTCCAGTTCTTGAATCAAGTAATCCTGGTGGGGGTCCCATACACTGGAACCCTACTCTAGTTGGGGTCTTACCAGAGACTTATATGCCCCCATCTTTAGAACCTTACTACAACCCCTGAATACCATGTGCGGAGATCTGTACCCTTTATTTACAATCCTATTTATTGGATTACCCCAATGAAGATCTTTCCTTATATTAACACATAATACTTACAATGATCCCCAAAAGGAACTTTTACCCCATCAACGTAGTAATTAAAACTGAGAGGACTTTTCCTATTTGTGGAACTCACAACCTGACTTCTAACCCCGTTTATCATCTTACCATTGCCTACTGTCCATCTCACAACGTGATCGAGGTCATGTTGCAGTTGCTCACAATCTTGTAACTTATTTATTACTCTATACAGTATAATATCATCTGCATAAAGCCTTACCTCTGATTACACTTATTTACTCAAATCATGTATATGTATAAGAAAACATTAAGGTTCAATAGTACTGCCTTGAGGAATTCCCCTCTTAATTATTACAGGGTCAGATAAAGCTTCACCTATCGAAAGGGATAGACAAGGAAGTGGCCGTGACCTTAAGTTAGGTAACATCCCTGTATTTTCCCGCAGAAGAAGTGGAAAAACCACGGAAAACCACTTCGAGGATGGCTGAGGTGGAAATAGAACACCTTCTACACAGTTAATCTCCCGAGGCTGAGTGGATCCCATTCCAGCCCTCGCACCACTTTTCAAATTTCGCGGCAGGGCCTGGAATGAAACCCGGGCCTCCAAGGGCGGCAGCTAATCACACTAACCCCGACACCACACAGGCGTAAAATATGTCTATGAATATGTTAAATTCAAATTGGTAACGATTACTTTATTAACATGCAACGAATCGTTTTCTAGAGCCGTCTGTATGGAATATGAAGGACCTATGAAACTACCATGAATAACATAACAGGGCCTCTCAGGGTGCATGCACTGTGCACTGTGCAAAAGACTACTTCGCTTGGTTGACCAGAGTGCATACCCCCACTCCTCGATTTGGAGCAATAGCGCTGTCTCTCTCTTTCCCCACGCCTGGCTCGCTCGCTCCCCCTGTCTCCCTCTTCATCACTTGCTCCGTAGGGCTCCAAATCCGAGCAGAGCTGAGCAGCATTGAGCCGAGCTTAGATGAGAGACGAAGCGTTGGTCCGAGCCGAGCCGAGTGGGACCGATGCACTGTGCAGAGGAACTCTGCGCCGCAGTTTGCATGCACGAGATATTGGGCGTTTGAGAGGCCCTGCTCTAGAATATGACGAAATAAGACCTCTTCGATAAAAGAGCCTTCTTTATATCTCTTAGTCATGACCACTCATCACTTTTTTAATTTTCTTTCCACAATCTGCTTTACGTCGCACAGACACAGATAGGTCTTAAAGGCAACGATGGGATAGAAAAGGACTAGGAGTCGGAAGCAAGTGGCCGTGGCCTTAATTAAAGTACAGCCAAAGCATTTGTCTTGTGTTGTAACGGTCACTCACCTAATTACAGCTGCCATCAACGTGAACTCCACTTGACTTCCTCTACTCGCCGCTATTAACACTCATCTAACCGCCCTTGTACTTTCGCTGCCGCCTCGTCTTGCGTCCGTCCTGCTGAACAGCTCACTGCATTCTGGCTCACCACTGGATTACGTCACCTGCTGCGTCACTGTCTGATGCTTCTCGATGTTTTGTGTGCTTCTTTCTTGAACTTTCTGTGGTGGTATAAATACCTGGCCCACTCACTCGATCTTGAGTCCAGCGCTGATACCGAGTGAGGTTGGAGGGTCGTCTAAGAAGTTCCCAGTGTTCTGCTGGGAAACTCCATTTCTCTTCTACGATATTGGGTGAGCAACAGAGTACTTTAATTATTATTATCACCATTATTGTTTATCTAATGGATTTTGAATTACCTTTGTTGCTACGGCCGGTTTCTTTTTAGTTTGACTTGAGTGTTATTTCCCCTCAAAATATGAACTTCACTTAATCGTAATTTCAAGAGTTTATGAATGATTGAACACTGGCCTGGACTCAACGACTTTTAACATGAACAGATCCTGCACTCCGCAACTCAAAGTGTTCAGGCGACTCCCACTGTTGTAATCCCGTGCTTGCCCCTTCCTACTGCCTTCTTTCTCCTCTTGTTCATTTTTTTTTGGAAACTGTGTTAATTTATTCCGAGGCTTGCAGTTTGCCATGTCAGTTTGAACTGCCTTACGTTATAGTTTGTAAATGGTCTAGGGATTTTCCTGTGATATACATTATTCACGATGATTGTTTCATTAATGTATCATATTACGAAATCCTAAGTTGTGATTTGAGGTTAACTTTCAAGTAGAAAGAATACACTGTCTTGATTAAGCTTTATCATTGTTCTTCTTATTCCTTCCACTGACCTCCCATTGGTCCCAGCATTTTTCTCTTTGGATGGCCTGTCAATGAATATTTATCAATTACTACGTCATTGCTTGTTCTCTACGAAATGTTGGAATATCAAAACAAGTTTGATTCCTTCTACACTCCTAATTCGTAAGTGTGAAAATGGAAAACTACGGAAAAGCATCTTCAGGACTGCCGACAGTGGAGTTTGAACCCACTATCTCCCGAATACAAGCTCACAGAAGCGCGCTCGTACCCACACGGCCAACTCGCTCGGTCATCAATGATTCACATCATAGCCTTCACGGTTGCTAGGTAACATCAAGTCACATTTTCAGATGACCCACAGCCTTGAGACCAAGTGAGCTGAGAAGTATGTTCCTGCTTTCTTCATCCGGCTGTCCATCGGTTGAGACACGTCTTCGGTTCTTCAGTGGGTCAAGTAAAACTCAATAATTATACTAATGAAATAAATGCAGGGCAGGACTAAGATACAAAATTGTGAATGTTGAATCAAGATGTTACAGTTGGACAAAGTTTATTACGAAAAAAAAACAACAACAGAAATTCCCCTTTTTACGAATCATAAACATGATACCGAAATAATCACTGCAATAATGTATCAAGTGATGGGTCTGTTCCTTATACAAATATGGTTCATTACAAGTTTTACGGTGACGTGACGTTTCTCTTGTGGAATTGTGAACTTTCTAGTCTGAACAGATATGAAAATTTTCGTTTCTAAACGTTCATTAAAAAAGGGCACGGCTTATCAAGGTTCGCGCTACAGAATTCCCTTAGAATTAGGGACACAAATACATAAACAGTCGTCCAGGTCCATAAATTGATCCTCCAAAATATTCACCGACTTCTAATATGCAAATGAATGAATTCAGAAACTCGCATCGCTTCTATAAGCATAGGACTTGTTTCCCTTGAAATAAAGACACTACTATGACAACAGTCCGCCTGTGTGGTGTAGTGGTTAGCGTGATTAGCTGCCACCCCCGGAGGTCCGGGTTCGATTCCCGGCTCTGCCACAAAATTTGAAAAGTGGTACGAGGGCTGGAACGGGGTCCACTCAGCCTCGGGAGGTCAACTGAGTAGAGGTGGGTTCGATTCCCACCTCAGCCATCCTGGAAGTGGTTTTCCGTGGTTTCCCACTTCTCCTCCAGGCAAATGCCGGGATGGTACCTAACTTAAGGCCACGGCCGCTTCCTTCCCTCTTCCTTGTCTATCCCTTCCAATCTTCCCCATCCCCCGCAAGGCCCCTGTTCAGCATAGCAGGTGAGGCCGCCTGGGCGAGGTACTGGTCATTCTCCCCAGTTGTATCCCCCGACCAAGAGTCTGAAGCTCCAGGACACTACCCTTGAGGCGGTAGAGGTGGGATCCCTCGCTGAGTCCGAGGGGAAAACCGAACCTGGAGGGTAAACAGATGATGATGATGATGACTATGGCAACAATTATAAAAACAAAACCAAACACACCAAAGAAATACACACATTAAACACTGCACCTGTATATACACATAAAAGAAAATGCACTTACCTTGAGGAAGTAGGTAACATCTGGGTCATTCAGCCATCCCTTGGGAATGAGGTCATTGGCCTCCAGCAAGAACACAGAGAGGCAGGGCCGTCACCGAGCTCGTACATTGCTACCCTGGCTGTTTACATGAAACATAAACAAGGGAATTCCTAACAGGGCGAGACTTCACACAGAGACCTTTATCTTATCTCCGTGGTTATTTCTCAAGCACTCGACAACTACTATAAGGCCCTTTCCTCCTTATCCTCTGGATGATCTTAGCTCTCAAACTACCGTAACTTCAGACAAGGCAATAATAACATTGAAGTATAATATTGCAGTGACTCAAACAACTCTAACGCCTATTCCTCATATAACCAACTACAAACCAAGCAAAGCTATATGCACTAAACATACACGTGCAAGGACTAAACTAACACATGGTTTGCATGGGCACATTAATTATTTATTTACATTAGAAATTCGTGAATCTCGCTATTCTATCCCATGCTTATATCTGTTCAGACTTATCTTATTCAGATGTTGTCGCTCGGCCCCATCTTAAAAATGATCTCTCTGCTGGTCCTGAGATGTATCCTGCTGCTCACAACGGTCCATGGTTGTCTCGTTCACCGGGTCCTTTTGGATTACAGTTGGAAAGTCTCGTTTCATCTACTTGATGTGCGGTTTCTCGTACGCAGGTTTTTCTGGAAGATATCTCTAGCTTAGAATTAAACACTGTAAAAGATAAAAACATGTTCACTACTTCCGCCTCTATCTAGTTCTCCCTTAGCGCTTTATTTGCTTATTGTCCAATAGCGCCCTTCTATGTCTAGTCACACGCCCTATCCTAGCATACAGCTTCGTATTTGCAATTTTGACCTCAATTAAATTATCCTCTCTCCTAGATAGTTCAGAGACTGCATAGGTCAATTGCGAGTACTAGTACACTGCCGTGGTACGACTCCGCTTCTATTGTTGTATAGATTCGTATTAAGTCACGCGCACAACCTTCTTTGTTGAACTCTGGATCAGAATAGCATGCATAAACAGACCACGCGTCTCAATGGATATGTGGGCGGAGCCCGGATCCTTTGAGACATTTTAGCCATTCGACCTATCCGGTCTTCAGTGCTGCTTTCGACAAGTATAAATCTAGACTGCATTGATGTGTGTGGTGGTCGTACCTTGAACGGAATCGGACTGTTCAGAATATGACCTGCACCCCTAGGGGTGGTTTACGTTAGTATGGACTTGGGTCTTTTGTAGCGAAGACCCTCAGTTTCATAACGTCCTAGAGTAGAGATGAGGGGATTGGGGTTAGAGTTGAGAGCAAAATAAAAAAAATTTGAGGATTTTTGAATCCTTGGATGGATTTCCTGAATGTTAAGGTCAGCGTGAATGTCTAGATTCCGTTCAAACCACAGAGCACAGTTTTGAAATCTCTGCATTTGTTGCAGGTGCGTTTTGGCTGCGATCCCCCAGACGGGACTGGCTACTCGAGGATTGGCCGAATGGAGGATTTGTATAACAGAAGCCTGTTTTTCAAGTTGAGCCCATTGTCGGCTTTCAAAAGTGGAACAATTTCATAAAGACAGCGTAATGCCTGGGCCGAAATTTTGGCAACATAATGTTTAAACGTTAGACCTCTGTCAAGGGAAATACCCACGTATTTAGTAACATCGGATCACCGAATCACTTCACCGAAAAAATTCAGTGGTTGAGGTTCGGTCCTTGAACGCTTGGGAAAGAGAGTAGCACAACTCTTATTGACATTAATTTTAATTCTCCACTGTCAAAGCCATGTTTCGATAGTGGAGAGAGCATCTTGGAGGTAGTTTTGGTCTCTATATGTCTTTTCACGAGAGTTTAATCCTGATGCAAACATGGTACGTCAACGCCTCCGCCAAAGAAAGAGTTGTGATTCGCTGAGCGTGTAGTACCGACCTCCACCCCGTCAACATCTCGTGTTTGGACGTACAGGACTGCGCATCGCATACGATAAGAGTGCGAAAATCTAAACTTCTGAATAAACGACTAAACCTGGATTCTGTTAACTTAGTTTATTAAACTCATTCACATTGCACTGCTTGTGGTCACTTCTGAGCAGTTTTCCTCTTTTGTGCTTCACTACACACGATGGTCCTGCCCCTTGCTCCATTTCTCTCACTATGAATAGTCGCTGACTGCTGCTGCAAGATGCAACACCCCGCTGTACAGCTTGGGACTTTCCCTCACTACGAGAAGACTTCCTGTATTACACCGCGCCTTATGCCTTCATTTCTCGTTATTTAATCACTGTTTTATATTTAAAAACACATATATACCGGTATATATGACAACCATATTTTAAATTGATTACGTACTCTTCCCAACTCTCTAAATGTAATAAACTAAAATGAAATAAAATTAATGCCACGTACTTCTTTCCTTCGAGCTCGCATTCAGTCGAGTGAGTGCGACGGTTGCTTCTCCAATGAAATGCGTCCATGTCCACGTGAAAAGACATATACAGTCACTCCCATAAATATTCGGCCACTGATAAAATCCGCGAAAAAGTGATGACAATAACGCGCCCATGAGCCGAATGTGAAACCAAATGTGTCCAAGTTATGAAAATGCATTTGGTTGCTTAGGCCGAAGAGGAATCACGGAACATTGATGTACAGTTTGCTGTAAAAGAAAGGACATTGCGCACATGGGTGAAATAAGACGCCTCAAATATATTCGGTCACCCGGAAAGGCCGGGATTGCCGTTGTGTTCATTGACAGAGACAGGGCAGATAGCGTTGCAAAACGTTCAGTTCAGGAGTGCAGTGCCACGAGATACGTCGTGCAGAAATCACTTGCTGCAGTGTTGCGGAATGGTATTAAACGGGATGCAAAAGACAACACAGTACCACTTTTGAAGAACGCCAGCTCGTGATATTCCATCGTGCTCGAGGTAAATCGCATAGAAAGATATCGCAGATGCTTAACATAACCAGAACAACAATTGGAGATATAATAAGAGGATGCAAAAATTAAGACAGAATTGATTCAATTCCCCAGACAGGCAGACCAAGAAGGCTGACACAACGAGAGGAGCGGTTGTGCTTCAGAATGGAAAACGATATCCGAAAATTAGTGCTTCGAAACTGGCAACAGCTGTTTTAGAGGAGTGTGGAAAGAAAGTGGGTACTGATACCGTGCGAAGAGCACCGCGAAGGAATGAGTTCGTTCGGAGAAGAGCTAGGTGGAAACCATACATTAGTGCAGTAAATAAAAACAAGCGGCTAGAGTTCGCAAAAACCTTCGTACGCAAACCCAGTACTTGGTGGGAGGATGCGTTATTTGTTGATGAGTCAAAGTTCAACGTCTTCGGGTCCGATGGAAAGCAATTTGTGTGGCGGAAACGTCACGAGGAACTGAGAACAAGCAATTTACAAGCAACGGTAAAAAAATTGTGGAGGAAGAGCAATCGTGTAGGGATGTGTAGCATCGAACGGGGTTGGTGCACTGAGTTTCATTGAAGCTACTTTGACAAAACAGGGGGTATTTGGCTATCCTCAAAAACAATTTGCGACAATTTGCGGAACAACTTGGTATACAGTGTACTTTCATGTTCTACCAAGATATCGTACTCAAGCACAAGTCGTAACTTGTCAGGGAGTGGCTGTTATACAACTGCCCGAAGGTCTTGAAACTCCACCACAATCACCCGACCTGAACCCCATCGAGAAGGTATGGAGTCGAATGAAGGCAGCTCTGCAATTGCGGCGGCCAAGTTCCTTCAGAGACTTAAAGAGGAGACTGCTACAAGAATGGGCGTCATTAAGCCCTGATTATATCAAGAAACTTATCGCCAGTATGCCGAATCGACTGGAATAGGTCCTAAAACATCAAGGTGGACCTACAAAGTACTGAATGTGTAACAATGTTGTGAATTATGCAAGTTTATGTTGCTTTTTGTATAGTGGCCGAATATTTTTGAGGTGGCACTGGAATTATTGCTTTTATTTAATGTACGATAGAGGGCGTACTAATGACTGCAGAAGATTTTGAATTACATCACAATGTTTGTAGAACGTGTTACTATGTTTTCCTACATGTTTCGTTGTATTAAACGTTATCTTTATTGTGTAAGAATAACTACCCAATAAAAGTGTGTGAAAAATCAAACTGACCGAATATTTATGGGAGTAACTGTAGGTGGTTGCCAAGAGACAGCGGAAATAGCAGTGTCATCTGCGTACATGTAGTTATTCACGCGCGGGCGACGGGGTATGTCGGCCATGTATAGGTTGAAAAGCACAGGAGAAATAACCCCTCCCTTGGGGACCCCAGCCTCAATAGGGCGGGGTCCGACAGGGAGCGGCCCACTTCAACCTGAAATTTCCTATCAGAAAGATAGCTGTGAAGGAGTTGGACCAAGTAGCCGGGGAAACCGTAGAGGTTGAGTTTATAAATGAGCCCTTGTCGAACGCTCGTGAAATATCTAGAAAACAGACTCCTGTGTGCCTCCTGTGATTGAAATTCTTGGTGATTTCCTCAGTGATTCTGATTAGCTGATGAGTAGTAGAGTGATCACTACGGAAACCAAATTGCTCATCATTAAGGAGGTGATTGTCATCAATCATTTTCTGGAGGCGGGTGAGAAGAATTGATTCGAATAATTTAGAAATGATGGATAGGAGAGAGATTGGTCTATAATTTTGTGGGAAGGTGGGGTCAGCGAGGGGTTCGAGTATCATAATAACCTTGGCTAATTTCCAGGGAGAGGGGAAATGGGCATACCTGAATATAGCATTGAAAAGTTTGGTGATAAAGGTTAACGCTTTTCTGGGGAGGTTATTAAGAAAGTTGGCAGAAATGTTGTCAATACCAGGGGATTTTCTGTTTTTCAATTTTCGGATGGCGGCCATGAGTTCAGAGGGAGTGACGAATTCACTGCCTGCTCGATCTGCAGCCGATGGCTGCTTATACTGCCTGCTCATTCCATATTCAAACGTGTAACACGACTTACAAACAAACTGCCGCTAGATCGCAGCACCAGACGTACCCAGTTATCGCGTGAATACAGCTAGATAAGCATTCAAGCAAAATTTTAAATCTGAAAGTAACAGAGAGAGTGATAGCTTCAGGACTTTTCGAGAAAGAGATTTCGACGAATAAGAAAACCTGTAAACTTTGTCTGTATGGTACTTCCCTACATTACTAAGTAGAGGTTTCACGAATTTCGCCACCACAGTTTCTGACACAAGTTCCTGGTGCTTATTGTTACTAACACACTTTAAAATCTTACAGTGGCACAAAGAGGGTAGAGCCGGGCTGAGTGGCTCAGACGGTTAAGGCGCTGGCCTTCTAACCCCAACTTGGCAAGTTCGATCCTGGCTCAGTCCGGTGGTATTTGAAGGTGCTCAAATACGACAGTCTCGTGTCGGTAGATTTACTGGCACGTAAAAGAACTCCTGCGGGACTAAATTCCGGCACCTCGGCGTCTCCGAAGACCGTAAAAGTAGTTAGTGGGACGTAAAACAAATAACATTATTATTATTTAAAGAGGGTAGAACATAGTTTTTATAGTCTGGAGCAGACTTGCAGATTTCTTGCAGTACGGTAGAGCTGCCTCAACAAATTCTGTAGCCCCATAATTAGGCCAATACATCGTTGCTGGGGATAGCGCAGGCCTCCTCTGTCAGACTGTCTGATTAAGTTCATCAATGGGGATGCATTAACTGGGGTGGAAACGTTACTCAAGCACGTGGTGCATTGCTTTTTCTTCGATTACACGCACTAAATAACCACACCCTAATGCATGGGAAGCGATTTCTAAAGTGACACACACTGACTCAGGGGGCTCACGAACATCTTCCGGTACATCAAGTACATACTCAGCGGGCATCACTGGTTCTGGTTCGTCAAGTCCGGGAGAGGATACTGACGCAGAAAATTTTGAATTTTGCTTATGGATAACGTTAGCACCATCGGTGGATATTAACATACCGGATTTCAGAATTCTCTTCATAGAATTCTGAGCAGCCCGCGAGTCAGTCATGTCATTGCACCCTCCGCCCATTCTTATAGAACTAAACATGGCTTCAACTGGATCTCCTGAAAAAGCCCGTGTCATGGAATGAAATACCACGGTATTCTGGTTTCCCTTTCTTTGATTTGCAGAAAGGCACGCAGCAGTACACCATTTTCACTGTAAACAAATACAGTACTACTAGTACCCTATTTCCCGCTATTGCATTCCGACAGTTCAGGTGCCGGTTGGTGCTGCCACCTGCTGTGGGTATTTGTAAACGAAGTGTTTCATTTAGTGCCATGTTAAAATGTTGCAATGAGCAGGCAGTATGAGCAGCCATCGGATGCAGATCGAGCAGGCAGTGGACGAATTTGAAGTCGGGAGATATATCGTGTTTTTCTAAATTTTCAATTTCCTCCTCAACGAGGTCTATGAAGTCATCATCTGAAGTATTTACGTTGGGAGTACAAGTGGTTTCAAAAGTGTCCGCAAAGTTGTTAGCTTTGCCGACGTCAGAATGGGCCAATCCTCGTATTCCGTGGAGGGTAGGTATGCCAGTCCGCTTCCTAGTGGATCTTCTAGCCATCCTGCGCAGTGAGTTATCGGCCACATTTAACTCGGCTAATCTGGATCTCCAAGCTCTGATTTTATGGTTTCTAATAATTATAGTCAAATTTCTAGATTGCCGGTTCCAGAGGGACTTTAAGTGCGGGACTCTGTACCGGTGCTATAATTTGCGGGTTCGGTTCTTGATTTTGATTTGTTCTAGGACTTCGGTGGGTAGAATTTCCATCCTTGTCTTGGCGAAGGAAGGTCCTAAGGCGAAAGATTCAGCAGCCGCAATAATGGTAGAGGTGATTACTGTAGTTAGAGTATCAATATCCTGGGGCCCTTTGATGCTTGGGGTTGCCGTGAATGTTGGATTGGATATGATCACGGAAGGATTGCCAGTTGATTTTGCGGAGGTGGATGGGAATGGGTATGTGTGTGTGTATGGGGCTTGAGGCTATGGTCATGAGCACGGGAAGATGGTCAGAGTTGAGAGCATTGATGGTGGATAATTTGTAGTAATGACAGATATTGGAGGATATGGCAATATCGGGGGTGTCTGGAGCAATATTTGGGTTATGGGAATAGTAGGTATGTCGATCCGCGCCGTGGGTGAGGAGGAGTTTGTTGTCACAGTGGTGTGAAAGTTGATTGCCTCTTGTATTGGAAGTGCGGCTGTTCCAGCGAGGTTTCTTAGCGTTGAAATCTCCAGCAAATACATGTTGTTGTCTGTGGCGAATAATTTTATCCAGATCAGCTGGGTCAAATATGGCTTTGGGCGATATATAGCAGGCAGAGAGGCTGACGGGACTTTTGTGTGTGGCTACTTCTACGGTGGTGGCTTCAAGAGCAGTAAGATAAGGGGGGGGGTAGGAATACGCTGGTGGGAAAGGGTATTTCGGATGAAGACGGCGCTACCACCGTGTTCACGGTTGGGACGGTCGTTGCGGTATGATTTAAAGTTGGTAATGTCGAAGGAGTGACGAGGTTTAAGCCAGGTTTCACAGAGGAGGGCGAAGTCTACCTTCAGATCCTTAAGTAGCTCACACAGTTCGACGTGTTGGCGCTGAACACCTTCAGCGTTCCAGAAGAGGACCCTCAGCTCTCTGGGGGATGCCCTGTGGTTGGTTGCATTGTTCATCTTGGAACCACTCAAAGACTGCTTCTAGGAGGGCTTGTTTTTTAGCAGCAGGTGTGGGGGCGGCAATTATGCGGGATAAAGTCTTCTTGATGACGTTTATTATACTTTTGAGGGAGGGATCAGAGATAAGTTTAAAGAGCTGAAGTATATCGGAAGAATTGCTAGTCAGGGAGGGGGTAGACGGTGCTTCCCTTTCTGATTAGGGGGCCGTGGAGTTTTGGAGAAAAGGAAAATCAGCGTAGATGAAATTAATACCGTTGGAGGGAGGGGAAGAGTCTGCTCGGGTATGTTGGGCGTTATTGGCGTTGTCGTACGTGACGTTTGTTTTGAGTTTGTATCTTACAGGGAGGGGGAGCTTTGGTACCTTTGCGGGCGGAAGGGAGTCTGGAGTTGTATGACAGGACAAGCTTGATGTAGTGGCTGCAACCCCGGTAGTTGGCAGCATGCTGATCTCCGCAGTTGGCGCTGCGTGGTGTTTGGGTGCGGTCTCCTCTCTTGGGGCAGTCATTGGAGGCGTGGTAAGCTCCGCAGATGACACACTTAGGAAGACAGTGGCAACCTCCAGAAAGGTGGCCAAACCTCTGGCATTTAAAACACTGTAAGGGCCATTGGGGCTGTTACATTTTTCAACCTTGATGTCGGTACGAAGCAGGTGATTTTTGTCAAATATGTTGAAGTCATCTGGGTATTTAATGTTGTAGGTGACCAGAAACAGTGGTAGTTTCCCCTTGGTTTTCTAAGAGGTCATTTGAGCCACGGAAGAGATGCGGAAACCTAGGTCACCAAGTTCTTCAGCGATGTCGGCTGGATCTTGAGTAATATGTAGGCCGCGGATGACGACTTTCCTAGTTTGTCTGTCGACCAGAAGGCGGGTGTGGTATTGCCCTTTACATTCAGTGATAAGGGCCTTCAGGGTTTCGAAATCCTCAAGGTTGTGGGTTTGAACCCTGACAACATCATGGAGTACTTTGAGTGCGTACTTGATATCATTGGCTTTGAGAAGTTCGGTGAATTGATTGATGTCTTTAACATCCTTGGCATATACTTCCTGCGACGACGCCTAGATAGGGGAATCACTGACAGAACGGCGCTAACTCTTTTTTTTTGAATGGGCTTCTGTTTCCACGGTATGTTATATAATGCCAACATTTGAATATTGGACATAATAGATATAATCGACTGGAGATACTAGATAAATCCAATCAATATTCTCTGTTGTTCCAGTTTTCTTTCATGTGGCTCCTACGCGTAATTACGCGTTAATCTTGCAAGCATTCCACTACTGTTTCTTCCCGCTTTTTCATACTTGCAGTCGGCATATATGTGGCTCGGTTAGCAGAGTTGGAGACTAATCTATGAAATCCCGCTCGCGTTCTCCCTTCGCTGGTCTACCCGTCCCCGTTGTGGCTGGTGGCCTAGTTCTAGCTTTCCTTCTTTCACATCCCCAAGTTAGTTTTAATATGTGCATGAGGTATTAACTGAATGACAATACCACGCAGTTGCGGTACGGTACACGTGTGACAATCACTAATATAAATAATGAAATGATGAAACAGCAAAATAAGTGAATACAGATTAACTAATATTGGCCTAATCAAATCAAATGAAATCAAAATCTCTTTATTTGCAAATGAGGTGTCTACCACGGTGGCAAATGGTACACTGAAATACATTACTGTCAAGCATTAAATTTTAAATTAACAAGAGAAACTTTTCTAGAATACAATAATATACAATTTACGCTAACAATTTTTTTCTATTAAACAAAAAGATCATCCTTAATAAATTTACATTGTTTACAACATTCTACTTATAAAATCTCCTATACTTACAAACATAGTCAACTCATATACAGTATGTGGAATTACTTCAAATAATACTATACAACTGGTATAAGATTAAATTTACATTGCATTTATTTACTTTTCTTTTACCATTTTGGAGCCTAAGTAGCATAACGACCTGCTGCGTCTTAACCAGAGCCTCTTTTGCCACCACTTTTCAGAGTTCCTGAAGGGCCTTCACAGCTACTGTAGCGGTCCCAGAACCCTCGAAGTCCACACTGTACGTCACCCCTACAGGCAGTCCCCTACTTTGGCTGTCCAAACTCCATGGACCAGGGGATGGAATTAATTTTTTCACACACGTTTTTTATTTACAATAGCCTGCACTGGTCGAATGCCCTCTAACATTTCATTTATTTTCCCTGTTGTTGATTATTCTCTACTAAACAGATTTTCGTTCCTTCTTTCTGTCTTTCTTTCCAGCTCTATTGTAAAACATTTTTTTTAATTAATATTCGTCCTAGAAATAAAATGACAGCTGAGGATTACAGACTAAACGTAAACAACTGGGAACTGGATAAATTACAGACACATGACTGTCGAAAATATAACTGCCTTCTGGATAAACTAAATGCATGTGACTGACGAACTCATCAATGTTTTCTGAATACACTTTGAATTACTTCCGAAGGGAATAATAGCGAGAAAAACGTGCGTCAAGAAAACACGGTTTCGAAACCAAGGATTAGCAATGGTGCAACAGGTTAATGACAATACACTGGAAGAGTTTTACCACGGTTTCGTAAAGCCTGATATTTATCGAGAATGGAGCAACCGAGCATCAGTCTCAGAGCTTTGAGAGAAGACTTGAGTGCTAAAACACCTGCATCGAGGTGCCAATCACAAAACAAAGAAACACTAATTTTCCACATAAAACTCTTCTCTCTTTATAATGCGGCTCTCAAATATTCATCTGAGCTAACACACCGCACTGTACGGTAATTCAGCGGAGAGAAGGGCTAATCCCTAACAAACAGCCGTTCAAGGGTGGACTCTCGACACGTAGGAGCAAGTGCTCGACTTGAAGTTCACAAAGGGAATTCAGGAGCTAATTAAATCTGGGACTAGAGAGCTGGTGCTTGAATAATCCACGTCCTAAGCTAACGTCTTAACTCCCAGAACAACCTGTTCTCCCAGCCCCATCTCATGTGTAACCACAAGCTTCGTGTAGCGAAGTAAGTGCTCTTCAGGTCCCAGCTGATTACTGGTACTAAAACTCAGAGGGACCTGGTTCGACACTCATCGCCTGTCTTAACTGCGAGATAGCTTCCCGTATCGTCGACTCCAGCAAGTCAAAAACACTCATGAAAGAAAAAAATCTCGGCACCTCAGCGTCTCTTAAAATCAGTACCAAACGAATAATAACAATTATTATTATTATTATTATTATTATTATTATTATTATTATTATTATTATTATTATTATTATTCCTAGAGCAATGTTGTTACTTTCATTGGTCTGTCTCTGTCTTACCCTTGGCTTTGACAATATGAAAGTGACTGAGGTATGAGCGATGCTAGTAATGCCATTCCTTCTGCAGCCAGTCCCTGCTATGAATGGTGTGAAAATATTGCTCATAGGGTCAGTTGGTGCATGCATTTCAGTGGACTTGGCAGACTGATATGTAATAGTAACGGCTGGCTCGATGAGGAAAGCAACGGGAAACTACCTCACTCCTCATTTCCCTAGTACGCCTCTTCAGTGATGCCTAGGCCATATGTGACAGCTGATGGCAGAGCTGTTGAGGATCCAACCAGCCTTAGGGATGAAGACTGAACATACATACTGTACATATTATTATTATTATTATTATTATTATTATTATTATTATTATTATTATTATTATTATTATTATTATTATTATTATTATTATTATTATTATTATTATTATTATTATTTTCTTAATCCTTTTAACCTCCAGCGTTCGTTTCTCCTTCGGACTCAGCGAGGGATCCCACGTCTACCGTCTCAAGGGAAGTGTCCTGGAGCGTGAGACTTTCGGTCTAGGGATACAACTGAAGAGGAGGACCAGTACCTCGCCCAGGCTGCCTCTCCTGCTATGCTGAACAGGGGCCTTGTGGCGGAGATGGGAAGACTGGAAGGGATAGACAAGGCAGAGGGAAGGAAGCGGCCGTGGCATGAAGTCAGGTACCATCCCGGCATTTTCATGGAGGGCGAAATTCCTTGAAAGTGACATATCCTTGAATGCCACTGGCCTCAGTTAGTATCAAACCCGTAATACTGGGGACGGTACGCTAAAGACTAATTACTGCTACTACGTCACAACGAGATCATGAATTTCTCCTCTTCTGTACGACTTTCCTTGGTATGGACTTGGTCTCTACCGACCTTAATAAAGTTTTTAAAGGCTAGACTTTACCTATCTTACATGGCTTTTGCGATTCTCTGGCTCATATCTTCATACCTCTGTAAGATGAAACTCATATCCTTTAGGTGACCATTGTTAAGGCTTTATGACGCAGTAAAACCTTAGATTGCGAGCAACTTGGTCTGCGACTGTTTTACAAGATGAGCAAATTTCTTTAATGAATTCTAACGAGTGAGGTTTCGCACTACTAGTAGAATTGATCTGCATGCAGAGGGTCATCGTGCTTCGCTCATATCCGTACGATCGCATGCGTACACTACTGTGCTCTGTGAAAGTTTACAGAGCGAATAATGTTTTACTGCAAATCACTACCACATTCTCGCCTTTCTATTCTCCCTACTTTCTCCCAATTTTCAAAAACCTTGGTGTAACGACCTTAAAGGATTTATAAGTTTAAGACATCAGCGTTCCTTCTTACAAAATATTGTATACTTCGATTCCATATTATCTCTATAAAAACCCATGGCACTATATCCATGAAGGGCCTTGCCCTACCACGCGACCGCTGCTCAGCCCGAAGCCCCGGAGATTACGAGGTGTCGTGTGGTCTCTCGGTCGTTATTCTTGGCTTTCTAAACCGGGACCACTATCTCACCGTCAGATAGCTCCTCAATTCTCATCTCGTATGCTGAGTGGACCTCCTCGAGCTAGCCCTCACATCCAGATAAAAATCCCTGACCTGGCCGGGAATCCAATCCGGGGCCTCCGGTTAAGAGGGTAGCACGCTATCCCTACACCACGGGGCCGGTGTATTATCTCTATAGCCTATTCAAATTAATGAAGGCCATTCAGGATAGAAAGAAGAGATGCAGCTCATCAACACTTTAGATCAAGCTCCATCATAATTCTGCATAGGAGCCTCCGTGGCTCAGACGGCAGTGCGTCGCGTTCTCATCGCTGAATACCGTGGTTCAAATCCCGGTCACTGCATGTGAGATTTGTGCTGGGCAAAGCGGAAGCGGGACAGGTTTCTCTCTGAGTACTACGATTTTCCCTGTCATCTCTCAATCCAGCAACACTCTTCATTCTCATTTCATAGCATCCCTCAGTCATTCATAAATCACGTTGGGAGTGGCGACCCCATCATATATATGCTGCCCACAACGAGGCTCGCGAGCCGCATGCGGCTCTTGAGTAAGAATCGTGCGGCTCTTGACACCAACCTTGAGTAAAATTAAATTATATAATTAGTGGAAACTAACAACGTCTGCGGCCGGCAGCAGTCAGTAGCAGCGATGTGCGGCTTAACATTATTAGCGCTTTAGATCAGTGGTGAGAGATGGGAGGTGAAGATAGTTCCGGGGCCTTCCGTTAGATAGTGCTTTGAGCGGGAGAGTGTGTCAGTGAGTCATTGTCGTGAGGTAAAGCAAGTCGCGTTCACGTGTAGGCAGTAGCGAGTGCTGATAAATTTCTTTGTGCAGTTCTTGTGTGCTGTTTCAGTACAGTTGTGGCCTGGTGTCCGAACAGTTACGATGCTGCCTAAGAAGCGTAAATATGAAGAGGAGAATCGAGCTTTTAATACGGACTGGGAGGAAGAATTCGTTTTTGTAGAAAGAAATGTTTAGCCAATGTGTCTTTGCTGTCAATTAACTTTTTGTCACAGTTTAAGGCCAGTAATCTAAAACGCTATCATGACACTAATCACAGCGGTTTCAACAAAGATTTTCCTGTCGGCTCTCAGTTAAGAAAAACCAAACTGAAATCACTAAAGGAAAAACTTCATGATCAGAGTAGGGTTATGTCAATTTTACCAAGGAAGCAGATTTGACAACCGAAGCTGGCTTCATATTGGCTTTCAATATTGCAAAACTAGCCTTACACAGAGGGGGAGTTTATTAAGAAGAACATGGCAGAATTCATTTCTGTTTTAGAACCCGAAAATGAGAAACTGCAGAAACTGACCAACGAAATGCCCGCTGCTAGACACACAATACAGAGGCGAGTTTCTGTCATTAGTGCAGATATTTTATATAATTTACGAAAAAATCCAAGTAAGTGCTCAGCAGTAAGTCTGGCTTTGGACGAGTCTACTGATATCTGCAAGTAGTTATAAAAGTTGTGAACTGTATTGGCTCATGTGCCAAAACACACCGACAGTTCAAATCTTTTTATAGAAAATATGAACAATAATGAGCTTCCTGATGATGTATCTTGGTACTGCTTAGTAAGATGGCTATCAATAAGCAATGTTCTTGGCAGATTTGTTTAATTACTTGATCCAATCAAACAGTTTATGGAAGAAAAAGGAAAATCACTTCCTGAACTTCATGGCCCCCAGTGGTTGTTAGATTTGACTTTTTTTTCAGATGTGGTCCAGCATTTAAAAAAGGCAAAACATATATTTAAGGAGAGAAAAACTTATTCCTGATTTGGCCCAGACTGTATTAAGCTTTCATAGCAAGTTAAAGCTTTATGGGTAAAACCTTCAGACTACAAAATTTTCTCACATCAAATGTTTGAATAAAATTACTGAAAGCCTTCCTGAAGTTCAGGTGGATACAGAAGATTACATGAGTAAAATGTATAGCCTTGCTGAAGAAATCAATAGCAGATTTAATGATTTGAGATCACTTAAACCTTCATTGTCATTCCTGGAAAATCCTTCTTCGGTTGATTTTGTGGGCGATGGCTGTCCTGTTTCACCACCAATAACAAAGGATACAGCAGCTGTAGAGTTGGAGCTACTAGAAATGCAAGAGGACAAAGGACTTAAATAACTCAAAGTGGCGTATCTACCATAGAATTTTGGAAGAATGTTCCAGAAGAAAAATACCCACTAACAAAAGAGTGAGCCAAGAGACTTATCTCAATCTTTGGGACTACTTATGTGTGTGAATCGCTGTACTCAACGCTTAAATTCATTAAATCTAAATATCGATCTGAACTAACTGTTGAACATTCAAGTGAACTTACGCGAACTGCGCTTACCTATTATCACCCAGATTTCAAAAAACTAACAGCAAAAATGAACACTCGAAAAGGCACTTCTCAAAAATAAAATCTCATTCCTTGATGTGTACCTGAACAATATGTTCTGTGTTGTGTAGAAAATAAATGTTCCTTCATTCGTTATAAAATGAAGAACGTGTCTTCATTTTATAAACAATTTTCTAAACATACTCCCAATTTTGTTTCCTAAATTTGCGGCTCCCAAAATTAAGGTTAGTTGCCACCCCTGCTATATATGATTCATTCGTTACATCCCTGATCCGGTCAATGACTGGAAAACAGGCTGTAGGTTTTCATTTTCATAATTCTGTATATTCAGCCTTCTCCGATATAAGACTTAACTCAACAACAACAAAACTGAGCATGAATACAGCACTCAGTAAATACGTTTCTAAGTGCCTTTCAGTCTATGGAAACAATTCGTGAAGTAGCCTTTTGTATACTCCGTTTGCGAATATATCTAGTGGTCAATAATCTCTAAGGGGCAGTCAAGTGAAAACCGAACACCAGCCATAACACACATTCCGCGCTAAATGTGGCAACACTGTTGTTACGTCATCGCTTTGGTAGGAGAACTGCACAGTGACAACACACAGGTGCATGCAGTTGCTGGGTTACATCTTTGTTGGTGCGCGGACTGGTCTAGTGTGTTCGTCCAGCTGTAGAAATGGGGGCAGGCAAAGCACAGCAGAGAAGTGTGGTTCGTTTCCTGGTGGCTGAGGGAGCAGGAGTCATGGCGAACACTGCATGTCCATGACGAGAGTGCACAAGTGGCATAGGGCGCACATCACTGCCCAGGAAGGACCGATCGAACCATTACCCCTGATGTGATAGCGCAGACTGATGGCCTTGTCCAGGAAAACCGACGAATCACTGAGGAAGAAGTGGAGTCGGTTTCATTCGGATAAAGAAGTGCCAGAGCGGGTGAGGACCTGGATCCGTCAGCGACCTACCACTTTCTACAAAACTGGAATTGATCGTCTCCTCTCCCAGTAGGAGCAAATTTATTGTATCGACGTTTTTGGTAATTACTTTTGAATGAAATGTCGTATGGCTTTTAGTGCCGGGATATCCCAGGACGGGTTCGGCTCGCCAGGTGCAGGTCTTTCTATTTGACTCCCGTAGGCGACCTGCGCGTCGTAATGAGGATGAAATGATGATGAAACCCAGTCCTCGTACCGTAGGAATGAACCAATTAAGGTTAAAATCCCCGACCCAGCCGGACCCAGCCGGGAATCGAACCCGGGACCCTCTGAACCGAAGGCCAGTACGCTGACCGTTCAGCCAACGAGTCGGACATTACTTTTGAATAAAACCATTGCATGGTCACGTTGTAAAGGATGTTCAGTTTTCTTTCGATTGCCCCTTATAGCATACGTACATGCATACGTACAACCATCTCCATTATAGACTTATGCCTTCCAGCGATCAGTCTGCAAGCCTCTGTGAAGGGATTACGCTTTATGTGCTAGCAAGCTTTAAGAATCCTAGTAAACTGTTTTACTTCGAATCATATTCCTAAGCTATAGTCAAGAAAACCAAACTGCTTCCTCGTCGTCATCAGCAGTTCCTTATTGCAAATGAGTTAACTCATCTGAATCTTCGAGTTGATTTTGACCGTTGATATTCTTGAGATTAATTAGCTGTAAATGATTTTGCATGTACTGTACTTTACTTCGTGCTTTTAGTTCGAAATATACCATTGTTTGCACGTATTCGAATTTTTAATGATTAATTAAGTGTACATATCTGATATTTTAGTTAAAGTTTCGCTTTCACTTTGGTTTGAAATCATTGTACAATGTACACAGTACATAAAAGGGCTCAACTTTTGTGGTGAAATGTAATTATTAAATTAATATTTAAATAAGAGTTTATGTGGAGCGAGTGAGTTGCAAGAGCGATACAGGTCATGCAGCTATGAGCATACATTCGGAAGGTTGTAGATTCGAGTCCAAGATTGTTTTCATTACTTTCCCATTTTTCACGCTAGGAAAATGCCTCACTGTTTCGTATCTAAGGTCTAGAAAGCCAAGAATAACGGCCGAGAGGATTCGTCGAGCTGACCACACGACACCTCGTAATCTGCAGGCCTTCGGGCTGAGCAGCGGTCGCTTGGTAGGCCAAGGCCCTTCAAGGGTTGTAGTGCCATGGGGTTTGGTTTGCTTTCGTATCTAAGGCTATTGCTACTGCATTTTAGTATCCCACGCTTACCGAAAGCCTGCTGAATTGGGGGAACTTTAAATTAAAATTCCACACCCGGTTTCCAGTCATTCGACCGGGTCGCTAATGAAATGAAGGAATGAATAATAGAGTAATCTTCTCTCCCAGTGAAACTGGGAAGAGTATATTCATTCATTGTACGCAGAATATAATACATGCAATTAGTTTATTTTGGTAACAAACAGTATTTAAAAAATAATAATAATAACTTCGTGTGGCTATTTCTAGCCGGGTGCAGCCCTTGTAAGGCAGACCCTCCGATGAGGGTGGGCGGCTCTGCCATATGTAGGTAACTGCGTGTTATTGTGGTGGAGGATAGTGTTATGTGTGGTGTGTGAGTTGCAGGAATGTTGGGGACAGCACAAACACCCAGCCCCCGGGCCATCGGAATTAACCAATGAAGGTTAAAATCCCCGACCCGGTCGGGAATCGAACTCGGGCCCCTCTGAACCGAAGGCCAGTACGCTGACCATTCAGCCAACAAGTCGGACACATTTCAAAAATACAACCTTATTACAACCTTAGCCTCCTGAGGCATTTCCTAGATCTTAACCATGTTACAGAGTCCAGGATAACTAATTTTATATACTCCTACTACATGTGAACTGACGAAAACAATGAACAAAATCCCCCCTCACCCTCAGTCACGGATGACCATCAACTAATGATTACAATCGCATGTAACTATTATTGTTAGATTTTATAAAATACATATTCCAGTGCGGCAGTAAAACCACCTGTTCTCTACGCCTCTGAGTGTCTCGTGATAACCCTCTCAGAAAACCAGAATTCAAAGAAAGGAAGATCCTGAGGAGAATAATGGAACCTGTAAGGAAGGAAGGAAGCACTTACACAATTCGTCACAACGATGAGCTAAACAAACATCAGAAAGACATCGTTACTTGAATAACAAAAAGGCGCCTGGTCTTCTATAGGCACCTAACCCACATGAACACCTGCAGACTTACCAAAAGGATAATCACTGTGGCATCCAGAAACAAGTGGATCTCTTCCGTCAAGTCGAATCTGGAACAACTGGGGATACCGCCCACAGTTTCGGCAAGCCGTCCAGTGGGGAATTTTTCCAACGTCACTTACGAATAAGAAGAACTCAGGAACAGGCAGACCTTTGTGCACGAAGGAAAGAAAGCTGGTTCACAGCCAGAAAATGAACGAATACCGGAAGAGGAGAAAAGAGAAGGCCCAAGTAACGGGAAGATACGAGCCCCGTGGTCGTCAGTAAGCCCAAACGGCAAAGAAGAAGACGAAGAACCGTATTCTATTTTTTTAAGAAACTGCCACATCACGTGATTACACTAGAATACTGCTACATTACATTATATAACCTTAGCACTTGACTTTAACAATGTCGTATAATCTATGATGTTCTTACTACAAGCTACATGAATCTACTGTTTTCATCCTGTTTTATATTTTTCCACATACTTCTTATAATATTATACAGTTTTGCTAATCTCGCTAGTATCTTCCATTCTCTGTTTAGTAACTTAGCAATAGTGTAAAGTTCAGATTCATTTTCTATTTTACCTATCTCCTTCGCATCCATACAATTCTCTCTGATCTTTCTTGTTTCCTTACAGTCTTTTAGTCGGTGAGATAACTCCGTATTATCATTGTATAAAATGCATATATTTTACTCACATTTTGTCTTATAACTTTGTTCGTATAAAGGGGAACACGGAAGGACCCCCCCCCCCGAAGAGTGCTACATAAGGCATTCGGGCGTTCCCTGGGCAACGGTGGTACACCGGCTGATTCTTCCACGAAGGCGCTGCTACACAGCAACAAGCAGATGATAGCAAGTACTAAGTCCACTAACAGTCCTTTTCAGGACCAACCAGAACACATGTCGATCAGACTTGGTAACAATCTCCGCATTTGTCACTTAAATATCGAATCCATATCACCACCAAAGAGTCAGTATCTGTCTCGCCTTATGCTGGAAAACAACGTGGATTTGATAGCACTACAGGAAACACATACCAGTGACAGTGAAGATCTCTACAGAAGAGGAAAAATAGGTGGTTACAATCAATGATGAACGTTATGGGATCGCTACTTACATTAGGTCCCAGTTAACTGGTTTTAAAGTTGTTTATGAAGACAACTCAACAGATATCTCTGTCCTGGCAGTGGAAATCTCAGGCATTACTGTTGTGAATATCTATAAACCACCAGGAGTTAGTTGGTCCAGCCGTTCATTAAAAGTTTTTGATCACCCTGTTCTGTACGTCGGAGATTTCAATAGTCACAGCCCACCATGGGGATACGAATTCGAAGATGACAGTGGGTCAAACCTAATTGATGGATTGAAGCAAACTCCCTACAACTCGTCCACAATGCTAAACATCCTGGCACATTTCATTCTGGCAGATGGCAAAAGGATTATTCTCCTGACCTGTGCATAGTGTCACAGTCAACTCCTGAGAATCAACACATGGTACAACGAAAGGTCATCAGTTCCGTTCCTCACAGTCAACACAGACCGGTTATTATTTACTATGGCACTGAGATCCCTCTTGTGTCTTCAGTACCACAACCCCGTTGGAATTTTCGACTACCAAAGTGAGATAAATTTCTTATATATACTCCCATCAGCCAATAAATTATCACTCTCATTTCTCCCTTTTCTTAACCTTCAGTATTTCAGTCCTGATATTCGAGAGTGTTGCTGAAATGAAAGATGTCAGGGAAATCCGCAGTACCCGGAGAAAAATCCTTCCCAACTCCGGTTTGTCCACCAGAAATCTCACAAGGTGTGACCGGAATTTGAACCACTGAACCCAGTGGTGAGAGGCAGGAGCACCCCCGGCTGAGCTACGGAGGCTGGCAACGTGTAAATGAAATATGTTTAGTTCGTTGTCTACACTTGGGTGCTTTCCTTGATTCCTTCCTCATTAGTTTCATAAGTATCGATATACTGTACTCACATTTATAAACCACGTACATTTTGATAGTTCATATAGTGTCTGTTATAACTCTGGCGTGTCGGTCACGAGACAATGATCACCACAAATTCCCGCGATAGATTCGATAATGATAAAGCTTTGACTTCGTATTTTGATACATGATTTTATCTCGAACTGTCACAGTGAACAATAGCGGTCACCGATGTCCCACAACGTACACAATGGGAAAAACGATGCGCTGAACTTTCATAGAGTCCGTGACAAATCTGTGTAATGATCTGGGGATCAGTTTATGTCCGCGCTCTCTGGATTAACTCGGGGCTCCGCTTTGTACGAGATAACACAAAAGCTGTAGGTGATGTATCACACAGGCATGTACATGAACATGATCCATGTCTCTGCAATCACGTTCAGTAGTGTGGCAGTTTCCTTTCTTCAAACAGTAGCTTTGCTTTCCATCAACAACAACAACAACAATAACAATAATAATAATCATCCATCATGGTAGTTCAAATCATAATTACTTTATTTGCAAATGAGATGTCTACCTCGGTGGCAAATGATACCAAAAATACACTAAATTTGAAATTAATAAGAATGTTAGGCCGCCTCTGTGGTGTAGTGGTTAGTGTGATTAGCTGCCACCCCGGAGGTCCGGGTTCGATTGCTGCTTTCTTCTGCACAGCATCTATTGCTTTTATTAGGTATTCCTAGTGAGGATCCCAAACACTGTTTGCATATTCCAATAATGGACGAACCATACTTAGGTAAAATTCTTTGTTGCATCCTGTAAGTAGCCTCAGTATGATATGTAACGATCTGTATGCTTTCCCAACAATTTCATCAGCATGACCCTTCCAGTACAAATTACTTTCAAATCTCACACCTAAGCATTTGCATTTACCAGTAGTGCTGTAGCACTCGGCGGGGGGGGGGGGGGGGGGGGGGAGGCAGAGCAATGCCCTGTCCGAGGATAAAATCGAGTTGGCAATACCTGGAGTTGACATTGCTTTGCTTGTATTGTTTACAAAATTCTACTCATAATATTCTGTACTTACACACATAATCAACTCATATACAGTATGTGGAATCACTTCAAATAATACTATACAACTGCTAGAAGATTTAAATTTACATTGGCTTTTTTAAACCCATTTTGATGCCTAACATTCATAACGATCTGGTGCGTCTTAACCAGAGCCCCTTTTGACACTGGTTTCAGAGTTCCTGAAGGGCCTGGCCAAGACGATTAAGGCGTGCTCGGTTCGCCCGGAAGGGCGTGGGTTCGAATCCCCGTCAGGAAGTCGTAAAATTTAAGAAACGATATTTCCACTTCCTGAGGTGCATATGGCCCTGAGGTTCACTCAGCCTACACCAAAAATGACTACCAGGTTAATTCTTGGGGGAAAAGGCGGCCGGGCGTAGAGCTAACCACTCTACCCAATTACGTGCCGAGGTTACGAAGGTAAAGGCTTCCACCCCTCCAAGGGCCTTCATAAGTATAACAGTTAAAGATTATTTGAGTTGATGATGAAAATATCTGATGGTAAACGCAACTATTTGATGCGTATAACTTTTCCTTAAGCAGAGGTTCCTTAAACATCGCTATGTACTGTAAGTTAATACGTAACAAGTTTTTTGAGCGATATATTGTTGAAAATGACTAAATCAATTATTGTTTTATCACGAAGATGTTGATATGTCCACACATCTCTAATTTATCAGCTTGCATATGAATGTAGGCTTACGGTACAAGGTTACGTATCAGGGTGCGTACCAAAACAGCCGCGAAAGTTAAACACACTTTAATGAATTATCATAGATTACAAAGACAACGTTCCTACGTAACATTTTTATAACAGAGAGTGGAAATAAAATTGATAATAAACAAATTCAATTTTAATTTTAACATTGATGCTTTCACGGCCCGTACTTGTAGACATGATATGGGCTTTTGGGCTTATGCCGTGTCGAGAAAATAAGGTAATATTCTTTACGTTTCGCAGAGAACTTTACTCCGCGTCTTCAGAAGAAAATCTCGACTGTTCATGAAGAAGTCTTCTACAATAATGAGGGTTTGAATTTACAGTTGGAGCTGTAGTGGTACGCTTGTTCGTCACCAGGTGGCTCGCTATCAAGGTCTGTCTAGGGAGGTCAAGTCACGAATGCTTCTTATGGAGCCGCCATATTCAGTCTGTAAGCGAGCGTAACCAAAGGCAAGTGTATTCGAATTTAGAGGATTTCGGTGCCGTACATTGAAATAAAAACAGAACATCAACTATTTTTCGTAAAGAATTTAATTGGGCATGTACTGTTCTTGTATATATAACTGTATAACACTTAAATTATATTAATACATTCACAGCTATTTGCATAGGAAGATAATTAGCAGAGCCTGAATTTTATTTTTTTAAATTTTTTTTAGAAACAAGAATCAACAGGAAAGCTCATGTCCTACTCTTTTACTTCCTTACAACTTGGTCTTATTGTGTTTCCTATTAATATCATTTGTCAAATACGTAATCTTATTGACAGAAACATAGAAATCTGTACAGTACCTGTGTCATATTATGATTAACGGTAGGTTACATGAAATACTGAACTTGAAGTACTATACTTAAAGTACTAAGAGACAGTTGGAATAAATTACCTTCAGCATTTTCTTTATTAAGTAAGTAATTACCGATACTGCGTTTCTAAGGGGTTATCCCAGTGTGTTGACAAACACTGAATGTCTCTTGAGTTGAGTGCATTAAATGATATATGGTAACTGTTGTTATCCATTCATGTGGTATTTCTTTGGGTTCTAAGGCAAAAATACCCTGCACATGTGCAACAAGAGTGATGTTCTTTGCTACTCGTAACTAGTTTGTTGATAACCCCTGCAGCTTATATAGTACCAAGTGGTGGTGGTGATTGTTGTTTTAAGAGGAAGTACAACTGGGCAACCATCGTCTATAAACACTAATCAGAAGAAAACAAATGGAAGGGGTCCAACACTTCGAAAAATGAAGGTATCGGCAAAAGAAAGGTGAAGGCCACAAAGTGCGTGGAAATGAAAAACCTCCTAGGCCTCGAATGCGCTAATGCCGTCGCGGTCGGAAAAGAACAAGTGTTGACCAGGGGAAGTCGGATGGGATAGAACAGTGTGACCGTGAGGCCACAAATGAAAGAACAGGTGTTGGTGCGGCTTGTGTCTGCTTGTCGGCGAGATGGGGTGCGCGCGACCTTGACAGGGGCGAGAACGAGTTTTTTTTTGTGCAGAGAGCGGCCGACTGGCTAACGGAATAAAAATAAAAAAATGAAGGTTGGTGACTGGAAGGAGGCCAGCGCGTGTCACCTATAATTGCGAGGAATGACATGAATGAAATATTTGTAATATCTTTGGTGGCGACGTGCATAATTTACGGAAGGCTCAAGGATTCAAGTAAAATAAACTGGATAAAAGAATAGCACATTTGGAGGATATAAATTAAAAACTGAAATTTTGGAATAATTTGCACGACCTTGTGGCTAAGATGGTGATGAAGTTGTAGATTCGTACAGGAGAAGAATTTAGCCCCTCAATTGACTTTACTTCCGTGTATGTGCACCAGACATGACATTTAAGTCATGTGATACGAATACTCGTTCTCACACACCCTCTGGCGTGTCTTGGACTATTACCTTCAGTCGCTCAGCGTGGAACGTCGCTTCACTCCTGTGCTCTACACGTCTGAAAATTGGATATAATTTAGAACAGTGCTGTGATCAGACGTCGAATGTGCAGAAGTTAATCCCTTAAGTACGTGTCATTTCTAAAATACTGTTACGTGTGTGCTTGGAGCCTACTCTAAAACATTTTGTGTAAGTTTCAGCTGTCTTACGAGTGGACGCGGAAGACGTGGACGTGAATAAATCCCAGAAGAGGACGGAATCTCACATCATGGATTACCAGTGCTTCACCATGAGGTTCTAAACCTTTGACCATCGTTGGCGGCGCCGGGATGCAGATTCTTTCTTCCTGGCATGGCTGATTGAGAACCCAGACTTCCAGACATGAAGATTCATCTATAAGTTAAGTCGATTACGTCTCATTTATATCTGTTCTATGTAGTTTTGTTCTATCCTTTTCTTTTCTTCGTAAGCTATTTTGACACTTTTTTATGGCAGTTTATTTGCTCGAATACGTCATATAACTGACACATGTGATTATTTAATGACCATGTGGCCATGAATTTGACAGTGAGGGTTCTGACAGAGTTATCCATGTGTTATCGACATCATCTTTGCTTATTGAGTAAATTTCGTCACGAATATGAACTAGTTTATGTTTGATGGATTTAATGGCAGGATATTTCGTCCGTATTTTCTATATTTTTCATTGTATTTGAACTTCTACTTGTACCTCGTGTCTGAGACAACGTGTCATCGGGATATTGAGTCCGAATTCTATGTGCGAATTTAATGTGAACATGTGCATTGGAAGCATGTGATAATTAATTGGGTGGAATTAATCATCGAGACATTTTTAAGTGGATATTATGTATTTGTAGGACGATGGTAGGTCCTGATATTTCACGGCTACATATTTGAGATTAAGATGCGACACGTTAAAGTCGTCATCGTGGTATATTGTACGTATAGAGTATATGGAATAATTGGCATGAATCTTCGCGATACTGAGCTTTTCACATGTTTATGGATTATTCGCGATAAATGCAGTGTAGCCTAATATTAGTGTCTTCAGATGAAGAAAATGAAAGTCCATGTTTATCGATGTACTTTTAATTCGTGGGAATATCCCAAATTTTCTCAAGTAATCCAGTAATTTCAATCTCAAGGTACAGATGGATGTTCGAGAAGGCCTTAGGTCTAAAGAACAAGTCTTCGACGAAATATCTAAATAATGTCTGATTCGTGATTATACCAGCTCATTCGTTGATGTTATTTTTACTCTCATGTGATAACTCAATCTTTCTGTAACTCAATAAATTTGTTAATAGGAGAGTAAAACGGTTGATCGACACTCGTCGACATGTACATAGTGTAGATATTTTCTTCTTAGTACTCACAGTCTTCTTACCAATTTCCGTAGTTAGCTGTAGAAGTAGTGATTTGTTAGTATTTAGAGGGTTATTTCTTTTATGTGTTCTATTCTGAAACATGTGACACTGATATTATCGATTGATAGTGGACAGGATCTCCACATGGATGGTATTATCCCCATTTATTTTACGTTTGCAAGCCCAAGAGGCGTTTTATTTGGTTTAATCATTGGTCAAATACTTAACGTTCAATATAAATTCTCACGAAAGGAGATGTGAGATGACGTGAACAGGTATATCCGACGTCTCGGATTAACTTAGAGAAAACCAAGGCAAATTCAACTTTTCATTTTATCGTTAAGATAACGACTGTAAATTTTATTATTTTGTCATAAGTGTTAACTTTTTGAATCTTGGTTATTTCTTTACTAAATTCGTTCTTACAATTACTGCATTTTTTCCAGATTATCGATGAAGGCTTGGCCCAGACCTCATTTTTCTGAATGAAAATTTTTAATTCAACTTTAAACAAATTACTTAATAACTTTGAAGACGATAAAAAAAATCTTTACAATGTAAATACTCTGTTAGAATGTCAGGGAAACAACTGTCGTGTACCATCCCATTTGTGTGTGCCTAGGTTTGTTACATCAAGAGCCAGATAGAATTCCTTAACGTAACGATCATAATCACAATCATAGATTTCAGGATGGCCAATATTGCATTTAATTGAATAAAAGTGTCATATTTGTTTTCTACTTGGAACGCACTCATTTGATGAACCCTATGATAATCCTGCCACATTCATTTATTTTATAAGCCTACAGCCACCGAACTGAGCACCCCTGGGGTGTCTCGTGTTCGATGACTGACTAGGACGGGCACAACAGGTGAGAGCCTAACACAAGTGAAAGAAATGTCAAGACTCAGCTAAGGGCCTCGTAGTCACAACCCAAATTGATTTTCCCCTGTGGGCGGGGGCAATAGAATAACACCCACGGTATCCCCTGCCCGTCATAAGAGTTGACTGAAAGGGGCGTCAGGAGCTCCTAACTAGGGAGCGTGGGTTGGCGACCACGGGGCTCTCAACTGAGTCCTAACGTTCATACATATAATAATAATAATAATAATAATAATAATAATAATAATACCGAGCTCGATAGCTGCAGTCGCTTAAGTGCGGCCAGTATCCAGTATTCGGGAGATAGTGGGTTCGAACCCCACTGTCGGCAGCCCTGAAGATGGTTTTCCGTGGTTTCCCATTTTCACACCAGGAAAATGCTGGGGCTGTACCTTAATTAAGGCCAAGGCCGCTTTCTTCCCATTCCTAGGCCTTTCCTATCCATTTGTCGTCATAAGACCTATCTGTGTCGGTGCGACGTAAAGCAAATAGCAAAATAATAATAATAATAATAATAATAATAATAATAATAATAATAATAATAATAATAATAATAATAATAATCTGTCTGTTAGGTCACCAGACCAGAGGATGGTTGGATCCTCAAATAGCACCACCAAAGGTTATGCGGTTATAAGGAAACCCCCAAAACCAATGGCAGCACCAAAATGAGGCGTACTAGGCAAGATGAGGAGTGAGGTAGTTTGCCATTGCTTTCCTCACTGGGTCAGAAAGTACTATTGCAGCACGACTGACCCTAGCGCCTTTCATAACACTCAGATGCACTAGTCATGTGCTGAATGTCATTACTCAGCACTACCCATACCCCAGCAACTTCCATATTGTCACAGCCATGGATGTTGACTGAGACTTCGGTGGAAGCTACACTTTACTCTGGCCTGTGTCAAGAGATGGATGCAAAAGTACTGTATCCATCAAGAAATGACAGCAGGCAACATAATAATAATAATAATAATAATAATAATAATAATAATAATAATAATAATAATAATAATAATAATAATAGTGGTTAAGAAAATTACAGCCATTGTTAGACACGATTCCTTAAGAAATAGAAATTCAGTCACTATTAAGTTGAGTTAACCTAGGTTAGGCTATTTTAGGGATTACATTAGGGTATTATGTTAGGCTACGGTACGTTAAATTACAGTAGTTGGTTAGTGCGAGTGTTGTGATCTTTAAGTATTTGTCCAGCCAGATAATGTACTCCATAGAGCATTTAAGGTGAATGAAATATAGCTGTAAATAACTACAGTACCGTAAAAGACTGTTATTAACAATTATTGTTGTAATGAGTGCAAGCTGGACACAAATTGTTGGTTTGAAGAGATAGGCCAACGAAATTAACCAATTATGGTTAAAATTCCTGACCTTGCCGGGAATCGAACCCGGGACCGCTATGACCAAAAGGCAAGCACGCTAATCGTTTAGCCATGGAGCCGGACGCATGAAAAGGAAATTTTCATAAACAACAATACTACTATTACACATTTCCTGTTACTTTTCTTGCTTGTTTTGAAAGATAGTTCCCTTTCTTTGGGAGGTTTCCTATCATATGTCAAAGACTTGGGTGGATTAGAAACGTTGAAAATTGTTGGGATGGAATTCCACTTGAGTAGTTTCCGTCCATCTGCCCTCTTTAGTTCAAATAGCGATTCTTCAAAATTATGCTAGAAGAAAATACATAATAAGACCTATAAATATAAAACATCGTTCATACAAACATATTACTGTATTATTCAGGAATAATACGAGTGTATAAGTTCACAAAAGCGCGCACAAGACGGAATTACCTGTAGATTACCATTTGTCATGCCTACAGTTTTGTACCCACTGAGCTCCCTTTGCTTAAATTTCGGGAAGCGAAACACTCTAATTCCGTCAGTTGTCTTATTTTGACAATTTGGAGCGGCGGAGTATCCCATTTTCTTTCAAAATACAAGTAATAACTCACATCATTACATCGTGCGCGCCCACATAACAACGATATTTGAGACCCAATATGGCCGCCACCGCAAAGGATTGTGGTAGCGTGACCAGACCTCCCTGGACAGACCTTGCTCGCTATATGCTGGCACAGCGCTCCAAGCGGGAGCTGACAACAACAATAAGCCTGAATCACGGCCGACTTGATGCGTCGCTCTAGCTTTCGAACTAAGATGTTCTATTACACCGTGTGTGCGTGAGAAGTAACAGAGAGGACATCACACGAATCAGGGACGTATGCGGTAGCAGATATAAATAGAAACTAATAAAACAAAATGCAAGGAAGACACCAGGACAGAGTAGAATAGACCTGAAGAATGGAAAGAATGTGGAGAAGACGAGGAGAAGAATAATGATGTGAGACGGTGTGGGAGGATGAGGGCATAGCCGGTGTACACACGCATGAAAGTATGACATTAACACATAATACATACCTTGGAATAAAGCAACTGGCGACGACGAATGTATGAATTTCAAAAACACCCAATGAAATAACAATATAGAAAGTAAAGTTCTCTGCGAAACGTCAAGAGTTTCATCTTATTTTCTTGACCCGGCACAAGCCCAAAAGCATGTCTACAAATTCAATTTTGTATCGTTCTATTATCAGTCAGATTTACCGATTCCCGAACGTCAAACGTGAGGACAGAAAGGATAATGGCAGCACCTTCACTCTCTACTCATGGCTTGCAAGGATCACAGCTATCTTTCATTTAAGGAACCTAGGCAATGAATGGAGTGAGCAAAGATCATGAATAAGAGCATTACTGCGAACATCTGATAAGTTTCTAACCATTAACATTCTATGTGATAAATAGCAAAATCAGTACAGAATCATACAGCGGAACAAACTCGGAGCACAAATTAGATCAGAGCAAATTAGGGATGAAATTATATGTGAAATTAAATCAGTGCAGGAGGTTGGAAACAGGGAGATCCAGGAAGACAGAAAAATCAATGCAGAATGACCACATCTCTGCCGTATCAATGCAGGATAACTAATAGAGCGACTGAAACGCTAGAATACGAGACAGTGTTACAGCTGAAGATGAAACTTAACATATCAACTCTCAAAGTATAATTCAGCCATGAAACTAACTGTAGTAAATGCTGCCCGTTAGGTCATCAGCCCGGAGACTGGCTGAATCCTCAAATAGCACCACTAAAGTTTATATAGGGAAACCTCAAAAGCCGATGGTGACACCAAAATGAGGCGTACTGGGCAGGACGGGGTGTGAGGTAGTTCCCTATTGCTTTCCTCACTGGAACAAAGAAGCTGTTGCAGCGCAACTGACGCTGCGAGTAACACCATTCAGCAGCTTCCATACTGTCACAGCCATGGATGAGATTGGGACCTATACGATGATGATGATGGTGTTTGTTGTTTAAAGCTACAGCTAGGTCATAGGCCCCTAATGGTACGACGTGCAACGAAATGATTAAAATCTAAAACGAATGATGATGAAGCAACGACCATGAATCCAAAACAATCAGTGGATCTGATTCACAATGCCTCATATTCTGAGATGATGTTCGTTGTCCAAAGGGTCCAAAATCCAGGTCGGCGGCCCTCATAATAGTACTAATCACTGGTAAAGTGGCTAGATCCGCTGTGTTCCTCATCACTAATCACAGGCCGCGTACAGTACCATAGGCCGAGCTGGAGGTAGTAGTGATTATTGCTCTAAGAGGGAGCACAAGACTGGGACTTCGGTAGAAGCTACATTTTGTTATGATCTTTGTCAAGAAACAGATGCAGAAGTGCTGCATCCATCAAGAAATGGCAAGTAAATGCTAACTTTTGAGTAAGTGAATAAAAACCTGATCTGATTAAAAACTGTTCTGATCAAATTAAACGCTGACTCTGAAAGAAAACAATATGAAGCAAGCACTGATCAAAACAGCAGCACTTTCAACAAAAAAAGCTATTTCTTCCAAACATTTCAAGTTTATCGACCTAATACAATAAAAAACTAACGTCTTATATAATCAAGCCGATATTCAGTACCGTTTATAACTGCAATTTGTGACTATTGCTCAGGAATGTGTTATAATAAAAAATCAATTCGATCAAAAGTTGTTTAAGTATTTAGAAAATATTTAAGAGTTCCTTTAAATAAACGACAAAATCAATATTTTAACTGTAAATAGAGTGTGTTGATTTAATATAAATGCATAACGAAAATTAATATTGTGATTGCTGTATAGAAGCTTTTCTTGACAATTAGCTAAATAAATAAATAAATAAATAAATAAATAAATAAATAAATAAATAAATAAATAAATAAATAAATAAATAAATAAATAAATAAATAAATAAATAAATAAATAAATAAATAAATAAATAAATAAATAAATAAATCTGTAAGTGGAAAAGATGTACTTATGATTGTTCCACCGTTACTCGGAGACAGAGAGAATGGCTGCATCACGCAGCTAACAGCTTGCATTCGGGAAATAGTAGGTTCGAATCCCACTGTCGGTATACCAGAAAATGGCTTTCCAAGGTTCCCAATTTTCACACCAGGTTAAATAATTGTTGGGCTGTATTTTAATTAAGGCCACGGTCGCTTCCTTTCCACTCCTAGGCCTTTCCTATCCCATCGTCGCCATAAGACCTAACTGTATCGCTACGACGGCGAGAAAATTGTAAAAAAAAAAGTAAAGTAGGAATGTCGTATATAGGGAAATCCTTCAATAAACATTTACCCCATTGAGCGTCTTGTCTTGTTGGGTTTCAGCTAGTTATTTTTAAAATTAATATGACAAATTGAACACTTATCAGAAGATAAATTAGCAAATGGTTTTAAAAATGTAACTCGTAAACAGCCAGAGATACTTAAAAAAGATTGGGTATGCGTTTAGGTGTATACTTATTAAACACCAGGCTATATATTACACTGCTGTGCAAAACTTAAGGGCGAAAGTAACTTTCGCATGTTGTGCCAAGTAACATAGCTCGATGAAACTTGAACCATACACAGGAAGAACTGCTACAGTATGGTACGGTGAGCAACTGAAAGGAATATGCGATGAGACGAACAGAAATCGCACTTTTATAGAGAGATAAAGTCACTGCGACTCATGATGGTCCACTGGATATCACAAAAAAAGGGACATGGGATATGGTTCAAACACCAGCCGGTCGGCAACTTCAGGATGGTCGTTGGTGCATGTCTACGTGCTGCAATACGTCTGCCCAACATGGCTTACACGTGCTCGATGGGGTTTAAGTCGGGAGAACGGGCAGGCCAGTCCATTCGCCGAATACCCTCTCGTTCCCATAGCACCTCCACTTGCGCTGTTCGATGCGGTCTGGATTACCATCCATAAAATTGAAGTCAGGGCCAAATTCATCCCTGAAAAAAGGCACAGCTGGAAGAAGTACACTGTCAAAATAACGTTGACTGGTGAGTGTACCCCGTTTAAAAATTTGGAGGGCGGTACGCCCATGCAACATTATGCCACTCCACACTATAACACTTGGGCAGTGTTCCTGGGTGCATTACGTGTTCCCGCCTTTCACCAGATGAGGCTACATGTAGAGTCACTACTCAGACTCAATCTGCTCTCATCTGAGAAGAGCACGCGACCCCACTCCTCGTCGCTCCAGACCTGATGCTGTTGGCACCATCGCAAACGGTGCCGCCGATGTGCGGGTGTCGTCATGCAAACAGACCACCCCCATGCAGTAACCGTCCCACTGTGGAGCGTGAGATTGGGTGCCTACCTGTCCTGTGCAATGCGGTTGCAATTGCACCCTCTGTTTGACGTGAGTCTCTCCTTGCCTGTTGCACAATGTAGCGGTTATCTGCTGCTGTAGTTGATCGTGGTCGACACCCTCCTCTCCTTCGGACAGCATTCCCTTTGGTTCGGACTGCTCTCCATGCACGCGAAACAATGCTGTGAGCAATACCAAACTCGTGGGCTACACTCCTCCTTCCAGTTTCCCGATGATTCTTCCCCGTGTGAAGTGATCCAGATGTTGTCTGCGGGCCAAGTTGTAACGAATAACACCACCAGAGTGCACCGTAACAGCTCCTGACTGACTCACATTGTCTTGTTCGGTTCCTTCAACTGCCTCGTTTTGTGGGGCCAGACCCATTTGGCGCTACAGTCGCGATGACCTCGTGCCAGGTTTCTATGCACGTGTGTGAGACCTCTGGCAACATGTTACCACACTTTCATTCATTCTCACCGAGTAGTAGTATATGCTATGTTGCTTTATCTACCTCGTGTTTCACAGCAGTTTATAAAGATTAACCAAACGAGGCACATGCAGTGAAAGAAAATGTAAAGGAAATCGGCAAATAAATATTGATCTTAACCGTTTAAAGTTCTTGCACCCCCAAGGACTGCAGACAGAGCAACGAGGAGAAGCAAATTGTTTTTAGATCTTAAGTAGATGTAAAACCATGTAATCGAAAATATATCACTATCTCCTCGATAACTCACAATAAGCGTCTTTACGGTTTCCATGTGCACCGCCTACCTAAGAGTAACATGCTCGCCCCTGAAGATGAGTATATTTAGTGAAAAAGAAAAGGCCTTTTAGTGAAGTACATAATATTAATAGTTTTAGAGATGTCGCCTCCGAAACATTTAGAAAATTAAGCGCGTACTACCCGTGTATGTTTGGGTACAGTCGGTTTATTTCCTTTTACACTGAATAAGTATCTGAACTGCAATTTTTTTTCTGGTTATTTACTAGCTTATGTGATATGCCATGACAGCCCATATTTTTGCTTCACATTCTTTTACAATCTCAGTATACACTTGAGGTTTTACGTTTGGAACTTTTCTTAATTATTTGCGTACTTGAATTGCTTTATCCGAAGAGGTTTGAATAATTATCCAGATAAGGCAGATAAGGCAGTTCCTCAGTATAAGCTCCTACACTCACCCACGGATTATGAGGAGTGCTAGGCTTTCCTGGGTAAACAGTGGTGTACACAATTCCAGTGCTTTATTGGAAACAACGGCACTCTAAGTGTTAAGACACTCTACTTAAGGGGATACGGAACGGTTAAAATGGACAAAAATATCATTTTTATTTTTATATTTTATGAATCTCTGAAGTCTGCTCTTTAAAATGATGCATAATACATTATATTTTAACCACTAAAAGTTGCCACAATTTAAATTTAAACTTTCGCTAACAATGAGAAAATCATATGTGTGGAAAGTTTTAACTGCAGTTTTCTCAGTTTCCAATTTTTTCAAATGTATGTTCCTTTTTCTAGGTGACTATTTATCACAGAGCTGTGTAATTTTCATCATGAATTTGTCTTATATTGGTTAACATTTTAACGGAGGGATTTTCTGATTTATAAAAAACTGTTTGAGATTTGGCTGTTTATTAAGAAAAAATAATTCGATTTATTGACTGTTAAAAAAATATGTATCTGAGTCCACTTAAGTGGAATTACAAAAACGCTCCGTCAGTATGTCAAGTAAGGCTTGAATAAAATGTGACATAAATTCCATTTTCATAACTTTGTTAGATCCTGAGAGAAAGGAACATGAATTAAACAAATTTAACATTGGTAAGATAGGCGGCTCCGTATCCCCTTAAAAACGTATAATTGCTTTGCAAACAAGCTAATTGTTTGAGTTAAGACATTCTACTGAAGCATTTGAAATTGCTTTTCAAACAACCTAATTGTTATCGAAATAACTAAGAGCACTCCTCTTCATACTGTTGAATCAATATTCTTATGCAATGTAATCCATGCTGAAGCATCTGCATTAATATTAAATTAACACTTTTTGGTACTGCACCTTGGCATTAGCAAGTGCCTCATGACTTAGCGCCGTGGACTTCCATCCCTTCGGAGTTTCTCAACTCCGCAAATATCTCCCTAATCCTTGGTGATGTAACTTTAATAGCTTCTAAGCTCTTTACGTAAATCCTTCCCTCCCACCATATTACCGCGAACCACATGAAGGTACATCAAATAAGATTAATTTGAATCTCATGGCGCCATACTTATCGAAGTTACTTTCCGTGATTCCTTATTTAACAGTTATTTCCAACTGCTTTGAGAGGGATTATATTTTATCAATATTGCATGTGTAAATCTCAGGTTTAGTGCTTTTAATTCTGCAAGACGAGCTACAATGACGTGCATTTTTCATGGAGTTCGATGGAACATGATGGCTCGTTTCAATAATCCTGCATTCATTATTCTTAGGTCGGGCGCAGCTGATCTACTACGCATAGATTTCACAGCCTATTTATTCATTTCATTTATGAATTTATTTACTGCGCTCTACAGGATGTCTAATCCTAATTACAGTCGGATTGTTTACATGTGTTTATATTTCAGTGTTTCAAATAGTCTAATAGCCTAATATCTTATATATTCTAATATTATATTTACAATGAGAAAGAAACAGTATTTCATAGCAAATTTAATTTAATCTTTACAAGGAAGAGTAAAATAAAAAAACATAATTTCATACCTAAACTACAGTATTATTTTCTTCTAGTTCTAACATTTATGAGATAGGGCTTGATGTAGAAGGTTTGAAGTGCAAGTTCTTTAGTGAGTTATCGCGGAGATGGTGAATTGTTGTAGAAACAGGTCTAGGGGTGTACAAAAGTCTAAAGAATTTGTTCATGTAAATAGCTTGATGCACCTTTATCATTAGCCTTCGTTCTTAGTTTGCTGATGTGTCCCTATACACAGCACAGCATAAAAATAATGTTTCTGGTTTTACGTAATGCTAACGACTTTGACGATATTCAAAGACTCCGAGGTAGCGTAATTTTGTCCAGAAAGATTTCCTTCACGTTCCAGTATATCTACCGTCAAGAGGATCACGTACTTTAGCACTTTCCAATACTACCGGACTGAACTGGAATCGAACCCGCGAATTTGGAAACAGAAGACAACCGCTGTACCGTCTGAACTGTTCACCTCAGCGGTGAAGGTGATCAAAACCATCCTCAATGAGGATAAGGGACCAGCACTCTAGCTGACGTATTTGAGCACCTTCAAATACCACCGGACTGGGCCAGGATCGAATGTGCCGAGTTGGGCTCAGAAGGCCAGTGCCTCGGCTGTCTGAGCCACTCAGCCGGGCCTTTCATCCAAAATCAACGTGGAGAGAGTAACATAATTTACATGATGTATTTTTGCAACCATAATTTATCAGGAGAGAGTTAGACTCATTGGCTGAATGATCAGCGTTGAGGCCTTCGATTCAGAGTGTCCCCGGTTCGATTCCCGACGGGATCGGGCATTTTAACCACGTCTGATTGATTCATCTTACTAGGGGACTGGGTGTTTGTGCTTGTTCCAACACTTTCCTCTTCATATTCACACAACATATTACATTACCAAGCACCAGAGAAACACGCAATAGTCATTATATTCCTCCACATAGGGTCAGCGTCAGGAAGGGCACCCGTCCGTAAAACAGGACTAAATTCGTATATGCAACACATATAGCATCCGCAACCCCTCAGATATGGTAAAAGTGATAGAAGAATAAGAAGAAGTATTTATCAAGGGAGAATCTGAAGCGGCGATTCTACTTGTTTTTCTGTTTGTTCCGAACTACTGCGTCAGTTAAGGGAGTACTACATTCGTGCAAAAATTATGCGTTGGGTTTTTGACATATCTTTGCGTTTCGTGACCACAAGACTGAACCCATAATTCTACGATGAGAAAAATATTTTTTAGTTTCTCAATATTTATTTCAAATCAACAAGCTACTTTTATTTTTGAGGGCAGTCATGTTGCGCTCCTAAGAGCCTCGATGTCGCGTGGGAAAGATCTCACCCGCGGCAAGCTCATGAAATACCGCGACACCTCGGCGGACTTCGAATGCCCGATAATTCTTTAAATTCACGGAATTCTGCGTAACGAGGGATTTTTGGCAATGCAGTAAATAAAGAAATAAATAATCTAAATTATTCTCAAACCCTACGTGAAGACAGAGCCCCCAGGGTAAAACATAAATGCAGTTAAGCCTAAGTACAAGTCAGCGTCAGATCAGTGAACTAGCTCCACGTGCCAAGGTCAATGGATGAAGAAAACGCGCGAAACGTCCGGGCAGAAATAATTTATTTCGCCTGTTGTGAGTGTGGTAAAATTATGAGATTAACATCTAAAATAATTACAAGCCTGTCCGGAATTCTGGGACAAGTCTCATAAAAATAGGTCTATTGGACGCGAAATTAGCAGATAACGCAATCAAACTTAGTAGTGTGTGTAGCGTCCCTCCTAAGACTATAAGAGGAACCCCCCCTTGCGTATTTTTTCAGTGTCGATCTGGTTTTTGAAGCGGCGGTAGCTTACGTCCGTCGTCAGCAGAAAATTGTACCAGATTGATCTACAAACAACTTAGTACATGTTCGTGGCTGAGGTCCACCCAGTCGGTTAGAAAGGGAAGGTGACAGAAAATTTCTGAACTATTGCCGACAAACTGTGAAAGTATAGGCGTCTGTTAAAGTACACAGCAAATGTTACTGTATCACCTCATGTGCGTTTGAAAGTGGTAAGAGAATTGGGAAGCTAGTCAGAGCACTTCTGATTTCGTTATCTGTTGAACACCTGGTGTGTTGTGGGAGACAGAAAGAGACAACTCTGGGAAGAAAGCAGACAGTCGCAGTTGACTGCAGAACAAGGGAGGTTCGTGGTACAAATCATAACGAGGAAAGTGCGCGATTTGTGTTGTAATTTAATATCGTGTGAAAAAGGCAGTGTTTGTAAGATTGATATGTTGGAGAATATGATGTTATTTGTACCAATGTACGGCTAAAGGCACGAGGTCATCTGGCGACGATGTAGCCAGAATACTGAGGATGACTCCATTTTGCAGGTCTGTCTATATTTGTATTATGTTGTAGTCAGATTTCATTGTTCTGTCCCAACAAATTTTTCAGGATGATTGTCGGGTTGATATTTGCAATTATCAGGCAAAAAGTGTTATAATTTTGGTCAGCGTGTGAAAATTTTAGTTTGTAAATTTCACGTCAAGAAACTGTAAAAATGCGACGTTTAAATCTGGTGTTAATGTTCTATGAGATATTGTCCAAAGCGAGGAAATTTAGGAAAGCTATAATTGTAAAATAGTCGTGGCGAATGTCTTAATTTCAAATATCAGTTGAATTCAGAATTTTTTTTTTTTTGCTATTTGTTTTACGTCGCACCGACACAGATAGGTCTTTTGGCGACGATGGGATAGGAAAGGTCTAGGAAGTGGAAGGAAGCGGCCGTGGCCTTAATTAAGGTACAGCCCCGGCATTTGCCTGGTGTGAAAATGGGAAACCACGGAAAACCATCTTCAGGGCTGCCGACAGTGGGGCTCGAACCCACTATCTCCCGATTACTGGATACTGGCCGCACTTAAGCGACTGCAGCTATCGAGCTCGGTCAGAAATGTTTGTCGATAATAATAATAATAACAATAATAATAATAATAATAATAATAATGTCTACCGCGGGATAAAGAAATTTTTCTATGTTAAAAGCGCATTTAACCGGTATATTTTACAAGGATCGCAGGCACTCAGAATATTTCAGTGAAATTCGATAGAGTTATATTTATTCATGGGAAGTAAAATTTTGGGACATCGTGTATATCAATGATACGGAAAATCTCGGTGTGTTCTTGGATTCTCGAGGTCCGAAAGTCGTAGTAATAGTAAAATAAAGAGGTGTATTTTATAATGGCTGTTGTTTTCACTAGAGGATTGAAAAATGAAAAGGGTCTTGGAAATATAAGAAAAAATGGATTGAGAGCGAAGAATTTATATATGTGGATGATGAAAGGCATAGGAATATTGAAGATGAAAGGAAGCCTGGATTTTAAGTGATACCGCTGGGATAAGGCGAGGAGAATGAGTTTGAGACAGGCTATGTTTGCCGAGGAAGTATTTGTGAAACGGACTGTATTTTGACAGGCTGTAGAGTATTCCGCTACCAATCCGAAATTTGAGACGACTACTGTGTGAGGCATCGTAGATTTCTAGTAAGATCCCAAGTGAAAACGACTCTAGTAAAAGGTTAAAAATCATGGTGGTAAAAGTCAAGTTACTAGTTACGTAAAGCCCGTATGAATATTCAGATAATGCGACCTCAAGGATAAAAGAGCATTTCGAATACATGGTTGGTGCTGTATTGAATTTCGTTTCACTGGATATGTCATTGATATAAATATTTGGAATTGACGGTAGGCGACTGGAGAGTTTCTAATGCGGTAGTGATGATTATTATTTTGAATACATCCACTAAATGGTAGACGTGTGTTGGGAATTATCATTGCTTCCCTAAAAACTTCATTGCACAGGCTGAGATTGTGTTTGAGTTGGAGAATTGTTCGTCACGTATATTTATTTTCGAGTTCACGTATTGTAACGAGATGGAGACTTACTGCATTTTCCGACTTGCATTCGTTTAATAGTAAGAGACGTGGTTCCATGTGTATTGAAATGTCAGAGTTGGTTTGAAATTGTTAGTTCGCTTGATATGCTAAGGGATGCGTAGTACGACCCATTTTTACGCCCGACCATAGAATTAGGATGTCACGTGTTATCCTTGGAGTTACTGATGATGCGATGTCCTAGTTCACGCCCGACGATAGAATTTGGAAGGTATCGTGTACATAGAGGTTAGTGTTAGGATGTACAGATTTTAAGTGAGCCCGACGATAGGTCTGGGATGTCAGCTGTACACACTCAAGTCTCCGATTAGATGTTTCTTTTGTTTTTGCGAAGTGACCTGGGCGAAGGTAGCCTCTACAGTAAAATATGAAATATGAAGAGGGTTAGATCGATAACAATGAGGCCAACTAGTGCGTAGCTCCAACAGCTGAAGGGTGTTGCTTGAGATAACGGGGCCGCTATCGGTGAATGAGGGTTGCCCAAATATTGGATATCGACCTGATGGAGATTAAATATTTTTACTGTAATTCTCCATGCGTGTTGAGTTTTAATGACTTCGGTATGTTATTTTATTTTACGGACTTAATTGTTTTGTCGTTCTGACGTCCGTTTCGTTTTGATAGTGTGCATATTGACACTCAGTGTATTAGTGTGAGACTTGAGTTGCGAATGCGGTTTCGATTCGTCAGCCAGTAATATTATTTTATTTTCAATCTTTGTCGTACTTTCATTTTATTCGTAGTTGAATTCGATTAAGTAATCACTTTATAGGTAGTGTGTTGGGACAGACAATAAGTAGATGGATCTGTAATGGTAGTCATTGTTTTTCAAAGGAAAGAATTCCTTAAAGTTGTAGTATTTTTCAATGTGGACTGGTAATTTTATTAAGCGTAACAAAACCATTTCTAACCTAAAAATCGGTTTGATAATAATACTTTTCAAGTTATTTACCACTTTTTTAATTAACTTCAGTGTTTGGCATTTCTTCTAAATGCGTGATGAATAAGTGTTTCCTGCATTTCGCAGTTTTGTTCCTTTAGAACGACGTAACGTAAGATCCTCGCGGATCATGTTGTTGTTGGTTCCTTCCGAACAGCTGTTTGGGTGATGCACATTTAGCATCGGGATTACCTTATCACTTAAGGGTGTCATGAATGACAAATACATGGTGGAATTTTATTTCAATTGTGAATGAGGCTGTTAACTCGTAGTGAACACCATGCTTTCCCATAATATTTCGTAGCCTATCCAAAGCAACTGATAGTCAATTTGGTTCGATTAAGGGTCCATTCGGCGGGTGTTCCGTATCCGAAAAGGGTATTCGACTGGTGGATAACCTTAATTGAGAGGAAATCAGGCGTTCTACTTGTTGAAAGTCAGATTTTTCACGGATCATGTGGATTAATTCTCAGTTTTCGTTTGGAGTAATAGGTGCCCGGTTTTCAGGTCTTTCCTTTTTCAGTTTTTCAGTTTCGCTGTCCACTAATGTACTAATTTCTCCGAAGCAACTCTTCGATATTGTGAGAAATAAATCAACGCTATGCAATGTGACTGCGTTTGAAACATTCAATAATAAATAATTTAAATTTTTTTATTTCATGGATTTATATTAAAAATAATAATGTTGTCGTGTCATTTCGATTTTAATAAAAGTTAGTAAGCACATATTTGCTCCTCATTTCAAGTAGTTAGGCTCTCTTCTGAACCCCATCGTTTGGTTAAGATCGTGACCGAATTTATTCCCGCAACGACCCATGATTTAAGAGTTCTATATTGTTCTACTGTAGCAGCCGTGGCCGACCAACGATGGAATGGCAAGTTCAAGGGTTCAAGACACCGGAAAGTCTGGGTCTGGCGACATGGCGGTGATTAAATGCGTGGTGACGGTCCTTTCGGAGCACTTGGACAGCTGACCTCATTTAAAACGACATTCATTTCTTTGATGTAGATGTTGGTTCTCACAGGGAACCTGAAATATTTGTCCTGAATGAGCAAATTAATAATTCCGATATAAGTGTTCCGTTATTAGAAATTACAACTTTTTATTTTATTTTTTTGTCGAATAATGGGCCTTTATACCTATCTATATAATCTGATGGCCAGTCAGGCATCAATTCTTGTAGAAGAGATCACGTCTCTCATAGTGCACTGGCACTGTCTGTGGTAAGATATCCATTTGCAACACTGTCACACTCCAAAATATTTGGGAGTTCTTGCGTTCAAAACCCGTTGTAAGAGTAAGATGAAATTCTCCACAAAAACAATTTTATTCCCAAATTGGCAAGGACGCAGTGGGGGTCTCATCCTCAAACAATCCGAACTTTAGCAATGGACCTGTGTTTTTCTGCTACTGAATATCTTTCCCCAGTCTGGTACAGTTCATCTCATACCAGACAGGTAAATACGGTTCTCAATGAAACCTGCAGGTTGATTACAGGTTGCTTAAAGCCTAATTTGTCAGATAAGCTCTATTAACTGGCTGGAATAGCGCCACTCTGTATACACAGAGAAGCAGCTTCCAACAAGGAGAGGCTTCAAGTGGAAATGAGCAGCGCCCACCCACTGCTTGGACATAGTCCTCCTCAGCAACGGCTGAGATCCCGGAAGAGCTTCCTGAGGACATCTGAGGTGCTTGCTGTCTTACCAGAGAAGGCATGGCTGGAGCTGTGGAAGAAGAGGACCCCTCACCTCCAATGTTGGATATCCGGTTGTGTGTGTCCTCCGCATCGCAAGCTCTGCGCCTACAAGCTCCGCAACCCGCCGTAGCACCGTAGTTTCTAGCAGCTACGAGGTGTCTTCGCTGCGCCTGACACGCTCACCGGTGACGTCAGCGAGCGATATATAAGGAGCTTCGTTCCGAGCTTCTCCAGGACTACCCCAATGTTCGACGACCAGACCACACCGCAAGTCAGACACGGAGGCATTCCTCTTAAAAACGTGTTTTGAACAGGTGGACAAATTGCTGGCCGTGAGGTTTCACCTCTGAACATTGCCTCATTATCCTGATCCCCGTAGCCACGTCGAGCCGCGAGTATAGCATTCTGCTACTCCCTTTAGTCCTCACCAATGCTCCGACGTCCACCTTAGCATTCTGCTATTTGAATAAATTAATGCAAGTTCCTAGCAAGTATAAACCTAGTACCAGCATTCTGCCTCTCTCTACAAGTTACGCTTGTAATTTCACAGAAGATAGTTTTCGGCTATCAGGACAATTTATTAGTGAAACAGACTATCTCCTCAAGATAGAACTAAGTGTATATAGAACTTCCGTATTGTATAATTGTATATATGCAACAGACATTCAATTTAAGATTTAATTTCAACATTAACTGCGTGCATTCAAACAAGTTTCAAGAAGAATTCAGTTTTATTTCTTATATGTATTGTATCAAATCATTGAAACAATAAACTTTATGTTGTGTCACTGTATACAACATATCCAGCAGCTGAGCACTTACCACCTGGACATAATGAAAGCTGGCTGCTGTGGAAGTTCCTGAACATGAGTGGGAAGATCCAGGTATAACTTGAAGAAATGGGGATTCAGAACAAGGGATATAAGATGTGAATGTGGACAAGGACAAACCACTAGCCACTTGCTTCAGCGCCCAACATCTTGCACTGTCCTACAAGTCACTGGGCATGTGTAATATGATCTCACATGTTATGTTTTGTGTGCTTCAAACTGGCTTGAACATTAACTGTAAATGTGTAGGTTTTCCAGTCGAGTATAATATAATACTGCCTGTGGCTACAAGTAGCCTATGCAGTTGCCTCAACTTCCTGGCCAGAGAAAGGGCGTAAACCTTTAGGTGGCCTGCCTCACCTCTTCAGGGCGAGGAATGAAAACTGTTCAAGAAGAAGGCCTGCACTATGGTCGGCGGATACAGAGTGGGTATCGGCCCACAAGCAGCTCTGCCGTGGCTCTACGCCTCTGTATTCGGGAGACGGAGAGGGGTTGGTCCCAACCGTCGGCTGTCCTGAGAAAGGTTTTTGCATTCTCCTGCACTAAGGCGAATGCCGGAACAGTTCCTAGTATAGGCCACGCCCACCAACCCCTCACCTTTTCTGAACATCTCCTTGGCATGAGAGACGGCGTTACCGTCTAGGAGGCCCGCCTCCCCCTTCAGGAACGGAATGAAAATGTTTTAGTAGTAGTAGTAACCTCCACCATATGCACTAGCCAGGCGTCTTGGTAGGTCTGCTGCTTACCAACTGATGACCCCAAATTGGCACACTGGAACAAAACGTTGGCAACTAAGAATGAGTTAAAAAAGCAAAGCAAAGTCTTCTCCGTACAGGCTATGAAGGCTCCTGGAGGAGTGGAAGGTAAAGGCTTCCACTATCCGTAACCTCAGCACTTGAATGGGTGGATTGGTTAGCTCTACGCCCGGCTGCCTTTGCCCCCAGGAATTAATCTGGTACTCATTTTTGGTGTACGCTGAGTGAACCTCAGGGCCATCTGCACTTCCGGAAGTGGAAATCTCGTTTCTTAAATTTTACTAACTCCCTTCCGGGTGAACCGAGCACGCCTTTACCACCTCAGCTAGGTAGCCCCTGAGAATGAGTTAGCTATAAAAAATACTGTTCAATAACGGACCATTTATATTGGAATTATTGCCTTTTCGTCACACTTCAATCTGAGAAAAAATTGCCAATTAGAGATTTGGCCCGTACTCTCAGTTTAATTTAGAGATGGGCGAAGTTGTTCTCTTCCTGGAACAGTTCCGGTTGTTCCTGTTCCGAAAAACGACTATATTCCAAAATAATAACATTCAAAAGTTTAGACTGTGGGTAATTAGAACAGATCAACGAACGTCATAAATGCTAATTCGAAAGTTGATTCCTCACTGCTAGGTTCATGCTTTAGTTTCAATGTCTCCAGAAAACGCTAAGACGTGTGGGATTTTTTTTACCGAGCTCGATAGCTGCAGTCCCTTAAGTGTGGCCAATATCAAGTATCTGGGAGATAGTGGGCTTGAACCCCACTGTCGGAAGCTCTGAAGATGGTTTAAGGTGGTTTTCCATTTTTACACCAGGCAAATGCTGGGGCTGTACCTTAATTAAGGCCACGGCCGCTTCCTTCCCACTCCTCGTCCTTTTCTATCTCATCGCCACCATAAGACCTGTCTGTGTCGGTGCGACTTAAAGCAAATTGTAAAAAGAAAGAAACGACATGGCTTTATCACAACAAATTAGGTAGCAATAAAATCTGAAAAGGAAACACCTTACCTTTTCAGGTTTGTTCTGTGTTAAATGTTTTGTTTTTCATGTTTTTTATATATTTAATTTTATTATAAATTTGTTTTGACAGGGGAAACTAACAGTTACCGGTTAACTAAGGTTTTTATCTGACAAAGGAAGGCAGGAACAAGAAAAATATGAAATAGTCCTAGTTCAGTAACATTTGGTATTTTGACATAGCCATATCTTTATATACTGGTATGTATATAGTCTTCTAATGAATAAATTGCAGTGGATAGCACAGCACAAACAGTCTTAAATCGCGGTAAAAGAAAGATTTGAAGATGCACGTGGTTTAACGCAGCGAAAATTCACACGAACAAAGATTTAAAAAATAAAAAATAAAAAAAGAATAAAAATCAGTTTGATGCAGATTCGCTGTCTGTCAAAATGTTGACTAGATGCGCGCGTTTTACAGCTCATATTTCATAATAATAATAATAATAATAATAATAATAATAATAATAATAATAATAATAATAATAATAATAATAATAATAATAGTGTTATTTGTTTTACGTCCCACTAACTACTCTTTTACGGTTTTCGGAGACGCCGAGGTGCCGGAATTTAATCCCGCAGGAGTTCTTTTACGTGCCAGTAAATCTACCGACACGAGGCTGACGTATTTGAGCACCTTCAAATACCACCGGACTGAGCCAGGATCGAACCTGCCAAGTTGGAGTCAGAAGGCCAGCGCCTTAACCGTCTGAGCCACTTAGCCCGGCACATATTTCATAGGTTCCCATCCCGTACACTTGATACTCCAGTGCTGTTCATTGCAACCAATGACAAGTTTAAAATAATAATAATAATAATAATAATAATAATATTTGTTTTTCGTCCCACTAACTACTTTTACGGTCTTCGGAGACGCCGAGGTGCCGGAATTTAGTCCCGCAGGAGTTATTTTACGTGCCAGTAAATCTACCGACACGAGGCTGTCGTATTTGAGCACCTTCAAATACCACCGGACTGAGCCAGGATCGAACCTGCCAAGTTGGGGTTAGAAGGCCAGCGCCTTAACCGTCTGAGCCACTCAGCCCGGCAATGACAAGTTTCAAAGAACCTCGAAACAATGTAGAGAACTAGCATTCAAGTTCGCCCTCAGTTGGAACAATCAGCCAACCAGCGGAACATGCTTGGATCTCAAATACCTAGACCAATCAAGCCATGTGGAGTTGTTCTTGGACCAATCCAGCTGTGCGCAGGTGGTACAGAACACTGTTATTTCGGAACAGGGTGTCGTTATACCAACCTCGTTATAGTGGCGGCGATATGGAAAACTGGTATTTCGGAACAGGATGTTGTTATGCTGTACCAACCTCGCTATAGTGGCGGCGATACGGAAATCTTGTATTTCGGAACAGGGTGTTGTTATGCTGTACCAACCTCGCTATAGTGGCGGCGATATGGAAAACTGGTATTTCGGAACAGGATGTTGTTTTACTGTACCAACCTCGCTATAGTGGCGGCGATATGGAAAACTGGTATTTCGGAACAGGATGTTGTTTTACTGTACCAACCTCGCTATAGTGGCGGCGATATGGAAAACTGGTATTTCGGAACAGGATGTTGTTTTACTGTACCAACCTCACTGGAGTGCAGGCGATACGGAAATCTTGTATTTTGGAACAGGGTGTTGTTTTACTGTACCAACCTCACTGGAGTGCAGGCGATACGGAAAACTGTTATTTCGGAAGAAGGTGTTGTTATAATAATCCCGCACGAGCGCAGGCGATACAGAACACGGCTTTTTCGGAACAGCATGTTCATTTAAAGATCAGTTCCGAGTCCGGAACAATTCCAAAATAACTGTGTGTTATTTTCTGCCCCCCTCTTTTATTATTGGCCTGATCCAATTAATCACGGACCGTTATTATATGGGTAGATTTGGCAATTGGAGGACTTAGGACGAGAATTGTCCCAGTGTATTTACCATGTGAGGATGCAGATGAGGATGAAGTTGACAAGTTTTATGAAGCATTGGGTGACATCGTAGTCCGGGTCAACAGCAAGGATAGGATAGTGCTAATGGGCGATTTCAATGCGAGAGTTGGAAATAGACCTGAAGGATACGAAAGGGTGATTGGTAAATATGGGGAAGAAATGGAAGCTAAAAGTAATGAAAGCGTTTAATGGGCGTCTGTGCTAGTATGGATTTAGCAGTTACGAATACATTCTTCAAGCATCAGGCTATTCACTGCTACACATGGGTGGCTAGGTGTAACAGATCCATAATAGACTATATCTTAACCGACTTTGAATTCTCGAAATCTGTTAGGAATGTATGGGTTATCTGGAGATTTTGTCGATGATACAGGCCACTATCTGATATGTAGTGAACTCAGTATATCAAAGCCTAGAGTAGAAAATGTGAAATCTGTCTGTAAACGAATACGGGTAGAAAATCTCCAAGACGAGAAAATTAGACAGAATTAAATGGAAATGATAAGTGAGAAGTTCCGAACAGTGGACAGTAAGCAGAGTCAGGATATAGAAAAAGAATGGGATGCATACAGAGATGCTTTTTTTTTTTTTTTTTTTTTTTTTTTTGCTAGTTGGTTTTACGTCGCACCAACACAGATAGATCTTATGGCGACGATGGGACAGGAAAGGGCTAGGAGTGGGACGGAAGCGGCCGTGGCCTTAATTAAGGTACAGCCCCAGCATTTGCCTGGTGTGAAAAAGGGAAACCACGGAAAACCATTTTCAGGGCTGCCGACAGTGGGGTTCGAACCTACTATCTCCCGAATACTGGATACTGGCCGCACTTAAACGACTGCAGCTATCGAGCTCAGTCATACAGAGATGCTTTAGTAGATACAGTAAGGGAATATATAGGAACAACTGTGTGTAAAGATGGTGAAAAGCGAACATCTTGGTGGAATATCGAAGTGAGAGCAGCTTGTAAACGTAAAAGGAAGGCTTATCAGAAATGGCTTCAAACAAGGGCTGATGCGGACAGAGAATTGTAATTAGATGAAAGAAACAGAACGAAACAAATAATTATTGAATGCAAAAAAAAGTCGTGGGAAGATTTTGGTAATAACCAATAGGTCAAGCAGCAGTAAACCGTTCTGGGAGACAGAAAGGAAATGAACTGTGTTTTTGGTCATTCAGGTAAACTCATAATAGATCCCAGGGAATCACTGGACGGGTGGAGGGAATATTTTGAAAATTTTCTCAACATAAAAGGAAATCTTCCTAGTGGTTTCGCGAACAACCGAGCGCAAGGGGAGGAGGAAAATTACGCTTGAGGAAGAGGAACGTTGGTAAATAAACTCCATTGTCTTAAAGCAGCAGGAATAGAAGAAATTAGACTTGAAATGGTGAAGTATAGTGGGAAGGCTAGGATGAAATTGCTTCATAGAGTAATACGATTAGCATGGAGTGTTGGTGAGGTACCTTTGGATTGGACAAAAACAGTAATTGCACCTATCTATAAATAAAGGAACTGGAAGGATTGCAACAAATATCGAGGTATCTCACTATTTAGCATACCAGGCAAAGTATGCACTGGCATCTTGGAAGGGAGGGTGCGATCAGTGGTTTAGAGGAAGTTAGATGAAAACCAGCGTGGTTTCACACCAAAGAGGGGCTGTCAGCATCAGATTTTCAGTATGCGCCAGGAAATTAAAAAATGCTACGACAGGAAGGGACAGTTATGTTTATGTTTCGTAGGTTTAGAGAAAGCATATGAGAGGCTACCGAAGGATAACATGTTCGCCATACTGGGGGCCATAGGATTAAAAGTAGATTATTAAAATCAATCAAAAGAATTTCTACTGACAATTGGGCTGCAGTGAGAGTTGGTGCTAGAGAGTTCAGGGTACTTACAGGTGTTAGACATGGCTGTAATATTTCACCTTTGTTGTCCGTAGTTTACTTGGATCGCCTACTGAAATGTATAAAGCGGCAGAGAGGGATTCACTCAGGTGGAAATGTAGTAAGCAGTCTGGTCTATGCTGTCGACCTGCCGAAAGCCTGCAGGAACATGAAAATAGGTGCAAGGTGTATGGTATGAAAATTATCCTATTGAAGACATTGATGTCAGTAGGTAAGAAATCCTGGAGAATTGAATGTCAGATTGGTGATACAAAGCTAGAAGAGGTCGATAATTTCAAGTATTTAGGTTGTGTGTTCTCCCAGGATGGTAATATAGTAAGTGAGATTGAATCAAGGTGTAGTAAAGCTAACGCAGTGAGCTCGCAGTTGCGATCAACAGTATTCTGTAAGAACGAAGTCAGCTCCCAGACGAAACTATCTTTACATCGGTCTGTTTTCAGACCAACTTTGCTTTACTGGAGCGAAAGCTGGGTGGACTCAGGATATCTTATTCATAAGTTAGAAGTAACATACATGAAAGTAGCAAGAATGATTGCTGGTAAAAACAGGTGGGAACAATGGTAGGGTGGGAACTGGGAATGAGCAGATAAAGGATAAATTAGGAAAGAACTCAGTGGATGAAGCTGTACGCATAAACCGGTTTCAGTGGAGGGTCATGTGAGGCGAATGGGGAAATATAGGTTACCTAGGAGAATAATGGACTCTGTTATGGAGGGTAAGAGAAGTAGAGGTAGACCAAGACGATGATGGTTAGACTCGGTTTCTAACGATTAAAAGATAAGAAGTATAGAACTAAACGAGGCCACATCACTAGTTACAAATAGAGGATTGTGCCCACGTTTAGTAAATTCACAGAGGCTTGCAGACTGAACGCTGAAAGGCATAACGGTCTATAATGATGTATGTGTATGTGTATGTTATTATCGGACGATATTTTCCCTACACCCTGTATTACTTAGTACCGGGTGTTTATACAGTACTGAAACTTAGGTCGTTAAAACGCCAATATCTTGATATATTCAAAAAATGTATGTTGGTAAAGTATCATCGTACAGCATGAAGTTTTGTTCGTGTTGTCAATATCTCGTTTCTTGTCTGGAATGTTTTATGTAGCTTAGAACTATCGATATATTTCTAAAGTACTTGCGTTTTAATCAGCCACCTGCTCCAAGCTACCCAACTGTTTTTCAGCAATTAAATCTAACACTACCGTTTTGGTTTACGGCAAAATTCTGATCACCATTAAAGTGAAGGGGTAAATACTGACCCGCATCACATGTATCACAGAACGAAAATTAGATCATCTAGTTCATGAAATTCTGAAACTTAGATGACAGAATGTTTCTGGTTAGAGTTCTAAACTGAAACATTATAACACTGGGTGCAACGCAGACATGTTAACTGATTATTCACCTAAGTTTCACTGAAATTTGTCTGGTCCAAATCAGATAGTTTCCTTATCAGTTACGTTACCTAACCAGAGTTCACCTCATCTCAATCCTTCAAACTAATCTCTAATTCGTGGAAGAACTGGGAGTCGAATGCAAGGCAGCCGGGCGGCAAATACAGGACGTCTCCCAAAATCTTTGCGCACTGGTTTTAAACCACAAAGCTTCTGCTCTGATCCTGTCATGGCACGTGAGGTAACACAGAGAATCACGAGGATCCGTCAGCAACATACACACATTAGTTGCGGTCCCATTGGGATTAATTTCCGTTTCTAATTGTACCATCAGAAATGCACGCTCCCAAACTCCCCCATACACTGCACATGTTTCATGCACGCAAGACTCCAATCTTGTGTACGCACATTCAGCGTCATCCCCTTCATTTGCAGATTTGCAGAGAAAGAGAATGCGTTATGAGCTAGAAGGGTTGTCCCTGAGCCCTCAGTAGGGAGTGCTAGGGGCACGCACAGTAAACTAGAACAGCAGTCATCCCTTATGAAATGGTAGACCAGTGCCGATCGGGGAACGCCACTTTCATCAATGTATGATCACAACGTGAATCAGGCATAGAACAGTACTCCAAAGCTTTGCCTCTTATAATAAGGTAAGGTAAGGGTTATTCTGCCCGAAGGCAGGTCCGAACCTCCACAGAGGTGTTCTTGAGCCGGAGTTTACGTGCGGTAGGGTGGCCAGTTCCTATCCGCTCCTCCATTCCCTTACCCCCAACCAACAGCGCGTGGCAACCCATCCAACTCCTGACCACGCCCAATGTTGCTTAACTTCTGAGATCTGACGGGATCCGGTGTTTCAACACGGCTACGGCCGTTGGCTCTTATAATAATAATAAATTTAGATGACCTGCAAATTTAACTTGAGACATTTCAACAGTCCATAATCAGACTGAACTCCTGAAGGTCTGCGAAATATATCGGCCAATATAATTATTTTTGGGAAAAAAATACAGAATTACACGACTTTCCACAAACAAGCACCAAAAGCCATGGACAGAGTGTTGATGGTGATTATTGTTTTAAGAGGAAGTAAAACTAGGCAACCATCCTCCATATAACACTAATCAGATAGGAAAGATGGAAGGGATCCGACACTTCGAAAAATGAAGGTATCGGCGAAAGAAAGACAAGGGCCACGAAGCGGGGTGAAAATGAAAGACTCCCTAGGCCTAATAACGTCGGGGTCGAAAAATAACAAGTGTTTACCAAGGGAGGTCGGATGGGATAGATGAAAGTAAGGAATCTGGCACATGTAAATGGAAGCAATGCCGGGACTCAGCTAAGTGCCCCATGGTCGCCAACCCATGCTCTCAAGTTCAGAGCACCTGGGGCCATTTTAGTCGCCTCTTACCACACGTAGGGGATACCGTGGATGTTATTCTACCGCTCCCGCACACAGGAGGATCATGGAGAGAAAATAGACTTGTGAGAAAATGAAACGAGTATCACAATTTAAATATCTTAGTGAGACAATTCAGGAAAATTGGCTCGAAACAAAAGCCAACGAAATTCGATACCAAAATATGGAAACTGCACATCGACTAACCCAAAATATATACAACAAAAAAGTTGATCTCTAAGTACACAAAAAGGAAAAGGAACGCAAAATCATATCACAGTTTACAAAACATGTAGAAAAGATGTAAATCTCTGTGTATACATGAACGTGAGTGGACGTGAGTGTAAATATGTTTGTCCAACCCTTGTCCCGTTTCCCTACGGGGTCGGGTGTGAGGTGAGATGAATTTGTCGTGGCGGTTTTTTATGACCGGATGCCCTTCCTGACGTCAACCTCATCAGAGGAGTTAATGGGAGATGAAATGAATGACGTGATATATGATAGTAGGGAGAGGGTGAAACCCGGTGCCGGCACATAGCCTACTCCTGTCGAATAGCACCAAGGGGTCTACTCAAGGCTTAACGTCTCCATCCGACGGACGATCACCATCAACAGCGTCATATACCCTCACTCCATATGAACACTGCGGAGAGGTTTGGAATTTAATTCAGGCTTTTGGCACGCATTCTAGTGATTAGAAATTGTATACCACCACCTCCCCTACCCTGCCGGCCAACATTCTGATGGTGAAAATTTTTCGACCAACGGGATTCGAACCGGCTAACCTCGGTGTTAGACCGTTTTTTAGACTTCAGCGCCTTAACGATCATGGCCACCAGGCGGGCTACGTGAGTGTAAATATGTGAATAATATAATTATTGCAAATATTACCTTAGTGGGCCTGTGGAGCCGCTAATGGCCATCCATAAAATTGTATGATTTGTGGTAAATAATAATTAAATAAATAATAAATAAAACATACCCCAGACCTAAAACTCCCAGAGGGACAATACCGACTTGGGGGAAAATAAGAAATCAAACAATGCGCAAATATTCCCAGTGACGTTAGAAAACACCAGTTAAGATTCTATGGACGTATTAAAAGACTGTACCCAGACACTTACAAAACAAATAGTCGAATTCTATGAAAAGAGGAGTAAAGCCAAAGCAAACACAATGAAATGGACTGGCGAAATAAAAACGCACCTTAAAACAAGGCAGAAATTATACCAGTAGAGATCCAAAACCTGGTAACCATAAGATCCAAAATTCACAAATAACAAGTTGACCAAAAGGAAAGATCAAAGAAGGAGACTGGAATAACCTGGTCTAGAGAGGATGGACGTCCACAGTAAAAGAATGAAAGGAATATAGACATAATGAAGGACAGATGCACGTCTCCAAGTAGTTCGCGTGGTCGTAACGGGCCTATTCTCACATATAATAATGCAAAAATTAGACATTATCAAGCTGTAATTAGACCTGAAGCATTGTATGCAGCAGACTGTTTAACACTTCGATAACCATCTTGAAAAACTTCCTATTAAATTGAGGAGGATTATCCGAAAAATTCTTGGTCCCAACCTCAAAATGGTGTTTACACACTTCGGAACAACTTAGCAACATACACCCACACCGAAAATATATCAAGCGTAATCGGAAAAGAAGAAAGCTAAATTTATACACACATCTCTTCAGCTTGCCAGCTGAAAGAATCTGTAAACGTGTGTTATCCTACTTCAAAAGTCGCAAAATGATTCCTCCTTGGTTGGTGGATATCGATAAGGAACTTTCAAAGTATGGAATCACAGGAACAGACATTCATCTCCGATCATTTTCGATAATTTTTAAGCCAATTATTTTTCACAAGTCCTGATACTTTATCATTTCTTCAAATCAAAATTTTCTCAGATTTTCTCTGCTTGATTTCCTCGTAGAAATCCTTAATCAAATTCAAACGGCACTTGACATGGCGCGCTACCACGCCGCAGCCCAGAGATGCATTAACAGCAAGACTCACGCTCAGCGATTTTTGTACCTCAAGATGGCAGAGCTGTTGCGCAAACGATTCTGTTGTCTACAAATTATGTCATGTTTACATGACGCGTATTTTTTGTCAAAATATCCACGTAATGGTTTTTACGTCCCACATTTACACTTTTGACTATCACCGAAGCGACGGAATTTTCCCCCGCATAGGTTCTTTTACATGTCTAGAAATGTACAGACAAAAGGTTTGGGGTTCAAATACCACCAACCTGAGCCGGAACCGAACTCACCAGCTAAACACTTATGAGTTACCTATTTCCGACCTGCCTCCAGCAACAAACCTCCATACGTTCTTCCCACATTACTCATAACAAGTGCATTTTAGGTATTCATACTGCGTTCCTGACAATTGTGACAGAGACTAACCGAACCTCTCTGTATTTCCACACAGTAGCGACGCCCGAGCGCTTCTTTGCTTGCACAAATCAGAATTCATTTAAAGAAAGGTCTAAAACACAAACGCATGGACCGGTTTAGATCCATATACGAAGGGCGTGCTGTATTGTTTTACACTTTATATTTTTCTGCCAAAATGAACTGCATTACACATCAGTTGTTACGTCCACCATCTCAAAATACTCTTCATGTAACTGTATGCACTTTTGCCATCGATGTATCAGTCTCTCCACACCATCCTGAAACCATTCTTTCGGAGTGCTGCGTACCCATGCCATGATAGCTGTGTCCAGTTCTGCAAAATCCGCAAAATGGCGAGGGCGACCACGCAGAGTTTTCTGTTCCCGAACATGTGATAATCACATTTCTTTGGCGGTGGACTGCCCCTATGCTTCCATTGCATCGATTGTTGTTTCGTTAGTGGCTCATGTTCATAAGCCTAGTCATGAAGTCGGCTGGATCTTGATCATGTCGTTGCAAAAGTTCTCTGCACACGTCCACACGCGTCTGCTTTCCGTCGGCAGACAAGAGTCTAGGCACCCACGTGGATGGCACTTTCCCGAACTGTAAGTGGCCGTGCACGATCCGCTGAGGGTGTTCCTGCTAATTCCCGTGGCTGCCTCCTTTTCCATAAATGTGATGCATTTGTTTCCTTGGATGGCCTGTTCGACCCGGGCAATGTCACACTGTCACATTCCTTTCAGAACTAGTTCCCTTGTCCATCGATGTGCGCCCTATTTTCTTATCTTCCACCCAGTTGTAAACTATTTTCCGTGACGGCGCATGTTCTCCACAAACTGCCACCAAGCACCGATAAATTTCTCCAGTGGTCATGCCTTCTTCCCGTAGGAACCAAGTCGTATAGGGCTGTCCTTGACGGTTGCTTCCCATGTTGTCTGCTTCTACGCTGTCAGTGTTGTTATGAATTGACTATGACGAGTGCATTCGTTGGCCCCTGTGCATGTGCTGCTACCAAGCGGTGGAACAAGACACTAGTTCCACGTCATTACCTTCAGAAGTGAAATGTGAACCATACGCGGACGTACAAAAAATAAAGTGTAACACAATATAGTCCGTCCCTCGTATATTAAAATACGTATTCTGTCTGCAATTCACGATAGATCTATTAACAGTCCATTTAGATTGTCCAATTACTTTATAGACAGTAATATGGACTGTCGAAGGCTGGCGTATGTACTACATTTCTTTCTCTTCTTCTTTTCTTTTTTTTTTACACTTGGCTGTACGTCGCACCGACACAGATAGGTCTTACGGCAACGATGGGATAGGAAATGGCTAGGAGTGGGAATGGAGCGGCCGTGGCATTAATTAAGATACACTTGCCTAGTGTGAAAATGGGAAACCATGAAAAACCATCTTAAGGGCTGCCGCCAGTGGGATTCGAACCCAATATCTCCCGAGTGTAAGTTCACAGCCATGCGCCCTTATCCGCACGGCCAGCTCACTCGGTTTACATACCAGTAATAATATGAAGAACTCAACTAGATCGTAGTCCTTTTTTTTTGTTCAAATTGAAGGACAGATATACATTCAGAAAGATATGCACAGCATACAGATTATGTTCTCCTCTAAATATAGTTTACATTTGTATCATTATAGGTAATACTACTACTACTACTACTACTACTACTAATAATAATAATAATAATAATAATAATAATAATAATAATAATAATAATATTAATAATGTCCCTCCTAAGAAACACGTGGCACCACCAGATCAGATACTTCCTTGCCGAAGAACTGAGAAGGAAGGGATTGAATGTAAATGAGGGGTTACACGGACTGGCCATAAGCGGTAGTTCGCAAAGAATTGACATTATAGCCTTTAAAGATAACAGTTCTCAAGGATTCATCTTAAATCCAACTATTATGTTGGAGCACTATAGCGTTCAGCCAGAGGAGGTCAATCTAGAAAAGATCAAAACATACAAACCCACCATCCCTTACTACAAATCTAAATACCACCTTCAGGAAATTGAAATAATAGGGATAATGGTCGGAGCTCGTGGTACCGTACCTCGTTACTTTTTCACCACTTGGAAGCGTTTCCAACTTCCAATGAAGCTCATCGCCGAAATTGTGACTCTCGTCCCCCGAGGTTCCATCATGATCCTGAGACACCACCTCTACAGCTACAGCTCTGAAATGCCGCACTAATTATACTGTTTCTTTATAATTTAGAGTTTTCTTCAATTAATAGAACTGTACCGAAAATTTGATATGTTTTACCTTGTTCTTTGTGGCAGCCTGTAAATACAGGAGGTTGTTCCTAAATAAATAGAAGTGTATATAAAATAATAATAATAATACTTCGCCTTAGCTACCGAATTGCAGATCATCTGAAATGATGCCATCTACGGGGCCTGCCCATCAATTTCGAAATTCCAACTGCATTGCCATCTACCAACAAAAGTAGGATAACGATTCCTATGGCTGAGTTAATTTAATTTTGTCGTGGGCGCTGAGAATTTCACCAGAGATCGTTAACACTTTGACATCCAAAAGTAGAAGAAATGAAAAATAAGTATCTTGAACTATTTGCCTGTTTTAATTCCTTTCAAATATGTGATATTATCAACGAATAAATTATCATGCATCCTCGTGGCATAACGCGAATATAAACCAAACCATTGCAAAAGAACACAACGCAAAACACAACGTGCAATGGTCTCAGTTGACTCACAAAATAAATGGTGTCATATTTTCCTTTGGGAAAATCAAGTTATCATAAATATGTATTTCAATAAATGAAAATCAAATTTATTTGCATCTAACGAATCGTTTTCTTTAGATATCTGTATATAGTACGGAGGATTCAGTGCGACGAAAGGGCCAAAAGCCGGATTGAGTGGCTCAGACGGTTAAGGCGCTGTCCTTCTAACGCCAACTTGGCAGGGTCGATCGTGGCTCAGACCGGTGGTATTTGAAGGTGCTCAAATGCGTCAGCCCCATGTCCGTAAATTTACTGACACGTAAAAGGCTCCCTCGGGGCTAAATTTCGGCACCTCGGCGTCTCCGAAAACCATACAAGTAATTAGTGGAACGTAAAGCAAATAACATTATTATTATTATCAACGTACGAAATGCACTTTGGGCCTACGAGACTACCACGAATGAAATAGTCAGCTCTCTAGGGTGTGATGAGATGAGGCCTCATTGATAAAAAGAGCCTTCTACACGTCTCGGAGTCATGGCCATCCATCAACACTTCACATCAGAACCTGCACGGTTGCTAAGAAACATCCCGTCCAACATTTTTTGCTGCAAATTTCCTGACGAAAATTTTCAGATAAATCCCAGTCATAAGACATATTTACGTCATAAATCCTGGCTGTCCAAGTAATCAACGCATGGAACTCCTAACGTAGTGTAGGTTCTTAGAAGTACCAGTCACATTTCAATGAATAAAAGAAAATAAGCATAACCTAGTATCACCATCAGAATCAAACACAGTTAAATTTTGTGACTATTTTCAGCCAAAATGATATAAAACTAAGATGCCTGGAAAGAAAATCCACGTCTCGGTAACATTTGAGAAGTCAGTTCTGACTTCTTGTATCATATTCATGAATCTGGCCATATGAATGTTTCTATTGCCTTCATTAGATACTGCAGAGAACCATCAGAACTCAACGTTGCTGTGCCAACATTCTATGATTTGAATAGATCTGAATTTGAAGATGTGCCCGTCCTAGTCAGTCATCGAACACGAGACACCCCAGGGGTGCTCAGTTCGGTGGCTGTAGGCTTATAAAATAAATGAATGTGGCAGGATTATCATAAGGTTCATCAAATGAGTGCATTCAAGTAGAAAACAAATATGACACTTTTATTCAATTAAATGCAGTATTGGCCATCCTGAATTCTATGATTATGATTATGATCGTTACGTTAAGGAATTTTTAATCTGGCTCTTGATGTAACAAACCTAGGCATACACAAATGGGATGGTACACGGCAGTTATTTCCCTGACATTCTAACAGAGTATTTACATTGTAAAAAATTTTTTTTTTATCGTCTTCAAAGTTATTAAGTTATTTGTTTAAAGTTGAATTAAAAATTTTCATTCAGAAAAATGAGGTCTGGGCCAAGCCTTCATCGATAATCTGGAAAAAACGCAGTAATTGTAAGAACGAATTTAGTAAAGAAATAACCAAGATTTAAAAAGTTAACACTTATGACAAAATAATAAAATTTACAGTCGTTATCTTAATGATAAAATGAAAAGTTGAATTTGCCTTGGTTTTCTCTAAGTTAATCCGAGACGTCGGATATACCTGTTCACGTCGTCTCACATCTCCTTTCGTGAGAATTTACATTGAACGTTAAGTATTTAACCAATGATTAAACTAAATAAAACGCCTCTTGGGCTTGCAAATGTAAATAAATGGGGATAATACCATCCATGTGGAGATCCTGTCCACTATCAATCGATAAGATCAGTGTCACATGTTTCAGAATAGAACACATAAAAGAAATAACCCTCTAAATACTAATAAATCACTACTTCTACAGCTAACTACGGAAATTGGTAAGAAGACTGTGAGTACTAAGAAGAAAATATCTACACTATGTACATGTCGACGAGTGTCGATCAACCGTTTTACTCTCCTATTAACAAATTTATTTAGTTACAGCAAGATTGAGTTATCACATGAGAGTAAAATTACATCAACGAATGAGCTGGTATAATCATGAATCAGACATTATTTAGATATTTCGTCGAAGACTTGTTCTTTAGACCTAAGGCCTTCTCGAACATTCATCTGTACCTTGAGATTGAAATTACTGGATTACTCGAGAAAATTTGGGATATTCCCACGAATTAAAAGTACATCGATAAACATGGACCTTCATTTTCTTCATCTGAAGACACTAATATTAGGCTACACGGCATTTATCGCGAATAATCAATAAACATGTGAAAAACTCAGTATCGCGAAGATTCATGCCACTTATTCCATATACTCAATACGTACAATATACCACAACAACGACTTTAACTTGCCGCATCTTAATCTCAAATATATAGCCGTGAAATATCAGGACCTACCATCGTCCTACAAATACACAATATCCACTTAAAAGTGTCTCGATGATTAATTACATCCAATTTATTATCACATGCTTCCAATGCACATGTTCACATTAAATTCTCACATAGAATTCGGACTCAATATCCCGATGACACGTTGTCTCAGACACGAGGTACAAGTAGAAGTTCAAAATACAAGGAAAATATAGAAAATACGGACGAAATATCCTACCATTAAATCCATCAAACATAAACTAATTCATATTCGTGACGAAATTTACTCAATAAGCAAAGATGGTGTCGATAACACATGGATAACTCTGTCAGAACCCTCACTGTCAAATTCATGGCCACATGGTCATTAAATAATCACATGTGTCAGTTATATGACGTATTCGAGCAAATAAACTGCCATAAAAAAGTGTCAAAATAGCTTACGAAGAAAAAGAAAGGATAGAACAAAACTACATAGAACAGATATAAATGAGACGTAATCGACTTAACTTATAGATGAATCTTCATGTCTGGAAGTCTGGGTTCTCAATCAGCCATGCCAGGAAGAAAGAATCTGCATCCCGGCGCCGCCAACGATGGTCAAAGGTTTAGAACCTCATGGTGAAGCACTGATAATCCATGAAGTGAGATTCCGTCCTCTTCTGGAATTTGTTCACGTCCACGTCTTCCGCGTCCACTCGTAAGACAGCTGAAACTTACACAAAATGTTTTAGAGTAGGCTCCAAGCACACACGTAACAGTATTTTAGAAATGACACGTACTTTAAGGGATTAATGTCTGCACATTCGACGTCTGATCACAGCACTGTTCTAAATTATATCCAATTTTCAGACGTGTAGAGCACAGGAGTGAAGCGACGTTCCACGCTGAGCGACTGAAGGTGATAGTCCAAGACACGCCAGAGGGTGTGTGAGAACGAGTATTCGTATCACATGACTTAAATGTCATGTCTGGTGCACACGCACGGAAGTAAAGTCAATTGAGGGGCTAAATTCTTCTACTGTACGAATCTACAACTTCATCACCATCTTAGCCACAAGGTCGTGCAAATTATTCCAAAATTTCAGTTTTTAATTTATATCCTCCAAATGTGCTATTCTTTTATCCAGTTTATTTTACTTTAGTCCCTGAGCCTTCCGTAATTATGTACGTCGTCACCAAAGATATTACAAATATTTCATTCATATCATTCCTCGCAATTACGAGTGACACGCGCTGGCCTCCTTCTTCCAGTCACCAACCTTCATTTTTTTATTTTTATTCCGTTAGCCAGTCGGCCGCTCTCTGCACGAAAAAAACTCGTTCTCGCCCCTGCCAAGGTCGCGCGCACCCCATCTCGCCGACAAGCAGACACAAGCCGCACCAACACCTGTTCACTCATTTGTGGCCTCACGGTCACATCCACCTCTTACTGGGACAAAAATTTTTAAGCAAGGTTAAAAATTTTTAAAATCGTATTCATTCCTTAAAATATGGTCCGTATGCTGTCTACTTCACTGTTTAATTTTCCATGGTATTTATAATTTCAGGCATCTGTCAGTTTTCTGAACGGTAATCATTCTGCACGGCACAAACTGGTATTTCTTCGATAGCCGACCTGGGTCTTTTCTTTTTTTTCTTTCTTCACTCTTCTGCTTTACGGTAGAGTCTTAGGTTCGAGGCATTGAATATAAATGTTCATAGGAGAGTAATGGTTTGATCTCTTCACATTTGAGTCTTTCTTCTGGCGCCCTGATTTTCAGGTTGATATTGTGGTGCTGAGGGATTTAATCTATCGTCATGAGGTGAATTCCGATGTTGCTGGAACTGTGGGCTCTCGGCTCCCATCACATCTGGATCGGTGTCTTGATTATGAATGGCGTCCTTCCATTTTGAGCCTTTTTCAGTTTCCTTCCTTAATTCTTCAATGTACCTCATGCTTTCTCGATGACGGTCCTCCATTTCATCTCTGAAATTCCGGTAGTTACGATCTGAATAATATCTAGGTCTATCATAGGGCCTATTCCGTCTGTGGTCCTGTGGTCGGTCCCGTGTCCTGTAATTTCCCCTTCTTCGGACATTCTTCGGATCTTCCATCCTGTCCTCTCTGGGTCTCATTCTTCTCTCTTCCCATCGACGATTGTACGCTCTGGGATAGTTTTTGTACTCTTTAGGTCCACTCTGATTTCCGTTTTCAGGCATTGGAGGCGAATTCCGGTTTTTCGGAATGTCTATTACGTTGACCTGATAAGTATTGCTCCTTTGAGTTTTCGGTACTGTTAAGACATTCATGGTGTGGTCGAGCTGTCTGAGAATAGTCTCAGCCTGCACGGCGGTCTGAACATTAGCAGCAATGAGTAAGCGCTGTACTTCCACAGGAAACTGCTTTGTTATCGCCTGGACCAACTCATTTTCAGATGGTGGAGTGTCGAGGTCTTTCATTCGTCGTACTTGATTACAGAAGTAATTAGCGTACTGCGTTTGCCCATCTGTGGAATATTTTCGTGAATACAAATCCAACCGTAGTGCTTGTTGCAGATCCGCTCCCCAGTATCTCTGTAGGAATAAGCGCTTGAAACCTTCATAGTCTTCAAACGTATAACGGAAAGCGTGGTACCAGTTGAGCACGTCTCCCTCTAAAAATTTCTCCGCTGTTCGCAGATGTTTTTCAGTAGGGATCTTCTGTTCACGAATATATTCATCAAGGTCCCTAATGAAATTTTTAGGCGTGACCCCGTTTAAGTTGTTGAATTTTCTAGGCCTGTCCTCGCTCATTCGGATAAAATTAATGATTTGAGGTACGCTTTGTGCCGGTGTAGTACTGGGATTTACTGTGGGTTGTTCAACGTGGGTAATATTCTGAGACGATTCAGCTATGGGCGATATTCCTTCTGTTACAGTAGATTTAGCCTGTACGACCTCTTCGACATTACTCTGTCGGTCCATTAATGATGTCACTAAGACCCTAGTGCTCCTATCCTGCAACTTCAAGAATCCTACTTCTTTTTCTAATTTTTGGAGGGCGTCTATATTTTCCTCCATCTTCTGTTTCCCGGACTTGACATCTCCGGCAAGATTAATAATTTGCTCGAGTATTTCCGACTTGTCTTTGTCAATCATGCTCTTGATATCATCGAACTGGAGTGAAATATCTTGTATCTCCATTTGGTTGACTGAGATACTGTCCTTTACGGAACGGAGATCATCGTCGACCTTCTCTTTTATTTTCTTCAAGTCTTCTGTGACCTCTCCTCTAAGATTTTTCACTTGTTCTGACATCTCTTCTTGTGCCGTGGAAATCTCTACCTTTATAACATCTATCTCCTTCCTCACTGATTCAATGTTATTTCTGACTAGGACTACATCACTCTGAAGAGCGGTGACCTTCCCGGTGATAACCTTATTATCCTCTTTAATCTGGCTCGTCAAAGTAACAACTTGTTCCAGGGTTTTTTTCTGATTTTCCCTGCACTCTAACACGATATTGTCAATCCGACAACTAGTTTCCTCCAGTTTTGCATATAGTTCGTCACGGCCCTTTTTCGCCTCTTCCTGTATCGCAGCACCCATAATGTTCATTTTCTGACTCAATCGTTCATTACTATCTTCCTGAATTTTCCTAAATTCCTCTTTATTCTCGTCTTGTGCTCTCCTATTCTCTTCCTGTGCTCTCCTATTCTCTTCCTGTGCTCTCCTATTCTCTTCCTGTGCTCTCCTACCCTCTTCCTGCATTTTTCTGAGTTCCTCTTTATTCTCCTCCTGTGCTCTTCTACTCTCTTCCTGCATTTTTCTGAATTCCTCTTTATTCTCCTCCTGTGCTCTCCTACTCTCTACTGTCATAGTCTCTAATAACTTCCTAATCTCCTCGAGATCCATTCTATTATTCATAAAGTGACCTGTGTCAGCAAACGCCGAAATGCAGAAACTTTCCCCCCAGACATGTTGATTGTGACAAGGCAAATTCAAGTTTCACGAAGAAAATTCCTAACCCTCATTTTTCCATGTGAAACACATAATCTTAAGTAAAATACTCTGAAAATTCCGCGTACTCTGTTAGAATTCTACCTAACTGGGATGGCATTAAATCTGAAATGAACCTGCCGAACCGTGAATAATTAATAATTTGAGCAAGTCAATTTAAACCACGTGGAGAAGCAATTAATCAAGTTCCACGATGGATTAAGCCACATTTTTAAGCCACAAATCGAGCCCCACGGATGGGAAAAGCCACTAAGATGTGCCCGTCCTAGTCAGTCATCGAACACGAGACACCCCAGGGGTGCTCAGTTCGGTGGCTGTAGGCTTATAAAATAAATGAATGTGGCAGGATTATCATAAGGTTCATCAAATGAGTGCATTCAAGTAGAAAACAAATATGACACTTTTATTCAATTAAATGCAGTATTGGCCATCCTGAATTCTATGATTATGATTATGATCGTTACGTTAAGGAATTTTTAATCTGGCTCTTGATGTAACAAACCTAGGCATACACAAATGGGATGGTACACGGCAGTTATTTCCCTGACATTCTAACAGAGTATTTACATTGTAAAAAATTTTTTTTTTATCGTCTTCAAAGTTATTAAGTTATTTGTTTAAAGTTGAATTAAAAATTTTCATTCAGAAAAATGAGGTCTGGGCCAAGCCTTCATCGATAATCTGGAAAAAACGCAGTAATTGTAAGAACGAATTTAGTAAAGAAATAACCAAGATTTAAAAAGTTAACACTTATGACAAAATAATAAAATTTACAGTCGTTATCTTAATGATAAAATGAAAAGTTGAATTTGCCTTGGTTTTCTCTAAGTTAATCCGAGACGTCGGATATACCTGTTCACGTCGTCTCACATCTCCTTTCGTGAGAATTTACATTGAACGTTAAGTATTTAACCAATGATTAAACTAAATAAAACGCCTCTTGGGCTTGCAAATGTAAATAAATGGGGATAATACCATCCATGTGGAGATCCTGTCCACTATCAATCGATAAGATCAGTGTCACATGTTTCAGAATAGAACACATAAAAGAAATAACCCTCTAAATACTAATAAATCACTACTTCTACAGCTAACTACGGAAATTGGTAAGAAGACTGTGAGTACTAAGAAGAAAATATCTACACTATGTACATGTCGACGAGTGTCGATCAACCGTTTTACTCTCCTATTAACAAATTTATTTAGTTACAGCAAGATTGAGTTATCACATGAGAGTAAAATTACATCAACGAATGAGCTGGTATAATCATGAATCAGACATTATTTAGATATTTCGTCGAAGACTTGTTCTTTAGACCTAAGGCCTTCTCGAACATTCATCTGTACCTTGAGATTGAAATTACTGGATTACTCGAGAAAATTTGGGATATTCCCACGAATTAAAAGTACATCGATAAACATGGACCTTCATTTTCTTCATCTGAAGACACTAATATTAGGCTACACGGCATTTATCGCGAATAATCAATAAACATGTGAAAAACTCAGTATCGCGAAGATTCATGCCACTTATTCCATATACTCAATACGTACAATATACCACAACAACGACTTTAACTTGCCGCATCTTAATCTCAAATATATAGCCGTGAAATATCAGGACCTACCATCGTCCTACAAATACACAATATCCACTTAAAAGTGTCTCGATGATTAATTACATCCAATTTATTATCACATGCTTCCAATGCACATGTTCACATTAAATTCTCACATAGAATTCGGACTCAATATCCCGATGACACGTTGTCTCAGACACGAGGTACAAGTAGAAGTTCAAAATACAAGGAAAATATAGAAAATACGGACGAAATATCCTACCATTAAATCCATCAAACATAAACTAATTCATATTCGTGACGAAATTTACTCAATAAGCAAAGATGGTGTCGATAACACATGGATAACTCTGTCAGAACCCTCACTGTCAAATTCATGGCCACATGGTCATTAAATAATCACATGTGTCAGTTATATGACGTATTCGAGCAAATAAACTGCCATAAAAAAGTGTCAAAATAGCTTACGAAGAAAAAGAAAGGATAGAACAAAACTACATAGAACAGATATAAATGAGACGTAATCGACTTAACTTATAGATGAATCTTCATGTCTGGAAGTCTGGGTTCTCAATCAGCCATGCCAGGAAGAAAGAATCTGCATCCCGGCGCCGCCAACGATGGTCAAAGGTTTAGAACCTCATGGTGAAGCACTGATAATCCATGAAGTGAGATTCCGTCCTCTTCTGGAATTTGTTCACGTCCACGTCTTCCGCGTCCACTCGTAAGACAGCTGAAACTTACACAAAATGTTTTAGAGTAGGCTCCAAGCACACACGTAACAGTATTTTAGAAATGACACGTACTTTAAGGGATTAATGTCTGCACATTCGACGTCTGATCACAGCACTGTTCTAAATTATATCCAATTTTCAGACGTGTAGAGCACAGGAGTGAAGCGACGTTCCACGCTGAGCGACTGAAGGTGATAGTCCAAGACACGCCAGAGGGTGTGTGAGAACGAGTATTCGTATCACATGACTTAAATGTCATGTCTGGTGCACACGCACGGAAGTAAAGTCAATTGAGGGGCTAAATTCTTCTACTGTACGAATCTACAACTTCATCACCATCTTAGCCACAAGGTCGTGCAAATTATTCCAAAATTTCAGTTTTTAATTTATATCCTCCAAATGTGCTATTCTTTTATCCAGTTTATTTTACTTTAGTCCCTGAGCCTTCCGTAATTATGTACGTCGTCACCAAAGATATTACAAATATTTCATTCATATCATTCCTCGCAATTACGAGTGACACGCGCTGGCCTCCTTCTTCCAGTCACCAACCTTCATTTTTTTATTTTTATTCCGTTAGCCAGTCGGCCGCTCTCTGCACGAAAAAAACTCGTTCTCGCCCCTGCCAAGGTCGCGCGCACCCCATCTCGCCGACAAGCAGACACAAGCCGCACCAACACCTGTTCACTCATTTGTGGCCTCACGGTCACAATACGGTACTTCAAAGTACACCGAGCACACAAAGAGTTAAGTAATCAGCAACAATGGCATCCAATACAAGGATTTCCGACTGCCCTTCAAAGATTGACGACCTCAGCCTGAATCGAATCCTTGAACTTGGAATCATCAGTCACAAAGGCAGCTATTACCTGAAGTGTCAATAACTTACACGTGCTTTCTCCCTAAGCACCTGGTTTCAGTGTATCTTGTACCATGGACCTAGGTTGTCTTGATTAATTCTGATATTTATGAATCAGGACAACAACTTCCTCTGCCACCTGCCGGTTGCCATGGAACTATTTCTAACTTATCGTTAATTTCTCGTAAAGAAGACATTCTAGTCCTTTTTTCCGCACCAAATTTGCCCGTCTTTGTTCGTGATTGGTATGTTATTCATCCCATTACATTTTCTTATGCTATGCTATCACAAGGCCGAACATTGCAAAGAATAGGATTGTACTTTCCCAATCCCATGTTCTCGCGTGGACAACTTTATGTATCTTTCTATATATCAAGGAAAGCGAAGAAACAAACTGTCAAGGAAGAACGTTCGTAAAAGTTATTGAGAAAAACATTTCTGGAGCATTTTTCAAGTAACTTACATTGTAAATAAAAATTATTTTGTGAAAAATAAATGTTTCCTAAATATTAGTGCACAGCATTTGATTTAGATAAATAAATACATAAAATAACTAAATTAGAACCTCCGTGGCTTGGGCGGCAGCGTTCCAGCCTCTCATTGCTGTGTTCCATGGTTCAAATCCCGGTCACTCCATGTGAGATTTGTGCTGGACAAAGCGGAGGCTGATAGGTTTTTCTCCGGGTACTCCGGTTTTCCATGTCATATTTCATTCCAGCAACACTTTTCAATATAATTTCATTTCATCTGCTTCGGCAGCTGGCACAAATCCTATTCTCGCCGCTAGATGGAGGCTTCATTCATTCCATTCCTGACCCGGTCGAATGACTGGAAACAGGCTGTGGATTTTCAATCCATAACTAAATTCAAAGTAAAATGTATAGCCTATAAGGTTTTATACAAACAAAAACGTTTCGCTAACATCTTTTAGCCTTCGTGCGGATGTGAGGGGAAAGAGCCGGGTTTCTACATGCGAGAATTCTCGTACGGGTACGCTAGTACATTCCCGTTGAAATATAACCGGGACTTTTAAAAAGCTATTAAGCCCACGAAAACTACATTTTCCCGCTGGGCAAAATCTTGCTTAGTCAGAGTTATGTACTTATTAGCTGTTTAGCTTTTGAATTCCCCTGTTCGGCTCCTTTAAGGACATTATTCTATGCATCTTATGAATACCAGGCGACCTGATATCAAGTTTTAAGTCTCTAAGAAGACTATAATTCATATCTCTAAAATTTCCCTCAACACTTTCTCTGGGTTAACAATAACAAAGGCTCGGAAGTTGGAGACCAATGAATTGCCTAAAAAGACTCGAAAATATCCGAGAAAGGACCTAAAAACTGGTTACAGGGAATTCAAAATGCGATCCAAATCCATTCATAATTTCAGTTTTAATCACATATTTAATTTTTGAATGCAAAATTGTGATGGAATGCAACATGCACTGCAAAAAAATATATGAGTTAAATACTTGTTCTTTCAGGCATTAAATAGTTTTAGATTAATAAAAATTAAAAAAGAAATTCTTTTTTTTTTTTTTTTTTTTGCAGAATTTAGAATTAAATATTTTTCTACCTATAATGAATACAGCCAAACTGCAGTGGACATTCTATAGATAGAAATTGAAATTAGTATAACATGAATCATATTTCGCTTATCCACACTAAAGTTACAGAAATTATTGGAATATCACAATAGTCATCTCCAGGTTCTTAGGTATAAAGGATCGTCGTCTTCAGACAGCACGTTGAGAAAGATCGAGAAACTTCTCTCCTCTACAACGGATGTTGATGCAACTGAGATCTTCCCCTTCAAAAACACCCGCATCAAAATTTTCTCCTTTCAATGTTTCACTTATCTTGCACATAATTTGATACCCCTGGCTTTCTTCAAGCGCTACTTTCATTTTTCAACAGAATTGAATGTCAGATTGGTGATACAAAGCTGGAACAGGTAACAATTTCAAGTATTTATGTTGTGTGTTCTCCCAGGATGGTAATATACTAAGTGAGTTTGAATCAAGGTGTAGTAAAGCTAACGCAGTGAGCTCGCAGTTGCGATCAACAGTATTCAGTAAGAAGGAAGTCAGCTCCTGGACGAAACCATCTTTACATCGGTCTGTTTTCAGAGCAACTTTGCTTTACGGGAGCGAAAACTGGGTGGACTCAGGATATCCCATTCATAAATTAGAAGTAACAGACCTGATAGTGGCGAGAATGATTGGTGGTACAAGCAGGTGGGAGCAATGGCAGGAGGGTACTCGGAATGAGGAGATAAAGGCTAATTTAGGAATAAACTCGATGGATGAAGCTGTACGCATAAACCGGCCTCGGTGGTGTGGTCATGTGAGGCGAATGGAGGAGGATAGGATACCCAGGAGTATAATGGACTGTGTTATATGGGGGTAAGAGAAGTGGAGGGAGACAAAGACGATCTTGATTAGACTAAGTTTCTAACGATTTAAAAATAAGAGGTATAGAACTAAATGAGGCCACAACACTAGTTACAAATAGAGGAGTGTGGCGACGTTTAGTAAATTCACAGAAGCTTGCAGACTGAACGTTGAAAGGCATAACGGTCTATAATGATAATGTATGTATGCATGTATTCATTCCTTTTACAATATGTTCTACGTTGCACCGACACAGATAGGTCTTATGGCGACAATGGTATAGGAAAGGGCTAGGAGTGGGAAGGAAGCAGCCATGGCCTTAATTAAGGTACAGTCCCAGCATTTGCCTGCTGTAAAAATGAAAAACCACCGTAAACCATCGTCAGCGATGAACCCACTATCTCCCGGATGCAAGCTCACAGCTACGCGCCCGCAACCGCACGGCCAACTCTCCCGGTCAAGATGGACGAACTAATGATGAGAATGGGCAATTAAAATGTAGCCCAATGAAGGTCAAGTTGTAAAACATAGCCGTTAAGACCTAAAACAGGCTAATAAAAGGGACCAATAAACCAACAAACGCCGAAAAAGGCTAAAAAGACACCATTTTCTGGCCTACAATGATTCAGAATGAATATATATTATGCGCGGTCTTGTCTTCGGACACTCAAGAGAAAAAGGATTCTTCCCCAACTTCCCAGCTGTAGTGATAACAATTATATAGACGTTCTAAAAACTGAGATTGGCGTCAGGAAGGGGATCCCGCCGCAAAAATATGCCGTAAAATACCATCTCACCTTATCTCCTACACCGTGTCAGGAAAAGGTAGAGATACACATTAAGAAATGTTTAATCCCACTCAGTTAGAAGACACGTTGTTTCGCATCTGAGCCCAATTTTGAACATCCCTAGGTTCGGGGATGTTCAAAATTGGGTTCCCCATACTACGAAAAACGTAAAATTAAGCAACTTCCTCAATTGTGCCGAAAGTTGAAAGGCAAAAGCGCCGAAGAGGTTTCAAATTTTGAATCTTGAATAGATCTATCACACTAAAACAAAAACGAATTTCGAAAATCACTTCCGGTCTAAATGCAGTTCCGGAAAACTGTCTAGAATCACTTGTGCCTTTACTCGTTTTCATTTATATTCAAATCCTAGCCAAATTAGCTTATTTACATAACTCTTTCTGCAATGTGTTCTTCGGTTCAATACCTTCAGGCCGTTTTCTTTTTGATTTTTTGAAAAATTTCCACACCAGATATAATGTAACCGTACAACAGGGTTACAGATTCCATTCAGAATTTATTCTTATTCTTATTATTCTTCTTCTTCTTCTTCTTCTTATTATTATTATTATTATTATTATTATTATTATTAACCCGATTCATTAGATTTTATATTCTGTTTCTCATCATTTAGACTGTAATAATTAGGTATCACGCATATCATTGTATTTAATCATAGGTTAAGTGAATATGTTTGTAATTATGCTGTATATTAGTAAGTGGGATTTGTTGGTTTGATATAGTCATTCTGTGGCTTGTAACTCTAGGCAGATGTGTTGGCAGAGTATTTTGCAATCGAGGCTATGTTTAACTGAGAATGTTATGTGCAAGTAGGTTTTCCGGTGACTCATGCTGCATAGTCACTGTAATCCGCTTGGGTACGCTTCTACGACACATGACTGATGACATCAGTGCGTGGGCACGTGATTGCGACCAAGTGTCAGTATTCGCCAGCTACTGTATGTTGAAGTGGAAGGGATGAACAGAGAGTAGGGAGATGAGTCGTCATCGCGAGGTTATAAAAGTCGATGCAACGGTGGTGAGAGGTATCATATCTATCAGATCATATGTATCAGTCAGATGTATCGAATGGAAGAAGTGGTCTTAGAGTGATGGTCAGAGCTAAGAGTAGTGTTTGAAAAAGTAATAATCGAGGAGGTCTACAAGTGGTGGTTGTATACGAGCAGAGACGGGTACTATGCTGATAAAGAAACATCATCTTCTTGTGAGGATGGACTTCACAAGATGTTTCAATAATATTTTCCAATTTCTTATAACATATTGAATGGACCTAATTACATTGGAGCTCCCTACACGCGTACATGGTATGTAGGCCAACTCCTTGTTATATAAGAAGATAACAGCAGACGGCTCCCGACTTCAGCTCATAGGTTTTCCCAAGAAGTTCAAGTTCAACAGCGGTGTATGCAGACATCAGGTAATTAAAGCATCAGACATGTTATGCATTCATAACATGAAGAAGAATGTAATCAGCGGCGATATCACATCTCACTTCAAGTTCATGCCAATAGCTTTTTTTTTTTTGTTTAGATTAAATTTTCTTTTTCATATTACCGCAAATCTCACTAGATATACTTTTGTTAAATTAAAAGACGTCAATGCTTGTTCATTGTGACGTAAATTATAGTCATAAACTCAGTTTTATTTTAATTATAATAAGTGATTCCAGTTCCATGTACAATCCTCAATTGTGGAAATGCAACAGTAATTTAATATTGTCCTGATCCATATCCCTGTATATTGCCAAATATGTGAGTTTATCACCTCACGCCTTGAGATAATTGATATAAGAGGTATGCTCTACCAAATTTTGTTGTTTTTATTTAAAAAGCAATTGGCGCTCAAACAAATGTTATGTATATTGTGTGAAGGAGATGAAGGTATAAGAGTAGTGGTTAGAGTAGCCACACACCGGGCGAGTTGGCCGTGCGCGTAGAGGCGCGCGGCTGTGAGCTTGCATCCGGGAGATAGTAGGTTCGAATCCCACTATCGGCAGCCCTGAAAATGGTTTTCCGTGGTTTCCCATTTTCACACCAGGCAAATGCTGGGGCTGTACCTTAATTAAGGCCACGGCCGCTTCCTTCCAATTCCTAGGCCTTTCCTATCCCATCGTCGCCATAAGACCTATCTGTGTCGGTGCGACGTAAAACCCCTAGCAAAAAAAAAAAGAGTAGCCACAATAGATATAAGTACTTAAGTGAAACTCTGAATTGACTTACATTAGCGCTCCTAGTGGTAGAAAAAGCAGACTGCTAATCTAATCGACCGGAAAACGACGATTAAGAAAAAGGATTGTAATTTTTGGGGGTACATAAAGAATATATTCTCATACTTTATTATATTTTATTTAAATTTCGTAGCTCATATCCCTAGGATGTTTTCAACATTGATTTGCTTGGCTGAAGGGACTTTTCACGGATCTTCTGTAGTTCAAGGTTTTACGGTGTCTGGAAGTACCTCATTAATTCCTGTCTATTTTCATATTTTTCCCTTACTTTAAACAGTAAATCGCTACACTTTGCCCCCCATTTATAAGTATAAATAAGTATAAATAAATTATCGGACTCGTTCCGGATTCTGCTGGTCTCCCAGCGACCACATAGAAAGTGGAGCCCAGTTCCGAGAATCGGCTCCGTATTGATCATAGCCCTGGGCACGAAGCGCGCTAGAGAAAAGCCCCTTTTTACGTGAATGACAGCTCGATCCTGGATATGTTACGAAAGATGCACTTGTAAAGCTGCCTTCTTTAGACTGATGGAAACAACTTTCGATTGGTGGAATTTACTTTAACTCGTTCAGTTCCTTGCTCCTTTATTTTCTCCCCGCTAGCAGAGGACAGATGGAAAACTTTCTTCTCCGTCAAAGTAATTATCTTGAAAGTGTTCGCTTTCTTTCACAGAACGGCTGGTGGTGATGTTTCAATTTAAGGTCTGGAAACTTTCTGGTCAGCGGAATAAAGCAATGTGATCAATGTTCTATTTCATTATCATCATCATCTGTTTACCCTCCAGGTTCGGTTTTTCCCTCGGACTTCGCGAGGGATCCCACCTCTACCGCCTCAAGGGCAGTGTCCTGGAGCTTCAGACTCTTGGTCGGGGGATACAACTGGGGAGTATGACCAGTACCTCGCCCAGGCGGCCTCACCTGCTATGCTGAACAGGGGCCTTGTGGAGGGATGGGAAGATTGGAAGGGATAGGCAAGGAAGAGGGAAGGAAGCGGCCGTGGCCTTAAGTTAGGTACCATCCCGGCATTCGCCTGGAGGAGAAGTGAGAAACCACGGAAAACCACTTCCAGGATGGCTGAGGTGGGAATCGAACCCACCTCTACTCAGTTGACCTCCCGAGGCTGAGTGGACCCCGCTCCAGCCCTCGTACCACTTTTCAAATTTCGTGGCAGAGCCGGGAATCGAACCCGGACCTCCGGGGGTGGCAGCTAATCACGCTAACCACTACACCACAGAGGCGGCATGTTCTATTTATTATTCTTATTCTTATGAGACATCGCCATGCCAGTATTTTGCCTTTAAAAACTTTCTTAACGTGCCTGTGTCATGAACTTCTACATTTTAACACAGACAAATAACAATGCACTGAGCCTTGACTAAATCCCCGTAATCACCAGCACAGAAGCCGAGTACCTCGCCTGCTTGAATACAGTTGATTTTCCTTTAACTGTTCTTAAGTGGAAGAGTTCAGGATAATGGTACGATTCTTTAAAATCATTTTTTAAGGAAAACTTACGACATTCCAGTCTATCTTAATCCTATGCATGAATTATATTTCGTTTTCGTTTGGTGAAGAAAATTTCAAGCTTCAATGTTCATCTTACGTTCAGTGTTTTAAATGTACCAGCAATTCTTAACTGGGGCTAATAGCTTAACACTCGTATGTGGTGTGGATTGCCATAACGTGGTATATATACGATTTTTCACGATTTCACGCTAAGCTTTTAACATTCAAAGACCGAACATTACTGCCTACTAACTAGGGCGCAAGTACAACTTGCACGACCATAAGTCGGTAATGTCTTTGAGGTTGAGCCACCGCCCTCTCAATCCTATATACTGCCTGCTCTTTGCCATGGGGTTAACATGCTTCTCAGCGTGAGCTCTTAGTGTCACGAACCTCCGCTAGGGGCGCCAACTAACGCACCCAAATTACCCCCGTACCGACGCTATTGTGTTCCAGTGCGTTTGCATCAAACATTTATTTGTGTATGTCTGGTTGTAAAATGATTAATTGTAGTATTCCTCTCTGTATATCAAAGCAGGAAATCCAAATTCTTCAGGTGTGAGGACTCCTATTATCTCCCCAAGTAAAGAACTTTGGGAAAATTGGCTTAACGCTATATCAAGGCAAGGATCAACCAAGGGTAATCAATAATCCATCCGATTATTCTTGTGTTTGTAGCCTGAATTTTAGAGATAGAGATAAAACTAAAAGAAAAATATATTGAAGTGAGAGCGTGCCTAGTCGGTCTTCGAAGTATCCCCATTACCTTCAAACCAGAAAGAAAGCTCCACGAAAGACCAGACAGCGACAAGGTATTTCTTCGGAAGAAATCCCTCGTGAAACAAGCTCTTCAACTGCAGGAAATACATTGGATGACGAGTACGAAATTCATTTGAACAACGATGTATCAATCCAAGTCAATATTCCAACGAGTAAGAATGACAGCAGTGATGAGAAAATCAGACATCAGAGGCTCCGATCAAGAATTCTGAGACTGCGATAACAGATGATGACTAACCACAATGAAGTTAAAAGACTACAGAGACAATTCGAAGAAAACCCAGAAATTGATCGTCTGAATAAAATAAAGGAAGCAGCCAAATATAAAGGAAAAACGACCTTTTTAAAAAAATCAAATCCATAATTTTCCCAAGAAAAAATCCGGGCAGTCAGAACAAATCACGCAGTACTATGTGGCGTGAGGAATTGTATCCCAAACGGTTACTAATATGGCAGGACTCCTCGTCTAGTGTCAGCTCCGTCACAAAGTACTCTGGACAGGTAGCTAAATGGAAAATATTGATAGTGTTTGTCTGGATTTCCCAATTAGTGAAGGAAAGACTTAGAGCTGATTGTAAAACTCTCAGACCAACAGAGAGGAGTGTAACAATGATCGCCGATTAAATGGTTAATTAGGTACGGCTCCTCTACGACCGAACCAGTGTCAAGTTCGTTTGCGTGGTCAATATTGAAGGTGTATGCGGCACAGATATTGTAAAATCTCCTGTTCTCGCGAATCAACTGTTGTGTTTCCTTGTAATCCAACTTTCAAAGAAGTTATCTAGTCCTGCTGCCTATTTTCTCGTTAAAGGCTTACAAGTCTCCGATCTATCCCTTTTAGTTCAGTAATGATTACTGTAATGCGTTTCGTCAAAACAATCCAGATTGTGTATATTTCCATTCACCAGCAAAAAAAAATACTTACAATGGTTGAATGATGATTTCGTCGAATACGTTCAAATAATTCGGTTGGAATCAAAACGTGAAAAACTGAAATGTCTGACTAATGAGACGGCAGATGCTGTCTCTCTAAGTATGAAATCTATAGTGGAATGTGTGTCTTATCTCTTACAAAATCGGTTATTTTTATGTTCTCACTAGATAATTTTCTGGAGACGCAATAGTATTTCTGTTTAGTTCAGTGAGATAGGGTGGTGGATTTAATTACATGACGAATGCATGCACTGCATTATGTGCTATAAAACGTATCCTGAAAACTGGTCATGAATAAACGGTCAGCGAAATAGTGATAGAAATATTTTTGCGTCCACTGCTGGTAAATAACAGTAAGAAAAGGACTGAAAAAGTGCTCCGTTACTCGTGTCGAGAAAATTCTGAAATTTGTTTGTACCATGCAGCATGGGATGATCCTAACATATGTACTGTAACTTGTAAGAATTTTATATTTTACGTTTCTATATCTTAAGCCAAGCTCAAATATGATATGTTAGTTTCTGTATGTGCATTATCTTCTCAATCAGTGACATGTTAAGGATTATTTTTTATTTTGTATTGGTGTTAAGGACCAACTCCCATTTAACCAATATGTGCTCTGGGTGCGGTAAGTGCTGCCATCTGCAATGTCGCTGTAAACGCAATTCTCGCGGCACAGAGCAGGCAGTATATAGAGATTGAGACGGCGGTGGGTTGAGCCAGAGGTACTCCTGAAGCCTGTGCTAATGTGATGGGGAGGGCCCACGTAAAATAAAGGGTGGTTGGCATGCGTGGATGTTGACGGGGTGGAAGGAATACCTTTGGTTGTAGGGCTATTTTTTCTTATGTTATGTAAAAAAAACAAGGCATCGCTGGTATATGTCTTTAATTGACTGTACAGTTGAAGGTGTGCCGTAAAACTACCTCTGTCCACAATCTGTGTCCATTTACACAGGTGAAAAGTTATATGTTGCCTGAGGGCAACAGTATGCAGTTACAGCTCATTAAGGGCCTTTCTCAACTTGGTCAACTGTCCAACCAGAGGGCCTCCAGATAGTAGAGTGACACATAGTCAGCGTGACATCCTCAGCCCTATTTGTTTTACCAGATATGGGGCTTTCTCTTCAGAACACCACTCTGTTGGTCTTACCAGTCTGAGCAACTTGGTTCCAGTTCCCAGTCCAGGATTAAAACAGCCGAGTGCGCCGGAAACCGAACATGAGCACTCCATGTAAGAGGCATTCAACACATACACCACGAGGATGGCTTCCCAAACAACTACGGAGATGAGATAATTATTAAAAGATAACACACCTCCTTTCTTTTTCCTTTTTTCTTTTTCACTTTAATACTAGAGGACCCGCACTACTCCACAGAATTCGTTATAAATAGGTCACATAACTTGTCTTGATATGCGTGTTGTAGTCATATTGTTTCGCCTGCGCTTTTCAATAGTTTTATGAACATTTAGTAGCGATACATAATAATTTATTCATTAGCAATGTAGTTTATAACACTTCTCTCCATACAATATTCAGTGTGCTTCGACCAATCGACTACGACTACTAAATGTTCTCATTCTTCCCCTGAAGGTACAGGCGGGCCTCCTAGAAGGTGACGCTGTCTCTCAGGCCAGCAGATTTGTATCGGAGAAGGAGGTGTGCGGAGAAGATGAGAGGTTTAGCGACCGTGGCCTATACTAGGAACTGTTCCGACATTCGCCTTAGTGCAGGAGAATGGAAAACCACGGAAAACCATTTTCAGGACAGCCGACGATGGGTACCAGGCTCTCCCTGTCTCCCGAATACAAAGCCGTAGAGCCACGGTAGAGCCGTGGCCACCCCTCCTCTGCTCGGTTGGCCGGTCAGAGTGCAGAGCTGTTGGACCACGGACCAGCCGCAGCCACCTGAGAGCTGACACCCACTGTGCATCCACCGACCATTCGATGGCCCCGGAGCATTTTTCAGGTCAGCTTGGTGTCCTGAGCTCGTGCCTTTCCCGTGGCGTAATCCACGTACAAAACTAGCCTGACACTCTCTGGCAACGAGTTGTAATTATCCAGCCCGGTCCGCAAGCGCGTTTGACCGTTCCGGTATTTCATCCACATTCCTCCCAACCTCTACCCAACTAATTCTTCCCACAATGCCTCAAAAGCCAAGATCCCTGAACAAGCCCGGTGGATCGAGTAGCCGAGCCCGTGTTCAACCCTCAACCAGAAACTACCCAACCAGAAGCTACACAGCCCTCAATACAAACTCCACTAAAGAAACCCAGGTATCCCCTCCCCTAAACCACTCTTCTCAAAATTCTAGCCGATCCCCGCCGCCAGCACCTTCTTCCAAATCCGACACCACATCAAAACTTAACTCTAAAATAGAGGACCACAATTTTGAATACCCATTTACATATACAGGAAATAACTCAATGTTCCTAATCTCACCAAAATGAAGAATAATTATCATTCCTCTTAGCGTCGTCGGACCTGTGCCCCTGAATCGGTTGCCCTTGGTTCACGAACTAGGACGTGACTACAGTAACCCACACTATGAACCATAGATAAGTTGTAAATAAATACGGTTATTTTGTCTATGTTATCTTTCATATGTTTAACTCTTAATTTATCCATGCCATTTTTGTCCATTTTTTCTATTATGTTTGCTGTATCTTCTATACTTGCTAGTGGAAGGTAAAATTATGAAAGTCTCTCTGTATTAGGTAATGATCTTTTTTGTACCCTACATTCATGAGCTACCTTTTCTACCTGTTCTGAAATTGTTTTTGAAAAGTTATCAACTATATTTTCTAGTGGGTCTTGCCTTTTTAAATTATATTGTAAATTTCATTTTAGTCTTTAGCATATCATTTAATATTTCCCAAGTATTCTTCCTGTCTGCTCTACAACTTTTAAATTGCTATCTGCAGTACTTTATGTTTTCTTTACTAATATCAGCTATTATACCATTTCTCATTATTTCATATGCTCTTCTTAATATTTTCCTTATTTTGTGGATTTACATTTGATGCATATGATGGTTTCCCTTTTGCACACCAGGCAAATGCTGGGGATGTACCTTAATTAAGGCCACGGCCGCTTCCTTCCAACTCCTAGGCCTCTCCTATCCCATCGTCGCTATAAGACCTTTCTGTGTCGGTGCGACGTAAAGCAACTAGCAAAAAATAATAGTAATAATAATTTTTAGAATGTCATTAAAAGAATGGCATTGCTGAAAATGTTCTACTATGTATTCCCGTTTTTAATTCAAACGTGTTCGCTATATGCTGAGATATCACATCTAAGAGAAGAACTCTTTTGTATATCGATCAAATCCCGGCTGGACTTAGCTGATACAACCGGAGCTTGCTGGTGCTTCACAGAAAACGCTCTGCCTCTGATATACAAAAAGGAGAAGGAGCTGACTGTATCCGATGCTACAGTACAACGATCGCTTGCTACTGCCATCTCGAAGGTATTGTCTCCACTTGAGTATTTCCTTTATGGCAGCGCTACCAACTGAGTCAATGGCAAACTCTTCCACTACGACGACAAAAGAAAAAGGGATGGCACAGTGTTGTTTGTCGTCCGTATAACGTCCGGATTAAATAGGATGAGAGAATGGAATGCCTTGTACGACAAAGGGACGTTACTGTATAGCCTCCTTTGCGAATCATTAGTTTTACAAAAGGGCAAAATACGTTACTAACCTTCACTGCATCGTAATCAAAGAGTCAGTTTCATATGTCTACGACTTACAGAAAGATATTAAATTTAAAGTTTAGTTTAATTTCAATCCGTGGGCAATAACAGGAGGGTAAAAATGATAATCCCCGTCTAGTATTCATAGGATTATTATTATTATTATTATTATTATTATTATTATTATTATTATTATTATTACTATTATTATTATTATTATTAACAAATACATCGCAACTGGGAAATATCCCGGTGGCAACGGTGTGATAATAAAGCTAAGTTAAAACATAATTACACAACAACAACAACAACAATAACTATTACTATTACTATTACAACAACAACAAGAGTAGAATAAGCAATTCCATGGAAAGAAAATATTACAACAAATACTACTAGTTTAACATGTGATTATGATGGTGATGATGATTACCATGATGATTACCATGATGATGATGATGATGGTGATATACTATCTGTTCAGTAATCGTCATTGATGGTCCTTTTTTAATTCTGGCACAAATACCATCGAAGGAAGATTAACTGCAGCAGAAGATACAAATCACACCTCAAATAGCAACAATAGTCAGTTTAATGTTATTTAGGTCGTTCTCATTCAACTTGAACCAAGGAAATATAAAAATAAGATATAATGAAAATGTTAAATCGATTAGAAATGATAGAGGGAGAGTATGACATCACTAAGAACTTTTATAACAAGAAACGCTTATCTAATTTCTTAATATAAGACCCTACAACACAGTGGAGAAACCAGAATGTCTTTTCGCAAGTGAATGTCTAATTTTGAACTACAGTTCAGTTAACCTGGAAGTACTAAAGAGAAGAATCATGAGAAAAATATTAGGTCCAATGAAAACAACAGAACACGGAAAATAAAACAGAAACAATAAGAAGACATTGATATTTTCTGGACATATCTACAGAATTTCGTATGAAAAGAGGAAGTAAATGAAAGGGATTAGATGAACTTTCAACAATTAACCATTAATCACCAAATATGGAAATATCGCTCAAGTAGACAAATTTAAGTATCTACAGTAGGTGAAGTTATTGAACCAACAGGGTTAAATCAGCAAGCTAACAAAGAATTGAAAACTTCAAAGAGCTTACAAAATTACTTGGAACAGTTACAATAAAAGAACTATATCAAAAAAGGCAAACTTTCGACATTATAATACAACAGTTAAAACAGAAGCAATTTATGCATCTGAAACTATTATAATTGGTGGTAGATCTCGAATAAAGATGATCGAAAAACAAGAAAGAAATATCCTCAGGAAAATCTTAGGACCAAAGTGCAAAAATGGAATTTGGATGAAAACGAAATCACATGAAATCTATCAAGTTACAGGAAAAATCGCAGATATAATCAGGAAACAACGATTACAATTTTATGGCAACATATAGAATGGATAATAAGAGGCTCACAATGAAAATATTAAACGTAGCCTTATCAATGAAAAATCACAATAATTGACTGAAGGAAATCAGTGAAGACCTAAATGAAATTGGAAGTAATTCAAGATAGAATAAAATACACAATGCACAAACACGAATTTTCTGTAAAGCCCATGGAGGATGGAGTGAACAACGTAAAAAGGAACACAGCGAGAGGATGAAGAGATATTGGGAAGAGAAGAAGAAAAATCAAAAAGTGCTAAAACGTTCAAAGGCGCTCCTTAGTTGGGCATAACCACGGCTAAATTGTTAGCGTGCTGGCCTTTGGCCACAGGGATCCCCGGTTCGATTCCAGGCAGGGTAGGGAATTTTAACCATCATTGGTTAATTTCGCTGGCACGGCGGCTGTGTGTATGTATTGTCTCCAACATCATTTCATCCTCATCACGACGCGAAGGTCTCCTCCGGGTGTCAAATCGGAAGACATGCACATGGCGAGCCGAACATGTCTTCGGACACTCCCGGCAATAAAATCCATACGCCATTTCATTTCTTAGTTGGGCATAACGAATCAAAAAGGAAAGGATGCCAAATGACACCGAGAAGTGAAAAATTATTTGTCCGTAACTGACTTTTACGATGGGTGTGATAGGGGAGTGGAGTGGTAATTATTGTTTATTAAAAGAGAGTGCTACAGTAATCAGAGAGGAAAAAGGGAAAGGTCCAATCCTCCAAAAAACGAAGGTATCTGGAAAAGAAAAGGAAGGGGTACGAAGGAAGCAAAAATGAATAACTCCCTCGTGCTCAAATACTTAATACTGACGAGATCACATGAGTTTATTGTTTGCTTTACGTGACATGACGCAGATAGGTCTTATGGCGGCGATAGAAGAGGAAAGACCTAGGAGTGTGAAGGAAGCAGCTGTGGCCTTAATTAAGGTACAGCCCCAGCATTAGCCTGGTGTAAAAATGGGAAACTATGGAAGAACATCTTCAGGCCTGCCGACAGAGAGGTTCGAACCCGCTATCTCCCGGATGAAAGCCTACAGCTGTGCGACCCTAAGCGCACGGCCAACTCGCCCGGTCGGGTCGGAAGAAAACAAGAGTTGGCATAGGTAGGTCTGATAGACAAGGGAGAGTGGTATAAGAAAAGAGAAACGCTGCCAGACTCAACTAGGGCGCCCTGATCACCACCAACGCTCCCAAGTTGCCTCTTGCGACAGGCAGGGGATTCTGTGGATTATACTACACCCATCCACAACAGCTACAATAATCACATACTTCACCATTGAAGAAATACATTAAATGACAGTAAGACAGGAGACATATTTCATTTAAAAAATACTATACCGAGCGTAAAAACAGGCTACATCTTGAAACGAAGCGGTCGAATACGCCAGGTGGTCGTCAAGCCCCGTACTATCCACTTATAAGTGCCCCACATGCAACAGTGATGAATGGGATGCCTATCCGTTGCTTTACAAAGGAGCGCTAGTATTATTCTTTTCTGATATGAAACAAATAGCAGACATTTTGCTACAAACGTTTGGTAAAAGGATTAATTTTTAAATACGCCAATGATGCTGAAAATAACATTTAATAACTTATTATTTTATACAGATGTAGACAGTCCACTTTACCGAAGGCCTTGTATGTTCATTGAACGATCCATTAGCTCTTAAGCGGACCGATGACTGAAATTTCGTGATTTCCTTAGAAAAATTCGCAATTAGGCCTATTGTTAAAAACATCAATTCTTCTATTATAAAAAATGGCAAAATATTTCAAGTTCCGCCAATTTTAAGGGCCCGGACTTATCAATGGGATGCCGTGTGTGTGTCTCTGCCACACCCACCTCATCCTGAAGGCACTTTATCGTGTATTTTGGCAGTAATATTCCGTTTGAATTTGCCTCCAAGGTTTGACAATTGACGGTGGTATGGTGTCAGCGCTTTCTGATGTCCCACTGTGTACCTCATGATTTTTAAACAATAACAGATCTACTCAAAACTTCAGATGCATTTTTCTCATCTTCCATGTTTTTTCAGTGCTTTACTTCCTGCGAAAATCTCCATTTGCTGCAGTTCTTCTCTGATTGATATGAAGCATTCTGGAGTTATAATAATATATACAACTAACAAAATATACTAATAAGGAATGTTATTAATTGATTGGAAGCAATGTTACATGCATTTGGTTACGACTGTACCATTACGTTACATTAGCGGCCGTCAATGTAATGGATACAGTGGACAAAGATGGCGGACAGTAGCTTCAGGTGCAAGTACACAGAGTAGTGATCTAATAAATCGATATCGCCCGGCCGCAAGGGAAAAGAATTTCAAGAGTTAAATAATGGCGGACGGAAAAATTTGAAAAAGAACGATTCTTGACTACTTTGTGAAGATCAAGTTACAAGTTGAAGGGAAGTTGCACGGCGTATAGAAAGATTATAAAAAGTATCAACTCAACGTCAAATACGAAAATATTAGTATATTAACAGAATAGAAGACTATATCTGTAAGAACATAGTACGGAAAAAGACTAGATTTGAAAGAGATATTCGTCATTGTGAGATCTGAATTCAGAAACGGAAAGGAAGCTTCAGCTGAATTACACGTTGCCGAAATTAATACCATAGCGGCATAATTTATTGCTTCCAGGAAGGAGGCAATATCTGTTTAAGCAAAAGAAAGAGCAAGGAATAGGCCAGATTAGAAAAATCTATAAATTTAAAGAAAAGAATATTTTCGTCCAACTCGAATTTCTAAAAAACAAATATTGTGAATTGAATTGCCTATTATTCACCAGTATACTATGTATTCTACTATGTATTTGTTCTTTTATGATTGCATGATGACTGGTGACAAGATGGACTCAGATTAAACAGAAGGAATGTTTTGCTCAAGACTGATTAGCTCAAGCCAAGACCCAAGATGAAGCCGCAGATGACGTAGTCTTCGGATCGCAGTGGTTGCCTACTCCGAGATGCCGTAGTCCAGCAGAGATCCAGTGGCAAAATCCCGTTACGAGATAAGTATTATGAGTTGCATCGTAATGAATTTCAAATCAATTAATGAAAAATATTTATAGGTGTACAGGAGTGCTAGATATAAGAGATCAAGTGCCAATGAAAGGATATATGAATATAAATGCCAATTATTAGCCGATGAAATGTGCTATTTTATGCTATATAACTGCAGTGCTTATGTGATAATTTTAAGGTTATTGGAAGCTAGATCTGATTGAGTATTTGTGCATGTTTTGTGCCAATTAATACGTATAGACCGTGAAGCGTTTAACCAGTTATGGATGTATAAATATAAGCGAGATATAAGACGTAACCTAGAACTTCAGGTCAATATGTATACCAATCATGGCCAGTATGATAATAATATGGTAAAGAAGTGTTTGAAATATTATGAAGTTGCAGTGTATAAGAGAATAATCAGGATAGTGAATATTGCGTCCGTAACACAGAGGTTATTTTAGTGGAATTGAATGATGATATATCTTAAATATGGAGGAATATATATATACAGAGGAAATGAAGTGTTAATGTGGCATGTTATAAGTAGAATGAGGAGATATGTTTCTGTTCGTTATTTAAGAATGGGATAGATAACTGAAATGCGAATTTCTGTGTTACATATTATATTTAGATTTGGGTTAGCACTGCAAGTAAAGAAGATAGGCCATGTTGAGTTGAATGCATGTCTCGAGCCAAGCAGTATGTGTTTCGTTATAACTTTCGGAGGATGATAGGGAGAGGTTACGTGTTTGTTATGCATTACGTTATATATATATATTTGGGAATAGAATGAAATCTCGCACATTTACGTATTTGAAGGTCAGCACGTTAGCGCTTACACGGAGTACGGTTTGCTTTATCGAAATTATGGCACAGCGAAGAAATATTTGGGAGTATGTAAATATTTTGGCACATGACTAGGACTGTATGGTACGATTTTCGCAGATTAGAATGACGTACCGTCAAATCTATGGCACTCCGTACTAGTTTTATTTGGTTTGTGTTGTACATATGGTGATGTACTGATTTAATTTATTCATTTGGGTTATGATAGGAATATTGGTAACTGTATGGGTGTTTTGAACCCATAATTAAACATGCTAATGCTTATCTCGTAACGTGGTGAGTCACAAACAAGAATCCAAACATGTGTTTAAATAAATTTTTGGTCAAATAGACCGAAATATAAAATGAAACTTAACTTATGCCCCAATGAAAGGCCCAAACAACATTAAATGAAAAATATTCCACTCCTCCTTGATTTAATAAAGTTCTGATCCCTATTTTTCCCCTTATATGAATTTAATCATGGAAGATATGGTGTAATTTGATTATTAACAAATATGTAAGCAAATATGTTGAGGATATAAAGTTCTTTCAAATATGTTTATCCCGGAAACCAAGCATTTTGAGAATGATACTTATAATAGTATGATTTTCCTTTCCTTATTGCCAGTGAATATATATTATTCAATTTTATTATACGTTAGCATGCTAATAATAGATATAGATTTGATTTTGCTTTTCTATTCTTTATGTAGGTAGTAGTAGGATAGTTTACGGAATTATTGAGTTAGCTTACGCTGAATATTAGATGAGGATCGGATAATTTCTTTTGACAGAAGGATATGATATGAATGTTTCAACGGTCGGCGACTCTTCAACGGAATCCGCGATTTATTTAATGCATATAGGAACAAAGAAGCGAATTTTTACCCTGAGAAATGATTATATGCCATATGTTGGAACTTATGTTCATAAATACTATTCCAGTTTGGAATCTTTGTATGACTTGCGACCCGATACTTAGAATTTAGTGGCCGGAGCAATATTTAAATATGTGAATACTCAGTTAATATTCCAGTAACATAAGATAGAGGCATCGGGAAAGGTTACACTGATGTTAAGGCATACGACAGTATATTATTTTTCTATAGTTTCTGTAGAAATTAGCAAACAAAAATTCAAAAATGTTTAGTCTGATAGATATTTGAGGGTAAATTCATTTTTATGTAAGTTATGTTTATAAAAGTATGTAAACACCATTGTCAAATTTTGAAGTTATAGAAACCAAAATTATGTCCCAGGGAACTTTTTTCAATAACTCATAAGCTAACTAAATATCAAAAGATGATAACTGAAGAATATTGCATCAACCCACTGCTTTGAAATTTGGTGTAATAGGTAATACTTACTTCGTGAATGTGCTCACAAAATTTCATTCTGATATCTGCAAAATTTCAGTTATCGGTCCCGTTAATTGCAACTCTGTTTGGTGAAATACCTGTATAGAAGGCAAGCAGCTATTCGGAAACTCTTCCGCATGCCGTCTGCGAGCTTCGGTTGCACTCCGACCAGATTCTCCACAGATTAAATTTATCGTTGCTGAACACACAACCCATTATCGATTTGTTGACAGCAATTGAAATACTACTGTACCAGCCTACATTACGTTTGATAACGAGGCTTACTAACGCAACGGGACGCATTAGACGGATAGCGCTGAGGAACATGTAGCGAGCCCTCTTCGTGTTCTGACGTCATATTCCCGCAGGCAGTAATACCCCTGTGAAAATCAGTCATCAGGCAACCCTTTTCTTTACTAGTGCATGCGGGACACTTATAAGTAGAACGTACGGCGCTTGAGAGCCACTTGGTATTAGCGGAAGATTTTTAACAATTATGGCGTACAATTAATTTCCGTACTCCTAGTAACTTAGGTGGCATGTATAATTTTCAAACACAGACATATGCAGAAATTCAAATCAAGATAGGAGCACATTATCTATTTTACAAAATGGCGTCAGAATGCAACAAAATATTGTAGAATCGTTGAACAAATATAATTGTTCCGGGGTTATCTGTGGAACGCAGAGGTGAAAGAAGGTGCTGGTGGGAATGAGTCTATCTACGATAGTCAAAGATTAATTCAAAATTTCAAAACAAAGGTTATATTTCTTTTCAGAAATTAAATTTTAACAAACAACATTTCAGGTACAGGTAGTTAGGTACAAAATAGAAAAACGCGAAAAGCCAGAAAAAAACTAGTTTCAATTTGAGCTTCAAGCTCACAATTTACCAAGGTCCCAGCATCAACAATTGTTGCATTAGACAGATAGAAACGGAGAGATATCTCCCACAACACAATTTTCAAGAGCACTTTGCTCCAACGGTTACAATTTACGGCCTTCCAAAGGCACCACTCAATATTACACAATTATCTATTACATTACCAGAAAAGAGCATACAGGCTCTACAACTTCAAAAGGAGACTGTGCTCCCAACCCTTACAGCCTGATTCAGGCAACTTGTAAGTTACTTTAGAGATTAGAGCTTCTTTGCTCAATAAAATTAGATTTCTATGCCTCTCTAGGCACAACCTACAATTTAAAACTCCAGATTAATTACCCTTTATATTACACAGGGGCATCTAGTACCCATACCACCGGTCCTTCATGAAAAGGAACAGGTTACATTACTGGCCCAAAAACAAAATGTATGGAGGGGTACACTTGCACTCCTCGAAATCAGAAATTAAAACCCTACTTGGGCTTGTAGCCCGACATTCCCACTCTTAGATCTCAGATAAATAAATTAGTAAGGACGGCCAGGGCTAGGATCCTCTCGAACCACTATGCAGACCCTGGTATTTTACTTCTAAAACGGATCATGAGGACCAAGAAGCCGCGGACTCGTCTGAAGTACCGCGGCCCTTGGATCACTTCTGAATTGTTTTAATCAGAAAACAACATACCTTTCGGCCTTTTACAAATTATTAAACCCACTATCCATTAAATACCTCCAAAATAATCCTCTTTAAGGGGCCGTTTGTTAAGAAGGTTTTTATTTTATCAGCATAGCTCTCAGACTCATTATTTGATTTTTCCTCCCCAAGCGATGAGGGGGTTTCTTTTCTGACGGGAGGCAAATACCGCCTCTCAGCCAAATCGTTTTTCCCCCGCCAGTGTAGCAGTCCAGTGACTTTCTGCCTCGTCGGCATACTCCGAAACAGATGAGTAGAGGGGCAAATTTTTCACCCCGTGGCTCCCATAGACTTGCTCTCAACAAAAAAAAAAAAAATAATAAAAAGAGCTTCGAGAGGCCGATGTATCTGGAAGGGACGGGCCCATTATATAAGGTGACGGACAAGTGCGCATGGGTCGGTCAGTGAGTGAGCGAAGAGTGCAGCCAGTCTGTTGGAGCTGAGGATTCTTTCTGCCGTCTGACGTGTGTGTGTCTCTCTTGGACTGGCTTGCGTGTTCCGGTGTAGCGTGGAAGAAGACACTGGGTGTCCACAACGGGCTTTGAACTGAGTTCTACAGGAGTGTGGACAGTGAACATCTTCCTGAACTACAAGACAGCGCCAACGAGTGTGAATGAGTGGGAATGTATGCTAATGACCAGAGTCTGTATTAGTGTAAATAAACAGTGAGATCTAAGAGAGAGATCGCGAACTGTGTAAATGTGTGTCCTGTTCTACGAGTGTAAGTGTGTTCTCGCAAAGCCTATGTGTTTCTAGAATAAGCAACTAGATAATACATTTCAGAAGTAGAACGCTACCAGTTTCTGTACTCATTTCTTTACATCGCCAACCTGTTACAATGCCTTCGTTAATTGCTTTTAATGAAAATATTTCGGAGACAGGTAACTTATTTGACATCTGGTACTTATTTATAGTTAAAATGATAATGTAAAAATGCATTGTTACCTCCTGTATTTTATATTGGGAAATAGGTTTTTATTTTATATTCTTCTCAATCTGCTTACCTTCCAGGCTTGGTTGTTCCCACCTCTGCCACCTCAAGAACAGTGTCCTGGAGTGTGAGACTTTGGGTCTGGGGATACAACAGGTGACGAGGACCAGCGTCTCGCCCAGGCGGCCTCACCTGCTGTGCTGAACAGGGGCCTTGTGGGGGCATAGGAAGATTTTATTTGCTAGGGGCTTTACGTCGCACCGACACAGATAGGTCATATGGCGACGATGGGATAGGAAAGGCCTAGGAGTTGGAAGGAAGCGGCCGCGGCCTTAATTAAGGTACAGTCCCAGAATTTGCCTGGTGTGAAAATGGGACACCACGGAAAACCATTTTCAGGGCTGCCGATAGTGGGATTCGAACCTACTATCTCCCGGATGCAACCTCACAGCCGCGCGCCTCTACACGCACGGCCAACTCGCCCGGTCATAGGAAGATTGGAAGCGATAGAGAAGGAAGAGGGAAGGAAGCGGCCGTGGCTTTAAGTTAGGTACCATCTCGGCATTTGCCTGAAGTAGAAGTGGGAAACCACGGAAAACCACTTCCAGGATGGCTGAAGTGGGAATTCAAACTCCCTCTACTCAGTTGACTTCCCGAGGTAGAGTGGACCCCGCTCCATCTCACGTACCACTTTTCAAATTTTGTGGAAGATCCGGAAATCGAACCCGGGCCTCCGGGGATGGCAGCTAATCATCTTAACCACTACACCACAGAGGCGGGCATTTTGTTACATTAGGACAATAAATTATTAGTATGTTGGATGAATATTTTTAAGTACAATGACCGAGAGACCATAGAGGCTGTTCAAGTTAAATGAGAAAGACCCGGGTCAGCAATGTTAGGGTATTCGAGGTTAGGCTTTCAACCTCATCCCCCTCCCCCTCCTACTCCCCCCTACTCCTCCCATGGACCCTTTTATGAGTCTTCTCTCTCTCGTTGCTCGTCATTTCAAAAGTAATTTTCCTCATCAATAGGCGCTCATGACCACACAGTTTCCCTCCTTATAAAATCAATCTTGGAATACATTCTTCTTCTTCTTCTCCTTCGTATTCTTCTTCTTCCAAACGTCATCTCGTATCCGCAGGGGTCTGCTATTTTAATTTTGGAACGCCAGTTTGCACGATTAAGTGGTGTCCGATAATATCATTGGTATTACAGAATCATTACCGGTACTTGCGACCAAGTTTACCGACCGGACTGTCTTAAAATGTCAGAACCCGGATCCTAAAATCGCGGATTCGAATGCGAAAGAGGAAACTTCATTTGACACTCCATGTCGTATGATGTCGGCTAGTAAAATGTCTCTGATAACTCATTTACTGCTTACCTGATTTTTAAAAAATATCCACCATGGAGTGCCTCAGGGAGATCCGGTCTACTCTGCCATCTGGTGGAGTGCAACGGAACGTCGAAATTGACGCGCAGACAGCCTAGATGAAGCCAGATCAAGAAGCCTGCAAACGTTAGATGTAGCCGTATTATTATTATTATTATTATTATTATTATTATTATTATTATTATTATTATTATTATTATTATTATTATTATTATTATTATTATTATTATTATTATTATTATTATTATTATTATTATTATTACAACGGCCGTAAAGGCTGAGCCTGGGGCAGTGTTCAAGTCACTCTGCTCCGTCCAGAGTGTCCCAGGTTCAAATCTATATATGAAGGGTACACGGGAAAAAAGGGGAATGTCGGTGTAAAACAAAAAATGAATTAACACTACCCATATACATATTTAATGGTCAGGAGAATAGTTTAAGACAATGTACAACCAAGTAAAGGGAATTGTCACGGAAATATAACAAGTTTAAGAATACAGGGGAATGTCACCACAAACCAAGAAACAAAGGGGTAATGTCAGTTTGGTTTGTGGCAATAGCGGTGGATTTCCAAAAGAATTTATGCATACTACACCTTTCCACCTACCATTATTTCACTAATCTTTTCAATAACGGGGGTTAAATGCATAAATCATGTATGGTGGTAGGAAGTATATGTTCCAGCCAGCTACTCAGGGTAAAAATATCAACTTAGTCCATAAAAATGTGTTAATATAATCGTAGGTTCCGTTCAAGAGTAAAGACATTCGCATATCAATCATTCAACCCCCCATAATCCAGCAATTAACCATGATATCGTCCATATCATCTCATAGATTATTACCATTAGCATTTATATTATGACTACATATCATTACCTATTTTCAGAAAGAAAACGCAGAAATTATCCTAATTCTAGTTTAGTAGCATGCTAATATGATATCAAATAAAATAAAATCGAATTGAGGGCTGTAGAGAAAATAAAATAAAGTTAAGTTACATATTTAACTTGAATGCATGAATTATTTCAATTAACATAGTTGAAATTGGATATACTATATCCTTTCATTCATAGCATGTCATTAATACTTTGTTGAATCATTTCAGTTCATCACTTTTGCATAAAAATAGTTCATGGGGTAAATGGGGATTGATCCTTTATTTCAGAAGGGAGTAGGAATTCTTCATATTTAGTTTGGATTTTTGTATTTACTTTTTCGAGATACGAGATAATCAATAAGTTTCCTGAGTGTGGTATTATAACCTTCCAATGTATGCCAGGATGAGATTGGTGAACACATTGGAAGTTTATGTCGAGAAATAATGTCAATGAAACCTTATGTCCGGTTATCACACCTCCAGATGAATTAGAGAGCAGTTGATTTGTCTAATTACGTGAACGGCATCGCTGAATTGAAGATATCAGCGGATTGATAACAAGCTCTAAACCCCGTGGTATCTTGGAAATGTTGGTAGACAGTTAAACATTGTAAAACATAGGGCAGGATTATATGAATAATACGTATTCTTCAAGTAAAGTTTTCGAAATGCATGAACGGCAGTATATCTGCGACAGAATGTTACTGAGGGCCATGAAATATGTAAATAATAAATTCATATGAGAGGGCCATACCTTGTACATCTAGTCTCGCACGATCCAACGATCGAGATGAAGAAAAGAAACTGTCGATTACTAACCTAAATACGAGGCGGCAATTATTAAATAAGTTCCTTTGCTAGTACAGCTGATTTGTACGAGATCGTCTTGCATTATGTGTCAAATGTTTCCAATTGTCAAGAACATATGGGAGCTAGAAGCTGAGAAGAATTCTGAAAAGCAAACCGTCTGCAATTATTATGTTGTAGTAGAATCTGTTTTGTCTCTGAAGAAGTTGACACTCTCAATCTGCATCTCAGAAAGATCGGAAGCAAGAATTCATAGGGAAAAGATTGTATTGAAAGGAAATATTATAGAGATATTGGCATATTATAAACATATAATATTGTAAAACAAGATATCTTGTTATTGAATGAAAAAGGCAAGTGTATCATTTGAACTGTAAAAATTGTATTAAGGTGTATAACCTTGTTCTAATTGATATCTCTGAGTTTCAGGTAATATGGAACCGTCAGCAATTAAATATTCAGATGAAATGAATACACGTATCAACATGAACAACTAAAATAGAGGGACCTCAAAGGATCTGACCAGAAATGTGATGGACAATACTTGATAATGTTATTGAGTGAGAGCTGAACTCGGAAGGTGACACCGTCGTGGAGCAACAACCCAGGATGAGTACTTGAATATCTTATATATTCCGCCACGTAATTGCTTATTGTAGTTGTAGAGTAGTACTTATTTTGTTGTCGATTTGACATGAATAATTTTAACTTGAAAGCGACCGTTATTTGTAGGACATTGCGTTGTAATACTTATGATCGTTACGTCTAGTGTGCTGAGCCAGACTACGTTGTGATAATATGCGATGGTTGTGAAAGATTTCTTTAATATTTGTTAGCAAGGTTTTACGGAAAGACTTTTCGACATGGATGTTATTGGTATCGCAATGGTGTTATGGTATTGAACGTTAATTTAACCTGTAGCTCAGAATACCTCGGAGGAGCTCGGTATTTTGCGACGTGCGATTCTGTGGTCTTAAAAAATGTTATGTGCTTGTGTGGAAATACAGTGTTTTGATAATAGAAGTGTGATACTATTGTGGTGATATGAAGTTAATGCGGCAACGTATTTAGTAATTTTACGTAATTGCCTGAATAGATTGTTCTTTAGTATTGTGAATTCGCTGTGCATGACGAGTTGTGCGATGTAATAAGGTGTTAGTTACGGTAGGATCTTTGAAAGTATTTACGTGGATAGAGAGATGTGATGATTATAGACGTGTCATTATACTAGACTTAACTAAAGTTGGCGTCTGACAGGTAAGGTTGGAGGGAGGAGCACTGCACGTGCCATTTCACGATGTTGCCACATTCCAGCATTCCTTTCTACATGCTCTTACCCCTCGCTTCCGGCTCACTTGTTTCCTCCTTCAATCTGACCACTGTGATCTCTTGTAGACTACCTGGCCAGGCGGTGTCGTCCCATTTGCGATCACTCTTATACAAACAATCAGGTTCTTATCAGTGACAGTGACAGGTTTGGCAACTCCCAGCAAGACGAGCCTCCCAGAAGTTTTATCTCCATGACAACCGCAGTCGCCCCACCCTCGTTTCCATGGCAACCACACAGCCACTCCCTTTATCCCGCCTCGGCAGCAAGTAAACGGACCTCCCTCTACGAAATGTCACAAGCCATCTCTTATTATTAGCAGTATAGGATTACGAATTTTATGATGATGTTATGTGAAGGTCCTGATGATGGTATCGACGGTAGGAAATATGTTGGTCATGCGTGAATTTTGATGTTGTCGTGATGAATAATTTATTTAGGTACGAGGCCGTATTTTAGAATAATGTTATAGGATGTTGCACTCACGAACACTAGTAGTTGGTCGTCACATTTATCCTATTTAAATACAAGATTGACCAGAGCGCACGATATTAAAGGGATGTTTAGGATCTTCGCAAGATAATCGGTAACGTAAAGATATTGAGGTCATGTCGTAAAGGAAATATGATCTTCTTTGGTAAGTAAATCATTTCTTTGCTAGTTGGATTTTGTAGATCATTTGAGTTGACGCCTAGTGCTAATGTAGTATTCCAGGTCAAACGTCGCAGTGGTATCCGGAGGCGCAGAATCAACGTAGTTAGACAAGGGTATTGTAGACGTAGCAATGTCTTTTGATGTCTTTTATCTAGGCTCAGTCACCGATGAATGTATGGGAGGATCGAGTCTGTCTTTTTAAATGCATGATTTTGATGGATGTCATATTATGTTACGATCCTGTGTCTTTCAAACATTTCTATTGCATTTATGGTGATTTTATGAAGTTAGAATAACGGTATTTTTCAAGTTGCTAGATAGATAGATACCGACATATAATGCGGTGATTTTAAAAGAGAAAATGACGGAATATTATGAGATATTTGGGTAGAAAATAGCATTCTGAAGTGGATGATCCTATAATTCCCAATGATTTATTTTAGAAAAATGCAAGGTTGATAACTGATCTTTCACTGTAAGCCTTCAGCAGAGGGACACTTTGTCTCTTTTGTTTTTTCGATTGATGATGTTATAACTTATTTGTAACAAGAGCTTGAAGTTAGGTGTTTATTTTCTATTTAACATAATATTTTCCTTCCTATATCCGTTTGAGTTGCCATTAATTTGCTCTTAATGTAATTGATACTTCTGAAGTTATTTAAAAATCATTAAAGGGAAAATCCTTCCATAAATAAAATATTTTACGGAGTTCTCATTTAAAGTAGCGTAGGAACACTAGATTAGTTATTTAATTTAAGATAAGATTAAATGATGGTCAATGTATCTTAACGAATATGCCAATATTCTCGATCTCTTAATATTCTATTGCGAGATATTCACGTAATTTAGGCAGAAATGATGATTACATTCTTCGTTAAAAGCCACGATGATAACAGTCCACTTAATTAACCTGTGACCCAACTCGTCGGACTTGCACGTCTCTTGAGTGGAGCCTTCATGGATCTCCGACTGCATTGCTTCGCCGCGGCCTAACCCAACACTGAGATACAGAATTAAGATTTACAAAATGGTCACAGGAATTGCCGTCAGGGCACAGTATCAAATTGTCATCACACTTTAAATTACTATATCTATTATAATATTAAGTAAATATCGTCTACATACCAGTAGAAATCAAATATTTTATCAGTAAGTGCCATTAATAGAATAACCAATCAGTTCAAACTATGAAAGTCGTGCTGTACGATTATATATATTTATGTGCTACTGTAATTAACATAAACTCTTATATCATTTACCGCTGTGCCAATACTACGTTGTAATTCAATTCACCAATCTACATTCACATTGTGAAACATTCGTTCTGTAAGGCGATGTTCCTTAATATCCCTATATCTGCTCCATAAAGTATGTGATATTCAATTAACCCAGCATAATCTCTCATGTTATACTACCAATCGACCTTTAAACACCTGGACTGTATCTCTATATTCATACGAGCATGACCTCACCTCGCTGCTTGCGTCTTATTTATCATACAATAACCGTAACTAACACATAAATCCGTAACATCATCTTCCAACCATTTCTCACACAATGAACAATTAATATTCTCCAATACTATCATTACTTCATAATTCCCACATATCTCTTCTTATAAACTCATTTTCATACATAAATTCTCAACTCATTTCTTCTGAACAACCTCTTTGTTACGGTTTACTAATCCATCGACGACATTTTCTTCTTATTAACCGCGAATTCCCAATATTAATCCATTACTTCTTATAATACAGTCATAATGGCCATGTCTGCCGATTAGGTCTCTTCAATATCCAGATTTTACTCTGTAATTCATAGACTCTGTTCTTGATCTCGCCTAGTTCAACGCTAAATGATCTTTCCGAGTAGATTGGTACATAAACATCTATATACACATTCCATATATGTTTACAATAACCTAAAATCATCTTACGAGTGTGGTATAACTATTACTTAAATTGGCACACGCTTGCGGTTAACTTCTTAAAATTTAGCACTGACATTCATATTCATATTCATATTCATATTCATATTCATATTCATATTCACATTCATATTCATATTCATATAATTTAATAATTCATATAATTTCATATAATTTTATAATTTAATTGTAGGCAATTCTGCACTCCTACAATTACAGTATATTTCAACAACTACAAATAACTTGGAACTGGAAATTTATTACTTATCTTGTCTCGATTGGGTCAACTGCTGGCTCCTGCTCGTTCGTTATGCCATCTCGGAGAGATCAGCTTCGGTCTCCGTATACGTCACAGCCGGGCATCGGTCTCGGCAGTCTGGCTTGAGTCATACACTTCACCAGTTTAAGCGTGTTTCATCATATCGCCGGTGTCTATGCAAGCAGAAGACAACATTATTTGGGCAGAATACATAGCTAGATTTTCCATGATAAGCCTTCTAGCAAGTATGAATGGCTATTAGTATTTCTTAATACTTCGAAATTGTGCTCTAAATATATATATATATTTCCAATAAAGCTTATTCTTCTTAAAAAATATCGTCTGCTGAACGTTGACTTATGCTTCTAAATAATATCTTTGCTGTTTTGACGGTATGCGGCCACTTATTATAATGCAACTGGCCCTTTTCCCCTCAATCTTTTACTGGTCCGTAGCTTTCCTTAACTTCAATATTTTTAAACGAAAGTGTATGCGTTTTCCTCTTGTCTCGGCTTATTTTACAGGTGTAAATAACTAAATTCTCCGCTCGAGTGTATATTATCTCTCGGCTTTCTTCTCACACGTTGATAATACTCTTCTTGGCTCGCAGTAAAATTACTATCTTTTTAAATGCGATCTTCTCCTACAAAGTAGTTAAGAATTAGAATGATTTCAATTATTTTTTTAAGAACCACAGTTGTTCTGTCTAAGAAACTCTTTTCTTTTTTCGCCGGTCTTTATAAGTCTGCGCCTTCTAATTACGATCAACGTGCCTCTTGGATACATACTTGCGCTGTCTGAAGCTGCTCCGCGCCATTTTATCCGCTACATCTCCATGTTAATGATCATCTCAACTGTAACGTAATGGTACAATACCTAATTTATCCACTAACGACGTGATTACCGTAGACGGCTGTCACTGTTCTCCTTCAATATACATGTTTTGTCTAGTGGACACTCGGTATTCTATACATACCCAGGGACAGTTGCACATAAAGCAGCAGAGGAAGTGTGTTCTATGTTACATCATTTTATATTTTGTGAAGTTGGGGACGAGATAAAACACTTGACAATCTTCTGTGATTCTGCATGTGGACAGAACAAGAACTGGACTGTTTTCAGATTTCTCCACTTTATAGTACATCATGCCAAACGCCTCGAGTCTGTGAAAATAGTATTTCCAATTCGTGGGCACTCGTACTTGGAGTGCGATAGAAATTTGCAGCTGAAACGCCAGAAGACTGGGCGGATCATTTTAGAAGTGCCAGAAATAAGCCATTCCATGTAATCAAAGTTGATCAACCAATGATTCGTCTGTGGACCAAGTTTTTTATTCCCTTGTACAGAAAAGTAAGCCTTTTTAAAACAAGACCTATAAAGCAACTTGTCATCTCCATTGAGCATCCACGATTCATGGAATACAGATACAGTTACAATGGCCATTGGGAACGACCTGTTATAAATGCTCCAAAATCAACTCCACACTTCCCAGAAACACCAGTTGGTGAGTTTGTTCTTTCAGAGGCATGTTATGAACCTAAGTGCAAGAGTTAGTGTACATGAAGTTGCTCTATATTCGCAAACATGCTGGCAAGATTTAGATTTTAAATATGTAATTTATTTTTATTTCAGGTTTACATCCAGTCTCTACAGAAAAATTCTCTGATCTGCGCGTCCTTAGATCATTTTGTGGACCAGAGGGAAGCCTGATACACTTCCTCACTATTAATTGAAAGGTTATTTGTTAGAGATTTAGATTTTAAATATGTAATTTATTTCTATTTCAGGTTTACATCCAATCTCTACAGAAAAATTCTCTGATCTGCGCGTCCTTAGATCATTTTGTGGACCAGAGGGAAGCCTGATACACTTCCTCACTATTAATTGAAAGGTTATTTGTTAGGTTTTGTTAAAAGTGATATTCCCATTTAGTTTCATGACAAACGTGTATTTACTTCATTTTCCTTTTTTTTTCAATTATAAAACGTAATTCTATATTTTCATTACTAACTATTTACAATACCAATACATTACGCTAACGTTACATAATATAATACTTTATGTATATGTGTTATTGTAGACAGTATTAAAGGTTGAAACTTTCAAATTTAATTATCTCAGTTTGTAGAAGATATGACATCCCACCTTTTTCCCGTGTACCCTTCATATATTAAATGAAAAATTTCAACATAATGGAGTATGTTAACATGAAGGGCAACTTAGTATTAACTCTCCTTCCTAGTCTCAACCTCAACCTGGATGCTCCGCTGAATAACAAGATGACAAAAATATGTATACAGGAATAAATAAAAATATTGTAATTGAAAATAAAAATCCACAGTCTGTTCCTAATCGTTCGGCCGGGTCAGGAATGGAATGAACGAAGCCCAGCGTTGTTACCTCCGAAAATCGAAAAACCGTACATCATCATCATTATCTGTTTACCCTCCAGGTTTGGTATTTCCCTCGGACTTAGAGAGGGATCCCACCTCTACCGCATCCAGGGCAGTGTCCTGGAGCTTCAGACTCTTGGTCGGGGGATACAACTGGGGAGTATGGCCAGTACCTCGGCCAGGCGGCCTCACCTGCTATGCTGAACAGGGGCCTTGTGGAGGGATGGGAAGATTGGAAGGGATAGGCAAGGAAGAGGGAAGGAAGTGGCCGTGGCCTTAAGTTAGGTACCATCCCGGCATTCGCCTGGAGGAGAAGTGGAAAACCACGGAAAACCACTTCCAGGATGGCTGAGGTGGGAATCGAACCCACCTCTACTCAGTTGACCTCCCGAGGCTGAGTAGACCCCGTTCCAGCCCTCATACCACTTTTCAAATTTCGTGGCAGAGCCGGGAATCAAACCCGGGCCTCCGGGGGTGGCAGATAATCACGCTAACCACTACACCACAGAAGCGGACTAAAACCGTATATGAAATTCAAAATAAACTGCAATCTTTATCGTAAAACCGTGCAATGCTAATATCCACCCAAGTACACTAAAATTCAATAGAATGCGTTCAATAATAGCAAGTAATAATAACATCAAATAGAAATATTTAACTGAAACATATTACTAGAAGTAAGAAAATGCAACATAATACACTTTGCCCTTTCCTCACATGTTGGATCAGGACACAGCCACTTCTTATACGGTCTATACCCTCCCCGACTGCCTGTACTTTTTTCTTCTGGGTGTTTTAACACAAAGTTTTACTTTCTTTTGGATGTCGAAGGACCTGATTTATTTTTGGAATCAGAAGTTAACTGCAACTTTACTTATTTAACATTCAAAATTAAAACCAAAGAAAACAATATATATTTAATTAATACATAGTACGCTAACCGACAAGAAACTTAAGCACTGCACTGTCACGCAAAATAATTTCTGTAAGCACATCACAATATTATTCATAAATTTGGCGAAATCACGTTAACCGTAAGATATACAACCAGACGCTGCACTGTTACATGTTTGATGTTACACCACACTTTACACTGGTTAAGAAACGATTGACGGAGTTCGGTGTGGGCTCATTCAAGAGTGTGACTGTGAGCAAATATACGACTACGAGACCCACAGTTGATACAGTTTGAAGTAGGGTAATCCCGGCCGCAGAGTGAGACAGAAAAATCCCACGTGTCAGACTATTCAGGCGCTTCACTGGTTTATCTGAAACCAGCTCAAAGGTAAATCACAATATTCAAAGTTTGGGAGTCGCCTGAAGAAATGGAGGCCCCATCATACATGTCCAGAAAATGAGGTATGTTCAGACAGGAGAATCTGAACAAAACCTGAACATATCCACTAATAAGAAATTTTAATTAAAAAACTTCGCAGAACCGTATAAAACGGGCATACGGTTTGACATTCGAACCGTACACCTTATGTAGAGGGTTAAAGACCATAAATTTACGGTTCAAACCGTACGGTTGGTAACGCTGATGAAGCCTCCATCTAGCGGCGAGATTAGGAATTGTGCTGACTGCCGAAGCATGTCGCACTTCTGGTTAAAGACTGACATATGAAATGAAGTGATACTGGAGAGTGTTGCTGGAATTAAGGATGACATGGAAAACCAGAGTACCCGGAGAAAAGCCTGTCCCGCCTCCGCTTTCTGCGGCACAAATCTCACAGGGAGTGACCGGGATTTGAACCATGGAACCCAGCTGTGAGAGTCCGGCGGGCTGCTGCCTGAACCATGTAGGCTCGATAATAATGTTATTACTGAAATAAAAAGTATATTGACCTTTAAAGGTCATCAGTGGAATTGCACTTTCCGCCTGCTCGCTTATGATACTAAAACTCACAATGAGCAATCATGATTAGAAACTGCCACACGTAACATCTGGGGCAATGTGGAACAGGTGGAATCATGATGGAGTCCTTAAAAGATACATGAAATATAACTATCGAGGACATGATGAAGGATACTGAGAGATATAGGAATACTGGAGATAAGCCCAATACCCAGAGGGGGTCTCCGCTATATTTGATGAGCACTAAAAGGGCAGTAACGGACGGAAATGGGGGGTGATAGTAACGATCGTGACATTAAGAGCTTATCTCTTTCTTCTGTGGCTGCGGGCAAAATGGTTTATTGGCTCTGTTATGATTGTTATGACCAGACTTCGGATCGTGTTAGGGTGGTCTTTATGGTGGGCATAATTCTAAGTGTCTCCCCCAGGGGGTCCTGTGACGATTATCTCGTAAAGGGGGTTCAAATCGTAGAACACTGCACAGGCAGAAATGATAAGACAGCATGCTCAATCAGACTCTTTTCGTAAGGGATTTTACGGACCTTCCCCATGAATAACTGAGGTGATCAGAAAGGGCACATAAGACAAAACAATATTTGAGGAAAATGGAGATGAATATTTGTTTCTATTATTTCTCTGGTTTGTATTTCTTTAGCATGTTGTGGTATTTATTATTGTTTCACATTATTTTAATTGGATCTGAATTATTCAGATGAAATGTTACCGGGGTGTTAATATTGAAAACATTCCTTAGTACACTAAGTAGGAGTCCCCATGCTGCGTAAAACGTGAGATTAAGCAATTTACTCAATTGAACCGAACGTTGAAGGACTAAAGGGTCCAGAAAAGTTTCAAATTGTGAGTCATGGTGAGCTCTGTCAAATAAATTTCGAAAATCACCTCCAGCCTAATTGCTTTTACAACAAACACTATGAAGAGAGTGTTACAGAATAATATCAGCCGACCTAATGTACTTTGGGAAAACCTAAAGGGCTAAGTTTACCGTACTATACGAGAACGGAAGGCCGAAATAACACGCTCAGTACAGTCTATAACCGAAGTGGGATTACAGAACATTGCAAATAATTTGTTTAAACGATCTGAGGCATGTTTTACTGCGAAGGTAATTTTCAGCACTGCACGATGAGTAATAGCGGAAAGGAGCCTAATACCTTTATTATTTAATGAACACTTTCAAGATTATCATAAATTCATGTCTATGAATAGTATAGATTGATTGTGCAACTATTTCTCTACATTGTAACATCTGGGGCAATGTGGAACAGGTGGAAACTTGATGGAGTCCTTAAAAGATACACGAAATATAACTATCGAGGACATGATGAAGGATACTGAGAGACATAGGAATACTGGAGATAAGCCCAATGTTCCCTGCTTTGACTAGCGGCGTAACCGCTAGGTAAACACACCCCGTGCCTGCGCCCCAAATTCCCTCAGTCGACTTTGCCCTGTTATGTTGTGCGGAGTGTACCCTCGTGGGGAACGTGACAATAATCATAATCATAAAATACACGTTTCTAACTATAGCTCGAGTTTTTTAAATATTGAATTTGGATTCCTAATATGGGATGGTAGAGGTTCCCAATATGTACTGAATTTCTAAGGTAAATAAATAACTACAAGTACAGACAGTTACACAGAATAATGCATTTATTTTACACTATCGATGGGTGTACAGATCCAACACTCTAGGTTCAAAACCCGACAAGGTTAAATTTCCTTGTTGTTAGTGTTTGAGCATTCTTATATTCTTTTGTCCATTTTTTCCACACACATTTCACAGAGGAATCTGGCCAAATTATCACTTGCAGAAGCAGTATGAGCCCACTTCAGACATTACCTACACCTTATGCAGGTTTCCTAGAAAAGACCTGCACAATAGAGACACTCGCATCTCCGGCATCCTCACTTTCGTTTCTTCACTCGTCCTCCGACTCCAGAAGCACAATGTCATAGTCTTCTACGGATGATGGAGATTCAACCACAAGCTTTTTCGTCATCTTATTTGTTTGCGTTGCTTCTGTTTCTGTTTTTAAATTCCGTTTCTGTGAAGTCAGTTTTAAAGCTCATTTGACTTTCGGTGGCGGCATTCTTCGATTTCTACATCATGAGTTGAGCTTTGTACGGTGAACTTGTAATATCCCAAGATGTTCCAGCTCTGGACGAACTTGGGTCTCCCAATGTGTTCGTCCGTTGGTATTTGAGTATATATATTACACCCTTCCGGGCCTCGAATGGAAGACCCGCGCATGAGAATGCCTCCACATAACTGGGTAAACACCCACGGATGAGACTAGAGTAAGGGGGGCTCGACTTGGCTAACGAGCTTCGAACCGATCCCCTTCCTACTTTCTGTGCTGGCCGCGGCAGCTCGAGCACTTGGGGAGTGGTTACGTTCGAAAGAAAGAAAAAAATATTTAAGATGGAGCCTTAAGTAATATGAAAGTAGGATTTTCTGGGTTCAACCGTCTACTGGATACTGATTAACACTGCTACAAATGACAAGAAGCGTATAATTGGGGATTTACAAAGACTAATTTATTCAAAATATGGCATAATAAATATAGATACAACCCTATACAATGAATTCTCCGCATACAGGAGGAAAAGAAATTGTTAACACTTTAAAATTCGACTCGCCTATGGGCATCGTCTGCACAAAGGTATAACTGAGGTTTTGCGACCACTACCGTCTATCTTTCCCTCATTAGTTCATACCTTTGTTGATTTTTAAAAATATATTTCTGTCGATCACACCGTGAGATGTGCTGATGTCCCTACACCTATTAGTTTTGTTCTTAGCACGTAATTAACCGGTTCCTTCCCTATAGGATTACCATATTAAAGGATATATTTACATAATACATAGACAAAACACACATACCATTAGCTAAAATCCCCCCCCCCGGACGTCCCTTACCTGTCACCAAGACAAGACAACGTTGAACAATGGCTCTGTTTGAACTCAAAATGAAAGCACATTAACACTACACACACACAGATATATACACTTCATGCATAAAGGAGGCTATTCCTGTAACAAAAACATGGTCATCAGTATCTTCTGCCTCAGCCCATCTGACCTGGGCTCGAACATATGACTCCGACTGAGAGGTGCATCCCTGAAAGAAAAATCCCTAACTAGCTACGGTCTCATATCACCGGATATTGGGGGTAGATCCATGTTCATTTATTAATTACTTTTTGAATCACCGTGATATTATCGTTGACAGAAGAGTCTTAGGTGAACTAGTTAACAACAACAAGCAATTACGGGGAAGATCCACAGCCTCAAGCCTTAACTATAATAGCCCAGCGGGCCGTTCTGTCGCGAAGGGCGAGAAGCGAACACACACACAAAAAAAGAAGGGGACGGTCATTCACTGTCCTGCAACCATCACTCATTCATTAGCTACGCCGGATTCTTGACTCCTCTCAATTACAATGGCCAGCCCTCCTTTTCGGAGACACATATCTCTGGCCTACTTCATTTGTTTATTCATCTTATCGCAGAATTCCCAAGAAAATACTCATTTATTCCATACATTCTCCTCGTAGAGCGATCACTTCCGAATCATCTCATCATAAAACTATCTGGGCATTCGGCCCTCTCATTACGTCTCATATCACGTATCTTCTTACCTTGGGCATAGTACTCTCAATTCCTCTTCGCTCACCGCTCAAGGTTATGCACATATTTATATTTTTACCATCCATAAGACTCTGGCTTCCCTGGATCTCAGCCGGTTGCATACCAAAAAATTCCATACATTTCTGGTTAAATAATCAAGAATCACGGGAAACTCGCGAACTGTCCCTCACTATTATACCTAAAATAACATATTTTATGCACCTCTCTCTCGGTCAGGATTTCTTCTTTCTTGTTGTACATGCACTTATTATTTATGTGTAAATTACGCATGCATCGTCTGACTGACCCATGAGTTTTCCCCAGCAAATACGTTAGCCATGTTGGACATTAACTAGCAACCTCTGGGCATGATTTTCCTTGCTCATCTATTACTGTTCCAGCCACCCCTAGGGGAACTCAAATATTCTCCTATCCTTGTCTCCCTTACTTGCTAGGATATACTACATATTACTAAGAATAACCCCTCACTATAAACTAATTATTAAGAAGGAAACACATGGGTTGTCCGGGGAGTTAGCTTCCCTTGAAGTTACGTTAACATGATCAAGAACAATCAAATTTCCATATTAGGACATGCATTATTTTACAACATTTAGGTATTACAGAGGAAAGCTCATCCTATTACCGGTTCTACATGAACGTGCTAAGAAATTTATTTTATGACATCACTTATCTATTTGGTGGCCGTGGTTTTTCCTTCCACGGGAGACCCATGGCGGAGTTTACTGCTGCCTGGCCTCGGCACTGGAAACGGGCGTGTTGTCCATCACTCCTGGTCCATATAAGTCTGACATCCTGGAGATCTCGTTCACAGCTGAAATCGCAGAGTAATCCACATGTATAACACTTCACCACTCGTCATACGCTTTCTGTTCACCGCGACACGAACACAGAGTTTACACCACAAAAGAGCAGGTCATGCTAATCACAGCGAGCGCGTTCACAGCATGAATCGGGTAGCTCACAACACTTGAGCACCCTGACTTAGAGTAGCAATTTGGGTGATACCAATTTACTAATATCACGGACTCATTTAGGCCAGCATTGTACATAGCCAAACCCACTACTCGTTTATAAATTATGCTCGCAGCTTATTTAATGACACGCGGCACAGAGACATCCGCCTAGGCTCGCTTGGCTTCCCGTCCGCACTTCACAAAGGCTTCGTATTTCACGGCCGCGACAGACACAATAGCACTGTCTTAATATGCGGTCAGTAGCGTTCTGACTGTAAAAACTATAGCACAACGGGACACACTGTCCCCTCTCAACGACCCGCTAAGAACTGTCTTCAGCGAGGGTCAGCTCAGCTTTTATGGTATACGCACCGGAAGATAATGGGCGTAAACGATTCACGGTTCATTAAGGACAGCAGCTCCTTTCATACCGGGAATTCAGAACATTTAAATGGTGCACATTGTAACCTTCTCTTTGCTCTCTTATTTGAACCAGGCATGTTCTCCCGACGATCGGCAGATTCTCCGTAATTCGCTTCCCGCTTTTAATTATTCCATGAGCGTCATCTGGGGGGGTGGAGTCAATTTTTCAGCGCGACTCTTAGCTTGGGGGACGCTTTCTCGTTCACATGTGTTTGCAATCTGTTAAATCTGGACATCTGGTGACCTCCTTTCTTCCCCTGAATGAAGTATTACATATTTTTAGTCTGGGATATGCAGAAAATTCAGCTCTATTCATTGGTGTGTCTCACATAATTTTCCCATGTCTGGATCAAAATATCTAATTATCTTTACGCGCCAAAATTCGACGTTGGCACCCGTGAAACGTGCATAAAAAACCGGAAGTTCCTTCTGTTAGTTTGGATCCCTGCCAGGATAGGCCACACCTCAGGGCGTGTTTGACTACTCCAGCATCGCGTCATCTCTCCAACTCTCTCTGCAAGTTGAGAGGGTCTTTTCGCGGGGGCTTGGCTCTTGCTCAGTCTTCCCTTTGTTTTCCAGGCGCTCTTTCGCGGGTTCCGTTCTGGCCGGGCCCCGTCGATCCCCATCGCCCATACTACTACCAATGACGCGACCTTTAGAAGTGATTTTAATGAGGTAGAAAGGCACCTATAATTCCAATGAGCTGTACAGGACACTGTACGGTTTCAATATATTGTTACAATTAAAACTCCATCTGTTCCATTTCTCTAATTTATTTCAGGATGACCTAATAAATTCACACACACACATATTTAAACTCAAACAATTCTAACCAGTTATGAATGGCCACACACTAATTAACAGTATATTTACAAATCTCTCCTCTGTACCCAAACCCCGGATTCCCGGCCGGTTGCTACCTGGGAACGTGTATAATCCTTCCTTTTACCTTCCCCACCTCCAGTCATCTCCTACAGCTGTGCGTAGACAGCTGGATTTGAACACAGTGTCCCTGGCTATACAACCCACTGTTCGTCGGTTCGACTCCAGTGATAGTCCGATACTTCACACAATCACAGCTCAACAGTTTTTTTTTTTTGCTAGTTGCTTTACGTCGCACCGACATAGATTGGTCTTATGGCGACGATGGGGATAGGAAAGGCCTAGGAGTGGGAAGGAAGCGGCCGTGGCCTTAATCAAGTTACAGTCCCAGCATTTGCGTGGTATGGAAATGGAAAAGCACGGAAAACCATATTCAGGGCTGCCGACAGTGGGATTCGAACCCACTATCTCCCGCTTTCAAGCTCACAGCCGCGCGCCTCTGACCGCACGGCCAACTCTCCCGGTCTGTACAGTATCCAACAGCAGGACGATACTCACGACAGCAAATATCAACACACGTCCAATTATCCTCACACTCACGTTAACTGCTTCAATCGCTGATTCACGGCTGTCCTCACACAGTACTCACAGTCTTTCGTTCTGTCGCCTCCACTTCACACACTCACTGGTCTCTCCGACACCACAACAACAGCTCCTGGTTCTGACCTAGGTGGGACACTAGCGACAGCCAATACCTCTGTCGTCCTCAGTCCAGCCACCGAACCCCAGCTCACTGAGTGTCACACTGGCTCCACATCGAAGCCCAACTGTCGCTCACTCTAGCACTGACTCCCACACGGAGTCCAAATCTGACTCCCAGTCCAACTCTGACTGACTGTCCGCGGCTAGCCTCCCTTTTTATAGCTCGCGTGATTTGATCCAGAAATGTCACGATGTCACTGGAGGCAGAACATTCCCGTTGAATCTCAAAGAAACTCACAGGTAAGCTGGCCGCTGAGAAAAATACACGAAAGAGCCGGCCCCAACGCACAGGCCAGCTGGGAGATCAGAGGTCGTCTGAGTCACCAACCCCTTCCTGGAACTACCACGGGGCTGGCACGTAACAATATATATAATGTAGATACATTTTATTATTATTATTATTATTATTATTATTATTATTATTATTATTATTATTATTATTATTATTATTATTATTATTTAGCTAGTGGTCAGTTATTTTGCACACTGAATAAGCGGAAATCATTCTAATAACATTCGTATCAAAAGAAACAACGTGAGCTTCCTAATATGGGGTAGCCAATAAAACGTCCTCCTAACTACCCCATTATAGGGAACTTGCCATGTTGGGTTACTCAAGCTTCTAACTAAAGTAGAATTGCAGTTAGGCGAAGATATAAAGTGTTCTTACCGTCACTCAAGAAGGAGTTTGTTGCGAACAATAATGACCTTCCTAGGGGTGTAGGGAAAGACGCCTGTATCAACAAATTATCTCGAGGAGCGAACTTTTGTCTTCAATTCACTATAGCGATCTCAAATGCAAGAATGCGGGAGCATACTGGCAGAACGGGTCTCAGCATGCACTTTCGTAGTTCGTTAAGTCTCAACGTGATTTCAGTACCTATCGGCTGAGATATGTAAGTGCCCCATATTAAGAACCATACCATATTGTATACATCCTCAGCATTTTGAATAATGCTATATTATTTCGAGAGGTTATTGTATTCTCTGGTTAGCCCGCGCTGGTAGCCATGAACGTGAAGTCGTTGAAGCCTAATCGGTCTGACACCGTGGTTATCCGGTTCGAGTCCCGTTGGTCGAAAACATTTCACGATCAGAATGTTGGCCGACAGGGTAGGGGAGATTATGGTAAAAAATTTCTAATCACTAGATTGCGTTCCAAAAGCCTGGATTAAATTTAGGACAAACGAAAACAGTGCTCATATGGAGTGAGGGAATATGACGCTGTTGATGGTGATTCGTCCGTCGGATGGAGATGATAAGCCTTGAGCAAACTCGTTGGTGTTATTCGACAGGAGTAGGGTTCACCCTCTCCCTACTATCCTATATCAGGTCATTCATTTCATCTCATTAACTCCTCTGATGAGGTTGACGTCAGGAAGGGCATCCGGTCATAAAACCCGCCATGAGAGATACATCTCACCTCATACCCGACCCCGTAGAGAAACGGGATAACGGTTGGACGAACAACAACATTTTATTCTGTGGTTACTTAATGTCTTAATTAGCCGGTAGTAACGGAACACCCTCTCCGCCCAAAAGTGTGAACCGGGGTACCACTGTAGTCTTGTTTTGTTAGTTGTCACCTGGCTTCCCACACTCTAATGGAAGCCTGGTTGAGGATTGTGTTGCACATGTGGACTTTGTCCTGATTTATGGCCGATGTCTTCTTTCCGCCAATCCTATGTTGAGTGTTGGATTTACTATTACGTATTGCCATGGTTATTGTTAGTGTAGTGCCTTGTGTGCATTGAGAATAACAAAAACACCCAGTCCCAGAGCCAGAGTAATTAATCAGAGACGACTAGAAATCCAGAAAACGATCTCCGAGCAAGAGGAATTAATCAGAGACGAATAAAAATCCCAACAACGATCCCCGAGCCAGAGGAATTAATCAGAGACGACTAAAAATCCAGGAAACGATCCCCGAGCTAGAGGAATTAATCAGAGACGACTAGAAATCCAGAAAACGATCTCCGAGCAAGAGGAATTAATCAGAGACGAATAAAAATCCCAACAACGATCCCCGAGCCAGAGGAATTAATCAGAGACGACTAAAAATCCAGGAAACGATCTCCGAGCTACAGGAATTAACCAGAGACGAATAAAAATCCCGAAAACGATCCCCGAACCAGAGGAATTAATCAGAGACGAATAAAAATCCCAAAAACTATCCCCGACCCAGAGGAATTAATCAGAGACGATTAAAAATCCCGAAAACGATCCCCGAACCAGAGAAATTAATCAGAGACGACTAAGAATCCAGAAAACTATCTCCGAGCTAGAGGAAGTAATCAAAGACGAATAAAAATTCCGAAAATGATCCCCGAGCCAGACGAATTAATCAGAGACGAATAAAAATCCAGAAAACTATCTCCGAGCTAGAGGAATTAATCAGAGACGAATAAAAATCCCGAAAACGATCCCCCAACCAGAGGAATTAATCAGAGACGATTAAAAATCCAGAAAACTATCTCCGAGCTAGAGGAATTAATCATAGACGAATAAAAATCCCGAAAAAACTCCCCGAGCCAGAGAAATTAATCAGAGACGACTAAAAATCCAGAAAACTATCTCCGAGCTAGAGGAATTAATTAAAGACGAATAAAAATCCCGAAAACGATCCCCGAGGCACATGAATTAATCAGAAACGACTAAAAATCCAGAAAACTATCTCCGAGCTAGAGGAATTAATCAGAGACGAATAAAAATCCCGAAAACTATCCCCGAACCAGAGAAATTAATCAGAGACGACTAAGAATCCAGAAAACTATCTCCGAGCTAGAGGAAGTAATCAAACACGAATAAAAATCCCGAAAATGATCCCCGAGCCAGACGAATTAATCAGAGACGAATAAAAATCCAGAAAACTATCTCCGAGCTAGAGGAATTAATCAGAGACGAATAAAAATCCCGAAAACGATCCCCCAACCAGAGGAATTAATCAGAGACGATTAAAAATCCAGAAAACGATCTCTGAGCTAGATGAATTAATCGGAGACGACTAAAAATCCAGAAAACTATCTCCGAGCTAGAGGAATTAATCATAGACGAATAAAAATCCCGAAAACGATCCCCGAACCAGAGAAATTAATCAGAGACGACTAAAAATCCAGAAAACTATCTCCGAGCTAGAGGAATTAATTAAAGACGAATAAAAATCCCGAAAACGATCCCCGAGGCACATGAATTAATCAGAGACGACTAAAAATCCAGAAAACTATCTCCGAGCTAGAGGAATTAATCAGAGACGAATAAAAATCCCGAAAAAATCCCCGAGCCAGAGGAATTAATCAGAGACGAATAACAATTCCGGAAACTATCGTCAATCGAACCCAGGACACCCTGAAATGAAGACCAAGGCGCTGGTTGTTCAGCAACAATGTACAAACTAAATTGCGAGAGTTGTAAACAGGTATTACCTTGTGGTTATTATGCTGCGAACTGGCTTAGCTTCTAAACTGACAGTTCGCAAACTAAGTGACCAACGCTTGACCTGTTTTGCCAGCGCTCTACTAATGATGATGTAATTTGGCTTCGGTACATTACTTCCAAAATGCAATGCCTCGAAAAGCACATGAATATAAACACATGTTGTAAACAAATGCAAAATAAAATGAATACAGGCAGTGCACACCATTAATTGAATCTAAAACGAGAAATTGTAATTATCTATGTAAATATTTTAAATGTTCATCAATCACTCAGTCATCAATGATCTGCACTTAGTGCTGTCGCCCAGGTGGCAGATTCCCTATCAATTATTTACCCAGCTTTGTCTTAATAACTTTCAAAGAACGTGGGAATGTATCGAACAGTTCGCTTGATAATGTATCACAATCCTTTACACTTCGTCCTATAAATTAATATTTGCTCCAATTTGTCCTTTTTAATTAAAACTTCATCTTCATTTATTGTGATCATTCCTACTTTTAAAGACATCACTAAAACATATTCGTCTACTGATGTCATTCCACGCTAAATCACCACTGAGAGCTCGGAACATACCACTTAGTCGAGCAGCTCGTCTCCTTATTCCAAAGTCTTCCCAGCCCAAAGTTTGCTACTTTTCGTAACACTACTCCTTCGTCAGAAATCGCCCAGAATAAACCGCGCTGCTTTCCTTTGAATTTTTTCCAGTTTTCGCATTAAGTAGTCCTGATGAGGGTCCCATACACTGGAGCCATACTCTAGTTGGGGTCTTAGCAGAGGCTTATACTCCCTGTCCTTTACTTCCCTACCACAACCCCTAAGTAATCGCATAACCATGTGAAGAGATCTGAAACCTTCCTTAACAACCTCGTTAATATGATTACCGCAATGAAGATCACCCAGGTACTTACAGTGTCCCATGAGGTACTATAACCCCATAAAAACAATAATTAAAACTGAGAGGACGTTTCTTCCTGGTGAAATTTACAACTTGACTTGTCATTCCATTTACATTCACATCTACCATTATCCACTACGTCTAGGTGTCCCTGCAAACGCTCACATCCCTGCAACACATTCACTACTCTATACAGCATAACATCACCCGCAAATACCCTTATCTGTGATTCCAGTTCAGTATTCATATCATTTTGTCCCTACACTTCAAATTGTTGTATCCTACTTTGTTCGATCTAAAATTAGGTATACAAAAGTCGAAAGCAAGTTTAGTTCAATTTTTGTTTGTCCGTCATTAGGTCACGAGAAAACAACTAAACAAATTTCACGAAACACTATATTTGAGTTCAGGGAGAGCCAGATTGAGCATTAGGTCACCATAACATGACGCTACTCTAGGACTTCTATTCATGTGAAAACTTTGGAAATATGCAAGACCTTGTGCACTAAAAATACTGAAATATGGCATAAACCAATCAAAACGTATCATGTTCACCTCCGAACAAAATTGAGTTTCATGCATCTTACAGGTGAATCTTTCACGGTGTGTAGACTTATTTAGTTGATTTTCCGGGTTGAACTGTGTTGTTGTTGTTGTTGTTGTTGTTTACTGTGCATTACGTACAGTTTAGAATACATTGCAGTATTCTTTGTCAAGGCGACTGAAATACCCCTACTCGATCCGAGGTAATCAGTCTCCCAGGCAGCAATCACACTACAACACTGGTTCCTGACCTTGGTCTTTTATATCCTAGCCTTTTTGGCTGACGTAAGATACGAAACCTTTACGGGGAGGACATTCTTAAAGCTACAGGCAGTTCGACATCGTTCGAAAGAAGATGAGTAACTACCTGGCCTTTCTGAAACGCTGCAGGGACAACAGCATTATACCAGCATGTGTGAAACGAAAATATCACACCAAAACCGACGGTCAGACCGTATTCTCCACGAAATCAGCATTAAACTCCTCAGGGAAGGGACCAGATACACCAGACAGACTCTGGATCATCTCAACAATAAACTGAAAATGGAACAATTACTCACCGTTTCTACATACAGGAAAATAAGAACTCCTACCAACCGCATTAAGAACAAACTCCACATACTAGTAAAAAATTCCAGTATTCAAGCCGAAATACAGAAGAAGCTGATATCCTCGGACCCGATACCTCCTAAATTGTATGGCCACCCAAAAATCGATAAAGAAGGCATATCTCTGCGACCTATCGCGAGCGCTATAGGATCTCCGACGCACGATATCGCCCGTTACCTAGCCGGACTACTCCAGCCACATACAGGACACACTGAAACCTACGTGAAGGACTTCTGACATTTCATCCAGCTCCTTAAGGCCTAATCAATTGAAAGCACAGACTTGTTAGTAAGTTTTGATGTCACGTCGCTTTCCAGCAAAGTGCCGCTACAGAAGTATTTCCGCAATTAGACCAGAAACTTCCAGAAGACCTGTCAACACTAGCTAAAGAATGCCTAAATGCCACTTATTTCTACTTCAACGGGGAGTTCTACGAACAGACAGAAGGGGCCGCGATGGGGTCGCCGCTCTCTCCAATAATAGCAAACACGTATATAGAACACTTCGAAAAGAAAGCCTTAGCCACATCTACCCTAAAACCGAAATGTTTTCTCCGTTATGTGGATGACACGTTCGTGATATGGCCTCACGGGAGCAATAAACTGCAGCTGTTTCTCGACCATCTCAACTCTATTCACGTAAAAACTCAGTTCACCATAGAAATCGAAGTAAACGGAAGACTACCGTTCCTGGATGTCCTAGTAAAACGCAACATCAATGGGACTCTGAGTCACGCAGTATACAGGAAACCCACACACAGACAGACAGGTACCTGCACGCCTCTTCTCATCGCCACTTATCACAAAAGCAGGCTATTCTAACATCACTGGTTAAAGGTGCCATAGCGATATCAGACGCAGAACACCTTGAAGAAGAGAAAGTACACCTCACGAGAACCCTCAGGGGAAATGGCTACTCGCTCAATAACATCCGACAAGTCTTTAGAAAATCATAAGAGAACAAAGAAAAGGCCGCCGTAGAAGAAAACAACGGGAAAGAAGAACTGACCCGCCAGAAAACAGCGATACTGCCATACATTAAAAAGCAGTACAGACGGGATCGGCAAGATACTGGACAAATACGGCATAAAAACGATCTATAAACCTCACCAGAAGCTAGTCCGTTATCTACCACCAGTAAAAGACACAATAAAATTATTACAGGCTCCTGGAGTATATCACATTGAATGTAGCTGCGGAGCGTGTTATATTGGTGAAACAAAACGTCTGATCTCCACCCGCCTAAAAGAACATATCTGTCACACCAAGAACCAAAACACAGATATTTCAGCGGTAGCCAAGCATTCCTACGAAACAAGGCACGGAATATCATTTGACAAGACCAAGATCCTAGCAGCTGTATCTTGGAATCTGGAAAGGAAAATCCGCGAGGCTATCGAAATCAAGATACATCCGAAAAATATGGATTTAGAAGAAGGATATAAAATCAGTAATTCTTGGATGCCTATCATTCATAGTTTAAGACATACAGACCACAACATTAACAAGTAGGCCAGACTTCAAATTACGTAACAGCGCGGGCAAGCCCCACGACCTGCTGTGACACATACCTTCCAGAATTGTCACGGGAACAGCCAGGGGGGTTACGTCAGCCAGAAAGGCTAGGATATAAAAGACCAAGGTCAGGAACCACCCTTGTAATGTGATTGCTGCCTGGGAGACTAATTGCCTCGGATCGACTAGGGGTATTTCAGTCGCTTTTAAAAAGAATACTGCAATGTATTCGAAACGTCGGCAAACTGTACATAGTGCACAGGTAACAACAACACGGCTCAACCCGGGAAATTAACTAAATGAGTTTCATGCAGTTTCAGGGAGTGTTTTTCGTGCTCTACATGTTCCGCATTTAGATTGTATCTATCTGTATCTATTTTATGTATCTAGAATGTGAGAAAACTTAGTCACCCCACATTAATTTAGAGGAAGATTAACGAGGGTAACCACTTGTGCTTACACTTTTATTTCCGCGGAGCAGAGCGGAGAAATAAGCGTGAGGGGTAAATGGCTGGACAATGACTAACCAGACTTCTTTTTTACAAGTTGCTTTACGTCACACCGACACAGATAGGTCTTATGGCCACAAAGGGGCAGGAAAAGGCTAGGAATGAGAAGGAGGCGGTCGTAGCATCGATTAAGATACAGTCCGATCATTTGCTGGTGTGGAAATGGGAAACCACGGAAAACCATCCTCACTGTTGCCGGCAGTGGGGCTGCAACCGCTATCTCCCGGATGCAAGCTCACGGCCAACCCGCCCGATCTAACCAGACTTTAAGTACTGTTAACAAATCACATTTGAAGTTTATTTCTCTTCCTTCGCTGTATTAAAATTTTGAAGGTAATTAGAGAGATGCCTTTCATTCTGTTACAAGGAGCTGCGAAGCTCGAGAAACAAAGTTAGTTAATTCGGAAGCTGTACAACATCTGGACTTCGTAGGCTCAAAGTATTTACCATAATTCACGTTTCTAGCCCTTCAGTCAAGAAACTCAATTTTGGAAACATTCTAGGGATATGAGCTACGAATTTTAGGTAAATAAAATATAATAAAGTATGAGAATATATTCTTTATTAATTCCTGAAAATGGCAATAATTTTCTTAATCATCGTTATCCGGCCGATTAGAACAGCAGTTTGCCTTTTTCTACCACTACGAGCGCTAAGGTGAGTAAATGCATTGTTTCACTTAAGCACATTTTTTAAATATCAAAAAACGCCTGAGGGTACTGAACCACGGTACACACTAGAGAAAGAATGAAGTATATAAGTTAATTTGGCTAGGATTAGAACTAAAAAGAAAACGAGTAAAGAAAGAAGAGATTTTAGGCGGTCTCACTGACAAGTGGAGCCGCGCACAAATTGAGTAACATGTGAAAGCAACAAACAATTTGCGAAAAATAATCTCTTTATATAAAATTGGATGTTGGTACATTTGCGATTAATATACTCAAATACTACTGGACCGATTTCGCTGAAAATTTCACAATTTCTTCTTATTACTTATGAGAGGGATTATGAATGGTTTGAACGAAATCGAATAGGTACTTTCATTATTGTGAGTAATTTTATGTAATTTTATTAAATTGCAAAGCTGCACCACGATTGGATCGACTTGACGGACAGAATGTCGCTAGGCGACAGCAGCTTACGCTATATCGTGATAGTCCGGTAATAAATGCTGTATACAGGAGGATGGGAACACGCCGCCATGTTTTATAAAGTACCTTTCTTAATAGGAGGTTCATTCTTATTGTTATTTGGAAATAGCAATCCAACATGCCGTGATCGAGATGTACATTCATGTCATAGGATCAACATTGATAGGTCTGCCCAGTTTGAAGAATGTAGCTGTGTATTAGATGTGTAAAATATTTAAGAAACTGTGATAAATATAGAAATCAACAGTGGAATGACACGAGCAACGAAGAACAACTGGGGGTTCTCAACGAGGAAAGGCGAATCTATGTCATTTATCTATAGTTCTATATATATATATAAATGTCATTGTATGTGGATATGTATGCATTACATTTCTGAAACCACTGGAACGATTTCAACGAGACTTGTTACACTTGTGACTTACCGTACTATCAGGAGACAAACCTCGTGAGGGAAAGACACCACAAGCAGTTTTGATTATTCTTTGTTTTTGGTGCGTCAAAGTTTGCAACACTTCTATCTCTACCCGCCAACTTTGGATGTTGGCCAATAGAAAATTGTGTTTATTTATGTTTCAGCCAATTAGATCTGTCTTGTATTTATTTAATTACTTATTACGAATTGGGGGGGGGGGTGTCGGGCCTTAGCCCAGAGCTCTCCAGAACCTTCCTCTCGGGTATAAAAGCTGGCACATGTTTCGACCAGGGAGTCTTATTAATCGCTCCTGTCTAGTATAAGTATAACACGTCAAGGTAAAACATAAAGTAGAAATCTAGAGAGAAATGTACAATATAGAAATACGGAAATAAAAAAATAAAAAAATGATGTAAGGTAAAAGTGAATACATAAATTAAAAAATTAAAATTAAACTAGGATGTCCAGTTGCTGCAGCCACTGAATACCCATTGTTGAAGCTATCAGGAGGTCGTCAACAATTCCGTGGAAGGCTCTATGTAGGCATCTGAAGGTGATGTGTGGCATTGTCTGGAATTTTTGACCACAGTCACAGCTTGGAGAGTGTCACAGGCCCCAAGAATGCATCGCAGAGCCACTTTTTCCATGCGCAGTACGCACTCTGATTAGTGGGACCCCAAACACTCCGCGGGAGACGTAATCTGGACCGGGGTTGCGTAGGGTCAAAGATCGATCACCATTCGTGGGGGCCTTAGCAGTCTATTCCTCATTCCAAGTTCGCAGTCCACAGTGGTTTTCTTTCATCAATTTTTGAGCCAGCAGCAGAGGAGGGTGTCTGGATTTTAGTCGGGTTGACGCGATTCTTTGGATGTCTTGTGTAAGTGAGGTACTGGCCTGTATTTTACTTGCTTCTCGGATGAGATTGTTCATACAGCGTACATCTGGAGGAAGGATGTGGCTAAGAACTGGAAGCCAGTGCAGTGGGGTTGTTTTGATGACACCGCTGATAATCCGCATTGTCTGATTCAGGACGGTGTTAACTGACTAATGTTAGCAACTGATAAAATGACAACGAGGCGAGGTATCGAATTATTATTTTCCAATCCTTTATCAGTATGACCAACCTTCTAACGCTCAAATACCCGTTTCACGTTTTCTCGACCACCCTGTATGTGTGTCATACAACAGGTTTCTGTAGACTAAATTTATTTATTTATTTATTTATTTATTTATTTATTTATTTATTTATTTATTTATTTATTTATTTATTTATTTATTTATTTTATTGAATTTAGCAGTGGCGAAGTTAGGGCTCTGGCCCTCTCTTACACTTAGCCAGGTAAATTATAGACAACACATATATAAAAGAAATGCTATGAAATCAAGAGTAAATAATCTAAAAATTAAAGATTTGCAGAACATAATATGAAGAAAAAAGCAAACCAGAACAAATGAAAGAATAAAATAAAGTAAAATAAAATAAACTCGGAGAATAAAGGTAAAAAGAAAGAGACAAAGTCGTAATGAAAAAGTAAGATACAAAATGAAAAATATAATCAATGCATAAAGAGAACACGATACGTAACAAAGTAGTGGAAATATACGTATAGCCATAAAAAGTTATCTATGTAGATGAGTTGTGAGTTTCACGAATAGGAAAAGTCCTCTCAATATTAATTACTGCGTTGATGAGGTGAAAAGTCGTATTGGGGGTCATTGTAAGTATCTAGATCTTAATATATGGAAAGATCTTCATTGGGGAAATCAAATAAATGGGATTGTAAATAAAGGGTACAAATCTCTGCACATGGTTATGAGGGCGTTTAGGGGTTGTAGTAACGATGTAAAGGAGAGGGTATATACGTCTCTGGTAAGACCCCAAATACAGTATGGTTCCTGTGTATGGGACCCTCACCAGGATTACATGATTCAAGAACTGGAAAAAATCCAAATAAAAGGAGCTCGGTTTGTTCGGAATGATTTCTGACAAAAGAGTAGCGTTACTAAAAAGTTGCGAAGTTTTGGCTGGGAAGATTTGAGAGAAAGAAGACGAGCTGCTCGACTAAGTGGTATGTTCCGAGCTGTCAGTGGAGAGATGGCGTGGAATGACATTACTAGACGAATAAGTTTGAGTGGTGTCTTTAAAAGTAGGAAAGATCACAATATGAAAATATAGTTGGAATTCAAGAGGACAAACGGGAGCAAACATTCGTTTATAAGAAGAGGAGTTTGGGGCTGAAATAAATGACCAAGGATGATGGTCAATACATTTCCAATTTCTTTGAAATCATTTAATTAAAGGCTAGGAAAACAACAGATAGGGAATCTGCCACCCGGGCGACTGCCCAAAATGCAGATCAGGATTGATTGATTGATTGATTGATTGATTGATTGATTGATTGATTGATTGATTGATTGATTGATTGATTGATTGATTGATTGATTGATTGATTGATTGATTGATTGATTGATTGATTGATTGATTGATTGATTGATTGATTGATTGATTGATTGATTGATTGATTGATTGATTGATTGATTGATTGATTGATTGATTGATTGATTGATTGATTGATTGATTGATTGATTGATTGATTGATTGATTGATTGATTGATTGATTGATTGATTGATTGATTGATTGATTGATTGATTGATTGATTGATTGATTGATTTAAAAGCAAAACATTATGTATATTTACACTATAACAAAATTATAATAATTAATAACCTCATATTAATCAAAAGGAACAACAGCTTTTTTCAGCTGCACAGTAAAATTCCATTGTTACTAGCCTACCTACCACAATCACACAACCTATCATACGTCATCAATCACACGAAACAACCAGTGGGATTCAACAGATAATCTTTACATGCAGTCTTAAATTTTGATATTGAGTTAGAGTTCCTGACAGCAGCTTGAAGTGAATTCCAAAGTCGTGACCCATCCACAACGAAGGATCTATGATACATTGAAGAGTGGTTGACGAGAATAGCGAGGGAGTTACAATAATGAAATTAGGATTTAAAAAATGGAATTTTGAAGAAATTTATTTGGGTAAATATTCCTTCACAGTTTGATATATCAAAGTAAGTATATACAACTTCCGCCGCCTCTCGGGTTTCAGCCAGGAAAGTGCTGTGTACCTGGGGCTTACGTGAGCATCACAACTCAAGTTAAAAGCAAATCGAACACCAGAGTTCAATGCTCGTTGAAGCTTCATAGTTTGTTCTAGAGTTGCATCAACGAGGTCGCAATAGTCAAGTATTGGTAGTATCAAAGTTTGGAGAAGTTTTATCTTTACGTCATGTGGCAAAATGTCTTTATGTCGTTTCAGAGGGTGTAGCGTCGCGTACATTTTTCTACAAGTATTTCTTACTTGTGCATACCAATCAAGAATTTTAGTCAGCGTCACACCTAGGTCCTTCACTTATCTACTGAACGGGATTACGGTTGCATTTCATGTCACCGGAGGAATAGCATCATCTTTATTATGACGTTAAATAATTTCGGAGAACCGATTATAATTGTTTGAGTTTCTTGGGGGTTGAGGAGGCGAACTTCTTATCGGGTACGTCGACACTCGAGATCTCGCCGTGACTGAATCACTGGGTCTCTAATTAATGACGCTAAATAAAATGAGAATTAAAAACCCACTGAATATGAATCCTAAACCTACAGAGGATTGAAAACGGAGAGACAGGGAATACAAACATAATACGATGACGATGAAAATGGAAATGGTTGAAAAATAAACTACAGCCCGCAGCAATTCTCAAGTATGTTATTTTTCTTTTTTGTAATTTGCTTTACGGGCACAGATAGGTCCTATGGCGGCGAAGGAATAGAAAAGATCTGGGGGTGGGAAGGAAGCGGACGTGGCCTCAATTAAGGTACAGACCCAGCATTTTCTTGGTGTGAAAATGGAAAACCACGGAATCTCAAGTATGGATGAGCACGGTGAGCACTCTCAACAATACAACTGTAGCCTAGAAAAGCTTTTCCCAGAATGGTGCGCTCATTCTTCAGCTGGGCTGTTAACAAACGGACAACGACTTTGTACGTAATGAGCGTAGGTTTTCGTGACTCATTGTATTAACGTAAAGCAATAAATGAATACTGGATTAAAGCCACTATATATATTTACTTAATGAAGCCGAGCTTTCAGCCAAATTGCATTGGCCTTCATCAGGGCATGTAAAGTTCTGCCTCCGACAGTGATCAAAGAAATTCGAAGGAACGTGGAAGTCATGACCGTACTATCCACGGCCTCCTTGACAGATTGAGGCTATCAAATACATGGAGACCTGCACTGCAGAAATGCATGAATAACACCAACATGGCACAGCGGGAGGCACTCAGAGGGCGGTGAATCAGTAACTTCCCTCCCAGCCACCACAGCACAGCGTAACGATCCTTGAGTTCATTAGCAAAGGTCAATTCCGCGTCAGCCTTATACATATTTTTGGGGCCAGTTTTATTTTTCCGACCGGGTATTACTGTTAATTTTGTGTTCATTAGACATACATTGGCCAGTATTAAAGTTTAGGCCGCCTCGCTCAGAGGACGTGGAGTATGCCTACAAGTCATCACAGCCCCCTTCCTTGAACAATGCATTTTTACGACCGCTTTATACTCGAAATAGAAGAGATGTCAAGTACAGAACAAAATTGGCCAACCGGATACCAGCGAAAATTCAATATTCATTGAAATGGCACACAGAGAGCCTCCGTAGCAGCCTCTCACCACTGGGTTGTCCGGCTCGATGGCTAAATGGTTAGCGTGCTGGCATTTGGTCACAGGGAATTGAACTGAACATTTTCTCTACCTTTGCACGCCTAATACATGTGCTACCAACCTCCTCTTCATCTGGTTATTTTTAACCAAAAGGCTTGAAGGATTTTACTCTGGATTCACGTGCTATATAAAAATATATAAACGTTGATTATAAATAGCAACGGAAACAAAATGTCCCGTCTTAGTAATTCCATTATTGTGAGCGTCGATAATGAGCAGAATTATAATTAAGTTAATGAGAAGAGGTTGGCAATTCAGGTGGAGCAAAACAATGATTGCATAATCAAAATTTGAAGCTCGCCCGGTGTATTTTTGCCCAATTTACTGGTACGGCTTTAGACGATCTATATTGACACTTGAGCTCGCACCTAATTGGCTGGGAGATGTGACTTTTCGCAGAAGCAATTACAGTTGATGTGCATAAACCAATCAGAATGAAATCCAACCTGATTGCAGCGAATCCCCTTTGGTGATGGAACGTACGTTGGTGAATGCGATTGAAAATATATAACGTGGAAGTACAACGGCCGTGGGTTGGCGGTGGTGGAACTAATGAGAGTGAACAGTAATCCTGTCCAGAGCTCTGGAGTGGACGTCCAGCTAGGAGAAGAGTTACTTTACTATCGGACACACGGAAAACAGCTAAATTTCATAGAGCTTAGCGTGCTGGCCTTTGGCCAGAAGGGGTCCCGGGTTCGATTCCCGACAGGGTCGGGAATTTTAACCATGTTTGGTTAATTTCGCTGGCACGGGAGCTGGGTGTATGTGTCGTCTTCATCATCATTTCATCCTCATCATGACGCGCAGGTCACCTGCGGCTTTCAAATAAAAAAACCTGCACCTGGCGAACCGAAACATGTCCTTGGACACTCCCGGCACTAAAAGCCACACGCCAATTCATTTCATTGCATAGAGCTGTGTGGAGAGATCGAGAATAACAATACAAACGCAGTAATTTCCAGTAGGTTACTATAACCTGAATTTTTTTTTTTTTTTTTTTTTTTTGCTAGTGGCTTTACGTCGCACCGACACAGATAGGCCTTATGGCGACGATGGGAGAGGAAAGGGCTAGGACTGGGAAGGAAGTGGCCGTAGCCGTGGCCGTGGCCGTGGTCGTGGCCCCAGCATTTGCCTGGTGTGAAAATGGGAAATCACGGAAAACCATCTTCAGGGCTGCCGACAGTGGGGTTCGAACCCACTATATCCCGAATACTGGATACTGGCCGCACTTAAGCGGCTACCGCTATCGATCTCGGTATAACCTGAATTCAAAGCCACTCTTTTGAAAAGATTCTTTCTTTCTTTCTTTCTTTCTTTCTTTCTTTCTTTCTTTCTTTCTTAAGCCGTTTAACCTGCAGGGTTGGGATTTTTCCCTCGGACTCGGCCAGGGATCACACCTCTACCGCCTGAAGGGCAGTGCCCTGGAGAGTGAGAATTTTGCTCGGGGATACAACTGGGACGAGGACCAGTACTTCACCCAGGTGGCCTCACCTGCTATGCTGAACAGGGAGCTTGTTGGAGGGGTGGGAAAACTGGAAGTACAGATGAGGAGGAGGCAAGGAAGCTGCCGTGGCCTTAAGTTTGGTACAATCCCGGCATTTGCCAGGAGGGGAAGAAGGAAACCACCGAATATCACTTCGAGGATGGGTGAGGTAGAAATCCAACTCCCTTTATTCAGTTGACCCCGAGGCTTTGTGGATCTATTTGATTCAATCATCCAATAACCCGCTGACGAGTGTTGGACAATTGAATGGCATTACATTAGTTCACTCTCATACATCTCTCTCATTTGTGCTCTTTAGTTGCGTTTGGTATTGTTAAAGCAGACGTTCCCACTCGGATGAGCATGAAGTGTTCAAACCTGGCGAGTCTTGCGACCTACTGAGCCTCAGTGCGGAGCCAGACAGCAAGAGACGTCTGGACACGGGAAGCATTTTTGTCAAGGATTCAACTAGTAGTAAAGTTATTTTGAACTGACCTGACTCAACAACCAGCTGCTTGTAGCGCACTTGTATAGTCATTTTGAGTGACTCTGCCAAAACCGATCAAAAACATTCTGTGAGCAAGTGAATGCATAGTAGCTTTCGAACAAATTGAAAAAATGAGATTTAAAGTTTTATATCAAACTTGAGAGTTAAGAAATCAGCAGATATTTTTGAATGCAATAGAAAAGAATAAAATTGTGTATAACGTAATCCATCCAGAGGCTATCAAAATAGATAGCAATAACAGAGCCCATTCTCGAATTAAAGAAAGAACAGACACAACTTTATACATAGTGCTTCAGTTCTTTCATGTTTTATCTAACTATTCAATGTATCTTGATCTTATTATTTTTTAAATCTTTTAATCCGTTTACTATCCCGGGTTGTTTTTTCCTCGGACTCAGCGAGGGATCCCACCTCTCTCACCCCCAAGGGCAGTGCCCTGGAGAGTGATAATTTTGCTCGGGGGATACAACTGGGGCGAGGACCAGTACCTCCCCAGGTGCTATGCTGAACAAGGAGCTTGTTGGAGGTGTGGGAAAACTGGAGGTACAGATGAGGAGGAGGCAAGGAAGCGGCCGTGGCCTTAAGTTAGGTACCATCCGGGCATTTGCCTGAAGGGGAAGTGGGAAACCACGGAAATCCACTTAGAGGATGACTGAGGTGGGAATTGAACCCTCCCCCCCCCCTTCTAGTCATTAGTCGCCCAGAGCCCGAGTTAACTCCATTCCAGTCCTCGTACGACTGTTCAAATTTCGTCGCAAAGCCGGGGATCGAACCCGGGCCTACGGGGGTGGCAGCTAATCACACCAACCACTACACCACAAAGGCGGACTCAGTGTATGTTATTAATTGTACAAAATACATAGAAAGGTAAACTACGTTATATCTTTTAAAGAATGCTGGTTAACTTATCGATTTACAGTATGAGTATTGTGCCCTTTGAATCTGACATCTTACACCACACTTCAAATGACAAAAACAAGGAGGGTTTAAAGTCCTTTACGTCTCTGTGATATTGACCCTACAGGACGAGTTCCCCGTGCGGTTAGGGTTGCGCAGCTGTAAGTTTGCAATCGGGAGATAGTAGGTTCGTATCCCACTGTCGGCAGCCCTGAAGATGGTTTCCCGTGGTTTCCCATTTTCACACCAGGCAAATTCTGGGGCTGTACCTTAATTAAGGCCAGGACCGCTTCCTTCCCATTCCTAGGCCTTTCCTATACCATCGTCGCCATGAGACCTATCTGTGTCGGTGCGATGTAAAGCAAAATAGCATACATAATAGTTAAGTACAGTAGCAGAAGTGATGATGAACTTACGATAGCAAGCAAACTGTACTTGATTTCAAGTTCTGACAGAAGATGCAGCGCACATCCAATTAATAAGAGAAAGCAGAGATTGGGTGAATTCCATCATTTATACCAAGAAGTGTCAACGGCCGTAGCCGTGTTGAAACACCGGATCCCGTGAGATCTCCGAAGTTAAGCAACATTGGGTGTGGTCAGGAGTTGGATGGGTTGCCACGCGCTGGAGGAGCGGAAAGGAACTGGCCACCCTACCGCACATAAACTCCGGCTCAGGAACACCTCTGCGGAGGTTCGGACCTGCCTTCAGGCAGAATAACCCCTACCTACCATGAAGTGAAGAAAGACCCACAGAAATTTCACGACTATTGAAGAATGTCAATGCAGACATTTCAGTGTCCGACTCCTTGGCTGAATGGCCAACGTTGATCCCTTCGGTTCAGTAAATCCCAGGTTCGATTCCCAGCCGGGTTGGAGATTTTAATGGCGACATTAATTCTGCTGACTCGGGGACTGGTTGTTTGCGTTTGTCCCAACACTCTCCTCTTCACACTACCAACTACCACCGAAACACGCAATAGTAATTACATCCCTCCACATAGGGTTGACGTCAGGAAAGGCATCCATCCGTAAAACAGGATCAGTCCACATGTGTGATACGGTTCGCATCCGCGGCTCCAAAAGTTGTGGCAAAAGGCGGTAGAAGAAGAAGAAGAAGAAGAATGCAGACATATATTTGCTGAAAGGAATTGAAGACAATATGAGACCACGGAAGTACAGCAACTATCATGTCAATCATATTTCCATTGAAGAAGAACTGGTCATTACAATAACGTAAGCAGTAGTAATATAATATTATTCTCCACTTCAATAAAGCAATCTGTACTTCATCGAAAGATTAAATTTACAGAGTATAAAGATAATATTCAACAAGTAGCCTACTCATTTAATCTGGATATTTTACCTTCAATGAACGCAGGCCGATAATATTATGAGTAGACGGCCGTGGCCTTGAGCAACCAATCACAGAACAGCGCTCAAGAAACACATCGCTCCAAAATCAAACCGATTTGATTCTTGAGGGAGGAGCGGAGAGAAGAGGGATGTGTGAAGTGCCGGCATGAACACCACTATTGAAATATATGGGTTTGTTTTGCATCTCTCAGCTTCCTGTGTGAAGACACAGGAGTGATGAGCGCTGAGCGAGGAGTAATCCACTCGGCACGTTCGTACCCTAACACGTTATATTTTTCGGAGATGGAGAGGGGAAGTAATGAGAGCATAACGTAAAGGATGAAAGTGATACAATAAAGCTAATGACAGGGAATACAGAAGTATTGACGACAGTGTCCTATTTAATAAGGAAACGGGAGCTATACTCAAATAATAGCACAAACCACGCCTAAGACGACCGCACAACCTTAATGATATGGAATTTGGAGGTACTAAGAAGCGCCCTAAACCAAATGCCAATGAATATTATAGACACGGACATTGTAACACTTAGTAGAGACGTTTTTAACCGATCCATTATCAGTACAAGGATACTACACAACACACAGTCTGGCATAGAAAAGGGGCAAAAGGACGACCCAGTGGAGGAATATCTTACTTCGTAAAACAGAAACTAACTCCAATGAGAACTACATATAGAACACCGCAGTTTTTCTGGTCAAAGCCACGTTTACGTCAGTTACATGTGCATCTTTTCAGTATCTGAAGACACCATAATAGACTCACATAAAGAAGCAGTGCACATTATAGGAAAGAATGAACTCCTCGTCATAGCAGGTGATATAAACTGTCGCATAGACGTGCCAAATCAGGAAATACAACTGTTGAGAGAATACCTAGAATCTGAAGGACTTATGCTAATAAACAAGCCAACAGAACCGACGTACATCTGCCACAACGGGCACAGTATCATACATCTTGTCTTCTTAAACCAGAAAATCACCGTAAAATCTTTAAACTTAATAGATGATTCACCAACGACCCCTATCAGAAAACATCTACTTATCAAGATAATTGCAACCCTGAAACACTTTGGGCCGAAGAGCCAACAGGTGAAGACAAAATAAAAAAGAGTAACCATTCTAGCAGCCTTCCAGAAAATCACTCCAACGTTGGAAATTATTCAAAAAGATATAACCAAAGGCAACATAAATGAGCCATCCCAGGAGATAAAACACGTTATATGAATTGGAATGGTAAACGATTGAACACAGGACGAGGAAAGCAAATTCATGGTTTGATCAAGAATGCTATAATATTCGGAAAGATACTCTTATAGCGCTCCACAAAGCAAGATGTTCACGCAAAGAAAGCGAATTATATATTTATGAGATGAAGAGAATGATACATAAGGCTTTATTAAAAGAAAAAAGAGAAAACATATAGATGAAGAAGGAGAGTTACCCGTCGAAAAGGCAAAATTAAATCCATTTGTAGTTCTAAAACCAAGAAAGCCGCACTTCCCTCATGATATTGCCATAGAAGACTGAGAAGAGCATTTTAGGAAAGTACTGAACAAGGACAACTTATCTCTAACTACAACAGATAATATCGTACGTGGAGAACAAAAACTCTTTCAGGACTTCACCGAAGAGAAAGAGAAAGCTTGCGACTTGTATCATGTTGTGACGTGTACTAAAAGACAGATCGGACTAACCAAATTCTGTTCAATGTAATTAGAGATGTAAACGTATATTAATGACTATTGGCTGCAATAAAATCTGTTTCCCTTCTTTGATTGACCTCAGATAACAGAGAACGGTACTTAAATGGCTGAGAAAATACGGCAAGAAACTGTTTGACTAGCTAGTGACGAATAAACGTGATATTTCATTAATAGATAAAAACACATAGAAATAAATTCTGACCTTTCGTCATTATTACAACAGTTGTGTTCGGTCATGCTCTAACATATCGAAGGCTGTTGGCGACACCAAGGAATGGAAAGAGCTAGGGTGGGAAGGAAGCGGCCGTTGCCTTAATTAAGTTACAGTTTCTGCACTTGCTTGGTGTTAAAATAGCAAACCGTCCGCCTCTGTGGTGCAGTCGTTAGTGCCATTAGCTGCCACCCCCGGAGGCCGGGTTCGATTTCCGGCTCTGCCACGAAATTTAAAATGTGGCACGGGATCCACTCAGCCTCCGGAGGTCACCTGAGTAAAGGTGGGTTCGATTCCCTCTTCAGTCATTCTCGAAGTAGTTTCTCGTGGTTTCCCATTTCTCTTCCAGGCAAATGCCGGGACGGTATCTAACTTAAGGCCACGGCTGCTTCCTTCCCTCTTCCTTGCTTATCCCTTCCAAACTTCCCATCCCCCACAAGACCCCTCTTAAGCATAGCAGGAGAGGCCGCCTGGGTGAGCTACTGGTCCTCCTCTCCAGTTGTAACACCCGACCCAAAGTTTCACGCACCAGGACACTGCCTTTGAGGTGGTACAGGTTGGATTCCTCGCTAAGTCCGGGGGAAAACCAACCCTGGACGGTAAACAGATTAAGAAAGAAAGAGTTTTGAACCCACCACCTCCCGAATGCAACGTAACAGCAACTCGCTCTGTCAGTCATGCTCCACTCTTGAATAAGTGGATCTAAATCTTCGCGAAACGTGAGGCTTTCTTGCACTATGCTACGTTTCGCGCGTCATAGATTCAAAACACTGCAGTATCATCTATACTGCCGGGCTGAGTGGTAGAAACACTGGCCCTGTGAACCAAAGTTGGCGGGTTCGATACCGGTTCAGAGCAGTGGCTTTTTGAAGTTGCTGAGATTATTGTATAAGGGGCAATCAAACTCGATAATAATAATAATAATTGAAATAATAAAACAGACATGGGGAAAACCTCAGATCCGTTTGAAATCAAAACGGGAGTAAGAGGAGATGGACTCTTCCCTTTACTCCTATTGCGTCATTGGAAAAGTGATACAAGAATGGTTCAATCAGAAATTTGTTCTCAAAATCGACCGACCAATCACTGAGGCAGCGAAAAATGAGCGACAGATTGCCTAGCATTTGCAGATGACCTAGAAATCTTAACTCGTGACATATCAATAGCCCAAAATCACATTGAACTCCTGAAAGAAACTGCGAAGAAAGTTGACTTTGTAACTGTTTCCTCCTCTTCAAAACACTTGGGGAGATGAAAGTTATTATCTTGGGACACATGAATATTAAATAAAATATTTGTGACTTGCCCGCAAATTGCCACGCAAATAGAAACAATTAACATTCCATGGTTCCCCATTTCTCTATGTAATGTTTGGGCGCCATGGTTACAGTTTTAAACAAAACTGTAAACCAAAATTTATATTTACTAGCATAGAGACTTATACTTAGATCACAGGGGTAGGATTTTAAATAATTAACCATTAAGTATCGCTTAAGAAAGAAAATTAACGCAATATAAAATACAAATGAATTTATTATACAAAAAAATGAGATGAATCGGAAAAGTTTCCTTAAAGCGTGGAGGAATTTATAATTTAATTTACTGAATTTACTATTGCTTGCTTTATCTAATTGAAGCTCACCAATTGCAGCTTCCGTTGAAGTCATCTGGTTTCCGTGGTTACTCGTTCTCTTCTTCTCGATGTAGACTTTGCTCCATGGACATCCTTCCTTCCTTCTCTGATATGGTACGGGCTATCTGGACTAACAATCCCTATTTGCCTAGTCTTTAAATTAGACATTGGCCCTATACTTGTAAAAACTGATCAGCGTTGATCGTATGCGGAGAAAATTCAGAGATATGAATTTTTCCATATTAGTAGAAATCTCAATCCAACTGAGCTATACTATTTATACGGTACAGACTTGTACCAAAATTCCGTAGACTTGAACTTAAACATAGTTCTTCGTCCACAATATTTACTGAATATAACCCAAGCCGTAAGCTTGTTTCGTTTCACGCAGATCCGATAACATAACCGAAGCGATAACACATTGTACAAAAATACTTATGTCGCGGAGCGACCACACACTGTTTCAAAAATCAAATCACGTCGTACACAGTAGATGTTCACAGCAGAAGTAGTAGTGATGGAGTATCTCGTAGTTAGGTTGTAAGGTTGTAAGGTCGTAAGGTCGTTAGGTCCCGTTCTCGTGTTGAGAATCAGTATATATCCGGGCTCACCCCCACTCTTGGTAACAGTCCAATCTCAAAACTCATATACAACGAAGTATCTGATTCGATAGATCGAAGCATCAACTCCCCTTCTCTTCCTCGACAAGTCCAGAAGGCGTGGCGATGATATAGCTGACCAGCTTAGCAAGCCTCGCGCACGGGTCGCTGTTTACTAGCCTTGGTCATAAAATAAATCCATGACTCACGCAAAATCCCAAGCTTCAAGAATAACCCTCCGTATACACAAACATGAGATGAAATGAAAACAACTATGTCTCAACATATTGACCGTATTTACAACATAATGAATTCTTATCCTACATAATATAATAATTTAAATAATAAAACGATGTTATCATATATGCAATATGATTCCAAAAAAAGCCTTGATTACAAATGATTGACGTTGAATAAATATGTTATTACAAATAATTGCCGATGGCGGATAAACTTGATATCAAATGATATCGCGTAAAATGATATTATATTAAATTAGTAGGGCTGGAGAAGCCTGGACGGTTACAACTTCGAGATATCTTTTCAAAAAACAATACACGACCTGCAACAAACAAGTGGCAAATTAAAATGAGTATCAAAATGTAAATATCTTGGTGACGCCATTCAGAAAAATGAAATCGAAACGAAAACCCAAAAATATCTACAACAAAAAATATATCCCCAAGCACACAAAACTAAGGCATTACAATACAGTCATTAAACCAGAATTCTTTTATGGATCGGAAACGCTAATTTTGAACAGGAAAGCAGACATTGAAATCGATAAAAAGGAACGCAAAATCATAAGAATAATTATATGCCCAAAATTCGCAGATGGACAGTACCAACCCAGAACCAAATATAAAATCAAAGAATACACAAAAATTAGACATTAGAACGCGCAGTTTAAGATTTTATGGACATATTAAACGATGGACCCAGGGCATACTAACAAAACGAATAGTGTATTTCAATGAGAACAGGACTATATCCAAAAGAGACGCAAGGATATGGAATGGCGAAGTCAAAACTGATCTGAAACAGGCAGAAATTACAGCAGCAGATGTCCAAAACAGGGTAAACTCCAGACCGAAAATTCACAAATGGCAAGTTGACCAAGAAGAAAAACCAAAGAGGAAGACTGGAACAACCTGGTCTGAAGACAAAAATGAAGCCACTCTAAAATAATAAAAAATATGTGGGCACAAAGGAAGACGAAATGACTCCACTACTTTACGTAGTCGTAATTGGGTTATTCAAAATGTATAATAATAATAAGAAGAATAAGAATAAGAATAAGAATAAGAATATGTTCTTCAAGTTCGGTCACCTTCCATTTATTTTAGTGGACGTCGGAATGATGGTATTATAATCAGGAAAGTCGAACGATCAGTAGATCTAAAACCATAGCAGACGTTATTTCTCAGCATTAAGTGTCTGAAATGTCAACCTGCTGTGCCAAGAGCAGAACCCAGCACGTAGAGCGTAAAATACGAGCAGGTAAGCAGTCGGTCACCGTGAAATGAGTTCTAGGAGCAGATCACGACGTGGTCATGAACCTCACCCGGCTAGCGGCCTGGCCTACCTCAACATGGTCCACTGCGAGGACAGAGTATTTTTACCTGTGAGACAGGTCGTTCATCCTGTTTACGTTTTCTATAGTCTGTCAGCCAGCCGAGCTAATACAGAACGAGGTAACTTGGATACCGTCCATCTATAGCCTGATGATTCAAAACGCCGTTATTTTCGTGGCGTCAATCTGGCGGGCAATTCTCGGATATACGAGAATTTAACCCATGAATATTCACATGCTAGCACTTTCTACCTGAAAATTATTTTAAAACAATTGGCGGTAGACTGTCATTACTGTAACGGCAGCAGAGTTTTCAGAGTTTCGTAGACTTACTTATCTATACTAATGCTATAAAGAGAAAAAGATTTGTATATTTGTAATGGATAAACTCAAAAACTACTGAACCAATTTTTAAAATTATTTCACCTATAGAAAGCTACATTACCAGTGAATAACATGGTCTGTGTTTTATTTTCAAACAATTAGATATATCTACGAAAATTGAAACAATGTAACCCCAGGTGCCAATAATTTGCCTATAAAAGTCATTATAGGCTAATATAGACGAAATATGGAATTTGTCGCACAAGGACGAGACAAAGCTCAATTTAAGCCCCATGACGCGAAGAACAAAATTCGGTAAGACCCCGAAAATCGTGCTTTAAGGACCGAAAACCAACCGTTATGGAGATACGGGCACTGCACTACGAATCGGATGAAAAAATATCCAGCCGTAACCATGGCAACGTCAGCTGAAGCATTCTACAATAGAATACAAGCCTGGGTTCGAAGTAGGCACGCGCATAAGAGATTCTGCTAAACATAAGACTGTCTGGAAAAAAGCACTGTTGAGAAAGCCACCCCAATGGGTGGAGGGGCGAAGGGGGTGACACATAAAAATAATCGAAAATATTGTCGAATTCATACGTTTCGGGGTCGCTGAGATGAACAGTGACATTCTGCATGTCGTTTAAGTCCAAGCTCGGCACAACGGGTGAGAAGCGGTGAAAAAACTCCAAAATGGCCCAGATTTATGTGTGTGCACCTCTCTGGGCGGGGGTGGAAACGGGGTGAAGTATCAGTCAGCGTCACAATAAACATATCTACAGAAATTTATTTCGCACATAATTAGCAGCTAATAAAATACCTAAAAGCAAACTATCAATAAAATGCCCGGGCAGCACCGAGTAATGCAGCTAGTCTGTATAAAAGTGAAGCTGTGTGTGTGTGTTTTTTATCGAATGAACTCAAAATCTACTGGACCGATTTCGCTGAAATATTCACCATTTGTTCTTATTACTCCTGAGACTATTTAGGAAGTGGTTTGAACGAAATCCGATAGGTAGTTTTTTATTATGAGTAATGTTACGTAATGTATTTAACTCCAAAGCCGTGGATCGACTTGATGGACAGCAGCTTACTCTATATCACTATAGTCCTGTAGGAAAAGCTGTATATAGAAGGATGGGAACACGCCGCCATGTTTTATACATTGCCTTTCTTGCTAGGAGGTTCATGACCGTGCCTGTTATTTGGAAATACCAATCCAACATGCCGTGATCGAGATGTACTGTGCATCAGATGTGAAGAAATATTTAAGAAACTGTGAAAAATGTAGAATATCAACGGTGGAATGACATGAGTTATCACCCTGTACTAAAGAAGAGCAACTGAGGGTTTGGGGGCCGAGCCCCCAACGAGCAAACGCGTGTCTGTATAATAACCTAACCCCATGGCACTAAAGTCCTGAATGACCTTGGCCTACCAAGCGACCGCTGCTCAGCCCGAAGGCCTGCAGATTACGAGGTGTCGTGTCGTCAGCACGACGAATCGTCTCGGCCGCTATTCTGGGCTTTCTAGACCAGGACCGCTATATCAGATAGCTCCTCAATTATAATCACGAAGACTGAGTGGACCTCGAACCAGCCCTCAGATCCAGGTAAAAATCCCTGACCTGGCCGAGAATCGAACCGGGGTCTCCGAGTAAGAGGCAGAAACGCTACCCCTACACCTACTGCATATAATATAAAAATACGAAGGGCGTACTATATTGTTTTACACTCAGTTTACACCCAGTTGTTTTCCGTGAAGGCGCATATTCTCCACAAACTGCCACCAAACGCCGAAGAATTTCTGCAGTAGTTACGCCTTCTATCCATGGGAGCCAAGTCGTATAGCGCTGTCCCTGACGGTTGCTTTCCATGTTGTCTGCTCCTGCGCTGACAGTGTTGTTATGAAATGGCTATGAAGAGTGCATTCGTTTGCCCCTGTGTGTGTGCTGCTACCAAACGGTGGAACAAGGCACTAGTTACACGTCACCACCTTCAACAGTGAAATGTGAACCATACAAAACATAAAGTGTAAAACAATATAGTATGCACCTCGTATTAGGCCCATGTAGGCTATGAATATAATTTCACATCTCCTCCTAAACCATTGGAGTAATTTCAACCAAAACATGGTACACTCATACTATCTTTTTTTTTTTTTTTTTGCTAGTTGCTTTACATCGCACTGACACAGATAGGTCTTACGGCGACGATGGGACAGGGGCGGACTAGGAGTGGGAGTGGGAAGGAAGCGGCCGTGGCCTTAATTAAGGTACAACCCCAGCATTTGCCTGGTGTGAAAATGAGAAACCACGGAAAACCATCTTCAGGGCTGCCGACAGTGGGGTTCGAACCTACTATCTCCCGAATACTGGATACTGGCCGCACTTAAGCGACTGCAGCTATCGAGCTCGGTACATATAAAAATAATCATATCTATAATGTTAAGGGTCACTGAGACGAACAGTGACACTCCAGATGTCGTTTAATTCCAAGTTCAGCCCCCAACGGGATAGGGGTGAGAAAGGGAGAAAAAAGTCCAAAAACGACCGAGATTATGGACATATATGTGTGTGTATAGCTCTTAACGAAGATAGATCAAATGTGACTTAGGGTTATTCGGATCAAAATAAGCATTTTGTGTACTGCGCACTCAGGAAATGCATGTCAAGAGTCATTGCGAGCCAGAAGTTTGTGGGTTGGGCTCTGACTTCGAGCACGAGTTAACTATACTAATAGATCTATCACCATATTCCACCAATACTAGCTTCAATAAGCTGAAGTAGGAGACAGTTTTTGGTAATTTACCTTGATGGAATATTGGAGATGTAATTTTTATGACATTGTGTCTACTCGATTGAGAATACTTTAGTGCCTCGTTTGTAGGCGTGGGAAGGGGGCCTAGCACACTATCTACCATGACAGTTAACACATTCTATTGACAACATTATGAACTGTTAACATTTTAGTACAATCAAATACAGTAGAGACAATACACGACACTTATGGATTTCGCCTTGCTAATATGGGAGACAATTCGACGGTGGCGCTCCTAGTGACTTGACCTGAACAAATCGCGCTAAATTCAAATATCAATGGAAATGTATATACGGAAATGGATAAATAAATTAGTCTAGAAAGAAAGTGGTATTGAGATATTAACTTCGAACTTGCTAAAGCAATTCTGGATAAATGAATGAAGAATTATTTAAAAGGTTATTATTCAAAGACTGAAATTAGACATATAAACAAGGTGTGAAATGGACTGCTGTGAAATGGCTTGATCTTTCATTTATGCATTACTTTTTTAGCTTTAGCATACCTGCCTGAAATCTTACGGTTGGATTTGTCTTTTTTCCTCATTTAAAAACATTGTATCATCACATTAAGACATTTGTCAATAAAAATATCGGCACATTCCTTACACATATGATGCAATGAATTAACATTTAATAGCTGGACAATTTTCCTCTTAACATGAAGCCTACTAACAGAAAGAAAATCTATAAAATCCCGGCTTTAATCTGAGAAGAGGGATAAAAGAAAGAAAAGTTTGAAAATGTTGTCGATAGTGATACTTTGAGGAATATTTACGTACAATTAGAGTAAAAATGTAACATACCCTTGGCTGTATAGTCGAGGATTTTTAAAATCGCTGGCCTGGAAATGATCTGAACAGATCTTATAATTCTTATACAAGCGTAACGTCCCTTCTTTCTTGTACACTTTATCCAAATCGCTTCTGTGACATTTCAAAACCCACAGATCACACCTACAACAACACATCGGTATCGAAGGTTAACTGCTGCACTATACAATAAAATATGCGTATTATATTTTAAGCCCTTTAAAACATGGGTCGAGCAGGTCAGAAGATTATGAAGTACTATAAAAATCTCTGTCACTGGAAGAATATATATGCAAACACAATTACTTACATGTTCTTGTCACGAGGGAACCTGAAGAACGACCGCGCATTTTTCTCTACTTCGTAATTACTGCAGCCAAACACAGCACATACCTTTCCCCTCATGTTGAGAGGAGATATCAAGGAATGACACACGCTACTATTTAATTATGTCAACTCACTGAAAACGCATAAATAACACCAAAAACTTCACACAAAAATACACGTGCTCTTATGACAGAATCAGTACCGTTCAGGTCTATCCGCTAGAGTGCGCTCCAATAGCTGTCCCTCGATATCTCGCTCAGTGTCGCGTATTGTCTCTACTGTATTTAGTACAATGTTTTAGATGGCGCTATTTGAATCACCTTTCGCGGGCTATTTGAATGAGCATTTTTCAACGGGATATTAATATGTTCCGTATGGAAATAATTGTTTCTTTTACTTCAGTCTTTAATACTACAAAACACTAACAAGACTATTTCCTGCATAACATGTTCTTAGGTGAGCTTAAATTCATGCATCCGTGTTTATCTGGAAAAGTCTTGGAAAAGCAGTGATTATTCTTGTTAAGCATTACTTATGTATTACACATTCATTAACACCACCCGTATGAAGAATACAATATATTCATTATTAGTACGTCTTATTATTTCTAACATGGTGAGGAAATCATGATCTCAATGAACTATCTGAATCAATAGGAAATCCAGGACCGTCAACCTCTCCTACTGATGAAGCCAGTACATCTGCAAACAAAAACGCTCCCGTTGTACGCCTCTCTGATGCATTGCACCCATCACAACGAGAAACGTGTTCAGATAGTACTAGGTCTAAGCCAGTATTAAAATTCAGTGTGTAGGTTCTGCATGACGCTGTACTTGGAGCCAGAAACAGTCAAGATAGGCTAGTTACCGTCAGGCTAGTGTTGGAGCAGGTGAAAGAAAGCAGTTTACTTGCGATAAATATGTTTAGTGATCTGGGAATGGCAGGAAAACGCTTATGTGATGAAAGTTATATTTCAACGTGTTTATGTTACTAAGTTGTACGCACCTTAAGTGCTAGAAACTGGATGATCCAAGTTGCCCCATCTGTGATCCTATTTATCCCACAATATTGTAAAAGTGATTTTTTGCAATAGGTGTAATGTTTATATTTTTGCTTGTAAATAAATTGATCTTTCGCACTAATTATTGCATCATTTGTTGCCCGAAACTATAGAATACTAGATTGTATTTTGCCAGTACAGAAATTTGCTTTTTACATGCACTTCCATTCACTTAAGTCTGAAATGATTCAAATAGCTCCACCTTACCCTATGGAAAAAAACCACTGTGGGGGCATGCCAGCCCAGGCACCCCCAAGGAGATGGGGTCGAATGTAAAAGTAATCGAAACGACCTATGTTAGTATCGAACCCATAGTTTTGGGGATCGCTGAGATGAAGGGTGTTACTGTGGATGCCGTTTAAGTCAATGTTCAGCCCTAATCGGCACAGGGGTTGAAAAGGTTTTAAAAAGAAAATGTACAAAAATGACTGAGATGGACTTACGTATGTGTATGTGCGAGCATAGCTCTCAACCAAACTTGGCAGACATTAAATGACTTAATCTCTGAAAAAATACTGCTGGGATAAGGCACCCTTAGCGCCCCTAGGTGTGAATAAGGCCTAGCCAAATAAGCACCCGCGGATCAACTGAGGGAATGCGAATATGGTCAACGGCCTCGACGGCAGAAGACGATATATCCCAATGGCGGAGAGGGCGGATGAACTTACTGAACACAAACCATCTAGCAGCGTCTGTACCTCATGTTAGAGGCGGCTGTGAAAGGCGTCTGTACCCCATGTTAGGGGCGGCCTCATTAAAATCCTGGCAGTAGGTATAAAATGCAACCCATCATTGATGGAGGAAATGAATAATAGAAATGAGCCTCGGAAAAGGACGCTACCCGAGGGTCGTCGGGGCACGCTTGGAGCTGGTGCTGAGCGTGACAGCAGGCAAGCCACCAGTGACATGATGCTGATCAGGCGGGCACATGTCGGGTCACCCGAAAATTCTACAGCCGACAATTCAGCTAGGAGAACTCAACAGCTACCTACTCCTCCTGCCGAAGATGTTTCAGAAGTTCAGCTGACCACCAAGGCAGGTAAACCGAGGCAGCGCTTGAAATGGACAGATGATATGAATAAATTCATAATGCGCTCCTACTTTATAACTACGAACTTAGAGAAAGACCTTACAACGTACAGGAGAGATATGCACAGGTTGTTTGTGGACAAATTCCCCCAGTACTCCTTTGTCACAGAACAAAGAGTTGCAGACCAAAGACGTGCAATAGTAACCAACAACAGACTTCCTGCCACAATAATTCAAAACCTTAAGGAAGAAGCTGCTAAAATTCTAGCTACGAGGCCGAGCAGTGAAGACAACTCCATCTCAATGCCTCAAATTCATCAGGATGATTCTGGAAGAAAAGAACCACAGGAAGATAAATCTGTGGAAATAAGAGAAACTGGTGATTTCTCAGGTGCTGATGAAGCACGTCGTGCCGAAGACATGTTTAAAGAGGCGATGGCGGAGTTCGTGGGTCTCAAAATGAACTATAGACCAAAACTTCCCAAAATTCGAGGAACACCAATGAGCAAAAACCTTATGAGTACTGTAAATAACATCCTACAGCAGTATATAGAAGAATCCAGTAGCATAGAGGAAACAAACACCCTCGTTTATTGCGCAGCAGTAACTGTGGTTAGGATGAACAACCAAAATCTAATACCCATCTCCAGAAGCTCTTGTAAGAACGCAGATTCAGAATACATTCCACCATGGCAACGTCGATTACAAAGTGATATCCAAGAGCTAAGAAAAACCATTGGTCAACTTTCTGCATACCTCTGTAACAAAACGAAAACGAAAACTAACAGAAACTTGAGGAATGTGTTCAGGAAAATCAACACCCACACAAATGAACCCGAGCACAGAGAAAAGGTCAAAGAATACATTGACACCCAAAAACAAAAGTTGTGTGCAAAAGCAGCAAGGCTCAGGAGGTACAAAGAGTCTCGAGCTAGGAAAATGCAAAACAACCTTTTCTCCAAGAATGAGGGCCAATTCTACAGAACGCTCAAGCAAAATCGGCAAACTAAGGCAGAAGAACCTCCAAGTATGCAGGACACGGAAGACTTTTGGAAACGTATTTGGTGTACCAACACAGTCCACAATACAAACAAAACATGGATTAAGGAAGAGAAAAACAACAATGGTTATGCAGAAATGAGTTTTGATACCATAGAAGAAAGTCATGTGAGTAATGCTGTCAGGAGAACTCAAAGTTGGAAAGCACCAGGTACAGACAAAATACAAAATTTTTGGTATAAACATTTCACTTGCGTCCACAAGAAAATAGCCCAACAATTCACTTATCTCATGCATCATCCTGAAGAGTGTCCTGAATTCCTTACATCAGGAATTACATACCTCCTACCTAAGGAAGGTGGAAATGCAGAAGATCCATCAGCTTACAGACCAATAACTTGTCTACAAACGATCTACAAACTTTTTACATCCATACTCACAGAAGAAATGTATAAACATATCAGCAACCATAACATTCTGACTGAGGAGCAGAAAGGATGCAAAAAGTCATCACTAGGGTGCAAAGAACAGATAATCATAGACTCCGTTGTAACACAACAGGCAATACACTCACAAAGGAACCTGTACACAGCGTATATAGATTATCAGAAAGCATTTGACTCAGTCCCCCACTCATGGTTAAAAGAAGTACTTCATTTGTACAAGATCAGTCCTGCCATAATTCATTTTCTTGAAGTTACTATGAACAATTGGAAGACAATGCTCTGCACTAAGACAGAAAATAAATGTATCATGTCCGACACAATTAAAATTGAACGTGGTATATTTCAAGGAGATTCATTAAGTCCTCTGTGGTTTTGCCTTGCAATGAATCCCCTATCCAATCTTCTAAAAGCTACTGGTTTTGGATTTGATATTAAATATAACAATGGGAAACACAGAATATCTCATTTGTTTTATATGGATGATCTGAAAGTGTATGCCCACAACGAGACACAAATGAACGCCCTGCTGAATATAATAGACTCTTACTCATCTGATGTGGGAATGACGTTGGGAGTAAAGAAATGCAAGCTGCTAACAATTGAACGTGGTCGGTACACAAACTCCCAACCATATGAACTCCATACCGGATCTTTAATTGAGGGAATGACACAAACAGAAACATACAAGTACCTTGGATTTGCTCAGAATACAACTCTGGAACACAAGAAAATCAAACAGGAACTCACTGATAAATATACATCGAGGTTGCATCAGATTTTGCGCAGCTACCTAAATGCCAAGAACAAAATTAAAGCAATAAACACGTACGCTATTCCAACCCTTGTTTATTCATTCGGAATTCTGAAATGGTCTGCTACAGAAATAGACAGCATACAAAGAAAAACGAGAACTTTGCTCACCACCTATAGATTACATCATCCCAATTCATGCATGGAAAGGGTCACTCTCCCACGAAAATCGGGAGGCCGAGGAGTACTGGATCTTCAAGTCATGCTCCTGAATCAGATAAAGAACCTACGGAGATACTTCCATAAAAAGCAAGAAAACAGCCTTCTCCATAAAGCTGTAGTACTTACTGACAAGTACACTGTTCTGTATCCATACAATGCCTCTGACCCACATACAAATCACCAAGTATCCCTGCAGGAGAAAGAAAGGACATGGCGAGAGAAGACCCTCCACGGAAAATACTACAGCAATCTAAACCAACAGAGCATAGACAAGAATGCGTCATGTATGTGGTTACAAAGTGGGCGTTTATTTGGGGAGACAGAGGGATTTGCAGTTGCTATACAAGACCAAGTAATAGCTACAAACAATTACAAGAAGTACATCATCAAAGACACCAGTGTACTCTCCGACAAATGCAGACGATGCTCCATTCATCTCGAGACCATCGACCATATCACTGCGGGCTGCCCAGTACTTGCCCCCGTAGAATACACGAGACGACACAATCATGTCTCGGGAATCATACACCAGGCACTTGCTCAGGAAAACCAATTAATTCAGGAGCGTATCCCTTATTACAAGTACCATCCAAGACCATTCCTGGAGAACGAGTCGATTAAGCTTTATTGGGACACTGCTGTAGTGACAGACAAAACAGTCAACCATAACAGGCCAGACATCATACTGGTAAACAAGAAAACTGGGACGACTTTCATTATTGACATCGCTATCCCCAATGACACCAACATTGACAGGAAGTACAGTGAAAAAATCTCCAAGTACAAAGAACTTGCAGAAGAGATAAAGAGGATCTGGAAGATGAAACTGGTACGAATAGTTCCTGTGATTCTGTCAGTCAACGGCCTCATTCCACACACACTTCACAAGAGTCTGCGAGAACTGGGTCTTCCACCGAACATCTACAAAATTATGCAACATTCTGTCCTCCTGTCAACATGCAACATTGTGCGATCATTCCTCTCGCAAGAATGAAGATCCCGTGATCTACAGTTTTGTATATACCTGTACATCAACGTTTGTATTATAATGTGTAAATAGTTTAATTATGTAAGGCACTTGGTGCATCCCGTGCCCCATTACTACCCATATTTCCTGTGGAGAAGTGTTTGAATAATAATAATAGACAAATTCAAATACCTGGGTGAGATCACCATGAAAAATGGACTGGACAAAGAAGCACTTCAGGAGCGAGAACGCAAACTGGAAATAGCCTACCAAACATCCCGCACAATCTACAACAAAAAATGCCTTTCCCAAAACACCAAGATACGTGACTATGAAACAGTTCTGAAACCAGTAGTTCTATATACAGCCGAAACCCTGTCTCTAAATGCCAACAAAGGACTCCTTGAAGAACTGGAGAAAAGAGAACGCAAAATTGTGAGAGGAATCTTGGGATCAAAGTACAGAAATGGAATCCATCAAAAGAGATCCAACAAGGAAGTCTACAGCAAAATAGAGAAAATTACCGACACAATCAGAAAAAGACGGGCACGATTTTACGGTCATCTGAAAAGAATGGACGGAAGAAAGTTAACTAAAGAAATCTTTCACTTTTTGACTCAAACCCCAAAACCACAATTCCCTGGTTTAGAAATACCAAAGAAGACCTGCAAATGCTACATATCTCAGCTGAAGACGCCCCTAACAGAGATCTCTTCCGCAAGAAAATATTGACGAACGGGCTAAACCGAGACGAGCAACCGAAGAGAAGACACAGTGCCCCTTGGACAGAGGAGCGTAAGCAGGCCTACTCACAAAGAATGAGGGGAATTTGGATTCTAAAGAAGGCCAAGTTCAGTGTCAAATGCAACAAGACTTAACGTGGTCCTTGATGGCCCCAGCGAATTATATATATATATAATAATACAAGACGACCAATATTAATATAGAATCCATAGTTTTCGGGGTCACTGATATGAATACGAACATCCGGATGATATTTAAGTGCAAGTTTAGTCCCCATCGACATACGGGATGAGAAGAGAAGAAAAAAGAAAATATCGGAAGTGACAGAGGTTACGGATGGATGTGTGTCTTTTCCAACATAGCTCTTAACCAAACTTGATACACATACAATTTACTGTCTGGAAAAATTAATGTAGGCGTAAGAAACCCCTTAGCACCTCTAAAGGAATGGGTTGACATGTAAAAATTTCAGGAAATGACCGATATCAGTGTCGAATCCACAGGTTTTGTGTTATCTGAGATCAACTGTGACACCGTGGATGCCATTTGAGTCAAAGTTCATTTCCAGTAGGGATGAAGATTAGAAGTGGTGAAAAAGAATGTCGAAAATGACCGAGATTTTGGATGTACATGTGCATGTTCCAGCATAGCTCTCAATCAAATATCTTCAAACCAGGTACACATACGACGTATTATTTAAGAAAGAAGCCCGTGGGGTGAGACACCCCTTACGGGCGGTGGTGGAAAGGAGGGTCAAATACAAAAATAATAGAAAACCACCAATATTAATGCAGAATCCACAGTTTTCGAGATCACTCAGACGAATACTGGTAATCAGTTGTCGTTTAAGTTAAAAATTCAGTTCCCATCGGCATGTGAGTTCAGAAGGGGTGAAAGAGAAAATATACAAAATTTCTGATATTACGGATGTATGCGTGTATGTTCTTGAATAGCTCTCAACTAACTTTGGCACAAATATGACTTATTATATGAAAATTCCCTGTGGGGTTAAAAGGCACTAAGCACCCCCAGGGGTGCGTGTAATATGAACATAATCGAGAGAGATTAATATTAATGTCGAACACATAGTTTGCGACGTCGCTGAGTTGAACTGTGACATTCTGGATGCCGGATAAGTCATACTTCAGTCGCAGTCGAAATGGAGATGAATGAATTTAAAAATTACCAAGATTATGGATGTATGTGGGTACGTTCCGCTATACCTCTTAACCAAACTTGGTTCACTTATGATTTGCTATCTGGAAACAAATACTAAGGGGATAAAACACACCTAGCACCCCTAGGGCTGGAAGTTCAATATAAAAAATAATCGAAAACGACTTATATTTGTGTCGAATCCATAGTTATCGGGGACATTCCAGTTATCGTTCAAGTCAAAGTTCAGTCCCCATAGGCATGGTGGTTGAGAAGAAAAAATGCCCAGAAAGGCCAAGGTGACTGTCTTAACGACAGTTGGTATCGTGTACACCGTATCTATAGCCTGACGTGTAAATACATACATATAGGCCTACTTTCTTTTGAATGGATCAAATACTTCCCAGCCAATTCGGATTTCCACGAGGACAAAATTTTAGCCGAAAATACAATAATCTAAAACTTGAAATCAAACACATATAAATAACTTTAAACCTACACATTAGGTCGCAAAATATCAGCCATCGTCTCAATAAGGAATTTACAAAAATTCACTTTACAAATAATTAACGACAATACAAATACTAAAGTTAAACATTCAAACATTATCCGGGCAACACCGGATACTGCAGCTAGTTAGGAATAAAAGACAAATATTACGGGGATAATAAATTTTATTCGATAGAACGCGGTACACTTGGAATGTTGGTAAAACTCGGTGTAGTACGGATCTGTGATATGAGACATAAAATATGAATTCGATAACCGGGCGCTCTCGGGAAACACGTATCATATTGACTTCCCTCCCTCCTCCCTTCACTATCTACTCATTCTGTACGCCGCTTTCCCGCCATTAGCTCTTTCGCTATTGTTACCAAGTTTACACCTCTTCTTTACAATTGACTTCTCAATTTTTGCAAGGTTCTAATGTGTATGAATTGCCCAGTGCACTGGAATATTTGCTTGGCACAACATTCAAATTAAAATGGTTTGAGAAAATCAAATGCCTTTTAATTTCTTTGGATGTCCATATTAAAATCGGCCATCATGAAGATTGGCACATTAATATCAAACTCGTCATCAATCATTAAACTTGATTGAGAGTAACGCATGGGTGTACTAAAGAGAAACGTGTTCATATCACCAGAATTGATGGAAGGGTGAATATATACGGAGGCTAATACATTAAAACTACGAGAGCTCTTTTTTTTCAAACTGCGTTCGGCCATAAAAAAGACACATTGACTTAACAAAATGATCTTATCAGTAAAATTTTAGTAGTTTCATACTTATTTTTCCAAATAATCGCCAAAACGGTATAGGCATTTGTGGTATCGTGACACCAGTTTTCCGATCTGAAAAGAAGGCTGCCGCCAGTGAGGAAATGTGCGTCTGGACAGTTGTAGCAGAGCGAGGTCGACGTCAGACTACCAAACCACTGGCCCGTGTTCGATTCTTGGGCGTGCTTTTCTTTTGTTTTCATTCACTACTTCTTTCAGTGAATCTGCTAATATTCTGATAATCAGGATGGTTTTCTTTGCCCTCTTTCGAAGTAAAACGTCGGGAGGTGTGATTAATAATCTTCACCTAATGTTCAATATTTTTGCGACTTGCCTCTTGTAGAAACGTTCATGAGATGATTTTATCGAAAACACACAAACGTTAATAACTCTAGTATTATTAACTTTGGACCCCATAGTATGTAAATAAAACATGTTTCTAGACGATCTTTCGATGTATGGTATACCGGCAGATACACCTCAACGCCGCGCATTCAAAATTAGCGCCTAAAGAAACTCCTCTATCAATCAAAAGTGAAACTAATAACACAACAAGTTGGAACTTTATTCCGAACATGTCTCCACTGAAATATTAAGTAATTTGGTTATTGTGCAGTTTCCTAAACTGACTGAATTTCTCCTTGTTTTATTTTGATATACATCAAGAAGTTTGGACATTCTTCCACAGATGACACTACCAAAAAGCTATGATCATGCACCGTGGTGCAAGGTGCAAGAACTTATAACTTAAAGAAGTTTTGTATTCCTAAGTTTTCCATAACTGATCTATGTTCATTTATTTTTGGGTTGGCAACCCTCCTTTTTTCTTTCCGCCAGTTTTGAATCTGGCCAATCAAAAATTTCTGTAATTAATTTTCAACCTATCACAGGCTTCTTGTTCGATTCTGAGTGTAACTTTGAGATTAACGAATTAAATTGAGAGGGTGTGGCTGGTTTAGTCTTGAATGATCTCTAACCTTCCCTGAGGGTTTATAAACTGCGGCTTTTCACGCTTCTTGGCCAATTGATCGTCGTCTATCTGAGTGTGTGTTTAAGCAGGAGGCGGGCGGCCTCTTTCGTCGGCAGCAGAACATCTATAAGAAAATGGCCACATAAATTACATCTTTCTTGTTGTAGCTACATCCGCAGCTTAATCCGAGGGGAAAGGTTCGAATCTTTAGTTATGTAACCTACTTTTCTAAAATGTAATGTAACTTTATTCCGGCTAATATAAAAATGTCAAAATCTTTTACTGTAAACCGGGGATAGAGAGTGATGTACCCTCTCGAGCTACCCTTCACCTTGGTTTGAGGTGACTACGTTTTGTAACTGTTTTTTCTTCCTTTCTGTGATGCATTAATTGAACCTTTATTTGTGTCACCTCAGTAGCTTGGGCCAAGAGCCCCGTTAGGATTTTATTCTTCATTATCTAGGAGTGCAAGTGTACGCCTCCATTCATTTTGTGTTCGAGCCGTTTTTTTAACCTGATCTTTTTCGTAAAGGCCCTGTAGGTTGGGTACTAGATACCCCTGTATTAAACCTTGTTCTTTGTAATTCTGCGAGTGTAACTTTTGAGGTAATATTGCCTTGAGCAGGCTGTAAGAAATGGAGAACCTGTTTGCTCTTTTCAAAGTTTGTAATTGTGAAGGGTGCCTCTGGAAGGCTTGACATTTGTAATTGAGGGAGCAAGTGCTCTTGAATTAGGGGATTTCTGCCCTTAACTAACGGATTTCTTATTTTAATTGAAGTTCTGTAAACGGAATCCGGTATCACTGGCATTGTAAAATAGGGGCTTGAAGCCCAAAATTGTGAAAGTTCTGAATCTTGTATTTTCCTAGTCTTGTTTCAAGATTGCTTTGTACCTGATATATTGTCATGACCACTCAGTGAAAAATATTGTTAAGTTTGTTTTTGGAAAAGAAATATAACCGTTTAAAGTTTTAACTCAACTTTGATATTGTAGATAGACCCATTCACCCCGGCACCTTCTATAACCTCTTTCTGCTCCACGGGTAACCACAGAACATATAGCATTGAAAATATGGTTTTCCATCATCAATTTTGACCTCGATTTTTTCAAAAACTAGGGAGTGTCCAGCATAACTCCGAAACACGTTTCTCCTTGTTTTCAATATAGAACGTCCCTGCAAAATTTTAACAATATCGGTGAGGCACATGTCAGCTCAGTTCTGCTAAAAGTTTAAAAAAAGATATTTTCTTAGGATATTGCGTCTCTGGTATCCAAGCTCTATATATTTTCACTACATGAAAGCTACCGGCATTGAGTCGACATATGAGGATTTCCGGGAAGAAAACATGTTGATGAATTAATAAATTACTGACTCATTTCTAGTGCAACTTAACATAATTATGTACAGGTAAATACAATTACAAAATATGTCATTAGATTTGCTGAAATCTTGAAACCCTTGTAATGGACAATACACTTTTCCGAGCTGTACTGCTATTGAACTAAATCCTCGATAATACGTACTTTCTCATTGTGACGTAATGACGAAGGTTGTCTCGCACTATGGCTGACTGGTCAAAGCCATGGCCTTCGGGTATCGAGGTCCTGGTTTCGGTTCCCTGCAGGTCCGTGGTATTTTAAGCATGGATAATTTGTTTCCTTGGATCGAGGACAGGTGTTTGTACTGTTCTCAACTTTTCTACAACGCAGAAGCGGCAGACTCAGCCCACCTCGATGGAGAATCAATCTTAAACCGGCTGTACAACGTTAGTGTTTTCTTCTCTTCACATTCTTCTTCTTCTTGCAGTTCTTCCCACACCTGTGCGGTCGCGGGCGCGAGCTCGGTCGGACATGTGTAACTGGCCCTGTTTTAAGTCAGGATGCCCTTCCTGACTCCAAACCTTTGGAGGGATGTAATCACTATTGTGTGTTTCTGTGGTAGTTGGTAGTGCGGTGTGTTGTCTGAATATTAAGAGCAAAGTTTTGGGACAAACACAAAGATCCAATCCACGAGCCAGAAGAATTAATTAGAAGCGATGGAAATCCCCGACCCGGCCGAGAATTGAACCCGGGACCCTCAGTAATGAAGGCCCCAGTGTTGACCATTCAGCCAAGGAGTCAGACCTGTAGAAGGTTAGTATTAATCACCAGAAATTGTTGTTAGGAATCTGACGTTGATCCTGAAACCTCTCACATGTAACCGTTCGAGTATAAGTATAATTATAGGTTCAGAGAAATGTTGTAGATGTGCCTCGGCTTTATTCAACGGTGATCCATGAGATTCCACTTGCGGGCGTGCAAGTTCAATCAGGCACCGATTACAATTCATGGCAATCATTAGCACGTCATCATTGTCATTATGGGAATCTGTGCCTTTTAATTATCTGAGGCTATTCTAACTCTTAATATATAAATGACAATACTGAGGATCGATTTTAATTGGAAGGATGTTCCGTTTTAATCAAATCAATTCATTGATAAAATATGATTAGCAATAATAATAAATAAAATCTTGCAACATGGATGGATAAGTAAAATGCTGAACACAGTAATCTACACAGTTAAAAATAAATACTTGTGTACTTTTGTTTGGTTGTCATTTCTCACTCGTAAGGCCCTACAGTTTTATATAATCAAACAAATGTGTTGGCAAACTAATCTAACATTAAGTTAAACAAAGCAAAAGAATCGTTTTTGCCAACATGAAAATATGTACAATTGACAGTATAATTGTTTAAATTATTTATTTTGTCCGCCGCAGAAACATAAAGAAAATATTTATTCGTTCATATCTATTCATTTATAAATCAAAACCTTGTCCTTTAATATTCTATTAATGTAATATTATAATCGTCGCGTAGATCAACGAATTCTAACTAACAACTGGAGTGTTCACTACGAAAATGTGTGCAACGTTGTGGAACCTAAACTAAAACAATCATGGGCGTTCAAAATAAGATCCGCAGCTAATCTGAGATAAATAATCGCCAGAACTGTGAAATAAAGAACCCCAGTGTCCTCAGATCGCTGCAACTAAAATAAAGTAGACATTCAAAACTACATAATATCATCATAAACAATCATGATTTGAGATTATTAAGACACCGTGGCATCTCGATGCGTCCATAAGCTTTCTTCCAAAGATCTGAAATTCTACTAATATCTACAAGATGTGTGTACTACAACAACTGCTATTCTACAGGAAATACTAAACTGTAAATTACATGATATGACCCTAACTTCATTTCCAATCATTATATGACTCGTAAGTGTCATTTGTATAACACTGTCGAAGATCTTCCTATCATATTTATATATTCATTCATATAACATTCATTCAATAACCACATCTCGAATTAATATTATTGATGACTATTCACATGTCCAATAAGAAAATATTCTTCGGAAAAAATATCTTTGAAACATAATTATCAAATTCAAAACGCTTGTCTATTCCTCCAAATCATTTTAATATTCGCATGATGGGCATTTATTCCATTACCTTCACTATCAACATTATTGGGATTCTTCGAAGACGACATTACATTACAACTAATGCTTATTTTCCAACAAAATATTACAACATAACCATCGCGCATAACACCATTTCAATTACTTCGACGACCATATCATTCAACCATGTCATATCATTACATCTATGTATCATACTTATTCAAAATCCTTCTTTTAAATACACAAGCTCAGAATTGCCGAGGAAGACTATCTCGGTTCCAAACTTCACCATCTACATCAACGCGGTTTAATAAAGTATATGAAACATTGCTTTACAAGGAAACTTCTAATCTCGACACACATAACAAATATTTTATTATCATCCCATTAAGAACTATCCGCGTAGTGATTGGTACATTAAATTAGTTAGGAAGACCGTAATTCAAAAACGATCAATTAATTCCTAGTAAAATTCCCGTATCATAATCCATGGTTGTGTGCTCGAAACCAGATGAAATAGCGCATTATAAATTATGATTCCAATTACGCCAGTATTTAAGAGGATTATCGCATTCCACGAATATCATAAGATGCTTAGAGGTGATCTTACAGCGTCGCTCAAGTTGTATTTACATATAACACCTCACACTTATAAACGTGAGGGGGAATCTATAACTACGCAATGTACAATTCTAACAAAATAGGAAAAAGGACTAATTTTTGGTACTCATCGTATTTGACGAATTCTTGAAGACACGGCTCCATCATTCTGGTTGTTGGAATATTATCATTTTGTTTGTTTCAACGGTTTCAACTCATCTTCCCGACCCTTCAGGATTCCAACCCGGTTTAGGCCTGCATGACCATACTGGCGGATATATCAGTATAACAATTTTCCGTCCAACTTGACATCATGAAACCTGAAACTTATATAATAAGATTAGTAGAGTATCACAGATATATTAATGTTTTGATACAACGTTCGCCTTGTGGTTTTTCTATTAAAAGCTATGCTTTATATCTTTACAATTTACTTTTCTTATTAGCATATAATAACTATACAGATTCAATCAGTCTGCAGCCAGCTTTCATCTCACTCATGTATTTCACTGACGATGCTCATTCTTCTTCTCCCATTGTTTTTAATAAAAACAAAACCCTACTCTATACTAACAATAATATAATTGCGTGAGTTTTTATACTTGAGAATAAATCATTGCCATACAACCTCCTTTTTAATATTTCTGACGTTCGAGGAACATTCTCCTTGACATAAATTACTCTCACGATCAGGAATGCTAACAATGGTGTGCACCTAACAATTCATATCGTTTTCATCAATTGTGTCTTATCGATCGTTTCATAAACGAATTCTCGATCACTTGTTCATAGTATTCAGATAATGTATGAGTAGTGCAAATGAAGGTGAACTTGACATGTATCATTCACAATATTAAATTCAGTCCATGGCCTCCGTCGTATAAAGTAAACGTTGCGCATAAGACATCAGTTTACTCTCCCGTCGAATATAGTCCTTTTCATCCAACAGTAGTTGATTGCACTTCCATACTGAACTTCTGGACGTGAATTTGTTAGATACCACGGGGTTCTGAGCTTATGAATTCTCATATATTTAATTTTATTAAAGCTTACCACTCAATCGAGAGCGTTACTTCGAATTATCAAGGTATCTGGACGTAAATTGACTGGACGTATATTTTCACATGATTTCAAACAGCTTCCATACTGTCACAAACTTCAATGATTCCTTCATCTTCGACACAGAATCCATTGAAAGGTTACACACAGCAGCGTCAATTAGCCCCTAAAATATTTAGGCAGCATACTATCAGCGGGAGCCTCCGTGGCTCAGACGGCAGCGCGTCGGCTTCTCACCGCTGGATACCGTGGTTGAAATCCCGGTCACTCCATGTGAGATTTGTGCTGGACAAAACGGAGGCGGGACAGGTTTTTCTCCGGGCACTCCGGTTTTCCCTGTCATCTTTCATTCCAGCAACACTCTCCATTCTCATTTCATAGCATCTATCATTCATTAATAAATCACTTTGGGAGTGGCGACCCCATCGTACTAACAGCCTATATATCTGCTTCATTCATTCCATCCCTGACTCGGTCAATGACTGGAAAACAGGTTGTAGGTTTTCATTTTCATTTTCACTATCAGCGGGTCAGATAAAGGAGAGTCCCTCCTCATGTTCAAGAGAACGAAGAGGTTTGGCTGCACCGATTGTTCGAATAGTTGTAGGACGAGTTCGGGAGACTCTCCATCATCAGCAGCTCTGAAGATGTTTTTCAATTGTTTGAAGAAGCTGTCTTCTCTGTTAGCCAGTGCTCCTTGATTCGTCACCAGTGTTGCTCTTTTCTTCCATTCGTCCACATCTTTTCCGTCTTCATCTTCGACCTTTCTTGAAAACGCTGGATGATTTTATTAATTTCCTCCTGATTGGTTGCGTTCTTGTATATCTTCATAAGTGATCTCCCTCTCCTGTAGGTACTTTTCCGCCTCCTTGGTAAAGATCTGGTTCGATAATCGTTTGGGCTTCATTCTTAACAAGTGGCCAAAAAACGCAATTCTCCATGTCCACATGACATCAGAGATCTTTTGGACATGAGTACACAGCTCATGATTATGCCCAAGTCTACACTTATTGTTCTTAATTGGGCCAAGAATTTTCCAAAAGTCTTTCATTCTTTAATTTCCATTTTTTCTATCAGTCCTTTCTTCTTCATAGAAAGGCATTCCGCTACATATAAAGCCTCTGGTCTTGTGACAGTGCAATAATGCTTGAGTTTTGCGTTCAAGGACGTGGACTTTTTGTTGCAAATGTATTTGGTCAGTTGAGAAGCCATTTCCAATTATTATGCATGCGCGACGAGAAATGTATTTTTTCAGGGATGTTTAGTTCTATCCACTCACCAATATATTTGAAGTTATCTGCCTGTTTGATTGCCCCTTGTTTATTTTAGGCTCTCTTGGTGATGGCTAGATGTTAGTTATTATTATTATTATTATTATTATTATTATTATTATTATTATTATTATTATTATTATTCCGTGCCCTGTAGGTAAGATCATGTTTAATGGTGCTGCGCCTTATGTCGGGTTATACAGAAGAACTGTACTTCGTTTGTGGCTTCCGGGGAATAATAGTGGTTTAATTTTTGGCGCCAGAAGTGTATTAGTGTTACCTTGTGATTTTGTACTTCTATAACAGTGTTTTTGAGGTAATATTTAATATGAATTTTGTGTGCCATAAATATTCGCCATCATGGTAATTGCGACAATTATTCCATAGATAACGCTATCTAGATGTATCTCCATATATCTGAATAACACTTTTGATCGACTGCCCCATTTTGTTTTCCATGCCATTACATCCATAGAAACCACGAATAAGATATTATGCACTATTATTTCTATTCTCGGCGTTACCTAGGTCACACAGCCGGCTTCTATTGTCAGCCATCTTTAAGACAGGCAATGCGACACTTCTGTACTGGACAGCATACTACATTATTACCTAATCAGTTCACGTGGGGATTTAGTTCCGAACTAAGTAAGAGCTAAGCATAACCCTGCGTGAGACACTGGGAAAGGGCTCGCAATTGCTAATAGAGGAAGTTTCCTGTAGATATACAGGACAGGTGCGAATAAAAAATTGAAATGGCTTATGACTTTTAGTGCCGGGAATCGAACCCGGGACCCCTGTGACCAAAGGCCAGCGCGCTAATCATTTAGCCATAGAACCTAACTGGTGCGAATAAGATCTAGTCAAATAAGCACTCGCGGATCACCTGAGGTGAATAGAACTGTGGTCAACGGCTTCGATGGCAGAATAGGACTTGTGTCTCAATGGCAGAGAGGGCGGAAGAACCAAAAAAGAAATCCACTTCGCGTCTGACTTGGATCGGGCGGCAAAGTGGTCAGCGTCTGTTTACCTAGAAGGTACGGCTGTACAAATTACGTTCCAGAAACCTGCAATCCCTGGTCCTAAACTCTCAGTGGAAACACTGAACTAATCCTTGATTACAAACAATTATGATTCGTGAGAGTAATTACAAAATTACCCCAGGTGGTAACCAATTCACACTTCCATGGACGGCATTCAGGTTGTCGGATTCTGAGGGACCTGGGCTACCACGATCACAGAGAAAGAGTTCTCTGGCAAACTACCATCAAGGAAACCCACATACATCGGGACCTTCAACATTAACACGTTACTACTACCAGGCAAACTACACACCTTAACATCAGAACTAGATCGACAAAGGATACATATACTGGCTCTTCGTGAAATACGCCTTACACATGAAAGCATATTACACTATGGTAATTGCCGTATTTTCAAAAGTAAAACAGATAAACGAGTAGGAAGAGGTGGCTCCCTCTCTTGGGTATAGCTTTTGTAGTTCACAAAAGCATAGTTGATTCGATAAAAGAATTCCCTCCCATAAGTAATAGAGTAATGACGATGCACGTACAATGTGCGAACAAAAATACACACTAATTAATGTACATGCCCCCACGAACATTGAAAATGACAAGGACTTGCAGAAGGTAGAACAATTCTGGTCTAAACTCGAAAAAATCTTGGTAACAGTCCCCAGAGAAACAAAGATATTACTAGGTGATTTCATTGCACAGATTGGTAGGGATAAAGAACACGAAAAGACCGTAGGCAAATGCCCAGCTACCGGGCGAGTTGGCTGAGTGGTTAAGGGCGCGCAGCTGTGGGCTTGCATCCGGGACTTAGTGGGTACGAACTCCACTGTCGGCAGCCCTGAAGATGGTTTTCCTTGGTTTCCCATTTACACACCAAGAAAATTCTGGGACTGCACCTTACTTAAGGCCACGGCCGCTTCCTTCCCATTCCTAGACCTTCCCTATCCTATCGTCGCCATAAGACCTATCTGTGTCGGTGCGACGTAAAGCAGCCTGTTAAAAAAGCAAATACCCAGCTCATAAATTCACCAACAAAAATGGCATGAGATTTATTGAACTGTGTCAACAAAACAACCTGAAGGAAATGTCCACCTCTCTGAGGACGCATCCCCGAAAGCAGAAGACCTGGAGATCACTTTTACAATCACTTGGAGAATATCAGATCGACCATGTGCAATCACACATCCTTTACAGAAAGAAATTCAAGATGTCAAAGTTCGAAGAGGAGCTAATATTGATTCTGACCACTATTTAGTGCGTATCACTGTGAAATTTACCCCGAAAAGAATCCACTACAAGAAATCTCTTCTTCAAAAGTTCTAACGAAAAAGATAAAGGAAACTAACATAAAAGAAGAATGGGAAAAGGAAAAGGCGGACACCTGGCAACAGTTCCATGACAAGATCATTAAGAGAGTTAAAGAGACAGTTCCATTGAAGAAGAACACTAAACACCCATGGTGGGACTCTGCATGCGAAGAAGCACTGGAAAAGCGAAGAGAGCTTTTCAGAAATATAACTGTAAGAAGTCACTCGAGAATCAAAAACACTACCCTCAGACAAGGAAGGAAGTGCCAAAAGTAATCGGACAAACGAAGAGGAGATACATGAAGGACCAATGTGAATCTATAGAAAAAGATTTCCGAGATCACAATATGCGAGACTTCTACAGGACTTTCGCAGCAAGAATCCGAGGATACACCCCACAGTATTTATGCTTCCTAAAACAAGACGGAAACCTCACGCTGTCTAACCAGGATAATAGTAAGGAGTTAGCTCGATATTTCTCTGAATTACTCAATTACCAGGAGCTAACATTACGATGGCCCAGAGAAACTCCTGTACACGTAAACACTGAATCCAGAGACACATCTTCAGACTCAAAAATAACAGGGCGTCTGGAGAAGATGGCATAGTTGCAGAACTCTCAAAGAATATAGGCCCAAATACACTTGAGGAGCTCACACTGATAATCATGGACATCTGGAAAAAGAGAAAAGCTACCTGAAGAATGGAAATATGCACTTATCCATCCATTACACAAGAAAGGTGAGAGAACAGAGGGATTTCTCTCGTTCAAGTCACCTACAAGATTCTCTCCGCGTGTCTGCTTCAAAGAGTACAAGAACAGCTTGAACACAAAATTGGGAAAATTTCAAGCCGGTTTCCGACCAGGGCGTTCCTGTGCTAAACAATTTTTTAACTTGAAAACGATATTCAAATATTTAGCAACCCGAAACTCTCCGATGACTTCAAGAAAGCGTACGATTCGCTCGATCGACAATCTCTCTTTAACATTTTAGAAGAACAAGGACTTGATCCAAAGACATGAAATGAAATGGCGTATGGCTTTTAGTGCTGGGAGTGTCCGAGGACAAGTTCGGCTCGCCAGATTCAGGTCTTTTGATTTGACACCCAAAGGCGTCCTGCCCGTCGTGATGAGGATGAAATGATGATAAAGACGACACATACACCCAGCCCCCGTGCCAGCGAAATTAACCAATTATGGTTAAAATTCCCCACCCTACCGGGAATCGAACCCGTGACACCTGTGACCAAAGGCCAGCACACTAACCATTTAGCCATGGAAAGAAAATGAGATGTCTACAAATACAGATCTATAAACCCAATTCTGAATATATCTGTGAGATAAGTGGACAATAAATCATCTTGGGCCGTTACGGATAAAGAACAAGCAGTTCTCTCTCTTCAGCTTTGTATAAGTTAAAGCAATACATCTGATATGATTTTCATTACGAATACACTAACCAGTTGTATTCCTCAGTAATGCAACGAATCCTTTCCACTCGCAACCAATGTTCCCTTAAAACAAGAAGTAACTTTTGTCGCCTCACATGCTCTGCATAGAGCGACCCTATAGAGCTAAGTTTGTTGTTCTGTGTTCTGGCAATACAAACGGGATGTCAAAAGTTTATAGCACAGATGTGCTGCGTCACCATCAAGTCTCTAGCCTACTGTCTTCCAAGCACTTCTTCCAAGTTCGCTGAACTAGTTTCTCTACATGATATTCACTGCAGACAGTCACTGGGGCTGTATTCTTGTTCGATAAGTCAGAAGAAATGCGACCTCGCACTTATATCGACTAAAATTAACAATCCGATGAGAAAGGGGTCATGAGAGCTCAGTGACGTCCCCTCTAGCTTTATACCAAGACAGCCGCGGTTTGAACTCTGGCCAATGCCTACAAGATATTTTAAAATTCAGCGTTTAAATACTCATCAACCAATGAAGGATTATTTCAGGTCTTGGAATTTATGATGTATGGTTCTTTCTTGTCCGCCTCTGTGGTGTAGTGGTTAGCGTGATTAGCTGCCACCCCCGGAGGCCCGGGTTCGATTCCCGGCTCTGCCACGAAATTTGAAAAGTGGTATGAGGGCTGGAACGGGGTCCACTCAGCCTCGGGAGGTCAACTGAGTAGAGGTGGGTTCGATTCCCACCTCAGCCATCCTGGAAGTGGTTTTCCGTGGTTTCCCACTTCTCCTCCAGGCGAATGCCGGGATGGTACTTACCATAAGGCCACGGCCGCTTCCTCCCCTCTTCCTTGCCTATCCCTTCCAATCTTCCCATCCCTCCACAAGGCCCCTGTTCAGCGTAGCAGGTGAGGCCGCCTGGGCGTGGTACTGGTCATTCTCCCCAGTTGTATCCCCCGACCAAGAGTCTGAAGCTCCAGGACACTGCCCTTGAGGCGGTAGAGGTGGGATCCCTCGTTGTGTCCGAGGGAAAAGCCGACCCTGGAGGGTAAACAGATGATGATGATGATGATGATGATGATGGTTCTTTCTTTCTTTCTTCCTTAATCCGTTTACAGTCCAGGGTTGGTTTTTCCTCGAACTTAGCGAGGGATCTCACTTCTACCGCCTCGAGGGCAGTGTCCTTGAGCGTGAAACTTGTTCCTCAGGGCAGTGTTATCGGACCTTTATGTTTTCTTATATTAATAAATGATATGAGTAAAGGAGTGGAATCGGAGGTAAGGCTTTTTGCGGATGATGTTATTCTCTATAGAGTGATAAATAAGTTACAAGATTGTGAGCAACTGCAACGTGACCTCGAAAATGTTGTGAGATGGACAGCAGGCAATGGTATGTTGATAAACGGGGTTAAAAGTCAGGTTGTGAGTTTCACAAATAGGAAAAGTCCTCTCAGTTTTAATTACTGCGTTGATGGGGTGAAAGTTCCTTTTGGGGATCATTGTAAGTATCTAGGTGTTAATATAAGGAAAGATCTTCACTGGGGTAATCACATAAATGGGATTGTAAATAAAGGGTACCGATCTCTGCACATGGTTATGAGGGTGTTTAGGGGTTGTAGTAAGGATGTAAAGGAGAGTCCATATAAGTCTCTGGTAAGACCCCAACTAGAGTATGGTTCCAGTGTATGGGACCCTCACCAGGATTACCTGATTCAAGAACTGGAAAAAATCCATTCGATTTGTTCTGGGTGATTTCCGACAAAAGAGTAGCGTTACTAAAATGTTGCAATGTTTGGGTTGGGAAGAACTGAGAGAAAGAAGAAGAGCTGCTCGACTAAGTGGTATGTTCCGAGCTGTCAGCGGAGAGATGGCGTGGATTGACATTAGTAGACGAATAGGTTTGAATGGCGTCTATAAAAGTAGGAAAGATCACAATATGATGATAAAGTTGGAATTCAAGAGGACAAACTGGGGCAAATATTCATTTATAGGAAGGGGAGTTAGGGATTGGAATAACTTACCAAGGGAGATGTTCAATAAATTTCCAATTTCTTTGAAATCATTTCGGAAAAGGCTAGGAAAGCAACAGATAGGGAATCTGCCACCTGGGCGACTGCCGTAAATGCAGATCTGTATTGATTGATTGATTGAACTTTGGGTCAGGGATACAACCTGGAAGAAAGACCAGTACCTTGCCCAGGTGGCCTCACCTTCTATCCTGAACTGGGACCTTAGGGCGGGGGGGGGGAATTGGAAGTGATAGATAAGAAAGAAGGAAGGAAGGAAGGAAGGAAGGAAGGAAGGAAGAAAGCGACCGTGGCCTTAAGTAAGGTGCTATCCCGGGAATTGCATGGAGGAGAAATGGAAAACCACGGAAAACCACGCCCAGGACAGGTGAGGTGGGAATCGAAACCCCCTCTACTCAGTTGACCTCCTGAGGCTAAGTGGACCCCGTTCCAGCTCTCGTACCATTTTTCAAATTCGTGGCAGAACCGCCAATCGAACCCGGAGCTACGGTGATAGCAACTAATCACACTAACCACTACACCGCAGAGGCGAACTATGATATATATTCATAAAATAAATTACATCGATAGACTAAGCGCTTTCAAGTTTCAATCGTCCTGGGGACTTTTCGTAATTCCGAAATTCCTAAAACTTCCTTCTACTGGTGTAGCGCTGAAAAAAAGAAATACTTGATCAGGATAGCATTTAAATAATTATATAGCATTTATTAGCTGAACCATAATCAGCAAAGACAAAATAGGGCATTTTTTGTTTGCCGGGCTAAAGAACTCAACGGTAGGGTGCAGGAATTCAGATTCTAGGTTGCTGGGTTCATTTCCAGCCAGACCGGTAATATTTGGTCCCGTGGTGTAGAGGTAGCGTGCCTGCCTCTTACGCGGAATCCCCGGGTTCGATTCCCGGACACGTCACGGATTTTTAGCTGCATCTAAGGGCTGTTCGAGGTCCACTCAGCCTACGTTATTACAACTGAGGAGCTATCTGACAGAGATGGCGGCCCCGGTCTAGAAAGCCAAGAATAACGGCCGAGAGGATTCGTCGTGTTCACCACACGACACCTGATAATCTGCAGGCCTTCGGACTGAGCAGCGGTCGCTTGGTAGATCCTTCGGGGCTGTTGTGTCATGTGGTTTGGTTTGATCCTTTAATATTTGACGGAGCTCAAATACGCTGGCCGCGTGTTCATAGATTTACTAACACTCAAAATAACTCTCGTGTGTGGGGCGAGGGGGAGGGCACCTTGAGGAATCTGGAACATCGGTGTCCAGAAAGCTCAAAACAAATAGTGGAATGCAATAGCAATAAGGTGCTGCTTGGCCGAGGCGGTAAAGGCATGCTCGGTTCACCCGAAAGGGCGTGGGTTTCGAATCCCCCTCAGGAAGTCGAAAAATTTAAGAAACGAGTTTTTCACTTCCAGAAGTGCACATGGCACTGAGATTCACTCAGCCTTCAGCAAAAATGAGTACCAGGTTGATTCCTGGGGGCAAAGGTGGGCGGGCGTAGAGCTAACCACTCTACACCATGAAGTGCCGAGGTTACGGATAGTGCATTTACCTTCCACCCATCCAAGAGCCTTCATGGTCTGTACGGAGGTGACTGACTGAATAACAATAACATTATTATTATTATTATTATTATTATTATTATTATTATTATTATCTTCTTATCCACTCTTAATCCGTTTACCGTCCAGGGTTGGGTTTTTCTCGGACTCAGCGAGATGGTGGTGGTGGTGGTGGTGATTATTGTTTTAAGAGGAAGTACAACTAGGCAACCATCCTCTATATAACACTAATCAGAAGGTAAACTGGAAGGGATCCGACAATTCGAAAAATGAAGATATCGGTGAAAGAAAGACAAGGGCCACCAAGGACTCAGCGAGAGATCCCACTTCTACCGCCTGAAGAGCACTGTCCTGGAGCATGAGACATTGGGTCGGGGGCTACAGCTGGTGACGAAGACACTACTTCTCCCAGACATTGGGTCGGGGGCTACAGCTGGTGACGAGGACACTACTTCGCCCAGACATTGAGTCGGAGGCTACAGCTGGTGACGAGGACACTACTTCGCCCAGACATTGAGTCGGGGGCTACAGCTGGTGACGAGGACACTACTTCGCCCAGACATTGGGTCGGAGGCTACAGCTGGTGACGAGGACACTACTTCGCCCAGACATTGGGTCGGAGGCTACAGCTGGTGACGAGGACACTACTTCGCCCAGACATTGAGTCGGAGGCTACAGCTGGTGAGGACACTACATCGCCCAGGCGGCCTCACCTGTCACGCTGGGTGAATGGAAAGCTCGGAAGGGATAGGCAAGGAAGCGTCTGTGGCCTTAAGTTAGGCACCATCCCGACATTTACCTTGAGGAGAAGTGAGGAAAGCATGGAAAACCACTTCGAGAATGGCTGAGGTGAGAATCGAACCCCATCTACTCCCGAGGCGGATAGACCCCGTTCCAGTTCCCCTACAACTTTTAAAATTTCATGGCAGAGCCGCGAATTGAACCTGGGCCTCCGGAGGTGGCAGCTAATCACACTGAGCACTGAACCACAGAGGCGGACTTTTGCCATTGTAAGCGAACAAACAGACTCAGAGAGAGGCAAAATATTTTACGCATTGATCTTAGAGTTGTCTGAAACATTAAGCGGACTTGGCAGCCGAGTATGGTCACTGGCTTCTCACTAATTTGGTCGTGGGTCGAATACCGTCCACTACATGTGACACTTTTGTAAAGGAAAATTCATATTCATGTAATCGAATCCATAGTTTTCGGGGTCGCTGAGATGAATAGTAATACTCCCGATTTTTTAAACTCAAAGTGTAGCCCCCTTTATCATGAGGGGTAGGGGGAGTGAGATATAAAAATAATCGAAAAAAGTGTCGAATCAATAGTTTTCTGGGTCGCTCAGATGAATAGTAACATTCCGGATTTTTTATGTTCAAGTTCAGCCCCCTTTGGTGTAGGGGATGAAAAAAGGGGTGAAAAAATAATTGTCCGCCTCTGTGGTGTAGTGGTTAGTGTGATTAGCTGCCACCCCAGGAGGCCCGGGTTCGATTCTCGGCTCTGCCACGAAATTTGAAAAGTGGTACGAGGGATGGAACGGGGTCCACTCCCACTTTTATCCGCCGACCCTGTGTCTGAAGCTCCAGAACACTATCCTTAAGGTGGTAGAGGTGGGATCCCTCGCTGAGTCCGAGGGAAAAACCAAGCCTGGAGGGTAAACAAATAAAGAAAAAGAAGAAAGAGAATAGAAGCTTTCGAAATGTGCTGTTGCACAAAAATGCTGAAGGTTAGATCGATATATCGAATCACGAATGAAGAGATGTTGAATCGAATTGGTAAGAGGGAATAGATTTGGTTAAATTTTACTAGAAGAAGAGAGAGAGTGATAGGACGAAACCTAGGACTTGCGCAGTTAGTTTTTGAATGAAGTGTAGGCGGTAATAACGGTAGGTGTAGACCAAAGTAGGAATATGACGAGCAGAACGGAGCAGATGTAGGATGCAGCATTTAGGTAGAAATGAAAAGGTTAGCATAGGATAGGGTGGCATGGAGGGCTGCCTGAAACCAATCTATGGACTGATGACTCAAACAAGATTATGGCTAGTTATTTCGACTGTCCGAGACAGGCTTATGTACTCGTAACAGATAACCGTATAATTTCATATAGATAGATCAATATTCTATTAAGCGTTGACCAACTTCTCTGAGATATCGTTAAGTACAAATCCTAATCCCTCTCTTTTCTGCAAGCTCATGCTAAAGTGCATGAAAGTTAATTTTATTTGAGACATCGTTGTGGTTTCAGCAAGTCTGCCACGCAGAGTTTGATCACAACACGAAGGAACTGATGCATTTTATCATGCCAAATAAACCAGAATTGGAAATAATATTTTCTGTGTGAAGTTCGGTTAAACAAAATATCATTATCAGCCATGCCACTAGCAGTTTCTTTTATCGGTTCCATTAAAATGGTAATGTCATCACGGCTTCCTTTGTTCAGTCGATTAAAATGCAAATGCTTTCGAACTCGTATTGCTGAGTATTAGCGTAGAGCACTTCCCAATATCCTTTTCCAATACGATTTGCTTTATACTATGGAGAAATGCAAAATTTTAGGAATCAAATATTTCAATACTTATTTGACGTTCATTCTGAGCGCGCGTGTTGTGTGTGTGTGTGTGTGTGTGTGTGTGTGTGTGTGTGTGTGTGTGTGTGTGTGTGTTCAGTATTTATTGCGCTTAGATGCCTCTTTAGAGCTACTACTACTAAAGTTTACAACCCTTGGCTGCAGCACTCCAAAGGCTCCGGATTTGTGCCATTCTCTTCAGTTCTACATAAGATTGGCATTCCTGCTCCTCCACCAGCAATGTGAGCCTTCCCGTAAAATTTCTTCCTTCTACAGAGCCTTCCAGAATGAAGGCTAGTAAACACTCATGTCTGACTCAGCAGCCCCGTCCAATGTCGTTTGCTGCAGCCCAACTAATGTGTACATGGTTATAGGGGTGCTATCCTCCTGCTGGCGTACTGTATGGTACTAATGTTCTGTGAGTACATTTTGCACACGATTCTTAACCCTAACGAAATTTTATATCATCCGTTCGCAAAACATGACGCCCTGAAATCATGTAGCAACGTCCTTTTACCATGTAACTATGTTAATGTGTCGTGCCACGTGACCGGGTGTAATGAAAAGGGGAATCACTGCATAAAACTAGGTAACAGTGCAGTAATGAATGTCTTAAAAACCAAACCGGATGGCGCATGAACTCTGCTCTCATCGTACTACCAGAATGCTTCCAGCAATGTAGCGTAGCGGATGTGGTTAGGTGTTCGCCTAGCAATCGACGAAATGTGCCAGCGGCGGTTGGAATCCTGCATCGTTCAAATATTTTGCATCGATATGATGTTTGAATACGTGAACACAGGCCTACGTTTGCCACATTAAAACAGTAGAATGACTGTATTCTTCATCTTGTGCCCTGCGCATACTCCGCTGGTTAGGGCCTGAATGTACTGTAATCTCTGCCGTCATTCGGCATGTTTTCCACAGAGGAATACGTTGACATGCTCCTCATTTGTGGGGAAGCAAGACAAAACCCGTACGAGGCACTACGTCTGTACCAGGAGCGGTATCCCGACAGGCAACACCCGGCTGCTACGGCATTCCGCCGTGTTGACAGCCGCGTAAGGACAGCAGACGTGATTTCCAACCAGCCACCAGTCCGCGATAGGCCCGTTACATCGAGTGAAACAGAAGAGAGCGTTCCGGAGGCAGCTCGAATAATCCACACATCAGTACAAGGGCAATTGAACGACAGGTGAACACCAGCCGTCCGTCTAGCGAATACTACATGAACATAAATTTCACCCATACCATCTTGAGCTACACCAAGAGTTTCCTGGGCGCGATTTCGAAACTCGAATGCTATTGGGCCAGCTGGACAATGATGCAGCATTTGTTTCGCATATCATGTTCTCGGACGAATCGCGTTTCCACAATAATATGAACGTTAATCGCCACAACATGCACTATTGGAGTCCGGATAATCCTTACTGGGTGCGACAGGCGGCTCATCAAGTACGATGGGGAGTGAATGTTTGGTGTGGAATCTTGGGGGATCGCCTGATTGGAGGTTATTTCATTGAGAGCCATTGGATGGGCCCACGCTACCTGCACTTTCTGCATCAGTAACTCCCAATGCTGCTAGAGGATGTGCCCTTGTGTGGCTTGATGATGCGTTTGTAACAGGGTGGACCTCCACCACATTCGACTTTGCCCGTTCGTAGCTATCCGAACGAGGAACTGCGAGGGAAATGGATGGTACGAGGAAGCCTTGTTTCTTGGCCCACCAGATCACCGTATTTAACGCCGTTAGACTTCTTATCGGGACATTTGAATAACGTCGTTTATACTCAAGCGCTGGAAAACCCCGACCAGCTCCGGCACCTCATCACGGATGCCTGTCGAGCAATTACACCTGGAATGCTTCAGCGCACAAGACGATCTATAGGACACCGGGCCCGAATGTGCATAAACCAAAACGGTCATCACATCGAACATTTGCAGCGATAAAATATTGTCAGGGCAGTTGTGTTCCTATAATTTCCGGCCTGTATGTGTTCGTCCTGTTAACAAATCGGCCATTCTTACGGCCACAAACACATTCAATCACACATAATTTGCATGAAAGCGGGTATTGAACCTACATTGCGTGCGGTAAACATTAAACAAATATTTAAAAAATTTGTAGTCTTCGCCCCGGACTCGAACTTCCCACAAGACATGCAAGTCCGCTCCGCCACGCCTTTACCAACTACACTACGGTTTAATCAATCACACTAGACAGCTTGTAGTAAGTATTAGGTTTACTGCGGTCACAATATCAATTTAGAGTTTCGCCGGCGTATCAGGTTCATATTATCTAGAAGTCTTCCAGTGTTTAATACGAGTATAACATCTTCGTGAGGTGGTAAATACCAAGATATCCGGTTGTGTTGTCTGGGCATACCGGCAGGGCAGATGTTTTCAGGACGGAAAAAATATTGTGGTTTGCATAAAACTACACTGGAAAGGCTGCTAAATCACGCTTTATGTCCAATCTATGTATTTCTTCTTTTCTTCTTATTCATTGACAAGCTCTTTCCAACACTTCCTCATTAGTAACTCTAACTGTGCAAGGAATTTTCAGTGTTCGTCTATAGCATCATTGTACAAAGGCTTCTACCCTCATCCTCTCAGCCAGCCCTAGTGCCCAGGTCTCACTTCCGTGCATCTTATATTCATGTATCTTAACTGATTGTTTCCTCAGTTTTAAGCTGATATTTTTAGATATGAAGAGCTTTCTCTACATTTGTCAGGTTAATTCTACTGACGTCCGCCTCTGTGGTGTAGTGGTTAGCGTGATTAGCTGCCACCCCCAGAGGTCCTGGTTCAATTCTCGGCTCTGCCACGAAATTTGAAAAGTAGTACGAGGGCTGGACCGGGGTACACTCTGCCTCGGGAGGTCAGCTGAGTAGAGGTGGGTTCGATTCCCACCTCAGCCGTCCTGGAAGTGGTTTTCCGTGGTTTCCCACTTCTCCTCCAGGCAAATGCCGGGATGGTACTCAACTTAAGGCCACGGCCGCTTCCTTCCCTCTTCCTTGCTTGTCCCATCCAATCTTCCCATCCCTCAACAAGGCCCCTGTTCAGCATATCAGGTGAGGCCGCCTGGGTGAGGTACTGGTCATTCTCCATAGTTGTATCCACCGACCCAAAGTCTGAAGCTCCAGGACACTGCCCTTGAGGCGGTAGAGGTGGGACCCCTCGCTGAGTCAGAGGGAAAACCCGACCCTGGAGTGTAAACAGATTAAGAAAGAAAGAAATTCTACTGACCAGATATCTCATATTTCGGTTATCAGCATTTATCTTGCTTCCTAAATAAGAAAACGCTTCAGCGTTACTGAGCTAGTTCCCATGCAGAGCTACTTTTATTTGTCTATGTTGCTTACTTATCACCATTACTTCTGCTTTGTCTGAATTTATTTTTCATCTTATATCCATATGTGAAAGTACTGTCCATTACTTCGAGCATTGTCGTTAATTGTTCTTCACTCTTCCCTATTATTGCTAAGTCGAATTGGATCTATTCTCCCTGCTTGAATTTTAACACTACCTCTTTTTCCTAGCTTCTCCCTTCTTTCATCTAAAGCTTTCTGGATGTATCTGTTGAATAGTACTGATGATGGGGCACATCCTTGTCTTACACTCTGTCTTATGTTCCCTACTTGTTTTTTCCCACCGCAGTTTATCACCGCCACTTCTTCTTTGCAGAGACTCCAGATAACTCACCTGTCTTTATAATTCACCCCTGTTTCTTTTAGCATTTGAAATAACTGACACCATTCTACTTTATCAAATGCTTTCTCTAGATCAACAAAAGCAACATAGGTTTCTTTACGAGTTTTTTTTTTTACATCGTTATGCCCTACTTAGGAGCTCGATTGAACCAGCTTAGCTGATGTGTTGGCCTTCTTCTCCTCCCAAAATCTCTTCATCCTCTCGCTGAGCTTTTTCCTTCGTTCTTATGTCCAAGTTATAGAGGCTCTGATGTTGGGTTTGTCTTCAAACTGGTGATTTCGACTTTGGTTCTGAATTTGCATCTGTCCTGTACAATGTCTTCCGAGATGTTGATTTCCTGAAGAACTGTTTCAATTTCACGAAGCCAGCTGTTCTTCGTTTTAGATGAAAGAGGCCTGTTACTCTTCATTCTGATAATGTGTCCATAGAATTTCAGTCGTCCTTTCCGAAAAGTGTGAGATATTTTTTCAGAATGACAGTATATTTCCTGGGATGATTTTTTTCCCTCGATATTCCCTCTATACAATTCTGGCCAAAAATTTGTTTTAAATCTTTCCTTTCCTGTTTCTCTATGTCTTTGGTTAGATACCCACCACCAATGATTAAGGTTTCTCCAGGTATGATTACTGTATTATAGTGTCTAAGTTTTGCTTTCCGAGATATTGATGTTTTTCTGTACCTGTTCCAAGTGATCCTGTAAGCTTTCTGTGACTTGGAAATTCTTTCTTTCTTTTTACTTCGCGGTTTAAACCAGAAGGCTGAATAATTTCTACCAATTAATATCTGAATTGGTTAACCAGAAAGATTTTGCCGAATTTATTTATGATAGATTGTCCATCTAAATATCGCGAAGCTCTTTCCATGCATTGAGTTTTCGCATATGAGATCTTAAGTCCCGTTCGGATGGGAATTTCATGTAATTTTTCAATGGAATGAATTGCTTATTATTATTATTATTATTATTATTATTATTATTATTATTATTATTATTATTGAATTCGTTAAAAATTGAACCTGATGATCGTACATACATACATACATACATTTATTGAACATAACAGGCGACTTCGCCCCAATACATGTTCACATGCAATAATAATAATAATAATAATAATAATAATAATAATAATAATAATAATAATAATAACGATAAAATGAATAATAAATAATAATAATAATAAAATGGATAATAATAATAATAATAATAATAATAATAATAATTGTTACCGAGTTTTTGTGGTAGTTAAGCATGAAAGAAGGTGCTGGGTGGTGAATAGGTCTCAAGCTACTAAAGAGAAATTAAATTTTAAAATTTAACAAGGTTATATTTTCTTTTCAAAATTAGGTAACAACAAATAGAACAGGTACTTAGTAGCCGAAATACAACTTGAAATGTACAATTACAGGGATTAAAGAATTTGGGCTTCGAGCCCTGAAAACACAATTCTTGAGCAACTAGCTCAACTTTACGATATACCAATTTCAACAAAAGGGGCAGAAGACCCCACTCGAACCCTGGAGCCCTTGCTCCAAATTACACAGCAAAGCCTCCTCGAGGCATACAACTCTCAGTTTTAGAAAAGAGCCACTCGCTCTTAAAGTTAAGCCTCTCCCAGGCCACACCAAACTCAACTTTCAAATTGTCCTCAAAGGACATATACACAGGGGTAAAATACCCAACCTACTGAGGTCTATTAGGTGAGAAACGATTAATACGTGACCTCTAAAATACAACTTGAGAGGAGGCGAACTTGCACTCCTAATACACTTTGCATTTAAAACCTAATCTGGCTCTGGGCCACTAACGCAAGGGCTAATCCCATACTACAGAGGTGACTTAGAGAAGAACACTTTACATTACATAAACGAAGAAAAGTTTGAGAAAATAAGTTCACCTCAAAACAAATGTGAGTGGGAGCTCGAGAGGGTTAGCACTCTCTATCCCAATATGTAGCTTTACAAGAAAAAGAAGAAAAGAGTAGTTACATTTTAGGAAAAGGTTACATGATGGAAAACGCTTCGAACCCGCCGCGAGAGTTAAACTGCCGACCTAGCAAGAAAAGAAGATATTAATAGGCCATTACCTGGTAGTAGATCGCTGCCGGGGAAAGAGGCGCTTCCCGCCTCCTGCTATGTACTTAATACACTGAAAGATGGAACAGAAGTGGCCCGGAGAGCCCAAAATCAGCAGTTTATATCCTCTCGCGGAAGATTCTAGGCGTTAGGGGAAATAAAACACCCTCCCACAAGATCTTTATTGGTTCGGGAAAAGAAACCCCTACATAGAGGAAAAAGAAACACATTATTGGTGGAAAATTAATTAAAGAAATTCGGGATTGGCTAGATCCAAACTAAGGGGAAAAAGAGGGGTATACAGCCAACTTAAACAATAACAGAAAGAAATTTAACAAGGAACAAACTCTTGAAATAAAAATTTCTCCAACAAAATAGTTCTTTAACTCCGCACTAGGTCGCACTATTGTTGATCTTCAGTAGTGTCCTCTAGAAGAGAAAGTTCCCACTTCTTACTTCAAGCGAAACAAAAACACATCAAAAGTGACACAGTTCACAAACTCAAAATTTTCCACGTGGTGACATCTTCTGAGAAAGTAGAGAATTAATAGAATAGATAAAGTTCAACCTTCCTCCAGAAGAGGAGTTTCAACTGGCGCAACTTTTAAATAAACAGAGTAGAGGCGTACCGCCCGGTACAGACCTCCCCCCCCAAAAGTTCCTCCAAGGGGTAACACAGAAGAACATAAGCTTTGTTTCCAAAATAAGGTCCAAGTTTTGATGTTGATATTAAGATTAATTGCGGAAGCATTTATAAGATTTTAGTAATTTGGTTGGTTGCAATTTCAAAATTTTGTTGTTGCCGGTGCAGTAAAGTTTTTCTGTTGTAGTAGTTGAATTTCTGAAGATAAACCTTTAATGCTTAAAAGTGAAGAAAAGTTTTGCAATGTCCACCAAATATTGTTGTTAAATTCCCAAATGTAATTATTGCTTATGGTGACTGTCCATGTAGTTGATGTAGATTGAGTCGGATGGCCAGACCGGCCGTTGCAGCTTGCGTCCAACGGAGGCCGCTCGGACCCCTCAAGTACCCTGAGATACCGCTCGCCCGCACTATGAGGGGAGCAGAGGTGTTGAAGTACGCCGCGCCCGCGGTGAACAGATACAGGCTGCGGGCATGTAGCAGGTCGTGCGCCGCACATCAGCCTTGGCCGGGAGGTGAGCTCCGGCTCGCCGTGCACATGTCGTCCTCGCTGGAGAGGAGGGGGCCCATCCCCCTCCCCAGTCGCTGCACGGCGCTGCGCGGCTGCGGGGGCGCTGAAACATTAAAGCTAGGCGGCAGAATTGTGTTGGACAATCATTTCCTTTGAGGGTACAGGCTTGTGGAGAGGTTGAGGGGCCAGCGGCGTGTAGATATCCATGGCATTTACTATTATGAAGCCACAGTGTAAGGTGGAGCAGGAGACGGGAGCGTGGTAATGGCCGTGGCAAAGACAGGATGGCAGTTTAATGGGTCGGGGCAGGTTTCACAAACATGCTTACATCTAAAACCAAAATATTACAGAAGGGGCAGAATGCCTTAAAAGTGAAACTCAAAAAAAAGAAAAAATATAACCTTCCTATCCTTTCAAAATAATATGAAGCAAGTTAACACAGAAATTACACCGGTTTCACCTGGGACAGGTGAACCCTAAATATCCTCTCGGTGGCTGGATTACTTAACAATAAGGTAACCGGCGTAAGAAAATCGAGAATGATACAAGGCCCATGAAATCTGGGGGCAAGCTTGCCCGCGGGAACAAAATTTTTGACCATAACCTGGTCGCCTACCTTCAAAGGGGTGGGTCTCCGTCCACGATCATACCTTTCCCTAACCTTTTCATGAGACACTTTAAGATTGGCTTTAGCCTTCTTCCAAAGATCTTTAATGTTATCCGGATCTATTGTCTCGGGTAGAATGTCATTCAAAGACCAGAGGTTAGAGAGCGGCGAGTTGGGAACAAACTTGAACATCAAAGAAGCTGGAGTAAACTTGTGAGATTCATGAACCGCTGAATTCAAAGCAAAAGCTAACCAATGCAGGGACGTGTCCCACCTGGAAGGATCTTCATGATGATAGGCAATGAGTGCGGACCTGAGATTACGGTTAACCCGTTCAGCCAGAGAAGGTTGAGGGTAATAAGCAGAAGTAGTTACATGAGAGATGGACAAGTCAAAACAGAATTTACGAAATAAATTTGATGTAAAAGCCTTAGCATTATCAGATACAATATATTGACACGGACCAAAAGAAGCAAAAATAGAATTTAAGCAAGTAATAGTAGACTGAGCGGTAGCCAGCTTAGTCGGGAATAACCACGAAAATCTTGTAAAACCATCTACACATACAAAGATGAATTTGTTGGCATTACCCTTTGACTGGGGGAAGGGTCCCACATAATCGATATACAGGCGTTCCATGGGGCGCGACGCTTGATGAGAAGACAAAAGGCCTACTTTAGTGGACATGGTGGGTTTACTGATCAAACAAGATTTACAAGCTTTTACAAGTTCCCGAATTTCACCGTCCATACCTTTCCATATGAACATTTCACGAATCTTTTCACGAGTTTTAAAGATTCCAAGATGCCCCCCCAATGGGGCCTCATGATAGTATTTGAAGATCATAGGTACAAGAACCGCTGGAACAACAACTTTCATCAACTTATCATGCCTCGAAGGGCAACATAGAACACCATTCCTCAGAACATAAGGGACAGCATGTTCCCCAGAAGAAAGGGTTTCCATTATCGGAGCCAGCGTCGGATCTTCACGTTGGTATTTCTCAATATCCCTAAAAAGCATGGGAGCATCTGTTAAGATGGCATTAACACCAGATAGTATGGACTCGGAAGGTGATGAACTGTCGACCGGTTCGTGGGTCTCTACGTCGTTATGAAACATACGGCTGAGTCCATCGGCAACAACATTTTCAGTACCTCTGATATGCCGTACATCGAATTGGAAGGCAGAAATACGGATGGCCCAACGGGCTATACGACCTGTACGACGCGGCCTACCTAAGACCCAGCTTAAGGCTTGATTATCTGTCTCCAGGTCGAATTTGACATGTTCCAGATAGAGACGGAACCTTTCTAAGGCGAATAAGACTGCCAACCCTTCGAGCTCATAGATGGAATACTTGGCTTCTTGAACCGATAGAGTCCTAGATGCATAGGCGATGGGACGCCTCCCTAGTTCAGTCTCTTGAAGAAGGACTGCAGCTACAGCTGACGACGACGCGTCCGTTTGGACGATGAATTTCTTCGAGAAATCAGGCATAGCAAGTACAGGGGCATTACAGAGAGCTAATTTTAGATCTTCAAAAGCGGCTTGTTGAGAAGGTCCCCACTCGAATTTGATGCCTTTCCTACGAAGAAGGTTTAAGGGCGCCGCTCTATTAGCAAAGTTAGGAATGAACTTCCTGAAGAAATTCACCATACCAATGAATCTAGCGATACCTTTGATGTCCTTAGGAGGTTTAAAATCACGGATGGCCTGTGTTCTAGAATGATCGACAGCTACCCCATCGGGTGACACAATATGCCCTAGGAATGACATTGAGGGCTTAGCAAAGGCAACCTTGGACAACTTAACAGTTAACCCAGCCTTACGAAGGCGATCGAGAACTTCTCGCAGATGATCTAGATGTTCTTCAAAGGTCTCGGAAAATACGACGACATCATCCAAGTAGTGATATAAGTACTCAAATTTGATGTCGGAAAAGACCCTATCTAGTAGCCTAGTGAGCACAGCTGCCCCCGTGGGGAGCCCGAAAGGCACGCGGTTGTATTCATATAAATTCCAGTCCGTGGCAAACGCTGTAAGATGTTTAGACTCTTCGGCAAGGGGAATTTGATTATAGGCCTGATTCAAGTCCAAGATGGTGAAGAACTTGGCCTTACGAAACCATGAAAAGCAAGAATGAAGGTCGGGAAGGGGCACAGATTGCAACACCACCTTCCGATTGAGAGCCCTGTAATCAATGACAGGCCTGAAGCCTCCTTGGGGTTTCGGGACTAGAAAAATAGGCGAAGAATACGCTGACTTAGAGGGCCTAATAATACCATCCTTCAACATCTGATCGATGATTTCTTTCAGAGCCTTCATTTTAGGTGGAGATAGCCTATACGGTGGAAAACGGACAGGAATCGAGTCCGTGACCTCAATTTTGTATTCAATAAGGTCAGTAACACCAAGAGTATCAGAGAACACCTCGGGAAACGACTGACACAGTTTGCGAATACTATCAGCCTGCTCCTCAGGTAGATGTCTAAGGTCTAACAACATCTCATCCTGGGTAGGCGAAATAGATGAACATGATACAGAATTACACTTTAAGAGTGGGATTTTATAACTAGAAGCAAATTTGAATGTGCACGACCTAGACCGAAGATCGAGCACAAGACCAGTGTGAGAAATAAAGTCAGCTCCCAATATAATGGGGCAAGACAATTGCTTGGCCACAAACAATTTAACTTTCCATGTAAACTTAAAAATACGAATTTTGACCAGTAAGGAACCTAGAATTTCTAATGGAGATGAATTAGCCGAAACGTATTGAACAGGAGAAGAGACATAGTCAGGGAGTTTACAAACAGATTTCAATTTAGAATACCAATCAGCCGAAATAATGGAACAAACACTGCCTGAATCTAAGAGAGCTGTTACAGGCTCGTTATTTAACTCAATCTTAAGAAAAGGAACAGGTGCGGGGGTATCCGCCGCAATCCTAAGGCACTCTTTAGGGCATTCAAAAGATGAATTTGAAGGCTGGTCGATCTCTGCATTTACAACCTGTTTACTAGGGGCTGAGTCTCGGGAAGATGGATTAGTCGGCTCAGCCGACGCCACTAGTCACTTTTTATTATTGGCATAGCTGGAATTTGCACCAGAAGTTGAGCAGGAGGGGGTGCTATTTGAGTTTGGGCAATTCTTGGCGATATGTGAGAAGGCCCCACACTTAAAACAGCCTTGTGATGACTCTGCTCCATTCCTTGTCCCACTTGACTTGATCAGAGGACACTTATTCCGCAGATGGTCAGGCGACCCACAAGCATAACATTTACGGGGATTGACTGATCGGCGAGGTGGAGGCCGAGTATTACTAAAGGAAGGCGGGGGTTCTTTCGCCACACGCAAGGAATCGGCATACCTAACTCCTTCCGCAGAGACGGCTAATGCTTCCAGTTCAGAGAAGGTTTGCGGGCACGCCGCGAAACACAAATATGACCTGTAGGGTGGTGAAATCCCTTCGACAATAGCTTGCACGATCTGATCCTCAGGGAAGTGGAGAGCAAACACCCTAGTATAAAACTTAATATCTTGGATGAAGTCTGCCAGGTTTTCATCCAAGCGCTGTACCCGATAATAGTATTTCTGAATAAGGGAGGACCTGGCCCTAGCCGGGATGAAGTTAGCTAGCAAATGGGCATGGAAATCCTCAATAGAAGATTGCTCGGCGATGGCTCTAACTATTTTGTCAGATAGGACACCAATAGCATAAGGATAGATAATTTGCAAAATTTGACATGGGGAAAGAGAAAACACAAGGGCATGATCCTGAAATTCCACTAGAAATCTTAAAAATGAAATTACGTCACTGGTGGTGTTGACGGAAAACTTAGAGATACTTCTAAGCAACATTGCCAATGGATGAGGCAAGCTGCTGAACCCAGGTGACATAGTCGTTAAAGGTTTCAATGGCAAAGAAGTTAATTCAGAGCGGATGTTACTCAATGACGCACGGCGTTAAGATTCGTTGTTCGATGGGGCAGAGATAGTTTGAGCAGCAACGGTTATCCTATTGACTTCTCCCTGAGGAGGAGGCTCTTCATCACTACCTACGTTCACTGTGGCGGGTTGATCAGTTTTGGGAGGAACTTCGCCGGTTAGCAATTGAGTGACCTTATTAGACAATTCAGAAATAGTTTCAAGGAGCGTATTAGCGTCCTTCCTCTGAACGTCATTCACCTTTAGAGACAACAGATCATTAACTCTATTTGCAAAGTGATACAGCCTGCCTTGCACACGCTTAATTTGATTAGGAGATGGATCGTTTTCATCAAAAAAACTGACTACCGATGCTAGCCCAGTAATATTCTCGACGATCGTGGAAAGAGAGTCATCAATTTCTTTCTCTCCCAAATTGGGGATGGAAATGGGCAAATCAAGGGACTCTCTAAGCTTGTTGGTGTCGATTGCAACCGTGCCTCCAGATTGCACATTTCTGATAGTTAACTCATATATCAACTCCTCTTTGCGCAAGTAGTTAAGGAGGAGAACATCGCGAGGGCCGGGCATGATGACAGAACAATTTTGAAAAACTCAAAAAATTCCAGCAACTGAGAAAATTGTTAGAGTTCGAATCAAAGCAATGTTTAGCCGTCAAAAGGGGCTAAATTGAGACCCATTCAACCACGCTCTGCTACCACTTGTTACCGAGTTTTTGTGGTAGTTAAGCATGAAAGAAGGTGCTGGGTGGTGAATAGGTCTCAAGCTACTAAAGAGAAATTAAATTTTAAAATTTAACAAGGTTATATTTTCTTTTCAAAATTAGGTAACAACAAATAGAACAGGTACTTAGTAGCCGAAATACAACTTGAAATGTACAATTACAGGGATTAAAGAATTTGGGCTTCGAGCCCTGAAAACACAATTCTTGAGCAACTAGCTCAACTTTACGATATACCAATTTCAACAAAAGGGGCAGAAGACCCCACTCGAACCCTGGAGCCCTTGCTCCAAATTACACAGCAAAGCCTCCTCGAGGCATACAACTCTCAGTTTTAGAAAAGAGCCACTCGCTCTTAAAGTTAAGCCTCTCCCAGGCCACACCAAACTCAACTTTCAAATTGTCCTCAAAGGACATATACACAGGGGTAAAATACCCAACCTACTGAGGTCTATTAGGTGAGAAACGATTAATACGTGACCTCTAAAATACAACTTGAGAGGAGGCGAACTTGCACTCCTAATACACTTTGCATTTAAAACCTAATCTGGCTCTGGGCCACTAACGCAAGGGCTAATCCCATACTACAGAGGTGACTTAGAGAAGAACACTTTACATTACATAAACGAAGAAAAGTTTGAGAAAATAAGTTCACCTCAAAACAAATGTGAGTGGGAGCTCGAGAGGGTTAGCACTCTCTATCCCAATATGTAGCTTTACAAGAAAAAGAAGAAAAGAGTAGTTACATTTTAGGAAAAGGTTACATGATGGAAAACGCTTCGAACCCGCCGCGAGAGTTAAACTGCCGACCTAGCAAGAAAAGAAGATATTAATAGGCCATTACCTGGTAGTAGATCGCTGCCGGGGAAAGAGGCGCTTCCCGCCTCCTGCTATGTACTTAATACACTGAAAGATGGAACAGAAGTGGCCCGGAGAGCCCAAAATCAGCAGTTTATATCCTCTCGCGGAAGATTCTAGGCGTTAGGGGAAATAAAACACCCTCCCACAAGATCTTTATTGGTTCGGGAAAAGAAACCCCTACATAGAGGAAAAAGAAACACATTATTGGTGGAAAATTAATTAAAGAAATTCGGGATTGGCTAGATCCAAACTAAGGGGAAAAAGAGGGGTATACAGCCAACTTAAACAATAACAGAAAGAAATTTAACAAGGAACAAACTCTTGAAATAAAAATTTCTCCAACAAAATAGTTCTTTAACTCCGCACTAGGTCGCACTATTGTTGATCTTCAGTAGTGTCCTCTAGAAGAGAAAGTTCCCACTTCTTACTTCAAGCGAAACAAAAACACATCAAAAGTGACACAGTTCACAAACTCAAAATTTTCCACGTGGTGACATCTTCTGAGAAAGTAGAGAATTAATAGAATAGATAAAGTTCAACCTTCCTCCAGAAGAGGAGTTTCAACTGGCGCAACTTTTAAATAAACAGAGTAGAGGTGTACCGCCCGGTACAATAATAATAATAATAATAAGGATAATAATAATAAGAATAATTAGCAGTCATTAGCTGAAGCAGTTCACTCACTCAGTGTTCATCCAGTGTCCTTATTATGCTCTGTACTTGCGTCACATTCTTGTTACTGACCTACACCTGATCAATAATCAAACAACAACACTCAGCATTTCAGCACTTGCATTCCAGCTAACTTTAAAACAAACAGACCATGCAATCCTGTCCTCTTACCCAACTCCACCTAACTAAGTACTCAGTCCCTATATTCCCTAATCCATTAGAATTTTAACATACTATCCCCTTCCCTTATACAGATAACTATTCCACCCCCCTATTCCCCTGCCCACCCTCTAACTCACTCTCCTTCATTTTACTCTCGCAGGCCTTTTTTGTCGCACAAAAATACCTGTTCAATTCACCCCCTTTTTCCCATTGTTTAATAATCCATCTCAGTATTGCGTTCTCATCCCCTCTCCCCAATATTTCCCGATGCTCGGCACTCAATAATCCATGTCTTAACCCCCTCGTTACCTCACAGTCTCTTAGCAAGTGAAACTCATCATTCCCATCTCCACAAAGTACACACCTTGTCTTATCCCTCCCCTGTAACCAGCCTGTATTCCTTGGCAAACCTAAAAGCCACCACATCATCCCATATCGTTTTGACCTATCGACGTATCTAATATTCAACCCTGCTATCTCCTCTATTTTCGCCAAAACAGTCAGCGAATTTCTTAGTCTGCTTTCCCCCAATAATTTCTGCCTATGGATATCTCTAATTCTCCTTTCCAGTATATTCATCCCTCTCACTTCTGTCTTTGACCAAACCTCCCCCCACAGGTGTCCTAGTCCTATCCTCTCCAAATATCCCTTTATTTTTTCTAACCATCCACCCTTATACATGCTCTTAAATTGCTGTACATATGCTGCCTGTAATACTCTCCCACCTTCCTGTCTTTTTAAATTCATCCAGTATCTAACTATTCTTTTCACACCCTCTCTGATGATCATACGTAACTTAGTCTTTATCTCCTCGTTAAATCAAGAACGCTTGCATATTTATGCCATTGTTGACGTGAGTTTAACTTCGAGAATTTTAAATTCATTGGCCAGGAATGGAAATGTGGCCACCATGGTTAGAAACCAGGGATGTTACGGTATCTGTCGGCCAACTTGTCTCACAGCAGTCTCGTTAGGAATACGCTCATTCAGTTGTTCCCATCTGATCGCACCAGCAGTCATTTCGGCTGTTCTTATATCCATTACCTTCAGCTTATGCATAATATGGCGCTTACTCTCTCTTGTGCAGCAACGTCGGCTTGAAAACAGTGTTCTACGGAATTTAAAAGAAATACAGTACTTCTGTTCTCTTTCTTACATTAGAGTAGTACCCAAGTTTTCCTTTCTTTCTTTTTTTTTTTCTTCTCTCTCTCCTTCTTTCTTTCTTAATCCGTTTATTTTCCAGGGTTGGTTTTTCCCTCGGACTCAGCGAGAGATCCTAACCCTACCTCCTCAAGGACAGTGTCCTGGAGCGTGAGAATTTGGGTCGGGATACAACTGGGCAGGAGGACCAACACCTCGCCCCACCGTCCTCGCCTGCTATGCTGAACAGGAGGCTTGTGGGGGATGGGATGATTGGAAATGATAGGTAAGGAAGACGAAGGAAGTGGTCGTGGCCTTAACTTACATACCATTCTGTCATTTACCTGAAGGAGAAGTGGGAAACCACGGAAAACCACTTAGAGGATGGCTGAGGTGGGAATCGAACCCACTCTACTCAACTGACTTCCCGAGGCTGAGTGGACCCCGTTCCAGCCCTCGTGCCACTTTACACGTTTCGTGTCAGAGCCGAGAATCGAACCTGGACCTCTGGGGGTGGCAGCTAATCACACTAACCACTGCGCCACAGAAGGCTATTTATTTAACGATATGTATACGTGAAAAGACATTTGTCGCCATGATTTTTAGTGGTTCTCAAGCTGAACATTTCGAGCAACCTGTTTCCTAAATTGGCGCAAATATTCGTTTATAGGAAGGGGAGTTAAGGATTGGAATAACTTACCAAGGGAGATGTTCAATAAATTTCCAATTTCTTTGCAATCATTTAAGAAAAGGCTAGGAAAACAACAGATAGGGAATCTGCCAACTGGGCGACTGCCCTAAATGCATATCAGTAGTGATTGATTGATTGATTGATTGATTGATTGATTGATTGATTGATTGATTGATTGATTGATTGATTGATTGATTGATTGATTGATTGATTGATTGATTGATTGATTGATTGATTGATTGATTGATTGATTGATTGATTGATTGATTGATTGATTGATTGATTGATTGATTGATTGATTGATTGATTGATTGATTGATTGATTGATTGATTGATTGATTGATTGATTGATTGATTGATTGATTGATTGATTGATTGATTGATTGATTGATTGATTGACCAAAGCCTTCGACTTTTTAAGCAGGACGAAGCTGCTACAAAAGTTAGAAAACATGATGGGAGAAAACCATGTCATCACTGAAACGATTAACAATATTCTGGCCTAGAAAAAAATAGAAATCAAGGATCGAGTCTCAACATCAAGAGAAATAGTACAAACAAACGGAGTACTACAGGGAGACCCGATGGGCCCTATCTTATTCAATATTGCTACGACAGACATCACGAAAATATTAGGGAAAATCACCTCGGTCTCACTGTACTTATATGCAGATGACATGGTCATAAGCTCACCAAACAAGGTCGAACTACAAGAAACGCTGAACAACGTACATACTTGGGCGAAGGAAAACGAACTGAAAATTAACCAGACGGTATACATGGTATTCAGTAAAGTAGGGAAAACTGCAGCCACAGATAGAATGACACTGGACGGGGAAGAAATAGAGCTAGTAAACTCGTTCAACTAGCTTGGAATCACCCTGCAGACAACATGCAACTCATTCAGGAAACACGTCAAAGAAAGATCAACTGCCGCAATTAGGGGAATCTACAGGGTAAAGAATATTACCTCCCTATCACTACAAACAGCCATAGCCCTTTTTCTACGCGAAAATAAGCCCAGTCCTAACATACGCTCTGAAAGTAATGTGGGAAAACTTATCCCTGACAGACTTAAAGACCATAGAGAAAGTGAAAGCCCGATATTTTAAAATAGAATTAGGAGTAGCCAAACCGGCCCCATCAAGACTTGTTTACGAACTAGCAAAAGAGACATTCTATATAGAGGACCTACGACCCCAGTTATTCCTGCCATACACCAAGCCAGCGAAGACACTTATCGAGATTATAGAGAAGAAACGACGAGAAATACCCCTAGACTTCTATGCAACAGACGCTATGATATGTGTAATAAGAGGCAAAAGTCTATTGTTGAGTATAGCAAGACATAACCGTGTACACTTAAAATGAACCACGCAGTTAAATGAATACAATAGGGAGAAATGAGAACGCATAAAACTGTTTGAATACTATATATTGAATATTATAATTAGATACTATTATACAGAATAAGCTCCTAAAGAAATGTAATATATGTCATATATGTACCAATTTGGCCATTCGGCTGCAATATTTTTTTTCTAAATATATTACAAAATTTAAAGTTTTCAATTAATCTTCCATCTATTCTATATCCACCAATTCATGCCCACACCTTCCTTCACCTCTGCATTCTACGGACTCCCCGGAACTAATTAGGGCCCGGATGTTTATGACCTAAAAATGTGAAATAAGTAAGCATTTATTACCTAAAATGTATTAAAATATGACGATAAATGACTTAAACGTTTTTTGGTCACATTTTCTAAAACTTCAAAATCTTGCCGCTGTATATATTGACATTAAATTTAATATACTGTTACAATCTGAAACATTCAATGATAATAAATAATTAATAATTTTAATTTTAATATTAAGTTTTCAAATAGTAACAATCTTCTATTTTTACGCAACACTGACTTGTAACGGGGAGGAGACATCACAGGATGTCATTGGGGCATATTTGAAATAAGTCAAATCATTAGAGTTCAGTTGAGGCTCACTATTCTGACGCTTTATACGCATCTGTCTCTTTCTATATATCCCAGCCTACTATTTCACATAAATAAATATATCTAAGAAAGAAAATACCGGCCTACGAAAGGTTGAAGAGGTAATTTACGCTAATTTAGGTGTGCTGATTTCAAATACGTAAGCCGTTCTTGCCTATCACGTACAGTTTTTTACTATTTGAAATCCAAATTAGGCATATTGTTGTAATTTCGTTAGAAAACACCATAATAGAGAATATATGCCGTTTTAATGGGACATAATCAAATTGCAATGAATATACAAAAAAGTAACATGTTCATTGCTAGAATGTATTAATCTCACTACAAACACTATTGTACGCAGAACTTTGATGTGAATGAGCGCTGTGTTGATTTGTGTTTGTGTTCCTCAGTAGTGTTATCTCGCACTAGACACTAACAGTAATCTGACATCATGGAGACGTCCAGTCGCCCCTGATGCCTTCGTTTCGCTTCTTTTGGATCCTGATGGAACCGCTCGCCATGTTCCTCGCTGAATGCTTCTAAAGTTTCAGAAAAATAATCCAGATGACTGTGCAGGAAATATAATTTTAAGCTCATGCGACATCCCAATTTCTGGAAGTTGTAGAGCATGATTTCCACAATCTGTTGGTAACTGACATCTTTAACATTACCCAGGAATTTGCTACACACATCCTTAGATGATTCCCGTGTCTGAAGCTGTGTTCCTTTCATCGTCGTACTGAGTGTTGGATCCTTCATAAGCTTCCGATATCTGGGGCCGTCAAAAACACCTTAATTTGGCTTCCGACAGTCCTGGAAATTTCTGACAGAGATACCGAAAGCAGGGGCTCCCTCTATCCAAACTCTTCACGTACTACTTCATAATTCCCAATTTAATATGTAAAGGGGGAATAACACACTTTGAGGATCAATTAATGGACGACTTACAATGTTATTTTCTCCAGACACGAACTGTTTCCTCTTGGGCCACTCAGACACTAACCAGTGATGGTCCCTGTCCCTAGAGTCCCACTCAGACAGAAAACACGGGAACTTTGTACATCCTCCGTGCTGCCCTTATATGATACCGCACACTTTTAAATCATAGCACAGCAACCATCAGAGTTCATTGTAGTTCAGTTTCTGCAACACCATAGATAAATTGTGATAGTTTTCACTAAGAGATGTTGAATGGGAGACTGGCACTGAAGCAAGTTTATTTCCATCGTGCAGAAGAGCACCTTTGATACTTCTTTTATTGGTATTAATAAATAGACGCCAATCCTTTACTTGGTAAATAGTTCCAAGACGATGAATCAAGCCAGGGGTATCACAGCAAAATACAAGTTCGTCTTCATGAACAAATAACTGCCGGAATTCTTCCTCCCGATTTCTGTAGCAATATGAATTTGTGCCAGGAAGAAAAAAAAATTCTCTCTTTTAATCTTGATCCTAAAAGTTCACTCTTTTCTTTAGTGAGGCCTAGGTCACGCACCAAATCATTTAAGTCACACTGATTTTGATTATTGCGACATAGTTTACAACAACCTAGCAGTAGACTGGGGAAGGAAATTACAGTGCGCTCAGAATGCCTGTGTAAGATTTATCTGTGGACTTCGTTACGCTGACCATGTCACACCGTCTTACACGCGGCTCGGGTGGCTTCGCCTGCAAGAACGACGCACACTTCATACTCTTTGCTTCTTGCATACTATTCTTAAAAGTTCTCAACCAGCCTATCTCCGTGATCGAATGAAGCTCCTCTCCACAGACCATAAAAAAAAACCCGATCTTGCAGCACCATGTGTTTATCCCTTCCTGTACACAGAACAGCAATCTACACGAAATCATTCACCGTTACCGCAGCCCGACAATGGAATCTCTTACCAGTGGACGTCAGAAGCATGTCCAGCAGCTTAGCTTTTAAACATGCCTGTGTCGAAATACTAGGTAAACATGTATGAATCATCAAATTATGACCTGAAAACACCTACACCTACCGCCTCTTCATCATCATTTCCCTCTTCCTTTCACAGATATTATTCTTCTTCCTCTTCTTCTACTTCTTACTAATCCTTCTCTTCACCTCTCAACTGAAGGCGATATTTCGGTGTACTGTAGAAATGTATATATTTTCTAAACTTTTTCTTAAGTAGTTGTTATAGTAGTCATTATTCATAATGATATTCTTAGTACTCATTATTCATAATTATATTCTGCACTTTACGTACGATTTATATTATATAGATGATATGATCTTTTTTCTTAAAGTGTGGTTACTTTTGTTAATGGTATTACTGTTACTATTGTCCATATTATCATATTATTGTCATCAGTAGTTATTATTAAGTGTTCTAGGTTAAGACTGGTTAAGTGTAAGAAAAGGAGTACATCCCTAACTTTGCCAGGATAAATAAAACATATTACTATTACTATTGCTAGCAGCTTAAGTCGCACCGACACAGATAGGTCTTATGGCGACGATGGGACAGGGAAGGGCTAGGAGTGGGAAGGAAGCGGCCGTGGCCTTAATTAAGGTACAGCCCCAGCATTTGCCTGGTGTGAAAATGGGAAACCACGGAAAACCATCTTCAGGGCTGCCGACAGTGGGGCTCGAACCCACGATCTCCCGGATGCAAGCTCACAGCCGCGCGCCTCTACGCGCACGGCCAACTCGCCCGGTACTATTACTATTACTATTACTATTACTATTACAAAGACGTGGAGTTTTATCCTCAACATCCGGTACAGATTTAACATCATAACCATCCTCTGCTCTTGAAAATGAAGAAGACACACTCTCTGTTAACTGTATTGGTGGTTTTACGACAGGAATATCGGATCCATGTGATACAGGGGTTATGGTAGATGGAAGGCAGGGATACACAATGTGATTTTTGTTTTTCGTATTGAATCCGGACACTTTATATACACAAAAATAACATTCCTCAAAATGATTTCTTTGTTCCCGCCCAGCCATTGGGATTCCGATTGGCATTGACGCCAACAACCCATTGTACCATTGCTGCAGGTTTTCTACATACGTTTTACACACAATATGGGGTGCAAAATTCTTGTCCTGATCACCCAACTTCATGTTGAAATATGCTAAGTGCAGGCTTTTTATAAATGGCGTAATATTTCGCTTCTAGCCTTATAGTGGTCATATACAGTATATAACAGAAAGAGTTGGGATTGTTCACACATTTTTGCCTTCGAACATCATTGCCACTTGCTATTTTAACACAAACTAGCTCACTTATTCACTCAATCGACTTCAAGTGCACGTTGCAACTTGTAGACAAAGACATGACACGCGTTCTCAGATTCTCCTCTCAGACTACGGAGAAACGCGATCTTGGTGTTTTAACCTTGTCTGACATTGCGCATGCGCGAACTGCAACTGTTCTAATTGTTTTCTCCGGTGCTCCTCTATGATTTACCTGCTCCCCTTCAAAACAGAGCACATACAATATTTTCTCTCAGACATGTCCATACCTGCATTCCACACAAACCTCATTTACAACATGAGAGGGACTTGTGACAAATCTACGTGATACAAAACAACTGGTATATTTTTTTTCATAAGGACACTAAATGTAACGTATATCACATACAATTACTTTTGCTGGAAAATCTTTGTAGGCCGTTGTAATTCTAAGAAATTTCAGATAACAATTAGATGTGAAAAATCAGTCTTTGAGACGACAAAAAGCGGGTATGCAAAATGGAATTTAAAAAAATAGAAATATGACCAAGAAAATAAAATTTATAGGGAAATATGACCATAATATGAAAAAATACCGGAAAATGACAAAACAGGTTAAAAGAGCCAAAATATGACTTTATGACCCGTGAAAATTGCATAATTTTAGTCACCGCAGATAAAATCCTGCTTAACATGCATTTTCCATGGAAATAATATAAAAATTAAAATATGATACGTCATAAACATCCGGCCCCCTAATAATAATAATAATAATAATAATAATAATAATAATAATAATAATAATAATAATAATTGTACCGGGAAGTACATCTTAACTCCGCACTCAAAAGAAGCGCCTTACAGAACTCATTCTTCGCCAGGCAGTTCAACCTCCAAGGTAAGGGCCACCTGTCTTATTTTTCTGTAGCTACCTCCGCAGACTTACGCGAGGGGAAGGTTCTAATTTCTAACTATGTAACCTCCTGTTTTTTTATGTAAACCCTCTTTCGGCTAATGTAAAATTTCATAAGATCTTAAACTGTAAATGGCTGGATAGAGAGTGCGTTACCCTCTCGAGTTCCCCTTCAACTTAGTTTGAGATGACTGTGATTTTGTAACCTTTTCTCTTTTCTGTAAAGTGTTAAATTAACCTCCATTCTAGTTACCTCTGTAGCTTGGGATTAGCCTCTGCATCATAGGGCCGAGAGCCCAATTAGGGTTTTAATTTTCTAGGAGTGCAAGTGTACGCCTCCATTCATTTTGTGTTCGGGCCAGTAATTTAACCTGTTCTTCTTTCCACGAAGGCCCAGTAGTTAGGGTAATAGATACCCCTGTGTACAAATTTTAAATGTTAGGTTGGGCCTAGAGAGGCCGGAAGGTGTTAGATTTTGTGGAATATTGCCTTGAGTAGGCGGTAAGAGCGCCGTCTCCATGATTAATGCTGGAGAGCATGTAAGCTCTTTTCTTAAATTTCTCTAACATTGAGGGGTGCCTCTGGAAGGCTATAGATTTGTAACCTTTTGAGCAAAGTGCTCTTGAATTGGGAGATTTCTGTCCCTGTCTAAATAACACCACATTTGCGAAATTGTAAATTTGTAAACTAGGGGCATAAAGCCTAAAAATTGTTAAATTCTCTATTCTTGGGTTTTCCAATTCTTAAAATTGTCATTGTACCTGTGAAAAGTTGTTAAGTTTGTGATTTAAAGAGAAATATAACCTTTATTTTTAAAGTTTAATTTGATCTTTCATATAGTAGATAGACCCATTCCACCCAGCACCTTTTTTCACCTCTTTCTGCTTCACGGAAACTCCGTAATAATAATAATAATAATAATAATAATAATAATAATAATAATAATAATAATAATAATAATAATAATAATAATATCTATGGTGAATATATCATGAGGCATGCCCTCGACAGTTGGGAAGGAGGATTTTCGATTGCTGGGAAGAGAATTAATAACCTCCGTTTTGCAGACGACACCAGACTTGTAGCCAGCAGTGTACAGGAGCTTGTCGAGATAATTGATCGTGTACAACAGGAAAGTCACAAACTTGGCATGGAAATTAATTGGACCAAGACAAAACTAATGATTGTCAACAAAGGTGCAGAGATTCAACTGCCACAGCACCTGAACAATATCCAAAGAGTCTGTCACTTTCCTTATCTTGGTTCAATAATCGAGGATAAAAGTAGCTGCGAAAAAGAAATCAAACGTCGCATCATTCTAGGACGTACAGCTATGGAAAAATTAAAGAAGATCTGGCAAGATAGAGGAATGTATATGAATACGAAGAAAAGATAAGTCCATTCGCTTGTGTTCTCGATCTTCCTGTATGGATGTGAAACTTGGATCATAAAAGCTAAAGACAGGAACGGAATCAACGCCTTTGAAATGTGGTGTTGGAGAAGGATGTTGCGAATACCGTGGACAGCCAGGCGAACAAATGATTCTGTCATCCTGGAAATTGGAATACGAGAAAGTTTATGCCAAGTTGTGTACCAGAGAATCCTGCAATTCTTTGGTCACATTATGAGAAGAGAGGATGACAACCTGGAAATATGAATTGTCCAAGGAAAAGTTTCTGGTACAAGGACAAGAGGACGAGTAGCAAAAAGATGCGTTGATCAAGTAAGAGAGATCGTGGACTTACCATGGAGAGTTACTGTCCGGAAAACTCAAGTACGAACAGAATGGTATCAGCTTATAAAAGGAACAACAAAGTCCTTGGGTCACGATACTCAGTCATGAGTGGAACGACTGGAGAGAGAAAATAATAATAATAATAATAATAATAATAATAATAATAATAATAATAATAATAATAATAATAATAATGGTGTTAAGGCTCATGAACGAGTTTTCTAAGATTTTTGGAGACGCCCCGAGTCGTCGAAATTTTGCCTCATAGGAGCTCTTCTACGCGCCAATAAATTTACCGACACGAAGCTGACGTATTTGAGAACCTTCAAATAACACCGAACTGAACCAAGCTGGAACCTGCCAACTTGGGATTAGAATATCAACTGTCTACCGTGAGAGCCACTCAACCTGGTAGTCAACATAATAAAATACAAAGTGTTCTAGACTCCAAAAATATTTTTATCGGGCTGTGAAATGGCACAACAATCTTTCACTGGAATATAGCCACCTTCTTCAGAAGGCTGCAGGACATAAACTACAAGGATGTAATAAATCTTCACTGCCATAAAACAGCTCCACGTTACGAGTCCCAGTGGCACCTTAAGGGAGCGACAAATATATCTGGCACAATCAGAAGAAGCAGTATAGTGCGGAAAGTGTTACGAAGATTTAAATCACCTATAACACTTGCGAGGTAGCAATTCGGAGCATACATATTTGGGAGTCAACCGTACACTAATCCGAGTTCAATTATTGTCGAGTGTCAGTAGAGGAGCCTACTACAGTATTTTGATATGTATGTATCATGATTTTCTTTCATCTTTCCTCGCTGGCTTCCCCTGGGACTACATTGAACTTATTTTCCAGCAACCTCAGTAATACCTGGAATAAGCTAAAGAAAGAAAGAAAGAAAGAAAGAAAGAAAGAAAGAAAGAAAGAAAGAAAGAAAGATAAAACTTATTTTATGTTTTCACGAATTTCCGTCTTCCTATTTTCCTCATCTCGTTCCTGAGGTATTCTTATTCAACATTTGTATTTACTCATTTGGCACTCGCGGAGGCATGAACCCAGTATACTCAATTTTAGTTAATGATAACTAGAAGACCGGGCGAGTTGGTCGTGCAGTTAGAGGCGCGCGGCTGTGAGCTTGCTTCCGGCAGATAGTGGTTTCGAATCCCACTGTCGGCAGCCATAAAAATGGTTTTCCGTGGTTTCCCCATTTTCACACCAGGCAAATGCTGGGGCTGTACCTTAAATAATACCACAGCCGCTTCCTCCCAACTCCTAAGCCTTTCCTATCACATCGTCGACATAAGACCTATCTGTGTCGATGTGACGTAAAGCCACTAGCAAAAAAAATGTTAACCAGAAGGCGGATTTTGTCATATTTGCATGTTTTTTTAGTTTCAAGGTATATGTCCATTAGAAGTAAATTCGACTAAGTTTTATAGTACATATAAATGCATACATAATTAATGCGCGCATATTCTTGACATAAGTACTTATAAATTCAAAATTGAAAGTTTTTATTATTATTTTGTATAAAAAATATATATCGGTAGAAGAACGCAAATAAATGATATATAAAAATTCCAGTCGCCACCGGAAGCTACTACAATGCATTGCTGTTGACAGCCGACAGTAGGTACCATTCTTTTTTTTCTTACAATCTGATTTACGTTGCACCGACACAGATACAGTAGGTCTTATGGCGACGAAGTTAACAGTGTCACCAAGAGCTTGACAATAGGTACTTTTTTGTCGGTAGCATTTTGATATTCGATTCGAATGTTGGAATAATATAAAAATAATGTTTTACGATATGTGAAATAGTAGAGAGGAGAGATCCTTCCTCGATACTTGGCCTCGAACAACCTGCCCACCCCAAAACAATGTTCTTATCTGTTTTTTGACAAGTTCAATTCTTTGTACCACTCTTTAAATTTCGTGGCGGAGCCCGGAATCGAAACTGGCCCTTCAGGAATGGAAACTAATCACACTAACCACTACACCACAGAGGCGGCCATCTTGAGAAATATTTGATAAATATACATGTTCCTTTTCCTTTTTAGAAGATGTAGGAATATTTAAGGAATAAATAACTTTTTTAAGCACAATGCAGTAAAACCTTACGTAAAGCGGCCAGCAGTCAGGAGTGCATGTGGCAGCTAAACTAAATGTATGCAAGTTTGGAATCGGAGGACAGGTCTCCGGCTCCATGGCTAAATGCTGACCTTTGGTCCAGGGATCCCGGGTTCGATTCCTGGCTGGGTCGAGTATTTTAGCCTTCATTGATCAATTCCTATAGCTCGAGGGCACTTGATTTGCATAGAATCTTTCCGTGCATTTCTATATTTACACCAGCACACCTTTTTATTTGCTAGGGGCTTTACGTCGCACCGACACAGATAGGTCTTATGGCGACGATGGGATAGGAAAGGTCTAGGAGTTGGAAGGAAGCGGCCGTGGCCTTAATTAAGGTACAGCCCCAGCATTTGCCTGGTGTGAAAATGGGAAACAACGAAAACCATTTTCAGGGCTGCCTATAGTGGGATTCGAACCTACTATCTCACGGATGCAAGCTCACACAGCACACCTTTCAAAACATTTCATAAGTGTATTCAGATGCGGTCCTGTATTCTCGCCCTACTGTCAATAAGCGAAAAAATAGTCCACCCTATTCAAATATTATCCCGGCCATTAAAAATCTTTAAATGAGTTCACATACCGTCGGCTTATTCAGTCATGTCAGCCCATTCACTGTCCTGGTAATTTACAACTTTGTTTACTGGCAGGCCAAGGAGAAGAGGAGATGAGGAAGGACGCCTATTATTGTTCCCCAGAAAAAAGACACTTCAGTACTATTTAGATGGCTAGATGTGAAAAAGTAAGTTTGACTGTCTCAGGGATGAGCAAAATCAATCAATCAATACTGATCTGCATTTAGGGCAGTCGCCCAGGTGGCAGATTCCCTATCTGTTGCTTTCCTAGCCTTTTCCGAAATGATTTCAAAGAAATTGGAAATTTATTGAACATCTCCCTTGGTAAGTTATTCCAATCCCTAACTCCCCTTCCTATAAATGAATATTTGCCCCAGTTTGTCCTCTTGAATTCCAACTTTATCTTCATATTGTGATCTTTCCTACTTTTATAGACGCCATTCAAACCTATTCGTCTACTAATGTCATTCCACGCCATCTCTCCGCTGACAGCTCGGAACATACCACTTAGTCGAGCAGCTCTTCTTCTTTCTCTCAATTCTTCCCAACCCAAACATTGCAACATTTTTGTAACGCTACTCTTTTGTCGGAAATCACCCAGAACAAATCGAGCTGCTTTTCTTTGGATTTTTTCCAGTTCTTGAATCAGGTAATCCTGGTGAGGGTCCCATACACTGGAACCATACTCTAGTTGGGGTCTTACCAGAGACTTATATGCACTCTCCTTTACATCCTTACTACAACCCCTAAACATCCTCATAACCATGTGCAGAGATCGGTACCATTTATTTACAATCCCATTTATGTGATTACCCCAGTGAAGATCTTTCCTGATATTAACACCTAGATACTTACAATGATCCCCAAAAGGAACTTTCACCCCATCAACGCAGTAATTAAAACTGAGAGGACTTTTCCTATTTGTAAAACTCACAACCTGACTTTTAGCCCCGTTTATCAACATACCATTGCCTGCTGTCCATCTCACAATATTTTCGAGGTCACGTTGCAGTTGCTCACAATCTTGTAACTTATTTATCACTCTATAGAGAATAACATCATCCGCAAAAAGCCTTACCTCCGATTCCACTCCTTTACTCATATCATTTATATATATAAGAAAACATAAAGGTCCGATAACACTGCCCTGAGGAACTCCCCTCTCAACTATTACAGGGTCAGACAAAGCTTCACCTACTCTAACTCTCTGAGATCTAGAAATATAGCAACCCATTCAGTCACTCTTTTGTCTAGTCCAATTGCACTCATTTTTGCCAGTAGTCTCCCATGATCCACCCTATGAAATGCTTTAGACATGTCAATCGCGATACAGTCCATTTGACCTCCAGAATCCAACATATCTGCTATATCTTGCTGGAATCCTACAAGTTGAGCTTCAGTGGAATAACCTTTCCTAAAACCGAATTGCCTTCTATCGAACCAGTTATTAATTTCACAAACATGTCTAATATAATCAGAAAGAATGCCTTCCCAAAGCTTACATACAATGCATGTCAAACTTACTGGCCTGTAATTTTCAGCTTTATGTCTATCACCCTTTCCTTTATACACAGGGGCTACTATAGCAACTCTCCATTCATCTGGTATAGCTCCTTCGGCCAAACAATAATCAAATGAGTACTTCAGATATGGTACTATATCCCAACCCATTGTCTTTAGTATATCCCCAGAAATCTGATCAATTCCAGCCGCTTTTCTAGTTTTCAACTTTTGTATCTTATTGTAAATGTCATTGTTATCATACGTAAATTTTATTACTTCTTTGGCCTTAGTCCCTTCCTCTATCTCGACATTATCCTTGTAACCAACAATCTTTACATACTGCTGACTGAATACTTCTGCCTTTTGAAGATCCTCACATACACACTCCCCTTGTTCATTAATTATTCCTGGAATGTCCTTCTTGGAACCTGTTTCTGCCTTAAAATACCTGTACATACCCTTCCATTTTTCACTAAAATTTGTATGACTGCCAATTATGCTTGCCATCATGTTATCCTTAGCTGCCTTCTTTGCTAGATTCAATTTTCTAGTAAGTTCCTTCAATTTCTCCTTACTTACTTACAAAGTCGTGTACAAAGAGCTAGAACCCATTACAGATACTATGCGTAAGAGGAGACTGGGATTCTTTGGACATATCGTGAGGATGCAGGACTCGAGACTTCTGAAACAACTAGTACAACACAATCTCGTCTCAAAAAATACCACAACAGGATGTAAATGGATCAGAGAAGTAAGAGAGGATATGAAGGAAATAGGCCTTACAACAGAAGACACCAAAAATAAGATAAAATTGAATACAAAACTCAAGAATACAAACCTCCGCTTTACCCTTACACAAAACAAACCAACAACATGCACATTTTCAACTGAGGAAAGGGCACGAAGATCGGAGCGTCTGAAGAAATACTGGGAGGACCGCAACAATCCCTTCAAAGAGACCTGAACGACGGACTGACTAAAGTGATCCTATGTGGTCATAAACGAAGAAGAAGAAGAATAAGGTGGGTCTTTACCATTCCTTACCACCCTTAAAGGTAGAAACCTGTTTTCGCATTCCTCAACAATTTCTTTAAACCCATCCCAGAGTCTGTTTACATTTTTATTTACCGTTTTCCACCGATCATAGTTACTTTTTGGAAACTGCCTTATGCCTGCTTTATCAGCCATATGGTACTGCCTAACAGTCCTACTTTTAAGACCTTCCTTTCTATCACATTCATTTTTAACTACCACAAAAACAGCTTCATGATCACTAATACCATCTATTACTTCAGTTTCCCTATAGAGCTCATCTGGTTTTATCAGCACCACATCCAAAATATTTTTCCCTCTGGTTGGTTCCATCACTTTCTGAATCAGCTGTCCTTCCCATATTAACTTATTTGCCATTTGTTGGTCATGCTTCCTGTTGTTCGCATTTCCTTCCCAATTGACATCTGGCAAATTCAGATCTCCCGCTACAATCACATTTCTTTCCATGTCGTTTCCCACATAGCTCACTATCCTATCAAATAATTCCGAATCCGCATCAGTGCTACCCTTTCCCGATCTGTACACTCCAAATATATCAAGTTGCCTATTATCTTTAGAAATGAGCCTTACACCTAGAATTTCATGTGTCTCATCTTTAACTTTTTCGTAGCTTACAAATTCTTCTTTCACCACTGTATGGAATATGTCTGGCAGCTGACAGCGATGTGAGGTGACCGTTTAGAGGAGAGGATATCAACACTGGCCTTAGGGGTAAATTGATCGGTTCCAGAAAAGAAAAGGTTATTTAAACATTCTGTCAGGCGCGGAACGAGATCGGGGTCAATCAATCAATCAAGCAAGCAAGCAAGCAAGCAAGCAAGCAAGCAATCAATCAATCAATCAATCAATCAATCAATCAATCAATCAATCAATCAATCAATCATTACTGATCTGCATTTAGGGCATTCGCCCAGATGGCAGATTCCCTATCTTTTGTTTTCCTAGCCTTTTCCTAAATGATTTCAAAGAAATTGGAAATTTATTGAACATCTCTCTTGGTAAGTTATTCCAATCCCTAACTCCCCTTCCTATAAATCAATATTTGCCCCAGTTTTACCTCTTGAATTCCAACTTTATCTTCATTTTGTGATCTTTCCTAATTTTATAAACGCCACTCAAACTTATTCGTCTACTAATGTCATTCCACGCCATCTCTCCGCTGACAGTTCGGAACGGCGTATCATATTGATCACAGAATATTTTCATTTAATTTTAAACTTGTTTTGAACAAACTGATAGGCACTTACGTGGAGATACCTGTAAATGTCGTTCAGTTACATTTTAAAACCAAACATTTGGTTTTTGAACACAGAATAATCAAAATTACTGAAGATTACAAACATTTATTGACCGTCGTTGACACAGTCACTGTCATCTTGTCTAATTTTCTCATTTCTTCGCGAGTCTCAACGTTATCAAACCGGAGGCACCACATGATGAATTTGAAATGTTTGATGTTCTTTACAAGGCAGATTTTTTCAATACCATCCCCATCACTTCCTCACAGATCTTCTAAGCTTTGCCAGTTACTTTTGTTAACTCCAGCTAACAGCAAGAGACCAATAAATGCATTTAGTTCAATAATATCTATTGGCTTCTTGTTCCTGTAACGCTGAAATGCATTTTTAATTCTCTTGATATATTGATTTGTGTTCTGAACAGTGAGATACAACATACCTTTATCTATGAGGCACTCAAAAAGTGTTATGGCTACTATTGCAGCACCTATTGCTCCAGGCACTTTTCGAATACTATTGTAGCTCCTGAAGAGAACGCTTTGCGATGGAGGGAATTGAATCAATTTTGTCTCTTTTTTCTTTTTTCCTCATGGCGCAACAGCCCCAAAGGGCCATGGCCTACCAGGCGACCGCTGCTCAGCCCGAATGCCTGCTGATTATGAGGTGTGTGTGGTCATCATGACGAATCCTCTCAGCCGTTATTCTTGGCTTCCTAGACACATTTGTCTCTTTATACCGTCCTAAAAAGTAACTATCATTTCCCTCGGATACTTTCTCACCACTGCCACTGTCTTCTTCCCCCATCTCTGAATCTTCCTGGCGAATTTCAACTTCATCATCACAATTTGTATCTTCTTATCTTCAAAATTATCTTCCATTTTCTTTGTTTTCCTCTTCAAACAGAAGTTTTTGGATTTATTCAATAAATTGTGGGTTGAGAAGACTGTACCTCCTACTGAAGTTTGCCGTGATCAAGTATATCTAATCTAAAATATGAAAAGACCTATAAAATTACAAATTCATGCGCGGGGTATCAAATTGTATGGAAAATAATGCTCAAACTACTCCAAAAGAAAACAAGCACATTCTAAAGCAGTGTTGTATTACTCACCATGTCAGTCACTACTGATCTGTATTTAGGGCAGTCACCCAGGTGGCAGATTCTCTATCTGTTGTTTTCCTAGCCATTTCTTAAATGATTGCAAAGAAATTGGAAATTTATTGAACATCTCCCTTGTTAAGTTATTCCCATCCCTATCTCCCCTTCCTATAAATGAATATTTGCCCTAATTAGTCCTCTTGAATTTCCACTTTATCATACCGTGATCTTTCCTACTTTTAAAGACACCACTCAAATTTATTTGTCTACAAATGCCATTGCACGCCATCTCTCAACTGAGAGCTCGGAACATACCACTTAGTCGAGCAGCTCATCTCCTTTCTCCCAAGTCATACCAGACCAAACTTTTCAACATTTTTTTAACGCTACTGTTTTGTTGGAAATCGCCCAGAACAAATCGAGCTGTTTCAGGTGACCAAATAAACATACAGTCGCAATGAAATGGGAACGGGCGCAGTGTATCAAATTGATCACTTGGCGGACATATTTACAACATAGCAGTCAGTCACATTCTCCAGCCCTTGACAATTGAGAGAGGTGAGTGACAGGAACGTATTAGCGAGAAGGAACCATTGCTTCCGATTGTTGACAAACAATCGACAGAGAATTTCGACCTGTATCAATCTGATCGGCCGCACCCGACGAAATATTGTGACCGCTTAGTGAAGAAGGCCACTTAGGTAGGTTCCATAGTATTCCAAAATTCGTAAGTTTCTTTCCCGTTTGTATAACTTTTTGAAGGTTTTCATTAAGAAGGAATATGTGTAATAGAATGCTGACAGGTATTTTATAGTATTTTAAGTGTTCTATTTCGTGCTTCGGCTGACGGCTAAAGATCCAGTGTAGACCTACGTGTACTATCGCGGTGGATGGACCAGATCAAGAAAATCACTAAATTGTGATATGAGTTAGGATATAAGAAGGCAGTAACAGAGGAGAAATTTAGGCGCAGAGATTCTTCGGTAAACAGACGAGAAGATGACTTTTGGTGTTATTACTTAAGCCTATTATTATTTTGTTTATTGCATGGTTTACAATCACATCACAATAAAAGTATTTTAAAACTATTTACACATCTGAACACATCATGTCATAATGTCATAATATTGGTATCTCTTATATAATTAACACCGTTTTGAGTAGGCATCAGGGACTCGGCTGGATCTCCTGAGAAGGCTGTTAGTGGGCATTCTTGGATAATATTCTGAACAGTTTGTCTTTCAGCACCACAACTACACTCGGGAGATGGAATTTCCTTCCATTTATAAAGGGAGTCTGCACATCTGCCACAATTAGTTCTGATTCGGTTTAGAGTACACAAATTTTTCTGGCGAGCTCAAAACCTGGTGGCTTAGATGTGATGCATGGCATAGCTTGCTGTTCTGGTGTTGCAGAGGTCTTCCATAATTGCTTCCAGCTGTCAATCATGTTGAAATTACTTTCAGCAAGCTTCCTTGCAATATTCAATGGAGGGTGGCGAGAGCGAAATATATTCCTGTTAATAACAGGGATGTCAAGATGTACAGGAAGGGAAGAATTGTTGCATATATTATTGTACACCTTGATAAGTCCTTGTTTTCTTCTCACGGATGGAGGTGGTATGTGACTTAATGACGGCAGCCAGTATGTTGGAGTACATATGATTGTCGCTGATATTAAACGCATGGTTTGGTTGAGCTGAGTATCAACAAGCTTAACATGAGCGCTGTTTATCCAGATTGGTGCACACCGGGCGAGTTGGCCGTGCGCGTAGAGGCGCGCGGCTGTGAGCTTGCATCCGGGAGATAGTAGGTTCGAATCCCACTATCGGCAGCCCTGAAGATGGTTTTCCGTGGTTTCCCATTTTCACACCAGGCAAATGCTGGGGCTGTACCTTAATTAAGGCCACGGCCGCTTCCTTCCAACTCGTAGGCCTTTCCTATCCCATCGTCGCCATAAGACCTATCTGTGTCGGTGCGACGTAAAGCCCCTAGCAAAAAAAAAAAAAAAAAAAAGATTGGTGCACAATATTCAGCTACGGATAAACTAGTCCAAGGGCAGAAGTCCGAAGTGTAGAAGCTGTTGACCCCCACGTAGTGCCACACAGTTTCTGCAGGATATTATTTCTGGTTCTGAGCTTGGCGGCAGTTCTGCTAAGATGTTCTTTGAACCTTTGAGTCCTATCTAGAATTACTCCTAGAAATTTTGGGTACTTGGTATGTGAGAGTAATCTGCCATCAAAGTGAACTTTCAGTTCCCTGCGCTTGGCTGTAACCTCCAGGCACGAAGGTATCGCCCCATAGTAGATAGATCTCTGGTTAGAATATCCTCGGTAACTTGGAAGTCTATGTGGCTAACAGCAAGGGCCCAGTCATCTGCGTACCAAACTTCCAAGATGTGGTCTCTGGCATATCTGCTATATATAAACAGAACAAAAGGGTAGCCAGCACTGAACCATGTGGGAGACCATTATTAAAGAACTCGGCCATAAACAAAATGCTAGGAGGCGGAACACTTGCACTCCTTTTGAATTACTTAAGAACCTATCTGGGCGTATGGCCCAAAATTACAGAGGCTAAGCCTATACTACAGAGGGTGACTAGATGGAAAAAATATTAAGTTCCAAAATAAGGTTGAGATTTAAAGTTTTAGGAAGTCATAGACACCCTCATACCAAGCTGAATGGAAATTAATAGAGGGTGAACACTCTTTATTATCTTTTACATCTTTCCCAGCAGGGATTTGAATGAAGTCCTTAGTCTTGCATGAAAAATTTACATTTAAAAGATAATATTAAATTTTAGAATTTACGTTAAGAATGAATGAACTATGTAACCACTCCTCAAGTAACTATCACCTATTTAAAAGATGTCTTCCATTACCTTGGGCTGGTGGGCCTTCGGACGGCGAGCAAGGCTGCCTCTACAAAAGTATGCACTCTAGACTGGATCAATGAAAAAGACAACATGGCCCAAAAGCCCACAGCTTTTATGGCGGAGGGAAAAGTTCCAGAACCTGTACACACCCTCAGTTTTGATTGGTTACGAAATTAAATACAAAAATCTTTGATTGGTTAATAATTTAACAAGGAAGAGATAGAAATGCTAGTAACCTTAGCACACCAAGAATCAACCCATAAACACTTCAGTTTTATCCAACTTAACAAATTAATTGTCAGTGGGGGGGGGGGGCACATAAGTCGACAGTAGAGACATCTGAAGATTAAATTTCAAAGTTCTTCCAATAAACAATTACGGGTTTACACCACAGGTGGCCTTCTGAAAGGTGTTCACTTCAAATGCCCGGGGAAGGTGTACCTCCGGTACAATTATTATTATTATTATTATTATTATTATTATTATTATTATTATTATTATTATTATTATTATTATTATTATTATTATTATTATTATTATTATTATTATTATTATTATTACCGTGGTTTGGTAGATCGCAGAGAGGTGAAAGAAGGTGTGGGCTTGAATGGGTCTAACTACGACATCAGAAATCGGATTAAAACTTTAAATAAAGGTTATGTTTCTTTTAGAATTTCAAATTTAACACATTTTTTCAATGAGTGAACAACATGACAGGTACAAATAGCAATCTTGAAACAATAACTGGAAAACCCAAGATTAGGGAATTTTACAGATTGGGGCTTGAAGCCCTTAGTTTACAATTCTGAGATACCGGATCCAGTTTACAAAATTTTGCAAAATCTCAATGTTTAGACAACAATCATAATACACCAATTTAAGAGCTCTTGCTCCAACAACTTTACCGCCTTCCAGAGGCGCACCTCAATATGCAGTCGAATTTAGAAAAACACAAAAGAGCTTACATGCTCTCCAACATTAACAGCCCGTTCAAGGCAACGTTACACAAAACCTTACTATCTCTGGCCTCTCTAGGCACAATTAACAAAATTTATTTTACATAGGGCTATTTATTACCCAACCTACTGGGTCTTTGTGGAAAAAAGGAACAGGTTAAAAAAATGGCCCGAACAAAAACTGAATGGAGGCGTACACTTGCACTCCTAAATAATGAAGTATTAAAATCCTAACAGGGCTCTCGGCCCGATCACACAGGGGCTAATCCCAAGCTACTGAGGTGACTCGAATGAAAGTTAATTTAATACATTACAGGAAAGAAAACAGTTACGAAATCGCAGTCACCTCAAAACAAGTTGAAGGGGAACTCGAGAGGGTAACGCATTCGCTATACCCGATTTACAGTTAAAGACTTTATGAAAATTTTACATTAGCCGAACGAAAATTAACATTTTTAGAAAAGGTTGGTTACGTAGTTAGAAATCGGACCTTCCCCTCGGATACATTTGCAGGGACGGCTAAAAAGATATAATATTGGTGGCCATTACCTGACTGTTGTTCTGTCTGCCGATGAACGAGGCGCCCCGCCTCCTGTCTTAACACACACGCTCAGAAAGACGACGATCAATGAGACAAGGTAGCCAGGAAAGCCTCCGCTTATATACCCGCGGGGACGGTTCTAGAGGATTCTGGACTAATCCGGACACACCCTCTCAATTTTATTGGCAAATTCAGAGGTTACAAACAAGAAGCCTATGATAGGATCAAAAATAATTGCAGAAAATTCTTATTGGCCAGATTCAAAACTGGCGGAATGAGAAAGAAGTGTTGCAAACTTTGAAAAAACAAATGAAAGTTAATTTACATGAGAAAACTCATAAACACAAAATTTCTTTCAATAACATTATTTTACCTTGCACCAGAATGCATGACCACAGTTTTTGGTAGTGACATCTATAGAGAAATGTCCAAACTTCTTGATGTACAGCAAAAACAAAAACAAAATAAATCCAAACAGTTTAGGAAACTTCACAATAACACAATTACTCCATACTTCAATGGTGACATCTTCAGGTCAATGTCCCAACTTCATACGGTCGGTGTTTCACGTTTTGTTCGATAGAGGCTTTCATTATTCTATGTCAACAGCCTTGAACTTAGGAAATCCCAGAAACCTTCGTCTTCTACAATATTAGATGTCTCTACCACCGATTCAGTTGCTCCCTCTTCTGGACTAACGATTAACTACTGGATAGATTATTAATTATTTTTATTGTTGGCTAACCGTTTTTTTCTTTCTGAGGATTGTTTCGTTTATGTACCGAAGTAGTCAACACTTCTGTTTGTTCTTCATCGATTGTAATCATCCTATCAGATACTTGGGAATATGTTCTCTAGCCATTTTTTTTCTTGCTAGTTGTTTTAAGTCGCACCGACACAGGTAGGTCTTACGGCGACGATGGGACAGGAAAGGGCTAGGAGTGGGAAGGAAGCGGCCGTGGCCTTAATTAAGATACAGCCCCAGCATTTGCCTGGTGTGAAAATGGGAAACCACGGAAAACCATTTTCAGGGCTGCGGACAGAGGGGTTCGAACCTACTATATCCCAAATACTGGATACTGGTCGCACTTAAGCGACTGCAGCTATCGAGCTCGGTCTCTAGCCAATTAAAACAGAGGGTGCGTAAAGAAATCCAGCCTATCAGCAAGGAGTTCTGGAAGCTTCCCGTTAGTGTACTACAAAAGCAGGGCACTTTAGGGCCGTCTTGTCTGAATCGCTCCAGGCTACAGAGTGCGACTTGACGGAGACCGAAGGGAGGCAGGGTTTTAACCATTTCTATAAGGAGTCCTGGTGTTTCGCCTCCTTGCCTTTAGTTCCCCGGCCGGTTATGCGCAACCTTTACTTTTTACCATTAAGACCTCGTAGTATGGACAATTATGCCCCTGTTTACTTATTTCAGTGTGTAAATATTCCCTTGTGTTAGTTCCCCGGCCGGTTATGCGCAACCTTTACTTTTTACCATTAAGACCTCGTAGTATGGACAATTATGCCCCTGTTTACTTATTTCAGTGTGTAAATATTCCCTTGTGTTAGTTCCCCGGCCGGTTTTGCACAACCTTTACTTTTTACCATTAAGACCTCGTAGTATGGACAATTATGCCCCTGTTTACTTATTTCAGTGTGTAAATATTCCCTTGTGTTAGTTCCCCGGCTGGTTATGCACAACCTTTACTTTTTACCATTAAGACCTCGTAGTATGGACAATTATGCCCCTGTTTACTTATTTCAGTGTGTAAATATTCCCTTGTGTTAGTTCCCCGGCCGGTTATGCGCAACCTTTACTTTTTACCATTAAGACCTCGTAGTATGGACAATTATGCCCCTGTTTACTTATTTCAGTGTGTAAATATTCCCTTGTGTTAGTTCCCCGGCCGGTTATGCGCAACCTTTACTTTTTACCATTAAGACCTCGTAGTATGGACAATTATGCCCCTGTTTACTTATTTCAGTGTGTAAATATTCCCTTGTGTTAGTTCCCCGGCCGGTTATGCACAACCTTTACTTTTTACCATTAAGACCTCGTAGTATGGACAATTATGCCCCTGTTTACTTATTTCAGTGTGTAAATATTCCCTTGTGTTAGTTCCCCGGCTGGTTATGCACAACCTTTACTTTTTACCATTAAGACCTCGTAGTATGGACAATTATGCCCCTGTTTACTTATTTCAGTGTGTAAATATTCCCTTGCGTTAGTTCCCCGGCCGGTTATGCACAACCATTACTTTTTACCATTAAGACCTCGTAGTATGGACAATTATGCCCCTGTTTACTTATTTCAGTGTGTAAATATTCCCTTGCGTTAGTTCCCCGGCCGGTTATGCACAACCTTTACTTTTTACCATTAAGACCTCGTAGTATGGACAATTATGCCCCTGTTTACTTATTTCAGTGTGTAAATATTCCCTTGTGTTAGTTCCCCGACCGGTTATGCACAACCTTTACTTTTTACCATTAAGACCTCGTAGTATGGACAATTATGCCCCTGTTTACTTATTTCAGTGTGTAAATATTCCCTTGTGTTAGTTCCCCGGCCGGTTATGCACAACCTTTACTTTTTACCATTAAGACCTCGTAGTATGGACAATTATGCCCCTGTTTACTTATTTCAGTGTGTAAATATTCCCTTGCGTTAGTTCCCCGGCCGGTTATGCACAACCTTTACTTTTTACCATTAAGACCTCGTAGTATGGACAATTATGCCCCTGTTTACTTATTTCAGTGTGTAAATATTCCCTTGCGTTAGTTCCCCGGCCGGTTATGCACAACCTTTACTTTTTACCATTAAGACCTCGTAGTATGGACAATTATGCCCCTGTTTACTTATTTCAGTGTGTAAATATTCCCTTGTGTTAGTTCCCTTTTGGAACAGTGACTAATGTAAATGTTGAGCAAGAGGTAAGCCCACATCAGGGCAAATGTGTATGAATACTGTAATGTGAGGCCAACCGACAGGTTTTCAGGTGGAATTGTAGTGCGCTATAAGAAGCTGATGCCTCTGCGAGACTAGACTATGGTATATTTGGAGCGCAGACTCCTGTGTAGTGTAAATGATAGGAGCAAATCCTGCTCTAGTAAAATATTGTACCGGTTAAGAGCAATAATGCTAAATTACTAGTTTTGTACCTGATTTTCGGATTTCTAAGTCCCCGATATTGTTAGAGCTGACGTGCTCTGATATGGGCTATATCAAATTTGTTACTTTCATGCCCTGTCTCAGTCTCATCCTTGGCTTTGACCATATGAAAGTGACTGAGGTATGAGCGATGCTAGTAATACCATTCCTTACGCAGCCAGTCCTTGTTATGAATGGTGTGAGAATATCGCTCATAGGGTCGGTTGGTGCATGCGTTTCAGTGGGCTTGGCAGACTGATATGTAATAGCAACTGCTGGCTCGGTGAGGAAAGCAACGGAAAACTACCTCACTCCTCATTTCCCTAGTACGCCTCTTCAGTGATGCCTAGGCTATTTATGACAGCTCTTGGCGGAGCTGCAGAGGATCAAACCAGCCTTCGGGCTGAATACCCAACATACAACATACATATTGTCTGTTATTCATGCTGATTTTCTATCTCTCACTTTTAAACTGGGAAAAAGGAAAGGGGAAAGTAAAATTTACAAATTTGTTGTGTTAAGTTCTGCTCTAGTTAATTCCTTGTCCAGCCATTCAAACCAGGCACTTCTTATCCCTCTACGGAAATCCCGGAGCAATCATTATTAGTTTGGTTCGTTTTGGCCTAATGGTGACCACAGGGCCCGTCTTAATTCTTTTCTTCTGCTTTTTCTTGACCCAGTACGCTTTCACTTCCTGGTCTTGTGCCTGCTTCCTTCCATCCGTCGACTGAGGGTGGCCCCTGTGCTCTTTTTACTTGTTGTGGGCTGTAGTTACACGTCTTCCTGCTCTCGTACCTCAGTTCTTTCCCGTTTCGTCAGTACTCCATCACTCTCAGGCTCTCCCTGCTCGTTGTTCTTTCGATAAGTTCCTGTGCGTTCTCTCCGCTTTTTATTGGATAGATGATTCACCTCTGCAATTTTCGTTCTGTACACTTCTCAGTCATCTCTCTACATCCCTCATTTTCTTCTCAAACTTGAAGGACTTCTTTCATCCAAGGAACTTTCTATTCGCTCTATAAATTCTGTTCTTCTGAAAGAGAGAATATAACCTTTCTGGTTACATTCTACTGTGAAGGCTGCTCTTCATTGATTGTCACTGGCATTAATAAATATCTGTACGAGATCCGTATTTTTCATTCAGCAGTTTGCTTTACGTCGCACCGACACATATAGGTCAATTATGTTTGTTTATGATGTCCTATTAAATACATAATTTACGATTTTCGGAGACGTCGAGGTGCCGGAATTTACTTCCGCGGGAGTTCTTTTACGTGCCAGTAAATCCACCGATACGTGGCTGACGTATTTGAGTACCTTCAAATACCACCGGACTCAGCCAATATCGAACCTGCTAAGTTGGGTTCGGAAGGCCAGCGCCTCAATCGTCTGAGTTACTCAGCCCGGGGAAACAGTTAGGTCTTATAGCGACGATGTGACAGGAGGTGGCTAGGAGTCGGAAGGAAGCGGCCGTGGTCTTAATTAAGATACGGCCCCAGCTTTTACGTGGTGTGAAAATGGGAAACCACGGAAAATCCTCTTCAAGGCTGCCGACAGTGGGGAATTATCATTCAAGATAGCTTCAGTTACTAGGAGAGAAGTGTGCGACAGGCTTTCTATACACATACGTGACTACTGAATCCTTCTTGAGGTCACAACTCAAGAAATGAATTTAAATCAAACCAAATCATGATCAATGATCTGCATTTAGTGCTGTCGCCCAGGTGACAGATTCCCCTAGACGAAGATTCAGTGATGCCTTTAAAAGTAGGAAAGATCATAATATGAAGATAAAATTGGAATTCAAGAGGACAAACTAGGACAAAAATTCATTTGTAGAACGGTCCGACTCATTGACTGAATGATCAGCGTTGACGCCTTCGGTTCGGAGGGTCCCTGGTTCGATTCCCCGGCCGAACTGGGAATTTTAATCGCCATTGATTAATTCTTCCGGCTGGGGACTGGGTGTTTGTGTTCGTCCCAACACTTTCCTCTTCATATTCAGACAACACACTACACTACCAACTACCACAGAAATACGATATAGTGATTATTACATCTCTCCATATAGGGTTTGCGTCAGAAAGGGCATCCGGCCTTAAAACATGGCCAAATCCACATGTGCGACACAGTTCGCACCCGCGACCCCACAGGTGTGGCTTGTGACATTATGCACTCAGAGATCACTCATAACTCTATATTCTCGGGAACTGATTAAGATGTTTCTATGGTTAAATATTCTGGTTATCCTGGCCTTTCCTAAGCAATGAAAACAATGAATTAATTGTAATTTAATTGTGAAAAAATGTGAACGATGTAATCCAACCCCAATACGTATGGCATTCAAGTGTTTGATCACACTGACAACAATCCCATAGGCACAGTTCTTGAAACACCCTTGTGTCTCTGATGAACATAATTATTTAATGCCAGGTTATTTTTACTTTAGTTTTGAGGATAAAACATGATATTATTGTTGTTATTAATAATAATAGGAATAACAATTCACCCTATGGGGAAAAAGCTCAGGATTTATTTAAAATTCAAAGGCTTTGTAAAGGTGGAAGAAATGGTCATAATGAGAAGGAATATTTTATACCACGTTCCTGGAATTCTCTCCCGACTGAAATTAGAGACATAAGCAACCTAAAGCTATTCAGAAGAATGTGCTGGAAATTTTACCTACACTCAGATTGATTTACTCTTAGAAGTACCCTTAAATTTTAGATTATTAAGTTAAATGAATAAAATGTCAATGTAAGGTTAGAAACATTATAGTTTATATTTTTCGAGATATAGCTTTAATAATAGTAAATATTATAAATTAATTTTAAAATGTTAAAATGATTTTTATGATGCTTTACATTTCATACAAATTACATTTCACATTAACTTTAAATTATAATTATTTTTTAAGTAGTTATAATGTTCAGTATATTATGTTTATGCAGGTGCATAATTATATGGTTTGGCATAATAGCAGGCTTCATAGCCTGAGCCCCGCCATGTACAGAAAGACATAAATAAAAAAAATAATAAATAAATAAATAGTCCGCCTCTGTGGTGTAGTGGTTAGCGTGATTAGCTGCCACCCCCGGAGGTCCGGGTTCGATTCCCGGCTCTGCCACGAAATTTGAAAAGTGGTACGAGGGCTGGAACGGGGTCCACTCAGCCTCGGGAGGTCAACTGAGTAGAGGTGGGTTCGATTCCCACCTCAGCCATCCTGGAAGTGGTTTTCCGTGGTTTCCCACTTCTCCTCCAGGCGAATGCCGGGATGGTACCTAACTTAAGGCCACGGCCGCTTCCTTCCCTCTTCCTTGCCTATCCCTTCCAATCTTCCCATCCCTCCACTAGGCCCCTGTTCAGCATAGCAGGTGAGGCCGCCTGGGCGAAGTACTGGTCATACTCCCCAGTTGTATCCCCCGACCAAGAGTCTGAAGCTCCAGGACACTGCTCTTGAGGCGGTAGAGGTGGGATCCCTCGCTAAGTCCGAGGGAAAAACCGAACCTGGAGGGTAAACAGATGATGATGATGATGATGAAATAAATAAATAAAAAAATAAATGGTAGTTCGCGAAAAGAAAAGAAAAGTAAAAGAAAGCACGTTTTCCACCGTGACTAAAACAATGGAGTTGCACACAGTCGTTAAAATGCTTCAGTAGTCGGCGACTGTTTTCAATGCTTTTACTCTATATTCTTGCTAGAAGAAAATTTGGTTTTAGATAAGAAGATCCCAGAATGAGGGCACGGGAGAGCCTAAAAACTCGCAGAAAAGCAGGGAAAAGTAAGAAGACTACCATTCAGTTTCCGTTTTCCCCTGATTAGCTTCCTCCAATTATTTGTGTACCGGAGGTACACCCGCCGGCTCATTTAAAATAAGCGCCTTTTAGAAGGCCATCTATAACGTAAACCTTGAAACTGCTAGTGGATGAAGTTCGAACGTTTTTCGACAGATGTCTCTACTATCAACTTGGGTGTGCCCTCTGGGGCGAGGATGAAGAATTAATATGTGTAAGTAATTTTGTGTGTCAAGGTTACCTAAACTGATTTGTTTGTAAATTGTTTTTGGTGTTCTAAAGTTATCAACACTTCTATCTCTTCCCGCCAACTTGATATTTTAGCCAATAAGAAATTTTGTACATTTATTTAAGTAACCAATCAGAAATTCTTTATGTTTATTAAATTAACCAATAGGAATTGTGGGTGTGTCAGGGTTTCGGCCCAGAGAAATCTGGAACCTTCCTCTCCGCTATAAAAGCTGGGACATTTCGGGTCACGTTTCATTTGTGATCGCTCCAGTCATGAGGTTCAACGTGTGTTCGTAACGGAGGCAGAGAGAAGGGCTGCCACGTCCATCTTCGGGAGATCCACCAGCTCAAGGTAATGGCAGACTCTGTTTAACCATGTAATAGTCTTTGAAAGCTAGCTCAAGGGGAAGGTTTTAAATTTATTTCGCAATATAACTTTTATTTCTCAAATTCTCAGACAAGTCTAAAGAATTGAACCGAACTTGTGGAATAAAGAGCGATGTGACGATCATTTTGTAATCTTTAAAATCTATCTCTTAATTGTATAAACCTTCTCTCCACCTAGTCACCTCCGTAGTATAGGCTTTAATCCCACATAGGGTTTTAATGATGTTCTGGTGAATTCCAAAAGAGTGCAAGAGTTCACCTCCTAACACTTTGCTTTCGGCCAGTAACTTTAACCTTTTGTTTTTAAATAAGGCCACGTAGAATCAGCTACCTTCTACTTTTTTTCATTTTCGGTCTAGGTAAATCAGATTGTTGAGCGATTAAGACCAGTGTCGACTACTTGATTCTGTTTAATGAAGGTAGGTGCCTTAATAGGCTTGGAAGTTGTAATTTTGGAGGATAGCCTCCTAGGAAGTAACTGTGTAGAGCAATGGCGCTCTTACTACTGATGTAAAATTTGGAGCTCCGTCTCCTCGAGTGTGGATTGAAGGGAGCAGCAGTGCTCTTGTTAATGTTGTAACTAGCGAGCTTCAAGTTCAGGTTCTTAAATGGTTGTTATCTGATTTTTCTAATATTGTGTCCGGCTCCATGGCTAAATGGTTAGCGGGCTGGCCTTTGGTCACAGGGGTTCCGGGTTCGATTCCCGGCAGGGTCAGGAATTTTAACCATCATCGGTTAATTTGGCTGCCACGGGGGCTGGCTGTATGTGTCGTATTCATTATCATTTCATTCTCATCAGGACGCGCAGGTCGCCTACGGGTGTCAAATCAAAGGACCTGCAACTGGCGAGCCGAACTTGTCCTCGGACACTCCCGGCACTAATAAACGCCATACGCCATTTCATTTCTTCTAATATTGTTACAAAAGCTCACGAGCTCGACCTTGTGCCTGCTTTTTGTTATTTGTTTAGCAAAGTATAAAGTTTGAAAAGAAAAGAAAAAAACGGAGGAAAGAAATATATTCCAAAATTGTAAAGTTTTAAATTGCTATTTAATCTCTTCTCTATCCACCCATTCATGCCCACATCTTCTTTCACCTCTATGTTCCACAACCGAGCTCGATAGCTGTAGTCGCTTAAGTGCGGCCAGTATCCAGTATTCGGGAGATAGTAGTTTCGAACCCCACTGTCGGCAGCCCTGAAAATGGTTTTCCGTGGTTTCCCATTTTCACACCAGGCAAATGCTGGGGCTGTACCTTAATTAAGGCCACGGCCGCTTCCTTCCCACTCCTAGCCCTTCCATGTCCCATCGTCGCCATAAGACGGTGCGACGTAAAGCAACTAGCAGAAAAAGAAATATGTTCCACCAAACCATGCCAATAATTTGAATGGCTATAAAATTAATACTTTTGTGGAGTGTGTTGTTCAATATTATACAATTTTATACAAATACAATAATTTCCGTGTGCAGGAAGCGTTCATTTTATTTATTTACTTTTTTTTTTTTTTTTTTTTACAAAATTCACTCCTTTGCTTCTTTAAGACATTTTACTACGATACATGAATATAACGTATTTTTATTTGGGACAACTCCCCTACCATTATTATTTTTCTTTGGATTGTGAGGAATATTCTTCATTTACATGTCTTTGAAATGGAAGCACTGACTCTGTCTTTTATTTTTATACGTCATGTTAACCCATTTAATTTATCTCCCATTTCCCATAATTATATTAAGAAAAAGCGTGGTATGATATTTTAGTAAAATACTATGTCTTTAAATGAAACACGAATCGCCTTATTTTCTTAGTGAATGTTACCTTCCTTCATCCTGATTTCTTGCGTCCAAATTTGATATCCGTGCATATACCGTATACGTGCGAAATATATCAGCGCTTGTAAAGTTAGTAATGTAGAGTAATATAATAGGGCCTATATAGGCAAAAATAAGGGTCATTCTTTGTTTTACAATGGTCGGGCATAATGCCATATGACAATAAGGTCCTGGTCGAGACGACTGACATTTCAGCTATCCTTCGCACACAGGAATTAAAAAGAATCAGGAAAATTTGACCCTCAGTGAATTAACATACGAGCCCGTGTTGTTCCCCTCTCTACCGCATATTCAAGGTCCAGCCATTGGGGCGTGTGGGATGGCGGGGAAGCAAGTACCTTCACCTCTGTAGGTGTTTGGTTCATGTTAAATCACCCGTCATTCGCTGTGTCTACCTGCCCTCACTCCTCAGGTGTGTCCATGTGTTGTGCTTCCGCATGAATCTAACGAATAAGAGCGTGTAAGCTGGTATGGACGGTTCTGAGGGCTGTACTGATTTCCTTGTCTGAAATTATTTCTGGCCACGAGATTTTAATGAGCACTAGTGTACCAGAGGAGGTGCTAGGAATTGCATTAAGGCGAATACTATTACTTTGTGTTTCCAAAACACAGGCTTTTTCATTCTGTGCATTTATTCAAAAGTATAATTTTCATTCTCATTCAATCAATAACTCATATTAGCACATACAGAAAATATTAAAGAATGATTTTGTTTTTTAATTTAATAGATATTTAGACCTGTTGACACTTGGCAATACAATTAACTGTTCAATATTCTTGACTGAAACGAGAGCTTCTGCACAATTGACAGCTGACACACATTAAACCACCGTCGTGTGAACCACTCCAGAGCACTCTGTGAAACACCGTAGCGCGCGTCAGAGCTTGTAGCGTACTCTGTCAAACACTGTAGCGCGCATTAGAGCTTGTAGCGTACTCTGTGAAACACTGTAGCGGGCATTAGAGCTTGTAGCGTACTCTGTGAAACACTGTAGCGGGCATTAGAGCTTGTAGCGTACTCTGTGAAACACCGTAGCGCGCGTCAGAGCTTGTAGCGTACTCTGTGAAACACCGTAGCGCGCGTCAGAGCTTGTAGCGTACTCTGTCAAACACTGTAGCGCGCATTAGAGCTTGTAGCGTACTCTGTGAAACACTGTAGCGCGCATTAGAGCTTGTAACGTACTCTGTGAAACACTGTAGCGCGCATTATAGCTTGTAGCGTACTCTGTGAAACACTGTAGCGCGCATTATAGCTTGTAGCGTACTCTGTGAAACACTGTAGCGCGCATTATAGCTTGTAGCATACTCTGTGAAACACTGTAGCGCGCATTATAGCTTGTAGCGTACTCTGTGAAACACTGTAGCGCGCGTCAGAGCTTGTAGCGTACTCTGTCAAACACTGTAGCGCGCGTTAGAGCTCGTAGCGTACTCTGTGAAACACTGTACGCGCGTTAGAGTTTGTAGCGTACTCTGTGAAACACTGTAGCGCGCATTAGAGCTTGTAGCGTACTCTGTGAAACACTGTAGCGCGCATTAGAGCTTGTAGCGTACTCTGTGAAACACTGTAGCGGGCATTAGAGCTCGTAGCGTACTCTGTGAAACACTGTACGCGCGTTAGAGTTTGTAGCGTACTCTGTGAAACACTGTAGCGCGCGTCAGAGCTTGTAGAGTACTCTGTGAAACACTGTAGCGCGCGTCAGAGCTTGTAGCGTACTCTGTGAAACACTGTAGCGGGCATTAGAGCTCGTAGCGTACTCTGTGAAACACTGTAGCGCGCATTAGAGCTTGTAGCGTACTCTGTGAAACACTGTAGCGCGCGTCAGAGCTTGTAGAGTACTCTGTGAAACACTGTAGCGCGCGTCAGAGCTTGTAGCGTACTCTGTGAAACACTGTAGCGCGCGTCAGAGCTTGTAGAGTACTCTGTGAAACACTGTAGCGCGCGTCAGAGCTTGTAGAGTACTCTGTGAAACACTGTAGCGCGCATTAGAGCTTGTAGCGTACTCTGTGAAACACTGTAGCGCGCATTAGAGCTTGTAACGTGCTCTGTGAAACTCTGTAGCCCGCATTAGCGCTTGTAGCGTACTCTGTGAAACACTGTAGTGCGCATTAGAGCTTGTAGCGTACTCTGTGAAACACTGTAGCGCGCATTAGAGCTTGTAACGTGCTCTGTGAAACTCTGTAGCCCGCATTAGCGCTTGTAGCGTACTCTGTGAAACACTGTAGCGCGCATTAGAGCTTGTAACGTACTCTGTGAAACACTGTACGCGCGTTAGAGCTTGTAACGTACTCTGTGAAACTCTGTAGCCCGCATTAGCGCTTGTAGCGTACTCTGTGAAACACTGTAGCGGGCGTTAGAGCTCGTAGCGTATTCTGTGAAACACTGTAGCGCGCATTAGAGCTTGTAACGTGCTCTGCGAGACACTGTACGCGCGTTAGAGCTTGTAGCGTACTCTGTGAAACACTGTAGCGCGCATTAGAGCTCGTAGCGTATTCTGTGAAACACTGTAGCGCGCATTAGAGCTTGTAACGTACTCTGTGAAACACTGTACGCGCGTTAGAGCTTGTAGCGTACTCTGTGAAACACTGTAGCGGGCGTTAGAGCTTGTAGCGTACTCTGTGAAACACTGTAGCGGGCGTTAGAGCTTGTAACGTGCTCTGCGAGACACTGTAGCGCGCGTTAGAGCTTGTAGCGTATTCTCGGCCTACAGGCCTACGACAGCTCTGCATTCCGACGGACCAACCGAGCAGAGGAGGTGTGGTCACGGCTCTACCGTGGCTCTACACTTCTGCATTCGGGAGACGGAGAGGGGCTGGACCCCACCGTCGGCTGTCCTGAGAATGGTTCTTCCGTGGTTTTCCGTTCTCCAGAACTAAGGCGAATGCCGGAATAATTTCTAGTATAGGTCACGTCCGCCAAACCCCCAACTTCTCCACACATCTCTATCAAAACCACAATCTCCTGGCCTGAGAGACGGCGTACCGTCTGAGAGGCCCGCCTCCCCCTTCAGGGGAGGAATGAAAACAATTTAATAGTAGTCCGTTGTAGCATGACCATGTTGTACAACGTACGTTGCAGCGCGCGATGCAAAACAACGGGCGTTGATCGTGTACCTCGTCGATATAAGGACTAGTTCAGCTATAACCGGCGCACTGACATGCTTGTGTGACCGCAGATGTAACATCATAGTTACACTATTAAGTTTTCAGTGATGGTATGTTGGGAAACGGCTAGGATTTGAAAAAGTGGCAGCCATGGCCTTAGTTAACGTACAGCCCAATTATTCACCCGGATTGAAAATGAGAAACCCCCTTCAAAGCTGTCGACAGTGGGGTCCGAACCCACCATCAACCGAATGCAAGGTCACGGCCATAAAACCTATACCATTAGCCATCTTCTTGCTCAGTCTTACCATACGAACCATCGTGGCCAATCCTCACAAAAAAAAAAAAAAAAGTGCAAACCGTATATTTGAGTGGAGAGACGCGTTAGGTAAGAACTTTTCCGTGTATGCTTTGATGAGACGCGCTCTGACGACTTTACGGGAGTAATAAACCCATACAAAGTTATATCGCTCCTCTATTCCCGTCTTCAAACTTTGTTAGTTTTACCTGGCTTTGAATACAGCCTCCTACCAAGAAAAACTTCATTAAATCAATGTCTTTTGTATGGCTCCCCTCCGTATATCGGTGGATGGGTTTATCAACAAAATCGATCAGACGTTCTTGGCATACAAACGAATATGATAAGCTCAGATGTACGAAAAATGTCAGGGGATCATTAGCTAACTAAATAATATAGAAATATGCGGCACACTAGCTGAAGAGAACCGCTTTGCAGGGTTTTGTGTAGATCGTTGTGGTTCTGTCCATATATTACAGAAGACGTGCATTAAAATACCACTCCTTTTCTGTTCCTTTTCTTATTTTTATTCCTTTTTTTCGGGGTACATACATTTCTTAGCTAAGTCATTTCATAACAATACATTCTTATACACTACATTTGATGTCATGTTGTCTGAAGCATGCATAAAGAGATTTTCTGCTTGTCACACACGGGAGAAAGCAAACAGGCATCCTTCAAATTAACTCCGTAATTATTGTGGAACGTTTGACCTGAGCCTTATTGATAGTCACACTATTAAGCTAATCTCAATGGAAATTGTAATACTTTGAAACAAAATGATAAATCATATTAGATCAATGGAATTCTTGGTATGAAAACCGACTTTACTTTTTTCTTTGCCGTCTAGGATTACCGCGCTGCCTCAATGATATTGTTAAGGAGTTGTTTCAGTAAGTATCTGCTTTATATTCAAGAATTACAGAAAATACTCACAGATATACACAATCAGCAAACTATGATGGTTCTAGGATCACAATAGACCTGCGAGATGAATCAATGATGTATATAAAATCAAGGAATGCACATCACAGCATTCTGGAGTGCATTCTCACTCCAATCCTTCCAGTAGATTCTCACACATTTTAATACATTCAATGACGACGTCAGCCACTTTAAAGCCCCACATCTCCTACACCACCACAGCTGCAGACAAGCAACCACCATAGTGCATGACGTGAGACTCGTAGTTACTACTACACAAAAGCATCAGTGGTCTGCGGTGGGTAGTTTTGGTCGCAAGGTGAAATATACGAAGACATACGTCTATTTATATGTATAGACAGCTACTTTGAACACCCACATCTACCACACCATCACAGCTACCAACACACTACCACTATAGTGTATACGATGGGAGACTTGAGGCTACTAGCATACAAAGTCACCAGTGGTCTACGGTGGGTATTTGTAGCTCCAATTTGAAATATACGGATACACGTGTCTATTTTTATATATAATGGTCCACTTTCAAACCCCACGTCTGCCACACCACCACACCTACATACACAAAACCACTGCAGTGTACGATGGGGGACTCGGGGTTACTACCACAAACAAACACCAGTGGTCTGCGGCGGGTACTTGTTGCACCAAGGTCAATTATATGGACACGCACGTCTATTTTATATGTGCCTATAGTCGGTCATTTTCAACCTCCGCATCTAACGCACGACTACAATTTTTCAAACTTTTTTTTTTTGCAAGTTGCTTTACGTCGCACCGACACAGATAGGTCCTACGGCGACGATGGACGGGAAAGGGCTAGGAGTTGGAAGGAAGCGTCCGTGGCCTTATTAAAGTACAGCCTAGCATTTGCCTGGTGTGAAAATGGGAAACCACGGAAAACCATCTTCGGGGCTGCCGACGACTACAATTAACGATACGCAACAACTACAATGAACGTCGGGAGACTCCAGGCTACTACCGCACACAAACATCAGTGGTCTGCGGTGGGTAGTTTTGGATGCAAGGTGAAATACACGGGCACACACGTCTATTTTCATCTATACAAGAAGTCGTAAGACCGTGTGTCTGTATATTGACTGTTTTGGTGAAATTTCCGTACAGTTTTCTGTTTCAGGTGTAATAGTGACCAGCTGAATATTTTTCACCTTTGGTGTTTGTCTGTTTGAATTCTTATAACTTGAAAACTACTGGATATATTTCTACCAGACTTGATTTTTAGAATCCACCTGGCCTTGGATAGGTTTTAGGGCCAATATTATTCCTGAATAAATACATTTACTGGGGGTTTATGCGAAACCACGATTTTGCACTCCCACAAATTATAGGTATCCAAAATTAATGGAAATCTACCCTCCTTGATGAAAATCAATTTCTAAAACTTATTTCTCATGTGCATCATTTCGATATGAGGGTTAATAAGGGAGGTATATTTTTAATGGACGGTTTTTCAGCACCAAGCCCCAACGGACTTAACTCAAAAGTGGATGCGTATAAAACGTATTTCTTATAACTTGAAAACTACTGAAGGTACGTCAATCAAAATTTATATTTAGCATCCACCGTCCAAAAGTAGGTGTTAAGGTCCATTCCATTTCAAGTTGACGGAATGGACTGGGGGTTTATAGGGAATCGAAACAGTGATTTTCTTCTCCCACAATATATACAAAACGAGCCTGACTGGAAATCGACCAACCTTGATGGAAATCCATTTCTCAAACTTGTTTCACATGTGCATGCTCAGCGGACATAGCCCGAAAGGTGTTGTACGTGGAGCAGATTCCTTATCTGTATAAATAAAATCGTAACGACCGTGTGCCTGTACATTGACTATTTTGTCGAAATTTTCGTACAGCTATCCGTTTACGGGGTAATAATGGCCATCTGCATATTTTTAGCTTCAGTTTCCTGAAAGTCCTCATTTTTTCTCCCTCCCCCCAAAGTCAAGATTACACCGGGCGAGTTGGCCGTGCATTTAGGGGCGTGCAGCTGTGAGCTCGCATTCGGGAGATAGTAGGTTCGAACCCCACAGTCGGCAGCCCTGAAGATGATTTTCCGTGGTTTCTCATTTTCACACCAGGCAAATGCTGGGGCTGTACCTTAATTAAAGCCACGGCCAATTCCTTCCCATTCCTAGGCCTTTCCTGTCCCATCGTCGCCATGAGACCTATCTGTGTCAGTGCGACGTAACGAAAATGGCAAAAGAAAAAATCAAGATTGCGGCACAATTTGCCAGACGAGCTAGAAAATTGAAATTTGGCAAAATTATACGTTTTAGCCTGTAACTGACGGAAAACTTCCAAGATATTTAAATTTTTCATTTTTATCTCCGAAGAATATCGAAATATGGAGGCAATTTTAATGACGGTGCAGACCTTCATTTCGAGGTGTTTCCTGGCTAAACAGTAAGTCCTATCACAAAACGGACCGCACAGTCTCAGTTCAATTGGAGTGAACTACAACTTTGGTCCTATGACCTTTTCTCGCATTTCTATCCCTTCTATGTTACATTTGTCTCTATTTATCGACTGTAAGTAAACATTTTGCACTTTTTACACACATAATTCATACTTCGAATCACGTATAGGAAAGATAGAATCATCAAATTCTACGCGAACATTGCCCCATCCAGTAGCCACGCGTGAGCCTAATGCTACGTTTGTAGCTGTCACATAATTATCCGAAAAGTAATGCACTGTGAGACAATCTTACCCATATTTCACCCTATTCAACGTTTCGAACTTAATCTGACTCATGAAAAGATGAGATACGAGAATATATTTTAGGAACAGCATTTTGGATCGCTAAATTCAGCGTCTTATGGTACAATCCGTTTGTCGATATGACGTAACGTTTAGCAGCAGTTAATGTGTAAATGAAGATCTGCAATATTGTAAACATGCGTATACTTTCGTATGTTGATCTATATATATTCATTTATGTCGATTTGTAGCGATCGCGAAAGGGTGTGTCTGTTTTTGCAATCAGTACTCCTCACATCGACTTTGAATGGCAGTAGGAATGGGGTCCTTCTCCAACTCCTGTGTAACTGGCATTAGTAAGGATGGCCTACGTTTGTGATGAATAATTCCCCTGTCGATTTGACTTGCAGAAAGCAAGGGAGCATGAAATTTTGCTCAAAACTCCTCTACTCGATTGTGTTGGGCTGTAGGCAAGGGTGTCCACCAGTATAAACAAATGTATCGGTCTCAAATATGACTGGCATTAGGCATAGTGGCTTGCTATTTTAATGGAAACTCACAATTTCGGTGTGATAGGCAGTAAGCTGGCTGGCAGTAGGAAAAGGGGTCTGTCATTATAATGACAACACAACTAAATTTTCAATGGCAGTAGGGAAGTTGCCTGCCAAAATAACAAAATCTCCTCAACTGTAATCTGCCTAGAAGTAGGAAAGGGGGCCTGCCATTGTAACGAAAACTCCCCAAATAGATTGTGACCGCACAGTAGGCAATTGGGGCCTACCATTATAGTGTAAAACTCCCAATTCGATTGTTAATAGCAGTAGGCAAGTGAGCCTGCCATTGTCATCACAACTCCGCCTTTACATTGCCTATGCTGTTTGTTGGATAACGCTAAGAGACATGCAATTTAAAATATCTTATTCACTGCAGGTACAGTAATTTACTTCGATATGCTTATACAATATAGAATACCGTTGCGAAAACGGGTATATTTGCTAGTATATATAGATTTAACCAACTGAATCCTTGTGTCTTATCTTATTAATGCTGAAAACTTTTCTTAACGAAGTTGGGATCCCCATACCACGAAAAAAAGTAAAATTAAACAATTTCCTCAACTGTGCCGAAGGTTGAAGGGCTAAATGACCCGAAAGACTTCAATTACTGAGTTTTGGACAGCTCTATCAAACTAAAAAAAAAAAAAAATCGAAAAATCACTTCAGGCCTAAATACAGTTCCAGAAAACCAGCCTAAAATCGCTTGTTCCTTTACTCGCTTCATTTTTTATTCAAATCCTAACCAAATTAACTTATGTAAATAATTCTTTCTGTAATGTGTTCCTTGGTTCAATACCCTGAGGCGTTTTTTGATTTTTTGAAAAAATGTCCACACCGAATGTAGTTACAAGGGAATTGGTGAAACTCTGCAATGTCTCGCATTGGCGCTCGTAGTGGTGCTTAAGTGAAACTCTGCAATGGCTCACATTAGCGCTCGTAGCGGTACTTAGGTGAAACTCTGCAATGTCTCGCATTGGCGCTCATAGTGGTGCTTAAGTGAAACTCTGCAATGGCTCACATTAGCGCTCCTAGCGGTACTTAAGTGAAACTCTGCAATGTCTCGCATTAGCGCTCGTAGTGGCGCTTAATTGAAACTCTGCATGTCTCGCATTAGCGCTCGTAGTGGTGCTTAAGTGAAATTCTGCAATGGCTCACATTAGCGCTCGTAGCGGTGCTTAGGTGAAACTCTGCAAAGTCTCGCATTAGCGCTCGTAGTGGTGCTTAATTGAAACTCTGCAATGACACACATTAGCGCTCGTAGTGGTACTTAAGTGAAACAATGCAGGCTCACATTAGCGCTCGTAGCGGTGTTTAGGTGAAATTCTGCAATGGCTCACATTAGCGCCCGTAGTGGTGCTTAAGTGAAACTGTGCAATGTCTCGCATTAGCGCTCGTAGTGGTGCTCAAGTGAAACTCTGCAATGGCTCATATTAGCGCTCGTAGTGGTGCTTAAGTGAAACTCTGCAATGGCTCACATTAGCGCCCGTAGTGGCACTTAGCGCTCGTAGTGGTGCTTAATTGAAACAGTGCATTCTCACATTTGCGCTCGTAGAGGTAGAAAAACGCAAACTACTAATCTAATCGACCGAATAACGATGATTACGAAAAGGATTGTAATTTTATGAATAAATAAAGAATATCTTCTCATACTTTATTTACCTAAAATTCGTAGCTCATAGCCCTAGGATGTTTTCAACATCGAGTTGCTTGCCTGAAGGGCTAGAACTATGGATGGGGGTTGTGCCGTAGATTTTCCTGGGCTTCGCACACGTACACACAGACAAACCCTTCCGGATATTATGGACTGAATGTAGCTCTTCATGTCTGGGACCGAAAATGGCTTCCTACCCCACGAACTCAAAACGGCTAATTGACTTGTGTTCTCTACCTATCCTATGTTCGTTGCCTAGCGACAGTAAATCTATACATTTAATCTTGGTGACAGCACGTTGGATTACCGTATCCCAAGACGCGTTTTCCAACCGTTTTTTGTTCATAACTCATCAACGAAAGCGAAAATGAAAAATCCGGCTTGGAGGTGCATTCGGACCCCTTTCCATCTACCTATGTTCAAAATTCCAGATGTGTGCGTGGCGTAGATTTGGCTGGACATCGGGCACACAGACAGACAGACAGACAGACAGATATGCAGACAGACAGACAGACAGACAGACAGACAGACAGACAGACAGACAGACAGACAGACAGACAGACAGACAGACAGACAGACAGACACTCCCTTTTATTGTTACAGATTATTTATTTAATTCTGAAATCAAGAAGACTGGAATTTCCTCATCAGGTGCCAGCTGAACCAAGCTTTCAAGCTGTATTTTCTTTATACTTTCGCTTCTATCAAGACATTGTTTACAGAAATATATATTACCAAAATCTGAAGCACTACAGTCCAATGAACACTTTGACGACGTTTCAAAAGGTTTCTTAAATTTTATTTTTTATAACTCTTAGGTTCTTCAAATTGCCGAAACTAATTTTGAATAATAAGTTTAATATTTTGATAAGTATTATCTTTGGAAAATATTATATTTGGATAAGTATTATATCTGGTTAAGTATTACATTTTGAAAAGTATTATTTTTGGATAAGGATTGTATTTGGAAACGTATTATACAGGATGTAACTGGGAAATCTCTGGGGATTCATTAGAGGATCTGACAACAAGCAGAACATTAAAGCATTGTGTGTGGTCTACATAACACAGACCACGTTACTATGCAGGTTGGTTGGTCATTTGTGTAGGGCACACAGGCCACTTTTACGTTTCGTCCCTATTCAAGTCTGTGTGTATTTGTTTTGCATTCAAGGCCACGTGATGTCGGTTGTTTAGCAGAGTAAACACTTCCACTCAGGTCATAAGCTAGAGTGGAGTGATGCGTGTTGTCAGTTATTATTGAGTGCACGTACAGTACGAATCGTGATACAATGGGGTACGCGAATCAGGAGATGGAAGACATGCACCTTCTCTAAGGACGGGTTCAGTGTAACGCAAATGAAGCACGGCGTTTGTATGCGGAACACTTTCCTCATAGACGTTTACCGAACAACAAGACGTTCCAAAGAATACATGAGCGTCTTAGCGAAACAGGCTCGTTTAGCAGACGTGTTGCTGATAATGGACGACCTAGGAGCACAAGAACACCTGGCACAGAGGAACGAGTTCTCAACCATATTGAGGAAAATAGCAGGAGCAGCACCAGGGAATTAGCGCCAAGGGTGGATGTGAGTCATATGACAGGGAGGAGGGTTCTTCGAGTACAGCTCCTTTATCCAAATCACCTACAAAGTGTCCAAGGTCTTAGTGCAGCTGACTTTCCACCCAGAGCAGCATTTTGTACCTGGTTATGACAGATGTGTGTTCAGGAGCAACATTTCCTCTCAGCTACTCTGTTTACCTATGAAGCGAAGTTTACCAGAAATGGAGTGCGGAACTTTCACAATTCTCATGTCTTGGCGTATGAATATCCCGGAGAAGTTGTGCAAACCAGGCATCAACAACAGTTCAGAATTAATGTTTGGGCTGCAGTAATAGGTGACACATTAATTGATCCTTTCATTCTACCGGGAAAATTGACAGGAGCGTCATACTGCTCCTTTTTAACAAATGATTTACATGGTTTGTAGGAAGACGTTCCACTGGATTTAATTCAGCGCATGTGGTTCATGCATGATGGAGCACCGCGTCATTTTTCTCTTGCTGCTAGAGCAATTATACATCAGTGATACGAAAACAAATCTATAGGGCGTCAGGAACCGACACCGTAGCCTGCTCGTTCTCCCGATCTCAATCCTTTACACTTCTACTTATGGGGTCATTTAAAGGCCATTTTGTATGCCAGACCTATTCATAATATGGTAATGCTGAGTCAGCAAATAGAGCAATGCTGTCAGCAGATAAGACAGACGCCCGGAAAACGGGAACGAGTGTGACAGTCAATGATGCGGCGCAGAGACGCCTGCATTGCAGCTCGTAGTAGCCATTTTGAGCACCTTCTGTAGAGAACTGTACGTAGTAAATTACACTTTATCAACACAAATGACCAACCTGCATAGTGAAGTGATCTGTGTTATGTGCACTGCAAATAATGCCTTTAACACGGAAACGAAAGAAAATAAAGTATATGTTTACATGACGTGTTCTGCTTGTTGTCAGGTCCTCTATCAAATCCCCGGAGCTTTCCCACATATTTAGTTACATCCCGTATTCGGATTAGTATTATATTTCGACGAATATTATATTGGGATAATTATTATATTTGGAAAAGTATTATATTTCGAATAGTATTATATTTGTTTAAGTACCATATTTGAATAAGTTTTACATTTGGACAAGTGTTATATTTGGATAAATATTATACTGGGAAAGTATTATATTTGATTAAGTATTCTATTTGGACACGTATTATATTTGGATAAGTACTATATTTGGACAAGTATTATATTTGGAAAAGTATTATATTTGGAATAGGATTATATTTGGAAAAATATTATGTTTGTATAAGTATTATACTTGGGTAAGAATTATATTTGGATAAGTGCCCGCCTGGAGGCCATGATCGTTAAGGCGCTGAAGTCTAAACGGTCTGACATCGAGGTTAGCCGGTTCGAGTACCGTTGGTCGAAAAAAATTTCACCATCAGAATGTTGGCTGGCAGGGTAGGGGAGGTGGTGGTATAAAATTTCTAATCACTAGATTGCGTGCCAAAAGCCTGGATTAAATTCCAAACCTCTCCGCAGTGCTCATATGGAGTGAGGGCATATGGCACTGTTGATGGTGATTCGTCCGTCGGATGGAGACGTTAAGCCTTGAGCAGACCCTTTGGTGCTATTGAACAGGAGTAGGCTATGTGTCGGCACCGGGTTTCACCAACTCCCTACTATCATATACCACGTCATTCATTTCATCTCATTAAATCCTCTGATGAGGTTGACGTCAGGAAGGGCATCCAGTCATAAAAATCCGCCACGACAGATTCATCTCACCTCATACCCGTCCCCGTGGGGAAACGGGACAAGGGTTGGACAAACAAACATTATATTGGGATAAGTATTGTAATGGGAAAATTATTATATTTAGAAAAGTATTATTTCTGGATAAGTATTATATTTGGAAAAGTATTTTATTTTGATAAGTACTATATTTGGACAAGTATTTGGATAAGTATTATATTGGGTGAGAGTATTATATTTGGATAAGAATTATATTTGGAAAAGTATTATATATTGTATAAGTATTATACTTGGACAAGTATTACATTTGGTTAAATATTTGATAGGGTGGATCATGGGAGACTACTGGCAAAAATGAGTGCAATTGGACTAGACAAAAGAGTGACTGAATGGGTTGCTATATTTCTAGAAAATAGATCTCAGAGAATTAGAGTAGGTGAAGCTTTATCTGACCCTGTAATAATTAAGAGGGGAATTCCTCAAGGCAGTATTATCGGACCTTTGTGTTTTCTTATATATATAAATGATATGAGTAAAGGAGTGGAATCGGAGGTAAGGCTTTTTGCGGATGATGTTATTCTCTATAGAGTGATAAATAAGTTACAAGATTGTGAGCAACTGCAATGTGACCTCGAAAATGTTGTGAGATGGACAGCAGGCAATGGTATGTTGATAAACGGGGTTAGAAGTCAGGTTGTGAGTTTTACAAGTAGGAAAAGTCCTCTCAGTTTTAATTACTGCATTGATGGGGTGAAAGTTCCTTTTGGGGATCATTGTAAGTATCTAGGTGTTAATATAAGGAAAGATCTTCATTGGGGTAATCACATAAATGGGATTGTAAATAAAGGGTACAGATCTCTGCACATGGTTATGAGGGTGTTTAAGGGTTGTAGTAAGGATGTAAAGGAGAGGGCATATAAGTCTCTGGTAAGACCCCAACTAGAGTATGGTTCCAGTGTATGGGACCCTCACCAGGATTACCTGATTCAAGAACTGGAAAAAATCCAAAGAAAAGCAGCTCGATTTGTTCTGGGCGATTTCCGACAAAAGAGTAGCGTTACAAAAATGTTGCAATGTTTGGGTTAGGAAGAACTGAGAGAAAGAAGAAGAGCTGCTCGACTAAGTGGTATGTTCCGGGCTGTCAGCGGAGAGATGGCGTGGAATGACATTAGTAGACGAATAAGTTTGAATGGCGTTTATAAAAGTAGGAAAGATCACAATATGAAGATAAAGTTGGAATTCAAGAGGACAAACTGGGGCAAATATTCATTCATAGGAAGGGGAGTTAGGGATTGGAATAACTTACCAAGAGAGATGTTCAATAAATTTCCAATTTCTTTGAAATCATTTAGGAAAAGGCTAGGAAAACAACAAATAGGGAATCTGCCACCTGGGCGACTGCCCTAAATGCAGATCAGTATTGATTGATTGATTGATTGATTGATTGATTGATTGATTGATTGATTGATTGATTGATTGATTGATTGATATTAGTAGCATAATAAGCGGGTTCGGGCGCCACCTCCACCTCGGGCTCCCAGAGGCCACCTCCACCTCAGCCAGAGGCCTCCCAGATGCCTCCTCCACCTCCACCTCAGCCAGAGGCCTCCCAGAGGTCTCCTCCACCTCCCGCGGGAAATTTGAATTTGTAAACAAAGCCACGTGCTTTTTGACAGCTGTCATCGACAACAACGCATCGCTAACCTCAGTACTGCCATCTTGATGGGCCTAAACCTCAGTAGTACCAACTTAACCTCACTAGCGTGTAGTAAACAAAGCCACGTGCTTTTTGACAACCACGTGCTTTTTTGACAGCTGTCATCCGCCATCTTTGAGCACTGTGCTGCCCTCTTTCGTCACCTGTCATCGGCAGTGCTGCCATCATGACGGGTCTAAACCTTAGTGCGACCAACTTAACCTAACTAGCGCGAGGTAAACAAAGCTACGTGCAGCTGTCATCCGCCATCTTTAATCTATAGAGCACAGTGCTGCCCTCTTTAGCTACTTACCTTTGAAATGTGGTGGCGGATAATTTGAAAAATGCTTTTCTCAAGCAGCCATCTTTAATCCAGAGAGAACAGTGCTGCCCTCTATGTGGTGGCGGCAAATTGAAAAATTCCACGTGCTCTTGTTTGAAAACAAACTCACGTGCTTTTTTGACAGCTGTCATCTGCCATCTTTAATCTATAGAGCACAGTGCTGCCCTCTTTAGTTTGAAATGTGGTGGTGGTAAATTCCACGTGCTTTTTTGACAGCTGTCATCCGCCATCTTTAATCAACAGAGCACTGTGCTACTATCATGCGGGCAATTTCATCACCTGTCATCCGCCATCTTTAATCCACAGAACACCGTGCTGCCCTCTTTATGGCTACTACCTTAAGCACGTAGTAGCGGGCAATTTGAAAAGTTCTGTTAGCTATCATCCACCATCTTTAATTAAGAGAGCACTGTGCTGCCATCTTTAGCTAGATACCTTTGAAATGTGGTGGCGGCAAATTGAAAAATTCCACGTGCTCTTGTTTGGAAACAAACTCACGTGCTTTTTTGACAGCTACCATCCGCCATCTTTAATCAAAAGAGCATAGTGCTGCCCTCTTTAGTTTGAAATGTGGTGGCGGCAAATTCCACATGCTCTTGTTTGGTAAACATAGCCACGTGCTTTTTTGACAGTTATCATCCGCCATCTTTAATCCAGAGAGCACCGTGCTGCCCTCTTTATCGCAGTAGATGTAAATTCGTCACCTGTCATACGCAGTGCTGCTATCTTTAGCTAGATACCTTTGAAATGTGGTGGTGGATAATTTAAAAAGAAAAATTCTACAGCAGTCCTCTCTCGACGCTAATTGCATAAGATGGCGGCTATACATGACTCCTTAAGGGTGCTTACGCAAGATGGCTGCTATACACAGGTTCTTATGAGACGCCCTTGGGATGCTTGCGCAAGATGACAGTTATACAAGGCTCCTTATGAGACGCCCTAGTGATGCTTGCGCAGATGGCGGTTGCTCTTATGAGGCGGCTTAAGGGTCCTTGCACAAGATGACTAGAGACGCCCTAAGGATGCTTGCGCAAAATGGCGGACGCAAGATGGCGGCTATACACGACTCCTTATGAGACGCCTTAAGGGTGCTTGCGCAAGATGGCTGCGGCTCTTAGCTTAGAGGCTAACGTGTCATGCTAGTTCGATTCATTAAATTTGGGGCTTAAATGCAAAATGTTAAATATCTCGAAAACGGTGCATCGTAGAGCAAAACGGACAAAATTTTTCCGCCCAATACCTCGGTTCGCAGTACGAGGAACATGATAGCATAAGTCTAATGATGAGATCGACGGTTCGGTTCCTACTTAGGCCCTATGGCATTCACTCTGTTTTAGCTTGTATTGAAGCGAGTCTTCGTAACATGAACAGGTCTAGCTATGGTAGAGAGTATAACGTACCGTGCAGGTTCGATTCATTAAATTTGGAGGCTTAAATGCAAAATGTTAAATATCTCGAAAACGATGCATCGTAGAGCAAAACGGACAAAATTTTTCCGCCTAATACGTAGGTTCGTAGTATCAGGAACAAGAAAAAACATAGTCTAATGATGAGATCAACGGTTCGATTCCTACTTAAGCCCTTTGGCATTCGCAGCTATCTATTTCTACAAGATGGTGGCTGCTCTTATGAGAAACAAGATGCCTTGAGACGTCCTAGGGATGCTTACGCAAGATGGCAGACACAAAATGGTGACTATACATAGCTCCTTATGAGACGGCCTAGGGGTGCTCGCACAAGATGGCGGCTACTCTTATGAAGAAAGCTAGCTTAGAGGCTACTGCGCAAGATAACAGCTGCTGTTATGCATGTGGTGGAGGGCAATTTGAAATTCTATGTGCTTAATCAACAGAGCACCTTGCTGCCCTCTTTAGCTGAAATGTGGTGGTGGATAATTTGAAAAATTCTTTTGACAGCTATCATCTTTAAAAACAATGGCGACTATACATAGGCTGTTAAGGCCTTATCATTCTCCTCCTCCTCCCCCTCCTCCACCTCCTTCTCTACCTCCTCCTCCGCCTCTTATGTCAAGGCATAGCTTTATATCGAACAAGTTTAAACCTGCATCGCGAAGGCAAGCGCGTGCAGCGATAACATTATTGTGCATGTTTAGACTTTCGAAACATAAGAAGAGTAGAATCAAACGCTGTACTCGATACGACATGTGATCAGAACATTGATTGATGCGTTCAGAAAACAAAATAAGTGATCAAGACTAGAATCGAACAATGTACTCAATACATCATGTGTTTAGAATATGTCAGGGGATACGCTTGTTCTAAGAAGATCAGATTGAAACATAACAAGACTAGAACAGAACACTGTAATCGATGTTGTTAACTTCAACATGTGATCAGAACATTGATTGATGTGTTCAGAACACAAAATAAGTGATCATGACTAGAATCGAACACTGTACTCGATACAACATGTGATCAGAACATTGATCGATGTGTTCAGAACACGAAATAAGTGATCAAGACTAGAATCGAACACTGTACTCAATACAACATGTATTTAGAACATGTTAGGGGGTACCCTTGTTCTAAGAAGATCAGAATGAAACATAACAAGACTAGAATCGAACACTGTAATCGATGTTGTTAACCTCAAGATATGATCAGAACATTGTTTGATGTGTTCAGAGCAAAAGTACAATTTTGATGATTTGCGCAGCTAACTCGCTCGGTAAACGATGTGGCCAAAGTATAACTTCAAATTATTTACCTTCCATCATTCGTCTTGTGTGTAAAAATCAGTCGAACAAGTTATCGCATAAACATAGCTGAAAAAAAATCGTGATAGGGTATGGAACCCAGGGGTTACATCTTGTCAGAAGAGCAAAAAGGATGAAAGGACTCTTCCTCCTCCTTACCGCACATTCCTTGGCTAAAGGGCTAATGGGCTAAAGGGCTAATGGGCTAAAGGGCTAATGGGCTAAAGGGCTAATGGGCTAAAGGGCTAAAGGGCTAAAGGTGCAACAACCTCGTCGATCGCTATCAGCAAGAACGCTTGTACTTTGTAGAAAATTAATCTTTATTTGTAAATGGTTTCATGTTCAGAACAAGGAATGGAAAATCCCCGAGGTGCGATGAGTTACGTTTTTCGAACTAGTGTTTGGAACACTGAACTTTTCAAGATGATAGCAGAGAGTTTAGCAATGTCCTGTTGTTGGATTTTAAATTCCGCGCTACAACATGCATAAGGTGACAGCCTTGAGGTTTACCGCCGTAAAGATGGCAAGAGTGAGGTTAACAATGTTCTGCTGTTGGATTTTAAATTCCGCGCTATAACATGCATAAGGTGGCAGCCTTGAGGTTTACCGCCGTAAAGATGGCAGCAGTGAGGTTAGCGACGCTCTATTGTCCTTCAAAGTGAGGTTAGGGTTCGTCAAGAAGACAGCTGTCAAAAAAGCACGTGGCTATGTTTACCAAACAAGAGCACGTGGCTGTGACGTCACGGTCACGTAGTATGCCGAATCAGCATGCAAAGTTTAATGTCTACAACTACGTAGTAAGCATTCTGCTATGTTCACAAGATTTTTTACACATAACTATTCTTTATGCTTTAAGTTCATTCACATAGGCTATGCTAAGATAGCAGCACAAACACATGCGAACTTTGTACATTCTAATGGAATAAGTTTAGTACTATGTGCATCATGGATACATGATGTGTGCACGCATTTAAACTTGACTATACGTAATGCTGCTGCTTTGTTTACAAGATTTTTATACATTGCTATTCTTTATGCTTTAAGTTCGTGCACACACAAGCGATAGTCCTACGCTCTGGCAGGAGAAGTTTAGTACGACAGTCGATGCATACATTATCGATAGGTGATGTGTACACGCTTTAGAACATAGCTCATCTTTATGCTTTAAGTTCGTGCACATGGGTTTAGGATACACAAAAGCGATTGCTACATGCTCTAGCGGAAGAAGTCTAGTACGATAGTCGATGCATGTAAAATCGATAGGTTATGCTAAGATAGCAGCACACTTACATGATTTTAGCACAATCTAGTGGAAAAAGTTTAGTATGATAGTCGTTTCGTGCAAAATCATTAGGTAATGTGTAAACGCTTTGAAACAAGGCTATTCTTTGTACTTTAAGTTCATGCGTACAGGTTATGCTAAGATAGCAGCACAATCTAGCGCAGGAAGTTTAGTACGAGACATGCAAAATCGATAGTTGATGTGTACACGCTTTGAAGCACGGCTATTCTTCGTACTTTAAGTTCATGCGTATAGGTTAGGCTAAGATAGCAGCACAGTCTAGCGTAAGAAGTTTAGTACGAGAGTCGATGCATGCAAAATCGATAGGTGATGTGTACACACTTTGAAACATAGCTATTCTTTGTACTTTAAGTTCATGTGTATGAGTTATGCTAAGATAGCAGCACAACCTAGCGGAAGAAGTTTTGTACGAGAGTCGATACATGTAAAGTCGATAGGTAATGTGTACACGCTTTGAAACATGGCTATTCTTTGTACCTTAAAGTCATGCGTATAGGTTATGCTAAGATAGCAGCACAATCTAGCGGAAGAAGTTTAGTATGATATTCGATACATATATTATCGATAGGTAATGTGTACACGCTTTGAAACAAGGCTATTCTTTGTACTTTAAGTTCATGCGTCTTAGTTATGCTCGCGATAGTCGATGCATGTAAAATCGATAGGTTATGCTAAGATAGCAGCACACTTACACGATTTTAGCACAATCTCGTGGAAGAAGTTTAGTACGAGAGTCGATGCTTGCAAAATCATTAGGTAATGTGTACACGCTTTGAAACAAGGCTATTCTTTGTACTTTAAGTTCATGCGTCTTAGTTATGCTAAGATAGCAGCACAATCTATCTGAAGAAGTTTTGCACGAGAGTCGATACATGCAAAATCGATAGTTGATGCGTACACGCTTTGAAACATGACTATTCATTGTACTTTAAGTTCATGGGTATAGGTTATGCTAAGATAGCAGCACAATCTAGCGGAAGAAATTTAGTACGATATTTGATGCATGCAAAATCAATAAGTAATGTGTACCCGCTTTGAAACATGGCTATTCTTTGTACTTTAAGTTCATGTGTATAAGTTATGCTAAGATAGCAGCACAACCTAGCGGAAGAAGTTTAGTACGATATTTGTTGCATGCAAAGTCGATAGGTAATGTGTACACGCTTTGAAACATGGCTATTCTTTGTACCTTAAGGTCATGCGTATAGGTTACGCTAAGATAGCAGCACAATCTAGCGGAAGAAGTTTAGTACGAGAGTCGATGCTTGCAAAATCGATAGGTAATGTGTACACGTTTTGAGACATAGCTATTCTTTGTTCTTTAAGTTCATGCGTCTTAGTTATGCTGAGATAGCAGCACAATCTACCTGCAGAATTTTAGTACGAGAGTCGATACATGCAAATTCGATAGTTGATGTGTACACGCTTTGAAACATGACTATTCATTGTACTTTAAGTTCATGGGTATAGGTTATGCTAAGATAGCAGCACAATCTAGCGGAAGAAATTTAGTACGATATTTGATGCATGCAAAATCAATAAGTAATGTGTACCCGCTTTGAAACATGGCTATTCTTTGTACTTTAAGTTCATGTGTATAAGTTATGCTAAGATAGCAGGACAACCTAGCGGAAGAAGTTTAGTACGATATTTGTTGCATGCAAAGTCGATAGGTAATGTGTACACGCTTTGAAACATGGCTATTCTTTTTACCTTAAGGTCACGCGTATAGGTTATGCTAAGATAGCAGCACAATCTAGCGGAAGAAGTTTAGTACAAGAGTCGATGTGTGCAAAATCGATAGGTGATGTGTACACGCTTTGAAACATGGCTACTCATTGTACTTTAATTTTATGGGTATAGGTTATGCTAAGATAGCAGCACGATCTAGCGGGTGAAGTTTAGTTCGATGGTCGATGCATGTAAAATCGATAGGTCATGTGTACACGCTTTGAAACATAGCAATTCATACTCCTGCTCTGTTCCCAAGACTTTTAAGCATAGCTAACCCTAATACTGCTCTTAACGACGTCGAGCTAAGGATTGATTACGTGACCGTGACGTCACGACCACGTGCTCTTGTTTGGTAAACATAGCCACGTGCTTTTTTGACAGCTGTCTTCTTGACGAACCCTAACCTCACTTTGAAGGACAATAGAGCGTCGCTAACCTCACTGCTGCCATCTTTACGGCGGTAAACCTCAAGGCTGCCACCTTATGCATGTTATAGCGCGGAATTTAAAATCAACAACAGAACATTGTTAACCTCACTCTTGCCATCTTTACGGCGGTAAACCTCAAGGCTGTCACCTTATGCATGTTGTAGCGCGGAATTTAAAATCCAACAACAGAACATTGCTAAACTCTCTGCTATCATCTTGAAAAGTTCAGTGTTCCAAACACTAGTTCGAAAAACGTAACTCATCGCACCTCGGGGATTTTATTACGTAAGACGTAACCCCTAGGTTCCATTCCTTGTTCTGAACATGAAACCATTTACAAATAAAGATTAATTTTCTACAAAGTACAAGCGTTCTTGCTGATAGCGATCGACGAGGTTGTTGCACCTTTAGCCCTTTAGCCCTTTAGCCCATTAGCCCTTTAGCCCATTAGCCCTTTAGCCCATTAGCCCTTTAGCCCATTAGCCCTTTAGCCAAGGAATGTGCGGTAAGGAGGAGGAAGAGTCCTTTCATCCTTTTTGCTCTTCTGACAAGATGTAACCCCTGGGTTCCATACCCTATCACGATTTTTTTTCAGCTATGTTTATGCGATAACTTGTTCGACTGATTTTTACACACAAGACGAATGATGGAAGGTAAATAATTTGAAGTTATACTTTGGCCACATCGTTTACCGAGCGAGTTAGCTGCGCAAATCATCAAAATTGTACTTTTGCTCTGAACACATCAAACAATGTTCTGATCATATCTTGAGGTTAACAACATCGATTACAGTGTTCGATTCTAGTCTTGTTATGTTTCATTCTGATCTTCTTAGAACAAGGGTACCCCCTAACATGTTCTAAATACATGTTGTATTGAGTACAGTGTTCGATTCTAGTCTTGATCACTTATTTCGTGTTCTGAACACATCGATCAATGTTCTGATCACATGTTGTATCGAGTACAGTGTTCGATTCTAGTCATGATCACTTATTTTGTGTTCTGAACACATCAATCAATGTTCTGATCACATGTTGAAGTTAACAACATCGATTACAGTGTTCTGTTCTAGTCTTGTTATGTTTCAATCTGATCTTCTTAGAACAAGCGTATCCCCTGACATATTCTAAACACATGATGTATTGAGTACATTGTTCGATTCTAGTCTTGATCACTTATTTTGTTTTCTGAACGCATCAATCAATGTTCTGATCACATGTCGTATCGAGTACAGCGTTTGATTCTACTCTTCTTATGTTTCGAAAGTCTAAACATGCACAATAATGTTATCGCTGCACGCGCTTGCCTTCGCGATGCAGGTTTAAACTTGTTCGATATAAAGCTATGCCTTGACATAAGAGGCGGAGGAGGAGGTAGAGAAGGAGGTGGAGGAGGGGGAGGAGGAGGAGAATGATAAGGCCTTAACAGCCTATGTATAGTCGCCATTGTTTTTAAAGATGATAGCTGTCAAAAGAATTTTTCAAATTATCCACCACCACATTTCAGCTAAAGAGGGCAGCAGGGTGCTCTGTTGATTAAGCACATAGAATTTCAATTGCCCTCCACCACATGCATAACAGCAGCTGTTATCTTGCGCAGTAGCCTCTAAGCTAGCTTTCTTCATAAGAGTAGCCGCCATCTTGTGCGAGCACCCCTAGGCCGTCTCATAAGGAGCTATGTATAGTCACCATTTTGTGTCTGCCATCTTGCGTAAGCATCCCTAGGACGTCTCAAGGCATCTTGTTTCTCATAAGAGCAGCCACCATCTTGTAGAAATAGATAGCTGCGAATGCCAAAGGGCTTAAGTAGGAATCGAACCGTTGATCTCATCATTAGACTATGTTTTTTCTTGTTCCTGATACTACGAACCTACGTATTAGGCGGAAAAATTTTGTCCGTTTTGCTCTACGATGCATCGTTTTCGAGATATTTAACATTTTGCATTTAAGCCTCCAAATTTAATGAATCGAACCTGCACGGTACGTTATACTCTCTACCATAGCTAGACCTGTTCATGTTACGAAGACTCGCTTCAATACAAGCTAAAACAGAGTGAATGCCATAGGGCCTAAGTAGGAACCGAACCGTCGATCTCATCATTAGACTTATGCTATCATGTTCCTCGTACTGCGAACCGAGGTATTGGGCGGAAAAAGTTTGTCCGTTTTGCTCTACGATGCACCGTTTTCGAGATATTTAACATTTTGCATTTAAGCCCCAAATTTAATGAATCGAACTAGCATGACACGTTAGCCTCTAAGCTAAGAGCCGCAGCCATCTTGCGCAAGCACCCTTAAGGCGTCTCATAAGGAGTCGTGTATAGCCGCCATCTTGCGTCCGCCATTTTGCGCAAGCATCCTTAGGGCGTCTCTAGTCATCTTGTGCAAGGACCCTTAAGCCGCCTCATAAGAGCAACCGCCATCTTGCGCAAGCATCACTAGGGCGTCTCATAAGGAGCCTTGTATAACTGTCATCTTGCGCAAGCATCCCAAGGGCGTCTCATAAGAACCTGTGTATAGCAGCCATCTTGCGTAAGCACCCTTAAGGAGTCATGTATAGCCGCCATCTTATGCAATTAGCGTCGAGAGAGGACTGCTGTAGAATTTTTCTTTTTAAATTATCCACCACCACATTTCAAAGGTATCTAGCTAAAGATAGCAGCACTGCGTATGACAGGTGACGAATTTACATCTACTGCGATAAAGAGGGCAGCACGGTGCTCAAAGATGGCGGATGATAGCTGTCAAAAAAGCACGTAGCTATGTTTACCAAACAAGAGCATGTGGAATTTGCCGCCACCACATTTCAAACTAAAGAGGGCAGCACTATGCTCTGTTGATTAAAGATGGCGGATGGTAGCTGACAAAAAAGCACGTGAGTTTGTTTCCAAACAAGAGCACGTGGAATTTTTCAATTTGCCGCCACCACATTTCAAAGGTATCTAGCTAAAGATGGCAGCACGGTGCTCTCTTGATTAAAGATGGTAGATGATAGCTAACAGAACTTTTCAAATTGCCCGCTACTACATGCTTAAGGTAGTAGCCATAAAGAGGGCAGCACGGTGTTCTGTAGATTAAAGATGGCGGGTGATAGGTGATGAAATTGCCCGCATGATAGCAGCACGGTGCTCTGTTGATTAAAGATGGCGGATGACAGCTGTCAAAAAAGCACATGGCTTTGTTTCCAAACAAGAGCACGTGGAATTTGCCGCCACCACATTTCAACTAAAGATGGCAGCACGGTGCTCTCTTGATTAAAGATGGTGGATGATAGCTAACAGAACTTTTCAAATTGCCCGCTACTACATGCTTAAGGTAGTAGCCATAAAGAGGGCAGCACGGTGTTCTGTAGATTAAAGATGGCGGGTGATAGGTGATGAAATTGCCCGCATGATAGCAGCACGGTGCTCTGTTGATTAAAGATGGCGGATGACAGCTGTCAAAAAGCACATGGCTTTGTTTCCAAACAAGAGCACGTGGAATTTACCGCCACCACGTTTCAAACTAAAGAGGGCAGCACTGTGCTCTATAGATTAAAGATGGCAGATGACAGCTGTCAAAAAAGCACGTGAGTTTGTTTTCAAACAAGAGCACGTGGAATTTTTCAATTTGCCGCCACCACATAGAGGGCAGCACTGTTCTCTCTGGATTAAAGATGGCTGCTGTCACGTGGAATTGCCTGCCACCACAGGTATCTAGCTAAAGAGGGCAGCACGGTGCACAAAGATGGCTGCTGTCAAAAAAGCATTTTTCAAATTATCCGCCACCACATTTCAAAGGTAAGTAGCTAAAGAGGGCAGCACTGTGCTCTCTGGATTAAAGATGGCGGATGACAGCTGTCAAAAAACACGTGGCTTTGTTTATCTCGCGCTAGCGAGGTTAAGTTGGTAGCACTAAGGTTTAGACCCGTCAAGATGGTAGCACTGCCGATGACAGGTGACGAATTTTGCAGCTACTGCGATATAGAGGGCAGCACAGTGCTTTGTGGTTTAAAGATGGCGGATGACAGCTGTCAAAAAAGCACGTGGCTGTCAAAAAGCACGTGGCTTTGTTTACCTCGCGCTAGTGAGGTTAAGTTGGTACCACTAAGGTTTAGGTCCGTCAAGATGGCAGTACTGAGGTTAGCGATGCGTTGTTGTCTGTCAAAAAGCACGTGGCTTTGTTTACAAATCTGTCAAAAAGCACGTGGCTGTCAAAAAACACGTGGCTTTGTTTACCTCATGCTAGTTAGGTTAAGTTGGCACTACTGAGGTTTAGGCCCGTCAAGATGGCAGTACTGAGGTTAGCGATTCGTTGTTGTCGATGACAGCTGTCAAAAAGCACGTGGCTTTGTTTACAAATCTGTCAAAAAGCACGTGGCTGTCAAAAAACACGTGGCTTTGTTTATCTCGAGCTAGTTAGGTTAAGTTGGCACTACTGAGGTTTAGGCCCGTCAAGATGGCAGTACTGAGGTTAGCGATGCGTTGTTGTCGATGACAGCTGTAAAAAAGCACGTGGCTTTGTTTACAAATTCAAATTTCCCGCGGGAGGTGGAGGAGGCATCTGGGAGGCCTCTGGCTGAGGTGGAGGTGGCATCTGGGAGGCCTCTGGCTGAGGTGGAGGTGGCCTCTGGGAGCCTGAGGTGGAGGTGGCCGCCGAACCCGCCTATTATACTACTGATATTATATTGGGGAAAATATTATATTTGGATAAGTATTATATTTGGATAAGTATTACATTGGGAAAAGTATTATATTTGTATAAGTATTACATTTGGACAAGTATTATATTTGGTTACGTATTATAATGGGAAAAGTATATTTGAATAAGTATTATATTTAGAAAACTATTATACTTGGACATGTATTGTGTTAGGATAAGTATTATATTGGGAAAGTATTATATTTGGATAAATATTATATTTGGATAAGAATTACATTGGAAAAGTATTATATTTGGATAAGAATTATATTTGGACAAGTATTTTATTTGGACAAGTATTATATTTGGACATGTACTATATTTGGAAAAGCATTACACTCTTACAATACGTTTCCTTTTGCGGTTGTTTATACTTGGGGTGTTCAAAAATGATTGACTGTACAGTTTTTCGTGTTCACAGGAACCATTTACTGAACAAACGAATAAAAATTATATTACAGGTAGGCCTATTCCCCGCCAATGCCTATGCACTTTTTCCATCGTTCTGGGAGATTCCGGATTTGCGCAGCAAACCATTTATTGGGGGTATCTCGGTCCCACTGGTGGAGAATTGCATGAAGTTCTTCATTTGTGGTGAACTTCTTACCTAGCATGACCTGACCCCTTTCACTGCGTCGAATAGGGTATAGTCGTCAGGAGCCAGATCTGGCGAATATAGAGTATGTGGCAGCAAAGTAAACGCTAGTTCACGCGCGGTGGCAATGGTCTGGCGATTGGCATGTGGCCGGCGTTGTCGTGTTGGAGCAGAACGCCACGGCCCCATTTTCCGTGGTGGCGTTGTTGGTGCAGTGAATTACAGTACCGATCATTGTTGACTGTGGTCTTGGAGGGAGCTAATACACCAGCGGTATCCCTTTCTGATCCCAAGACACAGTCGCCATTTTCCTTCTGCACGAATAGACCTGGCCGTGTCTTCTTGGGACGAGGGCTCCCAGTATGTTTCCACTCCATAGACCGGCGTTTCTTTTCTGCAGTTTCGTGGAAGAACCATGACTCGTCGACGGTGACCAGACGCTCAAAGAACTCCGCTGGATCTGCACTGTACTGTTGGCACATCTCACCACGCTTCTGTTTCTGAGCAGTGGTGAGGGAATGGGGCACCCACTGTGCACACACATTTTTCTTCACAACCTCATGGATGATGGTGTGTCGGGTTCCCCGTGATAGATCTGTTGCCTTCTCTAGTTCATCAAACGTGATACACCTGTTCCCCATCATCAGGTTATTGATGCGCTGGACATTGTTAGGATTTTGTGCAGTAGCTGGACGCCCTGTACTTTTGCGTTTTTCAGCACAGTTCCTGCCGTCTCTGCACTCTGATACCCAACGAAACACGGATGTGCGGCTTGGTGCTGTTTCCCCACATATGGCTACTACGCTCTTGTGCAGGTCTGAAGCAGTCACTCCTTCCCTCTAGGGAAATCGCATTGTCCTTCGTTGCCCATGCTTGTCTGCTTCCATGTTATCTTATCGATGTCCACCAGCGTACTCGCAAGCCGGAACAAGTGCTGCTGCAATGCACCACCCATGGGAAGCAACAACATCTGGTGGCGGTAGACAGTACTATAGTCTATCACAATACATTTCGTTAGGAGGGAGTACCAATCAATACTAAACGCACTAAATAATTGTATTACTCAAAATTCGTTTCAGCACACTGAAGAACCTAACAATTATAAATTAACCTAGTTGAAACTTAAATGAAATTGCTTCAAATATTACAAAATTTTCCAGAAGTTGTAAACTAGGACGAAACCTTGGAAAGGGCTAAAAAATGCCGTGCACATTATAACGGGCACACAGTTACGGGGGTTTATCGACTGAATAATAGCAATACGACTCAATAATCAATTTAGTAATTGGAACCTTGATATTACTTTTAACATAAGTTGAATGTGTTATATTAAAAATAGGGCAATTGGAGTTAATAGGCTAATATTTGATAAGTTTCACTATACAAGTTGAGATCAAAGTAGCTTTCTTCGAGCATTTGTGGTCGGTTTACAAATTCGTTCTTGTAAGAACACATATCTCTGTCCTATACAAGTTTACTGCACTCAAATGATCTCCGGGGTGAAAACTCAATTTCCTACGTGTAATTATCAGCGAGTTAGCGGGTGGGAAAAGGTACCATTTACCGTGAAGATAAAATTCACTGAGTCGACAAGTATTAGACGTCGATAAAAAAAAACCCACAAAAATTATCGCAGGGCAGTCACCCTCACGCTAAATAGGTAAACATGGCAAGTATATATTTTTAAATTTGGTTTTGAACGTAATTTTCAAGAAAAAGGACGGAGAAAAGCCTAAAAGGCTGTTACATCCCACAAACTCCGCGTGCAACGTCCGAAAAATTGAGACCTATTTTCTCACTAAAATATAGCTACCCTCTAACAGAATCATACATCCATATATATTGCTATTTGGTTTTTTTTTACGTCGCATCGACACAGATAGATCTTACGGCGACGATAGGATAGCAAAGGCTTAGGAAGTGGAAGGAAGCGGCCGTGGCCTTAATTAAGGTAGAGCCCCGGCATTTGCCTGGTGTGAAAATGGGAAACCACGACGTAAATATTAAAACAGCACGTGAAACAAGTATACAAAGGGCGGCGTTTGAACAACGATGCCAATAAGGTTTGAAAAATTCACGCCCGAGTTCTTGTTACTCATTGAAATTTTTCAAACCTTATTGACATCGTTGTTCAAACATCGTCCTTTGTACACTTGTTTCATGTGCTGTTTTCATATTTACGTTTTGCACATCTGATCGGGAAGTTAAGGGGAACGCGCTAACTATACGCTGCCTGGCTGCTGGCGCAGCTCGACGCAGCCCGGTTGGTTCACGTCCGCTGCTTTGCTCCTCCCTACCTCCCCGCACACCCCGATACTCCCACGGCACTTCTAATTTTACGACTATTTATTTGTTCAATTTTGGCGTTTAAATTTGCGCTGGGGATATGCAGTTTTTACCTTAGCATTCTACTGCCTCCCACGAATATTCCTACCCAATTTCAACCGAATCCGAGTGTAACACATGTATGTGTTCCCTCGTTAGAAATTTGTCTCTTCTATTAAATTGTATAAATAGTGTTCAAAAGACGCCTGCCTCACTTGTGGTTTTGATATAACTTTACTTCACCGAATAAGGACGTAGTGCTTTGTTTTTAATTCTTATAAGAGAGGTAACGGGACCAAATTCAGTATAGTTCTAAAACAAGAACAAAAGAGAAAAAAATTGTTAAATGTTTGTATTATTTTTTTAAAATAAGCCTACGAAATATAATTTTAAAAAACATTGTTTTAGCTCTTTTGGACAAAACTCCAAAAGACAAACAGGGTTTTTAGTAGAAGTGGTGGGATTTGGCACCATGTTGTTCATGTGATTTGTATCATGAAATAGGGTCTACAGTTTGAACAAATTTTGTAAAGAAATGAACAACGTATGTTTTGTAATTTTTTGGGGGAAACCATCCCTCTCAACAATTTCGGGGAATAAATCTACAAACAACATTGTTTTCATTGTAGACGCCCTCTTTATTACATCAGAACAAAATACAATGTACAAAACCAATGAATACATAAAAATAGTACAATCATATTAAAAGCAAACATACACATCACTGTCATCCTCGAGTATAAACTTCTCATCAAAAAGAAAAAGTGTAACTAGCTTATAATATTAAACATAAAACATTCTTCTAAATTATGCTTGTAAAATCTAGATGAGGTTAAATAATATATAAATTCATATATCATTTCAACTAGTGCTGATTCTACATCATGCTTGAGAAGATCTTTGGGATCCAAAACATACAATAAGAGAGAGAAAGAGAGATTGCTCTATGTTCTACTACTGGCGATAATCAAGTTGTTCTCCCTCTCTTGCTAAATTATGTTCACAAACATATGCTGATACAGTCAGAGATGCAAAATACTCTTCTTAATACTGTAATAATTTATTGATGTACGGAAAGGCATAGGTCAGGAGTGCCGAGGCTTTCTAAAGCTTACTAGTATATTTATTTTGTCCACGATGTGTTTGAAGTTCATTGTGTCTACAAAGTTTTTTAGTTTTTGTTGCTGCATTTGTTTGGACGAAGAGGATTTAGTAGTTGTTTTTAAGCGTTTTGTTTGATAGCTGTACCAGCCACTCCAGTAAGTCCTACAAAAAATCATAACAAAGAATATCAGTTGCATTTTTCAAACTCGCCACAAACACATCATGGTGCAAACATATCCCTGGACAACAGAAAACCAAATATTAAGATGGATAGGATATCATGTAATACCAATGTTTTAGGAATAATATTTATACATTCTTCTTTGTTTTCAGAAAAATGTTCAATTCCTTCTTGCCTTTTCATCTTTGGATCTGGAGGGGTTAAACTGACCACAGTATTTGCTTCCTCAGTTCATTTTAACATGATCATTCTAAAATAGTGCACAAACATAAGAAAATCATTTCCTCGCGCCTAGAATAACATTTTCCGATGCTAGGTGCTCTCACAGATAACAAATTATTATAATTACAATTATACTACAATAATTTTCTTCAAATTATACATTTTAAAATAATACAGTGATGATATAAAGATTTATATTACATGGGCAAAAATCTCAGAGTAATAGTTTCAGTGACTTCGCTTGACGAAATTACTTCTTAATACTTTCTTGACTTTCCAAGGAATACTTTATTATTATTATTATTATTATTCTTTCTCTCAACAAGCGTGGAATGATTAAAAACAACAGAGCACTCTCCTTTACAGACATTCACACAATATTCTCTCACTGTCTTCTTATTCATCAACTTCCCCTTATTTTTTAAACTTGAATTAAGCACTTCTTTTCTCGTTATCCTTACTCTTCTCGTCCTCATTCTCCTTCTTTATCACTACTTTTTCCCAGTCATTTCATATTAAAGATTGAAGAAACACTATTTAGGCCTCAGCAAAATATCCACAATCAGACCGCAATCAAGAGAAACAATTCCCTCTTCACACCTCTTCACTCACGTTCCTACTTACTTATACTAAAGTTATATTGTAATATTAATAATCATAATGATGAGAATAATCATAATAACGATGATAATCATAATGATGATGACTTCCTCGCATGGATAGTGTGTTATGTATATATGTATATAGTTTATTCTTAATTTCTTTTTTGGAATAGCGTCACTAGTAGAGTACCATACTGCTAACAAATTCTAAAGACATATGAATAAAGACTATTAACAAATTTTGAACGTCAGTTTTCTCTCCCGTTCTGTTACACCAGCACACTCTAGTGAATCCATGTCACGAATGGATGATCAGATTGATTGAATTAGGGCAGAATATTCAGTACCACGCAGCCAAACATACAATTCACCCTTAATCGGATAAAATTACGATGTATTATTATTTACAACATTAAACACAACGAAACTAGTACTTTCTTACAAAGAATTTGCTTATCAATTGATTTTGAAATTACGGATGATGTGGTCGGGAAACCGCACATCTTTCGTATGCATTGCTTTGAATATCACACAAAAAACTATAGAGTTCAACAAAACCTTTACATAAAAAATATAACCAATCAGAATGTCGTAATCTCTTCATATAATTCAGAGAAGAGGTACGATTAATGAGACACAAATGAAAATTTCACTATGCTTTGAAATAAATACTCTCACATTTTGTTATACTGTTTCCTGTGAACAAATTGCAGAATATACCTTAAGAAAAATTTCTCAAAAATTATAGAGTGAATCGGAGAAGACAATAACTTATATAATAAGAAAACCTACTGACGCAGAAAATATTCATGGGCAGTGCTACCAACTGAAGCGAAACACCGCTATGCAGAACATAATTTGGTAGAAAGTGTGGTGAAATTTGCGTACTGAAAGAAAAAGGGACACTATCCTTAAATAGGTCCTGTCTTTAAGAAAAATTAAATATCATTTATGGAGTGTTTCAAGTTAATTCAAAACTGTTTGAGCAAAGTGCGTTTCTTCAAACGCTGCTACGTAGTGTAGTTATTATATAGTTGCGTACTAAACACGGAAACGTTGAAAAAAAGTTGTCTGCAATGGGCGATACGAAAAACAGGAGAAGAAACTTACACTACAAAGCAATATATAACTGAAAAAACATAGAGCAGGATTTTAAAATAAACAGAACAGTTGTTCTTGTTAAACCTGCCCAATATCTGATAAATATATCAAGAAATATACGAATTTATTTGAGAAAAAAAAAATGAAAACGGAAATATTTACTTCGTCTGATAGGTTTCTAAGTTTCACCTTCACTTATCATTTTCATCTGTATTTTACTGGCAGTATTCAAAGAGTTTATCTCAATCTGAGAAATAATTTATGGTGTAACAAGAACAATATCAATGCGAACGAATGCCGTTACTATATTCACATCAGCTTTAACATTTCACTCGCAAACCTCCTCGTGAACCTTAGTCTGGTAGGGGAATTTTGTTAGGGCCGTAGCCACATTTGAAGTCTTTTCTCGTTCAGAGGCAGGGTTAGCAGCACTGTATCATAGGCCTTCAGAGTAAGTGAGCAGTAAATGGTACGTAAGGATGCTCTAATGTAGCGGGAGACAGAACATTTGCTGCAAGATGCCTCCACGTCCACTGCCGGAGTTGGACCTCCTTATCTCCCGGGTTGGCGATCCCTCCAACGAGTCGCTGTCATTTTCGTTGTCGTGCAGAGGACAGGGGCCCAAGTCGTGATGTCACACACAGTCTTCCAACGACATGAGCAACGGATTCACATATTCGAAGCCCTCGAACTCGGTTTGATCAATCTTCTCAATCACCCGTCTGTAACACAGAACAAAGAAGCGACATTAACAATTTGTGCCGAAAAAAATAACTCACGTAACAAAACCACTTTTGTTTCACGGTAGGACACATGCAATAATGAAATTTCAAGTCATTTAAATAATAAGAAAACATCGCCCAGGTCTAGAAGTTAGCATTCCCCTACTCAACGAGTGCCTGGGTTAACAAGTTCTCTTGTACCTTACACGAATTTGTAAGTAAGTAACTAAGTAAGTAAGTAAGTAATTTAAGTGAGTAATTAATAATAATAATAATAATAATAATAATAATAATAATAATAATAATAACATCTTGCTAGGAACAAGAAAGGCATGGTAGAAAAATTGCAAATTAAACCATGAGCTGTACACTCATGTCCAGAAGATCTCTGATGTCATGCGGAGAAGGAGAATTGCATTTTATGGCTTTTGCTAAGAACGAAACCAACATGATTATCGAACCAGATCTTTACCTATTTTAAAGATAGAAAGACGAATCTGGCAGTAAGCGACTAATGCCAAGTGGGCAAAACTTGTCAGAAAAAAAAACTTCAAGAATTGGACCTTGCTCCCAGCGACATCTATGACAGGAATAGGAACAGAACGTTGATCAGAACATCAAACTCTCCAGTCACTAACAAAAAAAAAAAAAAAAAAAAAAACACAGTACGTTCGGGAGGAGAAAGCTGCTCGAGATAAAAACCACGTGGTCCATAGCAGGCCCAAACGGAACTTTTAAAAAAACAACAACATAATGTGGCCTAAACTACGGAGTGCAAGCACTTTAATTTCACGCCATCTAGTTGTCTGCTCGTCAATTTCGACGTTCAGTTTCACTCCAGGTCTACTAGATGGCAGAGTAAATGGAATCTCTCTTGGGCGTCCATGGCTGATTTTTTAATTAATTTTGTCGGGTGCAGACATCGTACGACGTGGAGTCCGCCGTTCAAAAATCCTACAACCTCTGCCGGGTTTGAACCCCCTATCTTGGAATCCGGAGGCTGATACTATACCACTGATCCACAGAAGTTGGTGTATTTACAATCTTAAGTTAACAGTAAATAATTGTATAGTGCAATCTACTGTATGATGCAGCTCTAAAACGTTGGAAACACTTACGTTGGTGTGAATTTGTATGCGATAGTGATGTATTTAAAACTATTGGGCTGACGCGTCTTTTAATTGAAACACCACCTTTCTGAATCTCCTTAATTTCTATCGGTACTTTTTACGTCCTTACGGCTGAGTAGTTAGTAAGTCTTCTTCTTAATCTGTTTACCCTCCACAGTAGGTTTTTCCCTCGGACTCAGCGAGGGATCCCACCTCTACCACCTCAAGGGCAGTATCCTGGAGCGTGAGACATTGGGTTGGGGATACAACTGGGGAGGATGACCAGTACCTCGCCCAGGCGGCCTCACCTGCTATGCTGAACAGGGGCCTTGTGGGGGGATGGGATGATTGGAAGGGATAGACAAGGAAGAGAGAAGGAAGCGGCCGTGGCCTTAAGTTAGGTACCATCCCAGCATTTGCCTGGAGGAGAAGTGGGAAACCACGGAAAACTACTTCCAGGATGGCTGAGGAGGGAATCGAACACCATTCTACTCAGTTGACCTCCCGAGGCTGAGTGGACCCCGTTCCAGCCCTCGTACCACTTTTCAAATTTCGTGGCAGAGCCGGGAATCGAACCCGGACCTCCGGGGGTGGCAGCTAATCACACTAACCACTACACCACAGAGGCGGACAGTTAGTAAGTAATGTTATTGTTATTTTTATGTCCTAGTAACTACTTATTTGACAGTTTTCGGAGACGCTGAAGTACCGGAATTTTGTCCCACAAGAGTTCTTTTACATGTCAGTAAATCTACCGACACGAGGCGAACGTATTTCAGCACCTTGAAATACCAAGATCGAATCAATCCGGGCGAGTTGGCCGTGCGGTTAGGAGCGCGCGGCCGTGAGCTTGCATCCGGGAGATAGTGGGTTCGAATCCGACTGTCGGTAGCCCTTAAGATGGTTTTACGTGGTTTCCCATTTTCACACCAGGCAAATGCTGGGGCTCCACCTTAATTAAGGCCACGGCCGCTTCTTTCCAACTCCTAGGACTTTCCTATCCTATCGCCGCCCTAAGACCTATCTGTGCCGGTGCGACGTAAAGCCACTAGCAAAAAAAAAAAGAAAAAGATCGAACCTGCCAAGTTGGGGCCAGAAGGTCAGCGCCTCAACCGTCTGAGCCACTCAGCCCGGCAGTAAGTATAAATAAATAAATAAATAAATAAATAAATAAATAAATAAATAAATAAATAAATAAATAAATAACACTACTTCTAACGGGCCGGAAAGCCTGCAGATAATGAAATTCCATGGAATTACCGTATTGATATCCGCAGCTGTATGTTTAAATGAGAGAGATATCGATCCCGGAGCTTGCACATGAAAGGGAGCTAGCTTATCCTATCACCACGCGGCTGGTCATAAAAGTAAAGGAAGAAAGAAAAAAACTTTTTCTCCACGTTCTGGCAGACATTTTATTCTAAATGAAACAGACAAACAGACGCAATTCGTGCGTTAGCCTACAGACCAGTAAGTAATTATAAGCCCTTTGCTTCGCAGAGCGTAATAAAAAAAAGGGCTTTTCCTTGTCACCTGTACAGCTGTCCGTCCATTGAAACATTTCATTCACGTGATTACACTCCGCATTACGCAAAAGGAAGGCTTACATATTTAGTTTACGCTCGCTGGAACCCAGCTCGTATCCTCCTTCCCTTTGCACATCATTAGCTTTAAGGTGGGTTATCTGACAAAACAGACTAACAGCTTAATAACAGGAGTTCAAAACCACGCAACCATCCAAGCCTTTGTCAAATAATTTAGTAACAAGTTGCAAGCACTTATCGTTTGCTCTTCTGTCATATATTCTGTTTACGCTGGCTCAAAGACAGTGCCATGGCATTGCACAGCATGTTCACTTTACCCTTACTTCTTCTTCATTATTAATGAGGAGATGACTGGATGTACAGCCTCAAACAAAATTTAAGGTCATTCCATCCCCTAGTAACTCACAAATAAATTATTGAAGAAAAAACACAAACAATAATTTACGTTATATGGAAGAACTGCAAAGGGAAACACTATGTCAACTGTATGACAAAGCTTAGCTGAGTGGATTAAACGGTCTCTTTGTAACTCATATATGAAGTTTTGATGAATAAACACAAGCAATGCCAGGCTGAGTTGCTCAGACGGTTGAGGTGCTGGCCTTCTGACCCCAACTTTGTAGGTTCGATCCTGGCTCAGTCCGGTAGTATTTGAAGGTGCTGAAATACGTCAGCCACGTGTCGGTAGATTTACTGGCACGTAACAAATCTCCTGCGGGACTAAATTCCGGCACCTCGGGGTCTCCGAAAACCGTAAAAAAAGTAGTTAGTGGAACGTAAAGCCAATAACATTATTATTAACACAAGCAATAATTTACGACAGCTACAAGAACAGCAAAGGGGTCCGCCTCCGTGGCGTAACGGTTATTAGCTGTCGTCCTCGAGCCGGGTTCGATTCCCGGTACTGGCAAAAATTTAAAAACGGCTGCGGGGCTGGTATGTGGCTGAAATGGTACATGCAGCTCACCTCCATTGGGGGTGTGCCTGAAAAGAGCTGTACCACCTCCGTACGAGGACACAAGTTTGTCCGACTCGTTGACTGAATGGTCAACGCACTGGCCTACGGTTCAGAGGGCCCCGAGTTCGATTCCAGGCCGGGTCGGGAATTTTAACCTTCATTGGTTAATTCCAATGGCCCCAATGTCCCCAACATCTCTGCAACTCTCACACTACACGTGACACTATACTCCACCACAATAACACGCAGTTAGCTACACATGGAAGATGCCGCCCACCCTCATCGGAGGGTATGCTTTACAAGGGCTCCACTCGGCTAGGAATAGCCACACGAAATTATTATTATTATTATTATTATTATTATTATTATTATTATTATTACTACTACTACTACTACTACTACTACTACTACTACTACTACTGTAAAGGGAACAAATATGCCAACTTTATGATAAAGGTTAGCTGAGTGGCTTAAACGGCCTCTTGTAACTCACATATAAAGTTTTGTTGAATAAACACAAGCAATAATTTGTTAGATGGAAGAAGTGCAAAGGGAAAAAATATGCCAACTTTATGATAAAGCCTATCTGAGTCGCTTAGACCGTAAAATGATGTTCCTTTGAGATCTAAGTTCACGGGTTCGATCCCGGCTCAGTCCGGTGGTCCCTTAAAGTGCTGGAATATTTCAGGCTCATGTTGGTAGAACTTCAACAGGACGAAATTCATTAACTCGGCGTCTCCGAAAACCGCAAAAGTAGTTTGTGAGACGTAAACGCATTATGAAATTTACAGCTAGAGTCGAAACCGTTTATTGCGACATCCCTTATTACGACATATCGTATAAAACGGTGTAATTTTATCACATTTTCAGAAAATGTATCGGCTGTAACGCCCAATGTTGGTTTTTGTTTGTTACGCGTTTGGGGATTGGTGAGAACAACACAAAGCTTATTTTGCACTCTTGTTTTCAGTAGAGTGTAGATTTCAAATCAGTCAGCCTGTTAAATAGTCAAGGCAAGCATCGCTATGAAGATGACTCAAAAGAAAGGGTAAATGTTTGATATTGAAGAAAAGTCGCAGATTATATGGCGATTACTAACTTAGGAAACAAACGTGAACATCGCGAAAAAACTGGGTGTAACAAACTCGAGGTTTTCTACAATTTGGAAGAACAGAATGTAAATACAGTGCTTATTTCTTGAAGTTTTAACTTATCTGTTAACTATACAAGTCAGCAGCCTAATACATATATATGCCTTTTCAGCAAAAAAAAAAAAAAAAAAAAAAAAAAAGAAAAAAAAGACCGCTTTGTGCGACTATCGCCTATAACAACCGGTAAATGGCGGTCTCTTCACAGTTGTTATAACCGGTTACCACTGTCAAAATTTGTTATTCAAAATATAAATGTTAGGAATTCTAACTCTTTCCTACGAGCTAGTAAGCTCAAAGGTAGGGGATCAACACGTGACTGGGGGCGTCATACACTCACTGACTCACCAAGGCGACCGCGATTCAGAACCCGCTCAACGTATGTGGATTTTTTAAAATTAACTTTTCTGGTCGGATTCCATGTAAAACTGAAGGACCTGTTGCTATAGTGTTGTTGTTTTTAAGTCCCACTAACTACCTTATGACGGATTTCGGTGACGCCGAGGTGCCGAAATTTTGTCCAGCAGGAGTTATTTTACGTGACAGTAAATCTACCGACACGAGGCTGTTGTATTTGTGCAGCTTCAAATACCACCGGACTGAACCAGGATCGAAACTGCCAAGTTGGGGTCAGAAGGCCAGCGCCTTAACCGTCTGAGCCACTCAGCCCGGCACGAACTTACTTACTACTTACTACACGAGTCAGGCATGTGTTGGAATAATGGGTTCTCAATGATTTTGGCATTAATTGCATTACTTGTGGTCCAGCCCTCTTTCTTACCATCATCCCGCTTCGACCTCGAGTTCTCTTCCCACCCCAATGGTACCGACACAGAGGTTTTCTAAACCTCGCCTTTCTTTAGCCGATACCCTCATATTTCGAGAAGCAGACCTCAGTGACGCAGTCTTCTGATTTTTGTCCTTTTCCCAAGATTATTATTATTATTGTTGTTGCTGTAGTTAACGTAGGACCTATTTCCGTGTTTTGTTGCATATGACCCTCCGTAAGTTATTGGAATGTCGTGATCGTTGATAGTACGGGTAGCTCCGAAGGTGCTGGATTTGCGATCAATGTTTATAGGAGCTTTCCTCTTTCGTTTGTTGCGTACTGCTTAATCCGTAAATAACGGAATCTTTTTCAAGGACAGCCTGTATAGTAACAGAGTTCCCAATACAGTCAGTCATTGTGGTGAACATAGTGAAAATATCGATTGGACGTGGCAGAAGATGTGTGTGGAGCAACATCTCGTTTAGGAAATCAACAGGCAACTGCCACACTTAGTATGTCCTTTTAGCGCCGTCTTGGCAACTATGGTAGCTGACATCGGGGAATCAACTAGCCTTCTGGCCGAGGACTTCACATCCATAGACCAATCTCTCCCTCTCTGACGTCAGTCTAGTTTTAAAATCTTGAAAGTTGGAGGTCCGCCTCTGTGGTGCAATGGTTAGTGTGATTAGCTGGCACCCCCGGAGCTATGGGTTCGATTCCCACCTCAGCCATCCTCGAAGTGGTTTCCCACTTCCCCTCCAGGCAAATAGCTGGATGGTACCTAACTCAAGGCCACGGCCGCTTCCATGCCTATTCCTTCCAATATTCCCATACCCCACTAATGTCCCTGTTCAACATAGTAGGCGAGGCCGCCAGGACGAAGTACTGATCCTCCTCTTCAGTTGTATGCCATAACCCAAAGTCTCACGCTCCGGGACACTGCCCTTGAGGCGGTAGAGGTGGAATTCTTCGGTGAGTCCGAGGGAAAAACCAATCCTCGAGGGTAAACGGATTAAGAAGAGGAAGAAGTCATTTAAACAGAAAATGTATAATCTCTCGAGTGACTGGGGTTAACTTTTCATGGGAGAGCTAAGTTTCAATCCAGCCTGCTTACCGAGCTCAGGACACACCTTACGAGTTTAGATTCTGTTGTGTTTAACTACTCAGAAGGACACATATTCTACTTTGTCTTAGAAGATAATTTTCCATCATTAAAATTAATCCACTTTTCTGTACAGTTTTGTCGCTTTTCTGCTTGCCTGTTGTACATGATGTAAACCGTCGTTTGTTCATCCCTAATTAAGGCACATCAACAGTGCAAGTCAACGGCTCAGAGGTCGTATTTACTTTCTCCGCACCGCTTTGTATGTCTTTCTCATTTCATTCTGTTTATCTCACTGCGTTGGTTGACTTGCGCTACCTCTCTTTGTTCTAAGTTCCTCTCTTGTCTTTATTGCATGCGTGCTCCAACTTCCGCACCTGACAAATGTCAGCTAAGTTCGTACAATACAACTACTGCCAAGTCTGCTGACTGCACTAAAATACGTATGTATACAGACCTAATCTGAGCTATACGCTAGAGGACCTGCTTGCCGGAACAGTTACCAATAGCGATCTTTGGTTCAGAGTACGTCGGGTTCGATTCCCGGGGATTATAATAGCGACTGATTAATAATTCCCGCTCGGGGACTGGGTATTCGTGTTTGTTTCAACACTCTCCTCTTCACATTCAGACGGCACACCACACTACAAGCCACCACAGAAACACGCAATAGTGAAGACATCCCTCCCCATAGGTTTGGCGTCAGGAAGGGTGTCCGGTGGTAAAACTGGGCCAAATCCACATGCACGGCGCAGTTCGCACCCGCGACCCCACAGCTATAGAAATAGCGGTAGAAGCAGAATCGATTCTATTTACGCTGTCAACATGCCAATTCCGTTTTAACCTGCCAGATGACGAAGATCACATTTTGATACTGAAAACAGTTCATAGCAGACAATGTGCGGGTCCCGATACTACAAAAAAAGTAAAATTAAGCAATTTCTTCAATTGTGCCCACAGTTGAAGGGCTAAAGGGCGAGGAAAGGTTTCAAATTGTGAGTCTTGGATGGCTCTATCAAACTCAAAGAACAAATTTTGGAAAATCACTACCGGCCTAAATGCAGTTCCGGAAAAAGCCTAAAATCGCTCGTTCCTTTACTCGTTTTGTTTTTATTTAAATCCTAGCCAAATAAACTTATTTACATAATTCTTTCTGTAATGTGTTCCTTGGTTCAATACCATCGGGCATTTTTTATTTTTTGAAAAGTTTCCACACTCATTGTAGTTATTTATAAGGGCTTAAGTGAAACTCTGCACTGACTCACATTAGCGCTCGTAGTGGTAGAACTGGAGAACTGCTAATCTAATCGACCGGATAACCATGATTAAGAAAAGGATTGTAATTTTTAGGAAAAAATAAAGAATACATTCTCTTATTTTAGTATATTGAGCTAAAATTCGTAGCTCATATCCCTAGGATGTTTTCAGTATTTAGTTGCTTGTCTGAAGGACTAGAACTGTGTTTTTTTTTTACTTTTTTAAAAAAATTACTGATTTAGACGTAGAGAAAAGGTTTCCTCTGTACTGTACAAATTTAAAAATTAATATATTTTCTTGCTTACACCTCATTTCTGAGAGGCATGCCGTGAAATGAGCATCAAACGGTGGGTTTCAGCCGATGTCACCTTAGCGCGCTTGCTATGGGGCCATCCTGTCAGCTCGGAGGTCTGCATTTTAATCCATTCCCTGGAGAAGATTATTTCTTCTATTGGCACTCTTAAGCCTGACCGCCTCGCTAACTTCAGCACCTGATAAAATGGTAATCGTGAGAGATATCGATTTATTTAAAAAATAATTTATTATGTTTTAGTATGACCAAACCATTTAGCCCTCATTATCACGGTTCACGCTATTTCCCACCATCCTGTATAGGAGTTAAATAAGCTGATATTAGAGCGTGAACTATTGGACTTCATATTCTTACTGTTTGGCTTAAGGAACAAAATACGAAGAAATGGAAATATGAGGGCTAAGGATAAGAATGTAAAAAAAAAAAAATGACTACAGACCTCAGAAACCTAATATCGACGTGATTAATAGAGACATGGACCTCAACAAGTGCGATGGGATAGTAAAATGAAAAGAGCCAAATACAAATCACTGGGAGAAAAATCAAATTCCGCAAGACCTCAGCGATTACCTTTCACTATTCTCCGAATTTGTAAGCCCCTGGGGGAAGTGAAGAGACTGCACATGTCTATGACGATAGTTTCTTAAAATGGTAATAATAATAACAATAATAATAACAATAATAATAATCTTTCTTTCTTAATCTGTTCACCCTCCAGGGTTGGTTTTTCTCTCGGACTCAGCGAGAGATACCACCTCTACCCCTTCAAGGGAAGTGTGTTGGAGCTTGAGACTTTGGGTCGGGGGATGAAACCGGGGAGGAGGACCAGTAACTCACCCACGCGGCCACACCTGCTATGCTGAATAGGGGAATTGGGGAGGATGGGAAGATTGGGAGGGGTAGATAAGGAAGGGTAAGGAAGCGGCCGTGGCCCTAAGTTAGGAGGAGGAAAAGTGAAAAGTGGAAAACCACGGAAAAACTTCAAGGATGGCTGAGGAAGAAATCGAACCCCCTTCCTCTACTCAGTTGACCTCGCGAGGATGAGTGGACCTCGTTCCAGCCCTCGTGCCATTTTTCAAATTTCGTGGCAGAGCCGGGAATCGAACCCGGTCCTCTGGGAGTGGCAGCTAATCACAACCACTATACCACAGAGGCGGATAATAATAAAAATCATGGCGTGTGGCCTGATGCAGGTGTTTCTAGTTGACGCCGTTTAGGCGACCTGCGCGTCTGCGAAGATGGGGAAAGACGAGGGCTGGAAAGATGAATTCTAATGATGAGGACGGCACACACACCCAGCGCCCCGACCGGGTGGGAATCGAGCCCGAGACCTCCGGGAGCAAAGGTCAACACGTTAACCATTTACCCATAAAGCTGGACTAGTGACTCTCGGCATATGAATGACTCTGTGGTTAATCCCGTCACCGACTAGGCTGAGAGTTCCGCAGCTATACTCAGGATCTTAGTCTTGTAACGCACGAAGTTGCTTCGTGTTTGTGTAGCTCCACAGTGAATTGTTTTACGGCCCCTGAGAGCACCAGCAAGACTTCTGCCAGAGCTTCATTTCCCAAGACAAGACTAGACCTCATCCCGTTCGCTACGATTACATTACACGCGACCCAATGAAAATTTCCAATTAAGTCGTCAGTGTAAGCGGAGATGAGACGAGACGAGACGAGATCTTTCCCGATTGATGAAATAACGTTTGAATGTCTGCGAGCAGTAATACGATCCTCCGCCAAACAATGCCTTATTAACGATCGAGTGACTCGACGTTTCTGTAGATCAAATAACGTATCTCCTCCTACATGTAAACAATTTCAACTAACTCTCTCGGTGCATTACAAAAATATATCACATTTCTTCTCATAGTGATTATAAATAAAACACAGATTTTGCTCCAAGAATAGATTTCCTAATGTAAAGGCATTTCAAGATAGGTATCAGGTAATCAATTATACTGGCATTATCAAAAAATATACTAATGATTAAAATTCATGATTCCCGAGTTTGAGCATTAGCCATGCACATGTCCACAATTAAGGAGGCCCTATTATTATTATTATTATTATTATTATTATTATTATTATTATTATTATTATTATTATTATTATTATTATTCTCGTGTCAGATACATCAAAAAAGAAAACAGTTACAATAATGTCAAGTAACATTTAAATAATCTTGGACCAATACAACGCTACTTCGAGTCCTCTCTTCGTAGCTCGATGCAGGTCATCTTGCGTGCACAAAGATGGACACAGCGGACACTGAAGCATATGCTGGATGGTTTGATCTTCTCCGCAGTCATCCTAAAGACTTTACACCTGTTACCCTTTTGTGTCATCTATATAAATTACTGGAAAGGATGATCCTAAATAGCATTCAACCCATGATTGACCCTCTCCTCGTACCACAACAAGCTGGATTTCGTCTGGGTAAGAGCTGCACTGAATAACTACTGAATCTTACACAATTCGTTGAGGATGGCTTTGAAAGACACAAGGTGACAGGTGTACTCTTTGTAGATTCGACTGCAGCGTATGACACCGTCAACCATCAACTTCTGTTAGTTGAAGTCTACAATCTGACCAAGGTGGCCCAATGAGAAAGAGGTACATGGCAGAACACCGTAAGAGGAATTTGTGTAAGCCTCTACTGTGTAGAAATGGGACATGGAACTGAAATTATTGGAACTGTTATTAAAAGGAACTACTTCACAACACAATCTGTTAAATGTCGGTTAAAATCTAATCACAACAGACCGGATTTTATGCAGTACTGTAGGTTAGAATGCAGGCTGACTGAAGCGGGTAACACGTATTGCCTAATCTGCACAACGGTTATGCTATGAGCCTTGTATAAACATTAGGGGTTCGGCCCATCGGAACCCCTAACATTTATGTTACTCTCACTGCATTACGAATGAGCGGCCTGGACGACGTCTCCTAATAACCGAATTAGTTTGCATTCTAACCTACTACCGCACACAAATCCAGGGTCGCATTATTATTATTATTATTATTATTATTATTATTATTATTATTATTATTATTACGTCCCACTAGCTAGTTTGACAGTTTTCGGAGATGCCGAAGTGCCGCCGGAATTTTACCCCACAGGAGTTATTTAACATGCTCATAAATCTACAAATATAATGTTGTGCACACGTGACGGAAATCAGACTACAAATGTCTGCTTGGACGGAGAAAGATTTAGCCAAGTGAAACAGTTCAAATACTTGGGAAGTCTCATCTCGTCAGGTGGAAGATGTGAAAATGATGTCCGCTCTCGTACTGCTCAGGCCAAGAAAGCCTTCAATAATGAGAGAAGTCTACTAACATCAAGAGCTATCTCACTTTCAGTGAGGAAACATTCAATAAAAGCTTTGTTTGGAGCATTGCAACCTGGACTCTGTTGAAGAGGGACAAGACAAGAATAAGAGCATTTGAAATGTGGTGTTGGCGTCGAATCTTACGAATACCATAGAGAAGTAAGGTAACAAATGACGAAGTTTTGAAGAGAATCGCTCATTATTACCAACTACTGAAAATCGACGGAGTAGCTGGGTTGGTCATCTATTGCGACATTCACCCTGGTGCATCTCACTGATCGAAGGAAAAATGGGCGACAAAAAAGAGGTATACCAAGAACAGAATTTCTAAATGACATAAAAAGAAGACCCCCAGCAGCTAATTAAACACATGGCTCAAGAGCTGAAGTCATTGGGAGAAGATCATGCTACCCCCCAACCTTCGGGTTGAGGAGACAAAGAAATACCATCAGACTGAGCCGGGATCTAACCCGCTAACATGAGCTCAGAAGGCCAACGGTCTACCGCCTGAGCTGCCCATCCCGAATGTATTGTAAAAGAGAAGGTTTTCGGAATACAGCACCATTTCAAATAAACTATTCGATTTTGAAGAAGGAACTATTTCTAATTTTAATGACGAATTAACGCTTGTCATTAAAAGAAGCAATAACCAGTCAATCAATGGTTGGTCTGTCAGAAGCTGGAATATATAGAGTTCCTAAACTCTGTTTCCCAGTGCAAAACTGTTTGTACAGTCATCAAATCTCAGCAACCTATAACAGGAAACATGAGGGGCTGACGGTTTCAGACGGCCATCTGACGCCAACGTGGCAGGTTCGATCCTGGCTCAGTCCGGTGGTATTTGAAAGTGCTCAAATACGTCAGCCTCGTGTCGGCAGATTTACTGGCACGTAAAAGAACTCCTGCGAGACTAAATTCCGACACCTCGGCGTCTCCGAAAATTGTAAAAGTACTTAGTGGGCCATAAAGCAAATAACATTATTAACAGGAAGGATATATAAGTGGTACAAATTTTTAGTATACACTGCAAAATCCATGAACTTACCAGCCTTTATTTCTCGTCTATTGGAATACTTTACAGGTAGGACCCAGTCCTCGATGCTTGTGTGACCACATGATTTCTGCAAATCTCCCGGTGTTATGCGAATATCTTCTGTATATACTACATTATTCTCCACCTAATCACATTAACTCATTAACCTCACTGCCTCTTGCCTTCATTTTGGATAATAATAAATAATATGGTCTATCCCCCTAACTACTTTTACGGTTTTCGGAGACACCAAGGTGCTGCATTTTTTGTTGCACAGGAGTTCTTTTACTTGTCAGTAAATCTGCTGACGTGAGACTGATGTAATTGAATACCTTCATGTACCATCAGACTATGACAGGATCGAACCTACCAAGATGGGCACAAAAGACCAGCCCTGTACCGTCTGAGCTACTCTAGCCGGCCTTCACTTTGTAAACTGCGTGAACAGTTTGCACAACTCTTTCTGAATTGTTTGCTTTAAACATGTTGGCCAGTGAAAAATGTTGTTTCATAAGGGTAGCTACGTATGTGGCATGGGTCTCTCTTCCCGTATAATTAACCGAAAATCATAAAGTAGACACTTTGTTCTGCGTATTTACAGGGAATGGGTACAAACTCCAAGGCAGTTAACTGACGATGGTACAGGGTACGTAATCACACAAATATCTCAAAATCACCAGTCTTGTGGCATGCGACTTTTCCACGGTGCCACTCAATTACAGGAGAAAAGCAGGTAGAAAGTTTGGAGTGGCGAGGACTTGGACGATATCCACCGCACACGAGATGACAAGCAGTCATCCCCTCGCCATCCATCTTATGAGGGAGAGTGATATGTCCTATCGTTTTTAACCGTAAAATGTTTACTCCAGTTATTTAACTCTTCTCGAAATTAATTTTATTTTTAATAACTCTTTTAGTCTAAATTAAGCTTCTAGCCATTTAACTATGCTTGTTAGCCGCTAATTTTACTGCAAGTTTGATCTTAGCTTTTAACTTTTTATAATACATATGAGTTCACTTGAAAATCAAAATCTTGTCGATTTTTTAAAATTCCTATTTTCTTCATTTTACGTAAAATAAGGTAGTATGAATCAGATCCCCCGATTATTACAAATTATACATATATACATCCAAGTCAGCGGGCACATTTTAATTTAACATTTCATTTTGTACCATTGGAAGACGATGACCTATATGTTAGGCCGTTTAACACAACAATCATACGAATTCCACTAGCGGCTATTCTTGAAATAATTCTATGAAAAACAAAACCCAAATCCCATGTCTCTCCAGCCCTAATGGACTTTGGCCTATCCAGCGAAGGCCTCTACACGATGGCTCTGAAATTGTACCTACTTCACGAGCAAATGCGTATTTTACATATATATTCATTCGCTAGGATCGTGTTACGTATTTATTGCACTTCTTTATAATTTATGACAAGTATAAGAGATTCCTTCCATGTTAAAGAAAAAAATATTTGCGTGCCAGTAGTGATTTTACTTCAAAGTTTTAATATTATGTAATAGATTCCATTTACTTCGATGGATGGCCAAACGGAACCACGACTAGAGAACACGTTGCGTATATATATTTTTTCTTTCATAAAACGTACGCACACACTGGAAATAATATGAGACGCGATTCACTGGTAACTGAAGAGTCTCTTGACATATTGAAAGGAATTGAAGAAATACTACCAGAAAGTTGGAGACCTTCCATAAACGTCTCTCCACGTGTGCCAATCTCACATAACTGTCAAGACTGGATTCGCATTTATCAAACAGGGAGATAAAATTATATCTTTCTAAGCAATCTAAAGACTGCCTTCACAGTCAAGTTCCCTAACATTTTACTGAAAAGCCTAGAGATATGCAAAATCCAAACTTCATTCCATTTGCAGTGGCATCTCTTCGAGAAAAAGTAGAAGGAAGACGACCCGCGGGAAGGCCACGAAGAAAATGGATAGATTTACGAGTAGTTAAGAACGATGTACTGCTTAGAGGTTATTATTATTATTATTGGGACAAGTTGGTGGAGGAGGAATGGTACAAGGACAGGATGAGATGGAGGAGGCTCATATACCACACTCGGGAAACTGGAGATGGTTTCGGATAATGATGATGATGAGAAATAGTATGTGCCCACTTCAGACATTACCTACACCTTATGCAGGTTTTCTAGAGAAGGCCTGCGCAATAGAGACACTCGCATCTTCGTCATCCTCACTTTCGTTTCCCCACTCGTCCTCCGACTCCAGAAGCACGATGCCCTAGTCTACGGAGGATGAAGATTCAACCACAAGCTTGTTTGTCCTTTTACTTGTTTGCGTTGTTTTTGTTTCTTTTATTGAATTCTGTTTCTGTAAAATCAGTTTTAAAGCTCGTTTGTCCTTCGGCAGTGCGGTGGCGCCATTCTTGGATTTCTACGTCATGAGTTGAGCTTTGTACGATGAACTTGTAATATCTCACGATGTTCCAGCTCTGGACAAACTTGGGTCTCCCGATGTGTTCGACTGCTCGTTCATCGTTGGTATTTAAGTATATACATAATATGTAACGGTTCAAATCCCGTTACAAGCATTCATCTGTATTATTATTGTATTATTATTATTATTATTATTATTATTAGTTGATTCAATTCTATAATCTGATTTCGCTATGTATTAATTAGTTATCGCTTGCTTCATTGTAGTTAATTTATTGTGTATATATATGCGTGTGTATATTAGTATTAAAACCATGTAGAGTGAGAGTTGCTCCCTAATATCAGATACGGATATGTTTTGTGAAACCTTTTGACATTGCAACATACGGTGTAATACTGTTACAGTAACCGTCGAGTCATCGCTCTGTCATTGTATGCTTGTAGCAATGAGATAATATTTAGGGAGTTCCAAATTTGCCTGAGGCTATTTCAACACAGTCTGTAACATTTGTAGCTGGATGGGAGCGATATCATAGCTGTTTTGAGAGATGACGTGGGTGTGACAACTTGTGTCTATATAAAAGGCTGTATCCATAAGCGGCAGTTAGTTGGAAGGAGTCAGTTGGACAGTTCAGTTGGTTGGAAGCAGTTGGTTGGAAGGAATTGAATGGAGAAACTTGCCATGAAGTCAATTAGAGTCAACTGGAAGGAGACGGGTGGAGAACCGATATACGGATACTTAATCGTCAGTGGTTAAATGGATTATATGCTCGGAGTGTGTTTCGTGTATCTGTTCGGTCGAGTTCTTGTGTCAGTTCAGTGACAGCCGAATAGTGAGTCGTCGTAATGCAGACTAACAGTTATTAGTGAATTACTTCGAAAGTTGATTGTGAAGTGTGAATATAATTTTAAGCCATGCTATATCTCGTTTGTGAAACTAAAAGGATACATCAGCAAATTAGGTTTGAGATACCTACAGCTGATACCAATTCAAAGGAATACGTCGTAATAACACTCAAAAGTGTTCAAGGTACAGTCAAGTGAAACAGTGAGGGATAAACTTCTTGTAAAACTTTTAAATGTCCGGTCAGGAGAATTTCGAATTTAATGCCTAGACTTTCTTTCAGTTGTAATTTCAGAATTTTATATTATTTATATTATCGCAGCAAACCTCTCCATTTATAAATCAAATACAATTAACTGTTTTATTTCACTGGTAGATCAGATATCCTCAAATTTTAATTGGGAAACCTAACGACAAAGTCATCTTCCGAGAACCTAAATGTTATGTTGTCAAAGTAAGCTTATTACATCACATCCTACAGATATTCAACATTCTCATTCTATTATCGTTACATTTATGTGTAGCTGCCGCCCATCAACAATTGTATGTGTAAGTAATCAGGTAAGTACTTAGTGAGAGTACATAGTCCGACGATTGAGTATTTTATTTCACGAATATTTTAATTCAGTTTCATTTTTTAATTAATGAGAAAAGCAAAGTGTTTTGTATATCCGCGCAGGACTCTACCAATGACGAGAGGATTTCTGAAATAGGTTGAGTGTTTCGCGATATCACCCTTCACAAACATATAAACTTCTTTCTCTGTATTCTAAATTACCGAAAGTCAAAATATTTAAAACGGAAGGAATGGTTTTTGAAGATTTAGGAAATACACGCACGCTCATATTCTGCTCAATACTGCCCAGAAATTGTAAGTGACCATCACAAGCAGTTGTGTGAGAAAATGAACAAAAAACAAAGAGAGCTTTGAAAATATTCGAATGCGTATAGCAACAGCTGCGTTCTCACGACAGCAATCACTAGCAAAAATAATAAACTAATTTGTCTGTGCACAGTAGGTGGTCTCCTTGAGCAGCTGCAGTAGAGTTCAGTGACTAGGACGGGCTTGTGATAAGCACGCCTTGCCTTGCACTGCCACTTCATTGCTTCTAAGATACATTAACATAATTACATCTAGGTTGTGTTAGGTCATAAGGCGACTGGTACATACACTATATAAACAACGTTTGCAGAGCTGGTGTCACTGACCTTAGGCTTACAAGAACACAGGCATTTTCTTATCTTCAGGCATGCATACATGTTTGTGTGGAGAGCCAGTGTTCTCTAAGCTACTGCTTCATTTAGCGGGGTAGACACTTTGATCATCACCGCCATGTACTTAGTGCACGTTAAGTTTTGTCTGGTAGCCCACGGTGATGTGATATGTGAAAATTAGCCGTCTGGACTTGAGGTGGGTTAAACAAAGCACGTTTACGATAACCAAAGGAGGGATTTTAGTGCTGCGTTCTAGACTGAACGAGCAATGTGCTAATCCCTTCGTGGCCGAGTTGGGAATTGAATGTTGTCGAGATGGGTGGATAGCCGTTAGACGACGGCGGACGATGGTACTACTTCACAACATGAAATAACACGCTGGGATCTGAAATTTAGCGATAACTCAGATTTGTTCGAAATGAGGGTAGCATAACTTCAACTCCTACATCACACAGTCCCGGTGGTGGTGGTGGTGGTGGTGGTGGTGGTGGTGGTGGTGGTGGTGGTGGTTGAAATAGTAACTGAGCTCAAAAAGTGAATTAAAATGCAGGGGTCAGAAATGTAGCACCAACTCAAATTTGCCCGAAATGAGTTTTGTAAAACTCATCACGTACTTGAGAGGTCTAAACCAGGGCCTCTCAGGGTGCATGCACTGTGCACGGTGCAAAAGACGACTTCGCTTGGTGGCCCAGAGTCCAGAACCCCACTCCTCGATTTGGAACAATAGCGCTATCTCTCTCTTTCCCCACGTCTGTCTCGCTCGCTCCCCCTGTCTCCCTCTTCCTCACTTGCTCCGTAGCGTTCCAAATCCGAGCCGAGTTGAGCCGAGCTTAGCCGAGTAGAACCGATGCACAGTGGACGGAGCTCTTGCACCCCGATTTGCACGCGTGAGATTTTGGGCGTTTGAGAGGCCCTGCTCTAAACCATCCAAGTGTGATATCCTTCTCTTCTCAAAAGATGAGGTGGTGTAAAGGGACTTATTCTAACATGAACTGAAGTTTTCAGAGCTCTGACGTCAAATAACGCAGGAATCTGAAACAGGATTTGCTGCCATGCACGCTATGCGAGAAAAGTCTGCAAACCACAACATTATAGGTTATACAAATACTTATTTCGCACTTATACTCGATATTTTTTCGAATTCCAGATTCATTTTATCAATTCTACCGTGATATTTAACCCATGGTGCACTAAGAACAGCACTCGAATGACCGCAATTCTCATAAACTCATAATTTGTTAATTTTCTTCATTCCTTCGAACGCACATTTTGCGTGTATCCCCTCAAAATCCTGACCCTTAGCAATAATTTTACATCAAAATCTGGAAACTTCGGCTCCACTCTACCAGAATGCATTCCGACCTGCCTCAAGTATCACGAAGTTAAGAGCCTAATAGGAGGGTGCAACATTGATTGATATCAACTCGTCTCCCCTCGTGCGCCCACGATGATTGATTACGCCCCAACTTAATATTTCACCGTCTGATATTAATCGTAACGATATACCAACATGGCAGCGGATGAATGACCGCATACTTGTCTTGCCTCCTTTAAGGATTACTTGTGATAATGATGATGCTTGTAGTTTAAAGGGGCCTAACATCGAGGTCATCGGCCCCTAATGTTACGAAATGAAATGGCAACCAAAAATCAAAATCATCCACTGACCAAAATAAGAAAATGTCATGAAGAATGAATAGATGGACATGAACCCTAAAAACACAAAAAAATAAACAAAGAAATAAAAAACAGTGGATCCGACGCAAAAAAGATCATAAATAATACTATTACCGACCAAGGGAGCACTTATAAAGCATAATCCTGAATCGAGGATGCTTGATGTCTAAAGGGGTCCAAAATCCATGTCTAAGGCCCCACAGAATGGTACATGTCGCGAGTAAAGTAGAACCATGGTATTTGTCATGTTGGGGTACTAATCAAAAGTAGCGAAGACTCACGGTGGTCCACACAAGATGGTACTACTCACAAGTATTGCACTTCGTACAGGGAACGCAGACCTATGGTGTTTCTCACACAATGGCGCCACTCATAGCCAACGCAAACCGATAAGGTTCCTCACCTAGGTGTACTAGTCACGGGTACCGGTATTCCCGTGGTGTTCCTCACATAGTGGGTACTCATCACAGGCAACGCAGACCCACGGTGCCGCTCATATAGTGGTCCAACTCACATGCAACGCCCAGACCTGCGGTGTTGCTCACATGGGTACAACGCATGGGTACTGGAAACCAACAGACCAGCCTCTTTGCTGCTACTAATCACAAACCCATTTCGTACCGGTACCTAATATAGTGGCACTACTCGCGAGTACAGGCAACCCATGGTGTTCCCCGCGTGATGGTACGAATCAAAATTAGTTTCATGGTTGTAATTCAATCATCCCATGGTCGCCCCTTTTAGTCGCCTCTCACGACAGGCAGGGGATACCGTGGGTGTATTATTCGTCTGCGTCCCCCACCCACATGCGGTAAAGAGAGAGAGCCGTCAGTTCGAAAAATGAAGTAAAGGACGAAGAAAGACAAGGGCACGAAGGGCGTGAAAATGAAAGACTCCCTAGGCCTCCAATGCTCTAATACCGTTGGATTCCGAAAAGAACAAAAGTTGACCAAGGGAGGTCGGACAGGATAGACGAAAGTGAGGAGCCTGGCACAAGTAAGTGGAAGCAATGCCAAGACTCAGCTAAGGGCCCCGTGGTCGCCAATCCACACTCCCAAGTTGAGAGCGCCTTGAGCCCCTTTTAGTTGCCTCTTACGACAGACAGGGGATACTGTGGGTGTGTTCTTCATCTGCGTCCCCCACCCACAGGGGATAGTGTGTTTGGTCCGCCAGAGGTATTTTATTTCCCTCAAGTCCGCCGGCAAGCCGGTTAGGACCCCCCTATCCGCCACCTGGGACACGCCACGTGGGAGTATCACCTCTCCCCCTGCTACGCCAGCGTAGTAGGTTCGTGGAAGGATTACTTGTTCTAAGGATACCCTTTCATCTCTTCAGTATTCGTACATCTTGTGGGAGATGTAAAACTATTTTGCTCACAAACTTGGCATAAACCTCCATTAAACCAAAAATAAGATATATTTTGTTATAATCATAATGTAAACTCGGATAAAACTCTGGTGAGGTAACAGTATTTACAGTGGAATGTATGCTACGGTACGGGCTAAAGCAAAATTTGTTACATTCATAGACTTGTCGCAGTCCCATCTTTTGCTTTAATAATATTAATAATAATAAGAAGAAGAAAAAACGTCTCAACAATTCTCTATTTGTAACTAGATCTGTAGCCATGTTTAATTCCAACGTTCTTATCATTAACTCATTAGAAACAGTCTAACCATCATCGTCTTGGCCTCCCTCTACTTCTCTTACCCTCCATGACAGAGTCCATTATTCTCCTAGGTAATCTATCCTCCTCCATTCCCCATTCCTAACTTAGCCTTTATCTCCTCATACTGAGTCTCCACGTGACATATTTACCACCTGTTTGTATCAGCGATCATTCTCGCCAATTTTATGTCTTGTTACTTGTAACTCTCGAATAAGATATCCGGAGTTCATCCAGCTTTCACTCCTGTGCAGGAAAGTTGGTCTGAAAACAGATCGGTGTAAAGATATTTTCGTCGAGGAGCTAATTTCTTTTTTACAGAATACTGTCAGGTCAGGGATTTGTCTCTCGATCTGAGGGCTGGTTCGAGGTCCACTCAGCATACGTGATCAGGAGTGAGGAGCTATTTGACGGTGAGATGGCGGCCCCGGTCTCGAAAGCCCAGAATAACGGCCGAGATGATGCGTCGTGCTGACCACACGACCCCCTCGTAATCAGTAGGCCTTCGGGCTGAGCAGCGGTCGCTGGGCAGACCAAGGCCCATTTAAGGGCGTTAAATGCGGTGGCGTTTGGTTTTCTTTTGTTTTTTGTTGATGACAACTGCGAACTCATTGGATTAGAGAATACAAATCCGAAATACCTGTTCAAGATTTGAATTCCAAACCTTTCATTCAATTCTCTTAGGTTTCTTCCCTACTGACATCACTCTAGTCTTGGAGTTGCTATTTCATATCATACTCACTGCACCTATTTTCAAGTACCAGGCTTTCTGTCATTAAAACTAGAGTACTGAGCAGTGTTGCCAACTTATGTCCTCACCTTCTCGATGTTTTCGTCACTAATGGCGGTCTTCCACTGCGGGGGTTGTCAGAAACACTTTCCCGGCCTCCTCCAAAACGGGCGAACCAGTCGCACAAACACCTCAAGGACAGTGCTTGATCTTCATAAACATGTACCAGCATCGCATGCGTTTCTTTCGGTGTCCTGCCAAGCTTAAAACAAAACTGTACTTGGATCTTTTGGTCGTTCATGTTCCTGTTCGCCGTTCAGAACCAAAGCACTAAATACGCACTGTGTCAAACATGTCTTACACGGAACAGACAGGATGCTCAACTGAACAACGTTGGGAGCAGGTGGTCAAAACCTGCGGCTACACAGGTGTATCGCCAGTGTTGCCGGATCGACCGTTCTGACTTCATTCGCCTAACTTTATTGTCACAGGTTGTAGGTCTTATAGCGACGAAGGGATTGAAAGGGGGAAGGAAGCGGCCGTGGCATTATTATTATTATTATTATTATTATTATTATTATTATTATTATTATTATTATTATTATCCAGTGTTAAAATGACACAAGTAGAAATACTATGTTTTTGTCCTTTGCTCCCGTATTGTTGCTCAAGAATAATTCCGGAATATGAGCACTTCACAAAGTAGCATGCAACGTAAGAATGTTTTCAAATCAGAAAGGCAGTATAACCTTCTTCGAAGAGCTGACCTAAATACGTCTAATGTTTTTTTAAATTCAAAAATTGCCAATTTACTGGACTCCTTAGTGACATCTCAATATATCACCGGTTACAAAATTAAGTATACAATTAAAATCTCTAACACATTCTGTGGTCACGAAATAATAATGATACTCTAACAACCATGCTGAATTAATATACGTCAGTCTGAATGATTCATGACACGGTTGTGATAGAATGCTTCTGTGTTAGCGGATTCTTTTTTCCCCCGTGTAACCATGAATAATAGCGCAATAACTATTCTCAATATAAAATGTCATTTGCACGTTTCAAATATATATTACAGCTATTATGGGATTGGGAATTGTACAGGTTACATTCCTACAGCAATATTATTGGACTCATTTGCTATCGAGAGACTACAGTATGCTATATCTAATAACAGCCCAATTAATCAAAAGCATACATAACGCGCGCACTTTTTAATACAATCTAATATAACATGTTTCTGTAACTGTTTTAAATGAAATATAACCATATGTGGCTATAATCATTAATGACAGAGGTTTAAAACACATAACGCATGAAGCATTTAGGCAGGTTTGTTTACCAAAAGACCTTTTGACACGGAACCCTCATCTCCATCATGGCAGTATTTTCGGGTTTATCCCATGAGATAATAATATTTAGAATTTTTTGGTTCGTTTTTTAAATAATATGGATTCAGCTACCAAATTGCACAACGTCTGGGTGGTATTATTGTCAATTTCGAAATTCCGATTTTTGCCACCAGAAATCTTTAACATAACAACAATGTTGCCAGTGGCCTACGGAGAGGCCTGGTGCAGGTATTTGTAACTGACTCCCATGGGCAACCTGCGCGTCTGTGTAGTGGTGGTGGTGGTGGTGGTGGTGTTTTTAATTGCTTTACGTCGCACCGACACAGATAGGTCTTACGGCGACGTTGGGATAGGAAAGGTCTAGGAGTGGGAAGGAAGCGGCTGTGGCCTTAAGGTACAGCCCCAGCATTTGCCTGGTGTGAAAATGAGGTACCACGCAAAACCATCTTCAGGGCTGCCGACAGTGGGGTTCGAACCCACTCTCCCCCATATGCAAGCCTACAGCTGCGCGCCCGTAACCGCACGGCCAACTCGCCCGTTGAGTATAGTAGTAGTAGTAGTAGTAGTAGCTTAGTTGTTTAGTTTTGCCCATATATCGAGCGCGTTAGAACTTGTTCATATCGGGCGAGTTAGCCGTGCGGTTAGGGCCGCGCAACTGTGAGCTTGCACCCGGGGGATAGTGGGTTCGAACCCAACTGTCGGCAGCTCTTAAGATGGTTTTGGGTGATTTTTCATTTTCACTCCAGTCTAATGCTGATGCTGTACCTTAATTAAGGCCACGGCCGCTTCCTTCCCACTCCTAGGCCTTTCCTATCCCATCGTCGCCAGTGCGACGTAAAGCAAATTGTAAAAACAAAAAACTTTTCCATTCGCTTGATGACTTTCGCCTTCCTATTCTTCCAAAATCTCTTCATCAACTCACTGAGTTGTGCCTTCCGTACCAGTCCTGCTACTAGTTTTGACCACAAATGTGTGTTTATTTACTGAGGTCGTGATGTCTTCCCTGATGTTCAATTTATTGAGGCCCCCCTCTTGTTTCTTCCAGTCAATTTATTCTCCTATTCTGGGAATTTATTACATTGAATAACCTTTTTGTGAGTCTTAATATCCATCCTAAATATGTGTTAAAAATATTTGAACGTCTCCTCAGTACAGTATTGATGAAACTATCTGTGTAACTAAAGAGGTCTGCAAATGGCCTTTTGATCCAAGTTCCATTTTTTTTCTATGGGGCCGAAACTTTTCCTAATAATTTTATGTTCTTGTTTTCCAGGATCTGCAATTTTAGAATGACCTCTGAAAGTTAATGTTTCTGATTCATATACAGTAGAGCTTCCGGTAGAATAACTGTTTTGCAATCTTGCAATTTTCTATTACATGACATTATTCGTTTATTGTAGTGATGCCTTGTCAGTCCAAATGTCCTCTGAAGTTTCGAGGCCTTTTCTGACGTAATAGCTTCTCAAGTAGGACGCCACAGTTCGTTTCTCAGGCAGTGCATGAGAGTGTTTCGATTTGGAAAGTAATGATTCTCTGAGATTATGCATAAAACAGCTGCAGACCGCGAGGCTTTTGACTGCACGACTCACAATCATGTGAAATGACAAAATTGCTTGCTTCGGTTTAGTGAAGTGCTCAGTTTAGTTTCCAGATGCGTAATTGGCTTTAGTTCCCAGGATGAGAAGACTGAAGACGCTGTCTAATTTCTGGAGTCTATATCGGGCTGTGCGGAGGCCCTGCGGGAAGGCGTCTCCAAGGCCGTGACTTTGGCACGGAAGTCTGATGCAGCCTGCACCGCATAATCCCCTGCTTTGTTTAGATAATAAACAGCTGCAAGCGAGCTTCATTAACGAGGAACTTGTTGGGCTAGGTCACTAACTCAGCAGGGGTAACCGACCTAGCCAACCACGCACGATGCAGACTGCGGATCAGAGAGCAATGGCACAGCTTGCAAAATTATTTCTGGAACAGATTTGGAACACGCTCCGGGAGAACAGGTAATAATAATAATAATAATAATAATAATAATAATAATAATAATAATAATAATAATAATAATAATAATTTCCTCTTCTCCGGGCGTGACAGCCAAGAAGTATTGTCTCTGATTTCTCGTTGAGGCGGCCGAAGTTCGAAACCCGGCTAATACTTGTAGGATTTCTTGAACTTAAAATAAACGTCCCTGTAGTTTGGATTCCGGGTAAAACTGGAGATTTGATGGCTATGATAACGAAATCATCAGCCGCGCAAAACCGAGAGTTTGCTTGTTCTCCTTTCTCCTTTTATAGTCGAGATTCCACAGTCTGCTAGGCCTAGCTCCTTCTTCTTTTTTCTTATTTTTCTACAGTAATAGCTGTAATAGCTTGGTATTATGCCACTACAGTGTGTCTGTTCTAGATTCAATCCATTTCACCCACATACCACTATATCTTCCTAATGTCTTCCATCTATATTTCCCTTGCTTAGTTTCCCTCCAATCAGTTCGATCTTCTTTTACTGCCTTTCTTCCCTTCTCGCTTCGTTTTATTCCTATTTCGTAACTGTACCAAAAGATCATTCGCCATTGTTTTAGGATTATCGTAGAAATTTCCCGTTTTGTTGGCTCGACGTCAATTTGATTTCTGTATTAACCAATCTGTCTAGTCCGAAGGAAGAATTATTTCTCCAAGATATTATTATTATTATTATTATTATTATTATTATTATTATTATTATTATTATTATTATTATTATTGCCAACTAAGGAGCGCGCTTGAACTTATTAGCATTTTTTCTTTTCTTTTCCCATTATCTCTTCATCCTCTCCCTGTGTTCCCTTTTACGTCCGGGTCGAATATTGAACATTTAGACCAGTGGTTCTCAAACTGGGGTACGCCTGAGACTTTTAGTGTGGTACGCAATACAGCCTTCAGAAAGAAAAAAAATTGAAGACCAATTGAAATATTGAAATAAGTAAGAAGAAAGTTAAATATGTATGGAGCCATAGTTCGCTTGAATGTTTCACTTGGCTTACGACACACCAGAAAACTGTGTCACGACATTAGGCACACCATCCCATTGAAATTCTGATAGTTAGCAATTAAGATAGAAACTGTTTCATCCTTATTAATCTGATGTATGTATGTATGTATGTATGTATGTATGTATGTTCAGTCTTCAGCCCTAAGGCTGGTTGTATCCTCAACAGCTCTGCCATCAGCTGTCATAGATGGCCTAGGCATCACTGAAGAGGCGTACTAGGGAAACGAGGAGTGAGGTAGTTTCCCGTTGCTTTCCTCACCGAGCCAGAAGTTGCTATTACATATCAGTCTGCCAAACCCACTGAAATGCATGCACCAACCGACCCTATGAGCAACATTTTCACACCATTCATAACAGGGACTGGCTGCAGAAGGAATGGCATTACTAGCATCGCTCATACCTCAGTCACTTTCATATTGTCAAAGCCAAGGATAAGACTGAGACAGATCGATGAAAGTAACAAAATTGCTCTAGCCCATACCAGAAGACATAGTGCACAATAAACACTAGCTCCCGCCAGCAAAGTGTTATTTTATTACCAGTTTTATACTAGATACAGACACAAACTCTTAAATTTATTGTGATGTGTTATAAAAATGTATTTAATTTACCAATCTTGTCATATTTACGATGTTCATTTAAAAGAATGTTTTATAATAAATTAAAATTGACTCAATAATTAACCAGGTTCTCATATTTTTAAACCTATAATTTATTGATTTGTTTTTCGTGGGGGTACATTGAACTTTATGCCCTGAGCAAGGGTCACAATCTCATAATAGGTTGGCAACTTCTGAGATTAGACAAATACTTCAACTTCTTGTCGGTGGAATTACTGGAACGCAGTAGCGGCGCGTTCCATATGTTCAGTGGTTCAGTGAACCCCCTAGAAATAGATAAGACCAGGTAAAATGGTTTATCGGAGCCTATTCCTTAAATTTGCTCTGTATATCAGGGCGCGTAGCAGTATTTTTGACATCAACACTTGGTTGCTGTCCGGAACCAACGAATAGGTTCAATTTCAGGACTGAAGGCGCAGAGCCGTGAGACGTAAGGAGGGTGCGCAAGGCGAGGGGTTATGAGAAGCAGGGAAAACATAGCCCAGGAATCGCTGGCAACAGGACCAGCGATAGACACGAGTTACATCGAGCAGTTCCGAAATTGGTCGAAGCATTGCCAGAGCGCGCGGTTAAAATTTGCAGTACGTCGTAGGTTTTGAAGGGATTTTAATTTGGCGATTTTGCCATTCTGATGTAATTAACCGCAATGAGCCAGAATATTTTGCTAACTACGGTTTGTATAGCATCAATAGGCGTACGTAGCCTAAGATCATGTAATTAAATAAAACTTTTCATTAGTAATACGTGTTTTATGAAAAGTAAACAGCAAAATACATCAAAACACAATAATAACAGTAGTCTGTCTACCACGTTCTTGAAGAAGTTATTCCTACGTAAGCAACGTCTTTAAAATGAAGGGGAATTGGATCAGCTTAAAGTACTGTAACTGCACCTCATATTCTCTGCCTTTCATTCTTCATTGTTTCGAGCTGTAACCGCAAAGTCGCGTTTCTAATCAAGCAATGTCACTATTTTACATCTATGTAAACATCAAGTAACAATAATAATCTGAACACGTTATGTTCCACAGCAGTGAACCTCCAGACGTTTTAGCCACTGCTGGAACGTTAAAAAATGACTGTAGGACAAAATCTGGAACCTAGGCACATCAGAAAACCACACAAGTAGTTTTTTAAATGCTATTTATTCGGAGCGTCGACCTAGACAGATTTTTTGCCCCTACTTTTCACCACATGTTATAAACCTGCGTGTATTTGGAAATTGCGGAAGTGTAAAGTGTTGAATGTGAGGAAAGGAACATTAAGGACGACACAAACACCCAGTCCCCAGGCCAGGGATATTAATCATTTACAATTTAAAACCCCTGACCCGGCCGGGAATCGAACCCGCGCCGCCGGATGACAGGCGGACGCGTTGCGCCCTACACCGCGAGGCCGGAGACACAAGTAGTTAGTGCGACGTAAAACCATTAACAGTACTATCAGCTGAGACAAACTATAAAAATATATTCTTAAAAGATACCGTACTGCCACAGCTATAAACTAGAAGGGCGACCAGCAGAAGATACCTATTGCTCTGGACTATGTTCAGAGACAGATGAAATGCAAAGATACTGCATCAATCAAGAAATATCATCAGACGGATCTTCCCATGAGCCCGTGCAATTTGACGATCGAGTCAGACTCCAGGTTGAATATTTAACAGATAAATAGGCAAGAAGTCAGAGAGGGTAGAACTTTATTACCCTAGAAACATTATTATTATTATTATTATTATTATTATTATTATTACTACAGTCCTACCAATATTTTAAGGACACCTGGATATTTCATGAACATGATTCCTGTCCTTAAGCGTTTGGTCTCAGACATAAGATTTTTTACAGGGAACTGATGCATATTTAGAGAAACATTTGCTGAAGTTTTCATTAAAACATAACTCTTTGTTTTTAAGTTATTAATGTTTTTGTTTATAGTGACTGAAAAAAAATAGATATTTTTAATAGTTGAGTTGAACTGGACAGTACAATATCGGGATTAAATTAATATTTTTTGTTGTGGAGAAACACAAATACTAAGGTTATAGGAGGATATTCTCGCTACAATGTAAAGTTGCGTCCACACTTGTATCAGATCGCCGTATCTGTATCATGACCAGGGAAGATACAGATACAGGAGCGTATCCCCGTATCATCACCTCGTGTGTTACGGATGCTCAGAGCACCCGTCACTCTTCCCTTCGCCCCTACCGTATTCACCGACCTTCCGACTTCGTTCAGATTAGCATGAACGTTTGTTTGGAGATCTTCCGATTTGAAGAAGAATGGAATCAGAGTGCTCTAGGGAAAAAGTTTCAACAACTGACAAGTTATTATCAACAAAAGACAATTCTGTGGAACCCAAAGGATCCGCACTATTGTCATCGGAATCGGTTGAAAAAGAATTGACACATGGGAGGAAATCGCGAATGGCGATTGATTGGGAAACCTATCGAATATTGAAAAAAATCTTCTCGCGGTTCTTAGAAGATCTAGCAGCAGCCAAATCTAGTTGGAGAGACACTGTTACTGTATTGGAGCCAACACACAAGAGATGAAACAAGACCGATGGGTGAAAAACTGACAGATACGCGTAGATGATACGGATACGTGATATAGAATGGGAAGCCTTGTCAAAACGCAGATCATAATCGCGTATCAATTCTTGATACAAATACGCTGATCTAATACAAGTGTGGACGCACCTTAATACACAAACGATCTCGGTAGCCTGAGGGGTTTCCTGTCTAGCTAAGGTCAAAGAATGTTTGTTTAATGACTTCTTTCTGTGGTTTAATTGCGAGCTATAAAACGGGGGATTTTTGTAATGGGAACATATTCTGTTGCTCTATTACACACAAATATTCTACAGGTATCTGTGTTTTCTGTAACAAAAATTCTTTATGTAATCACCTCAAGCATTAACCCTTTCAGACCTGAAAGAAAACTGGAGGTGTGAATTTTTGTTTGTACGTCAAGAACTGACTAAAATGCTCCTCAATACACATATTAATAGTTTATTTTACAAAAGAAAAACTAACATCCGAAAAACAGGACCCACACGATTGTGCGTATCAAAATTCAAAACCTCGTTGTATCACGTACGATGGTGTAGCTTCAAAATTTACGTTCACTAACCAATGTACACACTTCATTGAATATATTCCGGTATTCAGTAAAACTTCTAGATTAATATAAACGCAGTAAATAAATACTTACTTTCGGCACTAAAGCTTCCTGCCATCTCGCCGATCAACTGTGCTTTTTAAACTCTTCTTCCTTCGCCTTGGCGGTCAAGCGCATACTAAAATCAATTGAAATACACGCCACGTGTCCTGCACAATCACTGCAGTCCGGTGTAGCGCCGAAAAAACATCAAATACGGTCAGGGATAACTAAAATACGAACCCGCACAATTGTGCGTACTCGGTCTGAAAGGGTTAAAATAGCTATTTTCTTTCCAGTTATTAAAAACAAGAGTTAGTGGCTTCAAAACAATAATATTTTAATGAAAATTTCAGATGTTCCTCTAAATATGTACTAGTTCCCTGTAAAAATTGTAAGCCTGAGACCAAAAAATTAAGGACAGGAATAATGTTAGTGTCAAACTTTTGGCACGACCTGTATGATTACGAGAAGCTACTGTCACCGTTGGAGACGTAAGTTTTCATTCTTATCCAAGTCAAGCCAGGCCGGGCTAAGTTTTTGTCGTATCCAACCGAGGCCAGGCGCAGCGAACTGGCAGCTACATCAACCGATAATGAAGACGGAGCTCGGTTCTTCGACGCACGAAGCAGAAATAGTACGAAGCTAAAGGGATTCAGGGGTAACACATTCAAGTGAAAACCATCTATCTATAGTACAGCATATTCAAATGTTAAAAATGTGCGAGTTTACTAACTCACAAACTAGAGAAAGAAACCACACCGATTTTTGGTGCTGAATAATAATAATAATAATAATAATAATAATAATAATAATAATAATAATAATAATAATAATAAAGCTCGTGTCCTTGTCCTATGATGGTGCAACTCTCTTCAGGCACATCCCCAATAGAAATGAGCTGCATACACCATTATTTTAATCACATACCATTTCTAACCACTAGATTGCGTGCCAAACGCCTGGACTCAATTCCAAATCTCTCCGCAGTGTCCACATGGAGGGTACACGACGCTGTTGATGGTGGTTCCTCCGTCGGATGGCGACGTTAAGCCTCGAACAGACTCCTTGGTGTTATTCGACAAGAGTAGGTTATGTGCTGACACCGGGTTACACCCTCTACTTATACTATATCATCATCATCATCATCTTTCTTTACATCTTTACATCTCCATGATACTCGCTCAGTGTCCACCGAACAACCACATACCATCGATCATTTACTATCACCGCTTCGGGATGGTGGAATGCTCTTCCCAAAGACATCAAGGATGCTGCATCAAAAAGTATATTTAGACCTCCTACCAGCAGTTCCTCGTTAAGTGCTTCCAGCAAGGTACAGTACCTGTATGAGTGGAACGAGTGATTGTGTGTGAAAATGATATGAGATTATTGCACAATAAATTAAATATTGGTTTAATATGATAATTTAAATTAAATTAAAAACATCCACATTGTATTTACGAAGTAGAAGTAGCCTTAAAATAGCTAGTAGTAAGTACAGTATTTAATTTAGATCTAGTCATGCAAGGATACAATTAGTTAAATTTCATTTAATATTTTTATTAAGCTTACTAGTATTTTTACATTCGTATTTCTTTCGTTGTGTATTGACATTTTTTTTCAAACCTGTATTATGTAGGCAGTTACTTTTTCTTTCTTTCTTCTTTGCGTGTATATATTCATATTTTTGTCTTAAAAATTAGTGTTATTTGTAGTTCTTGGTATTTTAAGTTAATCAATGGAATAATAACAATATGTGTGTGTGTGGTTAAGTGTAAGAAAGGGCCAAGAGCCCTAACTTCGCCACAGAAAATAAAGGTTTTATCTATCTATCTATCTATCTATCTATCTATCTATCTATCTATCTATCTATCTATCTATCTATCATCATCATCATCTCCGCATACCTAGATACGCAGATTGCCCAGGGACGTCACATAAAAATGCATGCACCAGACGAGCCGAACATGTCCTCGGACACTCCCGGCAATAAAAGTCATAAATAACTACATACCAGCCCTCCCGCCATTCTTGAATTTCTGGCAATATCTGGAATCGTACCCGGGCCCATGGGACGCCAGCTAATAGAGCTGATCATTCAATGCGAAGGCGAATTTAACTTTTATTCTTCAATTCTCTTTACGTTGCTCCGACCCAGACAGGTACAGACGCAGTATATGCTTGGTGAGAAAATGGGGAACCACGAACATCCATTATCAGGTCTGCCGACAGAAAGGGTTCGAACCCAATATTCCCCTAATGAAAGCTCAAAGCTGCGCGGTCCTAACTGAACGGCCAACTCGCTCTGTCAATAATAATAATAATAATAATAATAATAATAATAATAATAATAATAATAATAATAATAATAATAATAAATCGTTTGATAGGATAATGAACTCAAAGCAACGCCTTGTCGCTGAAACTATTTCTCTCTTTTTCCAGCCGCTCTCATCATTACTGCGTAACTCTCACAGCCTTCTTAGCTTCACCAATGGATCATTTTCGGCCTTCATTTCTGTTCATCTCCAGGATCATTCTTTGTAATATTCCTTCCCAAAAGTCACCAGGCATTAAACCATGATCTACAAACTTAAATGTCTCATTTTAATGATTTCAAAACCAAATTTATTACTGTAATGGGTTTTATTTAGCCGGCCCCGTGGTGTAGGGGTAGCGTGCCTGCCTCTTACCCGGAGGCCACGGGTTCGATTCCCGGCCAGGTCAGGGATTTTTACCTGGACCTGAGGGCTGGTTCGGGGTCCACTCAGCCTACGTGATTAGGAGCTATCTGACGGTGAGATAGGGGCCCCGGTCTAGAAAGCCAAGAATAATGGCCGAGAGGATTCGTCGTGTTGATGACACGACACCTCGTAATCTGCAGGCCTTCGGACTGAGCAGCGGCCTCCCCCTGTGGGTGGGGGCGGTAGAATAACACCCACGGTATCCCCTGCCTGTCGTAAGAGGCTACTAAAAGGGCCCCAAAGGGCTCTGAAATTTGGAGCGTGGGTTGGCGACCACGGGGCCCTTAGCTGAGTCCTAGCATTGCTTCCCCTTACTTGTACCAGGCTCCTCACTTTCATCTATCCTATCCGACCCCGCTTGGTCAACTCTTGTTCTTTTCCGACCCCGACGGTATTACGTATGGAGGCCTAGGGAGTCCTATTTTCATGCCCTGCGTGGCCCTTGTCTTCCTTTGGTCGATACCTTAATTTTTCGAAGTGTCGGACCCCTTCCATTTTTTATTTCTGATTAGTGTTATATAGAGGATGGTTGCCTAGTTGTACTTCCTCTCAAAACAATAATCACCACCACCACCTGAGCAGCGGCCGCTTGGTAGGCCAAGGCCCTTCAAGGGCTGTAGTACCATGGGGTTTGGGGTTTATGGTTTTATTTATTTATTTATGTATTTAGTTAGTTATTCCTTTTTAGTGTGATTAGCTGCCTCCCCCGGAGGCCCGGGTTCGATTCCCTGCTCCCGCCACGGAATTTGAAAAATGGTACGAGGGCTGGAACGGGGCCCAGTTCTCCTCCAGGCAAATGCCAGCATAGTACCTAACTTAAGGCCACGACCGCTACCTTCCCTATTCCTTGTCTGTGTCTTCCAATCTTCCCCCCCCCCCCCCCCAACAAGGCGCCTGTTCAGCATACCAGGTAAAGCCATGTGGGCGATATACTGGTCCTCCTTCTCAGTTGTATCCCCGACCCAAAAGCCTCACGCTCCAGGACACTGCCCTTGAGGCGCTAGAGGTGGAATCGCTCTCTGAGTCCGAGAGAAAAACCAATCCTGGAGGGTAAACGGATTAAGTAAGACAGATGATGATGATGATGATGATTGTTTAAAGGGCTCAATATCTAGGTCATCGGCCCCAATAAGAAAGAAACAAATAAAAATAATGAGTATGTCAAATACTCAATTTCAATATCATCACCGTTCCCCGAACAAAGTACAGGACAACAGACTCCGTTTTCAAAAATATACACTAGAGTATGCTAATAACTCAAAAGGGGAAGTAATCCGCGAAGACTGTTGTCACACACCACCACTTAAAATAAATGATCCATGAGATTTCTGTAGAATGTGTCTGAACATCCTCTGTAACACGAGAGGCATTACGGATGCTAAAGGTCAAGCCAAATGTCAAATTCTAAAAGACGCCCACATTTCGAGGTTTTACCACATTCGTATTCCTCCCATCGACAGATACTTTTTGACCTGCCAAGAACGTGCAGTGGAAACAGACTTTTTTGCGGAAGATAACCGGTATAACGTACAGTGTTTCACGTGTTTCCATGGCAAATGGAACGGAAACATAAAAAAATAACGATATGCCAATATTACGAGCTTAATGTTGAGTGTAATGTAAGAAAAGTTGCAGTTAAACTTAAGTTCAAAAACAGAAACAGTAACACGACTGTGGTAAGTTGAGATTATGCGTCTTTCAAGACCATGAGCAGGCCAGACTAGCCATTGCTTCAGAACTATCCTGGTCGGTTGAAGAAAGCGAAATGGGTGAGATTAAGGAGAATTCAGCCTGCGGAGGAAAACAAGTCGTTACAGAGAAGCGGCACTGCACACAAGAATGGAAGAGTAGCAGTTCTTTAGAACTTGCTTTACGCAGCACCGACACAGATAGGTCTTATGGCGACGATGGGACAGGGAAGGGCTAGGAGTGGGAAGGAAGCGGCCGTGGCCTTAATTAAGGTACAGCCCCAGCATTTGCCTGGTGTGAAAATGGGAAACCACGGAAAACCATTTTCAGGGCTGCCGACAGTGGGGTTCGAACCTACTATCTCCCGAATACTGGATACTGGCCGCACTTAAGCGACTGCCGCTATCGAGCTCGGTACAGACAGGTCTTACGGCGACGATGGGACAGGAAAGGGCTAGGAGAGGGAAGGAAGCGGCAGCGATCTTAATTAAGGTACAGACTCACCATTTAGCTGGTGCGAAAATTTGAAAACACAGAAAACCACACTCAGAGCTGCCGACAGTGGGGATCGAACCCACTACATCCCGGAATGAACAGGAAATAACAACACGATTCAACCAGGAAGAAGAACCAAGTAACTATACACGCCGTGCACGCTTCATTTCCAAGATAAACCTTTAAGGGGAGGTAGATGGTAAATGACCCTAGAGGCAGATATGGCTGGATGAAGCAAGAACAAAATGGCCAGGCGAAGAGGAATTCCGAATAGGAGAAGATCCAGAAGGAATTCTCTATGGAGTGCGGGAGTGGAGAAATTATTATTGCTATTATTTATTTTTGTTATTAATTTGGGTGAGTGTGGAACAGCGCCGGAGAGGCGGTGGGGGAACTATGGCGAGAAAACACTTTTCCCTTAACTTGATGCTCATGAACCAACAGCACCCTAGCTCAGGAATTGTGGAATAAAGGCTCTCAATATTACCACTCCTGAAACATGGCGAGGAATTCTAAGATTGCTAAGGAATTAATGCAATTAATTAATTAAATTGAAGTGGGATTAAAACAACGGGTAGGAAGCAGATTTATATACTCAAGAGAATCTTCCTAATAAGTTATCCGTGAAATGTTGATAAGCAAGAAACCCTCCATGAAAGACGGATAGAAAGTGCGTGTTAAAACCCTACAAAGTTCATTCGAAGAGAGTGTGGTAAACATCAACAACAAAGTCTGAGAAACAAGATGATGAGGAAAGAGAAATAAGCCCACAGCTAAAGATAGCAGGAGATGGTAATTACAGGGGGTGGATTATTTACAATTCTCTAACAATTTAGAAAACATACCAGTATCTTCAAAAACACTCTCAGGGAACTTCCCAAGAGCCGAAAAAGAAAATATTTACACGCCAAACGTCACGCGTGGGAAGGGGATAGGGCATTTTGTAACGGGTTAATTACCGAACATAACAAAACTCTAAAAAATTCTTAAATTATCCTAGCCGGACAAGGTGTCTACTGTGCAACCAGACGACCTGCAGGTACTGGAGTGTCACGTGATCAGTCACACTGGTGGGAAACTATTTAAATGTTGTAAAGGACTAAAGATTAATTTTGTTAGTGCTTTAACGTCATCGAAAGTTTTCAGCGACACAAGGGTGGGAAAGGGCTAGGAACAGAGTCAGCATTCGCCTGGTGTGAAAAGTTGAAACCACGGAAAACCATCACTTCCCCACTCCATTCTCAGACGTAAACAAATAGCCTGCCTCGTCACCGTTTGAAATAGTTGTTAAATCATTAACCCTTCCCCACACAAGCTAGCGTTCGTGTATTTCCGTTTTTAGAATGACAAATCCTCAGGTTCAAAAATGGAAATGATTTACGATTACAATTTATGTCCGGCTTCAGGGATAAATGATTAATCTGTTGACCTTTGGCCTTAAGGGTCCCGGGTTCGATTCTCGGTCGGGTCCTGCATTTTAATCTTCATTGGTTAAACCGATGGTTTGGGGACTGCGATTGTGTATGCGGAATTCTGCATATACAGGCCGCATCCAGACAGAAGCGCACGTGTCCTACCAGGAGTCAACTCAAAAGACCTGCACTAGGCCTGTCCGAAGGCAACAATTTGTGAAAATAATGTCACATCATTATTGTTAACTTGTAACATTACTGTACTTTAACATTTTGTTAGATTATTTGACTATGTTTATAATATCGTGTGCCGAACTGTGATATTCGTTTGATATCAATTAGGTTTATATTATGCCTTTGCTGGCGGGACCTAATGTTTACAGTGCACTATGTTTTCTGGTATGGGCTAGAGCAATATTGTTACTTTCATTGATCTGTCTCTGTCTTATCCTTGGCTTTGACAAAATAAAAGTGACTGAGGTATGAGTGGTGCTCGTAATGCCATTCCTTCTGCAGCCAGTCCCTGCTATGAATGGTGTGAAAATGTTGCTCATAGGGTCGGTTGGTGCACGCATTTCAGGGGGCTTGGCAGACTGATATGTAACAGCAACTTCTGACTCGGTGAGGAAAGCAACGGGAAACTACCTAACTCCTCATTTCCCTAGTACGCCTCTTCAGTGATGCCTAGGCCATCTATGACAGCTGATGGCGGAGCTGTTGAGGATCCAACCAGCCTTCGGGCTGAGGACTAAACATACAGGTTTATATTAGTGACTGCATCTTAATATGTACTTTACAGTGTGTTATGTGTTTGAGACATCAGTCCATAGACTGCTTTGATGCAGCTCTCCATGTCACCCTATCATGTGCTAACCTTTTCATTTCTTCATAACTGATGCATCCCACATCTGCTTGACGTATTCATACTTTGATCTACCCCTACCGTTCTTACCCTCTACACCTCCCTCAAAAACCGACCGAATAAGTTTTGGGTATCTTAAGATTTGTCCCATCATTTTAACTCTTCTTCTCGTCAAATGCAGCCAAATCGATCTCCTCCCACTAATTCGATTTAGTATACCTTCAGTCGTCATTCGATCTATCCACATCACCTTCAGCATTCTTCTGTAACACCACATTTCAAAAGCTTCTATTCTCCTTCTTCCTGAACTAGTTATCGTCCATGTTTCACTTCCATACAATGCCACGCTCCAGATGAAAGTCTTCAAAACCACCTTTCTAATTCCCATATCAATGTTTCTTTTCTTAAGAAAGCTCTTCATTGTTTGTGCTAGTCTGCATTTTATGTCCTCCTTACTTTCGCCGTCGTTAGTTATTTTACTACCCAAGTAACAGTATTCATCTACTTGCTTTAAGACTTCATTTCCATATCTAATATTACCTGCAACGCCTGATTTCGTACGACTGCGCTCTATTACTTTTGTTTTGGACTTAATTATTTTCATCTTGTACTCCTTACCCAAGACACCGTCCATACCATTGTGTTATATCAATTAGAAATGTATCAAGACGAAATTTTTAACCACACCATGCTTCTAAATTCTTGTGCAGGTCCATATCTACACAGTGTGGAGGTAATATGTTTTCTTGAGGTTTAATCTTACAAACGGGCCGAGTTTTACTATTGGACTGACATCTCAAACGTGCGGTCGGTGTGAGTTGATCAACTTCGGGACGAGACAGGCTGTGCCTTCAAAAACGCCGATGTGCTGGAATTTTGTTCTTCCACAAGAGTTCTTTGACGTGCCGGTAAATCTAAGTACAAGAGGTGGGCATAAGTTATTAGAACAACTTAAAATACCACAGCACCGCTGCGGGATGGAACACATCAAATTTGGGCTCAGAAAGCAAGCGATCATGTCTGAGCCATTCAGCACGTTAATTATATTATGTCTTAATTAGGGGAGATTTCTTGTTTAGAATAGAACACTCCCTACCCTCCCCCAGTTTCGGATCACCTGATACATGCATATTGCAACATTAAATATTTACAATTCAACTTGTTAAGTTGGATTTCAAGAGGACAAATTGGGGCAAATATTCGTTTATAGGAAGGGGAGTTAGGGATTGGAATAACTTACCAAGGGAGATGTTCAATAATTTTCCAATTTCTTTGAAATCATTTAAGAAAAGGCTAGGAAAACAACAGATAGGGAATCTGCCACCTGGGCGACTGCCCTAAATGCAGATCAGTAGTGATTGATATATTAAAGAATGACTGAGTGCCTACATTCAATTCGCAGGCAGTTTAATAGTTAACTTACGAAAAAAGAATGACGACACTACAGTACAACAATTTATCTATTATTACATTTAATATTATATTTAAACGTACAAGTTATTATGTCTCTTATTCTTCCTTATTTTCGTTAATTTTTGTTTTATTTTTTCTTATTTCCTTTTGCCACTTACTTTTTAGAATACAAAAATTTTTATATTACTTCCCGGTGCAATTCAATCCTTATTCAATAATTTAACACTTGTGTAGAATTCTTTCTCCTTTTTCTATTTTTTCCTTTATACTCTCTTTCTCCGCCTCCGTCTCCCAACAAACTGTCAACAAATTCACCTCTTCCATTATTTCCCCATAAAGTAAACAACGGTCTCCGACCGTTATTCTCATACAGTCCCATTAACCACCACACCATACCTCTTACTTCTCTGTTTGGGAAGCCTTTCATTCTTAACTGCCATTTTTTTCAATAATTTCACAGAAGATTTATTGTTTACTAGCTGTTACCCACGGCTTCGCTGGCGATGATTTCGTAATTTGATAAAAATTAATTGTCCCTCGGTACTGCACTAAGACATTATCTGAAAATCCCTCACGTATTAAAACTCACCGAAAAATTGTATTTCATTTACCCAAGAACCTCTCTATAAACCACGTTTGTGGCACTGCCTTTTGGGTCCAAGATGACCAAGCTACTGGCAGAGCCAAATCTGGAACGTGCGACATGGAACTCTATATGTGAGAAGCAACCCAAGTCGAGAAAAGAAAGGGTTTCTTACTTTCTCAAAGAAATTCCAAATACCAATTTTCACGTCTGAAATATCTTAGTTTTTGAGATATAAGTATCTTAAAGAGAATTCAACTCCTTCACTTATTTTCGATCTCCAGTTTAAACTGATTTTATTTTTAAAGGAGATTACAAATACCAATTTTCACACCTGTAACATGTTAAGTTTATGAGATATACTGTAGATATACTCATTTTAAAAACTGCCCCACTCCTTGGTTGAGTGGTCAGCGTTGAGGCCTTCGGTTCAGAGGGTTCCGGGTTCGATCCCGGGTTTGGTCGGGGATTTTAATCGCGTGCTGGCTTGGGGACAGGTTATTTGTCTTCTCCCAACACTCTCCTCTTCATATTCACTCAACCACAATACGAACACGCAATAGTAATAACATCCCAACACATAGGATTGCCGCCGAGAAGGGCATCCAGCCGTAAAACAAGGTCAAATCCACATGTGCGACACAGTTCCCACCCGCAACCCCACAGGTGTGGTAAAAGCGGTAGTAGAAGAAGAAGATACTCATTTCAAAAATTCACCCGCAATTTTTTTCTTTTCACCCCGTTAAGTGGATTTTCAAAAAAAAAAATTAAAGGAGATTCCAAGTACCAATTTTAACGTCTGTAACATTTTAGGTTTTTGTGATATATTGTAGATAATGTCGCTGCTGTAGAATCCTGTAGTTGAGGTTACCATGGTTTTGGCAGTTCATTTCTTTATCAGATGCTTACAGCAGGGGTAGTGTGGTGCCAATATCTCCATAACGGTTGGTTTTAGGGCCTTAAAACATGGTTTTCGGGCCCGTAGCGCTTACCGAGTTTTGTTCTTTGCGTCAAGGGACTTAAATTGAGCATTGTCTCATCCTTGTACGACAAATTCGATATTTCGTCTATATGAGCCTATTATTTTTATATCTCCCCCCGTCGCCCACCCCCTCGAATTGTTTTGAAAACTAAGTACAGTCAATGTCATTCAGGGATAATGAATATTTACATTAGTAAAATGATCTTTAGTACCGATCCAGCAGTTCCTGTGATTAGCCATTACATACAAACAAAGTTTACCTCTTTATATATTATAGTATAGATAAACAGAGCCTAATATTTGAGATGATGTAACCGATGTTGACCGGGCGAGTTGGCCGTGCGGTTAGAGACGCGACTGTGAACTTGCATCCGGGAGATAGTGGGTTCGAATTCCACTGTCGGCAGCTCTGAAGATGGTTTTCCGTGGTTTTCCCATTTTCACACCGGGCAAACGCTGAGGCTGTACCTTAATTAAGGCCATGGCCGCTTCCTTCCAACTCCTAGGCCTTTCCTATCCCATCGTCGCCATAAGACCTATCTGTGTCGGTGCGACATAAAGCCACTAGCCAAAAAAAAAAAAATATAGAGAAAAAACTGATGTTGACTGAGCTCTAATCACGCTATGAGACTCCACCAGTATCTCGATAAATGCTCCGCGAGTGCCATCTTTCGGCTCGGTCGAAGGCTCAGACATGGCCTTACTCCACTTTATGAGCTGTTGGCGTAGGTCAGGCCCGTTCACCGTGAATATTTTAGTCAACTGTTTACGGCAGGCAGCCCCTGTGCCAGGAATGTGCAGCTCGGCAAATCAAGTGCACGACCTTCTTCTACGCAGGTGTATAAAGATTGTTAACGAGCCGTCTTTATTCGTGGCACACCATTAACAGGAACACAACTGTTCTCCCACTTTACAGCTTCCACTGAGCAGAGATGTTGACGTGATGACAAAATGAACAGACTGGACAAATCGTAAAAAATGAGACATAAAAATTTTTTCAGTCTGTCAAACACACAAAATTCAAAAAAATTATAACACTTTAAACATACCTGTAAAAATACACACTATTTTACAAAGAATGGCATATTTCGTTCAACAAGAACATCTTCAGTTGCGCACCTGCGTGATTGTTCAATTGGTAGAAGTGTTATAGTAAATTAATGAATAAAGAAATTTTGTGAATGCTGCAGTTAAGTTGGTAAACTGTCAACCTGTGCGAAATTCGCTCAGACAGCCTGTCTCATCTCGAAGTTGACCGACTCACACCGAACGTACGTTTTGGATGTTAATCCATTAGTAAGACTCACCACATTTGTAAGAGTAAACCTTGCTCTCACTCTGTGCAAGAAGATCCTCCGGGATGCACCGTATTAACATAATTAACAAAATATTGTACTTATCTGGATTGCCAAAGCTTAGTTCATTGTCTCCAAACACGGTGATGGTTGAGTTGTTCTAAAATCATTATTTGTTAATCCTTGTTCAATTTTTTTGCTAGTGGCTTTACGTCGCATCGACACAGATAGGTCTTGTGGCGACGGTGGGATAGGAAAGGGCTAGGAGTTGGAAGGAAGCAGCCGTGGCCTTAGTTAAGGTACAGCCCCAGCATTTGCCTGTATGAAAATAGGAAACCGCGGACAACAATCGTCAGGGCTGCCGACAGTGACCTTTGAACCCACTATCTCCCGGATGCAAGCTCACAGCTGCGTGCCCCTAACCGCGCGACCAACTCGCCCGGTACTTGTTAATATTATCACCTAATTCTCTATCACTGACAAGTTTACGCAACGTAAACAATACTGTAGGTATATACGCATGATTTAAGTGATCTGATAGAATCTGAGGATGTTTTTGTACAACGAAACATGTCATTCTTTGTATAATGTACTTTTTACAGGTATGTTTGTAGTGTTATAATTTATACTGAAATTTTGTGTGTTTGACAGACTGTAAAGTTTTTATGTCATATTCGACTAAGTCGACACTGAAAACTATGGCTTCCTTCTCAACAAAAAGAAATCGTACTAGAAAGCGCTGATCTTTTTTCAAAATACAGTGGTAGCCAAACGAAGAACCGGAAATATTATTATAGGCTCTAGTGAAATACGTACGTGGCCAGAAAGCGAAGATCTAGCTCCTCTCATATTATGTGTTGCTCCCTACTTCATTATAATTCTCCGCGAAGTCTAGCCAAGACAAAGCATTGTACCACTTCTTCCCACTGCAGTTGATATCAGCCATACTGCCCTAACATAGGCTGTAAGACAGCGAGGCTGGACGAACAGAGCACGTCAACACCCTAGGTATCAGCAGCGGCGATTAGGAATTAGACAACAAAAAAGTACCGGGATCCGGGTAATACAGCGGGGGGAGGGGGGAGAAAACAAAATGTTTAAAAGGCCACAAAATGGTAGGTTTCTTATGCTATTTCTACAGAGAGGTAAAGATGGACAATTTACCAACTTAACTGCAGTATTCACAGTTTTTTTGTTTGTTTTGAGATTTTGATCAACACTATAACACTTTTACCACCGGAACAATTACATATAATATGAGCAACTAAGGTTTTGTGCCATCAGATACCAATCGCGCTTCTACAAGCTTCTGCGCGAGTATCCGCTACTTGCTGTGGCGCTGCGTCGAATGACATTTTGTGCCTATTTCCGATATGGCCCTGAGGTTCACTCAGCCTACACCAAAAATGAGTACCAGGTTAATTCCTGGGGGCAAAGGCGGCCGGGCGTAGAGCTAACCACTCTACCCCATCACGTGCCGAGGTTAACAACGGTGGAAGCCTTTACCTTCCACTCCTCCAAGGGCCTTCATGGCCTGTACGGAGGTGACTTTGCTTTTGCCTATTTCCGATAAACATTTTCTTAATATTTAAAGAAATTAAAGGACATAATTTGGTAACAGGAAACAGGGTTTGTATAAAATGACTAATAATTCCTAGTTCTTTTTTTTTGCTAGGGGCTTTACGTCGCGCCGACACAGATAGGTCTTATGGCGACGATGGAATAGGAAAGGCCTAGGAGTTGGAAGTAAACGGCCGTGGCCTTAATTAAGGTACAGCCCCAGCATTTGCCTGGTGTGAAAATGGGAAACCACGGAAAACCATTTTCAGGGCTGCCGATAGTGGGATTCGAACCTACTATCTCCCGGATGCAAATTCCTAGTTTTAGGTGGCTAAAAATAGAGTAAAGATAATGCCCCTAACTCGCCGCGACTGCTAGGAATCCTTTACTAATAACGAAATAATGTTTACATCATCTTCAATCCTTCCATTATCATTAATTGCGATTCCTTAAATTGCCTACTTGTTCTAGTTATATTCCCGTTGGGTTAACCCTTGACTGGAGTTGTGGGGTCTTTACGGATACCCGTGAGTTTGTACAACCCTGGCCCTCCCTTCGTATTCCGTTCTGTTTATCGCCGTTCACTGTACCTGTTACTTCGTGCATGGTCAACTGCTACTTGGAGTTGTAGCGTTTAGTAAATATTGCTTTTCTCAGGAACTTGATTTAAATATTGTGTGGTGCCGTTTACGACCCCACAACAGCGTTTGTGTGACGGAGTTTGTCTCGACTTAAATTTTTGTAAGTGCTCACATTCATTCGAAGTGCGTGTTCGGAACTTTTTCTTCGTGTAAGCCTTGCTATGGCTTCTACATCTCGCCCTGGCGGGTCAGTGTGTGATCCTAGGATCGCAGTGTTTTAGAGGAAGATGCCGAAGGAAATGAGGACAGCGATCTCTCAGATGAAAATGATCCAGATTACAATTCCGAGCACGACACGGATTCGGAACAAGAAGAAGATGAGAAAGACGAAGAGGTATAATAATAATAATAATAATAATAATAATAATAATAATAATAATAATAATAGTAATAATAATGTTATTTGTTTTACGTCCCACTAACTACTCTTTTACGGTTTTCGAAGACGCCGAGGTGCCGGAATTTAGTCCCGCAGGAGTTCTTTTACGTGCCAGTAAATCTACCGACACGAGAAGACGAAGAGGGAAGTTTCACGGACAACCTAGACGTCCATAACCAGCCGTCATCTTTCTCTGGTAGGAACAGATAGAAGTGGTCAGCTACCGAACCCAAAAGGCAAGTGAGACGTCAAAGTCAGGACATTATCGTCAAACTTCCAACCCTTAAGTGGTTGTGATAATGATGTAAATGACTGGTAAATTCAGAAGTTTTATGAGTTTTGTATACTATAATATTTAAATATACCTTTGAATTAGCTTTGGAGCAATGAACATTTAAAATTTGTTTTCATTTAAGTTTAATTCATCGGACTGCGATTTTCTTCTAAAATCAGTGACGGTAAAACAATAGTGCATTTTCTCACATTCAGTAATCAGTAATGATATTAATTTCTCATTGTAGGTAATGAAAGAGGTATAAGGAAATATAATCGACATGTATTTATTTTTGAATCTTAAATAAAGGGTGTTTGAAGTCATCCATTCTATGGTATCATTTTCGACCCCACAACGCCATTTACGTACCAAAGTTTTCACAACACCAGTCGAGGGTTAATTACACAGGGTTTATGAGGTCTTCCTGGGATTATCTTTTGATTTCCTGATTTGTAACCATATTTCTCTTATTACGAATTCCGAGTTCACTATTTCCAAACGTCTCTGGAGGTATGTCCTTGATCTGGTAAACAGTACAGTGTCATCTGCATATATTAACTCACATATTGTTTCATTTTCCTGTTGTCAATAAAGAAATTCAACACTTCTGGTCCAGCTTCTTCGAAGACTTCGTCCATTAAAATTAAAAAATAAATAGGGTTATCCATACGGTAAATTTTAATTCTTCCGAGCAATTATGTCCTGTTCTGACGTAGGATTAGCTTGGTCATAGCTAAGGCGGCGAATGCACGAACCAAACAAACAGATTTTTATATAAAAATATTAATATTCTGCCATTAAGCATAGTTTTAATTTATCAATCCTTTGTTATTAGAATGATAATGTGTGGGTATTATTAAATTATGAGATGACCGTTATATTTTTCGGTAAAAATCGACTGTAATAGTTAAAATACTTCGATTTTTTTGCTTCAGACTGATGTACAGTATCACCTCTAGATATCCTGTCTTTCAACACATCTAGTTTGGTCATATGGAAACAAAGCTGACAGCTTACAGAGACGCGGCGATGCTGAGTAACATTGTATGTCATTGAGTGGAGATGTTTACTACAGCCATATATCCTTTCACACTTCAGTAACAAACGGCGTGACAGAACATTCAAGTTACGCCTGAAAGCTCTGCTTCATGGCACATCACAACAGTGATGAGGGAGATCGCTACACAGGGGCTACACGAACCGCACTCTTCGTACAAGTTGCGAAGAAATCTTTCAGTCTTCGATATGTCCATTATTAAAAGTACTTTCGATATCAGAAGACATGGTGATAAGAGAACAAGGACAGTATATTTATCATCTCCTTTTCAGAAAGTATTACACCAGAGGAGCAATTCCTCCCCCAAAACGAGTGCATTTATTCACCGAGGGTAGAACGAGCTGATACACTAATGTAAGATGTAACGAATAAGTATTACTATATACTTATTAAAATATTCAGATATAATTTATTGCATTACACTTTTACCAACGTTTGAATTTTACAACTGCGTAGTTCTAAGAATGTTCTCGTCCAGGATTTGAACGTAGAATTTACTATCGGGCTGGTATGTTGTCTTATTAGTTGTAGAACGAGTTCTCTGAAACTGGAGAAATTTTACCTTTTGTGACATGAACAACGCGTAGTCAGTCACAAGTGAGGGAATTCAAACGAGATAACAATTTTACGCGCTTGGTAACATCGCACTATAGCTTTGTAAACTCCAGTTTTATGGGGAATCTAAACCACAGAGACGTTGCCCTTCATTTCACATGCCCTACAAGCATTAATTTGGATATGAGCCACACCTGGCGAAGTCAGTGATGATGTTAATGAGCTACCATAGCCAGTATCAAGATGGACGTGTGCGTCCACTGAACGACAACCGGCCATTTATCACGAACTGGGCATATACTGGGACTGTCGCGAGTCCGCACAAGTATCATGCTTCACTGATCTTTAGTTATGTATTTACGTAACGTATTATTCTCATTCTGAAAATAATATGAGCAAGATGCAAATAACACTTAACAAATCCTTAAAAAAAGTAAACTAAAAATAAATATAAAGAAAACAACATTCATTATAGTAGACAAAAAGAAATCTACAGCTAGAAAACACTTACAATTAAATAACACACCGATAGCACAAGTCACAAAGTTCTCCTATTTGGAAAGTGTAATTACCCCTAATAACAAATCACTTTCAGAAATCAAGAAAAGAATAGTGGTAGCAAAACAAGCCTTACGAAATAAGAAAAACGTATTGCTAAACAACCGTCTCAGTTTGGAGGCAAGGAAATCATTTCTCAAGACCTTTGTTTGGAGTGTGCTACCGTATGGGTCCGAAACCTTAGGGAAACAGGAAGAAACAAAACTAGAGGCTGCTGAAATATGGTAAGGAGACATATCGTACTAAAGTTTGTGTAATTTTTACGTTCTAAAATTTTGGACTTAAAAATCCCTCCGAATTCAAAAAATTCTGCAATCAAAAATTCCATACGCAGGCTTCTTAATATAGCTGTGATACATCTACCATACAAATTTGGTTACATTTCGCAGAATATTATTACGGTATTCTTAGGAGACTTTGGAGGAGGAAAGCCTGTGGGAAGGCCACGTAACAGATGGGAAGATGGTGTACATCAGGACGCAGCACACATCCTCAAGATCCGGAATTGGAGAGTAGCTGCACGAGATCGACAAGTTTGGCGGAGAGCAACTGGGGAGGCCATGACCCGAAAACGGGCCGTCGCGCCATAGGTAAGTAAGGTAACATTATTACGGGAGAAAAATTGCATTTAAATGAGAAATTACAATTGGCAAACAAAGCATTATTACAGTGATAAATTGTTTGAATTCAGCGGAATAACTTCGTGACAAAAAAGGAACTCAATCCTTTCAATTTCAGTCATTAAAAAATTTCACCAAAATGACAAAAATACCGATTTTTATCTCCGGAGTGTCGCCTTAGAAAAAGGAGATAGCGAAATTAGCCCACGTAACGAAAATTTATAGCTAATAGCTAAACTGAACATTTTTAAGCAAAAGACTTCAAAATAGCTAGAACTAGCTATAAAATGGCTAAAACCGAGCTCGATAGCTGCAGTCGCTTAAGTGCGGCCAGTATCCAGTATTCGGGAGATAGTAGGTTCGAACCTCACTGTCGGCAGCCCTGAAGATGGTTTTCCGTGGTTTCCCCATTTTCACACCAAGAGAATGCTGGGGCTGTACCTTAATCAAGGCCACGGCCGCTTCCTTCCCACTCCTAGCCCTTCCCTGTCCCAGCGTCGCCATAAGACCTATCTGTGTCGGTGCGACGTAAAACAACTAGCAAAAAAATGGCTAAATTGGTAACACCGAACGTAACCTACATCGCAGGGAGTGAAGTTCCGCTTTACAGCGAGTTAAACTTTTCACACGCATGACAATTCGCGTGCACATTCTTTAGTATATAATTAATAGTCGAATAGTAATCGAATAATAATTAAGTCATACACAAGTATTAGCCGAACAGTAGAGAATACAGTTTGGGAAGCCCTGAAGGGGCAGACGACGGCGCATCAGCCACGCCACCAAGTGTCCGGCCTCTTCTTCTCCACTCGGCTTGCAACGAGCCGTGACAATTCGTCTCTCCTTTGAAGAAAAGGGACTGCAGTAATTGTGCTCTTTGCGAGTTGCTCTTCCGTGTTATTGGCCAATTGGGAGGGGGATTCACCCACGCGCCGTCTGTCTGGACACGTGGGCGCTCCTCACAGGGTGATATAAACCGTCTTGTCTTTGACAGGCAACGTCGACTATCTGCGTGACAAGGTGATGAGAATGACTTCATCAAAACAACGCTGTTTGTATAGTCCGCTACACACGTTCAGTTTGGTGTGTCAATTCGATGTGGTTAACTCCAAAACTTGGTCGTGCTTGTGTTTCGGAAATTGCAACTTAATGTTTTCGGACGATGAGTTATTAGTGATGTATGGTGCAGTGGCTTGTGTAATTGTGAAAAGAAGGCGTCAATTCAAGCGGAATGTGTGGGTTAAAGACTGGCTTTTAAAACTCCCATGTTAACCTTTTAAAAGAGCTTCGGTTTCTTCCCAAGGATTGGCCTAATTATTTGCGGATGAACGAAGAAACATATCTAGATCTGCTGTCCCGTGTTTCTCTGTTGATAAAGGACACTGATAACGAAGATTTGGACAATATTGGCACGTCTTATACCGTCAGGAATAACAATTGATCGAAGTACCATAGTTTAGGTACATACCCGTCGTCTGCACTCATTCCACTAACCAAACTGTCTGTTTTACACAGTTCTTTACGAAATGCAATTTTCAAATTGTTTATCTTCTTTGCCATTAGTGTTTTGTTGGCAAGAGGATCGATCTCTTTAACTTTTTGTACGAGCTTGTTATAAGCTGCCTCACGTTTCACTTTATGATAATCTTTAGAGGTAAATACATGTAAATAAAAAACTACTTTAGCAAAGCCTGGTGTCACTTGAAAAAGGGCTATCAATGTATTGAGTACGCACACGGCAAAAAAAAAATACGCGGGACACTTGCCAATCACTGGTGCGCATGCGTAGAACAGCTGATTTGAGGAACTGAACTGACACTCCCACACACACGATCAATTCGACTTGCCGTCAAGCCGATGTGTCAAGCAAAAATGATGAATTTCCATCATGCTATCAGTTCAAATTCCTGACTTGAGCACACATCGTTTGAACGAACTTTTGCATACACATGGTCAATTCGGCTTGTCCGTTCGGCTTGTTCACATCGAATTGACAAGCCGAATTCAACGTGTGTAGCGGGCTTATCATGCTCGAGTTCAAGAGAGTCGACATGTACATCCTGTATTGAAATTTTCAGTAAGCGGCAACGTTTTTGTTCCTTCAGACAATGAAATGTTGTGTGCGGGCAAAATTTAGGAAATCACCTTATTTGTAAATCTGAAACATATTACGAGTTTTTTTTTGGTTTTCCTGGAAAATGACCCAGATAGTGGCAATATAAATGTCGTTAGCTGAGGTCGTTCGGGTCACGCGCGCCTGCGCAGGACATACGGCGCGATAAGTACTTTAGGATTATGTATTAATCTGTATCAGTTTTATTAAAATGTTTTGTTTACGATTTATAATATAACTTTAAACACTTGAATACTATATACTGGACTGTGTAATATAGAAAAGAACAACATTAAATAATACGTGGATCAGGAGCGAGGCTTCGACCTGGGCTTATACCAGACAGCACTGTACGGTCAGCGCTGCCAATCCGTGCTCTCGATCAGACGTCGCTTCGCCGTTCCCATAGCCGACAACACCGCAGTTTTCCTCACCCGTCTAATTCAACACTGTCAACAATCACACCCTTACATTTCAACATTTAAATAAGTAAAGCAGTACCACGATTTCTATACCAAAAGACTATTAACAAAGGGACATTTTAAGATGAAGTCCCCTAATAACCCTCATCTAAAATGCAAAATCGAATGCTGTAAGAGAAGTGGACAAAGGCAAGGGACTACGGACTACCCACCGCACTATGTCAGGGTATAAGAGCCAAAGAGGCTTACAGGCTACCTTCAACCTTATCAGGAGGTCTGCAGCCTACTAGCCACCACAAGCCGAAAGCAAAGCACTCATAGAGCAGTCGTCAACAAGATAAGGGTAAAAGCCTGCAAAATTACTTGCTCTCTTAATTTCATAAGCTGGTTCTTCCAGTCAACGCTTTATATCTTATCGCAGGCCGCAATTTACGGACAAGATAGGCAATAACTACCGGCCACAAAACAGCAGCACAGGCACCCAAACTTTTCCAATCAACAGAAGCTTGGTTCTACTGTATTCCAGAACGATGCAGTCGGTGATGTGCTCAAGACATTCACAGCTTTCAAATATGAATATTAATGCATGTTTCACATTAGGACAGAAGACTAGTTCCATTCACAACGTTCGCAGCTGGCATTGATACAAGATCGGTCCAAATTTTCTTTAAAAGTTTCCCACAACTTACCTCTAGTTTAGAGTTAAATAATTATGAAGGAAGTCACAAACTACCACACTAAATGCACACAGCGTGTCTTAATGGTCATCTGGTTAATGTGTGTTGCACAAGGGTATAGTTTCTGCTTTACTCGACAGCAAGTGTTCCATGTACACCCAGAGAATCAGGTCATCTCAAATTAGAAAGGAACAGTTCTATCGTTCAATATTCCATCGTGAAAACAATCAGTTTGCTTGGCTTTTCTTTGACTGATTCTCCCTTTCTTCAAGAATACTGTTCGAACTTCGCCAAGCATGGTTCTTTTTTTTTTACGTCGCTCCGACATAAATAGGTCTTATGGCGACCATGGGATAGGAAAGGCCTAAGAACGGGAAGGAAGCGCCCGTGGCCTTAATTAAGGTACAACCCCAGCATTTGCCTGGTGTAAAAATGGGAAACCGCGAAAAGCATGGTTCTAGGTTTCTGTGTGCGTAATGCAATCCAGATGTTGAGAAAGAGCCGTATTTACCTACGAAAATTTTCTGTTGGGGCTGGGCTGATTGGCACAGACGGTTGAGGCGCTGGCCTTCTGACCCCAACTTGGCAAGTTCGATCCCGGCTCAGCCCGGTGGTATTTGAAAGTGCTCAGATATGTCAGTCTCGTGTCGGTAGATTTACTACCACGATAAAGAACGCCTGCGGGACTAACTTCCGGCACCTCGGCATCTCCGAAAACCTTAAAAATAGTTAGTGGGACGTAAAGCCAATACCATTACTTTGTTGGGATACCCAAACATTTTATTGAATTGTGAGGATGATCTTCACTTATGAAAGAACATTTCTCTTGGCACACACGTGGTCAGCGTAACGACATCTCACCCGAATTGCTCGGCTTTCTTGCCCCTCCAATCAAGCAGCTCATTATTTTTTTATATTTTTTTGACAGCTTGCTTTACGTCGCACCGACATAGGCAGGTCTTATGGTGACAATGGGATAGGAAAGGGCCAGGAGTGGGAAGGAAGCAGCCGTGGCCTTAATTTGCCTGGTGTGAAAATGGGAAACCACGGAAAAATGCATCCTCAGGGTTGCCGACAGTGGGGTTCGAACACACTATCTCCCGGATGCAAGCTCACGGCTGCGCGCCACTAACAGCATGGCCAACTCGCCCGATAGCTCATTAATTAGAGTTACAAGGGCGCGTGAACACTGTTCGGCCCTCAGACCAGGATTAAAGTCATTGAACTTCCCCAGAATCGAATATGGGGTCTCTGAATAAAAGGCAGACGAGCTACCTCGTACTATCCGGGACTAAGTAAATATCATGGCAGTATCTTATTTAACATGCCAATGAACCTAACCTAATGCGAGTGTTAAATTATTACACTTTGGCAAACTTTCACCGCACAATAATAAAATAGGATAAAAATTGGAACAGGTAAACATATAAGTAGTCAAAAAGGTAGTCACATCGAAGCCTGTAATTTCTCCGAAGTTAAGCAACATGGGCCTGTTGGCTATAGGAAAGGATACCTGAATGAATAGATCGCAAACGTTCAGGTTTCGATAATGCAGTTAATAATAATAATAATAATAATAATAATAATAATAATAGTTTTACGTCCCACTAACCACTTTTATGGTTTTCTGAGACGCCAACGTTCCGGAATTTAGTGCCGCGGGAGTTCTCTTACGTGCCAGTAATCTACCGACACGATGCTGATGTATTTGAGCACCTTCAAATATCACCGGACTGAGCAAGGATCGAACCTGCCAAGTTGAGGTCAGAAGACCAGCGCCTCAACAGTCTGAGTCACTCACACGCTTTTCCGCGTTCTTCTTCTTTACCTTTTATTATTCGTCTTTTCCCATTCATGCGGCGTCGACGTTTCCGACAAGTCGTTTCCGTTTCCCTCGGTCCCAGACGGCATTTGCTCTTAACTTCTTTTCCCTGAGATCCTCCCACACACAATCCATAAATCTTCTTCTGGGCCTACTTCTCTCCCTCCTACCTTCCATCTCAATGTCAAACATTCTCCTTCCCACATAATGTTCATTCCAGCGCTTAATGTGGCCATACCAGAGCAATCGCCTTTCTTTTACTGTGGGCTTTTTTTTTGTCTTCAGACCAGGTTGTTCCAGTCTTATTTGGTCTTTCCTCTTAGTCAACTTGCCATTTATGAATTTTGGACCTGAAGATTACCCTCTTTTGGATATCTGCTGATGTAATTCCTGCCTGTTACAAATCGTTTTTAATTTCGCCAATCCATTTCATTATGTCTGTTTTAGCCTTACGACAATTTCCCTAGAATTCAACTATTTGTTTGGTAAGACTGTCTGGATGCATTCTTTTAATATGAGTTATGACCACAGAACCTTAGCTTGCGTTTTCTAATGACACTGTGAATATTTGTGTATTGTTTGTTTTCCTGCCTTTTCTATGTTGTATTGTCCGTTGGTGAGTTTGGAAGCTGGAATTTTTCTTATGATCTTATGATCTTGCGTTCCTTTTCCTCAGTGTTTTCAATGTCTGCGCTCCTATTCAAAATTAACGTCTCTGATCTATGACTGCAGTGTGAATGCTCAGTTTTGTATGCTTGGAGATACATTTTTTGTTATAGATATCTTGGGTTAGTCGATGTGCAGTGTCCATCTTTTTGAAATCAACAAATGTGCAGACTAAATTTCTGCTACAAATTCTCTGATGTCTTAGGATTAGCTTTAGGTTCAAGATTTGCTGTGGACACGATCGGCCAGGTCTGAATACTGCCTAATATTCTCTGATTTGTGGTTCTAGTTATTATTATTATTATTATTATTATTATTATTATTATTATTATTATTACGTATACACATACAATAAATCACTCAATCAATTCACTAACCAGCAGGTTCTAATTCCCGACACAGTGTCCCTAAACAGCTTATTGAACGTCGCCTCTCCCAGTAGCTTCACAGAAAGCGCACTCCCTCTGTAACCTAATTACCGCACTGTGCCCCACACGCATGAGCCACGCTGCCCATATTTCAATGCTAGCTGATGCAAAATTTAACCACCATTCACCACATTTCATATGAAAACAAAAGGTCTGATTCTGTCGGAATTCAATATGGATTCGGCAATGCAAATAACAAAGCCAGTCGTGCGCTAAAACATCACGAAATGTCTGATCAAACGAGAGAGAGAGAGAGAGAGAGAGAGAGAGAGAGAGAAACCGCAAAACCACGAAACATTTACCACTAAAGCTGCTACATGGGATCAGGAGAAGATCCAATCTTTAACATTAAGTTCGTAGGTTCGATGCTGGCGGTGATGGACGATGCTTCAAGACGTGGTGGTAGGGATTACTGTTTCATGAGGAAATACAACGGGGTAATCATAATTTGTTGACACTATTAACAGGAAAAAATCGAAGAGCTACAAACACCCCCGCCCCACTCCAAAGGCGGAAGGCATCAATGAAAGAAAGAGTGGGGTCATTAAGGGCATAAAAATGGCCGCGGATTCTGAAGAGAATAAGGGTAATCCAACGGAGGTCGGATAGGAAAAGAAGAAATGAAGAGTCTGACACATGTAAACAATAATAATAATGATAATAATAATAATAATAATAATAATAATAATAATAATCCGGGAGATAGTAGGTTCGAATCCCACTATCGGCAGCCCTGAAAATGGTTTTCCGTGGTTTCCCATTTTCACACCAGGCAAATGCTGGGGCTGTACCTTAATTAAGGCCACGGCCGCTTCCTTCCAACTCCTAGGCCTTTCCTATCCCATCGTCGCCATAAGACCTATCTGTGTCGGTGCGACGTAAAGCCCCTAGCAAATAATAATAATAATAATAATAATAATAATAATAATAATAATAATAATAATAATAATAATAATATGGACAATGAAGACCAAGTATGGTGACATAAAGAGAGTCCAAAAATTCAAACATCTAGGAGAGATTTTGTCTCCTAACAACAACGAGAAGCCAGCTACCGAAGAAAGAGCAAGGAGGATGGATGCCAGGAAACTGAGAAGTCCAAATCCCTCTCATATCAAGCCAAACTCAGACAGTATAATACCGTGGTGAAACCCAAACGCCTCTATGCAGTAGAGACAATTGCCAGAAAGGGGATTACCGAAATAAAAAAGAAAGAGCGTAAATTTCTGAGGAAAATTCTGGGACCCAAGAAAGCAACAAGAGATGAGTTTGCCTTCCGTTTGAGATCAAATCAAAAGCTGTATGAAAAATGCGAGAACATATCAACCTCGATAGGAAAAAGGGCTACTGACTTTCTATGGACAACTGAAGAATGGGACCGGAACGCCTAGCAGATAAGATTCTCATATTCCACGAAAGAAGAAAGACCCAAGTACCATGGCTGAAAGAAGTTCATCAGGATCTCAAAAATGTGGCATTAAGGAGGGAGATACTACAAACAGAACAGTGTTCAGAAGGAAAATTGCGGAGGTGACGGATCTGTTCGTAGAGAAACACATGAGGACAAGAAGGATGTTCTCGGATGAGGAACGAGCAAAAGCGAGCCACAGAATGAAGGAGTATTAGCGTAAAAACAAAGAACATCAACAGTCAAGGAGGATGTGTAATCGTAACCTATAGGAGGTTTAAACTATCATAAATAAATATAATAATAATAATAATAATAATAATAATAATAATAATAATAATAATAATAATAATAATGGTAATAATAATAGAACAGATATAGCTTTTATAGATAAAAAACAAGAAACCCTGCTTCATAATTGACATAGTCTGCCTTAATCCTCACAACCTCCAATCAACACGTACAGAGAAGATATCCAAGCACACAGATCTGGCCACAGTAATAAAAACAATGTGGAATGTTATCATCATTTCAGTGGTGATTGAATGTAATGGTATTATACCAAATACACTACAGAGGAGCATTGGACCACTTAATCTCCACCCTCTCACTTACAGAGAATTGCAAAAGGCAGCAATCCTGGCCTCCTACCATATAGTAAGGAAGTTTATTGGTATGAAACACCCGCGATATCCAGAGGACTAATGAAAACAATCTACTAATAATTTTAGCTATTTATGTATTATAAATATCCTATAAATATCTGCCAAATTTATTTTTAACATTGAATGTACGGAGCATATGTGCGTATATACTGAACAGTAGGCCTACTTCTTCGATGTGCATTTTGTACGGAAGAAGCACATAAAACCAAATGTAGAATTGTCAATTATCTTCTATATAAATAAAATCGTAACGACTGTGTCTGTACATTGACTATTTTGGCGAAATCTCCCTACAGTTATCTGTTTCAAGTGTAATAATGACCATCTGCTTATTTGTTAGCTTCAGTTTCCTTATAGTCCTCGTTATCAACCGCCCCCCCCCCCCCTCCCCCAACGCATGATTGAGGCACAATCTGCCAGACAAACTAGAAAATTGAAATTTCGCAAAGTTATATGTCTTAGCCTGTAAACGACGGAAAGCTTCTAAGATCACTAAACATTTCATTTTACCCCCGAAAAAAATCAGAATATTGAGGCAATTTTAATGACGGCGCGAACCTTCATTTCGAGGTATTTCGCAACTAAACGGTAAGTCGTGTCACAAAACGGATGGCACAATCTCCAGTCAATTTGGAGTGAACTACAACTTTGGTCCCATGACGTTTCGTCGTATCTCTATTCCTATTTTTCTCTATTTCTCGATTATACCTACATTTTGCTCTTTGTACACGCATAATTCGTAGTTCGAATCACTTATATGAAAGGTAAAATCATCTAATTCTACACGAGCATGGCCCACCCAGTATCCATACGTGAACCAAATTCTATGTTTGTAGCTGTCATATTAGTACCGAAAAGTGAGAAATCCTTACCCAAATTTCACCCTATTCAACGTTTCTAACTCAGTTTCACCGATAAATAGATGAGAAAGGGGAAAATATCCTAATACCAGCCATTTAGAACGCTAAATAAGGAGTCTTGTAGTACCATCCGTTAGCCGACACGATGTATCGTTTAGCAGCAATTAATCTGTAAATGAAGGTTTGCAATATTGTCAACGTGCATATAATTCGTATGCCGATCTATATGTGTATATTCACTGAAGTCTATTTGTAGCGATGTAGAAATGGTGTGTTTGCCAACATAATTAATATTTTAGATCGATAGTGACTCTCAGGAGGGCGTCTGCGCTCGAAAGAAAGTTCTCTGCCAAATGTAGCAAGACTTAACGTGGTCCACGATGGCCCTAGCGAATAAATAATAATAATAATAATAATAATAATAATAATAATAATAATAATAATAATAAATTTAGTCCGACTCTTTGGATGAATGGTCAGCGTACTGGCCTTCGGTTCAGATGGTCCCGGGTTCGATTCCAGGCCGGGTCGGGAATTTTAATCGCTTCTGATTAATTCTTCTGGCTCGGGGACTGTGTGTAGGTGTCCGTCCCAACACTCTCCTAATCATATTCAAACAATATAACACCCTACCAACCACCACAGAAACACGCAACAGTGATTACATCCCTCCATACAGGGTTGGCGTCAAGAAGGGCATCCGGCCGTAAAACAGGATCAAATTGACAAGTGCGACTCAGTTCGCACCCGCGAGCCTACAGGAGTGGGAAAAAGCGGTAGCAAAAGAATAATAATAAATTTACGTCCACACTGATTTCTTTCACGGATTTCGGAAATGCCGAGGTGCCGGAAATTTCCCCGCAGGAGTTCTTTTACGTGACAATAAATCTACCACCACGATGCTTGCGTAGAGCACCTTCAAATACCACCGGACTGGGCCGGGACCGAACCCGCCAATCTGAGTTCAGAAGGCCAGCGTTCAGCCCGGCATGTAAATGAAACCAATGTCAGGCTCAGCCAGGGACTCTGTGGTCACCAACTCACGTTGCCAAGCTGTAGGATCAAAGGATAATCACGTGACTAGGAGGTAATAATATTCTAGTAATTCAATCATTCAATCACAGGATAAGTTGAAGGCACTATGTTACAAATATTAAATCTAATATTTCATGTTTCAAATTTCGAAACCTCACTTTTCAGGACGAAGTATATTTTAGAACAGTTTTAATTTAAAACATGTAACCCCCCACCCCACCCATGGCGCAACAGTCTCGAAGGGACATGGCCTACCAAGCGACCGCTCTTGAGTCCGAAGTCCTGCAGATTACGTGTCGTGTGGTCAGCACGACGGATTCTCTCGGCCGTTATTCTTAGCTTTCTAGACAGGGGCCGCTATCTCACCGTCAGATAGCTCCTCAATTGTAATCACATAGGCTGTGTGGACCTCGAACCACCCCTCAGGTGCAGGTAAAAATCCCTGACCAGGCCGGGAATCGAATCCGAAGGGGCAGGCATACTACTCCTACAGCGCGGGGCTGGCTAATTTAAAACATAGAGAATGTGTTAAAACGTGTTAATGGTAGTGGGTTTTTTTTACAGTCTTCAGGAATATCAGACCTCAGTGTTTAGGAAGTTTGAATTTATTTCATTGTAAGTTTTTCATCTGTGTTTGATAAAATGAAATATGATGCAAGCATACATGAAAACGAAGTGAAATATCGATACAGTTAGCATCAGGTCTGTAAGGATGAAAACGACGTAAGGAGATTTTTTTTAGAGTGGCGCCCCAGATCCTCCCCTCCGCCCGTTAGAGGAGAAAAAATATTCATTTCAGCCGGCTGAAACTAGGAATTATAAGAAATATTTCAAAAAGCAATTAGTACAAGCCTTGTTGTCTTATCAGCTGTTTCTTCCTTTATTTTCTTCAAATATTCACAAAGTTATTAGCGGATATAGAAGATGATGTTCCTCGCGGCTAACTGATTTGTAAAGCGCCACAGCAAGTAGTGGAGACATTGCAGGAAGGGCAGCAGGTTTTTTTTTTCATTTTTTTAAGGTCATGGACACAGGTATGGTTCACCTGCTTGTCGCGCTCATCGTCAGTCGGGCAGTCTCGTTAGTGTCTGTCAGTTTTTTACTGTGTAGTCAAATATTAAATGATTTTTAATTGTATAATATTGCTCCTTTGATGAAAGTCCTATTGTATATTATTGAATTAAAGTCTCAACAAACTGTTATTGCCGCACTCAAGTTGGTAAACCGTCAATCTTTACCTCTCACTTTAAATTCACTCAGAGAGCATCAAAATTTTACCATTTTGCAGCTTTTTTTTCAGGTCGCTGTGTCGGACAAACCCGAGTACATTTTGTCCTCCTCCCCGCACTCCTAATTCCTACCGCTACTGTTTATATGCTAGCTAAGTTCTCCCATTTCTCCCCGATCTAACAGTGTTATACTCTATGAACGATGTAGCTTTAGCTAAAATAACCACCGAGTAGAAACTGAAGTAGGCTTATGAAGAGGTGCAATGGTTAGAATATCGATAGCAACCCCACGAGACGTCCAGTCGTGCAACAAACAATGGGCTGCCACCCTCGTTCTCCCCCACCACCACACCAATTACCGCAGTCACCTCTGACTCAGCACTACCAACTCTCAAATCACTTGTTGAGAACAACGGAAAGGTCACAGCCACTTGAGTTAAGGTCACGACTGACGTGGATTGCTTCTGTTCTCGCAAGTTACAAGGTGTGTGTGTGTGTGTGTGTGTGTGTGTGTGTGTGTGTGTGTGTGTGTGTGTGTGTGTGTGTGTGTGTGTGTGTGTTTATGCTACTTAGGTTCCAAAATGGGTAAAATATAAATAACCGGGCGAGTTGGCCGTGCGCGTAGAGGCGCGCGGCTGTGAGCTTGCATCCGGGAGATAGTAGGTTCGAATCCCACTATCGGCAGCCCTGAAGATGGTTTTCCGTGGTTTCCCATTTTCACACCAGGCAAATGCTGGGGCTGTACCTTAATTAAGGCCACGGCCGCTTCCTTCCAACTCCTAGGCCTTTCCAATCCCATCGTCGCCATAAGACCTATCTGTGTCGGTGCGACGTAAAGCCCATAGCAAAAAAAAAAAAAATAAATAAATATGTAAATAAATTCAGTGTTAATTTTAATCTTATACCAGTTGTATAGTATTATTAGAAGTAATTTCACATACCGTACTGTGTATGAGTTGACTATGTTTGTAAGATATTTTAAGTAGAATTTTGTAAACAATATAAATTTATTAAGGTGTGTGTTTAATAGAAAAAATTATTAGCGTAAATTGTATAATATTGTATTCTAGGAAAATTTTCTTCGTCTCCTGTTAATTTAAAATTTAGTGCTTGACAATAATGTATTTTAGTGTACCATTTGCCACCGAGGTAGACACCTCATTTGCAAATAAAGAGATTTTGATTTTTGATTTTGAGAAAGGTACAAAACTGGGACTACATAAATAATTCCTTGTTTGTGCGCTCGAGTCAAAACTACGGGCAGATTAAGCATGAAATTCACATATGCTTGACAGATTCAAGTAATTACATGTAACAAGATTTAACAGCTTCAGTTTAGATAATAATCCCGTATTGACTATAAAATCCGGTAGCGAATATTTAACTTAAATATATTTAAATAGTCGGCCTATTCAATACATATATATATATATATAAGTTAATCTTATATTCGCTACTAGATTCAGGTCAGGCTACCATATAGTAATAATAATAATAATAATAATAATAATAATAATAATAATAATAATAATAATAATAAAATACAAGACCAAGTAACAGTTACAAAAAAAATACAAAAAAGTACATCATCAAAGACACCAGCGTGCTCTCCGACTAATGCAGACGATGCTCCGTTCATCTCAAGACCAACGACCATATCACTGCAGGCTGCCCAGTACTTACCTCCGTAGAATACACGAGACGGCACAATCATGTCTCGGGAATTATATACCAGGCACTTGCTCAGGAAAACCAATTAACTCAGGAGAGTATCACTTATTAAAAGTACCATCCAACACCACTCCTGGAGAACGAGTCGATTAAGCTTTATTGAGATACTGCTGTAATGACAGACAAAACAGTCAACCATAACACACCAGACATGAGATGAAAACCTACAACCTGTTTTCCAGTCAGTGACCGGGTCAGGGATGAAAAGAATGAAGCCCTATCTTGCGGCGAGGATAGGAATTGTGCCGGCTGCCAAAGCCAATCGCACTCCTCCGGGGCAATGATTAATGACTGACAGATGAAATGAAATGATAGTGGAGAGTGTAGCTGGAATGAAATATGACAGGGAAAACCGGAGTACCCGGAGAAAAACCTGCCCACCTCCAGCACAAATCTCACATGGAGTGACCGGGATTTGAACCACGAAACCCAGCGGTGAGACGCCGGCGCGCTGCCGCCTGAGCCTCGGATGCTCCGCCTTGTTTAATATGCCTTCAATTTGTTCATTTTTAGAAAACATTTAAATATCTGAGTATTTTGCCCCACTCCTTGGCTGAATGGTCAGCGTAGAGGCCTTCGGTTCAGAGGGTCCGGGTTCGATTCCCAGGCAGGTCGGGGATGTTAATCGCATCAGATTAATTCTTCTGACTCGGGAAGAAGGGGTTTGTGTTTGTCCCAACACCTTCCTCTTTATATTCAGGAAACACGCCTCACTACATTACCAACCACCACAGAAACACCCAATAGTGATTATATCCCTCCATATAGGGTTGTCGTCAGGAAGGACATTCAGCCGTAAAAGAGAGCCAAATCCAAGTTCGCATCCACGACCCTGCAGATGTGGGGAAAAAGCGATAGGAGAAGAAGATTTAAATATCTGAATTTTATAGTAAAAGGTGGTTCCTTAACATGGTACGAGTGCACATAAATATATTTAAATGCCAATCAATTACACAGGGACTCGTTTCCACAAATCAGTGCACAGAAGACGAGAGCCTCACCAGGTCAGGTTAACTACTTTTACGTTATTTAAAGACGCCGAGGTGCCAGTATTTTGCTCTGCAGGAGTTCCTTTAAGTGTCGTTAAATCTGCCGAAGCGACAAAGGCGTACTAGAGCACCTTTAAATATTACTGGACTGAGCTGAGATGGAATCCGCCGAGCTGAGCTCACTGCTCTACCGTCTGAGCCACTCAGCATGACGCCATTTTTAGCGACAAAATAACGACCCTAACAGAAATACGCCACAGAGGAGAACACAAATATGAGTTCAAGTTTTTATCTTGGAATGATCACATCGACTAATATCCCTTAAAACTCCAATAAATTAACTACAGAATGTAATTTTTACGCTTCAGCTATTCTGTTATCTACAGTGGCTTGCTTTTCAAGGAATCCTGCCTCGAATCTTCCCGCGTTAGGGAAGCTACTGCTTCAAGTATTTTGGAAGAACTAACTTGATTTCCTAATGAAGACATAAACACGGAATTTGGGAGGTCTATAAAATAAAGAGGGCCATAAAAAAGCTAGTCTTAAAGGGTAATTCAATGTTATGCGAACGAATGGTTAATAAATAATCTAAAAATCTCTTAGCAGCAGTAAAAAGAAAGTGTGATGAAAGCACGAAGGAGGGTGTAGATAAAAATAGGGTAGTATTCTGGAGACTTACTGGTTAGTGCAGTAATAAGGGGATTTTAAACTTAATATAGGATTATATGAAGTCCTTCCGTTACAGGCGGAGTGGTGTGACCAGTCTTTGGTTGATGACAATTATCCGAGCAGTTAACAGGCTATAAAGACTAACTGGGGAGATTCACACAAAATTCAGGAGTGTTATCACTGGCTCTAGTATGAATTATAAGGGGAAGTCAAATGAAAACCGAACACCCGCTACAATGTGACCTCGGAATGGCTTTATTCGAAAGTAATTACCAAAAGCATCAATACATTTATCCCACTCGGAGACGAGACGACCAATTCCAGTTTTGTAGAAAGAGGTAGGCTGCTGACGTATCCACAATCGCACCCACTCTTGCACTCCCTCGCCGACGATCACGAGTGTCTTTCTTCAGGTCGCCAAAAATTTGAAAATCACAAGAGAAAAGATCCGGGGTGTAAGGAGGATGGTGAAGTGTTTCCAAACCAAATCGCTGCAGCGTAGCCTTCGCCAGATTGCACGTATGAGGGCGAGCATTCATAATGTAACAGGATGACTCCGTCCGACAGCATTCTAGGGCGTTTTTACTTTGACACGTCACAGTTTTTGCAGTGTCTCTTCATAGTGCTGCGCCAGTAGAAAACGGACCAAACTTCTCTACCCTTCTTTGCTTGCCTCCATTTCTACAGCTGGACGAACACACTAGACCAACAAAGACATAACCCAACAACTGCGTGTTACTACGCAGGTACCACAACGATAGTAATATCGATACGTAACATCAGTGTTGCCACCTTTCACGCGGAATGTATGTTATGGCGGGTGTTCGGTTTTTATTTTACTAACCCTTATGAAAGAATGCCTATATAATGTTCCATGTCTTGTGGCGTTCATGCGTTTTTAAATAATTCGACAGATCTCATATATGTTCTCCCTCCCACCAGACCAATGACATCTACAGCAAGGCATAAAGAACACCCAAATACTGAATATCCTCTTCAGAACCAAGACCAAAAGAAATGAAAAAGCCGAACTCGTGTCTGCACGGTTTAGGTTACGCAGCAGTCATTCGGGAGAGAGCGGGTTCGAACCCCACTGTCGGCAGCCTTGATGATGGTTTTCCGTGTTCTCCCATTTTGACACGAGACAAATGCTGGGGCTGTGCCTTAAGACCACGGACACCTTCCCAGTCCTAGTCCTTGCCCATCCGTGTCGGTGGGACGTAATAAATAAATAAATAAATAAATAAATAAATAAATAAATAAATAAATAAATAAATAAATAAAATCACATGTCCTTCTTTCATTATGGATAATGATATAAGCAGCTCAGCTTTTCAAGTAGAAATATGTTTGTAAGATGTTATTCCTGATGATGTATGTGTGTGTACCCTAATAGTTGTAATGAATTGCAATATTTCGGTATATTATTGAAACTGTACATTAAATATTTTGCATGACGTGAAAATGAGGAGGCCTCAATAACCATCTTCAAGGTTCACGACAGTGGGGTTCGAACACACAATTTATCGAATGCAAGTCACAGTTACGAGCCATAAACAGCGTTGTTAACTCGCTTGGTGCATTGAACGTAACCATCAAACATGAGGCTGGCGAAGAAAAATACTTTGGGAGGTCGTACACTATAATCCAAAACATTAATTTCTGCCAGTATGGGCCTCCTCTCTTTAATGTATATAAATGATAGGAGTAAAGAAGTGGAATCAGAGATAAGGCTCTTTGCGGATAGGATAGTGAGCAATTGCAAAAAGACCTCGAGAAAAGAAGTAAATTACATTTTTTAGAACAACAACTTGGCCACCGTCCTCCGTCATGGGAATTAGGAGCATCAGGAGGAGGAGAATAAGAACGAGCTGAGTGAGTCAGATAGTGTACGTGTTGGCGTTCTAAGCCCAAATTCACGGGTTCATTTCCAATTCAGTTCAAAGATAACTGAACATGCTCAAATATTCCAGTCTCATGTCGGTAGATTTACCGCGACATAAAAGAACTTCTGCGGACAAAATTCCGGCAACCTGATGTCTCTAAAAACTAGGAAAGTTATTAGTGGTAAGCAAAACCAATACCATTGTTATTAAAAGGGATAAGAATGCATCGTTGAGTTTGGACAAATCATCGTGTAGTCTCTAAGATGCCGTTTCATGGTTAGTCTGATTATTTTATGGTATCTTGAAAAGTCTGTTGCTGGGAGTTAACCCAATTTTGCGCACCAAGGGAATCCGGCACCCGGTACGGGATCTCCAGCCCCCTCTGATACGTTAGCTTGCCAAATCCGCCGAAGTGGTGTTTTTTTTTTTACTGGAGCTCATTTTCTGCCTACTGTAACTCCAGGGCCCCGTTGAGACTGAAGTTAACCTTGTTATCATTCGCGCTAGCTTGTGATTCCCCGACATCAGCACTCAGTTACCACGGGTTATAGCTTAGTCGATGAATACAGTCGTACTTCGATATCTCGAACCTCCATTCGAATTTCCAGTATCTCGAAGTAACTTAAATTTCCCAGCCGTTCGTCCTATTCTTCACGTGTATTTATTTCTCTATTACTTGAAATTCGGTTACACGAACTTCTCGAAGGAAACATTTTCTCCCTTGAAGCAAAAAATATTCTGTAACTCTAATTTTGTGCAACATCAAGTTAGCAATACGGTATTTCTGGTCTGTGAGGAACAGTTAACACGTAAATAAACGGTTACAGTGATGCTGAAAGCTAATATGACGGGAACTGAAAAACTTCAACTTCTGATGATCGGAAAATTGGCGAAGCCTCGCTGTTTACCGGGTGTGAATTAATTATCGGTCACGTACGAAAGCAACTCGCGAAGCCGCGGATGACAAGCTCCGTGGTATTGAGGAGAAGTTTGAATGTGAAGTGAGGAAAGGTTAACAGTAAGAAACAAAAGAGACTAACGGATTTTTTTCCCTTAGGTGTTAACCGAGGTATGTTTCTTGTTTTACAGCTATTTGCTTTACGTCGCACCGACACAGATATGTCTTATGGCGACGATGGGATAGGAAAGGCCTAGGAATTGGAGGGAAGCGGCAGTGGCCTTAATTAAGGTACAGCCTCGGCATTTGCCTGGTGTGAAAATGGGAAACCACGGAAAACCATCTTCAGGGCTGCCGACAGTGGGGCTCGAACACACTATCTCCCGATTACTGGATACTGGCCGCACTTAAGCGACTGCAGCTACCGAGCTCGGTCTCTTGTTTAACAACTGTATCTACTGTATCCTGTCTTCTAAAATAAGCGTTATAATTAAATCTATGTCGTAAAATAGAGTCTGTTTCTATATATTTGAATACTGTTAAAAATAACGTATTCAGTATAAGCTCGTGGATAGATATGATTAAATTATATGCTATACATGCTCAAAAACGATATTCTCTATATCTCGAAATAAAATGTAGCTCCCGAGGTTATTCAAATTATGGAGGTTACACTGTAGGCTATATCTGAAAGGCACGAGAAGTCGCTATCTCGAGGATACGTTTATCTACACAGTAAGCAATTCAGAAAATCTTCGTACATCAGTGATGGCCAGGAACCTGGCAGACCATGAATGCCTTTAGGGTAGATCGCAACCTTTGTGTTTCTGGAAAAAATACTGATAGATTCATGTGAAAAGTAGATTTACTCATTTAGAGTCCAAATAGTAAAAAGTGTACATTTAATTGTGTCGCGGTGGGAAGTTTTAGGAAGGGCAGATAGAAAAGTGGAAAGTAAAGAGTTGATGATTTTTCAAGAAGTTTAATTCGGCAACCATCCACCCTTCCTTAACATTAATCACTGGAAAAATGTTAAGAGGTCCGAACCTTTGAGGAATTAAGATATAAGCAAAAAGCTCCATACCTTCATTTTCTCCGCCGTTCCGTGCATTAAAATTACTGTCCACCTCTCTCTTTATTCGAAGCTTTGCATATCCTTAGTGTAGTGAACTTGATCTGCTTCTATATTAATGTTTTCCACTTCCGTGCGTGTATTTTGTTAGGTGCCCTTAGATATGATAAAAAAACAAAACTCCAGTGCGTGAATGGAAGAGTTTCCAAAACTGAGCAGTTTCTGGAGACCGGTCAAGTTACATGCACTCCAAGTTCAGTCGTTTTGACTTACTTTAGGACTTACGAACTGTCCACTCATAGCCATATGCACTTATTTTGTGCGCAATAGTATTTTATAGTCTTTATTCTGTTTCTGTTTCAGAGAGTGAAATATAATTGCTTACTTTTACCACAGAGGATGATGTCACAGTTTAATGGAGAGAGAGAGAGAGAGAGAGAGAGAGAGAGAGAGAGAGAGAGAGAGAGAGAGAGAGAGAGGACGATGATGGCGATGATGCTCGTTGCTTAAAGGGGCCCGACATCTAGGTCATCGTACTCTACTGGTACGAAATGTAATGACAATTTAAAAGTTCAAAATTCAATCACTGGCCACAACTCAAACCGTGACGATGAAGAATGAATGGATAATAATGAATTTGAAACAATCAGCAGATCCAATTCACAACACTGAAAGTTAAAAATAATTCCAAAATAGATCCACCGACTAGAATTCAAATAGACGACGACGACCAATGATTATGAACCCGCAATGCCGCACCTTCCCAGATACTATCTTAAAACACTAGTTTTACTGATCAAGGGACTGCTTTCAAAAAAAACAATCCTGAATCGATGATACTTGTCTAAAGGGGTCCAAAATCCAGGTCAACGGCCGATCATAATGGTACTTATCGCGAGTAAAGTAGAACCATTGTATTTCTCATGCTGCGGTATTAATCACAGATATTGTAAACCCACAGTGATCACTCTCTGTTGCGACTAATCACAAACCTATTGTATACCTAACACAGTGGTACTACTCGCAAGTAAAAGCAACCCATGGTGTTCGCCGTGTTATGGGACTATGTACTAATCACAAGTAATTTCATGGTTCTAATTGCATCATCCCTTGGTCAACCCATTTCTCATCTCTTACAACAGGCAGGGGATACCGTGGGTGTGTGTTACAAGGAGATTCCCACATTCCCACAAAGAATGATACAGGCATTGTTCGAAGCCTCGTGTTGAACAATCGATACACCGTATGCACTTCCCTCAAAATATTTCTTATTAAGAAAGTTTCCACACATTATTTCCCTCATGCAGACGGGTTTCGAGTTTATCTACAGTTAATTCATCTTCCTCGGAGTTATTTGCCTTCCAGTGGAAGCAAAAGAAATTCAAATACGGACAGGTTAAAACAATTTCGCTTCTTTAAACACGCACTAAATTCACATTCATTTCAACATTTTGTTTGGAAAGGAAATTTCCCACAGCAAGAATCTTTCTGTCGTAAAAAATGACCAACTTTCTATTGTAAATTATACTGTGTTATCAACCGACCACCAGCCCTAGGAAGAAAACTGAATTAATTACCAGCCTGGCCAGTGAAATACTTATTTGCCTACCGTACAATTAGCGAGGAACAGGACCGAAAACTTCAGCTCTACTTAACATGGGATTTCATAATTTGTGGAATTTTTTGGTGAGATACTAACAATAACGTATGTTCTAAACCAGTGGTTCTCAAAGTGTGGTAAGCGTACCCCTAGTGACACGCATGAGACGTCTTGTGGGGTACATAAGCAGCCTTCAGGAAATAATTCAAATACGGAAATAAATAAGAAGAAACATAAATACGCATATATGGAGCCACTTTTCGTTTGAAAGTTTCACCTGTGTCACGGCATGCAGGCACATACATCCCATTGAAAGTTTGATGGTTGGCAATGTCTGAATTCCAGAATTAAGATCGAAAATATTTAATCTTCATTTATTAAAATGATGATACTGAGGCAAAAAATATAGCGTTTTGTGAAACTTTCGTACAAACAAGATATCCCGTGTTACTGTATTATTATTGTATTGTACTTCATAGCCGCTCCGCGGTTTAGGGGTACAGCGCCTGCCTCTTACGCGGAGGGCCGGGATTCGATTCCAGGCACGATCAGGGATTATTACCTGGATCTGACGGCTGGTTCGAGGTCTACTCAGCCTATGTGATTACAATTGAGGAGCTATATGACTGAGATGGCGGCCCTGGTCAAGAAAGCCAAGAATAACGGCCGAGAGGATTCGTCGTACTGCCCAAATGATACCTCATAATTTGCAGGCCTTCGAGCTCAGCAGCAGTCGCTTAGTAGGCCAAGGCCCTGGGGTTTATTACACTTGATACAGACACAAACTCTGAAATTTCTTGTGATGTATTATAATAATGTATTTAATTTCACAATCTCGTCTTATTTACGATGGGTATATAAAAGAACCGTTTATAATAAATTAAATTGCCTTAATAATTATCCAGGCACTCGTATTTTTAAACCTATCAATTAGCGATTTTTTGTGGGGTTCAGTGAACTTTTAGCCATGAATGAGGGGTACAATCTCGCAACAAAATGAGAACCTCTGCTCTACACGATGCTTTTGACATTTTCCCATGTAGACAGACAGGAGGAACAGTTATATAGATATATTTCGCGCAATACGAAGGAAAGTAACCAATTAAACTAAGTTTGTATACACTGTATGTTGACTCCCAGCCGGACGGGAGTAGGCTCTACAACAGCTCTAACATCAGCTGTCCTAATAGCCCATGTGTCTCTGAGGAGGCCTACTAGGGCTAGTATCCAGTTACTTTCCTCACTAGCAAGACTGTGCTGTTACTATGCCCACTGAAATGCACACACAGATTATACCTATCAATAACCCTTTCACACTATTCATGACAGGGATTGGGCGAATAAGGGAAGTAGATACTAGCTATTAAATAAAGAAATAAATGTGCTAAATGGATTAAAGCAACATATATATATATTATTTAGCAAAGCTAATATTTTTGCCAAAATATATTGGCCTTCATCAGGGCACGTGAAGGTCTACCTCCGACAGTGAACAAAGAAATTCTTCGTAGGAACGTGGAAGGCATGCCCGTACTATCCACGGCCTTCCGCACTAACTGGACTCAGGGATCGTCGCGCTGTACTCTGGTGGTTGGGAGGGAAGTTACTCATTCACCACTCTCCATCGACAGTTTCTTGACTGCATCGCGCTGTGCCATGGTGGTTTTATGCATGTATTTCTGGAGTACAGGTCTCCATGTACACTGACTGACAGAGCAAATGCAACACCAAGAAGGAGTGGTCAGAACTTTATGCCAATTGCAGGGTAGACTGACGTCACTGAGGTATGCTCATGATGTGAAATGCGCCGCTGTGCTGCGCACGTAGCGAACGATAAATGGGACACGGCGTTGGCGAATGGCCCATTTCGTACCGTGATTTCTCAGCCGACAGTCATTGTAGAACGTGTTGTCGTGTGCCACAGGACACGTGTATAGCTAAGAATGCCAGGCCGCCGTCAACGGAGGCATTTCCAGCAGACAGACGACTTTACGAGGGGTATGGTGATCGGGCTGAGAAGGGCAGGTTGGTCGCTTCGTCAAATCGCAGCCGATACCCATAGGGATGTGTCCACGGTGCAGCGCCTGTAGCGAAGATGGTTGGCGCAGGGACATGTGGCACGTGCGAGGGGTCCAGGCGCAGCCCGAGTGACGTCAGCACGCGAGGATCGGCGCATCCGCCGCCAAGCGGTGGCAGCCCCGCACGCCACGTCAACCGCCATTCTTCAGCATGTGCAAGACACCCTGGCTGTTCCAATATCGACCAGAACAATTTCCCGTCGATTGGTTGAAGGAGGCCTGCACTCCCGGCGGCCGCTCAGAAGACTACCATTGACTCCACAGCATAGACGTGCACGCCTGGCATGGTGCCGGGCTAGAGCGACTTGGATGAGGGAATGGCGGAACGTCGTGTTCTCCGATGAGTCACGCTTCTGTTCTGTCAGTGATAGTCACCGCAGACGAGTGTGGTGTCGGCGTGGAGAAAGGTCAAATCCGGCAGTAACTGTGGAGCGCCCTACCGCTAGACAACGCGGCATCATGGTTTGGGGCGCTATTGCGTATGATTCCACGTCACCTCTAGTGCGTATTCAAGGCACGTTAAATGCCCACCGCTACGTGCAGCATGTGCTGCGGCCGGTGGCACTCCCGTACCTTCAGGGGCTGCCCAATGCTCCGTTTCAGCAGGATAATGCCCGCCCACACACTGCTCGCATCTCCCAACAGGCTCTACGAGGTGTACAGATGCTTCCGTGGCCAGCGTACTCTTCGGATCTCTCACCAATCGAACACGTGTGGGATCTCATTGGACGCCGTTTGCAAACTCTGCCCCAGCCTCGTACGGACGACCAACTGTGGCAAATGGTTGACAGAGAATGGAGAACCATCCCTCAGGACACCATCCGCACTCTTATTGACTCTGTACCTCGACGTGTTTCTGCGTGCATCGCCGCTCGCGGTGGTCCTACATCCTACTGAGTCGATGCCGTGCGCATTGGGTAACCTGCATATCGGTTTGAAATAAACATCAATTATTGGTCCGTGCCGTCTCTGTTTTTTCCCCAACTTTCATCCCTTTCAAACCACTCCTTCTTGGTGTTGCATTTGCTCTGTCAGTCAGTGCATTTGATAACTTGAAGCCGTCTTCCCTGTTTATGTTATTTAGGCCTAATAATAATAATAATAATAATAATAATAATAATAATAATAATAATAATAATAATAATAGACTACTGTTATTGGCTTTACACCGCACTAATTACTTTTCGGTTTTGGATAAGCCGAGGTGCCGGAATTTTATCTCTAAGGAGTTCTTTTACGTGTCAGTAAATCTACTGACACGAGGCTGAAACATTTGAGCACCTTCAAATACCCTGGTCTGAGATTGGATCGAAACCCACAACTTAGGCTGTACAGCCTGAGGAGTCGAAGACCTAAATGTCAGGCCCCTTTGAACAACACGCAACATCATCTCTACTGTCTGACCCTCCCGGCCCGGTACTCCTATATCTCATTGGACGTTAAGGAAACAGTATTACTCTTATTGACTTACAAGGAGTGAACACACCCCCTCTGAGGCACCCGTAATTCCTCGTGATTACGGGATATTATACTGTGCAATGTATTATGAAAGATAAAAAGGATGAGGCATTTTTGCCCGTAAGTTATTTTAATAACTACATAACATTTTCTTTTCCATAAATATATTTGTAGGGAGGAAGCACAATGGCGGGAACAGCCATCGCTTCGTTGCCTTCCTTCGTTTTCCATCTTCTGTGTTGCTGTGGTACAAGCCTCGTGTAGTCCTTCACTCTGTGAACCGTCGGCACCTCATTTCTGTAGTGAAGTCATCTACAGTATTTATTTGTTGTGTGTGTGTGTGTTTTTAGGCTTTAAATCAGTGCGTACTTGCCTTGTGTTGAGTGAGAGTTATGCGATAAGCCTAGGTGTGCGATTTCTTTCTTTCACATTAATACTGTGATCTTTCGTAGAGTCATCTACAGTATTTATTTATTGCGTCGGTTTTTCTAGCATTTATTACCTGGAGAAATTTATTAAATGGAATTAAGTGCATCCCTCACCACGAACCCACAAACATTATTTGTCTATTTTCTCCCCAATTTGCCTTACATTTTAACGCTGAGGATCTGTACAAACCAAAAATATCCCCTGTAAATCCCCCGTCCTCTTAACTTCATAAACATAATTTGTAGCTTAGTTTCTTCCGATTTTTGTCTTGAACTTATTTCACAAATTTTATGTGCCACCGTTTTCCCGTGACGGTGTTGAGCAGAGCCGTTCGATATGGCAACCCTGTTGTCATAAGAGCAATACTGTTTTATTAACATGGAACCACCGGGCGAGTTGTCCGAGCGGTTAGGAGCGCGCAGCTGTGAGCTCGCACGCGGGAGATAGCGGGTTCGAACCCCACTGTCGACAGCCCTGAAGATGGCTCTCCGTAGTTTCCTATTTTCTCTGTGTCGGTGTAAAGTAAAGCAACTAGCAAAAAAAATTAACATGGAACCAACTCAACCACCCAGGCATGTATCAGGCAAAGGCAAGTGGAAACAGAGTGGACTGCATTAACCATCCACACTTCTGACAAAAATAGCTACACTGTGTTCATCCGTCATTGATCACAAAATAAAATCTGTGACGTGGCAGGTATATAAAAAGGTCCAGGTGAGAGCCCCATGCTCCGGTACGTCAACCACGGTTACCACTTAGGGCCGGTATTATAATAGAGGTTTAAACTGTTGGTTCAGTTTAACCTTCGGTTTATCTGTTAGTTGCGTATTATAAAACGCAATCTTAAGTTTAACTAGAGATTAGTTTTACTGCCACTGAACTACCATTTAAAATGGAGTTTAAGGATACATAATCTTCCAACATGGCAGAACGAATGTATGTCGAAGATATTTTTGAGGTGTTTGAAGAAATACTAAGCGATGATGAAGAAGTGGTTCAAATAGCATTGCGCTTTAATGCCGCCGGTAGTATGTTTATTACAATGGGAGATATCGAAGGAATTCATAGGGCCACTGTGACAGATGTTATAGCTTCTCTTGCTCCAAAGAAAACAAAATTACCAACAGAGGAAAATGACATGTCAGTAAGTAACAAACAGTTTTACAAAATTGTTTAGTTTCCCGGAGCGATTGGTGCCACTGACTGTACCAGCATCAAAATACAGTCCCCTGGAAGAGATTCTGCAGAACAATACAGGAACATGCAGGGGTTATTTTCATTAAACGTGCAGGTTGTAGCTGATTCAAATCTTTGTAGACGTATCTTAAAGGTAGACGTCTTCACATTTCCGTACTTTACTTGCAAATCTTTACCTGATCTGGCTATGCCGCCACTATAAGAATTTAATTCATCAGCAAGTTTCTTCCAGGCCAATTCTTTTTCTTTACATGTCGTAGCGTCTTGCCTTTGCACTCAATAATTCCACTGTATTTCTATACTCACTGTACAAGCAACTCCTTTCCTTACAAGTAAAATTAGGACAGCGTTTATTATTTTCATCAGCCATTTTTCGTAGAAGAAATAAACAAAACATTATCGACAGTCATCTTTCCTCGCAAGTCACTGCTACCAAGATCGTATATTTCCTTCTTCACCTCAGTTTAACTTAGGCCGGTTATTATAAGACTCAACATAGGTTTAAACTCCAGTTAGAGTTTAACTCAATCTTCAGTTTAAACCTTCATTATAATACCGGCCCTTATCCGTGGTAAAACGGATAGCTTGCCGTGGTCAAGTTGAATTCCTGTTCCATCAAGCCCGATTTCGAAATTTGTGACGTTTTACCGCAGTTAAAAGGTAACCGGTCGTGAGCGGGCGGTGTACGTACGCTACATAATCTCACGAGTAAGTCGAATCTTGGATGGCACAGGAGGGGGGAAGACCTGAGAGATCAATCCAGATGAGCCTGGGCAAACACACTACAGTCTTTCAAGCGGAAGTGAAGCTATCACAACATGTGTTGAAGAAAATATGAAAATGAACGATACGAATACTTTCATTTTTACGGACAGCCAAGCGGCCATTAAGGCACTAGAGGCAGTCCGGATAATATCCAGAATTGTCTGGTATTGCCATTCACTTCTCCTGAAGCTCTCAAAGTCCAACATTCTCAAAATAATATGGGTACCAGGGCATGCAGGTATAGAAGGAAAAAGGCAGATAAACTGGCCAGGAAAGGGACAGAAACACATTTTGTAGGCCCAGAACCTGTATGCGTTATTTCATATGGACAAGCCCGACACTACATAGGAAAATGGGCACAAAAGAAACAAATGGAGAACTGGAAAAATACTCCAGGATGCAGGCTTGCAAAGGAACTGATAAAGGGACCAAACAAGAAGCATACTAAAGAACTGTTGAAACTAAGCAGAGAAAATATAAGATGGGTAGTAGGATTGTTGATAGGACACTGCCATCTGAAAAAATATCGACATAGAATTGGAGCAATAAGAGATAATATATGTAGGAAATGCAATGAAGCAGAGGAATTAGCTGAACACATATGTTTCGAATGTGAGGCGCTGGGTAGAATTAGACTCTTCACTCTAGGACTACCAGGTGAAGAGAGAGAAAAAATCCAAGAAGACCCAATAGGAACAACCTGCAGGTTTGTGAAGGGAGCAAGTATATCTAGGTGGGAATGAAGGAAAAACATGGTAGCAAAAGATCTTAGAGGGAGACGCTAATTAGGAACTAATATTTAGAGGCCCCATGAAGAGAAGAAGAAGAAGAATTCGAATCTTACGTGCATCCAAAGTGTCGTGATCAGATTCTAAAGTTCACCGGTCGGGAGTGAGCAACATAACCTCACAGTGAAGATGATGAACAGAAACAGATTGTGGCGTCCTTGTTACAATTAATAGGTGACCTACTCGAGTTCCCAACTCATAGAAATAATCCTGTTTCGCCAAGAAGTAATCTAAGTCAGTGAGAATTTCAGTTTAAAATGCAGTAAAATTTGGCGTTCTCGTTCGCCCTTCCTTTTACATATCGGCTGATACTGATAACTTAACCTAACGGAACAAAATTCATTCATTTTCGAAAATAAAGGCCTGTAATAGGAGATATGATTAAAATGACTACAATGATGCTGACGAGGAGAAAAATGATTATAAAACTTTTTTCATAACAATGTAAAATAATATTCGTCCTAGAAATCAAACGACAGCTGAAGATTCCTCACAACACGTAAACAACTGGGAACTGGATAAATTAGAGACAAGTGATTGTCGAACTCATCACTGTCTTCTCAATACTACTTTGAATTACTTCTGAAGTGAACAGCCAGAAAAACGAGCATCAAGAAAGCGAAGTTTCGAAACCAAGGCTTAGCAATGGTACAACAGGTTAATGACAATACCACGGTAAGAGTTTTACCACGGTTTCGTAGCGCCTGATATTTACGGAGAATGGTGCACCCGGGCGAACACCAACGAAGAATGTAAACTGATTTGCAGAACATAATGTCCCTGTGGATACTCGCAGCTGGCGGGCTGTTGCGAATGGCTCATAAAGCACTTAGTGCTGGCTCATTAACTATGGAGAGACAACACTACGGGGAGTGATCGTCCAGGCAACACGTGTCTAACAATTGCCGTACTTCCACAACACGGAATTTTAATATTAACATCCACACTGGTCACAAGTTCATTTAGTTTCGAGTGGCGATGGTGACTTTTCTTTTTATGATTTCTCTTTTTATCGGTTAAAGAATAGCAAAACGTTTGCAAGATTATTACAAAAACCTGCAATACTTCCACAAAATAACCTAACCCGCAGGTGAGTAAATTCAATGTCGTCAAAAAGGTTTTAATAATAATGTTATTGATTTTATGTCCCACTAACTACATTTACAGATTTCGGAGAGACCGAGGTGCCGGAATTTAGTCTCGCAGGAGTTCTTTGACGTGCCAGTAAATCTACAGACACGAGACTATCGTTCACGCCACTTTGCTGCCTATTACTCCCAAGTTATGAATGAGAAATACTCGCTGAATAATAACGTGCAAAGGAAAATGAGCCTTACCGGGCCGCACCGTACGAGTGTATGTTTGCATGATGTATTTACGCACTTCTACAGTATATTATATTTAAGGTCAGTTTTCCTTTAGGCATAAACATAGGAAAATTAGTACAACGAAAATTGTTCTGTCAGATTGCATATCCATATCCATAAGGGAATCAGAGTTATAAACAGTTAAATTTCCCAGTACAAGATAATGAGACAACTGCACTGCAGAATGCTGTGAACTGTAATGACCAAACAGCCAGAATATATTACCGGGAAGCCAAGACACTCGGCTGGAAATGGGGTACAAGAATTCCAGACTGTTGCCAACAGTTCGATAAGGCACCGATCTATCACGTCTGAAAACCCGATATCTTTCTCTAAGGTACAGAGAGACGCACCCTCGTCTTTGTCAGCACATCACAATGAAACATGGCGGTGATCAAGCACCGAACGTATATTAACATTCCGCCACAAGAACTAGTCGATACGCCAGGATCAAAGAAAAAAAACCAATAACTCTTTCTTTACCCTCCCTCTAATCCAATGAAGACGAAGAAATGCTCTGCCCTGTTCTTCAAAAGAGACTGCACTCCATCTGAAAGGACAAACACACGCGGTGAAGCATAGTGAGACTGTTGCTGGGGGAAGTTATCCTTTCAAGGAATTCGGTAGATCGAACGTGTATGTGTTAGATGGTGAATGATTTGCTTTAGGGCTAGAAAGTTATCCACTCCCGTGTATCTGTGTGCGAAACCTGCCTAATAAACCCGTTAGGAACTCCAGTCCTACCCCATACTCCGTCCTTTCCTTTCTGACACCCGTCAAGTACACTTTATAATCTCCTGCCAGGCGTCACATTTGTACTTTTAAAGGACAGACCTGTTTCCTGCTCAAGTTTTCCGGGTTTGTAGGCCGAGGTCCAGAAAGGATGTTGTCCCCCCGACATTTTACCATTAATCCTGTTCCTTTTTCCGACGAGACTAAAGGGTTATTGCAGTAGACTCTTGGCTATCCGGCCTACTTAGTACTATAATATAATAAAACACTTCTTCAAAGCTTTAGCAAGTAGCTCCTGCTAGAACGCTATGTGGTCTTTCAAAATGTTTTATGCATATGTTGTACTTCTGGCACATGGCGAGCCACAATTATTATAAGGTACAGTACAGTACTGTTAATACGTATGTATTGAATAAATTACCGGAAAAATATCTTGAACAAACGACAAATAGAAGCCCACTTCCAGCGCTCACAAACAATAAACACACGTACAGAGCAGCTCTGTTGGGAACTCTGTGTTCTTTGTTTCGGAAGAAGTTTCCCAAAGTGCGTACAATGGTAACTTGTTTTGTGCGCTCCGTTGTGTTTTAATTTAAGATTTCGAAATGGATGATAAACGAAAATAGTTGTAGTGACTGGATGAGAAACTAAGTGCTATAATGCGACTAGATTCTGGGGTAGCAGCCTAAACTATTGCTTTGGAGTTAGGGCAGGAAAAAGTACAGTTGGAGACTGGAAGAAATATCGAGCAGAAATTGCTGTCCAAGGTAGTGGAAGAGGAATGAAAGTACGAAAAAGGATACTGAAAAGTTGAGAAAGCATTATTTTTGTGGCATGAACATTTTAACAGGAAAAGGCATGTCCGTTACAAGATGGCACGGCTGGGGTCGGAAGAAAGTACTTACAGAACTCCGGCACGTCAAAGGGCTGCCCAGAAGCGAGTGGGATGGGAAGAGAAGAAAGCAGAGTTGCCTGCCTTCTTTCAGTAGTGCTGCTAATAATAACACCAGCTATGTTCTCAAACTAACCAGCACAATATAAAACAAGGCAAGATATGGCAACACAGCGCGTCACTCCACGCAGACTTTACAAGAAACTGCCTGCCAGAACTCTCAAATTTTCAGTGGATACTGAAGGGTTTTCACTGGTGCGGCCTGAGTCAAAGATAACTTTCTCCTAGTCTATTGAAGCCGTCACTGGCGGGGTACAAGGCAAGGAACATCAAAGACGCGCTGCACCGAAACGTAAGAGAAGCAAATACGGTGAGTTCGTCAATTTTAATCGCGCGCCCGGAAGAAACAAAGTACAGTAGGCTACTCTCATTTATTCGAAAAGAAAAATGTTCTCCGCCAATTCGATTACCCCCACCATTCGTAACATAACACGAAGAACATCCCCAATTCTTTGTCGTTATATTTGTGAACCACCTTCTATGTGATATGTTTTACGACCTGATTCCCTTCCTGACGCCACCCAGTAAAACACACCTGTTTGCATCCTGTTCAAACTATCCAATATTAACCACAGACAGAAAGCGGACAGAAAAGTTTTCTTTGTGTGTGTATGTGCCATGAAAACGCAATATTGCACCGCTGAGTCCAAGAACGTTTCTGAATATATTCAATAATTAAAACCTACTAAAATGTTCTCCCAGTTGTGAGCCAAGAAGAAACAATTTGCATTTAGGTACAAGCAAGAACCGAGAGAAAATTGACTTTGCTGGTTAATTTACATAAATAATGAAGAAGTTACAGCCTGAAGCTCCGCCGTAATGTAAAGGGTGAAATAAATTCTAAAGTTCAAAAGAACACATCAGCCGCTACGTAGTTCATTACACACGGAAAATGAGGAAGTGACACAATGACTATAAATGCAAAAATATATAAGTTCAGCGTATTAATTTTGATCAACGCAGAGCGTAAAGGAAATTCGACACTGGAAATAAATTTGCTGCATTCAAAATTTCTCATCAGTACTCCCAGTCATTTCGTTAAGGACGATAAAGATTCAGAGAATAGAAAACTAATAATAAGGGGTGATCAAACGTTTGCGTATGAGGGCGTTGCTACAGCGGACATGCAACGTAGCGCGACTCTGATGCGGGTATGTAAACACGGACATGTAGGCAAAGGGAGTGGTGTAGCAGTCGTGCCGTGCCGAGGTGCGTGCGTTAAATGCGACCACGTGTACTATGGCGACGTAATTACCAAATGCGTCCAAACAGGACCAACGCGTTGTTATTCTATTAATGGCTGCCGAAGGACAAACACAGGTGGATATCCAACGAAGAATGAGGGTGTATGTGGCAGCATATCTGGCGAAAACCACCGTTGTGGGTCGCGTTTCGACAAAAGACGCCGGTCCATCCGGGAGGCCGCTAAGGTCGTCACGCAGAGGGTAAGTCAACTCAAGTGAGAGACACTCGAGCACCCACCCACGCCTTCGGTCCCCTCAAAAAGGCTTTGAAGGGTTGACGCTTCCTGTCGGAGGAGGATGTGCAGCAGGCGATTACGGACTTCTTCACGCAGCAGGACACGGCATTTTACCACACGGGAATCTTCAACCTGGTGCGTCGGTGTGATGAGTGCCTCAAAACTCTTGGCGATTTTGCCTCATTAGCATCCCGATTCCGGACTGTACTGCCATCGAACGGAAACTTTTGATCGCCCTTATAAGAAGGAGAAGAAGACATATGTTCACTGCCAAAAGTATGTTTCCAGTACAAGCTCCCACAAGTATCTGCTCTACTGCATACTGCAAGTGTTCATCACTCTTTGTAGGGTACTCAGTAATACCAGACACAAAGAAACTTTATGGGAAGAAATTCCTCCTAAGGTAGAACCTCCGTGGCTCAGGTGGCAGCCTCTCACTCTGGTTTCTGTCGTTCAAATCCCGGTCACTCCATGTCAGATTTATGATGGACAAAGCGGAGGCGGGAAAGGTTTTTCTCCTAATATTCCCATACCTGCCAACTTTTAGAAACCAAAAATAGGAAGATATTTTAATTCTTGGATTTCATCACATATATTTCACCACGGTCTACGTGAAAAAAGGTCAGGATAAAAGGCATACTTATCTACAGTTACAATGCAAATTGACCATTAAATTTAAAATCTTTAACTAAGAAAACATAAAAATAGTTACAAGAAAATGTACCTAATCACTCTCATTTATGACATTTACTTACGAATAATATTTGTCACACCGACACACGCAACAAAATGCATAATACTGTATTTTCTCGCGTAATTAACACACTTTTTTGACGAAAAATACAGACGAAAACTTCGGATGCGATTCAAGGAATTCGGATATTTACAAATTATTTACAATTAATTTACAAGATACATCAAATATAATCCAAACACAATTGGTTCAGCCCATTTGCAGTTATCGTCATTTGGCATAAAATTCCGGCGTGAGATTTTTTCTGAAAAGTCAAATAGGGTACATTAGATAAGTTAGACACGTGGGTTTGAAGTACGGTACCGACACTGGAAAATATTCTTCCCATTACGAGCTGACAATACGACCTGAATGACATACCGAAAAAAAACCCTGTCCAACACGAGAAGGGCCGGGCATCGAAGGAGGGACCCTGCTACATTACTCCAAACCGTTCGTATCCAATCTTGTACGAGTGACGTGTCCATCCACCCTTTTTCTTGAATACGAACGTGGATCACTCGCGGAAATTTTGCTTTAGGCATTGTTTTTCGTTTTAGAACAAAGTAAGGTGCAAGCTTTCTGCCATCAGCTATACAGCAAGCATTGCAGTACATCGTCGTTTTTTTGGTTTTTTTTGCTTCCGGTAGCGCGTGCGATAACACTGTATGTTCCTTTCTTATCGACTGTTCGACTTTATGGTATATGGAAACTGATTGGCGTCTGACCTGCGATTCCTATAAGGGAGATAAAATATTCCTTCACTTTACGCTTTTCAATCACAAAGCGCTGAAAATGGTTGAAATCATTCGTCACTTTTTGGCATAATGTTGTTCTTCATCGAAGAGAAAGTCCATTTCTCTTCATAAAATTAATTCAGCCTCGGCTAACCTTTAAATACGAGACAATGATTCCACGTGCCGCGGCTATTTCTCATTCTTTAAAATGCAGCATTTTGTGATAAACGGCTTATCCAACATTGCGTAACAAAACCATATAGTTAAGCAGATAATCCTCTACTTGCGGAAACATGCCGCTTTTTGGTCCGCGAAATGCTTTGTGAGACTTGTTGGCCACTTGAAGTGCACTTCTGTTACCGCGGTAGCGCATGTTTCATTTGGACACTGAAAACTTGCTGCCCGCTGCTCTATTCCGTTATATTTCGGCGTAACTGATCACCGCAAGTTCGTATGATGCAGTACTGTACCAGTTTCTTAGAGTACTGTGGACTGACAAACAGTTTTGAGATCACAGAATGTCCCGTACGCGAAACACTCGTAAAACTAGTGCAGTGGGATTTCCTGCCGGCTAATACAGCACGTTGCCCTGTATTTGGAATGCGCGCTTTCGCAATAGGAAGCCTGCTACCTGAGTACTTGGCGGCATCTTTATTTCGAAACGCATCCGGAGCTGAGTAATGGATCTTCGAAGTTGTGGGTGCGTCAAATTCCACTTTGGACCCAAAAATATTGGGATGTGTAAATTATGCAAGGGCGTCGATTACGGTACGCGAGAAAATACGGTAGTTTCCTTTAATAGCCGGTAAAATGTACAGAAATTTATAGGCATCTCTTAACTCTTGGAGATAACGTTTGTCATATTTTTTGGCCATAACGAGAAAAGAAAATACCAGAAACTGTCATAAAAATGCAAGGAAAAACACGTGGCCTACAACTCCGACGAAACTACGCACAGAAACGATGTTAACAGCGCGCGAACAACACAATAACAAACTCATTGTTTCGTCCCGATTAACTGAGTCGTTAGCGCGCGCTAGCCTCTTGCTTGCAGGACGATTGCCGCCCCGAATCCCCAGCTTAAAGCTCACACGCTGCTGTGGTGAGCGGGAAACACGATACACGAAGGCGAAATAAAGCATCAAATACGCTTGAAAATTAAGTTTCGTAAATTACACAAGCACATAAGAATAAATATTTTTTTTCTAGGGGAAGAGTATTGGCCGTACTAGAGGTTATATTAGTCAAAAATCGGAAGAAGTAAAAATAAATCGGAAAATCGGAAGACGAGTTAAAAACCGGAAAGTTTCCGGGTAAATCGGAAGGGTTGGTAGGTATGTTCCGGTTTTCCCTGTCATTTTTCATTCCAGCGACACACTACAATATTTCATTTCATCTGTCAGTCATTAATCATTGCCCCAGAGGATTGCGACAGGCTACGGCACCCGGCACAGTTCTTATCCTCGCCGCTAGATGAGGGTTTATTCATTCGTTCATTCCATTCCTGACCAGGCCGAATGACTAGAAACAGGCAGTGGTTTTTTTTTTTTCATTTTCAAAACTTCAAACAAAAACTGCTACAATGGTCTCAAAGTACGTGGGAAATTTAACCAGTGATAACATCTCAGAAGTTTTCCGTCAAGCACAGATATACCTTCACCACAATCAGCGAACTCTCCTTCTAGAAATTACTACGCTAGAGTTCTGAAAACAAAGACTCCGTTCTTCTACACACTATTTAAACCAATGGAGTTAGTTAATAACAGAGATATCACAAAGACAAGCATATATATTATTTCAGTAGTAAAAATCCCTTTTGTGGCGCTCACAATTAACCGATCGTGACAAATGAACATTGAAAAGAAAGATAATAGGCATTAGCAGTGACGAATTACACTCTCATTTCATAAATATCGATCATTTATTTTTTAAATGACCGTTAAAAATTGTACGAAGTGTGCGATTTGCAAATGGTGTTGCTGTCGGAAAATACGCGCCATCATCGCTGTCCATTTCACATTTTGGCCGCTGGGACGCCTGTTTTAAGTCATTATAATATGCTGTAATTATCAGTTAAGAAAAGAATGATAGTAAAACAAAAAAATTACTTCCGGAACATTCGTCTGTATAATAATACACTTGCATTTGCTTCCGTTCAAGTGGGTACCACAAATGTTAAAAAAATCAAAGATTGCATTAAGTGGCAAGTAAGGCGGTCTAGTATTGTACTGATTTGTGTATTTCTTGGTTCAAAGGGGCTACTCCACAACATATTTTGACATGCGAGATTTTTTGCACGGGTCCACTAGTTCTTCAAATTCGCATCGGTCATACCAATAAATTTAACAAATCTCTTGTTTGTACGGCATCACGCATTTTTAATTGCTTTAATCTGCATTGCTTCACAAATACTGTACCTTACAAAAAAAGTCCTTAACATCTTTCTGCCTCGAGGGAGAAAACAAAGGGCAACTCAAGATAGTTTGCTGAGAGCACGAGAACTTGTCTTTTTCAGTCAATAGTAGGATATTCTTAAAACTATTTTTATGGATTATATTTTTCTTCTTCTTTCTTTCGTTTCGGCCAACTGCGGACCACGTTAACTCGATACCAGCTGCTTCTGGGCTTTGATCTGCGCCTAGTAATCCTTCATTATTTCACTCTGCAACCTTCTTCTCTCTTCCGTCCAGGGTGTTTGGGTCCACAAACTAACTTTTATTGGAAACTCTTTGTGTTCTTCATTTTCGACTTGTAAGTTTCTCTGTTGCTTATTTCCGATCCTTGTATTCCCATTTCTGTCAGGTCCTTCTTCACTTCCTGATACCAGCGTACCACAGTTTTCCTGGTCTCAATAAACCTTACTATCTGGTTGGTCAGTCTTTCCGGATCCATTCTGTAGATGTGTCCAAAGAACGTGGCTTCTCCTCTTCCGGATGATGTCTGAGATCTTTTCTATCTTGCGGTACAGTTCTTGGTTTGCTTTCTTTCTGTACGATCCATCCTCTGTTCTTTGGGCTCCCAGTGTCTTGCTTAGATATTTCGCTCCATCAGTTCAAACATCTTGAACAATCCTACCTTTATTAGGTTAAAACATTCAGCTGCATATAAGGCTTCTATTCTTGTAGACAAAAATATGTAATTTTAATAATGCTTTGATTTCAAAATTACTTAAGAACTTATGTTTTAATTTAAACCAATTTGGTATCTGCATAAGCACAGTCTTATTATAAATCTGTTTTGTATTTACTACAGTCAATACATTAATGAGAAAGTATATTAATAGACCTGCGTCCCATTGCATGTAGACGTAACATATAGATGCTTTACAGCTTCAGTGGCATATAAACTCTCAATACATTCAATCTACCCCATCCCTCCCTCTCTCTCCCTCTGAAAAATATCGCAGAGAAAAATGTATTACTGTTCAATAAATGTCATAAAATGAGAACTTTTCTAACAAACATTCAAATATGCCACACAGCAGCATCAAAAAAAGATCTCTAAAGTCAGATTTCCTTTGCAGACAAGGATGAGCTGGATTTGCCAGGGTGAGTGGCTCAGACGGTCGAGGCGGTGGCCTTCTGACGCCAACATGGCAGGTTCGTTCCTGGCTCAGTTCGGTGGTATTTGAAGGGACTCAAATATGTCAGCCTCGTGTCGGCAGATTTATTGGCGCGTAAAAGATCTCCTGCAGGACTAAATTCCGGCAACTCGGGTTCCACGAAAATAAGACAATTGCCGAGAGATGAGGAATTCCGAAAATGTGTCAGCTTCCTCAAAACGGGAAAGGTATTATCTTATTTAAAGAAAACCTTTCAGCGAACAGTTGGATAACACACCATGATGGCTTGTCTTTCAGCGACTGGCGTGATGCTCTAAAGAAGACCGCTAACGTCGCAGCCGTTCGAGCCGCGCCAGGCAGATCTCAGGACAATTGCCACAACGAGATAGAAACCCTTTCTCATGTCCTAGGATACTGTCCGTACGGCGAAACCCTGCGACTTACTAGACACCACGTGATACGAAGTTCGATTGCTCAGTCATTGCGAGACGCTGGTTACACAACGCACGATGAGGTCCGTGGATTGTCGGAGAACGTCAGTACTTTTAGGATTGATATGATAGCCTTCAAAAATAACAACAATTGATATATTATTGATCCTACGGTTCGGTTTGAATAGCACGCTAGGCAGCCCAGTGAAGTACACGAGGAAAAGAAAAGCATCTACGACTCGACTACCCCTTCTACCGACGTGAATATGGATTGCATAACATCGAGGTTATAGGCCTCATAATCGGCGCAAAAGGAACAATTCCTAAGTTCTTCGAAGAATTCCGCTCAAGATTCAAACTATCAGATTTGTTGATGAAAAATATCGTTCTCAAAGCCTAGAAAGGTGCATTATCCATACTGAGAAATCATTTATATAATCATAAATGTATTTAATATACATCGTCCTCATGGGCAACCTCCTTATGGAGGAAGCGTTTATTCCCTGAATAAATGTGTATAAACAAATAACATTATTATTATTGTTATTATTATTATTATTATTATTATTATTATTATTATTATTATTATTATTATGAGCTGCATCTGAAAATGATTGTACATCGAAAATGTTGACAAAGATTTAATGATAGAAGAAACCAGCAGGGGTGGTGCGTGGTATTGTTGCAGTGTTACACAACTCCCAATAATTTTGCACATCATTTGCCGTCTTTTCTTCTAATACTTCAGTTTAATAACCCTAACATATATTCGAAAATACGTTAAAATCAACCATCTTTGGTCGTTCGCTGTACTAATGCTTCGTAACGGAACAATAAACGCCGCCGCCTCCGAATCAAATTCAAGGAGTTCGCTTTCCTACGGCAATTCCCTAGCGGACAGCGCGGCGCAGTATACCTCAGCAGGGACGAGCCCAAGCCTGTATAGCGTCAGGTAGCATGCCCGCCAGTATCGGTCTCGGGGAGTTGCACGCCTAGCAAGTCCAATTCCAAATGTCCCCGGTAGATTGCGCCACTCTGCGGAGATTACTTAATTCCTACTTTTTCTCCTCTCGCAAAGGCAATTTCATTTCCATTTTTTAAATTTACAATTTTTGTTTTACGTTGCCACCGACGCAGATAGGTCGTACAGCGACGATGGGATAGTAAAGTGCTAGGAGTTTGAAGGAAGCGACCGTGGCCTTAAATAAGGCACAGGCACAGCTTTTTCCTGGTGTGAAAATGGGAAAACGCGGAAAATCATCTTTAGGGCTTCCGACAGTGGTGTTCGAACACACTATCCCCGGAATGCAAGCTCACAGCTACGCGAACTTAAACGTGTGGCCAACTTGCAAGGTAATTTTTTTCCACGCCATACCAGACCACCCACAATATTACCAACATCTTGCTTCAATGAAAAACAGGAGGACAAATTTTCAATTCAAGTGAGCTAAGAATAACTGTGCCAGGCTGAGTGGCTGACACAGATGAGGCGCTGGCCTTCTAATCCGAACGTGGCAGGTTCGATCCAGGCTCGGTCCGGTGGTATTTGAAGGTGCTCAAATACGTCACCTCGTGTCAGTAGATGTACTGGCATGTAAACCGAACTCCTGTGGGACTAAATTCCGGCACCTCGGCGTCTCCAAAAATGTAGAAAAGTCGTTAGTGGGACGTAAAGTCAATAACATTATTATGATTAAGAGCAACTGTAGTTACAGTGTATAATTAGCCTATTATTTCCTGGATTGTAATTTCCAGATATATTTCAGTTTTAGTAGGAATGTAGTTCATTACGTAATGATAATAGAGTTTCTTGTTATTTCTGTAAGCTATAAAAAAATGTGACACTGAAAATCTTGGTGTAACACCCAGCTTCAGATACCAACAGCCGCCACAGGGTTTCCTGTCCTTAGGGGCCCCGTATTTTGAATGTGAGATGAAAGAAGTGTCCAATACAAAGTGCTTATATTTTGAAGTATCTATCCAGTATATACCTAAAGTAATACTTTGAAACCTACGTTCATTCTCTGCAGTATTTTTATAGACTGTCTTGAAAAGAAGACATTTAGGAGTAAATTAGTACACTATTTACTTTGTATTCATGGAACACCCACAAGCTCTAGGGCATCCGCCAAGTACTTCATTTCAAATTCATGACTCGGCAATTGAGGGGTTTGCCTTTATACAGAATTCTTATTGTCCCGGGAGCCTCGCCACTCGCTCCACTGCTCTAGCAGATAGCTCACGTAGCCGTTATCAACCAACCCTACCGAGATGTTATCTTTCTGTCGGCACAAAATATGAGTGGAGTGGCTGAAAACATTCCGCCCTTATCTGACAGCTCTTAAATTCATATCATGAAGTCAGACACGTGAGCGACCAATGTCATTATATTCCACTTCAGACAGACAGAGTTAACAACTGCTACGAAGAGCGAGGGAGCTCCTATAACCTAGCGACGTGAATTCTCATAAAACAGAAACACAGAAGCTTTTAGAGCCACTTCATTCACTCAGGATCGTCCACACAATAGATTAATTAATTCATTATTTTCAAAATGCAAGATGTATTACCCGGTACTGCCCGGGTACTATTTTGAATGTTCACCTTTAGGAACTATATTACCTGTTAATTATGTGTGAAGTAAATTTTGTAGATTATTTAATGGTGACGTTGACTGATATTTTGCGAATTATTTGTGTTTAATTTTAAGTACTAGTTTTAGACTATATCGTTTCGCGTTAAACTTTTTCCTTGTGATTGTGTGGGAAGTAACTGATAGTATGTATTTACGCGTCACGTCACGATTCCAACTGCGACTGGGACTGTCGCCAATCAGCCTTGCAGCCCCGAAAACACTAATCACGGTCATTTTGGACATTTTATTTTCACCCCTTCTCACCCTCCATGCGGATGGAGGGTGAACTTAGAAGGCATTCCTAGTGTATCACTTCATCTCAGCGACCCCGAAAACTATGAAATTAATATCGGTCGTTTCCGATTATCTTAACGTATCACTCCCTCTCCTAGCAGTGTTGCCAACCCATAAATCTTTCCTCCGCCAAATTCCGCTAAATTTCGAACTGAAGCAAAATAGCATATACCAGCAGTTTTAATTAAAGAGAACTCAACACTCACCAGTTTCAGAACAGGAGTTCATCATCTTCTCATTCCCGCACCATATGCTCTGAAGCAGATGTGCTGGGTTGAGGTCCTGTGGTTTCATATGAAGCCGCATGGTATCATTCTTTTTCAAAGTATATGCTGGTAGTTCACAGCAGCAAAGCACATACAGAAATTTTCAAATCTATTTCGAAAGTTATTTTCACTTTCATGACTGTTTTCATTGTTTCTGATAACTGCGGAAAGAAATGACGTCAAACAATTTCGCATTTATATTGCATTGCCAATAGATGCACTGTCGGTGTTTGGGATCACTCGGAAGCTCAACCAACTGATCTTTTAAAAGTTTAATTATTTAACCACTCTTTACGAAATATCTGACTACTTTTTAACCTATTCTTTTGACATATTGGCATACCGAATAGAACCTGATGTCAAAAGAAGCACGTTATCAAACACGATACTACCCGGCCCATCAAGAGTACAGTAACGATTGTAACAAATCCTGACTGAGGCTGTGGGCCAGAGCTGATCCAGAAAACGAGTCGTAGAGTATGCAGCGTAAGTTCAATACAACGGGAATAAGTAGACTATTATGCCCTACTTTTTCTCCTGGTGATAAAAGGTGATATTGTTACCACTGAAAACCGCTAAATAAAGTTTGAAAATCCGTCAAAAAGATCGCTGTCCGCATAGATGTGCCTTACCCCCACATTTTTTTTTTTTTTTTTTTAGATAGTAAGTTAGTAAGTCATATGCATACCAAGTTTGGCTGATAGCTATGCTGGAACATACACACTTACATCCATAATCACGGTCATTTCGGACATTTTCTTTTTTCATCCCTTTTAACCCCACATGCCGACTGGGGCTGAACTTTGACTTAAAGGTCATCTAGATGTCATTATTCACCCCAACTATCCCAAAAACTATGAATTCGATACTAATATTGGTCATTTCCCATTGCTTTTAAATGTCACCCCTTCCTCGCCCCTAGGGTTGCTACGCTTGTCTTGCCCCGACAGTATTTTTTCCAGATAGTAAGTCATATATATACCAAGTTAGGCTGAAATTGTTCGATGCGTTCCAGATCTATGATCGATAAGGCATACACACACATATATATAAGTTGACTGAACTTAGACACCTAGCAATGCTCGATGGTTCATCTGCAGATAATTCCGGAAAGAATAAAAAAGTTAAGCAAATTGGTCCAGTAGAACGACGGGACGAACTGGACAAAACTTTTTCAGTAACTGGTCAATTCTTGTTCTTTAGCGTTCCGACTGTATTAGGTTCGCGGGGCCTAGGGAGGCTTCATTTTCACGCTATTCGTGGATCTTTTCCTTCCTTGGCCGACATCATTTTTCGAAGTGTTGGAACCGGTCCATTCTCCCCTCTGATTAGTATTACTTTATCTTCAAACAACAATTACCAACACCAACACCACCTCTTCCGTCTCTCAGCCTGAAGGTATTTTCTCCCGCTCAAGGACAACACAATGGAGTTCTGTCCAGTCAGCCGAGAATGACAAACACACTAGGGAATGAGTTTGCGCAGTGTTAAATCATATCGTGTTAGATTATGCATGCACAGTGGTGAGCGCACTTTTTGGTCTGTGTAGCTAATGGGCAGAGGAATCGTCGAGATAGGCACGGCAATCTATCACTAGGAAGGGAGAATCCCGTCGCTCTCATAAATCGATAAAGACAGGGAGGCAACTCTCGATCCTCGGATGATGGATTGATTCATAACAGTTTCCACATACCCAGTCAGTTCGATGTCTGCTTGCTCACATACACACTGATGGGAGGACGAGCCGAACTAAACTTTTACATGCAAGAATTTATTACATTATGAAGAATGTTCCACTACAAACATCAATTCCGCCATTCTTTCACCCGCCGGCCATCTCCCAACAACCAACTTCCAATATCAGAATTCATATGTTAAAGGAGGGTTTAACTTTCGGAAAACTCATCATTCAAAAATTTACAGGTTGATGCATCGACAACTTGGCTATACCATATTCCTTCCTACAGCTCTTCAAAAGTACAGTACAACCAGTTTCAGGAGTTATTACCGCACGAGCATGCCGCAAACCATTATCAGGCGGTGAGGTGTTTAGAAAAGGCTGATTGTATTTTAAACTAACTGCTACCAAGGCTTCACTTTACAAGCTCGCGCTATCGTGGTCATCGACACACATTCTGGGTCATTAAATAAGTCGTATGGACTGCTTTCAAGACACCAGTATCTGTTCAAATTTTAAACGCTGCGAATGGGCGAGGTCCCAAGTTGTTTATTATTATTAATAATAATAATAATAATAATAATAATAATAATAATAATAATAATAATAATAATAATAATAATAATGATTTACAAGTCAGTTTACTGATTCCGCGCGTAGGAGAGGATTGAAATTTTATGGTTACGTCTATAGAATGGAAAATAATAGATTTACTAAAGAAACTATTAAATATAGTCACTTCAAAGAAGGACAAGATCAGCTGGTTTGAAGAAATTAAGCAGGATTTACAAGAAATAAACGCTAGAGACGATACTATAAACATCGCAAATTCCGTGCAATTCTGGTGGAAAATCAAACATTCGTGCAAGAAGCTTAAATAAACCACTGGAAAAGAGGCACAAGAACGGAAAAAAACACAACAGCGAAATCATAAAGGGATTCTGGGAGGAGAAGGACCTAGGACCTAGGGAATGTTTTCATTCCACCTAGAAGGTAACGCCTTCTCTCTGGCCAGGAGATTTGGCGTGTTTGGAGGAATGATGGGGTTTGAGAGAGGGGGGATGGAGCTTTGATTCGGTGAAGGAGTGGGGACGGGATTTCGACCTCTTGGCTAAGTGTTTATTGATTTTTTCAGTTTGTAGAGTAAAGTTACAATTCACAAATTTTGTGTTCACTGTGGAGGTCCGCGAGCTTAGAGCCTAACGTTAGCCGGAACCAAAACAATGAGGTGGCCATAGGGAAAAAGTCTCAAGCGTGGGATTGCAACACTGCCATACAACGTACTGTATAGCGATAAATACGCAACAAACAAAAGTCAATCATAGAGGTTGTCGATATAATGATAGCTAGCACCTTCTGGTATTTCTGATCCTCCACCCGCACCATGTGTCTGTTGAGCAGTTTGCATATACCTTAGGGGCACAGTCACTTACAAGTCTACATATAATTTAAAGTGTCTTATAGAAAAGTGGGTGCTCTAAGAGTTCATTCGAGAAGGTTGGAATCTAATCGATTATTTACACTTTTTATTTATCTGTTTCCATCTAATACGATTCATATCGTAAAATGAAATTCTCAAAAACGGAAAAAGAAACAATACCGAACCAAAAGAACTGAAATCTTAGTAAAATTAAACATATAAAAAATTAAAACATTAAAAGAACTGTTTAAAACATTTTCTAAAGGCTTATAATACCGAATGAGCGGATAGTGTTTGAGAAACAAACCAAAGGGGACGCAGAGAAAATGTTAGCCTAAGGGCTCCATAGGATTTCATAGGATGTCCTATCTGGAAAAGCTCCCAAGATGGAAAGCAAACACTCTATTAGAAAGAACACCTCATGGACCATCCATCATCAGGCAGACGCAATCACCAAACAATCACTTATTTAGGAGAACTGCTGACTGAGCTATCCCAGACTAACACCTTGCCCGCCTCCAGTCCTCCCCTTCTCTAGACTAAAAAAGGCGATTTATCGCCACACAGGCAGTAAATCTGCGTTATTCCGCGTCTGGAATGCGCAGGCTGGAGTTGGCAGGGTAATGGATGCCTCACTTCCAACCCCACAGAATCTATTACAATTTATGAGCAAACACAGCCGCTGGAAATAACACAATACATTACAATTTCAATCCTAGGAGCCAAACCAATCCTTGAATTGTTTACTAGAGCCAATGAGCAGATTAAATTAAAATTTTATTCTCAATTTTCCCTCGGGGCTAGCGCAATAGCTAACAGGTAGCGAATGGATGTATTGCAAACAATGGGGAATGCATCTCTTGGTTTAAAAAAAGGTATCTGAGTAAAGTATACCTTAGTTAATCTAGGATTTGTCACAATGTATATTTTATAATAATAATAATAATAATAATAATAATAATAATAATAATAATAATACGTACGTATGAGTAAACAAAATGGAAAGGAAGTTTCATATGACAAAAAATAGGTACAATAAGAAATCTCTATCCTGGAACTTGAAAGTAAGACATTATCAAACAGTGGCCGAGCCAGAAATTTTATATGCAGCAGGAAGTTTTAAACTTACAAGAATTGGGGATCTTGAAAAATTAGAAATAGTTGAAAGAAGTTTGTGAAAAATACTGGGACCTATAAGAAATAACAATGCCGAATTTAAACTACGATCAAACAGACAGATATATCTGAAAGCTGAAAACTGACAACTGTAATGAGGGAAAGAAGATTCCAGTGTTTTTGGACACATTTGTAGAATGAATAACAATAGACTAACTGAACAAATCTTCAAATTGAACAGTTACAAATCCAAGCCAACGTAGTTCATTGAAATTGAAAGGGATATGAAAAACGCTGGAATTAAAACACGAAAGAAAACAGAACACGTTTCAGAGAAGTAATATGAAAGGCAGAATTTCATGAGGGAAAGAAATTAACAACTGAAAGAAAACTGACTCAAGAGGAAAAGGAACAAAATTGTCGGAAAATGAAGGAAGTTTGGTAACGAAGAAAGTTAAATACAAAGAAAAGTAACCAAAGTTGATTTATCGTACACTCAAAAGGGTTATTCGAAGAAGAAGAAGAAGAAGAAAAAGAAGAGTAATACTGGTATTCCGAACGAGTTGTTGAGTGATTTAGGTTACGGAGAAGTCAGCTTGCAGTGGGCAGTCCTGAAGATCGTTTTCAATAATTTCCCATCTTTACACCACGTAAATGCTGGGACTGTATCTTAAGTAAGGCTGTGATTACTTCCTTCCCGCTCCTAGGCCTTTCCTCTGCCATCGTCACCATAAGACCTATCAGAGTCGGTGGGACGTACTCTTGTATCATGGTTTATTAACGAGCATTCACATACACTGAAATTTCAAAATCAACACATCTATGGTAACGAACTATTAACAAATATGAATATTCATCTTCTACCGCGTTTCCCACAATTGTGGGGTCGCGGGTGTGAAATGTGTTGCACATCCGGATTTGGCGCTGTTTTACGGCCGGATGCCCCTCCTAACGCCAACCCTATGTGGAGAGGGATGTAATCACTATTGCGTGTTTCTGTGGTGTGTTCTCTGAATATAAAGAGCAGAGTTTTGGGACAGACACAAACAGCCAGTCCCCGATCCAGAAGAATTAAGCAGACGCGATAAAAATCCCAAGACTCGGCCGGGAATATAACGCGGGAACCACTGGACTGAAGGCGTCAACGCTGAACATTCAGCGAAGGAGTCGGACACTAACAAACTTGACATCATTTGATATAAACATGGCTTAGAGCTGGAGGTCATCCGAAATAAAATGGTGTCGTGTAACAAACTGTGTAACGCGATGTAACCTAGCAACAGCACCTTGAGAGCTGCACAGGCCGTGGATCTGTATGTCATGGTCGTCCATCACAGCCTACACTACTGCTAGGTAACATTGCGTCACAAAGTTTCCAAAAGGGAAATTTCTTGTAATTTTGTCTGTTCACTTTTTAAGTAGAGCTAATATGTATGTAGATCTTTTGGAAGTTTGTGAAAAATGAAATAATCGTGAATATCTCAGTTATTATTCCCCATACGAGCATTAAAGAATATAAATATTTTGCACAACTTTCTTTATGTTTTTTGATACAGCTAATATTTATATACAAATTTGACATTTCATGTTTTGACCTCATTAATACAGCTATGCCACTATAATAATCAAGTAATACATAGCCTAGTGTACAACCCGACTACCGCTGAACTTGAGTAGTAAGTTTTGAGAAATTCTGTCGTTTTCCTGTGATGTCGTAACAAACAAAATTGGTCTGAAGATATTTTACAAAAACGAAGTACGAGACACAAATCTGATGTGAACAGACACAATTGTAACATTGCTCATACATATCTTCTTCTTATTCTTCTACCGCTTTTCGCACATGTGCGGGGTAGCACATGTTGATGTGGTGCTCTTTTACGGTCAGATGCCCTTCCTGACGCCAACTCTATATGGAGGGATGTAATCACTAATGCGTGTTACTGTGGTGGTTGGTAGTATAGTATGTTGTCTGAATATGAAGAGGAATGTGTCGCGACAAACACAAACACCAGTTCCCGAGTCAGAAGAATTAATAAGACGCGATTTAACTCCCCGTCCCGAACCCGGGACCCTCAGAACCGCAGGCCTCAACGGTGACCATTCAGCCAATGAGTCGCAAAATTTTGTTAATACAGATACACCCTTTTAAATGGGAAACTGCAAAAATGTTGTTAAATGCAATAAGGTAAGGTGTAAATAACAGGAAGTTAATAATAATAATAATGCTATTGCATTTACGTCCCACTAACTACTTTTACGGTGTTCGGAGACGCCGAGTTGCCGGAATTTAGTCCCGCTGGAGCTCTTACTTGTCAGTAAATCTACCGACACGAGACTGACGTATTTGAGCACCTTCAAATACCACTGGACTATCCAGGATCGAACCTGCCAAGTTGGGGTCAGAAGGCCAGGGCCTCAGCCGTCTAATCACTCAGGCCGACGATAGGAAGCTCATGCGGAGAAATATTAAATACCTACGACAAATTATGAAAACTTTGGGAGTACATTTCGTATTATCGAGATTCGATGGTGCTACTTTCTTCACTTAAAACAGTTTTGGCCTCGCGCCTGTAACATTCGGGATGTGATATAGAGGAGAGACGGTAGTTTTAATTTAACAGGGAACCTCCCCAACTGTCTCCGTTGAAGTAAATTTGTGTGTACGGAGCTGACAGTTGGTATTCCAGAGAATGTCCTAATGAAACATTGTTACGCCATCACATAACAGTGTATACATGGCATTGCCACTGGGAGCTGCTGCTATATCAACGAAGAGCCAGAGACTTCCTACCTGATGACAGTCCTGGGAATCCCAGATGCTCAAGGCATGCCTACCTTAGTCTGCAATTAGGCTGAGTGACAACGGGGGTAGGGGGCTATACTCCAATTTACGATGTCATGTAATATGACTCTCAAAAGCACAGTTCACTAAATATTACTCTTAATAAGTCTGAGAGACGAAGAAAACACTTTCTAGCAGATATTTACGTCAACAATTCTCACATTACGCAGAACTCTCATTCCCCGTCTCCTAACTTCCAGCCAGTGAAGGATTATTATTATTATTATTATTATTATTATTATTATTATTATTATTATTATTATTATTGTTATTCCCCTGCCTGGTGACTATAAGGGGTATATAAAATGCAATGGCTCCCTGAAAACCACGGGTCCCTAAGCTGAGTTTGGTACTGTTTTCACTTCTTTTTGTGAGGTTCCTCACGTTTAACCCTCCAATACAGTCCTCCCTTATCAATTTGTGTTCTCTTCAAACAGCGGCGGTATTAGATTTGCAAGGCCTAGGCCAACGATGGCGAACCTATGGCACGCCACACAACATACCAACATATTTTAATGTTTTTGTATGTAATAAATAGATCGAAAATTTTACAATATAGCATAGGCCTATTTCAACATTACACTTTAATAAAGAAGTATGTCACAATTAATTGTTTGGCCATATTTTTAATAACTTTTACTAGTTTAAAGCAAAACTATACCTTATTCTTGAACTTTACCTGTTTTTTAATGTAATGTGATATTTGCAAATTAAAACTATGAAACATTCAGACGCAAGTATTTATATGTGATGCAATACCTAAATGAAGTCAAATAAGGAGTTTCATGATGATTTTAAAGGAAAATAACCGATGGCACATTAGACACTAAGAAGTAATAAACAAGACTAACTGACACGCTAGTCGGTAAAGGTCTGCCTTCCCTGGAATAGGAAATCTTTTGTTTTCATACCATTCGTGGTCATTATTGTTCTTTCGCCGATGTCGAATAGGCAGACCTCTCCCATATTTTTCTCCGATTACCTGAGAGGATGGAGGAGTTGAAATTCCACTTAAAACAACAGTCAACACAACCACTTGGCATAATGGCCAGCATAGTGAGCTTCGGTTCAGAGGGTCCCGGGTCGATTCTAGCTGAGCTGCATATTTTAACAACGTCTGGTTCATTCCTCCGGCTTGAGTGTTTAAATACATACCCCTTTATTTATACACAATACAACACACCGTCAACCACAAAAGAAAAACGGAACAGTTAAATAAATCCTTCCACTTAGGAATGGTGTCAGGATAGATATCTAGCCGCAAAAATGAGCTAAACCCACGCATACGAGTACGATCGCACCAAGTATCTCAGTAGAGTGTGAAAAATACAGCGAGGAAAGAAAGATTTTTATTTATATGGGAATAAGCCCATTAAGATTACGCAAAGTACTTGCCTTTCTATGCGCCCATACTTCTTTAATCTTTTACTGTGGGTTTCCTTTCTGTCTTCGGACCAGGTTGTTCCAGTCTTCTTCTTTGGTCTTTCCACTTGGTCAACTTGCTATTTGCGAATTTTGGAGCTGAAGATTACCCAGTTTTGGGCATCAGCCGGTGTAATTCCTGCCTGTTTCAAATCGGTTTTAATTTCGCCAATCCATTTCATTGTGTCAGTTTTTAGCGCAACTCCTATTTTCATAGAATTTTACTATTTGGTTGGTAAGTCTGTCTGGATGCATTCTTTTAATATGACCACAGTCCATAGAATTTTAGCCTGTATTTTTTTAATGTCACTGTGAATATTTGTGTATTGTTTGATTTCCTGTCTGCCTCTAAGTTGGTATTGTCTATTGGTGAGTTTTGGGCCTAGAATTTTTCTTATAATTTTGCGTTCCTTTTTCTCAATATTTTCATTATTATTATTATTATTATTATTATTATTATTATTATTATTATTATTAGTTTTACGCCCCGTCAATTGCTACATAAATTAAGAGACTTTTGCTATGACAGAACAGTCCTAGAAGCCAACGATGATTCAGAATTGTCGCATTAAATTATCCGAAAATACCATCAACTTATTCTGTAGATGAACCGCATATCTTGGGAACAGAAAGACAATGACTAAACCACTGACGCACTGATGTCGGCCTTAATAGCGAACTTCCTTCAGATCATGCGAGGTATTTCTGCGGTCACTAGAGGCACCTTACTCCATTTGGACAGGGATTTATGACCGCATATCCTTCCTCGCACCACGTAATTTTTCAGATCAAAATTTCAACCTGGGGTGGATCGGAAGTGGAACCTTGGCCATCGCAATGGAAAGGCAGTAGGAAAGCAGCTATGGTAATCACACACCGTCGGCATTATCTTTATTATTATTATTATTATTATTGTTATTATTATTATTATTATTATTATTATTATTATTATTATTATTATTATTATTATTATTATTATTTCTAAATAGTAAATCAAGAAATTGCATCCTATGAAGATGACAAAAAGGAGATTCTATGTTGTTATTTTCTAGTGTACAAACGAAAAACTTACTCACGAAAGATATCCTACACACGACCAAATATCATCGAAAATTCCCAAATTTGCCCAACGGTAGTTAATTTTAATACAGAGCAACTTAGTCACTAGTGTTGATGGAGTCCTTGACCATAATCCAGACAGAGATATTTACAGTCTCCTGTTTCTCAATGCGATCTTAAAGCCGCGTGTCGACAGACTGCAAAGCAACGAGTGCCATGAATATGCACGACGATGCCACAACATGGCAATGAAAATATGCTTCAACATCTCCAAGACACTTGACATCAACACCGACTCCTACATCAAAAGGAATACACAAGATGTGTGGCTTGACAGGACTCCGACTTAAGTGTCATCGCGATATTTTGTTTCACTCCGCGACATAGCATATTCTCGAATACTTCTCAATCTGCCACGGATACAGAGCCAAATGTTGCAATGAGACACGATACAACAAAACGAAACAGTTGATTTACATCACTTATTCGATTAATTTACCATTCGTTAGCTTAGGTTGCAGCCAGATCGTAGCCCCCTGTGGGTCGGGGCGGTAGAATAACACCCTGCGTGTCATAAGAGGCGACTAAAAGGGGCCTCAGCGGCTCTCAACGTGGGCTGGCAACCGCGGCGCCCTTACCTGACCCCTGGCATTGCTTCGACTTGTGGCAGGTTCCCCATTTTCATCCATCGTTTCCGATCTCCCTTGGTCAACTCTTGTTCCTTTTACACCCTGACGCTATTAGAGCACTCGAGGCCCAGGGAGTCTTTCATTTTCACGCCCTTCGTGGCCTTGTCTATCTTTGGCCGATTTTTCATTTTTCGAAGTGTCCGATCCCTTCTTATTATTTTCTCTCTCTTATGGATGGTTACCTAGTTGTACTTCCTCTTAAAACAGTAACCGCCAACACCACCAGCACGCAGAGCGTACTTTGAAATGTAAAAAACAAGCCCCTGTGGTTTGGATACCACACAAAAACTGGAGATCTCGTGATAATCACATAAAACTGCAAAATTCATTATAAGGGGAGCTGTGAACAATGGGCGCAATAAATACACCAATAAACGAATAAATAAAACATGGTGTCAAACTTTTCTACGGGAAAACAAAAGATCACAGATACGTCTCACATGTCCCTCGGTCAAGGCCACCCATCAACGGTTGATAATTTCACATGACCGCCAGCCGTAACCTACACGGTTGCTAGATAACATTGTCTGGCCATCCATTCATACCTTACATCATAGCCTGCACGGTTGCTAGGCAACATTGCTTGGCCATCCATTCATACCTTACATCACAGCCTGCACGGTTGCTAGGCAACATTGCCTGGCCATCCATTCATATCTTACATCACAGCCTCCACGGTTGCTAGGTTACACATTTTGTTCCATGACACTATTTGGTTACATAAATTTTCGGACGACCCCTAAGACGACGTATTTATGTGAACAATAAAACTATCAGAATGGTGCATAAATCTAGAAATGGCTGATCATTTTCAACCCTTCCAGAGATTAAGAAGGTAATTCGTAATTGCTTCTATTTTGACACACGTATAATCGTAAAAGATGGTCGTATTTTGAGTACAGGAAATTAAATCAAAATCAGTATAATGTAATAGAAAAGGGATCTGTTGCAAAATGAGTACGAACGCCTTCGAATTCCACGGTCGTGTTCAACCTGGCAGAGGAAGTCGAGTTCTGCATTTCTGCAAGTGTATTACATATTTAAAACAGGACAAAGACAATTTTATACAGACTGAAATGAGAGCATACTTTATTTGGGAAACCGTCTTCTGGAGAGTTGTAAATAAAAGAAGTGACCATGCAGGAAAAATGAATTCTACACTCGTCGCAGAAAAACAAATTTTCAGTGGCAGTTGTCTTGACAGAGACATTCTCTTTCTGCACTTTCGTAGTAAAATGCTTGATTCCAAGACACAAACAGCCTTGTTTCTACGATAATATGAAAATCAACAGTATGATGGTGCTTCTGCCCTGGATCAGTGGAGTAGTGTTGGTCGAACGTATTTGAATTTCAGAACAGTAGAAGTTCGTCCGGAATTCCACGCCAGAGGACGCTGGTACGAAAAAGTATGTGATGAACTGAACATACGTTACTGGATATCAAATAGAAACAATTATTATTCTAATTTGTAATGAATACTACTTGAGGCTTTTCATTTCTTGTCATTGCAATATTAATCCTTTATTTAAAGCCTACCTGACAAGTCGTATGGTATGACAAGAAAAGCAATGGCGTGCGCTGTGTAGCCTAATCCTCAGTCAGCGAGCCCTGATGGGATACGTCGTACTCTCCCACAACCACTAATTGCGATCACAAATTGAGCCGCCAGAGGGGGCTGGTCCCGTGATGAACTGTGCTGTATCATCTATCGATCGTACTCCCCAACAAATATACGTACCAGCTCTTAAACTGCTTAATCGACACAGGCATGCTTCTTTATTATCAGATCACGGGCAGGCTATGAACACATTAGGCCCGATTCCCTCCGAGGGATATACCACATCCGTTGTATTTACGAAAATGAACCAAAGCGAATGTTATAATGCAATGATACGAGCGATGTATCTAACGTAGATCCAAGTCTTACCCAGATCTGTATTTGTTCAGCAATTATGGAAACACCTATCAGGAGACTCTTTTAATTCTGTCACTAAATAATTATACATTTCTTTCTATACCAACAATCGGTAACTGACTTATCCAGTAGTTTGTACCATCGTATTGGAGATGAAGGGATTCGGGGAGTTTATCAAAGTCTTCATTTTGAATGTACATTTGTCTTCGAAAGCTTAAAATGTGGGAGAATCCTGGAATTGACAAACCTGCTCTGATTGGGGTAATCCTAGACATGATTTTCACACCGAGTTTTAACAATTCCTCTTCAATAACATAGTTTGGGATCACAGGACAGACGTTGGATAATATAATACGCTTGTTTTTTGTCGTATTTCCAGTGATACATTGTTTATTAAGATCTTAGGGTTTGTCAATATCAGATCGACATTTTTCTTACTAGATAGAAAGATGCATATCCTTCCGTTCGATATACGTGAAACAAACCGAATGTTGCTAGGGGTTGTAAGTTTACCTATAGCTAGCACATAATCCTTGTTACTGATCCCGTCATGAGATTCGATTACAATAGCTTGTTCTTTGGAGGGGTACGACTGTATTGCAGCAGAATAGCTTAACCTTGAATTACGTTCGTTACTAGGCCTACTTGTGACGGTTGTCATTTGGTTACCTGATGCACTGTTAGGATGTGGAGGGTTATTTACGGTGGTGTTATTATTATTTGTTGGCTTACTTTGTGTCTGTTGAGGAAATAAATCATTGATTTTTTCATTCATTGAATTCGATAGGTGCCGACCACTATCAACAGAGGTGGCCATTTTGAGTGGGTCAACAAAGGGTTTTAGGTTATCTGTATAGTTCTTCACTTCTCACAAAGACCATGGAAATAATGTCAGGTATCTTACTTACAAGAATGTAGTAGGTGATCTAAATATTTACTTCTAATCACTCATGTAACGATTACGAACCTCTTATATAGCAAAACTTGAGCGAAGTAATTACCCGCGAACATCATCAGTCACTGTCTTGTCATTCAATTCTGTTCACCCATTTTCTCGTAGTTCGGCATTAATATGGACTTAGCAACAAAAATTCACAGTTCTAGCCCTTCAGGCAAGTAACTCAATGTTGAAAACATTCTAAGCATATGAGCTACGAATTTTAGGTAAGAAAAATATAATAAAATATAAGAATATATTCTTTGTTTATTCCTAAAAATTATAATCATTTTGTTAATCATCGTTGTCCGGCAGATTAGATTAGCAGTTTGCCTTATTCTACCACCGCGATCGCCAATGTGAGTCAAGCCCTTGTAATTAGGCTATATTCGGTGTGGACATCTTTCACAAAATCAAAAAAAAAAAAGCCTGAGGGTACTGAACCAAGGAACATATTACAGAAATAAGTTAATTTGGCTAGGATTTGAATAAAAAAGAAAACGAGTAAGGAAACAATCGATTTTGGGGTTTATTTCTAGAACTGCATTTAGCCGGAGTTTCAATTTTTTTTTAAATTTAGTGCCGCCTCTGTGGTGTAGTGGTTAGCGTGATTAGCTGCCACCCCCGGAGGTCCGGGTTCGATTCCCGGCTCTGCCACGAAATTTGAAAAGTGGTACGAGGGCTGGAACGGGGTCCACTCAGCCTCGGGAGGTCAACTAAGTAGAGGTGGGTTCGATTCCCACCTCAGCCATCCTCGAAATGGTTGTCCGTGGTTTCCCACTTCACCTCCAGGCGAATGCCGGGATGGTACCTAACTTAAGGCCACGGCCGCTTCCTTCCCTCATCCTTGCCTATCCCTTCCAATCTTCCCATCCGCCTACAAGGCCCCTGTTCACCATAGCAGGTGAGGCCGCCTGGGCGAGGTACTGGTCATACTCCCCAGTTGTATCCCCCGACCAATAGTCTGAAGCTCTAGGACACTGCCCTTGAGGCGGTAGAGGTGGGATCCCTCGCTGAGTCCGAGGGAAAAGCCGAACCTGGAGAGTAAACAGATGATGATGATGATGAAAAAAATTTAGTTTAATAGAGCTATCCAAGGAAACAATGTGAAACCTTTCCGGGCTCTTTAGCCCTTCAACTTTCCTTAATTTTACTGTGTCCACTAAGAAAATTAAAATCGAAATTCATAAATATCTCTGTTGTTATAGCCGTTACGATAAAAATGTGCAGGACATAAAATATAGGAAATTTAATTTTATATAACTTTAGTTATGTAGTATTTATCGATAGGACCACTAACAACATATTTTTGAGAACTGAATTTTAGGCCTTCCCTTAACTAAAATTATATCAAGCGTGAACAAAAATATATTATATACAGGGTGAAGCGACTCCTCGCATGCCAGCAATAAAAAACATATTTCTCACAAAAGTTCGTCCTGCGAGTATATCCTGCAGAAAAAGAACGTTGAAGAGTGGCAATCTGGCAACACTGTAACCACATGTAGCAGTCGTGCTGTACAGTTGGTGCAGTGGATAGAGTTTTGGATTAGCATGCAGGAGGTCGAGGGGTCGATCCTGGGTTGAGGCATATGTTTTTTATTTCGTAAATGTAGTCCAGCAGCGATTGCAACGGGTCCTCTAGATACCATTTGCACTTACATACTACGATCGTAGAAATGGACGAACATTCGTTTTCATTGGTCGGCTTTGAAAGACGCCATTTCCACGTCGTGGGCGTGAATTTATTCGCACCACTTCATCTACTAGATGCGTTACAACGTATTCAGCGTTACTAAATTTTGTAAAAGTAGGATACATGTGACCTAAGAAACTGTGTCTTACTGTATTAGAGTATGTAATGTCCGATGAAAATTAGCAAATAAAAAAGCGCCTCAACCCAGGATCGAACCCTCGACCTACTGCATGCCAACCCAAAACACCAGCCACTGCACCAACTGTACAGCACGACTAATATGTGCTGACAGAGGTAGTTACCCTACATGTGGTTACAGTGTTGCCAGATTGCCACCCTTCAACGTTCTTTTTCTGCCAGATATACTCGCAAGACGAACTTTTGTGAGATACATTTTTTTTTTATTGCTGGCATGTCAGGAGTCGCGCTGCGACGCCCGAGTACGTGAATTTCGCTTAACTCTGTATGTCGCCTAGATTGAAGTGCCTTATTCCTCGATTTTATATACCGATTTTCATTAAATTATCTTCAGCCATTTTCTTGTGATGCGCGTACAGACAGACAGACAGACAGACAGACAGACAGACAGACAGACAGACAGACAGACAGACAGAGATAACAGAAGATTAAAAATGCAATTCCTTGTTACTGTGGACACTACCGGTACAGAAATACCATTTTTGTAAAAAAAAAATCTGAGCAATGTACAGACAAAACTCTTATTTCATATATCGGATGCACTCATATTTGTTGATAATATTTCAAGTGTGATGTATTTACATGCTGCACAAAGCCAATCCTTCTGTTCCGAGGTCGTATTCTACTTGAATTCTACTGGTATTTGAGGAATGCTGTCGCTGTTACATGTGACGAGAGATTAAAGAGGCCAGTTTAGTGTCATGTTCGCAGACGGGTTTCACTCGTTCAATTCTCGAGGATATTAACAGGGTGTTAACTGAGTTTAATTGCTATTTAATGTTTGTGTGACCAACAGAGTAACTATTCACAGCCTTGCAAGTGATGAGAAGCTGTGATAAATCCTCCTCTGTCGTAATTCCACTTGGAGAACCCAATGAATCAAATATTTAAGACTACATTTTCTTCGCTTAAAATACACATTATGTTTACGTTGCGAAAATATCTCCAATATTGAAGAAGAAACGTAAAATAATGATTAACAAGGTTTTAGCAAGATCAATGCTAACCGCCGCCAGCTACATCTAATCACTCGCTCGCCAGCTCGGATAGGCGGCAGAGGTAGTGTAATGCATGTCTCTGAAACGTGGTCTCTATGAAGGACAGTTTGGAAGAAGAAATATGAGAGGAATTTTGGGCCAGCAGAAGAAAAGCGTGGAGAGAAAGATACAATATGAACTATGAGCCTGTTTAACAAACCGATATTGTAACAAATCATTAAGATCACGATGCTAGGATGGGCTGGACATGTACAACGCGCCAACGACAGTAAGAAGATATTTAGTATGCTGCCAGATGGATATCAAAAGGATAGATCAAAGTTGAGATGCGTTAAAGCAAAGCAATCTCCATACAGACCAAAGGCCCTTGGAGGGATGGAAGATAAAGGCTTCCACTATCCGTAACCTCGGCACTCGGTGGGGTAGAGTGGTTAGCTCTAGACCCGGCCGCATTTGTCCCCAGAAATTAACCTGGTACTCATTTTTGGCGTAGGCTTAGTAAACCTCAGGGCCAAGTGCACCTCTGGAAGTGGAAATCTCGTTTCTTAATTTGACTACTTCCTGACGGGGAATCGAAACCACATCCTTCCGGGTGAGCCGAGCACGCTTCTACCGCCTCGTCCAGGCAGCCCCATGAGATGCGTTACGACATCAGAATGCTGGGAATCCCCCAACAACTGTATGACGCACTTCACAAGCTGTATCATGAGAAAAGCGCTGTATAGAGATTTGAAGGATCCATACTCATAACATCTTCACTGTTTCCTAGGCTAGGGTGGTAATGTAACTGTACACCGGGAAAACCCAGAAATTTTAAAGAAAAATCTCATGAAGCTACAGCCCTGATTGGCCTTGGCCTACCAAGTGACTGCTACTCAGCCTGAACGCCTGTAGATTACGATGTCACGGAAAGTCAGAGTAAAGAATGCTCTCGCAGTTATTATTCTTGGCTTTCTGCACAGAGGTCGCTATCTCAACGTCAAATAGCTCCTCAGATGCTGTCACGTAGGTTGAGTGAACCTCGACCCCACTTTCAGATCCAAGAAAAAATTCCCTGACCTAGTCGGGAATAGAATGCGGTGGCTGGATAATAATATATATACAGTGGACATTGTTTATCGCTTTTAAGGACGTATTGGATATAACTGCGAAAGACAACGGTTCCGTCTAAATCATATATAAACACTGTATTTAAAAAATCGTTTAGTACGACATCTATATAAGTGTTCTGTCTGCACATTGCTTAGCATTTAAAAATAATTGTATTTCTGTATCGGTCATGTGCACAATAACAAGGAAATGCACTTTTTAGTTTTCTGTATTTTTTTGCAAAGGGCTTTACGTCGCACCGACACAGATAGGTCTTATGGCGACGATGGGATAGGAAAGGGCCAGGAGTTGAAAGGAAGCGGCCGTGGCCTTAATTAAGGTACAGCCCCAGCATTTTCCTGGTGTGAAAATGGGAACCACGGAAAACCATCTTCAGGGCTGCCGACAGTGGTATTCGAACCTACTATCTCCCGTATCCAAGCTCACAGCCGCGCGCCTCTACCCTCATGGCCAACCCGCAATGTCTGTCTGTCTGTCTGTCTGTCTGTCTGTCTGTCTGTCTGTCTGTCTGTCTGTCTGTCTGTCTGTATGTATGTATGTATGTATGTACACGGATCACGACAAAACGACTGAAGAGACTTTAATGACAATCGGTATGTAAAGTCGGAGAATAAGTTGCTGCAATATAGGCCATAAATAAATTTATTTGCGTGGAATGAAATGGTAATATAGTATAAACGACGTAATTTTATCACATTTTTGGAGAAATGCATCGACTATAATGTGCAAAGTTGAGTTTTGTTTATAAGCATTTGGGGATTGCTGACAACAATGCAAATCTTATTTTAAAATCCTTATTTTCAGTAGATTGTGATTGTGAATAGTCGCAAAAGAAAGGAAAAGTGTTTAATAATGAAGAAAAGTCACACATAATATGCCGATTACAAAATCAGGATAAAAACGTCAGCATTGCGAAGGAATTGGGAGTATCACACTCAACGATTTCTACGATTTGGAAGGACCAAGACCGTGTGCGACATTACTGATCAATTTACATTGTTGCTACTTCTTTCCATACTAAGTTTTTTTTTTTTTAATTTGCAGGCATAGGCTATTATGTGCTCTACGTACTGTGCAAACATTAGAAGAAATAGTGTATTCTAAATAGAGCAAAGCAAAGTCATGGAGGCGTAGAAGGTAAAGGCTTTCCACTATCCGTAACCCCGGCACTCGGCGGGGTAGAGTGGTTAGCTAGGCCCGGCCGCCTTTGTCCTCAGGAATTAACCTGGTACTCATTTTTGGAGTAGGCTAAGCGAACCTCAGGGCCATGTGCACCTCCGGAAGTGGAAACCTCGTTTCTTAGTGTATTCTAAATACAGTATAAATATGTCTTGAAGTTTTAACTTTATTCCGTTTATTAACCATATAAGTGTGCAGCCTAAACCTTGTAGATAATACATTTTTACTATAAAAAAGACCGGTTTGTGCGAGTATTGCTTATAACGACCGTTAATTGGCGGTCACTTCTGAGTCGTTGTAACCGGTTTAACGTCCCACTAGTCTTCGGGGACGAAACTATGGAAAAGGGCTAGGATTACCGGGCGAGTTGGCCGTGCGCGTAGAGGCGCGCGGCTGTGAGCTTGCATCCGGGAGATAGTAGGTTCGAATCCCACTATCGGCAGCCCTGAAGATGGTTTTCCGTGGTTTCCCATTTTCACACCAGGCAAATGCTGGGGCTGTACCTTAATTAAGGCCACGGCCGCTTCCTTCCAACTCCTAGGCCTTTCCCATCCCATCGTCGCCATAAGACCTATCTGTGTCGGTGCGACGTAAAGCCCCTAGCAAAAAAAAAAAAAAAGGGCTAGGATTGGGAAGTTAGCGGCCGTGACCTTGTTTAACGTACAGGCCCAGCATGTGTCTGGTGTGAAAATGGGAAACCACGAACAAGCATATTAATGGCTGCCGAAGGTGGAATTCGAACCTACCTTCTCCTGAATGCAAGCTCACAGCTATAGACTCTAATCGCACGACCAAAAAGCTCGGTTATAATAATAATAATAATAATAATAATAATAATAATAATAATAATAATAATAATAATAATAGCGGGCGAGTTGGCCGTGCAGTTAGGGGCGCGCAGCTGTGAGTTGGCATCCGAGAGACAGTAGGTTCGAATCCCACTGTCAGCAGCCCTGAAAATGGTTTTCCGTGGTTTCCCATTTTCACACCAGGCAAATGCTGGGTCTGTACCTTAATTAAGGCCACGACCAATTCCTTCCCATTCCTAGGCCTTTCCTATCCCATCGTCGCCATAAGACCTATCTGTGTCGGTGCGACGTAAGGACGTAAAGCAAATACAATATAATAATAATAATAATAATAATAATAATAATAATAATAATAATAATAATAATAGTCTAATAATGGATCTAACACATGTGATAAGTGGTTCAGGGAGGTCCGGAAGGATCTGGAAAAATTGTACTAAATCGTGAAGACATTCTTAACAGAACTAAGTACCGACAACAGAACAGCGGGTAAACAGGCTGTCAGAGAGAGAGAATGCAACGATACGGGGCAGCAAAGCTTCCAAAAATGTGTAAATGGTGCTTATTGTGGTCTCTGATGGTCATAAACATCTAAAGAAGAAGAAGAATCGTATGGCCTCAGATACCATGTGCAGACATTTCGATCTGACGCCATCTGGCTGTCTGCTCGTCAATTTCGACGTTCTGTTTTACTCTAGGCCTACTAGATGGCAGACCGAGTAAACCGAAACTCTCTTGGGCGTCTATGGCTGAGATTTAATGAATTTTGTCGGGTGAACACCAAATGTGTCACCAGAGGTCTTCTACATGGCGACATCATCCGACATGGAGTGCCGAATGGACTTTCTTCCGCCCTTCAAACATCCAACTGCCTCTGCCGCGTTTGAACCCGCTATCTTGGGATCCGGAGGCCGACACACTACTACTGATCCCCAGGGGTATCATAATCGTCATAATACGTCAATAACTAACGATAACCCTGCGATCAAAGCTCACAATCACAGCTGTGAAGAGAGTCGTATTACACTACCGGTTATGTTGTTCCTCAATTGTATTTCTGCGTTTCTTTCATTTTGCAAACAAGGTTACACTTGGAACGAATTTCTGCTCAATAGACCCAAGACGAAATACTGCCTCCAACATCCGCCTACACTCGGACTGACGTGGTGACAGACGGGCAGAATGAGATGACGATAAACAAAGAGCCTAGCAACGCGCAGAAAGAATATTACCACGCTGTCTTCGTCTTCTCCCTCTGGCGTTAAGATAAACAGTCAAACTCGCCTTTCCGAACTGACCATGAGTGTGTACGCAAGCTAGAATCAACACGAGCGAAATAAAATAAAAACTAACTCTCATCGCTCTATGTTGTGTCTCAAATGAGACGCGGACTATAAATATGTAAGTAAGTCTAAACACCATGACAAAGATAAAATGCAGCCATCATTAAGAATCATTATTTAGCAGTTACAGGTCTGAAATAAATGTAGACATAGAAATTAAAATCGGTGCGACGTAAAGCAAATAGTAAACAAACTAATAATAATAATAATAATAATAATAATAATAATAATAATAATAATGTTAATTGCTTTACGTCCCATTAATTACTTTTAGCCGGGCTGAGTGGCTTGGCTCTGACCTCAACTTGGCAGGTTCGATCCTGGCTCAGTCCGGTGGTATTTGAAGGTGCTCAGATACGTCAGGCTCGTGTAGGTAGATTTACTGACACGTAAAAGAACTCCCGCGGGACTAAATTCCGGCATCTCGGCGTCTCCGAAGACCGAAAAGTAGTTAGTGGGACGTAAAGCAAATAGCATTATTATTATTATTATTATTATTATTAACTACTTTTACGGTTTTCGGAGAAGCCGAGATGTCGGAATTTAGTCCCGCATGAGTTCTTTTACGTGCCAGTAAATCTACCGACACAGGGCTGGCCACAGGACTGAGCCAGGATTGGGTGAGAAGGAAGTCGCCTCAACCGTCTGAGCCACTCAGCCCGGCAATAATAAACTACCATTTGATTTTAGGTTGCCCAGATAAATTTAAGTCAAAAAGATTAAAGCAGATATTCAGTCACAAAACACCACAAATCTAAAGAAATATGGCCTCTCCAAGGATGTATCTGCTCTATACCTCTTTCAAACAAATAGTTCACACTGTATTTGTAAGTACAGACTATACCTGTATCTTCCAAAATGGGATAGAACATGTCTGTTACTTGCATCGGTCCCGGCCTTACCTTTGACAATTTAAAATTGACTGAGCTAAGAGCGATGGGTAGTAATACCATCCCTTTCACACGAGTCCTAAGGACACGCTTTTATAAATCGATTTTTGTGTATTTGAGGCCAAAAAGCTTGCTAACGTATGCAATCCATATTCTGAAAAAGAAATCTTTAAAGAATAATAATAATAATAATACAAAATATACAAAAATCGATTTTTTTTTTCTTTTTTAAATCCACAATTCTAGCTCGTCAGGTATGCAACTCAATTTGGAAACATCCTAGAGATATGAGCTACGAATTGTAGGTAAATAAAATATAATGAGGTATGACAATTTATTATTTATTTATTCCTAAAAATTACAATCCTTTTCTTTATCATCATTATCCGGTCGATTAGATCACGGCCGACTGGACACCTCGCTGTAAGGAGCTAGCTAGAGCGACGCATCTAGTCGGCCGTGATTAGATTAGCAGTTTGCCGTTTTCTTCCACTACGAGCGCTAATGTGAGTCAATGCATTGTTTCACTTAAGCACCACTACGAGCGCTACTTCTTTGAAGTTTTCTCTTGCAGAATATCGCTTGCATACGTTAGCAAGCTTTATTGGCCTTAAATACACAAAAATCGATGTTTTTAAAATGTATTCTTAGGACGTGTGTGAAAGGAATGGTATAACTACACTCGGTGTCGACATTCTTTAAAAAAAAACGCCCGAGGGTGTTGAACCAACATTACAGAAAGAATTACGCAAAATAATTTAATTGGGCTAAGATTTGAATTGAAAAGAAAACGAGTAAAGAAACAAGCCATTTTGGGCTGTGTTTTTTCCGAAACGGCTTTTAGGGAGGAAATAATTTTCGAAATTTCATTTTCTTGTAGTTTGATAGAGCTATCCAAGACTCACAATTTATAACCTTTCCGGGCCCTTTAGCCCTTCAACTTTCGCCACAATTGAGGAAATTGTTTAATTTGACGTTTTTCGTAGTATGGGGACCCCCTATTTTGCTAAGAATTTTTTTCAATATTAATAATTCACGCACACGTTTCCTTAAGATGAATGGTGTGGAGGTGTTGCATATCGGCGAGTTAAGTAGACTGGTAATGTGTGACGGTTCCATCTAGATCGATGAGAAATGAGCCAGAAATTACCTCATTGTTAACTTCCCTAGTCTGCCTCCTTAGTCATGTCTAGACTTCCGCTATCATTTCTGTCTTGTTGGATGTATTTCGGCACAGGCCAGAGAAAAATAAAGCTGCCACTGAAGTCTCAGTCAGATTTATGGCAACAGCTGTATCAGTGGTGCATGGCCAATGCGTCTGGACAGTATGAAAGGAGTTGATCTTAAGGCTGATCGTGCAAGCTAGCTCAGTGAGGGAAACAATGGGGAACTACCTCATTACTGCCTCGACATCGAATTTTCCGGATATTTCGCGATTTGGAATTCCAGCTAACCTATGAACTGAAGACTTAACTGATACAGCTCAGTGTTGACAACACATGTCGTACTACGTCCCTACATACCAATCAAAATATCCCTATATTCACTCAAAGTGAACAAGCAAAATGGAGGGTTATTTCATGAGACATTCACCTCAAGTAACACGAGATTTGTTACTTTTGTTAAAGTTAATAAGGGGCTCATACCGCAACTTAGTCATATTTGACATAACGTTGCTAAATAGATTTGTTCAGAACAGAAATACCATATTTTCTACGTTAACTTTTAACTTAGGGTCATTCCTATGGTTCGGAAATTTAAGACCTAAATATGTACAAAATATGCGAGAAAAACTGTCCGAAATATGACCTAAAAAGTTAAAATATAACATGCATTTTGGGGATTAGTAGAAATTATTTGAGTATTACCAACATTAAATCTCCTGGCCTGAGAGACGGCGTTACCGTCTAGGCGGCCCGCCTCCCCCTTCAGGGGAGGAGAAAAAACTTGATTAGTAGCAGTTGTGCTTTTTAGTATCTGTCGGCCTATGCCTTTCTCGGAATCATGTGTGTTAAACCTGCTACCTAGCCCATTTGTTTCGGGAAAACACAGAGAAATATATCTACTACAGTATTTCGAAAACCTGTGTTTAAAACTCTACCTTCTTGAAACCGACGCCTCAATTTCAATTTTTTAAAAAGCTCAAAATATAACTAAATATGACCCTATTACACTAAAATTAGCAAAATATGACCAAAGGAATAAAAATAGTCGAGATATGCATTTATATGCAAGACAAAATTGCTTCAAACAGGGCCGGGAACCCATCATTCACACTTATTTTTCAGATTTCCGGTAAAATGAGATCAGGAAAGACATATGACTTCGCCTTAATTGTGATTATGTTGAAAATCGGACAAGTACTTCTCGAAAACAAATTCCTTTTGAAAAATCAAATGATAATAAATATGTCTTTCAATAAAAGGTGTGACGTGATGTTACCTAGCAACCGTGCAGGTTGTTACGTTAAGTACTGATGGATGGCCATGACATACACATCTATGCTCTGTGCAGCTCTCAAGGTACTGTTGCTAGGTAACATCACCTCACACATTTTGTTACATGACACTATTTCGGTACCCACATTTTCGCATGACGCCCAGCTGTAAGACATAGTTATATCAATAATGGAATCTGTTCAAATGTGCTTCATTTGTCAATTGTTCGATTGAATCACAAACCAGCCGGCCAAAAGACGCGCTGAGCTGTTGATCAAATTCGTTCCAGGGAGGAGCTGAACATCCCATTCTGTCCTCAACATTTATCATCATTCATCTATCGGCGAGCTTACAGGCAATGGAACAGAACACGGGAAGAATCGCTATCAGCCAAGAGACATCAATACAACAATATCCCCCAGGACGCCCATGGATTTCCAAGTGGCACCCCCAACGAAGATATATAACTTCAATCATTCGTATGTTTAACCACAACAGTTCCTGAAGCCATCTATTTCAGGGGGTTGGAACACTTGCTCGGAGTGATATATACACGAAGTGACACTTACACTAAGCCCTTCATTCTTGGTGACTCAGAAGATTTGCATGGTGTGGTACTAGCACGGAGTCTCAGTTTTCATATACTCCGGTATTACTACACTTCTCATAGCCTCGACTGAAGAACTGGCCTACTCCCTTGGTGTAAACTGTTTCTCTGTTTCCCTCGCTATTTTTTTTACTACACTTCTTCTCACATTATTCGCCGCTTCATCCGGAATGCAAACACGAATTCCTCGCCTCTTGTTATTCTTCCTTTATGTTTACCTTCCCTGAAATCTATGCACTGACAATAAGTCACTTGAATATTTTTTTAATTTGTTTTACGTCGCACCGACACAGATAGGTCTTATGGCGACGATGGGACAGGAAAGGCCTAGGAGTGGGAAGGAAACGGTCGTGGCCTTAATTAAGAAACAGTCCCAGCATTTGCTTGGTGTGAAAATGGGACACCACTAAAAAGCACCTTCAGGGCTGCCCACAGTGGGGTTCGAACCCACTATCTCCCAAATACAAGCTCACAGTTGCGCGCCCCTAACCGCACGGCCAACTCGCCCGTTAAGTCAGTTGTAAAAATGTTCTCTAGGCTGGACCTGTGCCGCGGCTCCTAATTACATCTGACTGTAGATCTTTTGGGGATCCCACAAGCCTTCGGGCTCAAGTCTGACGGTATAATTTTACCTTATATTTTAAAGCCATTACAACGACACTGTTTTTTAATGTAAGGCGGAAGATAAGCTCCTTGCTGATGTCTGGTACGTCCTATAAATGCACACTGCCACAGTAGCACAACCAGAAAAGACAAAAATGATTTGAATCTCATATTTCAATTACATCCTCTTCGTAATAAATTAACTGCCACAACTGGTAGTGCGGTGGAACTCAATCGTCCATTTCCTCCAAAGGAAGGGAGGTGTGGAGAATTATCTAATTGACCGTACGGATTCTGGGAGAGAATGGTACAGACAGTGAAAAGCTGTTTGAAGAAAGCCTTAGGAAGCAGGCGGTTCGATGATGAAGAAATTTACACAGTTCTGGTCAGAATTGAAGCAACAATCAACAGTAGACCCTTGACGTATGTGGAAAACGATCCTCAGCATCGTGCGCTGACACCAGCACATTTTCTTATTGGTGATAACACAACAAGGCTACCAGACAGAAAGACCAATGTTGAAGATAGTAACAAAACAAAAGAAGAAATGAATCAGATGTGGATAGAAAAACAGTCTGCACTGAACACATTTCGGAAGCAGTGGAGGAACGAGTATCTATTGGATCTAAATCGTTTCCATGAAGTTCAGCAATGGAACCAAAATCGTCCACTTCTTCAACAAGGAGATCTGGCGCTGCTAAGCGACGATAAACTACCAAGGCAAATTTGGAAGATAGCTAGAATCTCCAAACTCATCATGGGACGAGATGGGAAGATCAGGTCCTGTGAGCTGACTGACAAAGAGGGGAGAGTGTTCTGAAGACCCATTCAACTGGTACATCCATTGGAGTTGAGCAACCGTGATACGGCTCAAGGTGGGGAGTGTGGAGAATTATCTAATTGACCGTACCTGTTCGCTACACAGGTAAGGAGTTTGAGCCTCCATGGACGTTAACATACTCTTGCTATCTACTTAATATGGACTCCATCAAAGTAATAGTATAGTAGTCATGGTGATGTTTTGATGATATAGTAGCAGAGGATGATTCTTTGTAAGAATAAATCAGTAACCTATGACATTTCAGTGTTCTTATGAAGTAAAACATTACAGGAGGTTGTTTATTCGGTAGTAGCAACGGTAACTCCAGTTAATGGAGTATGATGAATAAAAATCTACTTATTACTAGTCCACTTCAAAATACGGCAGCAAAAAGGATTAATCGTATATGAACGTTTTTTTTTGGGGGGGGGGGAAACCGACAGAATAAAATAAAATCAACTGAATTACTTCAAGTGAAATATTCTTGAGTAGAGCATGTTTGACAATATGTGTAAAATCTGCAGAAGGTGCTGGACAAAAACGACGTGGAATCGGCAGGGGGCGGGCGATTGTGGTTGACCGCCGGACCAATTTGTAACCCCAGCAGAGACCCTCCCACCAATGCCACAAGCTATTGATTACCCAGCATGCAGTAACGCGGCCAGCTTCTGAAATAGTCACCTCGGTCCTTAACTCAATTTACATCCCCTGCCACACGGTAAAATAACCTGGCGTGTCAATCATTTCGCTCGGCTCAAAACAAGCCGTCCTATATAGACAATGCACATATTATTTAAAAATAGTCGGGCTGGTCATGTTTCGCAGACGTTCTCTGAATGTAAAATGGCATCAGCAAGGCTCCGTAGCTATGAAACTGTGCCTTCAATGAGCTCTTATCGTGGAAAGCCAAGCAGAGTGGATGCTGAGGCCAACATCGAGGGTTTTCGATCCCGACTTAGTCTCGTGATGTTTGAAGATGCCTCCTATCCAGGGTTTTGCAGTTATGCATAGAATACGATAACAGTTATTTACACAACAGCAACGGAAAATAATCGTTTACGTTACATCCCGAATTTCGAAAGGAATGACTTATCAGTTTAGAGGCTGCTGCGATTCCATATCACAATAACGAATTTACTCATTTAAAATTAAATGAATTTAATTCTGTATAATTTTGAGTCGTCGCGACGCCGGGCTGAGTGGCAAAGACGGTTGAGGCGCTGGTCTAACCCCAACTTTGGAGGTTCGATCCTGGATCAATCCGGTGGTATTTGAAGGTGCTCAAATACGTCAGCCTCGTGTCGGCAGACTTACTGGAACGTCAGAGAACTCCATCGGGATACAATCCTGCATATCGACCTGAAAATGCGAAAAGTGTCCTCCAGGTGGGTGCGAACGTGACACAGCAGTTTCTTCGTGAAAACAACTTCTAAGTGATTTCTCATGCTTCCTACCCACCTGACCTGGCTCCTCGAGAATTTTGACTGATTCCAAGAATGAAAGACACATTCCGTGGCCGCGCATTAACTAGCCATGCCGCTATTGCATCAGCAGATTTCCAGTCGTCGAAACAGACCTCTAAAGAAGCGTTCGCAACGGCTATTATTATTATTAGGCTATTATTATTATGATTATTATTATTATTATTATTATTATTATTATTATTGTATAATACCAATGGAATCAAATCAACTCTGAAGAAAGATAATTTCTGTGCAGCAATGAAGATTTCGGGGACTGGTTTCCAAAGAAGAAACGAAGAGCTTGTTGAAGAGGTTATTCTACAGGAGCCATTAACCAGTTATATTCCGCGGGAAGTACGATGAGTTGCCGCGTACTGAAGGAACACGTTCTTACCTGTTACTGACAGAAAATCACTAACTGCTACCGCCATGAAGTTTTCAATATCACCGTAGGTAAACAGGTACTGAAGTGCACAACATTTTCCTGACGTGCTACTTAGGGACAAATCTCTGCTGATAAAATACGGTATTGTTCACCTATTTCATACATATTTACCTCAAACACACGAGAGGATAACACGTATGTTCCACGTCAATAATCCTTACAGTTTCACAGGTCCACTGCTATGTGTCTAAGTGTTTTCTGAGTAGTGAGTTGCCTAGGTTCGTTTCCCGGCTTTATTACCGTCTGAAAGAAGATTTCCGAGAAGAGTGACCGGTGTGAGAAGTGGGTTTGACTCTCACTCATTCTCCACGTAACTACCTGCTGTTTTTATGACCAGTTCAAACCAATGCTAGGATGATTGATACATATCAAACTTACCATGATCAAGCGAGTTGGCCGTGCGGGTTAGGGGCGCGCAGCTGTGAGCTTGCACCCGGGAGATAGTGGGTTCAAACGCCAACCAATGCTAAGCGCTGAAGATGGTTTTCCATGGTTTCCCATTTCCACACCAGGTAAATGCTGGAGCTGTATCTTAATTACGGCCACGGCCACTTCCTTCCAACTCCTAGACCCTTTCTAACCCATTGTCGCCATAAGATCTACCTGTGTGTCAGTGCGACGTAAAGCAGATTGTAATAATAATAATAATAATAATAATAATAATAATAATAATAATAATAATAATAATAATAATAATAATAATAATAATAATAATAATAATAATAATTTAGTGCGCTATTGTTAGCCTGGTGTAGAGTTAGGAGCGCCTGCAGAGTACAGAAAGGCCTGCTCCCACCTAGTGGAATGGAATGGAATCGAACCGAACAGAATTTGTTTTTTAACCTGTGTTTAAATGGGAGATAGAGATGGCGATCGCCACGAGTCGAATCGAATCGAACCGAACGGAACAGGATTCTCTGCCAAGAATATTTTTCGACTAGCGGAGCGGAATCGAACAGTATTGTCAAGATTTATGTAACTTCGTAGACGGTCAAGTAGAGATCTTTCGGACGACCATTTGGCGGCAAATGTGTATCAGTTTCAGCTGGAAAGTCACCTGTTTCTTGGGTACGGTCTGGAACGTTCTGTTTTGTGAGAGTTTATTTCAGTCATTAATACTAGACACGGAAAACTTATCAGTTTAGTTCAAAAAATATAATTGCCTCTACTGCAGGGCCCACAAGCATTACTGCAACAACATAAAAATAATGCCTGGGAGGAAAAAGGCAAGACTATGAATAACGAAACTTATTAAAATACGGTATTCAATTTTGTGGTAGGTTACTGTAGTCTATATACAATTTATTTCATAATTTTTGTTGACTTCATCACAAAGTCATGTTATGCTTGAGTCGAAATACAGTATATCAGTACGATAATTGACCTCACATCTCACATGGGATGTATCTATAAGTGTTATACAGTGAACGATTTCGTAAGTGGCATTCCCTAGGTTTCAAACTGTCGTATATATACGAAATTGAACAGCTGTGGACAATAAATACACTTGATGGTCTTTAATTAATGTTACAGAGGGTAGGCCGTGCGGTTAGGATAGAGTAGGTGTGAGTTTTCATTCGGGAGATAGTGGGTTCGAAACCCAATGCAGGCAGCCCTGAAGATGGTTTTCCGTAGTGTCGCTATTTTCACACCAGGCAAATGCTGGGCCTGTACCTTAATTAAGGCGACGGTCCTAGTTCTTTTCCTATCCCATCGTCACCATAAGAGCTACCTGTGTAGGTGCGACGTAAAACAAATTGTAAAAAAGATAAATCTACTGCATTAAAGTAGTTTTAAAAATGATCACGGACTCGTATTGCATCTGAGGTAACATTTCCTACTGTAAAACTGAACTTTTCTGTTAAATTCTACCATCTGAAATAATTGTTGAAATTGCAATACAGTAACTCTAAAGTAGGCCTACCGTCGAGACTTACATTCATCGCGCAATACACATCCAAATAAGTTTGAATACTCTCCGTTTGGCTCTCTTGTTAATTTCATCCACCCAGAAACTTCTCCGATCGCTCGTAATTTTCTGCCTCCTCACACCTTCTATCTGAAGTTTCCCGTAGAATCCCGTTCGATTCTGTTCCGCTAGATGTGAGCGGTAATGGAAACTTCGGCTGTTCGGTTCGGTTCGATTCGATTCCACTAGGTGGGAGCGAGCCTTATAAAGTAGTAGAGAGTACTCTTGTGTAAGCTGGGAAGTGAACCCGGCACCTGAAGTCAGCCATGGGGCGGGTGTAGGTGTATATCATTAGTGTACAATTATACTGTAAAATTAAAAAGCGTAACACCATGTTTATTCCTTATGTGAAACAATAAAAATAATTTCCAAGTGCTGACCTTGGAAATGGTAGCATGTCATATCGCTTTCATTTGAGTACAATGCACTTTTACTCCATTTCTTTGAAAAGTAGACAATGGCAGACACAGTGGAGAACACTGTCACCAATACAAGGCCAGGTTCCTCGAAAATGTCGACCAGACGGCGACGAGGTCAGCCTAACCACAAACTTCTGGGAACACTCCGTGACGTGGTGTAGCAGTTCACAGAATCCTGCAGTGTCAGCCGGTCTATCACGTGGTAGACCAGACCAGAAGACGCCACACAAAAAGAGGTCACCAGCATCAAGTCAGAGTTTGAAAATTAACTTCTTTTTTTGTTTTTTACGTTTTGTTTTAAGTCGTACCGACACAGATACGTCTTATGGCAACCATGGGATAAGAAAGGGATAGGAGTGCGAAGGAAGTTACAGTGGCTTAGTGTCAATATGGGAAACCACGGAAAACCATCTTCAGGGCTGCCGACAACGGGGTTCGAACCAGGTATCATCCGAATGCAAGATCACAGCTGCGCGGCCCTAACAACACGACCAAATCCCTTGGCCAAAATTAGCTAATGTAACAAATAAATCAGAATTCTTTTATCGCAAACAATACATCAATTTTAGAAACAAAGAAAACTATCTTTCACTATTTCTGGGAGTAATTACACTTTCACGGGTCAATAATTAGCACTTTTTCGGTATAGAAAATGTTTTTCTCTTCAATCTATTCGGAAATAAATATCTACACTACTTCAAAAGATGTGTTAGTATGTACGTCGCTTGCTATGTCCCATCGATTCCATGTCTTTTTTCCTATTACAATCTGTCTAATGCATTTTGCCTTCTGCAATTGACTACCCTTTTTTGCCTTCTATATTTTGCCTACTCCAATTTTTCACTCATTTTCCGCAATTATTATCTTTACCATTAAACGTTCGGATTTTAAGGCAAAGTCATGTTTTCTTTCCTGATCTCATTTTAATGGAAAGACGAAAAATAAGTGTGAAGGAATTTTTATTTTGCTCATTTTAGTGATATAGGGTCATATTTAGTTACATTTCGAGCTTCTTAAAATTGAGATTGGGGCGTCGGTTTCAAGAAGGTACAGTTTCAAACACAAGATTTCGAAATGCTATGGTAGATAAATTTCTCTTTCTTTTCCCGAAACAAATAGGCTAGGTAACAGGTTTGGCAGACATGATTCGAGAAAGAGATGATGTACATAGGCCGACAGAGAATGCTAATACTTCGTTTTCTTGTTCTGTTTTAGAAAATCCGAGTGAAAATTGAGCCTCAAAGCTTTGATACTGAATGATTGTAACGTTTTAACATACTGTAGCTCTGTCAGTTTGCACAGTTAAATATGTATTATCGTTAATCAAGTTTGAAAATGAAAATTATCAGCCTGTTTTCTAGTCATTCGACCGGGTCAGAAATGGAATGTATGAAGCCCCATCTAGCAGTGAGGTTAGGAATTGTGCCGGCTGCCGAAGCCTGTCGCACTCTTATGGGGCAATGGTTAATGACTGACAGATGAAATGAAATTATATTGGAGAGTGTCGCTGGAATGAAAGATGACAAAGAAAACCGGAATACCTGGAGAAAACGTAACCCTCCTCCATTTTTATCTCCTATTTGCTTTACGTCGCACCGACACAGATAGGTCTTACAGCGACGATGGGACAGGAAAGGCCTAGGAATGGGAAGGAATCGGCCGTGGCCTTAATTAAGGTACAGCCCCAGCATTCGCCTGGTGTGAAAACGGGAAACCACGGAAAACCATCTTCAGGGCTGCCGACAGTGGAATTCGAACCCACTATCTCCCGGATGCGAGCTCACAGCCGCGCGTTCCTAACCGCACGGCCAACTTGCCCGGTCTCCTTCACTTTGTCCAGCATAAATCGTACATGGGGTGACCGGGATTCGAACCACGGAACCCAGCGGTGAGAGGCCAGCGCGCTGCCGCCTAAGCCACGGAGGCTATCGCTAATCGCGTTTAATGTTGACAATACTCTAATACTTGCTAGTAATAATTAAAAGGCATAAGTTATATTTTAAATTTTTAGGACATATTTGGCTAGTTTTAAGGTCATAATTGGCTAGTTTTAAGGTCATAATTGGCTCGTTTTTAGGTCATATTTAGCTATTTTATGGCATATTAAGATAGGTCATACTTGGCTAGTTTTAAGTCATATTTAGCTACTTTAGGGCATATTTAGATAGTTTCAGGGCATATTTAGCTATTTTATGGCATATTTAGGTCATACTTGGCTAGTTTTAAGTCATATTTAGCTAGTTTTAGGGCATATTTAGCTAATTTTTAGGTCATAATTGGCTAGTGTTATCTCATAATTGCTAGTTTTAGGTCATATTTAGCTAATTGTAGGCCACATTTAGCTAGTTTAGGGCATATTTAGATAGTTTTAGGTCATAATCGGCTAGTTTTACGGAATATTTAGCTAGTTTTAGGTAATGTTTAGCTAGTTTAGGGCATGTTAAGCTAGTTTCGGTCATATTTAGCTAGTTTTAGGTCATATTTGGCTAGTTTTAGAGTATATTTAGCTAGTCTCAGGGCATATTTGTTTGCATATTTTGTACATCTTTAGGTCTTAAACTTCCGAACTTAACTTATATGAACTTTAGCATAGTAGTGTATTTTATTGCGACGAAACTTCCGGTTTCAAACTTAACCACAGGGCGTAATGCTCGATTAGAACTAAAAACACATTCATTGATTGAGTTTCGAACTATAGCCACCTTGGTAAGAGACCAGTGACATAGCCGCTCCGCTTTGACAAGTACAGGTAAATGTAGCATACACGAAAATTAATGTTTTAACAGAAAGTAAAGACACCGAATTTGTAATTCCTTTCCTAACTATCTAAACCTTTTAGAACATCTCAAACTAATATTAAATATTACATTTAAAAAATTATGGTTAACTTTCTAGCACACTCTCTTCTTCTTCTTCTACCGCTTTTCCTACATTTGTGGGGTCGCGGGTGCGAACTATGTCGTAAGTAGATATTTGTCCATGTTTTACGGCTGGATGCCCTTCCTGACGCCAACCCTATGTGGAGGGATGTAATCAATATTGCGTGTTTTTTGTGATAGTTGGTAGTCTGGTGTGTTGTTTTGGAGCAAACAAACACATACGCCCAGTGTCTGAGCCAGAAGAAGTAATTAGACGCGATTAAAATCCCCGACCAGACTAGGAATTGAACCCGGGAGCCTCTGAAACGAAGGCGTCACTGCTGACCAATCAGCGAAGGGGTCGGACAACTTTCTAGCACACATTCCTCTAGAAAAATGGTGTATTTTTCCTGCTGTACTATAAAATTAGATAAAGAATTATTTAATGAAATAGATTAGTTCAAAAGTTCGAACAAGTCAACATGTTTTCAAGGGGAACAAAATTAAAACTACTCTCCTACGGTCCAAAATAAACACCTTTACAAGGTTTCATGGAATATATAACATCATAATGAAGAAATATTACATTTTCTCAATTAAAATAGTATTCCAAATAAACAATAAATCACCATCCTATGTTATGTTTGAATCACTGAGGGTAATATAATATTTGAGACATAAATCTTTCGCCGCTGTGATGTTTACTTGTTACACATGACAAGGTAGGAACGAAATTCGACTTGGCAAGCAACATGAGCAATATATCAGAGCCGCACAGTTTAGCTAAGCAGTAAATAATGAAAGAATGTTGTGCTTCTTAGAGTATCAAATATATTGCAGTATCTTCTCGACTTATCGTGTAGTTTAAGACATCGATGTACGGGGAAAGGTAACATTCCTTCATCTCATACACATCAAATTCATGTGTAGGTAATGGGGTTTAAAGGTCGTGGAGTGGAACGTATAATGTCCCATGTAACCAAATTTTACAAAAGTCTTGCCCAGAAACATTTCTGAAGTTCAAAACATGTCTTATGCCTATTGCTCACGGTAAGATGTTTCGTAAAATTTGTTGTACAATTTTATAAAAATTTGGTGAAAACAAGTTGTGTTACTCACGGTAAAATTATTTTATAAAATCCGGGGAAGCATCAGGATGGCCATCTATGAACTCACTTCTGAACTATGACGTGTATGTCCTGCCATCTATCGATAAATTTTAAACCAAGAATCAGCTGTTCAACTTAGTGTATTTAAGAGTATGGCTCCAACAAACAAAGCAAAACTTGCTGCTTTAGCTGCAATTATATGTTGCACAGTGGTAAAAAGGAAGAAAAGAAATGCCAGGAAATGCTGGATACGGAATTGGATCAAAAGAAGAGAAGAAGGTAGAGGATTACTGTCCTTGCTCGAAAATTAGTTGAGGTTAGAATTCGGCGATTGTGTTTTCTGCCCCTCTTCTTGCATTTCTGTTGTGGTAAAGTGGTGTTTTAACTTCGTACAGACAAAGATATTTCTGGTATTCGTCCAGTAAAGCACTAACAACTTCCTTAATCCGCCCGCATCCTGCTATTTTAGAAAGAAGTGTTTGTTTACAATCGAGCTTCACAATCTTCTCACGACGTAGCGCCAGGCATCATCGTGATGTCAGCTTCGCTGATTGGTTCGTTCCATAAAATTAATTTTACGGAATAGAACATGTCCTATTTTATGAAAAGTTTTATCAAATGTTTTATAAAACTTTAATTTGACCGTGAGCAACAGAAATTTTATAAAATTAAATTATTGTACAATAAATTTGACAGAAAATTTTACCGCGAGCAACAGGCATTAGCAGCAAACGTACGGGTCATCATACTACGAAAAACGTATAATAAAGCAATTTCCTCATTTGTGCCGAACGTTGAAGGGTTAAAGGGCCCTGAAAGGTTTCAAATTGTGAGTCTTGTATAGCACTATCAAACTAAAATACAAATTTCGAAAATCGCTTTCGGCCTAAATGCAGTTCCAGAGAAGCAGCCTAAAGTAGCTTACTCGTCTTCTTTTTTTATTCAAATTCTAGCGAAATTATTTCTGTAATGTGCTCCTTGGTTCAATACCCTCAGCCTCTTTTTGATTATTTAAAAAATGTCCACACTGAATGTAGCTATAAGGTTTTAAGTGAAACTCTACATTGACTTATATTAGCGCTCGTAGTAGTATGTATGTATTATGTATGTTGGGTATTCAGCCCGAAGGCTGGTTTGATCCTCCACAGCTCCACCAAAGGCTATCATAGGCGTCACTGAAGAGGCGTACTAGGGAAATGAGGAGTGACGTAGTTTCCCGTTGCTTTCCTCACCGAGCCAGAATTTGCCATCACATATCAGTCTGCCAAGCCCACTGAAATGCATGCACCAACCGACCCTATGGGCGATATTTTCACACCAATCATAACAGGAACTGCCTGCATAAGGAATGGTATTACTAGCATCGCTCATACCTCGGTCACTTTCACATTGTCAAAGCCAAGGATGAGACTGAGACAGGTCAATGAAAGTAACAAATTGCTCTAGCCCATACCAGAAGACATAGCGCATTGTGAACACTACATCTTGCCAGCAAGGGGTCCTCGTAGTAGTGCTTAAGTGAAACAATGCACTGACATTAGCATTCCCAGTGGTAGAAAAAGGCAAGCTGCTTATATAATCAACTGAACAACGATGACTAACAAAAGGATTGTAATTTTTAGGAATAAATAAAGAATATATTTCCATACTTTATTATATTTACCTACAATTCGTAGCTCATCATCCATGTTTCAATTCTATACAACGCTTCTATCTATCTCATTTGTTCAATTGACTTGGACATTTATCGCGCACTGATCTTTTGAAAATCAGATCAGGCTACACTCAAAGTTCTGGCTGCTAAACAAAACCGAAAGTGTTTATTCTTCTCCCTTATAACAACAATTATTATCACTACTATCATACACCAATCTGGGCCATATTGAGCTGTGTAGTAACCCATTTCGTGTTTAGGCATACTTTGCCAAGCATTGAGCAAGTGGTTCCACGAAAAGTAACCACTGGGTGGGCCAGACTGACGCTAGGACGGGGCTCGCGTGATAACGACTGGGCACTGACCTTTGAGAATATATGACCTTGATTCAAATGGAAATGTTATTCAGTTCACCAGAGCCTTAATTTCCTCTGTTCTGAAAAGGAAAGTTCTAACAAAATACTATGTATCTAGACAAAAACATCTTCAATACATTCCTTCCCAAAGGAAAACAAAATCCTTGAATGCAGTATATTCTTTCGTCGGAGGAAGTTTAAATAGAAGTACGTAACCCTATAAAGAAAAAGTTCGTTTCCGTCCGCAGTAAGCAATCTCCCGCAATGGGGCGATCGTACGTTTCCTTATCACGGACTGCCACAAGTATACGGCCCACATACATATGAAGTAGCCAGGGTAGCAGGACACTTCCCAATGCATATGCAGTTTACTGATGAAGTCAAAGAACAAAATAACAGGGGAAAAGGGATACTCTGATATGTAAAACACAGCTCCATTATAGAAGTTCTGCAGGAGGTCTGCGTTTAAACACGATAAAGATGAAAGTAATGGTCATAAGCAAACATGTCATTCAACCTGTTAACTTGACAGTAGTTGGCACAGGACATCAAGTCCAACGCTTTAAACATCTCGTCAGCATACTTGATCACAGCTGGGACAATGATGTTGAAATTAGGTTCCGGATTGAACAGGCAAGGACTGCATTCAAAAGAATGAGCAAACTTCTCTGTAACAGAGACATTAAGATCAATCTCCGTCTTCGTTTACTTCGGTGTTATGTATTTTTTGTCTTATTTTATGGTGTCGAGACTTGGGCCCTAACAGAGAACACCACCAAAAAACTTCCATCTCTTGAGATGGGGTGCTACGGACAACCGCTCAGAATATCATGGGTTGATAGAATACGTCCCACTGAAGTACTCCAACGCCTGAACAAAGAGCTACTGGCCATGCACATCCAAAAGATGAAATTTGAGCACCTTGGTCATATCATTCGAAATGATGAATATAGACTCCTTCAGCTTGAGGGAAGGAGAAGTAGCGGAAAAAAGGAGAATTGCTTGTCTGTGGAATCTACGAGAATCGTATGGACTCAGTACCCTCAAAACATTTCCGAGTTGCTGAGAACAAGAAACAGATCGCCCTGATGACAGCCGACATACAATGAGGATTTGGTTCGAGAAGGAGAAGGAGAAGGAGAAGAAGTGTAGCACAAACGGGGAAAAGTAACGAGAGAAGGCAGGAATTTAAAATTAATCAAGATAACGTGGAATTATGTCAATAAATTAGTTGTATCTACATATACAGTCGAAACAGTTTATAGCGACATCGCTTATAACGACGTACTGGATACAACGGCGAAATCTAACGGTCCCGTCTAAATCCTATATGAACACTGTATTTAAAAACTCGCTTAGTACGACATCGCTTTTTACGACATATCGTATAAAACGATGTATTTAGATCACATTTTCAAAAATGGTTTTTTTTTGCTATTTGTTTTACGTCGCACCGACAGAGAATGGTCTTATGGCGACGATAGGATAGGAAAGGCTTAGGGACGGGAAGAAGCGGCCGTGGCCTTAATTAATTAATTTACCTGGTGTGAAAATGGGACACCACGGAAAGCCATCTTCAGGGCTGCTCACAGTGGAGTCGAACCCACTATCTCCCGGATGCAAGCTCACAGCTGCGCGCCCCTAACCGCACGGTCAACTCGCCCGGTTCAGAGAAATGTATCGGCTATAACGTCTAATGTTGATGTTTGTTACGTATTTGGGGATTGCTGAACATAATGTAACGCTTATTATTGTAGATTGCAACAGTCTGTCTGTTTAATAGTCATCGCTGTGAAGACGTCACAAAAGGAAAGGTAAACTGTTTAATTTTGTGGAAAAGTCACACATAATATGGCGATTAGAAATTGAGAAACAAACGTCAGTAGCGCGAAGGATTTGTGTGTATCACACTGAATGATTTCTATAATTTCGAAGGTCAGAGAGAAAATCGTGTGTCTTTTTCGGAGAAAAGGATTTACAAAATTAAGTGTGCCACAATATTTGAGCACAGAAATATTGATGAATCTTAACTTAAGGTTTAAGCAGCAAAGAACAAATAATGTACCGATCAATGGACCTGCTCTTCAAGTGAAAGCCACTGAAATTCTTCGCAGCGCCACTCCACAAATACTGGTCTGTAAATACAGAACTTCTTTCACTTACATTTTCTGAAGATTTAACTTAATTCTGTTAGTTAACCACGTAAATGGCCAGCCTAAAACTTACAGATATGACCATTTTAGTAACAAACCCAAAAAACCCGGTTTGTGCATCTATCGGCTATAACGACCGTTGATTCGGTGTCGTTATAACCGATAAATGAATGTTTCTCTTTTTGTCCTGAATGGACTCAAAACCTACTGGACCGATTTTGCTGAAATTTCTTTGAACGAAATCCGACAGGTATTTTTTTTGTTGTGATGAGTAATTTTATACCGTTTAAGTCTATGTCCTGCCCCCATCGCCAAGGAGAGTAAGAAGTTCAAAAGAACATTTTCAAAATGACCGACATTATGGATGTATATGTGGATATTCCAGATCAGTTCTCGACCAGACTTGGTACACGTACAACTAGACGTCGGATTTTTAGGCTGTAATAGGTTAAAATGCAAACCAAATTAGGTAATAGGAAGTGTCGTGCAAACCGTTCTTCCATAATGTAAATTCTAGGAGTTCTAGAGGCCGTACCCCTAACATCTACCCATGTGCTTCTCGCAGTTTTTCGGCCGAACGTACGTCACGGGCTAAGAGAATTCTCTTTTTGATGGACCTCGTGTTTCCTTGATTGCTGCCACAATCTGGTGGCGAAATTATAAGTCTTAAAACGGTGTAGTCATGGAACAAATAGTATAAGGGAACTGATGCTCTATCATCATCTTTTCTATAAACCTCCATAACAAAATAATATCGGAAATGTCGAGGTATTCCTTGGAGCCCCAGTGCAGATGTCAACATGGCGCGGCGCATGCAGTTGCTAATAGATTTGAATATTTGTGATGAATTATGTTCAGACCGGTTAACAGATGTACCTAGAGACAGTGAATTGCATATTTCTAATTACGTGTGTGATTCTGACAGTGCTTTTGGTCCTTCTACGTTAAATCACGGACAACAATCTTGTGTGTTGAAATGCAGCAGTGACTCAGATGCACTCAAGTGGAGTATATATAGCACTCTTGTAGTATATAGTAGGTACAGATACAACCAGCGGCTTCTCAGAAGATAATCCAGTTCGTAATTTAAAAGTGTGAGATCGATATTTAGGATAGTTGTCGCGTTACACGAGTTTGAGTGCAGCAGTATAAATTTGTTCTTGCGAAGTTAGTGTCTTGGTGAATGCAAACTGTATCCCAGTGCGGATAATTTTGCTGATCATTTGTAAATAATGAAGTTTATTGATTTTCACTCAGGTATACCGTTATTTTTGCTTGTGGTTATGTGACATAGATATAGGAGAATGGTGATACATAAAGAGCGTTGAGACCATAAAACTGTAAATCTGACCTAATATATTGAAACTTGAAAATAGGCCAATGAATACGATACGAAAATGAGCCAAACTGCTTATTACATTTTCGCCGTTTCTACACCTCACTTACCATCCTGGGAGAACACACATGCTCGATACCTGAAATTTTCTACCTGTTCCGGCTTTGTAGTCTCCTTTTCAATACCCGCGCAGGGCTCAAACTGTGCCTAAAAATTCGGACTCCGTATATCACTTATTATCTGAAAAAAAAAAATAGCTCTGTGGTGTTAAGACACCCCTAGCACTCGTAGAGGAGGGGTTGACATGAAAACAGTATCCAAAACGACCGATATTATTGTCGAATCAACAGTTCTCGGGATCTTCTTCTTATTATTATTCTACTTCAAGACGTCGTCTCCGTACGGAGGTTGACGATTCACACGGACCTCCTCCGATGTACAACAATGCCATCTTCGGATATCCCTCAACCACGAGTTTCTTCGTCTTCCAATAGTTCCCATGAATTTTTCCTTCAATAATTAATTGTAGTAACTGGTATTTCTCGCCTCTCATAATATGACCCAAGTATCTTGTTTTTCGTTGTTTTATAACAAGCAATAGTTCTCTTTGCTTTTTCATCCAGCGAAGGACCTCAATATTCGAAAATTTCAGTATCCATGGTATACGTAGAATACATGTGTACAAATACTTTTCAAATGTCTCAATTCGTTTCTCAGTAGTTGGGTCCAAGGTTCAACTTTCACACCCGTAGAAGAGGACAGAGAATCTGTAACAGAAGATCATTCTGATTCTCTGATTCTTTGATCGTTTGAAGAATTTTCTCATATCAATGAATTGTTTCCGGGTTTGTTCTATTCTGGATTTAACCTCTTTCATAGAGTCACGTTGACTGTCCAAAATAGTGCCTAAATATTTGAAGGAGAATACTTGCTTTATTATTGTGATGGTTATTGGGGTTTTCCTTTTAGAGAATACTTGGTTTTGGAAGGGTTAAAATAAATAGGCCGCATTCCTCACTGCATTGAACTAGGTGGTTGATCATGCGTTGAAGGCCAGGTAGCTCTTCTGCTATGACGACAGTGTCATCCGCATATCTAATGTTGTTAATAACTTTTCCATTCATCGCGATCCCTCCATAATGATCCGCCAATGCTTCCTTGAAGATTGCCTTAGAATAAATACTGAACAGAAGAGGAGATAGTACACAACGTTAACGGGATCTCTCAGTTGAATTGTGAAACTCTGAATGTCATTCACGTCGAAGTTCACCTTTCATAACAATCGTTTGTAAGATGTCAGTCAATAATAATGAAATCTACAAAAATTCACTTCACACGTAATTGTCGCATGAAGCTGGCGTATCTCGGTACCTTCGAATACCATCCGATTGAGTCGGGATCGAACCTACTACCTTGGCCTCAGAAAGTTAGTGTTCTACCATCTGGCCCACTCGAGCTTGCAAAATCAAGCATTCTTATGCTATTTAGAAAGGCCTAATATATTTTGAATCAAACAGAAGCGATCCGATATCAGCACGCATTTGTTTTGAAAGTTGAATTAAACAGTCGATTAGATTTACCTTAGTCCAGCTGACTGCTGACGCGCGACCAATGCTACTTGTCTCTCGCTGAATAAACAAGCAGATTGGAATGAGACGTGGCCGGATGGCGACAGTAACCTGGCTAGGTAGGGTGTAGGTGAGACATAATTAACGACCCCAGACAGCACACCCTCGCTTAAAGGGGATATGCCAGCTCGGTAATTCAATCGGACATACAGGTCCTCCATCCTACCATTAATGTTTGTAAAACACCCTTTGGTCCGTACAGAAAAATACAGTATTTTGCACATGTACAATGAGTTCTTGGTTCAAGGTACATTAGACTAGGCTGTAATCGTTCACGTTTGTTGGATCATATACTGAGAGGGGTAAAGTGACAGGGAAAGATTCAAAGAGGTGGAAATGTAATAAGCTGTCTTGCCTATGCCGACGACTTTGTCTTAATGGCAGATTGTGCCGAAAGCCTGCAACCTAACATCTTGAAACTTGAAAATAGGTGCAATAAGTTTGATATGAAAAATTAGCTTTTCCAAGACTAAATGATGTCAGTAGGTGAGAAACCTAAGAAACTTGAATGTCAGGTTGGGAATACAAAGCTGGTATTAGTAGATCATTTCAAGTATCTAGTGTGTGTGTTCTCCTAGGATGGTAGTAAAGTAAGTGAAATGTTATTTCTGACAGATAGTGGTGGTGTTTATTGTTTTAAGAGGAAGTACAACGAGGCAACCATCCCTTATATAACAACTAACAAGAAACAAAAAAATGGAAGGGATTCGACACTTCAGAAAATGAAGACAACAGCCAAAGAAAGATAAGGGCCACGAAGGGCGTGAAAATGAAAGACTCCCTAGGCCTCGGAAACCTAATGTCGTCAGGGTAGAAAAAGAACAAGAGTTGACCAAGGGAGGTCGGATAGAATAGATGAAAGTAGAGAGCCTGGCACAAGCGCCAGGACTCAGCTAAGGGCCCCGTGGTTGCCAACCGACGTTCCAGTGCAGTAAGTGAGATGTTATTTCAGACCTATAGAACGTTCAGTAATATGTATTTATTGGGTACTGCACTAAATGTTACTGTGTAAAAGGAGCAAAAATTCCAAGTCCTACCGAACTCGACAGCTGCAGTCGCTTAAGTGCGGCCAGTATCCAGTAATCGGGAGATAGTGGGTTCGAGCCCCACTGTCGGCAGCCTTGAAGATGGTTTTCCGTGGTTTTCCATTTTCACACCAGGCAAATGACAAGGCTGTACCTTAAATAAGGCCACGGGCGCTTCCTTCCGACTCCTAGCCCTTTCCTATCCCATCGTCGCCATAAGACATCTATGTCGGTGCGACGCAAAGCAAATAGCAAAAAAAAAAAAAAAAATCCAAGTCCTTTTCAAATTATATTAAATACGGCTTGATGGAGACTCGAACCTGTGCACCTAACAATACGGAGCCAGCGTTTCAATCACTGCATTACGACAAAATTTCTCTCAATGACGACGGCTTATAACGGGTGTTCGAAAATTGAAAAGCTAAAAATCTCGAAACTTTTAGTCTTTTGGAGCGAAATTACCATACAGGTGTTGATTTTGCACCCATGCAGATAAGCCTCACGAAACTGGACAAAATCGGTGTTTGTCATACTGTAAGACTCCTCTTCAGAGCAATATTCTCTACCGAGCTCGGTAGCTACAGTCGCTTAAGTGCGGGAGATAGTGGGTTCGATCTCCACTGTCGGGAGCCCTGAAGATGGTTTTCAGTGGTCTCCCATTTTCATACAAGGCAAACGCTGGGGCTGTGCCTTAATCAAGGCCATGGCCGTTTCTTTCCTACTCCTAGCCCTTTCCTATCCCATCATCGCCATAAGACCTACCTGTGTCGGTGCGACGTAAAACAACTTTTAAAACAGAAAGAGAGAGCAGTTCTCTCATAAACGTGCGCCGGACCAACGTCAAAAGGGTTACGTGCCAGATGCGACCAGGCCATTATCGTGCCAATAGCGACCGAGTGGATAAGCATCGTGCCGCATGCATCCCATCAACCACTTACAATTGATCTGCATTAAGGACTGTTACCAAGTGGCAGATTCCTTATAATTAGCTAACTTGGTCTGACACCGTTGTTAGCAGGTTCGAGTGCCGTTGGTCGAAAGAAAAATATAATAATGTTGCTGGCTTTACGTCCCAGTAACTACTTTTATGGTTTAAGGAGACGCCGAGGTGCCAGAATTTAGTCCCGCCGGACTTATTTTACGTGCCAGTAAATCCACCGACACAAAGCTGACGTATTACCGGACTGAGCCAGGATCGAACCTGCCAAGTTGGAGTCGGAAGACCAGCATCTCAACCGTCTGAGCCACTTAGCCTGGATGAAAAAAAAATTCACCAACAGAATGTTGGCCGGCAGGGTAGGAAAGTTGGTGGTAGACAGTTTCTAATCACTAGATTGCATGCCAAAAGCCTGGATTCAAATCCAAATCTTTTTGCAGTGTTCAAATGGTGTGAAAGGATATGATGCTGTTGATGGTGATTCGGCAGTCGGATGGCGACGTAAAGCATTGAGCAGACCCCTTGATATTATTCGAAAGGAGTAGGCTACGTGCCGAAACCGGGTTTCATCTCTCCCTTCTTCATTATCATAATCCTACATCCAGACGCCCAGGTCGCCCACAGACGTCAGGTAGAAAGACCTGCACCAGGCAAGCCGAACACGTCCTCGGACACTCCTGGTACTAATAGGACACGATAAGTAAGTAGGCCTAAGTCGGAAGTAATTTCAGAGAATTAGGATTTTTTATTTTATTTTGCTAGTGGCATTACGTCTCACCGACAGAGAGAGGTGTTAAGGCGACGATGGGATAGGAAAGGGCTAGGAATAGGAAGGAAGCGGTCCTGGTCTTAATTAAAGTACAGCCCCAGCATTTGCCTGGTGTGAAAATGGGAAACCACGGAAAACCATCTTCAGGGCTTCCGACAGTGGGATTCGAACCCACTAGCTCCCGGATGCAAGCTGAGGGCCGCGCGCCTCTAACCGCATGGTCAACTCGCCCGATGGGAAAAGACGTAAATGCATCACCATGTTTCGCGTTGTAAAAGAGTTTCCTCCAGAAGTGGTATGTAAAGTAGGGACAGTAGCTGCTTATAGGACTTATTGAAATGAAATGGCTTTGCACTTCGTTTAGCTTACCTTATCTTGGGTGATGACACAACTTATCAAATGACAATTTGCTTGTCAACGCCGGTCGCATCCGGCACGGTCGCATCTGGCACGCCACCGTCAAAAGACAGTAGTATAGGCTACCCGCTGAACTTTCCTGACAACACCCTGTAGAACGGGCATGTATATTCCGTAGGGGGAGGAAACTTCGTATTGTATGTGATGGCGTAGCTGCTGTTTATACACGAGAGTATATATCTAATAATCTATATAAATAAAATATTTTGTCTGTCCATTGGTCAGACTTAAAAAAAAAGTATACCCGTGTATATACAGAATGTACTTGTGATTATGGAATGATAGAAGGAAAAAATGGAATGGCGTATGGCTTTTAGTGCCGGGAGTGTCCGAGGACATGTTTGGCTCGCCATGTGCAGGTCTTTTGATTTGACGCCCGTAGGCGAACTGCGCATCATAATGAGGATGAAATGATGAAGACGACACATACACCCAAGCCCCCGTGCCTGCGAAATTAACCAATGATGGTTAAAATTCCCGACCATGCGGGGAATCGAACCCGGGACGCCTGTGACCAAAGGCCAGAACACTAACCATTTAGCCATGGAGCCGGACATGATACGAGGTAGCTTTCAATGTCCGGAATGTTCCGAATGATAGCTAGCTAGGAACTTTAATATTATTGATTTCCTTAACAAAATTCTATATCAAATATCTTACTACCGAGCTCGATAGCTGCAGTCGCTTAAGTGCGGCCAGCATCCAGTATTCGGGAGATAGTAGGTTCGAACCCCACTGTCGGCAGCTCTGAAAATGGTTTTCCGTGGTTTCCCATTTTCTCACCAGGCAAATGCCGGGGCTGTACCTTAATTAAGGCCACGGCCGCTTCTTTCCCATTCCTAGCCCTTTCCTGTCCCATCGTCGCCATAAGACCTATCTGTGTCGGTGCGACGTAAAGCAACTAGCAAAAAAAGTATCTTACTAAAAAGACAAGCAAATAAGGGAAATGAAGAAAATGGGGCTTTAGAAAACAAATCCATTTACATTCTTTAAGTTATTAGTGTGGGCCTTGACGTTGCTATGGTAATGTTTGTACTCATTTCAGCTGTAGGACAGTAATTTTTATTTCTTTACTTTCTTTTCATCATGAAAAGCCGAAAATCAAACAGGTTCCTTCTTGCGGGGTCATCTTACAAACCTAAATTTACGATGCATCAAAGAATCGCAAAATGACCTACTGGCAAGAACAATAACTCACAGTCAGAAGCACACCGGGCAACGCGTGAGACAGTTCATGGCACACCATTGTCATGCCTATATTGAGAATTGTGGAAGACTTTTCGAACATTTCCTGAAAGTGATACTGATATCGTAATGTAATAAATGTAATGTAATAAATCAACATTATATGCATTAATAATTATACTTTTAAAAGGCTCATGTCAAAGAAAGTGTTCCCAGACATCAGTTCCGCTACGAAAATAGACTCCTTTTCACCCCAAGTTTGAAATTAAGTCACAGCATTCTGCATAATGAATACTATATTAATGAGGCATTGTATTATATCATGGACATCATCGCATATCCACCAGCCAACAACAAGACTCATATCCAGGGTAGGAACGAGATACTTGCCTCAAACGTTAAGTACCAGTTCAGTCTCTTAAACTGCTGATGAGTTCCTCCGTAATACTGTAGATGTCCGGCTCATCACGCAATCTTATGCCTGGCTGCTAGTGTTTTAATACGGACCATGTCTACGCTACGTGCAGGAGGTCACTATTATTAAAACGGAAATGACATTCCAGTTAATGGAGAGGAGGAAGGGCATAAAACTGCCGTGCAGGGAAGTAATTTCAAGTCCAGGCCAGTGTAATTGTACGCCAGGCCATAGCAGACCAGCAATACTTTACTAATTGACACGACGTGGGGGAGATAGAACAATCGCCCAGTTTAACAGCTAGCATGGCGGAACAAAGACATCAGGATATAATCTGCCAGCTGCGTACCTTACCGACGCTCATTTTCTCATTATTTATTGACAACAAAACGGAAGTATTCCGAGGAGCGAAAGTAAATGTTTCCGATATTCCTAACCTAAGCTCTAAGCAGGGAAGAAAAGTTATCTCCATGCCGTAAATTGTCCCCAGAAAGTAATTAATTTCTGCAGCGTAGACTGAGTGGGAAAAAATCTAAGTCATATGGGTACTCCATTCCCACATCAGCCCATTCCTTCATCAGCTGTCGTGGTTAAGATTATGTGATAGACGTTACGTACCATGCTGCTTCTCTTCTGCAAAATACTGCACACAGGTAAACCATATTACCTCAGAATAGATTTCAACTACCTCTCCCCCTCAGATAGAGCAACCTCAACGTCATCAATACGACCTCTGTTGTCCATCCCCACTCATCACTGCAGTCCATATAACAACTCATTTGTACCGGGTACTATACGTTCCTGGAATTCTATCCCGGCTGAAATTAAAGACATAAGTAACCTAAAGCTATTTAACAGAAGGTACTGGAAGTTGTACCTGAATGCGTTGATGGGATGAAAGTTCCTTTTGGGGATCATTGTAAGTATCCAGGTGTTAATATAAGGAGAAAATCTTAATTGGGGTAATCACATAAATGGAATTGTAAATAAAGGGTACAGATCTCTGCAGATGGTTATGAGGGTATTTAGGTGTTGTAGAAAGGATGTAAAGGAGAAGACCCCAACTAGATTATGGTTCCAGTGTATGGGATCCCCACCAAGATTGCTTGATTCAAGAACTGGAAAAAATCCAAAGAAAAACAGCTCGATTGTTCTGGGAGATTTCAGACAAAACAGTAGCGTTACAAAAATGTTGCAAAGTTTGGGCTGGGAAGACTTGGGAGAAAGGAGACGAGCTGTTCGACTAAGTGGTTATGTTCCGAGCTATCAGTTGAGCGATGGCGAGGAATAACATTAGTAGACGAGTAAGTTTGAGGGAGATGTTCAATAAATTTCCAATTTCTTTGCAATCATTTAAGAAAGGGCTAGGAAACAACAGACAGTTAATCTGCCCTAAATGCAGATCAGTGGTGATTGATTGATTGATTGATTGATTGATTGGACTGATTAATGACACTAACGACCATCTCAAAAGTTATCTTAAATAAATATTATGTAAATGTAACATTAGTAACATTATAGTTTAAATTTTTCTAGATTTTGTTTCTAATCGTAGAAAGTATTGTACATTCTTTTAATAAATTTAAACTTAGCTTTTTATGATAAATTAAAATTCAATTATATATATTAAATTTACTTTAAATTTTATATAGCTATAATGCTAAATATATTATGTGTGTGCAGATGTGTAATTATATGGTTTGGCATAAAAGCCGGCTTCATAGCCTGATCCCCGACATGTACAAAAAGTCATTAATATCTTTTTTTTTTAAATACAAGCCATGAAGGTCTGTAGAGTGCAGAAAGGTAAAGGCTCTCACTATCTGTAACCTCAGCACTTGGTGGCGTATAGTGGTCAGCCGCATTTGCCCCCAGAAAAAAAAACCTTTTACTCGCTTTCAGTGTAGGCTGAGGGAACTTCAGTGCCATGTTCACCTCGGGAAGTGGAAATCCCGTTTCTTAAATTTTTCTAATTCCTGGCAGGGAATCGAACCCACGTCCCTCCGGGAGAATTGAGCACACCTTTATCCCGTCGGCCAGGCAGCCCTGAAGATGAGGGGAACCTAATGAAATGCGCATTTCTGAAAGTGACAGCACCATTTCTAAATTCGAACTTTAGTATCTAATTTGCCATTTAACTGTGGGCACCACTGACGTTCATTTTCATTTATTTAATTTTAAGTTATTAACAGCATTTTTTAAAATCGCCAACAGGTCATCCAACAGAGTTCCAGCTTGTGTTTCATCTGGTAGAGAAAATCAGAATGTCGAAATTGACACGCAGGTTGAAGAGATGTTAAGAACAAACCCATAACGTCCCGATTTCGCGCCGGTTGCTCTTAAAACTCAAAATCTCTCCAACACGTACTATACGTACGGAGCACGATTAAATAGGTTGAAAGTTTATTTGGATTACAATGCGGTCATGGACATTCAATATTCATTGACACGGCCCATAACGGGCGACTTGCACGCACTCTACAGTGTGACTGATAACAGATGGCTCCTTTCCAACCAAACAAATATGGTCTAGTTCACCACAGCCCTATTGATAAAGCAACCGACGCGAAATCGGGAGGTTGTGGGTTCGGATCCCACTGGTGTCCAGTTGGCCAGTTATGTTCAGTACTAAACATATCTTCAACATGCACTATATGTACGGAACACGATCAATTAGCCTGAAAGTGTTTTCGCTAACTAAAGTCAATTTTAACTGGAGGAACATATTACAGAAGGAATGATGTAAATACGTTAATTTGGCTAGGATTTGAATCAAAAAGAAAACGAGTAAAGAAACAGCGGATTTTTCCTGAACTGCATTTAGGTCGGAAGTGATTTTCAAACATTTGATCTTTTAAAAGTTTTATAGAGCTATCTAAGTCTCACAATTTGAAACCTTTCCGGGCACTTTAGCCCTTCAACTTTCGGCACAATTGAGGAAATAGCTTAATTTTACATTTTTCGTAGCACTTCGCTAAGAAATTTTCAACATTTAAAAAGTGCTATTCTAATGAAGCTATAGTTTTCAGATTTATTGCGGATACACAGCGAGTATAGACATTTTCCCGAAAACAAATCCTGCCACTAGAGATAATTTTCTTATAGTATTATAAACTATTTTCAGGTCACAAACGGAGATGTGAGTGATGAAAGGCCATGAGCTGCTGGACAGAGCAGCAAAACAAAGAGAAGACAAGAGTCTCCTGGAGTTGAAAGGGAGCGAACGTCAACATACGGTGAGGAGAGGCAGAGAAAACAGCACCGCCCTCTTTAGAAGATGACTCTTACTAGCTAGAACGTAAAAGTGCTGCAAAAATGAAGAGCAGCAGCGGCAAATAAAAATACTCCGAGAAATTGGCTCAAGAGAAGAAAGCGCTTAATGACATGTCAGAGATCTGCTCGGTAGCTTTAGCTGAAGGACTCTATGTATTGTCGTGGTAACGAAAAAGAAAAGAACAAGCTGGACAACAAATGTTGCCACGTGGAAACTAAAAATCCACAGTTCTAGTCCTTCAGGCAAGCAACTCAATGTTGAAAACATCCTAGGGACATGAGCCACAGATTTTAGGTATATAAAATAAAGTATGAGAATATATTCTTTATTTATTCCTGAAATTTACAATCCTTTTCTTAATCATCGTTATCCGGTCGATTAGACCACGGCCGACTGGATCCCTCGCTGAGCTCCTGCCAGTTAGAGTGACGCATCAAGTCGGCCGTGATTAGAAGAGCAGTTTGCCTTTTTCTTCCACTACGAGCGCTACTGTGAGTCAATGCAGAGTTTCAGTTAAACACTTAGAACTATATTCGGTGTGGACATTTTTTTTAAAAAAACTGAGGTTATTGAATCAAGGCACACATTATAGAAAAAAATTATGTAAATAATTCAATTTGGCTATGATTTCAATAAAAAAAGAAAACGAGTGAATCATGTCCCTAGGAAGTTTTCAACTTTTAGTTGCTTGCTAGAAGGGCTAACTGTGGATTTTTCCTTTTCTCAAAAGCAGTTGCTATGATGGGATATGAATGTTACAGCTCTGTGTATTTGGAACCTGTCTGGTTACTGTGGAATCCATGTTATTATAGTCTATGCTCACGTAAATTATTGTTGAGGACCTTGAAATAAAACACCAATGAGTGAGGAAACTACAGGACTAATCACACACACACAAACACACACAGAGGTCGGTCAGCTCCCCCAGTCCAAGCAATTCCTAGAGAGACTACTGCTCCTTGGAGCTTAGGAAGTGTTACGGTTGTCAGTACCTAAATCTGGTAGTTCACAGTTTCACACCCTTCCCAGACCGCTCAGGGAGGAGGGTGGCAGGGGGTTAAATTGGTATGAGTTTCTCCAACAGCAGCGGGATTTGTTAATTACGACAGAGAGGGTGGGCAAGGCACGAATGACCAACATTCCGAGCCACCACCAGACGCTATATGTACTTTACGAGTCACCCAAGCTCTTTTTCAACTGCAAGCACAAGAATATTACGCAGCAGCCAAGAATTAAGAGACATCACCCTGGCATAATTCCTTTATTACTCTCCAGAGCCAAGGATATGCACATGGAAATGGGTAGTTACTATCCCCTCACCCTCCCACAAAGCCAGATACGTAAAACGCTTACCAGGCTCGTATTAAACTTGGGTTTAGCACTGCCTTCGCAGTGAACAAGGAAGCGAGCCACAACAATGTTTGCTGATAAAGTTATATAGCCTTCAATAATGTATTCAAACTTCCACTCAACACACAGTGTTGCTTTCAAACAATCAACGTGTCGCCGAGTTTACTTGTCCCTACGTTTAACAATAATACACACTGCATTCAAATGCTGAAATAATACCGAACACACAGTTAGACTTGCGGGGAGAGGTATCTTCTTCTTGATGATCATGATGCTCGTTGTTTAAGGGGGCCTAACATCTAGATCATCGACCCCTAATGGTACGAGATAAGACGAAATGTAATGACAATTTAAAATTCCAAAATTCATCCACTGACTAGAATTTGAAAAGGCAACGATGAACCACGATTATGAAATTAAAACAGTCAGTAGATCCGACCCGCAATGTCCCACCTTCCATAAAATATTGCATTAGTTCCGAAACTTCAAAGTTACTGAAAAAATGAAAATCCACAGCCAGTTTCCAGCCATTCGATCGGGTCAGGAATGAAATGAATGAACACCCCCATCTAGCGGCGAGGATAGGAACTGTGCCGGCTGCCGAAGCCTGTCGCACTCCTCTGGCTGGGACTGACAGATAACTTTTAATTTTAATTTCGTGTGGCTATTTCTAGTCAAGTTCAGCCCTTGTAAGGCAGACCCTCCGATGAGGGTGGGCGGCATCTGCCATGTGCAGGTAACTGCGTGTTATTGCGCTGGAGGATAGTGTTATGTGTTGTGTGCGAGTTGCAGGGATGTTGGGGACAGCACAAACACCCGGTCCCCGAGCCAAGGGAATTAACCATTTAAGGTTAAAATCTCCGACGCGGCCGGAAATCGAACTCGGGGCCCTCTGAACCTAAGAGCACTGCGCTGACCATTCAGCCAGGTGAAATGTAATGATACTGGAGTGTGTTGCTGGTAAATACCCGGAGAGGAACCTTTCCCACCTCCGCTTTGCCCAGCACAAATCTCGAAGTTATTATAGAACTTAAAGTAAGACAAATGTTAAAAAAATATATGGGAAACATATAATGTATCATATCCTATTGAAAATATAATGGCGTGCTGGCTGGTCATGTGTTGTATTAAGACGAATACAAACCCCCAGTCCTCGAGTCAGAGGAATTAGTCATACGCAGTTAAAATTCTTGGCCCGGCGGAAATCGAACCCAGAGCCTTCTGAACCGAAGACCACTACGCTGATCATTCAGCCAAGAAATCATAATAATGTACTACTACTGCCTCAGGTACCATGGGCGGGCATTTTGATTTGGCACCTTTTATGCTGCATGCATGTCAATTTCAACGTTTCATTTCCAACTGCCAAATGACAGAAACCAGTACTTTATTCGGGCAACCTATGGTCGAGTATTAATTATTTTTGTCGCTTAAACACCGTGTGTGTCACTAGAGATACATATATATATTTTTTTACTTGCCTGCACCGTACGAGTTAGTGCGTCCAGTAAACTTCCTTCCACCCTTATAAAATCTATCTCCGCCGGGCTTTAAACCGTAATATTGGGATCAAGAGGCCGACAGTCTGCCACTTAATTTACCTGATTTACCTGTTTTATAATATTACTAGTACATACGCCTGTCTTCGATAGTCGAAATTACTATCTACGAGGGTCGAGTCATAAGTTATGGCAACTATTTTTTTCTCGCGAACAGGAGACATCACGGAAAATCTAAGATATGCATTTGAAAATATAGGGCATGTACTTAATGAATAGTGCCTGAAGACAAATTCTGACTTCAGGAGATTCTCGTAGGAAAGTAACAGAACTCTGGCCATTGGTAAACATTGTTTTATTATAGTATAGACAGCAAATATACAAGACTACGTACGAAGGACAGATCTCCACTGGTTACAGATCTTCGAAATAATCACACAAGTTTTCCACTGTGCGTTGCCAGCGGTGGGGCAGGGGCTGAATACCATTCGCTGCATGTGTATTGCTAACGTGTGACACCTCTCGACGAAATGCTGTTACGATGTCCTCCTTGTTAGCAAACCGTTGTCCACGTAATGGCTTCTTGACTTTGGAGATTAGAGCATAGTCACATGGGCTCAGATCAGGCGAATAAGGCGGGTGTGGAAAAAGGATCGTTGCTCCTGCTTGTTGACTTCCATTTTGTAACGCTCTCACTCACACACTGAACTTGGGGGCATGCTTAGACCCACACTGTTGTTTACATACACCATCTAGTGGCATCACACGCAAGTACATACCGTACGTTTCCAAATGCATTTCTTAAATTTTCCGCGTTGTCTCCTGTTCGCGAGAAAAAAAGGTAGATCTTATTCATACGGTAAAAGGAACAGACATGAAAGTCGACACGATTGTCGGTACAAACTAATGGGAATAATGGTAGAAGGGTACTCGGAATGAGGAGATGAAAGTTAAGATAGAAATGAACTCGATGGATGTAGCTGTACGCATAAACCGGCTTCGATGCATTGACTCACATTAGCGCTCGTAGTAGTGCTTAAGTCAAACAATGCACTGACTCACATTAGAGCTCGTAGTAGTGCTGAAGTCAAACAATGCATTGACTCACATTAGCGCTCGTAGTAGTGCTTAAGTCAAACAATGCATTGACTCACATTAGCGCTCATAGTAGTGCTTAAGTCAAACAATGCACTGACTCACATTAGCGCTCGTAGTGGTGCTTAAGTCAAACAATGCACTGACTCACATTAGCGCTCGTAGTGGTGCTTAAGTCAAACAATGCACTGACTCACATTAGCGCTCGTAGTGGTGCTTAAGTCAAACAACGCACTGACTCACATTAGCGCTCGTAGTGGCGCTTAAATCAAACAATGCACTGACTCACATTAGCGCTCGTAGTAGTGCTTAAATCAAACAATGCATTGACTCGCATTAGCGCTCGTAGTAGTGCTTAAGTCAAACAATGCACTGACTCACATTAGCGCTCGTAGTAGTTTACAAAAGAGAAATGCTAATATAGTCGACCGAATAACGATGTACGATGTAATGAAAGTTACACTTTCGGGGCTTTATACGGCATTCGAATTGAATCAATACAGGTATTGTAGTATTGTAGTTTCAGCTCGGAGTTGTTCTTTGACATCTGTGGACCTGCGTACGCTTGAGAAAGCTACGTGGATCATCATCAACAGCGTCATATTCCCTCCCTCCATATGGGCACTGCCGAGAGGTTTGGAATTCAATGCTAGCTTTTGGCACGGAATTCTAGTGATTATAAATTTTATAACACCATCTCCCCTACCCTAACGGCCAAAATTCTGATGGTAAAAATACTCTCAACGAATGGGACTCGCACCGGCTATCCACTGTACCATACCATACAGACTGCACGTGTTAACGACCATGGCCACCTGATGCGCTGCTCTATCTCGTGCTTATCGATAGAGATAAATCCCAGAATGGAAAAAAAATCATTCATTTAACTTTTTTCTTGTTAGTGGCTTTACGTCGCACCGACACAGATAGGTCTTATGGCGACGATGGGATAGGAAAGGCCCAGGAGTGGCTGTAATTAAGGTACAGCCCCAGCATTTGCCTGGTGTGAAAATAGTGGAAAACCACCTTCAGGGCTGCCGACAGTGGGATTCGAACCCACTATCTCCCGGATGCAAGCTCACAGCCGCGCGCCTCTAACCGTACGGCCAACTCACCTGGTCATTCATTTCAATGAAGGGTAGTATTTTTCACTGAACAGTTCAGGTATATTGGTCATCATTACATTGTTCTTGTAACCCATAACTGGTACCAATTTGTCTCTCAAATATATCTGTGTAAGGCAACAGAAGGCAGGACGTACGCAGTTCGACATCATGCCAATAGATATAGCTGTGTACCTACGTCATGAGACGACGACTTCGCTGATAGAAACGTATTTTTCTTTTAAAAAGTCGTGAGAGATTCAATGTACTCTCCTTGTAAAGAACTAAAACCAGTACCAATTTCAGCTGTTGAAACCTCGTTTTCTCAATATCGCTGTGAATGACAGACCGAATTAGGGGTGTTATATAATACATCGATTATGTAACATTATCTTTCTGCACTGGCAATATTAAGAAAAAAAGCTCAACAATAATAAACCAACTGTGATTCATACCTGAAGCGAAGTACACTGGTACCACTAGTTACACTGGATTGGAAGGCGGACGACACAGTGGGACAATAGCTATCAAGAAATGTATATTTTCTCTTTACCCACATGCTGACAGAAAGAAATAATAACAAGAGAAAGTCAGAAGAAAAGATCTAGCGCCCTTATTTCACAGCGGAGATTTACGAAAGTATTAAAAAGGAGAGCTACTATTCATACATTCATATTTATAAAAAAATGAAAGCAAAATTCCTTGTTAGCATCCAGAACAAAACGTGAAGCTGAGGAGCGGTTATATAAAAACTCTAATATGGAATGCTTGTCCTATTGAAGCTCGTCCTACTAAACAGTCAGAGAATGTTTCCTAACAACGAGAAGTGGAAATACATCCGGTGTGTATTGTGCGAACAGGACGGCACGTATACAAAATATCTTCGTTATTGGTATTGAAATGGAATGTGCAGCCCCACGAGGGTCGTTCATTGCCTGCTTCCTACCTTCTCGTTTCGTTGTTCTCTGCCAATTAATTCAATGCTATTTGAAGCATTAAAATATCCGAGGAATTCGACTTCATTGCATTTTAATATAATTATTGAAAGTTATCCTACAGAGGCAACACGGATATAAGTATGCATACAGACTTACAAAATATGGTATGGTAGTCTCTGCATTTAATGAACCTCCGTGGCTCAGGCGGCAGCGCGTCGGCTTCTCACCGCTGGGTTCCGTGGTTCAAATCCCGGTCACTCCATGTGAGATTTGTGCTGGACAAAGCGGAGGCGGGACAGGTTTTTCTCCGGGTACTCCGGTTTTCCCTGTCATCTTTTATTTCAGCAACACTCTCCAATATCGTTTCATTTCACCTGTCAGTCATTAATCACTGCCCCAGAGAGTGCGACAGGCTTCGGTAGCCTGCACAATTCCTATCCTCGCCGCAAGATGGGGCTTCATTTATTTATCACTAATCACTGAGTGCCCCATTAGGTGGCAGATAAGCTTCCAGCTTTGAGTAATCATATTACAAATACGATCTTAACTTTGTAACTATATGTGAGTCAGTCATAATTCGATGGCTGTTATAATGTCAATTGAAATGCATAAATAGAACTCTACGAGACTAGAGGACCATCTGCTATGTATGTATGTATGTATGTATGTATGTATGTACACTGCCGGCCAAAACATGTGTGCCCGCACGAATATATTTAATGATTGCTTAATGACTGAATATACTACTGTAACCAAGTTTCGAAGGTTTTCGGGCAACGACGACGAGGTTATGTTCGACGTTCAGCATCGGGAAAAGATGCATCCTACTATATAACACCTACAGTGAAATATGGAGGGGCTCTGTTATGGTTTGGGGTTGTTTCACATTCAGTGGAGTTGGTCGAATGCACCGAATTCAAGCAACACTGGATAAAAACGGCTACCATTCCATCGTTTCTCGTTATGCTCTCATTATGTCTGGACAGCAACGTGGGTTTGTCCTCCATCAAGACACACGTCTCCCTATTGCATGAATTATCTGCAAAACAAACAAAAATTTAAGGAATTCTTTTAATGGAATGGCCCCCGCAATCCCCGGAATTAAATCCAATTGAGCTGCTGTGGGAGGAGTTGGATCGGCAAAACCGAAAAGAGTGTCCTCCTTCAGGGGAAAACGTGTGGGATATCTTGCAGAATGCCTGGCAAAGTACGAGGACGGTTTGAAAAGTTCTCGGAATCACCGCTAGATGTCAGTGCTACAGCAACGAGGTTCCCGTGCAATACTCACACATCCTTTGTGAGTGAACACGTGGCGCGTCAGTGCTCTAGCTGCAGGAGTGTGGTAGTGACGACTCTTTGTTGTTGTTCCCGCGTAGTGATTTGTGACAATGGAAAAAAATGAGATTCGAGCAGTGATTAAATACTTTGTAAAGAAAGGTATGAAAGCAAAGGAAATTCATGCCGACTTTCAGAACACACTGGGGGACTCTGCTCCTTCATTTTCAACTGTTGCCAAGTGGACCGGCGAGTTTAAATTTGGTCGGGAGAGCTTGGATGATGATCCGCTCAGTGGACGGCCAAAAAGTGTTACGACCCCAGAATTTATCGCAAAAGTGCATAAAATGATCATGGAGGATTGTCGACTGAAAGTGCGGGAGATTGCTGAAGCTGTAGGGATGTCTTCTGAATGGGTATATTATATTTTAACCGAAGAATTGGGTATGAAAAAAATATCCACAAGATGGGTGCCGCGGCTCTTGACATTGGACAATAAACGCACCAGACTGGAAATGCCCGAACAAAGTGTGGCCCGTTTTCAGTGCAACCAACAAGATTTTTTGCGCCGGTTTGTGACTACAGATGAAACTTGGGTCCACTACTATACCCCAGAGACAAAACAGCAGTCAAAGCAGTGGAAACATGCTGATTCACCACCACCAAAGAAAGCAAAGGCAGTGCGTTCGGCCGGAAAGGTCATGGCCTCAGTTTTCTGGGATGCAAAAGGCATTCTGCTGATAGGTTATCTTCCTACTGGCCAAACAATTACGGGACAATATTATGCAAACCTCCTAGACCAACTACAGGAAAAGATACGCGAAACAAGGCCTGGTTTGGCAAGGAAAAATGTCATCTTTCATCAGGACAAGGCTCCGCCGCACACAAGTGTTATTGCCATGGCAAAACTTCATGAATTGGGGTACGAATTGTTGCCACATCCACCTTATTCACCTGATTTGGCACCATCAGACTTTCATCTATTCCCCAAGCTGAAAATTTTCCTCGGTGGACGGAGATTTTCTACAAGGGATGAACTGACAGCCGAATTGGAGAGGTATTTTGCAGACCTGGAGGAATCTCATTTTCGAGATGGGATCAAGGAATTGGAACATAGCTGGACCAAATGCATTAGTCTACAGGGAGACTATGTTGAAAAATAAAAGCAGTTCCACCGAGGTAAGATACTTAATTCTAGTACACTCCGAGAACTTTTCAAATCACCTACGTATACCTGCATCATTGTCAGAAAAACTTGTTCTGAGAATTCCGAGAATAGTTGAAAGTGTACTTGCAGCAAATGTGTACAGATTGTCTATTTCTTGCTGAGATGTAATGTAAAAACGTAGTTTTGTTGTAAAATATTAATTTTAGAATATATATTTGTCAATTCCTTGCAGAGGTATGTTGTTTTCTTTTAATCTTAGTCCATTCTTTAACAGTTCAATGCTCGTCCGGAAACTGTTGGCCGGCAGTGTACGTATGTGTGTACGTATGTGAAGCAAAGTTCCAGCCAAATTAAGTACGTCATGTAGTAGAGAGAAAAGTTTAAATGTAGCCTTACTGTATCTGAGAACGAACCGAATACATTCACCTAGATATTTCATATAAGCTACTAGAGTTATCGCCCTCCTTTATGCTACATCTGCCGCACGGGTTCAAAGGAAGGAACACGCTAAAGTCGGAGAAAAGTTTTCCTTGATCCCGATTCTTTCCCTTCCTAACAAGGCTACACGAGTTTCCATATCCTAGCGAGGAGGCTCCAAACAATATTATTAGCGTAAAGTTTGATTGGTTGCGAGGGGTGGGGGGCGGCGATACGTATCCAAGGCGACCCCGCTGCTCACCATAGCGACCAAAGGACGTCACACAGCATAGCGGGGATAACAAATACTACGAGCGTGCACCGGTCTGTCTTCTTATCATATTCGACACGTGTCACCTCAAAGGCTAAAACTTTCTTTTCAGTATTTTTCCTCTTGTTACGCACCTCTCCGAGAATGTCTATTCAACTAATGTACACAAAGGCAAATTTTAATTATGACCATATTGTGTGGAAGGAGCATAAATATCTGTCAAATAATATTTATTTCCTTTCCTAGACTTTTTGTAATTTTCTTGGGGGTGAATGGTCCTCATGTACGTTCTGGCCGGATACCCTTCCAATGTACAGGGATGTACTGTAGTCACTATTACATGTTTCTGTGGCGGCTGGCTGGTAGTGTGATGTCGATGTGTAACAATAACTCCTTCGGTTCTGAGGGTTTTGATTCCAGACCTGGTCGGTGATTTTAGCCGCTTGTGGTTAATTCGTTTGCCTCCGAGAGAGGATATTTTTGCATTAATCTTAATTCACTCTCACCGGGCGAGTTGGCCGTGCAGTTAGGGGCGCGCAGTTGCGAGTTCGCACCCGGGAGATAGAGGGTTCGAACTCCACTGTCGGCAGCCCTTAAATTTGATTTCCTTGGCTTCCCATTTTCACACCTGGCAAATGCTGGGGCTGTACCTAAAATAAGGCGACGGCCGCTTCCTCCCCTCCCCTAGGCCTTTCCTATCCCATCGTTGCCATAAGACCTATCTGTGTAGGTGCGACGTAAAGCAAACCTATAAAAAAAATAGTAACAAACCCAGCTCCTTGGCCGAATGGTCGGCATTGGAGCCTTCAGTTCTGAAGGTCTCTCGTTCGATTCTTCTACACACGGTCGGTGATTTTAGCCTTCTTCATCTTCTTCTTCTTCTTCTTCTTCTTCTTCAAGTGCCATATCCGGTTGCCCAGACGTCGGCGATAACTCTGGAGAAAGTTTTTCTGTCTTCTGCTAGTCGGAAGAGTCTCTCAGTTGTCTCAATACCGGTCCACTGCTTGAAGTTGTGTAACCATGTTATCTCTGGTCTACCAACTCGCCGTTTGCCCTCTATTTTACCTTGGAGAATGAGTTTTATGAGGCCATATTTGTTTCCTCTTAATATGTGGCCTAGATAAGCTGTTTTGCGAACTTTTATAGTTGTTATTAATTCTTGCTTTGTCCTAGCTCTCCTTAGGACTTCATCGTTTGTTATCATATCTGTCCAGGGTACTCTAAGCATTCTTCTGTGCAACCACATTTCAAAGGCGGCAAGTCGTTTGATACTTGCGGCTTTTAAGGTCCATGTTTCTGCTCCATATAACAGTACTGACCAGATGTAGCACTTCATTAATCTCTGTCTGAGCTTCATATTTAGATTATTATTACAGAACAAAGAGCTCATCCTGCGAAATGCAGCTCTAGCGTTCTCAATTCTGCATCTGATTTCCTTATCTGGATCCATACTCTCTGTTATTATGCTGCCGAGGTACTTGAACTGGTGGACTTGTTCTATTTTACGGTTGTTTAATGACAAGGTGACATTTGCATTACTATTTCTGCTAAATACCATTAACTTAGTTTTTTCTTGTATTTTGTATTTCTTGTATTTCTTATATTGAGACCATACTGTAAACCTCTGACATGGATTCTGTTCAGGAGTTCTTGAAGGCCTTCTATAGTGTTGCACAGAATCAGAGTGTCATATGCATATCTCATATGATTTTAGCCGCATGTGATTAATTCACTTGCCTCGGAGAGAGGATGTTTTTGTATTAATCTTACCTCATTCCTCTTCTGTCACACTACCAACCATGGCAGAAACACACAATAGACATCTACATGGGGTTGACGTCAGGAGAGTCATTCGGTCCTAAAACACATGCGTGATCCACATCCAGCTTGTGGAAAAAGCGGAACAAGAAGAAGCAGTTTAGACACTTAACCTTCAACCTCAGTGGCCAGGCCTCAACTTTTGGCAAGAATTTTCACCAGAACCAGTGTGCGGTAGAAGGCAGGCCATCAGGTTTTATATCCCAGAGTCACGACTTAAATTGAGATGCTGAGATAAAAAACGGGATACGTCACCGAACAAATGTTTTGAGATACATCAATTTTGTATACAATTCCGTATAATACTATTCCTACACCTTATTTTTAACCCTACATGCTCATTAGGAAGATTAAATTCGTATACCAAAATATATCGTGCTCGGTTCACCCGGAAGGACGTCGGTTCCATTCCCCGTCAGAAGTCGAAAAATTTTAAAAACGAGATTTCCACTTCCGGAGGTGCATATGACCCTGAGGTTCACCCAGCCTACACAAAAAATGAGTAGGAGGTTAATTCCTGGGGACAAAGGTGGCCGGGCGTAGAGCTAACCACTCTACCCCACCAAGTGCCGATATTACGGATAGTGGAAGCCTTTACCTTCCACCCCTCCAGGGGCTTCATGGCCTGTACGGAGATGGCTTTGCTTGCTACCAAAATATGTAATAATATAATAAAAACACACACTAGGAAATTGATACAGAAAATGACTGACACGTCCCGTTCTTTAATTAAACAAGACTCATTTTACCAAAAATAAAGTTTAACTCAAAAATTAGTACAATTTTATAGCAAAATGTGTTTTTAATCATTTAGGCTTTGAATACGTATTCGAAAGAATTGTATAAACTTGCGTCATATAACAAAACAAACATATCAAATCGACGCTGTCATGGGAAGACAAGTCAATAACTTACCAGCTTGTAACACACAAGAGATAATACAAAAGGTTTTCTTACTAAAGGTCCCAGATTATTTAGTCAAACAAGTATGTTCATATTTGATTTAGAGGCCAGATTTCACTTCTGATCACTGTCCCAAACTTCACTTTCGCACTACACAAAATTTCAACTCTAATTTACACAGGGAAGGAATTCCTGAACAAGTTCCATTATAGCATCAACAGTTGCGGAATCATATAAAGATAAGAAACAGTAATAACTCATATATCAAAAAAATGATGCCATGGTACTGTACATGCTGTCAGAAATGTGACAGGTAGGAAAGTGCTTTATTCCAAATTAGAAAATTCATCTACATCAGGAATGGAAAACCTTTACTGACTAACGAGTCAGTTAATGTCATGTTTGTTATTTTTTACTGTCTAGTGTGCGAGATAGCCATGCGGTTACGGGCGCGGCTGTCAGCTTGCATCCAGGAGATAGTGGGTTCGAATCCCACTGTCGGCAGCCCTGAAGATGATTTTCCGCGGTTTCCCATTTTTCACACCAGGCAAATGCTGGGGCTGTACCTTAATTAAGGCCACGGCCGGTTCCTTCCAACTCCTAGGCCTTTCCTATCCCATCGTCGCCATAAGACCTATCTGTGTCGGTGCGACGTAAAGCCACTAGCAAAAAAGTTATTTTCCTTTAGAATCGTCATGAAATCAATCATCCCAAGGTATTCGTTTACATTATACATAAATCTCCATTCGACTGAGTGTTTTTCATGATTTTATTTTGCAAACACCAGAGAAAACTACATTTTTAAGAACAGGTAAATTTTCGCTAACGGTTCTCATACCACGCGAGATGTCAAAATTTCCGGTTTTTTGTTTTGATTGCATTTATATGAAAGATCATGCCTTTCTTAGTAGATCTGTAAAGTTTCAGAGCTAAATTCGGCATTTTGGCAGAGATATACTGTAGCGTATTACGTGAGACAATGTGCACATCTGCAGTACGAAGTGTTGAACTTTCAAAGCTATCTTCCCGAAAGTTTGCTTTTTCGAGGGAAAACGCAATATCTGTGGAACTATTTGAGAAAACTGCATGAAACTTGGCATAAATGTCCCTATCAATGATCTCTACAGGATGAAGCACGTTCATGATGTTACGTTTTAAAATAACTAATACTTGGAAAATTAAACGAAAAACTGTTAAATTTTAAAATTTTTAACTGTAATTTCCATTATAACATTTATAGTGCTTCATCCTTTAGATTTAAGCATTTTCTTTACAGGAAAACAGAATCAATCAATCAATCAATCAATCAAAGTCGTGTTTCTTGTGATTTATAAAGTTAAAACAGTCACATTTTTTTTACCAACTCATGCAAATGCTGTTCCCATTCATTTATGAAGTGGAAGCTCTATGTGTCTGCTACAGCTATGTCAGTTTTCTTAACTCTATGTTGCATACTAGTGAAGATATGTGACGTACTTCTTTATTAAAGCGTAATATTAAAATATCCTACGTTGCTAGATTTCCGATCTGTTTATTACGTGTTAAAACATTCAAATATATTAGTATGGTGTCTGGCGTGCCATGCGAGCCACTTCGTGACACGGGCGTCATAGGTTCACCATCCCTGATCTAGATCATTCAATATTTTTTTCTTTTCAAGATTAATGTTCGTACAAGTGCCGATTGCGACACATATTGTATCCTGTTGCATCAGATTGGGACGTTTCTAGAAACTCTCAAATGAACTTTGCATCAGCGAGAAAAGAGGAATAACATGAAATATGATTGGTTAATCGTCTTCCGCATTCTTATTAGGTATGCAATTTTGATGAGATAATTTTCTGTTTCCCCTACTCGTTCGCGGTAAGTGGTATTCCTAGCTCATGTGGATTTTCTGTGACTGCTGGTTCAGAGAATGACATTGTACATGATTATACATGATTTGGAGAAGTTGATTCTTGCACCTGAGGCCTAGGAAAATGTATCCAATATTTGTTTGACTTCTTCTACCGCTGGGGAGCGCCGTAGTGAAGTTGGCATCAGGAAGGGTATGCAGGCGTTAAACAGAGCCAAGGCCTCATGTGCTGTAAAGTTAGCATCCGTGACTCGACAAGGGTGTGGGAAAGGCGGTAGTAGTAGTAGTACTAAATCTACCGACACGAAGCTGGCGTACTGAGCTGGAATCGAACGTGTCAACCTGGGCTCAGAAAACAAGCCCTCTACCATCTGCGTCACTCAGCCTAGCTGTAACTTACTTGGAGCTTGTTCTGGAGCGAATATCTAGGCAATGAATAAATAATTTTATGTACATCTCAAGAATTGTATCATTGCTGTCTGAGCCCCTCTTTCAGACGGTGACAAGGCTTGCAGTTGTGGAAATGTATTTTATATTAACAAATCACTGAAAAAGTTGGGATTGAGAAATGAACATATATGAGACCCTCCACGGCTCAGACGACAGCACGCTGGTCTCTCACCGCTGGTTTCCGTGGTTCAAATCCCGGTCACTAATCCATGTGAGATTTGTCTGGGCAAAGTGGTGGCGGGACAGGTTTTCCTACGGGTATTCCGGTTTTCCCTGTCATCACTCATTCCAGCAAACAAACTCCAACACCATTACATGTAATCTGTCAGTCAATGAGCATTGCTTCAGAGAAGTGCGACAGGCTTCTGCAGTCGGCACAATTAACATCCTCGCCGCTAGATGGGGGCTTCATCCATTGTATTCCCGATCCGGTCAAATGTCAGGAAATAGGCTGCAGATTTTCATTTTCAAGTGAACGGAAGACGAAGAAGCAGTTAGATTCACGCTTGATACGGTCTGGTCAATTTTACGACGCCAAAAGTAACAATGAAAATGAACTTGCCAAATTGTCGTCCAAGAGAACTGCCAGAAATGAAATAAAGAATATACTGCAGCGTGCAGACGTTTGCGGTAGTGACAAAGGTGCGACAAACAACTCCGTGTCGGAAAAACAAGAAGAAGAGGTGAAGCTTTCACGGTGTGTAGAATTATTTAGTTTATTTTCCGCGTTGAACCGCGTTGTTGTTTTCTGTACATTACATACAGGTTGCCGACGTTTCGAATACATTGCAGTATTCTTTATCAAGACGACTGAAATACCCCTACTCAACCCGAGGTAATCAGTCTCCCAGGCAGCAATGGAATAGGTTTCGGAGGCGTTTCTGACAACTGGAGTATCACTGTGACGAACTTGAATACCTATAAACACGCAGCTCACTTTCATTAAATGGCAAAGGTTGTACCTTATGCCTGGGGGACTGATTACCACGGATCGAGTAGGGGTATGTCAATCGCCTTGACAAAGAATACTGCAATGTATTCTAAACTGTACGTAATGTACAGAAAACAACAACACGGTTCAACCCGTAAAATAAACTAAATAAAGAAGACTCATCTTTGTCATCAGTGAGCAACTGCAGAAAGACCTCGACAATGTTGTGAGATGGACAACACACAATGGTATGATGATGAACTGGGTTAAAAGTCATGTTGGGAGTTTCATCAATACGATAAGTCCTCTCAGTTTTAATAACTGCGTTGATGGGGTGAAAGTGTCAAGGGGATCATTGTAAGTACATACTGTAGGGGTTAATATAAGGAAAGGTCTTCATTGGGGTAATCACATAAATGGGACTGTAGATAAAGAGTACAGATCTCTGTACATGATTATGATGAAATTTAGGGGTTATAGTAATGATGTAAAGGAGAGGGAATATAAGTCTCTCGTAAGACCCCAACTAGAGTATGGCTCCAGTGTATAGGACACTCATCAAGATTACTTGATTCGGGAACTGGAAAAAAATCGGAAGGAAAAAAGCAGCTCGATTTATTCTGGATGATTTCCGTCAAAAGAATAGCGTTACAAAAATGCCGCAAAGACGAGGCTGGGAAGACTTGGGAGAAAGGAGACGAGCTCATCAACTAAGTAGTATGTTCCGAGCTGTGAGTGGAGAGATGGCGTCGAATGACATTAGTAGACGAATAAGTCTGAGTGATATATTAAAAAGTAGGAAAGATCACAATATGAAAATACAGTCGGAATTCAAGAGGACAAATTGGGGCAAACATTCGTTTATAGGAAGAGGAGTTAGGGATTGGAATTATTCACCAATTCTTTACAATCATTTAAGAAAAGGCTAGGAAAACAACAGATAGGGAATCTGCCACCTGGGCGACGGCCCTAAATGCAGATGAATGCTGATATATTGATTGATTGACGGATTGACTGATTTTGAAGGATTTTTTTTTGAAAGTTTAGGAACATGACAGAAATCTCTTCTAACCACAGCTGCGCCGGTTAAATGTCCCGATATTTCCAGTGAGAAATATGGGCACTACAGTTTAAGTGTTTCCTTCCTCGAGCGGAAGATGCTTCTATTCACTGTAAAAAATGACAAATGTGGATAAGAAAATGTACTGGAAGACTAATGGACTCTCATTCAATGCATGGACTCGGTTTGTTATCAAGATAAAAATTATAGGCATTCAAAAATGCTTGTAGTTGGGACACGATATTTTTCATGAGCCCATTCTAGCCTACTTTATATGTTATTCCCGAAAGAGAGAGAACCCAGAAACATCAGCTCGGCACAAGCAGTGCCGTTAAGAATGAAACACAGCGTGTCGTTACTGTATTTTAAATGCTCCAGGATCTTTTTAATGGCTGCAATTTGGAAGGCAGTGCTTATCGTGTACTAACTGGCCCTATCAACTTTATTTATGTACAACACTGGTCTCGGAGGAGCACAGCGGCAGCAGACGCCGCTGTCATTAGCGCCTACGAGAACGGCCGGCGCCTCAAGGCGTCTCGTCTCGTCGCGACGCATCTCGCCTCGCCTCCCCGTGTTATCGACGCCGGCCGCCGTGGCGCTCTTCATTGTTCACGGTGTTTTATTATGCGCCTAGCTACACATATAAACACACAAGCTGCAGTGATACATGACATTTCCTCTCCCACAATAAACAGTGCTATGGGTCGTCATGTGTGAACTTGGAAGACCGCGTGCAATACTGTCGTTGCCTCCTCTTATACGGGAGAAAGTAGACATGTCTAGAGTTGAATTAAAGAACCATTTGTGTTTTTTTTTTGTTTTTTGCTAGGGGCTTTACGTCGCACCGACACAGATAGGTATTATGGCGACGATGGGATAGGAAAGGCCTAGGAGTTGGAAGGAAGCGGCCGTGGCCTTAATTAAGGTACAGCCCCAGCATTTGCCTGGTGTGAAAATGGGAAACCACGGAAAACCATTTTCAGGGCTGTCGATAGTGGAATTCGAACCTACTATCTCCCGGATGCAAGCTCACAGCCGCGCGCCTCTACACGCACGGCCAACTCGCCCGGTAGAACCATTTGTAGCAGTGTGAGAATTGTCTCGATATTTCAATGGTGAAAATATTTCTTAGCAAAGCAGTGATCCCCATACTACGAACAAAATACAATTAAGCGATTTCCTCAATTGTGCCGAAAGTTGAGGGGCTAAGGGGCCCGGAAAGGTCTCAAATTATGAATCTTGGATAGCTATATCAAACTTTTTAAAAAGTCGATAAACACTTCCGGCCCAAATGCAGTTCTGAAAAAAAACAGCCTAAAATCGCTTGTTTCTTTACTCGGCTTCCTTTTTTTTTTTTTTACTCAAATCCTACCTAAATTAACTTATTTACACAATTTTTCTGTAATGTGTTGTTTGGTTCAATACCCTGAGGCATTCTTTTTTGCTTTTCTTGAAAAATGTCCACCCGAATGTAGGGATTAAGAGGAACTCTGCATTGGCTTACATTAGCGCTCGTAGTGGTCATTAAGTGTAACAATGTATTAACTCACACTAGCGCTCGTAGTGGTAGTAAAAACAAACTGCTAACCTAATCGACCGGATAATGGTGACTAAGAAAAGGATTATTAGGAATAAATAAAAAATATAAGCTCATACCTGATTATATTTTATTTACATAAAATTCATAGCTCATATCTCTAAGAGGTTTTCACCATTGAGGTGCTTGCTTTAAGGGCTAGAACTGTAGATTTTTTTTTACAAGTTCCTTTCCGACGCACCGACACAGGTAGGTCTTATGACGACGAATGGATAGAAATGGGCTAGGAGTGGGAAGGAAGCGGCCGTGGCCTTAATTAAGGTACAGACCCAGCATTTGCCTGGTATAAAACCATCTTTAGGGTGCCGACAAGAGGGTTCGCTAGGGGCTTTACGTCGCACCGACACAGATAGGTCTTATGGCGACGATGGGATAGGCCTAGGAGTTGGAAGGAAGCGACCATGGCCTTAATTAAGGTACAGCCCCAGCATTTGCCTGGTGTGAAAATGGGAAACCACGGAAAACCATCTTCAGGGCTGCCGATCGACAGTGTGGCCGCAAGAGTGGTTCACACAGCAGAGTTCTGGTTTCTGAGCCTAAGTTGGCGGTTTCGTCCCCGACTCTGCCGGTGCTCAAGTACGTCGGCCTCGTATCGCTACATTAACCAGCACTAAAGAAATTCTACGGAACACAACACTGCGGAAATCGTAAAAATGTAGTTACTGGGAAGTAAGATTAATCACATTCTTCTTCATCTTCTTCTTCTTTAGTAGTAGTAGTAGTAGTAGTAGTATTGTACGCGCACTTTTTAGTGATAGATTTTTGTACTCGGTTGAGGAGTAAGAAGGGAGCACTGCCGGTTCCGGTAATACTGCCAACTGAATGGAAATAAAATCTGAATTGAATCGATAATATGATCGATCGATCTGAATTTTCTAAACCTTTATTATCTTACGCCAACAACTGTCTCACACACACAATATATAACACTATATAACATTTCCCGATGCGAAACGTGTTCCCAGCATGAATTCTATAGTTTGGCTTTGCTGTGTAAACAACAACAGTACGAATACGTAAAGTGTATGCCAGATGTCGCACAACGATTCTTAGTTTTTGTTTCAAAGGTTGCCAATTCGAATCTCGAAGTCGACCGATTCAGTACTAGGGTGTAAATCTATCGCTGAATAGTAGTAGTAGTAGTAGTAGTAGTAGTAGTAGTAGTAGTAGTAGTAGTAGTAGTAAATTCTCCCAATATTGGAAGATGATAAGCCAAAAACTGAATCAGTTCTTCTGCGGGTTCTCCTTGTTCTAATAAGCTTTCATTATTTCCGAGAAGGCTTGTTTACGTTCTTCCGACCACTTTGGTCTGTATCGTTTTTGTTGCGGTTGCTCTCACGTAGCTTCCCAATTGTTTACTTCGTGTCTGAAGATGTATTTGAGGTCCTTTCCAAGTTCGTTAAGCCAGGCTGTTGAGTTCTTAAATGAGGTTACATAATTATTATCCTTTTTATCAATCGATTTTCTGGTAGTCTCGTGAGATGACTGAAGAATTTCATTCGTCTTTTTCTAATGTCAATTTCGATGTTGAGAACTTTCTTGTTGTTCTGATTGATTGTAACCTGCAACCGTCTTGGTTGTATCTTGCTCCTAAGATTTTCCTAATAACATTCCTCTCTTCTTTTTTGATTTATCCAAGTTCTTGTTTTCTGTTGAGTGCCAGTATTTCACTTGCGTAAAGGACTGTTGGTTTTATGACTGTGTTGTAATGCCGAATTTTGTATGTCTTGACATGGTTATTTGTTGTAAATGTTTTAGACAAACCCTAATGATTTTTTTTTAATTTTTTGGAGACGAGTTTGTTGTGAAATCTTTTCAAGGCCTGTCAGTTCGATCAACTTTTTGAGGTACTTAAAGGGACCCTATCAATTGTAAAATATTTTGTTCTCAGGCTTTTGATATCTGTATTTTACGATAAGAATTTAGTTTTCTCAAACGATATCTGTAGACCCACCTTTTCTGCACTTTCTTTAAGTATCTCGCGCTGTTTAATGGCAGTCTCCTCATCCTCTATTAGTACCACCAGATCATCTGCAAAAGCGAGGTATGGTATGTAGAGGTCTTCTGTGGGAAAGCCCAGTCGGACTGGTTCCAAAACTCACATTGCTTGTGTTCTTTCTCCCATTCTTCTTCTTATTATTATTCTTTCTTCCTCCGTTATGGTCTTCTAGGAACCACGTGACAATTTCAATGCTTCATCCTTGTTGTTCCATCTTCTTCCTCCTATGCTCCTTCATCTGCTCACTATGCCTTCTTGTCCTTTCCTAGGACCATTTTGAGCCTGTTTTCTTTCCCTCCCGACATTGGAATCCTCCCATTTTTAACACTTTCTAAAAATCTCTCTCTCTCTCTCTCTCTCTCTCTCTCTCTCTCTCTCTGAGGCTTCTTCTTCCTTTATGGTGTTTCTTTCCAAATCTTTCTTGACTTCATGAATTCAGATTGTTGTTGACTTCTTGTTCCAAAAATATTTGAAGATCTGTTTGGTTAACCTGCTGTCATCCATTCTCTATAAAAGTCCAAAAGATATCAATCTCCTCTTCCTCACTGTATCGGTTATGTTTTCTATGTTCCGGTATATTTAATCATTACTTCTTGATTTCCAGAGTTCAGTAGTTCTTAGCGGACCGAGTATTTTCCGTATAATTTTTTTCCAGTACTTCTAATTTGTTCAGTAATTCAGTACTCGCGTGTAAGTATCCCGGTTTGACTACTGTGTTGTAGTGTTGTATTTTGAGGCTTTTAGATAGACACTTTTTGGTGCAGGCCTACATATTACTAGTTATACCGTATGCTCTTTCCATCTTGTGTATACTTTCTTCTACATCGGATTTTATCCAAATCGTTTTCTTGAATGTTTTTTTCCCAAAAAATTGAATTTCTTTACTTTCCTTATTCGAACAATTTCTGTTATTAGAAATTCCGGAGCATTTGTTATATTTGTCATAATTTTTTTACAGAAATTCTTAAACTTGTTCTGTTGGGTATCTCGTCCATATTATTATTATTATTATTATTATTATTATTATTATTATTATTATTATTATTATTAGACGACCACGAGATTTCAGCTGTCTTCTCTGGGCTCTGATCTTTGCCCAGTCCTCTTTTCTTTCCTCCGTCCACGTCTTTCTCGTCTTCAACTTCGGCCTTTTTTGAAAACCCTGGTGGTCGTTTAGGTTCCTCCTGAGTGGCTTGCGTTCTTGTATATCTTCGCAAGTGATCCCCATCTCCTGTAGGTCCCTCTCCACCACCTTGAACCAAGTTGGCTGGGTCTTCTTACCTTTACAATAGGCAAAGAACTGGTTCGATAATCGCGTGGGTTTCAATCTAAGCAAGTGGCCATAAAATACAATTCTCCTTCTCAGCATGACATCAGAGATCTTCTGGACATGAGTGTACAGTTCATGGTTATGTCGATGTCTATATTCATTTTTGTCTTTAATTCGGCCAAGAATTTTCCTTAAGATCTTTCTCTCTTTAATTTCCAATTTTTCTATCAGGCCTTTCTTGTCCATAGCAAGGCATTTCGCTGCGTACAAAGCCGCTGGTCTTAAGGCAGTGCAGTAATGTCTGAGTTTTGCGTTGTTATTATTATTATTATTTCTTTTGATTCGTTGTGCCCAACTGTGGAACGCGTTTAAACTTATTTTACACAATGTTTCTTCTTCTTTTCTTCCCAATATCTCTTCATTTTTTCGCTGTGTTCCTTTCTGCGTGTTTCTGTCCAGCCTGTATTTTTTCTTGTTTGTTTCTCTGCAAATTTATGTTTGTTTACTAAGCTTCTAAATTTCATTCTATCTTGAATGGTTTCGTCCTCAATACCCATTTCTTGTAGATCTTCATGAATTTCTGCTAACCAATTGTTGCGGATTTTCAGGGTTAGAGCTAATTTAGAATTTTCTTTGTCAGCCTGTTGTTATCCATTCTGTGTAGGTGTGCGTAGAATTTTAGTCGTCTCTTTCTGACGGTATCTGTGATTTTTTCTGTGAATTGAAAAATTTCGTGTGGTTTCTTTTTCATCCAAATTCCATTTTCGAGCATTGGTCCTAGGATTTTTCTGAGAGTTTCCTCTCTTGTTTCTGAATGCTTTTCATTATTATTATTATTCTGAGATATAGAAGAGAAATTAGGCAGAAATCTTGATGATTACTTCTCTGCAACATCTTAAAAACAAAATCTCTACCCAGTAACACCGAGACGAAGATACTACCACACGACAGACTGCTCTTTACAGCTTTGAAGCTTGGCCAGCGAAGGAGGGCGAATCTAATAAGCTGGATATATTTGAGAGAAAAAAATATGGAATGTAATGGGATCCGTCGGAGAAAATGAGATTTTGAAGCAAAAGGGAAATGATGAGATATACGGAAACATGAAAGTAATCAGAATTGCGTGTCTAATTGAGATGATATGAATACAGTGCGTCCACAATGTCAAAATGTCAGGAAGTTCAATACCTAGTAAAGGAAGGATTTCCAGAACAAGATGTAGCAGGATCAGGATTAACTAGGACTGGATACAGTTAACGAAGGACCGTAAGATAAAAGGATAATACTGTAGGGCAGCTTGTGACCATATGGTTGATGAGGGCTGGACATGTACCTACATATTTTATGCCAAAGGTGATGGATAATTTTCGTAAATTTAATTAATTATTTTGGACAGTTTCCGGTGGTCACAGATCACGCCCTTGAGGATTACACCATTAAAAAAAGCCATCATCCTGCTAAGAGAAGTACACGAGGGTAATAAACACGATCTCCGACGCCTCCCTAGTGAAACAATAACAGCAAGATGAAAAAAGCTCTTGAAGTTTCACTTTCTCTGTAATCCGAGTCGATGTTCGGCGACTACGATACGATGTAAGAGTATTAACCATGTCTCGGAGAGATTGAAAGAGTAGTGAGAAACAAAACCCGGATTTATCAAAGAATAAGAGTAATCAGGTGGAGAGGTCCATTACGGATATTGTCTGAAGACAAGACAGATGCTGTAGCAGGCGCCACAGATCCGCCAGACTCCAGTGCGCCACGCCGCGGTTCAGTCAGGTGAGCATTTCCACTCACCTAAAAATATAACCTACGAATGGTAAGCCACAGTTACTAAACTAATTAGAGAGATGCGCATGCGTGCTTACTGCATGGAAAAACTCGCTGAATCACACAACAAGGTGAAGGTAACTTTAACGTCTTCCAGTCTATCAAACACTAACGTGAAACAGAAACTGCCACTTCGAGAGCTTTCTTAATCTTGATAACACGCCAACGAGTTTCGAATCTGAGGTCACGGTTGCACAGATGATTTCAATTCAGAAACATACTTCTTGCAATACCGACTCTGGTTTTTAACATGGATATGTTTCGGGGCTGGGGTCAAACTGTAAATAGTGTCATCAACTTTCCGTAAACAGAAAACTGACACCGTTGTAACCAGCCAACCAATGTTCGTCACCTCCCTCACTTTATTACCGTGTGCCAGAACTCTGCCTTCTATATGCAACAGGTACAATTAGCGCTGTTACCACTGCCTTTGACTAGCGTTTCGTCTAAATCACAGCAAACCACATTACACATGGTAACCTGTGGGTGGGGGCGGTAGAATAACACGCCTGCCGTAAGAGGCGACTAATAGGGGCCCAGGAGCTCTGTACTTTACGTGGGTTGGCGACGGGGTCCTTAGCTGAGTCCTGGCATTGCTTCCACTTACTTGTGCCAGGCTCCTCACTTTCATCTATCCTATCCGACCTCCCTTGGTCTACTCTTGTTCTTTTCCGACCCCGACGCTATTAGGATTGCGAGGGCTAGAAAGTCTTTCATTTTCACGCTCTTCGTGGCCCTTGTCTTCCTTTGGCCGATATCTTCGATGTCGGATCCCTTCCAATTATATAGAGGATGGTTGCCCAGTTGTACTTCCTCTTAAAACAATAGTCACCACCACCACCTTACACATGATAATGTCACCGAAGGCAGCAGAATTTTTCTCTAACACGTATCTAGCGAATATACCGTATATGGTGTTCTTCAGGGTTCAGTGCCGGGCCCGATTTTATTTCTAAACTGTGTGAATGATATAGGATCCCTAAAAAATATAAGGTTAACTATCTCTTTTTGCATATGATACAAATTGTTTTACGTAGGAATTTCTGTTAAAGAACTTGAAGTAAAAATGCACTATGACATTAGTTTATTACCAACTTGGCTTGGAAAGACCAACTACATAATTTTTCACTAGCCCTCACATATAACTCATCTTCATCGTAGATTAACATTTCTTGATCATCCTTTACCAAGAGTGCAATTTACTAAATTTCTAGTTTTGAAAATAGATGAAATGCTTGGCTGGAACGAGCAAGTTAAAACTATATGCAAATACTCCAGCAATTGGAATGCTTCACAGACGCAGATATAAATTCAATCATATGTTTTAAATATCTATTTATCATGCTCTCGCTGAAAATCAAATAATTTATATGATTCATATTTGGGGATTTTGCAATAAGGAACTCTTTGAGAAAGTTGTCATTTTGTAAAATTGAACAGTAAAGATACTTTATAATTTACCGCCTTTAACGCCTACGGATTATTTGAATGAGAAATGCAGATTTCTTCCATCCTATATGTGAGGTGACACAGCCTCTGTTATGCTGGCATATACAATTAAGTATACAAACACTATCTGTATCATAAATTCTCGCATACACTCATTCAACACCCGAGGAGCTGAGAGAGTAAAAACTAGTAAGTATGGTTGTAACTAATCTGTGAAGGTGTACAATGCTCTCATTAAACATATATAACAGGTAGCAACCATTTCAAAATTTAAACAAGCAACTCAATGTTGAAAACATCCTCGGGATATGAACTACCTACAAATTTTAGATAAACATAATAAAGAATGAGAATATATTATTTATCCTAAAAATTACAATCCTTTTCTTAATTACCGTTATCCGGTCGATTGGATTACCAGTTTGCATTTTCCCCGCTACAAGCGCTAATGTGACTCAGTGCAGAGTTTCACTTAAGCCCTTATAACTACTTTCGGTGTGGACATTTGTCAAAACTCAAAAAAATAAAATTTTTTTTTTAAAAAAGCCTGAGGGTATTGAATAAAGGAACAGCTGCAGAAAGAATTATGTAAATAAGTTAATTTGGCTAGGATTTGAATCAAAAAGAAAACGAGTAAAGAAACAAGCGATTTTAGGCTGCATTTCCGGGCCCTTTAGCACTTCAACGTTCGGCACAATGAGGAAATTCCTTAATTTTACGTTTTTCGTAGCATCGGAACCCCTACTTTGTCCGCAAAGAAATGTATTCAACTTCTTCTTATTCTTATTCTTCAGCTTTTCCCACACCTGTGGGCTCGCGGGTGCAAACTGTGTCAGACATATGGATTTGGCCCTGTTTTACGGCCGGATGCCCTTCCTGATACCAACCGTATATGGAGGGATGTAATCACTATTGCGTGTTTCTGTGGTGGTTCTTAGTATACCGTGTTGTGTGAATATGAAGAGGAAAGTGTAGGGAAGAACACTAACACCCAGTCCCCGGGCCGGAAGAATTAATCAGAGGCGATTAAAATCCCCGACGCGGCCGGGCATTGAACCCGGGACCCTCTGAACCGAAGGCTTCAACGATGACCATTCAGCTAATGAGTCGGACAAAGAAATGTATTCAACATTAAAATTAAATAATCAATGCAGAGAAGAAATTGAGCAGTAAATTTACATGCCAAGCAATGTACATAAAGGTTTCCTTTTCTTTCAGGCTCTACCGTATTTGGAAATAAGGAGTTATATTGTGAATAATTGGTAAACTCCGCCAATATTTTATCCTTGTATTGCGCCGTATTGCCCTTTCTTGAATAAATAATAAATAAATCTGCGACCAATTTGTTGGACGTAGATCTTGACATGTAGGGCCATCTTGTTACATGGCGTGGAAATGTTGTGCACTGGATCAGCTGTCATATTGTTGGATGTTCCCTTTCTTCGATTTATCGGAACTCTTTATCTCCCCAGTGGATGGAGTGAAAGGATGCCCCTCTGTAAGAGGCTACTAAGAGGGGGACAACTAACGAATCTGTACTCACAGCAGCCCGTCGAGCGCCCAGTATGGTTCTGCGGAGGCGACGTGATGTCCGCTCGTTAAACAACTGTAATCTTCCCGTGAGGTGGTTTACGCGGGTGGTAATATCCTCTCTGCGATATTGAAGATCCACCCTCCACACTGCTGACCTAGGAAACCCGAATTCGCGTGTAATTTCCGCAATGCTATGGCCCATGCGTCGTGCGCCAATGATCATCCCACGCGCAAAGTCTGTTAACTCGCAACGTGCTGCCGTCTTTACGACACTGGCGTCTGTGACAGACTGCTCCGCTACACCGCAGCTAGCAGCTGTGCTCAGGGGTCATACACGGCACATTTTCTAATGGGACAGCCCTTCCCGTGATATTGGCCATTCAGCGTATATCTTTTAGTTTTCTGACAAAGAATTAGTTAAGTTAAAATTGCATGCGCTATTCAGCCGAGCTTTGCATCCAATAAGAAAATGGGAGTTTTGTTCTTGAATTTATTCCTTTGCTTCCAAGTTTACAGCATAAACTACGAATATTGTTAGAAATACAATGGTGGTACATTGCGCGCCTTATTTTCGGGACTAGCAGAAACAACCTGTGCTGAACTAGATCCCTATGGTGCCACAATTCTTGCCAGCATCTTGCACAGGAGTTAATCAACTGCTGCATACTCATTCGCCGCCTTCCCAATTTATGGCTCGTAAAGTCTTAAGAGGGAGAAGGCCTGGAACCTCTTTAAACACCACGACGAGATAAAATTTAATTTTAAACTTTATTGTTTTACATAAGTAACACATCTCTACACTACCGCTATAACCTGCCCCTGAAGTAAGCAGCTTTCATTACCCCTTTACCCTTCATTGTTGTCTCTGGGTCGCAGTAGGTTAGGCTGTAAAATGTGAACTGTCTCCTCCATGACAAGAAGTTCTGCAAGGCAGATTAGTCTGTTCGCTGTCTTAAGCAGACACTTTATTAAATGAAACCCTGCATTCAAGGATATATCTTGCAGACTAGTAGTTTGTTGCTCTTAAGCGCACACTTTATTAAACGAAACCCTGTCCTTTGCGGATATATCTTCAGTTAGACTGTTTTAGCAAGAAAATGTGTAGCAAAATATGAAAATTAAGTATTCTCTCAGGTTTCATAAAATTGAAGATTACCTATTGCAATTAATAAATGGAATGCATTATATTTTCATTACAGCTCTCTCTGTGGATCAGTGGTGAAGTGCCAGTTTCCGAATCCTAAGATCACGAGTTCAAACCCGGCAGAGGTAGTCGGATTTCTGAGGGACTGATAAACTTCATTCGTCACTCCAAGTTGTTCGATGTCAGAATGTAAAATTAAAAAAATAAAACAAATCCCTGTGACACATTTCGAGTTTACCGGCAAAATAAACCCAGCCATAGATCGCTGAAGAAAGATCAGGTTAACTCTGTCATCTGGTAGAGAAGAACGGAACGTCGAAATTGACGGGCAGGCAACCTAAATGGCATCCATGTAAAATAGCTCCAAACGCTCAGGTCATGCGATTTATTTTTATTATTATTTATTGTTTCACTTATCACTACGTGGAATCGAGTACATTTACTGTACGAGAAGGGTTATGAAGCTGTAAGGTTACATTTGGAAGGAGGTGATTCTAATCCCTCCGTCGTCAGCCTTCAAGATGATTTGGTTTCAAACTGTAACTCCCCTCCTCTTCTTCTTATTCTTTCTAATACATTTCTGCTTATGCAGGTCGTTCATAACTCCCTACTGATACTTCAAATTCAAACAACGCTTCTCTGAATGAACCTGCAAGTAGCACTTCGCACGATAAAATTACCCCAGGTATTAATATAACGAAAGATCTTCATTGGGGTAATCACATAAATGGGATTGTAAATAAAGGGTACAGATCTCTGCACATGGTTATGGGGGTATATAGGGGTTGTAGTAAGGATGTAAAGGAGAGGGTATGTAAGTCTGTGATAAGACCCCAACTAGAGTATTGTTCCAGTGTATGGGACCCTCACCAGGATTACTTGATTCGAGATCTGGAAAAAATCCAAAGAAAAACAGCTCGATTTGTTCTGGGTGATTTCCGACAAAAGAGTAGCGTTACGAAAACCTTGCAAAGTTTGGTCTGGGAAGGCTTGGGAGAAAGGAGACGAGCTGCTCGACTGAGTGGTATGTTCCGAGCTGTCAGTGGAGGGATGGTGTGGAATGACTAACTCCCCTTCCTTTAAACGAATATTTGCCCCAATTTGTCCTAAGGTACAGCACTAACATCTGTCTGGTGTGAAAATTTGTCTACCTCTGCCGAGTTGAGTGGTTCAGACGCTGGATTCGCTGGCATTATGACCCCAACTTGGCAGGTTCGATCCTGGTTCAAAACCATGGTATTCGATGGTGCTCAAATTCGTCAGCCCCGTGTCGGTAGATTTACTGGTACGTAAAAGAACTCCTGTGGGTCAAAATTTCGGCACGTCGGCGTCTCCGAAAAGCGTAAAAGTAGTCAGTGGGACGTAAAGCCAATAAAATATTACTATTATTAAAATTACCAACCACGGACATCCATATTCTGGACTGTGTATCTGTCACATCTCGAATGCAAGCTTACGACCCGTGCCACGTAGCAACCTGTAAGCTAGGCTGTTGCTGCTGAAGAATATCAACGTTATATGCAATACTCCAGGTCGGACAGCAACTTGCATGCGTACTAGACAAGTTCATCCTAGGGTAAGGTTGCATAGGGGAAACCATATTAAAAGTTACATGTTTAGTTCCCTTTCATATTACGAGGTCACATGCCTGCAAGTGCTTCAACAGGCAGTTATTCTTATGTTTATGTCGGCAAAGAAAACCGTTCTATTATGGTTTCTTAAGGTGCTTGGAACAGTTGCCAACATTCGTACTCGTATAAGAAGCCGCGCATATTGCCGTCCATCTCTTCGGGAATGCCACTTTATTGCTGCATATTACTGTGCCACACTACGTTATATTTTGAAGAAATTCCTGAGTGACTGCGCTGTAGAAATGTGAATAGAACCAACTACAACAATAAAAGTTTTTATGATGGCACATTATTGCCATCTAATCGCACATAGAACACTCAAATTGTACACATGCATTATTTAGCTCTTCTTTAACCCGAAACAAAAATAATGGCATGATGTAAGCATTCATTTCTAGAAAAAAAATCATGTGTAAAATATTATTAATGTATTTTTCTCTAAAGGTGCACTTTTCGCTGAATGTGGCCCGGAGAAAGCAGTTAAACTTCATACATATGTATAGACGTAGATTTACATACTAGGCGAGATATTATAACACTTTCTTTAACAACTTGGTCATAAAAAATATTAAACTTGAACCACCATATTTTGATATATTTGTTTGTATCTGATATTTTTTCTGATCAACATTATACTTATTTTCAATAATTTTTCACCTGTTGTATAGCTACTATCCCTGTGGATACCCTCAACAAATATTACTTCAAATCGTTCTACGGTTTCAGACAAAAGTGTACGTTTAGAGAAAAATACATTTTAAAAATAATATTTTGCACATGAAAATAAAATTGTTTTTGGGGGGAAATGAATGCATAAGTCATGACACATTTTTCTTCTGTATTATGTGTAAAAGTTGAGTGTTCTATGTGTAATAGGATGGGGTCCGGCTCCATGGCTAAATGGTTAGAGTGCTGGCCTTCTGTCACAGGAGTCCCGGGTTCGATTCCCAGCAGGGTCGGGAATTTTAATCATCATTGGTTAATTTCCCTGGCACGGGGGCTGGGTGTATGTGTTGCCTTCATCATCATTGCATCCTCATCACGACGCGCAGGTCGCCTATGGGAGTCAAATAAAAGGACCTGCACCTGGCGAGCCGAACCCGCCCTGGGATCTCCCGGCACTAAAAGCCATACGACATTTCAATAGGATGGGAATAAGGGGGCATCACATATACATGCATGAATTGTTGTCGTTAGTTCTATTTCAAACTCTACCCTGTGTCCTTAAGTAATATTTTAACTTACTTTCCGTACATTTTGTATGAATCCCTATGCGATATCTTGTACATATCATATATACTTGAATCAGCAGGAATTTTCTTTCTTTTCCTCTTTCTTTAAAAAAAAATGACGTTACGTCACACCGCCACTGATAGTCTTATGGCGACGATGGAATAGGAAAGGGCTAGGAGTGGGAAGGAAGCGCCCGTGACCTTAATTACGGCACAACCCCAACATGTGCTGGTGTGAAAATGGGAAACCACGAAAACCATCTTACATTTAACACGACCACCAGCTGATTTCTTCTGGCCAACTCAACACCAGCTACTGTTAGAACGACGAGTATTAAACAGTAAAATAATACCAACTCTACTCTCAAAATCAAGAAATCGGTCTCAGCAATCAGGGGAATGTGAGGGAAGGATTAAAAATCGCGATTTTCCAGCTGAGATCGCGAGATTTGGTACGACGGTAAGACCTAATGTAATATGGGTGCTTTCCTGCCAAACAACGAACAAAACTCAAGGTTTCATTTAATGGACAAGTAGTCACTATACTCTTGTGATGTAACCGAGACGATATCCTCTTTAGACCCAAAGCCCACGTTTGTGGACTGCTAAAATGACCATCTCTGGAACTAGTTGGCATTTGTATAAGGAAAATTTACAATTAAATTTGTGTACAAATTTGTACATAGTTGTGTACCATGTTTTTTTACCTAATGTTGACGTAAGTAGACAATGTTATTTGCTTTACGTCCCACTAACTACTTTTACGGTGTTCGGAGACGCCGAGGTACCGGAATTTAGTTCCGCAGGAGTTCTTTTAAATGCCAGTAAATCTACCGACACGAGGCTGACGTATTTACGTATCTGAGCACTTTCAAATACCACGGACTGAGCCAGGATCGAACCTGCCAAGTATGGGTCAGAAGGCCAGCGCCTAAACCGTCTTATCCACTCAGCTCGGCAGAGGTAGACAAATTAATAATACAGGATTATTTCAAGACCCAAAAATCACCTGTTTAGAGAAGTGCAATTTTAAAATAAACGAGAGTAAAATTCAATTTTATTGCAGGACCAAACAGTCTCCCTGTGGGGCCAACTCTTTACACATGAAATAGCCATCATTGTTCAATAAAACATATTTCTTGATTTAGAGTTAAGACCTGCAATGAGCAAGTAGGTGGTTTACAAGGCGAACATCACTCACGTTACCCCACTATTTTCCCCTCAGTAAGGACTGTATAAACATAGCATACGGATTGATTCTCCACTCGTCAGGACATATAACAGGAACAGTAGACGATAAGTGTCTGCCTTCTTCTCAGCCCAGTTCGAAGTCCACCAAAGATGTAACAGAATATACATGATGTAGGCTTTTTGGGCTTATGCCGTGTCACAAGAAGACGCAGACCAAAGTTCTCTGCGAATCGTAAAGAATTTCACCTTCTTTTCTTGACGCGGCATAAGCCCGAAACGCCTACATCATGTCTATAAGTACGGGCAGTGAACGAGTCAACGGTAACATGTAGCAGAATGAGATGAACATCATTGAGAACATAAATATCCTAAATAATTTTAAAAAATGCGAATTGCATTGAAGTAAAAGACTGAAGTATGTCTGTCCTTGCACTTGGACATTGGGTGTGAAGAAGATATAGAGCCTGCCAGCAAGACTTTGCGACTATAGTCACTGAAATCCGCTAAGTAGTGTAATGGACGTGGCTGTAATTCTCAGGCTCAGTCGACAATGTTGCTGAGTGACGCACGCTATCCATCCACTGTGGCCTTTCCAGTCTGGATAGGCGGGCGATATGTCGGTAAATCTCCCCTAACCTGCCGTAATGGGGCGCGCCGATTAAGCCGAATTACAGTACAGTCTCGCCGCGTCGGGTAGTCAGGTGCGGGAGAACGGTCGATACTACAGAGCAACTACTCAAGCGAGATCATTCCTTCTCGTGCGAGCGAAGTGGATAACTTCCTAGCTGTTTCTCTGCTACTCCAGTAGCATACACCTTATGAATGGCGGGTGACAATAACGGAGCAATGTTTCCATTCAGGCTGCTTGTTCCTCCCCGATCTTCCTTGATCTAGTCAACAAGTTGTCGAACTTTGCGGGCTACTCCACTACATAAATTCATCGTCAGTGCCCCCTTTCCGTAACAGACCCAAACACATATTCAGAAAAGACATACATACAACCGACGACGAAGGTTAATACCATTTTTAAAGCAAATTTAACATTTACATCTATCTCTCTCTACAAAAATTAAATTAAAAAAAGAAATGATGCCTGCTGCTTGCTTTCTGAAACATCACGTCTAACACACTGGATGAAAGTTCATGAAATTTCTTACAAATAGTCTCAGAGGGAACTGTCACATGGCGAACTGCCTTTTGCTTTAAAGTACTGACCTAAAAATGTGGTATTTTTAACAATCGCGTAGTTTGAAATCATATAGTGTCTCTTTAGTTCTCGTTCGATTTTGAAAACCGAAAAGGTAATTAGAAGGATGTACAAGCAATTTCTCACTTGATCATGCCTAAATTACTCCACCAATTGAGCTGATATTTGGTATGGAAATACCACGGATATTCTGTTCAAATACAAACCTGCTCTGAATTTTCAATAATAATTAACATTTTTCTAAATGGTAGTTATCAATGGAGGTATTTAATGAACTATTCATGTCTTATCCAATAGAACCCAAAAATTGGAAATGGTTAGTCCCATCGCCAAATCATGCCTGGCATTGCAGAACTCAAAAGTCGGTATTCTACAAATAGGCCATACGCATTTTCTTTCTAATGGTTTTCCGGGTTTACCTGCTAAAGCATGCGTTCCAGAGCACCCGTCGCATGAGCGGTGTTTCGCCCGTTCTTGGCAGCTCCTGCCAATTCAGACCGTACACCGGAATATGCGAAGGTTGTTGCTTAAAAATTAGCCGTCAATATGGGCGCAAACAGGAATCAAATGGCATCTCCAACTATCAGCCTATCAATGACGGTTATGTTCTGTAGGTTTAAAATTTAAAAATATGTAACTTTAATAGCAACTTTGCATTATTAAATTTGAATAAACATTGTATTATAATGACATTCGCCCGAGTCCGAAATCAGCGTTGAGGTCTTCGGTTCAGAAGGTCCCAGGTTCGATTACCGGCCGGGTTCTTGTTTGATTAATTCTGCTGGCTCGGGGACTGGGTATTTGTGTTTGTCCCAACACTCTCCTCTTCATATTCAGACAACACACCACACTACCAACCTCCACAGAAACACGCGATAATGCTTACATCGCTCCACACAGGGTTGGCGACAGGAAGGGCATCCTGCCATAAAACAGGTCCAGTTCAATATGAGCAACACCGTTCGCACCCGCGATCACGTACGTGTCGGATAAAGCGGTAGTAGAAGAAGAAGAATTATACTGTAGTGCTGTTCAATAACAGCTATTGACCTGAATGCTCAGAAACTCCGTAATGTGATGGAAGGGATTGATTTAGAGATACCAATTTTCAAATGTTTCGTTTAAATCAACTCTATTTCTGTGTTTCGAAACAGTTTCTATGACAACACTAAAACCATATTCCATCAAAAATGATTTTGGAAATACGAGGACCTTCTTAACCACTCCCCATAATAAAGGATACTCATGAAAGATCTATTTCTGTAACCAAAACTCTAGAAAAGATTTCCTAAATTTTACATTCAGCCCTCTTCCTACCCTATGTTGCCTTGTCTCGTAGCGGCCCCTAAAGTAACCCTATCACCCACTTCGGGAACCCACGGTCTAGTTTTATCAGGCAAGGGTTAAATTAACCTTGCCACTTATCTTTGTCCTTTCATTTCGTTTCCCTATAAAAAAGATAATTACTACCACAGCTTTATCCTAAGGGCATTCTGGAGAGCCGTGGTAGGTGCCTACTATGAGGCAATCAGGTGAGTGTTGTTATTTTCTCTTGCACCTTACATTCGGTTCATATTGGTAAAAAAAAATTCATTCCACGTAACTTAAACGCTGTAAAGAATGTTCCATTGCTCCTCTAAGCTTGCGAAGCATTCTTTCGACCCACACACACTCCTACTTCACCTAAACCTCTTCACCTAAACCTCTACGTTGCACAGACATAGATAGGTCTTATGGCGACGATGGGATAGGAAAGGCATAGGAGTTGGAAGGAAGCGGTCGTAGCCTTAGTTAAGGTACAGCCCCAGCATTTGCCTGGTGTGAAAATGGGAAACTACAGAAAACCATCTTCAGGGCTGCCGACAGTGGGATTCGAACCCACTATCTCCCGGATTCAAGCTCACAGCCGCGCGCCTCTATCCACACGGCCAACTCGCCCGGTTTACCTAAACCTCTCATCTCAAAATCTTAAAAGATCTTTATTTTTTTATTTATTATTATTTTTTTTTTGCTTTACGTCGCACCGACACAGATAGGTCTTATGGCGACGATGGGAAAGGGAAGGGCTAGGAGTGGGAAGGAAGCGGCCGTGGCCTTAATTAAGGTACAGTCCCAGCATTTGCCTGGTGTGAAAATGGGAAACCATGGAAAACCATCTTCAGGGCTGCCGACAGTGGGGTTCGACTTAAATCTTTATCCGACGTTCCCCTTATCCTACATTTTTCGCATTTAATCTCTGTAGTTGCTATTTAAATTTGTTATATTATTAGTGTAAAATCGGCTGTATCTAATAATTCATCAAAGAAGATCATTAGTGCTAGTGTAAAGTCAAAAGTAAGAGTTGTATACGACGGACACTGAATTTGTGATTTTCTGCTGGATTTAGAATGTTAAACTAGTAGTATTTCGTGTCACATTTTCTTTCCATGGAGTTAATTGTTGTACTCTTGCTGCTGTTGTTTTTCTTGTTACTGGGTAATTATGATACCTTTACTTTATTATTACACTACTGTAAATGACCATTGCCACCGGGATATTTCCCATTTGCGATGCATTTGTTAATAATAAATAAATAACAAAATTAATAAAACTCGTCAGGCCGAGTGACCTAGACGGTAGATTCTGGATTTCTGAGCCCAAGTCAGCAGATTCGATCCAGGTTCAGTCCAGTGGTATTTGAAGGTGCTCTAATATGTCAGCCTCGAGTCGATAAATTTGCCAGCCTATTAAAAGAAACTCCTGCGGGACAAAATTCCTGCAACTTAATATCTCCAAAAACTGTAAAACTAGTTACTGAGACGTACAAACAATACCATGAGTTTGTGCGACGTTACACACCCAGCGGAGAAAAATACACAGTTCTAGCCTTTCAAGCAAGCAACTCAATGTTAGGGAAATAAAATATAAAGTATGAGAATATATTTTTGATTCCTAAAAATTACAATCCTTTTCTTAATCATCGTTATCAGGTCGATTAGATTAGCATTTTCCCTTATTAATCACTATGAGCGGTAATGTGAGTCAATGCAGAGTTTCACTTAAGCACCACCAAGAGCGGTAATGTAAGTCAATGCAGAGTTTCACTTAAGCACCACCAAGAGCGGTAATGTGAGTCAATGCAATGTTTCACTTAAGCACCAACAAGAGCGGTAATGTAAGTCAATGCAGAGTTTCACTTAAGCACCACCAAGAGCGGTAATGTAAGTCAATGCAGAGTTTCACTTAAGCACCACCAAGAGCGGTAATGTAAGTCAATGCAGAGTTTCACTTAAGCACCACCAAGAGCGGTAATGTAAGTCAATGCAGAGTTTCACTTAAGCACCAACAAGAGCGGTAATGTAAGTCAATGCAGAGTTTCACTTAAGCACCACCAAGAGCGGTAATGTGAGTCAATGCAATGTTTCACTTAAGCAACAACAAGAGCGGTAATGTAAGTCAATGCAGAGTTTCACTTAAGCACCACCAAGAGCGGTAATGTAAGTCAATGCAGAGTTTCATTTAAGCCTTTATAACTGCATTTCGTGTGGACATTTAACAAAAAACAAATCAAAAATGCCTGACGGCACTGAAGCAAGGAACACATTACAGAAAGAATTATGTAAATAACTTCATTTGGCTAGGATTTGAATCAAAAAGAAAACGAGTAAAGAAACACGCGATTTTAGGAACTGCATTTAGGGCGGAAGTGATTTGTTGTTTTTTAGTTTGATAGAATTATCCAAAACTCACAACTTGAAACATTTCCCGGCCCTTTAGCCCTTCAACCTTCGGCACAATTGAGGAAATTGCTTAATTTTACGTTTTTCGTAATATGGGGACGCCTACTTGCTAAGAAATATTTTCAAAATTAAAGAAGAAGAGTAGCAGGTTAGTTCCCAGTATGAAATGCGAGAAAACACAGTGCTCATCACTCTAATCTCATGTTACGGATAATCTATGCTTTCCACTAATCCGTGGGTTTCCATGGTATATAACGTGGCAACACTAGCCTACGGCTCCCAAATCTTGTCGGCAGTTACCAGAGCAGCTAAATCGGGCCAGCCTGTATATTTCAATATATTTCTGGCCGCTAATAATGCAACAGACCTTAAGCTATTAACAGCTGGAACATTACCATGAGGACATCAAACAGCAGCTTAGAGTCCGGATTCCAACTTTATTCCCCCCCCCCCCCCACCAAAAAGCAACTCATTACATTACTGCGTTACTGTGAGCCGGGACAGCACAGAGCGAACAAGATTTTGTGCTCGCATCCAATTAAGACAGGATATACCGGAGCAGGAGGTGAATCATGGGATCGCCTGCCTTCCATCCGGTATATAACGAGAGTACACATACGGGACGAACTTGCGCCTATACAAACAAACTCCAGGTTAGTTTAATCCTTTCCTTTCGGTGTGTGAAAATCACTGGGCGTTTGATCGGCTTTGGGAACTCGAAATAGGCTGTTGCGTTATAAACGCGCTTCATATTGTTTACAGAGCCACACACGATGACACGAATTATTAACGAACGGATTTAATTCAACATTTATTTAGGAAGTGATGTTGATTCCTTAACAGTGAAACATGTATGGTACAAGCAGAAAATGTATGAACATTTTAATATCAACCAATTTGAATTGTTCAAGTACGGCTGACGTCGCAATGCAAGAAAGAGCGGCTGGCTTCCGAAGATCCGAGGTTTGATTCCCCGCAGCGACGTTGCTGATTTTTGCCTCAACGGGATATGCAATAAGATAACCATCCCCAGCCTCTAGCAGCGACACAGGCTGCTTTCCAGTGATTTCCATACACTTGCTAGAGGAAAATAGTACGAAGGTACCATTCATCAACGTACTATTTTACCTAATGCCAAACTATAATAATAATAATAATAATAATAATAATAATAATAATAATAATAATAATAATAATAATAATAATCAGAGAAACCTTGAGACAACTTCATGTTTGCCAGCGAATGCCTCTCGATGAATTACAAGATGGAGAAGCTGGAGATCCTAGAATGAAGAATATTACGGAAAATCTTGGGCCCAATCCAGACTGAAACCGGCTGGAAACTTCGGAACAACAATCAAGTCTACAAAAATGTGGAGAGAATTTCAGAGACCATGAAAAAGAGAATGGGCAAAACCACATAAACCAAAAAGTTATTCGACTACCTGTGGAAAAAGGAGACAACGACGGCATAGATTAAGGAAGATCTAGAGACGTCCAACATCCAGGAAGCTCAGCTGTCAAGACAGAAATATATTTCGAACGATGATTCAAAATGTGGAAGGGTTTCAAGTCGAAAGAACTGCAAAGACGGGAAGAGCCTGGATGGAAGAACAGAAGAAACAGCATAGCGCCCATATGAAGGAGTACTGGAGGAAGAGGAAACTTCAGACAAAGAAAAAATGAATTGTAGCGTGATCCTACGTGGCCAATTCAAAAGTATATAAAATGTAATAATAATAATAATAATAATAATAATAATAATAATAATAATATGGATATGATTGGGAAAGGTGGGCTTGAAGGTATCGGAGAGAGTGAAAGAAAGACGCTCAGAAATATTCTAGGCCCAAATATTTAAAAAATGGAGAGAGCAGACTCAAATCTAACAAAGAAATGTATCGAAAAACAGAAGGATTGGTTGAAATGACGAGGAAGAAAAGTGTACAGTTCTATGGATACTTGATGAGGATGGACAATAACAGGCAGACGAACAGAATCTTTGGATTCTTCAGGAAAAGGAAGACTTTTTTACAACTTTTTTTTTACAAGTTGCTTTACGTCGCACCGACACAGATCGGTCATATGGCGACGATGGGATATGAAAGAGCTAGGAGTGGTAAGGAAATGGCCGTGGCCTTAATTAAGGTATAACCCCAGCATTTGCCTGTATGAAAATGCGAAACCACGGAAAATCATCTTTAGGGCTGCCGAAAATGGTGTTCGAACCCACTCCCACCTAGCAAATGCGCGACCCTAACCGCACGATAAACTCACTCGGTGGAGCTGAAATCGTTTCCAGATGTGAGGTTGGACTTAACGAAGATGGGTGTTAAGGAAGGTGATATAATGAACAGGAATTGATTTAGAGAAATCGTCAACACGTTTCGCGGTTTCTAGGAGACTGGGAAGGCACTAGTAAGAAAAGGAAGTTCCTATGCAGAGAAAGGGAATAGGAGAAAGTATGAAAAAATACTGGCTGAGAGTGAAGGATATAATGCACGGATTGGCAAACGTGGTCCAAAGATGGCCGAAACGAAACCAATAATAACAATAAAATTTATGGAGTATGGATGAAAAGAAATCTCCTGAAATGTATTGCCATACTGAAAAAATCTCAGACACTATCAGAAACAGGAGGTTGAAGTTCTATGGTTACATTTTCAGAATGAACAATGATAGACAGACCAAAAGAACTCTAAATCTTGCCCTCACAATGAAAGTCAAGAACAACTAGCTAAATGAAATAGAATCAGATCTTCAGGAAATCAACATCAACCAGGAAACTGTGAAGAACCATCGTTTCGCGGAGCCAAAAGCTAGAACTAATAAAACCTGGACAGAGGAACGTAAGAAGAATTTCAGTGAGAGGATGAAGAGATTTTCGGAAGAGAAGAAAGCAAAATCATCAGCTAAATAAGTTCAAGCGTGCTCCTCAGTTGGACATAAAGATGTGAATAATAATAATAATAATAATAATAATAATAATAATAATAATAATAATAATAATAAATTTAATTTAATTTAATTTAATTTCGTGTGGCTATTTCTAGCCGAGTGCAGCCCTTGTAAGGCAGATCCTCCGATGAGGATGGGCGGCATCTGCCGTGTAGGTAACTGCGTATTATTGTGGTGGAGGATAGTGTTATGTGTGGTGTGTGAGTTGCAGGAATGTTGGGGACAGTACAAACACCCAGCCCCCGGGCCATTGGAATTAACCAATGAAGGTTAAAATCCCCGACCCGGCCGGGAATCGAACCCGGGACCCTCTGAATCGAAGGCCAGTACGCTGACCATTCAGCCAACGAGTCGGAAATAATAATAATAATAATAATAATAATAATAATAATAATAATAATAATAATAATAATAATAATAATGCCTTTTCCCTTCCTCCGCGTATACCAGTTATATAATAACAATACTGCAATAATATTAATGTTAGTTTCACGTTCCAGTAACTACCTTTAACCCTTTGAGCCCCATGAAAAGAAGTTAAAGTTGAAAATTTATTTTATTCACAAGATGACTATACAAGAGCTACACAGATTCATAAAGCACACTCAGTTTGTTCGTCACAAATATAGGGTGTCCATACCAGGCGTGGTTTCATCAGGAAACCACTGGGAAGATAATGCACTTTTTCACTTCTTGTGATACTCGCCAAAGCAGTTTCTTTCATTGTTCAGGCACAAACCTACATCACATACAAGACATGCCCATTTGGTTCGGTGGGAATTTGATGTAGTACTGCAATAAGCACAGCGTCGTGATTTACATTTAGTTGGCATGTGGTTAGCTTTGTCAAATCGCATTTCTGGTGCCACGTACTTCTTGAATTTGTTCTCCACCCGTGGGGTTTTCTTGCCTCTAGTTGGAGTTGATCCGGCCCCAATCATTCCCGCAACCACTGACATTCGGAAATTTTTCAGAGTTAGTGTGGCACCACCTTTACTTCTCTCCTTGAACAGGATGTAAGCATTCACAATGCATACATCAACGAAGTGCCAGAATATGCGCAACCTCCATCTCTTACCTTTACGGTTTACTTCATATACCGACTTCAGCATATCAGCCTTGTCCACAAACCCCATGTTCGAGTTATAATCTGAAACCATCACCGGACAATTGACAGTAACTGTTGTTCCATCTTTCATTTCTCGTGAAACGGTAGTTTGCTGCGACGGGTCATGAAAGTTTGAAAGAAAAAGGATTCCTTTCTTGTCCTTCCAAATAAGTGTCACAATGCCACTACTAGTATATCTAAAATCAGAAGCACCACGTTCCACTTTTTTTCGTTTACTAAATCTTTTGGCATTTGTACTTTCCCTTCCTCACCGTACCACAAACATAAACTTTTTTCCTTGCAGATTTGTATTAGTGCTACGCAGGTGAAATAATTGTCAAAGTAGGCCTGGTGGTTACGTCCCTCGAGCTTGACAGTGACCCACTGGTTTCAGGTTGAAACCACGTATATTTCACATAGAAATAGAAAATATTTCTATAATTATAAACTGAAATACACACAAACTTGTTAATTAGGATTTTAGTAACAAGAAAATGAACAAATATTTACGGTTCACTACCACACAAGTTGTTATTTATAATCGTAATGAAGAGCAAGTAGGCAAGACGCCGTTACATGAATACCTCCATGAACTAAACACTGTGCGCCAACTGCCAAAAAACTTCAGCTCCCTTAGATACGTGAAACAGACAGCAGATGGCTCCAGTTAACAGAGAGGCAACCCGGTTTCTTATGAAAACCAGCAGGAAGCCAGGCAAGTGAACTTCTAAACATGGTTTCACTGCGAAACCACTAGTACAGAAAGGGTTAAGGTAATCGAAGTAATGTGTGCGAGAGAGAATGTGACACATGAACTGGTCGCCGCCCCACCTCTACCTGCTTCCCGCCGCTCACTCATGTCTACGCGGTGCTTATATGAACAAACTGTGGCACCCCAAAACACTTGTCTCGATCACGTTCTGAGCTATTACAACACACACCAAGCCAGTCAGTGCTGCCACTTTTTTGGCTGTTTCGCCCGATATTTGCAGTGCTGACAACTCTATTTTTGTGATAACTGAAGCTACTTCTTTTCAGTTTCGACTCAGGTAATTTAAAACTCTTATATTATTCAGTCTGCTGAAACTAAATTTGAATAAAAAATGTTTAAAATAGTGTCCCTGAAAAAGTACAGATTTGCCACAAAGTTTAGAGATACACATAATTTGAACACAGAGGACGCTGTCGCTGTATTGTAAGGTTAAATAACAATGCTTTTAGCAGTTAACTAACAATGGGATACCAGTATTTGTTTCGCCCAAACAAGGCGTTTCCACGACGACGGGCATTTCTTCTAGAACATTTGATAGATTTTTAAGCAAACAAAAAAATGTTGACTCTCTGACTGCAAATTTACTAAATAACTAACAATTGTGATGCAAGTTTGATTTTTTGCTGGATTGTTTCTAACATTCAAATTAGTACGGATGAAATATGACTTGAAAAATGATTTTGCAAAATGCCGAGCATTATCTGAGTTTTGTTTTTTCTAGACAAGGTTGGGGGAAATCACGGTATAAGTTGTTTGATATAACTTTCCTACAGAAGCACCTAGCACATGCAGAACTTATCTCTCCTACAGAGCGGATCCCAAGGAACGCAGTGTACTACATGATTCCATTAAAATGTTTTATCAAACGACGTATACCACGATTTCCCCCTAAAAAACAAAACTCAGAAAAAGGTTAGCCATTTGCAAAATACTTTTTCAAGGCATATTTTAAGCTGACGAATTTAAAATATAGAGTATTAGAAACAATCCAGGAATAAATCACACTTGCATCGCAGTTAGTTATTCAGTAATTTTGCATTTTATTGTCAAAAATGTCAAAACTTTTCCCTTAGTTACAAGTACATAAAATTTTCTAGAAGGAGTACCGATCGCCGTGGAAACGCCTTGTTTGGGCGAAACAAATACTCGTGTCCCAATGTTAGTTAGCAGCTAAAACACTGTCATTTAATCTAATAATATAGCGACAGCGTCCCCTCTGTTCAAATTACAGTGTGTCCCTAAACTTTCTGGCAAAACTGTAAATGCATGGTAACAGAATCATACTTGAAAAAGAAACAACTTACTTAAAATAGAATAAGACGTTTCGTTCTTGAAATAACATCAGGTTGTATCGAATCACACTCAAAAATATTTAAGTTCAAATTCTGTTAAAATCTTTAAAAACTTGAAATTTGGAACAAGACAATGAAGTCCTCACCTCTCTCCACTGTAGCATGGATACGTTTAAAAAAGAAATTAAACTTACATGTTTACACATTTTGAAAATATTTTTGAGTGCGTTTTGATAGAATCTCATGATGTTATTTTACGAGCGAAACATGTGGTTATATTTGAATTAAGCTGTTTTCTTTTTTTCAGGTAGTTCATAAATTTGTTTATTCAAAATTCCTTTCAGAAGACTGAAGAACATAAGAGTTATAAAAGAAAAATAAAAAACTCCATTTTTAACAACCACAAGCTGAATTATTTGACAAGTCAAGATTTCTGAAACATGCGGCGGTACGCCCTAGATCAGAGGTTCTGAAACTATTATGAAATTGTACCCCCTCACTCATGGCTAAAAGTTCAATGTACCTCCACGAAAAAATCGCAAAATGACAGGTTTAAAAAATGAGTACCTGCCTAATTATTAACACATTTTAATTGATTATAACTCATTCTTTCAAATCATCATCATCATAATACACTTGTCGCTGCAACCAATCTCGTCTCAATCCTGCTGTTCTTTTTACTTCCTTGTAGTTTTTACATCCTATCAAGTTTCCCACCTCCGCGAAGTATGTCTTTCTTGGTCTTCTTCTTCCTTTCTTTCCTAGTATTTTTCCACTAGGAAGTCATTATGTCTCAGGACATGACCCACAGTATTACCTTCCTTCTTGGCATATCCTTTAATCAGTCTCCCTTCTTCATTGATTTCCTTTAGAACATCACGATTCGTCTTTTCTTCAGTCCAGCATGTCCTTGTCATTTTCGCACAAATCCACATTTAAGTTGTATCCAATGAATCTCATTTTTATTTTGTTCAAGAGTCCAGCTCTCACAACGGTAAAGCAGTGAACTCCAGACAAAGGATTTTACAAAAGCGTTTCTTGCTTTTAATCTTATATGGGTATTTGTTTAAAAAAAACTTTATTTTATTCCTTTAAATGCATATCGTAAACAAGACGAGATTGTGAAATTAAATACATATTTATTACACCACAAGAAATATAAGTTTCTGTCTGTAACAAGTATAATACATCGATAACTAAGTAACACAGGACCGGGCGAGATGGCCGTGCGGTTAGGAGCGCGCAGCTGTGAGCTTGCATCCGGGAGATAGTGGGTTCGAACCCCACTGTCGGCAGCCCTGAAGATGGTTTTCCGTGGTTTCCCATTTTCACACCAGGCACATATTGGAGCTGTACCTTAATTGAGGCCACGGCCACTTCCTTCCCATTCCTAAGCCGTCCCTATCCCATCGTCGCCATAAGACCTATCTGTGTCGGTGCGGCGTAAAACAAATAACAAAAAAAGTAACACAGGATACTCTGTATTAAGTTTCTCAAAAAGCTAGATTTTAGTCTCAATATAAAAAAATAAGCAAGGATGAAAAATTTATGATCTTAATTGCAATACCATCAAATTGTCAGTGGGATGGGTTTGAGCATGGCGTGACATAGTTTTCTGATGTGTCGTAGCCCAGGTGAAACTTTCAAGCGAAGCATGGCTCCATATATACATATTTACCTTTCATCCTAATTATTTCCATATTTCCATTTCTTCCCTGAAAGCTACTCGCGTACCCCACTAAAAGTCTCAGGCGTACCCCTAAGGTCTAGATGAATGTATGTGGTATCCTTACGAAGGTGGAGGTTGAATCTGTTGGTACACAGTAAGTGATATATAGAGGGAGATAAATGACTCACCCTGTTCAGCAGAGCCCGTATTTTAACATGGCAAGGAATATGAATTTAATCTCTGATCGACATCCGTTTTGTTTGCCGATGTGCACACATGAATCATTTACAGAGTGACCGGTGGACGCCACAATGAATTACTGGTGACAGCTGGGGAGGGAAGTACCACATCATTTATGATAATATTCCACGAGGACTGGCGCACACGCTTATTTCCATTTGAATGACGCTACACTAACAGCAAGACGAGCACTTCAGAGTGTACGATTATCTTCCAAGTACAACTAGATTAGCAAAGCTCAGCTACTGTGTGAAGAAATTTTTAGTTGACGCTATTTAGGCTGCCTGGGGGTACATTTCTATTTAACTGGCCCAGTGGCTGAGCATTAATTGAATCATGACTTGTTAAAAGGGCTTGAGTCCAGGTTTTAGCGATTCTGAGTTAAGTATCAATACAAGGTCTACAGACCTCAATACACAATGTTATGTTAAAACAACTTCAGTCCTGGAATCCTACAGCATAACATTGAAGATGCTCTTCTGAGATGAAGTGTTAATAGGATTTTAAAAAACAACAATATCACTGGAAACCATGAAACGTTCTGTCCCGCATTCTGAGAAGATAAGCTTTAAAGCTACAGAGTGCATGGAGTTCAAACACTCTGCAACAATGAAAGCTTGTGCAGTTACTTCTCCATACATCAGCGGTCCTGTTTGTCATACCTTCAGACTTGCACAGCCAGGAGTACAAAGACTTCAGCATACCCACAGGGTAGTGTTTCCATCAACACAAAAAAACTAGCCGATATTCAACAGGCGCTACCGTACATTCCTTGTGGTGCAGAAGAAGACACATTTTACCAGGTGGAACAATGAAGACAGAGGGGGGTGATATTAGGGATGTAGACTAGTGAAATAATATTGTCACGCTCATCACTTCTCAAGTAGTTAGCCTTTGATGTCTTAATACCTTGCAAATTACAACATTTTGTACTAACCTATTAAGTACTTTTACCATTTGTCACATGTCTGTAAAAAGTATGTCTATGTCACCTCAATGGTATTAATATTAAAAAACAGGCGTGATGAAACTATATACATGTGTATGGTTTCAAACTATCTCAGATACTAACAATATTCAAGAATGAATTGTTAAAAGGACTTGAGTCCATGTACTTTCAACACCTTAATCTGTATGTAAAATTGCACTAAAATTAAAAAACTTATATCCTACATGTTATACATTACAGGTTGAATCATGAGAATAGTGCAATTTGCAAGGGCAAAATTAACCGGTTGATAAATAACGTTCTTTTATGTATGAATATTGAATTTGCATTGTAATCGATCGTGTTACGTACGTTTAGTACGTGTTGAAAAGATGCTATGTACGGAACAAAAATGGCCAACCAGACACCAGTGGGATCCGAACCCACAACCTCCCGATTTCGCGTCGGTTGCTCTACCAATTGATCTATGGTGGCCTAGGCCATCTTGGTTCTGTTGGAAAGGATCTGAGGGACAGGTCTGGTACTACTACCATCACACTGTAGAGTGCGTTTAAGTTGCCCTTTGAGGGCCAAGTGAATGAATATTGAATTTGCACGACCGCACTATAATCGAAACCAACTTTAAACCTATTAGGTCGCGTTACGTTTAACGTTTAAGGTTAAAAGTCGGTTTCGATTCTTTTATGTACATTAAGGTTCTATGGACTTACGCTCTTTTAATAAGTCATGATTCAATTACTTTAGTCTGGTAAACATCAAATGTATTACCCGATAGCATTTACATACCGACATTGTACAAAATGGAATGCCAAATGGGACTTTTTCCACCCTTCAAAAATCAAATTACGTCAGCCAGATTTGAACCTGTGATCTGGGGATTCGGAGACCGACACACTACCAATGATCCACACAGGGAGCTACCTACACTATATTAGCAGAGGTGATGTTATGGTTTTAAATCCACGAATACTATTCATTTCTGTGTGCTCTGTTCCCACCTGCTGCTATTCTTTGACGGAAAAAGCGTCCAAGGAGCAGAGAAGGATACGAACCGAATGAATGATGAAGTTCCGAGAAAATAAGAAAAGACTGGTCAAAAAAAACCTAAAGTTTTACGCGGTCCACACTTCAGCAATATATTTTGTAAATATATATTTTTTGGCTTTCGGTCTTGCGACCATGCAGCCACCACACACACATATACATGAATAAAGCAATGAATGGGATACATAAGAGAAGCATGCGATAAACAAATAAACGACTGAAAGTGAAAACACTTAGAAACATATTAAATAAATATTTAACACTTTCTGATGGTCCCAGAAACATTCACATGGTCAAATTTGTTTCACAGAGATACTGAACTAGAACTACAGTACCGGTCAAAAGTTTAGGAGCACATAAATAAATCACGAAATGTCATCTAGAACCTAAAATTGTGCCACTAGACTTCTGTAATTTTCTTTCTGAACTCTCACATCTAATAGGATATATGTCGCCTGATTTCATTGAGTTAGTCCAAATACTGTAGAAGTTATCAATTTTTAACTTTTGGAAGGTCACACCAAAATTCAAAAATTTTGGTAATTTAATGTAATACTTTAATTGGTTGCAGGTATAACCACCAAGATTCTTTTTGTAGACATAGCAACAGGTGGGGGCCATTTTAGTATAAATATAAAAATTCCGTAAATATGCGGCACAGTTTTTTACGTGTTTAATTTTTTTTTTTCGAACCAGGGCCAAAATGTTTGATTTGTCTTTGCATTTGTCATGTATGACCCAAGGACTCAGGACGAGCCATCGGCGTAAAACTTATCCGCCCAGATAGCTTCACTTGCACTCTGCGGATGGTATCCAAGTACACATTTCTGATGCCGATAGCTCACACTGAGACCTGTGACAGAAACAAGGAAAAATTGACCATTTTTGCGCTGGTTTGAACAAAAAGTCAACGCACAAAAATCGGTGCCGCATTTTTTTCAGAATTTTTATATTTACACTAAAATGACCCCCAACTACTGCTAAGTCTATAAAAGAATCTTGGTGGTGATACTTGAAACCAGTTAGAGTATATAGTACATAATATTTCCAAAAATATTGACTTTCTGATGTGACCTTCCAACAGTTAAACATGTATAACTTATACAATGCTTGGCGTAAATCACTGAAATCAGGCGACCCATATCATATTAGATGCGAGAACTCAGCAAAAAAATACAGAGGTCTAGTAGCACAATTTTAAGTTCCAGATGGAACTTCATGATTTTTTTAATGTGGCGCTAACTTTTGACCGGTGCTGTAAATAGACTTCGCGCTTAAAGGGGATAGTAGCACTGTAACACTGGTAGGGAGGGTGATTCGAAGTTCGTGTAGCCTTTTATACAGGCGATTTTGAGCAACTTGATGGTGTTTACAAGCCAATATTATGTGGTTCAGATCTGCAACACTTCACGGATCACAATCGCACGCGGGAGAGTTCAACACACTGATTCTATGTAAATGGCTGGGGTAACAGCAGTGTCCCAGACGCATGCGGATGATGGATGTAAGGTGGCGTCTCTGAAGACGTAAATATTGAAACCAGTGTCTTGTAGGAATTGCTGGTTGGATGATTGCATAATGTCCTCCTCTTTGAGTCTGTGAATCTGTCCACTCAGCCGACGACTTTACGACAGATCGTTGACGTAGTGATGGAAGGAAGTCCATATAGGGAAGCTGGATTCCGTCAAACGGACCTTCAGTAATACTCAGTTTTTGCAAGATGGTCAGCTCGTTCATTGTGTTGTATTCCTGTGTGTCCTTTTATCCATAAGAAGTGTATCGTGATTCCAGCGTTTCTCGCACATCTTACCATACGTAGGATGTCATAAATATATATGGGGGGGGGGGGGGGGTTTATAGACTGCTGTGGATGTTATAGTCGCTGATGAGCGCTACGAGAATAGCAAAGAATAAGGATTTTAGAAAACCTCTGGGTAATTCCATACTGTACAGCTGAACGTATGGCGATCATTTCACTTCGGCAATATCAGTCTTGTTATAGTGAGAGAGAGAAACGCGTAGAATCTCGATGACTCCTCGAAAGCTTAAAAACATACTTGCACTTAACATATTGACGTCATTTCAGTACGGCGTGAAGGACACGAAGAGCTAATAATTTATCTTCGAGGCACTTCACCTAGTCGGTCAATTTCAAATGCAACAAGCTGCAGTTGATATACTCTTAAACATTTTTACTAGCTAGATAAACACATCTGTTTTCAAATTTTTTGCCCTAGTATGAGGAACTGTCAGAGCGCTTAATTTGCCGGTATTTTACAGAAATATAACAGAAGCATTCGCATAACTGAGCAGATGTAAGATAAATATAGTCGCAGCGCTGTAAACAGCCAATGTATCAATGTTACTACGCAACATACTAAAATATGTACCAGCCAGGTCGTATTCCCATGTGAGAACACATCGCTTGAAATTGCTTCTGTTTATACATGTACAGTAAATGTTCGTCCAAGTGAAAGAACTGGTAAAGGTCACACAACTTTGCATCGAACAATCGATCACTGTGTGCATTTTCTCAGAATACATCAGTATTCAATTAAAATTACTACAATATATACAAAGTGAAGTCTGCCCGTTTTCTCCGCCAGTTTGAAATCGCTATCTCAGGAAGTAGTGAACAGATTTTATTCAAGTTTTCACCAACGGGTAGTGTGTCTATCGAGGAACATTTGTGTGTATAATTAATTAATACATATATGTTGTATAAATATTTGCTTAAAATTTTTGCCCTAACTGTCACAAATTTTGTTTCCTTTTTCTACAAGACAAAGTCATGGTTTATATGAAGCAAGCAAGTCGTATAGTTTAGAATTTGACCGCTGGCGCTGCCTCAAAGACGAGATCGCATCATATGAGTTTCGTATCTTGCAGTGAATGATCGAGCTGAGCAGTAATGTAAGGCCACCCGTGCGAGGCCGGGACGGGTCAGCTGATGATGATGATGCTTGGTGTTTAAAGGGGCCTAACATCTAGGTCATCGGCCCCAAATGGTACGACATGAGACGAAATTTAATGTAAAAGTCCAAAATCCTCCACTGATCAGAATTCAAAACGTGAGGGCGAAGAATGAATGGATGGAAATGAATTTAAAACAATCAGTGGATCCGACCCACAGTGCCTCACAGTCACAGAAACTGACGTAAAACAAGAGTATTACTGACCAAGGAACTGTTTCTGTAGCATATTACTGAATCGATGACGCTTACAGTATAAAGGGATCCAAAATCCAAGTTATCCGCCCCTCATAACGGTACTTATCGCTAGGAAAGTAGAACCATGGTATTTGTCATGTTGCGATACTAATCAAAAGTAGCGGTATTCCACACATTAGGCGGGTCAGCTAGTACAAAATAAAGCATAATTCAAAACTTACAAATCCATTCATAGCATTTTCATAATCTTATTCTATTGTTCCCTGTTCAATGTTGTCTTAAAATAATCAATTATTCCGAAACATCTGGGTCTTCTTAAAAGGGGATCGACCGATGGGGACCTAACACTCGCGTATTCTATCCTCACTAGTATTATGTCCATAATATCCCTACGGAATAATCTCAGGACAAAATTAACTTCAATTCTTACTTCCCAATATTTGTCATGTTGCGATACTAATCAAAAGTAGCGGTATTCCACACATTAGGCGGGTCAGCTAGTACAAAATAAAGCATAATTCAAAACTTACAAATCCATTCATAGCATTTTCATAATCTTATTCTATCGTTCCCTGTTAAATGTTGTCTTAAAATAATCAATTATTCCGAAACATCTGGGTCTTCTTAAAAGGGGATCGACCGATGGGGACCTAACACTCGCGTATTCTATCCTCACTAGTATTATGTCCATAATATCCCTACGGAATAATCTCAGGACAAAATTAACTTCAATTCTTACTTCCCAATATTTGGATAACACAATCGTATTATGCAAGAGCTCATTTATTACTGGGCCAAATACGAATTCTCAGTTCTCTCCCAGCGTTATTTAAGACGTTCAAGGATATTTACCAGTAAATCCAACCTAATTGCCCCACTGTGTTTAAACGGATCCTCAGTACGTATACAAAAGCGGGCAGAGTTTTCCTACATGTACCACGGTAGTAGTATTACAAAATTCGGGCATATTAAATCGGCCTAAAATTAAAATAATCACAGTATATTGTCACACTGATACACAATTTCAATTTCTTACGGTTTCTTTACAGATTATGTGTACAACCCGATTAGCGACATCAAAATCATTTGAAAGTTTTTTAGCGCAATTTATGTATGGGCCAAATAATTTATTTTCTGTAAAAGATATACTCACGAGAAACAAAGTAACGTTTTTATACTTGCCAAGTTAAATTTCCATAATCGCATTATAGTAAGAAAATTAGTCACTTTCCACAGGATCTTATGATTTATAGTCTACGTTTTCTGTTGAAAGTGAATCTCTGAACTAAATAGATAAATTAGCGCTTTTTTCACCCTTTGTTAGCAGTGTCCGTTTAAACAATTCGCAAGTAAAAATACGCCGTAGTTAATCTATAACTTTTACTGGGCATTCCACCTTCACTACAAGCCTTCATATCATGTGGCAGCCTACAGACTGTTAAACCAAAACCTTCACACGTACACCGTATGAATGAAATAAAGATTAACAAAATAAACAAAAAAAAAGAGGGGCAAAAAAAAACAGGAACTGTAACCCACAGCCCACACTCATTTCACCTTAGCATTACTGCTACCCTCAACACCTCAAAAAAATTAAAAAACAGCAGCTTTGTGAAGATTATTTCACAGTAATTTTAGTTTGCAATAAAATATAATTCAAACCCAAGAACTATTTTGAATAAAAAGTTGTCAAATTCCGCTCAACATTCAAGAAAACTATTTCAACATTCAATATTTGATATGGAACGTACAGTGAATGTTCCAGGATGTTCCAAACCTTCTCAATAATATTACAGGTAACAATGATTCAAAGTGTTGTCTCCTTAATCCATAAATAGCAATAGAAAGCCGATGTTTCATCCTCTTCTGTCTCCCATAGCAGAAAGGGAAATATTTAAATGCCACTACACGATATAATATCGCACAATATTTTATCAACAGCATGAACTACATATAGCAAAGTCCATAGCTTCATGATACAAGATACAAAAAATTCAAAACACTCTTGTATTTCACAATGAAAGCTAATAACAAATTATTATCTCTACAAGTCTAATGTAAATAAGCATACGTAATATACTAGAATAATTCAGAGAAATGTGCCATCAGTAAAATGACAGCATGCGACAGAAGAGTTAATAAAAATGTATAAACTTGTCTAAATTTAGCATAAGGGGAGTTCGCTACCAGCTGAACTAAATGCTGGAGTTTATGTCTTCTAGTAACAAAGCAGGATCACACCACGGATCGTAAAGATGACAGAGCCATGCTAAAAATAAGCTAAAACACTATATTTTACCAAGTTCCCCGCAAAGTGGACGGGAAAACACTATACAAAAATAACACTATACAAAAACATCTCTACGGCTATTATAATTATTCCTAGCGAAAACGAATTACTAGGAGTTTTATTCAGACTGCAACCACTCACATCTTCACGGGGAACTAGGTGAAAAAACTGTATGTATACCATAGCAATAGCATAAACAATACCGAACAATATCGTGTAGAGCCCAAAAACTTAAGAATACCCTAAGTAAATATTTTATAATGTACTGTTCCCCATACCAGACACATGGTGTACCATTAAGAATGCTCCTGCGCATTCCAAAGTTGAATAACATTAGTTTTAAATCTTCTGATGGCAATAATTACAAATGCTGAATGACACTACAATATTTATGGTATCTCGATAAGGCGTACAAAACATTCAACTAAATTACATCATGCACCAGTAACACTGAGTGAAATCGGAATTTAGCTCATAGGAATCTTAGTAAGAGCTGGGAACCTTATCTATGGGGGAGGATTGCGGGCGAAGGAACTATCCATAAAATATCTCTTAAGATGGATCTTAAGCTTCAAACGGGGCTTATTTCTCTGCTATCAATGAATAGATAAACCTCCAGATGAACAAGAAGTTAAAATAAGATCTGATAGGGTTTGAAATGAGCGCATGTTAACTAGTAGAAAATGGGGCAGCATCTAGCATCCATTTCTTAGCAGAGGAACAAGACAGGAAATGTGCGCGCTATATCCACGTCATCAATTTTTTATAAAGGAACTAAGAATGTAATGTAATTCAGCTGTGCCGAGAAATCCGCATATCAATCTCTCTCTCTCTCTCTCTCTCTCTCTCTCTCTCTCTCTCTCTCTCTCTCTCTCTCTCTCTCTCTCACACACACACACACACACACACACCGTGGGGGGATATGTGAACGAATCGTATCCATGAAACTTCATTATAATGTTTGTCCTAAATGGAAGGTAATAATTGCGTTTACGCATATTTAAAGTAAAATTAGTGGTAAATTAATAAATACCGTTATTACCAGAGAAATATACTGTATACATACATTCATTGCTACAATTACGACTATGAATTCCAATACGTCATAGCGCTTCAGTATGTATTTTGCTCATCTAACACTTTTGTTTGTGAAGTCTTTGCTCACGTAACTTCTTTGAATTTCTTTATTTTGCTTGATGTTACTTAGTGGGGCACTTGTTGACTTGCGCCTATAAATTCACAATTATTTATTTATTTTCCACCTAGTCGAGACAATGATTGCTTAAGGCAGTTTTTAATGGTCAAAAGTGGTACATGTTTCGTATATTATCAACATCTTCAGCCACATAACTGTCAACACTGACACTGCCAATCTTAATTTTAAGGACACTTTCTCTAAAGCATTACTTTGTCAATTTATATATTTTTCATCTAAACAGTGTTATGTGGCTGAAGATGTTGATAATATACGAAACATGTACAACTTTTGACCATTAAAAATTGCCTTAAGCAATCATTGTATCGACTAGGTGAAAAATAAATAAATACTTAATTGTGAATCTACTGAAGTGCGATACGGACCATGAAGCTGATTTTATTGTGCCTATAACTCATTAATTAATATAATTATCGGTCCAGGGATCATGGTACTTTTCTTGAAAGAAAAATCATTTTCGTGTTACGATAAACTTTTCACCTCCATTCTCCCGTCTGGAACTGCCCGCGCTAGTCATGATGGACAAAGATCTTGAAAATTCACAGACAAAGCACTTCCATTAGTCGGTGCTGGACCTCGGGAAAGAAATAATAGACGGCACGATGAAGCGGAATGTTACAGAAGAGCGTCGTGTCTACAGCGAAATAGACGTCACAGTTACGCATCAATATTTCTCTAGTGAAACGAAAATCCACAGCCTGTTTCCAGTCATTCGACCGGGTCAGGAATGGAATTAATGAAGGCTGCATCTAGCGGTGAGGATAGGAATTGTATCGGCTGCCGAAGCCTGTCGCACTCCTCTGGGGAAATGATTAATGAATAACAGATGAAAATGAAATGAAATGAAATGATAGTGGAGAGTGTTGCTGGAATGAATTAAGACAGGGAAAACCGGAGTACCCAGAGAAAAACCAGTCCCGCCTCAGCTTTGTCCGCACAAATCTCACATGGAGTGACCGGGATTTGAACCGCGGAACCCAGAGGTGACAGGCCGGAGCACTGCCGCCTGAACCACGGACGCTCTACTTCACTAGTAATGATGGCATTTATTAATTTTCAGCGAATCCTACTGTTGATTTGCGTGAGAGCAATTATTTCCCTCCAGTTAGGACAAAAATTACAATGAAATTTCTTGGATACGATTCACGTTCACATAACCCACCGTGGGTTTCAACCATTGTCACCGCAGCGCGATCCTGTCAGCTCGGAGGTCCGTGCCGTGTTCACATCCCTCCCCCTGTTGAAGTATTCCCTTCGATTGGTGCTTTCAAGGCACGTGCAGGTTCAGCAACATCGCCTAAGAAGTGATCTGATTGGCTAACTTCAGAGAGCGAGATATCGAATTATGCTTTCCAAATTATTCATCAGTACGGTATGGCGTCCGACTCCATGGCTAAATGGTTAGCGTGCTGGCCTTTGGTCACAGGGGTCCCGGGTTCTATTCCCGCTGGCACGGGGGCTGGGTGTATGTGTCGTCTTCATCATAATTTCATCCTCATCACGACGCGCAGGTCGTCTACGGGAGTCAGCTCAAAAGACCTGCATCTGGCGAGCCGAACTTGTCCTCGGACATTCCCGGCACTAAAAGCGATAAGCCATTTCATTTCAATAGTATGGCAAACCATTTAATATTCATATATCTAGGGGCCTTAGTTTTTGGTGAAATAAAACTGTTGATTTCGGTGTTAAAACTGACACTATTTCGGTAGGTATTTCGTGAAATAAATTGTTATACTGATCGATGTTTCCTGCGAAATCTTCCTTGTAGTAGCGTATGGGGTAAATGTAACTAACTTTTTGATAAGGGGTTTTAAAGTAAACCCTTGTAATGTATGATTATTATTAAATCTTAGAAAAACCAAATATGCAAATTGTTATAGAAATAAATATATAAATCGCTGATAATTTGAAATGAAGTTAGGTGATCTGCCCTGTGATATACATTTATACATAACCTACATTTTTAGATTTTGAATTACTTGTCTCCAAAGTACAAACTAAGCATGGTTTCAACAGTAACAGCATGCAGAGTTGTGCGACAGTCAGGAAGTGTCTTTGTGCAAGCAGAGAAGCTCCTCTCGCTGACCACATTAGATGTCGGAAATCATAATGCTTGCGAACACTTGGATGCAAATTCACGGTGGTCTTTTATAAAACCTCCTAAAACTTTGCTAACACTGTCTTCTTTCACTTCCTCAACCAGATGTGCTTTCATTGCATTTTGCAAAGTCATATAGCTCTGGAAGATGTTCATGGATATGCTCTTTTTCCCCGGTCGGGGATGAGTATCTCAGATGGTTAAAGCGCTGGCTTTCTGACCCCAATTTGGCAGGTTCGATCCTGGCTCAGTACGGTGGTATTTGAAGGAGTTGAAATATGTCAGCCTCGTGTCAGTAGTTTACTGGCACGTAAAATAACTCCTGCGGGACAACATTCTGGTATCTCGGCGTCTCCGGAAAACGTAAAAGTGGTTAGTGGGACATAAAAACAATAACATTATTACTACTCAAACAGGCGATTTATTTACAATAGGCCTACCAATACCGTCATATTTTACAGTAAAGACAGTATTATTTACCTTTCCTTTTATATTCATTCTCTTCCTAATCCAGGATTATCCTATTTTTCTAGAGGAATGTTGGCTTGCATGAATGCTTTTTTTGTGTCTATTACAAATTGCTCTCTATAATTTTTCAACACCTTTATGATCTGTAAAGTGTCGTCGATTGTTATTTGCCGCTTAGAATTATGTTCATTTGCTTCATTCTGATTCTCTGCAGTGTATATCGCACGTTTCCACTTTACGAATAGTACCGGTACACTATTGGTACATTAGAATCTTTCTTGCAGCATCAAATATAGTACGCGAACCTTTTCTTGAGCCCTGAACTCCATAGTGCTGAATGGGAACTAGGGCTCAAGAAAAAGTTCGCGTACTATACATAGAACCCCTCACTGTTGTATTCCTAGGCCCTCGAATAACCTGTTGTGACTTCAGTTTTCGGCATTTTTATACTTAATTGCTGGACATTTGTCGGTAAATGTTTGTAAGTAACGAACTCTCATTGCGCACTGCTGTATCTATGACCGGTCTTGTATCTTGTTACGACCACAGCGCTATTTGCTGTAATCGATAACAGATATTGATTTTTATCGACTGCTTTACAGATCACGGAATTAAATACACATACTTTCGACACACAGTGCGTACCGTTCGACACACAGATCACGGAATTAAATACACATACTTTCGACACACAGTGCGTACCGTTCGACACACAGTGCGTACCGCTTTGTGTGCATTTGTGAGGAGAATATACTGAGCCCAATTGGCTCATATCATTGTCTTTAAAAATATTAGAAATTAAAAAAATGGCATATGAGGGAATAGCCGCAGTTACATTATAGGCCGGATGTGTGGCGCCATTTCGCTTGCCCAGGTTTAAAGATAGTTCCACGTGTCAAGGTCATCTTATGATGAAATGGAAAGCATTGGAATATTCCATGAGGTGTGATGACAAAAGTCACCAGATTTAAGTTGGCAACATTTTCAGGCAGCGAATCGCAGCAGAGCAGGTTTTGGAATGATGGGGGTAAATTAAAGATGGGTGCCACATAAATGACTTCTAAAATAATTAAATCCACCAGGGGATAAGGTGAAAACAAGATTAAACCATTTTGAGAACAATAATTAAAGACGGCGTATTTGCAACAACTTATTGGAATAAATAATTGCAGGCATATGTGACGGGACGTTACATCATTGTTAATGGGGTTCCCCGAGCTCTATCCAGGATCCGGCGTGCATGGAGAGGACGCGAGCCGCTAAGAACAGACACTCTGCTACGGAAATTTGAACGTGTCGGACGTACGTGTATGTGGTTCACGAGAACCCTAATCTAGAGCATTTCCTATCAAATAACTAGCTGTCGAAGATACTACGGGTCCGATAGACTTTGCATTTAACCCAATAATGACCGAAATTTTTGTAAATTCAAGAAGGTGAATTTTTACAACATTAACTGAAAATTAGGATCGGAGCGAGATCAAACAAGGACGCATCGCAGTGCCACGTGTAAACTCGCGGAAAGCAGAGACAAAGTGTATATTACAATTGTGAATAAGTATATGTGCTAGAATAATTTAACTATATTTGTGTTTTTTTTATATGTATTTTAGTGTAGTAAGGAGTGATGAGCGTGTGATTTCATGAAAGCAACGAGAGTGAAGACCATGGTTGTGAAGAATGGTATGGGTTCAGGTTTTGAGGCCGTTAGCATGATGGCTTAAGTACATCATGGGGCCGACCTGAAACCATGAGGCCGTGGAGCTGAGCATGGAGCGTCGCCGAGTCGATAAGTACCCTGATTCATTATCTAGCATGTGCATGATTAGCTGTTAACTGTAAATAAATTAATGCATGATTATTCGTTTATTTTCCTTTTTAAGTACTGTAGCAAGGATAGTTAGGTTTTTTTTTAGGTTTATTTTATGCTGATGCCTAGGGGGGTGTACATATTGTGATATTAGCGTGTGTTAAAATATGGTCTTCGCGAGTGTGGAAATAATGTGTGTAAATAATGATTTTCCATTACGGGTGTGAAACATGGTTTTTTTTTTTCTCAGTGCGTGATCTTCTAGCAAATATTAGCGTGTGCGTGTGTGAATATTTAATGACGTAGGAGGCATCAGTAAGGATTAGTTAGAGGGAATAGATAGATTAACCTGGCATGTCGCATGAAAAGTTCGTCAAGAAAATTTTCACTGACCCAAGTTTCGAACCCGGACTGTCTGGCACATTACAGTGTGATTTTGGAAAATATATGTCATCAGTAAGTAACGTGCACCGTTAATCAATGAGAAATTTTGTGCTATAGGGAATAATTGTCATCCTAAAATTTTTCCGAGAAGTAGTTAGCTAGTGTTGAAATAGGGACCTCTAAGACACAAAATGCCGACCGCAAGAGTCGAACCAATGATTGTGTAGCGCCATATATATATGTAGATACCGGCATAATGATATACGTGTTCCTGATAATGGAGTGAGAAATGTAGAATAATACGTGAAATATGAAATGAATAAAATATATTGAGAGTATTATATAATTAGTAACTGTTCGCACAGGCGCATGATATTGTGGAGGAACATATGGCTTCATTTAGAGTAGAGAGAGAGAGAATTTAAGTGGGTGCGAACATGTTAGAATGCCGTGTCAATGAAATGAGTCGGACGTGAGATAAGGCAGCAGACCAGGACGGCGCGTTGTGTATTAGAGAGGCTATGGCAGCTGTAGTAAGGTCTTATAAGTAACAAAATATCGCATTCATCCGTAAGAAAAATTCTGTTTGTGGAACTCAGGACAGCACAATTGGATTAAATAATGATAGCTAGATTTCGTGACAGATCATTGCGGCAAGTGTAATGATAGGTCACTGTAATGATGCCATGTTGAGGGTCGGAGTTCGTTGTCCGGCCGAGTCAGTGGATAAGGATTTCCCCTGTGACTATATGATTGAAATTATGTTGTGTTTGTTTATGTTATATGTTCTTCAATATGTGGGCAATGCAAATTTTGATTTTGCAGTTGCAATATTTCTTGTGATGTTGAATTTAGTTCATGTGGTTGTATGTACTTGCGACAATGAGGTTCTGACCCTTGTCTGTAGAATCAGTGTAGGTTAAGATGTATTTAACATTATAGTATAGGGTTTCTTGCTACAGGGTAGGCATATGTTTTGTGTATGATAAAACAGCTAATTAAGCATATGTGAGATATTTATCATTTTAATGAATCGGTAAATTAATTTAATTTATTTATGTCAGGGTTACTTTTCGATTTCGTGCGTGCGTTCCATATTATCAGCATTATATGAGGAAGGATGGTACTGAGAAAGAATAAGTTAAATAGTTTCGGACTCAAATAATAATAGGGACTATTTTTTTATATAAAATTTGTGATGAATAATTTTATGATATATAAAATTTTGGATTGAATTACCAAATCTAACAAACGTGATTGGATAAATTTATGATTTTCAAGGTAACAATTATACCGACATTGATAACTGCGAATTTGTAAATTATAATGAATTTAATGGATTTAATTAATTAAAGATGAGTTGTGAATTACACGGCGGATGTTGCTTAATGAATTTACACAGCCTCATACATTTCATTTTGAAGAGTGTATTTAAATAAATAATTTGGTATCTAGTAAATGGTAACTACAAGGTTTGTAATATGGTGAGGAAATAACTTAAAGGTATGGAGAGCAAATATGAATTTGTTATTCAAAGAATGAACGGAAGAAGTTTTGGTTGTATTAACATTTTAAAAAGGTACTTTGACAAATTAACAAAGGTCATGATGATAGATTATTATAATATTTTATTACTGAAAATTTTGAAATATGGTGGTACCAAAATATGAGTGGAATGGAATTGGATTAAAAATTTTGAAGTACTGAAGTAGAGTTGATGAATAAGATGAAAGGGAATTGTAATAAAGATGAAGTAATGTGTTTAGAAGGATTTGAAATCTATGAGTCATGAGGTTGATATTTTATAGTCGAGGGTGATAGAGGTTGTGAACAATATTTGGTCCGAAGAGTTTATTGTTTGTATAGAAGTATATTGCTTTGCCAAAGTTTAGCTTTTTCAATAAATTTTGCATTCGTAAATGTTCTCATTCGGATTTTATTTAATTATTTTATTTCTTCTCTTTATCCTTCCCGCTTGATTAATTTAAGGTTAGTTTATAATATCTGAAGATATCTCTGAGGGTAGTACCCAGTCAGCGACCCTGGGATGTCTCGAGCCGGCGCCACATTTCAAAGGCAGGAAGGGTAAAGGGTTGAATACAGCGCTATCAAGTAAATGAGAAGGAAACTACAATAGTCAAGTTCTCAGAAGCATTTAAACATTTATTGGAGAGCTCTTCCGGTGCCATTTCGAATTTTTCGCTCCAAGTGGTGTATATTTCGTGATTGTTTGCGCAATTCGCGCAATAAATCAAATTTCGCGATATTTCGCGAGTTCATTTTGCTAAAATACGGTGTTTTTAGTACCTGGGAAGGCATATATAGACAAGAAAGAAGATATATAAAAATCTCGTGCATATCGTTATTACCAAAAAATACGGCCCCTACATATATCCCGTTCACGTTGATTCCAACCATTCTGTATATTCACTCAAAAAAAGAATGTTCCACGCATTCAATATTTTATTCGACTCAATTATCACGCCCCATTCAGCTACAAACCCTGTACATACCCACAACAAACATTATAAGTTCATTTTTAAGAGAAATGTGTATCTCCGAGGAATCTACACAATACCATCCGCTCATACATTTTTAGGAAATGAATGTACTTGTTGTAAGCCTACCAATTAAACTAACACGACGAAACGACATGATAGTTGGGGTATTAACATAAATGGGATTGTAAATAAAGGGTACAGATCTCTGCACAAGGTTATGAGGGTATTTAGGGGTTGCAGTAAGGATGTAAAGACGATGGCATACAAGTCTCTGGTAAGAACCCAACTAGAGTATGGTTCCAGTGTATGGGACCCTCACCAGGATTACTTGATTCAAGAATTGGATGAAATCCAAAGAAAAGCAGCTCGATTTGTTCTGGGTGATTTCTGACAACAGAATAGCGTTACAAATATGTTGCAAAGTTTGTGCTGCTATGGCTTGGGAGAAATGAGACGAGTTATTCGACTAAGTGGTATGTTCCGAGCTGTCAGTGGAGAGATGGTGTGGAATGACAATACACGAATAAGTTTGAGTGATGTCTTTAAAAGTGGGAAAGATCACAATACGAAGATAAAATTGGAATTCAAGAGGACAAATTGGGGCAAATATTCGTTTATAAGAAGTGGAGTTTCCAATTTCTTTGCAGTCATTTAAGTAAAGGCTACGAAAACAACAGATAAGGAATCTGCCACCGGGGCGACTGCCCTAAATGCAGATCAGTAGTAATTGATGAAGTTCTGAAAGGACCCGGTAAATGAACAATTTGTAACATGCACTCTACGACACGCTTGGATTCGTTCTATGTGCGCCTTGGATCCTGAAAATTCACTTTCCATTGCATGATGTAACTCAGTCGTAAAATATTAATTATGCATTATTAGAAACTATTGATTCCACTAGAAAATGCATTCTGAAAACAGGATATGAGGAGAATAAGTAAGGCTTATCATTATTCAGATGATCATCAAATGATGCAACATAAGAAAATAAAAATTATCCCATTGTGATTAAAATTCTTATAATGGCACCTGGCAACAAAACAATCATTCTCACAGTTTTATACTCTGCGAGGTATAGTGACTTGCTATGATCACCCCCATATTACACTATAACAGCATATAGGACCACATTTATTACAATTCCAGTGTATGGTATGAGGAAACTTATCATCTAATCATACTGCACGACAGAGATACAACTTCAGGGACTTCCAGAGCTATTTTTAGGTGCTACTTTGCTTTTCCTCTACACTGTTACAGAATCTACTAAATCTTCCAATCCTTGTTTTCAAATAGCCTGTGTACTAGAAAACTGATGTAACTATTTCATGACAGTGCCCTATTTTCACTCCATTTATCTTTCAAATAAATTAGCATGGTGACATATCTAGAGCGAAAAAAGTTGAAGTTCTCAAAGAGAAGGAAATGCAGCCCTTCGGACGTATTTATAACTATTACGACAGATACTACATTCCAAAGAGCACATGCCGATCTTGAGAATTTTGCACAATTGTTTAATATTCAGTTAGAATAATGATGATTCCATCGCAGTATTTTGTTTATAGCAGAGCCAAGAACTGTATTTATCGCACCATGAAACGAAGTTCTAATGAAGCGGCTGAACTTCAAAACGTGTGAGACAAAATGATTCACTGCAAGGCGACATCATTTTCACTTCAAGGTCAAGACTTTTGTTATAAAGACCATCTAGTAGGGTTAAATTTATAGCTAGACAACAGTGCAAAACATACTACCCGCTACAATGTGAATAAATGGGTCATACGCTGACAGGTAAGTGAAGTCTGAATTTTCTAACAAAGAAACAGAGAACTGTGACAAATGGGTCACTAAATTATGGGAACAAGCATGTGGCTGCTATAACAAATCATCATCAACATCATCATCATCATTATACACTATTATGCCCTTCAGCGTTCAGTCTGCAAGCCTCTGTGAATTTACTAAACGTCGCCACAATCCTTGATTTGCAACTAGTGTTGTGGCCTCATTTAGTTCTATACCTCTTATCTTTAAATCGTTAGAAACTGAGTCCAACCATCGTCGTCTTAGTCTACCTCTAATTCTCTTACCCTCCATAGCAGAGTCCATTATTCTCCTAGGTAACCTATCCTCCTCCATTCGCCTCACATGACCCCACCACCGAAGCCGGTTTATGCGTACAGCTTCATCCATCGAATTCATTCCTAAATTAGCCTTTATATCCTCATTTCGAGTACCCTCCTGTCATTGTTCGCACCTGTTGTACCAGCAATCATTCTTGCTACTTACATGTCTGTTACTTCTAACTTATGAGTAAGATATCCTTAGTCCACCCAGCTTTCGCTCCCATAAAGCAAAGTTGGTCTGAAAACAGACCGATGTAAATATAGTTTCGTCTGGGAGCTGACTTCCTTCTTACAGAATACTGTTGATCGCAACTGCGAGCTCACTCCATTAGCTTTACTACACCTTGATTCAATCTCACTTACTATATTACCATCCTGGGAGAACACAGGACCTGAATACTTGAAATTATCGACCTGTTCTTGCTTTGTATCACCAATCTGACATTCAATTCTGTTGAATTTCTTACCTACTGACATCAATTTAGTCTTCGAGAGGCTAATTTTCATACCATACTCATTGCACCTACTTTCAAGTTCCAGGATATTGGACTGCAGGCTTTCGGCGCAATCTGCCATTAAGACCAAGTCGTCAGCATAGGCCAGGCTGCTTACTACATTTTTACCTAACTGAATCCCTCCCTGCCAATTTATACCTTTCAGCAGATGATCCATGTAAACTACGAACAGCAAAGGTGAAAGATTACAGCCTTGTCTAACACCTGTAAGTACCCTGAACCAAGAACTCATTCTACCATCAATTCTCACTGAAGCCCAATTGTCAACATAAATGCCTTTGGTTGATTTTAATAATCTACCTTTAATTCCATAGTCCCCCAGTATGGCGAACATCTTTTCCCTCGGTACCCTGTCATATGCTTTCTCTAGATCTACGAAACATAAACACAACTGCCTATTCCTCTCGTAGCATTTTTCAATTACCTGGCGAATACTGGAAATCTGATCCTGTATTCAATAAATCGCTTTTAAGCAACAATCTTACAAAAAGTACTAACTCTGTTCCTAGGTACAGTATATCCCTTTTAGAGGATACGACCCCTACACACAGCTATACGACACAGAGGAAGCATACTCCTTCACAAAGAAAGGGAAAATTATAAATACGATACAGAGATGGAATTTCCGAGAGGCATGTAACAGAAAATAAGGAGAAAAGGAGTGAGAAATTAAGGTATGCACGTTCATTTACTGATTCACGTACAGTACAATAAGTAGTCCTTGATCTTCGCGCGACCTACAAGCCTCTTATGTATGGTGAAATAATTGCAAGTGTAAAATATATGCAATTAAAAGTAAAATCATGTAATTTATTATTGGTTTACTGTAGCCTAACGTACAATTAAACTGTAGGTTCTAAATGTTGCCTGAAAATGGCAGGCAGGGATTCACTTAGGTGGAAACGTAGTAAGCAGTTTGGCCTGTGCTGACGACTTGGTCTTAATGGCAGACTGTGCCGAAAGCCTGCAGTCTAATATCTTGGAACTTGAAAATAGGTGCAATGAGTATGGTATGAAAATTAGCCTCTCGAAGACTAAATTGATGTCAGTAGGTAAGAAATTCAACAGAATTGAATGTCAGATTGGTGACACAAAGCAAGAACAGGTCGATAATTTCAAGTATTTAGGTCCTGTGTTCTCCCAGGATGGTAATATAGTAAGTGAGACTGAATCAAGGTGTACTAAAGCTAATGCAGTGAGCTCGCAGTTGCGATCGGCAGTATTCTGTAAGAAGGAAGTCAGCTCCCAGAAGAAACTATCTTTACATCGCTCTGTTTTCAGACCAACTTTGCTTTACGGGAGCGAACGCTGGCTCGACTCAGGATATCTTATTCATAAGGTGATAAAAACAGGTGGGACCAATGGCAGGAGGGTACTCGGAATGAGGAGATAAATGCTAATTTAGGAATGAACTCGATGGATGAAGCTGAACGCATAATCCGGCTTCGGTGGTGGGGTCATGTGAGCCGAATGGATGACGATAGGTTACCTAGGAGAATAATGGACTCTGTTATGGAGGGTAAGAGAAGTAGAGGGAGACCAAGACGACGATGGTTAGACTCGGTTTCTAACGATTTAAAGATAAGAGGTATAGAACTAAATGAGGCCACAACACTAGTTGCAAATCGAGGATTGTGGCGACGTTTAGTAAATTCTCAGAGGCTTGCAGACTGAACGCTGAAAGGCATAACAGTCTATAATGATAATGTATGTATGTATGTATGTATGTATGTATGTATGTCTAAGAATCAGCCTTCGTCTACCGGTTCGTTCTCAACGACGTGGTGTTTGCCGGCATTAAGGATTGCTTATCAAGTGGTTTGGCGTTTGCCCATACATGGTATACAGGTGTAAAAGTGAATAACCGAGATGGCCATGAATTACAAAAAGAGGAAGAATGAAATACAAAACAAATCACAAAAATACAAATGAATGGAAAGAGAGGCCGGAGAAGACCAATATTTGGCGAGCTGATTGGCTCAGATCGCAGAGTCCAAGTAGGCTGATTCAATCCTGACTCAGTCTGGTGCTGTTCGAAGGTGCTCAGATACACCAGTTTTGCGCAGATAGATTTACCAACGTAAAAGAACACCTATATGAAACAATTCGGTACCTCGCTGTCTCAGAAAATCGTAAATTAGTAAGTGGGACGGAAAAGCAATATTAGTATTATTTAAAGAGCAGAGGATATGTAACGAATGAAAGAACTATCCCTATCGCGAACTAACTCTATCTAGGTAAGATAAAATAATTAATATCATCATCAAATTAGATGTATCAAACATCGTTTTAACCAGCCAGAGAAACAGACAAGACATTATTTTGAGTTTATGTCGAATGAAAGATGTTGCTTTTAGTATCATAATTAAATATTTTAGAAATTTTCCACCAATGACAGAATCATTATTAACGGAACATTGTGTGTCTTATCAGTGCCATTTGATGCAGTACTTTTTTTTTAATTCAACCCCTTATCCAAAGAACTACCATCAAGGAACTATACTTCTGAATGCCCCGCAATTATGAATTTAAAGTCATATCCATGATGTGCAGTAGGCTATCATGCTAAAGTATATTTTTTCAAAAAGTAGTACTCACGTGTCGTCAGGAGTCAAATGAACCGGCTCATCAGTGAACTCTGGCGGGAAGTTGGCGAGGTCACGATCCGACTCCAGGCGAGGTTTGTATGGCGGCCCCACTTGTTTCTGTTCAAGCTGCGGACCAACAAGATGCAAGGCTACACTACAGGGCAGAGCTACACTATGCTAAAGTCTACAACAAGTCTACTGGATGCAAGCTCGGACCAGCGGAGAAACTGGGGGTAAGCGAACGTTCCTTCGCCCAAAAGGACGAGTCACTTACGCATCATCCGGGGTCAACTGGACTGGCTCCAAGGTGAACTGGGGGTCAAAATTGTCCAGATCCAACTCTGACTCCAGAGGGGGGCGGAAAGGGGGAGGGATTTGTTTCTGGTTGAGCTGTAAGAACAGACAGAAAGTAAGGTTGATATGCTGACACCCTGACACAAAAGGAAGGGAAAAATGAGATAATTCTGGCCCATACACTTCAAGAAGGAAGGTAAACAGCAATTGTTACCAAGTAATCACAAAATCAACAGCCATTTTACAGGACGAAGAAGAAAAGCCTCGGCATCTGCATGGATCAGGGTTGGTCTGCGAGGCATCTGTTTATCCAATGGTAAACTATACTCTGACTCGGAGAGCGGGAGACTTCTTCGAAACAGCACTGCAGTACACAACACCAAACTACATTTTAAAAGATTACAAAATTATTTTGAAAAAGAAAAACTAACAAAATTATACTCTCTGACCCTACCTTCCATCAGTTTCACAGAGACGTAAATAACGCATAACGCACACACAAAAATATTAGTCAGGTCTTAGTCATTCACAATAAACGCTATGTGATAGGACTGTGTTTGTAAGGGAGCCGTTGTAGCTAGTGCTCTTACGTAGCTACTGTGGCGAAATTCTTCACGAGCATGAATAGCCTTAGTTAAACATAACATGATCATTATTAATAAATGTGAGAACATTCCACGCACATTATTTGCACTCAGTACCTTTCAAGTGCAACTAGTTGGTACATTTTCTAACTTGAGACGATATTGGCAACCAACCTTCTGTCCGACTTCCTCCGACATATTTTCTCACTTCATCATGTGTCCGACTCGTTGGCTGAACGGTCAGCGTACTGGCCTTCGGTTCAGAGGGTTCCGGGTTCGATTCCGGGCGGGGTCGGGGATTTTAACCTTAATTGGTTAATTCCAATGGCACGGGGGCTGGGTGTATGTGTTGCCTTCATCATCATTTCATCCTCATCATGACGCGCAGGTCGCCTACGGGAGTCAAATAGAAAGACCTGCACCTGGCGAGCCGAACCCGTTCTAGGATATCCCGGCACTAAAAGCCATACGACATTTCATTTTTACTTCACCATGTCTCACTCTCTGGGACACGGAGAAACCCGAATTGCTGCACCGCTGGCATTGTTTCCCCAATTCAAAGGCTGCTTGGATACTCATCATTAGCTGCCAACAGTGCCTTAGCCCTATTAAAGAGGTGTACTAGGGAAATAAGGAGTTGAGTAGTTTTCCGTTGCTTTTCTCAGCGAGCCAGAAGGAGCTGTTAAACATCAGTCTGCCAAGCCTACGGAAATGCACATACTAACCAACTATCTCACACCACTCATCACAAGCATTGCCTGCATAAGGAATGGTGTTCGTGCCTCGTCAATGCCGAGAGGAGGACAAGACAGGAAAATGGAAGTAACAAAATCTAGTCCATAGCAGGACACACAGTACAATGCGGATTATTCACCTCACCACAGATTGATCTAGGCAATAGAGTCCATAGTACCGGGCGAGTTGGCCGTGCGCGCAGAGGCGCGCGGCTGTGAGCTTGCATCCGGGAGATAGTAGGTTCGAATCCCACTATCGGCAGCCCTGAAAATGGTTTTCCGTGGTTTCCCATTTTACACCAGGCAAATGCTGGGGCTGTACCTTAATTAAGGCCACGGTCGCTTCCTTCCAACTCCTAGGCCTTTCCTATCCCATCGTCGCCATAAGACCTATCTGTGTCGGTGCGACGTAAAGCCCATAGCAAAAAAAAAAAAAAGAGTCCATAGTCTGACGTAAAATGCAGCTGAAATGGCTTAATGATTTAGTTTACACGGGTTTCTGTAAGAGTTATGCCTGATTCTAGTCAGACATGACGGAAAATGAAAGAAACAGACATATATTTGGATAGGGTTGCTCCAGGGACCCCAGAAATATTTTATGTAAGCTGAACAAAGTCCTTTTTAACTATTGTTTAGAGGGATCGATAATATGATTATTAAGTAGCCATTAATGCAAATGCACATTAATCAAGTCATTTAGATTTACATTTTTTTTTTTTTTTTTTTTGCTTTACGTCGCACCGACAAAGATAGGTTTTATGGCGACGATGGGATAAGAAATGGCTAGGAATGGGAAGGAAGCGGCGTGGCCTTAATTAAGGTACAGCCCCAGCATTTCCCAGGTGTAAAAATGGGAAACCACGGAAAACCATCTTCAGGGCTGCAGACAGTGGGATTCGAACCCACTATCTCCCAGATGCAAGCGCGCTCCTAACCGCATGGCCAACTCGCCGGGTTTTAGATAAATTTTGAGATTAGAAATCAAGAGAAATAATCAAGCTCATGATAACTTTTAAGTATCAAAATAACAAAAAATGATACTTAAAGAGTCTTCTTAGACTGTACCATTTAAATACGAGGGCAAGTCAATAAGTATCTGCAATCAATTTTTATAATTTATTACTAAAAGAGTACACACTTTTTATTGATATAATTTTTCAACATAGTCACCCTGCTTTTCAATGCACATGATCCACCGTTTCACATGATTTTTAATACCCCCTCTGCAAAAAAGGTTTTTGGTTTCTCAGCAAGCCACGTATGCACCGCTTCCTTCACCTGTTGATCGAAGCTGAATCGACGTCCTCTTACAGCATTTTTAAGTGGACCGCGTCATCAACAGTCACTCCTCTGTTATTCATATCACGCACTTGTTCATATCGGCATCAATTACGGCTGCAAATGGATGCCCGGATCTTCCCTCATCCTTCACGCTCGTGCGACCCATTTTGAACTGTTCAATCCACTGGTAAACACTTCGCTGTGGCAAAACATTGTCCCCGTATTGTTCTGAAAGTCTTCTATGAACTTCCGCTCCTGGTACACCCTCAGACCACAAAAAACCTATTACGGAACACTGTTCTGCCTTGGTGCAAACAGAGAGTTCTTTACGACGCAACAGCGCAAGCTGTACTGATCTGATAACTCTGTGGCTTGGTTCTAAAAGGGCCAATGTCATTTTTAATCGAGATATTAACTGATACAAACGTGTTTTATCCTGGCTCGCAGCATGTTAAAAGGGCCAATGTCTCGGTTAAGTACAAAACGAACATTTAACGTTTAATTAAATAAGCCCTTGGCAATAATGTTAGATTACCAATAAAGATTAGAGACCTGGAAATTTTTAAAAAATATGATAGAAAAAATTAGCGTTTAATAAGGTGACTTCCACAAAGAAAGTATAAAGTTATTTAAAGTTGGTTGTTGAAGAAAATAATTGGAAAACTATAAGCAAAACTTCAAATGCTCATAGCTCAAAAACAGGTTTTTTTGACATTGGCCCTTTTAGAACCAAGCCAGAGAACTATGGAAGTGTGCAAGTGACTGGGTCGAACTGCAGGCATCTCTCACTCAGAGTCCATTCCCTTCCAAACACGGATGCGTTCTCTCGCACTACTTATCTCTCTTCCCCAATGCTTATGTAGTTAAAACAATGCCCCTACAGGTATAGTCAGTTTCGTAACTGATGAAAACATAAATAACAGTAATACAGTTTCCATTTTTTTAACGCTTGTACCTAAAACACAAAGAATTACGCAAATTTGTGAGCTGTTCCCCTATTCGTAAGTACGATTCTTTCAAAATATGAAAGTTGCTATTCGGTTCATGGTCTAAATTTATTTTGTACTGCTGCAACAAAATTAGAAAATGCCAGGCATTACAGTCCGACTATCAAACATAAAATTCCTCATTTTTAGTATAATGAAAAAACTTTGAAATGAGAATATTTTAAAATTGTCAGTTCCTTCAAAATAACAAAATATTCAACACATACAGTTGCTATATTAAGTTTTATAATTTATACTATATTTAGTTTTGTTTCACCTATTCGGAATATGTCGGAAAATATAGTCCGACTTAGAAACAATCTTAATAATTTATTAAGGAGCGCTCGAAAGAGCATTACTTAACCTAGTAAAAAAACATTTACAAATTAGCAATTTTTATATTCTCAGTTCAAAACTTTAGAGTTTTCCCTACTATATTCGCTAATTGATTTCACCCTTTTCGGATATTCCGTTATATGATATAAACTGCACTTCTGATCACAAAGGGTGCAAACGCACTCATTGTTTGGTTTTTGAAAGGTGGTATTCCTGCAAATACAGTGATGAAAGCCTGGTAACAACATGCCTTTGCTCTTGAACTTCTTTAATCCAGTTTCTGTCACATATAGCACTTGCGCTGTAGAACTCCTCTTCTATCTCTTCTCTCTACGCCTCTCTCTGTTGTTGAAGCTTCTGGCTTGATCTAGTAGCTGGCAAAGAGTGTTTTAATCGTATGTCTTCTATGAAGAAAGTTTCCCTCATAAGAACATAAACTAGCCTAGAAGGGGATGCCTTGCTCGCACCCATAACTCTCTTCATGAAATACGCCTTCACCTTCTCAATTTCCGTTAAGTCACTAAATGACAGCTTTTCCCATATTATTTCAATACCATGGGTGACTATTGCCTCTATTGCACTGTGAAAGAGTTTCATCGCCGTATCAGTTGACAGCTGAGTTATATTTCTTATTTTATAAGTGGCTCTGATGGCCGCTGAGGATTTTTCCTGAATATGTATCCCGAAGGAACTTCCTGTCGGTTGAATGGTGATTCCTAAGTACTTGTATTTCTTAACAACTTGGTTTAAAAGTTAATCGATAGATGGCAGCACATACACATCTTAGTTCAGAAGTGATTCAAAGATGGCCATCCTGATGCTTCACGGATTTTATAAAATAATTTTACAGTGAGCAACACAACTTGTTTTCACCAAATTTTTATAAAATTAATCGTACAACAAATTTTACGAAACATTTTACCGTGAGCAATAGGTATTAGACCAAAGCTCATCGATGCTGGGCAGGAGAGTTCCAACCCGTGCACGCGTGAACATCAAACATGCACACCGCATTGCACACTGTCCAATGTGCATGGCGTGTGCATCTCTGGTCTAGAGATTGCTTATCTGTTTTGAATATCAGGAAAATGTTCCGAAATAAACTACAGTGAGAGCAGTGAACCGGGTTGGACATGAATTAGAAACAGTAAGTCAATACATTATTCCTTCTAACATTATATTGTCTTTTGCTGCTCCTAATCTGAATACCATTTGGACAGTTTTCTCCTTATTTATATTAAGATGGTTCACCTCAGACCATTTCTCTAGTTCAGCTATTGCTGTTTGCACTTCTTCTTTGTTTGATGATCCAATCATCATGTCATCTGCATACATGATCAAAGTAGCCCTCGAATAATCGTTTATAATTGATTTGACATCTGCCGTTAGTATATTAAACAGAGTAGGACTGATAGGATCAGCCTGCATGACACCGTTGGTTTGCCTTATTTTCCTTGATCTTATAATCGTTGTTACTAATTTCAATGTAATTGTATCTCACGATGTTTTGTATTATCAAGGTGATTGGGTGGCTTTCCCCTGTAACGTCTCTCAACTTTTCAATTAGCGTTCTTCTGTTTACTAGGTCAAAGGCTTTTCTGTAATCTATGAATGCTGCATAGTACTTTCCCTCGGGATGTCGCAATGCTTCTTCTACATCCTGCATTAGAAGTTTCGCAATCTTAAAATTCTTAAATATGCAAGCAAATATGTCCTAAAAACTAACCAGATATGACCTAAAACAGATAAAACATAGGTAGCAAGTATTACTAAAATTAAACGTGCCAAAAAGTTATTAGCGATAATATAAGAGAAACATTTAATCATTTAACTATAGTAGGTAGTGAAAACTTTACATATTCATGATAACAGCCCAGAGGCGCAGTTCTCGCTATACTGTACTTTCCTAAAAGAGAACCGAGGATGAATTATTAGCATACTTTTTGTATCTGTCGGTGTACGTTTGTACAGCATCTCTTTCTCGGAATCATGTCTTCTAAACCTTCTGCCTATATATTTCGGGAAAAGAAAGCAAAATACACCCACTACAGTATTTCAAATCCTGTGTTTGAAATTCAATGCGGATAACGTGTACCTTGTTAAAAACGACGCATCAATTTAAATAGAAATGCTCAAAATATAACCAAGTATGACCAAATGAGCAAAATATAGCCAAAGCAATAAAACGGCTGAAATATGCTTTTATGTGCGACATAAGGATGCTTTAAACAAGGTCAGAGACCGATCATTCATAATTATTTTTCAGATTTCCGGGGAAAATTACCTTAGGAAAGAAATATATTTTCCTTTAACATCCGAACCTTACCTATAAGATTCACATCTCCTCTTAGTGCGTTTTAGAACAAAAAGGTCGTTGCTGTCGGAACGGGTTCAACAAAACCCTCCTTCCTTAGGCTAAAGCTCAAGATAAAATTTTCTGTCACATTTATTGTACAATAATTTAATTTTTATAAAATTTCTGTTGCTCACGGTCAAATTCAAGTTTTATAAAACCTTTGATAAAACTTTTCGTAAAATAGGACATGTTCTATTCCGTAAAATTAATTTTACGAAACGAACCAATCAGCGAAGCTGACATCACGATGATGCTGGCGCTACGTCGTGAGAAGATTGTGAAGCTCGACTGTAAACGAACACTTCTTTCTAAAATGGCAGTATCCGGGTGGACTAAGGAAGCTGTTAGTGTTTTACTGACGAATACCAGAAACATCCTTGTTTGTACGAGGTTAAAACGCCACTTTACCACAATAGAAATGCAAGAAGAGAGGCAAAAAACACAATCGCCGAATTCCTATATGAATGCTGGTCTTTTAACCTCAACTAATTTTCGACCAAGGACAGCAATTCTGTATCTTCTTCTCTTCTTTTGATCCAATTCCGAGTCCAGCATTTCCTGGTATTTCTTTTCTTCCTTTCTACCACTGTACAACATAAAATTGCAACTAAATCAGCAAGGTTTGCTTTGTTTGTTGGAGCCATACCCTCAAACATACTGAGAGTTCTTCTTGGTTTAAAAGTTTATCGATAGATGGCAGCACATACACATCTTAGTTCAGAAGTGATTCAAAGATGGCCATCCTGATGCTTCACGGATTTTATAAAATAATTTTACCGTGAGCAACACAACTTGTTTTCACCAAGTGTTTATAAAATTAATCACACAACAAATTTTACGAAACATTTTACCGTGAGCAATAGGCATTAGGCTAAAGCTCATCGATGCTGGGCAGGAGAGTTCCAACCCGTGCACGCGTGAACATCGAACATGCACACCGCATTGCACACTGTCCAATGTGCATGGCGTGTGCATCTCTGGTCTAGAAAATGCTTATATGTTTTGAATATCAGGAAAATGTTCCGAAATAAACTACAGTGAGAGCAGTGAACCGGGTTGGACATGAATTAGAAACAGTAAGTCAATACATTATTCGTTATGTGATTGTGGTTCTCCACAGACAACAGCTTATCTTCTCCGATGTAAACTGTGTCCAACTACTTGTACTATGGAAGACCTCACGCAAGCAACACCTGAGTCCCTGAAAGTGGTTAACTATTGGTCAGCAACCATATAAGCGTGTTCTTCTACCAAGTTCTGTGGTCTTCATAAACTCTTCCATTGTAGTTCGTCATTTCTAAAGACAATCTTCACATTAAGGAACCAACGCAGCATCTACAGTACTTTTACAAACACCGTGCTCGACAGGAAGTCACCTATATAGTCCAGATTATCACATAGGGACCTTTTTTAAATGTTATGATTGTTATGTTGTTATATATTTGTCTTTTGGTCGTACAGTTTGTATGTTTATAAATATAGTGCTTCTGATGCGACAAATAATAAATACATTATCTATATGCATTTGCTGGCAGGACCTATTGTTTACAGTGTACTGGGTCTTCTGGTATGGGCTAGAGCAATTTTGTTACTCTCATAGATCTGTCTCTGTCTTATCCTTGGCTTTGACGATATGAAAGTGACTGAGGTATGAGCGATGCTAGTAATGCCATTCCTTGTGCAGCCAGTCCCTGGTTTGAATGGTGTGAAAACGTTGCCCATAGGGTCGGTTGGTGCATTTCAGTGGGCTTGGCAGACTGATATGTAATAGCATCTTCTGGCTCGGTGAGGAAAGCAACGTGAAACTACCTCACTCCTCATTTCCCTAGTACGCCTCTTCCGTGATGCTTAGGCCATCGATGACAGCTGATGGCAGAGCTGTTGAGGATCCAACCAGCCTTAGGGCTGAAGACTGAACATACATACATACATACATACATACATACATACATACATACATACATACATACATATATACAAACATACATAGGTAAAGAGTTGATTTCCTTCTTATTTGTTCGTGTAAGGTACTCTGAACATAAAGATTGTTAAACAATATAAAAATATACTGTTTCACTATTTTTGGCACAGCTTTTCATCACTCAATATGTAAAGTACGAAGGTCGATCAAATATATACGGGATTTTTGTTCCTGAACATCAACAGTTGGTAGGGCTGGCCCCGCGATCCTGCTATGCTTAGGCGGGACCGTTAAGAATGGGGAGAGCGTGTTAGGTATTTCCCGCTGATTCGTCAGTAATGCTCACAATGTCGGTGAAACAGGTGTACCCCTAAACTGCGCAACGCATAATTATAAAATTATTGCTCGTGAAAAAGTTACAACGGCGGAAATTTGCCAGAAATTGACTGCACAGTTCGGTGATCAAACATTGTCAAGGACGCGTGTGTCAGCCTGGCATAAAAAGTTCAAGGAAGGACGAGAACGTGCGAAAAATCAGCAGCTTATTTATTTATTTATTTATTTATTTATTTATTTATTTATTTATTTATTTATTTATTTATTTATTTATTTATTTATTTATTTATTTATTTATTCACGAAGCACAAGATACAGCTACACTGAGCAAATTTCACTTGCACTGTACACAGACGATTTAACAAACGTAAACTTTCACAATAAAATATAACAAACATAACAAAATATAACAAGATCAGGTACACAGCCTACTAATAACAACTGACCAAATCGAAAACCATGAGAATGTCCATGTTCATAGCCAAGTCGTCGTGGGTCAAGATCGACGGGCATGAGCGACACACAATCAATACTGCTTACTACTGCGAGCTGTTGAACAAGGCGAGGGTTGCATATCGCCGCAAAAGACGAGACCAACCGATTCGACAGGTCATTCTCCTCCACGACAATGCGCGGCCCCATACTGCAGCTCTGTCTCCAAGCTACAGGAAATTCACTGAAGTACACTTGATCATCCTCCTTACATCCCGGACGTATCACCCTGCGATTTCCATTTGTTTGGACCGCTTAAAGAAGCTGTAAGAGGGCAACGATTTGAAGATGACGAGATTCTGGAAGACTTCGAGCGCAACTGGCTGGTGACACGAGCCTGTTCTTTTTATGAAAAGGGCATCAAACTAGCTGCCCATACACTGTGACAAATGCATTTCCAAAGCAGGATACTATGTGGAAAAATAAATTGTAATTGTCTTATATTGTTCAATAAATGAATTTAAATAAAAAATACAATCCCGTTTATATTTGATCCCCCCTCGTACTGTAGAAATTACAATAGCGTAGACACGTATTTTTAACAAGTATGAAAGTGTAAGGTTGGTCAGAAACAATGTGAGCCGACTATATGAGTGTTAAGAGTGTTGGTCACACTGATCAATAATATGAAATAAATAATTCGATATTTCGCACCGCTGTCATCTTATCAGCTGCTCAAGTTAGCAAATCAGATCACTTCGCGGGCGAATTCAAATTGGCTTTGCGGGTTGTGTTGATAAATCTGTACGTGGCTTAAGACCGCCATGAGAGCCCCAGTCGAAGAATAAAACTTCGCTAGAGGAGGGGTTTGACTATAGACATCCGAGCTGACAGGATCGCGGCGCCAAGCAAGTACCCACGGTGACACTGGTGTGTTTCTGATCTTGATTCCTCGGCATGGCTCTCAAGCCGTTCTTTTTTTCCTTTTTTAATTGACTTTACGTCGCACCGACATAGATAGGTCTTATGGCGACGATGAGATAGGAAAGACCTAAGAGTGGGAGGGAAGTGGCCATGCCCTTAATTAAGGTACAGCCCCAGCATTTACCTGGTGTGAAAAAGGGAAACCACGGAAAATCATCTTCAGGGCTGCCGACAATGGCGCTCGAACCCACTATATCCCGGATGCAAGCTCTGTAAGTCTACTAGAGACGTGACTAGGTGAAGGGGAGGAGTTTACATGCAGAGGGTTTGTGATGAAGAATAAGACAAAAAGGGGTGACGGGCAAGAAACCCAAGTGGTAGCGTGGTCTTAATAAAGGAAGAGATGAGTGACAGAATACATCGAAATTGAGATAGAGGATGTGATTTGGATCAGATTTAACATGGCGGAAGGAGGAGAATGTTACGTTTGGCCTTCCTACAGGCCTATAACCTTCCAAAAAATTCGTCCTACACGAATGACAATTTTTTCGAGGATCTTAGGCCTAGGAATGGGAAGGAAGTTTTCTTTTCTTTTTTTTTTTTTTTGCTAGGGGCTTTACGTCGCACCGCCACAGATAGGTCTTATGGCGACGAAGGGATAGGAAAGGCCTAGGAGTTGGAAGGAAGCGGCCGTGGCCTTAATTAAGGTACAGCCCCAGCATTTGCCTGGTGTGAAAATGGGAAAGAACGGAAAACCATCTTCAGGGCTGTCGACAGTGGGGCTCGAACCCACTATCTCCCGGGAGAAAGCTCACAGCTGCGCGCCTCTAACCGCCCGGCCAACTCGCCCGGTCAAGCTATTCTTAAGTCACGCACACATTTAGCAACATTGCCGCGCAAAGCCCATTTGATTGGCTAAATTGAGCAGCTGATAAAATAACAACGGTGTAAGATGTCGAATTATTTCTTTCAAATTCTATATCAGCACGTCCAACCCTCTTACGCCCATATATCCGGTTCGCGCTGTTTTCGACCACCCTGTATATACGTCCTACAGAAACATTTTCGTTCTCAACCAGAGAAATGGACCGTTGTATCTTCAGCCTTTACTACAATGAAACGTAAATGGAAAGAAAGGCGCAGTTAAGCTTGCAACTACTTCTGTCTGATCATGACATATCTGCAGCACTCAGAAAATAAAATAACATACTTAGGAATACAGAATGGTATCTCAAAAACAAAACTGGCACAAGTAATTTCTCTCAGCGTAAATTTTTAACCACAAAACAAAATAATTCCCACGTGGGGCCTTCCTGCTGGTGACAGGTCAAAATTTCTTAGAAGAATTCCAAATTTCACTTAAAAGACACTGTCCAGACATCACTAACATGAAGCACTGCACCAGGCAAAAATGCTTACTGAATACCATATGAAATTTAACAGAATGGTCTCTAAACATGCTAACAAGGTTTCTACTCTAGCTGCAGGCTAATTTACTCATTAAAAAGGGTTACAAATATGAGTCACTCATCATCATCATCATCTTGACCATATGTTAACATAGATGACTCTGGTTAACCTTACTTCATGAAACACAACGTATTTGCCTTGTATATGAGAAAGATGATACTTGAACACACTACTAGGGAAATTAACTCTTGAAGGGACACTCTGGTCATCACATGTAGTACTTAAGGGGATATACATGTAGGATTGATTTCAACACATCCTTCATAATAAAACATGTCCTTCTATTACCGAAGAATTATACACAACTCGTATCAACATATCAGGGCACATATTTCCTCAAAGACTTCCTGTTCAACTTATTTACTGGCCTACCACTTATCTACATTCTGTCACTTACCTACTGGCCGGTATAACATGTATTTCATCGAAGATATTACAACCACTTATCTATTGGCCTGTATAACATATATTTCATCAAAGATATCATTTGAAACATCATAAAGGCATGTATTGTATCGAAGAATGCTGGGATAAGCACTAGCCTCCTGCTACAACCTACAACAAGGTTCTACACTGAATTAACACTATAATAACCTCCCGAGTGATCACACTACAACATCATGGCAAGAAGAAAACATAAGCCTAACCTGAAAAGTACTTAATGAACATGACATAGCTGAAAACAGGTTTAGAACGTACAAATCTTGGTCGTAAATTATTGAATTAGATATTAAATTTAAGACACTTTAAACAACAGCACAGCTAATACTCTGTCCTATCCATCTTCACTCTGACTCAACCAGTTGACCACTCAATACCTAGCCTACGCTCGGACACCCAAACTGACCATTCCAAAAGGTAGAAACATGCAAAAACACACAATGAAATCCATATACAAATCATACTGCCCACATGTTCTAACTAAAATGAAAACCCAATGGCCTTGACTTGGCACAGATATCAAAGTGATAATGAACACAGACAATTTTAAAAAGTGTGCACTTACAGCTGTGAAATATAGTAAACATGGGTTACTCACATTGCATTAATGCCCTCAGGGATCTATCATGCAGATAGCTACATGTGTCTCTGATGCAGACTTGCTTTAGCCTGGGATTTTAGCACATCACAACATTTACCTTCACACTTGTTGCATGGAAATTACCTTGGTGGATACATAAACCGGCCTCGAAACTTCATCATTATTTAGCTGACTACACAATCACATGACACTTCAAATATATTTAGGCTGGTTTACCATTAAAAGGAAAACAACACAGAATTTGCTATATTTTTCACAAGACTTCCTACTTCCGTGGTAACCAGGAGAAATGGATCACTTCCGTGTCTTAAAATGTTTTGTTTTACGATCATTTCCAGTCTTTATAACCTCCAAGTGTACTTTTACTTCTACATTTAAAATATCGTGGAGATCATCAATGTTATTTTCCATTCTTTCACTGCGTGCTTCTCTATTGGATAAGTTGGATATTTTACCGCAATTATATTACTGCAGACTATAAATACCACCAAAAGAATACACTAATCACTCGTTCCTACAGAACGCTTATACAGGGGTCCTGTGTTCTGTTTAAGCAATCAGTGAATAACTATAACAGATGTACACACCGATATACGTTTTATTAGTAACAAATTGCACATAAACGGTGTATAAAAGTTATACACTTTTTATTAATAAGACAAATAAATATGCTCACCGGGAATTGCATTGAATTCATTTTCAATTATTTTCCAGGTCTCCAGCTTCTTCTTTACAGTAACTCCGTCCGTCTTCTTGTTTTCAACATCCTTATATTTGACAACTAATTCAGTCAAGATGTCGGTCTCAAAATCGGTATAATTTGCACATCTCTTCCTTTTATTTTCTTCCGTTTGGAACCGTTTGCTTATAATACGTGTACTTTTGATACGCGTATATTCGTTTTTCCCACCAAGACAACTGCCGAACGAAATACCCATGAGCGCGTTCAGTATCGTGTTTTCGTATGATCACTGATTAAATCTCACGCTAACTAAACAGTACTAAGTAATCAATGATTACGGTTGGTGCACCGCAATCTTCTTAAACGAAGGTTAAAATGTAAACAGACATTAAGTAATCTATGATTAGCAGCTCGTTAATCGAGATTGATGCACTCGGCCATCTATCTACCGTACTTAACTGTAATGAAACAGAAGTATTAGTCAAAGAACGCAACATTAAAGTATCTAAATTACACAATGATTAAAACAGTTAAAACGAACACCTCTGGAGTAAAAATGGCATCGGATTAATGGATCAGGAGCAGCAGCCGTGTGGAAATGTAAATGGACTGAAAAGCAACAGACGAAATAAACATGCAGTATCACATATTTTAATACATTATTCCGAGAAAATGAAGCACAATAACAAAGGGATATTTCATCTTGTTCAATAATAATAATAATAATAATAATAACTTGAAGGTATTGGGGAGACTGACTGTAATCAATCTCAATGTTACAACTAAGGTATTGAGCCTTAGGGGTTGCCTCAAGATATTTTGTGGCTGTTATTTTACTGTTTTTAAGCTACCCCTCCTACTTCCTCCAGACTTGGGACCGGCAACAACAACTACTGAGCTACTCAATCCACTCAGCAGGTACCGACACCATCAGAAAAGACGATTAAAGTTTTATGGCCATAATCTCAGAATGAACAATGACAGGCTCACCAAAAGGATTCTCAACCTTGCTCTATCAATGAAAGCCATGAACAACGGGCTTAGTGAAATAGAAAAAAGACCTTCCGGAAATTGGCATCCCACAGGAAATAGTTCAAGATCGACTCCAGTTTTAAAAAAAGCAGTCAACAACCATCATTTTACTGAGAAAATGAATGCCAGCACCAATAAATCATGGACTGAAGAACGAAGGAATATGTTGAGTACCCAGATGAAGAATTTTAGGGAGAAGAAAAAATCAGCATTAGCTAAACAAGTTCTATCGCGCTCCAAAGATGGACATAACACTTATAAAAAAAGGTCTGGAAGACGCGAGGACCTTGAAATTACCTGAGTAATCTCAGCAATAAATAGGACTAAATTATGAAAAACGCCTAAGTCCAAAAAGCAATGTGATGATGATGATGGTGATGGTGATGATGATGGATAAAGACTATATGGATTCGCAGACATTGCAGTGTACAGTGAGTGGTTCAGGTCCACGTTGATGAGTTCGATCTTCAGTCGTGTGGTATTTGAAGGTGCTTAAATGCGCCAGCCTCGTGTCGGTATATTTACCTCCTCGTAAAGGAACATCTGTTTGACAAATATCCGGTACCTCGGCGTCTCCGAAAATCGTAAAAGTGTTAAGTGGGACGTAAAACCAATACCAATGTTCCTTTGCATTCTGTTTAGTGATCAATTATAAGGAAGCAGATCTTACACGTTGCTTTACGTCGCACAGATAGGTCTTACGGCGACGATAAGATAGGAAAGGGCTAGGAGTGGGAAGGAAGCGGCCGTGGCCTTAAGGTACAGCCCTACCATTTGCTTGTTGTGAAAATGGAAAATCACAAAAACAATTTTCAGGGCTGCCGACAGTGGGATTCGAACCCACTATCTTCAGAATGCTATATACTGGCCGCACTTGAGCGACTGCAGCTATTGAGCTCGGTAGAAACAGATCTTGTACGGATACGAAATTGTCATATTTACACTCATAAATGTCACTCGACAGGGATCAGAACGGTAATTTGTGAGAAGTTACTCCGTGCCCTTCGCTTCCCGAAGGTGGTGGTGGTGGTGGTATTATTATTATTATTATTATTATCATCATCATCATCATCATCATCATCATCATCATTGCTGATGTCATTTACATAGTAGCAGACTCTGGGAAGGAATTAAATAGAATGTTGAATGTTCTGTATGATACACTGAAACATTGCAACAGTAAGAAAACCAAAATTTTAGTAGTGAGCAAAGATGGCAGGGGGACTAATACGTACGTAAGAATAGGAAATTCCAAAGTAGAAAAAGTGCAACATTTCTGTTACTTACGGAAGCATTATAAATGAGGACAATAGATGCGCCAAAGAAATTAAAAGAAGAATTGCTCTTGCTAAACAGGCTTCAAAAGAAGTATTTTAACAAATACCCACGTAAGTTTAGAAATAAGAAAGGCTTTTGTAAAATCCTTCGTCTGGAGTGTATTACTTTATGGCTGTGAGAGTTCGACTATTGGGGAACAAAAAGAAAGAGAGATTCACTGGAAGCAACTGGAATGTGGATTTGAAGGAAAATGATGAGGACATTCTGGACTCGTATAAAAGACGAATCGAGATGTTCTAAAGGAAATCGATGAACAGCGGAGACTGATAAAGAATAACGAAAGAAGGAAGCTAAACCTTGTAGGCCATATACAGAGACACAATGACTTCCTAGTACATTTCTTTGAAGGAAAAATATAGGAAAGAAAGAAAGAAAGAAAGAAAGAAAGAAAGAAAGAAAGAAAGAAAGAAAGAAAGAGGAAGACCAACGAGGACATACTTCCAAGATATAAGAAACTTGACGGGATGTAAAGACAACAAGGAAGTGAAGAGAACAGCAGGATTGAGACGGGAATGGTTGCAGCGGCAAGGCTTGGCCTTTAGTGTGTTATTAGACCTGTTTTATATGGTGGCAAATTTAGATATGGAGACAATCCGGAGAAAATACGGACAAAAAAACAAATTAATAAGTGGTTTGAATTCTGAGCATTTCTGTACACTTGCTGCTGCTATTTTGATTATAGTAGTGAGCGCACCGTTCTGTAAAATTTTGCTGTTTTCATATTTCGAATAACTGGGGTATTCGTGCGTAGTACAGTCGGTCATTCTACACGCGAACGAAATCATTCTAAAGGTCTCATTTCAGAAAATATTTTCTTAATTCCGCCTCTGTGGTGTAGTGGTTAGCGTGATTAGCTGCCACCCCCGGAGGGCCGGGCTCGATTCCTGGCCCTGGCACGAAATTTGAAAAGTGGTACGAGGGCTGGAACGGGGTCCACTCAGTCTCGGTAGGTCAACTGAGTAGAGGACGGTTCGATTCCCACCTCAGTCATCCTCGAAGTGGTTTTCTGTGGTTTCCCGAGATGGTAACTAACTTACGACCACGGCCGCTTCCTTCCCTCTCCCTTATCTATACCTTCCGATCTTCCCATCCCCACACAGCACCCCTATTCAGCATAGGAGGTGAGGCCTCCTGGGCAAGTTATAAGCCCCCGACCCAAATTCTCACTCTCCAGGACACTGCCCTTAAGGCGGCAGAGGGGGGTATCCCTCGCTGAGTCCGAAGGAAAAACCAACCCCGCTGGGTAATCGGATTAAGAAAGAAGGAAAGTAATTTCTTAAATTCACTATATCTGGTGATTCTGATGTAAAATCAACAGAGAAAGGCAGATTGTTTCAACATTGATTTGTAAATTACGAAGGGACTGCGTAAAGGGCGGTAAAGGCGTGCTTGGTTCACCCGGAAGAATGTGGGTTCGATTCCATCAGGCGAAAAATTTAAGACACGAGATTTCTACATCCGCAAGTGCAGAAGGTCCTGAGGTTCACTTATACCAAAAATGAGCACAAGGTTAATTCCCGGGGGCAGGGACGGCCGACCATAGAGTTAAAAACTCTACCCCACCAAATGCCCAGGTTACGAAAACCGGAAGCCTTTACCTTCAACCCTTCCAAGGGCATTCATGGCCTGTAGGGAGATAACTTTTTTCTTCGTAAATTATGAAGATAATAAATACGGGTATTTTTATGGCCCTGTCTAGTCTGGCTCTGGGCATAAACACTACAGACAGACCTTAGTCGTGAATAGTTATTTGCCGAGAGAAGCGTGTTGATGATTGCTGTTGGTTTTCAGGGGAGTGAGTGTGTATTTTAAATAGATTTATAGAGTCGTGCCCCTCTTGGTGTGTTGGCAGAATGTCATGTAGTTAAGCCGACAGCATCTTTACGACTTTCAGGTCAAGTAAATACTCCCATGGTGTTGATGGTATTTTGGTAACAAAAGTCATTAAGATTAATTCGAGGTTAGAACTGCAAGCAGAACTTTGTTTCGTGCATCATCAACTTCTTTAGGGAGACGAAATGGACACTTAATCACGAGTAAGAGGTACGAGTTCTCATCTTGCTCTAAGTATGGAGGTCCTACATGAATCTTTCCTACTTTGTATGGTTGAATAAATCACGCTATAAATGTCATCTTGTGATTTGTTGCGGGTGGACATCAAAGAAGAGCCAGTCCTTTGACATCGTCTGAAGGAAATTGCACCGTAAATACGAAATATTTCTACAGCAACACACGTAATTCTTCAGTAAATTACGTTCTTGGTAATTGTGCATACCCACGTGAGGAAACTGCACATATATTAGCGATACAGTTATAGAAATGCTGGTGGATTTTGCTGCAAACTCTGAAAAATAATAATAAAATAAGAAGAAATACTAGACCCACAATTAGGAGAGTATCAAGCAGGATTTAGAAAGGGAAGGTCATGTTCAGAACAAATCTTAAATCTAAAGCACATAATAGCTATGAGGAAGATCAGAAACTGTAAATTTGTAATCACCTTTGTACACTTTAAAAAGGCCTATGATTCAATTGATAGAAATACTCTATTTGATATTTTAAAGCAATTTGGACTTGATAATAAAACAATTGAAATAATTAAAGCAACATTGATTAACACAACATCCAAAGTAATTTTTTGGGAGAACTCTCAAAACCATTTGAAATAAGATCAGGTGAATGACAGGGAGATGGTTTGCCACCTCTACTCTTCAATTGTGCATTAGAAAAGGTAGTTCGAGAATGGAGGAAAGCCATCAATACTAAAGGTGTTCAACTAGGAAGAAATCCAAATAAAACCATTATATGTTTAGTTTTCGCAGATGACATGGCGGTAATTACAGACTCATTAGATAATGCTCAAGAACAAATACGAGAATTACAGAAACAAGCGGCCAAAATAGGATTGCAAATATCGTTTGAATAAACAAAGTTCATGGCAAACATCATTAATGCCCCTCAAAATATCACAATCAACAATAACATAATATCTCGGACAGATTGCTTTAAATACCTGGGAGAATGGATAACAAACAACACAAAAGAAACGGTAGCTATTGATATAAGAGTAAACAAAATGGAAAGGATGTTTCATATGACAAAAAATATATACAATAAGAAATCTCTATCCTGAAACTTGAAATTAAGAGATTATCAAATAGTGGCCCAGCCAGAAACTGTATATGCAGCAGAAACCCTTAAACTTACAAGAATTGGGATCTTGAAAATTGAGAAAAAAATTGAAAGAAGAATTTTGAGAAAAATACTGGGACCTATAAGAAACAACAACGCTGAATTTAGACTACGATCAAACCGAGAGCTGTATTTAAAAGTTGAAAAAACTGACCACTGTAATGAGGAAAAGAAGACTCCAGGTTTTTTTAAATTTTTTTTTACGCATTTATAGAATGAATAACAATAGTCTAACTATACAAGCCTTCCTTATTGAACAGTTACAAATCCAAGCCAACGTGGTTCACTGAAATTGAAAAGGATATGAAAATTTTTTTTGCTAGGGGCTTTACGTCGCACCGACACAGATAGGTCTTATGGCGACGATGGGATAGGAAAGGCCTAGGAGTTGGAAGGAAGCGGCCGTGGCCTTAATTAAGGTACAGCCCCAGCATTTGCCTGGTGTGAAAATGGGAAACCACGGAAAACCATCTTCAGGGCTGCCGATAGTGGGATTCGAACCTACTATCTCCCGGATGCAAGCTCACAGCCGCGCGCCTCTACGCGCACGGCCAACTCGCCCGGTAAGGATATGAAAAACGCTGGAATTGAAATAGATACGATAGAAAGCAGGACACGTTTCAGAGAAGTAGCATGAAAGGCAGGATTGCAGGAGAGAAAGAAATTAACAACTAGAAGAAAAAGGACTCAAGAGGAAAAGAATAAACATTCTCAGAAAATGAAGGAAGTTTGGAAACGAAGAAAGTTAAATGCAAAGTAAAGTAACCAAAGTTGATTTATCGTACCCCCTAAAGGGTTATCCGAATAATAATAATAATAATAATAATAATAATAATAATAATAATAATAATAATAATAATAATTGCAATCGGTCTTGCGATCTAGCTGTTGTTGATGAAACTCGTTGGTCTAAGATTCTATGAAGTGAGTCTGCAGCATCGGCTGCGATAAAGGGGTATCCCCTAGCACACATGGCACTACACCAATCAATCAATCAATCATTGATTTGCATTTAAGGCTGTCGCCCAGGTAGTATATTCCCTAACAATTGCTTACCAAGTCTTTTCATAAATTATTTCGAAGAATTTGGAAATGTATTGAACATTCCCGTTGATAAATTATTCCAATCCCTAACTCCCCCTCCTACAGAAGACTATCTGTATTCTTTTTTTCTTTTTTTCTGCTGGCTTAACGTCGCACTAACACATCGAAGATTTCTGGCGACGGAAGGACGGGAAAGGGCTAGGATTGGGAAGGTACCGACCCTGGCCTTACTTAAGATACAGCCCCACATACTGTCTCATGTAAAAATGAGAAACAATGGAAAACCATCTCCAGCCCTGCCGAAGGTAGGCGTGATAAAATGAGGATTTCAAACGCTTCAACACTGAGCAATGTTTATACAATGTTGCGCTAGATCGCGCGGCGAGCCAACCGCTAGTTGTTCTGTAACCTCAGCCTTATTCCCAAGTCTTCCCAGTCCAAAGTTTGCAACATTTCTGTGGCGCTGCTCTTCTGTCGAAAATCACCCGAAACAAATAGTGCTGCTTTTGTTTGGGCCTTTTCCAGTTCTCGAATCAAGTAATCCTGGTGTGGGTCCCATACACTGGAAGCACACTCCAATTGAGATCTTACCTCTATATCAGGGCCATCCAGCCATTGCGCTCCGAGAGCGCGCCCGCGCTCGGGGAGCACTGGGCAATCAGACTAGCGCTCCTTCCCCTACCACCACTACAGTGTGGCAGCGAGGAGACCTGAGACAGACGATGTTCAGACTAGCGCTGTTAACGGAGCGGTTGTTTACGGAGCGGAGGCTCCGGACGCTTTCAATCGTTTGCCTCCGGAGAACCTCCGATTGAATTGCAAGCGCGTAGTTTGAACTTGGTACGGGAGAAATGGAAGAGCATTTTCTCAGGAATTGAAAACTTGTCGCTACTATTGTGCGAAACTAGGCCCCTCAGTTAATACCTTTACTATTTATCGATATTACACATAGCATTCTTACGTACAAACATAATTATGTATTTTCTTAAATATAAACATGTTATAATTTAGGCCTTGTCCGTGACTGTAAATTACTTCGTTATGAAATAATTAATACTATTATCATTGCATGCCGGGCTGAGTGGCTCGGACGTTTGAGGCATTGGCTTTCTGACCCCAACTTCGCAGGTTCGATTCTGGCTCAGTCCGGTGATATTTGAAGATGCTCAAATTCGTCTGCCTCGTGTTGGTAGATTTAATTACACGTAAAAGAACTCCTGCGTAACCAAATTCTGGCATCACGGCGTCCCCGAAAACCTTATAAGTAGTTAGTGGGACGTAAAGCCAATATTATTATTATTATTATTATTATTATTATTATTATTATTATTATTATTATTATTATTATTATTACTAGCTGATGTACCCGTGCTTCGCTACGGGATTCTCAGAAAGACTGACTTGGTGGTTTTCCTATCTGAATTCAACATAGGTCATTACAAAAACGTCAGTAGGAATGTAGCGATTGAAAGCAATGTTGTCATATAAAATACTTGATCAAATGAAAAACCGCACACTTTTTCACTTTCAACGAACAGTACTACGGTGCAGATCTAAGAGTCCAAAGTTCCAGAACTGGAATAACCAAGTCGCAGACTGCCGTGACCACTCTTCTGTCATTATTTCGTTAAATATGCACACTACTCATTCCAATCAGTGGCTCAGAGTAGGGATTTTATAGCTCGAATACAATGATGAACCAGTGTGTTACGTACCAGATATATCAGAAAATGTATGAACCAGAAGAAAGTTATCTTACACCCCAGCTACTTCCCACCAATATACAGGCAGGCTGTTACAGTCGGTACGACCAAGCGAGTTGGCCGTGTGGTTAGGGGCGCGCAGCTGTGAGATTGCATCCGGGAGATAGTGGATTCGAACCCCATTGCCGGCAACGCTGAAGATGGTATTCGGGAGATGATGGGTTCGAGCCCCACTGTCGGCAGCCCTGACGATGGTTCTCCGTGGTTTCCCATTTTCACTCCAGGCAAATGCCGGGACTGTACCTTAATTAAAGCCACGGCCGCTTCCTTCCACTTCCTAGACCTTTCCTATCCCATCGTCGCATAAGATCTATCCGTGTTGGTGCGACGTAAAACAACTAGCAAAGAAAAAAAAACATTGAATGAGAAGCGCGTAGTGTGAACTTCATACGGGAGGAATGAACGAGCATTTTCACAGGAATTTATGACTTGTCGCTGTTTTTGCGCGAAACTGCACTCCTTCTTTAACTTTTTTTAATGCTATTTGTTCGGGGCGTCGACCTATGAAGATCCTTTGCCCCTATTTGCACCATATATGAGGAAACCTGCGTGTATTATGTAAATGGCGGTAGGGTAAAGTGTTGAATGCGAGGAAAGGAACGTTAAGGATGACACAAATACCCAGTCCCCAGGCCAGGGATATTAATAATTTACAATTAAAAAACTGACCTGGCCGGGAATCGAACCCCGGGCCGCCGGGTGACAGGCGGACGCGTTGCCACCTACACCGCAAGACCAGTGGTCAGGAGTCATTTGTGCCATGTTTTACAGAGCAGCATTTACAGATTTGAACCGCTTGAACTCCTCCCTCCGCTCGTAAATAATCATCCCTTACTTCTGCCACGTCTTTCACGTGTTTTACATATGTCCAGAAATTAAAAAGGAATTCAAATTTAACTTGAAATTACTGTATTCTAGCGCCAATATAATGGGAATATTTCCATAATAATGATAATAATAATGAACGAACCACTGTGTAAGTTCTGCACAGGTAGGGCCTGTACTTTTCTGAGGAACAACTGAACCTATGAAGATATATTGTTTGTTGTATCTACAGGGTTTATACCTACAGGTATATGGGGTATGTATTATATGTCGATATAATTGCTTTTTCTTGATAACAAATTAAAGGATGCATTAATTATTCTGAATGACTATACGTTCTTTGTTAAGGGGTATTGTATGGAATATCGGTGATATAGATCAATTTTTGTTTTATGTAGGTAACGATTTTTATAGGGCGCCTACATTCATGGGCGTAAGTTTGAAATTACAGCCCACTAAGTCCTTACACTCGGAGCTACTGTTGCGAATAGAGCTGGGAACGGAGCAGTTGCTCCTATGATCGCAATCGGTAGTGCGAGTGAGCGCTCCCTCCGTTATTCTCCGGTAGTAAACTGTTGCTGGGAAACCAATCGGTGCTTCGGCACGCGAGCGGAGGGCGAGCGGAGGACGGAGCAACAGTACTGAATGTGTGCCTCGCTTGCCGTTCCATCCGTGGTGCGCAACGGATGTGCTAGCGACATAGTAAATACTGCTTTATAAGTATGACGAAGGAGAATATAGGAAATATATACATTCTCATTTATCGTTCGTGTTTCATTTGTCGATTACTTTTGTAAAAATTTGCTTTACGTCATGCCGTCTTATGACGACGATGTGATAGGAACGGCTAAGGAGAGTAATTTCTAGGCGTGAAAATGGAAAACGACGTAAAACCATCTTCAGAGCTGCCGACAGTGGGGTTCGAACCCACTTTCATCCGGAAGATAGTGGGATCGAATCCCACTGTCGGCAGCCTTGAAGATGGTTTTCCGTGGTTTCCCACTTCTCCTCCAGGAAAATGCCGGGATGGTACCTAACTGAAGGCCACGGCCGCTTCGTTCCCACTCCCAAACCTTCCCTATCCCATCGTCGCCATAAGACTTATCTGTGTCGGTGCGACATAAAACAAAACCCAAAGTCTCACGCTCCAGGACACTGTCCTTGAGGCGGTATAGGTGGGATCCCTCTCTGCGTCCGAGGGAACACCCAACCCTGGAGGGTAAATTGATGGAAGGATTATTATTATTATTATTATTATTATTATTATTATTATTATTATTATTATTATTGTACTCCCATAACCACTTCTGTGGTTTTCTGTGACGTTAAGGTGCTGACATTTTGTCCCACAGGAGTTCTTTCATGTGCCGGTACAGTAGCGGCGATTAGGGAGGGGGGGCGAGAGGGGACAGTCGCCCCCCTACTTTGTGGAGAAAACTTTGCATTTGTATTCCATTTTAGCTGGATGAAACAAGGTATTATAGGAATTATTAAAACAAGCAATTTGTACAAACCCTGTTGTCTTATCAGCTAATTATGTGCTTTAATTAATAACGAAATTATTAGCGGAAATACGCAACAAAGTCGTTCACGCGGTTAACCGATTTGTATAGCGCCACAGCGAGTACTGTAGTGGAGACTTTGTATGTGCTGTGAGGAAGGGTACGCGTGCATTCGTTAGTCTGGCAGTCTATTTAGTGTCAGTTAGTTTTGTTTTTTTAGTTTGTAGTCAAATACTAAATGATTTTAATTATATAATCACGCCGTACGTCTATTTAATTGTAATACATGTGTAATATTGTTCCTCTCGTGAAAGTTTTATTGTATAGTATTGAATCAAAATCTCAAATAAATATTATCAACACAGGTGTTGGTAGGCTGAGAATCTTTACCTCTCTGTCGAAATTCCATTTAGTAGCTTTTTTTTAAGTTTTAATGTATAACGTATATACCCCCCCCCCCCCGCTATATGTCTTTACATTCCCCCCCCCCCTACTTCTAATTCCCAATCGCCGCTACTGCCGGTACACCTGACCACCTTCAGGTACCGCCGAGCAAAGTCGGAATTGAAACCGCAAGCTTGAGGTCAGAAGGCCAGCGCTCTACCGTCTGAACTACTCAGCCCGGTACAGCATATAACCAGTTTCAATCAGTTCGTACTCTTCAGTAAAAATTGAAATGGCGTATGACTTTTAGTGCCGAGAGTGTCTGAGGACAAGTTCGGCTCACTAGATGCAGGTCCTTTGATTTGACGTCTTTAGGTGATCTGCGCGTTGTGATGTGGATGAAATGATGATGAAGACGACACATACACCCAGTTCCAGCGCCAGCGAAATTAGCCAATTAAGGTCAAAATTCCCGAACCTGCCGGGAATCGAACCCGGGACCCCTGTGACCAAAGGCCAGCACGCTAACCATTTAGCCATGGAGACGGATGTACTATTCCGTAATAAATGAGCTACGAGTATAATTAATGTAAGAACATCGTATATAATACATGTTTACATGCAATGGAATATAATTACCACTTAAACTATTTTACTACCAGTATTAATAATATTGTTAACGCATTTGCAACAGTATAATATATGCCAATATTCAATCTACAGTATTCTATCCACCTGCACCTATTGCAAACTGAACGTCAGCAGATCAAAATCTGTTATTCATAACGTAACAAATAATGCGGCGATCTTGAAACGACTACATCATTTGAATGACAAACGTAGGGGAACACATGCATCTGTGGAATTAGTACTGAAATATAAATTGTAATTCCTCCTAAGATCACCGTTGCAACATTGCCCACATCAAAGCATTTGAATTTTCCGCCAGTGAATTCAATCGGAGGACTACCGGAGGTCTCCGGAGGAGCGCTGTAATCGTATTATCCGATTCAATCAACAGGAGGTCCGCCTCCTCTTCACAGCGCTAGTTCAGACCGCGCTGACCAGATACGTACGTACAGTCTTGCGTCCGACGGCTTTTGTGGGTTTGTTGACATCATATTGATAGGGCTATTTTGCCGTAAAAATATACCGCATCTACAAATCGAAAGGTACTCCGATGTATGGAATATGCAGGAAATGAAATCAAGTGCTAAGTAAAGAATACAGTAATGTGATTTATTCAAAACTGAAATTTGAACATATCTGAGAGGAAAATTCAACAACGTTTTACCGATATGAACAGATAGTACAGACATTGAGTGACTTTTGGTCAGTCGTTTTCACGAGCTTTTACTTTTGGAGCAAACAATTGAGTAGGCCTACAATATATCTGGACACAGCTATTCTTAAACAATTGCGCAAGTTTCTATCGCTTATTGTTGCACGATGTTTACTTTTGGTAAACTTAAGAACCGAAAGGAACACTCAAAAATGCACGTTGAGCCGAACATTGACAGAACTTTACATGCATGTTTATACAAAAGGGGGTATTCTTCTTGCGGAAAGCCGCTGCAAAATTCTTTTAAACTTCGTGACATTACAAAGCGGTCTTTAAGACGAATATTACACTGCAGTTTAAGCAACTCTAATTGAAATAGCTGTGGAGCACTGTCTGCACTACGAGAAAATGGTCGAATAAATACATCTAACACCGCTTGGAGTTCTGTATTCTGAAAATCTCTTTTCAAACTCTTTTTGTAATTGGCGAATTACCTGCAAATACTCATCAAAGTCGACACCGTATTTCACTGTTTCAAGCAATGGAAAATGTCCTGTGTTCCTTGCACGCAACTGGTTCTCCCACAAAATTAATTTTCTTTCGAACGCTTGAATTTTTCCACCAAATCGGAGATATTGTGCTTGTCGCCCTGAAGCGAAGTGTTCAAAGTATTCAGATGGGCATTAAAGTCACTTAAACGGGCCAAGTCCGCCACCCACTTAGGATCACGCAAAAGAATTTCGGGCCACCCTTTCATGTCATAAAAGGTATCTATTGCATTCCGCAAGCAAAAAGCTCTATGAAGCACTTCGCGTGGCTCAGCCATCTTACTTCTGCATGGTACGGGATATCCGGATACTACGCTTCGATGTCATCCAAGAACTCTGATTTTTTTCATTTGTTACTTGCTTTACGACGCACCGACACAGATAGGTCTTACGGCGACGATGGGACAAGAAAGGCCCAGGAATGGGATGGAAGCGGCCGTGGCCTTAATTAAGGTATAATTAAGGTACAACCCCAGCATTTGCCTGGTGTGAAAACGGGAAACCACAAAAAAACCATCTTCAGGGCTGCCAACAGTGGGGTTCGAACCCATTGTCTCGCTATTGCGAGCTCACAGCTGCGCGCCCCTAACCGCACGGCCAACTCGCCCAATCCTCTTTGAATTGACGGTGCGTGAGTTCATGGGAGCGAAGAAAATTTACCATTCGCACAACTGTTCCCATTATGTCTTTAAGCTTGGCGACTTTTGCACAGATTGCCTCCTGGTGTATAAAGCACTGGATCGCCGCCATTAGGGTACTACTGCTCTCAACCATGTTTAATTTTACATAGCTGAGGAACCCCGTGCGTAGACCACGTAAAGCAGGAGCTCCATCCGTCGTTACACTCGTCAACCGCTCCCATGTTCATCCCATTGACTCAAAGACACCCTCCACTGCTTGGAAAATATCGAAACCGATAGTGGTGTCTTTGAGAGCTACCAAGTCTAGGAAATCCTCGGTAACCCGAAGATCGTCATCCACCCCTCAAATTAAAATAACGAGCTGAGCTTTGTCCGCAATGTCGGTTGATTCGTCGAGGGCGATGGAAAAGGATACAAACTTTGCTGCCTTCTCCATTAATTGCTGTTCCATATCAACGGCCATGTCGTCTATTCTGCGAGCCACAGTTTGTGGAGAAAGAGAGATTTTATCAAATTTCTCAACTAGCTCCATAGGACAAATACATGCCGCCGCATCCATTAGGCACTCCTTGATTACATTCCCTTCCGTGAAGGGTTTCCCAGCTTTGGCAATTCGCGGCGAACATTTGTAGCTTGTTCGTAAAATGGGTCCACCAACCTCGCTCTCCTCAATCATCTGTCAGACAAAAATACGGCAAGTCACAATTTTAGTATTTTTTAGATAATTCAATCATTTCTTCATTCCCGTTTGTAAATAAGCATTTAAAAATTAAAACAATAATATTTACAGAACAGTGCTGCTTGAAATTTTCTTTCAATTCTTCCAACTTCGATTGGCGACTGGCGTCTGTCAAATCACCGTAATCATCCCTGTGTTTGGCACTGTAGTGCCGTTCCAAATTGTGCTTTTTTAAAACACATTAAATCTCGGTGGCACACTAAAAATTTGGCATGCCCTTTATAAGCTGTACAGAAAAATGAAATTTCCCATTCTGCTTTGAAGGCTGCTGCTTCACCACTCCTTTTTTGTATGATGTTCAGCCATGACAACTGCGAAACTGATTTAGTTATTTAGTTACACGCTGTTAACAAAGCGCATTGGACTAGACTACAGTGACACTACACTATATGTATAGAGTCACTGTAGACTAGACTACGACTGATAGATCGACTGCTCTCTTCGGCGCGGCGGGCAGACCGCTCGCTCAGCCAGCCAAGCTTCTCCCACCACTCCCTTCCCCAAAGCGCTCGGAGCACTGGCTTGGAGCGCGGCCAGAGCGCTAGCGCTCGGGGAGCGCTGTTTGGATGGCCCTGCTCTATATCCTAGCTAGCTGATGTACCCGTACTTCGCTACGGGATTCTCAGAACGACTGTCTTTGTGGTTATCCTAACTGAAGTCAACACAGGTCATTACAAATGTGTCAGTAGGAACGTAGCGATTAAAAGCAATGTTATCGTATAAGATACTCGATCAAATGTAAACCGCACATTTTCTCACTTTTAACGAACAGAACTACGGTGCCGATCTGACAGTCCAAAGTTCCAGTGCTGGAATGACCAGGCCGCAGACAGCCGCGAACACTCCTCTGCCATTCTTGCTTAAGTAAGCACACTGCTCATTCCAATCAGTGTAGGAATTGAATAACTTGAATGCTATGATGAACCAGTGTGTTAAGTACCAGTAGTATAAGAAAATTTATCAATCAGAAATATGGCATGCCAGCTACTTCCCGCCAATATTCATGCAGGCTGTTACACTAGGCACGACCGGGCGAGTTGGCCGTGTGGTTAGGGACGCGCAGCTGTGAGCTTGCATCCGGGAGATAGTGGATTTAAACCCACTGTCGGCAGCCCTGAATATGGTATTCCGTGATTTTCCATTTTCACACGAGGCAAATGCCCAGGCTGTACCTTACGGCCAAGACCGCTTCCTTCACACTCCTATTCCATCGTCGCCATAATACCTATCTCTGTCGGAGCGACGTAACGCTTTTTTTTTAAATACTCGGTACGCAGCAGTAATAGTATCTATCGGAGATGAGTGGCAACGGAAGACACAAAGCACATCACAACAAACAATGGTCACTGTAATGTTAGTGTTGATCAATTTTATGAGCTTTCTATATTGTAGGCCTCCACATTTTGTTTTCTTTCGACTTTGTGATATTAGGGCGTCTTATAAAATTATTTATAGCATAGACTGTAGTTCCTTATTCTCCGACTTCACATGCCGATTTTCATTAAATTCCGTTTACCCATTTTGTCGTGACTCGGCACTGATATGGAATTAGTAACAAAAATCCAAATTCATGAATATCTTTGTGATCATAGCCGGTACGGTAAAACTGTATAAGACAAATGGTCGGAAATTTAATACTATATAACTTGATTTATGTAGTATTTATCCATAGGATCACTAATAACAAATATTTGAGAACCAAATTTTAGGCCTTCCCCTAAATTACCATTTCACTCAGCGTGAATAAAATTATTTATTGCCTTGATGGTAGCGACTTATTCCCCGACTTTGCATACCGATTTTCATTAATATAGAACGACTAATAACATAAATATTTGAGAATTAAATTTTAGGCTTTCCCCTAAACTAGCATTTTACTCAGCGTGAATAAAATTAGTTATTGACTTGATTGTAGCGACTTATTCCTCGACTTTGCATACCGATTTCCATTAATATAGAATGACTAATAACAAATATTTGAGAATTAAATTTTAGGCTTTCCCCTAAACTACCATTTCACTCAGCGTGAATAAAATTATTTATGGCCTAGATTGTAGCGACTTATTCCCCGACTTTGCATACCGATTTTCATTAAATTTTCTTCAACCGTATCTCATGACGCCTATACATACATACATACATACATACATACATACATACATACATACATACATACATACATACAGGAATTACGGAAAATTAAAATTAAAATTAATAAGTGCATTTCCTTGTTACTGTGGACGCGGCCGATACAGAAATACCATTCCTTTTAAATTCTGAGTAATATACAGACAAAACTCTTTTATATATATATATATATATATATATATATATATATATATACACACACACACACTACAACCTCTAAATCTCCTCATAACCATGTGCAGAGATATGTACGTTTTATTTACAACATCGATAATGTGATGTGGATTTGTATACTACATTTTATATAGCGAACCTTAATTAAGGACACGGCCGCTTCTTTCCCGCTCCCTATCCCATCGTCGCCATGAAACTTCTGTGTCGGTGCGACGTAAAGCAAATTGTAATATATATACTAGCATGTGCCCGCGGCTTTGCCCGCGTTTAGTAATTCAACCGTTAGATGTTTCTAAACTATTTATTTAAAAGCAAATTAAAACATTATATTTATTAACTCACATCGTTTTGACGTAAATTGCATGAAATGCGTTATTTTATTTTTATTATATTGTTACTTCCAATGCTTAAGATACCAGCTTGATGGATGGTACAGATAATATTAAAACATTGTAAAAGACCATGTTATATAATACAAAATATATTGTTTCCTTAGAGCTTCGGAATAAAATATAATAATGTCCTTCCTTTTGGAGGTAAGATGTATACTGTATTGCGTTTGCCTTTCGAACTCTTGAACAATCCACGTACAGTTGACAATGGCAAAAGCACCGTTTTCGAAGATGGAGTCCTACAACTTTAAGCGATTGTCCTATGTCAAAATTTCAGATCTCTGTGTGTAGCAGATTTGATTGGGCTTCGCATACATCCACACAAACACTTCCGAATATTACGGGCTGATGGCTCCTCGTGTCGCGGGCCGAAAATGGCTTCTTATTGAATGGACTTACAGTCCGAAGAATACTACATCTCCCGCGGCATGCTCAGTCATGATGGGGGCTTCAATAATATTCGTCATCAGTTTCAGAGCCGATGTTCATTGCAGAGGGAAGGATTCATATTCCTGAGAAGAAATCTCTGTAGTGTAGTTGACAGCCTCATCTGTATGACATGTGTCCATAGACTTTCAATTTATAGGAAACCGGATAATTCTTGGGCTTCATGTCTTGGAGCAAGAAATGTTTTCAGACACAGCCATGCGTCTTAGGTGAAAACCTGTGCTCACCTATTACACACATTTTAGATCTTTGTTTGCCGTGGATTTGACTGGGCATCGCACACGTGAAGACATACATATAGACAGACATCATGGATTGAAGGAGAATGGCTTCCTATTCCACGGACTTACAATGGCATGATTTATGTATTATTCCTTGTTTATTATTATCGTCTATCTTGTGTCATATATGTTTCCTCAAAATGTATAAGTGTCCAACCCTTGTCCATGGGGTTTGGGTATGAAGTGAGATGAATCTTCGTAGCGAATTTTTACGACCGGATGACTTTCATGACGTCAACCTAATGAGATGAGTTAATGAGATGAAATGAATGACATTATATATGATAGTAAGAATGAAGAGGATGAAACCCGGCGCCGGCACATAGCCCACTCCTCTAGAACAGCTCAAGACTTTACATCGCGATCCGACGGACGAATCACCATCAACAGCGTCACACCATACAAGACCAAAATCGGTTTCCTACGCCCCACAGTGGGTAATTTCTAGCATCCAGCCGGCCAAAAATAATATTTTCAACCCTTGTCTTTGGTGCGCATTTTCTGTGAGTCGTGTTTATAAGACTCTTGGGTACAGTAATTAAGTATTGAAAAGTCGCGCTGTCTGATTATCTATTCTCACCGAAGGCCTAAAGTGGCTCTCCTTCGTTAGGGCATCATATTCTGGCGAGGTGAGCGCGCAGTTATTATTATGTGAGGGTTCAGTAAAGACATCAGAACTAAATATTTCTTTAGCTTACAATGTGATTATATTATATGAAGGTATGTATTTTTATGTAGTATGTAGCATTTTCTGAAAATTACTCTATTGTTGCCCGAAATATGCACTTAAAATTCAAGTACACGGTGTCCAAGCGCTATCTAATCATACAAATATTTGAGTTGACTTTCAAAATGGATTGCCTTTGATTTCCGCAATGAAAGTCTTTTAGATGAGTTATATATACTTCACTGAATAGAAAACTGTGACTTTTTGCTGCGACCAGGTGCGACCGTGAGAGTAATTAATTATTTTCAGAAGCCATGTACTATGTAACCCGGAGGTCGGTTTTCGAACTGTTGAGGAACAGCAGGGAATATAAGCGGAACGATGATAATGTGAATGGTGTAATTGAACATTTAGGCTTCGAGGATTGTTCCGAGGATATATCCAAGTCAGTAAGGAAATCTGTCAGTATTTTGTGTGCTAAAATTCGATCACGCTGGACAAAATATGGTAGAAAAAGGGACAAATTGCTGAAGTACAATAAAAGTTGGTTCGAGCAGAGAATGAGCCTTGCAGAAGGACGTGCATCACAAAAATGTCAGGATGAGCTTGCCATTAGCCTACTATAGCTCATTCCATGTTAAGTAAAGAGTATTGCTCTTATGACAACAGGGTTGCCATATTGAACGGCTCCGCTCAACCCCATCACGGGAAAACGGCGGCACATAAATTTGTGAAATTCAGTATGCAAGTTCAAAACAAAAGGCCAAAGAAACTAAGCTAAAAATTACATTTATGAACTGTAGGGGACGTGGGGTTTACAGGGGCCACTTTCGGTTTGTACAGAATCAGAGGTAAATTACGGCACATAAGAAACTTCAGCACTGAAATATAAGGCAAATTGGGAGAGAAAATAGACAAATAATTGTTATGAACTTGAAGGGCGGGTGATGTATTTAATTGCATTTAATAAATTTATCCAGACAATAAAAGCTAGAAAACAGACGCAGTAAATAAATACTGCAGATGACTACAAAAGATCACAGTATTAATTTTAAAAAAATAAATCACACATGTAGGCTTATCGCATAACTCTCATTCAACACAATACATTTACGCACTGATTTAAAGCCTAGAATACACACGCAATAAATAAATAAATAAATAAATAAATAAATAAATAAATAAATAAATACTGTAGATGACTTCATTACAGAAGTGCAGGGAGGAAACGCGTCTATTGTTTGATATCCGAAGGAACGTGCTGGCAATACCAATGATGGAAACCGTTAGAAGATTCTTCAGATAGGCTTCCACTTCTGCGGATGTTACTGGAGTAGACATAAATTTAATAAACCATCTACGTGCCATCGTAGAAAAACTTTCGTGTAGGTATGCCATTGATAAAGTAACATTTGGCATGTACGCAACGGAAACTATACAATTGTACTTACAAAAATATAAATCGTACTACATGCCTGTAACTTTGCACAAACTCTTGGGTCATGACACTGTATTATACCCATTGGACACCTCTCCGAGGAAGCCCAGGAATAAAGATAATAGGAAACCTTCCAGAGAGACACAAATACTGACCTTTTCCATAGGCTTCTCATATCAACGGACCCTTATATTACCAGCTTAGGAAAATCAAGGAGGAGAAAGTTGATTCCGCTTTCACGAGAAGTGCTCGACTTACTGTCCGAGCCTCGTGTATCTGGTTCTGCCGAAGGAGTAATGAAAGTGACGATATCGATTCTGATGTAACTGCATCTAATGAATAAATTGTTTGGCAAGTACATGTATTTCTGTATCTGTTTTAAATATTCTAAACAGCATGTTCCACTATTAACATCTATTTAATTTCTTAAAGCTATAACGAAAAATGATTAAAATTACAAAGGTTACTCATTCTATTCCTGGCGTAGTAATTTGTTCTTTGTACTTGATTGACCACACACTTAATTATCTCGAATAATAGCAGTTACATACTAAGTTTTATGTAAATCGGTCCATTAGTTTCCGAGATACGATTTTTGGCCGGCTAGAATCCCGAAATTACGCACTGTGCGCCCTGGACTTAAAATGGCTCCTTGAATATTGTGTTCTCTGCCTATCTTATGTACGTTGCCTAGCAACAGCGACTCTATGCATTTGATCTTGGTGACAGCACGTTGAGTTGTCATATCCCAATGCATGTTTTCCGATGGTTTTTCGTTCATAACTCACCAACAAAATCGAAAATGAAAATTCCGGCTTCGAGGTGCATTCGGACCCCTTTCCATCTACCTATGTTCAAAATTTCAGATCTCTGCGTGCTGTAGATTTTGCTGGCCATCGCGCACAGACAGACACAGACAAACACTTCCTTTTATAATATTACAGATATCCACAGTTCTAGTCCTTCAGGCAAGCAACTCAAGGTTGAAAACATCCCAGCGATATGAGCTACGAATTTTAGGTAAATAAAATATAATAAAATATAATAAAGTATGAGAATATATTCTTTATGTATTCCTAAAACTTACAATCCTTCTCTTAATCATCGTTATTCGGTCGATTAGATTACAAGTTTGACTTTTTCTACCACTACGAGCGCTAATGTGAGTCAATTCACTTTTTCACTTAAGCACCACTACGAGCGCTAATGTAAGTCAATGTAGAGTTTCACTTAAGCCCTTATAACTACGTTCAGTGTGGACATTTTTCAAAAAATAAAAAAAAATCGCCTGAGCATATTGAACCAATGAACACATTACAGAAATAATTATGTAAATAAGTTAATTTGGCTAGGATTTGAATCGAAAAGAAAACGAGTAAAGAAACGAGCGATATTAGGCTGTTTTTCTGAACTGCATTTAGGCCGGAAGTATTTTTCGAAATTTGTTTTTAAGTTTGATAGAGCTGTCCAAGACTCACAATTTGAAACCTTTCCGGGAACTTTATCCCTTCAAATTTCAGCACAATTGAGGAAATTGCTTAATTTTACGTTTTTTGTAGTATGGGGACCCCTACTTTGTCTGCTCAGAAATGTTTTCAAAATTAAAAATTCAGATGTATCTGGGAATCGCGAAAGCGTACATTTTGAATTCTACAGTTACTATAACTTACCGTACTGTACATCATTGAATAAATCAAAAAGTTGTGAACGAGAGAACTCCAACAGTTGAAATAAACCAAGTTCGACAGTTAAAATTCCACATGAACATTTTGCTCCAATCAATTTAACCGGCATAATACTCAATGGCAAGGAAATGAAATAGATTTTAATCCGAGCAGATTGAGCAGAATAGAATCCCAGTGAAATTGACATTCTCATACAAGAGTGAGAGTTTGCAGCACCATTTATAAGTCAGCCAGAATACTAAAAGCTATTGATAGGAAAACTTTCTAGTCTACATCTCCCGTTTACGATGTTGAAGTTCCAATGACCAGGCTATAAATGGATTTGGGAATTACAGAGGAAGGAGGCCAAAGTTGCTAGTTCAACAGCAATAAACAGAAACTTCAAGACGTGTCCTATTACCACAAAATGAGTACTGTGCTTAATGGTAAAACTAGTCAGTATTAACGTGTGGCTGTTAGCTGGTTTCATCTGGTCTAGGGACTAATTGGCGCGTCACTTTCTTCACGATCGGTAGCACCAGACCTCAACCGGCCATTACGTCCTCGAATGGAAAATAATTCTTCTAGAACACGTTTCCAGATGGATGGAATCTGCTACAAAACGTTTGGAATTTAAACGATTGCATTACTTAACGCTACCACAGTTCGTTCATAGTCCCAATATTATTATTACTTCTTCGATTTTGGCCTACTTTGGACCATGGTAAACGATTGACTTGCTGGTTAGTCTTTTTTCGCTGATGTTCCTCTTCCTCCCCTCTGACCACATGTTCTTGGACTTTTCATTTTAATTTTCCTGGAACCCCTTGAATTTATCAAGTTTAGGTCGAAACATGTCTTTATTAAAGATTTCTTTCGGACTAATGCCAACTTCCTCCATGTCTTTTCTTGTTTCTTCTACCCATTTAGTAGTTGCTTTTAATTTGATGATGTAGTTAAAGATTTTCTTTGTTAGTCGACTCTCGCTCTTTCTTGTGACGTCCCCGCGAAGCTTCAGTCCCCTCTTACGTATGGTGTCTGTGATCTTCTCTGTCTGCCTGTACAGATCATCATTTCTCCTATTCCTCCGTGTACCATGCTTTCTTTTTTTTCGGGTCCTAAGATCTTTCTCAAGATTTTCTTTCTTTCTTCTCTACCTCATCCATTTCCCCTTTCTTATTCAGTAGCAGATCTTTGCTCTGCTTCGTTATCAAGCCCATTCGGCTGGATCCATTCACCAAGATTTTTAAATTTATCTGGCCTCTTGAATTTCCCATACTTCGATTCTAGATGCTTTTAGTTATTATATTATTATTATTTTATTATTATTATTATTATTATTATTATTATTATTATTATTATTATTATTATTATTATTATTGTCGTTTTCTGAAGTGTTATCACACTGCCTTTCCACAGTTTGGAACACACACTGCGGGTGATTTCAGGGTTCTGAATGGCGAAAAAAAAATGGTTCGAAGCTGAAAACACAATTTCAGAATTTACATTATTTACGTGAAGTGCACGTCCGCCTCTGTGGTGTAGTGGTTAGAGTGATTAGCTGCCACCCCCAGAGGCCCGGGTTCGATTCCCGGCTCTGCCACGAAATTTGAAAAGTGGTACGAGGGCTGGAACGGGGTCCACTCAGCCTCGGGAGGTCAACTGAGTAGAGGTGGGTTCGAATCCCGCCTCAGCCATCCTGGAAGTGGTTTTCCGTGGTTTTCCACTTCTCCTTCAGGCAAATGCCGGGATGGTACCTGACTTAAGGCCACCACCGCTTCCTTCCCTCTTCCTTGTCTATTCCTTACAATCTTCCCATAGGCCTCTGTTCAGCATAGCAGGTGAGACCGCCTGGGCGAGGTACTGGTCATCCTCCCAAGTTGTACCCCCCACCCAGAGTCTGAAGCTCCAGGACACTGTCCTTGAGGCGGTAGAGGTGGGATCCCTCGCTGAGTCCGAAGGAAAAACAGACCCTGGATAATGAACAGATAAAGAAGAGAAGAAGAAGAAGAAGAAGTGCACAAAGGCATGCGCGTTCAAGAGTCGGAAGAGGGTAAAACTATACTTACGATGGCATTAAAATGCCACGCAGCGAACTTCAAACCACCAGACCTTGCAAGCATTCCAACCAAGCTGTCTAACTATGCGTGTGATTCCTCAACATCGCGATATCCAAAACGGTACAAGTAGAAAGCAGAAAGATGTAGAACACTATAAAGCTAAAGTCGAACCTCAATATCTCGAACCTCCATTACGCTAATTTCCAGTACCTCGAAAGAACTTCAACTTCCCTGCCGTCTGTTCTGTTCTTCAAGTGTATTTATTTCTCTGTTACTCGAAATGCGATTACACGAATTTCTCAACTTCTCGAACCAAACGTTTCTTCCACAGACGCTGAAATTATTATGTAACACGAATTCTGTACAACATTAACTGTGCAATAAGGTATTTAATGTTGTGTGTTAGTGTTCCTTAACGTGTATCTGCCTACTCGTGGTGCGTTGACCATTCTATTCCCGGATCGTCACTAGACCAGGCGTTAAATGCGCTGACTATTCTTCCATTCTACATACACAGTCAGTTGAATACAAATGAAGATGTCTTTACAAAAATAACTGCTGTTGAAAAATATGTGGAAGAAAAGAGGCTTGAGAATGAAAAACATATTCCTCTACTGTAAGTATTCAGTCTTCAACGACTTGCTATAATACAGTAAGTGTTGTAATGAAAGTTACAAAATACTTGGAGTTTGTTTTCATGTTGTTCAATAGACTTGGGAGAAAGGAGACGAACTGCTCGACTAAGGGGTATGTTCCGAGCTGTCAGCGAAGAGATGGCGTGGGAGGACATCAGTAGACGAATACGTTTGGATGGTGTCTTTAAAAGTAGGAAAGATCACAATATGAAGATAAAGTTGGAATTCAAGAGGACAAATTGGGGCAAATATTCGTTTATAGGAAGGGGAGTTAGGGATTGGAATAACTTACCAAGGGAGGCGTTTAATAAATTTCCAATTTCTTTGCAATCATTTAAGAAAAGGCTAGGAAAACAACAGATAGGGAATCTGCCACCTGGGCGACTGCCCTAAATGCAGATCAGTAGTGACTGATAGTGATTGAACACTCATGACAGTATCAATCCGTAGTTACACGTGATTCGAAAGCATGCATACCTCAAAGGCGGGAATTCTCTACATCTCGAAATTTCGATAAATCGAAATAAAATTCAGCTCCCGACGTGATTCGAGATATCGAGGTTCGACTATATATATCCTTATACGCGAGTCTCCACTGTAACCCTGGCTGGAGCCTGAACTGCACTTCAGTTACGGAATGTACCGTACATCCCCAAGGCCGTATCATATTGAAATAACCCAGAGATGATCTACAACCGTCCTTAAAATTTACGGCTGAGAACACTTCCACGCTCAAAGGAGCTTGCACAATGGCATGGTGAACACACAAGACATCGTAATTTAAACATGTCAAGCAAAATACGAAAATTCCTTTAATATAGCGATGAAGTATGTGCAGCTATCTTCAAAACAACATTGATTTGTTTCAACTCCGTTCCTCAAGGCTAAGAACACGCGAGAAAAGTGTTGCTATCACAGCGTACAGGCTGAGCCTGGCAGTGTTTCCACTTGTGTCAGATTTCTCCAGGTATAATTTCCGCTCAATATCCCGCATTGAACGCCCTTAATATCTTCGTTCTTGGGGCAGCATTAAACCTGCGACGCTTGAGCGTTCTTTTTCTTTCTTGAGGAATATCGAAGGACAGCTAAATCCTGTTTCTTTACGTCTTAAAAGAACAATCACCTCCATCACCATTTCTTTGTTTCTTTTATCTCACTTCATTTAAATGTAAACCTTTCCAGGTCGTAATCATAAGCGATTTTAAAATTAAAGTGATTAGAGACGCACATGCGATGAGCGCGTGCAATCGTGTACGCAGTATCCTTTACCTTCTAATTCTACAAACCGATAGACTGGCTGGACTGAATGGCTCGGACGGTAGAGTGCTGAAAGCGACTCGACTCAGTCTACTGATATTTGAAAGCGGTCAAGTACGCCTGGAAGTAGAATTATCATCAAATGACCTGTTTTTATTATTCAACTGCCTAACCTATAAACGCTTGCCTTTTTTCCTCATTTCTCGTAGAAAAAATTCAACTTAAGTAAATAGGATTCATCGCATTAAAATATTTCTCTTCCCTGGTTGCCGGTGTTTTTCCAACTGGGTAAATGTAAATCCACAGGTTTCCAGTCATTCGACCGCGTCAGGAATGGAATGAATGAAGCCCCCATCTAGCGGCGAGGATAGGAACTGTGCAGGCTGCCGAAGCCTGTCGCACTCCTCTGAGGCAATGATTAATGACTGACAGATGAAATGAAATTATATTGGAGAGTGTTGCTGGAATGAAAGATGACAGAGAAAACCGGAGTACCCGGAGAAAAATCTGTCCCGCCCCCGCTTTGTCCCGCACAAATCTCACAAGGAGGAGCAGGGATTTGAACCACGGAACGCAGCGGTGAGAGGCCGGCGCGCTGCCGACTGAGCCACAGAGGCTCTCTCTTTCCAACTGGGTATGAACGAAAAAGACTTAATTCCAAGAGTTGAGTAAAAAAATACAGCAGAAGACGGACACACTATCGCATAAACCAAGAAGTAATTACTACCATTAAAAAATATTATCCCGCAGGTAAAAATAGTAAACCGCCATGTCGCTTCTGTAGACTGTCAAGTATTAGAAATTTCTTCAAAATATGAATGTAAAACGAGCATCCTGTCACACTAGAAGCTCTTACATTTTCGAGATTAGCCGAAACATGTTCATTTTAAATTTTTAACATATATATTTTTTTTAAGTTAAACATTATAATGGATACCGGTTTTTTCTGAATATTTCATAGTTTACCATGTTTCTACAGATTTTCATGTGTTTACAGACTTCTCTGCTTCATTTTTCGAAAAATATCGCCATCTGTCACAGCGCGGTTAAAGTAGAAGAATGAATGAACAGCAGCCATTGCAGACATGACTTAGAATACAGCAGGCAAGACATCTCCATTCTTCCTCTATTCAACAAGAACTAGATAAAAAAAGACAATGACACCTTTCACTGAGACAAGTTTTCTGCCAGAGAAGAAAAAATTAGTCTTAAGTGTTTTACCATACCCAATTGATAAGCCAATGCTGCCAGTTCCAATTCTGCATAAAATGAGAATGAATGGGCTGAAACGATAATAGGCAGCCATCAAGCAAAGGAAAGTAATGTAATTTTGTTTTTGTTTAATTCGAATAAACAAAATAAGTTAAGTAACCTGTCCTCAAACTGGGTGAGCCAAAATTCAATATTCGATAGTAAAAGAAACGAAAGAAGAAAAGGCTTCCAGCAACCTCGGCACTTGATGGGGCAGAGTGGTTAGCTCTACGCCCGGCCGCCTTTGCCCCCAGCAATTAACCCGGTACTCAGTTTTGGTGTAGGCTGAGTGAACCTCAGGGCCATGTGTACCTCTGGAAGTGGAAATCTCGTTTCTTAAATGTTACGACTTCCTGACGAGGATTCGAACCCACGTCCTTTCGGGTGAACCGAATACGCATTTTCCGCCTCGGCCAGGCAACCCCTAAAAGGAAAGAGAGAAGTGCGATTAAATACGAGAATATATCAAGAAAATATAGAAAGAAAAATTTACTGTAGAAACTGAACGACGTAAGAAAGAACTGTCTAGTCAACGTGGAATATCCTGAAACATTCCCCACCGGGCGAGCTGGCCGTGCGGTTAGAGGCGCGAGGCTGTGACCATGCATCCGGGAGATAAAGGGTTCGAATCACACTGTCGGTAGCCCTGAATATGGTTTTCCGTGGTTTCCCATTTTGACACCAGGAAAATACTAGGACTGTACCTTAGTTAAGACCAAGGTGCGACATAAAGCCACTAACAAAAAACATTCCCGCTAAAATATTCCCCATGACATACAAGCAAATGACATGCTGATAATTCATATCTGGAAGGGCCTTAATAAAAATTACTAGTAAACTGCTCGATTACCTTCACAAAGAAATACCAAATAGCAGAGAGCCTTTTGTAGCTAGTAGCCACATCCTTACGGCTTTACGAGCGCTAATTTCCAGCTGACACTTTGTATTACAGTACATCATAAAAGGTGGAAGTGCCTTGTGAATCACGGTCTTCACTTTTTAACCAGGGTACACTCTAATTAAATCTTTTATGTCCTTAACTTTACTCATGAATCTCTTCCTTTTATAAATATATTTCTCCCTTCCTTTCCTTGGCGTCTACTTCCTTTGCCCTTAACACCCTACAATGGCAGTGTACATTCTTATGAAAGCTGTGATGGATCACCTCCGATAAGTCTGGAAATATATGCAGAGCATCAAGAGTACTTGCGGCATACACATGGTGATAATTACAGCAGCCACGGAAAGATAACGTCCGGAATGTCGAAACGTGTGACGGAAACTTATCACTTCAGTGGCTGTTACGTACAAAGTTTTATTTCATTAGAGAATGGGAAGGAGAGGGAGGGAGAGAAAGAACAATTCAGGGTTGGGGCACAGAATGAAGGGGTGAACTTCAATTGCCTTGACTTTGCAGATAATCTGGCTATCTTTGCTAATAGTGTCGAGTCAGCAAGTATCAGTATTATTTGTGAAACTGCTATGACGACGGGCTTGCAGATCTCTTTTGAAAAAAAAAAAAAAAAAAATTAGGACAAACGTCGAACCAGCGCCAAACTCATGAACACGACAGGAGGGAAGGTAAAAAAAAGCCAAGAGCTTCAAATATCTCAGTGAACAGGAGGCAATCAAGGCAAAAATCAGAAATATTGAATTAGCGTACCAGTTGACGAAAGACGCGTACAATAAGAAATCATTAAGTCTGAGAACAAAACTAAGGCACTATAACTCCGTGATCAAACCAGAAGGAATGTACGCTGTTGAGACCTTCGATTTAACAAGTAGAGGACTCCTGGAACAACTGGAGAAGAAACAAAGGAACACCCTAAGGAAGATTCTGGGATCTATATATGTTGGTGGACAACGAAGATTAAGACCTAACAAACAGTTATACAAACAGACTGAGGGAATTATATAGTCGACGAAGCAGAGACGAATACAATTTTATGGACATCTCCTGCCTATGAATCAAGAAAGGTCGACTCAAATACTCGTTACGCATTTCGAAGGGGAAAAAAAATTGTTCCCAGGTGGTTTATGGAGATACATGCTGATATGGAGAGAATGGGAATTAGTCATGAAGACCAGTGTTGCCAATCCATAAATCTTTTCTCCGCTAAATGTTAGTTAAATATCCGCTAAATTCCACTAAATTTCGAACTGAAGCAAAATAGCATATACCAGCGGTATTAATTAAAGAGAACTCAACACTCACCAGTTTCAGAACAGGAGTTCATCATCTTCTCATTCCCGCACTATATGCTCTGAAGCATATGTGCTGGGTTGAGGTCCTGTGGTTTCATATGAAGCCGCATGGTATCATTCTTTTTCAAAGTATATGCTGGTAGTTCACAGCAGCAAAGCACATACGGAAATTCTCGAATCTATTTCGAAAGTTATTTTCACTTTCATTACTGTTTTCATTGTTTCTGATAAGTGCGGAAAGAAATGACGTCAAAAAATTTCGCATTTATATTGCATTGCCAATAGATGCACTGTCGGTGTTTGGGATCGCTCGGAAGCTCAACCAACTGATCTTTTAAAGTTTAGTTATTTAACCACTCTTTACGAAATATCTGACTACTTTTTAACCTATTCTTTCGACATATTGACGTACCAAAAAAGAACCTGATGTCAAAAGAAACACGTTATCAAACACGACACTACCCGGCTCATCGAGAGTACAGTAACGATTGTAACAAATCCTGACTGAGGCTGTGCGCCAGAGCTGATCCAGAAAACGAGTCGTAGAGTATGCAGCATAAGTTCTATACAACGGGAATAAGTAGACAACTTTTTTTTTTTTACTAGGGGTTTTACGTCGCACCGACACAGATAGGTCTTATGGCGACGATGGGATAGGAATTGCCTAGGAGTTGGAAGGAAGCGGCCGTGGCCTTAATTAAGGTACAGCCCCAGCATTTGCCTGGTGTGAAAATGGGAAACCACGGAAAACCATCTTCAGGGCTGCCGATAGTGGGATTCGAACCTACTATCTCCCGGATGCAAGCTCACAGCCGCGCGCCTCTACGCGCACGGCCAACTCACCCGGTAAGTAGACTATTATGCAGTACTAAGTTCTATATTACTTTTTCTCCTGGTGATTAAAGATGATATTGTTACCACTGAAAACCGCTAAATAAAGTTTGAAAATTCGTCAAAAAATTCGCTGTCCGCTAAATGAAAAATTTATCCGCTGTTCTATTTAAAAATCCGCCAAATTTGGCGGAAAATCCGCTGAGTTGGCAACACTGATGAAGACATCCAAGAGGAACAACTTTCGACAGTGAGTTTCAGACTTCACAGGCTTCAGAGAAGGAGAAAAGAAATCTTCAAAAGTGGATTTTTTTTTTTTTTGAAGAAAGAAGAAAGCAAATAAGCCAACGAATGAAGCTATATTGGCAGAAGATCAAAGCCAGCAACCTGCTAAGTACAGAGTGCATTGCGGGTTAGGGTAAGCCTTCGCCTGCAATTATTGGAGTGATCATTTAATTATTTGGTTTTATCATTACTCAAAATTGGCTGAAGAGACCTATCAATGTCTCATGATTCACCTGCAGGTAATTTCGGAGAGAATAAAACAAGAATGAAGCGAATCGGTCTAGTGGAACGGACGGACGAATTTGCCAAAACTGATTTTAATAAACTCTCTTAATACATAGATCATTTTGATTCGTCGCAACGCAAATCGCCCACGTCTGATCCGCGCACTGACGCTTGCTTTTTTGTTCATTTCTTGCAATAAAAGATATGAGGTGTGCGCATGGGGTTATGTTGTAATAAAACAAACAGTAATGTTTGTAAACATGGTCCTCTGGAGCTGGATTAATGAAGGTAATGCGAACTTTATGATACATGCGATATTCATCTGCTGGAGATGGGTTAAGCAATTAACCGATGCATGAGTCAGCATTGTGATGGCGGCAGATTACTTGAGTGGTAATGCAGAGACGCCATTTTTTGTGTAGATGAGTGCGGAACACGGTGTTGCAATGAGGCGGAGAGTTTGGTGTTTTCTGATTCATGATCACTCTGACTATCCTGTTTATATTACTGTGAAGCGGAGTTCAACCAATCAGAGATGATTTTTTATAAAACAGGGTGGAAAGAAATTGCGGTACGATACAGTGTCATATTGCGTTATAGGATGAAGTAAGATATATTTCAATTTAAGATAAATCGGTAATTTGAAGAAAAAGAAACGGGCAGTAAATTCTACGTAAAATCAAGCATTCTTCGGTTTTTCAACACCATTTTTCCACGCAATAGGGACGAAATGATATGCCCATTCTGTAAACCAACTAATTAGTCCAGATCAGTCTCATGACAGACCAATAAAACTAGTGATGCGCAATACACTCGCTCGAGACTCTCCCAAAACTGACGTCACAGATTTCGAGACTCTCGCGAGAATCTCGAGACCGATTCTCCTCTGCCTCCGTGCGACCTCCCAGTAACTACGAGCGTAAACTTCATAATACACTGACTGACAGAGCAAATGCAACACCAAGAAGGAGTGGTTCGAAAGGGATGAAAGTTGGGGAAAAAACAGAGACGGCACGGACGAATAATTGATGTTTATTTCAAACCGATATGCAGGTTACACAATGCGCACGGCATCGACTCAGTAGGATGTAGGACCACAGCGAGCGGCGATGCACGCAGAAACACGTCGAGGTACAGAGTCAATAAGAGTGCGGATGGTGTCCTGAGGGATGGTTCTCCATTCTCTGTCAACCATTTGCCACAGTTGGTCGTCTGTACGAGGCTGGGGCAGAGTTTGCAAACGGCGTCCAATGAGATCCCACACGTGTTCGATTGGTGAGAGATCCGGAGAGTACGCTGGCCACGGAAGCATCTGTACACCTCGTAGAGCCTGTTGGGAGATGCGAGCAGTGTGTGGGCGGGCATTATCCTGCTGAAACAGAGCATTGGGCAGCCCCTGAAGGTACGGGAGTGCCACCGGCCGCAGCACATGCTGCACGTAGCGGTGGGCATTTAACGTACCTTGAATACGCACTAGAGGTGACGTGGAATCATACGCAATAACGCCCCAAACCATGATGCCGCGTTGTCTAGCGGTAGGGCGCTCCACAGTTACGGCCGGATTTGACCTTTCTCCACGCCGACGCCACACTCGTCTGCGGTGGCTATCAATGACAGAACAGAAGCGTGACTCATCGGAGAACACGACGTTCCGCCATTCCCTCATCCAAGTCGCTCTAGCCGGCACCATGCCAGGCGTGCACGTCTATGCTGTGGAGTCAATGGTAGTCTTCTGAGCGGCCGCCGGAAGTGCAGGCCTCCTTCAACCAATCGACGGGAAATTGTTCTGGTCGATATTGGAACAGCCAGGGTGTCTTGCACATGCTGAAGAATGGCGGTTGACGTGGCGTGCGGGGCTGCCACCGCTTAGCGGCGGATGCGCCGATCCTCGCGTGCTGACGTCACTCGGGCTGCGCCTGGACCCCTCGCACGTGCCACATGTCCCTGCGCCAACCATCTTCGCCACAGGCACCGTGGACACATCCCTATGGGTATCGGCTGCGATTTGACGAAGCGACCAACCTGCCCTTCTCAGCCCGATCACCATACCCCTCGTAAAGTCGTCTGTCTGCTGGAAATGCCTCCGTTGACGGCGGCCTGGCATTCTTAGCTATACACGTGTCCTGTGGCACACGACAACACGTTCTACAATGACTGTCGGCTGAGAAATCACGGTACGAAGTGGGCCATTCGCCAACGCCATGTCCCATTTATCGTTCGCTACGTGCGCAGCACAGCGGCGCATTTCACATCATGAGCATACCTCAGTGACGTCAGTCTACCCTGCAATTGGCGTAAAGTTCTGACCACTCCTTCTTGGTGTTGCATTTGCTCTGTCAGTCAGTGTATTTGAGCAGTTATTGCGTACAATAACGTTCTCATATAGAAACGTGTGTGCAGATAATCGCCCGGTAAAGTACTACATGTTCAAGTATGTGCTCCTTAATAGGAGGGCGAATCAAAAAGTAAGTTACACTTCCAAGTTATGGCCATTTATGAAACCACCTACACATAGACAACACGGCTATGACAACATACAATGGAGGGTCACTTTTCCACATAGTCCCCAAGAGACTGTAAACATTTCTGGGAATATGGTCAACCAACTTTTCGATCACCTCCAGCACTATGTAACCACTTAGAAACAGCTGCTTTCACCACCTCATCGTTTCGGAATCGTCGTCCACTGAGATCCTTTTTCAGCTTACCGAACACATGGTAATCGCACGGCGCTAAGTCTAGACTGTATGCAGGATGTTCCTATGTCTCCCACTCGAATCGCTGCAGTAGTTCGGACGTTTGGCGGGCCGTATCAGGTGTTGCGTTATCGTGCAACACAATCACACCGGCGCTCAATTTTCCCGCTGCTTTTCTTTAATTGCCTTACGCAACCAATTCAACGTTTGACAATACGAAGCAAAGTTGATTGTCGTGCCTTTCGGCATAAATTCCACGTGCACCACACCCTTCATGCCAAAGAACACTGTCGCCATTACCTTCCCTGCAGAAGGTTGCACCTTGGCCTCCTTTCGTGGTGGTGATGTGGTGTGCACCCATTCAATTGATGTTCTCTTTGTTTCGGGGGTGAAGTGGTGGACCTACGTTTCATTCCCTATGATGATTCGCCGCAGAAACTCCTTGCCCTCCACAGAATATCGTTGCAAAAATGCCAGTGACTATTGGAAAAGTTGTCCCTTGTGAACATCGGTTAGCAGACATGGGACCCATCTCTGACACAGTTTACGAAATCCAAGGTGCTGGTGAACAACGGAGAACACACTGCCATACGAAATGTTCAGCATGCTGGCAATTTCCCGCCGTGTTATTCTCCCTAATGATCCCATCCACACGGTCAACATTTGCAACGATACTGGACGTTGCGGGTCTGCCTTCGCGATATTCGCCCGTGAGATCCGTGCGTCCGGTATTAAATTGCTTACACCACTTTACAATACCTGGGCGAGAAATTGCACGCCCACCATATACAGCAGTGATTTCACGATGAATGTCCCTGCGTTTTGCACATAGAAATCTGATCGTTTCACGCACCTCCAATTTCGAGTAAACATCCAGTTGACGCGCCATTGAGTCTCGCCCGCTCTGCACACACAACACGACGGGATACCACAGCAACCTTCCTACCGGACCTGTCAGCAGTTACTGTAGCATGCTCCGCATTGTTCACGGTCACGACACACAGAGTACTCTCGCGGCGAGCTAGTGTAACTTACTTTTTGATTCGCCTTCGTACCATTATTGAAAGTGAAAAGAATATCTTTTAAACGGTTCACAAGTTATTTGAGGTGAACATCTTAGCTGAATAACCCTGTATACCTCGCAATTGTTGTCGGCAGGGTGGCTTCTTGTGATTCAGACCGGGCCGGAGATGTTCTCTGTGACGATTCCCCTGTAGTGATATTATGTGTTTTTACGTGCCGGATCATCCCAGAAGTATTTCTCCTGACGTATTTTACTTATTTTGAACAAACAACACAGCGAGCTGTGATATCTGGCATCTCTTCAAAATAATCTCACGTCCACGACTTAGTTGCGTTTCAGACATCGTCTTAAAGTTGTCACGTACAATTAGATACAATTATACATTGCACCGTCATACACGGAAGTGCCCAATTATGACGCGAATATTCTATAACATTGTAAGGAATTATTTTCTTCGTCACCGTTATATCGGTAAACACAAGCATTGGCCAAATGGATATTGAATGTGGGGTCTGATAAATTGTGGGTGATAAGGATGTACACCTACAGTAGCTTCTGGTTTGTTTTTGTACATTTTTTCTGCTAGTGGCTTTACGTCCCACCGACACAGACAGGTCTTATGGCGACGATGGGACAGGAAAGAGCTAGGAGGGGGAAGGAAACGGCCGTGCCTTTAATTAAGGTACAGCCCTAGTATTTGCCTGGTGTGAAAATGGGAAACCACAGATAACCATCTTCAGGGCTGCCGATATTGGGATTCGATCCCACTATCTCCCAGATGCAAGCTCACAGCTGCGCGCCCCTAACCGCACGGCCAACTCGCCCGGTAATTCCTGTACTTAGCCTGCTCATTCGTGTACTTATGGCTGCATGCAATGCCAGAATGCGTATCCCTTATAATTATCTTATACGTATTGATTCAAAATAGACCTCGGTAGAAATGAATGATATGAACACCCTAGTCGCTTGTTGACACGTATTTAGGGAATGGAGAAGGCTAGCTATTTGCACACTCGGCACAAACAACATTGAACTCAGGTTACCTGTAGGCCTACGACATGCTGTTTGGTGCACAAAGCGGGGACAACGCTCTCGAGATTTCTCGAAATTTCTCGCGCTAGTCTCGAGAAATCTCGAGACCCAATCTCAGACTGCTCACCACACCAAATACCACCACTACGCCACAATCCTGAAGTCTTATATGCCACAGAATACTTGGCCCTCACTCACCACGGGGAGTTAGAAAGGATCCAGATAAAAGAGGAAATTCTTAGGAAATATCCTCAAACTACGTCGAAATTCTTAGCGTAAATATCGCCTGAGATTAAGCGCAAAACTGTACTCAAAATATTAAAAGTTATCGCTTTCTACAGGGAAGCGCCCCCTTATGTTTCAACGTTTAAATGCGTGTTCGGTCCACCCGCAAGGACGTGGATTTGATTCCTCGTCAGGAAGTTGAAAATTTTAAGACACGATATTTCCAGTTCCGAGGGGTACATTATATGGCCGTAAGATTCACTCAACCTACACCAAAAATGAGTACCGAGTTTTTCTTCTTTTTACAAGTTGTTTTTACGTCGCACCGATACAGATAGGTCTTACGCTGACGATGGGACAGGAAAGGGCTAGGAGTGGCAAGGAATCGGCTGTGACCTTAATTAAGGCACAGCCTAATGAGAAAATGAGAAACCACGGAAAACAATCTTCAAGGCTGCCGACAGCGGGGTTCGAACCCACTATCTCCCGAATACTGAATACTGGCCGCACTTAAGCAATTGCAGCTATTGAGCTCGGTACCAAGTTAATTTCTGGGGGCAAAGACGGCCGGGCGTCTCACCAAGTGTCGAGGTTACGGATAGTGGAAGCCTTTACCTTCCACCCCTCCAAGAGCCATCATGGCCTGTATTGAGATAGGCCTAATCGAATACTTTTAATAATAGAATAACTCCATCCGATTATTAAAAAAGATCCGGTGCAACGTAGTCTGAAGAGCGAAGACCCGCATTCTCCACAAAGATGAAGGAGTACTGGAAATCCAGACTGACGAGTGTTAACTGTAGTCATACGTGGCCGAAACGACATGTTAGTAATAATAATAATAATAATAATAATAATAATAATAATAATAATAATAATAATACCCCTTCCATTACTCTCGGTGTGAAGAGATACCGGAATTCTGGAATTCTGTCTTCTTAAAAATCACTCTATTGATTTCGACTTAACGCCACTGTAATTGTATCAGATACAGATCAGATTGGGATCAGATACAGAGAACGAAAAATTATCTACAATCTGTATAAAAATCAGTCTGCAGTGATATGAATTGAGGGCTTTGAAAAAGAAGCAGCAATCCAGAAAGGAGTGAGGCAAGGTTGCAGTATGTCGTCCCCCCCCCCCCCCTCCTTTTCAATGTTTACATGGAACAGGCAGTAAAGGAAATCAAAGAGGAATTTGGAAAGGGAATCACAATCCAAGGAGAGGAAATCAAAACCTTGAGATTTGCCGATGATATTGTTATTCTATCTGAGAATGCAGAAGATCTCAACAAGCTGTTAAATGGTATGGACGAAGTCTTGGGTAAGGAGTACAAGATGAAAATAAATAAGTCCAAAACAAAAGTAACGGAGTGCAGTCGAACGAAGACCGGTGATGTAGGAAATATTAGATTAGGAAATGAAGTCTTGAAGGAAGTAGATGAATATTGTTACTTGGGTAGTAAAATAACTAACGATGGCAGAAGTAAGGACGACATAAAATGCAGACTAGCACAAGCAAGGAAGAGCTTTCTTAAGAAAAGAAATTTGCTCACTTCAAATATTGATATCGGAATTAAAAAGATGTTTTTCAAGACTTTCGTGTGGAGCGTGGCATTGTATGGAAGTGAAACATGGACGATAACTAGCTCAGAAAGAAAAAGAATAGACGCTTTTGAAATGTGGTGTTACAGAAGAATGCTGAAGGTGAGATGGATAGATCGAATCACGAATGAAGAGATACTGAATCGAATTGTTGAGAGGAGATCGATTTGGCTCAATTTGACGAGAAGAAGAGATAGAATGATAGGACACATCTTAAGACACCCAGGACTTGTTTAGTTGGTTTTTGAAGGAAGTGTAGGTGGTAAGAACGGTAGGGGTAGACCAAGGTATGAATATGACAAGCAGATTAGAGCAGATGTAGGATGCAATAGTTATGTAGAAATGAAAAGGTTAGCACAGGATAGAGTGGCATGGAGAGCTGCATCAAACCAGTCTATGGACTGATGACTCAAACAACAACCACCCTTAATCAAAGACCAACTTAAAATCGACAGTCATGTAATACCAAACAAAAGACCACACTACTCAAAAATACACCTGGAAGTAAAGAAATTCCTTCCAAGACACATATGAACCAAAGGCTTTCAATCTAAAAATGGATCATAATTTTGAAGTTTTAACCAATGGCAGTGATTAACATAAAATCCCGAGAACAATATTGCTAGGAATGTAATACGTCAGCCAGCGGAGCAATTTGTATATATTTAAAAAACGTTCTTTAAAACAGTAATAAATACGAGTTATATTCAAAGGAAGAGGCATGGCAGGCAATCTACTGCGGTGATAAATGATGCTTTTAAAAGTTGGAAATTTTAGTTCAGAAGCACCATTATAATTATTCATTTCGCCCAGCAAATATAATGACTGCAGGTAATGTCAGAGGCGGGTCGAATTATGGACACTTAGGATCATCATATAACAAAGTTTGGAAGTAGTTCACAAATTTAAGGCTAAGTACAACTTAACGAGGGTGAAACAGGGCTTCAGAGTTTCTGGGAGAATTATGGTGTAACTTACAACGAGGTCATGAAATGAGTACATAACAAGACAAGGATAGAATAGTTGCTTCTGAAGTAAGTATCTAAACTGTCGCAAACATAGGCGTTCCCTTCCTGAAACAAAATGTATCATTATTTCGTAATTTCGCAACAATTATATATAGGAAATGATGATGATGATGATGATGACGAATTTGTTTGTTAATGGTAATTTTAATACAGACACACGGAACCGAAAAATACTTTCCTCCCAGTGGCGGCGATAAGGACCCCGCAGAACCCGCGCGGCGGGGAGCTTAGCTTGTGAGGGACCCATCACTGTTTCTTACTTCAGTAGCTGAAGAATGATTTTTATGGTACAGCACACAGCACAGTTTTATTTGCATTACAGACGGTTACTCCTAACTTAGACGGTCGTAGTGCAGAACTTTTTTCATCAATAGGAGTACGGTAGTTATTTCTGAAAGAATGTGAGTTGCCCAACCTGTTCCAGTAATAACCACCCCTTGCTGCCACTCGCAACAATCAACAAGACTTTTGAAGTAATCAGCCAGTTCTGAGAACCCAGTAGTCGGTGAATATGCGATAATAAAGACATCCTCATTATCTGAACTCTAAATAGTGAAGTTTGGAGCCTGTTTATAACTCTCGGCAGTCAGTGTAGCTAAGTAGTAAATTATTTGGTCCTAGGAACGAGATTATTTCTTAATATTGTGAAAGTCAGCGTGTTTTGGTTACTATAATTGGAATATCCCTTTATATTTGTGTGTGTGTGTGTGTGTTCGTACCATATAAGTGTATTATTTTTATTCCTTCGGATTTGAAAACTAAATTGTGTAACATTATTATTATTATTATTATTATTATTATTATTATTATTATTATGCGTGAATGGTCCCTTTCGGAACACACGAAGCTTTATTTATGATTTCGTTTGCGGAGGATCCAGGATGCTTTCATCTGTTGACTAAAGATCCTCTTCCTTTCTTCCGTCCACTTGGTACCTGCTCTTTTTGGTACTTCATTCTCTGGAGTAACTTCCCAATTGTCAATTTTCTTTCTACATATATTTCGATTCAAAATGTCTTCACAGAGAATTTGTGCATTCTTCGTGTCTGCTTTTGTTTGTTGTATCCAAGGAAAATTCTTCAGTTTGTCAACTCTTTCAAGAACTTGGTGGGTTAGTCTAGTTTCTGGAAGCCTCTTAACATGTCCATAAAATTTTAGCCTTTTTTTCCTGAGGTCTGCCACAATATTAGATAATTGTTCTGTGAATTTCCGGGTTTGGAGCCGGTACCCTTCTCCCGTGTGTCTTGGTCCTAAAATTTTCCTCATGATTTTTCGCTCTTCTTTTAGGATATTTTCCAGTTCGCCCTTTCTATGAAGCGTTAGAGTTTCCCCTGCATATAAAGCCTCCGGTTTGATTACAGTATTGTAATGTTTAATCTTAACGTGGAGAGACATACATTTTTTGTTGTAGATTTCTCTTGTTCTCCCATAAGCTCTTCTGGGTTTTTGGACACGGTTATTTTGGGCTATTTTCTCTTGTCCGGTTGGTTCGAGAATTTCGCCCAGGTATTTGAAGTGAGGGACTCTGTTGATTTGTCCGTGTTTTGTATTGAGACTATGGATGTCTAGTTTTGCACAGAAAAATTCAGTTTTCTGGAAGGAGATATGAAGTCCAACCTTTCTGGCACATTCTTGGAGAATTTCAACTTGCTTTATTGCTGTGACTTCATCGCTGGACAAAAGGGCCAGGTCATCCGCGAAGGCTAAGCATGGAATTTCAAGCTTGTTTTTTCGTGTCCCGATGTTTACTGGGTTCCAGCTATTTTGTGCTTTCAGTTCGTTTTCCCATTCCCTCATCACCTTATCTAGTACGAGGTTGAAGAGGAGGGTTGATAGACCATCTCCTTGCCGGACACCAGTTTTTATCAGGAATTTGTCTGAGATTTCTCCCATGAATTTCACTCTTGACTTCGTGTCAGTGAGGGTCTGTTTGGTCAAGTTTAGCGTTTTGGAGTCTAGTCCCTGTTCTTTCAGGATGCTGAACAGAGATTGACGATCAACTGAATCATAAGCCTTCTTGAAATCTACAAAGGTACAGATGATTGGAAGGTTTCTGAGGGCCCTGAATTTTAGAGCGGTTTTGAGGTTGAAGATCTGTTCAGTGCATGATCTGTGAGGGCGGAACCCAGCTTGATATTCACCAATTTTATGCTCTAGTTGTTCTTGTATTCTTTTCAACAGGCATGCAGAGAAAATTTTGTAGTCGACTTCAAGGAGGGAGATTCCCCTATAGTTGTTCACATCAGTTTTGTCTCCTTTTTTGTGAAGTGGGTGAATCAAGGCATATTTCCAGTCTTCTGGGAGTTTTTCATTTTTCCAGATTTTCTGTATGATTTCTGTAAGTTCCTTCAGTGAATTTGGACCAAGATTCTTAAGGAATTCTGCAACAATCCCGTCTCTTCCTGAGGTTCTGTTGTTCTTTAGTCGTTTAATGTGGCTCTGAATTTCTTCCTGGTTTGGTGGAGGTGATTCTGGGTGAGTGAAACTGGATGCTTCTTCAAGAAATCTTTTAGTGGGTTCGGGGCAGTTAAGAAGTTCTGAGAAGTACCGTGCAAGTTCTTGGCAGTTTTCTTTATTAGTAAGAGCCAATTTTCCGTCTTGTTTCCTAAAACATAAGTTCTGTGGAATGTATCCTCGGATTTTTTTCTGTGAATGTTCTGTAGAAATCCCTTGTGTTGTGGTTTCTAAAATTTTCTTCAATTGACTCCAGTTGTTCTTTCAGGTGCTTTCTTTTCTCTTGCCTGATGGTTTTGGATACTTGTTTTCTGGTCTCATAACATTCTCGTTGAGTTTTCTGGGATTTTCTACTGTTGTGTTTCTGAAACGCTGATTTTCTTATCTCTAGGGCTTGGTTGCATGTTGAGTTCCACCAGGGGTGTTTTGCATTCCTTTTTAAGGGTACCATTTCTCGTGCCTTCTGTATGATTTTGGTGTGGAATTCTTCCCATGTTTTCGCTGGTTGATTTTCCCATGCTTCTTTTAGATCCGTAACAGGAATCTGTTTTATGTCAAATTTCTGTTGTTGGATTTTCTTGGGGTGGTATTTTCTTGGAGTAAATTTTACTTTAACTCTTGTGAGATAGTGATCAGAGTCGATGTTTGCTCCTCTTCTCACTTGTACATCATGTACCTCTTTCTGTAGCTGATACGAGATAGCTACATGATCAATCTGAAATTCCCCAATGGATTCAATGGGGGACCTCCAGGTTTTTTGTTTCTTGGGATGCTTCCTGAGGGATGTGGACATGATTTTAAGGTTGCACTGTTGACATAGCTCAATGAGCCTTGAGCCGTTTTTGTTCGTAAATTTGTGCGCCGGGTAGAGTCCGACAGTTTTCCTGTGTTCCTTTTCTCGGCCGATTTGTGCATTGAAATCGCCTAAGAGGATTTTGACGTCATCCTTTGGAATTTTTGACATCACTTTTTCAAGTCTGTTCCAAAATTTGTCCACGTTTTGGGGATTCTTCTTGTTGTCTATATTTGTAGGGGCGTGTGCATTTATTAATGTATATTTTTTATTGGCACACTGAATCCTCATGGTCAATAGGCGATTGCTGATGGAATTAACTTCTTGGATCGAGTTCAGTATACTTTTATGTACTACGAAGCTCATGCCAAATAAAGGGGTCCTATTTAGAATCTTTTGGTCTGTTTTGCTTTTGAATATATGGTAATTTCCACAATCCAAGGTAGCATCATCAGTAAATCGAGTTTCCTGCAGGGCAAGGATAAGAATTTTTTTGCCGATCAAGTTCTGTGACTAAATTTAGTAATTTTCCTGGTTGTATCAAAGTGTTGATATTGCATGTACCAATGTACGTGGGGGTTTTGTGGGATAGTTTACCAGAGAGCTCCGACTCTCTCCCATGTTTTCGTGGTTGTCCAGGCTCCCCAGAATCCGAAAGCCTGGTTGCCGTCTCAATGCGACGGGTGGATTGGATACCACCTGAGGTAATGTTGTTAGTACGCTCACGAATCATGTTTGGCTTGTAATAGGAAATCCAGCAGTGCTGGGTGCTTAGAACCAGGGATTGTTAGTTCCTGGAGCTTGGTATTGCCGCCGCACCTACAAGGTGACAGAAGCGGACCAGGAAGCCGGTGGATACCACTCAGACGCACCTGGATTTTAAACAGGCTTTTTATTACTATCCCAAAAAGCAAGGGTGCCTCATCCGCCAGTTCCGCCGTACCAATGATCTTCATCTCCGCCTTCACTGCCGTTGAGGTATTATTATTATTATTATTATTATTATTATTATTATTATTATTATTATTATTATTATTATTATTATTATTATCGTCGTTGCTGTTCTTTGTAATAATATACAACCTTGTACTACGAAATAAACTTGTAACTCTCCTTATCAAGAAACGAGGGGCCCATTTCAAATAATTGCGGGGCGGCCCCGAGCTTCTTAGCGTTGCTATTGTTTACTCAAACGAAACGTAGTCACCGTAAATACTTCCTAATGATGATAAAAGAGGGCAGGTCTGAAGATGATAACTGCTACGCAAAACAGAGACGGCTGGAATAACGAAAGAGAAACCAACGATCACTTCTGTGCGAAACAAAGAAGAAGAAGATTAATAATAATAAGAAGAAGAAGAAGAAGAAGAAGAAGAAGAAGAAGAAGAAGAAGAAATAAAACATTCTTCCCATGCGGCCCCAACTGGGCCTAGCATTGCTATTGCATACTTCTGCCAAACTCTATTCTTTCATCGTTCGTGTCTGACCTTTCTTTAACTCTTGTTCGGTTCTTAATTTGAACGTATTAAGTTTGTAAGGTCTCCATCATCCTGCCTTTCATGGTCACTCTCTTAGCTGTTAAGTTCATTCCTGGAATGATGAGGACTCGCACCTTTCAGTTAAGAAATTTTACCACTTTACTCCTTAGAAGAAATATTAATCCCTGCCACTATCAACCACCACTGAACAAAAACAACAATAATAATAATAATAATAATAATAATAATAATAATAATAATAACTGTTTTGTCAACCGACATTTCCATCACGCTAACAAGTTGAAGATAGTGGGGAGATCGATCGAAGTCTGTCTCAGGGATACAACTAAGGTACTGAGCCTTAGAGGTTGCCTCAGGACGTTTCCTGGCTGTTATTTTACGACAATCCTCTCCAACAACAAACAAGAAGCACTCCAGTCCGTAGAAAAACAAGTCTGCACATTTCATGTGAAAAGACAAAGTGTATGGAGGGTACAAAATCAGGATTTAACAACCATCCTCTATTCACTAGATATGGGAAAATCTCCCAAGTAGATAAACTGAAATACCTAGGCAAAATTATACAACCAAACGGGATAAATCAGCAAGCAAAGAAAAAATTACAAAATTATAAAAAGCACACAAAATTGTTTGGAGCAGATACAACAAAAAATCTATATCGCAAAACGCAAAATTACGACAAAACAACACATTTGTCCAACCAGAAGCCCTTTATGCATCAGAAACTCTGATCATTGGTGGCAGATCACAAATTAAAAACATCGAAAAACAAGAGAGGAAAATTCTCAGGAAAATTTTAGGACCTAAATGCGAAAATGGTATTTGGATGAAAAAGGAAATCACAGGAAATACATCAAGTAACAGAAAAAATCACAGACATCATTAGAAAAAGAAGATTAAAATTCTATGGTCACCTGGTCAGGATGGATAACAATAGACTAACAAAAAAAAATACTAAATCTCGCAGTCTCTCTAAAAAATCACAACAACTGGCATATAGAAACATTGATTTTCAGAAAATGTGTATAAATGAAGAAATATTGCAAGAGAGAAAAATTTCAGAAATCTAATAAACAAACACAAATTTCCTGTCAACGTAAAAGACAAGCTACAGGATGGCCGGAAGAACGTGAAAGAAGCTCAGAGAAAGATGAAGAGATTTTGGGAAGACAAGAAGAAATGTTGGGCTAAATAAGTTCACACACGCTCGCTAGTTGGGCATAATGAATCAAATAATAATAATAATAATAATAATAATAATAATAATAATAATAATAATAATAATAATAATAATGACTTTCATGGTTTTAGAAGATACTGAGGGGCTGGGTATTTCATCCCACAGGAATTCCTCTACAAGCCAATAAATCTACTGTTTAACGCAAGATTATAGCAGGGTTATGTATTTTCCACTCTGCTTCTGAATATTGCACTGGAGAGGGTCAAACTTATGAGAAAGATGCAAGGAACAATATTAACTCAAATGGTTCGAGACCTTGCATATGCAGATGATGAAGGTGTCATCTATAGTTCATTCCATTTCAAGAAAACAGTATTGCTCTTATGACAACAGGGTTGCCACATCGAACAGCTCTTCTCAACACCAACACGGGGAAACAGCGGCAAATAAATTTGAGAAATTCAGTATTAAAGTTCAAGACAAAATGTAGAAGAAACTAAGCTGCAAATGATGTTACGAACTAAAGGGGATGGGGAGTCTACAGGGGTTATTTTTAATTTGTACAGAATCAGAGGTGAACTAGGGCACATAAAAACCTTAGTAATGAAGTGTAAGGCAAACTGGGGAGAAAATAGAAAAATAATATTTTTATGGGCTCGAGGGGTGAGGGATGCATTTAATTGCATTTAGTAAATTTCCCCAGGCAACGCGGGGTACTACTGTGCTGTCATATCACTCACAAAAAACAATGGTAAAAATTAAATGCGGTCGTGAAAAAGTGGTAAAATTAAAATGCGCATAAGAAAGAACATCTAAATAACAAAACCAAGCACAAATAAAACACACGGCAATTTGTTTTATCAGTACAAGTTATGCCATGATGTATCACTGCAACCACAACACCAGTATCTTCAGTAACAACTTCTGTAGAGTACAAAAATAATAGAACACACATAAATATTATGCAATATACAACAAACTCTCACTCAACACAAGACAAGTATGCAGTGATTTGAAGCTTAAAAACACACACAACAAATAAACACTGTAGATGACTTCACCATAGAAGTGAGCTGCCGGCAGTTCACAGAGTGAGGGACTACACGATGCTTGTACCAGAGCAACACAGAAGAAGGAAAATTAAGGAAGGGAACAAAGTGATGGCTGTTCCTGCCATTGTGCTTCCTCCCTACGAACATATTTATGAAAAAGAAAATGTTATGTAGTTATTTTAATAACTAACAGACAAACATACCTCATCCTTTTTATTTGTCTTTCATAATACATTACGAAGTACAGTATAATACCCTTTAATCACGAGGAATTATGGGTGTCTCAAAGTGGGTGTGTTCACTCCTTGTAGGTCCATAAGAGACATACTGTTTTCTTAATGTGAAATGAGCTATAGGAGAAGACAGGATATTGCAGGAAAATTTAGGAAAATATAACAACATGGAAATGAGATAGGATTTAAGATTTATAAGTTAAAAACTATGTTATTGACTAGGAGGATATATAGAGAACAGAATACAGCTGTGGAACAAAAATGTTAATGATTACAAATGCTGTCACAGCTTTATACATCTTGAACTTAACAGATGCATAAAAGGATAGTTGCTGGTAATAGAAGTTACTTTGTCCTAAGCAAAGTATTCAAAAGCAAGAAGTCTTAACAGAACCTCGAAGTTGATAGTGCATTGTAGTTTGGTGAGGCCTGTAGTGATGTATGGTACAGAGATCTGGACAATGCCATACATGGTTGAGAAACTGTTACGGAGATGGGAAAGCAATGGAGAAGTAATGGAACAAATTAGGGAACTATACAGTACACCCGATATTGTGCCAGAAAATAGAAATAACAGACTGTGGTTGTTCGGCCAGGTCATAAGAATGCCAGAGGATACGATGGCCAAGAAGTTTTTTAAGGTGAAACCAAGAGGAATGAGGGGCAGACCTACAACCAGGTGGCTGAAAAGTGTGCAAAAGGGTCTGTGGAGAATGGAATTAGAACATAGCAATATAAAGCAAGGTGTAAAACATTTCTCCTTATACATGATGTTGCTTCAAAAACAATTTGATTGTCAGTATATACAGTATGCTCTGCCACAGCAAAACTTTCTGACTGGCAAAGACATAACTGGCTGTGATATTCTGTAACCCTCACTGCTACCTTCCTATACTCCATTTTAATTGTTATATGTCTTTTTCAGGTACGATGATGATGATCATCATCATTGACATCTACAGTTGCATGGGTGAGGCATACAAGCTCCCTGTTCATGAACCGCTGTCCTCTCATGATCTTCTTCTAATCTTGTCCTCTCTCCTCAACATCCTTCTTTACCAGATTGGTCCATTTTCCTCTGGGCCTGCCCAGTGGTTTTTTCCTTCTACTTCTCTTTCATATTCGCTTCTTGCAGTCATGCTTGCACTCATCCTTTTTACATGGCCATACCACTTCAGTCTTGCTTTCTGGATCCTCTGTAGTAGGGAGTCTCCTATTCCCACCTTCTCTCGGACTTTTTCATTCCTGAACTTGTCCTTTCTGGTCTGTATCATGGTGTGTAGGAACTTCATTTTTTCAGCTTGGAGTTTTGAGTTGTCTTGTCTCATTAACGTGGTAGTTTCCAAGCTATACGTAAGGATGGGTGTATGATAGATTTGCCTTGCTAATTCGACTGTCCACCTCATATTTTGCAAGGTTGTCTTTTGATACTGTACTACCGAAGTACTTTAACATTGGAAAACTGTCCAGTTTGGTGTCATTTATTCTGATTTGTGGTTTATCATCTCACATCTGTAACTTCATCACCACTGTCTTAGACTTGTTAATATTTAAATCATCTCTCTTAAACTTTTGACTCCATTTCTGCAGCTTTCTCCCCACATCATTTTCAGTTTCACCCCAGTTCACCACATCATCTGCAAAGATGAAAGCTTGCAAGTCCTGCCGCTCCTTCCTGTTTAGTGCCTTTATTATGGCATCCATCACAGTGATTTGGAAAATTGGTTAAACGTTTTCTTTTATGAAGTATTTACTAAATGAAGCTATCACGGATGCTGCTTCTAGTCCATAGGTCAAGACTGTTACTAGGCAGTATTTATGTAATGTAACCTTAGCAACCAAGGGAAGAACCACCATCCCCACAGGAGGAAACAAACTTGACCAACTTTCATTTAATTCCTTTTACTTTGTACAGAGCAATACTAACACTACTAATGTTATTGGTTTTATATTCCACCAACTATTAATACAGATTTTAAAGATGGCAAAGTGCCAGAATTTTGTGGTGCAGGAGTCTTTTATTTTTGTGTGTGCCTGTAAGTCTGCTGACACAAGGCTGATGTATTTGAGTACCAATGGACATAGCCCGGACTGAACCTGCCAACTAGGGCTCCACCATCTGAGGTAATCAGTCAGGCCATACACAGCACAGGGCCTCCAAGAATGACCATCTCTCTGAGGTTACAGCCGTGTTCTTCACTAATCTTAACGATCTTCCAAATTTCCAAGTTTCTTCCTTAATGGTAAGTCTTGGCCGTGGAACCTCTATAGGATTCCAGTCTCTAGTCATCTTTTCAACAGCTCCATATGGTTTCATTAACAAGCATTCAATACAACTCCATTCCCTCCATTTAATTTTTACTTCTATAGGTGGTCAATTCACAGTACATACACGGGCATAACGTCAGGGCCCACAGACTCCTCGCAATTTTTTTTTTAAGAATTGGCTTTAAGTTGCACTGTCACAGATAGGTGTAATACCAATATAGCTGGAAAATTTATAATGTCCAATAACATACCAACTATATTGGTATTATAAATTTACTCATTCGGGACAAATATCTCAGGTTCACTATGGGAACCATCAACATCTTTATCAACAGATAGGTGTTACGGCAACGATGGGATAGGAAAGGGCTAGGAGTGGAAAAGAAGCAACCGTCACCTTAATTAAGGTACAGCCCCAGCATTTACCTGGTGTGAAAGTGGGAAAGTACGGAAAACCATATTCAGGGCTGCCGACAGTGGGAGTCGACCCACTATCTCCCAGATGCAAGTTCACAGCTGTGAGCCCCTAACCGCACGGCCAACTTGCCCGGTCCTCGCAAAAAAAAAAAAAAACCACACAGAAATAGTAAGGGTGTTTTTGTAGAATCAGTCGAAATAGTTTGTTTTATAATCTGACATAGAGGAACAATTGCCAGTGGTGTATTGTTGGCATTTGGCATTTCAGTGGCTTAAACTATGGGGGCAGTCAAATAAAAATCTATTAAACAAAATTTTTACCTGTTGGGATCAAATTTATATTAGTTATTCATGGGTTTTACATTTTATTCGAGGGGGCCCGAATGTTTATTTTGGCAGGTATTGCATTTGCCACGCCACCGAGTACATATTGGTAGAGTTGTAATGCTGCTTGTATTCTATTTTGAGCCACTAGATATAAAATTCATGGTTTCCGTACTGAAAGCTATAATAATTTTGTGTGGCTATTTCTAGCAGGGTGCAGCCCTTGTAAGGCAGACCCTCTGATGGGCGGCACTTGCCACGTGTAGGAAACTATATGTTATTGTGGTGGAGGATAGTGTTATGTATGGTGTGTGAGTTGCAGGGATGTTGAGGACAGCACAAACACCCAGCCCCTGAGCCATTCAAATTAACCAATGAAGGTTAAAATCCTCGTCCCGGCTGGGAATCGAACCTGGGACCTCTGAAGTGATGACCAGTACGCTGACCATTCAGCCGACAAGTCGGATAGCTAACTTGGTTATATAATAATTTTTGCAAAGTTTTCCTCCTATTAAAACAATATATATTTGTATTATGAGTTTGTTAATGATGTGGAAGAGGCATACCTTCCTACATGTAGGTATTTGATACTGTCGACTGAGCAATTGGCCGTGTGGTTAGGGACACACAGCTGTGAGCTTGCATTCGAGAGATTGGGCTTCGAACCCCATTGTCGCCGGTCCTGAAGCTGGTTTTCCGTGGTTTTCCATTTTCACACCAGGCAAATGCTGAGGTTGTACCTTAATTAAGGTGATGGCTGCTTCGTTCCCACTCCTAGCCCTTTTCTATCCCATCGTCATCATACGACCTATCTGTGTTGATGCGACATAAAGCAACTTGTAAATATATATATATATATATATATATACCGTATTGTTGATGATGCCTATGTTGTTTGCACCATGTTGGAGGTGAATCTTTTCAGATTTTCTGCCCACTGCCATATAAATGTAAAATATCTATTTCCACCAGACTCAAGGACATAAGAAATTTACACATGTGTAGAGTGCCTACACCTGTTCTTTTCAATAGGAGTTAAAATTACAACTTCTTTCTTGGAAAGCACATTACATGAGTAGAAATTCACACACATTAAGACTTGAAGAAGGAGTAGCCAATAAATGCTGTTACAAACTTGCAGCAATAAAGTTGTATTAAGACAGCCAGATCTGGCAATGAAGGGTAAGTGGCAGCAGTGAGTGCCATTTAATGACTCACCTATCAGCATTGAGTGCACAGCTGCAGTGAAAACAGTCAGCTATAAACTACATGTGTGTGTGTGGACTCTGCTTCACAGCAATAAAATTACCCATAAAGTATATTTTGTTTATATATTTAAATAAGATGGACATAAAAATGTCAGCATTGACATCTTCATTACATACTCAGTATAAATAAGATTACTTGAAGTTCACACCAAGCATAATGTAAATCTCCTACATGCTAGGTCATACAGACCATCAGACCTAGGTGTCAAAAAAGTGGTCGCACTTGAACAGCCAATATATCCCATGTTCCACTTCAGATCCCAGTGCTGTTATACGATGCATGCTCTTGTAGATGCACAGTAGAAGCGCTGAAAACTACGCTTAACTAGGTTATTTAAGAAGGAGTCATTTGATATCTGCTTCTCATGGAACAGCGGTATAACGCACACTTAATTATTCACAGGCTGCGAGTTCGAGCCTTGTTCAAGTTATCATTTATATATTGTGCCATCATTCTTCAGCGATATCAAATAATATAAATGTTATGTTTGGAACAATACAACTGCATAATATTAGTACCTTCTTGTCATATTATTACATTACCATATACTATAAAACAACAATCATAATTATAAAGCTGGATTTCCCACCTAATCACTACCTTTTTATTTATTTTAATTTTGTTGAGTACACAACACACTCCCGACCAGCACGCAAGCGACCAGCTGGATAAAACAAGAGATTATTCCAAGACACCTTATTACAAGTTTCCAACAGATAACAATTTATGTAAAAATGGAATGTTCTCACCATATTACTGTACTCCAAAACATTGGACATTAAACTCACAAGACAATCTGATTTTGACCAGTAATCAACTACATTAGAAGATTTTAATTCATTTTATTCGTTTCACCAAAGTTTGCATCTTTTATTTAAACATGCAAAATATTTAGTTTTAATATAGAAACGTACAATTCATTAAGACCACACCAGTGACACTTCACAAATTAACTTTTAGATACAATTTTAGACCTTTATAACCCTAAACTGAGGCAAGTTTTATTAGAAATGGTATCTTTTAAACTTTGAAATAAGTCATGTTTAAACTTAGAATTACGTAGTAGTAGTAGTAGTAGTAGTAGTAGTAGTAGTAGTAGTAGTAGTAGTAGTAGTAGTAGTAGACCGAGCGAGTTGGCCACGCGGTTAGGATCGTGCAGCTGTGAGCTTGCATCCGGGAGATAGTGGGTTCGAACCCCACTGTCGCCAGCACTGAAGATGGTTTTCCTTTGTTTCCCATTTTCACACCAGGCAAATGCTGGGGTTGTAACTTAATTAAGGCCACGGCCGCTTCCTTCCCATTCCCAAGTCTTTCCTATCCCACTGATGTCATAATACCTATCTGTGTCGATGCGACATTAAGCAAATAGCAAAAAAAAAAAAATTTTTTTTTAATTAAGTGGTGTTTTAACATTATTGTATGTTATTTTACCAAATTAAGGTTTTTCAGCAGCTAAGGATAACCTATAATACAGGCCGAAACCAGTACTCCAAAATGTATTAAATACATCAAAATAAATTTAAAAAGTATTGCGTAGTTGGGAAATCCAGCTTTATAATTGTAACTGTTGGAACTATCAATATGGGGCTAATGAAGCTAATAAACTATGATACTGTACTACAAAGCAAAGCAAAGTTATCTCCGTACAGGCCATGAAGGCCCTTGGAAGGGTGGAAGGTAAAGGCTTCCACAATCCTTAACCTCGGCACTTGATGGAGTAGAGCAGTAGCTCTAAGCACGGCCACCTCTGCCCCCCCAGGAATTAACCTGGTACTCACGTTTTGGTGAAGTATGATGTTTAAAGAAGGAGTCATTCAATATCTGCTTCTCATGGAACAATGGCATAGACACTTAAGGATTCAAAGGTTGCAAGTTCAATCCTTGTACAAGTTATCATTTTTATTATGTTATCATTCTTAAGCAATATAAATAACACAAATGTGTACTAGTGTTGGACTTTTCTTCTTTGTATATTATTGCATTTTTATTATCATGTAATGAAAGAGAATGAAAAGGAGCGATCAGGATTTGAATCTGTTGAGCTACAATGGGATTTACTGTACTTTGTACTGATGCAATTCAATACATTTGCAGATTATATTCTGAATATTTAATAATGCTATTCAAATGGGTTTATTTTATGACAATATTATTTTGTAGTTTTAGTAGCAGAGATGTAAAGGAATTATCTACAAGACTCATTTGTGTGCCAGTTTTGACGTATGGATCAGAAACGTGAATACAAGCAGTGGAAATGAAGTTTCAAAGGTTTAACAAGAATGGACAGAGTAAGAAATGTGAGAGTTCAGGAAATGGAAAATGAGGTACCCCTACAGGAATAGATAGAAAAACCAAGCTCAATAGCTGCAGTCACTTAAGTGCAGCCAGTATCCAGTATTCACTGTCAGCAGCCCTGAAGAGGGTTTTCCGTGGTTTCCCATTTTTACACCAGGCAAATGCTGGGGCTGTACCTTAATTAAGACCACGGCCGCTTTCTTCCCACTTCCAGCCATTTCCTCTCCCATCATCATCATAAGACCTATTTGTGTCAGTGTGACGTTAAGCAAAAAAAAAAAAAAAAAAAAAATAGAAAAATCAAGGCTGCAGTGGTATGGACATGTTAAGAGAATGGGAGAAGAGAGGATACCAAGAAAGATGTTAGAAATGGAGTGAAGGGAAGGAGACCTAGAGGAAAACCAAGGGATAGATGGCTGAAAGCTGTAAAGAAGAGCAAAGAGGCAAGAGGAGAGTACAGGACGAGAGTGAGAGAAGATAAGTGGTGGATGGACAGAAAACGATGGAGACACTTATGCTCCAAGCAGATCCAGCCTGTGGTTGGAAACTGCTCCAGATGATGATGATGATGATGATGATGATGATGATGATGAAGAATAGCAGTAGTTCTTAACTTATAACCAAAGCAAAGATTAATCAATTATTTTGTGGATACAGTTACTCTCTCAAAGCAGGTCTTCAGAAAAATTTACAGCTCTGAGGTCGAGTTTATGAAGTACATTTTCTTTTAAATCTTTGGAATTTATGCCTGCAAATAATATATCATAGTACAGGAAATTAGGTAATAAGGCTCTAGATGTAATTCTATTATTCATTTTAAAGTTCAAGAAGTTGGAAACATCCACGTTGATGGTGAAAATCTACCACGAGTAGAGAAATTTAAATATCTTGGCTCCACAATCTCTGACGATGGCCGACTTACTGACGAGGTCAACACAAGGACACACGCAGCTTGGATGAAGTGGCGAATAACAACGGGCGTCGCCTGGAACCGCCAGATGGAGAACCATCTGAAATCTAAGATCTACCGGACTGTTATCCGTCCATTGCTCTCTACAGCACTGAGTGTTGGTCTGCCACGAAGGAGGTAGAATGTTGACTTAGCATCATGGACACAAAGATGCTTAGGTGGACACCTGGCATCACCAGACTGGATCATATTTCAAACGATGATATTAGGAAAAGTTTTGGTGTTGCACCGATCCAGAAGAAAATGCAGGAAAACTGTCTGCGCTGGTTTGGACATGTCTTGCGTGCAGAAGACAATACACTGGCAAAGTCACCGTATATATTGGAAGTTGCTGGAAAGAGGCCCAAGGGACGACCAAGACAACGATGGACCGATACAGTGCACAACAACCTGAAAGCTATAAGACTACATTCAGACATGGCCCCAGACCGAATTAAATAGAGACAATGAATCCACACAGTGGACGCTGCCACCAGGTGGGACAGTTTTTCTTTTTTTCGCTATTGGCTTTACGTCGCACCGACATAGAAAGGTCTTAGGGTGATGATGGGACAGGAAAGGGCTAGGACAGGGAAGGAAGCGGCCGTGGCCTTAATTAAGGTACAGCCCCACCATTCGCCTGGTGTGGAAATGGAAAACCACGGAAAACCATCTTTAGGGCTGCCGACAGTGGGGTTCGAACCCACTATCTCCCGAACACTGGATACTGGCCGCACTTAAGCAACTGCAGCTATCAAGCTCGGTCCAGGTGGGACAAACGCTAAAGAAGAAGAATGAGAAGAAGAATTCTAAAAATCTATATTTGAGCCGCTGAGAGCCAAAGTGGTCTAAGTCAATTTTTTCTCATTCTGAGAAATTAAAGGTTTCATGTTTCGTTTCATGTAAATTCAGGCTTTACAAGAATTCGTGATTCATTTGACAAAATATGCAGATGATATATTAAAATTATATCTAATAAAGACATTTTAGTTATTTGTTCCTTAAACTGCTTTTTATTGTTCCTAAAATTTGGAGTACCACTTTTCCTGTCAGCAGTTTACTCATAGCAAAAGGTAAAGTGTTACAAATCAAGAATTGTACTACTCTTCCGATAAATGTTTTGGTGAAGTTGAGTAAAAGGAAAATGTATAGATTGTGTTTTAACTTCTAATATGGCAATGTATTTATAACGTAATTGTTAACGAAACATAATGTTGTACAGTAGATGTGAAACTGCACGTTCGGCTTCCATTTCAACTTTTTCTCTCACAGATTGAGTTAAAATAATAGCTCTGTTGTTAAATGCTAGCTACGCAATCTGGTCTAATATTTCAGCAGTACGGACACTCATGAACTATAAATAAATTGTTTTGCCAAATGTCAAAATTTCTGAAAATTAAATTATCATGCTGAAATTTAAACAGACTTTACAATGGAAGATGCCAGTTTACTCAATTTCACATCTACATCATCTTCCTCTTGTAATGAGTCGACACAATCAGGTCCATACTCCACAGCCCAATTCATAGTTGTCAGTTGATTGAAGAATGTGTGGTGTACCAGAGGGATGTATGGCTGAAGGGGTCATCATGTCTCTCTTCTTAGCCTCGGTGACAGGTCGCACAGCGTAGTTGAGAGGCATGAGCTGAACACCAGACAAACAAGGTTGGCCACGAACACGATGTGAAGGAACAAAGTCCAAAGTTTTGAAAGAGATTCCTTCATCGAGAGATTCTGTGTAGACAATGAGATGAAGAGAGTCTTTCTGAAAAAGAAGCCATCGAACATGAAGCCAACGGAACTTTTCACGTTGCGCGTTCATATTTCTAAATGTTACACTTTTCTCTACGTTTTTTGTTGAGACAAAGTCATTCAGAGTCATTCTATATAAATGGCAAAGGGTTGTTTTCTTCTTGCCTTTTGAATGGTATTACACCAATCATCTGGAGTGAAAATTTGAGCAGTTCTTGATTTTCTCTTGATAACTCTGAAATCCTGATCATTTGGAAGAAAGGAGTGTCCTGATAGCATGAACTTATGGTCAACTACTTGGATTTCATTTCTTGATTTCTTTACAATCTCTATCCACATTAGTACAAGTTTGGAATTCCGATTTTGACCAGTTGCTGAGTCACTGTATGCTATCACATGATGAGCATCATGGGCATGGAGTTCAACATGCTTTAGAAGGCAGGAACCTACTTCTTGGGAGCCTTCTGATGGCAATAACTTTAATAACACCTGAATATTAAAAATCTAAATAAAGAAAACAATACCGATACTTACTAGCACAGTTACAAGGACTTTTTCATTTTAGAACCTAAATAACAACAATAATGAACACAGAACAACACAAGCACGTGGCCGTGATGCTTGACTTATACCACTATCCCTGTAAATGTGCTCCACTCTGGCATGATGGGAAGAATGCATCTAGCATTCTCAAGCATCTCCCATGGGAGTTATCATTATACCACTTCTTCACAATAAATTTTCATGCGTTATAAGTGCACTGAGTGGTATTACTAAAAAAACTGACATTTCTTGACTTTGACCACTTTGGCTCTCAGCAGCTCATTTGTATCATTGTGAATACTTTGCCATTATTTTCAGATCCAGGTAGAGGCTAACACTCTATGAGATAACTAACGGTGCCATTTCTGCCCGAGATTTTGCAGTTGATTGTTTGACTTGGCTCCACAAAGTGGTCAAGGAATGGAAGAAAGTGTAATACAGGCTGTGACTGAACTTAGTTTTTCGGCATCCAAAGCAGCTATGCATTTTCACATTTCAGAAAGGACAGCTTGGAGATGGAGACAAATTATAATTGGAAGAAAGGAGTGTCCTGATAGCATGAATTTATTGTCAGTAAATCTGGCATCATGTTGTGGTGATAAAATTTTCATTCTACCACTCCCAGCTCTTTGAACCTTTGTAGAAACACCATTCCATGAAGACCTGAATTTTCAACACTTTGATTTTGTTCTGTTTTGAATTATCAAACTAAAAAATTTTAGTGCAAGAGGTTCGGAAGCTCACTATTAGCACTTACTGTTTTTTTCCGTCTGTTATCTTTTATTTTATTTTATTAGCTTTTGCACATTTTTTGCATTCAATTAAGTTTTATATTAGCCCTTTGTTCACTGAATTTGTCTGAGTGAGTTATTTATTGCTCCATCTAGTGATGTAAATATTGTATATTGTTATTGTTTTTATTTCCGTCTGTCACTTTTGTTTTTCATTTGTTCCTTCATTGTGTTTTTAGCACATTTTTAGCTTATATTATGTAGATTACTTTAATCCCCCCCTTTATTTCACTGAAGATGGCTCAAACGAGTCGAAACATGTTTGAATTTTATTGAACCCTGCACTAGTTGAGTGTGTCTCATGTTGGAGTGGATATCTCATCATGGAGTTGCAGAAGTCCATCACATTTGCAGAAAATTTAACCAGCATGAATATAAACAGTTGCTGGAACATTAGACATGCTAGGTTTTTGTATTCCAATGGAATTCTTCATCTTTCAGCAGGATAAGCATCCAGTCCATACAACCCCATTGATTCAAAACTGGATTGCGAGAAGAGAGTGTACAGAATTGAGAGCTTGGCCTCATTGCTTTCTGGAACTGAAACAACTGAGAATTTGTAGGTAAAAGAAAAGAAGCAAACACAAAAAAGAAAGGCCCAATCCCCTTCCAAAACGTCCTGATGATTTTTGGAAGCTCACTTAGGATGCCTGGAATGCCATGGTTGAGAACAGTCATTATTTGAAAAGACTAATTCATTCCCTGCCCACTTGACTGCATGATATGAATGAGTGGGAGGAATACAGACTAAATATTAAATCATGGCTTTTTTTTAATTGTTTGATTTTTCTAAGGCATATGCCATTAAGTTTCTATGAGACCATCGCCAGCTACATGTAACACTGCATGTCTACAAAGAGTAGCAAAAGGACCCAAAGAGGACTTACATTCAAGACATCAGCCACTTTTTTAATTATCTGATATTATAGCCATGCATGGTATAGACACGACACCTGTCAGACAATCTTGGCTTTTCAAGTTTAAATTCCAGGTGCAGCTGTCCTCCAGCCCTGTTTTGATTCTGCGCAACTTCCCACAGTGTGGTTATTCAGTGATCCAGTTTTTGTCCAGAGCTCAAAACTTCTAAAAAATATAAGCAGAATATTCTTGACTGTATACAGCTCTGCTGAATGGGATATATTCCGTGAAACATGCAATAAAATGTCCTGCTTAGCTGTGTTGAAATAGTGAATTTTATGAGATACGCAAATTTAGAAAATGTTGAGTACGGTCAGATAATAGTCTTATGCAACTCCACAAGAACTAGAAAGACCTGCAGAAACGCCTACTGCAACAGAAGAACAGAATAGAAAAAACAAGAATAGATGCCGTGTATTCCAGCGACATATCTGCAAAGAACACTCAGCAGTGACATGTGTTTGGTGTGGTACGGAAAGTCAAGAATCAAGTGATGATGCAGAATGGATGTAAATTGTTAAACATCCAATTTTTGTATTGTTAAAACACCTTTTGACATTATTTACAAGTTGGTTCGAAGTTATTTACTATTTTTGTAACATTAAAAATAGTTTTTCCTTAATTTGTGCCAGTTTTTCCAGACCCGGTCTAAAACACAGTGCGCGCTTCCTCACGGAGTTATTTTTACGCGCCCTCTCCAGGGTTAAAGACAAAATGACTATGATCCTGCTAACCCTAGCCTACAGTGTACAAGGAATGATGCAAAGAAACTTATACTCCCAATGGATGTTCACATTTTTAAATTTCAAAACTGAACAGATTCTCAACCCTTGACGAGTACAGTAGAACCTCGATTATGTGTTCCCGGAAACTGTTTTTTCCCATATTATTCATTCAAATTATGTGGTCCCGCGAGCACCCTAATTAAATCATGTTGTAAAAATCCTGCATTATCCATTCCTCAAAGAAACGACTTCCCAGATCGACTGTCCAGAAATTTCAGTCCCATCAATGCTAAATCCTCAATCACGCATTTTTTCAGAAACTGCATCTCACGAAAGGATGGCTACGGCATACTTACGGATCTTGGTGTTAACGTCCCATCATTACGGTAATTTGAGGAAGTACTGTACTGGAAAAGTGATCGGCAATAAACTTGCATACGGGACCATCTTAGCATCGCATTCGGGTGGTGTTGTTTAGAGATTCCTCGGAAATCATAAAGCAGAGAGGGCCCGTTTCGAGAGCTCTACTTGAAGACGGAACGAGTTTCATCAAATGTTCATACTTGCAAAACGTCTACATTATGTCCAGGGTTAGATGTTTACTTTTATTACTTTTTCGAGTGTAACACGGAACAAGTTTTCGGCACTTCCCTCAGAGCACCATATAGTCACTGGGCTTTCAGGCAGCAATCGAAACTGCTCCTTCTTAAGTAGGGTAACACAAATTTAGTATTTTAATATTACCCAGTGGGGAAGTGTGCTAGTATCCATTGTTACCACTGGTAACAGTTTGAAAATATAAAAATTTAATATTCTTTTAATACTAATATTCAGTATTCTTGTTTCTTCACCTGGACGTTCCGCGAGAACTCTACTGCAGTAGATCGTCACCGTCAAAGCTGAGCGAGAGACTGTTACCACTCCGTAAAGTGGTTACGCTTTGAATCTCTTCTAACAGCTAGACGAGTATTACTGCACCTGCACCAAGCAAGGCCCCTTTCCCCTCGACACATAGATGTATCCTGCAATGTTCTCCGGTCGTGTTACGACAATGGAAAGTGAAAACAAAAGCTTATAGCGTCAGTGCTGAGCTGTACTGTCCGTTCTTTCCGCCGAGCTCAACAGTACATTATTTTGTTGTTATTGTTTTCTATTATAATACAATGTGACTTTTCTTGTTAGTGTGAATTTATGTTAGGTAAGGATAGCCTATAGAACTGCACAATGCATTAAACATTAAAATGAGTGCTGTCACTTCCACCTCAAAAATAAGTGAGTTCATGGGCCCACAATATTCATGTATAATAGAAAGCATAATAAACACGCCATTTTCGTTAAGAACTTTTGAAGAAAAGAAAAACATAATTGAAAAAGGTAGACCCACGGCTTCTTTTAAAAATTTAGTCAAGGAATCGAAAAGAACACTACGATATTTTCATGACTCGTGGTACACAGATCTGGATTGGTTACGTGATTGTGCATAAAACTGTATTGTTGGCCGTGTGTTCCACTTTCCTCAGCAAAGGATGCTTGGAATAAAAATGGTGAGGACAATTTATATAGTTTGAGTTTTAAAGAGACACCATGAGGTGTCTCAAGCACACATCGCCGCTGTTGCCGATATGATTCAGTTTGGGGGGTCCAGAATAGAGTACAGCTCACAGAAAGAAAATTAACGAGCGTAATGAGCTAGTAAAAATAACAGTTATTTAATAGATACTGGATTACCTTTCAGTAGTCATCGAGAAACTGAAAAATCATATATATATATATATATATATATGTTGATTCCCAAAGGGAACCTGTCCTCAGGACAAATATTTCAGGTTCCCTTTGGAAATCAACATCTATATCATCTGATGGCCAGGCAGGCATCAATTTTTGGTAATGAGAGAAAGTCTCTCATAGTGCATTGGCACTGCTGGTGGCTCCAAGTGGCCACGCAGTGGCCTCCATGGTAGACACTAGCCATGCATCTTGGTGGGTGTGCTATTTGCCAACAGATGAGCCCAACTTAGCACACTGGGGCAAAACACTGGCAACCAGGAATTAGTTAGTTGAAAAATTTATTATGTCCAATAACGGACCATTTATATTGGTATTGTAAGTTTACTCATTCAGGACAAATATTTCAGGTTCCCTTTGGGAATCAACATCTATATCATCAAACTAAAGAATCTGATAACAGAGGTAATTACAGGGAGTTCTTTCTTTCCTTCTTTCTTAATCTGTGGAGTCAGGCAACTACAGAATATACAAAGGTAAATCAGCAATTCCAATCCTTAACACATCATTGCAATTTGGCACTAGGTTTGCAGTAAGAAAAAATATCACATCTCCCTCTAAAAAAATGTAAGTCAGGAAATAAAGCATATTCACCAATCAATGCTCATGCACCTACAAATAATTACAACCAAAAGGACCCAGAAAAGGTGCAAGAATTCTGGGTCCTACTAGAAGAAACAGTAGTCCAGATTTCTGAACATCATGTCAAAATTCTGATGGGAGAATTCAATGCACAAATAGGCAAAGAAAAGAAGTACAAAGCAAAGCCACCATAGGACTCTACCCAGCCCATAAAAGAACCAATAAAAATGGAGAAAGATTAATCAACTTTTGTGAGACTTATGACCTTCAGGAAATAGGCATCACATATGACATTGTGTTAGACAGATATAATTTCAGGAAATTAGCCGACAATCATCACTTTACACACAATCCAAGCACTACTACCAACAAAACATGGTAGAAGGTTGCAAAAAAAAGCCATAGCGAGAAGAGATTTAGGGAGAAGAAAAAGGCAATGAAATCAGCTAAATAAGTTCAGTCACACTACTTAGTCGGGCATAACGAAGAAATAATAATAATAATAATAATAATAATAATAATAATAATAATAATAATAATAATAATAATAATAATAATAATAATAATAATATCAGCAACATTCACACACGTGGAAGACAAATGCAATACCCATCAGCGAGTGATTACCTATAATGATGAATGATGTGTGTAACAATGGAACTTGACCTCTCTAATCAATATGCAGAACATTTAGGGTCCACAGATTGATATTGTCCTAACATTATGTCTACCTATAGTCGACTATGAAACCTCCCAAAATCATGATTTAAAAAAAATCAATATAGAGGAATTATTTATTTCAAATGTAGGCTTCATTTCATCAAACATTGTCAGAGATAGTAGGTTCGAATCCCACTATCGGCAGCCCTGAAAATGGTTTTCCGTGGTTTCCCATTTTCACACCAGGCAAATGCTGGGGCTGTACCTTTAATTAAGGCCACGGCCGCTTCCTTCCAACTCCTAGGCCTTTCCTATCCCATTGTCGCCATACGACCTATCTGTGTCTGTGCGACGTAAAGCCCATAGCAAAAAAAAAAAACCAATGTCAGATGGATTTGATCCACTATGGTTCTGAGCCCCTCATATGATTAATATATTCGATTTAAACTCTTAGAATAGGATCTCGAGTAAGCCTGCAAATTGTTATCAGAAAAAAACGAATTTAATGAAAAATCATTAAAATGTACAATTCCATGATGATAGGAGCCTTCTGCAATTAAGCTGTAAGGAAGATAAGCTGAGTTAATATCTGCACATATTTTATGAACTACATAGTCAGAAGAAGTACATATAAATACTAGTCTATCATGAAAGAATGATACAAAGTTTACTGTTTATAAAAATTAAAAAAAAAGATATTTTGACAGAAAGAAAGTCTGCATGCTTACCAGTTCCCAGTCAATACTCTTGAAGAAGGGATGGTTGGCAATGTCGAGGAATCCAGTCTCACGATGACAGCCTAACCGGTCTGCGGGGTTCTTGTTGAGGAATCCCTTGAGCACAGATGCAGCTTTGACAGATAGGGAACGTGGAATACGAATCGTTTTCTCCAGAATCACTGAAAAATAATGATGACAAAATGTAGAGTTACAAATCTGAAAAAATATGCCATTGCTGAAGGCATAGTTTTAATAGTATGGAGTTGTGGCAGCTTAACTCTAGAAAAGAGAACAAGTTATTACTTTTTCTTTGCTAGTGGCTTTACGTTGCACCGACACAGATAGGTCTTATGGCGACAATGGAACAGGAAGGAGCTAAGAGTGGGAAGGAAGTGGCCGTGGCCTTAATTAAGGTGTGAAAATGGTAAACCATGGAAAACCATCTTCAGGGCTGCCAACAGTGGGGTTCGAACCCACTATCTCCCGAATATTGGACATTGGCCGCAACAAGTTATTACTAAGCTGAAGACTTGAAAATATTAAAATTATTATTTAAGACAAGTAGCAAAGCAGTAAACTTGCCTGCTTTGAAAAATCAGTAATTTTGTTAATCAGTGATCATGGCTTCAAGTTAAACCTCAGCAAGAATCGTGACACTTAACCAGCATTGTGAGGTCCGAGGGACCGCACATGTTTAAGGCGGAAAAGGTCTTCAGTTTCTGAAAAATGATATTAGACTAACAATGCTGTGTTATGTTATTATTCATTTGTCGGAATTTCACTAAGAAATAACTCCGTAAGGTAGTTATTAATAAGTTTTTGAATTATCATGTAGCTAATGTCTACTTCAAGAAAGTATGTCAAAAATATTCTAATGAACTACTTAAAGACACACAAAACATTTCTAACTGTGTAATCGCAATATCAACAGAGATTCCAACAATGAAATTATGAAATGATTTATTCAAAAATATAATTATGTGAAAACCAGCAGATCTTACATTTTAGGTACTTCCGTAATGTTTTTCACATGGTCGTTCATGCAGACACTTGAAAAATTAAAATAGATCCTACTCATAACTCCATTCACCTCAATCGAAAGCTAAAACATAGTTTAATTTGAAGATCATCTGTAAGTCTGAACTTGAGCTGTGGTCACTTTGTATGCACTCAGTACCATCACTGGTCCATTCATCCAATATCACTAACGCATGTTCAAAACTCTGATGGTCTGGGTTTAGGGATAGCAGAAAACTACCTATAGTAAATATTCATTTGTAAATCAGGGAATTACCATTGGAATGCATTAACTGCAGCTGTCTTAGAGCCTTTTCCCAAAACTGGAAGATGCTTCAAGAATAGACTCCAACATTTTGTGAATTGTGTGTAATTTTCTATGTGATAGTGTTGTGTTTTAATGCAATGCTCAACTCAATGTAAATTGTAGTAATAAAGTAGAGAAAGTGATCCAGGACCATAAGGATGGGCTGTGATCAAATACTGTCTGAGGCACTGAAGGCCTTAGGGAAGGGTGGAATAGTTAGAATTACAACTCTGATCAATAGAATATATGACAGGTATCTGGCCTGAAGATCTCCTTAAGACCATATTGGTTTCTTTACCAAAGAAATACAACGCCAATCAATAGGACAATTAGTTTTAAATGTCATATCACCAAGGCTGTGACCAGAATAGTGCTAAGAAGAATGGAAAAGAAAATAGAGGAGAATACAGGAGAAAATCAGTTTGGATTCAGGAAAGGAAGAGGGACCAGAGATGCAATTGGGTGTCTGCAGATGATGTCAGAAAGGTTTTTTAAAGTAAATGCAGATGAAGATTCTGAAGGATACTGGTATAGATTGGAAAAAGAGAAAGTTGATAAAGCAACTGTATTTGTGCCAGAAAGTGGTAGTTCAAGTAGAAGACGATCAAACTGTAGAGACCGTACTGGAAGAGTGGTGAGACAGGGTTGTTGTATGTCACTGACACTTTTCAATATGTATGCTGAAAAACTAATCAATAAGGCCTTGGAAAAATCAAAAGGACTTGTAGTGGGAGGAGAAAGAAAAAAATGATCAAATACGCTGATGACTTGCCTGTGCTAGCAGAAAGGCAAGAAGAAGAGCTCCAGGTAATGATAGAGAATATTGTAAATGTGGATAAAGAATTTGGAATGAAACTGAACATTGGCAAGACCAAAGTGATGAAAATAGGAAAAGGAGACGACACAATTAATATATCAATAGATGGAATAGTATTAGAACAGGTTCAATCATTCCAGTATTTGGGAAGCTTGATAACTTCCAGCAGAAGTTGTACTGAGCAAGTGATACACAGAATATCCATGCAAAAGAGGCTTTTCGGAGAGTGAAAGGTTTGCTGACAGCTAGAAGCACACCTATCAAACTTAGGAAGAGATTCGCCAAATGTTTTGTGTGGGTGTGATGTCTTATGGTTCTGAAACGTGGACTGTCAAGACAGAAAGAACAAAAATATTTAGAAAGTTTTGAAATGTGGTTATGGAGAAAGTGAAATGAACCAATAGAGTAAGAAATGAGGAGGTGCTGAGCAGGGAAGGAGAGGAAAACATCTTGGATTGGTCACATATTATGTAGAAATTGTCCACGACAGGGAATCATGGAGGGAAAAGTTCAAAGGAAAAGAGGGAGAGTACGAAGAAAGTTTGGAATGCTGACAGATGTGAAGATAGGAAGAAGTTACAAGCAAATGTGAAGGAAGATGCTCAGGACAGAGAGAAATGGAGGACAACCAGTAGATAACTGCCTAAGGCACGATTTACTGAAAGAAGAATTTGTATACGAACATGCTGTATTTAAATGCTAAGATAATAATAACTGGAAGATGTACAGGATGAACAAACCGAGGAGACTGTGAATAGACCATAAGATAATTCCGATACACAAAGAACCCAATACCCTCACTGCGGTGGATATTTTCAAGGAACAAGAGGTGTAAACATTCACATTAGTCACTCTCATCCACAAATACATTGAACTACATTGTTAACCAATTTCAGTCAATGCATATCCCAATCAGCATCAATATCCTTTTCAAGAGGAGACTACTTTCCAGTCAGAATTAAAGGAATGGAAGAACAAATTCATTCAGTTCTCCAGTGTAAACGATTCTGATTTCGACACACTCGTGTGGGAGTTATCGGAATTTCTGAGTAACTCTATCCATATCTTACCTGGTCCAAAACACCCTGCTACGAAATATTACGAAGCCAGAAGGAAACAACGTCTCGGACATCAAGGTAAAACATATAGCAAGTCCTCGAATCCACAACGTGGGACCAAGAGAGAACGCCAAGAAAAAAAATGTAAATATGACTATCAGCTCACTCAGTTTCAGTTCTACAATCAACGAAGGAAAGCCGTGCGGAGGGTACCGAATACAAAATCCGAATCCTGCAACGTTGATATTTCCAAAATATCTGCCACTTACTCCGATCTATTATCCATTGAAAATTCCAATATAAGGCATGATTACAGCTCCAAAATCAGTGACATAAACCGTGTGGAGCTAGATGAAATGTACAGGCCCAGAATCACAAAAGAAGAAATCTCCGCAACAACATGTTGAATCACAGTAGATACCGCTCCTGGTCCCGACCGTGTCTTAGTACGTGTCATCAGGGAAGACACAGTATCTGAAATCACAACAATCATTGCGACTCGAATGCTTTCAACAGGAAAAATAGCCCAGAGTCTATAGAGTGCTAGAACCGTGTTGATACATAAGAAAGGCGATGTCGAATGTCTGTCAAACTGGAGACCGGTAACGATCTGTTCGGTAGTTAGACGTGTCATTGAAAGGGTATTGGATCAGCATTTGCGCTCCTTTGTAACTTTCAGTGAACACCAAAGAGGCTTTAACGACCAGCCAGGATGCCTTATAAATACTTCCATTCTGTCTGGCTCCATGGCTAAATGGTTAGCGTGCTGGCCTTTGGTCACAGGGGTTCCGGGTTCGATTCCCGGTAGGGTCGGGAATTTTCACCATCATTGGTTAATTTCGCTGGCACAGGGGCTGGGTGTATGTGTTGTCTTCGTCAGCATTTCATCCTCATCACGACGTGCAGGTCGCCTACGGTGTCAATTCAAAAGACCTGCACCTGGCGAGCCGAACATGTCCTCGGACACTCCCGGCACTAAAAGCCATACGCCATTTCATTTTTACTTCCATTCTCAGAGGACTCCTCAAGACAGCAAAGACAGATAAGCAAGACGTTAGCATGATTTTTTTAGACATATCCAAAGCCTTCGACAACATCGGACATCAGCACCTAAATCTAACACTAGCTGCCGAGCCAATTTCATCTAAACTGAAGGAACTAATCATCAATCTACAGACTAACAATACAACACAGATCAAAACTACCAAAGGTAAAACGAAGCCAATTCACTTGCTAAGAGGACTTATGCAGGGATCACCACTATTGCCAGCATTCTATAACCAGACCACAGATTCCATTTTTGATGAGATAACAGAACAAAACCTACTACAAGCATATGGCAAATCAGTTTCTGCAGAATTGCCCCCTCTTAGTATTATAGGTTTCGCCGACGACACAGTCATTGTTGGCAAAATCAAGGAAGCAGCTCTTAACTTGACACGCATCGCTATCACTTCGTTCCAGGAAATCGGTCTACAGATAAATAAATGCCAATAAATGTGTGGGCATATGGATTGAAAAGGGGAAACTCATGGACAGAGTGCTTGATATTCATGACAATTTTAAGATCAGTACTATGAAAGAAAGAGAAGAAATTCGATATCTCGGCATCACTTTTAACGAAACACTCACCTTTGATCATGGGCGCCCATGCCCGGAGACAATGCGGGGCCGCGGCCCTCCCCTAGCTCTCAGGGAAAGCAAAAATCTAATGTAGTCAGGTGTCTTTCTTTCAATAAAATGATTTAAAAGTTGGTATTACTTGGATGTGGTAGTACCGCCCTCCACACCCAGGTAGGGAATACTGTGGGTGTTATTCTACCGCAGAATACAAGTCGCCATTCATCTTCCAAAATATTAAAAGTACTACAAATCCCAGGTCTAGACCCCACCCTACAAAGTTCCATATGGGCACCCATGCCTTTGACGCAAACTCTTCTCTAAAAACCTTGCACAAGAAGTTAGATGTGCTTACAGCCTCACCTTTGTTAAAGGCAGATCAAAAGTTCATTATTTTGAACAAAGCAGTCAGCCCTACTCTCGTATATGCTTTTCAGACCGCCAAAATTAGACAAGTACCGCTTAGCTTCCAGAAAACCGGTGACAAAATGGTAAAGAGCTCCCTAACTCAAATTTTGCAATTACCCACGGATACAAACGATAGTGCTCTGTATTCTGATTTATGATTCAAAGGCCTCAGCCTTTTCAAAGCAACTTGGGAAGTACATCTGCAACAAATAAGCGCATGCAACGCCCTTCACCGAGCCAGCAATAGCTACATTTTGAAGATACGTGATCTGACATCTGAAACGACGCATAGTCTACAGCCCCTCAACATCATAGATATTAACCGATTCTCCAATAAAGGCAGTGACCTTCCAAATCAAAGAAAAATACGCCAAGAACTAAAAAGTCGTAAAATGACAACTTGGTACTCTTTGCCTCAGAAGGGGATCGGTGCAGAGTTATATAAAGAATACGCTCCAGCCAATAATTGGATTAGGCATCACCCGAGACTTTCTTGTAGCGAATGGCGAGAGGCAATCAAGATGACATCAAATGTTTCTGCAGTACGAACTATCCCGGGCAGAACTCAGGGCATAAACCTCTGTCGCAGATGCGTCAGAGAGAAAGAAACACTGGCTCACGTTCTGGGTTCTTGCACCTACAGCGAAGTATTGAGAAACTTACGTCGCCACAAGATAAGATCGCAGAGGAACTCCATAGCAAAATCTTCCGTGTACATCAAGAACTCCACGGTTTGTCTACAACAGGGAGTACAAGACAAACTGACATAATTGCCTTTAAAGATAACAACAAGGAAGGCTTCATTATCGATCAGACCATCCGATTCGAACACCATATAGACCAGTCTACTGAAGTTCATCTTGAAAAGCAGAACATTTACGTGCCCACCATCCTGTTCTGCAAAGATAATACCAGCTGAATGAAGTAGAGATTATCAGCCTAATGGTTGGCGCTCGTGGCACAATACCTGCCTTGTTCACAGAATTCTGGAAGAAGTTCAACCTTCCTATGAACAGCATTGAAAGAATATTTACCCCACCACCATACGTGGATCTGTACACATCCTGAAATCTTACCTCTTCAGACCTCAATATTTTAAAAAATCCGTATCACCGCTATATGTTTATATGATAAAACATTCTCTATCCCGTTACTGCGGGAAGTCGTTGATTCGTTCAATAAATGTATAATACAAGCTAATATGTCTATCATAATCGACAACATATAACGTGTCCCTGCAAAGGAGAAGCTAAGTATGGCCATGCGTCGGAACATAAACAACTGTGTAAGTGCGACCCCATATGGAGGCGCACGTATGTGTACAATTTGTAATTACCGATAAAACCTCATACGGGGTCGCAATATTTGACCTAATATACATAAGTTAATCTAATATGTCACAAATGTATCCTCATTTCAGCGATCACTTGCCTGGTTAAGCCTGTGAAAGTTTTGGCACCAGGGAGTAACTCAATGTTATTAGCTCATGGCACTAGACGGCAATCCCATGAATTTTTGTCTGACACTTAACGTGTTAAAATACGTTGAACCTTCCTTGGGAAATCCTCTAGGCAACAGTAACAAACCACATAAGAATCTGCCCAGTAGTTCTCAAGTTATAATGGGACGCCAATACATACATACACTGAGGTTTGTATATGTAGATATGTATAACTTAATAGGTGCCGTTTTCTCCTCCTGCATTTGTTCCGAGTATAATGACTCTTACCATCTGCAGAAGAAGTTTTCTTGTGTTTTTTTTTCTTTTTTCCTCTCCACACAGAAAGACTTAAAATCGCTCAAACATGGCCTCTCCAATGAAAGTGGATGTCCACATCCAATGAATCATTTTATTAATTTCACGTCCCACTAACTACTTCTGCATTTAAAAAATTCTTTTTGGGAAAGCCAAGGTGACAGGAAACCTAGCACTGTGAGGCTGGCATATCTGAGGACCTTCAAGAACCAGCGGACTGAGCCTGGATGAAACCTAGTAACTTGAGCTCAGAAAGCAGTGCTCTATGACTAAGGTCACTCAGTTGCTTTACGTCGCACTGACACAGATAGGTCTTATGGCGACGATGGGATAGGAAAGGCCTAGGAGTTGGAAGGAAGTGGCAGGCATTTGCCTGGTGTGAAAATGGGAAACCACGGAAAACCATCTTCAGGGCTGCCGAAAGTGGGGCTCGAACCCACGATCTCCCGGATGCAAGCTCACAGCCGCGCGCCTCTACGCGCACGGCCAACTCGCCCAGTAAAGGTCATAATACCAATATAATGATCCATTATTGGACATTATAAATTTTCCAGCTAACTCATTCTTGGTTGCCTGCGTTTCGCCCTCGTGTGCTAAGTTAGGCTCATCAGTTGGGACTTAGCACATCACCCAAGACGCAAGGCTAGTGCATACCGTGGAGGCCACTGCATAGGCTACTTGAAGCCACCAGCAGTGCCAATGCACTTTGAGCGCTATGTCTCATTTCCAAAAATTGATGCCTACCTGGCCATCAGATAATACAGATGTTGATTCCCATAGGGAATTTAAAATATTTGTCTTGAATGAGTAAATTTATAATACCAATACAGTAGAAGTCCGCTATAGCGAGTACGGTATATAACGAGAACTCCGTTATAGCGACGACTTTTTTCTGTCCCTTCAAAATTCCTATATTAACTGTGTATCGTCCTTCGGTTACAGCGAGAACCCTATCACTGGCGCATCCGTTATTACGAGCGATTAAGCGCGCGCGATTTTTTCCGTTACCAATACTTATACACCCCAGCGATGATATTGCATGCGATAGATTACCTTCGGCATCGTTTCCTCGTTATGTGCACTAGCGATTTATCTCGTCTACATTCGAAGGCGATGTCGGAGTCGATTAGTAATACCCGTTGACAGCTGTTCTGTAAACAAAATTCTAAATGAAAGAGAACATATTTTCGTAATAAATGCGTAAATAACGTGTCCGAAAACGGTTGTTAACTCGTTAAAAATTAAGGCTGACTAAACTACCGCTTAATTTTGAGACTAAATACTGCAATTAAGTAAGAATGGGAAAAACCTCGAGATACGGCAGAGTGCTTAATTGATTTCAGAGGTTAGTTTATATTTTGTTGCGTCTGGTTAAATTACGGAAAGGCTATTATGAAAATTTATAGCGAGAAAGTTATAATTTCTCTACTGGCGCTTGAAGTGTGTTTTCATCATACGTATAGTACGGTTAAGTTAGGATACGTGGCGCTGTTTGAATAAGAAAACTGAAACGTTTGCAACAAAATGCGATCGATCATCTTCGGTACGGTATAGTTTTCTCACTTTGTGCATTTGCGATCTCTCTCGTTGACATTCAAAGGCGATGTTGGAGTTGATTAACACCCATCAACTGCTGTTCTCTAAAGAAAATTCGAAATGAAAGAGGATAACACGTTTTCGTATTAAATGCGTAAATAACGTGGCCGATAGCAGTTAACTCGTTAAAAATAAAGACTGAAGTAAATGATATCTTCATTTTAATGTTATATACGGAAATTAAGTAAGAATGTGATACACCTCAAGATATGGCAGAGTACATCACTGATTTTAGAGGGTATTTCATATCTTCTCACGTCTAGTTACGGCTATTTACATGTAAATTTTTTGCGTAGAGGTTATTTCTCTACATGCGTTTCAAGTATGTTTTCATGGTAGGCTACATATACGGTTAGGTTAGGAGACGCTGTTTGAAGAAGAAAGCTGAGATGTTTGCCACAGAAATCTCTGGAGTGATACCGTACTTTTCCGAATCCAAGACTTTTTTTCTCAGAATCTCATGCGAAAACTTACGGGATGTTGCATTCGCGGCCTAACAGTAAGTTAATTGATACAACTGGCAACTACCGCGGTAACCACGCTGCATCTTTTCACACGCGCACAGAACTCGTTGACAATAAAGAACCGCCTCTTTACTACACATCGCTAGCCGCGACAACCGGTTGTGCAGTGCCTGTGTGCTTCTCAAATCTGCAGAATGGCATCAAAACATGCGACCCTTCGAATTCATAGAAAAGCCATGGCTACTCAGTGGCAGAGTCATAACGCGCCTATTGTACTTGACTCTTAGTAAAATTAAGGTTTATAGACAGCAGGAATATTTTCGTGATGGATAGTCGTATTGTAAAGACACGTGGAAAAGGTATTGTCGGCAAATTTTCAACAGGTTCTAGTCGATATTATGATGCCAATTTCAAGTTAATGTTTATTAAACACTCAAAAATGTAAACTAATTGTGCAGCCGCAAGAAAATACGGCATAGGCCTAAAAGGCCAATATTTGGCATTAGCGTGAAGACAAAGAGCTAAAAAAATATGTACCGGTACTGTACAAAAAATGCATTCAGTGGTCCGCAACAAGGTCACTTTAAAGAAGTTGAAGATGAAATTGTGAGGTATGTGCACGAAAAACGCAAGCGCGGAATGGCCATACCGTGGCGCAATAAACTCGTTCGTTGACTTTCAACGTTCGCGATTAGGCCTATACATCGCTAGCCGCTGAATTTGGCCAAACCCGACTAGCGAGACGTGCGTGTAGCGGCAGCCGGTTATATCTGACGCTGCGTAAAAGTAACAGTTATATACACAGCAAGAATAATTTCCTGATGGATCGTTGTATTGTAGAGGAGCATGGAACAGGTATTGCCGGAAAATGTTCAATGAGTTCTCTTCGGTATTATGATGCCAATGTTAAGTTAATGGTCCTTAAACCCGCGAAAATAAAGAAGAATTGTGCAGCCGCAAAAAAAAGAAAAGAAAAGAAGAAGAAATACGGCGTGACGAAAGTCAATGTTTGGCGTCTAAAAATAGTCTAAAATGCGTAGGCCTACTGTACAACAAGGCATTCATATGATTTTACAAACTTCTTTTTGAGCCTGATTTAAATTTTTTGAAGGGAAAAGTAGGGTTCATCTTGGATTCGGAGAAATACGGGACTATATTTTTTTCACAATGAAATTAAACATACACTTTCATGTAGTATCTGATTACGAAAAATAACAAACAAGTAAGCCGTAGTGTGGATATCATCTGCGGAAACACAAGTTTTGAACAAAATGATTGCTGTTTCATACTGATTTTAATGTGCATAAAGGGTTTTCTGACTTTTATACAAAATCGGATGTAATGACAATCCGTTCTAGCGAGTAAATTTTTCGCTGTTATGAATTCTCGCTATAACGGACTTCTACTGTATACTGGTCCGTTATTGGACATTATAAATTTTCCAGCTAACTCATTCTTGGTTGCCTGCGTTTCGCCCTCGTGTGCTAAGTTAGGCTCATCAGTTGGGACTTAGCACACCACCCAAGACGCAAGGCTAGTGCATACCGTGGAGGCCACTGCATACGCTACTTGATGTCTTGGGTGGTGTGCTAAGTCCCAACTGATGAGCCTAACTTAGCACACGAGGGTGAAACACAGGCAACCAAGAATGAGTTAGCTGGAAAATTTATAATGTCCAATAACGGAACATTATATTGGTATTATAAATTTACTCATTCAGGACAAATATTTTAAATTCCCTATGGGAATCAACATCTGTATTATCGGTCAAGGTCAATCAGTCTGGCTTCCTATAATGAAGCTGGGAAGCAGATATAGAAGAGTTTGGGCCAAAAAGGAATGTAACTGGGAGAACTGAGATTATCCAGAAGTATCTGAAGAGGTCATTTGTCCACTGCTCATCAGAATTTTCATTTTTATTCCAGCCTGTTCTTTCTTTTTCTCCCCCTGCCCATATTAAACTATCAAGCTTATCTTTTGAAAATGTTCTCCTCTCCCCCTTCTTAACTTTGGTGTACAAAATTTGCAGAGAAATGTTACTATGTAATCATCCCGACGGAGTGAAAAATGTCATAAGTGGTAATACAATACTGTATTAGGTATACAAGACGCAGTTCTATCCAGAAGCCACAATCATTAAAAACAAGGATACCTTGGAAGAGGTAGTCTTCTGTATTCTGGTCCGGGTTCTCAGAGGCACCAGCAATATCAAACGGACTGCGTCCAGCGAGCATTTCATAGAGGAGAACTCCAAGGGCCCACCAGTCCACACTGCAAAGAATACAAAGAGTGTAAAAGATCTTTCTTTGTCCTTGGCAGGCACTCTGAGACATACGGTAGCAATATCTACCCTTTCACCTTATGGAGTGTGTTTGGTAAGTCACATTATATGAGGACTCATGACCAAGAAACCTTATTTTGTTCTTGTTATTTCATTTCAAAGTCTACAATAATTTTGGTCATCAGCCCAATGAACTTGTGAGTAAGCAAACTTCAATGAAAGAAACATGTTTTCCTTTAAAAAGTACAAAAATTGTGGTCATTAATTGTTCATTGTATTTTTCTGATGATGATGATTGTTGTTTTAAGGGGCCTAACATCTAGGTCATCAGCCCCTGTGTATTTTTCTTGTAAAGAGATAACAGTCTACAGTACCTAACAGTACCTAACAAAAGACGATTAGTGAAAATCAGTTAATGAAATCCTAGTCCTACATTTATTTTATGAATTGGTCTGCAAAGTATCTTGTGGCTTACTCGTGTTAATATACACACTATTAAGAACAACCTTTGAAATATTGAATAAAGTTTAAGAGTTATAATTTTTCAAACATTTTGAGAACCTATAAAAATACTCTGTCGAGATAATGGATTGTGTACAACAGGAAATTCACAATCTTGGCATGGAAATTAATTGGAACAAGACAAAACTAATGATTGTCAACAAAGGTGCAGAGATTCAGCTGCCACAGCACCTCAACAATCTCCAAGAGTCTGTCAGTTTTCTTATCTTGGTTCAATAATTGAGGATACAGGTAACTGCGAAGAAAAAAAAAAAAAAAATCACACATCGCATCATTCTAGGACGTACAGCTATGGCAAAATTAAAGATGATCTGGCAAGATAGAGCAATATCTATGAATACAAAGAAAAGATTAGTCCACTCGCTTGTGTTCTCGATTTTCCTGTAAGGATGCAAAACTTGGACCATATAAGCCTTTGAAATGTGGTGTTGAAGAAGGATGTTGCGAATACCGTGGACAGCCAGGCGAACAAATTATTCTGTCATCCGAAAAATTGGAATAGAAGAAAGTCTATGCCATGTTGTATACTAGAGAATTCTGCAATTCTTTGGTCACATTATGAGAAGAGAGGATGACAACCTGGAAAAATTAATTGTCCAAGGAAAAGTTTCTGGCACAAGGTCACATGAATGGGTTGCAAAAAGATGGGTTGATCATGTAATTCCAGAGGAGTGGCTACAAAAGGCGTCTGTCTCCATGTTAGGAGCGGACTAAGTTTGAACCTGGCAGTAGGTATAAAATGCCTTTTGGTGTGGTGAGCCCATCGCAACAATAGCCTATATGCATAAAGCAGATATGGTACCTCGGAAAAGGTACGACACATTATGGTAACAACTACAGGCAACACAAACTCATGGCGCTCTTCACATAATTAAACTACTCTCAGGTAACGTAGACCCATGGTTTTCACATGTAGTGGTACTTACCATGGGCGCCAGTCAACCCGCAGTGTTTCTCACAGACAGCGTAGACCCATGGTGTTTGTTATCAAGTGGTACTACTCATAGGTTGCACAGATCCATTCTGAACACAGGGGAACCGACATATGCCAGCTCAGCGTTAGGGCACATGGCCGCTACCCTGCTTTGGTGGAATACACACGATGGTACTAATCACAAGTAGCCTCATAGTTCTAATGTCATCATCCCTTGGTCGCCCCTTCTGGTCGCCTCTTACAACAGGCAGGGGATACTATGGGTGTATTCTTTGTCTGAGTACCTCACCCACAGGGTGTAGATTCATATTTAGTGAGTTTTTAATTAATATATTGTTTGTGTCAAAAACCACTTTAATACTTCCTCATCAATCTGTATGAAGAATGAGTATTTAAACTAGTTGTTCATAGTGGTAATGGATGTAATAGTGAAGGAGGTAAAGGAAACACAATATGGGGACAAGTAATATTTGCAGATGACAATGTGTTGAACGGATCAAACGGGAAGAAAGTACAAGATTTAGTGGACATACTGAGCGAGTACCTATATTCAGGTAGGTAGGGGAGGGTACATGTGGGTATATGCTGTACGCACTCTGCTTAACTCCACACATTAGCGTACGCCCTCTGAATTCTTGCATATACCTTCTACTTTGGATTCTTTTATTGTAATTTCTCCACTCTGTCCATGAGTTTTCCCTCTTCAACTATGCTCTTAGTCGTGAACATCAGAGGTTCAGCTTGATGAATAACATATCAGATATCATCAGTTATTAAAGATCACCACTGTTCATTGCTCATGTAAGGTTCCATTGTAATGAAGATAAAGTTGAAATTCAAGAGGACAAATCGGGGCAAATATTAATTTATAGAAGTAAAATCTATGCTCTTTGCTGATGATATTGTAGTTTGGGGAGATAATGAAGAGGAAGTACAGACACAAGTTGATTTATGGAATGAGGAGATAAGAAATTTTGAAATGAAGATTAGTACTACAAAAAGTAAGATTTTGATCATGACGAGAGGCAACAGAAAATCCAGGGGAGTGATAAAAATAGGAAATGAACCTCTTGACGTAGTGAAAAATTTTTAATATTTAGGAAGGGTGATGTCACAAGATGGAAATTTGGATGGAGAAATTGATTTAAGAATACAGCAGTCTGCAAGTTTCTACCAGTGTGTGAAAGACATTCTATGGAACAAAGATGTGCCAATGAAGTTCAAGAAGGTTTTATACTCGTCCTATTATAAACCTAAACTGGACATTGACTAAGCGGAACCAAAGTAAGATACAAGCAGCTGAAATGAGGTTCTTGAGGAGCATACAGGGAAAGACAAGATGAGATAGAATATGAAATGAGGAAATAAGAAGCATGGAAGTGTCTAAACTTCAAGAAGAGATTGGTATAGCAAAGCTAAAATGTTTTGAACATATGATGAGAATGCCAGGAGAGAGAATACCAAGGAGAACATTCATGGATACAGAGACTGGAAAGAGGCCTAGGGGACGGCCTAGAATGAGATGGAGGAGCTCTGTTGTGGACTGTATTGCAAATAGAGGGGTCGATAGCAATAAACTACTAGAAGAGGAATGTTGGAGAGCTTTGGTACACTACCCTACCCAGAGAAAATCTGGAAAAGGGAATGGAAGAAGAAGAAGGAAGGGGAGTTAGGGATTGGAATAATTTACCAAGGGAGATGTTCAATAAATTTCCAAATTCTTTGCAATCATTTAAGAAAAGGCTAGGAAAAAAACAGATAGGGAATCTGCCACATGGGCGACTAAATGCAGATCAGTAGTGTCTTGATACGTCTCCAGCCTTATATTCATACATTCAAATGCATCACCACTTCACCAATTTCAGTCTCAGAAATACATGAAGACGTGGCTACAAAACCATAGTACTGCAACATACACCAATTCAAGAGTTCGAACCAGTGAAAAATACGATCGCAAATCTAAACAGTAGGTCCAGTAGAAAACTACTGTGTAAGCAAAGTAAGATTTTCAAACTAGTTCATTGAAGTAAGGATTTCTTCTTTGTCATCATGAAGTATCTTCTATTTACCTGATTTACGCAAAACTGAGGGCAGTTTGTTGTTTCTGATTTCATTTGATTTGATTTAATTAAAATGTTCTTCCCTCAGTAAATATTTATTAATTTGATATAGTTACTACTCAGCTGATTTCCCTAGCATTATCACAGATAAGCATCCCTTTCTTTTAACTTGTGTTAATGTGCCCCATGCTTCCCATTATTCTTATTGTGTTTGCTGAGACACTAGTCCCTTTCAAGATTACGAGATTGGCGCCTCAATTTTGAAACAGTAGGTTATTTAACTTTTTTTTTTTTTTTTGGTCACACTCTACGACAATGAATTATTTGGAGCTTAAAACCAGCCATGTGGCAGAGAATGACTTTGACCATCTACTTCAGCGCGACAACACTACAATCGACTCCAACTGAAACTCAAAGGTGCAACTTTCAACATACTCGCAACCACCGAAAGATGCGGATGCCTGTCCACTTACTGGATTTTAATTTCGTCTTCATTAGTCAGTGATTTCATGACCTTTTTAGCATCCATATCATGCTAATCAACTTCACACGATTATATTCCTAATCAGTACATAGGCTATCACACGACAAATATTCGCTACACTGCATTACTAAACAAAGAAAACATTTCTAAATTCTGAATGGAATGCGAAACACAACCACGAAGAGGCTTTCTGGGTTATTCAGCAATGTGTATGTTTAGTCCTCAGCCCGTAGGCTGGTTGGATCCTCAACAGTTCCGCCATCAGCTGTCATAGATGGCCTAGGCATCACTGAAGAGGCGTACTAGGGAAATGAGGAGTGAGGTAGTTTCCCGTTGCTTTCCTCACCAATCCAGAAGTTGCTATTACATATCAGTCTGCCAAGCCCACTGAAATGCATGCACCAACTGACCCTATGAGCAATATTTTCACACCATTCATAGCAGGGACTGGCTGCAGAAGGAATGGCATTACTAGCATCACTCATACCTCAGTCACTTTCATTTTGTCAAAGCCAAGGATAAAGCTGAGACAGATCAATGAAAGTAACAAAATTGCTCTAGCCCATATATCAATGAAAAACAGAAAGCAAAATTTAACTTTCCTGAGGCTAACGGCTTGCTTCCCGAAGATGTTATTTACCCTGTAAAGTTCATGAATTCAAGGCCATTTCCAGTTTTCACGCAACTTTTCCCTACCTGCCTCCTGTGGCAAGGGCTCTAATCTGCGTTGAAAATCATGTTCCTTTCAGAATGGATGACAAAGAACATTTTCAGGGCTAGGAAAAATGAGATCATATTAAGCGGCAATAGCAAAAACTTTGTGACATGATGACATATTTCTATACAGATTTAATACAATGTGAATCGGGACTTCGAATTTCCGAAGTGCTAAGCGGGAAATCATCTTAATGAGTAACACAGTAACGATGTTTCACTGTACTTCTCGCGTCTGATTAAATTCCGGGAAGGGTATTTCCACGTAAATTTATAGCAAAAAGGTTATCATTACACTACTTCGGCGTGAAATATATTTTCATGATTCATATGAGGTTAAGTTAGATTAGGTGATGCTGTTTGAATTAGGAAACTGAAACATTTGCCGTGTGATACCACTCCAGTTTTTCAGAATGAAATTGAACATATGCTTTCACATTGTCTCAGAATTTAGGAAATAACAAACGTGTAAACTGTAGGATGAAAATACGTTAAAATGCAAATTTTGACAAACTGACTGCCATTGCGTACTGATTTTAATGTGCACAATGTTTTTAACAGACTTTTATGAAAAAAATCAACTATAACAAGCAAAATTTTTGCAGTTATGAATTCTCACTCTTACGGACTTCACTGTCAATACAGTATGAAAATAAGCTTGGAGAGAATTTCGACAAAGGTGTTGACTACAGGCGAAAGAGAACGGAAAGAGGGACAAGACTTCAAAATTGTGGACAGCTTCATGTAATTAGGAAGTGAACTGATACAGGATTTGATATGGGGATCAGTAAAAGAATAAAATAGGGAAATTAATTTTACCAGAGTGCGGCGAACTTGACCTGGAACAAGGAAGTGTAAATAGGTGATGTATAAGATATATTAATGCCCCATACTGACATATGAAGTCGAGGCCTGTGTTGTGGTGCCGGTATTGGAATCCCGTGCGGCGCAGCTTGTATCCCGTTCTCACCGGCAGAGCTGGTCAGGCAACCAGCTGACACTCCACATCACTGCTCGAGACCATATATAAGCGAGTGGACCGGGAGAGAAAGCAGTCAGTCGTCCAAGGGCTAGCTACACCTTACTTCAAAAGTGCGGAGGATGCTCTGTATAAGCAACTTATTGAACAGGTGGACAGAAGCTAGCTCGTGAGGTTTCTACCTCTACCTCGCCGATATCTCTCCAAACTTTACATTCTCAAATGTTCGGCTCTTGAATGAGCACTTCAACTTTGCAAGTCAGTTGTTATGCAACATTTCTCCCTCAGTGAGTCTTCGTTCAGTTTGTGTACTGGTAAAGTGTAAATATTGTATACTGTATATCTCAAATGTTGTAGTGATCTGTTTATGTGACAAAAACGTCCGTCCGTTCTATGAAAAGACGTTTCTTCAGCAGGAGCTGGACTTTGAGTTTAATGTGCAAGTGGTACATATTTTGCAATACTGTATCATTGCATTTTTCCTTTAATAAAATTTTGTTTGTGTGTGTGAAATAACTCTCTTAATATATAACAGCCTGGACACTGATAAGAAGACAGCAGATAACATCCAGGCCACTCGGCCTCTGCCACTGCACTCTTCAGTAGCCCAGCTCCACTCCTTTCAACAACTGCGCCAACACACTGCTCAAGGTCTCCACGGTTCCATATCGAACTGGGAAACATAACATTGGGTCAAACACGACCACACTGTTTGCTTCAGAACCATCCGAGTTATGCCTGTTGAATACCACAGACTACGAGAACAAGTTTTATTCGTCCCAAGGACAACACATGTTTTGCAGTTTCTTTTTAACAAGACTAAAGATACATTTTATGATATGTATGTCTCAAGCTGGACTATTTTCTTGTGTATCTAGACTTAACAACTGAGTTACCATCTCAGATTTTATAGAATTTTACTCTATGGTCAGACGCACCATACTCTCATCATCTTGTACCACAATTTTAACTTGTTACAATTTAACACTTGTCATTGTACTGTAGGTGCTTGTCTTGCATTTTTTTTTTTTTTTTATTAGTTGTGATTTGCTCAACTGATTCACTGGCTGATGATGACACGTAATGAGCATCAAAACTAGTACCAATCTTTATAAACGATATGCGACCTGACTCACATCAATAAATTGTCATTGTATTGAAAAGGTGGATCCTTAACATTTTCAATTTACTGTCAACTGTCTGAGCTACTCAGCCCAGGAGGAAGAAAATCAGAGTACAAAAGCTTTCAGACAGAATTAAGAGAAATAAACTGAGATAGTTTGGTCATGCTAAGAGGATGGAAGAGGAAGGATACCAAAGCAGATAATGGAAACGCAAAGACTGGAGAAAGAAAAACAAGATGTAGACCCAGATTAGGTTAATAGATCTCAATCAAGAACAGCATAATAAGAAGGAATATGGATAAGAACACAGTCAAGGAGCAGCAATGGCGGTTGGAGAGAAGAAAATGGAAAGCTGCCATTAACACATCGACCAGGATGGAACTGAATCAACGATGACAACGACTATTATTAATATAAGAAGATGTACAATATTAGAAGGATCCACCTTTCAATACTCCGTTGTAAGTTGAACAAAAAAGAAGTCACAACTTGTTTATTGGGACCGGTTTCGACACATTACAAGTGTCATCATCAGCCAAATAGTAAAGTAGGGCAAGATATAAAGATCTTAAAACAACTAACACATTGAACACAGGCAAAAAATTAACATTGATTCAAATCGTAGCAATTCAGTTAATGTCCAAAACACAATGATTGCAGTCAAGAGAGTAAACAGAACTAGGCAGGTCTTGTAGGCATTTGTTTCTCAGGCCGAAGAGTAAAAGGTGACGTAATTGAAGTCTTAGGAAAACAGTGTAGGATTTAAATTTCGTCAAATTCAAAGTAGATATATAAGTTTGAAAATAATTTAAAACATTAAAAAGAATAAAGTCAAATAAAAATATATTAAAAATAGGAAGAAATAATAAAAGAAAATTGCAATGTGAGGTTCAACTCGAAACAACTTGCCGTAGTAATTGATAGATGAATGGGAGATGATAAATAGAAAAAAGGTTGGGGAACGTTTATTAGAGGGTGGTAGTGGTGGTGGTGGTGATTATTGCTATTAGAGGAAGTACAAATAGGTAAATATCTTCTATATAACACTACACCGAGGAAAAAAGACAGGAAGAGGTCCGACACTTCGAAAAATGAAGATATCGGTAAAAGGAAGATAAGGGCCACGAAGGGCGTGAAAATGAAAGACTCCCTAGCCCTCGCAAACCTAATAGCGTCGGGGTCGGAAAAGAACAAGAGTTGACCAAGAGAGGTCGGACAGGATAGATGAAAGTGAGGAGCCTGGCACAAGTAAGTGGAAGCAATGCCTACATCTTGTTTTTCTTCCTATGTCCTAGGCCTTTCTTCAAGCTGCTGCACATGTAGGAAGAATATTGTATTTATAGGAATTTATATGCAAAACCCAAAACAATTTTTCACAAATAAGAAACAGGGGAAGTGAGAGAGGATAAAAGTAAAGCAGAGAAATTAAATGAAAACAAAATGATCTCACCTGAAACCATAGTCTTCCCCTCGAAGAATTTCAGGTGCAATGTAGTTGGGTGTACCACAAAACGTGGAGGTAGTGTCACCCGGCCTGATGCCTTCTTTGCACATACCATAGTCAGTCAGCTTGATGTGGCCTTCATGATCCAGCAAAACGTTGTCCAGTTTCAGGTCTCGATAGATAATACCTGTAAATTGATATCACTCATTAAAAATACAGATCTTCAAACCCAATTAGTGATCTCACCATTGCACTGAATTTCTCTCCTCTCAAATGATATCACAACAGTATATAAAGTATTTTGATTTAGTGCTTCATAGACCATAAATACTGGATTTTGACCCACTAAGGCATACATACAGAAAGAATTCCCCCAGTATTACATTTGAGACGTAAAAAATTGGATGTTCTTGCAGTAATGTTTATTCTGGGCAAACTTGTAGATTCACAGGGACTGGTATCAATGAGGATGAAAAGAATATCTGCCCCAATCAGACAGATTAGCAACTGTTGAGCATGCCATACTTTTGGATCATGATGTCAAATTTGATGACGTTCTAGCTATTACCCACATGGAGCGTAGTTGGTTTATGATAGTTTAATACACATTTGAAAACTGCAACAACAAAAAACAAAAAAATCATAATTTCAATGAGGACAGCTAAAAACTGGTTGCTATCCAATAAGTTGCTATCCAGTCAGTATATTCAATACATCCTAGGCCTTTCTTCAAGCTGCTGCACATGTAGGAAGAATGCCCTCCTTACAAAGTAATCTGTGTCAACTTACTCAAACCACCTCAGCCTCAATTCTCTCACCTTCCCCAATACTGGGGCACCTCCAGGGGTGTTCTGCACAGTTTCATTCCTCACATGGTCGTGTCACGAGATTCCAAGTAACTATCTGAGGAACTGCATCTTGGCTGTGCGGAGCATCTGCTCACATCTCTTCGTCACAAGCTACCATTACAAGTCGTCCATTTCATGACCGTATCGATGAATATAATCAAGAAGTTAGTAAAATAACCACCTAATCAATACTTTATTATTGCCTCAGGCAAAATTGAATATAAATTAGCACTTACAGGACATGTTTCGACCACTTAGTGGTCCTCTTCAGCTGTATAAAGAAAGAATTGAGAAGAAAAAGCATTAAGACAATAAGCACAAATAATAAAAGTTCTTTGGAGACTCCTTTGTTAAAAAATGGAGGTCATCAGAACAGGACATCTTGCCTCTCGTTCTTGTTTGGAAAAGATGTTTATTCTGCGCTATCTAGAGGGTTTGTCTTTGAACGCGACCTGGTGAAGTCAGACTGTATTACATCATTACTTCACCAGGTCGCGCTCAAAGACAAACCCTCTAGACAGCGCAGAATAAACACATTTTCCAAACAAGAACGAGAGGCAAGATGTCCTATTCTGATGACCTCCATTTTTTAACAAAGGAGTCTCCAAAGAACTTTTATTATTTGTTTTGTGCTTATTGTCCTAATGTTTTTTCTTCTCAATTCTTTCTTTATACAGCTGAAGAGGACCACTAAGTGGTCGAAACATGTACTGTAAGTGCTAATTTATATTCAATTTTTGCCAGAGGCAATAATAAAGTATCGATTAGGTGGTTATTTTACTAACTTCTTGACAAGCTACCATTACACAAGACAAAAGAGTGGTTGAATGGGTGGCTACGTTTCTCTGAGAATTCGAGTAGATGAAGCCTTAACTGATCTTGTAATAATTAAGAAGGGGGAATTTATGTTGTCTTATATATATATAAATGATATGAGTAAAGTGGAATCACAGATAAGGCTATTTGCAGATGATGTTATACTGTGTAGAGTAGTAAATGCGTTGCAGCATTGTGAACCATTGCAGGGGGACTTAAACATTGTAGTAAGATGGACAGCAGACAATGGCATGAATATAAATGGGATGAAAAGTCAAGTTGTAAGTTTCACCAAGAGGAAAGTCCTCTCAGTTTTAATTATTGCATTGATGGGGTGACAGTACCTCATGTGGAACAATGTAAGTATCTATGTGTTAATATAAGGAATGATCTTCATTGGGGTAATCATATTAATGAAGTAGTTAAGAAAGGCTACAGATCTCTTCACATGGTTATGAGAGTATTTAGGGGTTGTAGTAAGGATGTAAAGGAGAGAGTGTATAAGTCTGTGGTAAGACCGCAGTTAGAGTATGGCTCCAGTGTATGGGACCTTCACTGGGACTACCTGGTACGAGAAGTGGAAAAAATTCAAAAGAAAGCAGCATGATTTATTCTAAGTGATTTCTGACAGAGGAATAGCGTTACGAAAATATTGCAAACTTTGGGCTGGGAAGACTTGGGAGTAAGGACACGAGATGTTCAACTATGTGGTATTTTTCAACCTGTCAGTGGAGAATTGACGTGGAATGACATAAGTAGAAGAATACGCTTGAGTGGAGCTTTCAAAAGTGGGAAAGATCATAGTATGAAGAATAAGTTGGAATTCAGGAGGACAGATTGGGGCAAATATTCATTTATAGGATGAGAGGAGTAAGGGATTAAATTATCAAGAGAAATGCTTGATAAATTTCCAAGTTTGTTGAAAATATTTAAGAAAAAGCTAGGTGAACAGTGAAACCTCATTAGTGTGTTCCTCACAAACAAGTTTTCCCACTTAGCATGCCGTTAATTAGAAACCCTGATTCTCATCGTATTAAATCTATATAAAAATACCTCACTTAACACGTCACAAATTTTCACTATTACCGCTTAGTACAATCACATTTTTCCTAGCCCTGAAAATGTTATTTGTCATCCCTTGTGATATAAACGTGATTTCCAATTCTCAACAAGAATTCAAAAACTTCACATTCTGCACAACAATCAACTATGCAGCCCATCAACATGGCTTGGTTACTCAATACACCAACTGCCAAATTATCCGCTTACGCTGATACAGTGTTTAGTAGACTCTTCTTCCGAGAGTATCAACTATACATTTTGTTACTCAGACATTGTACATACCTGTATATTTTTATATATGTGTCAATTTACTTTGTGTTCATTCTTATTGCCATAGCACTCGGTCCACAACCGTTATGTATCTCCAAGACCTACTGAATTCCATGAGTCTATAAATTTTAACAACACAGAGCACCTTATTTGTACTTTTGTTCCAGAATTCTTAGCATGTATAATGTACTTGTATTAAGAATTACTCACCTACATCACACATAATATTTCATTTTCATTTGCAACATTTCAACCACACTTCATATTGTAAAACTATATTTTTCCTAAGACTCTTACTGCTAGAAAACATGTTTTAGGATTTTGCCATATATTTTGTGTATGTTTTAAAACGGCTGATGATGACCCCGAGAGGGGTTAAAACTAGCCCCATGTAATGTAAATACTGTAAACAGAACTTAGTATTGTGCATTATTTATATTTTAACTTGGATAAGATCCACCGCAACAGTTGTGTGATAATGGAAAAAGGCCTTAAATTCTTGAACTTCACAGGATAAGTTGCATGTTCAGGGAACAAGCTGGTAGCCTCAGGAATGTTCAATTTTGCTTGCCGATTAGCAGCAAGATTACTGAATAACACAGCGAGTCTATTTGTGCTTGTATTTCACATTCAATTCAGAAGTTAGAAATTTATTTTGTGTTGAGTGGTACAGTGAAGTTTTTTCTTGTGATACTGTAACCTATCAGCCGATATAGTTGGGATGGACAGTTAGGAACACGCATCGATTATATAATAACAGACCAAGAATGGGGAAGATACGTCATGAATATGAAGATAAAAACCAGTGAAAGTATGGAAGGTGATCACAGATTACTAATTGTGGAATGAAAACAAGTAAAAATTCCTAAAATTGTATTGAAGAAGAAACCAAAGATCAGGATTTCAAAATTGGAGAAGGAGGATACAAGAATGGCATTCCACGATTGTATAAAAAGGAAATTGCCTAACGCAGAAATAAGAAGTGGAGAAGAAGAGTGGGACAGACATCTGCGGAAGCAGCAATTGAGGTATGCGGGAAAACAAAAGCAAAGGTTAAGGGAAAGAAGACACAGTGGTGGAAAGACAAAGTAAAAAAAGAAATTAAAGAAAGGAACAAGGTAAAGAAAGAAATAGATAAGGAAAAACAAAAAATGTATCAGAGGGATGAGATTAAGATAGATAGGTTACATGTGGAACACAAAAGATTGAAACTACAAGTACAGAGGAGCAAACGGAGAAATGCTGGAGAGAGTTTACCAACAAAATTGAGCAAGGTAGTCGAGGAAATTGGAAACTGTTATAAAGAGTAATAAAATCGAAAAGAATAAATCAAGAAAAAATCAAGGCATTAGAGAGAGAAGATGGATCTATAGTACATGACGAAAAGGGTCTTCAGAAGCTGATGGCAAAGTATTTTGAAAAACTTTATAATGAGGATGACTGCTCGGAGGAAGAAGGAGATAAGAAAATGGAAATAATAGGTGGAGAAAAAGAAGAGAACCCGATAACATGGTGGGCTTGAAGGGGCAGTGAAGCATTGGAATGCCATATGGAAGGATGAAAGGATACCTGAAGATTGGCAACAAGGAAGCATTGTACCACTGTTCAAGAAAGAAAACAGGAAGAGATGTGAAAATTATAGAGGTAAAACCATACTATCACGCGGGCTAACAATAATGGAGAAAGTCATAGACAAAAGACTGAAGGATATAATAGAAACACAGAGGAAGAATAATATGGCTTTAGACCAAATAGATCAACAATAGACTTGATATTTACAGTGTGAACGATAATGGAAGAACATCTGGAAAAGAACAAGGAAATCATATTCATATTTTTGGATTTGGAAAAAGCTTATGATGCAGTTAAGAGAAAACTGTTGGGAATGCCTACTGAAAAGGAATGTACCAAAATCATTAATTAAACAAGATAAAAATGTTGTATCATGAGAGTAAAAGCAGTGTACAAGTGGGGAGTGGTGACTCAAACATTTTGTACAAAAAAGGGGTCTCAAGCAAGGAAGTGCACTGTTGCCATTATTATACTGATGGATGAAATCATGAAACGTGTAAAACAGAGTATCAGTAGTGATGAAGTGAATGCTTTGGTATTTGCAGATGATGTGGTGATTTGGGGAAAGGGAGAAAAGGAAGTACAAAGGAGACACAGGATGAGAAAGTACCCAAGAGAACAAAATTAACATTATATAAACAGTATTTCATACCAACTGTAACATACGGAATAGAAACGCTGGTAACTAACAAGAGACAAGACAGTAAGATCCAAGCAGTAGAAATTCAATTTCTAAGAACATCGGTTAAAAAGACAAGAAGAAATAGAATTCAAAATATTAAAAACAGAGAAGAGCTGAGTATAGAACTCTTAGTACAGAAGATACAGAAAGCAAGAATGAGATGGTTCGGAAATGTAAAAAGAATGGGTAGCAAGAAAGGAATTGGAAAGTGAAGTTAAGGGAAAGAGACCGGTTGGAAGACTGAGAAGAAGACGGATGGATCAGATATGGAAGGACATTACAGGAACTGGATTGGATGTGGCTGAAGTAATGGAGCAGGAAAAGTGGAAGGACAGAAAGGAGTGGAGGAGGCTTGTAAACCACACGCGGGCGACTGGAGTGGGACGTTGATGATGATGATGATGATGATGATGATGATGATGATGATGGTGGTGGTGGTGGTGGTGGTGACGACGGTAGCCTATATTAGGAATATAATTGTGTAAAATTGACTAGCATGGTGCATATTTGTCTTGTGATAGCCTAGGTATGGAAACAGAAAAAGTGAAATTCCTTTCTAACAAAGACAACATTAAAATCTTTCAGAGCGTGGACTGGCATCTGCATCTTTAAGCGCCCAGAGGTCATGAATGTTGAACTCGCACCTTCGAATTTTGACTCGACCGTTCGATTTGGTCCTTGGTCGAAGTTTTTCAAAATGGCAGTCAATGGCCCGATTCCTTTCGGTCGCACATGGCCGAATCAAATCAAAATCAAAATCAAAATCTCTTTATTTGCAAATGAGGTGTCTACCTCGGTGGCAAATGGTACACTAAAATACATTATTGTCAAGCACTAAATATTAAATTAACAAGAGAAGAAAATTTTTCCTATAATACAATATTATACAATTTATGCTAACAATGTTTTCTATTAAACACACAGCTCATCCTTAAAAAATTTATATTGTTTACAAAATTCTAATTATAATATCTCCTGTACTACTTACAAAATATAGTCAACTGATATACAGTATGTGGAATTGCTTCAAATGATACTATAAAACTGGTATAACATTAATATTTACATTGCATTTATTTATTTACTATGTTTTTTTTACCCGTTCTGGATCCTAAGTAGCATAACGACCTGCTGCATCTTAACCAGAGCCCCTTTTGCCACCACTTTTCAGAGTTCCTGAAGGGCCTTCACAGCTACCGTAGCGGTCCCAGGGCCCTCGAAGTCCCCACTGTACTTCACCCCTACAGGCAGTCCCCTACTTTGGCTGTCCAAACTCCTTAGACCAGGGGATGGAATTAATTTATTCACACACATTTTTTTTTTTTTTACAATAACCTGCACCGGTCGAATGCCCTCTAACACTTCATTTATTTTCTCTGTTGCTGTTTATTCTCTTCTTGAATATCTGTACAGATTTTGGAAAAGGATCAAACACTACCCCTGGTAAACTGTTCCACTCCTTCACACCCTTCCCAATGAATGAAAATTTACCCCAATCGCTTCTGCTAAAATTCCTTCTAATTTTATATTTGTGGTCAGTCCTGCCGATATAATTATTTTCCAACTGAAGCCTCTCACGGATATCTCCCCATGCTTCTTCTCCTGTATAGGCTCTATATAATCCTGTAAGTCTAGTTTTCTCCCTTCTCTTACTTAAAGTTTCCCACCCAAGTTCCTTTAACATTTCTGATACACTACTCTTTCTCCTGAAATCCCCTGTTACAAATCTTGCTGCTTTCCTCTGCACACTATCTATTTCTAATATAACCTCCAATTCATTGTCTAAGATTGAGACCAGAAAATAATGTTTCATAACTCACTGCTCTGAAATAAAAGGCTTCTGCTAACATCTGTTTAAGAAAAATTGTGATGAGCAATAATACTTTGATATTTTTATTGGCTCACGTCCATGTGTTGTTTGGTGTTTTTCACATCGTTCAGTGCACTTTTATAAGCCCCAGCAGAGAACGTTTTTGTATTTGTTCTCTCATGTTTTCGCACCTTTTAATACCTACTTTCCTCTCATCTTGAGAAATGGCAGATTTAGTTTTCACTGTACTCACGGATGCACGACGTAAAATGCCTTCATGTATGTTTTCTTGCTTAGAACATTTGCTTTTGTTGTCCCCTGCAGAAATAGGAGTTAAACAACTGATAGGCAATCTAACCTAAATGCAACTGACTGACTGACTGATTTGATTGATTGATTGATTGATTGATTGATTGATTGATTGATTGATTGATTGATTGATTGATTGATTGATTGATTGATTGATTGATTGATTGATTGATTGATTGATTGATTGATTGAAATGTCATAGTATGCTACTGGACAGTTTCAGTAGAAACCTGTGACATAGCATCATTTCAAATAATCTGTACCAACTCCTTGCTGAGTCACTGCAAGTATATTCCAAAAACTTTCTGCATAACAATTTGCTACATAGCATACCAGCTTCCTTCTATCTTTATTGTCAGTAGAGTTCCATGGCATTTAAATCTTGTACACTCTTTAAGAGGACTAATGTGTGACTTTTTTTTTCTTGTTTTTACAAGTTGCCTTACTTGTGATATTAGTTTGATTTTCCAAATTGATATCATATAGTTTACAATTACAAAATTAGATGTTCCCACCTAATCAATACTGTATATAGTGTTGAATATATTTATTTATATTTAAAATGTATACATATGCAAGACTAGTTTCAATCCATGGATAATCTCAGGTGCCAAATCTCATCGTTAACAATTAAAATAGCACATTCACTGTTTTTTGAAGCCCCTTTTCATCACGACATTGATGTACAATATCAACGGAAATGAACTGCGCACTTGTCGTTAGATTTTAAAACTGTGAATTTATGATAGAACTTTGAGAAGAGTGGCTTTCAAAGCAGCGTGACTGGTACAAGCAGCCTTTTTCTTGTTTTGACGTCGCACCGACGCAGATAGTTCTTATGGCGACGATGGGACAGGAAGGGGCTAGGTGTGGGAAGGAAGCGGCCCAAGCATTTGCCTAGTGTGAAAATGGGAAACCACGGAAAACCATCTTCAGGGCTGCCGTCAGTGGGGTTCAAACCCACTATCTCCTGAATATACTGGATCCTGGCTACAGCAATCAAGCTCAGTCACAAGCAGCCTTTTGATGCCTCATTTATGGAGACACTGATGTAGCAAATCAACAGAAATGAATTACGAATTTGGCATTTGATTTTAAGACTGTGAATACATGATAGAACTTTGAGAAGACTGACTTTTAACAACAGCGAATGTGCTATTTTCTTTGTTAGTGATGTGATATAGCAGCTGAGGATGATCCAGGATCAAAACTAGTGTTGCATATGTATTCATTTTAAATATAAATAAATATATTCAACTCTATATAGAGTACTAATTAGGTGGCAACGTCCAATTTTGTTATTGTAAGTTGTCCGGCTCCATGGCTAAATGGATGGCATGCTGGCCTTTGGTCACAGGGGTCCCAGGTTCGATTTCCAGCATGGTCGGAAATTTTAACCATTGTTGGTCAATTTCGCTGGCATGGGGGCTGGGTGTATGTCTTGTCTTCATCATCATTTCATCCTTATCGCAACGTGCCAGTCGCCTACGGGTGTCAAATCGAAAGACGTGCACCTGGCGAGCCGAACATGTCCTTGGACACTCCCGGCACTAAAAGCCATACGCCATTTCATTATAAGTTGCTTTACATCGCACCAACACAGACAGGTCTTATGGCGACAAAGAGAGAGGAAAGGGTTAGGAGTGGGGAGAAAGTGGCCGTGGGCTTAATTAAGGTACAGCCCCAACATTTGTGGCACACCATACAGGGTAGTACTGTGTAGATTTCTACAAGATAGACAAAAGGTAATGAACATTTGCACAACACCTGCTTGATTTTAGACTTGCCTTTATCGTGAAGGAAGTTCAATGCAAGACTAATTTCAGCAGCATAGAAACGGGCATGCTCTTCAGGCAACCGTCGTTGCCGCTGCATGTGAAACATGAGGTCTCCACCACGAACAAATTCGATTACAAAGAACAATCTACTAGGTGTCTGGAAACATGAATGTAGGCCCACCAGGAAAGGATGATTGGAGGCTGTTTCAAACACGTGCTTCTCCGTCTGGACCCAGTCAATATCCTACAAAGGAAGAATGGAACAAAAATTAGTACAGATTACCCAACACAAAATCATTCATCATTCAGTTCTAGGGAATATAGCTTTTAAAATCATTAAGCTATTTTGAATTTATACATAAATTTTGTAGCATTTAAGATTTTCTTGTAGCAAAATTTGAATATAACATTGTTCAATCACAAAATCTAGAGCAGTTATTTATAATTACTACCACAAAACTAAACAATAATATGAAACACCATTAAATACTACAAAAAAAACTAAAAAGAAAGGAATGAAAACCTCAATATACGCGCACGATTAGAAAAGAGGAGTATTTACTGTCAAGATTCAAAATTACATATTTTGATGGGGTCAGGAAAAGAACCTATTTTTCAACTTTCTATGGACTAACCTCCACTTTAAAAATGCATAAAATAAAAGCTTGCTACATGATTGTAACCAAATTTTAACACTATGTAGCTTCAAATGTCCTTAACAAGCTTCTGAAGTTATAGACTTTTAAATTTATTAATAAAAATCTGCTCTCAATTTAGTGGAGAAACATTTTCTCGATACCAGAAACTCAGACGAAGTCATACTAAAGTGTTGCTGCAAGTTCTCCAATGTTCTTATAAAGAACAATTATGGAAAGTTGGAGGATCAATGCATTGATTTTACATCAAATTTTATTTGATAATGAAAGAGAATGAGCACTGTTCAGTTAACACAGCAAAGATCGGACTGGCTATAAAATGCTGTGTTGCCACATTCAGCATTGATACAGCACTACATTCTGTACTCCTGTCAGTAATACAACACACACTCCTTATAAAGGTACAGTAAATAAATTTATAATGCAATTATATTAAACATTACCCATCATAATTTTTACATAAGGGCCATCAATTGTTATTTGGTTTCTTAAGAGCATATTTGTATATCACATTTCCATTACATATTTACAGTTTTTATGAAATTCTCCTACTCACAAAATAGCTTATATTTAAATGATGAATTGCTATCTTTGAATATATCAGAACTGCCTACACTTACGTATTATAAACAACTCCATGCAAGGAATTTCATCAAGAAATTCATCCTTCCCCAGCAATAATCTTCAATTTTCTGGGTATGCTGAATAAATTTCTTCCACAACTCGATAGTTAAAGGTCATTCACAGATTCACAGATTTAATTCGCACAACATAGAAAAAAAATTGGAGGAGAATATAACAACAGAAATTGGGAATATTACCGAACAAGAAATTGGGAAAATTACCGAGTAAGAACTTACCCGTGTGAACCGTACTTTATTAAACGATATCAGAACTGTGTGGCAGTAGACGGACATCAATTCCAACATCGCCTATAACAAGGCAACTACTGTGTAGACTAATTAATTAATTAGTTAATGTGTCTTGGTAGCACTGTAATATACACAGTGGAAGCATACAAAGAACTGATTCCCGCCCGACAACGTAGCTAGTGCCCAGCAAGTGATGCTTCGATCTTGACTGGCGTGTTTCAAGCCCACAAGTGACTAGTGCCAGGCAAGCGAGGTTTCTCCCGGCCCCACCTGTAAGCGAACACACTGTATCATCATCATGAATTCCTTCCAGCGAGCCGAGTAGGATGTTTAAGAACGATTTGCCTCCATTTATTATGGTCTTGGTACGCTTCTTTTCTCTCTAGGGCATCCCTCTCATCTCTAAGTCTTCTCTTCTCTGATCTGACCACCTTTTTCTAGGGCATCCAATTGGTCATCGTCCCAGAATGATCTTTTCAAAATACTTCCTTGGTGTTCGAGTCACCTGCATTCGTTTAAATGTGTCCTAGCCACTTCAGCCTTGCAGCACTCAGCCTTTCTTCCATGGTCACGCTGACCTGCAGATCTCTTCGTATCTGATCCTTCCTTGTTTTCTGTACAGCTGATATAAGGAACTACATTTCAACAGTTTGCAGTTGACTTACTTCTCTATTATGTAGATGCTCATATAATGGGAAAAACATGTCCCTATAATTAATATGACAAGGTATATTTCTTAATCAGGGGCTGCCTGGCCGAGGCGGTAGAGGCGTGCTCGGTTCGCCCAGAAGGACGTGGGTTCGAATCCCCGTCAGGAAGTCGTAAAATTTAAGAAACGAGATTTCCACTTCCGGAGATGTATATGGCCCTGAGATTCACTCAGCCTACACCAAAAATGAATACCAGGTTAATTCCTGGGGGCAAAGGCGGCCGGGCGTAGAGCTAACCACTCTACCCCATCACGAACCGAGGTTAACAATGGTGGAAGCCTTTACCTTCCACTCCTCCAAGAGCCTTCATGGCCTGTATGGAGGTGACTTTGCTTTGCTTTGCTATATTTCTTAACTCTTAGAGTGCCGGGGAGCGCTATCGCATTCCTCTGTAGCCTAGCAAAAAGTGCCAGGAGCGCGATCGCGCTCCGTGTTGCAGCTATCTACGTAAGTCGTAATAGTTTGCACATATCTGACAGATGGGAGCTCCAGTAGGCATCACTCTGTAGTAGATACTACATAGTTTCTAAATCTACCACCAGAATCTCTGTGCGACATGTTGTGTTGATGTTATGATTTTTTTATATTTCAGCTGTTTGGCGCGTACCTGTAGACCATGTGTTCGTAATAATGGCGGCTAGTTCTCGTATTGTGTTTGAAATCGATGACGATTTGGTACAGTATATTGATTACTTGAGTGATGATTCTGATTATATTGAGTCAGGCGATGATTCAGATGATACTGAGAGTAATAATAATGCTGGTAACGTTTCAAACAATGACGATAGTGGTTATGTTATCCGACTTACTCGTGTGACAGTGATGCATGTAATTTCCGATAAAGACGGTAATGATAGTGACAGGAATAATGATGGAATTGACAGTGACAGTAATGACAATGATGACCAGATTCCCGATTTCCGTAAAATTCAGTTCGATCACGACGTGCAATTTTAGCCCTCTCCTGCATTCGTTGAGACGCCCGGCCCTAAACGTGCACCCCCTCCCGATGCTAGACCAAATCAGTATTTTAATCCATTTTCACAAGAACTATTACTCTTAAAACACTGATATTTTACAAACTAGTAAACAATGCATCAGTATGCATGGGAATAACAAATTTAGGTGAGTACGATGAAAATATTAGGATGTACTGAGATCCAAATTTGAATTTTAAAATTTTTCCAAAATTGCATGAACAAATTAAATTTTTTCCTCGGAAGTATGGATTATTTTCGTGATGTTAATGTAATGAGTGAAGAGAGAGATCATTTAGCTACAAGAAAATGTAAACTACAATGAGATATCTTGAAAAGTGAGGATAGGATATGCTTTTATCTTCGGTGCTGCATAATAGGCATTTTCTCTCTGGCATTCTTAGCAACCACGGCAGTAAGGGAGCCGGCACTAAGAGGGTTAATCACAAGAACTCACTTTGTATTGAAGAGGTGGAAATTAATAAACACTTGTAACATTCTTTGTCTTAAGTGGTATGATCCAAGTTGTCAGTGGAGAGATGGTGTGGAATGACATCAGCAGACAAATAAGTTTGAGTGGTATCTTTTATAAAGTAGGCAAATGTGCATTTATATGAAGGGGAGTTAGGGATTGGAATAAGTTACCAAGAGAGATGTTCAATAAATTTCCAATTTCTTTGCAATCATTTAAGAATAGGCTAGGAAAACAACAGATAGGGAATCTACCACCTGGGCAATTGCCCGAAATGCAAATCAGTGGTGACTGATTAGTAACTTGTAGTCATTTTTAAGATGTGAATATTTTCCCAGTTACTTACCTTCACATCCTTTATTTATAATAAAAGAATATCGTAAAAAATGATTGATAACACATGCAAGCTTAAAGTAAATACAAAATTTTAATATTCCACCTTCTCAATACTAAAAAATCATGTGATGTTTTTACAAAAACATTACAATGACATTAAAAGGGTACTAGTTTCGGTCCACTGTGGACCATCATCAGCCTAGCCAAATTACAACAGTAAAAGACATAGTGATAAAAATAGTATGGAGAAATGAGAGGATCTAAAAGGATGGGATGGTGGTGGAATGACAGATAAAAGTGAAAAAACCGTATTTGCAAATAATGATAAAAGTAACAGAAGTGTTCACAATGACAAGTAAAATCTTGTGAAGTCACGTAAAAACTCTTGATGAGATAGTCAGGTTGGCAGTTGCTCCTCTGTTGCACGATTGACATATATAACTACGTATATGCTTCTAGAAAGTTGTAGATGTGAGTTCCACTTTTGCGTAGAGGGAAGAATTGTCCAATGAGACTAGCACCAGATTAAAATTGACAAAATTGAACCTGTTCTATGGTGGAATTAAAGGCTTTCTGTGTTGAACAGAAGTCTCAGTTCAATCGGGACCGCAATGAACCTGGGGAAAGAAGATGGTATTAACGCGGTAATCAGATAGAGAACAAGCGAGGCACCGGAAAATATAAACGATGACTCACCTTGCGCTGCGTGGAACAAATTTGCTGGATTGAATGCAACTTACGGAGTGAGCGTAGCGCGGAGTAGATCAGCAGAAAAGGGGTAGGTGAATACGGAGGGGAGGAATGACGTAAGTAGTGGAGGGTGGGAGGGATGGGAAGGTTCAAGGCGGAGTGGACGGGAGAGGAAGTGAAGGTGTTTGTACTGTCGGGGGACCCTTGATTGACTTAAAGAAAGAATTTTGAACGACCGATTTGTTTTTTCTGTAATAAGTAATGAAAAGGTCAAATAAAATATTGGGTTTCTCAGTTATTTCGTTAAGGTTATAGTTGGCATTAAAGTATTGATCTAAATGAATGTAAAAGTTCTCTATTATATTGAGTAGAGGTCCTTTCTTAGCTATTTTGAGAATGTCCATGTCTGTTTCAATATTCGTGAATTTGTGGTTATAGTCGACCATATGTTGGCCGATAGCTGAAAATTTGTTGTATCTGACTGCATTGAAATGTTCTAAATATCTAATGTTGAAGCTCCGGCCGGTTTGCCCCACATAAGAAATATTAGAGCATGTATTACATTTAATCCTGTAGACGCCTGATTTTGTGTACCTATTTATTTTATTAACACGTGATGTGTTATGTAAGATTTGTGTGTTGTTGTTGTTGGTTTTAAAGGCTATTTTCATACCTTTTTTCTTTAAAACGTTGGTGATCTTGTGAATTCCATTGACGTAAGTGAAGATGGAAAAAGAGTCATGTTTAGGTGGTTCTTTTTTAAGTGTGGTTTTGGGGCGAAATTTATGTTTGTTAATGATGTTTTCTATGAAATGGCTATTGAAGCCATTGAATCTGGCGATGTAGCGGATAGTATTCAATTCGGTATGAAGATCATTTTTATTCATAGGAACGTTGAATGCTCTATGTACAAGACTGTTATATGTTGCTTTTTTGTGGGGGAGGGGGTGAGCTGAATCTTGTCGGATTGTGACGGCCGATTGGGTGGGCTTTCTGTAGATCTTGTAGGTTAAAGATTCCTGTTGTCTAGTGATTGTAATATCCAGAAAATTGATTTTTTGATCTACTTCTGACTCCAATGTGAATTTAATATGCGGATCGATGTTATTAAGTGTTTGGAGTGTGGTGTGAGCATCTTCCAAGTTCTCGTTGATAACTACTAGGACATCGTCGACGTACCTAGCCCAAAGGAGAATATTGTCGAATTTATTGTCGATTTTAGTGTTCTCGAGAAAGTCCAGATAGATTTCTGCGAGAATGCCTGATGCAGGTGAACCCATTGCCAGACTGTTTTGTTGATAGATGGTATCATTAAACGTAAAAAGGTTCTTATTTACGACTAATTTCAACAATGTAATGAAATCTTGAATTTCCAATTTACTCAAATGACTGTTTTTGTATAAGTTACTTTTGATGATGGGAATTAATTTAGAAATTGGAATGCTTGGGTACATGTTTACGATATCAAAGGAGTGAAGTGAGTAATGAGGTTGCATATTAAATTTATTAAGTTTGTCTATTAATTCAAAGGTATTTCTAACCGATTTATTGGATGAAAAACGGTAATTTTTGCTTAGGAAATTTTGAATAAATTGTGCGGTTTTATATAAAGGGCTCGGTCTAAAATTGATGATTGGACGAATGGGAGCACCTGCCTTATGAATTTTTTGGAAGAGCTCTAGCCGTAGGAAGCCCAGGGTTCATACTTATAAGCTGGCTTTTTTCATGTTCAGTGAGTAGGAAGGAGGAGTTTTTTAAAGTTTGTTTAAGGAGTCTTTGGACTTTTTGTGTGGGGTCTTTTTTAATTATGGAAAAGGAACTATCTTTAAAGAAATCTGATGTTTTACTGATGTATTCATTCTTATCAATGATTACGGTCGTGTTGCCTTTATCGGCCTTGGTCACGATAAGGTCGTTGTCCTTAATTTTTTTGTTTAGGGTGTGCAGGAGCTTCAGATCGGTCAGTACATTCCTGTTATTAGAATTGACGGGAAAATTAGGTGAATTATTGCGAAAAAGGATGTTATTAAGTTTCTTTTTGATGTCATATCTTAATTCATCTTGTGTGTCTAAAGGCGTTTTAGAGATAGCTAATTCCGATTCTGTTATCATTGTAATAAGTGAATTGGTTGTGTTCAAATCGGGCCAGTTATGTTTGGGTCCCTTGGCTAAAATTCCTTCTTCATTTGGATTTAGGGGAGTATTGGATAGGTTAATTACGGGTGGATGAAAATGGTTACGATCGTCTGCTGGTCTACTATTGCGTCTAATTTGATAATCTTGCGATTTGGATCTCTTTAATTTCTCCAATTTATTATCCAAAATATGTTGTTTCTTGGTTAAGTCTATAAATAATTTATCTTCAACTGATTGGAAGAAGATTGTCCAATGCGCTTTAGATAACAATTTTGTTGCCGCAAGGTGAGACTCGTATAGTTTGAGGTTAAGGAATGATTTTTTCCTATAAAGAAACTTGATTTCATCTTTCAACCAAATTTTATTAGTCTTAGTTTGAGTTTTGGAAGTTTGTGACGTGATACGATGTTTCTTTTTGTTGTGTCTTAAGAAATTTGGCGTTAAATCAAACCAAATGCACTGTTTGAGAAAATCTATGTCTTTGCCTAATTTGGCTATTTTCAACTTAACGCCTAGATATTGAAAGGCTTTGTGTTTAGCTTGGTTAGCGTCATCATTAAAAGTCAAAAGTCAAAAGTCAAAATCAGGCGTCTACAGGATTAAATGTAATACATGCTTTAATATTTCTTATGTGGGGCAAACCGGCCGGAGCTTCAACATTAGATATTTAGAACATTTCAATGCAGTCAGATACAACAAATTTTCAGCTATCGGCCAACATATGGTCGACTATAACCACAAATTCACGAATATTGAAACAGACATGGACATTCTCAAAATAGCTAAGAAAGGACCTCTACTCATTATAATAGAGAACTTTTACATTCATTTAGATCAATACTTTAATGCCAACTATAACCTTAACGAAATAACTGAGAAACCCAATATTTTATTTGACCTTTTCATTACTTATTACAGAAAAAACAAATCGGTCGTTCAAAATTCTTTCTTTAAGTCAATCAAGGGTCCCCCGACAGTACAAACACCTTCACTTCCTCTCCCGTCCACCCCGCCTTGAACCTTCCCATCCCTCCCACCCTCCACTACTTACGTCATTCCTCCCCTCCGTATTCACCTACCCCTTTTCTGCTGATCTACTCCGCGCTACGCTCACTCCGTAAGTTGCATTCAATCCAGCAAGTTTGTTCCACGCAGCGCAAGGTGAGTCATCGTTTATATTTTCCGGTGCCTCGCTTGTTCTCTATCTGATTACCGCGTTAATACCATCTTCTTTCCCCAGGTTCATTGGGGTCCCGATTGAACTGAGACTTCTGTTCAACACAGAAAGCCTTTAATTCCACCATAGAACAGGTTCAATTTTGTCAATTTTAATCTGGTGCTAGTCTCATTGGACAATTCTTCCCTCTACGCAAAAGTGGAACTCACATCTACAACTTTCTAGAAGCATATACGTAGTTATATATGTCAATCGTGCAACAGAGGAGCAACTGCCAACCTGACTATCTCATCAAGAGTTTTTACGTGACTTCACAAGATTTTACTTGTCATTGTGAACACTTCTGTTACTTTTATCATTATTTGCAAATACGGTTTTTTCACTTTTATCTGTCATTCCACCACCATCCCATCCTTTTAGATCCTCTCATTTCTCCATACTATTTTTATCACTATGTCTTTTACTGTTGTAATTTGGCTAGGCTGATGATGGTCCACAGTGGACCGAAACTAGTACCCTTTTAATGTCATTGTAATGTTTTTGTAAAAACATCACATGATTTTTTAGTATTGAGAAGGTGGAATATTAAAATTTTGTATTTACTTTAAGCATAGTCTCAACTCAATACGGAACCTAACAATGAAGTTTATTACTTTTAACACATGCAAGAATGTTCAATATCATAACACAGGACATAAACTGCAAATTCATGCTGTCCATTCAATCTCTTTGTCAGGAAGACTTTTTTCAGCAAAGATGAAACTATACATTAAATAGCTCCAAACTTTTTAATGACAAATTAAGGAATTAAAGTATCTGAAAGATCCTTAAAGTCCTACGCTTGAATCTTTGAGTGTTGTCCGCTCTATCTGTTCTATCTATCCGCGAAGTTAGTGTCTTGGCAGATATAAACTGTATGGCGGTGCAAATAATTTTGCTGCTAATTTCTAAATAATTATGTATTGATTTGGTTAGGTGACCCTTGACACTGGTATGGGAGAATATTGATATATAAAGAGCCCTGAAACCATAAAGCCGTAAATCTGACCTCAGCCTGACTGGCTCCTGCCCTCAATTAATGGAACGAAGGAACAAAGGTCAATACGTTGGTAGTTGTCACAAGAGAAAATCCTCATAAACCTGTGACTGCAGGGGTTTTGGTGCCAGCTGTCAGGCCTAATTATTGTAATGGTTATAACGTCCGCCATGCCAAGTCGCTACGCGCCGAGCTCGTCACGAATTGCCCCACCCCCTTACGCTCGAGCGCGCCAATCGCGAGCAATACTTAAGTGCTGGGCGGGCCCTTCTCTCTTCTGTCCGTGGTCGCGCCGCATGGGACGACGGAAATTACTCGACGATTAACCTGGAGTCTTCCATGTCACGAGGTTCCTGGAGACATCTAGCATCCGGACTATTCTGGAAGGCCCAGAGCAGGTATATAAAGAGAGGAGTAACATGAAGTTACAGTCAGTGAGAGTTAGATGGAGTTAGTGAGTAAGAGTGAGTGAGAGCAAGATTGAGTTCGCTGGAGCGCAGTCAGTGATGGCCTGGGAGAGTGCAGCCTGGTGGAGCCGAGGAATCGTTCCTGTTCCCCTGACGTCGTGTGTGTGTGCGCATCCCTTGTGGCTGGCTGCTGGAGAGGAACCTTGGGTGTTCTGGAGTGGCGAAGAAGGGAACAATGTGTGACGACGTGTGTAGACTGTGAACGGGGTTTGACGGGTTGAGTGAACAGCGGATACTATCCTGACCTGCGAGACTGACGTGTAGGCTGCGGACCGTGATAGCGCTAACGAGTGTGACTGAGTGGCTGAGTGAGTGTAGTATAAATAATCAGGGACTCTGTGTGTGCGTGTCATTGTAGATGGGACATGAGGAACTAAGAGAGAGAGCGTGAATAGTGTGTGTAACCGTGTACGTGTGTAAGTTGTAATCTCAGCTATTGTCTGTGTGAGTGTAAATCTGCAATTGTAGTGCTAAGTTAATAAATCATAGAAATAGGTTGCTGCCAGGTGCTGTACTCAATTATCCATTTATTTACCCCACCAAAACACGTTACAGTATTATGTTAACACATCTACCCATTTCAATACCTTGGGTGTAATATACTGTAGTTAAATATTTAAATTATCCACTCACCGGTGGTCCATAACCCGTTAGAGGAGAGATCCTCACTTGGACTATGTGCAAGAAGGGTAGCATCATGCTTCATGAATTTACCGAGCTCAGAACATTTTAAGCAAGCCTCGGACCTATGGGAGTAACGGAGTCCCGCTCCCATTTGACAGACGAGGGACTCCTTGGAAACAACTTGGCGAACGAAATGAAATTCGATGGGGAGCTATCAATATTAATGGGGCTTATGGAAGAAGGAAAGTAGAACTGGCTGAGTCAGCAAAGAGGATGCATTTGGATGTGCTAGGAGTAAGTGATATTCAGGTAAGGGGAGATAACGAGGAAGAGATAGGAGATTATAAAGTGTACTTGACGAGTGTTAGAAAGGGAAGGGCAGAGCTCTTTATCAGGAATACCATTGCATGCAACATAGTTTCTGTTAGGCACGTAAATGAGCAAATGATGTGGGTGGATTTGTCAGTTGGAGGAATTACGACTAGAAATGTCTCAGTGTATTCACCATGTGAGGGTGCAGATGAGGATGAAGTTGACAAGTTTTATGAAGCATTGAGTGACATGGTGGTCAGGGTCAACAGCAAGGATAGAATAGTGCTAATGGGCGATTTCAATGCGAGAGTTGGGAATAGAACTGAAGGATACGAAAGGGTGATTGGTAAATGTGGGGAAGATATGGAAGCTAATGGGAATGGGACGTGTTTGCTGGACTTCTGTGCTAGTATGGGTTTAGCTGTTACGAATACATTCTTCAAGCATAAGGCTATTCACCGCTACACGTGGGAGGCTAGGGGTACCAGATCCATAATAGACTATATCTTAACAGACTTCAAATTCAGGAAATCTGTTAGGAATGTAAGAGCTTTCCGCGGATTTTTCGATGATACAGACCACTATCTGATCTGTAGTGAACTAAGTATCTCGAGACCTAGGGTAGAGAAAATGAAATCTGTCTGCAAACGAATAAGCGTAGAAAATCTCCAGGACGAGGAAATCAGACAGAAGTACATGGATATGATTAGTGAGAAGTTTCGAACAGTAGACAGTAAGCAGGTTCAGGATATAGAAAGTGAATGGGTGGCATACAAGAATGCTGTAGTAGAAACAGCAAGGGAATGCCTAGGAACAACTGTGTGTAAAGATGGGAAAAGGTGAGCATCTTGGTGGAATGATGAAGTGAGAGCAGCTTGTAAAAGTAAAAAGAAGGCTTATCAGAAATGGCTCCAAACAAGGGCCGAGGCAGACAGGGATTTGTAGGTAGATGAAAGAAACAGAGCGAAACAAATAGTTGTTGAATCCAAAAATAAGTCCTGTGAAGATTTTGGTAACAACCTGGAAAGGCTAGGTCAAGCAGCAGGGAAACCTTTCTGGACAGTAATAAAGAATCTTAGGCAGGGAGGGAAAAAGGAAATGAACAGTGTTTTGAGTAATTCAGATAAACTCACAATAGATCCCAGGGAATCACTGGAGAGGTGGAGGGAATATTTTGAACATCTTCTCAATGTAAAAGGAATTCATCCTGGTGGTGTTGCGAACAGCCAAGCTCATGGGGAGGAGGAAAATGATGATGGTGAAATTATGCTTGAGGAAGTGGAAAGGATGGTAAATAAACTCCATTGTCATAAAGCAGCAGGAATAGATGAAATTAGACCTGAAATAATGAAGTATAGTGAGAAGGCAGGGATGAAATGGCTTCATGGAGTAGTAAAATTAGCATGGAGTGTTGGTAAGGTATCTTCAGATTGGACAAAAGCAGTAATTGCACATATCTATAAGCAAGGGAACAGGAAGGATTGCAACAACTATCGAGGTATCTCATTGATTAATATACCAGGCAAAGTATTCACTGGCATCTTGGAAGGGAGGGTGTGATCAGTCGTTGAGAGGAAGTTGGATGAAAACCAGTGTGGTTTCAGACCACAGAGAGGCTGTCAGGATCAGATTTTCAGTATGCACCAGGTAATTGAAAAATGCTACAAGAGGAATAGGCAGTTGTGTTTATGTTTCGTAGATCTAGAGAAAGCATATGACAGGGTACCGAGGTAAAAGATGTTTGCCATACTGGGGGACTATGGAATTAAAGGTAGATTATTAAAATCAATCAAAGGTATTTATGGTGACAATTGGGCTTCAGTGAGAATTGATAGAAGAATGAGTTCTTGGTTCAGGGTACGTACAGGGGTTAGACAAGGCTGTAATCTTTCACCTTTGCTGTTCGTAGTTTACATGAATCATCTGCTGAAAGGTATAAAATGGCAGGGAGGGATTCAGTTAGGTGGAAATGTAGTAAGCAGTCTGGCCTATGCTGACGACCTGGTCTTAATGGCAGACTGTGCCGAAAGCCTGCAGTCTAATATCTTGGAACTTGAAAATAGGTGCAAGGAGTATGGTATGAAAATTAGCCTCTCGAAGACTAAATTGATGTCAGTAGGTAAGAAATTCAGAATTGAATGTCAGATTGGTGAAACAAAGCTAGAACAGGTCAATAATTTCAAGTATTCAAGTGTTGCTGCTTTCTGATGGCAGATTGTTGTTTAATACGAGGTGTACCAGTACCACCCTTCTGACATCTCGTGTAACCTATTCCTTTCAACATTGGTCTCAGGTAGGCGAATATAACTTCTCAGATTTTTATTTACTGGAGTGATTATTGATATGTTCATTATCTTCTGTAAGATAATATTTACAAACAAGTTCACATCCTTTTTCTTTCGACAGGAGCCTTCACATTCTGACACACCGGTGACACAGAAAAGAAAGATTTAGAATGGCACTTGATCCCGAAAAAATTGCTCATTATTTGGAACAAAGTTGAAGGACCTGCATAAGCAGAAACGTATCAGGACGGAGAAGATGATGATGATGATGATGATGATGATGATGTTTTCCCAGGATGGTAATATAGTAAGTGAGATTGAATCAAGGTGTCGTAAAGCTAATGCAGTGAGCTCGCAGTTGCGATCAGCAGTATTCTGTAAGAAGGAAGTCAGCTCCCAGACGAAACTATCTTTACATCGGTCGGTTTTCAGACCAACTTTGCTTTACGGGAGCGAAAGCTGGGTGGACTCAGGATATCTTACTCATAAGTTAGAAGTAACAGACATGAAAGTAGCAAGAATGATTGTTGGTACAAACAGGTGGGGACAATGGCAGGAGGGTACTCGGAATGAGGAGATAAAGGCTAAATTAGGAATGAACTCGATGGATGAAGCTGTACGCATAAACCGGCTTCGGTGGTGGGGTCATGTGAGGCGAATGGAGGAGGATAGGTTACCTAGGATAATAATGGACTCTGCTGTGGAGGTAAGAGAAGTAGAGGTAGACCAAGACGACGATGGTTAGACTCGGTTTCTTAGCATTTAAAGATAAGAGGTATAGAACTAAATGAGGCCACAACACTAGTTGCAAATCGAGGATTGTGGCGACGTTTAATAAATTCACAGAGGCTTGCAGACTGAACGCTTAAAGGCATAACAGTCTATAATGATAATGTATGTATGTATGTATGTATGTTCCATTCATATCGCTTCGGGTCATCCTGTGTTCGGATTGTTGTCTAACTTATATTTTTAAACCGGAATCGCTTGCACGGTTATGGTCAATAAGCCTAAAGTGTTGCTGCTTTCCGATGGCAGATTGTTGTTTAATACGAGGTGTACCAGTACCACCCTTCTGACATCTCGTGTAACCTATTCCTTTCAACATTGGTCTCAGGTAGGCGAATATAACTTCTCAGATTTTTATTTACTGGAGTGATTATTGATATGTTCATTATCTTCTGTAAGATAATATTTACAAACAAGTTCACATCCTTTTTCTTTCGACAGGAGCCTTCACATTCTGACACACCGGTGACACAGAAAAGAAAGATTTAGAACGGCACTTGATCCCGAAAAAATTGCTCATTATTTGGAACAAAGTTGAAGGACCTGCATAAGCAGAAACGTATCAGGACGGAGAAGATGATGATGATGATGATGATGATGATGATGATGATGATGATGATGATTTGGAACAAAGTGATAACAGTGACGGTGATTTCTCTTCAGTGTCTGTTAATGACCCCACGTACAACCTCGTCTGTTGTGGTATTATCTTGTTACTAAACATAATAACGAATATTCCCCAAAACAGATCAATGAACGAGAAACTAACATTACTTCTGAGGTCATTTCTGGGTCACGCACTTGTTGAATCGGAAAACTGTTGCAGAGGTAAATATTGGAATGTCTCCTCAATAATAAGGCACACAACAAGTGCTCCAGCATTGTTTTGGATTTCATAGCAGGGACTAACCAAAGTCAAAATCGCCAGGTCGCCGGTGACCCAAACTGATAATAAATAAAGTCAGCATCAGGTCACCGTTGGGCCGATACGACGTAAAATTAAGTCATCAAAATTCACTGCCACAAGAAACGTGTTAATTAATGATAAATTAACTACTGAGAGATCAAAAATGCAAAAGTTATGTCAGCTGTTTTGTTAAATTAACAAACTTTCTTTTATTATTCGATGCTTCACATCTATAAGACATAAATAATTTCTTTTTATAATAAATCCATTTTAGCCCACTTCTTAAATTTTATTTCTAGTAGTAATTAGATTTCCTTATGCTACCCGCCGATTTATGTCAACAAGTGACTGAAGAGCCCGGAACCCCTGAGATTAGAAGAGTCTACTTCAGTAAGAGCCAGAGGCAGGTGTAAGCAAGGATGCAATACCAACAGACTCAGTGCACAATATCCCACCAGAGAGGGAACTTACAAGGATTCAAATGATCAAGGAACAGGGCAATAAACACTCTTTAACTGGGTTAACTCATAGCAGATCATGAGGATGCGCTGACCAGGTGGAAGAATAATTTTACAGTCCTCTTCAAAGAGATTGGAAAGATATCTGCCAATGTGTTGTTGTTCTTATTCTTATTATTTTTCTTCATATTGGCCTTTATACCAGTTACTTGGGCTTGACACTACACGTGGATTAGGCTCTGTTTTACGGTTGGATGTCCTTCCTGGCGCCACTCTGTTTGGAGGGATGCATTCTGTGTTGTATGGTTTCCATTTTTACACCAGGAAAATGCTGGGGCTGTACCTCTATTGCATGCTTCTGTGATGGTTCGTAGAGTGTTGTTTTCTGTGTAGATTCAGATGTACTAAGACGATACCCAGTCTCCAAGGTAGAGGAATTAACCACATGCGGTTAAAATCTCTGGCCCGGCTAGGAATCGAACCTGGATCCTTTGAACTGGGGGGAAGGGGGTACTACGCTAGCCATTTAGTCAAAGAGCTAGGCATCTCTATTAATGTCTCCCAACTGAAAATTCACTGGGGAAACATTCAGTGTGGGAACTGTATTCTTGTTGAGAAGAGTCTCTGGTAAGACCCCAATTAGAGTACATTTCTAGTGTAAGGGGACCCACACCAGGACTGCTTGATATGAGAACTGGAAAAGATCCACAGGAAAGCAGCACAATTTGTCCCCCACGCACAAGGGTTGCCAGAAATTTAAGAATGGTAGGAGGGCTAGTATGTGGTTAAAATGGTACAAGGATACAAGCAGCTCACTTCCAGGGTGAGGGGGTGTGCCTGACAAGAACTACATCACCTTGGGATGAGGACACAAGTTTACTTTAACCTAAAGCTCTCTAGATGATTAAAAGTTTCAATTATCTTCATAGTGTGTTAGTTTGCATCTGGAAGATAGTAGGTTCAAATGCCACTGTTGGAAGCATGAAAATGGTTTTCCACAGTTTCTCATTTTCACACTAAGGCAGTACCTTAATTTAGACCATGGTTGCTTCCTTCCCAGTCCTAGCCATGTCCAGTCCCACAGTAACCATAAAACCTGCCTGAGTGCTGGCAGCATCTTGTAAGGGCCCCTTGCCAGGGTTATGGTGAAGTCCGTAACGGCAGCTCTGGCGGAAAAGAACACCTTCAGAATGGTCCATGGCCACTTAAGCATTCTGATACTCAATATGCTGCCTTGTAGATGAAGCAAAGAGCTATTAAAGGCCAATGAAGTTCATCCTGACAGAAAACCCTCAACTGACACATAGTAAGTGGAAAAGGAGGAATTGCTTTCAACAATAATAGAAAAGGCCTCAGAAGAATGCTGGTTTATTCCCCCATCCAGCCTACACTTTTGTTATCGAGCTTCAAAACTTCATTCTCCTTTCCAGATTTGGACACAGCAACATTATAGGAAGTTACTTTCCATACTGAACACTATCAGTCTACTTCATCTGACAAGAAAATTCCCCCTTTGCATTCATATCAAGAGTTGAATGTCACAAAAATTTGCTTAGCTGTACACTGTTGTTTCATTTATTTACAAAAAAAATGAAAGATCCCTTTGTCTTGGGATAACTTTTCAAGTGATATTTTATGTATAACACATCTTTTACATCATGAGATGTCAACTAGTGACAATGAAGAAAAAAACCAAAGATTCGTTACCTTTCATCTTGTCAAGGACAACTTGTTTTTTAATATAGAAGTGGTTAATTGTGTTTTACTTATGTAACCTGTGTCTTTGTGCATATTTTAACTGTAAATCAAGATTACAGCTAACACAAATGTAATAGACTGATATAACTTGAAAACAATAATAAATAATGCAAGTATTGAGCTTGAATTATTATTATTATTATTATTATTATTATTATTATTATTATTATTATTATTATTATTATTATTATTATTATTGTTGTTGTTGTTGTTGTACCGGGAGGTACACCTCAACGCCGCGCATTCAAAATTTCCACCTAAATGAACTCCTCTATTGGGAAAACAGTGAAACTGAAACTGCACCAACTTGGAACTTTAATCAGAAGATGTCACCACTAAAATATTGAGTAATTTTGTTATTGTGAAGTTTCCTAAACTGACTGAATTTCTCCTGGTTTTGTTTGCCATTCATCAAGAAGTTTAGACTTTCTTCCATAGATGACACTACAAAAACTATGATCATGCACCCTGGTGCAAAGTGTAAGAAGTTATAATTTAAAAAAGTTTTGTATTTCTAGGTTTTTGTAACTGATTGATGTTCATTTATTTTTGGGTTGGCAATATTTCATTTTTCTTTCCGCCAGTTTTGAATCTATGGTTCATGGTGTGGGTTACTGTAGTCACGTCCTAGTTCATGAACAATGGGCAACGGCTGAGTGGCCTAGTAAGCGGTCCTGAGAGTCAGGATACCAGTTGCTATGAAATGGGAGTGGGCATCTCGGACATATTCTGAGTCATGGCCCTCCTTGTGCTCAGGCGGCTAGGACTATACAATTCACCAGTGGTCCATAACCCGTTAGAGGAGAGATCCTCACTGGGACTATGTGCAAGTAGGGTAGCATCCTGCTTCATGAATTTACCGAGCTCAGAACATTTTAAGCAGGCCTCGGACCAATGGGAATAACGGAGTCCCACTCCCATTTGACAGGCGAGGGACTCCTTGGAAACAACTTAGCGAACAAAATGGAATTCAATGGGGAGCTATCAAGATTAAGGGGGCTTATGGATATTCGAGTAAGGGGAGATAACGAGGAAGAGATCGGATTATAAAGTGTACTTGATGGGTGTTAGTCTAATGTCTAAGTAACATTTACGTACACACACACACAAGTAGACACTCTCGAACACCTTTAATATTTCTAATTAATTTAATTTACCTCTTACAGATAGTTATCAGGTGTCATAGACCGGAAGAGGGCCACCTACAACATCTGTTTTTACACACCAGTGTATCCTGCTTTTTTCAAGATTAACAACTTCAGCAGCACACACTCATCTTCAAACCAGAACACTTTAACATATTTTAAAAAGTAAGCTACACAGTGCTTGGACTCTATGTAAACATTATATAATGATGCAAATTGCCCCATATGAACTCAGCATGTATACGCAATGAAACAAATGGCCCATATGAGCTCAACATATACCTTCATGAATGTTTACACTTTTCATTTGAATCATTAATAGACGTTTGCATCTTCGAGTGTACTTTTACCTTGTGTGCAATTAATGTGTTTTACATGGTTCATACTTAATATGTCAATCAACACAGTTTTTAAGTTACCTGTTTTACTATTATTATGAGCGTAATATGTTTCATTATGTATATGTCAATCTAACTTCCGATACATCTTTCTTCACTTGACAAGGTATAAAGCCTAACACAACATCATGAGAGCTTATACAGCTGTATTCAAGCATATTATCTTTTCACAACTGACGAATTGATTTAAGAATTTGTTTTATCTGTATAACTTGAAAGGTGATAGTACAAATGTACATAGCAATGTGTTTTACCAGATAATGTAAACTTTTAATGTGTTTCAAATAGTTATCTTTTTATTATTAGTCTTCTAACAAACTGAAATATACGAACAGGATAACCACTCGAAAACATGACTAAATGTCATTCAATACAAAATTGTTTTAAATTTGGCAAGGTATTACTATTGAGAATGTGTAGTCTAATGTAAATGTATGACAGCTGAAGATGACTTTGTGAGGAGTCGAAACTGGTTCTGTTTTTTAAAAAAAATTAATAAATAAGTATTGATCAGGTGGATCTCTCTTTCTTTCTATGATATATGATAGATATCAGTACGGAACATAATGAAATTAATTAAACAAGATATCTGCACAACCTTGTGTCCTCACTTCCTAACTGTATCCAGGCAGTATTCAAGTCCAGAGGCAGTTACACGGTATTAAAAATGATTCTTGTAATGATATCTCCAGGAGTGGCTAACTTTTTGTCCAGTGAACGTATTATAGAAATATTTAGTACTCTTTTAGAAGAAGTATTTAGAGGTCCTCATCACTATCTATAGAGATATAAAAACATTTCAAATCAGTAAATAAACAAGTTTAAATTTGCAATGATATCTATATATATATAAAGTAGCTTGTCCTGACTGACTGACTGACTGATTCATCATCGCCGAGCCAAAACTACTGGACATAAAGAAATGAAATTTTGGGGATATATTCATATTAAGATGTAGGTGATCGCTAAGAAAGGATTTTTGGATATTCCGTCGCTAAGGGGGTGAAAAGGGGGGTAGAATTTTAAAATGACTGTGTTTATATCTCAAAACTTTAAAAGTTTAGAGATGTGAAAATTGGTATTTAGAATCTTCTTTAAAAATAAGGAAACACGTATTTTTTTGTTTTCAGACAATCGCAATAGGAGGGGTGAAAAGGGTGAAAAGGGGGTTGAATGCCTAATCAGGATACCGGTGCTTATATCTCAGAAACTGAAGACATTACAGACCTGAAAATTGGTACTTTTGATCTCTTTTAAAAATAAAGAAACACATATTTTTTTGTTTTTGGAAAATCCAGTTAATGGGGGGGGGGGTGAAAAGGGGTGATTTTTTAAAATGAGTGTATCTATATCTCAAAACTTTTAAAGTGTATGGATATAAACATTGGTATTTAGAATCTCCTTTAAAAATAAAAAAACACGTATTCTTTTGTTTTCGGAAAATCCCAATAGGAAGGGTGTAAAAGGGTGAATAATGGGTTGAATGCCTTTAATGAGGCTACTTATATTTCAGAACCTGAAGATATTACAGACCTGAAAATTGGTATTTGGGATCTACTTTAAAAGTAAAGAAACACACGTATTTTTTCGTTTTTGGAAAATTCAAATATTGGGGGGTGAAAAGGGGGGTGTTAATTTTTTAAAATGAGTGTGTCTACATCTTAAAACTTTAAAATTTACAGATGTAAAAATTGGTAGTTAGAATCTCCTCTAAAAATAAAGGAACACGTAATTTTTTGTTTCCTGTAAATTCCAATAGGAGGGGTGTAAAAGGGTGAAAAATGGGTTGAATGCCTTTAATGAGGATACTTATATTTCAGAACCTGAAGATATTACAGAACTGAAAATTTGTATATGGGACCTCCTTTAAAAATAAAGAAACATGTATTTTTTAGTTTTTGGAAAATCTAATTAATGGCGGTTAAACAGGAGGGACAAATTGGGGTGAATTTTTTGGAAGGCTATATCTACAGAATATCTTGGAAACGTAAAATGTTACAGACGTAAAAAGTGGGTGTTTGGAATCTCCTGTAAATGTAAAGAAACATAGGTGATTTGTTTTTGGAAACTCCACTTAAGGGGAACTCAAAGGGGGTGAAATTTTAAAATGAGAATTTTTACAGTATATCTAAGAAAACTTAACATGTTACAGAAGTGAAAACGAATCGTGTATTTTTAGTTTTCGGAAATACCACTTGGGTAGTGGGGGGTGGGTAAAAGTGACTGAAAATGATGTTGAATTCTTTTAATTAGGCTACTGATATCTCAAAAATGAAGATGTTACAGACGTGAAATTTGATATTTGCAATCTGCATTAAAAGTAAAGAAAGACGTATTCTCGGAAAATACAATAAAGGGGGGGGGGAGTGAAAGAATTGAAAATTTAATTGACATAATTGTATGAGAATGCATACATCTAATAAAAACTAAAGTTGTTACAGACGTGAAAATTCGTATTTAGATCTCCTTTAAAAACAAAGAAAAACGCGTTTTGGTGGGGAAACCATCTTGGAGGGTGGGAGTGTAAAGGAGTTGAATTCCTTTCATGGGGACACATAAATCAAAAACTGAAGAAGTTAGAGTCGTGATAATTGGTATTTAGAAGATCTTTTACTATTAAAGAAACAAGTATTTTTTGCGGGAAAATTCACTTGGGGGGGGGGAGGGGAAGAGTAGTGTGAAATGAAGTGAAAAAAGTGAATTATTTTTATGGGGATACTTATATCTCAAAACTGAAGGCAATAGACGTGAACATTGGTGTTTGGAATCTCCTTTAAACCTAAAGAATCAAGCCTTCTTTTAAATTTCTTTTTGGGGGACGGGGATGGCGGTAAATAAACTTAACGGCGGTGGGGTGTAGAAGGAGGTGAGACCAATTGATTTTACTGTTCTTAATGTACTTATAAGTATCCTCCGTTGCTCAGGCGGCAACGCGCCGGCCTCTCACAGCTGGGTTCCGTGGTTCAAATCCCCGTCACTCCATGCAGTGGCGGCCGGTCAGTACGTGCTACCGGGCTCCAGCACGTAGCTTGGAACTGCAAGGAATATTATTTATGTACAGTACAATTATCCTGGTGCCTTTTCGTTGTTTTGAGTACGATATGAATTTGTGTTTTGTGAAAATCAGGACGAGATCCGTCGAACACCTAGCGCCGTTCTCCCGGGGAACAAGGCTCGTGCTCATGTGAAGTGAGCACTTGCCTGTAGCCTGAAGGAAGCAATACGCAGGCGCAGCCAAGCTTGCAACACTCCCCCTAGCCGGCAGAGTATACCGTAATCCGGGATCAACTTTCACTGATCCCGTTTATAGTTACTTCCTCTCCCGCAAGGGGGTAGAATTACTCGATGTCTCCTGCTACCCGGAGCGCAGCGAGGGATCCAGTCGACCGTGCTTATGTTGAACGTGGTAAGCGAATCTGCCACTAGAGAGTAGCATCGTCTGGGTTCGAAAGTAAAGCGTAACTGGAGGCAATCTCACACATACATATTAAAATATCCATCTTCCTTTTGTGTCAAAAATAAGGAATTCGTAGGTGAGTCAAAGAATCTTTGACTGACCCTAAATGTTATCCCGCATTACAATGTAATTTACTCTGGTGAAATGAAATATCGTATGGCTCTTAGTGCCGGAAGTATCCGAGGACATGTTCGACTCGCCAGATGCAGATCTTTTGATTTGACTCCCGTAGGCGACCTGCGAGTCGTGATGAGGATGAAATGATGATGACGACAACACGTACACCCAATGATTGTTAAAATTCCAGACCCTGCCGGGAATCGAACCCGGGATCCCTATGACCAAAGGCCAGCGCGCTAACCATTTAGCCATTGTTAAAATTCCAGACCCTGCCGGGAATCGAACCCGGGATCCCTATGACCAAAGGCCAGCGCGCTAACCATTTAGCCATGGAGCCGGACATTTACTCTGGTAATAGGGGAGGTCTCAATGAATCAGTTGGCAGCTCTTTCAGTTGCTTTGTGCGGTTTTTAATCTCGCGGTTATATTACTGGTGCATGTTTTTTTCTGTCATTGTGTTAGTGCTAAAGTTTATACGAAGATTTATCAAATTATTTATCCACTGCAGTGTATATAAAGTGAAATTAAATTAGTGTTCTTAGTGGGGATCTATATTCCCACGATTCTATTTGCACTTATGTAAGTTGCGCCATTAGGTTAGTAAAAACTATATTTCTCCAATGAGTTGTCGAAGAATTCATCTGCTTCCAATTTAATGTTGTTTTTGTTTGTTCTGAGTTATAAATTGTGAGAAAAGTTGTATTATTATTATTATTGTTATTGTTGTTATTATTATTATTATTATTAGTAGTAGTAGTAGTAGTAGTAGTAGTAGTAGTAGTAGTAGCAGTAGTAGTATTATCACCAAGTTTGAAGTATGCGTTGTTCATCATGGCAATATGCATATTTAAAACAGCGTATTTAGCTTGTTTTTTGTAGCACGTAGGACGATTTTTTCACGAGCCGCCACTGACTCCATGTGACATTCGTGCTAGAAAAAGCGGAGGCGGGACAGGTTTTTCTCCCGATACTCCGGTTTTCCCTGTCATCAGCCATTCCAGCAACACATAATAATAATAATAATAATAATAATAATAATAATAATAATAATAATAATAATAATAATCATAATGTTCCGGACCGTTGTCAAATGTGCGGACCGCGCTGGAAACGGCTCCTGGATGGGTAATGACTAAGAATGTAGTCCGGCCGCGGGTTCAGTGCCGCCAAAGCACCCAATATGACACCAAGCCGGATCTCCTGAAGGATTTTATACATATTAAAATGATTATAGGAAAAAATGGCAAAGATTTACGGACCCAACTGACCGGGAGAAATACCTGAGCCTAGCCCGGGGAGTACGAAATCAATTGCTGGAAAGGAAGATTGAAAAATGGGAGGAAACGTGGCGTAATCTAATAGAAAACGAGTCAGATCGGGAATTTTGGTGGATTCTCGCAGAAAACGAGTCAGATCGCGAATTTCGGCGGATTATATGTCTAAAACAATAAGCATTCAATTATAAATTTCAGTATAATACCGTAGCGAAGCACGGGCATCTTGCTAGTCATTTATACAGTAATTAAGAAAATATTGAACTCGTACAATACAGAAAATCTCTAACTAAAAGTATTCACAAATTTGTTGTACAAAGCCAAATGTTTTCTCCTTCCTCCTCACCTCATCATCTGTGACAAGAGCTTTCTTGATAACTTTCATTGCATATATCCGACGTGTCTTCTTTAATTCCACCATGAGCACCTTAGCATAGCTGCCACGTCCGATCACTCGGATTAGCTCGAAGTCGCACAGAGAATATTGCCGTTGTGAACCTGGTTCAAGGGATTCTTCAACTGTGGACAGTTGATGAAATATATACATTTTATTGATTATAATATAGATGCATATTCTTTTATAATCCCTGTAAAAGAAAGTTAAAAAATACTATTAAAATCAATCAGCAACAAGGTATTTAGTTACGATCTTCAATTTAAGTTTTCATACTTTTAATAATTATTAAACTGTCATTTGTTATTAAATCACATGCAAGTACTGTACTTTGGATAGGAATACAGGAACTGAACTAATTTAAAGGGGAAAGAAGACAAGTAAATGTAACACATTATTATCCTAATGTTTGAATCATAGTGTGTGTTGAAAACTTCAATATCTTAAGAGTTCGCTGTGGCATGTACAGACATCATTCTGAAAGACCATCATTTACCACCGGCAGTACACGTCATTCTCAGGTCGTCATGTGCCACCAGCGATACACACTTATGTAATGATCTTTCTGCTCTGTTGACATGTTTTCCAGGGAATTCTATTCATGATACACGCTTCCTGGAGGCGTCAGAGTATAGTGTGACTATCTGTTGCATTGGCGATAATAATGGGACATACAGAAATGAGAAATAACTCCCAAAACCATCCAAAATGGTCAAAAAACAGGAGAAGTGGACAAATCTCTCCAGGCTTACCAACAATGTTAAGAATTACCAGATGAATCAATACTCCTGTCTTTCAAAGTAGACTTCACTGCATTATTTATTGGGACCTGCAAAATGTGACATTTATATCCTAACACTAAGGAAACACTTAAACTCTAACTCTGGAACTAGTAATGCAACATATACGACACCTTACTGTCAGAATGACCGAGCTGATAAAAATGAGAAGAAAAATATGCTATTCAACTGAATCGTCATCTGAAGCACAGTGTGAGGAGCAGGCAGAGTTGTTAACAGGGTCTTAATTGAATGCCATGTAATTAATATTACAATAATGCACCACATTATTTCTGAAACAGAACAGTCATTTGATATCCCTTCTCTATCAATTAGTATTACGTACATATCCAGGTTTCTTATCATCAATAAAAAAATTTATATATAAAAAAGACATTTCAAAAGAATAAAAGGGACACACTGCAAAAAAACAATTCAAATATTACTTTGTGGAAATGCTGCATTACCGAAAAAATTAAAAAGATCAAATTCATATCAGAATTAAAGAATGTAATAAAAAAGAAAATTTATATCACTTATCTGGCAATAGAGGAAACAAGCAGTGTTGAAGGGCTTAAGACAACTGGAACTGTTGTAAATAGATCTCTATACACAATTTTAAGTATTGCATAATATTTATAGATTTGTAAGCAGAAAAAATATAATTTGTAAAAATGTTATTAAAAATGTTTGCACAAGCAGAAGAGAGAAAGTATTATTAAAAGTATAGAGAAAATAACTCACAATTACGAGCAAAACATGTTCTACTTAGAAAAGGAATAACAATTATGGTTAGAAAATTCTTACTTGTTATTTTAATAATTCTGTTTAAAGAAAAGCTGTTGAATACTGAGGAAGATTTTTTTATGTAGTAGTACATATCTAAATATATTTTAAATTTTGATAATATTCTACCAATACAGCACATTTCTGCACATGAGCAACGACATTTAGTGTACTGTTATATGAAATACTAGACAGTTTAAAACAGCGGAAGATAACTTAGTAATCTTGAAGTTCTCTTAAACATAAATTTATTCACAAATATTTACACATTACATTGAAAGTAACAGTGAATGCATAAATCCCACGTGAGATGGTAAGCAATTTATTCTGACATACTGTGCTCTATACCAAAAATTAAAAAGAACTGTGGTAGAAAACATATTCTTTTTAGATCATAGGACCAAAAATCTTTCTGGTGATACAGAGAAAAAAACTCTCATTAGCTATTCGAATATAAGGACCATAAAAATAAACTAAAAAGTAACAACAATGACAATTTTAAAAAAGAATAATTTTATATTGTATAAGTTAAAAATCAAGCAACCTACACAAATTATATAGAAATTAAAATGTAGACTTTATTAAAATACCAAAGTGCTGGGGAACTGATGCTATTCGACAGGAGTAGGCTGTATGGCAGCACGGAGTTTCACCCTCTCCATTCCTACTACCATACAGTATATCAGATCATTCATTTTATCTCATTAACTCCTCCAAAGAGGTTGATGCCAGGAAGGCCATCCAGTCATAAAAAATCACTATGAAGATTCATCTCACTTCATACCCAATCCCGTAGAGAAACAGGACAAGGGTTGGGCAAGACCAAAATGCTGGGGATAAAAGTCCAATAAAGAATAACTGAAAATAAATGTAGCAAAAAATATAAAGTTCAGATGGGTTTCCAAACAATAGTATAAACCAAAAGGAATTAATGTCATTGGAAAATTAATTCTTCCAATGTGAACCGCATCTAAGAAAATACCAGCTTCCAAAACCAATCTTAACAACCGATGAATGACATAATTATATGACCACAACAGAATCAACTGTGGAGAAGTCATACAATGAAGAAAACAGATTCAGATTAAAGGTCATACATTTCAAATATCAAACTAACAGTATTGGAATACAATTCCTCCCACATCAGTATTTATTATTATTTACATTTTATGGTATTCATTGGACCACTCTAGCCAATTTTATACAAAGAATTTTTCAGTTTCATGTCAGCCCAGTACTTCTTCATTCTCTCGGATCTTATCTTTCTTTCTTCATCAGAAATCATCCTTCCTATTGTCGATTTGTTGATTTTGTTTTGCAGTCTGGTTTGTTTGTCTGTGAGTTTCCTGATTTTGTCAGTTTTGTTTCTTAGGTCTTCCACTGTAATTTGTAGTGCATCCATATCTTCCTTGATTTCTGTAATCCACTAAATGTTGCACTTACTATTCCATAATTTTTCTATTAGTCTCCTGATGGTCCTGTTCTCTGGTGTCATGATTAGATGTCCAAAAAATAAAATGTGTTTCTTCCTGATTATGCTCATTACTGGTTCTATTTCCTTATAGACTGTTTCATTAGAAGCTACTCTCCAGTGCCCATCTTCTTGGTACGATCTCTTGATGCACGTTCTAATGATTCTTCTCTCTACCTTGAGTATTTTGTCTATTTGTGCAGTGTTTGTTGTTTTGAGGATGGTTTCACTTGCATATGTTATTTCTGGTTGAGAGACTGTTTTGTAGTATTTTAATTTTGTTGCTATTGACAGGCCCTTTTTGTTATAGGTATTCTTGGTGACATTGTATTCAGGTCAATTTGTTTATTCTGTTATGCCATGTTGGCTTCTTGTTGAGGTTATATGTTATGATTTCTTCCAGACATTTAAATTTATCTACAATTTTGATTTCTTGGTTTCCTATGGCAATTTTGTTTATGAGTGGTGGATCAGTTAACATGATTACTGTCTTTTCAAAAGATATTCCAAGACTAATTTTCTGTGCTCTTTCCTGTAGTGATATATAACTTGTCTGGTTTCCTGAATATTGTTGGACAAGAGAGCATGGTCATCAGTATACTTAAGTACAGGATTTTTAACTTGTTCATTCTGGAATTCAGGAGGATTTGTTTGGGATTTTTACATCCGAGAAGCATCCACTTTCCCTTATATTATTCATTGCTGAGACATCTGTAAAATATGACACCTTCAGTATCAAGTATTTCCTTTTCTCTACACCATCTCCACAATCTGTCAACAACCGTCAACTTCTTCCTACTATGTTCGGACAACGGACTACTGGTATTTTACATACCCTTTTAAAAGAGTTTAAGTCATATATCAGAGGAGATCTGCTCAGTATGTGGTGGCAGAAGTGGTTTTGGCAATTTATTAGTCACCCTGGGCATCTCAAGGTGTTCGTCCCTTTCAGGAATAGACTAGTTCTTACTATGTACAATATATATACTGCAGTTAGTATTTTAAAAAACCAAGAAACGAGACCTGCAAAGAATACTATGAGACAAAGAAATATCAGGAAATAAAAATCACAAAGCAAAGAAACTTAAATTTAAGAAAAATCATGTAAATAAATTGTACAAATTAAATTAGCTTTGCCTATTTAAATCTAATTTGTCCATTTTGGCTTCTCCACTTTCCTTAAGAGTCTCATTAACTTAATGAGCATTCTGAAAATATAAATATTAAATATCCGTGGAAGTAAAGAAAATACACCTTTGATAATAATTATCTAAAGCCTAAACAATAAATCCCCTCCTGTATAAAACTGAAGCCCATAATTTTATCAATGGAAATTATTTCACCATTGCATAGAAATTTCAACATATTGTGAGGTTACATTTGCAGATCTAAAAGTGCCTGTAGAGAGGATGTATCACTGATTTACGAGCAAGACACATTAAGTCAAAAAACATATGAGCAAAACACGTCTGAAAGTTTTTACTGTCCTTCACTGCAAAAATCTGTTCTCAAAAATAAGAAAGTTTCTATTTAAAATTATGTAAAGTGTATTTAGAATAGTGCTGTGTGGTTGAAACTATGTGTATTTTATCTGAATGAAATTCCTCTCAATGATTATTAAATGATGATGATGATGATGATGACTGTTGTTTAAAGGGGCCTAACATCAAGGTCATCAGCCACAATATACATATAATCCTTTATTTAGGAAAGTGTCTCAAGACACAGCATTGTACAATTTTTATGTCTTGGAATATAAATGTTTCCTTAAAAAAAGCACAGACCCACACATTACCACCTCGGCAATCCTGGCTAGGTAGCATTCCTTGACGGCACAACTCAACCATAACACTTCGCCTAATTCAATCACACATCATAGTGTTAATAATATATTCATAATGTTCTTACTGCTTTGAAACATATTTTAGGATTTCATCAAATATTGTGCATTGTATAAATATGGCTGATGATGATCCCGAGTAGGGTTGAAACTAGTCCCATGTAATGTAAATACATGCACTGTAAATATAATTATGTATTGAATAGCTGGAAAACTTTTCTGTTTATAATTTTTTATGTAATCTCAGTTCAATACGGACCAACAACATGAAATTCATAACCCTTGCTGAAATTCAAATACCGGGCAATCATGGGTTGATATTTTCATCTAAAAAATCATGTAGTGTCAGGAAGGAAATCCGGCCTTAAATCCATGGCAAAAAAAAAAAAAAAAAAAAAAATGTGCCTGAGTGGCTCCAGCAAACCCTGAAATACCTGTGATGAGCTGAAAAAAAGTAGTAGCCAACAGTGGTTATGAAGGTGAAATATAAATATTAGTAAGAAAGATTTCTGATTTGCAGCTCTGGAGTGAAGTAAGATGAGTATGCATGTAGACTATGTCTCAAGATCCTGATTGATCACTGTAATGCTGTGAAAGCAACAGTGTGGACAATATCTCTGTGGATTTTGAGTCTGTTTCAGAAGTTGACTAAGAAAGATGTAAGTGTGTCTGGCTCCAAACATAAATCCCACAACTTCAAGATTTCTCAGGTGTATTTATTACGATAGTTGGCAATACATCAACTGTGTACATTCTTTTTCTCTTTGTCACCTTCTACTGGCTGCGTTGCATCAGTCTCATAACTGATAGTTGGTTGGATTATATACCAGTTCCTATTTCATCATTGAAGGCAATCGAATCCGACAGTTGTGTGAATTATATACCGGTACCTGTTTTGTCATCACAGGCAACGATGTCTATTCGAAGAGTGCTGCCAGTAGCTGCTAGAATCTTTCAATCCCTTGGTCAAGATGGAACAAATGCTGTGGTGTCCGGCATTAATGTACCTGAGTTCCATTGTGCTTGCAATGTCCCAGGATGTGGGGGAGAGTTTCGATCTCATAATGACAGCGTCAGCTTAGCAAAGAGATAAAAATTAGAAAAATTCAGAAACCTCTTATGACTTAATGGACATCACATGTGAAAAAAAGTGGAAAAAAATATCCAGAAGACAGTGAGAAAATGTCAAAAATTCAACATCAAAAAACTCCTGACTTATGTGCTTTGCTTGTAAATCATAGATGAGTATAGACAGGGTCATTTTTTTAAGACATACAATGGATACAATATGTAATAATAATTAAAGAATATTATATTCAATAAAACTGCACAACAAATCAGAGAGTATGTTTCTAACAGTATTATGAATTAAAATATGGACAATGGCAATAAGGACAAAATTCTGCAATGTGTAATAAGTTACAGAGACTTAATAAACACAGAAATAGAGATATGACTAATGCCAACAAAAACTATAGTATTAAACCTAAATGAAAAGTAGCACACTGTATGTAGCAAAACATGTAACAGGATAAATATGATGTAAGGTTAAAGTGGGAAGAGAAGGCAACAGAAACAGAAGACAAGGACGCATGAAAACACAGGGCCAGGACAATCTCTTCATCAATCTCAATTCTTCTACTGTACATCCATTTCTTCTTGGTCCGTGACAAGCTCCTTTCTGTGTTCCAGTTTCATAGTAGGCAAGCTTCAACACTCACCGAGGGATCAATTTGACAGATCTGTAGTTTTGATGTGGAAAGTGTAGGGTAAGATGAAAGCTGGATAAACACAGGATGGGGAAAGAGACAAACATATAAAGATGAATACAGGAGGTAAAGGATAAAAAACACATGACAAGCACAAGAGAAAATAAAGAGACCAATTGGTCAATACAAGTACAAGAAAGGAACATACAAGTAACAAATTAAGTCATATACAAGATGTAGGAGTCCGGATCATTGTCTGAATGGTCAACACAGTGCCTTTTGGTACATAGGGTCCCAACTTCGATTTTAACGGCACAGGATTAATTTCTCTACCTCAGGAGATTAGGTGATTGTGTTTGCCGTAATACACATTTTCGCTGACATGCAACACATCACACTACAAATCATGACAGGAACACAGAAAGGTGAATATATCCCTCCACATAGGATTAGTGTCAGTCAAGAAAGGCAACCGACAGTAAAACTGGGCTAAATCCATACAAAATGCCCACCCTGTGTGTTGGAAAAAGCCCAAGTAGAAGAAGTAGAAGAAGAAGAAACAAGAAACAAGGTGTTTCACGAGAAAGAGTAAATATGTTAGGAAGAAGCATGGACTATTTTGAGCATAAAAAATACGTGTCTAATTTGCAATGTGTTCCGGTGTAGGTTTGTGCATCATTAGACAATAAAGATATTGAAAAGGTGAACCATTCATTTATAATTATTACTATTGCGATCACAATTCAATACAGGTCATATATGAAGTTTATAACTTATAATTACCATACAAGGAGTAGTAATTCCACATACACTGAACACTGGACACATTTATATGACCTTTCTGTACATCGAGTCCATGCTTTCTGCCTCCCAACGTATTTGCTATTCTTTCTGAAACACCTTATATAGAAAGACATTCATTTCCTGTTTTTCTACATATGACATGATTGTTCACTCATCTGTACCTTTCTGTTACTTATGAATGAGAAAGTAAACAGAAGAGAGGATTTTCTTGTAATAAAACAAAAAATTCAATTCATATTGTACAATAAATAGGCTTATAAGTTGGATATAACTCCTCTTAATGTGGATGCTACTACAGGGAGTTTTGGTATCGAAATAATGTTGGTCTCACCTTTGGTAGGATCCTCAACAGGCACAGATTCTGACGATAGGTCCAGAGGAGGTTCCGGGAATGCCTTCAAGTCTGGCAGGAGCTCTGAAGTAGGAGTACCTGCACAGTATGCGACATACAATCACAGAATTCTGTAGGGTGTGCTCGAAGTTAAGAACCAAATATATCGCAACAGACACATACTGATAGTCGGAGTCTCGCCGTTGTGCTCCTCCTTGACGATAGGCTCCACCTGCTCATTGCTACACGGTTTCTGCACCAGCTTGTGACACTTCTTATGCACCAGCAGCTTGCACTGTATACACTTGAAGCCCTGTCGACCCAGTCCCCAGATACGATCTTGGCAGAAGGCACAGAATGCTCGCTGTAACAAAGAGGAATTGGATACTACTATTTAGCTTTTGTATGTGCAAATACAATATCAACACTTTAATAGCAATAAACTTCATGTACTTGATGTTATATGGCAAGAGTAGCTTGTAGATCTAAAATCAGATTAAGGGCTAACAAGAAAACAAGTGATGTAAGAGACATGCATTTACTATCACCACTATCTATAGATATTATATTAGTATTTGGACGGTTAATGCACGGAGTCTTCATGAATAGCGACCTAAAACTGCATACCAAACTCATGGAGTACAAAGCTGTTGTAATTTCCACGCTGCTCTATAGCCGTGAAACTTGGACACTATATCACCATGATATCAGAAAACTTGAGCACTTCCACCAACAGAAAATGAGATGCATCTTGAATATTAAGTGGGAGGACTATGTGACCAACAGGGCAGTTCTCAATAAAGTGCAGCTAAATAGCATTGAGGCAACAACTGAGATGGTTAGGCCATGTTCACCGCATGGATGATACCAGGTTTCCCCGCCAAATTCTGTATGGTGAACTTTGCTCCGGCAGTAGGCCTCACGGAGCCCCTCTTAAGCGTTTTAAGGACCAGCTGAAACACATCATGAAGACAACTGGTATAAATATACAGGCATGGGAAGAATGTGCTGTGGACTGCTCACTGTGGCGGAACACTACATCCACTGCTGTCAACTTGTTTGAAAGAGAACGCTGCAGACATCAATAGGCCAGGCGACAAGCAAGAAAACTCCATCAATTACAGCCCCGTCCTCCTGCATCCATCCAGTTTGATTTGTGTGGACGTATGTTTTATGCAGGATTGGTCTGTTTAGTCATCGCAAATACATCCATAAACCTAGCTGAACTGCTCAATGGATGCAGGAAGAAGTTATATATATCGAGTTACAGCCGACAACGAGTACTTGGTAGGTAGTGTCTCTGTATATTTGAGTGAGCTAATCTCAAGAATCCCAAACAAAGTGTTTTCATAGTTGAATAGAGCATTCATTGAGGAAGGTTTAGGTTGAACGAAATATTTTTACAGCATTACATAGGCTAAAAAATTCTTTGTTTAGAGTGTACTACTTTGCGGTTGTGAGAGCTGGACTATTGGAAGAAAAAAGAAAGAGATTCATCGGAAGCAACTGGAATGTGGATTTGGAGGAAAATGACAAGGGTATGCTGGGCTGTTAAAAAAGAAGAATCGAGACGTTCTAAAGGAAATCAATGAACAACGGAGACTGATAAAGGATATGGAAAGAAGGAAGATAAAACTGAGACATAATGACTTCCTAGTAAACGTCTTTGAATGAAAAATACTAGGAAAGAAAGGAAGAGGAAGACCAAGGAAGACGTACTTCGAGGATGTGAGAAACTTGATGGGGTGTAAAGACTACAAGGAAGTGAAGAGAACAACAGGATTGAGTAGGGAATGGCTGCAGCGGCAAGGATTAGCCGAAAGTGTATGATGATGAGGCCATCAAAAATTGTAGATACAGTACAACTGTGAACGAGCTACGAGAAACCAACGAGGCGTCCTGTGCGGTATCACACCGGCAGCTCTGACAGCCGTAGCTGCTGCTACTAGTGTACTATGAAGTAATATACCCTCATTTGAGCTATGGAATAGTTATCTGGGATTGTGTTGCAAATGAATATTTTGAACGACTTTTTATTCTACAAAAGAAAACTCTAAGGATCATCTTTCGCAATCCGAATCGAAGTACTTCCAAACATTATTTCATGACTCATAATATTATGATATTTTCTTCCAAATATAAGTCTATTCTGTTTATTAAGCACAACAAAACATTGACTAGAAGTAACAGTGAAGTTCACGATTATAACACAAGAATTAGGAATGATTACCACATGAGTTTCCACCACACTAAAAAGATGGATCATAGCCAAAATGTAAAGGGTTAACAAACTGCCTACGGATATAAAAAAGTCTCAAAAATCATTAAACGATATTTTAATAAACAGCTGCTTGTATTGCAGGAGACAAGTCAGGCAGGAGCTGCCGGAACAGTCAGATCTACTTAGCAATACTTTGACGAACAATACCCTTCTCAAAGGCTAATAATCACATCTACAAGTAAGAATATTCACACACGACTGTTCGTAACGTCAATGACACAGCTCAACAATTAAACAGTAGCCTAAATCTGGAATTGTGACACCGCTTTACGCGACAACCAACGATCATTTTTTTAAATTTACAACATTTGAATCACAACACTCAACATATCTAATTTATTCTTAAATATCCAGCTGTTGTTTATAACTAATGGACATTGTTTTTATCAAGTTCAGATGCAGAACAATTGGGATTAATGTACCCAAAGAAGATTACAATCTTTACTCAAGACTGTTACTATCCCAATGACCTGCAAATTCTTAATTTTCATTTTAATTTTTTTTTTAAGTTTCCATTTTCATTGTTAATTTTTACGAGTATAGACAATATCAATACTCAATACTCTTAGTGTGTACTGTGGCAATTTTTTTATATTACAACTGTAACATGTTAAGATGTTTATGATGCTTGTTGTTTTAAAGGGCCTGACATGGAAGGTCATCGGCCCCTTAAGATGTTTATAATGTGTAATGTATTTTGCAGTGTAATCCTTGTATGAATAGATAATGATTCAGACATTTGACCTTACGGTTACCTACAGGCTGACGATGCCCTTAACAAGGGGCGAAACATACCCCTGAGAAGTGTATGCAGTATTACGTAGATTTCACCCAAGTAGCGCGTGACTTGTATTGAAGAGATGGTGATAATAGAATAAATTACTTTTGTGATAATCTGCTTATAGCTGTTTGCATTGCATAAATGAACTGTAAATCGCATAGTTTTCATTTGTACATAAATTAGAATATATGTTTTGTGTTGTATATAGGGTATAGCTTGATGTCTGACAACTGTAAAGTTCTACAGACAATAAATAAAAATTGAATTTAATTAATTAGTCTACGACAAACGGGAGCCAAGCAGTGGCGATTTTACTGAAGGATTTCGTCCAACACACGTCAAGTAGGAGTGAAAGAACTTTTAAGCATAAAAAGCTCTGCATAGTAGTAGTTCGCGACGATATTTACCAACCTGTAGAAGGCAGCCCTAATTAAGCGCTTTTATGTTACCGCAAAATCAATCACTACTGACCAGCATTTAGGCCATGGCCCAGGTGGCAGATTCCCTATCTGTTGGTTTCCTAGCCTTTTCATAAATGATTGCAAAGGAAATGGAAATTTATTGAACATCTCCCTTGGTAAGTTATTCCAATCCCTAACTCCCCGTCCTATGAACGAATATTTGCCCCAATTTGTCCTCTTGAATTGCAACTTAACTTCATATTGTGATCTTTCCTGCTTTTAAAGACACCGCTCTCCGATGTACGTCTTTCAACAATGGGAAATGTTGGCGCGGTACCGTAACAAGTCGCGTAGCTGATCACTGTTTTCAGTTCTAGACGAACCGGTTTACAACAATGGCAAGTTGTAGCGCACAGAACTAACAACTGCCATTGTCAGTTTCTCGTATGTGCCGCACTCGTGAAGTAAAGACATCAATCAAATGTCTTCTGATGCCGACAAGTACCTCAGTTTCAGAATTGTTAGGTTATGATATTTTTACACTCACACTACATCTTAAATACTACTATGTCCTTAGTTAACACCGTTTTGACACTCTCCGTATCTAATTATAATAGTTTAGCTGGGTGAATCCGATCATACGAGGCTATAAGAAGACTTTTGGGACTAACTCGAAAATCACCACATTTCGAACAATTTGTGATTTTTCTATCTCACGTGCATGTCGTTTCCCACAAAAACAAAGTAAACTTTACTATCAACAACTTCCGTTCTCAAACAATGTTATTTCATATGTATCAACGCTGCCAACAAAACAAAAATATCTAACTTTTTTTTGTGTGTGTGGAGACATTCTTAAGTGAATCTTTACGGTTGGAATTTGACTTGACAGCTACATTTTGCTGGACGAGACTACTAATAATGTTACTTGCTTTACGTCCCACTAACTACTTTTTACGGTTTTCGGAGATGCCGAGGTGCCCGAATTTAGTCCCACAGGAATTCTTTTACGTACCAGTAAATCTACCGAAACGAGGCTGACGTATTTGAGCACCTTCAAATACCATTCTCAGATGTCGAAAAAGAGATCAATCAGTAATCCAATATATCAACGATTAAAACCGTAATAATGTGCTAGCACAGTTTGTGCACACTTCATTAATAATAATAATAATAATAATAATATAGATTCTACCGGAAGCTCTGTATGAATCAGAAACCTTAACTTTACGAGGTCATTGATATTGAAAAACAAGAACGTAAAAGTGTTAGAAACATTTTCGGCCCCATAGAAGAAAATAGAATTTGGATGAAAAGACGAACTGCAGACCTCTATAGTTACACATATAACTTCATCAATACTGTACGGAGGAGACGTTTGAATTTTTTGGACACATTTTAAAGATGGATAATGATAGACTCACAAAAATATTATTCATTGTAATCAATAAATTTCCAAATTCTTTGCAATCATGTAGGAAAAGGCTACGAAAACAACAGATAGGAAATCTGCCACCTGGGCGACTGCCCTAAATGCAGATCAGTATTGATTGATTGATTGATTGATTGATTGATTGATTGATTGATTGATTGATTGATTGATTGATTGATTGAATAAATTCCCAAAACAGGAAAATAAACTGGCTGGAGGAAACAAGATGGGACCTGAAGGAATTGAACATCAGGGAAGACGTCATGAAAAATCGTGAAGTCTTCTGGACCTCAGTAAATAAACACTAGCAGCAGCAGGCCTGGTACAGAGTGGTCAGGAGAACGGAAGAGGGAATACAGCGAATTCATTAACAGATTTTGGAAGAATGGGAAGACGAAAGTCATCAAGCCAATGAACAAGTTCCAACGCGCTCTATGAATGGGCGTAGCGAAATAGAAGAAAGGAAGAAGAATCCTCTTTTTGTAGGAAAGTTTACGGTGGCGAAATCATAGACCTACTTTTATTTCAGTACTCTCTTTATCCTCCTTTTCTATTTTCACGATTAGGTAATATGAAGGTAGAAGGCGCGGTATAGTCTATTTATTACCATAAATGATGATGATAATGAGTAAATTATCCTTAACGTTCAGAGTATATCATTTTACCGTTTGAAAATCGTGCGCTGTAAATTTGTTTGGTAATCGGTCTCTCCTGCTTCTTCTTCTTATTCTTCTTCTGTGGGTCGCGGGTGCGAACTGCGTCGCACATGTGGCTTTGGCACTGTTTTACGGCCGGATGCCGTTCCTGACGCCAACCCTATATGGAGGGATGTAATCACTATTGAGCGTTTCTGTAGTGATTGGTAGTGTAGTGTTTTGTCTGAATATGAAGAGGAAACAAACACGAACACCCACTCCTCGGGCCACAAGAATTAATCAGACGCGATTAAAAGCCCCGACCCGGCCGGGAATCCAACCCGGGGCTCTCTGAACCAAAGGAGTCAACGGCCAATGAGTCGGACGTGTCTGGGATTTGTCCGTAATTCAAATAGTTTGTATAACACTACTTTTGGAGTTAAGTGTATTGTAGGCTAGTATCTTTACAAAGTCCGGCTCCATGCCTAAACGGTTAGCTTGCTGGCCTTTGGCCACAGGGGTCCCGGGTTCGATTCCTGGCAGGGTCGGGAATTTTAACCATCATTGGTTAATTTCGCCGGCACGAGGACTGGGTGTATGTGTCGTCTTCATTATCATTTCATCCTCATTACGACGCGCAGGTTGCCTACGAGCGTCAAATCAAAAGACCTGCACCTGGCGAGCCGAACATGTCCTCGGACACTCCCGGCACTAAAGGCGCCATTTCCCTTTCATCTTTAAAAACTAAGACTGTAATGAGATTTGATACATTGGTATAAATGTTTAACATACTTTTCAAAACTCAAAACAGTGATGGGATTCCCACGTTGGTAGGTTAATTTCGTTCTATATGCAAAATACATCAGTAATCGGATTCACCCTACCTTGTGACGCGAAACTGATCACCAAGGAAAGAATAGGTGAAAATATGAACAAAAGATAAATTTGCGGATCTAACATCATCAAAGTTTATTAGTAAAAAAAATACATTTACATTACGAACTAACTGCAGTGCATTGAGTTTATTTTTAAAGCCAAACGTTTGATCAGATTCACCCCATTTTATGCCACAGTTTGCAGTGAAAGCATCAACCTTAAAATTATAAACCATATTCTGAGCCTATTTGGGGGACATTTTTCAGGGCTACGGCCACTCCTGATCTAAACCTTGCTCCAATAATTAGATACACACTCTCCAGAACAGGCTTATGTTTTGTTTATTTCTTAAACTGGATCAGAGTTCAAACAGTAAACAGATCTACGCAAGATTATTCCACGATGCTCCAAGGCACTAAAATACAACAACAACAACAGACTTCGGTGGCGCAAGCACACAATCGTTGTCCTTCTGTTCCCAAATTAGTGGGTCCGATCCCAGGTGAGGTCGGTGGCATTTGAAGGTGTTTAAATGTGACAACTGTGCTCCGTTTGCTTCCGAACTTTAAATGAAATCTTCTAAGACAAAATTCCGACACATTAAGATCTTAATCCCTTAAAATGTATAGCAACTGAAAGATCAATCAATCACTACTGATCTGCATTTAGGGCAGTCGCCCAGGTGGCAGATTTCCTATCTATTGTTTTCCTAACCTTTTCTTAAATGATTGCAAAGGAATTGGAAATTTATTTAACATCTCCCTTGGTAAGTTATTCCAATCCCTAACGCCCCTTCCTGTAAACGAATATTTGCCCCAATTTGTCCTCTTGAATTCCAACTTTATCTTCATATTGTGATCTTTCCTACTTTTAAAGACACCACTCAAACTTATTCGTCTACTGATGTCATTCCACGCCATCTCTCCACAGACAGCTCGGAACATACCACTTAGTCGATCAGCTCGTCTCCTTTCTCCCAAATCTTCCCATCCCAAAGTTTGCAACATTTTTGTAACACTACTCTTTTGTCGGAAATCACCCAGAACAAATAAGGCTGCTTTTCTTTGGGTTTTTTTTTGCCTACTGTCTATCTCACAACATTAATGAGGTCACCCTGCAGCCGCTCACAATCTTGTAACTTATTTATTACTGTGTACAGAATAACATCATCTGCAAAAAGCCTTATCTCTGATTCCACTTCTTTACACATATCATTGAGATATATATATATAAGAAAACATAAAGGTCCAATAATACTGCCTTCTGCTGGTTTACTTATGTACTGTACGTTTCAATGATTTTGTACTGTTACTTTTTTCTTGTAAATATTTGTTCGTGACGTCGACCTATGAAGAACTTTTGCCACTACTTGCACCGTTTGAGAGGAACCTACGTGTAAGTGGAATTGCGGAAGTGTAGAATTTTGGATTTGAGGCAAGGGACGTTAAGACGACACAAACATCCAGTTCGCAGGTCAGGGATATTAATCAATTACAATTAAAAACCCCTGGCCCGGCCGGGGATCCAACCCGGGGCCGCTATTGTTACGTTAATGACAATTTGTTCTAGTTTAGTTACTTTCGAAACAATCTATGTCGTATTCCCTGCAACGCTGGTTGTATGCTTTAAACAAAGCTCAGAATACTTCAACTTCGTATCATTAAAACTTGACTCACAATTAGAGCCAAGTAAACAAAGACTTCGATATCATGCAAGTTTCAAAGAATCTTAGCATCCCGTATATTACAGTTTGATCTATGCTTAACGTTTTCGAAAGAACACGCATTGTAACAGTATTCTAATATAAATAACATGCTATCGTACAAAATCAGCATGGTAAGTTGAAGTTATAAATATTAACTACTGCACAAAGAAATCTGAATGGAAGTTTGAAAAACACAAAAGTACGTTTTTAAGAAAATTCTTCACAATTTCAAGGCAATACAAGCAGATATGAAAATGAATGTGATGAGGTTCAAATATTTGTTTTTTATAAAGATCAGTTACTTAGTATCAATAATTACGTAAGAATACTCACTCGGTTGAACCGCTTGGCCTGGAAGATGTGACCATTGACTCGATAGAGTTTCCGCCATCGTCGAGCACCCCTCCTGTAGATACTCCCTACAACAGAAGAACAACAAGGGGTCACTCACTATTTTAAAATATAATACGAAATACACACACTCACTCAAAATTCTGAACAATTCTGAAATACAAGGGTTGAGGCAAACGTCAGGGCAACTATTTTTCTTCACAAGAAATGCGGGATCTACCAGACAAATGGAAATGGGACGCGTAAGGTGCTGTACACTGTATGAAGAATGCCGAGTAGATTTACCAGGTGTAGGATATAAAGTGAGGAATCTGTCAGCCACGAAATCTTTGTGCTACATAATGTTTATTCTCAGAGACTACAGTAGCCTTAACAGTAAACCCTCGAAGTAGTTCCTTAGGTCGTTCACTAAACGTTGCCAACGATGCAGGAGACGTCGGACACCAGCCGCCTTACCATGTGTGAATTTTGCAATCTCATGTTTCACAGTCTTGGTAATGTCCTCTCGTGTTCCAAACCGTCCACCACGCAATGCTTGTTCAGTTTGGGGATGAGGTCAAAATCGCACGGAGAAAGATTAGGTGAGTAGGGCGGAGGTACCAGCACTTCCCATCCCCACAGCTGAAACTGTCTCCGTACAGCCTCTGCTGCATGCGGTGTGGCGTTGTCATAGAGAAGGATGCCAATGTTGAGAAGAAATGGCCGTATCTCCCTTTTAATGGCATGACTTAACTGTCTCCGCAGGAAGGTTCCTGTAGTACGTTGCTGCCACCGTCGTCTCATGTGGAACAAAGTGACACACAATCACGCCTCTGACGTCGTAAGGCAGAATGGCCATCAGCTTTACGAGGGAAGGGTTTTGTCGGAACTTCTGTCTTCGAGATAATCCTGCATGTCACCATTCTGCAGACTGGCGATTGGGCTCTGGTTCATACGAAGTGCCCCAAAATTCATCCGCGGTCACTATTCTTTCAAGCATTTGTTTGCCTTTCTGTCGGTAGTGGTCAGAGCATATGGGATACCGTGTCCATGTCCACCGTGATGCAATTTAACGCAGAATAAGCTCTTCCCGTAAAATTCTGTGGATGGTTCGTTTTTCAGTGCCTGTTTCCGCTTGTAACTCAAGTAGTGTCCATCTTCTGTCCACATCCATGCACGGGGTAATTACTGCACGTGATACCTCCGTCCGGACACTAACACGTCACTGCTTGTTTCACATCCGTGCTGAAATACAGCTGCCCATCTCCCAACGGTTCAGTACGGAAGGACATTATTCCACACAGCTTCCACAAGCTCTGTATGACATTCCTTGGCATTGCGACCCCGGCGAACGGCCAGTTTCATGTACACACGCTATGCTTGTTATCCATTCTGCAAGGAGCCTGGCTCACTACTGCAGTCCCATCGCCCCTGTGGGTGGTACCTCTCCAGAGCAGCGCCATCTCGTGTTGTTTCCAGGTAAGTACTACGAGTGCCACGCATTCCAGAACATATGGCCATTATGTAGTAGGACCGTGCAAATGTGAGAAAAAAGCATTGAAAATAATTTCCCTTTGGGAATAATCGAAACATCATAAATATGGCTTTCAACAACATTTGTGACGTGATGTTACCTAGCAACCGTGCAGGCTGTGATGTAACGTACTGATAGATGGGCATGACATACAGATCATCGGCCTGTACAACTCTTAAGGTACTGTTGCTAGGTAACATCGCGCCACACATTTTGTTCCATGACATTATTACATTACAAAAATGTCCGGATGACCCCCGAACTCTAAGACATATTTAGATCAAGACAGCTGCCATGATTTATGCACCAACCCTCGTATTTCTGCACTGAAAGAGTAACGAAACTGTAAATGAGTTGAACTGGAAGTACGTTATCTTGGATGCACATTTTATTCTATCTACATCCAAAGCAGATGCACACTCACTAACCATATTTAGTACCATTCTCCTATCAGTGTGGGAAGAGAACAAATACTTAACAACTGTACTGTAACGATGGCAGCAGTAATCTGGCAGACCAATTACGGACTTTATGATCGCCACACACTAAGTTGAAAGATCCAGAGTAGTGGAAGGCAATACACCACCTTAATTATGTCTGAAGTAACAAGCCACAGACGACATTGCAACGTGCCTGAGCGCCTACTGCACAGTCCTCGCGATATAAAGTACTTTCCAACATGCTCTTCATTGTACGTACATGAATGCATTCACGTATCGCTCTATCCGCATGCGCTGACTTGGTATCATTTATGAATGGAATGCGTTGGAATGCTTTATCGTATCGCTTAATGGACTGGTATGGAGGAATGCCTTTTTCCTCTATGGCACTTTAGTAACACAGTATATAAATACATTCATTACTTGATTGATGTTCGACTCCATGGCTAAATGGTTAGACTGCTGTCCTTTGGCTAACTCTTAGATTCCCGGCGATGTTGGAGATTTTTACCTTCATAATTCCGATGGCTCGGGGGCTGGATGTGTCCGCAGTCTTCAGCATTAGAATTCATCATAGATCTGCACCAGACCCCTTCAGAGGTCACATGCAATTAATCATTTGTTTGATTACCTTAATAATTATGTTTGCGAAAATAGCGAATCCTCTTCATCTTCAATGGATGAAGATTGTAAAAAAGTCGCTGTCACTTTCCATAAGGTAACCTCAATAAGGCGTGTAATAAAATGCATCACACGGAAGAAACGTCAGGAGGCAGTGATTCAGTTCTCCGCGCATGTCACTGAAATGTACGACTCAGTGCATGCTTAAAACCAACCTCCAACTATCAGCGATTGGTGCCAAGAGTTATTTGGAAAGGAGGACTGTAAGTCAAGGACGAATACCTACATTAATGCACGTTTGACTGGGTTGGAAAGCATTTCTCACGTTGCTCATGATCAAAAGAGACCCTTTACTCGTACAGGGACTGTGTTGAAAAAAAAACTATAGCAATTCTGTCCGGGATGGTTTTGTTCACGTAGAGAGTCCAGTACGTTACCCAGAATCGAAGGCCAATGCCTTAATTTATCTCGATGCAGTTATTCTAATCCAACGGGACCAGTCTCCCATCCACATGTCCCAACTGATTCAAGAATAGTTCACATATCGATTAGCAACCTTGCGAAACTTACTTCAATCCTAAATCGAGAATGTGTGGGCAGCATTATAACAGGCATTAGCCGTTGAATGGTGTAGCACCCCACTAGCAACAAATGGAAGCCACAGCGGATGGATGAGAGAACGTAGTAGATGGCGAAAAACACGCTGCCATACTGGCCGATTCTCCACCACAAGAGGATGGTTACCTAGTTGTATTACCTCTTAAAATAATCACCACCACCACCTCTCTATCAGGTGCAAGGCGCTCTTTAAGGCTCTAAGGATCAGCCTACCTTTAAATCCCCAAATTAGCTATATTCTGCTCTCATTAGTGCATTATTTCGATATTTCAAATACTGCATGTCTGTGCTGACAACCAATAGCTATTCAGCTCATCTCAGCCCGCTGCGCGCACAAGAAGTAACAACTACTTGGAGGGCGGAGTGAAGATGGCATCTCGCTAACATGAGCGTTTGGGCTTGCCTAAGGAGCTACCGGTTGTTGTGGTGGGAGAAAGCCACAATACTTGTTGTCCAATGGCAGATTGCTGGTAACTACTGCATTCTATGGGTGTTTGAGAGAACTAAAACAGCACAGCGCAGTGCATAATGAAACATAAGGGATACAGGGTTATCAACGATGTTTAATACAAGATAGCCTTGTTTTCCGATATGTAAAATTATTGAACATGTGACAAAGCTGAGTCCGCCTCTGTGGTGTAGTGGTTAGCGTGATTAGCTGCCACCCCCGGAGGCCCGGGTTCGATTCCCGGCTCTGCCACGAAATTTGAAAAGTGGTATGAGGGCTGGAACGGGGTCCACTCAGCCTCGGGAGGTCAACTGAGTAGAGGTGGGTTCGATTCCTACCTCAGCCATCCTGGAAGTGGTTTTCCGTGGTTTCCCACTTATCCTCCAGGCGAATGCCGGGATGGTACCTAACATAAGGCCACGGCCGCTTCCTTCCCTCTTCCTTGTCTATCCCTTCCGATCTTCCCATCCCTCCACAAGGCCCCTGTTCAGCATAGCAGGTGAGGCCGCCTGGGCGAGGTACTGGTCGTTCTCCCCAGTTGTATCCCCGACCAAGAGTCTGAAGCTCCGGGACACTGCCCTTGAGGCGGTAGAGGTGGGATCCCTCGCTGTGTCCGAGGGAAAAGCCGACCCTGGAGGGTAAACAGATGATGATGATGATGATGATGATGATGATGATGATGATGTTGATGATGATGACAAAGCTGAACAGGATCCAGACGGGAAAAAAACGCGCATATGATATGACAGTCTCATTGGATGTTATTTTAAAATACATAACTACATCTGTATAGTTGGGCCCACGAGAGTTGAAGTCTGACATTTGAGCGGCGAAAGCAGTAAATACGAAGTACGCTACGTTGCCATAGTCACCTCATTCTGCGGCATATCATCCTTCCATACAGACTGAAAATTTAATCAAATACGTTTTCCTCATGCAATTCAATAAACTTTGACCAGTTCCTAAGCTCGTGCTAATAATTCCGGCATTTAAGACAGAACACGTTATTGCCGACAAATATGTGATTTTATATTCACTAAACTGACAATAACCTCAACGAATGCACATGTTAAATAGAGAATAGAACTGTAAAACTAGCTACCGATTTACTCACAAAAAATAAACTAACACCGAAAATAATCTTCAGGAAACAATCATTTAAATTATTACATAAACCAGCAACAGCTAACACTGTACTACTCCGAATAATATCACAATAGTGACTGAGAGCAAGCCAACCCACGTGGCTATAGCTTCTTAAAATGTGGCATTTCTGTTATCGTTGCCATAGCAACAGATCATTTTCGAGCAGCGTTAGTCAACTTTTTCTCGCCGATAGCGCTAAACGTTAGCCTTAAACTCTCGTGGGCCCAACTATAGATTGAATCGACCCATCCCGTAAAATCTAGCTTCTGAAAGTAATTTTCGAGGAACTGCGTAAGCTACTTTGGGGATTCATTAAACCTCAGCCTACCCTGCAAAATATTTTAATGACCCATTTTCTAATACCGCTATTTAAATTATTTACAGTGTTCGCTTTCGTTGATATGAAAAAGTTACATTTTTCGGTCTCAATCTTTATATGTTTAGCGCTCTATTTTCAAATCTTCAATGCCCTAAAACAAAACAATTTAAACGTAAACGTTGGTATTTTTACAAACATGTAAATATCACGCCTCGATTCTTTTTTTTTTTCTATTTGCTTTACGTCGCGCCGACACAGATATGTCTTATGGCGACGATGGGATAGGAAAGACCTAGGAAGTGGGAGGGAGCGGCCGTGGCCTTAATTAAGGTGCGGCCCCGGCATTTGCCTGGTGTGAAAGTGGGAAACCACTGAAAACCATCTTCAGGGCTGCCGACAGCGGGGCTCGAACCCACTATCTCAGGATTACTGGATACTGGCCGCACTTAAGCGACTGCAGCTATCGAGCGCGGTACGCCTCGATTTAGAGAATACAAAACAAAGAGTACTGCAGTGCCTCCATACCAGGGCAGTATTGGCAACGTGTCAACGGCGCTTCCGCCGACTGAACTGATGCTGTGATATATAACCAATACATGAACGAGAAGGGACAGAAAGATTTGTTCCCACGAAAGTAAAGCAGAACATGATCCATTACGAACTGCTTAGCGGTAGCTTTGAGAAACAAGCGTTCACGACGTGACAAACCAACAGGATAACTGACTTCCCATCCTTCGTCCTTTGTAGGAAACATTAGAAACACGTTCGAGTTTCAAGGAATCTCAGCAACTCATAACATAAACAGGTATTTGACTTTTAAGCTTGATATTTTTGCGATTACAGCAATAAAAAATATTATAAAATATAGACCAAGTTGAAAAGACCATGATCAAATAGTCCAAGTTGCAAAGTTTGGGCTGGGAAGACTTGGGAGAAAGAAGACGAGCTGCTCGACTAAGTAGTATGTTCCGAGCAGTCAGTGGAGAGATAGCGTGGAATTACATTAGTAGACGAATAAGTTTGAGTGGTGTCTTTAAAAATAGGAAATATCACAATCTGAAGATAAAGTTGGAATTCAAGAGGACAAATTGGAGCAAATATTCGTTTATAGGAAGGGGAAATAGGGATTGGAATAACTTAACGAAGGGAGATGTTCAATAAATCTCCAATTCCTTTGAAATCATTCAAGAAACGGCTAGGAAAACAACAGATAGGGTATCTGCCTCCTGGGCGACTGCCCTAAATGCAGATCAGTGATGTATTGATTGATTGATTGATTGATTGATTGATTGATAAATTGATTAATTGACTGTTTGAAGTCAGTGCTCTTCCAAATCTGCAGTGTTTCTCTTTAGGAAGGCACCGAAGTTTCGCAGGGAAAACTTCATACTTGTTCAATAAAAACGATTTTAAGAGTGAATAAAGATAGTGTATAAAGCTGGTATACAAATAACTTTACCTACAAAACGATTCGCAATTCCCTTTACATTAAATACTTCTTTCCCTGTATTTCTTTTTTTTTTTTTTTTTAGGCTAGAGGTTTGACGTCATTAGCCCGGCTCCTTGGCTGAATGGTCATCGTTCTGACCTTCACTTCCGGGCTGCCGGTGGTAGGGAAGGTTCGAACCCACCATCTCCCGAATACAGGAACCAACCATGGAACCACGGAACCAACTCGCTCGGTGATTTGAAAAGAACCGACACAGAGGAAGAGGAGATAATTACGATATTATCTAGAATTGCATTACCTGGTCATGTTGTGGCGAGCTTTATGCATGCAGATATTGCTATAAGATGCAGTATGAACAGTTCCAAACATTGTTTGACATAGATATGTCTTATGACTGGGGGTTATCTGAAATTAGCGACACAAAATTTGTGACGCGATGTTATCTAGCAGAAGTGCAGGACGTATGAAATTAGTGATACTAAATGTGAGACGCGATGTTACCTAGCAGAAGTGCAGGCCGTATGAAGTTAGTGATACTAAATGTGAGACGCGATGTTACCTAGCAGAAGTGCAGGACGTATGAAGTTAGTGATACTAAATGTGAGACGCGATGTTACCTAGCAGAAGTGCAGGACGTATGAAGATAGTGATACTAAATGTGAAACGCGATGTTACCTAGCAACGGTGCAGACCGTATGAAATTAGTGATACTAAATGTGAAACGCGATGTTACCTAGCAACGGTGCAGGACGTATGAAATTAGTGATACTAAATGTGAGACGCGATGTTACCTAGCAACGGTGCAGGACGTATGAAGTTAGTGATACTAAATGTGAGACGCGATGTTACCTAGCAGAAGTGCAGGACGTATGAAATTAGTGATACTAAATGTGAGACGCGATGTTACCTAGCAGAAGTGCAGGACGTATGAAGTTAGTGATACTAAATGTGAGACGCGATGTTACCTAGCAGAAGTGCAGGACGTATGAAGATAGTGATACTAAATGTGAAACGCGATGTTACCTAGCAACGGTGCAGACCGTATGAAATTAGTGATACTAAATGTGAAACGCGATGTTACCTAGCAGAAGTGCAGGACGTATGAAATTAGTGATACTAAATGTGAGACGCGATGTTACCTAGCAACGGTGCAGGACGTATGAAGTTAGTGATACTAAATGTGAAACGCGATGTTACCTAGCAACGGTGCAGGACGTATGAAGTTAGTGATACTAAATGTGAAACGCGATGTTACCTAGCAACGGTGCAGGACGTATGAAGTTAGTGATACTAAATGTGAGACGCGATGTTACCTAGCAACCAGCTGCCTCTGTGGATCAGCGGTAGAGTGTCGGGCTCCGGATCCCAAGATAGCGGTTTCAAACCCGGCAGAGGTAGTCGAATTTTTGAAGGGCGGAAAAAAGTCCATTCGACACTCCATGTCGTACGATGTCGGCATGTAAAAGATCTCTGGCCTCACATTTGGTGTTTACCCGACAAAATTCATTAAATCTCAGCCATAGACGCCCAAGAGAGTTTCGGTTTACTCGGTCTGCCACCTAGTGGGGGCCTACAGTAAAACGGAACGTCGAAATTGACGAGCAGACAGCCAGATGGCGTCAAATTGAAATGTCTGCACACGGTAGCCATACGATTATTATTATTATTATTATTATTATTATTATTATTATTATTATTATTATTATTATTATTACCTAGCAACCGTCCAGGCCGTATGAAATTAGTGATACTAAATGTGAGACGCGATGTTACCTAGCAACCGTACAGGCCGTATGAAATTAGTGATACTCAATGTGAGACGCGATGTTACCTAGCAACCGTACAGGCCGTATGAAATTAGTGATACTCAATGTGAGACGCGATGTTACCTAGCAACCGTACAGGCCGTATGAAATTAGTGATACTTAATATGAGACGCGATGTTACCTAGCAACCGTACAGGCCGTATGACATTAGTGATGCTTAATATGAGACGCGATGTTATCTAGCAAAAGTGCAGGCCGTATGATATTAGTGATGCTTAATATGAGACGCGATGTTATCTAGCAAAAGTGCAGGCCGTATGATATTAGTGATACTAAATGTGAGACGCGATGTTACCTAGCAACCGTGAAGGCCGTATGAAATTAGTGATACTAAATGTGAGACGCGATGTTACCTAGCAACCGTACAGGCCGTATGAAATTAGTGATACTAAATGTGAGACGCGATGTTACCTAGCAACCGTACAGGCCGTATGAAATTAGTGATACTAAATGTGAGACGCGATGTTACCTAGCAACCGTACAGGCCGTATGAAATTAGTGATACTAAATGTGAGACGCGATGTTACCTAGCAACCGTACAGGCCGTATGAAATTAGTGATACTCAATGTGAGACGCGATGTTACCCAGCAACCGTACTGTGATGTTAAGTACAGATGGATGGCCATGGCTGAGAGACATCTAGTAGGCTCAGGCCTCATCTCATCATTCGTGGTAGTTTCATGTGCCCTAAGTTAGTTTTCCTCTTTCCATGCACTGAAACCTACACTTGTCGACTCCAAACTCCACACAAATATCCCTCCAAATCGATTCGTTAGATGCAAATACATCAATCGTTGTAAATTTGAGTTTCAATTTTTGAAATAAATATTTATGATCTTTTGAACTTCCCAAATGAAAATTTAATATCATTTTTCAAGATATGAATATCTCATCACAGACTGAATTAACACTGGCTAATGACACTGAAATTGTTTTACTTCCAGGGCCACATTATTTATGTATTTATTTATTTACTACGACCCACTCGGGCTTTGCACGGGAGCCAATTTGGTTTTATGTTGATAGGCATTGTAAGATTTCCTGGCACACGACATTATAGCAGTCGCTTTTCCAACTCATGTATGTACCTAGACCAATGAGACGTTTCTCCGAGTTGTCTGATCACATGCCTGTTAGCTAATTTTCTTCCCGTACGATATTTAAGCCATTCTTGCGCTTTCACTACAACAAGAACTCTTAAACCAATAAAACTACACATAGTAAAGAATTTTTAAATATTAATAAGAATACCGTGGTGAGTAAAATTTCATTAAGGATGATTTGATTGTATCAAGTCTACGTTTGTTGAGTATTCAGTCCGAAGGCTGGTTGGATCCTCAACAGCTACATCGTCAGCTGTCATAGATGGCCTAAGCGCCACGGAAGAGGCGTACCAGGTAAATGAAGAGTGAGGTAGTTTCCTTTGTTTTCCTCACCGAGTCAGGAATTAGTACGTCAGTCTGCTAAACCCACCGATATGCATGCACCAACTGACACCGCGTCACCAAAATAATGGGCAAACTATTACTTTTATCAGAAAAAAGGAAATACGTTCGGAATTGAGAACTGAAGTTGCTGTAAAATTTCGTATTCATTTTCTTCTTACCTGCTGTAGAAAGGTTTGCCGGGAGACTACGTTTTGTGACGTGTACGACTTTGTTAATGAACTATGAAGCAGAATATGTGACATCTCCGTGAGGCTGTCATCAGGTGTTCTGCGTAAGAATTGGCATCGCTCATACCTCAGACACTTTCATATCGACAGAGACAGGGGTGAGACTGAGACAGGTCAATGAAAGTAACAAATTTGTTCCAGCCCCTACCAGAAATCAAAACCCACTGTAAACGCTATGTCTCGTCACTAAATGCAGACTATTTGATCAATCTCAAAATATGTTTGTTAATTTAAAGGTTGATATTATACTTCAAACTATAATATAAAACACCTAGGCCATCTATAACAACTGACGGTGGAGCTGTTGAATACACAATCTGTAATCCTTTTACAGATAGGCATATTCTGGCATAGTCGGCCCTGTAGTACGCACCCAGAGGCCCTGGGTTCGATTCCCAGCCAGGTCAGAGATATTTACCTCGGTCTGAAGGCTGGTCAGAGGTCCATCTAGCTTACACTGAGGAGCTATCTGACGGTGAGATGGAGGCCCCGGTCTAGAACACCAAGAATAACGGCCGAGAGGGTTCATCGGGTTGCGCAGCGGTCGACTGGAAGGCCAAGGCCCTTCAAGGCTGTAACGCAGTGGGGTTTGTTTATATGCCCAACAATTCTTCCTCGTATACTAATCTTGGTGGTCTATTGTTGACGGTGGAGGCAATGTAAGCCAATAAAGTGGATTTTAAATCATTGGTTTCCCATATACAGAAACCACAATATTCTCATTAAACTGAGTGTGTAGAACGAGGTCAGGAACTATAAGACAATAAAACATTATTTCACAAGATCTGTGTACTCATTCCTGCAGAAGTTAATTCATTTAATTTCTATTCTGTGCTGACTAATGACAAATTTCCATCACTGGCATTTGATACATAATATCTACCTACATACTGTAGCTTGCAGTTTCCCTTTCGCCTAGACGAAACAAAACATAACGCATGATCTGGCCCCTGATGAATTTTTAAAATTAAATTTGGGCCTAAGTTAACAAACCCTGCGTTGAATCCTCACTCTTCGACAAACAGAGGAATAATGAAATTGAAATATCTCACGGTATAACTCCACTTACCTAAACCACATTTTTCATGATACATTATCCAAGGCACTGTCCATGTTACACACCACTATGGAAATATTGCGATATATTCCTTATACAGACTCCGCTGTACTTTCAATATAACATCCATCACACATACTGAGTGGATTACAAACTCCAATATACTCTGGAACATGACGATAAATTTCACGGAGTCTATTTCATTAAAATGATTTGTTTTCTCCATGGGGCAGCACAAAATTCCTAAATTATAGCACGGCAGCGCTTGGTCAATGGTGCAGCTCTCGATAAAACAACGTCCTGCCTCCACAACAGAGTTGTGCGCAAGTTTGCAGCGTACTTTTTAGCGAGTTACGACTTTCAGGACAACCTAACGAGAAACGACCTACTTAAAGAAATACCGCATTTAAATATAAAACATTTTTATAAACTAGTGACATCTTAAGGAACGTCCACGCCTTAACTGTCACTTAACATGAAGAATAGTTATAGTTGCTGGTGTTATATTTGTTTTCGTTCACGAAAAGGGCTTGGAAAAATTCATTCCAGTAACACTCTCCAATACACTTTCAGATCTTCATTGGAGTAATCACATAAATGGGATTGTAAATAAAGGCTACAGATCTCTGTACATGGTTAAGAGTATACTTAGGGGTTGTAGTAAGGATGTACACGGGAGGGCATGTAAGACCCCAACTAGAGTATGGTTTCAGTGTAGGCCTACGGGACCCTCACCAGGATTACCTGATTCAAGGACTGGACAAAAAAAATCCAAAGAAGAGCAGCTCGATTTGTTCTGGGTGATTTCCGACAAAAGAGTAGCGTTACAAAAACGTTGCAAACTTTGGGCTGGGAACAGTTAGGAGAAAGGAGACGAGCTGCTCGACTAAGTGGTATGTTCCGAGCTGTCAGTGGAGAGATGGCGTAGAATGACATTAGTAGACGAATAAGTTGGAGTGGTGTCTTTAAAAGAAGGAAAGATCACAATATGAAGATAAAGTTGGAATTCAAGAGGACAAATTGGGGCAAATATTCGTTTATAAGAAGGGGAGTTAGGGATTGGAATAACTTACCAAGGGAGACGTTCCATAAATTTCCAACTTTTTGCGACCATTTAAGAAAAGGCTAGGAAAATAACAGATAGGGAATCTGCCACATGGGCGACTGCCCAAAATGCATTTCAGTAGTGATTGAAATCTGCACAAACCGGTATTTCATTTCATTTCATTTCATTTCATTTCATGTGTCAGTCATTACTAATTAATCATTGCCCCAGAGGAGTGCGACAGGCTACGGCAGCCGGCACAATTCCTATCCTCGCAGCTAGATGGGGCATCTTTCATTCCATACCTGACCTGGTCGAGTGCCTGGAAACAGGCTGTGGATTTTCATTTTCAAGGCTTTTCATGCAGGTTAGCTGGAGGGAAGTGTAAACTTTAAATGGGGAAAATCACCGTTAAAAACATTACTGATGATGGATATTTCCTCAAACTGAAATGTGAAAGTAGGCTCTCTGTGGTTAATTGTGCACCTTTGCGTTAAGTAAATCATTCAAAACTCGTCACGTTTTGACTTTCGATTGAAATGTTTAAAAAAATTAATGATTATGCATTTCTTTTAAAATGAAAGAAATATTTAAAATAAATTATCTATTGCGCATTGAGTGATTAGCTGGCTTTACACTCGGATCTCAGAGGTGCGCCTTCCGGTTGATCCCGCGTTGGAATTTTCACTTAAAAACGTGGCGTCAGAAAGAGTGCAAAGCCCCGGCTAAAACCAAAATAAGCATGAGTGGCTGCAGTTGGGATAAGATGAAGAAAGTTTGGCTGAATGGTCAGCGTCCTGGCCTTCAGTTCAGAGGGCCCGGGTTCGATTCTGTTCCGGGCCGAGGATTTTATGTGCTTCAGGCTTGTGAACTAGGCGTTTGTGTTCGTTTAATACACTTATCTTGATCTACGTACAACACATCACATTACTAACCAAAGAGTGAATACATCCCTCCATGACCGGGCGAGTTGGCCGTGCGCGTAGAGGCGCGCGGCTGTGAGCTTGCATCCGGGAGATAGTAGGTTCGAATCCCACTATCGGCAGCCCTGAAGATGGTTTTCCGTGGTTTCCCATTTTCACACCAGGCAAATGCTGGGGTTGTACCTTAATTAAGGCCACGGCCGCTTTCTTCCAACTCCTAGGCCTTTCCTATCCCATCGTCGCCATAAGACCTATCTGTGTCGGTGCGACGTAAAGCCCCTAGCAAAAAAAAGAAATCATCCCCCCATGCACGGCTGGCATCAGCAATGACACGCGGCCAACTCCACACCAAGTATCAATCCCAATAAACTGGGAAAAAGGTCAGGAAGTATAAGGAGACTGCCATGCGAGTTGACTACGCGGTATGGATCACATAGCTGTGACACTGCATTCGGGAGATAGTGGGTTCGAACCCCACTATCGGCAGCTCAGAAGGTGGTCTTCCATGGTTTCCAATTTTCACACCAGGCTGTATAGTTATTAAGCCTACGGACGCTTCGTTTCCATCCTCTCCCATCGTTGCCAGAAGACTTATCTGTGTCGGCGCGAAGTAAAAATAAATGTTCTTTTAACTTAGATACAGAGTGTATCAGAACTACACCGACAAAAATTAATCAGGTAAGCTCTTCGTTTTATGTTATGAACGATGCAATCGAATTAGCGGAGAAAACGTTTCTTTTCGAAAAAATAAGGTTACTTTGTTACTTTAGTGCGCGTGATTCAAATTGACGAACTCGTCTTATTTGCTATGCCAGAGAGCCAGCCACTGCCTGTTGCTGTGCGTTAGAGGAGGAAAGGGAAGGAAAAATGAGAATGGTACGCTTCGGTGCGAGAGCACCAAGTTTTTTGTTCGTTTCGAATAGTCGCGTCCTAGCCACAGCACAAATTGACTACAATGTGAACCCCGTAGAAAGAGAAGATAACTTGTAACAAAAATTCAGGCATTTTTGCAGGTCGTTCGTGACACACCACACATCCTACTACTACACCACTGTGAACTGCGCATCGAAGTAGGAGGGGGCATATTGAACATCTATTGCAATCAAACCATTGGGCGTATTGTTTCCTTCGTTCAGTATTTCATTCCATTTACAATGTTGTCAGTGAAGGAATACACAATCGTGGGACGGCAGTGTTGGATCTTCGGGCATGTTAAATGATGAAGAACGTTACTGCGACCAACAGACCAGAGGAGAAACGATCGGGTGCATTCCTTGACTGACAAGTGTGTTCTGGTACTGTGTGTGCAGTTACGACCGTTTAATACACGAACCGTGGATATTGCCTGTAAGAAACAAGTACAATCCTGTGCGAGTCGAACGAGGAAACTTGTGCATTATCACTGTCTCCATCATACACCCCACTTCTCCTCCCTCCCCTTCTCTTCTTTGAAACACGGCAACGGTTGTGCTCTGGCATAGCAAATACAGCGAGTTCGTCAATTGAATCGCGCGTCCGGAATTAACAACCCAACCTCATTTTCTCGCAAAGAAAATATTTTTTCCGTCAGTCCGAATGCACCATCATTTTTAACATGAAGAGCAACCCGGGTGTTTTTTTTTGGTCGGTGTGGTTCTGCTACACCCAGCATATGAGAGACAGTATTCGGGGCAATTCGTAGCGAATGTTATCATTTCAACCCGCGCTAAAGCAAAATGTACATATTCCTCCGTATATTACACAGGCAAGAAATCTTTGTGATAATGTGCTCTTTTTCTATCGGTGGTGCTTGTAATCCGGCACTCAGGAAACATTTATCGACCGATCATTCTTTGTGCCAGGAATTGTACTCTACATCAAATGATCAGTATTGTTCCATGCAGCACAAGTAGCAATCACTCCTGGCGAGTGTAGCGATTGTCTTTAGAGTGATGACTAAAGAGACCAATCCTCTGTCGTAATACTAATATATCAATTCTACTTCAGCTACTTCTTACAGCACAACCTGACGGTTTCTTCTCTGATTTTCTCGCAGTGTTACACAATCTCGTTTATCGGACACTGCGTTCATCGCTGTTGTTGGCCCTAGTGGACTCACGTCACACCCTTCCAGTGGTAGAAATCAGTTTAGCACTTCTTATATATAATAATAATGTTATTGTTTTTATGTTCCATTAATTACTTTTTTGACGGTTTTTCGAAGACGTCGACGTGCCGGAATTTCGTCCCGTAGGAGTTAACACTTCTTCACCTGTATCTGGGCGCTGGTGAGAACAACTGAGGACCTATATGGCGGCGAGATAGCGGTCCCGGTCTAGAAAGCTAAGCTGAAGAGAATGACCACGTGTCAACTTGTAATCTATTGGCCTTCGGACCGACTTCGGACGCTTGGTATGCTTAATTTCACAAGCGTTGTAGCGCCATAGCGTTTGTCCTTCACCACGTTTAGTTTCATACACACAGTATGGCCAATGCATACAGAGGGGTCCGGCAAAATGTAGACACTCTTTTATAGTTAACTAGCTGTAGTACCCGGCGTTGCCCGGATAGTTTCTGAATGTTTACCTTTAAGATTTGTATTACCAGTTAGTTATGTATGAAGTGAATGTTTATAGAATTCCTTTTTGACTTTCAGATTGATATGTTACGATCTATTATGTAGTTTTAGAATTATTTAGATGTGTTTGATTTCAAGTTTTAGATTATTTAATTTTCGAGTAAAACTTGGTCCTTATGGAAGCTCGAATCCACTGGTAAGTATGTGATCCTGTAAAAAATTAGTAAGTGATAACTACAGCCCGGATTTCCATGCAAATCCATGTTTTTAAATAACCTGGTTACAATTCTCAAATGCCTTAGCTGGCAGGACCTAGTGTTTACAGTGCACTATCTCTTCTGGTATGGGCTAGAGCAATGTTGTTACTTTCATTGATCTGTCGCTGTCTTATCCATGGCTTTGGCAATATGAAAGTGACTAAGGTATGAGCGATGCTAGTAATGCCATTCCTTCTGCAGCCAGTCCCTGTTATGGATAGTGTGAAAATATTGCTCATAGGGTCGGTTGGTGCATGCATCTCAGTGGGCTTGGCAGACTGATATGTAATAGGAACTTCTGGCTCGGTGAGGAAAGCAACGGGAAACCACATCACTACTCATTTACCTAGTACGCCTCTTCAGTGATGCCTAGGCCATCTATGACAGCTGATGACAGAGCTGTTGAGGATCCAACCAGCCTTAGGGGTGAAGACTGAACATACATACATGCATACATACACAATTCTCAAACTTTGCAACTATTCGTTTTAAGGCTTAACGACTTCAAATAACCGTTCTTTTTCCTTGCATGTTTGCATGTTTTGGTCTTTTTAGGACAAAATTAATGCATATGCATATTTTGAAGATTTTCGTTTTAATAGAGAATATTTGGACGTTTATTATTGCATGATATGACTTTTCTTATGACTTTGGCGCATATATAGCCTACTGTTAACTTGCTTTTATGAATGTTGGTTTGCAGAATTTGGGGCCCTTTTTCCACGTTATAAAGTATGTCTATTATTGAGAGACGGAGAGAATGTATTCCTGGCATCGTATGTGACAACCAAATTTAGTACACAATCCAGTTAACACTAACTATATGACAGTGTCATTGACAGTTGAAATCCTGTACATCGTATCTAACATAGTGCGACGGCTAAATACATAGTTATCACTTGAGCCCGGATTTCCATGCACTATAAAATCTCAGAATATGCTTGCATTCACACAACTATAATATAGCAAAACATGCACGATAAACTGGAAAATATGCGCTATCAAAATTCAGATTCTTTTGAAACATTGTACAATAACTAATTTCTCCAGATAGTCTTGACCTAAGTTCATCCCTTTATCTGTCAGCACAGAAAATGATCTTTCTACGTCACAAGAAGTGACAGGTCATACCTGCCAAGGTATAATTCTTTGCCGTGCAGAAATGAAAAGAGCAGACAATGGAGATCTATTTCCTTGTTCAGAATTCAAATGGCGGATAAGAGAATGGCAGGCGTTCTAACCGATGAGAGGGGTAATCATGCCATACCCAGCAGACGAACATCTGCTGAGAGACCTATGCAGAAGAAAGGCGAGTGTGGTGTGACAATGACGATAGATAACATCTCCCACTTCACGCCGGCGCTCGCTCTGGTAATGGCTGCCGAGAGCTAATCTCTTTCACGAGTTAATAAACCCTCAACTCCATTACCGAGTGGCGGGAACAGTAATCGTTAGAGCGGTCCGCAGTCACCACATCCGCAGTATCTGTCAGGCTTCACTTAAAATACTTCTTATTACACTCCATTTCTATTAAAGTATCGATATCGTCCAACATACAAGTGTGAAAATCCTCGAGCGAAAGCATTAAATAAAACTTAATACTGATGGACAATAATAATAATAATAATAATAATAATGATAATAATAATCAAACCAAACCCTATGGCGCAACGAGGTCACGGCCTATTATGCGACGCTGATCAGCACGAAGGCCTACAGATTACGAGGTGTCGTGTTGTCGGCACGACGAATCCTCTCGGCCGTTATTCTTGGCTTTTTTTGACCAGGGCCACTATTTCACCATTAGACAGCTCCTGAATTACAATCACGTAGCGTGAGTGAACCTCGAACCAGTCCTCAGATACAGGTAAAAAAGTCCCTGAGTAGTCCCGGAATCGAACCTGAGACCTCCGGGTAAAAGGCAAGTACGCTAAACCTGCACCACGGGGCCAGAGCCATATTATTATTATTATTATTATTATTATTATTATTATTATTATTATTACTGTTACGAAGTTACCCGTGGAGCACAAAGAGGTTAAAGAAGGTGCCGGGGTGAATGGGTCTAACTACAATATCAAGAATTGATTTAAAACTTTAACATAGGTTATATTTCTTTTAGGACTTCAAACTTAATTTATCATAACAATGAAAGATCAGGTACAATGACAAACTTTAAACAAGACATGGAAAATCCGAAATTTAGTGATTTTACAAATCCTGGGCTTCACGCCCCACGCTTTACAATTTCTGAGCTCCTAGCTCAAATTTATTCAGGGGCAGAAATCCATTAATTCACGAGCACTTGCTCTCCAAAATACAAAACTCTAGCCTTCCAGAGGCACTCTTTACTATTACAAAATTTGAGAAAGAGCTAACAGGCTCTCGGTTCCATACTGCCTACTCAAGGCAACATTACATCAATCTCGGGTCTCTCAAACCACCATTTACAAAAGGAACTTATTTTTACAGGGGTATTAAATACCCAACGTACTGGGCCTTCGTGGAATAAGAATAACAGGTTAAATTAATGGCCCGAACACAAAATGAATGGAGGCGTATACTTGCACTCCTAAATATGAACACAAAAAAAAAAAAACCTAAGGGGCTCTAGGTCGATGAAACAGGGGCTATTCCCAAACTACTGAGGTGACTCGTATAGGATTTACTTTAACACATTATGGACGGAAAAACAGTTACAACGTAGTCACCTCAAACCAAGATGAAGGGGAGCTCGAGAGGGTACATCACTCACTATCCCCGATTTAAAGTCAAAGCTTTATGCAATTTTTACATTAGCCGAAGATGATTTATATTTTAGAAAAGTTTGTTACATAACAAAAGATTCGGACCTTTCCCTCCGGTTAAACGGCGGAGGTAGCAAGAAAGAAAGAAAGAAAGAAAGAAAGAAAGAAAGAAAGAAAGAAAGAAGTTATGTGGCCATTACCTTGTAGATGTTCTGTTGACCGATGAAAGAGGCCGCCCGCCTCCTGCTTTGACACACACACACTCAGTAAGATGACGATCAATTGGCCAAGAAACGTGAAAAGTCACAGTTTATAAACCCTCAGCGAAGGTTCGAGATCATTCAAGACTAAACCAGCCACACCCTCTCAATTTAATTAGTCAATTTCAAAGTTACACTCAGAATCGAACAAGAAGCCTGTGATAGGTTGAAAATTACAGAAATTTTTCATTGGCCAGATTCAAAACTGGCGGAAAGGGAAAGGAATTATTGCCAACCCAAAAATGAATGAACATCATTCAGTTAAAATAAACTAGAAATATAAAACTTCTTTAAATTGTAAGTTCTTGCACTTTGCACCAGGGTGCATGATCATAGATTCCTGGTAGTGTCATCTGTAGAGAAATGTCCAAACTTGTTGATGTATAGCAAACAAAACAAGGAGAAATTCAGTCAGTTTAGGAAACTTCACAATAACAAAATTACTCAATATTTTAGTGGTGACATCTTCTGATTAAAGTTCCAAGTAGGTGTAGTTTCCGTTTTACTGTTTTACCAATAGAGGAGTTCATTTAGGCGCTAGTTTTGAATGCGCGGCGTTGAGGTGTACCTCCCGGTACAATTATTATTATTATTATTATTATTATTATTATTATTATTATTATTATTATTATTATTATTATTATTATTATTATTATTATCGTTATAAGGGCAAGATGAGTAGACGGAGACCAAGACGACGATGGTTACACTCAGTTTCCAACGATTTAAAAGATATAGAACAACACGATGCCGCAGAACTAGTTACAAATAGAGGATTGTGACGGCGATTAGTAAATTCACACAGGCTTGCAGACTGAACGCTGAAAGGCTAAACAGTCTATAATGAATTTGTATATAATAATAATAATAATAATAATAGCCTTCGAGGCTCAGGCGGCAGCGCGTCGGCCACTCACGCTGGGTTCCGTGATTCAAACCCCGGTGCTGTACAAAGCGGAGGCGGGACAGGTTTTTCTCCAGGTACTCCGGTTTTCCCCGTCATCTTTCATTCCAGCAACACTCTCCACTATGATTTCATTTCATCTGTCAGTCATTAATCATTGTCCCAGAGGAGTGCGACAGGCTTCGGCAGCCGGCACAATTCCTATCCTCACCGCTAGATAGGGCTTCATTGATTCCATCCTCGACCCGGTCACTGACTGGAAAACAGGTTGTGGGTTTCCAATAATAATAATAATAATAATAATAATAATAATAATAATAATAATAATAATAATAATAATAATAATAATAATAATAATAATAATAATAGTATCGTCGTCGCCGTCGTATGGCCTCGGCTACCGAGTTATAGAAATTCTGAAGTTTTGCTATCTAGACGGCCTGCCTACCAATTTGAACATTCCGATGATGTGGCTGTCTGGAAACGAAAGAGGAATTCTATTGGATAGTTTAATTGAGTGGGGTGACAGTGAGTGTGTCACCACAGATCGATAGCATGCCAACAACTATGATATTGAGTGCTAATATGTTTGACTGCCAAATTAAAAATCGACTACCTCCGTCAGGAACGAACCAGCGAACTTTGAATCATAATGCACCGACGGAGAATAATAATAATAATAATAATAATAATAATAATAATAATAATAATAATAATAATAATAAGATAGGAAAGAAAGTTTCTCGGAAATATTTTGAGTCCTAAAAAAAGTGTCCGAGGGTCTTGCCTTCCACCTGAGGTCAAACAAGGAACAGTCAACGAGATCACCACCGTTACGAAAAAATAAAATACGAAGGCTAACCTTTTATGGTAACCTGAAGATAATGAACACGGAGGGATTGGTGCATACATTACTCACTTTCCAGGAATAATGGAAATCTCATCCCCGCTGACTGAAGGTGGTGCACAAATACATGCGGGTAAATGATCAATCAGTCACTACTGATCTGCATTTAGGGCAGTCGCCCAGGTGGCAGATTCCCTATCTGTTGTTTTCCTAGCCTTTTCTTAAATGATTTCAAAGAAATTGGAAATTTATTGAACACCTCCCTTGGTAAGTTATTCCAATCCCTAACTCCCTTTCCTATAAATGAATATTCGCCCCAATTTGTCCTCTTGAATTCCAACTTTATCTTCATATTGTGATCTTTCCTACTGTTAAAGACGCCACTCAACGTTATTTGTCTACTAATATCATTCCACGCCATCTCTCCGCTGACAGCTCGGAACATACCACTTAAAACAGAACCGATGTATGGCTTTTCAGGCGTTTGCTCTATTAACCAGCGTTTCGTCTTAGGTCTGACACTAGACTCATCAGAGTGGGATGTGGATGTAAGTCCAGAAGACATAAGGAGAGGGCCAACTTTGGGGGGAAAAATTGAAGGTTTGAGGGATGATCCAGAGAAAGAACCTACAAAAGGCGGAACATTTCAGTGGAAGAACGACTGAAAATACGCGTGAGGTTGAGAAACATGTACACAAAACAGTGGAAGCTTAAGAAAGAGTGTCAGGTAGAGGTAGCTGGTGTAACCGTAGTCCACAGTTGGCTGTATCGATGTAAAAATATTAAATAATAAAGCCTACTGAAGCAAGTTAAATTCAATTTCTGTATTCACGTAAGAATACGCCGAAGATAACATGCCGAGGACAGAGCTCGTAGAAATAATGTGGTGCTAGCATCCAGCCCGGTTTTAAGCATTGTACTCATTAACGTGATGAGCTCATACTGGATTAAATGAGGCAAATCAGATTCAGTACATTACATGGTAGGTTGAGATAGCTTAATTAAGTCAGTTAAACTCGCTTAACTCATCTAACTATTTTGATTATCATCTCCATTTAGGTAATTCAACAAATAATTTAGCAGATTAAATCAGATTAGAACAATTATTACATTGCATGACCTTGCCAACGACTGGTGGCAAACTTATTGCTGCTTTCTGAGTAGACAAATACACCCGTCAGCGTTTACTCCTATCCCAATTACGTATCGGTTTTAAAGTATTTGCCTACCTGGTGGGCATGATCGTTAAGGAGTAATGTCGTTATATAAGATCATTCCGGCCCGGTTTCATCAAGGGAGGTTAAATATTCTCTAACCCTGGGTTTATTAATTTTGCATTAATATTTTAACTCGTTCTCGTGAGTCACGCGTTTTACCGAGCAGAGGGTTAACTAACAACGTATTAACCCACGCCGGAAACAGCTACCTTACCAATCAAGGAGGCTGCGACTGAAAATTAGAGGTTATGAACACACTTCCTTTGTTTCTCTGAAAGCAATGATAAAATGGAAAGAAATGGAAGAGGTTAAGAAGAGAAACTGAAGCACTAATAAGACCAAGTACCAAATCGTTATAGAATCCAAAATGATGTTAAAAATAGAGCCACACGGAAAGAACTTCCAGGGAAATTTTATAGCATTACCCACTTGACAGTGCGAACATGCAAACAACTTAAACAGTTCAACAAAAATATTAATGATATAATAGCTGCAGACACTTTAGAGACCATTATGCTGACGGTAACTGTTGATACCCCAATATTATCTCCGACCATTACAGTGTATGAAACGACACTGTAGCGTAAAACCTTAATGTAATTATTACCTGCAGTATAGTAAAAGAAGGCTGTTTGTGTCTGTTATGTATTCTAACCTTTCGCGAATTTCATTGACGTCCTTACTGACGCCGGTTGTCCTCATAAATTGTTCCTCGGACAGATTTTGAAAATAGTTGCTCCTAATAGGTCCATTTTTGTTTGCAATCAACACATCATTTACAGCAGCCATTTTGCTTTAAGCTTCAGGTTAACAGTTTAACCCAGGTGAAAGGAGGGGTTAACTTACCTCCGACCTTAGCATGGAGTTAAAACTAACCTTCCTTGATAAAACAGAATGAAGAGTCAAATTCAGAGTTAAAACTGTGTAACCCGGGGTTAAGGTTTAACCCACGTTGATGAAATCGGGCCTCCATGTTAAGAAAACAGTACTGCTCTTATGGACCAACAAGGAACGAACACACCTCCTCTTAAACATCCATAATTACTAAGGTATATTGTAATGTACTTCGAAAGAAAGAAAGAAAGAAAGAAAGAAAGAAAGAAAGAAAGAAAGAAAGAAAAGTCATTATTACCCATGTGTTATTAAAATAACTATTGAAGCTGTTCTATTTATAAATACATTCGCAGGGAGGTAGCACAGTAACGAGAACAGCCACTGCTTTGTTGCCTTTTTAAATGTTTCTTCTGAGCCGCACTGGTACATGTAACGCGTAATCCGTTACTCTGTGAAACCTGGCAGCTTATTACTGTTGTATAGAAGTCGTCTATTTTTGTGTTGGGTATGTTTCTTAGTCTTTGTATTAGTCCGTACTTTTCTTGCGCGGAGTGAGTGTTATGTGATTAGCCTACGTGTGCGATTTCTTTCCTTAATACAGCGTTTTGTTTACTTTACGGATGAGGCCGAGGAAGAAACAAAAGTATGCTTAATTTGCAGCTTATTTTCTTCTCCCTTTTGTGCTGAACTTAAAAACCGAGTTTCATCAATATATGTAACACCGTTTCCCCGCGATGTTGTTGAACAGAGCTGTTCGATATGGCAACGCTGTTGCCACAAGAGCAATACTGTTTTCTTAACATAGCCTGACAGCGTGGTAGGCCGGTTCGAGTTCCGTTGGTTGAAAAAACATTTTCCTGTCACAATATTGAAGACGGTGTAAGAGAGGAGGTGGTATACAGTACAATTCCTAATGACTAGATTGCTTGCTAACAGCCTGGGTTCAATCCCAGACCTCCGCAAAGCTCTTATGACTCTGTTGATAGTGATTCGTCCATCAGTAGGGGACGTTCAACATTCGCGAGACCCCTTGATGTTCTCCGACAGGAGTAGGCTATGCGTCGTCACCGGGTCTCGCTCTCTTTCCACCTCATCACACCATACAACACGTAACATGCAATTGCCTCGAACTGAACGATTCCGTCACAGAATGCAAAAATGACACGCGCTGCAACATATGTGGTAATCGTCACCACCAATCTGTATGTACGGTTCCACGGGAGCAGGCGAAGTGCGTGAATTACCTCGACAATCACGCAGGTTCGTATCCTGGCTGCCCCTTCCTTACGCAGGCTATTAGGGCGCACTACGCCAGACGTCAGCTTCTATCAAGACTGCCACCACAATCTAAACCTCCCCCGTCTTTCCTAAGCCTCAAAATAAACAACCCTACACCCCCTAACGCAACGAACCACATCCCTCAGCCTCACTCTACTATAGACACTCTAAAGTCTCTACTTTCCCTCCTAACAAACACCTGCTAACACAGACAACACCCCCCCCCCGCCCCTTTACAACTCTGCATGCCATAACTCAAACTAGTTTTCTTTTACCGCGCGAGTTGGCCGTGCGCGTAGAGGCGCGCGGCTGTGAGCTTGCATCCGGGAGATAGTAGGTTCGAATCCCACTATCGGCAGCCCTGAAAATGGTTTTCCGTGGTTTCCAATTTTCACACCAGGCAAATGCTAGGCCTTTCCTATCCCATCGTCGCCATAAGACCTATCTGTGTCGGTGCGACGTAAAGCCCCTAGCAAAAAAAAAGTTTTCTTTTATTCAAATCCTAGCCAAATTAACTTATTTGCATAATAATTTGTGCGCTATTAAATAAATAAATAATAATTATTTCTGTAATGTTTTCCTTTGTTCAATACCCTGAGGAGTTTCTTTTTATTTTGTGAAAAATATCCACACCGAATGTTGTTATAACTGCTTAAGGGAAAAACTGCATTGAATCGCATTAGCGCTCGTAGTGGTAGAAAAAGGCAAACTGCTAATCTAATCGCCCGGATAAAGATGATTAAAAAAGGATAGTCATTTTTTGACTAAATAAAGAATATATTATCATAATTTATTATATTTTATTTACCTAAATTTCGTAGCTCATATCCCTAGGATGTTTTCAACATTAATTTGCTTGCTTGAAGGGCTAGAACTTTGGATTTTATAAGTCGCTGTAACACAGAAAATGCTTTCGACGAAAAAACGATGACATAGGTCTAGGACTGAGAAGGAAGCGGCCGTAGCCTTAATTAAGGCACAGCCCCAGCATTTACCTGATACGAAAATGGGAAACCACGAAAAACCATCTTCACGACTGTCGACGGTGGGGTTCGGCCCGACCATCCTCTGAATGCAAGCTCACAGCTTGCGTAGCCAACTCTAGGATAGGAAATAGACGCACATTTTAAGAAATGACACCGTTTCTTCCGCATTATAGAACGAATATATTACGGATACCTACGGTAGCAGACGAACTTTTTGAATTGCATTGCACCCTTCACATCTTATCGCTGTCCTACTAAGGCATGTTCAAAATATCTGTTTTGAGATAACTAACATTTTCCGAACAAACATTAAGACATAATTCTCGGAGTGTGAACAAACTACAATTCAAAACAGAACTAGACAGAACAAAAACAATGCGCTAGATCCTCATCTTCTTTCGCTTCACCCTCTTTGGGATAAGTTGAATCAATAATTTCCCTGTGCGTTGTTCTTTCCTTATTGCCCAGTATTTCATCATTCTTTCTGATCTTCGTTTTCTCTTGTTTTCGAAAATAATAGCTTTGGCTTGGAACCTTGCATCTTCATTTTTAGTTATTACTTTAGCCGTTCGGTCGAATAGTGAATTTTCTGTAATTTTTAATTCTACTAAGTCTTTTTCAGTTTCTCTAAACCACTTGGGTTTTGTTTTGCGGTTCATTTTAAGAAAATGACCGCAAGCATTTTCCCTCCTTTTACGCACAGTATCTGAGAGGGTTTTTTCAATTTTCTTATACGGTGTATAATTATTGATGTATCTTATTATCCTGAAATTTTGGTCCTATATCTTTCTTAAATGCCTTTGCTGGCGGGACCTAATGTTTACAGTGCGCTAAGTCTTCTGGTATGGGCTAGAGCAATTTTGTTACTTCCATTCATCTGTCTCTGTCTTATCCTTGGCTTTGACACTATGAAAGTGACTGAGGTATGAGCGATGCTAGTAATGCCATTCCTTCTGCAGCCAGTCCCTGTTATGAATGGTGTGAAAATGTTGCTCATAGGGTCGGTTGTTGCATGCATTTCAGTGGGCTTGACAGACTGATATGTAATAGCAACGTCTGGCTTGGTGAGGAAAGCAACGGGAAACTACCTCACTCCTAATTTTGCTAGTAGGCCTCTTCAGTGATGCCTAGGCCATCTATGACAGCTGATGGCAGAGCTGTTGAGGATCCAACCAGCCTTAGGGCTGAAGACTGAACATACATACATCTTTCTTAAACTGTTCCTTTCTTTTAGCTCGAGTTTGATGATGATGATGCTTGTTGTTTTAATGGGCCTAACATCTAGGTCATCGGCCCCGATGGTACGTAATGAGACGAAATGCAATGAAAAAAATAAAATCCAAAATCCTCCACTGACCAGAATTCAAAGCGTGAGGACGAAAAATGAACGGATGGATATGAATTTAAAACAATCAGTGGAGCCGACTCGCAATGCCTCAGTCACAGAAACTGACGGAAAACAATAGTAATACTGACCAAGGGACTGCTTCTATAGCTCAATACTGAATTGGTGATGCTTGCAAGCTAAAGGGGTCCAACATATAGGTTATCGGCCTCTCATAATGGTACTTATCGCTTGGAAACTAGAACCATGGCATTTGTCATGGTGCGGTACTAATCAAAAGTATCGTAGACTCACGGTATTCCCACATTATGGTACTACTCACAGGTTATGAAATTCGCACATGTAATACAGACCTATGGTGTTCCGCACATAGCGGCGCCATTTACAGGCAACGCAAACCCATGGTTTTCATCACATAAGTGTACTAACCACAGGGACCCGTACTATATATAGTGGGTACTAATCATAGGCAAGCCAGAACCCTGGTGTCGCTCATATAGTGCTACTAATCATAGGTACCGTAAAAGCCTGACCGCGCGGTGCTCCTGCGTGCTACTAATCACAAACTTATTTGGTACCTAACATAGTGGTACTACGCGCAAGTAATAGCGAACCATGGTGTTCCCCGCGTGGTGGTAAATGAAATGTCGTATGGCTTTTAGTGCCGGGATATCCCAGGACGGGTTCGACTCGCCAGGTGCAGGTCTTTATATTTGACTCCCGTAGGCGACCTGCGCGTCGTGATGAGGATGAAATGATGATGAAGACAATACATACACCCAGCCCCCGTGCCATTGGAATTAACCAATTAAGGTTAAAATCCCCGACCCGGCCGGGAATCGAACCCGGGACCCTTCAGCCAACGAGTCGGACCCCGAGTGGTGGTACTAATCACAAGTAGTTTCATGGTTCTAATCCAATCATCCCTTGGTCGCCCCTTTTAGTCGCCTCTTACGACAGACAGAGGATACCGTGGGTGTATTCTTCGTCTGCGTCCCCCACCCACAGGGCGTTGTGTGTGTTTGGTCCGCGAGAGGTATTTTATTTCCCTCAAGTCCGCCGGCAAGCCGGTTAGGACCCCCCTATCCGCCACCTGGGACGCGCCACGTGGGTGTATCACATCTCCCCTTCCTACGCCAGCGTAGTAGGTTCGTGGTAGCTCGAGTTTCTCCATTTGTCCTTTGAAATTCAGGTTTAGTGTTTCTGCTGCGTATAATGCTTCTGGTTTAATCACTATTTCATAATGTTTAATTTTGGACCTGCATGAAAGGGATTTCTTATTGAATGTATCATTTGTTAGTTGGGCAAGGCCAGTTCAAGTTCATTCTTCCTGGATTCTATTGCTCTGCATTCCACAGAATTCCATCTAATCCATTCTGCGAGATATTTGAATTCTTTTACTATTTCAATATTTTCTTCTTGGATTTTGAGGTATTTATGTGGGTGTTTGCTCTTTGTCATGATTTTTTTCGAAGGAGATAGAAGACCTATTTTAGCTGCTTGTAACTCTAGTTCAAAGATTGCTCCCTTGCTTCCTCCATTATTTCAGCAAACTAGGCCACATCATCTGCAAAAGCAGTATAATTGATTTTAAGGTTCTTCTTTTTGCAACCCAGTGTAATTCCACTTTTTATATTTTCGTTCCATTCTCTACCTGCTTTCTCAAGCGCACAGTTGAACAAGAACAGCGAGAGCCCATCCCCTGTCGTACTCCCGTCCTTATTTCGAAGATGTTTCTTTATATATCAAAATTTCTTTCTTCAGATGTCTTGGTTCAGAATTAGGGCAGTGACATGTCTCTATCAACGACTCTTTCACAGCTAGTGCATGCCATTACTTGCGAGGGAAATGAGGGATTATACCATTCATTGGATAGTTCTAGCTCAAAAGAGTATATCTTTATTTCATCAAGCGTGATGATAAAATCAAGGAAACCACGATGTTATTGATGTAAAGTACCAAACAGTGAAATGCAAGAGCGTATAGCTACCTTTTCTTAACGTATGCAACCCGATGAAGCACTTCTTGAATTTCGCCGTGTAACACTGTAGTCTGGATTGTACCAAGCTCTACAGCTTAATTTCCTCACGGTCACTATATACCTCTAACAATGACAATCAACTCAACGTAACATGCTTGGATTCGAGGACAATTCCACGGCAAATCCTCCACGCCTAACATAACTCTGTCCGTCGTTATTGTCACGGGGACCGGTATAAAATTATTCCGCCTTGGTAACAAGCGAAGTCTATCGTGGGCTGTATGAGTCATTCATTCCTTATTTGTATTTTTACAACTGAAAGTAATCGCTCCAGCATAGCTTGGCGAATGTATCCTTTAAATTGTAACATACTGCTACAACAGAGAAAAAATATCCTAAACTAATAATAATAATAATAATTCGTTTTAGGCCCCCACTAACTAATTTGCGGTTTTTGCAGACGCAGAGGTACCGAAAAATCCCGATTGAGTTCTTCAATCTGCCAGCAAATCTACTTTCAGGAGGCCGACGTATTTCAGCACCTTTTAATACCAGCGGATTGAGCCGCGATCGAACCTGCCAAATTGAGCTCAGAAGACCAGCGCTCATATCACCTGATCTATCCAGCCCCGCTAGCCTGCAATTAACGAAAAATATAACGCATTGAATTTCTACCGCAGTGTTAGAACTTCCGAGACAATATTTTGAAATAATAACAAAAAAGAATACGACAGTAAATCCTTTTGGTTTTGTAATACCAAAGCTAATTCCTCGTATTACATTAACACAATTTGCGATACATTTTTTTAAAATAAACAACACAGTGACGAACAATGTTAGTTCATTCGCAGCTCTTCTTCCACAACTTAGAATAAATAAAAATGACATTCTGTATTATCTTGGTTAAATTTACGAGTCTGAAGAAAGGCTTTTAGACCGCTATGGGTGATGATATCCATAGGCCTATTGATTTCCTCAATTTACAAACAAATATTTGTCAAACTTTGCTCTCTTTACTATTTTATTTGCAGCAATTTCCTGTTACACTTTCCGTATGCTGAGTGTTCCTACACACATTATATATTCCCTGTAATGTAAGCGTACACACTAAGGGTTCAACCTTACTCTTTCTTTCCTATTAATACTGAAAGTAGTGATTTTTAGTTATTTTCTAAGTGCTGGGATCGATTCAGTGTCGCTAACCATACAGTTTAGGGACACAACTTGCTGATACAACGTCTGACAGTTACTGTCAATCTGGCACGTTGGCACTACACAGTCATGGTTCGTTGTTTTTTCGAGACTTGCGAGAGTTTGGCATTGCCACCGCCGTATTATGAATATCACTAGTGTTACATTTGCAGTTTACGTACAGTAAACAATGTTTTCTCTCTCTGTAGGATTGTAAATCTGTTTGACTAATACCAGGTAAGTAGAATTGTGGCATTTTCGAATAATGTATTTAATAACGTAGTTGATGTTAAATGATGAACGCAGCATTTTATTAATACGGTTTTATTTCATTCAATTCGTATGTAGAGAATGCAATTAGGATGTATATGAAGCAAGAAAAACCTGCAAGAACTCTACCGGAAAGGAAACCAAGAATACCTCTTTTATAAAGATCAGTTCAGTTGAAACGGAAGGAAATTTCTTTATCAACCTAACCTAACCTAACCTAACCTTGTCTTGTCTTGTCACGACTTTGGTACGGTTTGGAGATATAGCCTTTGTGTACTCTTATTGACTTACGGCATATGTGCATGTAATATTTTTGCTTGTGTGTATTATTTCAGCGTGGTTTCACCTAAGTCCGAGAAGTAATAGAAAATTTCAAGAAGGGAGCTGAATTATTTACGCCAGGTAAACACCAAAGAATACGGTTATAGTAATGCCTTTATCAAAATAAAGGCAGAAAAATTGAGTGAGGGTGAGAGTGAATATTTCCTTAATTCCTCATTAATCTTGAAACCCGACTTAATTATGAAAATCACCGAGCTCGATAGCTGCAGTCGCTTAAGTGCGGCCAGTATACAGTATTCGGGAGATAGTAGGTTCGAACTCCACTGTCGGCAGCCCTGAAAATGGTTTTCCGTGGTTTCCCATTTTCACACCATGCAAATGCTGGGGCTGTACCTTAATTAAGGCCACGGCCGCTTCCTTCCCACTCCTAGCCCTTTCCTGTCCCATCGTCGCCGTAAGACCTATCTGTGTCGGTGCGACGTAGAACTACCAAATAATAATAATAATAATAATTATTATTATTATTATTATTATTATTATTATTATTAAAATATTAATTGGGTAAGGGAACCTCCCTTATTGATGCTTACATTAGGTCAGTTTCTTGATGGTTATGTCTCGTAATTTCAGTATCTAACTAGTCACGTTGACAGCAGTTATGAACCATTGAAAAAAGAGAACAAGGCGGTGTTATTTGCTTTCTAGTGCAGAGACTTTCATGAGGAGTACTTAACACGCGACAGGGCCGGATTTACAGTAGGCCTACCACAAAAGAGCCCTTAAAACAAAGCCTAACACCTTCCCCGCTCCTTCGTTATTCGCACTTAAAACAGCAACAGCCCATCTCCAGTCTCATACCATCTACGCTTCATCTTTATTCATATCGCCATCGTATCTTCGTCCGAAGCTCCGCTATCTAAAACCGAACTCGCATCACTAATTCATGCAGAGGCCTAACCATGACACAGCTGAGCGGTCACGAACGGGGAGGTATAGAAGCAGGATTTTTTTAAGGCGAGACAAGCTATGAATTATTAAGTTAAAGTCAACAAGACTTTACTCAATTTGTCCATATTGCTCCCTTAAGTGTATCCAAGCATATGGAATAACAAAGTGCTCTTCTTAGTTTGTGCATTTGAGTTCAAGTTACAATTCCGCAACAAACAAGAAGAGAAATCCTCCCAATGAACTTCTCTCTTGAACAACCTTTTGAAGACTTAAATTTATATTCCAGATACAATATTAATAAAGAAAGTCAACCACTGTTACTATTTTTGTTAGAAATTCTGTGTATGTACGTTGAATCCTCAGCTTGAAGGTTAATTGTATCCCCACTAAATCTCCCACTGTCTGTCAACGAAATCTTCAGCGTTGCTTTATTCACTGAGGCAGACGGTGGGGTTACCAATAAGTCTGCCAAGTCCTATTTAAATGCTAACCAAGCAGGTAGAGAGGTAAGGAGGAACAAGCTAGCCGTGATAGCGGAGTACGTACTAGCCGGGTTGGAACACTTGTACGGAGTCGTTCACTCTAACAGTTCTTGGCGAGTCAGAAGTAGGATGGTGACATTTGCACGGAGTGACACTAGCACGGAGTCTCAATATGCATACACTGCCTACCTCTTCGGCGTAAAATGTTGAAATCATACGCTATTTCTCATTTCATTCGCCGCTTCATGTGGAATGCAAACAGCACTTGCCTCGCTTAAAACTATATTACTTTTTCTTGTTACTCTACCTTTATATTGAAGCTTCTTGAAATCTGCGCACCGCCAACAAGTCAGTTGATCTTTATTGGTATAGTCCACAGTGTACTGATGTCCGTTGTAAATCAACAAAGGGTCCCCTTGGTGGTCTTGGTAAACTCCTTAGCTGTAGAACAATTATCACCAGTTCAACACGGAACACTAGTTGTCACCAAGTATCAACTGCAGCAGTGAACTCTCAAGGGATCTATCTATCTATCTATCTATCTATCTATCTATTTAAATCAGTGGCGTATATAAGGGCTACCAAGGCTATCAGTGAAGCCCAAATCTCAATTGAGAATGATGGAAGTCTAAAGCACATTGCAATGTAATCATCTGAAACATTGTTCCATTTACAGAACTTGAAAGCAGTGAGAAAAAACGTCGCACATATTTCTGAGAGCAAGGCATCGGAGACTGATATTGCAGCCCAGACTCTCGCCCCTCTCTCCACGACCCACCACACGCGGCTTGCTGCTAGGTATCGGATAGGAGCGTGACCGGCGGAGGATAGGTGTGCTAGGCTTCGTCCGTCAGACCGCCACTGCTATCAACCATGCGTTACTCATCTAAATACAGTACTTCCTCACCTAATACTTCTGACTTAATAAGAGAGTAGCCTAGATAAGAGAGTGTGCGAATTCCTCGGACCCCTTTACTTCTACATCCTTGTAGGAAGAGACTGCAGGGCTGCTGTTAGAGGAGGAATATAGTTTTATTTTTATTGGTAGATCTGCTAAAATAAAGTGCCATCTTTCAGGTTTAGTGTTTTCGTTTGTTGGTTGGAATCGAACCAGTGATCATGGGTCGGATACCACCACTGATCTCCCGAGGAAGCTAATTAACCAATGAACAATGGGTACGACCGCTGAAAAATTCAACATTTTTATTTAATAGTGCCGGTAATAATAATAATAATAATAATAATAATAATAATAATAATAATAATAATAATAATAATAATAATAATAATAATAATAATAATAATAATAATAATAGGGTATGGCATCAATATAGGCTTGGTATTGACCTTATGGGGATAAAATGAATAGCGAAGACGTCATAAACACCCATTCCCCAAGCCAAGGGAATGACCAGTATGAAGGGGTTGATTCTGGAAACTGAACCGGGGCCATCGGACCAAAGGCAAACATTCTATCCATTCAGCCACAAAGCCGGACTTTCATTTGCTAAACCTTAGGCTACCATCTCCACTGATCAGTGGTTGAGCATTGGCAGTAGCAGAGGCCGGGGCAGTAGCCTGTAAAGCAGCCTTGACAACACAGCAGGCTTCTACGTTGGCTACTGGCTGCAGCTCAAAACGCTGAAGGCTTGACGTTCACTAAACCAACCATCGAAAAGAGGTAACCTAAGTCTAGTGGTAGTCCATGTCTTAATCCCAGCATACGCCAATGGTATCTTTATCTATCTACGGCATCTACCGTTTTACCGGATAGAGCTTCACCTCATTTGCTCCTGAATTGCAACCCTTCTTGGTCCTCCGTGCAAGTGTCACTGTTTGACACACCCATGCTTAGTAATTTCCTGGAATGTTTGGCGTTCCGTGCAGTGTCAACAAGTATCATAACTTCGTACGAGCTTTCCGCTTACTCACTTTCGTCGCCAGGCTTCATCGTACTCATCAGTACAGCCAGGCCACTACTTTTTCAAGAGAGCATTGTCATTAGTATGTTTAAGTAGGCTACACCCTAAGAGCACTTTCAGCCAGTCACTTACCAGTGCTACCTCTCTTCCAGCCTCTAATTTCAGGTACCAACAGGAACCATGGCAGACAGCACGGTTATCTCCCCGTTAGAAAAGGTGAAGTTCCTCTCCGCCATCACCGCGAGGAACTTCAGGTTACAGGCTGTTCACACTGACACGGAGCTACTTGTGTCTGAACTACGATAAGCAGGTACAGACGGACGTTCTTCATATTATATTTCATATTATGATATTTCCTACCTTTTAAAACACCACTCAAACTTATTCGTCTACTAATGTCATTCCACGCCATCTCTCCACTGGCACTTCGGAACATACCACTTAATCGAGCAGCTCGTCTCCTTTCTCCCCAGTCTTCCCAGCCCAAACTTTGCAACATGTTCGTAACGATAACATTTTGTCGGAAATCACCCAGAACAAATAGTGCTGCTTTCTTTTTTGGAATTTTACCAGTTCTCGTATCAAGTAATCCTGGTTTGAGTACCATACATTGGAACCATACTCTAGCTGGGGTCTTATCAGAAACTTATAACTACCGAGTTTGATAGCTGCAGTCGCTTAACTGTGGCCAGTATCCAGTAATCGGGAGATAGAGGGTTCGAGCCCCATTGTCGGCAGCCCTGAAGATGGTTTTCCGTGGTTTCCCATTTTCACACCAGGCTAATGCCGGGGCTGTACCTTAATTGAGGCCACGGCCGCTTCCTTCCACTTCCTAGGCCTTTCCTATCCCATTGTCGCCGTAAGACCTATCTGTGTCGGTGCGATGTAAAGCAAAAAAACCCTTACTAACGGTTTTGGAGACGCCGAGTAGCCGGAATTTAGCACCACAGGAGTTCTTTTACGTGCCAGTAAATCTAGCGACACGAGGCTGACATTTGAAACCTTACTAAAACTCATAAAATCCTCATAACTATATAAAGATATCTGTAACCTTTATTTATAACCACGTTTATGTGATTACCCCAATGAAAATATTTCCTCATATTAACGCCTATTTACTTACAGTCATCCCCAGAAGGTACATTCACCCAATCAATGCAGTAATTAAAACTCAGAGGACTCTTGTACTTGTGAAACTCACAACCTGACTTCTTACCCCGTTTAACATCATACTATTGCCTGCTGTCCATCTCACAACACTGCCAAGGTCTTTCTTTGCTTTCCTTTCCAATGTTTCCCATTATCTTCCTCTTATAAAATAAGACGCTTGCGTTAACCGGCACGATGGGGTGGCAGATTTCGCGCCCCTCCTTCCCCCGCCCCCCAACAACCTTAATTTAAAAAAATAATGTTTGAGCATCTTATTTCTTAAAGTACCAGGTGCATGCATAATTTTTGCCGGTTTTTGTGGTAAGGAAAATACGTAATTTTCAAGGGAAATTCATTTTTTGTTTATTCAAAATATTGGCCATCGGCTTCTACACACTTCGCCCATATTTCGGGTAAGTTATGAATATCATACCAGAAAAACTGCTTGTCTTTTGCGACAAAAGATTCGTCGTGCCATTTTCCAACCTCCTCGAAATTGCTGAAGTGCTGCTCTGCGAGCGCGTTCCCGATTGATGCGAAGAGCTGATAGACGGCGCCAGGTCGGGAGAGTACGGCGGGTGCGGAAGGATGTCCCATCCAAGCGATTTCAAGGTGTCTTTAACTGGTTTTGCTGTATGAGATAGCGCACTGTCGTGTAATAAAATCACTTTGCTATCTCTTCTGGCCCATTCCGGTCGTCTTCCGATCAATGCGTGATTTAAATTTATCATTTGTTGGCGATAGCGTTGAGCACGAGATAGACCATCATCCAGTAACGCCTGCAATTGTTCGTCTTCGCACTTTTGTGGTCTACCAGAGCACGCACTCTCATATTGAAAACACCACGTTGAAATTGTCGAAACCATGTCTCACATCTTCTAAATGATGGAGCGTGTTCATCATATGTTTCTACCAGGAAACTATGACTTTCCGCAGCCTTTTCCTTTTGATTGAATAAGAACAGCAGTGCGTGCCGCAAATATTCTTTTTCAGACACAAACGTCGACATGATCAGTGAACGATACAACACAGACGCTGGTGTTTGGCGGACTCAATTTGTGTGTTGGTAGGTGAATGTCAGACGAACAATTTGTGTGTTGGTAGGTGAATGTCAGACGAACAAACTGACGTATGTGTCAACTTCATACGCTGCGTACTGTTCGCTGGTGCTATCTCTTAGTGAAACCAGAAAAGACTTATGCACACACCTGGTAGTTGTCTGCATTACTGTAGTTGTAGTTCCTCTTTACACAATAATTACCACTATCACCCCCTCTGTATGACTGCGTGTTTATGAATGAAATGCTCATTAACTGACAGTACAAGAGTGTGTCTGTAGATACTATTCCCTTCATAATTGTTGGAACGGCAGTCTGTTTTATCTGGCCAGCTTGGGTACTGTTGTATATACACTAGATGTTAACAGTTGACAAAAAGGTACGGACGAGACTCGCCACAATTATGGCATGCGTTTGAAAAACACAAGGAAGATAACATGTATTCAAAAATACTAAGAAAATGCCAAGCATAAAATCAAAACGAAAATACATAATTATTAGCCTACACTTCTCAATACAGTTAAATTTCTCTAAATGAACTTGTTGGTAACATTTTACGCACCTGGAGACTTTCGTAGAACACACTGTTGCAAATCATCACGTTCACCTTGGAACACTATCATGGTGATTTCAAATTACAGAAATAATCAATCGTAGGAGTTGGAGTTATAGCACTGAATCTTCTTTCCTCGTGATTTAGCAACAAAACCTGTCAACCTAATTCGATCTTGTTGAAATATAATGATGGTAGGTACAGTCGTCCTTCTCACTATGCTGTTTCACCGACGATGAAAATAAACTGAATGGGAATCAGGTATTCAAGAATGTAATCCACAAAGGATATTATTTTCACTACAATTACAAGCCTGTAATGGCATGGCAGAACTGAATGCTTAAAAAGCAAATATCTACTATATACAGTAAAGATTCAACAAAACCAGAAACTCCAATGGTTCTTCAGTTATATGATAGAAATACAACAAATTAAAGGATCAATTAGGATTACTAATTGAAACATTAGATGGAATATAATCGAACACATAAACACTAATGAGAAACCGTTAGAAAGAAATAAGAAAATATAGGACTTAAAACTGCATCTAGTTTACTGTGCCATCTAGCTACAGCTACTTCAACAGAAAAGTTCAGTACACACGTGATTGTTAACTGTATTCTTGCTGTCACCTTAGATACGAGATGTGGTCTTTTGGAGTCAAATTGTAGAATTATTCACAATACCGTGTGGCATAGGCTAACCTACACTCGTGTCTGTATTTTGTTGGGAAGTGAAGGCGACGTTAGGCCGACTGCGTGAACATGGACGATGTACCAGGTAAGCTGATCCGTTAACTGGCATATTTCAATAACGAGGGTACCGCCAAGTGTAAGAAAACCGATTTGCCAGAAATTTCGCTCAGTGAAAGAGGGCTCGGAATAAGTGAACATATGTTTCGGCTTATCCGTAGACACTCAACCGTTTCCGAGAAAGTAACGGTCGAAGTTTTTTCGACGTGCTTTACGTGCCTATCAGCCCGGTGGCTTTCGCCGCGACCTCACACTTTTGCGCCCGGTGTTCAAATCCCGACGAATATATTTTTGTTTCACTTAGGCCCTATTTACTTTTGTCCACTGACGATTATTATACGAATGATTATTTAATGTCTTTTAAAATATCGTTGATTTTTTGTCTATTAATGTTCTGTCTGGTAAATGAATTTTAAAACATCAAGTAGAGGACATCATAATGCCGTCTCATTGGTAAAACTCTATCCATATATTCGCTTTTTTATCCTGCAGTTCTTGATGTAAAGCTTGGTATTGTGTCGTTGAAGGCAATGGTATTTTTCATCACAGTTCTTCTATTTAGAACGGTTGTCTTGTGAGCTCATATGTTAGTCTCGGAGGCATCTTTTTTGCCAGGCAGAGAACTTTCAAAATACATAGCTTTCACTCTTTCTACTGTAGCCAGGTAATCCTTCGATAGGTGTTCCCAAATAATGTCTAAGGCGTATGTCATGATGGGGTCTGTTTGTATGCCTACATATTTTTCTAACAGAATGTACGTTATTAGGAACGCTTTGCCATCTGTTGAATATATTTGGAAGCTGGAAAGGTTAGAAAATCAAAGAGTATCTACATAGCAGGGAATAGTATTCCGTGATTACAGGAAGTGCATACTCTCTGGCTTGACAGGAAGTAATCACACATGGCTGCATGCAATGACTCGTTACTACCGATGAAAATCACATATATCAGAATATCAATGAAAGTGTTGGTCGCTTAGCAACCTGATTTGATTTTAGGATTACTCGAAGTTTATTTATTTATTCAGGATCAGCAACAGCATAACGCCGAATTACGAAGATCCGAGCTATGTAAAATAGATATGAATCTAAAATGAAAGATATATAAATATTTACAAAGAACACAAATATACTCAATAAAACTGTACAATCATATATGATACACATTTACATAAACAACGATATTAACAAAGAAAAATACATTTACAGTAAATACAGGAGCAGAACGGGAAAGAACAAGAAGGAAAATTAAGTTAGCCTATATTAGAAATATCATGACAGAAGGAAGGAAACGTTACGAAGATGTCTTGAACTTGAAGACCTATCTATGTCTCATGATTCACCGGCAGGTAATTCCGCAGAGAAGAACACAAAAATGAAGTACATTGGTCCAGTAGAACGGACGGACGGATTTGCCAAAGCAGTTTTAATTAACTATTTTAATGTATAGATTGTTACTAGACGCGATATAATAAAAATCCACGGATTGATTCATAAAAAATTGCAAGCGACAGGTTTTGGAAAAATTATCCGTTATGCGTGGTTTGTCGCAAACTTATTGCCAACACGTGGAATCTTCAGTAATGTTAACGACGTTTCTCTCCCGAGTGACATTCTCACGCCGAAATGTAACTGCGGCAAACGTGATTTCGCGGGATACTCGTGGTGTGTGAAATGTGTATGTTTCGAATATTTTTATGATCGGTATCATCCAAGGAAATGCACCGTAACTCCCTGAAGCGTTAATAGTAAGAATGAACTTAGAAAATATTGTAGTCCCTGAAAAATACCATACTTACCAACACTTCCTGTGAAACCCCGTTGTGATTCTACAGTCAACATAACACCCTTTGTATCCCCTAATTTGAGGAAACATTGATGTAGCAATCGTCAATGGACATCTTCTATATACAGTAATCCGTTTCAGGTGTAATAATGGCCACCTGCATATTTTTTAACTTTGGTGTCTGTCTGTCTGTCTGTCTGTCTGTCTGTCTGTCCGTCTGTTTGTTCGTCTTTCCATAACTTGAAAACTAATGGACATATTTCCACCAAACTTCATATTTAGAATCCACCTGTCCTTGGGTAGGTTCGAGGGCAAATACTGTTTCTAAATCCCTGGGGTTTATACGAAACCGAAACCGTGATTTTGTACTCCCTCAAAATATACACAACCTATCTACCTGCCTTAATGGAAATTAATTTATAAACTTTTTTCCTCATGTGCAACATTTCGATACCAGGATTAATAAGGGAGATATCATTAACGGGCCGTTTTTCGGTACAAGTCCCACCGGACTTAACTCAAGAGCGGGTGTGTGTAAAGCGTATTTCTTAAAACTTGAAAACTACCGCAGATATTTGAACCAAACTTTATATTTAGCATCCACCTGTCCAAGGGTAGGTTTTAAGGTCAATGCCATTTAAAATTCCAGGAATGGACTGGGGTTTTATAGGGAACCGAATGGTGATTTTACTCTCCCACAATACACTGTATATAGTACAAGACCAAACGGACTGGAAATCGACCAAACTTGATGGAAATCCATTTCAATTTTTTTTGCTCATGTGCTTTTCTTCCGACAGGAGGATTAATAAGGGAGATATCATGAAAGGTCGGGTGAGGGGTAAAAATGACTGAAACTGGGGTTGAAATATTTTCATTCGGATACTGATATCTCAAAAACTGAAGATGTTACAGACGTGAAAATTGGTACTTGGAATCCCCTTTTAAAATAAAGAAATGCATATTTTTGTTTTCGGAAATCCAATTAAAGGGGGGAGGGAGAATTGAAAAATTAGTTGAATTATTTGTATGAAGATACCTCAAAAGAAAAATGTTGCAGACGTGAAACTTGGTATTTGGAATCTGCTTCAAAAGTAAAGAAACACGCATTTCTTTGATTTTGGAAAATCCAATGAACGGGGGTGAAAGAATTAAAAACTTAATTGAATTAATTGTATGCGAATACTTACATCTAATAAAAACTAAAGTTGTTACAGACGTGAAAATTGACATTCTGATCTGCTTTAGAAACAAACAAAAATGTGGGGGGAAACCATTTGGGGGGCGGCGGGGGTGAAACGGAGTTGAATTCCTTTTATGAGGGCACACATCTCAAGATGTTACAGTCGTGATAGTTGGCATTTAGAAGATCCTTTACTAATAAAGAAACAAGTATATTTTTCCGGAAAATTCACTTAACGGGGGGAGTGTGAAAGGAAGTGAAAAAAGATAATTATGTTTATGGGGATACTTATATCTCAAAACTGAAGATAACAGAGGTGAACACTGGTATTTGGAATCTCCTTTAAACATAAAGAAACACGCCTTTTTTTCTGGGGGGCGGGGGAGGGGGTAAATCAACTTAACGGCAGTGGGACGAAAAAGGAGTTGAGACCAATTGATTTTACTGTTCATAATGTACTTGTTTCTGATCATAAACCGATCATTTTTAATCTTTCCTGGGCTCGTCTTCAAGAGCAATCTTTTTCTTTGAGAACTTAAAGTTAGATTACAGTAGATTCTCCTGGCATATAAATAAAAATTTTAACACGCTTGAAATAAACGATAGGAATGATATTTACCGTGCAATTGTTCACCTCTATAATAAGGTCAATAATGCACGGAAGTACATCATTCGTATCGTCAGAAATCCCGCGCACTTGCCTACGCGCGACAATGGCGCTGGTCACATTGTCAGCAATGACAATGGTAGCAGATGTAATTTACCGCCAAGTAGCGGTCTTGCATCTTGCTGCAGGGTCCAGAAAATCAATAATAATAATAATAATAATAATAATAATAATAATAATAATAATAATAATAATAATAATAATAATAAATACGGCTTATACGGCTTACGGCTAAAAACCTACGCATATTCAGAGAAATCGAAGTAACTCGATGTTAATGGTCTTTAAATCGAATCACCAGTCAATTGTATTAATCAACAAACATGTCAGGCATTACAGTACACATGAAACAATGACAATAGCATTAAGAGTAGTTCTGAAAATTTATAAAACGAATACTAACCTTTATTGATGTAGCTATAATGAGGCATCCCATGTTATCCAAGACAATACTGGGATATACCTTACTTTAAGTCCCACATCACCTACCATAATTCTAGACCTAATAAGTTACAATACTGTACACACATGCACAGAAACTGTGTCCCGATATAAACAAAACATGGCGTTCCCCCGCCTCATCGCCGCACTGCTGCAGGTAGACAGGCCACTACAAGACTGTTGTGACTAAAATGGGCACTGTGGTGTAGTATAGCAATGCACACACTATCTTCAGCACTCCCTGTTCACTGTACTGAAGTGGCCTTCAACACTACCCCTTCACTCCCTCATCTCCTCTTCAGTACTGGAGTGGCCTACAATACTACCCCTTCACTCCTCTTCAGTACTGGAGTGGCCTACAATACTACCCCTTCACTCCTTTTCAGTACTGGAGTGGCCTACAATACTACCCCTTCACTCCTCTTCAGTACTGGAGTGGCCTACAATACTACCCCTTCACTCCTCTTCAGTACTGGAGTGGCCTACAATACTACCCCTTCACTCCTCTTCAGTACTGGAGTGGCCTACAATACTACCCCTTCACTCCTCTTCAGTACTGGAGTGGCCTACAATACTACCCCTTCACTCCTCTTCAGTACTGGAGTGGCCTACAATACTACCCCTTCACTCCTCTTCAGTACTGGAGTGGCCTACAATACTACCCCTTCACTCCTCTTCAGTACTGGAGTGGCCTACAATACTACCCCTTCACTCCTCTTCAGTACTGGAGTGGCCCTCAACACTACTCCTTCACTCCTCTTCAGTACTGGAGTGGCCTACAATACTACCCCTTCACTCCTCTTCAGTACTGGAGTGGCCTACAATACTACCCCTTCACTCCTATTCAGTACTGGAGTGGCCTACAATACTACCCCTTCACTCCTCTTCAGTACTGGAGTGGCCCTCAACACTACTCCTTCACTCCTCTTCAGTACTGGAGTGGCCTACAATACTACTACTTCACTCCTCTTCAGTACTGGAGTGGCCCTCAACACTACTACTTCACTCCTCTTCAGTACTGGAGTGGCCTACAATACTACTACTTCACTCCTCTTCAGTACTGGAGTGGCCTACAATACTACTACTTCACTCCTCTTCAGTACTGGAGTGGCCTACAATACTACCCCTTCACTCCTCTTCAGTACTGGAGTGGCCTACAATACTACCCCTTCACACCTTTTCAGTACTGGAGTGGCCTACAATACTACCCCTTCACTCCTCTTCAGTACTGGAGTGGCCTACAATACTACCCCTTCACTCCTCTTCAGTACTGGAGTGGCCTACAATACTACCCCTTCACTCCTCTTCAGTACTGGAGTGGCCTACAATACTACCCCTTCACTCCTCTTCAGTACTGGAGTGGCCTACAATACTACCCCTTCACTCCTCTTCAGTACTGGAGTGGCCTACAATACTACCCCTTCACTCCTCTTCAGTACTGGAGTGGCCTACAATACTACCCCTTCACTCCTCTTCAGTACTGGAGTGGCCTACAATACTACCCCTTCACTCCTCTTCAGTACTGGAGTGGCCCTCAACACTACTACTTCACTCCTCTTCAGTACTGGAGTGGCCTACAATACTACCCCTTCACTCCTCTTCAGTACTGGAGTGGCCCTCAACACTACTACTTCACTCCCTTCCCTCCTCTTCAGTACTGGAGTGGCCTTCAACACTACTCCTTCACTCCTCTTCAGTACTGGAGTGGCCTTCAACACTACTCCTTCACTCCTCTTCAGTACTGGAGTGGCCTACAATACTACCCCTTCACTCCTCTTCAGTACTGGAGTGGCCTACAATACTACCCCTTCACTCCTCTTCAGTACTGGAGTGGCCCTCAACACTACTACTTCACTCCCTTCCCTCCTCTTCAGTACTGGAGTGGCCTTCAACACTACTTCTTCACTTCCTACCCTCCTTTTCAGTACTGGAGTGTTGATTGTTTATGTCGGGATACCATTTCTGTGCATGCGTATACCAACTCAACGACACCCAGCCACCATAGTGACACTAGTTATCTGACAGGCTTCAACACACAAAGTAAGTACGCGAGGGTGATCAACAACTGACTGATTTTAGTTAACTGAGGTGTGCTTTACTTCTGAAGGGATGATAACAGTACGTTTCTTCTAATTCTACAAAAGATAACCCGTCAGCGGCGGGTACAAATACTGGTTAACAAATAAAACAAAGGGGATGTTTTCGGTGAGTTTTCTTCAAATTACGGCACAGTGCTAGGGTGCACTTACACAAAACAGTTTGCCCTCTCTGAGTTGACATCTTGAGTTGCAAATGCATTTCTTCGAGATATTCCTCACTCTGGTGAACTGGATCTACTTCAGATGGGTTCAATTGGGTTTGAATCCCAGGGGTATCCAATAAATTCATACCCCTTCCTTTTAGGACTGATGCGGATCATTTTAAAAAATACAGAAGACATTTCTGAAGGATGTTGCTAGATGATGTCCGGTGAGGTTCCAGTTCGCATAATGTATCTTCTCTACGTCGTTCTAGCAGGAAAATTCACTTGGGCCGCAAAGACTCGGACAAAAAATATTGTCCTATAAGTTCGAAAAAATAGCATGAACCAGTCGTACAGGCGCACCGAGGTTCCTGTCAATCGCGTGAATATGTAGCACCTAAAACTCTTCTAATGATGATTAAATTATGTATAGAAATAATTTTTGGACAGTAATTCTACTACAGCGATGAAATTGTTCATAACAAGAGTTAAGAAGACATGAAAAAAGTGTTTCAAAGAGGACAAATCAAAATGTAGTTTTCTAAATAAAGTGATTAATTTTCGTGTTTTCTATTCTTTGGTCTAACTTAAGACAGTTATAAAAACATTCTAACAGTCTTCACTATTGAGAAATAATCTATATCCCTTTCACCTGTGCCCATTTTCAGTTGTCTATTTTATGGAAACACTTTATCTGTTCAATGAAGCGTTAAAAATGCACTTACATAACTTTCAATAATTCGTCTTCTTTTTTCTTTTAGAAAGAAAATATAGCACTTTTATACATCTAAAACTTTTCTTATTGAGGTAAGTACACGGTGAATACTTGGGTCCGCTGTATGAAATTCCATCCAGATTACGTCTCTTTTCTTCACTCTGTCCTGCATTAGTTTCTCCCAGGGGTATGCGAATGATAGCCCTCTCTTCAATACATATTTAACAGTAATAACATACAAGAGTGTATTAATTCATAAAAACTAATCTAATAGCACGCATGGGAACTTTTTTTGTGCTTTGAAATTGTAGAACTCTTAGAGGAAAATGAAGATATTTAAACCACCTAGTTCATTACGAATTGATCATAATACTCCGAATAAAATCATTAGGTTATTTTTAACAACACTATTCAAACATAACTGACACAACTTTTGCAAGTATAGGGCACAAGTGTAAAACTCATTGCCCTAGAGGTTCTCAACGTGGAACTGTGGATTGTCGATCATGGGATTCCCAGCTGAGCCTAGTACTGCTTCCACTCACATGTGTTTAGCTCCTCACTATAACCTTCTCGGTCGGATCTCTCTCAGTTATCTGCTGTTCTCTTCCGATTCCAACGGTATTAGTATGCGACGCCTCGGGAGTCCTTCATTTTCACGCCCTTTGAGACCATTCTATTACCGATACCTCGATTATTGATTCTTTAAATCTCCTATGATTATTTCATGCTTACTCCTTTCCTTCTTTCTTTTTAAATCCGTTTAACCTCCAGGATTGGTTTCTCCCTCGGACTCAGCGAAGGATCCCACCCCTACCGCCTCAAGGGCAGTGTCCTGGAGCGTGAGACTTTGAGTCGTGGAATGTAACTGGGGAGGAGGACCAGTATCTCACCCAAGCGGCCTCATCTGCTAAGCTGAACAGGGGCCTTGTAGGGGGTTGGGAGACTGGAATGGATAGACAAGGACGAGGGAAAGAAGTGGCCGTGGCCTAAAGTTAGATACCATCCGGGCATTTGCCTGGAGGAGAAATGTGTGGGGGGGGGGGTACCACGGAAAATCACTTCGAGGATGGCTGAGGTGGGATTCGAACCCCCTCTATTCAGTTAACCTCACGAGACTGAGTGAACCGAGTTCCAGCCCTCGTACCACTTTTCAAATTTCGTGGCAGAGCCGGGAATCGAACCCGGGCCTCCTGGGGTAGCAGCTAATCACACTAACCACTACACCACAGAGGCAGTCCTTCTCATTTCATTTCATACAATAATCATCACCATCAACACTTCAGAAAATAGATATATATCGAAAAGCAGTGGGATGTTGCCAATTTCTGTTCCAGATAACACGGCAGGTGGATCAGACGACGGTGGGTGGCTCTGGGAAGCACTTGGCATGGACGCCATCCTGATCGTACTGACCACGATGAACCTGCTGACTGTAGTATACCTATACTGGACCTCATCTGGCGCCACAAGACGCATAGCCGAAGAAGAAGCAGCCACAGCAATGGAGCAGGAGAATGGTTCTGGGTGCATTTTCACAAGGCTGCTGAAAATTATAGGAAATGTCGGCGACAGAGGGGATGGGCACGACGTCAAGGCTGACGTAAAAACAGATGAAACAGATTCGAGTGAAAGTCTCAAGGACGAACTTGACGACAAGAAATGTGATGAAACAGGGGAGAATGATGAGAGCACAGAAAATTTTGACAGTTCCACTGCGGATATCGAATTCAATAAAGAGAAGGGCCTTCACCATCGTCAACCAGCGGAAGAGTCGAAGTAGAACGAACAAAGGTACCACAGTAACTCCAGGACAGGTTATTTATACATATGTAATTAGGAACTCCCAGAAGAGGTAAATTTTGTATCCTGTTATTTCATTAAAAAAACATAAAATTCCACAAACTTTTCTTGGATTAATTATTTGCACTGTATAGAAACGAATAAAATTCCGCCCGGAATGACAAAACATGTACATTTGTTTTTTAGGCATTCGTAGCGAATTCTTTTACCGTACGCCAATCACAATCCTTCAGTACAACACGGCTAACCAAATAAACGACTGATAACCAACAATAAAGATGCTTCGTAGAACATCGTGATCTCATGGCTCACTGATCTCGTCACTCGCTTTATGAATCAGCCTGTGCTAATCAAAGACCAGTACATTTTAAATACAGTATCTATTTAGGTAATTAGAATATTTTAGATTTTGAGATGAAATGGACTGTATCATAATTGCCCTGTCCAAGGCTGTTTGACAGGAAGATCACGGCAGACTACTGACGGAAATGAAGGCTATTGGACTAGACAATGAGTGAATGAATGGGTGGCTCAAGATAAGGTAACTCAAAGAATTAAGAGGAGGTGAAGCATTATCTCATTGTGTAATGTTTAAGAGAGGTCATCCAAAGTAGTATTATTGAACCTTTATGTTATACAGAGGCCTCTGCTGGCGGGACCTAGTGTTTACAGTACACAAGTCCTCTGGTATAGGCTAGAGCAATTTTGTTCCAGTCATTGATCTGTCTTATCCTTGGCTTTAACAATATGAAAGTGACTGAGGTATAAGCGATGCTAATAATGCCGTTCCTTATACAGCCACTCCCTGTTATGAATAGGGTGAAAATGTTGCTCATAGGGTCGGTTGTTGCATGCATTTCAGTGGGCTTGGCAGACTGGTATGTAATAGCAACTTTTGGCTCGGTGAGGACAGCAACGGGAAACTACCTCGCTCATCATTTCCCTTTCAGTGATGCCTAGGCCATCTATGACACCCGATGGTGGAGCTGTTGAGGATCCGACCAGTCTTCGGGCTGAGGACTGAAAACACACACGCGCGCGTTATACAGGGTTGTTCAGCTTCGCCCACTTCAAATAACTCGCAAACCGTTCAAGATATCGACATTCTGTTTTCACTTTCAGTCGTGGTACCAGGAGGCTGATAATCGGAATTACATCACTTTTTCATGGCGTCAATGTCATTTGAGATAATGGTACTAAATTCGTTTTTTCAAATGGAACTACACTGTCTTGTAAACATAGCCTTAAACCTATGAACATTGCAAAATCAGGACCACGATTATTTTGAAAACTGGATAACTACTTCTCGAGAAAATATAATGTATTCAAACGTGCTTCATTTGCCAGCTGGGAACTGCCTTGTTCGATTCGCGCTACACGTAGAACATGAGTTCGCTGCTGATAGAGTTGCTTCATCTTTTTCTGACAGACAGCTATTCTCTCTACTGTGTTCATAAATAAACTGTGACAAAATGTATGGTTTAACACCTTCAATATCGCCGTACGTAACGCCATTTTGTCCCATGAAACAAAAATCATAGGCCTGCATACACAAAGAAGAGAAGGTTAGGTGAACTTATGCTTCTTAACAATAATCACCATCACCACCGCTATCAATATATACTAACTTATGCCTTTCAACATCTCCTCCTTCTTCGCGAATTCTGAGAAATCTCTAAGATCTGTCACTTGCAAGTAAACGCTAGTAGTAGGTTTAACTAATAACTTAACATTTCAGACGTATCGTGATTACAGTGGAACATCCACACCTGGAATCCCTTGTTGCATGAGGCGGATAACTGTAGTCGCTTGTTACGTCACGTCATGTGGTTTTGATATCGTGTCAGTATAAAAAAGACTCTCATTCGTCCTACGTTTTAAGAGCTAGTCTTCATTCTTAATCATTAGAGGGCATTTCTTAATTATTTCAGTTAAAATATAATAAGCAGAGTACAGATATGCAAGTGTTCTGGCTCCCGTTTGAGGATACTTACGAAATTCAAATTTGCCAGAATAATCCGAAGATAGCGAGTTCGAATTCCTGATGGAGACAGTAAGGGAAGTATAAACAGTAAAAATGGCAGGGGTAGACCACGGTATGGAGGTGACAAATATATTGGAGTAGATGGAGGGTGTAGTAGTTACGTAGAAATGAAAAGGTTAGCACAGGATAGGGCGGCATGGAGGGCTACATCAAACTAGTCGAAGAACTGATGACCCAGTCACCATTCGCTGTTGTAGCCATGGACTTCCAGTGTTTCCCTGAATCAGTCGTCAAAGATCTGCATTTAGGCAACACCTCCTAGATATATAAGGCCTCACAACTGTTCTGGGAATATACTGTGACGTCAAAATCGGGAGGCAAGCTTGAACCTTTTCAGTAATAACACAGCAATGAGTTTGGCCATGTAACGCTGAAATTAGAAGAGTTTTAATTCGTTTAATGGTGCCAATTGTTAATACCGTTGTACGTAATGGTACTGATGTGTTGCGTACTCAACTTTAAGGAGAATTTCGGCAGTGATAACGAAGTGCATGCATTAAGTTTACGAAAGACGAGGTTATGCGGCAGATATGTTTACGTGCAATTCCAAGACAAGACTACAGATTTACTAATAACTCAATGGTGAGTAACTATTATTATTACATTCTCACACAATCATAATGAGTATAGGCCTTTGACGTATTTAACTACACGCAACAGCTGGTGATATGTAGGCATATTTACTCTTTAATGATATAAGGTTATGTTAGATCACAATCATGGGATACATTATTTCAACGGTATTATTATTATTATTATTATTAATTATTATTATTATTATTATTATTATTATTATTATTATTATTATTATTATTATTATTATTATTATTATTATACGCATTAAAACATACCACCTACAGGAGCTGCTGGTGTAGGCCGATTCACTCTGTAAATGCACGAATTTCGCTCACGGTGATACATTATTTTACAGGTATGCCACAGACATTTCAAAGTCGGTGATATTTTATGGGAAGTAACTGGTACTGATCCTGCCAGAATGTGACTATAAATATGATGGGCAGTTGGAAAAGATATAAGCCACTGCTGTCTCTGACAATCATGGTCTTGGAAGAGGAGTAGTTAAAAGAACCAGGCAAAAATGTAGAATAGAAAGGAGCAATAAACAGAGCCATTGAAGATAGTACATATCTCATACACAGAATTTCAACACAGCTGAAAAGTACAATAAACACGTTGTTACCTGATGGTTGTTGTACTGTGATGAAGGGAACGTAATTTTTCTGTACGTCGATACATCAAGGCAACCATACCGCATGGCATATGTAATCATCTTATAAGACATGGCCTTTATTATAAACGGGTTTTATTAAAGTAAAAATAGTTCTAATGTATATGTGGACAAAATTTCTAATATAAATGCGGTATATTCTTTAGTTACAAAACATCATAGCTGCATCACAAGGAATGAGTGTAACAATGTGTAGAAAGATTCAATAAATAAGTTAATTCTAGTCCTTTTTGGTGAATTGGACACCGAGGATGATGTCCCCACAGTTAATTTAATAGCCATTCTTAGTTCATAAAGGAGTATGTGCATGATTTTCTTGTTATTTGTTCAACCTTCTGTCTGATATCTCCTCATGTTTACAAATTTATGGCCGACCCCGTGGTGAGGGGATATAATGCCTGCCTCTTACCCGGAGGCCCCGGTTCGATTCCAGGCCAAGTCAGGGATTTTTACCTAGATCTGAGGGCTGGTTTGAGGTCCACTCAGCCTGCGTGTTTACATTTGCGAGCTATCTGACGGCGAGATAGCGGCCCAGGTCTAGAAAGCCAAGAATAACGGCTGAAAGGATTCGTCATGCGGAACCCAAGACACCTCGTAATCTGCAGGCCTTCGGGCTGAGCAGGATCAAGGCCAAGCCCTTCAGGGCTGTTGCGCCGTGCGATTTTTACAAATTTATGAGACAGTAGCAATTTAATGTTGCCACAATATGTCAATACTTTTAAAAGAGTAGGCTCCAGTCCGAATGGTAGTCCAATATTAGGTTAGAAACTTACATACTTTCTGGAATACATAAAGGTTTCGAACAGAATTACAAATTAGTAACATCGATGGTAGGTGAAATTCTCATTAAACCATACATGAACTTCAAGAGAGGAAACATTGTAGGCTCATGTGCAAATACTGCCAGTGATGCTACATCAGCTTAGATGTTAGGCCTATGCTAATATTATACGTGCTAGTTTTCTTTTAAGATCACGTAATATCTATTTAAATTGAAATATGTTTGTAACATTCTGTTGTGATGTTAGCAATTCGGCCTAAGTGAGTTAACATTGCAAAATGCTGTCGTGTTTTACAACTGTCTGCTGTTTATCTTTAATGGCAGAGTCACTAAAATACGGTAATAACGACAGTATAATTCAATATCCTTCAAATTTGAAACGCTATTTGTTAGTAAATAAATTATTCCATTGGCAAAAAATATTAAATTCATGTCTGTGTTTAACTATGTTCCGCGTTTCTCTGCATTGCCATCGCCTCCGTAGCGTGACGTCACTACGCTGTTGTTAGGCCTTATTATCTAGGAGGTGTTGATTTAGGGCGGTCGCCCAGGTGGCAGATTCCCTATCAATTGTTTACCTCATACTTGCATTTATTTATAATTGTTTACCTAACTTTTTCATAAGGGGGGATGTCCGGTTGAGGTCAAAATTTTAATTTTGTTGTTGTTTTACGTCGCTTATTATGTTTTCTTCAATGTATGTGGATATGGGAACTGGAAGCTAATGAAAATAAATAATGTATCAGTGCGTAGGTACTTCCACGCCACCCTTTATGTCAAACAAGATTCGACGCTTCATGTAATCTATACATACAATCCTATCACTTATTGAACCATTCCCATGGTCTATCTTACTCCAAACTTTCATTCTCTATGTTGTGAAGTACACTTTCTTATCTCCAGATGGCTCTAGTATCGCAAAATATGGCAAAACGTAAAATACTAATGAAAGTTTCAACCAATTAGTATGGAACACATGCTCTAAAACCACATTTTGTGGCATAAATGTGTTGAACATTGCTGTGTATGATGCTGTACTCTGGTATAATGAAGGGAACCATAGTAGGATTCATGTGTTGCAGAAGGCTGAACTAGAGCCAGGAGTACACACAATAAAAATCTTGCACGACATTGATCAAAGACGGATAGCGGAAGCAGAGTCAAACATACAGTAACTGCAACAAAAAGCAAGGCAGGACAGAAGATCTAAAAGGAAGAGCCAGGAAGCCAACGAGGAATATGCATATGGTGGACACTGAGACTTTCTACCATCTGTAGAAGATGATTGTGTTTTAGAAGTAAGAGGCAACTCTAAATGCGTTTTTCCATACCTTATATTTTCAAGCTTTTATGTTCCTTTTTCCCAGGAACTACCCAGTGCAAATGCATGGAATTTTCAGGGTTTCATTATAACTCATGCCTCGAATGTCCTCTAAAATGGATTTAAAAAGAATCTTACCAGCTGATATATGGTTCATAACCCACTCTAAAATCGAGTGCAAAAACAGTCCAAGATTGAACAAATTAACAATTTAAAAAATAAACATCTTGCATCAAAGGGGCTAGTGGTCAGGACTTATCAAGGCGACGGAAGATAACAACATTAAAACCAAAGGAATTGCGCCATGGGTAACAGAGAAAAAGGAACATGTTTTTTCAAATTACAAAAAAAAAAAAAAAAAAAAAAAGTCGAAAATTTTGATAAACCTATACAATATTTTTATTTAACATTTATTTTAAATAGTGTATTATATACGTGTTATGCACATAAAATTTGAAAGAGTTATGATTAAAACTGAGATAACAGGAATTATTTTAATATATTCATGCTTTTTGGGTTACATCCCCCCTCAAAAATATTTTCAACGAACTTGGAAATTTATCGAACATTTCCCTTGATAATTTATTCGAATCCCTTATTCCTCGTCCTATAAATTAATATTTGCCCCAATCTGCCCTCTTGAGTTCCAACTTTATCTCCATATTATGATCTTCTCTACTGTTAAAAGCTCCACTCAAGCTTATTCTTCTACTTATGTCATTCCACGCCAACTCACCACTGACAGCTCGAAACATACCACATAGTCGAGCATCTTGTCTCCTTACTCCCTAATCTTCCCAGCATAAAGTTTTAGTATAACAGTACTCCATCGTCGGAAATCACTCAGAACAAATCGTGACTGCTATCCTTTAAATTGTTCCAGTTCTCGTTTCAAGTAATCCTGGTGAGGGTCCCATACACTGGAGCCATACTCTGTAACTGCGGTCTTACCAGAAACTAATACGCCTTCTCCTTTACATTCTTACTTAAAGAAACCATGGCGCAAAAGCCCCGAAGGACCATGGCCTACCAACCGACTGCTGCTCAGTCCGAGGGCCTGCAGGCTGTGATGTGTAGTGTGGTTAGCACGATGAGACCACTCGGCCGTTATTCTTGGCTTTCTAGACCGAGGCCATCATCTCACCGTCAAAAAGCTCTTCAATTGTAATCACGCAGGCTAAGTGGACCTCGAACCAGCCCTCAAATCCAGGTAAAAATCCCTGACCTGGCCGGGAATCAAACCCGGGGCCTAGGGGTAAGAGGTAGGCACGCTACACCTACACCGCGGGATTGGCACTACATCCTTACTGCAACCCCTAAATACTCTCATAACCATGTGATGAGATCTGTAACTTCTGTTAACTACCTCGTTAATATGCAATTCGAACTACAAGGACGGGACTTTTCAATTAAGAAATCATCGCGCATTGGCCTCTAAATGTGACCGCCTTAGAGTCACCCCCTAGATCTCAGACACCCCGTACTGTTGATGGAAATGAACAAGCGTTGCGCAAAGGAGGATTGCATGGAGACACACAAGTAAATGAAAACAGTACCATATTCAGGTAAGGGCCTCGTCGTTGGCTCACAAATTCAGAGCCCGTGGCAAGACAGTTGAGATTTGAACTTGGGACCTCCTCATTTAAGACATGAGAGGCTGCAGCTATTTAATTTCGAGATAAAAAACTTACATTAAGAATACCTCGGTTAGAAGGCAGAATTAGAAATTGAGGCGTCTGCCAACTTCTACTTGTGTAAGCTCCTCACTTTTATCATTATAGTCGTACTGAGTGGCTCAGACGATTGAGGCGCTGTCCTTCTGACCACAACTTGGCAATAATTTCAGAAAAGGCTAGGGAAAATACAGATAGGAATCTGCCAACTGGGCGACAGCAGATTAGTGATTGACTGATTGATTCATTTGTTTTAGAGATTTTTAACCCACCTTGCTATTTACTGATACTTGGGATTTTCTTTTGTTAGGAGCCCTGCCGTGAATGCTGTAACTGTTCTTGTCAGTAGACGTAGTAGAATGCCAGATAAAAATTGTGTTGCAGTGCTTTTGAAATGTAGTTAAGGTCTACTACATGGAAACGCTTTTATACGACTGGCGAAAGTGACGATAAAGATAATGTTAATATATTTAATTATTCATACTGAACTTAGTGCTCTTCTGTTTTGACGTGAACTCCATTTTATCATCATCCTCTACAAACCAGAAATACTGACCTACGCCTGAACTTGGTTTTAAATTATGAGCAAAGAGCACAAGTTAATCATAAATAAACACAAATGCACTCTCACTGCTATTTAAATGAAAGTTAGGTGTATAATGTTAACTGCAGTTTATCGTGCTTTAAATTATTTTTAAACACATGCAATTATAAATTGCCTCAAGATAAAAATAATGTGAAACATTGCGAAATGCAATAACTTAAAGCACGAACGTTGAAAAGTAACTGTGAATAAAATGCAGGTCGATGTTTGATCAGTCAAAAAACAATTAACTGCGTTTTTTAAAAATCACAGTGCGCATTTACTATTTGCCAGGTGGCAGACAAATACTCACGAGATCCAATGCAGAATTGAGCAGGCCAGAACTTCTTTCCAGAGACTTAGGAAAATTTTGACAAGCCGTGACCTTTCCATTTCACTACGGTCACGACTGCTCCGGTGCTACGTTTTCAGCATTCTGTTGTACGGCGTTGAGGCATGACTTTGACTTTGACTTTAATTTATTGAATTATTGATCATGATTTACATGCCACTGAGACTGAAAAGCCCCTTTATGCAGCGTCTTCTTATAATACAATGCAGATCAGTAACTACATTTTATAATATTAAAGTATTAAACTAAACAAGAAACTTTAAAAAAAATGAAAATACAGATACCAAATCCAGTAAGGTTAAGACATACATTATATAATAAGTAAGAAAGTAAATCATTAAGCCCTTCTGTTATTTTGGACTGTGAATAAAATGCAGGTCGATGTTTGATCAGTCAAAAAACAATTAACTGCGTTTTTGGACACTAACTGAGACCATGTGCAAGAGATTGCAAGCATTTGAAATGTGGACGTACCGAAGGATGCTGAAGATACCTTGGACAGCTAAAATGACCAATATAGACGTTTTGCACCGAATGAACAAAGAACCAGAAATTCTCACTACCATCAAGAGAAGGAAACTAGAATACTTTGGTCATATGATGCGGAACTCTAAATACCACCTTCTGCAAGTAATACTCCAAGGGAAAATTAATGGAAAACGTGATCCGGGGAGAAGTAGGACATCATGGCTCGGCAACGTGAGCCAGTGGTTTGGGGTGACAAAGCTTACTCTGTTCAGAACAGCTATGAACAAACAACAGATCGCCAAAGTTCTGCGAGGACATGGTATATGAAGAAGAAGAAGAAGAAGAAGAAGAAGAAGAAGCAGAAGAAGAAGAAGAAGAAGAAGAAGAAGAAGAAGAAGAAGAAGAAGAAGAACAAGACAAATACAGAAGGGATGTGAACACACCTTCACACAAATAAGTTGTGGTAAAGGACAGAATATACTTAGCCATCAAATAGTTATTCACGCAACATACATAGAGAATGGAAGAAAAATCCTCGCCAGGAGGGGAATTCAAACACGGCCCTCCAATCTGTCAGGATTAGTAAGAATGCTGCGGCGACACCGGTGTGTTCATGTTTGAGGCTGATTTCTCAGCATGGCTCTCAAGCCGGTACTAAGCTACGAGCACAGTTGGCAGCACCACCTCACAAAGCTCAATTGAATTCGCCTGCGAAGTGATCTGATTGGCTAACTTCAGCAGATGATAACATGACAACGGTGCGATATATCGAATTATTTCTTTCAAATTGTTTAACAGTATTGTTTAACAGAATTTGTAAGCTACGAAAAAGTTAAAGATGACAAGCACGAAATTCTAGGGGTAAGGCTCATTTCTACAGATAATAGGCAACTAGATGTCTTTGGAGTGTACAGACCAGGAAAGGGTAGCGCATATGCTGATTCATAATTATTTTATAAGATAATCAGCTATGTGGGAAACGATAAGGAAAGGAACGTGATCGTAGCGGGTGATCTCAATTTACCAAATGTCAATTGGGAAGGTAATGCGAACGACAGGAAGAATGACCAACAAATGGCAAATAAGTTAATATGGGAAGGGACCTGATTCAGAAAGTGATGGAACCAACTCGAGGGAAGAATATTCTGGATGTGGTGCTGGTAAAACCAGATGAGCTCTATAGAGAAACCGAAGTAATAGATGGTATTAGCGTTCACGAAGCTGTTTTTGTGGTAATTAAAAATAAATGTTAAAGAAGAGATTAAAATTAGGACTGTTAGGCAGTACCATATGGCTGATAAAACAGGCATGAGGGAGTTTTTAATAACCAACTATGATCGGTGGAAAACGGTAAATATAAATGTAAACAGACTTTGGGATGGGTTTAAAGCAATTGTTGAGGAATGTGAAAATAGGTTTGTACCTTTAAAGGTGGTAAGGAATGGTAAAGATCCACTATATTATAACAAGGAAGTAAAGATACTAAGAAGGAGGTGCAGGTTGGAAAGAAATAGAGTTAGAAATGGCTGTGGAAGTAAGGAGAAATTGAAGGAACTTACTAGAAAATTGAATCTAGCAAAGAAGTCAGCTAAGGATAACATGATGGCAAGCATAATTGGTGGCCACACTAATTTTAGTGAAAAATGGAAGAGTATGTATAGGTACTTTAAGGCAGAAACAGGTTCCAAGAAGGACATTCCAGGAATAATTAATGAACAAGGGGAGTGTGTATGCGAGGATCTTCAAAAGGCAGAAGTATTCAGTCAGCAGTATGTAAAGATTGTTGGTTACAAGGATAATGTCCAGATAGAGGAGGTGACTAATACTAAAGATGTATTAAAATTTACCTATGAAAGCAATGACATTTACAGTTATATACAAAAGTTGAAAACTAGAAAGCTGCAGGAATTGATAAGGTTTCGGGGGATATACTAAAGACAATGGGTTGGGATATAGTACCATATCTGATTGATTTTTGTTTGCATGAAGGAACTTTACCAAATGAATGGAGAGTTGCTATAGCAGCCCCTGTATATAAAGGAAAGGGTGATAGACATGAAGCTGAAAATTACAGGCCAGTCAGTTTGACATGCATTGTATGTAAGCTTTGAGAAAACATTCTTTCTGATTATATAAGACATGTTTGCAAAATTAATAATTTGTTTGACAGAAGGCAGTTTGGGTTTAGGAAAGGTTATTCCACTGAAGCCCAACTTGTAGGATTCCAGCAAGATATAGCAGATATCTGGATTCAGGAGGTCAGTTGGACTGTATTGCGATTGACTTATCTAAGGCATTTGATAGGGTAGATCATGGGAAACTACTGGCAAAAATGAGTGCAATTGGACTTGACAAAAGAGTGACTGAATGGGTGGCTCTAATTCTAGAAAGTAGAACTCAGAGAATTAGAGTAGGTGAGGCTTTATCTGTCCCTGTAAAAATTAAGAGGGGGAATTCCTCAAGGCAGTATTATTGGACCTTTATGTTTTCTTATATATATCAATGATATGTATAAAGAAGTGGAATCAGAGATAAGGCTTTTCGCAGATGATGTTATTCTGTACAGGGTAATAAATAAGTTACAAGATTGTGAGCAACTGCAAAATGACCTCGATAATGTTGTGAGACGGACAGTAGGCAATGGTATGATGATAAATGGGGAGCAATGGTATGATGATAAATGGGGATAAAAGTCAGGTTGTGAGTTTCACAAATAGGAAAAGTCCTCTCAGTTTTAATTACTGCGTTGATGGGGTGAAAGTTCCCTTTGCGGATCATTGTAAATACCTAGGTATAAATATAAGGAAAGATCTTCATTGGGGTAATCACATAAATATGATTGTAAATAAAGGGTACAGATCTCTGCACATGGTTATGAGAGTATTTAGGGGTTGTAGTAAGGATGTAAAAGAGAGAGCATATTTGTCTCTGGTGAGACCTCAACTTGAGTATGGTTCCAATGTATGGGACCCTTACCAGGATTACTTGATTCAGGAACTGGAAAAAATCCAAAGAAAAGCAGCTCGATTTGTTCTGGGCGATTTCCGACAAAAGAGTAGCGTTACAAAAATGTTGCAAAGTTTGGGCTGGGGAAACTTGGTAGAAAGGAGACGAGCTGCTCAACTAAGTGGTATGTTCCGAGCTGTCAGCGGAGAGATGGCGTGGGAGGACATCAGTAGACGAATAAGTTTGGATGATGTTTTTAAAATTAGTAATGATCACAATATGAAGATAAAGTTGGAATTCAAGAGGACAAATTGGGGCAAATATTCGTTTATAGGAAGGGGAGTTAGGGATTGGAATAACTTATCAAGGGAGATGTTCAATAAATCTCCAGTTTCTTTGCAATCATTTAAGAGAAGGCTAGGAAAACAACAGATAGGGAATCTGCCACCTGGGCGATTGCCCTAAATGCAGATCAGTAGTGATTGATTGATTGATTGATTGATTGATTGATTGATTGATTGATTGATATGACCAACCCTCTAACGCCCATTTACCCGGTTTACATTGGTTTTGAACAACAACATGCAGAATTCTGTTAATTTCACATCAGACATCTTAAAATATCTCAACATTATAACGTAAATGTTAAGCATGCAAAATGCTATTTTTAAGTACCTTGTATCTGTAGTTGTTGAGCCATCAAAACTGGAACTTACCGCTATTAAGTTAGCGAAAGGTGTACCTCTCTCTTTAGATCCAGGAACTCCCATCTTGAAAGCGTGGGTTGGAGACCACGGAACCCCTAGCTCAGTGTGGCAATGCTCCCACTTACCTGTACCAGTCCCCCCACTTTCATCACTACTATCCGTCCTTTTTTGGTCAAGTTCTTTTCTCTTCCGACCCCGATAATATTAATTTTCCGAGGCCTTAGTAGTCTTTCATTTTCACGTCTTTCGAGGATATTCCCTTTCTTGTGCCGATATCTTTATTCTTCGAACTATCGGACATCTCTTTCTTTTCTAATTATACTCCGCACGGCTTTACTTCTAAATTGGCAGTGCTAAGAGAAGATGGTTCCTCTTAAAACAATCATCACCACCACCACTATCTTTATATCGGTATTTTTATACCTCAAGTAACGTTTCCACATATCCTTCCTGAATCGCACCATGTAACGCAATATTGTGACAAAATTGCAATACTAACGCCTATGTGTTATACACCAAAAGAATTGTCTCCATCTTAGGATTACTAGAAAAATATTTTTATTAAGTACCTTACTTACGTAAAATACGATTTACTCAAATGATACAATGATTAGGTCACGGCCGACTTGATGCGTCGCTCCAGGTAGCTGCTCAGCGAAGAATCCAGTCGGCCGTGATTAGGACATTGAAGTTTACTGTAATAGCCGGTAGATTACTCTATGAAAGTTGTCTCGCGCTGATCTTTCTATCTAGCACGATAGAGAGCTCTGTGAAAGTCGTCTATGCTGATCTTTCTATTTTAGTCCCATATATGGCTCCGTGAAATCAGGAAACCACCAGAATGCCGGAATGGTAGTTGCATCATGTTGGTTCTAATAAGCGAGAAACAAAAAGAAATTCATCTCACGATATTGTGACATATTCTGACTATATTAGACAAGCTTGCGAAATTAATAACTGGTTTGATAGAAGGCAGCTTGGGTTTAGGAAAATTTATTCCACTGAAGCTCAATTCGTAGGATTCCAGCAAGATATAGTAGATATCCTGGATTCAGGAGGTCAAATGGACTGTCTCGCGATTGACCTATCTAAGTCATTTGATAGGGTAGATCATGGGAGACTACTGGCAAAAATGAATACAATTGGACTAGAGAAAGAGTGACTGAACGGGTGGCTATATTTCTAGAAAACAGAACTCAGAGGATTAGAGTAGGCGAAGCTTTATCTGTCCCTGTAATAATTAAGAAGGGAATTCCTCAAGGCAGTATTAATGGACCTTTATGTTTTCTTATGTATCTTATATAAATCATATGTGTAAAGAAGTGTAATCAGAGATAAGGCTGTTTGCAGATTATGTTATTCTGTACACAGTAATAAATAATGTAATGGTTATATAGTCCGCCATGCCAACTTGCTACGGGCCGAGCTCGTCACCCATCGCCACACCCCCCTTACGCCCGACCGCGCCAATCACGAGCAACACTTAAGTGCTGGGCCGGCCCTTGTCTCTTCTATCCGTGGTCGCGCCGCATGGGACGACGGAAATGACTCGACTATTAGCCTGGAGTCTTCCACCTCGCGAGGTTCCTCGATCCATGGAGCATCCGGACTATTCTAGAAGGGCCAGCGCAGGTATATAAGAGTTAGTGGGACTTAGTGAGTTAGTGAGTGAGAGCGAGATTGAGTTCGATGGTAAGAGTTAGCGAAGAGCGCAGTCAGTGATAGACTGGGCTGAGATGTCAGCCTGATGGAGTATCTGCCTGTTGGAGCCGAGGACTCGTTCCTATTTCCCTGACGTCGTGTGTGAGTCCCTTGAGGCCGGCTGCTGGAGAAGAACCTTGGGTGTTCTGGAGCAGCGCGAAGGAAACAATGGGTGCCGACGTGTGCAGACTGCGGAGCTCGACGGATTGAGTGAACAGCGGATACTATCCCGACCTGCGAGACTGACGTGTAGGCTGTGGACCGTGACAGTGCCAACGAGAGTGGCTGAGTGAGTGTAAATAATCGATGACTCTGTGTGTGTGTGTGTGTCATTGTAGATGGAACATGAGAAACTAAGAGAGAGCGCGAACCATGTAAGTGTACTTGTGTAAGGTGTAAGCTCGGCTATCGTGTGTGTGTATGTAAATCTGTAATTGTAGTGCTTAGTTAATAAATCTTAGAAATAGGACGCTACCAGGTTATGTACTCATTTATTTACTTATTCACCCCGCCAACACGTTACAATAAGTTACAAGACTGTGAACAACTGCAAAATGACCTCCATAACGTTGTGATATAGACAGTAGGCAATGGTATGATGACAAACGGGATTAAAAGTCCGGTTGTGAGTTTCACGAATAGGAAAAGTCCTCTGAGCTTTAATTACCGCGTTGATGGGGTGAAAGTACCTAGAAGTTAATATAAGGAAAGATATTCATTGGGGTAATCACATAAATATGATTGTAAATAAAGGGTACAGATCTCCGCACATGATTATGAGGGTATTGAGGGGTTGTAGTACGGATGTAAAGGAGAGGGCATATAAGTCTCTGGTAAGACCCCAACTAGAGTACGGTTCCAGCGTATGGGACCCTCAACAGGATTACTTGATTCAAGAACTGAAAAAAAAATCCAAAGAAAAGCAGCTCGGTTTGTTCTGAGTGATTTCTGACAAAAGAGTTACAAAAATATTGCAAAGTTTGGGTTGGGAAGACTTGGGAGAAAGGAAACGAGCTGCTAGACTAAGTGGTATATTTCGTGGTGTCAGTGGACTGATGGCGTGGAATGACATTAGTAGACGAAAAAGTTTGAGTGGTGTCTTTAAAAGTAGGAAAGATCACAATATGAAGTTAAAGCCGGAATTCAAGAGGACAAATTGGGGCAAATATTCGTTTATAGGAAGGAGAGTTAGGGATAGGAATATCTTACCGGGAGATGTTCATTAAATTTCCAATTTTTTTGCAATCATTTAAGAAAATGCTAGGAAAGCAACTGATGCAGAATCTGCCACCTGGGCTACTGCCCTAAATGCAGATTGATTGACAGATTCTATTTCAAAAGTCCCTTATTACGAAACATCTTGAATTATTCAGTGTAGGGTTATTAAATGAAATAAGTACGCACTGCCAATCACGACATTTCGCTGCGGAAAAGGTAAATGGACATTTTAATTCGTGATGCCACAATGGTTTGGTTAATTTTCTACAACCTCAAGTGAACGACATACTTAAACGTATGATGTTACATGAACAGTCCAATGTCCTTTACGTTCTTCTCTGCTAACCGCAGCCACATCCCAGGGTCCTGACTGTTTTGAGATTTAGGGGATGATTCGTAGGCGAATTTCAGATTTACTGTCTACTGAAAATTGCCGAGCATTATACGACTAGCTTAATGAGATCAGAATTCGTTGTGAAAATTTTATACATTTCTAAGGTTCAAATATTCCGAATGCATAGTCACAACGTAAGTGTAATTTTAAAGACAGATAATGGTCTTCTGGAGTTCAGTACTATTTGCGTTATTTTTCCTCATTTTTAAATTTAGTTGCCGACCCCGTGGTGTAGGGGTAGCGTGCCTGCCTCTTACCCGGAGGCCCCGGGTTCGATTCCCGGCCAGGTCAGGGATTTTTACCTGGACCTGAGGGCTGGTTCGAGGTCCACTCAGCTTACGTGATTAGAATTGAGGAGCTATCTGACGGTGAGATAGCGGCCCCGGTCTAGAAAGCCAAGAATAACGGCCGAGAGGATTCGTCGTGCTGACCACACGACACCTCGTAACCTGCAGGCCTTCGGGCTGAGCAGCGGTCGCTTGGTAGGCCAAGGCCCTTCAAGGGCTGTAGTGCCATGGCGTTTGGTTTGGTTTGGTTTGGTTTTTTTTAAAAAATTTAGTCTTTGTTCGCAGCAATCGCTGCGACAGGCCACTAGTCGAAATAAATTTTTCTGCATGTGCCGCAGTAGAATCCGGGAAAAGGTTGCTTGATGAAAAATAATCTACAACCACAATAACCGTCACTGTTAACAACTAAAATATGCAAAAAACAAGATGGAGGTAGCCCAAGTGAAATACAGATTGGTAGACACATTGTCACTTCGAGCGTAGACCTCCCTCATTGCACCCTCAGCTCTGCCTGGGGTTAACCAATAACGTCCGTTAATCAAGGCTTCATACAACCGATGAAGTTCAATGAAGAGCTAAAGTGCACTCACACTTCTATTGAACTAACACTCTTTATGGAAGGATATAACGTAATGAATTTAGTACTCGGTAACTACGTGGTGAACAATTCAAAAATATGTCTTCTCTGTAACATAATGTTCTTCCTATTCATAATACTACTCTCCTTCCCAATTACTTCTCTGCTTTGGCAGTCAGCATGCCCAGCTCTTAATCTGCAGGTCATATGATCAATCACTGGTCTGTCTCTCCTTAGGAGATTGGGAGTACAGAGTGTAGAGCATGGGGCACCTGATCTGAGCCTGACCGGGTTGCTGGCCTTCGGGTCTCGAGGTCCCTCTTTAGATTCACGGATGGGTCATGGGATTTTAACAGTACGGGTCTAACTCTCTAGGCTCGGAGTCAGCGTGCTTGTGTCGTCGCTAACATAGCTCATCGAAGGGTCTCCTTAACAAGCATTGCATCTGGCTGTAACAGCAATACGAAATTGTTATTTTATTAAAGTGCGTCCACACAAAGAATTTGTCAACTTTGTTAATAAACACGGTTAATCAACAATGTTCATGAATATTCTTTACTGTTGATAAACAAGATAGCGTGTTTCCAAACTTTTCGGCCATGTTTATAAACAAAATATCTATAACTTTTTCGAATGAAAATTTTCATTAACTTTCCGCGTTTCCGCAAACATTTGGGTTCGCATGTGGGTGAAGACGAAATTAGAGCATGCAAATTCGCCGCGCGGAATATGTGCTTCGGTATTTATTCTAAAAATTGACTATCAAATCACAAGCGAAAGTTATAATATACAGTATTTTAAATTTTGCATTATATTCTTTTAGCTATGTTCTAATGTAGTTTCGTTTCCTTTACTCCTTCAACTGAGCACTCTACGGAGATGTTTCTTGAGGATATGACGTAACTTAGGTGTAATGATGTAAGAAATAAACGAAAGCAAACAAACAAAAAACAAAAATGTAGTGTGGAAAATCTGCGAACTCCATTCAGCTACTGGGAACTGTCGTACCTGTTTACTGCTAAACTTCAATCTCCCGACTTCTACAATATCAAGACGTCCACTTACTACATTACTAGCCATCAATGACAAATATGACAAACCCATATATTCAGAGAGATTTATTGGAAAATTTAGTATTAACAAGGCAAGCAGCACGCAATACAAACAGCAGCATGACATATTGTTCAATAATCGACGGAAAAAAAATCAGGAACAAACTTGTCTATCACGCAGATCAGCAAATACAGAAGCAATAGTTGGAAAACAAGCAGCATTAATTATGGATATCTCCCTTTAACTAACTAGGAACAACAATATATTAGGTGCACACATCACGAAATAATTTCATACAAACCTGAAAATAAAATATACTCAGTGCTATCTAAATACAGGTGGAGGATAAGTAACTCCTCAATGTTAAAATTTTCTTGTACGAAGACACTATAACAAGTCGAAACACATGATAAGCGGTGAACCCATCGCTCTCAATCCTTACATAGTTTTCTTTTGAGGCTTCTTTCTGAGTGAACCAATATGAACATTTGAAGAAAATGTTTACTTCTTCAGAGCAAGGTAAATATAATTTTATGCAGTGCATCTATCAGTAAAGCGATCTAATACACTGTATATTGACGTTAGAAGCCAGAACATATTTGTTTTTGCTGATTTGTTTCTCGTTTCATAAACGAGTGTAGAACACAGCTACCAAAAATCACCCCTCTCAACCTGAGAATAAAGCTATTCCTTTCTACATCTTACCCACAGACTGAATGGTTAAAGGAACTTTCTCGATTTCAATCAAACCTTAGCAACTTAATCCCCAGACGAGACACGCATTCAGCACCGAAGATACTACAATACCCATGACCAATATTCCTTCATTGAAAGAACAACTCAGGTAAGGAAATTCTCAAATCCAAATCTTCTAAATATTTTGTCAATATTTTCTATGTTGTATTGTTTTTAACTAGTTCAGAACTAAGTAATTTGAAAATCGACATTTGGATCAGTAAGAGTGATACATGGCAAGTGCTAACACTTTGAATGTAAGGAAGACTGCAAAATACACTGACAGGCAAAATTAGTGGATCACTTACATTTTCAAACGAAAAATCATGTTAGATTCTGTAACATTTGTCTTATTATTTGCATTGATTATTTTCATAAAATGAACCTCCGGGGCTCAGGAGGCAGCGCGCCGGCCTCTCACCGCTGGGTTCCGTCGTTCAAATCCCAGTCACTCCATGTGAGATTTGTGCTGGACAAAGCGGAGGCGGACAGGATTTTCTCTGGATAGTCCGGTTTTCCCTGACATCATTAATTTCAGCAACACACTTTCCAATATCATTTCATCCGTCAGTCATTAAGCGTTACCCCAGAGGAGTGCGACAAGCTTCGGCAACCGGCACAATTGGTGTCCTTGGCGCCAGATGGGGGCTTCATTCATTTCATTTCTGACCCGGTCGAATGTCTGTAAACAGGCTGCAGATTTTCATTTTCATGAAAAAAATTATCTGAGTAATGTTATCTATCTGTTATTGCTACCCTTAGTTACTTACATATATTTTCATGAAAACAATCAATATAAATAAAACAAATTTTTCTCAATCTGAAATGCTTTTTCCTCTGAAAATTCAAGTGATCCATTAATTTTGCCGGTCAGTATATTTTCTTTCTTGTAAAATCAAGATTATATTAATCGACGTGTTCGGATGACTGATATTTGGATCTTTTTTTCTTCTTTTCATTTCCTAACAGGAAAATAACTTGTCAAAACAAGAGCGTCGCTAATTCAGGCATTACTTTCTTGTTTTCATAATTCGTACACATTTCTGAAACAGTAACTGCCAATCAATAACAATATTATTTGAACGACACAGATCAATCAGCACATTCTTTTTAGACCATGTTTGTAGTGCTAATGCATTATTTTCCGTCTAGATTATTCTAGCCTCTACTCATTTTGGAGTTGTCCTTGTTCTACCTGGACACTTGTTCTTACTCAAATGACATCGTTATTCCAACTGCTGCTCTCTTCCGATGCCGGTGGTATTTGGTTTGGGAGGCGCTTTCAATTTCGCACCCTTTGTAATCCTCCCCTTTCTTTTCCCGAAACGGGGGAGGTAGTCGAGTGGAACTGTCACTATCTTCTTCCCACGGCAGCCGCGGCTCGAATTCCAGCCAGTGGACATAGGAATTTTAAAATAAAGTGCCACACCCCAACAGTTCAGATCCCACGTTGAGATCAAGTCACGTAAAACTATGAATTTGCTTCTTTTTCTTTTACACGGACTAAATTTTCAGATTTTCTTCGACCATATTTGTAGTGCTAGTGCATTCCATTTCATCTAGATTTCTCTAACTCCTATTTTACTTCTGATTAGAGTCAAAAGGCGATGACTGCCAGGATGTTGGCTAGTTCCCTTTTAAGGGGACACTATAGTGAAATTTCATGAATATCAAGAAAAATATCGAAATTGGGTTTCGGACACTAAAAAGTACTCTGACGTTTGCTTATCACAAACTACTTATTTTTTAAATGTCGCCAGTTTTGAAGTCCTTAACGCCTCCTTTAAACAGCGCTGCGCCGGCATTTAATTCTCCCATTCTCTAATGGACACGCCCCAATAAAGGAGGAAAAGGAGCTCAGGTGAAAGGAAAGAGCTGAGGAAAAAGAATAAGGTGATGGAAATATCAATGGAGGAGAGAAGAAAGAAGTCTGAAGGGAACACTTACTCCAAAGTGAGGGAACTTGCCTAAATTTTTATTTTGCATTTTACGGCTTAGCAATATCTTAATGTTTTCTTTCATAAATGAGCCCTTATCATGCAATTTTTTGTCTAATGTAGGTGAAATTTTACACAATAGTAGTTAGATAGTTGGTGCATAAATGATAACGCCCATTTTACGGTGAAAGGTGATTCAAAATTATTTTTCACTTACGAAATATGGTGTGTACATATATTTAAAAAAATCTACGTGCCAATATATTTCTCAAACAACAAACTCTGACCCTGCGACTTGTTAGCGTAACTACCAGCAGATTTGTGAAAAATTTGGTGCTAAATGAAAACACATTGTGATGCCAGGGCCTTCTTTTAACGATGCTGATAAAATGAAAGTAAAAAATTCCCATTCAAAAGGTTTTATAAGTACAATATTGAAAGTTGGCAACATTACTATATAAGAGGAGATATACCTCAGATGAAACAATGGTAAAAATTCATTGAAAAATACAGAAGTTAGAAACTTCACTATAGTGTCCAATTGCCACCAATCGCCAATTCATTTCAGGATTCTTAGAAAGCTAGTACTATGGCATCGAGTAAAAACTGAAAAAAGAAGTTAAAAATCTATTATTTTCTAAATTTTCCAGTGCAAAATATGGAGAACGGAAAATTTCTCGAATAAATTTTTTCAATTTTAGGCAAACGATTAACCCAGGAAGTAGTGTCTTCTTCCTCTTCTTCTTCTTATCCTTGTTGTACCATATTCTCATTGGATGTCGGCTGTCGTCAGGGCGATCTGGTTCTTGTTCTCAGCAACTCGGAAAAGAGTGGGGTTACTGAGCCAATACCATTCTCGTAGATTCCGAAGCCAAGATGATATTTTTCTTCCACTACTTCTCCTTCCTTCAATTTTACCTTCTAAGATAAGCTGAAGGAGTCTACATTTATCATTTCGAATGGTATGGCCAAAGTACTCAAGTTTGATGTTATGCATCACCTCTAACTCTCATTGTTCAGACATTGCAGTATTTCAGTGTTACGTATTCTGTCAACCCATGATATTCCGAGCACGTGCCGGTTGCACTACATCTCAAAAGATCGAACTTTTTTGGTGATGTTCTCTGTTAGGGTCCAAGTCTCGGCACCATAAAATAAGAAAGAAAATACATAACACCGAAATAAATGGAGACGGATATTGATCTTAAAGTCCCTGTTACAGAGATGTTTGCTCATTCTCTTGAATGCAGTCCTTGCCTGTTCAATCCGGGACCTATTTTCAACAGCATTGTTCCAGAGCTGCCGAGATACTTGCTCCAATGATGTGCCAGCTACTGTCAAGTTAACAGGTTGAATGACATACTTGCTTATGACCATTACGCTGGTCCTTTTCGTGTTTAAACGCAGACCTGCTGCAGCACTGTGTTCAACCACACAGTTTAGTAATGTCTACCAAAGATAAATTTCGAATGGTTACATTAGGGAGTTACTTATCACAGAGAAAGGTTACAAAAGCGAAATGTTATACAGCGAAAGAGATAGAGACAAGAGAGTTGGGATCCCAACACCAGGAGGCGATAGACACCCATACACACATGGCTGTGCTTTACTTACTGTCTTCCCCCTGGCAAGGCATCCCCGGGGCTGACGGGACATTGGGGAAAACTGAAACAAAACAAGAAAAGGTTTGTCACTCACAGTACCAACTTCACAGCAAGGCGATTCTCTTCAGATCGTCTCAAAGAAGGAGAATAGATCGAAGCTTTACGGCAAGCAACAACCAGGCTGAATGAAGACAAATGAAAAGAAAATATCACTCAATAGCACTTCACCATGAGTTACTGACTGCAATCAGCGATATTCATGTGTTACCAACAATTTATGTGGCATTATTTAAGTGGTAGTCTTTAGTGCAGCTGTACCACTGTGCTGAAACTTTTCGCACACTGCTTCACAAGTTCCTTTTATTCTGACAAAAAAAAAGAAGAAATGTTATAAAGCAACTACATAACTGAACTTCCGCTTTTTAATTTAATGTAGTTTTATTTATTTATGTATTTATTTATTTTATTTTATTTATTACAGTTTATATTGCCAAGATTACAGCTACACAAATTTCCTTAAATTCTTATTTATTTGTTAATGATCAAAGGTATGTTATTTGTTCATTTGATGGACAGGATTTTTTTATACTTTAACACTTTTGTTATTAATAAAATAAATGTTTATATTACGCTATGTACCGACGATCTGAAAATGAAGGCCAGGGTACCACAATGCCTTCCTTGTTTAACAGTCTCTAAGGCATTGTAAATCTCATCTCCTTAATTTCAGTTCGGTTTTCTTGAGGAATTCAGTCTCTAAGATCAAATGTAATATCACATTTTTGCCGTGTTTGATGTACATTCTCTCCTTGCACAACAAGTCTACGTTTCCCAGAAACTCAACAATACGACTCTACGGGATGGTATTAGGATGTGGTGATCGTGGACTCTCACATTTAGTCCTTTTTTAGTTTATTTTCCGGGTTGAACCGTGTTGTTGTTTTCTGTACAGTTTGCCGACGTTTCGAATACATTGTAGTATTTTTTTGTCAAGGCGACTGACATACCCCTGCCTGGGAGACTGATTACCTCGCTTCAACCCGAAAAATAAACTAAATAATTCTACACACCGTGGAAGCTTCGCCTCTAAAAATTCAGTCCTTATGTCAATCTCTCTCTGTAAACTGGCTGAGTCGAAAAGGAACGTCGTCTTCAAGTTTCTCGAGACCCGTTAAGGATGTTGGAACATTTTCATTTTCCTAAGAAGTATTAAGGGGCTCGTGACAAAATATGCGTCTCTTTTACGTAACATTATTAATAATGGAAACATCGATACAATTTTTGTTATTAATGTTGAAAACCTTTTCTAGCAAAGTGGGGGTCCCCATACTACGGAAAACGTAACATTAAGCAATTTCCTCAATTGTGTCGCAGGTTGAAGGGCTAAAGGGCTCAGAAAGGTTTCAAATTGTGAATATTGTATAGCCCTGTATGAAAACCTACAACCTGTTTTCCAGTCATTGACCGGGTCAGGGATGTACTGAATGAAACATATATAGGCTGTTATTACAATGGGGTCGCCACTTCCAAGGTGATTTATTAATGAGTGATACATGCTATGAAATGATAATAGAGAGTGTTGCTGGAATGAAAGATGACAGGGAAAACCGGATCAAACTAAAAAACAAATTTTGAAAATCACTTCCGGCCTAAATGCAGTTCCAGAAAAACAGCCTAAAATCGCTTGTGTCTTTACTTGTTTTCTTTTTCTTATTCAAATCCTTGCCAAATTAACGTATTTACATAATTATTTCTGTAATGTGTTCCTTGGTTCAATACCCCGAGGCGATTTTTGATTTTTGAAAAATGTCTACACCGAATGTAGTTGTAAAGGTTTAAGTGAAACTCTGCACTTTAGCGCTCGTAGTGGTAGACAAAGGCAAACTGCTAATCTAACCGACAGGATAACGATGATTAAGGAAAGGACTGTAATTTTTAGAAATAAATAAAGAATATATTCTCATACTTTATTGTATTTTATTTACCTAAAATTCGTAGCTCATATCCTTAGGATGTTTTCAACATTGATTTGCTTGTCTGAAGGGAAATTTCTTAATGGACTGTATAGGTTTCATCCGGTGAACGACAGTGTTAAATTAGGCTAATTCAGTAGTTTACTTATTTGTAACCTAAAATAATTCGTTTGAGTGCAAATCAGAATTCTGAACTATACTCTTTCAAACGTATATAGAGCCATATTGCCCTTTCAAGTGAGCGCACACACAATGTTACGAGCATACTCAACAAAGAAGGCAATGTGGAATATAAGAGGATGAACAAAACAACAAGGCAAAGAGATTTCAAGTTTATATCATCGTAAGGTAACGAAGTACATAAAATTGATTAAGACACACACTCAAAAGAATTGATAAAAATCATACTCTAAAATTAACAATTTAAAATTGAAAATACAACTGCTCATACAAAATAATATAAACACAAAAGGTTATGACGCTTAATGAAGCTAGAGTATAACGATTTATGGTACAAAAAACAGTATTCAGTTTTCCTTTTGACCTCTCTTTTAAGCACTCGGTCACCTGTCAATTTGTTTCCTAAAACATTTCTCACACTCACTGGTTTTATTTTTAAATTACCCACTACGACAGGTCATCATCATCATCATCATCATCATCATCATCATCATCATCATCATCATCAACTGAAGATATTTAGACGTCCGGCTCCTTGGCTAAACTGTCAACAGACTGGTCTTCGGTTCAGAGGATTCTTGATTCGAAACCTGGCCTAGTCGAGGATTTTTACTGTGTGGTTGTCCGGCTCCATGCCTAAATGATTAACGTGCTGGTCTTTGGTCACAGGGGTCCCGGGTTCGATTCCCGACAGGGTCGGGAATTTTAATCATCATTGGTTAATCTGGCTGGCACTGGGGCTCGGTGTGTGTGTCGTCTCCATCATCATTTCATCCCCATCACAACGCGCAGGTCGCCTACGGGTATCAAATCAAAAGGGCTGCACCTGGCGAGCCGAACATGTCCTCGGACACTCCCGGCACTAAAAGCTATACGCCATTTCATTTCACTGTGTGGTTAATTCCTCTGGCTCGGGGACTGAGTACTTGTGTTCATCTCAATATATTTCTATTGATATACACACAACACACCAGACTACTAACCAGCACTGAAACACGCAAGATTATATACACTCCCCATATACGATTGGCGTCAGGAAGGGCATCCGAACGCAAACTGGGCCGAATCAGTATCACATGCCGATCCCTAGAAATCGGTGAAAAGGCGAGAAGAAGAGAATATGAATAAGAAGAAGCGGTTTATTCCATTTTATCCCGCTGAAACTAGGAATTATAGGAGTTATTAAAACAAGCAATTTATACAAGCCCTGTTGTCTTATCAGCTAATTCATTATTTCCTTTATTTTAATTAATTGTTAACAAAATTACTAGCGGAAATACGCACAAAATATTGTTCGTTATTTAGCCGTGAAGCTAATGCATGGTCAAAGGAAGAGTTTTCAAATATCCAATCTTTTCGCACGGCAGTTCCAAAATATGGTAAATAGAAGCCTCAGCAGCAGCATGAACTTTGCAAACTTCGGTAATGCAAGAATTTACAGCTAGATAAACAGCATGCTGTGCACACTGACCAACATAATACTCTTGTAAAAAAACAAAATCTTGAAATTTGAGTACGTATGCGATTTCTCAAAGAAACAACCCATGAAATTCTATCCGTCATAAAGCCTATGAAATCAGACTAAAGCAGGTGATTTGTGAAGTACTAAAATCGGCAACATTCGTGGCGATAATACCAGCAACCTCAGCATCTGTAAAAATAACGTTTTCTTCCATAGAGACGATAAAGTCATATGGCCGTTCAACGCAGACACAAGAACGTTTATGCGGTTTGGCATTAATGTCAGTTGAAAAGCCCTTTCTTCAGAAGTTTCGCAAGTGGCCCGACTACAACCTCATTGACATCATGAAGTAATGTTCATCCCAAATTAGACGTCTCTATGTCTCATACAGAGAGATGAGATTTTAAAATATGTAATTTAATACTGTGTGTATTACGAAGCTGTGTGGTAGCCTAGATCTTCAGACCAGTATACGCCAATGATATAATTGATGCACAGAGGGAACCATTCAACAGTGAGTAATAATAAAAAATAACATCTTGTGTAACTTGAGCTAAGTAAGCAGATGGTAATACCACACTAAGTGCAGCAATTCATCATTCTTATAACTCCGTTCACTTCACAAATTATTTTAACGGATTTGTGGCCCACAAAGAACTTTGGTAATTCCACTAACAAGGGAAACAACAACACATCCGTCAGCGGATTTCGTTTATAATCTTAAGTCTATAAATTACGTACAGCTATATCTCCAGATAAGTGAGCCCTCACGGAACTCACGGTTGAAATTTTGCTAGTTCCTTCCGACCATCAGACGTTTTGTAAAGTATAGAATCATCACTGAGAGCAGCGGTATTGCTATTAGCTGGAAGCAGCAAGTCCTGTGTTCAATCCTAGAACGTCAGTCAGTGCTGTCTGGTTTTGGACTTCAGTCCAAAAACTAAAATCCATTGATCTAGGTGGACTAAATGACTCCTTCACTCCGTAAAGACAAGTGGGAAGTGTCCTGGCATTCGATACGTGCAGAGGAAGTTCCTCTGCATCTCCAACTACGTCAGGCCTAGCCAACTTGTCCATAGTGTGATGTACCCAGGGGCGTTTCATCTTAAGGATCACATGAGCACGTGAACTCTTGACATTTACACGTTACTGTATGATGAGAACAAGATTTATGTACGGTAAGAACGTATTTACGAAGTTGTGATTCCCGATTCACTTTCTGTTTCCATTTGAATCACGCGCCACGCCAGCCGACAACAACTCCGTTTTGAATTACAAACTTCGGTGTACTGCATAGCTAGAAGTTGAAGATGCAATGCTGTGGGTATAGCGAATATGATCACAGTTTACTGCACTGCTTGCCCGCTATGCATCCGATAGCTGCTTCATACCGAGAAGACAGTGGATTACGGACCGCTAACGCGCTTCCAATGCCTTCTCTAAAAGTTCTTTTCAAATCCCAAAGAGGCAGCACGTTTTGCTTAGTCCGTGCCAGTGGTTAATTAACTAACCGCATGGCGCTGTTGATAGTCGCACGTGTAACATAATATTGTTTATGCTCGACGATGCTGAAATATAAATATTATATGCCAGAAAACTGAATCTTAATGAGGCTCATAGTTCAAGTTTCATTACGATACAGGTTCTCCACCAATCAGAGTTCACATTTTCATTATGGCACAACTGTTTGACCAATTTGGCAAGGATAACATCGCATCCGCGCTCAACGCACTAGCTTCGCATTTGTTTCCAAAATCAAACATGTCGGACACACATATTAACATCAATGCACCTTCTACTTCCAATATTCCACAACCACACGGCACATTCCCGAAAATTCACTTCACCAAATGTACAATAAACAATTTGTATTTGAAATAAAGCCAGCTTATGATAATCTTGTATCAGAGCTTTGAAAACATGTGACATTCTCAAGGTCTCTGATCCACTCACGGAAAATCAATAACCCAGCGCATGCGCTCTGTTCAGTAAACTCAACTATAATGCGACATCTTGACAGAAATTTATGAGAGTTATAATTATCGTCGAGCATAAACAGTCGTATGCAACTCGCCTATAATGGTAATTAAGACACTCGTATGAAAATTTTTACACGTGTCTTAATTATTGCCCTTATAGGCGTGTTGCATATTGTACTATTAATGAACCAAAAAGGCGACACAATATAGGCTGAATTCCTGTTAACGTACTGACCGACTGAGGAGCAACTTAGACCTATACATCGGATTTTCTTATCTACTGTCTGCTCTATGTGAACATCGAAAGATTTTAAGCACGCGATGCCACTGGATGTACCTTTTCCCATCGCGACTTATTAACCCTCATCTCAGTACCACAAACACAAAAATATACTACATGCAGTATCAAAATTGATTTAACAACTGAAAAATGCTGAAACAATCTGAAAAAAAGATAGTGACGAAAAGAAGACAGTATCCCTTGGAGAGAGGAACGCTAGCAGGTCCAATCAAAAAGAGTGACGGAATTCTGAGTTCAAAAGAAAGCAAAGTTTACTGCCAAATGTAACAATACTTAACGTGGTCCTCGATGACCCCAGCGAATAAATAATAATAATAATAATAATAATAATAATAATAATAATCACATTCAGAGATAGATACTATGTCAATAAGAGGAGGGATTGTGGTTTCATGTTATCTACCATAATCCTAAAACCAGACGTGTTATTGTGACCGGGTCAAGCTCAAGGAAAATCCTTAATCCAGATCCGTTAAACTGGAGCAACGTTCTTTTATCAATCAGATTCAGGCCTGAAAATTCAAATTCACACAAATATTTGAAGCAAAGTAAGAATAGAGTATTTCACTGCATTTTTTAATATTTGTACAAGAAGAAAGATCGCGCCAGGGAAATGAGTCATCCACAGGGGTCATGTTTGTTTTCCCTGCGGTTTTATTTGTACCCCGGTTTGTCTGAAACGGAAAGTAAGACTTTGAACAGGCGTTTAGCGATTGTCATGCTGTCCATGCCTATTCCACATCAGTGGTTCTCAAAGTGTGGTACACGTACCACTAGGGGCACGCGCGGTCGTCTCAAGGGGTACCAAAACTTACCGTAGCCTATTACGCAATGAAAATACCAGGAACAGTTCTGCGACCATTGCTGACCGCTCAGTTTTGGACGTCTGCAAACTTTGTTGCGAAGGAGTTACGAGGTTTCCCTTGCCCTGGGACATTTGAATCAGCCATTTAAGAAAGGGCAAATGTCCCTAAAGATGAGTCGATTCTTGAATGACTTCTTTGCTTCTAGAAAGGACAAGCTGTCTGCTCTTTGGTCAAACAGTTGAGTACACATTCACTTGTTTGCTAACTTCGATTACCAAGATTATGGCATCGGTTAACGCAGTTTCTGAGTGTTGTGGTGGTAGTAAAAAGCATAAGAAAGGCGTAAGAACTTCACTGCATGGTGGCGAAATTTTATAAGAGGGGAGGGCTGTTGGATGAATCTCGAAGGAGAGGAGTGCCTACCATCTAAAAAAATCGTTTCCAGCCAGCAACATTCACGGACTTGCTTTACTCTGTCAAAGATCCAATAATTAATAATTAAGAGGGGAATTACTCAAGGCAGTATTATTAGACCTTTATGTTCTCTTATATATAAATGATATGACTAAAGAAGTGGAATCAGAGGTAAGGCTTTTTGCGAATGATGTTATTCTGAATAGAGTAATAAATAAGTTACCAGATTGTGAGCAACCGCAACATGACCTCGATAATGTTGTGAGATGGACAGTAGCCAATGGTATGATGAAATGTCGTATGGCTTTTAGTGCCGGGATATCCCAGGACGGGTTCGGCTCGCCAGGTGGAGGTCTTTCTATTTGACTCCCGTAGGCGACCTGCGCGTCGTGATGAGGATGAAATGATGATGAAGACAACACATACACCCAGCCCCCGTGCCACTGGAATTAACCAATTAAGGTTAAAATCCCCGACCCAGCCGGGAATCGAACCCGGGACCCTCTGAACCGAAGGCCAGTACGCTGACCGTTCAGCCAACGAGTCGGACAATGATATGATGATAAACGGGGTTAAAAGTCAGGTTGTAAGTTTCACAAATAGGAAAAGTCCTATCACTTTCAATTACTGCGTTGATGTGGTGAAAGTTCCTTTTGGGGATCATTGTATCTAGGTGTTAATACAAGGAAAGATTTCATTTGGGTAACCACATAAATGGGATTGTAAATAAAGGGTACCGATCTCTGCACATGGTTATGAGGGTGTTTAGGGGTTGTAGTAAGGATGTAAAGGAGAGGGCATATAAGTCTCTGGTAAAACCCAAACTAGAGTATGGTTCCAGTGTATGGGACCCTCTACAGGATTACTTGATTCAAGAACTGGAAAAAAATCCATAGAAAAGCAGCTCGATTTGTTCTGGAAGATTTCTGACAAAAGAGTAGCGTTACAAAAATGTCGCAAATTTTGGGCTGGGAAGAATTGGGAGAAAGACGAGCTGCTCGACTAAGTGGTATGTTCCGAGCTATCAGCGGAGAGATGGCGTGGAATTACATCAGTAGACGAATAAGTTTGAGTGGCGTCTTTAAAAATAGGAAAGATCACAATATGAAATTCAAGAGGACAAATTGGGGCAAATATTCATTTATAGGAAGGGGGGTTAGGGATTGGAATAACTTACCAAGGGAGGTGTTCAATAAATTTCCAATTTCTTTGAAATCATTTAAGAAAAGGCTAGGAAAACAACAGATAGGGAATCTGCCAGCTGAACGACTGCCCTAAATGCAGATCAGTATTGATTGATTGATTGATTGATTGATTGATTGATTGATTGATTGAATGAATGATCCAGAAAGCGTACGGTCAAAAGAGTTAATCAACGGCCGTATTGAACTCACCTTCCTTTTGAAACTACACACCAACGTCCAACTTCCTGACGAACTAGGCAACGAAGAACCAATTCCTACTGACGGAATAAGATGGATGACCTAAAGCGTCTAGAAGTGCACATTCTGGGGAAGTATAAAGACTTTTTCAACGAAATACTTGCGTGGCCAACTACTGACGATGATTTTGACTGACTTATCATTCAAATTATTATTATTATTATTATTATTATTATTATTATTATTATTATTATTATTATTATTATTATTATTATTATTATTGTTGTAGAACAACGCCACAGTGTGTCCAAATTATCTGAGTAAACAATATAAGTTTTTGCTGCATTATAGAAAGCACATGCCCATTTTATCTGCCTATTTCTATAAAGTCCTTCATCTTTACTCCACAGTTTATCAAGTAACCTAACCACAACCATTAACGCTAACGGTCAAAACACATATATTTAACGTAAATAGCAAGACTGGCTTTTAAAATAGTTTTTCGCTCCTCCTGAAAAGTTCCATTTCTGGACATCTGCCTTTTCTTAAATGACTGATTCAATTATATACAATGCATTATTGTTGTTATTGGGGAACAGGATGGCGTAGCGTCTTAGCTGCTTGTCTGTCACACCGGCGACCGTGCTTTGATTTTCGAGTCTTGCTGCGACTGAAAATCCCATGGTGTTAGGAAGGGCATGTGACCTGAAATCCCCGGCCACGACTCTTTCATGTCTCAGTACGTGCGGAGACCCTGAGCAAGCGGGATAAGCTGCGGAAGATGATGATGATGACTACTACAAAAATGTTTTCATTCCTTCACTGGGGCTCTTAGACGGTGACGCCATCCCTCTGGCCAGGAGATTTGTTACGGTGAAGGAGATGCTCGGAGAAGGTGCGGGGATTGGCGGTCGTGACCTATACTAGGAACTGTCCCAGCATTCGCCTTAGTGCAGGAGAATGGAAAACCATTCTCAGGACAGCCGAGAGTGGGGACCAGCTACTCTCCGTCTTCCGAATGTATAGGCGTAGAGCCGCGGCCACCCCTTTCCTGCTCGGTTGGTCGGTCGGAGTGCACAGCTGTCCGACCATCCGAAGTCCACTCTGCATTGTTAGGCATCTAGCAACAATCATTGTATGTATGTTCAGTCTTCAGCCCTAAGGCTGGTTGGATCCTCAACAGCTCTGCCATCAGCTGGCATAGATGGCCTAAAGAGCATCCAGAGTTAAGAAAAGACTACAGGCCTTATGGGCCTGCTGTCTTCCAATCGCTCACTCACCGCGGCTCGGACACTGCTTGTAAAATACAGTGATGACATAAAATTATACGTCGCTTGGTACAGCTGCCGGATTATCTCCAGTCATTAATGAAATTATAGTCATGAAATTTCGTTTTGCCATAACGTTTCTAAGGATAACAGCCCACTGACTGTATCATTAGAAACAGAGAAAGAGTTTGACCATGTAGGGATGCGAACTAATTATTAATAATAATAATAATAATAATAATAATAATAATATTAATAATAATAATAATAATAATAATAATAATAATAATAATAATAAAACATGCGTGTCCAGAAACCGAAATTATTGTCTCGTTTTTATATCTAATAAAGTTTCATTAACGTTGTTGCTTTAAAGGGAGCGCAGTGCTGAGTCTACTAGCCCCCAGAAACATTTCACTATTAAGGAAAATACTGTGCGGTTACAACACAGGAAGCTGACGGCGAGATATCTCAATCTCGGTGATGTATCCTTCAGCTCACTCCAGATAAATTTACTCGTAAGTGACAACAGATGCAATGGCTTCATGTTTATCACAAAATACGATAACTTAAATATTCTTCCGCAACACAGAATGCTGAATGACCTATTCTTATGATTTCTTAAAATCAAGTAGTTCGGGGTTGCTGTTTACGGAAGTGAGGATTGTGTTCCGAGTTGGCGGTTCATCTCTTAAGTAGAATTTATGAACAATGCGCTGTATTCCACTTCTGACAAAATGGAATTACCGCGAATTAGCTTTTTCTTTTCCCGCTTCTTGCTGGGAAGCTGGAGTGGCCCTTCGCTGGCTTCCTTCCTTATTTTGAAGAAGTAAGACCTCGAAATTCCTAAAAACTTTGCGGTTTCACCTACTACCCAGCTTACGCTTTGTCCTGGATGCTTTGTTTTCAAATATGAAAATGTATTAAGCACCATTTGCCGTTCCTTTCTCCCGACAACTTCACCACTTCTCCTTTGCACATGTTCAGCCATAATTTAAATTTATTACTCGCTGATTGATTATATAAAATACTAAACAGACAAAAACAATACACCATACACACAACCAAAAGCAATGCAATACACGGTAAACGAAACACAAACAAAACACTATGCGGCCCAGAAAGACGATCACTTCAATCTGCGGAATATCTCCCTTACATAAGCAATCACTGTAATGAGTGACACGCAAAACGGGAAACACGCCGCGCTGACCTCACCAATGATGATTCGCAGTAGTTACGCTGAGTTATTACACGTGTTGACTATTGAACACACTTCCACACTACACGCTCAAATGTGGCGCGCGATGCGACAAGCATGGCCGGCTGTTCCCTGTACTGAACCGCATATACATTATCTTTCATTTTATCCTTTTAAATATCAAAATGATTTTACGTCTTCTTCAGTATTGTATGGCACAACCAATGCTTGTTTCATAAGAAAAAAATATACATTTTGATATGAATTCATTATAATTCTTATATACATGTAGAACTAAAGTGGGTGACACCAATAGAAGTAAAAGCCCTTAAGACCTGTAGTCTTTTCTTAACGCTGGATGCTCTATAGGCATCAATGAAGAGGCGTACTAGGGAAATGAGGAGTGAGGTAGTTTCCCGTTGCTTTCCTCACCGAGCCAGAAGTTGCTATTACATATCAGTCTGCCAAGCTCACTGAAATGCATGCACCAACCGACCCTATGAGTAACATTTTCACACCATTCATAGCAGGGACTGGCTGCAGAAGAAATGGTATTACTAGCATCGCTCATACTTCAGTCACTTTCATATTGTCAAAGCCAAGGATAGAGACAGATCAATGAAAGTAACAAAATTGCTCTAGCCCATACCAGAAGACGCAGAACACAGGTCCTGCCAGCAAAGGCATCAACAATCATTATTGTTGTTTAACTGTTAATTACTCGTACTTCGGAGGTACGAAGGAAAACAATTGGATTTTGGGGGTGTGCCAACCAAACCGTCTAAATACCACTGCTCTAGATACATGATTTAAACACTGGCACTTCGGCGAGACCATTAAGAACATTATGAATGTAACATTTCACGATACAGCTTATGGAATTTTCGTTTTACTGCCCACGCAGTACGGCACTACACACCTTCTAAGGACATAAGATTAAAAACATGAACAGGAATTAAAAGTGTGGTTTAAAATACGATCTCATTGTGGGGAGAAGTGTCATCTTAAATTAACCGGCTTATTCTCTCCTTGTACCACAGCCACTCTGCAAGGGACCACAATGGCAGTCGGGATAATTACAAGGCGGGAGGGGAAAAAAAAGAGGAGTATTCTTTTCGTAATCCTCCTTCCTACCTCCAGTAACGCACCGGTAGTTAAGTAGAGCACAGGAAAATCCACTACTCTCAGAATGCACTGACAAAAATAAAAAAAGCAGTGAGACATAATCCTGCATGTAAATCTTATAATACAAACCAAATCTGAATTGTTCTGCTAATAACAGGGGATAGAGAAGAATTCCCGGGTTATATGTTTAAAGCAAGAAGTAGACAAACTGCGGAGCTATAATGAAAAATCGTTTGGAAGAGCGATATTGTAAAACTGAGCCGTTTCTGCTAGTATGAGTCAGATTTTTTACTTCGACACTACACGAGACTATTTTATCCAATAGCGATGAATAATGAATGCCTCTTGCCATTATGTGGGTGGGAGCGGTACAATACATTCACGGTATCATCCCCTACGTATCGTAAAAGAGGATTAAAAGGGATACCAGGGACTCTCAACTTGGTGACCACGGTTACTTTAGCCGAGTTTGACATTGCTTCCACTTTGCTATGTCAAGTTCCTCACTTTCGTCCCTCATATCCGACAAATTGCTCCCCCTGTGTGTGGGGGCGGTAGAATAACATCCACGATATCCCCTGCCAGTCGTAAGAGGCGGCTAAAAGGGGCCCCGGAGGTAATTAACTTGGGAGCGTCGGGTGGCGACCACGGGGCCCTTATCTGTGTCCTGGCATTGCTTCCACTTTGTGCCAGAATCCTCACCTTCAAGTCTCCTATCCGATCTACCTTCGTCAACTCTTGTTCTTTTCCGACCCTGACGGTATTAGAGCATTCCACCCCTAGTGTATCTTCCATTTTCACGCCCTTCGTGGCCCTTCTTTTCAGGCTAATACCTCCATTTTTCGAAGTGTTGGGTCCCTTTTTTCTTTCATCTTTTCTTCTGATTTTCTTTTCTTATTCTTTACTTCTTTTTTGTTTTATTTTCTATTTATGGACGACACACACGCCCAGTCCCCGAGCCAGAGGAATTGACCAATTAAGGTTAAAATCCCCGACCCGGCCAGGAATCGAACTCGGGGTCCCTTCAACCAAAGGCCAGCACGCTAACCATTTAGCCATGAAGCCGGGCAGCTTCCACTTACTTGTACCAGAGTCCTCACCTTCATCTCTCCTATCCGACCCTCCTTAGTCAACTCTCGGTCTTTTCCGACCCCGACGGTATTAGAACATTCTAGGCCTAGAGTGTCCATTTTCACGCCCTTCCTGACCCTTGTCTTTTCTTGGCTTATAACTATTTTTCGAAGTGTCGGATCCCTTCCCCTTTTCCCCTCTGATTTATGTTAATAAAAGAGAGATGTTCTAAAGGTAATCAATGAGCAACGGAGACTGATAAAGAATACGAGAAGAAGGAAGTTAAAAACTTATAGGTCATATCCTGAGACATAATGACTTCCTAGTAAACGTCTTTGAAGGAAAAGTACTAGGAAAGAAAGGAAGAGAAAGACCAAGGAAGACATACTTCGAGGATGTGACGAAGTTGACGGGATTTAAAGACTAGAAGGAAGTGAAGGGAACTGAGAGGAGAATGGTTGCAGCGACAAGTGTATGATGATGATGATGATGATGATGATGATATTGATTTCTAACAGCAATGAAATTACAAACACTCTGAACATCCTTAGGCGTGTCGTTTAACAGGAAAACGGATTTTCAGCCTACCCCGATTTACGACAGAAGATACAGCCATTTCTGTGCGCTTGAGCTAATCTGGTTTCATCAACAACATCTTCGACAACCTACAGGACTGTTATGAACAATGTATGAGACACAAGGGTGTACCGACGTACCTGTTGCCGTCGTCACCCTACATGTTATCATAACGAATCTCGATGTTTAGTTTGTATTTTCAGTACTGTTTGTTTTCCCGCATACAGTATACAATTGATTTACGCGTTTTAATTTTTAATATTTTTCAATTCTGTAACTGATAACGAGACGAGCAAAATGTAATTATCTGTGTGTTTGAGTCATCAGTCCATAGACTGGTTTGATGCAGCTCTCCATGCCACCCTATCTTGTGCTAACCTTTTCATTTCTACGTAACTATTGCATCCTACATCTGCTCTAATCTGCTTGTCATATTCATATCTTGGTCTACCCCTACCGTTCTTACCCCCTACACTTCCTTCAAAAACCAACTGAACAAGTCCTGGGCGTCTTAAGATGTGTCCTATCATTCTATCTCTTCTTCTCTTCAAATTTAGCCAAATCGATCTCCTCTCACCAATTCGATTCAGTATCTCTTCATTCGTGATTCGATCTATCCATCTCACCTTCAGCATTCTTCTGTAACACCACATTTCAAAAGCTTCTATTCTCTTTCTTTCTGAGCCAGTTATCGTCCATGTTTCACTTCCATACAATGCCACGCTCCACACGAAAGTCTTCAAAAACATCTTTCTAATTCCGATATCAATGTTTGAAGTGAGCAAATTTCTTTTCTTAAGAAAGCTCTTCCTTGCTTGTGCTAGTCTGCATTTTATGTCCTCCTTACTTCTGCCATCGTTAGTTATTTTACTACCCAAGTAACAATATTCATCTACTTCCTTTAAGACTTCATTTCCTAATCTAATATTTCCTGCATCACCTGCCTTCGTTCGACTGCACTCCATTACTTTTGTTTTGGACTTATTTATTATCATCTTGTACTCCTTACCCAAGACTTCATCCATACCATTCAGCAACTTCTCGAGATCTTCTGCAGTCTCAGATAAAATAACAAGGTTTTGATTTCCTCTCCTTGGACTGTGATTCCCTTTCCAAATTTCTCTTTGATTTCCTTTACTGCCTGTTCTATGTAAACATTGAAAAGGAGAGGGGACAAACTGCAGCCTTGCCTCACTCCTTTCTGGATTGCTGCTTCTTTTTCAAAGCCCTCGATTCTTATCACTGCAGACTGATTTTTATACAGATTGTAGATAATTCTTCGTTCTCGGTATCTGATCCCTATCATCTTCAGAATCATAAATAGCTTGGTCCAATCAACATTATCGAATGCCTTTTCTAGATCGACGAATGCCATGTACGTGGGCTTGTCCTTCTTGATTCGATCCTCTAAGATCAGACGTAAAGTCAGGATAGCTTCACGTGTTCCTACATTTCTTCTGAAGCCAAATTGATCTTCTCCCAACTCAGCTTCAACTTGTTTTTCCATTCTTCTGTAAATAATACGTGTTAAAATTTTGCAGGCATGAGATACTAAACTAATGGTGCGGTAGTTTTCACACCTGTCAGCACCGGCTTTCTTGGGAATAGGTATAACAACATTCTGCTGAAAATCGGATGGGACTTCTCCTGTCTCATACATCTTGCACACTAAATGAAATAACCTTGCCATGCTGGTTTCTCCTAAGGCAGTCAGTAATTCGGAGGGAATGTCATCAATTCCAGGTGCCTTGTTCCTATTGAGGTCACTCACAGCTCTGTCAAACTCTGACCTCAAAATTGGGTCTCCCTTTTCATCAGCATCAACAGCCTCTTCATGTTCCAGAACCAAATTATCTACATCTTTACCTTGATACAACTGTTGGATATGCTCCTGCCATCTTTCTGCTTTGTCTTCTTTCCCTAGAAGTGGTTTTCCATCTGAGCTCTTAATATTCATACACCTAGATTTCCTTTCTCCAAAGGTTTCCTTGATTTACCTGTATGCAGCATCTACCTTTCCCAGGACCATACAGCCTTCAACATCCTTGCATTTCTCCTTCAGCCATTCTTCCTTAGCTGCCTTGCACTTTCTATCCACTTCATTCTTTAATCGCCTGTATTCTTTTCTGCCCTCTTCATTTCTAGCATTCTTGTATTTTCGTCGTTCATCAATCAGGTCTAGTATCTCCCGAGTTATCCACTGATTCTTAGTTGATCTTTTCTTCCTTCCTAACATTTCTTCAGCAGCCCTACTGACTTCATTTTTCATGACTCTCCACTCTTCCTCTATAGTGTTTCCTTCAGCCTTTTCATTTAGTCCTTGTGCAACATGTTCCTTGAAACAATCCCTCACATTCTTTTCTTTCAACTTGTCTAGATCCCATCTTTTTGCATTCTTTCCTTTCTTCAATTTCTTCAACTTCAGATGGCATTTCATGACCAACAAGTTGTGGTCAGAGTCCACGTCTGCTCCTGGGAAAGTTTTGCAATCCAACACCTGGTTTCTGAATCTCTGCCTAATCATAATGAAGTCTATTTGATACCTTCCAGTGTCTCCAGGTCTCGTCCACGTATACAGCCGTCGTTTGTGGTGTTTGAACCAAGTATTGGCAAGGACTAAATTATGATCAGTGCAGAATTCAACCAGACGACTTCCTCTTTCGTTCCTTCGTCCCAATCCAAATTCTCCTACTGTACTACCTTCTCTTCCTTGGCCTACCACTGCATTCCAGTCTCCCATCACAATTAGATTCTCGTCACCTTTTACATATTGTATTAAATTTTCTATCTCCTCATATATTCTTTCGATTTCTTCATCATCCGCTGAACTAGTAGGCATATAGACCTGCACTATTGTGGTGGGCATTGGTTTGGTGTCTATCTTGACGACAATAATTCTTTCACTATGCTGGTCGTAGTAGCTTACCCGCTGCCCTATTTTCTTATTCATTATTAAACCAACTCCTGCATTTCCTCTGTTTGATTTTGTGTTGATAATTCGGTAGTCACCTGACCAAAAATCTTGTTCTTCCTGCCAACGTACTTCACTTATGCCAACTACATCTAACTTTAGCCTATCCATCTCCCTTTTCAGATTCTCTAACCTACCACAACGATTCAAACTTCTAACATTCCACGCTCCGACTCGCAGAATGTCAGTATCCATCTTCCTGATGATCGTCCCCTCTCGTGTAGTCCCCACCCGGAGATCCGAATGGGGGACTAGTTTACCTCCGGAATATTTTACCCGGGAGGAAGCCATCATCAGTACATCATTCATACAGAGAGAGCTGCATGTCCTCGGGAGTTAGTTACGGCTGTAGTTTCCCGTTGCTTTCAGCCGTGTAGCAGTATCAACACAGCTAAGCCATGTTGAGTATTATTACAAGGCCGTATCAGTCAATCATCCAGACTGCCGCCCTTGCAACTTATTTCACGGAAGGGGTTAATCACAAGACTAGCACATCTATGCATATCTAAAAAGAATAGGCCAGCTTTGCTGGTTTTATCACTCAACACATAAATAGCAAAAAATATGGAAATAGCTCGTCTTTGCTTATAACAATTTGTAATGGGGTGATCTCACTGTCTGTGGCAAGCTAGCATTAGGCAAACACTGTGTGAGTACGCCTACAAGATCAGCACAAGACAAATAACAAGCGACGCTTAGTTCAGCATACCGAGTGTAACACAATGCAATTTATCCCACGAAAGACAAATTACAACGCTTGTTACATACGTAGTGGCCGTATGAAAGTATACTATCACGTTTATTATATTAACAGGAATCCAGAGTAAGGTTAATACGCCTACACTAAATACCATGTCATTAGCTTAATGCCAAATGCCTATACAAATAAAATTAACATTTTGTCTCCACAGTTCAAATGTTTGCCTCATACTTATTTCGGATTACTTACACAAAAGTCGAAAGTGAGGTCAGTGTTGAAAACATTTCTTAGCAAACAAAATAGGAGTCCCCATACTACGAAAAACATAAAACTAAGTCATTTACTCAATTGTGCCGAAAGTTGAAGGGCTAAAGGCACCGGAAAGGTTTCAAATTGTGAGTCTTGGACAGCTCTATCAAACTAAAAAACAAATTTCGAAAATCACTTCCGGCCAAAATGCAGTTCGGAAAAACAGCGTAAAACCGCTTGTTTTTTACTCGTTTTCTTTTTTATTCAAATCCTTGCCAAATTAACTTATTTACATAATTCTTTCAGTAATGTATTCCTTGGTTCAATACCCTCAAGCGTTTTTTAATTTTTGAAAAATGCCCACACCGAATGTAGTTATAAGGGCAAAAGTGAAACAATGCACTGCCGCACGTTAGATCTCGCAGTGGTAGAAAAAGGCAAACTGCTAACCTAATCGACCGGATAACGATGATTAAGAAATTGATTGTAATTTTTAAGAATAAATAAAGAATATATTCTCATACATTATTATATTTAATTAGTATTGTGACTGAAGACCTCCACTCTATAACAGATATAAAAGCTCGAATTGCCTTAGCCTAGGAAAGCTTCAACAAGAAGGAAAACCTGCTTTGTGGCCCGCTAGAGAAAGATCTGAGGAAGAGACTTGCAAGGTGTTACGTATGGAGTATAGTTCTGTACGGTGCTGAAACATGGACATTAAAGAAGGAAGAACAGAGAAGAATAGAGGCATTTGAAATGTGGATTTGGCAAAGAATTGAAGGAGTAAAGTGGGAAGATAAAATATCAAATGAGGAAGTTCTGAAGAGAGTAGGAGAAGTGACGAGCATACTGACCGTAATCCAAAATAGGAAGAAAAATTGGATAGGGCATAATCTAAGACACAACACTTTACTACGAGTAGCAATTGAAGGGATGATAAAAGGAAAACAAGGAAGGGGAAAGAGACGATACCAGTTATTAGACAGCATTAGAAATAGAAAGGAAGATTACGCAGAAGTGAAGAAAAGGGCACAAGATCGAGAGATATGGAGGTCACAGCCATGGCTGGATCTGCCGGATGGCAGAACAACCTATGGTGATGATGATTATATTTAATTTACCTAAAATTTGTAGCTCATATCCCTAGAGCGTTTTCAACACTGAGTTACTTGCCTGAAGGACTAGAAATGTGGACATTTTCATTATGTGCTCAAGGTGGAGGACACGAGAATAAGTGTGTTGCTCCACTGAGAAGTGTATGTTACTTACAATTAACTACAGCTGTCGAAAGTTACGAAGAGCCTGGTTTGAATAGCTCAACTGCGAGTTTTCATCCTCTAACTGTACTTGTCTAAGGAAAAATAGTCATAGACAACGAGCGATTAGTATTCACTGGAATGTTACTGGAACCCAGCCTCTCAGTAAATTAAATGGAAGAAATTTCTCTCTTGCTCTAGAGAGCATTCAGACGTCCTTAACCCAGTTATTACTAAAAGCTCTAGCTCCAAGGAAACGAGAAGGGTCGTGATATTTTTCTCATCGATCGAAGGCAGCCTCGCTACATACGATCTGCATAGAGATGAGTTTCTGCAGGGCACGGCACCTCCTGCCTACCTCAGTTCCTTCTAGTGGAGCAACTTGACTTTAATCATATAATGGAGAAAGATTAAGGTGCTTAATGAAAGAATTCGAGATGAAAGGGATTTCTGCTGTCGAGTCATTAACTGAAATCTTAATGAGTCATCGCCTTAATCACTTACTTCACGAAAAGTAAGTACTGAAAAAGTTTCCACATCATTGTATAATTTCTAAATATGGACAAAAAACAATCTAGCAATAAATTACTGAAACATAAGTATGTCTGTCTGCCTCTTGCCAGTTCTTGATGGACGCAGTAATTTTGTTATCCATTTCGTAGAATGGGACTGAGAAATATGTAGCTTCCAAAGAAGTCTCAGGCTCGCTTACGGCAACGGCAGTGCGGAACTGCTGAAGTATGGGTGGTGTTGAGTAATGGAATTCGAAGCGCGACTGGTACGCCGAATATTATGAAAGGTTAATTCGTGTTGTAGTAGCTGGTTCTGTCTCCATGAGGGAAGCGTTGGGAAACTACCCTACACCTCATCATGCCTAGTACGCCTCATTATAGCGCTGCCGTCGGTTTTTGGTGTTTTCTTATAACCTCATAACCTCCGATGGTGCTATCTTAGGATCGATCGGGCTAAGACTTTACATACTTGGTTTCACCAAAAGGTAACGTCCTCTGTTTTAATTATTGTGTTTATCGGATGATAGTACCTCATGGGAAACACTGTAAGTGTCTAGGTGTTAATATAAGGAACGATCTTCATTGGCGAAATCATATTAACGAGGCTGTTAAGAAAGGTTACAGATCTCTTCACATGGTTATGAGAGTATTTAGGGTTGTAGTAAGGATGTATAGTTGAAACAGTTACTTGAAGTTAATTACACGTAGGACTGTAGGTCCCTTTCACTGCCACAACAACTTAAACGATTAGTATGAGATAATCTAAATAAAAGCAATGGAAAACGTATAAAGGAACTTACGTCACATTTTCATAATGAAAATAAATTACCTACGATTTCGTAATTTTTAATACAGTAGAAGCTCGATATAACGCTGCTGATAAATAAAAAATGACCTATACAGCGATAGAAGATTGGGGGAAAATAATAGGGCATAAGAGAACACAGTTTTATATCTAAAATACACACATTCGACATTCCACTCTTCACACGATCATGTTCAACGTATCGTTCGCAAAATACGCTTTTCTTTGTGACATCACAGTAATATTTTTTGGCTATATGACAAAGATAGGCCTTCGGGGCTGCCGACAGTTGAGTTCGAACCCACGACCTCCCGAAAGCACACACACAGTTGTGCGATCCAAACCGCACGGTCAAATCGCCCGGTCCACCATCATAGGACGAGTCTATATAACTAAGTTACGTTCAAGGGCAACTTATTCCAAATGTATCTTACGAGGTAGAAAGTAATTCAGCGGATGATAAGAACGTCTTGGATGGAACCAATATACAACGACAGTTAAATGCTTCATCAACAATAAGACTAATATAACAACTATTAATGCTATTTAGATAAGCATTAGTAAGGACACGTGTGTGTGTGTGTGTGTGTGTGTGTGTGTGTGTTACAGGGGCGTAGCCAGGTGGAGGATTAGAACTAGTGATGGCAAAACTTTTCGAAATATTGATATATCGGTTTTTCGATACATCGGTATTAAAATATCAATGCCCATAAAATATCGGTCTTCAAAATATCGATATATCGCCGATATATATGTTTTTTTAAATATTGGTGCTATTATCCATTATTGTAAGTCTAGCTTTATATCTAACACAATGATTAAAGGATTCGTTAGGTTTAATAAGTCTTGACACAGATCAGAAAACAAGTTTAAAACAATGACCAAGTAACATGACCTTTTCACTACAATGGCATATTATAAACACATTTACAGCCGAAAAATGTTCTGATACATAGAAAACATGTTATTCTCAACTTCTTCCTCAGCACTGCAATTCCATTTGTTCGTGGAAAAAAAAAAAAGACATGGTGATGATCTTAGGTCACTTTCCAATACCTCTTAGGTCGGCCATTTAGAAAAAGCAGCTTGTTTAACATTTTGCCATGTAATCGGTTTCTCTTTTCCGTGATGCTGTTACCGGCCTTTGAAAACAGTCTCTCTGCTGGGACAGAGGTCGCTACAATGCTCAAGTATTGCCTGGCTAACGTGTATAGCTATGCATACAAGGTATGCACGATGAATAAGTTGTGATATTATCACTGTATTTACCGAAGTGAATTGAGAAATGAAAATGCAAATCTCGTAACTGTACCACGCAAACATTGAAAGGGTCTGAAAAAGAATCAGATCGTAGCCAAAAGTATTAAATTAGACAGAAATACCGATATTTTGGGCACAAAATATCGATTTCGACAATATATCGGACCTCAAAATATCTGTCAATATATCGATATTTCCATCTCAAAATATCGACATTTGTTTGCCATCTCCAGTTAGAACAAGACCGACTACAATATATCAGACCGTAATATCAAAACCAAGATGGTGGACGTCGTGGGCGCAGTAGCTGCCGACTGATGAAGGTTAGGGTAGCACGCAATAACTTCATTTCGACGATAAACCAACTCACGATTTTCGAAGATGTCGGAATTTAGTGCCGCAGGAGTTGTTTTACCTGCCAGTAAATTTACCGACACGAGGCTGACGTATTTGAGCACCTTCAAATACTACCGGACTGAGTCGGAATCAAACCCGCCAAGTTGGGGTCAGAAGGCCAGAGCTTCAACCGTCTGAGCCACTCAGTCCGGCGTCACATTAAATTATTGTGCTGATACCACTGAAAGAGCTACACAATATCTGGTTCAATCAGCCAGAAATTACGAAAAGATCACGTACATATTTTGCAAACGGTGGTAGGTAATCTAACATGATAAATGTAACATCATAGGGAAAATCACTGTTGCACCGATGAAAACGCTTCGCGAACAACTACTCATCACATGTGATCAACTAGAATCACACATATTGTGCTAGAATAGATGGACAACCCCACAGCAAAAGAGAACAACAAGCTGATTATTTCGAAACTTCACTTAGTCAAATAACGTTTTCTCTTAGATTACACTTCGCTGGATAGATGGGAATACATTATAAAACTGTTAAAATGATATTTATAACATCATTTGGAATGTTTAAAAATAATTTAAGGTTCGAAATTCCTCAATTTATTCACTCCCATAAGAACTCTGAAACATAACGTGTTGCCTTAGTTTCGAAGTGGTGGACAATGTCTAATGTTCAGCATTCGATGAAAATGAAGTACACCCGAAATGATTACGCCAGCTCAATGAACAGCCCCGGTGATGTTAAACCTTCCTTACTGGAAACTCTTAAATCGTATGTTGACATATGATATAGTAGCACTTCCAACCATGATGGTAACTTAGAAATGAACTGTTCAAACACTAAAGATATAATAGGATTTTCCCCATTGAAGAACATGAGTAAAACAACTCTATTGACTCTAAACAATGATGTCTTTAACCTAGATGGACGAGCTAAAATTTGGTGTAGACTGCTTTCTTATTCATTCGGAGTAATTTCATGTAAGTTGACAATAAGTATTAGTTTCTTTGTAGAATATAAGTGTGTGAGTGTATTTATATGGGTCAGTGGTCACTAAGATCTGTAATTATACGCAGTCATGTGAGAATATGTTTGTTTTTGATCGTGTTGTGAACCGGATTTAAATCGAACTATGGCAATGCCTCTCATACATCTATTCTTAAGTTCGCTAAGGAATGAAACATTAAGAGAGAAGTGGATCAGGAACATAGGCCTACATCGTGAATATTTCTACAAAACAGTAGTGTGCATATGTCATCTGACAGTAAGTTTGAGATTAGGGTAAACTATTTTTCTAATTCTAAATGGTGGACCTATTCGTATTCTTCTACAAAAAAAACAACAACATTTAGATAGTGATAATTGATATGGTGTCTATGTGTTTCAAAGTGTCGTGCGATTTACATGCAATTGTATTTTGAAAGAATCTGTGTTTGCCTGCGGGAACAGTTTGCTAGATCTTGGTGTATAATGAAACTTATAGTGTGACAGATGGAGCAATCTGTACACTGTTACACAGAAGAAATAGTGACTTGCAGGGATGGTGGTGGTGGTGATTATTGTTTTAAGAGGAAGTACAACTAGGCAACCATCCTCTATATAACACTAATCACAGAGAAAGAATGGAAGGGGTCCGACACTTCAAAAAATGAAGGTATTGGCCGAAGGAAGACAAGGGGCACGAAGGGCATGAAAATGAAAGACTCCCTAGGAATCCATACGTAATACCGTTGGGGCCTGAAAAGAACAAGTGTTGACCAAGGGAGGTCGGATAGGATAGATGAAAGTGAGGATCCTGGCACAAGTGGGCCAGGACTCAGCTGAGGGCCCCGTGGTCGCCAACCCACGCTCCAAAGTTCAGAGCCCCTGGGGCCCCTTTTAATCGCCCCTTACAACAGGCAGGGGATACCGTGGGTGTTATTCTACCGCCCCCACCCACAGGGGGGACTTGCAGGGATTAACTTTGTTTGTAACTCAGGTTTTTTTTTTGGACCAATACCTTCCGATTCATGCTGTGGATATCTGCTATCAAGCAGTCTACACCAAATTTTAGCTCGTCCATCTAGGTTAAAGACATCATTGTTTAGAGTCAATAGAGTTGTTTTACTCATGTTCTTCAATGGGGAAAATCCTATTATATCTTTAGTGTTTGAACAGTTCATTTCTAAGTTACCATCATGGTTGGAAGTGCTACTATATCATATGTCAACATACGATTTAAGAGTTTCCAGTAAGGAAGGTTTAACATCACCGGGGCTGTTCATTGAGCTGGCGTAATCATTTCGGGTGTACTTCATTTTCATCGAATGCTGAACATTAGACATTGTCCACCACTTCGAAACTAAGGCAACACGTTATGTTTCAGAGTTCTTATGGGAGTGAATAAATTGAGGAATTTCGAACCTTAAATTATTTTTAAACATTCCAAATGATGTTATAAATATCATTTTAACAGTTTTATAATGTATTCCCATCTATCCAGCGAAGTGTAATCTAAGAGAAAACGTTATTTGACTAAGTGAAGTTTCGAAATAATCAGCTTGTTGTTCTCTTTTGCTGTGGGGTTGTCCATCTATTCTAGCACAATATGTGTGATTCTAGTTGATCACATGTGATGAGTAGTTGTTCGCGAAGCGTTTTCATCGGTACAACAGTGATTTTCCCTATGATGTTACATTTATCATGTTAGATTACCTACCACCGTTTGCAAAATATGTACGTGATCTTTTCGTAATTTCTGGCTGATTGAACCAGATATTGTGTAGCTCTTTCAGTGGTATCAGCACAATAATTTAATGTGACGCCGGACTGAGTGGCTCAGACGGTTGAAGCTCTGGCCTTCTGACCCCAACTTGGCGGGTTTGATTCCGACTCAGTCCGGTAGTATTTGAAGGTGCTCAAATACGTCAGCCTCGTGTCGGTAAATTTACTGGCAGGTAAAACAACTCCTGCGGCACTAAATTCCGACATCTTCGAAAATCGTGAGTTGGTTTATCGTCGAAATGAAGTTATTGCGTGCTACCCTAACCTTCATCAGTCGGCAGCTACAGCGCCCACGACGTCCACCATCTTGGTTTTGATATTACGGTCTGATATATTGTAGTCGGTCTTGGTTAGAACCCCCCTCCCGCCAACAATGGAATGTTTACAGGATGTATTTTCTAAGGAGCCTCGAAAATTGGATTTTAGATTGTAAACTATACATAAAATTCGCTGTAAAACGGTTGGCAATAGATCGTATTGTTCTCGATCTCTATTTTATTGTAAGACTAGCAAATATACCCGTGCTTCGCTACGGTATTCTACATTGTTATACGGATATCGAAGTAAATTATTGTACATTAAGTGAATAAGAATTTTTTAATTGCATGTCTCTTGGCGTTATCCGAGAAAAAGTATAAGGAGGTCCGCAGACGTTGTTTCCAATGTAAAGTGCGAGTTGCAGAGTTGTGATGATAACGACAGGTCCATTTGTCTACCGCAATTCACGTCAGTCACATTTTAATGGGTAAATTTGTTTATAATCGGGGGCACCCTTGCAAGGGGGCACCTATACCTAATTATAAAGAGAAACAGTAAAAAGAGTTTTGAAAAAATGCACGCTCCCTTGCCTTCTGCTAGTCAAATCAAGAAGGGAATTATACATTACAATGGTACACAGGCGTTGGGGAAGGATGCCATTCCTATTGCTAATTAAAGTGGATGTGGGGAGTACTGATTAAAACAGCAGACGCCCTCCTGCTGACAGTCGCTATTGATTTGTAAAGTATTAATTACAATGTCAGACACACCCCTTCTAGATCGCTACAAGTCGACTTAAATTTATAAATGTAGATCGACATACGGAAGTATATGCATGTTTACCTCCATTTACAGAATAACTGCTGCTAAACGGTGCATTCATATTGAAAAACGGATAGTATGAAAAGACGCCTCTGGCCTCATTTAGCGATCTAAATGGCTGGCCCTATGATATTTCCTCGTATCTCATCTATTTAAAGGTTATATTGTTTTAGAAACGTTGAATAGGGTGAAATTTGTGTAACGTTTTCACACAGTGAATTACTTTTCAGATACTTATGCGACAGCTTCAAACATAGAATTTGGCTGGGTGGGCCAATATTCGTGTAGAATTTGATGATCCCATCTTCCTATAAGTGAATCAAACCATCAATTATACGCGTACTAAGTGCAAAATTTAGATAAATCCAGAAATAGAGCCAAATTTAACATAAGGGATAGAGATACGACAAAAAGTCATAAGACGAAAGTTGTAGATCACTCCAAATTGAACCGAGATTGAGCCATCCGTTTTGTGATACGACTTACCGTTTACCCACCAAATACCTCGAAAGGAAGGTCTGCACCATCATTAAAATTGCCTCCATATATTGATATTTTCCGGGGGTAAAAATAAAATGTTTAAACTTCTCGTAAATTTTCCGTCAGTTACAGGCTAAAAGCTATAATTTTGCCAAACTTCAATTTTCTAACTCGTCTGGGAGATTGTGCTGCCATTTTGATATGGGGGAGGGGGTTAAAAATTAGGACTTTCAGGGAACTTTATAGCCCATGAAACCTATAGGTTATCGTTCTGGATAAATATCACCGACTGTGTTCTTATGCAGATTTGAAACTCCCAGCGTGTCCCCCTCAGAGTTTGAGAATTTTAGATTTTCCTAGGGATCCTGAAGTTATAAGCTTGTCTGGTACCAAGTTTTAAGTTTCTAGGATGCCTAGAATGGTCTCATTAATTCACGTGTATTTTCATTTTTATGCCTTAATTTATATATATACAGTATATATAGATCGCGCCAAACTGACTTCTATTCATTAATACGGATTATATTTCACCCGCTTCTGTAGTGGTTCTAGGGGCGTCTTACTCCTACAGTATGTTTTGCAGATAGTAAGTCATACTTGAAAATCATACTGGAGCATACACACGTCTATTATCTTGGTCATTTTTGACAATTTATTGTTTCACCCTTTCTCGCCCCCTATGCTAAGGAGGCTGAAGTTGGACTTTAAAAACCCGGAATGTTACTATTCATCTCAGCGACCCGGAGAACTATGGATTAGGCAGTATATTCGATTATTATTATATCTCACTCCCCCATCCCCCCACCCTAAGGGGGATTAAACTTTGAGTTTAAAAAAATCGGGAGTCTCACTATTCATCTCAGCGACCCCGACAACTATGGATTCGACACTAATTTCGATTATTTTCATATATCACTCTCCCATCTGCCCCACCACGAAGAGGGCTGAAATTGGACTTCAAAAAATTCCGGAGTGTCACCATTCATCTCAGCGACCCCAAAAAGTATGGATTCGACAATACATTCGATGATTTGTATATCTGATCCCCCTCGCCCTCCACCCCTAAGGTTTCCTGGGCTGTCTTACCCCCCACGTGGTTTGTCTTCTGATACTAAAAATCCGGAGTGTATAATTCACCTCGACGACCCCGAAAACTATGTATTGACACTATTTTCTTTTAATTTTATATATCACTCCCCCCTCGAGCCCCACCCAAATGAGAGCTGAACTTTGACTTTTAAAAAATCGGAAGTGTCACTATTCACCTCAGCGACCCCAAAAACTATGGATTCGAAACTATTTTCGATTACTTTTTTACCTGACACCCCTAATCCCCCAAGCCTAATGGGGCTTTAGGTGGCTTACCCCCACAGTGCTCGTCTCCAGATAGCAAATAATCAGTGAACAAAATTTGATTGAAATTACTCCGGTGGTTTAGGAGGAGATGTGTCATTTACATACAAATATGCATCCATTTTTAAGATATAGTATAGACTAGTATAGAAGTATAGATTTTGTAGTGTACTGCAAACTAAATATCAGCTTTATTAACACTTTTATCATTGTCCTTATAATGACAAGTCATGGATGCGCGCATCACACACGCACCTTCATTGTGTGTGTGTGTTTTTTTTTACAAGTTGCTTTACATCGCACCGACACAGATAGGTCTTATGGCGACGATGCGAGAGGAAAGGGTCTGGGAGTGGGATGGAACTGACCGTGGCCTAAATTAGCGTACATCCCCGGCATTTGCCTGGTGTAAAAAATGAGAAACCACGGAAAACCATCTTCAGGGCTGCCCGCAGTAGTGTTCGAACCCATTATCTTCCGAATACTGGAAACTAGATGCAATTAAGTGACTGCAACTATCAAACTCCGTGACTGTGTTCTATCAGGATTTTTTAATTATAACACCCCACCACCGCCGATGCAATGTTGTGTTATAATAAATTAAGATTTTAACTATACATGTTTTTAGCATGCGTTAGTATTAATCGATCTTAGAATATGGGAAATTTTATTTTGAAATGCCGAGCTAGCTGACGAAGAGAGACAGAGAGCATCTTTCGAAACATGTACGAGTAATAATTATATAAACTTGCGAATTTTATAATAAATATTGACAGAGCGGACACAACAACTAACCGTGGTATCAGTAACGGCGGTTGGGAAAAAAAGTGCGGGGGCAAACAAATGCGCAGACAACAAACAGTACACGGGTTTGTGAGATATAGTGGATGGGTGGAGGGGGAGGGAAGAGAGAGAGATATACATCAAAACTGAAAAGAAGAAAAAACCTATATACAAAATGGTAAGATTTTTCATGCTCTCTGAGCGAATTTCGACAGAGAGTTAAACGTGTTCACCTTCTTAAGATTTTTGAGATTTTGATTCAATACTCTGCAATTAAACTTTCACCATTTATTGCAATTAAATAGAAGCACGGCGTGATTAAATAATAATAAAATTAGTATTTGACCACGCACTAAGAAACTGACAGACAGTAAAGAGACTGCCAGACTTACGAATGCGCGCGGCAAGCGGGCGAATCATACCTCAGTATCCATGATCTCAGCAAAAACGTATACCCTTGCTACCGTCCACTGCTTGCTGTGGCGCTATACAAATCGGTTAGCTGGGACGAACGACATTTTGTGCGTATTTCCGCTAATAATTTTTTTAATAATAAAAGAAAATAAAAGGAAAGAATTAGCCGATAAGACAACAGGGCTTGTACAAAATGCTTTTTTTTAATAATTCCTAGTTTCGGCCGGCTAATATGGAAATACAATGTATTTTTTCTCCACAAAATGGGGAGACGACTGCCCCCTCCCCCACCCACCCTCATCACCGCTACTACGTGGTATTTTTCAAGAGTTTACTCAATACGGGCCGGCCCCGCGGTGTAGGGGTAGCGTGCCTGCCTCTTACCGCAGGCCCCAGGCTCAATTCCCGGTCAGGTCAGGGATTTTTACCTCTATTTGATGGCTGATTCGAGGACCACTCAGCCTACGTCATTACAATTGAGGAGATATCTGACGGTGAGATGGCGCCCTCGGTCTAGAGAGCCAAGAATAGCGGTGGACCACACGACACATCATCTGCAGGCCTTCGGGCTGAGCAGCGGTCGGTTGGTAAGCCATGGCCCTCTGGTGCTGTTACGCCATGGACACATCCAAAACCAAAAATGGTTAAATTTATAGTTTCTACTGTAGATGGATTCCAGCGCCCCCACCCACAGATGGTATACAAGGCTGTGATAATGGTTACTTCTAGGAACGTATTGTTGAAATATTGGCGACATGCGAGCTGAGGTCACATCCTTCCTGTACCAGCACTGTTGTACAGTACGGAGATCCGTACCGTGTAGTGCTATAAGCAGCCACATGTGCTCCCATCGATCGCACCACACTGCAGCCACGCCCGGCCCGCTGACCCGGCCTAGCGCGACCCTTACCCGACCTTGACCCACCACTCTCATCACCATCGAAAGAAAAACCCACATGATCTATTCCTTAACACTGTGGGGAAGCGAGTGGGAGTGAACACTCAATCATCCAACTGCAGTCTATGATAGTCATAAAAACTTCTCTAACAGCACGCGGTGCACAGCAGCGAGGCAACGTATCCAGCCAATTAAAAGCTTTTAAGGCCGCCACACACAGAAGGCTAAGATAAGTTACGTTAAGCTATGCTATGCTAAGCAATGCCAAGCTATGTTGTGCAAAGCTAAGTAAAATAAACTATGCTAGGCCGATGTAGTGATGGGAATATCGAATATTTTAAACTATCGGTACACTACCGATTGTTTAGCGTGACAATCGAATGAATAGTATTTATTCGGTTTGAAATTGGTTAGAAAGTAGTAATATGCGTTTTGTACTGCGGTGCTTGACTCCAAGTAACCAGTAATACACTGACTGACAGAGCAAATGCAACACCAAGAAGGAGTGGTCAGAACTTTATGCCAACTGCAGGGTAGACTGACGTCACTGAGGTATGCTCATGATGTGAAATGCGCCGCTGTGCTGCGCACGTAGCGAACGATAAATGGGACACGGCGTTGGCGAATGGCCCACTTCGTACCGTGATTTCTCAGCCGACAGTCATTGTAGAGCGTGTTGTCGTGTGCCACAGGACACGTGTATAGCTAAGAATGCCAGGCCGCCGTCAACGGAGGCATTTCCAGCAGACAGACGACTTTACGAGGGGTATGGTGATCGGGCTGAGAAGGGCAGGTTGGTCGCTTCGTCAAATCGCAGCCGATACCCATAGGGATGTGTCCACGGTGCAGCGCCTGTGGCGAAGATGGTTGGCGCAGGGACATGTGGCACGTGCGAGGGGTCCAGGCGCAGCCCGAGTGACGTCAGCACGCGAGGATCGGCGCATCCGCCGCCAAGCGGTGGCAGCCCCGCACGCCACGTCAACCGCCATTCTTCAGCATGTGCAAGACACACTGGCTGTTCCAATATCGACCAGAACAATTTCCCGTCGATTGGTTGAAGGAGGCCTGCACTCCCGGCGTCCGCTCAGAAGACTACCATTGACTCCACAGCATAGACGTGCACGCCTGGCATGGTGCCGGGCTAGAGCGACTTGGATGAGGGAATGGCGGAACGTCGTGTTCTCCGATGAGTCACGCTTCTGTTCTGTCAGTGATAGTCACCGCAGACGAGTGTGGCGTCGGCGTGGATAAAGGTCAAATCCGGCAGTAACTGTGGAACGCCCTACCGCTAGACAACGCGGCATCATGGTTTGGGGCGCTATTGCGTATGATTCCACGTCACCTCTAGTGCGTATTCAAGGCACGTTAAATGCCCACCGCTACGTGCAGCATGTGCTGCGGCCGGTGGCACTCCCGTACCTTCAGGGGCTGCCCAATGCTCTGTTTCAGCAGGATAGCCTAATGCCCGCCCACACACTGCTCGCATCTCCCAACAGGCTCTACGAGGTGTACAGATGCTTCCGTGGCCAGCGTACTCTCCGGATCTCTCACCAATCGAACACGTGTGGGATCTCATTGGACGCCGTTTGCAAACTCTGCTCCAGCCTCGTACGGACGACCAACTGTGGCAAATGGTTGACAGAGAATGGAGAACCATCCCTCAGGACACCATCCGCACTCTTATTGACTCTGTACCTCGACGTGTTTCTGCGTGCATCGCCGCTCGCGGTGGTCCTACATCCTACTGAGTCGATGCCGTGCGCATTGTGTAACCTGCATATCGGTTTGAAATAAACATCAATTATTCTTCCGTGCCGACTCTGTTTTTTCCCCAACTTTCATCCCTTTCGAACCACTCCTCCTTGGTGTTGCATTTGCTCTGTCAGTCAGTGTACGTCATGTGTTAGTAACTGCATAGATCGAATGTGAAATGTGGATTGTTGTATTATGTACTACTGATTTGTTTGTCTTGTTGGTAGTGATATGAGCGGAAATATAGAGACTAGTAACAAACGTAACCCAATGTTCCTGTGAGCTGATTGAAAACTGAAACACGTTGTCTATAAAATAAGATAAAATTTCCCGATTTAGGTCATTGTGGTCATTATGTTTCATTTTAAATTAAATGCATTTTTGTTTCCCTAAGCACAAGTTAATGAATGTATGATCGTCTGTTCATAAAATAACAAGTGTTACGTAACTGCAGACGAAGGTTAGGTTTACACCTTATTGTAATGACACCACATATTAAAACAAAGTGAATACAGCAAAATAAAATAAATGAAAAGACGACGTATTTTCCTAGGACCAAGTAATACTGCATATATTAATTTAAAAATAATTCCATTCAGTTAAGGTTATTGTTCAATCATTAGAGGTTCATGGTCACTACACGGAAAGTATTTATAAAACTATAACATAATTATCTATTTATAACGATCACAATAATACACTTTCATTTATCATTATACAAATTTCAGTCAGTCGGTTGTAACGGTAGCGGACGACTATCGAATAATTCGGTAGTTTTCATTCGATAGTCCTGTCACTAGGCCGATGGCGGATTAATTGAAGAGGGGGCTCTTTTCCTGGCCACCGCCGTGGAAGATGAAGAAAGAGAAAGGAAGAGAAAGAAGAGTCTGTATACGTGAACTGGAGAGAGAATAATTCACGGCGAATATCATCAATTGATTCATACATTGCATGTAAATGAAAAATTAAAAAGAAACATTTTCGTCCAAATCAGGAACAGCTATATGAATTTATCCGTATTACTAAGGCGATAATTTTTTTAAAAAATGAATAAGAAGTACCCAAATTATATAATGTAGGGTAAAAATATATGTAAAAGCAATAAATGACATGTACAATCAATTTCCAGAGTTTCATTTATTAACTGCCAACAGTTGCCTTTCATTATTATCTCTCTTTAATAATTTGACACAGAAGTATTTTTCTGCCTCTCTTTAATCAGTAATATATCCTTTGGTTTGCCTTCCATGATAATTAAGAAGTACAAACACAATTAAGCAATACAATAGCTGCTGTACTGAGGTAATTCACGAAATCCACACACACACACACACACACACACACACACACAACGGCCGTTTGTTAGAAGCCGGGCAAAAAAAAAGTGATTGTCCGCATGCGCGAAGCCAGTAACAGCTACGAAAATCGTCTCCTTGGCGATCTGTAAACAGCTTGGCATTGCTTAGGATAGCGTAGCTCAGCATAGCAGGCTGTGGGTGCCATTCTACGTAGCATCATTGGAGCCAACGAGCTAGAAAGAGGACTTCAAGCTTATTAATTGGAGCGATATTTTCCGTTGGGTTGCATAACATAACGTAGCTTAGCATAGCTTAGCTTTCTGTGTGTGTGGTGGCCTTTACGTAATAAAATGGCTTGAAAGGGCTTCAAGAATAAAAACATCGCTCCGTAAGAACTACCGAGCAAATAAAAAACGCGGCACGGGTCGTGGAGCTGCAAGCTTTCATTCAAGAGATTCTGGGTTCTTACTACACCGTCGACTGCCTTGAAGATTTCTCTTTGATTCATCAATTTCACATGAAGCAAATGCCAGGGCTGTATCTTAAGTAAGGTCAAACTCAGCTACCGTCCCAGTCCTAGTCCTCTCCCATCCTAGCGTCACTGCGTTAGTATGACATTAAATCACTACATATACACACACCATTACAGACAAGCTTTCAGCGTTCAGTCTGCAAGTCTCTGTCCCTTAACTAAGCGCCCCCACAATCCTCTATTTGCAACTAGCTCTATGGCCTCGTTTAGATCGCTAGCAAATAAATAAATAAATAAATAAATAAATAAATAAATAAATAAATAAATAAATAAATAAATAAATAAATAAATAAATAAATAAATAAATAAATAAATAAATAAATAAATAAATCACAAGAGGTAGGACCTCCGTGACACATGTGGCAGCACGCTGGCCTCTCACAGCTGTATCCCGTGGTTCAAATCCCGGTCAATCCATGTGAGATTTGTGCTGGGGAAAGCGGAGGTGGGATAGGTTTTCCTCCGGATACTCCGGTTCTCTCTGTCATATTTCATTCCAGCAACACTCTCCCGTATCATTTCATTTCATCTTTCAGTCATTAATCATTGCTCCAGAGGAATGAAACAGGCTTCGGCAACCGGCACAATTCCTATCATCGCCGCTAGATCAATCAATACTGATCTGCATTTAGGGCAGTCGCCCAGGTGGCAGATTCCCTATCTGTTGTTTTCCTAGCCTTTTCGTGAATGATTTCAAAGAAATTGGAAATTTATTGAACATCTCCCTTGGTAAGTTATTCCAATCCCTAACTCCCCTTCCTATAAATGAATATTTGGCCCAATTTATCCTCTTGAATTCCAATTTTATCTTCATATTGTGATCTTTCCTACTTTTAAAGACACCACTCAAACTTATTCCTCTACTAGTGTCAATCCACGCCATCTCTCCACTGATAGTTCGGAACATACCACTTAGTCGAGCAGCTCGTCTTCTTTCTCCCAACTCTTCCCAGCCCAAACTTCGCAACATTTTTGTAACGCTGCTCTTTTGTCGGAAATCACTCCCAAAAAATCGAGCTGTTTTTCTTTGGATTTTTTTCGAGTTCTTGAATCAAGTAATCCTGGTGAGGGTCCCATACACTGGAACCATACTCTATTTGGGGTCTCTCCTTTACATCCTTACTACAACCCCTAAATACCCTCATAACCATGTGCAGAGATCTGTACCCTTTACTGTATTTACAATCTCATTTATATGACTACCCGAATGAAGATCGTTCCTTAACACCTGGGTACTTACAGTGATCCCCGTAAGCAACGTTTACCCCATCAACGCGGTAATTAAAACTGAGAGGGCTTTTCCTATTTGTGAAACTCACAACCTGACTTTTAACCCCAATGTATCATCATACCATTGACTGTCCATCTCACAACATTATCGAGGTCATGCTGCAGTTGCTCACAATCTTGTAACTTATTTATTACTGCATACAGAATAACATCATCTGCAAAAAGCCTTACCTCTGATTCCACTTCTTTACTCATATCATTTATACATACAAGAAAACATAACGGTCCAATAATACTGCCTAGACGAATTCCCTTCTTAATTATTACAGGGACAAATAAAGCTTCGCTAACTCTAATTCTCAGAGATCTATTTTCTAGAAATATAGCAACCCATTCAGTCACTTTTGTCTAGTCCAATTGCACTCATTTTTGCCAGTAGTCCCCCATGATCTACCCTATCAAATGCCTTACACAGGTCAATCGCGATACAGTCCATTTGACCTCCTGAATCCAAGATATCTGCTATATCTTGCTGGAATCCTACAAAATGAGCTTCAGTGGATATATATATATTTTTTTTTCCAAGCTGCTTTACGTCGCATCGACACAGATACGTCTTATGGCGACGATGGGATAGGAAAGGGTTAGGAGTGGGAAGGAAGCGTCCGTGGCCTTAATTAAGGTACAGTGAAAATGGGAAACCACGAAAAACCATCTTCAGGGCTGCCGACAGTGGGGTTCGAACCCACTATGTGTCGAATACTGGATACTGGCCGCACTTAAGCGACTGCAGCTATCGAGCTCGGTCTTCAGTGGAATAACGTTTCCTAAACCCGTACTACCTTCTATCGAACCAGTTATTAATTTCGCAAACATGTCTAATATAATCAGAAAGAATGCTTTCCCGAAGCTTACATAAGGGGACTTCATTCATTCCATTCCTGGCCCTATCGAATGAGCGGAAACAGGCTGTGGATTTTCATTTATCATCATAAGAACTACCGAATCAAAATGTTTTATTACTACTGCACAGGCACACGCATGAAGGTTAATAAATAACGTAACTAGATTTATGCCCTACTAACTACATTTACTGTTTTCAGAGAAGTTCGCTTACGTGCCGTTAAATATATCGCAGGAGGCTAACTTATTGTTGTTGGTTGCAGAGTGGGCTTCGGCTGGTCCGTCAGCTCTGTACTCCGACCGACCGACCAAGCAGAAAAGGGGTGGGCGCGGCTCTACCGTGGCTCTACGCCTCTGCATTCGGGAGACGAGGAGGGTCTAGTCCGTACCGTCGGCTGTCCTGAGAATGTCTTTCCCCTGCACTAAGGCGAATGCCGGGACATTTTTAAGTTTAGGCCACGGCCACCACCCCTCTCACCTTCTCCGCACATCTCCTTCACGGTAACAAATCTCCTGGCCTGAGAGACGGCGTCACCGTCTAGGAGGGAATAATGAAAATATTGTAGTAGTAGTAGTTATTGTTACGTCCCTGCCCTGTGGTAGCACCTTTCGGTACTTCTTGGAAGGGACCAGCGAGTCAGGTGACCGGGAAGTTCCCAGCCAGCCTGGAGGTCATGACTGGCATTTCCGTGTACTGTTCTTGTCGGCTGACATAACTGTGAGTTTCTTGAAGATAGAACGAGAATAGTCCGTCTCTGGCTACATCACGAACATTCTGATGCACATCGCCCGAGCTATAAAAAGGGAGGCTAGCCGCGAAGAGTCAGCTGGCGTTAGATTCGGAGTCATAGTCGGACTCGGTGGTGGAGACAGTGTGTGTTGGTGTTCGGTGGCTGGGCTGAAAGCGACAGAAGTGTTGGCTGTCGCTAGTGCCATCGAGGTCTGAACGGGGAGCTGTGGTTGGTGTGTCGGCGAGTTCAGTGAGGAGCTGGACTGGAGACGGCGTACGGAGAGTACACTTCATTAAAAATACGACATGGTTCCGTTCTCATCAGATTCTATGAAAACTACTCTGAAATATTTTTAAATGCATAAAAATGTATGTTCATTTCTGTTTAAATATTGGAAATCTGGAAGTTTCTGACTTTCTCTTTTCTCTCTTTCTAAGTATAGAATAAGATGTTTCTTTTTCAGGTAATATACCGTTAGCATGTGTTTTCTTTTGTGGGTAGTGTTGTATGTCCGTCGCTCCCTTCTCGATCCGCCAGCCAGCTACACGCGTGCCAGTGTGTTATTGTTCGAGCCTCGACGCGCAGCCCTCAGTGCGCGTGCCTGGAACGTCGTGTGTGCTATAAAAAGGAGCTCCTAGCCTGTCCAAACGCCCACTGACCCCGGTGTCCAGCTCCAGAATACACCCTACGTCGAGCACGGAGGCTACTCCTCTTGAAAATGTGCTTCGGCCAGGTGGACTGAGTTTCTGGCAGTAAGAGGTCTCACCTCGGGTCACCGCTCCTCTTGCCTGTTCCGCTGTCCATGCCCAGTCTTACCATTATATGCCACTATCATTCCCTAGCTAATGCGAGCTCCCATTATCAACTTAGTTTCGCTAAGTAGGAACTCTTCAGTCATTGAACTTACGTTAATGAACTCAGACACTTCAACAAGGAAGGACTCTCTGAGATATTTACGTCAGTGCTTCTGATAGTCATTGAACTTACGTTAATGAACTCAGACACTTCAACAAGGAAGGACTCTCTGAGATATTTACGTCAGTGCTTCTGATAGTTTTCGACTATCAAGAACTTTTCATGTCACAAGGACTATCTTTCCGAAATAGTAGTGAATGTGAATACTCCAACATGTATATAGTGTACAAAGACAGACTCTTTCTCCAAATTCATAGTTCATTTTGCTTCGAGATAACTTTCAGTTTTTTTTACATGTGAAGCAAATAAAGAAGTTGTGTTTTTTGTAAACCCAACCTTGTTTACAACAGGTAGTTTATAAAGTTATTACTCAAATTTAGTTTCAGCAGACGGAAGAACCTAACAGTAATAAATAGAAGGCGGGTTCTTATGCAATAAAAACGGCCATATATGCACTTAGGCCTATATATGCTCCATTGCATACTCTGCAAAATGCTTGTTTTTCCTCTACGTATAAGGTTGATACTTGAAATATTCACCGCTGAAGTAAAATACTTGTATCTGCTTTTTCTTTTGGTATGGTTTCTAGTGCTTAGTGGTCTTCATACAACGAAGAAATTAAAGTTTAGGGTATACAGTAGTTCCAACATAGCGGCGGCTCCGACAAGCTTGCAATGCAGTGAAGAGGCTTACCAACGTCGGCGCATTATCCACAGATGCTGAATAACACGAAAGATGAATGACAAAAATGAAAGGCAGGTTAGAGCTAGAAACTACTGGTCTGGATGGGTTAGGTCCAGCTAGTGGAAAAAACCATAGGAACAAAGAAAACGGTGGCATTACTTGGTTCCAGGCTGTCTCTGTCGCAATTCGTCTATGTAAGTAAGAATACTTATTTTGGGGCAGGCAGGTTGGTCTCTGCCAAGCGTCGAGGAAGGAACTGTCCTTTCTACTATTTTTCTATGATTCTAACATCCGAACAGAATTACAAAAAGCCACCAACAAAAATTTACCTGTAGTCAAAATGTAAGGATGTATTCGGTCCGAAGGAGGGTCCGAACCTCCGCAGAGGTGTGCCTGGCCAGTTCCTCTCCGCTCCTTCATTCCCTTAACAACAGCGCGCGACAACCCATCCAAATCTTAACCACGCCCAATGATGCTTAACTTCGGAGATCTCACGGGAACCGGTGTTTCAACACGGCTACTACCGTTGGCTGCCTATAGTCAAGCTCTTGTTAATACTGTCGATCGTCAACAATAATGTATTGTAAAGGCTTCTGGCGACGAATGGAATTTTCTACATATTCATTTCTTTGCATTGCTGAACCAATTTGAATATGTTTTATCTTTTGTTTTTGTTCTATACAAATTAATATTACTAATAATAAATCATAATAATAATTGCAATTATGCACTTATATGCACGTATGTCAAGAATATGAGCGTTTTACGTACATATGCATGTATATAACTTTATTCACACCGAATAACATGGTAGTTCAGGGGGAGGGGCCTATAATTTAATTTTAAATACCTATGTTATAATGCAATTTAATGAAATTTTATTCACAACGTGTTCCAGACTTCATCTAGAATTCTGTATACAAATATATATATAAATATAATTATGGCATATTATATCTTGAAACAAACAAAACATCCAAGTATGACAAAATTCGCCCTCAATTTATAAATTAACTGAGTAGAAATTAAAAAAGAAATGGCTCCAGAAGATACCAAAATGTAAACCGTACGTCGTGAATACATAATCCAGTGAGGATCTATAAAACAGAACAACCAAGATGAAGTATTTTCTCCTCCTACAGTGAAGCATACATAGAGGAAAGTAAACGTCTTTCTACATTTACAGATGAGCCGCAGAATTGGAAGATAAATTCATAAAGCATGGATAATATTTCAGATGCAATATCCCCACTTATTGGCACTAATAAAAACATTATGGCTTCCTCAGGTGAGATGATGGCACCACAGTGCTTTATGGGCTCCATATCGAGCATTCGATAGCAAACTAGAGGACTATTTTAAAAAGTCTTACTCCAGTTTATGTCTAATGAAAGTTGTTTTACTGCCCTGAACGAGACGCAGCGGAACCATAAAACAAGGACTAGCTGGTCGGCATGGCGTCTGCTGTTGCTCGCCCACACTTATAGCCCGTTTGAATTGAAGAGGCATATTAATACAGAGCATCATCATTCATCATCATCAGCTTGTAAAGGCATTGTCCTTTTAGGGTCAGCATGAGGACTGCATTCCAACCTGTTCGTCATGTGTTGATGTAGGAAATTCTCGGCCAATCTCGTTGTTCCCCTTATCCAGAAACAACTTCACCCTCAATGCTAGACTGGAGAAAAGTAGGCTATCAAGTCTGAATGTATGCCCAAGAAATATGGCTCTTCTTCTTTTTATACGCAACTAAACTCTGTTTCACAGCACTTCATTAAGAACTGCTGTGCTGTATTTTTTAGCAATCACTTTTTTTTTTACAAGTTCCTTTACGTCGCACCCACACAGACAGGTCTTATGGCGATGATGGGACAGGGAAGGGCTAGGAGTGAGAAGGAAGCGACCATGGTCTCAATTTAGCTACAGTCCCTGCATTTGCCTGGTGTGAAAATGGGAAACCACGGAAAACCATCTTCAATGCTACCGACAGTGGGGTTCAACCCAATATCTCCCGAATACTGGATACCGGCCGCACTTAAGCGATTGCAATTCTTGTTCGTTTCCAACCCTGACGGTATTAGAGCACTCGAGGTCTAGGGAGTCCTTTTCACGCCCTTCATGGCCCTTCCATTTTTTAAACCGACACCTTCATTTTTCGGAGTGCCGGACTATTTCCATTTTTTCCTTCTGATTAATGTTAATAAAGGCTGGTTGCCCAGTTCTACTTCCTCTTAAAACAATAATATTCCTGCCACCTCGAATCCTGATTCATACAATTTGCATGTCTCACGTCCGCCTCTGTGGTGTAGTGGTTGGCGTGATTAGCTGCCACCCCCGGAGGCTCGGGTTCTATTCTCGGCTCTGCCATAAAATTTGAAAAGTGGTCCGAGGGCTGGAACGGGGTCCATTCAGTCTCAGGAGATCAACTGAGTAGAGCGGGGGTTCCATTCCCACCTCAGCCATCCTCAAAGTGGTTTTCCGTGGTTTCCCACTTCTACTCCAGGCAAATGCCATTGGCGATTCCTTCTCTCTTCCAATCTTCCCATTCCTCAGCAAGGCCCCTGTTCAGTATAGCAGGTGAAACGGCCTGGGTGAGGTACTGGTCCTTCTCCCCAGTTGTATCACCGACCCCCAAGTCTTGCACTCCAGGACACTGCACTTGAGGCGGTAGCGGTGGGATCCCTCGCTGAGTCCGAGGGAACAACCAACCATGGAGGGCAAACAGATTAAGAAGAAGAAGATCGTCGTCTCACAACCGTATGAGAACAAAGACTAATATGATTTCAGGTTCGATCCTGACTCAGTACGGTGGCATTTGGTGGTGCTGAAGCACGTCAACCTCGTGTCGGTAGATTTATTGGCACGTAACAAGATCTCCTGCGGGACTAAATTCCGACACCTCGATGTCTCCGAAAACCGTAACAAAGTAGTGAGTGAGACGTAAAGCCAATAACATTATTAATATGATTTCAGTTCCATGCGAAGGAATTTTCATTTAACGTCATTTTGGCTAACGGGATATCAGTTTCAACGCTCCATTTTACTTCTCTACATGGCAGACAAACTGGCACTTTTTCATTAATTTCGTCGGGCGAACACTAAAAGTGTCACCAGAGAACTTCTGGTGCGACACCGAGCGATATGGAGTGCCGAATGGAAGTTTTCTTTGTCCTTCAAATATTCCATTGCCTCTGCCGGGTTTGAACACAGCTTCTTGGGATCCTAACGCCGACAATTTACTTATAATTTTGAAACGAAACGTAAAAGAAATAATGTACTTTGTGGTGTAATGAACAATGGTGTGCCAGAAAAGGTGTAACTAGAGGAATGATTTTTACCCATTAATTCATGTTCAATTTCGCGAAAAGAAAACAATTGTTCGCGTTATTTCGCGAAATAGGGCTGACTCCATCGCTTTAACCCTTTAAAATGTTTAATCCGTGTGATCTGTGAATGATTTATGTGAAAGATAGATCCATATTGAAGCAATATTGATAATCATTTATAATATAACCCTAACCAAGATTGCATAACAAATTACCCTTTCGCCCTACATGGTCGTAGCTTTCACCCTTGTATGGCCATACTATTAAGGGATTGTAGTATAAAATATTATTACGAAAAGATACTTATGTCGAAATGAGAAATCCTTATTCTGTTTTCTGTTTCCCTTCATACACGTGATAATAGACTACAGTTGCAGGATTGTTATTTTCTATGAATTTCGTTGTATTTTTGCACTTATCGTGAAATAAGTAAATTCCGCTTTAATTCGCTGTAATTCGCGAAAACAAAATCAAGAATTTCTTGACCAGAATCATATGATTCATTAAGATATTTGAAAATTGCTTCAGAATATTTGTTGTCGCGTTTGTCGTTAATGCCTCTAGGTATAACCCTTCTGTATAGAAGGATCAAAATTCGACGCTTGTTAAAAGCTAGAATCCTTCCTTCAATACACAACCTCGTGCTTGCCGGCTGTGCCATCAGATTTAAAGAGCAAAGCAGGATATTATCAGCTTTCTCAGAGAGAGAGAGAGAGAGAGAGAGATAATGCTACCCAAAGGTTGGTGAATCATGGTGTCCATACCAGAAAGCTGTGTCTGAGGGATCTGTACAGCAGTATACTCATAAGAACACTATTGACCCTGTTATAATGGAGGCAATAAAGCCAGTATTCAAAAATCTTGTTCAGACAGAGTTGCTAAGGAGGTGTGTCGGTGGTTACACCCAAAATAATAATGAATCGTTCAACTCCAAAATTTGGTAAATATGTCCAAAAATTGGATTTGCTGGGAGAAAAACTGTTGAGATAGTAGTTAGTGATGCCATAATGACCTTCAATGATGGGATGAATGCTAAATTTCAAGTGATGGAGAAGCCAGAAGGAGGGCTTAGTTTATGCGACAGGAGCTTTTGAACTAAATTCTACACTTAGGTAAGTTTGAAGCTCGTTCCCCAAAAACTTTATTTTCACACAGCGTTTACATGATAACTCAAATACTATTCATGATATCTCAATGAAATTTTGCATCATTGTGTATTTTACTAAAATCAACAACATACACCAAAATATTTTGTATAGCAAGCATACTTACCACAAGAGAATACTTTTTACCCAACAAAAGTAAAAAAAATATACATTTATTAGAGTAAGAATATGAAAGAAAAAAAATCCTGAATATGTGTATCCATTATGTTTGTGTATGTTGTAGCCGTGAATGTTACTAACAGCTCAAATGAACATTCATGTACATGTTTTAAATTGTGGGGTACTTATCATGTAAACGCTGTCCAACCGTATAAAAAAAAGCTGAACGTTTGGTGGTATAACAATGCATGACCGCAAGCATATTATACAATGTGTTTTGTGCATAATAATGAGTGAACTGTGTTTAAAAATCCTGCAAAGTTTTATTTCTTTGCAACGTGTAGTTTATGAGATTTTTTTTCTTTTACTCTGTAGAAATTGTCGTGTGAAAGGGTTATTTGATTGGTGCTGACCAAATTTATAATGTAATTGTCACTGTGCCACCCCCCCCCCCCTCTTAATCAACGGCAGTCGAAGCGTTCCGTATTTTCATTATTGTAATCTGGTCTCCCTATGCTAACATCACTCTTAGTTTAAACTCTGAAAACCGCAGCTAATTACTCAAGGAATTCGCAGATACGAGTAACGAGCTTACTGTATCAATCCTTCGCCAACTCAATAGCAGAGAATTACAATCGAACCCACGGTCGTGCGTACAAGAAGCGAGCATGATAACTACTCGACTATTACCGCCGACTGTAGAGAAATGAAAAGTGACGAGGAAATGGTAAAAAGAAACCAGCTTTTATTCAATTTTCAGAGAACAACATAGTGCTCACTTGATTCAAGTTCCTGCCTTTCAGTTGAAGTAGTAATCCGATTATATACAGGTGACAAAGGAGTGAATTCTCTACAAGGAACAGTAAGCTAGAACAAAAGTTAATGCTTACTATCCGATTACTTCATCTCCATAGACAGCTTTCGTTCGCACTCTGAACTCAAATAATGCCAAGTCAGGGATAGTACAATGAAGTAAATCACTGGAGAGGAAACACAATAGGATGGAATACAGAATATAGGAACTGGGCGGTTACAAGTGAAATAACACATACTCCTGAAAATGTGACATAAGAAATGTATGGTACTAAAAATTATATTATTATAAAGGGCACATAAAAGGGGCAAATACTACCGAAGCTCGAAACTACCCACGCCAGAAGTATAATAATAAAAGGAAGAGTGTGTTTAGATGTAGATGGAAGGGGAATGAAATGCACCTCCAAGCCGAATTTTTAATTTTCGCTTCGTCGGTGAGTTAAGAACGAAAAACCGGCGGAAAACACGTGCTATCACTAGGATTAAAGGTATAGATTCACTGTCGCTAGACAATGTACTTAAGATAGGTGATGCTTCAATGGTGTATATTTAAACCGTGTGGATATGATCAATGATTTATGTATGATATGACGCAATGCCAATGGCTTATCCTTCCAGGACGATATTGATTATATAACAAGGAAATCTTTTAGATTTCTGGGTTTTCTTAAGAGAAATTGTAGGGATTTTGTTTCTATTCGAACCCTGAAAACTCTATACTTCCTATATTAGGTCAGGGTTAGAATATGGTACCGAGATATGGATTCCATTCCAACAATATTTAATTGACTCACTAGAGTGAGTGCAGATAAAATTTATGAAGTGGGTGAGTTACAGCACTGCCTTCGTGAGGTACAGGCCGTACTGTAGGAAGCGCGCCAAGCCGATCGTCTGATCCATTAGGGCGACCTAGATGAATGTTATGAATGGTACTTGTGGATCTAAAACATAGTAACTCAGAGCATTCTATGGATAACTGTGCCCGTTGAATGACATTTCTTTATTTTTAAGTACATTGTAGGTCTGCACTCTAAATTGATCACATCAGGATTTACATAAACAGCTCTTACTGAGATAATGAGACCTCGTAGTTTAGGTTAGGTATGTTATTTTCATGTGGTGAGTAATCCGAATTCAAGAAACGTAATGCTTCTCGTGGAATTTAATCACTGAGTTGTTACCGCATTGTACATTTTTATGGAAATATTATGTTAATTATTTAAATAAATTGCCACATTGCCAGAATGTTGAGCACATCATGACGAATAACCAACTATACAAGTGACTGTACACCAATATTCTCATTTCATTCAAATGAGGGTAGGAAAAACTTATGGAAGATGAAAATCCCAGCCGAAAATGTAACTATTACGAAGAATATAGGAGTATGTTTCACTTAGTTTCCCGAGCTTGAGGATAAGTTCTGCTTTTGACTTTCTTCTTCTTAGGTAGACATATGGTAGTGCGTTCTATTATTGACAAAGTACAATCCTAAAAGTAACATAGATGATCAGTAACCAAGTGAGCCTACATTTGTGTTATTTATTAGGTTAGGTAATGTTGAGAACCTGTAATAAAGGCGGAATCAAGTTCAAAATACAGTATATAACTAACTGCAGTTTATAAACCCCAACCTTCTATTAAATGATTCGTTATACGTACACTTTAAACAATTTAAATTAAACTATTGCTAGTAGACAATATTTCGGTATATCAAGCAATGCAACTTAATTCCTTCCAGGATAGTGCCAAGAGTTCCAAGAAAAGAAACTCATGAAAGCTGCACTGTATTTAATGATCATGTATAGGTATGTTTTTGTGTACGTTCGTTGTGGCTATATTTTCATTAATGCACACTTTATTATGATTTTTTTGGTATACAGACGAGTAGGCCTACATCAATCATTATGAATTGACCATTTTCATCACATCTGAAGTCTCCGTCTCCCGATACCGGTAGACCCAACTTACGAGATATCAAACGATTACAGATGTTAATGATCCAACCTGTTTTTCAGAATATTTCTCAACTACAATACATAGTCGTATGGAGTGCTTGCAATACACGGATCGGACAGAAGAGACTGTCCTGACGTCATCCAAGCTACACTACGGCCTGTACATTACGAAGGCAGTGGTTACAGGGGCTTCGGAATTAAGATGACATCTTCATTATGTGATGAGTTTTGCCAACAGCTGCAAATGGAGAATTTATTGCTGCGTCGCAAATGTGCTATCGCAGTGTTATCAATAAAATGCATACCAAATACAATCGATTGTCCCGAGCTCCTGCAGCTAATACCACTTCATGTGCCGGTACGAAACACAAGACACAGAATCACCTGTCATGAGATCAAGTATAGAACTGAACACCACATGAGTTCGTGGTTAATTCAATCACTGCAGACACTGAACAGTGTTGGGGAATCTGTGGATTACTTTTTTACAGATATAAAGACAATTAGAAAGACAGTATAACATACGGCAAAATGTTAATTTTTGAACATTATAGTTTGTGATTATTTCTAAATAATATGTAATTATATGTAAATAATAATAGCCTCAATGGCTCAGGCGGTAGCGCGCCGGCCTCTCATCGCTGGATACCGTGGTTCAAATCCCGGTCACTATGTGAGATTTCTGCTGGACAAAGCGGCGGCAGGACAGGTTTTTCTCCGGATACTCCGGCTTTTCCTGTCATCTTTCATTCCATAAACACTCTCCATTAACATTTCATTGTATCTGTCAGTCATTTATCATTGCCCCAGAGGAATGCGACAGGCTTCGGCAGCCGGCACATTGCCTATCCTCGCCGCTAGATGGGAACTTCATTCATTCCATTCCTGACCCGGTCAGATGACTGAAAATAGTCTGTGGATTTTCATTTTCATGTAAATAGTAAGTTAGTTGTAGGAAATAGATTATAGGTGTAGTACACTATATGTAATTGGAACAGCCTGTTGGTGCTTAATAAATCTATCTATCTACCTGTCAAGGAGCCATTTTAAGTCCATAGCTTAGGAACCCATTTTCGGTCCCCGACACGAGGAGTCATATTCAGTAGGAAATGAAATGAAATGTCGTATGGCTTTTAGTGGCGGGAGTGTCCGAGGACAAGTTCGGCTCGCCAGGTGCAGGTCTTTTGATTTGACACCCGTAGGGGACCTGCGCGTCGTGATGGGGATGAAATGATGATGAAGACGACGCATACACCCAGCCCCGTGTCAGCGAAATTAACCAATGATGGTTAAAATTCCCGACCCGGCCGGAAATAGAACCCCAGACCCCTGCGACCAAAGGCCAGCACGCTATCCATTTAGTCATGGAGCCGGACATATTCAGTAGGTAATATCTGGAACTGTTTGTCTGTGTGTACATGTGCGATGCCCAGCCAAATCTATGGCAAGCAGAGGCACATTCTTAGATGAATCTATATACAGGTTATTACTTTTTATCGTTCCAATTATTTATTCTATGGGTTAAGCTCAATATTTTTCCGATTGTCATTTCATTCACTTCAAATTTATACGCATAGCTGTGTCAAAGAGCAATTCTTGCTCCGAAAAATGGAGCTGTGGATGTCATCAACAAGCAACTTCTAAAGAATTACCCAGTAATGTACAAGTCTATCGACACGACATGTAATACTGTACAGATGAGGCTGTCAGCTACTAGTGATGGGACATTCGATTCATTTTACTGAATCGATTCATTTGATTCCGTTCACGTTACTGAATCGATACAGTGATCCGATTCACGGCTCACTGGTCACCGCTCCTACTGCATCTGTGTAGTTTGTGCTGGTAAGACAGCAGCAACAGCATTCAGTGCTCGCAGCTGCCATCTGGTCTTCGTACTATGAACTACTTTCTTAGAAAAAAAATGCTAGTCACTCTAATACATCGAAGGTTTCCGGCGACGCAGGGTGGGAAAGGTTAGGATTAGGAAGGTAGCAGCCATGACCTGAATTAAGGTACAGTCCCAGCATTTCCTGGTGTGAAAATGGGGAAACTACGGAAAAACCATCTTAACGGCTGCCGACGGTGGGATTCGAACCCACCATCCCCCGAATGCAAGCGCATAGCCACGCGATATTAACCGCACGACAACTCGCTCAGTCATTTTTTTTTAAAAAAGTATTTTTCTATCAGCTGAGGATTTTTTTTAATAGTCATATTTTGTATAGGCTACCCGAGATGTACAGTAGCCCGCTGGTTTTCTGATTCAACATACTGTTATTGCGTCTGTCCACATATGATTGAAGTCTTGTGCAACGATGTGACATATGAACTGAGAGAATACTGAGCCGTTCTTCCCAATATAAAACAGGTACTTTTGAGTGGTCATGAGCATGACTCATAGTCATAGGGCAGGCTAGAGTCAAGTTTAATTGTCAAATGTCAACTAAGTTATAATACTAAGATTCATTAAACTAATAAATAGTATAACCTAATAGCCTACCTACTTACTAGCTACTTCAGAATTACGTTGTGACTACCTTTTTAACACCGCAAATAAATCCATCTATTATTTAAACCTCCCTGTAAGAAGAGGACAGTGAATGCAAATGGGTATTATTTTCAAATGAGCTGAGCTCGAGAGTCCATTATAGCATACGATTCTTTCAGTGTAGCATTGTAGCATGGCTCACTGTATGCCTCGCTGCAGTGAGCCGATAAGGAGCCGTGTGTATCTTGTGTCTCACTGAGCCGCGCTCGTTCGCGATTCTTTCGATGTGCCATGATTCACTGATTCACTGTCTCGCTGCAGCGGAAGCTCGGCTCCCCGGCAATGTCCAGTGAGTGCGCCACTCAGCACTGTCCGCTGGGAGTAAGCTGAATCATGTGCCGTGAGCTCGCCGTTCCTGTGAATCGATTCACTCGGACACTTGAATGAATCGATACACTGCTTCGAATCATACATTCAGTAGCCAACACTATCAGCTACACGACAGAGCTTCTGAACAACTTGGAATCATCTGGAGTACCTTCGAACATCGTCAAGCCGAACATTGTCGCACCGATTATCCTTCTCAGGAATGTGAATCCTCCTTCCCTTTGCAACGGAACACGACTCTCAGTCAAGAAACTATATATATTTTGTTTTTGCTATTGGCTTTACGTCGCACCGACACAGATAGGTCTTATGGCGACGATGGCACAGGAAAGGGCTAGGACTGGGAAGGAAGCGGCCGTGGCCTTAATTAATGTACAGCCCCAGCATTTGCTTGGGGTTGAAAATGGGAAACCACGGAAAACCATCTTCAGGGCTACCGACAGTGGGATTCGAACCCACTATCTCCCGAATACTGGATACTGGCCGCACTTAAGTGACTGCAGCTATCGAGCTCGGTAGTCAAGAAACTGATGCCGAATATTATTGAAGACACCATCAAGATGGACATACCGTGGGCGATGTAGTATTCATTCCTGGGATTCAAAACGTCACTTCGGATATAACGTTTCAATTTAGACGTCTGCAGTTCCCCGTATCTTTGAGTTTCCCTATATGCATCAACAAGGCACAAGGACAATGGCTTGAAGTTGTAGGACTCAATCTTCGGAAATTGTGCTTCTCTCACGATCAACTGTACGTGGGTTGTTCAAGAGTTGGAAATGCAAACACTTTATAAATCTTCCAAATGGAAGGACACTTAATATAGTGTATTCGAAAGCTCTAGAAAGAAAAATCTGTTTGTTTTTATACAATATGGTCTTTTATATTGTTTTAATATTATCTGTAACATCCACCAACCCGGTATCTAAATCGTTGAAAGTAACAATAGCCTATATTTAAAAAAGTGTAATTCATGCAATTTATGTAAAAACTATGTGTGTTAATACAAATAATGTTTTCTTGCTTTTAAATAAAAAAAAAACATCTAACGACAGAATTAATAAACGTACCCGAAGCTGTGAATGCATACTAATAATAATAATAATAATAATAATAATAATAATAATAATAATAATAATAATAATAATAATAATAATAGTTACCGCATGAGCCAGCCCCGCGATGTAGGAGTGGTGTGCCAACCTCTTACTTGGAGGCTCTGGTTTCGATTTCTGAGTCGTCCAGGGAAATAAATCCTGGACCGAAGGCTGGAAATAAGTTAACTCAGCCTCGTGAAACTAACGGAGGAGTGACTGATAGAAGAGGCAACGGGTCCCGTCAAGAAACCGAAGCAATGCAGCAGAGGATGTCGAAGCGGTGACCACGGACCAATGCAATATCTGCAGGCCATTCGGATGGGCAGCAGTCATATGACACGATTATATCTTATAAAAAAAATACCGGACCAGGGTACTTTCTTTTGCTAGTGGCTTTACGTCGCACCGACACAGATAGGTCTTATGGCGACGATGCGATAGGAAAGGCGTAGGAGTTGGAAGGAAGCGGCCGTGGCCTTAATTAAGGTACAGCCCGAGCATCTGCCTGGTGTAAAAATGGGAAACCACGGAAAACCATCTTCAGGGCTACCGACAGTGGGATTCGAATCCACTATCTCCCGGATGCAAGCTCACAGTCGCACGCCTATACGCGCACGGCCAACTTGCCCGGTGGGCCAGGGTCTCTCAGAAGTTAAGAATCCTAGGTTAGATTATTTTATCCAAACTATTACTTTTGTTATTGTTAACATACTTTTTCTTCCTCTTCTTCTTATTATTATTCTGTAAGAGTGTATTAGGTTAAGACTTATTAACTGCAAGCAAGGGAGTTCATCCCTAACTTTACGAAGATAAATAAAACATCTTAACTTCTGCAACCAACTTCGCTACTCAACCGGCCAATATACAAGTGGGATATACTACCTTATTCTTGTTAGAACAGTCGCTGAACCGTTGGGCAACTCTCACGAAATGTAATTTTGATCTCTACTGAAAAGAGCAAATTGCAAGCACTAACTCAATTTACTGCCTCCTTCGTCCACACTCGCTTCGCTTATTCTTGGTTATTACATGCAGCTTTCGTCAGATTAAATTATGATTTATCCCCAGCGGGAGTACAGCAGTTTCCCCAATAACAAGTAGCCAGGGAATTTCAGAAAGCTGTGCATTGTACTTATATAAATGCTACAGCTAAAATGGGAAATCCGTCAATAAACGACCTTATTAGGGAATTCTCGCTGTAACAAAGCTAGCGCTCTCTCTCTCTCTCTCTCGTTGATTTTAGTCTGACCAGTGTAATTCACTTCAAAGTAGAATGTACTGATTACTGTTAATTAATTTCTATTGTAACGTTTACAACAAGTTCAAATCTGACCTCGAAACTGTTAGTTGTATCCTTGCTGTCGACTGCAGTCTGATAATCTAAGACAGAACATGACAGATTTGGTAGGAGTGAATTAAATGGCCCCTCGCTTTGTTCCTATTGGCTGTTTCTCACTGAGTTACCAGCGTGTGCTGCTGAAGTAGCATGCTAAATTCGTATTTTGTTATTTGTTAAAGTAACTACAGTAACAAATATGCAATTACTGGCCGTTTAGACAGAAATTCAGTCAATGCTTCTTCGAACACGGTGAAGCTGAAGCGGTTGGACACACATTCTACTAAAAATCCTATACCAAAACCGTAACACAAAATCCAAACACAAGTAGTCTATGAAAAACTGACAGAAAAGATCAAGATGACGATGATGATGATGATGATGATTGTTGTTTAAAGGGGCCTAATATCTAGGTCGTCGGCCCCTAATGGTAAGAGAAAAGACTTCCTTAAATTCATTCACCGACCAGAATTCAAAACATGAAGATCAAGAATAAATGAATGAATGTGAATTCAAAATAATCAGTGGATCCAACTCACAATACTGAAAGTAAAAAAGAAAAATCCAAATCCGTCCACTGACTAAAATTTTTTGTTGTACACATTGTGTTTAATAAATTAATTAATGTAAAAAAAACAACGATGATGAACAGTGAGCATGAACTGGAAACCAACAGCGGATCCGACCCGCAATAAACTAACTTAAAACAATGGTATAAACTGAACAAGGGACTGCTTCCAACGTAAAATCCTAAATCGTTGATTCGTGTTGTGTAAAGTGATCCACAATCCAGGTACTAATCTCTGGTACAGTAGAACCATGATGTTCCTCATGTAGCGGTATTAAACACGAGTTACGTAGACTTACGGTGTTCCTCACATAATAGCACCACTCATAGGTAACGAAGACCCATGGTGTTCTTCACATAATGGTACTAATCGAAAGTAAAGTCGACCCATGGTGTTCCTCGATTGACGGTACTGATCACGGGTAATCTCAATGTTCAAAATCCATCAGCCCTTAATCGCCCCTTTCAGTTGCCTCTTTCGACACGCAGAGGACACCGTGGGTGTATTCTTCATCTGCGTTCCTCACTCACAGTGGCTGACAGAAAAGAATTACGCTTATGAGGATGTATAAAGTTGTCTTTCTCATTCCTTACACCCACTTCATCTGCCGCAAAGAAGCATTTCTATTTGAACTATTTGCATTTAAATGGGTTGGAAACGTTGACAGGCACGTCCAGTTAGAATACGATAAGAAGAACAAGAAGACAAAAGACGAGATGTGGCAACAAGTTCAAATTATACAATCAAACTATTTCTCGTTTGAAGATGTCATTATGTTGCACGAAACACACAAGAGGCTGCGAATGACACTGAAGATTCTCCCTCTTTGAAGGTGACGACGCTGTGTAATAACACCGTTGAGTCAACAGATGGCACAGAAGCGGAAAGGAGATACGTAATGCAAATCTCACAAATTAAAGCTCATCTCACACAAAGAGATCTGCGCCATCCACAAGAGCACCATTGAATATACCACTCAAGTGTAGAGAATAAATGTTCGCGAGACATGTTTGCATCATGTAATGCAATTATATACAGTATCACTACGGAAACTTCCTCTTCACGCATTTTAAAAATTACTTTGAATATTCGTCACAATACAGGGTCACTCAAAATTCCGCTCACATTTGACGAGGCAATACTTCACGGAATATTGCAGGCAGAGAGGTAGTAATTGACACATGATTGGCCAGACATGGAGTTTTATTGACACCAAAATAAAGTGCACAAAATGACAAACAGATGGCGTTGGACAGCAGCACGTCAGGTACAAATGGCCACACATGCTTGACATGACACGGGGTTTTACTGACACCAACAACGAGTGCACAAACAGACCAACAGATGGCGCTGGACAGCAACAGTCAGTGATGCCACACGAGACCGGTGTACGGTATAAAATGAGCTGTCGTGAAAGAGGGTGTGAGATGCGCCTGCAATCGCGACATGGCATGCTTGGCGTCCCCAGTCCCCCGTGATTATTGGTTGTGGGGTTACGTGAAGTCGCAAGTCTACCACGATCGTCCGGCCTCGTTAGGGATGCTAGAAGACAACATCCGATGGCAATTTCTCACCATACCTACGGATATGCTGTACAGTGCTGCTCACAACATTGCCCCTCGAATACAGGTATTGATGAAGGACGGCCGACATCCTCAGCATGTGTTATAAAGAACATCGTCTTTGCTAAACCTCGATTGTTATGCTAATTATTGGTTGTATATTGTATGAAGCGCCGTCTTTAGATTATTTTGTGTACTTTATTTTGGTGTCAATAAAACTTCATGTCATGCCAATCATGTGTGTCACTTAATACCTGTCTAGCTCCAACATTCCGTGAAGCACTGCCTCGTCAAATGTTAACGGAATTTGGCTCATCCTGTATATTGGCCGACTTAAAAGTCTAACTTCAAAAATTAAACTAGACAATAATGAGATATGGCTTTTGAACAAACTAATAAGAAAGTTGTGCTTAACGAAGAGGAACCAGACTGCAAGCAAAAAGCAAATTTGTACGTAAATTCTGCATTACTCAAGAATAGATATCAAATAGTTTAGTCACATTCTCGAGATTCAGCATTTATGTCTATTCCTTTTTCCGCCTGGTTTCCTTCACATTCTTTCTTTCTTCGGCCGGCCAAATGCGAACTAATGTTCAATACAACGCAGAGGCCGAGGAGATCCTTTCACGGAGCATGAAGGCCGGGATCGAGCAATTCACAAGAGATCCAGCGTCCGCCTCTTCTCATCAGGGATTCTGGTGGGGTCTGTGCTGGCTACACATACAGCTCAGCTTGATTGATATAGATACAGGCAACGTGCGGGCGTGATATACAGCCTCTCAGGATTAGGGGGCACTGCCACTGGCTTTGCTCGCGCTGGCTCTTAGATCTACAAGCCACTTTCCGAATACCAGACGCAGAGCTCATTTTAACAGTTCACGCGAGTGCAATGAATTATTCGGTAATGATGTCGTTGTGCACGGTTCAATCAGTCAACTCCCTAGAAAAACTTCCTCTAGAAATGTTTACGCAACGAAACCGTAAAGAAAAAAACGTCAAAATACGGGACCAGAATCCAAGATTGGTACCTTAGGATCTCGCAGCATTTGCTAAATAATGAACTTTTTCCAAGGTAGAACCTTAACCTGGTCAACTAAGTTTCACCTGAACATTACTGGTGATGGTGGTGATTGTTTTAAGAGGAGGTACAACTAGGCAATCATCCTCTATTAACACCAATCAGAGGGAGAAAATGGAAGGGACCTGACACTTCGAAAAATGAAGGTATCGGCCAGAGGATAATGATAACAATGACATTTACAGTAAGATACAAAAGTTGAAAACTAGAAAAGCGGCTGGAATTGATAAGATTTCTGGGAATATGCTAAAGACAATGGGTTGGGATATAGTACCATATCTAAAATACTTATTTGATTATTGTTTGGTTGAAGGAGAGTTGCTATAGTAGCCCCTGTGTATAAAGGAAAGGGTGATAGACATAAAGCTGAAAATTACAGGCCTGTCAGTTTGACATGTATTGCATGTAAGCTTTGGGAAAGCATTATTTTTGATTATATTAGACATGTTTGCGAAATTAATAACTTGTTTGACAGAAGCCAGTTTGTGTTTACGAAAGGGTATTCCACTGGAGCTCAGCAAGTTATAGCATATATCCTGGATTCAGGAGGCCAAATAGACTGTATTGCGATTGACCTATCTAACGAATTTGATAGGGTAGATCATGGAAGACTACTGGCAAAAATGAGTGCAACTGGACTAGAAAAAAGAGTGAGTGAATGACTGGCTATATTTCTAGAAAATAGAACTCAGAGAATTAGAGTAGGCGAAGCTTTATCTGACCCTGTAATAATTAAGAGGGGAATTCCTCAAGGCAGTATTATTGGACCTATATGTTTTCTTATATATATCAATGGTATGTGTAAAGAAGTGGAATAAGAGATAAGGCTGTTTGCAGATGATGTTATTCTGTACAGAGCAATAAATAAGTTACAAGATTGTGAGCGGCTGCAGGGTGAGTTCGATAGTGTTGTGAGATGGACGGTGGGCAATGGTATGATGATAAACGGGTTTAAAAGTCAGGTTACGAGTTTCACAAATAGGAAAAGTCCTCTCAGTTTTAATTACTGCGTTGATGGGGTGAAAGTTCATTTTGGGGATCATTGTAGTACATGGGTGTTAATATAAGAAAAGTCCGACCCGTTGGCTGAATGGTCAGCGTATTGGCCTCCGGTTCAGAGGGTCCCGGGTCAGGGATTTTAACCTTCATTGGTTAATGCCAATGGCCCGGCGGCTGGGTGTTTGTGCTGTCTCCAACATCCCTGCAGCTCACACACCACACATAACACTATCCTCCACCACAACAACACGTAGTTACCTACATATGGCAGATGCTGCCCGCCCTCATCGGAGGGTCTGCCTTACAAGGGCTGTACTCGGCTAGAAATACTTTTTTTTTTGCCAGTTGTTTTACGTCGCACCGACACAGATAGGTCTTATGGCGACGATGGGACAGGGAAGGGCTAGGAGTGGGAAGGAAGCGGCCGTGGCCTTAATTAAGGTACAGCCCCAGCATTTGCCTGGTGTGAAAATGGGAAACCACGGAACACCATTTTCAGGGCTGCCGACAGTGAGGTTCGAACCTACTATCTCCCGAATACTGGATACTGGCCGCACTTAACGGCTAGAAATAGCCATACGAAAGTAAAATATAAGAAAAAGACCTCCATTGGGGTAATCACATAAATATGATTGTTAATAAAGGGTACAGATCTCTGCACATGATTATGAGGGTATTTAGGGGCTGTAGTAAGGATGTAAAGGTGAGGGTCTCTGATAAGACCCAAACTAGAGTATGGTTCTAGTGTATGGGACCCTCGCCAGGATTACCTGATTCAAGAACTGAAAAAAATCCAGAGAAAAGCAGCTCGGTTTGTTCTGGGTGATTTCCGACAAAAGAGTTACAAAAATATTGCAAAGTTTGGGCTGGGCTCGGGAGAAAGGAAACGAGCTGCTCGACTAAGTGGTATACTCCGTGGTGTCAGTGGACAGATGGCGTGGAATGACATTAGTAGACGAATAAGTTTGAGTGGTGTCTTTAAAAATAGGAAAGGTCACAATATGAAGATAAAGTTGGAATCAAGGGGACAAATTGGGGCAAATTTTCGTTTATAGGAAGGGGAGTTAGGGATTGGAATAACTTACCAAGGGAAATGTTCAATAATTTTCCAATTTCTTTGCCATCATTTAAGAAAAGGCTAGGAAATCATCAGATTGGGAATCTGCCACCTGGGCGACTGCCCTAAATGCAGATCAGTAGTGATTGATTGATTGATTGATTGATTGATTGATTGATTGATTGATTGATTGTAGCTTTATATTACGGATCCGAGTCTCCCTTACTACGCATTTTGAGTATCAGGTCGGATCGGGAACGATGTAGCAACGGACTCCTACTTACTGAAGGCAGAAGGCCCAGTAGCGGCTGAAACTGGGAATTATATGAATTATTAAACCAAGCAATTTGTACAAGCCTTATTGTCTTATCAGCTAAATCTTTTCTTTAATTATCAACAAAATTATTAGCGAAAATACTCAACAGGTGTCTGATTTGTATAACGCCACAGCAAGTAGTGGAGACTCTGCATGTGATGTGAGGAAGGGAAGCAGAGGCAAAGTCAAGGATATTGAGGTATGATTCACCCGCATCCCGTGCACATTCGTCAATCCGGCAGTCTCTTTAGTGTCTGTTAGTTTCTTAGTGTGTAGCAAATACTAAGTGATTTTTAATTGTATAATCGCGTCGTACTTCTACATGTGCAAATATCATTCCTTTGGTGAACGTTTTATTGCAATCAACGAATCAAAATCTCAAAACGATATTATTACCGCACTTACGTTACTAAACAGTCAACCTTTACCTCTCAGTTGAAATTCGCTCAGAGAGCACTGAAAAAACATGTTGTAGCTTTCTTTTCTTTCAGTTTTGATATATATATCCCCCTGCCATCGTCCGCTATATCCCAAAACCCGGATATTTTTTGTTGTCTGTACCTGTCCCCCCCCCCCCCCCAACCAACACCCAGACTTGTAATTTACAATCGCCGCTACTGGGAAGGCCCGCGGGCTTCTTACCGTGGTACACTTCCTTGTGGAGTGCGTGGACATGGCCCATCTGCACCATAGTCTAAAACTTCCGAGTACCATATCCCTCATCCTACGAGACGACGAGCAGTCAGCAGACCTCGTCATCCATTTTATGAGGGATAATGGCCTATTTAATCGTGTATAGTGTTTTCTATAAGTTTTTATTTTACTGTTTACTACGTTTTATCCCATCGACTGTTTTAGTTTGAGTTTGTGTATTTTAATGTGTTATTTTAACATTAATTTGAATGATACAAATGGCGGTACTTCAAGGCAATGCGAATTTTTCTTTCTTCTTTTTTTTTTTTTTGCTTTACGTCGCACCGACACAGATAGGTCTTACGGCTGCGATGGGACAGGAAAGGCCTAGGACTGGGAAGGAAGCGGCGGTGGCCTTATTTAAGGTACATCCCGGTGTGACAATGGGAAACCACGAAAAATCATCTTCAGGGCTGCCCACAGTGGGGTTCGAACCCACTATCTCCCGAATACTGGATACTGGCCGCACTTAAGCGACTGCAGCTATCGAGCTCGGTGACCTAGATGGTAGGCCCCTTTAAAAACAAGCATGATCATTATTATTATCATCATCATCATCATCGAGTATAGCTGCCTCTGTGGATCCGTGGTAGAGTGTCGGCCTCCGGTTCCCAAGATAGCGGGTTCAAACCCGGCAGAGGTAGTCGGATGTTTGAAGGGCGGAAAAAAGTCCATTCGACACTTCATGTCGTACGATGTCGGCATGTAAAAGATCTCTATATTCATAAAATCTCAGCCATAGACGCCCAAGAGAGTTTCGGTTTACTCGGTCTGCCATCTAGTGGGCCTAGAGTAAAACGGAACGTCGAAATTGACGAGCAGACAGCCAGATGGCGTCAAATCGAAATGTCTGCACACGGTAGCTGCGGCCATACGATTATTATTATTATTAAATTAAATTAGAAAGTGGCACCCCAGTAGTCATAAACAGTGGCGCCAGGATTGACACACGTCACAGCCGGATGTATCTGGCTGATAGCGTTCTCTAGTAGCACATGGTACAGCTAGCTATCTCTTTCTGTCATCATGACGTCACGTTGATGGATTGCTTTCTTTGCATGGCTGAATCCGATGATTAGACCTGGGAGTTCGCTTGCCAGTTTATCTCATCATCTTTTTCATCCCCTTTGACTACTATGGAGGTTGATCAAATGATCGCTTATTAGCAGCTTCGTAAATATATGTTTAACACGTTAGTAATCGCTAAAATAACCTGTGAAGAGTTCAAATATATGTCATCCTTTTAGTCAGCCTTTGAGCTGAATAGAGAGTGATTCATATGCAATACAGTAAACAGTTTCGAAAGAAAAAGAAAGGTACAACTCTGCAAGCATACGACTGCTTGACCAATCCAGAACGCGATTAGTACCGCACTAACGTGCATGTACCTGAGAAGCACAGTTCAACCAACACACCAGATAATATATAAATATTTATTTATTTATTTATTTATTATAATCCCTTTACGTTCAAGGGTTGGGTTTATCCGGACTCATCGAGTGATCCCATCTCTGCCGCCTCAAGGGGAGCGTGAGTCATTTGGTCGGGAATACAGCTGGGAAGGAGAACGAATACCTCGCTCACGCGGTCTCACTTGCTATGCTGAACAGGGTCCTTGTGGGAGATAGGGAGATTGGAAGGGATAGACAAAGAGAGAAGGAAGCGGCCGTGGCCGTAAGTTAGGTACCATCCCGGTATTTGCCTAGAGAACAAGTGGGAAAGCGCGGAAAACCACTTCGAGCATGGCTGAGGTGAGAATCGGATCCCCCTCTACTCAGTTGACCTTCCCAGACTGAGTGGACCATGTTCCAGTCCTCGTACCACTTTTCAAATTTCGTGGCGGAGCCGGGGATCGAACCGAGGCCTCCGGAGATGGCAGCTAATCACACTAACCACTACATCACAGAGGCATATTTTGTTATTTTCCACGTGGAGTTAACTGGCAAAGAAAAAGAAAGTGGCTTACACGGTTAATTAACAGAATAAAGTGAAAACTTTAAAAAACATGCGTGAAATGAGTCCTGCACTTGCAGGACAGTATTTATTGACTGGAGCTGAGAGGAATCTTTCTTCTAACGTTTACAAAGTGCGAACATGAATAATATGCCAGAAAAATATACAATAATAAGTGAGGAAATAAGTAGCAACAACGTAAATTGATCAATAATGTCGCACACGGTCTTGGCTAATAAATGATATGTTACTGTATAGGCTTTTGGGCTTATGCCGTGTCAAGAAAATAAGGTGAAATTCTTTACGTTTCGCAGAGAACTGTGCTCTGCGTCATCAGAAGAACATCTCAACTGCCCACGAGAAAGGCTTCTTAAACAATGAAATTAGACGTTATAATAGAAGTGGAAATTGTACGTTAATTCGTCACCAGATGGCTCCCAGGACGTGGCACAGCGCTAGCGTTCGAAGCGGAAGCTGACCGAACCATCACAATCAGTCTAAGAGGGTCACATAACATGTTTCTCATGTAAGACTAGTCAGCTAGGATATTTTTAATAGTAAAAACGTATTAAGGAACAACAAAGGAAACGGCAAGTCTAAGGCTTTATCTAATTTTCACCCGGTGATTGTTTTATAAATGGACAAATCTAATATTTTTGTTAGAACTTACCGTTTTCAGAATGGTATCACATTACTTTTGATATGATATGTTCTCTCTGTTCTTCCAAATTGTAGTAGTTAGTTAGTTAGTTAGTTAGTTAGTTAGTTAGTTAGTTAGTTAGTTAGTTAGTTAGTTAGTTAGTTAGTTCCATGTGACAGAGGGATGTCAAAGCACTAGAAAACGGAATACACAATATATAGCTCAGCTTAAAGCAGAAGACCAGCGTTGTACACGTAAGACCCTTGAACTCCCAAGATGTTCTTCCGCAGAATTCATATATCCATATTTGCCAGAGCGCAGTAAAATGACTAAAATATAACGCGAAGGGAACCGTTGAAACTACGAGCCAACATAGAGTACGGAAGGGGAACATGTACAAACATTACGAAGGCACTTCGGGACGAGTGAACGAGGCTAGCACTAGCTACAGTATATAATCACCACAGCTGGCCGGAGTAAAACATGATAATCCTTTTCGGTGACATGGCTAGACACTCTTGCCATGCGAACCATTATCAAACACGACTTGATCTATCTGTTCCAATATAATGGAAAGACAGCAAAAAACATAAAACTGTCGATAACACAGCACGATCATAAATTTCAACGAATAAAATCCAAAGTAATAAGTAATAAGTTTTTACTATTAAAAATATTCAAACTGACTAGTCTTACATGGGAAACATGAGATAAACGATCCTAACTGTGTTTTGGCGACACCTTCTTGCACCTTTTCTCAATGTCAGCACCTTTCAGCAGTTTCTACCGCCGCATATTTTTGGTTCTTTGCTGCGTTTTATCCCATAAAATCCAACAAATGAAACGGAAAGTCTAAGGCTTTATCTAATTTTCACCAGGAGACTGTCTTATAAATGGACAATACTCCTAATATTATTGTTAGAATTTACGGTTTTCAGGATGGTATCACATTATTTTCCCTTCAACGCAGACATGTCAGGTGAAAGCTTTCAGGTTAGTTTGAGAATGAATGATCTCGCATTAGGCAAAATAGTCCACAAATTAGTTTGCATTCTATCGCACTGCAGTTAGGTGAAAGCTTTCGAACAGGAAGAAAAGGGGGGAGGTGAAGTCAAATTGATCAAATAGCAATCCCACAAATCAGAATCACTGACCGGTATAGTGGGGAGCGAATTTAAACTGTTGTCATTTTAGTCCTATCTGTGTCGGTGCGACGTAAATCACAAATTATTTTTTAAAAATTGCAAAATAATTGTGCTTTGGGACTGTTTTTTGCAGCCATGTTAATAAGTGTGTGAATGTGTGTCCTAATTGGTTTTGATACAGTTTTTAATGAATAGGTTATTTAATGTTAAATTTTCCCCTTTTTCCGCACCTATAAAACTACATTATTACGACTTTTTGTCCCAAATTTTGCACCTAAAATTCCTAATGGGTAGACTTAAGGGAGAGGTAGTAGAGGCACAAACACTCTTTACTGATTCTCGCAACGTACACATCCTACCGCGTAATTCCATGACTATCACTGCAGTCAAGCGTACCACCCGGCAGGTCTTGGTTCGATTCCCTGCTCAGTCACGAAATGTTAAATCTCGGCATGAGGGTTGGCGCACTCAGTCTGGTGAGGACATTAGAGGTGAAAACAAGCACTGTCGATATCATGATCACAGCCACGGGACCTGCAGTTTTACATGGAATCCGAACCACAGGGGATATGACCCAATGCAGCAGAAATAATATAGGGCCGTCCGCGAGATATCAAGAGACTGCATTTAGAGCTCTGTGTAGCGGTGTGACCTGGAGTTACTTAGCTCGTCATAAGAGCACATGCATTAATTTGTGAAGTTTTGGGTGTTATTTTATCGCTTGGAGTAAGATAAAACCGGTAAATAATAGTGTGTGTCATTCATTTATATCTCGTCTCACCATGAGAGAAAGATATGCATTGTGTTTGACTGTAAGAATTACGAAGTGCAGAAGAATTCGCGGTCTTTCTTCAGTTTACCTCATGACAAGAAAATTTAAGTAGATATTGTGTTTACACATATATTCTTCCAGTGACAAGGAGATGCGCGAACCATATAATGTTATTTTATTGTCTATTCACCGGGCGAGTTGGCCGTGCGCGTAGAGGCGCGTGGCTGTGAGCTTGCATCCGGGAGATAGTAGGTTCGAATCCCACTATCGGCAGCCCTGAAGATGGTTTTCCGTGGTTTCCCATTTTCACACCAGGCAAATGCTGGAGCTGTACCTTAATTAAGGCCACGGCCGCTTCCTTCCAACTCCTAGCCCTTTCCTATCCCATCGTCGCCATAAGACCTATCTGCGTCGGTGCGACATAAAGCCCCTAGCAAAAAAAAAAAAAAAAAATGTCTATTGCAGTAGTTAACCTTCAATACCGACGCGTCGTTGTAGGTATGTGATCTGCGGGTTTTCAAATGTCAGAAGTGATTCGGATAAGAGATACGAAAAAAGAAAGGGATGTTACGCTTAAAAAAGAATTACAAGATCTGTTCAAATAATCTCCAGATTCTTACTCAAAACATAACTATCGATAACATTTTCATGCTTTTCTTTCTTTTATCCCCCTCCTCAGATTAATGCAGAGGTCTGTACCAACACAGAATCTCCCAAATAATAAAACATCAAATGCTACCCCACCCCGTTCTAAGAGAAAAAACAGGAATGTGCCGATCTGTTTATAGACAAGTGTCATTGTGAGGCAGGAATGCTAAATCAAAATAAAAGTAATGCATGAATGAAAGATTAAGCCCTTTCGCAGTAGAGCATTTTATATCTTGAATATATGTCTAATTTTAGTCTTTATATACACTACTGTCCAAAAGTTAAGCATAATCACTAAACGAGGCCATAACGCCTGATAGGAATTCAGACGGATTGCTGAACAAACGGAAGCTGACTCACACACCATATGTCACCCAATGTGTCCAAAAAACAGTGTCAAAAAGGTTGTGATAGCTAAGGTACACCTTTGACAAAAACTAACAAAACTTGGCAATGTCTTCCACAACAAAATATGCTCTTAATAGGGTGTATGGTTACTCCTAACGGCCACACATGCTTCGCAGCGACGTGGCATGCTCTCTATCACATGGTCCAAGAGCTATTGTGGCAGTCGATCCCATTTCTCCGAAAGGGCAATGCAAAGGTCTTGGAGGGTCCTTGGCGGAGGCTGACGTAATGCAATTCGCCTCCCCAATGCATCCCAGGCATGTTCTATAGGATTCAGATCCGTATACCTCGCTGGCCAGCCCATGCGACGAATGTCCTCCCCAGCCAGAAATTCATCCACCAGAGCAGCGCGGTGCGGTCAGGCATTATAGTCCATTAAGAGGAAGTCTGGACCAACCGCACCTCTGAAGAGTCGAACATGTGGTCTCAGTACCTCATCCCTGTATCTCTGAGCGTTAACAGTGTTCCTCGGACCAACCATGAAGATGTGCAGGTCCGTACGGCCATTCAATATGATGCCTCACACAATGACGCCATCACCACCACCATACTGGCCCCGTTTCACGTTCCTGTGGTTGCATCGGCTACCCGGTTCTCTCCAGATTAATGTGCGAAGGGAATCGTTCTGAAAACTGAAGCGGGGTTCATCTGTGAAGAGCACATGCCTCCATTCATTCATGGTCCAGTTTCGACGTTGACGGCTCCAAAGTAAACGGGCCCGTCTCTCTGCTGGAGTGAGCGGGACGCACACCACTGGACGTCGAGCAAACAGCCCTACTGTTCTGAGCCTCCGGTATACAGTTTGCCGGGAAACGGCAACCCCTGAGACGACTGCAAGCTCCGCCGACAATTGTCTTGTAGGTGCACTCCGATTTCGTCGGGCGGTTAAGACCAGATATCGGTCCTGCTGTGGGGTGGTTACCCTTGATCGACCTGGTACCGGCCTAAGACTAACATATCCTGTGCCTCGAAATCGTCTCCAAAAGCCTGGAAATGACACTTTGTAGCACATTCACGGATACGGTGACTTTGGTCTGTGTCTGGCCTGCTTCCAGGCGGCCTAGTATTCTACCATGCAAAACGGGGTCCAAACGGCGTCGTTGTCCAATTATGTTGTCACGTTCACCACGAGGCTACACTCCGCACACTCTAACAGGGCAAACGTGACTGAAGGAATATGGGGCGCAGGCACTGGCCGTATTTACCTTGCGGCTACACCGCTAGTCAAAGCAGGGAATACTCCTTTCCTAGTCAAAGCAGGGAACACTCCTTTTCTATACAGAGCGAACACGTAAGGTTGGTAGGTGCATATGTCGTGCGATTTGCGGTCTATTTCCTGTTGCCCTGCATACTCGTAACGTATGCTTAACTTTTGGACACTAGTGTAATAAGCTGCTAATTACAATCTGAGCCTTCGCTTCTTAATTGACTCCATCAATCTTTCACTTTCTTGGTATGTTTCTCTACTTCCTCGTAACCTATACTGACCATCCACGATTTTGGACCCATTATCTTGCTCACGATTCTCCGTTCAAATTTCTCGGCTTCTCTTAGTATCCGACATTCCTGTTATTCGGGGACAGTCGCTAACATATTATTATTATTATTATTATTATTATTATTACTAGCTGTTATACTCGTGCTTCGCTACGGAATTCTCAGAAGGACTGTAGTTATTAAATACAATGTTATCATATAAAATACCCGAACAAATGAAGAACTGCACATTTCTTTCACTTTTAACGAACATTATTACGCTGCCGATCTAACAGTCCAAAGTTCCAGAGCTGGAATGACCAGGAAGCAGACAACCGCGAACACTCCTCTGTCATTATTCCGTCAAATGTGCACACTGCTCGTTCTAATCAGTGCCTAAGCGTAGGGATTGAATAGCTTGAATGCTACGATGACCCAGTGTATTATGTACCAGCAGTATCAGAAAATTTATGAACCAGAGAAATGGCATACTAAAGAAGAGAGAGTTCTAACTCCCCAGGTACTTCCGCCAATATTCAGGCAGGCTGTTATACTCCGTACGTAGCAATAATCCCATCTATCGCAGATGAGTGGCAACAGAAGACACAAAGCCCATCACAACAAACAATGGTCAATGTAATGCTTTTGTTGATCAATTTTATGAGCTTCCTATATTGCAGGCCTTGACATTCAGTTTTCTTCCGTGTCTGTGATATTAGGGCATTTCATAAAATTGTTTATAGCGTAGATTGTTGTTCCTTATTCTCCGACTTTGCAAACTGAATTGTATTAAAGTCTGTTCATCCATTTTCCCATGACTCGCCGCTGATATGGAATTAGCAACAAAATGTCAAATTCATGAATATCTCTTATCATAGTCTGTACGATAAAATGTATAAGACATAAATGATCGGAATTGTAATACGATATAGTATTTATCGATAGGACCACTAATAACAAATATCTGAGAGTTAAATTTTAGGCCTTGCCCTAAACTAACATTTCACTCTTCGTAAATAAAATTATTTATAGCCGAGATTGTAGCGACTTATTTCCCGACTTTACATACCGGTTTTTATGAAATTCTTTTCAGCCGTGTTCTCGTGATGCGCGTACAAACAGACAGACATTACGGAAACTTAAAAAGTGCATTTCCTTGTTACTGTGGACACGACCGATAAAGAAATACAATTATTTTTAAATTCTGAGCAATGTACAGACACAACTTTTATTTCATATATATGTATTATTATTATTATTATTATTATTATTATTATTATTATTATTATTATTATTATTCGGTTCGGAGCTTTAATTTTCCTCCAGTGGATAGAAAAAATATTTACCAATAATCCAGATCCCTCAGATGGAACTTAAATAGCAGATCCCTGTGCTAGTGTAAGTACAAAGAATAGTGGCGTCCTACTTACGGCTGAAGACGTGAAGCTTCGTTTAATTACAACAAGAGCGAACTTTATAGCAATAATAAAGAAAAAAGTACACTGACGCCCAAGCTCTGTGCAAGTTGTGTGTACACCATTGTCTTAGTTTAGAAGACGTTTACTGCACTTCACAAACCTGGCTAGCGGCGATAAATTAACGGACCTCATGCTGTTCCTTTAATCTTGCCCTAGTTCTTAGGCGTGATGCATGATCCCCAAGCAAGTACATCCCACTTCCTCCATTCTACAGGAGTGAACTCGTTAAATTTAAAGCAGCTGACCTCCACCTAAGTTCCACGAACAGAGGTAATTAGATACCGTCCAGCGCATCCAAGAAAGTGCAAGAACCGTTCTTCGTCCGCCAACTTGATGAAAATTAGTGTACAGTCTCGGTTTTGGCTTAAAATACAGCAGAGCTTGTTTACAAAACACTTGATTCAAGGAGCTTAATAATAATAATAATAATAATAATAATCGAAATGTCTACAACAGAAAGGAATTTTAGTTCCCCGACGGAATCCTATATAATTAATGAATTATATATTTTCGATAACTCAAAGTTCTATTGCTGGAATTCTTTGATATCTCGAAGGATATTTCAAGCCAAGACCGACTCCAATCCTCAGACCTTGCTACTCTCGATCGTTCAAAGATGGCGAATCGAGTAGCCGGAATTGTTGGAAATCTGGGTTTGTTTTGGTTTATTATTATGGTATGTAGTCTGTGTAATTTTATGAAAGTTGACGATAAATGTTAGTTTCTTTGTAGAATATAAGTGTGCGAGAGTATTTATACGAGTCAGTGGACATATAGGATTTGTAATTATATACAGTAATGTGAGAATGTGCTTGTTTTGATCGTGTTTTTACCCATTAAAGAACATGAGTGCACTAGGTGGACCAAGTTTTAGTCTAACTATGACAATGCCTCTCATACAACTATTCTTAAGTTTCATACGGAATAGAACATTAAGAGAGAAATGGACTAGGAATACACATCGTGATTATTTTGAAGTCCATGAGAAAACTGTAGCGTGCATACATCATTTTGAGATTAAGTCTGAGGTTAGGGAAGCCATTTCTCTACTTCCAAACTATTCGTGTGCCTCCAAAAATATTAATTTAGATAGAATATAACAGATATTGTGTTATTCAGTCAGTGTCTATGTGCTGCAAAATGTCGAGTGATTTAGATGCAAGTGTATTTTACAATAATCTGCGCTTTGCCTGCAGAAATGTTTGGCTGGATCTTGGAGAATAGCAAAATTTATAAGTGTGACAGATGGGGCAATTTGTATACTGTTATACAGAAGATACCTCGTTTAGGCTTAGTGACTTGAGGGATTAGCTGGGTTTGTAACGTAGGGTTTTACACTACCAACACCTTCAGATTCATGCTGTTGTTATCTGTTATCAAGCAGACAGCGCCGAACTGAAGCTCGTCCATGTGGTTAAATATCAATGTTTTTTTTTTTGCTAGGGGCTTTACGTCACACCGACACAGATAGGTCTTATAGCGACGATGGGATAGGAAAGGCCTAGGAGTTGGAAGGAAGCGGCCGTGGCCTTAATTAAGGTACAGTCCCAGCATTTGCCTGGTGTGAAAATGGGAAACCACGGAAAACCATCTTCAGGGCTGCCGACAGTGGGATTCGAACCTACTGTCTCCCGGATGCAAGCTCACAGCCGCGCGCCTCTACGCGCACGGCCAACTCGCCCGGTAATATCAATGTTTAGTCAATAGAGTTTTGCACTCACGTTCTTTAATGGGTAAAAACTGTTCATTACTAAGCTTACTGTCATTGTGTGAAGTGCTGTTATGCCATATGTCAACATTATGTCAGAATTACCAGGGCCGTTCACTGGGTTAAGTTAACATAATCATTTCGGGTGTACTTGGGCTGAGAGACTCAGACGGTCAAGGCGCTGGCTTTCTGACCCCAAGTTGGCAGATTCGATCTTTGCTAAGTCCGGTGGTATTTGAAGCTGTTCAAATACGTCAGCCTTGCGTCGGTAGATTTACTGGCACGTAAAAGAACTACTGCAGGACTAAATTTTGGCATTTCGACGTCTCCGAAAACTGTAAAAATGTCGTTAATGGGGCGTAAAGCCAATAACATTATTATTTCGGGTGTACTTCCCATTCAATGGGCGCTGAATTTAAGAAATTGTCCACCGCTTCAACGGCAACAAATTATGTTTCACAGTTCTCGTGAGAACGAATACATCGAGGAATTTCGCACCTTAATTTATTTTATGATGTTAGAAATATCATTTTAACAGTTTTATCATGTATTTTCATCTGTCCAGCGAAGTGAAATCTAAGAGAAAACGTTATTTGACGAATTGAAATTTCTAAATAATCACCTTGTTGGTCTCTTTTCTAGTAGAATATGTTATTCTAGTTGATTATATGTGGCGCGGACTTGTTGGCGAAGCGTTTTCATACGTGTTAAATTACCGCCGTTTATATAATATGTACGTGATATTTTCGTATTAGCCAATACCAGCAATATGGCTACTTCGGCCGCCATGTTTTTTTTTAAAATATATATTACGGTCTGAGGATTGGAGTCGGTCTCGTTCAAGCCCAGGTGAAAAATTTGTTTTCGTAACTCGATGTAATTTTTCGAGCATTATTATGATTATGGTTATTTTTGTCACTGTACACGGAACTAACGTTCCTCTCTTTGGTACTTCTTTCCTTATAATAAGTCTCTATGTACTGATTTTATAACTGAGAGACGAGATGCTCGACTATGTGGCATGTTTCGAGCTGAGTTGGTGTGGAATCTTGAGTGGCTTTTAAAATAAAGTAGGAAATATCACAATTGTGAAGATGAAATTGGAATTCAAGAGGACAGATTGAGGCAAATATTCATTTATAGGACGAGGGGTAGCGGACTGGAATAAATTATCGAGGGAAATGTTTGATACATTTCCAAATTCGTTGAAAATATTCAAAATGCAGATCATTGATTGATTGATTGATTGATTGATTGATTGACCGATTGATTGATTGTAGTATATGAAGGACATCACGCTTATGTGTACTTGATTATCTCCTGATAAAATTAGTTCCTGTAGGAGAAACCTGCTAGGGACTTTACGTCGCACCGACACAGATAGGTCTTATGGCAACGATGGAATAGGAAAGGCCTAGGAGTTGGAAGGAAGCGGCCGTGGCCTTAATTAAGGCACAGCTCCAGCATTTGCCTGGTGTGAAAATGGGAAACCTCGGAAAACCATCTTCAGGGCTGCCGATAGTGGGATTCGAACCTACTATCTCCCGGATGCAGGAGAAACCTGAACGTATATTCTCTCCTTTTACAAAATTAAACACACACTACATTTTATTCACTGTATTGTTTCACTAGCCGTATGATCTTTGTGATCTTGAGTTTCCACATATCACAGTAGCTTAAAACCCTCACAACCCCCAGAGCAAGCGATTTTACGGTACGAGGTTTACAGTCTTCGCTTGATGAGGACGCATATGGTGCTGTTAATCTGTTAGGGAATGTTGTAGAGAAAACACGGTTACAGAGAAAACAACGCTCCGGCCTTCACAACTCTAGCTCTCCATCTTAGTTCTAGTCATCCAAGTACTGGTTCAACCTCCACCGTCATCCTCTCAACTCGTGAATATTCGTGTAGGAGTTTCGCGGTATGGGTACTTCTTCTGTACGCTTCAATTCGAACCACCCATCCATTTCCATTCACATATTCGTATTTACTGGTCCAAAGCCCGGATGAGAAAGGAAGAGGGTTGGCATCAGGCATAAAGCCGGTCGTAAAAATTCTTGCCACATTTGAATATAGATTGCTGGCAGCTCCGTACTTCTGTTTATAAACAAATACTCGAGAGAGAGAGTTGTATATTTCTATTTTTTTAAATATTCTAGTTGTAAAGTTTCTTGTAATTTGTATTGCTTTCTGTGAGAGTATCACTCCGTGATTAGAAAATGCATTCAGTCTCTTCCCACTGACATAAGTTAAAAGCAAAAAAGAAAAGAAGTAAAAGTGTCAATACCGGTATTAAAAAATGACATGATTTTAGAAAAATGCCATTTTCTGAGTTTCGCATTTTCACACGTATAAAATGTACTACGTGCTGCAGATCTGATTTGATCAGATCTTGTAAATTCACATGCATGATCCTCAGTACTTTATCCATAAACATATGTATTACTTTTAGGATTGCAGTTCTGGTTTGCCTGTAAAAAACAAACTTTTTAAAGAATTTTACAAAAAATAAACTTCCATGGGGAAAAACATTCTACCTTCGTAGTAAATAATCCAATCTCAAAAATGATTCACTGTTTCATTTATAAAAGAATAAGGTACTATCTTATTACAGAAAAATGTGCTTATCTGGATCGGTCTGGCACGCTTGATATGAAAAATATTTGAATAATTTGCATATAAATATTGAAAAAAAAAGTAATACAGGGTTATTACAAATGATTTGAGCGATTCCAAAGCTCTACAAAAACTTCATTATTTGACATATTGTTACAAGGCTTTGCACTCACACAGAAAAACTCAGTTTTTTCTGACATTTACAAAAGTTCGATATGTGCGCCTTTAGTGATTCTGCAGACATCAAGCCTACAATTCATTTCATCCCACACTCGGCGCAGCATGTCCTTATCAATGGATTCGAAAGTACGGTTGATGCGAGTTCGCAGTTCTGGCAGGTTTGTTGGGAGAGGAGGTGTAAACACTTGAGTCTTTGACGTAACCCCACACAAAGAAATCGCATGGGGTTAGGTCAGGAGAGCGTGCAAGCCATGACATGAATTGCTGATCATCAGCTCCACCACGACCGACCCATCGGTTTGGTAATCTCCTGTTTAAGAACTGATGAACATCACCATGGAAGTGCGGTGGAGCACCATCCTGTTGGAAGATGAAGTTCGCGCTGTCCTCCAGTTACGGCACGAGCCAATTAACCAGCATGTCCAGATACACGTGTCCAGTAATGGATCTTTCGCAGAAGAAAAAGGGGCCGTACAATTTAAACCGTGAGAATGCACAAAACACATTAACCTTCGGTGAATTTCGAATGTGCTGCACGATAGCGTGAGGATTCTCCACCCCCCAGATTCTCACATTGTGTCTGTTCACTGCACCATTAATAAAAAATGTTGCTTCATCACTGAAGACAAGTTTCGTACCAAACTCATCCTCTTCCATACACTGTTGCAACCGCGGCGAAAATTCAAGGCGTTTGACTTTGTCATCGGGAATCAGGGCTTGTAGCAATTGTAAGCAGTAAGGCTTCTGCTTTGATCTTTTCCGTAAGATTTTCCAAACGGTCGGCTGTGGTATGTTCAGCTCTCTGCTTGCTCTTCAGTCACTGCAGGCCGACCCGTTGATTTTCCCTTACAGAGGCAATCTGAAGCTTTAAACTGCACATACCATCGCCGAATGGAGTCAGCAGTTGGCAGTTCTTTGTGGTACTTGGTCCTGAAGTGTCGTTGCACTGTTATGACAGACTGATGAGAGTGTATTTCAAGCACAAAAAACGCTTTCTCGGCTCCTGACACCATCTTGTCTTACTGCGCACTGCTGCTGCGCTCTCGTGGTAGAAATCTGAAGTGCGACTTCAGCATATCAAAACTTTTTGAATATTTCTACATGACTGTTGAGTTTCGCGACCATATGTCAATTTGTGGAGGGAGCTACAGTGAATTCATGAAATCGCTTCAATCATTTGTAATAACCCTGTATCTATGAAACTAGCACAGCTACCTGGTTGAACTTTGGTACAGATGTTCATACTAAAATAAAATATTAAGATGGTATTAGAATTAGAAATCTCAGTCTCAGTGTCCCTTAAGTACACAAATATGCAACAAAAATAATAATGTAGCAGCAAGATGAAGATAGCAAGACGTGACATGAGGTTAACAATGCTGCACTTAATCTGCTGAAATCTAGGTCGTAACTAGCAAGGGAGAAAGACACAGTTGGAGACACAGGCCAGGGAAACTGAAAGAGACAAAGATTAATGATGTATTTATCCCAGCCAGGATCAGGCCCATAGGGGACTCCTTGCCGCTAACGAGAGGCGGAAAGAAAACTACAAGAACAAAGAGCTGCCATTAGGGCGAAAATCAGAGAAGCAACTGCAAGCTAAGGCAGAGCTCAAGTCCTACAGTAAGTAAGTTTATGAAGACAGTACATGTCTACGGATGAGCCACCAGAAAGTCGGATCAATATATGTATAAACAAAATCGTAACGACCGTGTGTCTGTATATTGATAATTTTGACAAAGTTTCTACATATTTACCCGTTTCAGGTGTAATAACATCTATCTACAGATTTTTTTTAAAGCTTTGGTGTCTGTCTGATTTCTGTTTGAGTCCTTATTTCTTATGACCTGAGATCTACTAGACGTATTTCAACCGAACTTAATACTTCCAATCCACCTACACAAAGGTAGGTTTTGGGGTTCATACCACTTTAAAATCCCTTAGTGTAATGCGGGTTTATAAGAAAACCAAAACAGTGATTTTATTCTTCAACAAAATATCCATGATCAACCTTAATCGAAATCTATTTCTAAAACTGTTTAATGTTGAAAACTTTTTCTTGGCAAAGTAGGCGCCCCAGACCACGAAAAGCGTAAAATTAAGCTTTTTCCTCAATTGTGCGGAAAGTTGAAGGGCTAAAGGGCCCGGACAGGTTTCAAATTTTGAGTCTTAGATAGCTCTATAAAAGTTGAAAAACCAATTTGAAAATCACTTCTGGCCTAAATGCAATTCCGGAAAAACAGCCTAATCGCCTGTTTCTTTCTTTTTTTTAGTTCACATCCTGGCAAAATTAAATTATTTACATAAATCTTTCTGTAATGTGTTCATTGGTTCAATACCCTCAGGCCTTTTTCTATTTTTTGAAAAAACGTCCACACAGAATGTAGTTATAAGGGCTATAGTGAAACTGTGCATTGGCTCACATTAGCGCTCGCAGTGGTAGAAAAAGGCAAACTGCTAATCTAATCCACGGCCGACTTGATGCATCGCTCTAGCTAGCGCAGCGAGGGATCCAGTCGGCCGTGCCTAATCGACCGGATAATGATGATTAAGAAAATGATTGTAATATTTAGGAATAAATTAATAATATGTTCTCATACTTTACCTAAAATTCGTAGCTCATATCCCTAAATGCTTTCAACATTGAGTTGCTTGCCTGAAGGGATTTTTCTTATGTATACTTTCTCGATAAGAGGAATGATAAGGAATATTTTATTGACGGAATGTTTTACATTCTGTCGCCGCGGACATCGCCAGCAACAGATGACATGTCAGATCGGTCATGCGAAACGTCCACTTCCAAATTATAGTACGCGAAACTTTTGAGCCCTGAGCTCCATAGTGCTGAATGGGAACTAGGGCCCAAGAAAAGGTTCGCGTACCTTAGTTCATGTCTATATACTGCCTGCTCTGTGCCGCGAGAATTGCGTTTACAGCGACATTGCAGACGGCAGCACTTACCGCACCCAGAGCACATGTTGGTTAAATAAGAGTTCGTCCGTAACACCAATATGAAATGAAAAATAATCCTTAACATGTTCGCAGTTGAGAAGATAATGTACATACAGAAAGTGACATTTCACATTTAAGATTGGCTTAAAATATAGAAACGTAAAATACCGTATATAAAATCTTACCTGTTACAGTAGATGTATTAGGATCATCTCACTGCTGCATGGTACATAAACATTTCAGAATTTTCTCAACACGAGTAACGGAGCACCTTTCCAGTCCTTTTCTTACTGTTATATACCAGCAGTGGACGAAAAAATGTTTCTATTTCACTGACCCTTTGTTCACAACCAGATTTCAGGATACGTTTTATAGCACATACTGTACTGCAGTGCGTGTGTCCATCAGCCATTATATCCACCACCCAATCTCACTGTGCTAAATAGAGCGTCTCCAGAAAGTCATCTAGCGAGAACTTAAAAAAACGAATTTTGTAACAGATAAGACACACATTCCACTATCGTTTTCACAGTTAGCGAGACAGTATCTGCCATCTCATTAGTCAGACACTTCATTTTTGCATGTTTTGATTCCAACTGAATTATTTTAACGCACTCGATGAAACCATCATTCAACCATTGTAGTATTTTATCTGCTGGTGAATAGAAATGCTCACAATCTGGATTGTTTTGCCGAATGTGCTGAGTTCTGTCAATAATGTCGTGTGGAATGTGGGAAAAAAAAAGGAAGTTGATTCCATGATTCCGCGTCAGAAATGTCTAAACTTGTGTTTATAAACGGGCATGGTTTTAATTCATGAAGCGAATAGCAGCAAAAACGCTGGGGAAATATTTGTACAGTAGACTATTCATCTGTTCCAAATTCCTCTATTCGAAGTGTTTTTTCGTAATACCGAACAGCTTGAATGTCAAGTCTCTCCGGGGGCGATAAACTTATTTCACATTCTTGGAGGTGATGATGCCCTTGCTGTCATTTCTTTGTCTAGGAACTGGGATCTCACCCTTTTTTTTTATCAAATGGTAATAGTCAAAACTGAAATAAAGTTTACGACTGGACTCACATGGATGAGTCACACAGATTCTCACTTTTCCCTTTCCACAATGTTTAAACATAGAAACATTGGTTCTATGATTGCCCGTCATCCAATATATTTCCTGCGGTTGAAGAGCTTGTTTCATCATAGATCTGTTCCCAAGGAATATCTTGTCGCTGTCTGGTCTGTCTTTTCTTTTCTTGAAAGTAATGGGTGTGGTTCGAAAACCGACTAGGCTCACTGTCTGGCTTCAATGCCTTTTTCTTTTAGTTTTATTTTGTATCTCCATCTCTAAAATTCAGGCTACAAACACGGGACTAATCGGATAGTAGCCACTGATTACTCTTGGTTAATCCTTGTATTGATATAGCGTTAAGCCAATTTCCCGAAAGTTCCTTAATTGGGGGATTTCGCGAAACCTCACACTTGAAGAATTTTGATTCCTTGTTATGATATACAGAGAGGAACACAACAATTCATCATTAAACAACCATAGACATACACATACATACTTGACGCAAACGCAAGGGAACACAACAACGTGGGTACAGAGATAAACTGGGTGCGTTAGCTAACGCCCTAGCGGAAGTTTGTGACACTAAGAGCTCACGCTGAGCAGCATGTTAACTGCATAGGATAAATCAGGCAGTATATAGGATTGATGGTTGATAAACAGCCGACATCAGTCACTGTATACTGTAATTTATTTACTATCCTCAGAAATTATGATACTGATGATGATTATTACTGAAAAGAATCAAAATTCGTTTCAGGAACAACATCCTTCAAAAGCTGGGTGGTACTACATGCGGATCAACTGCTGCAACACTTCGTTTCTCTGCACTGGGACTAGTCTATAGTACAGCAGAATATTGTGCTCCAGTCTGGCTGAATAGCAACCATACCAGCAAACTCGACATCCAGCTCAATACTACAAGGCGTACAATCACAGGTTGTCTAAAAACTACACCAACATTTTGGCTTCCAACTTTAAGTCACATTCATCCACCTGCACTGAGAAGACAGCATACTTTGTTACATGAATATAAGAAAATAATGGATCACCCGGACCTTCCAATTCATGACTACATTCCAAGTGCAATATCTGGCAGGTTAAAATCCAGACATCCAGCAATTAAATCTGCTGTTGAACTTTTCAATACGGGCTTCAATATCAATGATCATTGGGAAGAAAAATGGATCCAACATGCACCACCAGACATTATAACTGTTTTAAATACCCGAACTAAACTAGTTGATTTTGATCTGCCTCGACGTACGTGGAAAATTGCCAAGAGGATTCGTACAAACCACGGAGTATATAATGACTTCCTCTACAAATGGAGCAAAATTTCTGATCCATCTTGTGTTTGTGGAGCGACTCCCCAGACCACCGAACACATTGTGCAGCAGTGTAGTATTACGTAATACTCGGGAGATCTGAAGGACCTTCTATCGCTGACTCCAGATGCTGTTAACTGGATAGACAAATTGACTCTCACTGTATAAGTGCATACATTGTCATTGCATACTCTGTTTCATGTCTAATAGTAATAATGCTCTAGTTATTTTAGTATATCATTTATATATTGTTGTATATTCCAATGTCCTGCCAAACGCTAAATAATAAATACTGAAAAGAAAATCCACGGGGTGTTTCCAGGCTTTCGGCCGGGTCAGGAATGGAATGAATGGAACCCCCATCTAACGGCGAGGATAGGAAACCTGCCGGCTGCCGAAGCCTGTCGCACTCTTCTGGGGCAATGATAAATGACTGACAGTTGAGAAATGAAATGTTCATGGAGAGTGTTGCAGGGAAAACCGGAGTACCCGAAAAAAACCTGTCTCGCCACCGCTTTGTCCATCAAAAATCTCACATGGAGTGACCGGGATTTGAACCACGGTATCCAGTGGTGAGATGCCGGCGCGCTGCCGCCTGAGCCACGGAGGCCGATTATTATTATTATTATTATTATTATTATTATTATTATTATTATTATTGTTTAAAGGGCTAAAACCTAGGTCATCGGCCCCTAATGGTACGAGATGCAACGAAATGAAACAGTCATTAAAAGTTCAAAATGTATCATAAGACTAAAATATAAAACGAATGATGAAGAAATGACTGTGAATATAAAACAATCAGTGGATCCAATTCATAATGCCTCCTTTTCTGAGACAATGCTTCTTATACAAAGGGGTCCAAAATCCAGGTCGCCGGCCCCTCATTACAGTACCAATCACTGGTAAAGCAGAACCATTGTGTTCCTCCTATAATGGTACTAATCACAGGCAACTTAGACTCATGGTATTCTTCGCATAAGGGCACCACTCGCAAGCAACGCAGATCCATGGTGTTACTCACGTAGTGGTACTAATAACAGCCAACGTAGACCCGTGGTGTTCCTCGCATAACGGCACCATTCCTAGGCAACGCAAATCCATGGTGTTCCTCGCGTAATGGTAGGCTACTAATCACAAGTAGGTTTATGGTTCTTGGTTCATGCGCCCATGAACGTATGATTTATTGGCAATTCTCGCTATTTTCGGTACTTTTCTTCTTGTTTGAATTTAAGTTTGATGTTGCGCTTACCTTTAATTATGTTATGTTTAGTTATTTTTCGTTGATTTATAACAAGTTTCCCTTGGCGTGCACTCATGTTACAGGTCATACGATCACTGTTTGCTTATTTCTTCCTTTCGCTTCGCTATCCTACGTCATTTTTTCGTCGCCTGTTGATTGGTCACATTACCTTCACATGACTGGTTGCGTCACCGGTAACTTGTCTCCTTCTGGTACCGAGAATGTGTTCTTCCGCGTCTTTCTATTTTTTCATTGGTTATTTCTGTTTTTTCCCTTGCCTTTATTATATTATTAATTGTATTGAAATTATGAATATTCTTTCTGGACTTCTCTTTTTTCATTATTTTGTATTTTTTGGTAAGGTTTCTCATGTACTTTTTAGTAATTATTATTGTTAGTCTTGCAGCACTACTTTTTGTTGAATCTGGAATATTCTGCAGTGCTTCTTAAGGACTGCTACTCAACATGCTCCACTCCGCTCTGCTCTGCACTCTGCACTAGACTCCGAACCTGGACTCCGTTCCAAGGCTCGACTTGAGGATTCGGCGTGAGGACTTGGCTCCTCACTTTGCTTCGGGCAGCCCGCTAGAACTGTCAATTCGCCGCAACGTCCATGGGGACTACACACCCAGCCTGCAAGCCTCGCCGCGTGTTTGGAAGCGGCATTTCTCATGACATGTAATCACTTCGCCCTGCTTGGGGCCGTTGACACGGGCTTGCCCTCCTGTATAAACAAAACTATGTCAAGCCGAGTACCTTCTACTTCGCACCAGCTGGCCTGTTCAGCAATTCAACTATATTAAATTTCATTAATGCGAGCCTGGAGTTAGCATTCTGCTTTACTTTTATGGACACTTTTAATCTACGTTTGTCGGCATGTCTGATCTAGAAGATGACATTTCCTACTGAGCTGGTTTGCCTAAAAGGATTTGAATTTTACACTCAGTGTTGGACTATTAATCTGACAGCTGAATGTTTTCATTATTGTTAATGTTATCTCCCCGGTGGAGAATTTAATGTTGCAAGTCTGCCTCAAGTTCGTTATTAAATTTCGTGTCCTTTTCAATCTACTGTTAAAGCAACCCATGTTTTTTTCTATTTAGCTTCGTCATTTGATGGTTTTGAATATTCATTTACTACTATGTAAAGTTTCAATACTGGTTTGGCTTGCGCCAGCCTTTCACATTTAATGCAATATTCAGATAATTCTGAATTTTCTCAGTTTCAATTTATAATCACTATCATGTGCACGGCCGGTGGTCAGTTCTGCTCAAGGCTAAGTGTACGTCACTTGAATTTCGTATTTAATCATGGATCAAATTATTCAAATAATTTATTGGTTTTTTTTTTCTGAAAGATTATAATAAATGTTGTTGTTGACTGCTGATCCTTTATCTTTCATTCCCGTAAAACTGGGAATTACTCCTTGTTCTTTCCTGGTTTTACCAGTTCTAATTTAATTATCCCTTGTTAGCCGCTTGTAGACGCCTCTTACGATAGGCAGGGGATACCATGGGTGTATTCTTCGCCTGCGTTCCCCACACACAGGGAGTTCAGAGAGTATCGAAATAGATTGGGACCAGCGATATTAAAAATGGTTAGTTTAGATCCGTTGTAACAGTTAACAGCACATAAATTCGACAGGGAAGTCTTAATATATCACCAATACCAAGCATAGCTAACCGTTTCTCCTTTACCCAATGGGTAATACTAATTCATCCATGTCAATAAAAAAGTAACAACAACAACGAAGCTCGATATTAAATGCACTGGCTTCAAAGCCTCCACGGAAGACTTGGTTAAATAATATTGAACTGAGACGTAAAATGTAGTATATTAAAACATTTTTTACAACATTCATAAAAAAGTTTCTACGTCTAGACCGGGATTGTCTGCGACATGACGGCAATAACCGAGGCAGAATCCCACCCCCCTCCCAATAGCCCCAGACGAGTAGTCCTCGTACACACAACAGGCAACTTCCAATTGGATTATCATATACATGTTCCAACAATGGCGCACGGAATGAACTGGACAAGGATGGATTAAAATAAAGTTGTGCGTCGAAAAATTGGTCACGGTAGGATTAATCGACGGGCTGTTGTAATTCTACGAGCATGAGCAGCAAATAGTCTTTCCAAAACTTTCAGATATGTTATATAGGAGTAGAATTAAGGCTTAATATGTCTGATATATTTCTATAATTCAATTACAGAAATATAAAAGCTAAGCTTTAGCTATATACAGATACATTTAGCAAAATAAACAGACTGCAGGGTAGCAGTTCTCTTTTCAGTCTCTTCATACACCTGTACACGTGCTTGTTGCACTGTGCTACGGTTTTGCGTCAATACTTCATTTCGTTCATTGAACAAATCAGTTGCACAGCTTATTATAAAGAAATCACTTGAAGAGTTCTGAGGAAGAAGGACGTATGGGCTTAAAGTTTTTTGAGAAAAGTGACATGAATGTTTTTCATGTGACAATTTTCTTGTTGTTCCTAAAAAATATTTCTGTTTCTAAATGGTTACAATGTTATTGGTTCATTTAATACATTACGACGGGAGAAGAGCTCCCAAAATTATTTTAAATGCAAGTTTTAACTACAAGCGTTATAGGCCCATTTTGTACAGAATTATTTTTGACATAATGTTCAGAAGAAACACAATAAGATCACTTGATGAATTGTAAGTAATAATAAAACGAAAGCAGTACATATTAACATGTAAGTTACTACCAGGTTTACTGTTTCTGTCACTGTTTTTCAACCCTGGCTTTTAACGGAGTAACAGAATTGAAAAGGCAACATTCATGTTTCTCATTATATCCTCTAGACCTTGTTTTGGAAAGCCGGGCTGAGTGACTCAGACGGTTGAGGCGCTGGCCTTCTGACCGCATCTTGGCAGGTTCGATCCTGGCTCAGTCCGGTGGTTAGTGGGACGTAAAGCAAATATAATTATTATTAGGATTAGTACATTATCATTTCTGTAGAACCATTAGCGTTTTGTTCTGAAGACACGTGGTTTCACCTTTCTTTCTTTCTTTCTTTCTTTCTTTCTTTCTTTCTTTTCTTGCTGGAAGAGAAGAAGACAAGTTCCAAGTTGCTTTACTTCGCTCCGACATAGATAGGTCTTGTGGCGACGATGGGAAAGGGCTAGGAGTGGGAAAGCTGTGACCTTAATTAAGGTACAGCCCCAGTATTTGCGTGGTGTGATAATGGAAAATTACGGAAAACCATATTCAGGGCAGCCGACAGTGGGGTTCGAACCCACTACCTCCCGAGGAAAAGAGAAAAGCCTGTATGCTCTCTGGAAGTTAATATTTGGCTGATGAGATTGATTCCAATTTGAGGGTAACTTTCTATGGATTATCGCTTCATCAAAGTAAAAATAAACCACCTCAATTCAGGCCGTAAAGACTCTTGAAGGTAAAGGCTTCCCCTTTCTGTAACCCCAAGCACGAACCCCTCCACTCCAGCCCCACACCCCTCCCGAAGAATAACCCGGTCCTCATTTGTGATGTGGACTTCAGGACCACGTGTAGCTTCCAGAAGTGGAAATATTGTTCCTCAAAATTTTCCACTTCTTGACGGTGAATCGAACCCACTGCGTACGCCTTTACTGCCTCGGCTAGGCAGCTCCAAAGCCGGTTAATAACTATCCTTCCCCCTCACTCAATATCCAACTAGTTAGTGATTTGTATTTTTATACTAAACTATGCCCTCAATAAATACACACTAAATGACACTTTTTTGGGGGAATATGTGTAGATAGGATCACTTAAAATAGTCTAAGAGCATATCGTTGAGTTACCAAATCCTGGATTTCCAACCCGAATAATAAATACTATGGTATTAGAAAAGCAACAAAGCAAGATATTTCGCTGCCAATAAAGGAACCGTTTCTTTAACATCCATACAACAGAGTTTATTTCAAACACAGTTATTTCTGTAAAGACCAATAGTTCACTGTTTTATTTTTAATGGAGCCCTAAAACCAGTGGCAGTTATTTTAGTTCTCGACAGCAGTGCGCCGATATCAACGTCTGCAAGCCATCCGCAATATTGGAATGCTGCAAGAGTAGCATACACGAAAGCTGACAATAGCTAACACAGCCCGCAGAAAACTATTTCGGAATTTGCGAGAATTGTGACCAACCTTTTTTCAACCACCATTGCTCCTTTACCTTAGAAAATTACTGACCTTAAATTATAATATCACAAGTTTCATCTTCCAATGAAAGAGATGCGTCAATAAGTGATACAAGGATAGTTCAGACGGAAGTCTCAAGCAAAAATGAAATTATTCTTATTCTCAACATGGGAAAAATATCGGGCAGTGGCGCCAGTTTGATTGCTGTAGATCATTACGCTGTTGGATTCTGAAGAAGGCACCGAATAATCTATATAAATAAAATTGTTCGTGTCTGTTTGTCTGTTCCACCATCACGTCGAAACGGCTGGATAGATCTCAACCAAACTTCATATTTAGAGTATACTCATCCCGGGGAAGGTTTCGATATGCATATCATTTTAAAATCTTTGAATACACGGGGGGTTTATAGGAAAACCAGAATGGTTTTTCCACCATCACGTCGAAACGGCTGGATAGATCTCAACCAAACTTCATATTTAGAGTATACTCCTCCCGGGGAAGGTTTCGATATGCATATCATTTTAAAATCTTTGAATACACGGGGGGTTTATAGGAAAACCAGAATGGTTTTCCACCATCACGTCGAAACGGCTGGATAGATCTCAACCAAATTTCATATTTAGAGTATACTCATCCCGGGGAAGGTTTCGATTTGCATATCATTTTAAAATCTTTGAATAGACGGGGGTTTATAGGAAAACCAGAATGGTTTTTCCACCATCACGTCGAAACTGCTCGATAGATCTCAACTAAACTTCGTATTTAGAGTATACTCCTTCCGGGGAAGGTTTCGATATGCATACCATTTTAAAATCTTTGAATACACGGGGGGTTTATGGGAAAACCAGAATGGTTTTTCCACCATCACGTCGAAACGGCTGGATAGATCTCAACCAAACTTCATATTTAGAGTATACTCCTCCCGGGGAAGGTTTCGATATGCATATCATTTTAAAATCTTTGAATACACGGGGGGTTTATAGGAAAACCAGAATGGTTTTCCACCATCACGTCGAAACGGCTGGATAGATCTCAACCAAATTTCATATTTAGAGTATACTCATCCCGGGGAAGGTTTCGATATGCATATCATTTTAAAATCTTTGAATACACGGGGGTTTATAGGAAAACCAGAATGGTTTTTCCACCATCACGTCGAAACGGCTGGATAGATCTCAACCAAAATTCATATTTAGAGTATACTCATCCCGGGGAAGGTTTCGATATGCATATCATTTTAAAATCTTTGAATAGACGGGGGTTTATAGGAAAACCAGATTGGTTTTTCCACCATCACGTCGAAACGGCTCGATAGATCTCAACTAAACTTCATATGATATGCAAGATGGCGGAACGCTGTTAGTGCTGTGTGTGTGTGCTCCCAGTTTTCGATCATTAGCAGGTGTAGTAAAGGCGTAATTCGTTACGAAAATAGTGAATTTCAACTTTAAAAAGTGTGTGTTCTTACTTCACATCATCATTCTGTGCTGTACAGTTGATTTTTGCAAATATAAACAAAATTTAAGTATGGGAAGAGACAAGAGGAATGCGGCCAGCCGGGGAACCAGGACCGAGACGGGACCTGTAGCCGGCAGCGGAAGTGAGGCGACCCTAGCGGACAGCATTGTTCAGCAGGTAAGAGAAGCCCTACAGTCGAAAGACATTCTCTCGGCTATCGTTGAGGCAATTACTGAAAGTGTCACAAAGGCCGTGGCTGAACAACTTAAGGCCACCCTGGACTTCAACACTGAGATTATCAATGAACTTAAAATTGATATTAAAAATAGGGAAATTGAACTGAAAGCAGTGCAGGATGAACTCAAAAGGAGTACTGATGCTTTGGAGCAATACCAACGTAGAGGAAGTGTGCGTGTGTTCGGAATTCCCGAATCACCTAATGAGAATACGGACGAACTTTCAGTCAGGTTGTTTAAAGATAAACTTGGCCTTGACATTGCCGTGCAGGATATTGATAGGTCTCACCGAATTGGCAGGCCGGGGCTGGGAGTGAAACGCCCTATAATAGTGAAATTCGTAAGCTATAGGAAAAGGGAGGAAGTCTTCCGTAACAAGCGCAGGTTAGCAGGCACTGGAATCACTATCAGGGAGGACCTGACTGCGGCTCGCACTCTCATATTAAAGGCGGCTGTAGATAAATTTGGAGTGAGAAATGTCTGGACCATACAGGGACGCATTGTTGTAAAAAGAGGGGAAACCAGACACAACATAACAACAATGGATGAACTGAACGCTCTCAAATAAATGAGCAATACCATAGTGTAGTATCTCACCATGTGTATGTAGATTCTACTGTGAAATAGCTTTCTAGTTCCTCAACTATTTTTTCATTTGTAACAAATTCGTAAAATAGTCGTATAGCATTCACCAGTTCTACCCACACGTACAAACTCTTTCTCTTCTACTTATTTCTGAAATTCTCGCCGGCAGGTGCACTTAAAGCCTGGAGCACAGCACCTTAGCTAAATGCTACTCTAGACTAACTCTTCAACTGTATATTAGTGTAATTTTATTAGTATCCTTATTTAATTATTATTATTATTACTTATTTTTCTATTGAAATGTTCAAACATATGCTATGTGAATTTAATTATCTGCGTGTGTCTGTCAGTGTGTGTGTGCTATCAGTGTTTGTTCCAGGAATGAGTCACCTACTCTTTAAACATGTCAGCAGCTGGTGTCCTTAAAACTACTGTTACGGTAGATGAGGCATTCCTGAGTGTCATTGATCCGAGTGTATTCCAAGACAAAAATAACCCTGGTGTACCTTCACCAACTGTCCCCAACCCTCAGCCTACTGAACTGTTATTGAAACAATCTCTGTCTCAGTTCTCGCGAAGTCTACAGTGTTGCCATATCAATTCTCTCTTACTCCTCAGTCACATAGATGAAGTTCGTTCGATAATATCAACCTGTAACATGCATATTATGTGTATTACTGAAACCTGGTTATCCGATAAAATTAGCTCTAACCTTGTAAATCTAGAAGGATATACTCTCTATCGGCATGATCGCACTGCCAGACGTGGTGGAGGTGTAGCAGTTTATTGTAGAGATGATATTAAATGTAGAATAATTATCAGATCATCATCTGGCATCACTCCACATACAGAATATATGTTTGCTGAGACCATAATTAACCGTCAAAAAGTATTGGTAGGAGTTGTCTATAAACCACCGAATGTTACTAATATCTCTGACCTTGAATCTGACCTTCTCAAACTAGTACCAACCTACGAGCATATACTACTTCTTGGTGACTTTAACTCAAATATCTTAGCCCCGACTGGCAAATCAGAACGAATCAGCAACCTACTTACCTCCGTCGACATGACGATCTTACCGCTTGATGCAACGAATCATGTTCATACACTTAAATACACAAGCCATACTGGAATTGACCTCCTAGTTACAAATAACCCGCATAAAGTTCTGAAGTACGGTCAATTTCCTGTACCTGGCATATCAACTCATGACTTAATTTACCTGTGCTACTCTCTACGTGTACCAAAATACAGAGCTAAATACATTAGTTATAGGGATCTGAAAAATATCGATCTACAACAACTCCAAAATGATGCGTACAGTTTACCTTGGGAAGATATAAAGCAGGTGCAGGACACAGACATGAAAGTGAGAAGATTTAACTCTCTACTCATAGGACTATATGACAAACATGCTCCAGTTAGGCAAGCTACAGTCACTCGCTCGCCTGCACCTTGGTTAACAAACGATATAAAAGCAACAATGGCTCGCCGTGACGCAATGTTCCGCCGATACAAGGAAACAAATAATGAATTAGATTTCGAACAATATCGTCTTTTACGTAACAGAACAAAGCAATTAATTCGCAATAGCAAATTTAATCACATTAAAAATGTAACACGGAATTTAAATGCACGTGAAACCTGGAATGAACTTCGAGCTATGGGTGTTGGAAAATGCAAAGAGCCACATATGCCAACTATATCTCTCGATACACTTAACTCTCACTTCGTAACTAACCCAATAAAGGAATCTCAACCTCAAAATCATATCAATCTAAATAAAATAATCAGTGACTTTACAGAAAACGAAAATAATTTCTCTTTTCACTCTGTCAGTGTAAATGATGTAAAGCGTATTTTAAATTCAGTTAAGTCACAAGCTAAAGGAGCAGATAACATCCCAATAGGCTTTATAAAAAACATTATTGGCGCGGTCCTACCAATTAACCCACATTGTAAACCATTGTCTCACCACCGGGACGTTTCCAACTGCATGGAAGGATGCTCTAGTAACCCCAATATTAAAGCATACCGGTACCACAGCAAATGCGCCATCTGATTACCGGCCTATTTCGATTCTTCCCCCTCTCTCGAAAGTTCTTGAACGAGTTGTATACGAGCAGCTAGTAGAATTCTTAACCAGGCATTCTCTTTTTGACCCATTGCAATCTGGCTTCAGAAAGGGACACAGTACTACGACTGCACTTCTTCGGGTAACAGATGACATAAGACTAGCAATGGACAAACGGCAGGTGACGATACTGACACTCCTTGACTTTAGTAGTGCGTTCGACACGGTAAATATAGACATACTATTATCCAAGCTACGCTCTCTGCATATCGGCCCGATAGCCCTTAATTTTTTTAAGTCGTACCTTACAAATCGTCGCCAGTGCGTAGTGGTAAACAATCAAAGATCCCAATGGGCTATAAAATCATCCGGTGTCCCTCAAGGGTCTGTTCTAGGGCCCTTACTGTTCGTCTTGCATATTAATGACATATCTTCCACACTTCAGTATTGCAACTACCACTTATATGCTGATGATATGCAGATATACAAACACACCAGCACAAACAATTTACATGAAACAGTTCAGCACATTAATTCGGATATTGAAAGGCTTACCGCCTATGCTAAAAACAACCACTTACTCCTAAATCCTCGTAAAACACAAAGTATTATCATAGGAAACTCTAAATTATTACATGTAATAAGCAATATCAATCCTCCTCCAATCATAATCAATGACATTGCTGTACCGTACCTTAAAAATGTAACTAATCTTGGAATCTCCATCAATGAGAATCTGACCTGGAATGAACACGTAACAAATGTATGTAGAAAGGTTCATGCAGCTCTATATCCCCTGAAACGTCACAAGAATTCTTTTCCTCAAAAACTTAAATTAAAATTAATCCAAGCACTACTATTCCCAATTTTAGACTACTGTGATACAGTACTAGTCAATCTAAATGCTGAACAAGCTTTGAGACTTCAGCGAGCACAAAACTCATGCATACGATATGCCTTCCAACTGCGACATGACACTCATGTTACACCATATTTCAAAACATTGGAATGGCTACGCATAAATGAACGAAGGAATTATCACCTAATGGCACTTGTTTACCAAGTGCTCTCGACGAACACTCCTACTTACCTCTCTTCTAATTTTCGTTTCCTTTCCTCATTCCATGAAATTAGTACCCGTTCTGGTTCCTTACTTGAAATTCCACTAAGTCGAACCAATTCCTACAATCAATCCTTTTTAGTTACCGCATCGAGACTCTGGAATACACTCCCAATGGACATTCGGCACCTTACTTCCTCTCATAAATTCAAATCTGCCTGCAGAAAGTTTTTCCTGGTAACATAAAACTGAGTTGTGTGAGTCATTGTGTGTATGTTGTGTGAATGGGTTTTCTTCATTTACTATTATTATTATTATTAATATTAATATTGTTATTATTATTAATATTGTTATGATTATTATTATTAGTAATTATCACATTAATTGCTGTACTGATATGTAGGCCTAACTTACCGGTAGTCTTAGAATTATCTGTTTGTAGTATTATTTCTTTTTAGAATTTCTATGTCTTACTTTTATGTTTACATTTTTAAATTCTGTTTATAGTGGTTAAGTGTAAGAGAGGGCCGTGAGCCCTAACTTCGCCACAAATGTAAGTCAGGAATAAATAAAATAAATAAATAAATATTTAGAGTATACTCATCCCGGGGAAGGTTTCAAATTTTAAAATCTTTGAATAGACGGGGGGTTTATAGGAAAACCAGAATGGTTTTCCTCCATTTTCTCTTATACTATTGATTTTCTCTAAACTTCGTTTACCGTACGTGAAACGTCTCTTCATTATAAACAACTTTCGTTATGTTCATAATTTACCTTACTCTTTACATGACGGAGAAATTTACAATTTTCTGCTGGTACCATGCTCTGCATTGAGTGACCGACAGACCGACAACGAACCTACAGGTTACCATGGCAACGTCTCTGACTGCATGCCAGCAGGGAAGTAACGTATTGCCATTTTCCTCATCATGCTTTTAAATTCGTGGTTGTTCCTTGGGTAGAAGGCAAGAGAGGCGTCAATCGGCCTATCTGCGGGATATTGGCGGAATATCGTTGGATGTTATAACCGCCTTCGAATAGATTAAGTAATAACACCATTAGTCATCTTCTTATTATTTGTTTACCTAGGACTCAATGGACCTAAATTTCTCCTCTGTTACCGCTTTATTATATCCATAACTCACACTAGCATAATTTATTGAGGGGCATTTGATTCACTTGGCATTTACATATTTGTCGTTATCCGGCTGTCCTCAGTTATAATCCATTTTCTATTACTTTCAACTTTCTTAACTGTATTATTTTCTTCCTTAATTACGCCGTATGTACGCGAGTGCTACAAACTACTGGGTGTATTTCCACCAATACTCATATTTAGAATACACCTGTCCTTGATAGGTTTTAGGGCAAATATTGTTTCTAAATCCCTGAACTGACTGGGGGTTTATACGAAACCGAAACAGTGATTTTGCACTTCCACAAAATATACACAACCAACGTTAATTTAAATCTACCTGCCTTAATAGAAATTGATTTCTAAACCTTTTTTCTCATGTGGATCATTTCGATACGAGGATGAATAAGGGAGATATCATTAACGGACCGCTTTTTTTGTACAAGACCCATCGGACTTAACTCACGAGCGGGTGCGTGTAAAGCGTATTCCTTACAACTTGAAAACTACTGAAGACATTCGAACCAAAATTCATATTTAGCATCCACCTGTCCAAAGGTAGGTTTTAAACGTAAATAACATTTCATGTTCCGGAATGGACTGGCGGTTTATAGGGAACCGAAATGGTGATTTTACTCTTCCACAATATATACCAACCTGACTGGAAATCGACCAAATGTGATGAATTCCACCTCTAAACCTTTTTTTCATGTGCATTTTTTCGTCAGGAGGATTAATAAGGGAGATATCATGAATGGTCAGTTTTGCAGGTTAAGTCCAGCGGACATAGCCAAAAAGGTGTTTTACATGGAGCAGATTCCTTATCTATATAAATCAAATCGTAACGACTGTGTGCCTCTACACTGACTATTTTGGCGAAATTTTTGTACAGATTTCCGTTTAAGGGGTAATAATGACCATCTGCATAATTTTTGGTTTAGTTTCCTGAAAGTCCTAATTTTTACCCGCCTCGCCCAAAATCCAGATTGCAGCATAATCTACCAGAAGAAAAAGAAGATAATTGAAATTTGACAAAATTATACGTTTTAGCCTGTAACGAACGGAAAACATTCAAGATCATTAAATTTTTCACTTTTTATCCCCGAAGAATATCGAAATATGCAGGCAATTTTAATGATGGCGCAGACCTTCGGAAATTCCTATCACATAACAGATTGCACAATCTCCGTTCAATTTGGAATGATCTACAACCTTGGTCTTATTACTTTTTGCCGTATCTGTATCCCTTTTACGTTTGATTTTTCTCTATTAATGGATGTTAAGTCAATTTGGAATTTTCACATGCATAATTCATACCTTCTATTACTTATATGAAATACAGAATCATCAAACTCTTCACGAAAATTGGCCCACCCAGTAGCCATATATGAGCCAAATGCTATGTATGTAGCTGTCACATAATTATCCGAAAATTAATGTAATGTGAGATAATCTTACAAGAACGTTACCCTGTTCCACGTTTCTAACTCAATCTGACCCAAGAATAGATGACATATCATAGGACCAGCCATTTAGGCCACTAAATCCTTTGTCGTTTAGTAGCAGTTAATCTGTAAATGAAGGTCTTCAATATTGTAAACACGCATATAGGCCTACTTTCGTATGTCGATCTATATATATTCACTGATGTCGATTTGTAGCGATCGAGAAAGGGTAGGTCTGCTATTGTAATCAGTACTCCCCACACCGACTTTGACTGGCAGTATGAAAGGGTTCCTTCTCCAACTCCTGTGTAACTGTCATTAGTAAGGAAGGTCTACAATTGTAATGAATAGTTCACTTCTCGATTTGACTTGCAGAAGGCAAGTGAGCATGCAGTTTTGTTTAAAACTCCCCTACCCGATTGTGTTTGGTAGTAGGCAAGGGTGCCCGCCATTATAAAGAAATGTCCTGATCTAAAATGTGACTGGCATTAGGCATAGTGGCCTGCTATTTTGATGGAAACTCACCAACTTGGTGTGACTGGCAGTAAGCTGGCTGGAAGTAGGAAAATGGGCCTGGCATTATAATGATAACTACACAACTCAATTTCCAGTGATAGTAGGGTAATTGCCTGCCATTATAAAAAAAACTGTAATCTGTCTGGAAGTAGGAAAGGGGGCTGCCATTTTAACGAAAACTCCCCAAATCGATTCTGTCCGCATAGTAGGCAATGGGGCCTGCAATTATAATGTAAACTTCCCAACTCGATTGTGAATGGCAGTAGGCAAGTGAGCCTGCCGTTATATCACAAATCCATAACAAACACTTTACATTGGAAACAACGTACGGGGACCTCCCCATGCTCTTTCTCGGATAACGCTAAGAGACATGCAATTTTAAAACAATCTTATTTACTGCATGCACACTATTTACTTCGATATTCGAATACAATGTAGAATACCGTAGCGAAGCACGGGTACATTCGCTAGTTAGAAATAAGAAACACCAGATTTATGTGGAATAACCTTTAGTTCATTGAGGTCTTTGCCACAATCGTGCGATGTTATGACACACTATATTGAAATCTTCTCTCTATATAGAAATGAAAGGCGACTCACTCACTCTCACTCACTCAACACTAATTCTCACACATCCCACCATGCTAGAGGTGAAGTAATTAGGAGAAGTATTTATTCCGATGTTTAGTGATCAAGGGGGTGAAATTAGGGTAACTACCCTAAACACAAAATCACTAAGTAACCCACTTCCTATGTAGATGGAGATCTGAAATTTGGCAAACGTGTTTCTCATAAGTTAATTAAGGAAATTAAAGATGTTTTATTACATCTGTTTATTAAGTAGGTAAAATAAAACCAAACCAAACCAAACCCCATGGCACTACAGCCCATGAAGGGCCTTGGCCTACCAAGCGACCGCTGCTCAGCCCGTAGACCTGCAGATTACGAGGTATCGTGTGGTTGGCACGACGAATCCTCTCGGCCGTTATTCTTTGCTTTCTGGACCGGAGCCGCTATCTCACCGTCAGATAGCTCCTCAATTCTAATCACGTAGGCTGAGTGGACCTCGAACCAGCTCTCAGATCCAGGTAAAAATCCCTGACCTGGCCGGGAATCGAACCCGGGGCCTCCGGGTAATAGGCAGGCACGCTACCCTATACCACGGGGCCGGCAAGTAGGTAAAATAGAGTTGGGGAAATATGGTTAACTGCCCTAATTACAATATTTAATTCTCACACTTCTCATGAACCTACAGTTTGGCACATTGCTTCTCGTAAACTAATGATGAAAAGTGAAGATGTTTCTTTGCGATGTTTCGTGATTAAAGGGGTGAAATTGTCTAAAACTGTCTAAAACAGTAAAATTTAATCGCACATTTCCCACAAAGGTAAAGTCGTAATACTGAAAGAAGCGTTCTAACAGTTCCTGGAGGAAGGTCCGATTACTGCCTGCCAGGGTGTGGTGAAGGGAGTGGTGGATATGGTTGCCATGGAAACATGGGCTGACCCACTGCGGTTACCATGGAGATAAGCCTGCTGGCCGGCTCGTGTTGCTTGGAAATGCCAAACGTTTCACTTCTGAGCTACTTACTGCAGAAAACAGAGGTCCGAACGAAAGAACAAGTGAGCCGGAAGCGAAGGGAAGAAGAAAGGAATGTAGAAATGTGGCAACACGGAACACTGCTCCTCCTTCCAGCCCCATCTCTCAAAACGCGTCTTTTAATATTACCGGTATAAAGAGCTGAAATTTGGCAAAGCTCTATGTTATAAGCTAATTTGGAAAAGTGAGGATATTTTATTCCGATGTTTTGCGATTAAGAAATAAAAAGACAACACATTATCCCGTGCGGAGATCAAGAATTCAGGTAATGTATTACAAAATGACAATGTTACCCTTCTCTATTATTGCTTCGAGATGGCAGTCTCCAATTTACAACGGACGAGGCACAATATCGTCACTATAATCAAGTAACATACGTTTGCAAATGTTTAAGTGTGGTGCTAAATAATTTTAAAGTGGATAACCTTAATTAAGCATATTTTACTCCATCATTCCAAATATGTCAAGATATATTATTCCTTTACCCCCCGAAACAACAGGCAACTATTACCATCACGGCCTACGCAAGAAACTTGCAAGGTTATGTGGCTAATGCCTGGTTTTGATTTATCGACATGCAAAACATAAGATTAACCAAGAAAATCAGTTTGCTCTTGTTTATAGGAAGAAACGTCAAGGATATCGGCCCCAGACCAGGATATATCACCGTGCAATGTTCTTTCGAGTTTTCCACAACTATAACCGCAATATTACGATTTAAATAACCTCCTGTGGGTGGAGGACGCAGATTAAGAATATACCCACGGTACCCCCTGCCTGTCGTAAGAGGCGACTAAAAGGGGCGACCAAGAGATGATGGATTTGGAACCATGAGATTAAATAATACCATCACGAGAGGAACTCCATGGGTTTACGTTGCCTGTGATTTGTACCCCTACATGAGGAACACCATGGTTCTACTTTACCAGCGATCAGTACCATTATGAGGGGGGCAGTGACCTGTATTTTGGATACAGTCCCTTGTTCAGTTTATATCATTGTTTTAAGTTATTTTTATAGGAAGGTGGGATATTGCGGATCGGATCCTCTGATTGTTGTAAGTTCATAATCATTGTTCAACATCGTCTTTTTGAATACTAGTCAGTGGATTGATTTTGGAATTATTTTAACTCTCAATGTTGTGAGTTGGATCCGCTGATTATTTTACATTCACATTCATTCGTTTATTCATCATCATTATCATGTTTTGAATTCTGGTCAGCGGAAGAATTTTGGAATTTTAAATGTCATTACTTTTTGTATCATCTCGTACAATTAGGGGCCGATGGCCTAGATGTTAGGTCCCTTTAAACAACAACAATCATCATCATCATCATCATCATCATCATCATCATCATCACGATTTAAATATCAAAACGTGCAACTAAATTGACAACCTAGATGTTCACTAAAATCTTTCATAGGACAGTGATCAGATATTCCAGAAAAATGACTCATTTATGAACAGCATCGTTGAAGCGAACATCGCAGAGAAAATCAGAGGTACAGTAGTTAGGGATACAAATGTATCAGGAGGTTCTTGAATGTTGCATAGTGAGTAAATGATACAATCACGATCACAATTACACAAAAATCCAGTCGTTGACAGCAGATTCGAGCTGTAATGTGGAACACGGAATATTATGCTCTACTTCAAAATTAAACGAAACGAAATGTCTTGATAAAAAACACATTCTTGGAAACTTAAGAATAAGAATATACCGTGATTTCGATAAAATCATAAAATTAGATACACTACTCTCAACACGCGAATCAATTATGTACGGAATTCACATGTTAACTTAACATTAACAAGCTCACAATATCGCATGTTACTCACACATTGCGTGTGATGGTATGTCTCTCTCTACAGCTCGTAGAACAGCTTTGTACTTGTAAATGTTTGAAAAACTTGATAAAATAGCATGATTATCGCCATAGGACTTAAGGTGAGACCCTACCGAGTTTTTAAACCAAAATTGAGGTTTAAAACCTCAGAGCACATGACAATATATTTTTTCCGTAAGCCTTCATTATTGAATGTCCTGCTGAGGTATTTAAAAATCCCTCAGCAAAGCCACGCCCACTTCCTCGTTGAATATCTTTGGAATTTCATGTACTTCATATTTCCGCTTTTGAATTTCCGGCGATTCTTGGCTTACTAGCCCGTTCTGTCTCCTGTGGACAGTTTCTGTACTTATGTACTCAGAGGAACATTATAAATAGTCAAATTAACCCTTTACGTACGACGAATCATACCGAACATTAAATGTCCTCCGCATGTGCTTTGTAATTTTGTTTGAGTTTCCTGAGGAAATTCCAAGCTTCAAAATTCAGCATGGGTTCAGTGTGTCAGATTTACCAATACTTCTCAACTGGAACCAATACCTTAACACTCGTATGTGATGTGGCTTAGCACTATGAAGTATATAAATAATTTTTTCGTGAAAACTATCCTAACCCCCTAGTAGTAGTGCCCCCGCTAAAATCATTGATCCTGAAACAGGAGCCTCAACATTCAAAGACTTTTACGTCGCACCGACACACATAGGTCTTATCGCGACGATGGGATGGGAAAGACCTAGAAGCGGCCGTGGCCTTAATTAAAATACAGCCCCAGCATTCACCTGTATGAAAAATGGAAAAACACGGAAAACCATCTTCAAGGTTGCCGACAGTGGGGTTCGAACTCACTATCTCTCAGATGCAGGCTCACAACTGCGCGCCCTTAACCGCATGGCCAACTCGCCCGGTACATTCGAAGATTGGTCATTACTGCTAGTGATACGCATTTTTATCTGTAAGGGACTACAATGTTAAAAACTGTTGCTAAAGCGAGGAAAAGGGCCAAGGATGCAGCTACTGTAATTTTACACAAAATTAGCTTTTCTCTAAACTTCATTTTTCAGTATTCAAAATGTTAAAAGTGCCTGATTCTCTTCAAACATGGCATACTTATACTACCAAGTGAGATGAACAAACATTGGTATATATTTTGAAGAAAGAATGTAAAAAGGTGAGAAAAAGTTCTTTAATCAGTAATGTGGTTCTTCAAATAATAATACCAATAATTATTCACATACTCCTAAGAACTACCTACAACAAAAAGTTTTTAAAAAAATATCAAAAAATGGTATGCAAGGGATGTTTTGAATTTTTAAATTTATTTTTATAAAATGTATTATAATTCTGAAACTACGGCACCAATATGTTCCAAATTTTATAATAATCTTAACTTTGGCAGCATAAATGACCTCTCAAAATACGGTGAATATCGAACGAAAATTTCAAAACTCACAAAACGAATTACAACCAGCTTCGATTAAAACCAGAGCAGACCATTTTAAACAAGAGGCAAAATACAGATCTACTTCAGGAAACAAATCACATGCTCTAGATTAGAGACGGAGCAGAAAATAACATAGCACAAGCTCATTTGTGCTTATTATGCAGAACTACTTTAATAAGGAGCAAATTTTAGTAATGACAATGGCTCTTTCTTCCAGGAGTGTCCAACACATGGTGCCAATTTTATGGATTCGATCTTGACCGCAATAACCGCATTTTGAATGGTTGGAAAACATCTTGGTACTCCAATTGTTTGGTACGATAATATCTCTGCAGAATCTGTATCCACCTCAAAAAATTAACTCGATATTAGAAACGGGGTCGATTACCTAGATGTCAGGCCCCTTCAAACAAGTCCAGTAGTGCTCCAATTCCCTGCTACATGCCAGAGTAATTTCCATATCAAAAATGATTTTTTTTTTTTTTTTTTTTTACAATTGGCTTTACGTCGCACCGACACAGATAGGTCTCATAGCGACGACAGGATAGAAAAGGGCTAGGAGTGGGAAGGAGGCAGCCGTGGCCTTAATTACGGTACAGCCCCAGCATATGCCTGGTGTTAAAGTAGTAAGCCACGGAAAACCATCTTCAGGGCTGCCGACAATGAGGTGTTCGAACCCATTACTGTATCTCCCGAATCCAAGCTTACAGCTGCGCGACCCTAACAGCGCGGCTAACTCGCCCGCTTCAGGAAGCTATCAGTCGAGTAGTTGAGTGTATATGATTATTATATTTTTCTAACTGAACAAGCATGTGAGATTTGACATTAGAAAACCCCTACATGACAGGGCTCTAGCTCACCTCCCATTTCGCGTCCATGGCTCTAATTTCAGTCTCATCCTAAGGTAGCAGGATTCAGTGGAGAACTGACCTATAATCCCACTCTTGGCAATTCTAGATGCCGGTTATCGTAGTTCTGTCCACTTCAATTCCAGGTGATTGTTCCCGCGATTAACACAGTACTAGATATAGTTCAGAGAAGGAAGGCAAGGTTTGAGATAAATAATTTGAATCCTAGAAGGCCGGGCTGAGTGGCCCAGACGCTTAAGGCGCTGGCCTTCTGACCAGAACTTGGCAAGTTCGATCCTCGTGTACGTAGATTTACTGCAGGTAAAATAACTCCTGCGGGAGAAAATTTCGGCATATCGGCATCTCCGAAAGCCGTCCAAAGTAGTTAGTGGGACGTAAAAATTAACATTTACACAAATTACTCCTAGACGTGCTGTGAAGATAAACGATAAACTTGTCTGGGAATCGCTAGACGGGAGAAGGAAAAAAACAGACTCTTAAACATACAAAAGTAGGCTAGATAATTCGTGTAAAGTAAGAAAAAGGCAACAGAGAAAAATAAATTGCAAACATTCGCCTGTAACCCAGGAAACCTTGATACATTACGTCAGGGCCTCTCAAACATTCAACATCTCTCACGTGCAAACCGTGGCGCAGAGGTTGCTTGCACTGTGCATCGGTCCAACTCGGCTCAATTCGGATCATCGTTTTGTCTCGGGGCGACTCGGCTAAGCTCGGTTCAAATCGGCTCGGAAGGTGGAGCGCTAAAGAGCAAGTGGGGAAGGGGAAGACAGGAGGAGTGAGCGAGACAGGCGTAGGAAAAAAGAGAGACCGAGCTATTGCTCAAAATTGCGGAGTTGGGAGGGGGGGTCTGCACTCAGGTCAAACTAGCGAATTCGTCTGTTTGCACCTTGCACTGCGCAATGCACCATTGCATGCAGCCTGAGAGGCCTTGCACTTCATGAGTGTGGTAGGTGAACAGACAGAGCCTATAAAGTATCCGAGTTGTATTTTCTTACAGCGAATGCAGAAAGGTCAGAAAAATCCTATATAAGAGCTCAAACTTAAGTAGCCAAAAGAACAGCCCAGATACCCCAACTTTCGCTCCCTGATGCACCCTTTGTACGGATCGTTACAGATATAGTCGCGGCTCATATTTTTAACATCCTCATGATCGTTAAGGCGTCGAGTCTGAAAGGTCTGACACCATGGTTAGCCGGTTCGAGTCCTATTGGTGAAAAAAATAACCATCAGAATGTTGCCGGCAGGGTCGGAGAGATGGTAGAATACAACTTCTAATCACTACCTTGCGTGCCAAAAGTCTGGATTCAGTTCCGAACCCCTGCGTAGAGTTCATATGGAGTGAGGGCATATGATGGGGACATTAAGCCTTGAACAGACCCCTTCGTGCTATTCGATCAGAATAAGCTATGTGCCGGCACCGGGTTTCACCCCCTCCTTTCCTACTGTAATTAATTTCATTCCATTAACTCCTCTGAAGAGGTATACATCAGGAAGGGCAACCGGCAGTAAAAATCCGCAGGCAAGCAATTAAATGCTGAAAACATCCCAGGAATAAGAGCTACGAATTTTAGGTAAATAAAATATAATAAAATATCAGAATACATTCTTTATTTATTCACAACAATTACAATTCTTTTCTTAATCATCGTTTTCCGGTCGATTGGATTAGCCACAGCCACAGCCGACTTGATGCGTCGCTCTAGCGCAGCGAAGGATCCAGTCGGCCGTGGATTAGCAGTTTGCCTTTTTTTCTACCACTACGAGCGCTAATGTGAGTCAATGCATTGTTTCACTAAAGCATCACTACGAGCGCTAATGTGAGTCAATGCATTGTTTCACTAAAGCATCACTACGAGCGCTAATGTCAGTCAATGCATTGTTTCACTAAAGCATCACTACGAGAGCTAATGTGAGTCAATGCATTGTTTCACTAAAGCATCACTACGAGAGCTAATGTGAGTCAATGCATTGTTTCACTAAAGCATCACTACGAGCGCTAATGTGAGTCAATGCATTGTTTCACTAAAGCATCACTACGAGAGCTAATGTGAGTCAACGCCGAGTTTCACTTAAACCCATATAACCACATTCGGTGTGGATATTTTTTTTAAAAAAAAAATCAAGAAACGCCTTAAGGTATTGAACCAAGGAACACATTACAGAAAGAATTCTGAAAATAAGTTAATTTGGCTAGGATTTGAATAAAAAAGAAAACGAGTAAAGAAACAAGCGATTTTACGCTGTTTTTTTCGGAACTGCATTTAGGCCGGAAGTGATCTTCAATTTTAAAAAATAGTTTTATAGAGCTATCCAGGACTCATAATTTGAAACCTTTCCGGGCCCTTTAGCCCTTCAACTTTCGGCATAACTGAGGAAATAGTTTAAGTGTACGTTTTTCGTAGTATGGGGACATTAAAACTAGCTGCAAAGTTTCATCTCACTTCATACATGACCCCGTAAAGAAACGGGACAAGGGTTCGATGTAAATTAATTCAGTTCCTAATGTTAGGTTCACACTCAATTATCAGATCGACTAAGGAGACAAATTCCACGCCATTTTATTCACGGGAGTAAACATTAAAATAAATAAATAAATAAATAAATAAATAAATAAATAAATAAATAAATAAATAAATAAATAAAACAAAAGGTTACTAGCCAAGGCGCCAAAATGTTCGCTTGGTTCAGTCGCTAGGACATTGATCTGATACCTCGTTAGAAAGTCGAGACATTAAGAAATGATACATCCCTTTGTGAGGATTTAGCCCACAAGAATTACAATCATGATGGCCATAGCAAGCGGTCACTGTTAACGTACCAAGCAGTCGACTCGAATGTTAGAGTCATCAGAAAATAAAATACGTACAGTGGCAGTATGTACTCAGGTCCACAATTCTACTTCATCACGTGAACTTCAATATGAAACGAACAGAACGCTCTGACTATGCTCGGATATCGACAGTCGAAAAACGCGCACGCTCCGTAATTTAATTTAGCCCGCTGCTGTGTGTGTGTGTACACAACGAACGTGCTTCCGTCCTAGTCCCATGCCCTGAGGAGCGTATGCTTTTGTCTGATTAAATCCTACCAGACTATTTCTGACCGCAGGTAGCCATTAAAATTAATCACAAAATACCGCATGCAAAGAATATCAAATAGAGCAACTGAATTCTATCTTCGTAACAATGTTCTGTGAACATACAGTCTACACGTTAGTCCACTTGAGTGTCCCTAACAGAAGCGAAGTCATTTTAACGTAACCTTTACTGTTTCAAAACGCAACCAGTCTCAAATTACTTCCACAGCTAGCGATTTTAGGAACACAAAATCACTTGACAAACGAAGACATATACTATGCGTACACCGAGAGCAAAGAAAGAAAGAAAGAAAGAAAGAAAAGAAAGAAAGAAAGAAAGAAAGAAAGAAAGAAACCATAGATAAATTATTGGGGGCGCATTGGCACAGCGGTCAAGCCACTTCATTCGTATCTTGACGGTTCTGGATTCGGATCCCCGAGACTGCTGATGGGATTTTGTATAAGACCAGAGTATGACAGCATGAAAGGTCTCATCTCAACACTGTGAATTCGTTAATTTGACAAATATAAAACTATTGAATCGAAACTAAAATATAACTAATTTAACATTTAAATATTTTTTTCTCTGAAATTATTTCCATTTTCGTATCTAATTGTAAGACTATTACAGTAATTTGTACTCTTATGTCCGATTCCTTGGCTGAATAGTCAGTATGCTGTCCATCAGTTCAGGATTCGATTCCAGGACAGGCCGGGGATTTTAATCGTTTCAGAGTAATTCTTCTGGCCCAAGATCTGGGTGTTTGTGTCTGTCCCGACACTCTCCTCTTCGTATTAAAACAATACAACAGACTATTTACAATCAGATTTACGTTGCACCGACACATAGGTCTTATGGCGACGATGGGATTGGAAATGACTAGGAGTGAGAAGGAAGCGACCGTGGCCTTAAGTAAGATAAAGCCCCAGCATTTGCCTAGTGTGAAAATGGGGAAACCACGGAAAACATCTTCAGGGCTGCCGACAGTGGGGTTCGAACCCACTGTCACCCGAATAAAAGTTCACAGTTGCGCGCCCCTGACCGCACGACCAACTTGCTACGTGTTCTGGTGTATTCCTCTGGATACACCCATGGGTTCCGCGGCCATTTCCCAGCTTTGTATTAACTGGAGAAGATTAATTAATGGATACAGTAGGGGTATTTTCTGGAATCTATTGATTAAAAGAAATATATTCTCTCGTAATATCTAAGAGTTTATAATTTTTAAATATTTTTCAAACATTTGTCTACTTCATACTCCTTTTACACATACTTGTTTAAGTGTGTGGGTAAATGTAAATTCGCATTTTTTATAACATTAGCGAGTGATTATTTTCTCTGTCTGAAGTCAGAGTAGGAAAGAAAAAATTTGAATATTGTCCGGAATTAACTCTATCTTGAGGGAGAAAGGAGGAAAAAAAATGTTACATAACATGTTGAAATAATCCACCGAATACATACATACATGCATACATATCCCACAACAGAGATTTATTTAGAAAGTGGTGGCAAACACATTTGTAAGGAATATACCTTACCTCCTGAAGCCGGAATACACATACAGTCTGAACAGCCCATCTTTGACATACTGTTTTGATAACGGTGAATATTTATATAGTGAAAATGTTTACTAAAAACACAGCTTTGTGAAATCCTCCCGGCCGTTCTACTGGGCGGGTTTGCTTGATTTTATTTTTATTCTCTTCGGAATTACCTGCCGATGAATTATCAGGGCATTGACAAGTCTCCAAGTTCAGCCAACATTGAGTAATCCTAAAATCAAATCACTAAATAACCACTCCAATAACTGCAGGTAAACTTACCCTAGCCCGCAATACATTCTGTATTTAGCAGCTTGCTAAGCGATTAACACTTCCATTAATATTCTGATATGTACGTGATTTTTATCCTTAATAACGTGACTGTATGCATCCATGTTTGATTACTACCTGCCAAGCCGGAGAGTAGCCTATACACTTCCTCTGATCATGGAAGAATAGTATTCTCTGCTCGATTCTCTGACCTTCCCCGACTTCTAAATAGACACAGCACATGGCAGAACCAAATACACTATAAAGAATACGTGCCACTTTGCAAGACATTGACTGCCAGCGCACCTAGCGGGACGGCCTTAAAACGGAGTGTAGTAGTACACGATACACTATGAAATATGGCGAAAGTGTCAGGTTCCAAGCCGTCTATAATTTAAAAGTGGTTACAGGACTTTCCCCATTTCACATCGAATGGTAAAATTAATACTGTGACGTTTTGCAGCAAAGACGTGAGTGGAATTTGTTTTATATTTCCCCCTAACGAGTTATTATCAATTTAGCAAAATAAACATGGTATTTTGATTAATACCTATTAAAATACCTGAAATTGAAACTACCTATAAGTATTTTTTAATCTATTTGAGAGTCTAATTTAGGCAGCTAGAATAACATTTGAACACCTAAAAATCCGAGGTCTAGTAATCATTACTGCATGTTTCTGTGATGGTTGGAAGTGAAAGTGTTGCCTGAATATGAAGAGAAACGTGTTGGAATGAACACCAACACCCAGTCCCCCGAGCCAGAAGAATCAGACACGATTAAAATCCCCGATCCGGCCGGGAATCGAATCAGCCACCTTCGGAAGTGAAAGCCTCAACTCTGACCATTCAGCTAACGATTCGGACAAAACGATATTCTTATTGAGTTTCAATTTTCTGTTAGTTGCTTTACGTCGCACCGACATAGATGTATCTTATGGCGACGATGGGATAGGAAAGGTCTACGAGTTGGAAGTGGCCGTAGCCTTAATTAAGGTACAGCTCCAGCATTCGCCTGGTGTGAAAATGGGAAACCACGGAAAAGCATCTTCAGGGCTGCCGACAGTTGGATTAGAACCCACTATCTCCCGGATGCAATCTCACAGCCGCGTGCCCCTAACCACACGGCCAACTCGCCGGTTTGAGTGTCATTATTTCTATTAATTTTAACATGCAACTTGTGTAGTTTCAATCTTGCCGCCTGATGTGTAAGGTCGGGCCGCCAGGGGCGCCACTGTCAACATGTCTCTCAGTTTAGTACGGGAGAATATGGAAGTGTCCAGTATTGTCTATAGTGTATTTGGCAGAACGTTTCCCAATAACTTACATCTGCTAAGAGAAAACAGTCGACCCGAACCAGTCACGGCCAGTTGAATGTTGCACTATCTCGGACAAGATCGTTTGAAAATGTTAAGATCCAGATACGCCTGAATGGTCGAAGCACAGTGAATATTTCATAGAAACAAGTGTTATAAAATACATTCCGAATGAATCAGTTATTGTGTACCGATATTAAATGTTCATAAATCTACTGAAAAGGGCAGGCAAAACAATACGACTACGACAGGCAGATCAAGACGAGTGTTCTCACCTACTGTATTCACAACGAATTCTGCGGAGAAGAGCTTTAGGATTTTGACAAGGCTATAACCATATTCCGAATGTTTATATCATGTTTGTAAATAGTAATTACTGTTACGAAGACAAGATTGAAAGCCTGCTTTCTATGTTGCCAGACTTGATTTGTATAAATAAAGCCAAATCATCCTAACAATATATAAGTGGCTGTTAAAAAATCAATGGAGACTTTGTAAAACAAGATACAACGAATCAATGAATAAAATTTGGTGACAAATGTACAATTTAAATGCAATACAGGTAACTATTGACGTTTCAACTCCTGCGAGCTAGTGCTGGTCCTTCACGGCTCAAGTGCCACTCACACTGTAAGGAGACTCAGCTGTCAAACGTGTCATGCCCACTACGTTCACAGATATATTGTAAATCGACTGGTAATGAGCAGCTATAGCTGAAGCCGGAAGCTCGTGGCCGCCGCCATGTTACGTCACTACAATGTTCAAAAATTACTGATGAGATTATGTTAATAAGACGATAAACAATGTGTGTCCATTAGGTTTATATCTAAACCATGAATGCTTAAACTTAAAAACCGGTAACGTTTATATTTCATACAATTCATGTTATTTGCTTTGCGTCCCACTAACTACTTTTTCGCGAATTTTAGAAACGCCAAGGTGTTCTTTTAGGTGCCAGTAAATCTACCGACACGAGCCCGACGTATTTGAGCACCTTCAAATACCACCGGACTGAGCCAAGATCGAACCTGCCAAGCTGGGATCACATGGCCTGCGCCTCAACCGTCTGAGTCACTCAGCCCGGCACTTCACACACTTGAGATGTGACTTTACTAAATTGTGTTATGTTTCATGCCTGCTCTCAGACCACGTATTTTCTCACTACAATACATCTCACAGTGAGACCTCTTCACGCAAAGAGGTGTCACATATTTTTCATATTTATAGTAAGTCTAAAAGGCGACTTCTCGAATATAAAGTCCCAAAGGCAATGGGCCAGATATTCCGGCATTCTCCGGAAAATGGTCTTTGAACAATTTTCAAGTGCCTGATATCAACTAAACGTTAGCCCATTGAAAAGCGAGCGCGTGAATGTCAGGTAGGCTGTTGATTTTTTGTATATGAAAGTTATGACAGTCGTTAGGGGTTGTAGTACGGATCTGAAGATGAGTGCGTAAAAGTCGCTGATGAGACGCGAATTAGAGTCCTGTTCCTGCGTATGGGACCTTCATTAGCATTAGCTCATTCGAGAACTGGAAAATATTTTTGAAAAAGCACTTTTGTTCTGGGCGAGTGTTTTTTTTTGCTAGTTGCTTTACGTCGCACTGACACACACAGACTGGTCTTACGGCGACGATGGGGCAGGAAAGGGCTAGGAATGGGAAGGAAGCGGCCGTGGCCTTAATTAAGGTACAGCCCCAGCATTTTCCTGGTGTGAAAATGAATGGGAAACCACGGAAAACCATTTTCAGGGCTGCCGACAGTGGGGTTCGAATCTACTATCTCCCGAATACTGGATACTGGCCACACTTAAGCGACTGCAGCTATCGAGCTCGGTTTCTGGGCGAGTTTCATCAGAAAGGTAGCGTTATGAATTTGTAGCAAACTTTGGGCTGGGAAGAATTCAGAGTAATGAGACGAGCTGTTCGACTACGCGGTATGTTCTGAGCTGTCAGCGGAGAGACGGTGTGGAATAAAATTAGTAGACTAATACGATGGAATCGAGTTTATAAAATAGGACAGACCATACTACAGAGATAAAGTTAGAATTCAAGAGCAGAAATCGGATCAAATATGTCTTTATAGGAAGAGGAGTTAGGGATTAGAATAATTTTCCAAGGAAGATGCTCGATAAATTTTCAAATTCTTTGAAATCTTTTAAGAAAGGGCTATGTAGACAACTGGTAGGTAATCTGCCAGTTGGGCTACAGTCCTAAATGAAGATCAGAGGTGACTGATACTGATTGAATCAGCTGGTTTGAGGACTACTGCACTCATGTGCTTGTCCTAACTCCAACATACTGTATTTTAATCTGCGTATTGTTTTAAATATTACACAATAATCTTTACTCAAGGCTGACTAAACGTATAGAACAAAACCATATAACCAATACAAATTGATGTCGCAAAAGCGTTCAACAAATACATCAGAGGACAAAATAATACACACCCACACAATCACGGCAGAGAGAAGAGGCACTCGCCACATCGATAGGCAGGCTGAATATCCGATCACATTTCCGGAATGGCGATCACTGCCTGTTTACAAAACACGCGGGGGCTCGAAATAATTCAAATCAAACACAATTTATTCACACAATATCACCTCGCAGTACCTCACAACTTAGTGTTACAGGTTATTTAGTCCTTCATAGTACATAGTGTACTGTGTGATGAATAAGGGGGAAAACAATCTGTCTACATATTCGACATACTATTTCATTAAATAAAGCTATATTTCTCATTATAGAGGTACGTGTTGGACTGAAATGGATGCAATATAGAGATGGGCACTATCGACTGAAAACCACTATCGACTAGTCGGGCGATAGTCCCTTCAAACTATCGACTGAATAGTCGAATGTTTTCTGTCGAACAAAAGTATTCATTACTTCCTGTTGAGAAGACTGAACAGTCGAATGATTTCAGTCGAAAGAAAGTATTCATATAACGCAAGTAGTCAGTCCATGAAAAACATTCGAATGTTTCCAGTCGAAACTCTCCGTATCAAAAGTGGAGAATCGTACTTCTACGAATTCGACTGATTTTAACGCAATTTACCAATAAATCGAAATCACGTGTATAGACACCCATTAGAACAAAATTAATGTTATATTGAGTGACTTACAAATGTATTCAAAGGGACCCACATTCGCAGCCGAGGAGTCACACCAATCCACATTAGGAATAAGAAGCTGCGCCACCTGGATATCCCAGGTCCGTATTCCATTCACTGACAGCGGATACCGTATCCTTAATGCAGTTTTCCATGGGGTTTTCTACATTCATTCCTGGCAAATGCCACAATAGTACTGTACCTTGGGCGCATACCCCAATCCTAGACTTATATAATCACACTATCGAGGAATTCACAGTTGCGCAGGTTAAAATCCGATTTACGCACTCGTCCGGACGCGGCGCTAATAAATAGGGAGATGCCCTTAATACGAATCAGCATCATAGGAATGGTCTTTCTTGGTGCTAAATGGACAGTGAAACGTAGAAAGACGACAATGAGGCTCTATTCCCGAACAGTGCTAACAATAATAATATGTAAAATTTGTTGCTATAGTACACAATCAAGATATATATGAGACGGTGGTGGTGGTGGTGGTGATTATTGTTTTAAGAGGAAGTACAACTAGGCAACCATCCTCTATATAACACTAATCAGAGGGAAAAATAGAGAAGGGATCCGGCACTTCGAAAAATGAAGATATCGGTCAAAGAAAGACAAGGGCCACGAAGGGCGTGAAAATGAAAGACTCCCTAATAGCGTCGGGCCGGAAAAGAACAATAGTTGACCAAGGGAGGTCGGATAGGATAGATGAAAGTGAGGAGCCTGACACAAGTAAGTGGAAGCAATGCCAGGACTCAGCTGAGGACCCCGTGGTCGCCAACCCACGCTCCAAAGTTCAGAGCCCCTGAGGCCCCTTTAAGTCGCCTCTTACGACAGGCAGGGGATACCGTGGGTGTTATTCTACTGCCCCCACCCACAGGGGGAATATATATGGGACTAGCCAAACACACTACTACTGTATTTTATAGATTATTATTATAGTTATGCAGATTATTTTATAGTTATGCCTTATTTATGAATAACGTAATTAATATAAACAAATATGCAACGAAATAAAGAGCACATAAACGACAAGAGAAAATCGCCACATTAAGTATGTACCTATAAAGTTAACATATTACATATCCGAAATGATCATAAACCGATAGTTCCAGTCGCTTCCGCGTTGCTGTGACGGGAGTACGACTGAATTCAGTCGACTTGTTTTGTGCTGACTGGACAGTGAAACGTGGAGAGATCCGTGACGGCTGACGGGAATGCGACTGAATTCAGTCGACTTGTTTTGTGCTGACTGGAGAGCAAAGCGTGGAGAGATCCGTGACGGGGACTGCGACTGAATTCAGTCGACTTGTTTTTTAAAGTAGTCGACTGTTACGATAGTTTAAACTATCGACTAGTTCGATAGTTATCAGTCGATAGTGCCCATCTCTAATGCAATACGTATCTGATAAAGAAACAGCACAATGAGGAGATAACGCAGAATCTTAAGTACACTAATGTTCTATTTGTTGATTATCGCCTTGTTTTCTATGCCGTGGCTCGGACTATAGAGCCTGCTATTATGGCGTGGCTCGGACTATAGAGCCTGCTATTATGGCGTGGCTCGGGCTATAGAACCTCCTATTATGGCGTGGCTCGGACTATAGAGCCTGCTATTATGGCGTGGCTCGGACTATAGAGCCTCCTATTATGGCGTGGCTCGGGCTATACAGCCTGCTATTATGCCCAACCATATACACTGTTGAATTTGTGTATACATGAGAATACACAGAAAGTGAGTTAAACTCATTATAGAGGTGTGATACATTTAAAGTAGGCCTATACAATTTGCATAGTTAAGATAACTCAGATGTTCATAGTAGCTTGTGTAAATACTGTACAAGTTTGTGCTTAAATAAGGAAAATGAAGCAGCCTGTCGAATATGTTTAGGAAGTGCAGAGTAGTAAGATACAGATTTGTTGCAATATTTACTTGAGTTACTTAAGTCAATGTGAATTTTATTGATAACTCTACTATCGTATGAATGAATGTCAGAATTTGTCACACAAAGTATTGGAGTGAACTAAATTATTTCTCAATTTATAGACCATCACAGCTGAAGCTTTCTGACGTAAAGACTCAAGTGGAAGAATATCACAATATTTGTACAGATAACCTGTAGGCGTCAATGGAAGTAGCTCAACAAGTACTTTTAATGCTCTCTTGCATAGAATTTCAACAGTCTGAAATAGCTCTTTGCTGCAACATGCCCAAATAAGTACCATATAAAGTATATTACTTTGAATAAGAGAGTGATGAAGATTCTTTAGTAGAATGTTGCGAAGTTCGCGCTGGGAAGACTTCGGAGAAAGGAGACGAGCTGCTAGACTAAGTGATAAGTTGGAATTCAAGAGAAGAAATAGGGCAAATATTCGTTTATAGGAAGAGGAGTTAGGGATTAGAATAATTTACCAAAGGAGATTTTCAATACATTTCCGAATTCTTTGCAATTATTTAAGAAGAGGTAGGTAAAAGAGAGATAAAGAACCTGCCACCTGGACGATTGCCCTAAATGCAAATCAGTAGTGACTGATTGATGATTGATTGTATACTATACTACTCAGAATTAGATGCTTTCTTTCCCCCCGGATAAACCGTGTATTTCCGACACCACAGCACAAATTAACTCACATTACCGTTCTACTATACTCCTAAGTTGTTAGTAATATTCAGAAACATTCCTCACACTTCTTGATAAATCGTCCTCACAAGAAAATGGCATTGTCTCTCCCTTCGTTCGCTACGTCCTCCACGGCTTAATACGACAGCCTCTTCAGAGCTTATCACTTCACAGAGTTGAATTGAATTTTAATTTCGTAATGGAACATAAATTCGTTCGCTCAGTTTATATGCAGGTCTACCTACAAGGAAACAAGAACTCGAAGAAACTCTGGAGCGGGGTTGTAATATAAATTAGATCGCTATGTTGTATTTCTGGTCCATGAAGTGAATGAGTTACCAAGCCGAGACTTCATTAGCTCTTTAACCGCTGAGGATAGAAAATTGCTACTCCCATTCTGCATAATAACAAAACCTCAGCAACTATCAATTTTCTTCACTCGCATAAATTCATAACCATCACACCGTAGTCAAAAGCTCGTTGTTGCCAACTTCTGAAAACATGGAAACTAAATAAACCGACGATCCAAGTTTGGTGTGAGCCGGCTGAGTTTTGCAAACAAGTTCTATCTTCAATATAACTTGAATAAAATTAATTTTGCTGGGCATGAATAACTAAAAGATGTGGAAGAGCTTACAACCGCAAGCAGAATAGCCTTCTGTTTTCATGCATCGCAAATTACAGTATGGATCTTCTTACTGTACTACAATGTTACTTCATACGATAAACTGTTGAGAACTACCCGAAGGCCTAAAGAGGGTTTCTGTTCGCATCTCGAGAATATTTGCTAAAGGGAACGCCAGAGAATGACAAATGGCATTACACATTTCTTGAAACAAAATGTGATAGTCTGAAAATTTTAAATCTCCGAGTACATGTGAGAACGAAGAGAACGAGTAGGCTACATTCTCACAAAGTATGACTAGACAATAGAGGAAAGTAGCCTAATGTGATGATTATGATGCTTGTTTTTAAAGGGGTTTAACATCTAGATCATCGGTCCTTAATGGCACGAAATGTAATGGCAAATTAAAAGTCCAAAATTCACCCACTGACCAGAATTCAAAACGTGATGATGAAGAAGGAATGGATGAATGTGAATTTAAAATAATCAGCGGATCCAACTCACAATACTGAACGTTAAAAATAATTCCAAAATCCATCCACTGACTAGAATTCAAAAAACCGAAATTCATCGACGAATGAGTAATGTATATGGTGAAACTTTCATGAGTTACAGCGAAGTGCGGCAATGGTGCAGGAACTTTGAAGCAGGACGTAGAGACGTTCATGATGCAGGTGGTCACGGAAGAAAGAGTGTCAACCTTGTTCAGCAAGTGGTTCAGGTGATTCGAGAAAATTGCATTGCACATCTCAGCATGAAGAAATCGAATGGCAGCATGCATTTCACATTTGGCGGAAGACATACTACACCCTCCTATGTGTGTAGGCAAAGATGTCAGTATCAACAAATTATCTCGAGGAGCAAAATTCTTTGTTCTATTGATTATAGCGAACTCTTGCGCAAGAATACGGGAGTGTACTGGCAGAACGCATTTCATGACGCGCTTTTGTAGTTAAGTCTCAGCACGATTTAAGTACCTCTTGGCTAAGATATTAAAGTACCCCATAATAAGGATAACTTCCTCTAGATCAGGGTCTCTCAGAGTGCATGCGCCCGTGCACTACACGGCGCAAGGTGCAGGAGACGACTTCACTAGGTTGACCAGAGTGCAAACTCCCACTCCACTTCCCCTACACCTGTCTCACCCATTCGGGCTGTCTTCGCCTTCTCTACCTTCCCCACTGATTCTCACCTAATTGGGAAATGTTTATGTGCGGTGAGCGGTGACACTGTTGTATGGGACAATGTTAACGGTGTTCAAACACTCTTCTTTCAATTTGATTTGAGCAGACAATGTATCTTCTCTAGCTCTTATTTTCCTTTATCTTTGCAATGATACCAGTTATGTCTGGGACAAGGGACAGACTGAGAGCAATTCTGAGAGTCTTCTTTAAATTACAATCATAAATAGGCTTACACGCACGCAATCTAGTTTTCGTACAAGTCAAAACAGGAAAAAATACCTTTCTTCGATAAATTCTCGTAAAATTTCAGTAGAATTTGAGCAAAGCCTTTGTATTGGAAAATAGATCTTCTTGATTAACTTATCATATAATTATTGTCGACATATTAAGCATTTGGCTTTATCGTCACGACTGAGAAAAAATACGAAAGTTCCCAGTTCGATTGAAATGGATTTTCGGAAGTCTTTGAATTTCGAAACAGGTTGCTCCATTATTATGATTTTATCTGGCGCTTCTATTTCACTGATAAGCAAGCCGTCTATCACCGAACGCTTCGTCCCCCTCAGCACATTACACCATCCGAGTCAAGCCGAGTTGTGCCGAGTCGGACCGATGCACAGTGCACGGAGCTCTTGCGCCTCGATTTGCACGCGTGAGATTTTGGGCGTTTGAGAGGCCCTGCTCTAGACTAAAATTTTGTTTAGGAAGCATTTCTGAATTCTGCTTAATTTACGCAAGCGAAAGGTAGGAATGATCATAGTATGATGATATATTTGGAATTCAAGAGAACGAATTGGAGCAAATATTCGTTTATAGGACGAGGAGTAGAGGACTGGAATAAATTATCAAGGGAAATGTTTGATAAATTTCCAAGTTCTTTGAACTTGCCACCGAGGCGACAGCCCTAAATGCAGATCATTAATAATTGACTAATTTAATGACGCCGCTTCGAGTTGTTGCAACCGCAGTGTAGTGTAGTGTAGTGTAGAGGTCGCCTCTTGTACCCAAGATTATCATGTAGGTTCCCGACTCAGACACTTGACGTTAACAAGAAAGTGGCATACCCGAATAGAAGATGATTTATTTATTTATTTATTTATTTATTTATTTATTTATTTATTTATTTATTTATTTATTTATTTATTTATTTATTTGGAAAACCAAAACGGCGAGAAGCCGAATAACAGATTTCCATAATGAAAAATATGCGTTCTATTTACAATGGAGTAGCACAATGCAAACATACAAAAAAATTGTGAAAGAACAATGCGGAAAAATCATCTAATGATAAAAGTAGGGGAAGAAAATTTCAAACTAACAACATAACTGTAGAGATATGACAATTAACAATAAAACAAATGCGAAAGAAAAGAACGAGGAAAATTAAAGATTGAAAGTAAAACGAAGATAGCTAGGCACAGTAACATAAGTAGCCATATGACACATAGGTAACGGTATAGTACAATAAAAAAATTACATTAAGTACAATAGAGGGGACAGCAACGAGAAGAGAAAAATGAATATGAAGAAAATGAGCTAAATTAAGGAAGGATCGATTAAAGGAGACATACGAAGAAAAAACGCCCAAGTTCCTGTCAGAAGATAAAGAGCACGTTAAACAACCCAGAAACCAAACCAAACCCCATGGCACTACAGCCCTTGAAGGGCCTTGGCCTACCAAGAGACTGCTGCTCAGCCCGAAGGCCTGCAGGTGTCGTGTGGTCAGCAGGACGAATCCTCTCGGTCGTTATTCTTGACTTTTTAGAAGGGGGCCACTATCTCACCGTCATGTAGGCTGAGTGGACCTCGAACCATCCCTCAGGTCCAGGTAAAAATCCCTGACCTGGCCGGGAATCGAACCCGGGGCCTCCGGGTGAGAGGCAGGCACGCTACCCCTACACCACGGGGCCGGCATTTTAAACAACCCATAATCACAGCAAATTTCCGGCCCTATGTCGTCTCACATTACAGCAGTTAAAGGTCATTAAAGATGTCAGCCGCGACTGAACTGGTCGTGAGTGAATGTAACCGCCAGTACGCTGTTAGAAGCTTCGGGGAATGCTAATTTTTCATTTAACACATCGTGTTGGTGTCTGTGATGAGTGTCTCATGAAGGATTCCATATACAAACGAACCAGAAATACAAGCACACCGACACTGCATTTTCAAGAGAAAAATTATTCAATTTATTATACATACAGCATGCATAATGCAGAACTTTCTACGCAAAGGTCACATAGTCGACTTGTAACGCCGAAGCTATTAACAGAGATGACATTTTAATTATAAAGTTCTCTTTTGCTGTTGACTCCCAAAATAACTATTCTGTCCGCATTTAAATTGAACAGCTGTGAACACTTCAAATTATTTTAAATCGCGTTATAACAACATTAACATATTGTTTGTACAACGCTACCGCATTTAATCTCATTCATTATGGTCCTGTAAATATGCATACATTAATCCATCAATAATGTATTAAGATTAATATTTAAAAACTCCCTTTGGTCTGTTTTGCTAGTTACATAACCATAATTTACTCACTGATTACATCACAAATAATTGCATACTTACACAACATGCAAGAATCACATTATATGTATGAGCAGCGATTCATTACCAACCAAACCACACAACACGCATCATTACATCGGATTGTAATTAGATCAAGTTGAAATTGTTCGCGCTGTTTCCTATCTTTCCGTTAGTTATTCATATTCTTACCCCTAGCCAGTAGAAAGCTCGACCTCTTGTATTGTAAGTCGTAGTGTTAAGCAATGGAAATACTTAAGTTGTGAGTGAATTTGTGTATGATGATGCTGGATTTAGAATGTTAAACTAGCAGTATTTCTTTAAATATATTCATTCCACGGAATTGCTAGTAGTAGTAGTAGTAGTAGTAGTAGTAGTAGTAGTAGTAGTAGTAGTAGTAGTAGTAGTAGTAGTAGTAGTAGTAGGGTAATCATGTTTCAACTTTCAATAATTTAAGTGATCATTGACACCGGGATATTTCCCTACTGCGATGTATTTGTTAATAATAATAATAATAATAATAATAATAATAATAATAATAATAATAATAATAATAATAATGTGACACGGTGTGGGAAGAGGGGCGGGGCATAACTGGTGCACACACGTTATGAAAGTATGTCACTTAAAACAGAGCCTGGAATGAACTACCTGGTGATGAGGAACGCACGAATTTGGAAAACACCAAAACAAAATAACAGCAGTGAAAGGGCAGGGAAGAGAATTTCCTACGTAAATCCTTAATGGCTGGAAACTAATTTTTCCGGTTTACCTGAAAAACCCAGAAAACGCTCTATAATATTCAAATTCTTATTTTTAAAAAATTGCCAAAACACAAACTTTTTGATCACACTGTATGTAGATATTTCACTAAAAAGTACGAAACGTTTGCTGTCAATCCTAAGTCTGTAGTAATGGGAAGGAAATGTTCTCACGGAATTTGCTCAATTTACTAACTTCCCCTATCAAGTTCTTTCTGCGGAAGACATGCATCTCAGTTTTTGCTCAATTTGCATATCTGAAATCGGGGTCATTTAGACTTTTCATCAATTTACCATTCCCGGTAATTTCTAGTGAGGACTTCAAATAAACTTCCAGTATATTTATAAATGATAGATGTGGTCTGTTCAGGTAGAGCTCAATAATTTCCTGATAAACTTATCTCTGATTCAGCTATCTCCTCAGCGAACAAGAGATTCCTAAGAAGAGATAAACACGCTAACACACTATAATCCAGATGTACCTCAATAAAACACGTTTCTTTAAATAATCAATAATTCATAAAAGTAATAATCCTTGACAAATATTATGATGATGATGATAATACCAACTTCAAATATAAGTTAACAAGTGCCAGAATTAAATAATGAAAAATAGTTTCTTAACGTGTATATCAACTGAAGCGCGTATTTTGCTCTTAGAGCATTAAAATTGGCCATAAAACAAACCAGGACGATGTTTTAATAATACTAATAATAGTAATCATAATAATAATGAAAATCCACAGCCTGTTTCCAGTCATTCGACCGGGTCAGGAATGGAATTAATGAAGCCCCCATCTACCGGCAAGGATAGGAATTGTGCCGCACTCCTCTTGGGCGATGATTAATGAATGACAGATGAAATGAAATGAAGTGAAATTATATTGGACAGTGTTGCTGGAATGAAACATGACAGGGAAAACCGGAGTACCCTGAGAAGAAACTGTCCCGCCTTCGCTTTGTTCAGCACCAATCTCACATGGAGTGACCGGGATTTGAACCACGGAACCCAGCGGTGAGAGGCCGGCGCGCTGACGCCTGAGCCACGGAAGCTCTTCAATAATAATAATAATAATAATAATAATAATAATAATTTTTTACGGCTCCCGCAGACGCTGAGGTGTCAGAAATTTGTCCCGCAGGTGATCTTCCAGCGCTCTATCGTATATGCCGCTTATCCCAACGATTTGTGAGAATAATTTGGTACGTTGAAAGTTAAATATGGCTCAAACACTCGCCGCTGTATCCATGCTTTCAAAATCCAGTCCTTCCTAACGGACGCTACGTCCCCTCGCGGCCATCCCAGCATTTTTTTGGAGTTGATGAGTTTCCAAACCGCACGCCTCTACAGTTCCTGAGTATTCAGTGATGTAACACTCAGCTGCACACAAAAGAAGCTCGCAATGTGAGCCACACCAAGACAGGGAGTTGCCTTATCAGCAAAGATGGCTGAGTGAGCATTGCCAAGGCTACTCTAGTGCAATCGGCGGCGTTTGTAGCGGGGCAGGACTGGGCAGGAATGGAAATCAGGGCTTCTGGATTAGAGGCAGGCACACTAAACCTACACCATGTGGTCACTTCCTGCGCGTGGGGGTGGTAGAGTATCCACGGTATGCCCTGCATGTCATAGGAGGCGACTAAAAGGGGCTCTCAACTCGGAAGATTGGATTGGCGAACACGGGGAACTTAGCTGAGTTCTGGCATTGATTTCATTTACTTGGCAGACTCCTCACTTTCATCTACCCTATCCGAACACCTTCGGTCGATTTTGGTTGTTTTTCGACCCCAAAAGTATTAGGTATCGAGGCCTAGGAAGTATTTCACGCCTTTTGTGGCGTTCGTCTTTCATTTGCCAATACTTTCTTTTTTCGAATTTGCGGACCCCTTTCATTTTTCCCCAATAGAGAATAGTTGCCAACTTGTACTTCCTCTTACAACAATAATCACTTTGACTTTTCTACGACAACATAACCAACCATCCGTCCAGTCCTTAGCTTGATGACCAAACTATGTTACTTGTTTAACGTCGCATAAACTTTCACCGACGTTGGGAACAGAGTGGGCACGAGTAGGAGAGTAGAGGTGCGGTCTACAGTAAGGTACAGGCACATATTTGTCTGGTGTGAAAATGGAAGAACACGGAAAACTATCTTCAGATCTGCCGATTCTGATGCTCCCAAATGTTACAGGCATATGACCCGTACCGCAAAGACAAATCTCTCGGTAACAAAGAAAGTGAGCTATATGCTATACCAAATGTATTAGTTTTCCCTGGATCTTGAAGTGATAAGAACTATGTCAGATATGTCTTTCTAATATGATGATAATAAAGATTGTGGCACGTTATCTCACAACGAGAATTCAGACATTCTGCGATTACAAGACAACTGACATGCAGAAATCAAGTGTCGATTGCGTACAATTTGTTTCTAATTACTGCATGCTTACCGGATTCTTGATGATGATGATGATGTTTGTTGTTTAAAGGGGCCCAACATCTAGGTCATCGGCCCCTAATGGTACGAAATGAGACGACGTGTAATGACAATTTAAAAGTCCAAAATCATCCACTGACCAGAATTCAAAACGTGATGAAGAATGAATCGATGAATATGAAGTTAAAACAATCAGTGGATCCGACCCGCAATGCTCCACATTCCTAGAAACTAGTGTTAAACTATAGAATTACTGACCAAGGGACTGCTTCCAAAGGACAATACTGAATCGATGATGCTTCTTGTCTGAAGGGGTCCAAAATCCAGGTCATCGGCCCCTCATAATGGTACTTATCGCTAGCAAAGTAGAACCATGGCAATTGCCATGTTGCGATATTAATCAAAAGTAGCGCAGACTCGCAGTATTCCGACATTATGGTACTACTCATAGGTAATGTAATGCGCACTTGTAACACACACCTATGGTGTTTTTAACATTTCAGCGCCATTTACAGTCAGCGCAAACCTATGGTGTTCCTCACATAGGTGTAATAATCACAGGGACTCGTACTATACCGTGGTGCTCCTCATATAGTGGGTACTAATCATAGGCAAGAGAGACCCATGGCGTCGCTCACCCATGGTGTCGCTCATATGGTGGTAAGAATCACAGATAGTGTAAAACCCACCCGAACTCACTCACTGTCGCTACTAATCACAAATTTACTGACAGTGGTACTACGCGCAAGTAAAAGCGACCCATGGTGTTCCCTGCGTGATGGTACTAATTACAAGTAGTCTCATGGTTCTAATTCGATCATGCCTTGGTCGCCCCCCTTACGACAGATAGAGGATACCGTGGGTGTATTCTTCGCTTGCGCCCCCCCCCCACCCACAGGGGGTCCGGATTCTTGAATGGTATTTGTATGAGCAAGTCACTCTGTCACGGTGAGGTGTCCTTACTATGCTTCATCTGATGAGAAATACTGAAGGTAATGATTTATAGTTATTTTCTAACTACTGGATTCGATTCTATGTCGCTGCTAATATTTTTATGGAACACTTTGAGTCTACTGCATTAACAACAGCGTCATTGAAACCTAAGTGCTGCTATCGTTACGTGGATGACATATTTTTCGGTCTGGCTACATGGAAAGGAAACTTTAAATGAATTTATGGAGCACTTAATTTCCATTAACAGTAAGTTCACAATGAAAGTAGAAAATGAAGGTAAATTACCTTATATTGATGTGTTAGTATGAAGAAGAACGATGGTACATTAGGCTATGCAATGTACAAGAAACCTACACATTCTGAAAGATACCTTCTTAAGTCCTCACATCACCACCCGTGCCAAAAAGCAGCTCTCCTTCGAACGTTGTTTACTATGGCGAATAACGTTGCAGACGCTGACAACCACTCAAGTGCATTAAGAGAACTGACAACATCCATGAAGAAAAACGGCTGTACGTCAGGAGACATAGCACGAGCTGTGATCAAGGAGCCTAACTGGGATAGTACCAACCAGGACTACAGTAAAAAGAAGAAAGTATTCCTTCCTTATGTGGCAGGTATAACTGACAAGAATAGGGCGCATTATTAAGAAGTACAATATAATTTCAGTTTTCACTACAGACCGGAAACTCAAATCCCTGTTTCGACCAGTCAAAGAAAAACCACATCTTGAAACACCGGGCGTGTATGAAGTTCCATGTGGTTGTGGCTGCCCATATATTGGCGTGACAAAAAGGCTTGTTAGCACCAGGGTGAAAGAGCACATCAGATCGGTAAAGAATGTCGCTCTTTCATCCTCCACGGAGAACGCTATAAGCCAGTCTGCCATAGCAGAACATTTCTACAGTACAGACCATGAAATCCTCTTTGACCAGGCGAAGGTCATCGCGTCTGTAAAATGCTTCTATGCTCGACTTGTGAGGGAAGCCATAGCGATAAAGCTGCGCCCAAATAACATCAACAGGGAAGGCGGAAGTTATCAAATACATGGAGATCTGTACTGCAGAAATACATGCATAACATCACCATGGCACAGCGGGACGCACTCAAACTGTCGACAGAGGGCGGTGAATCAGTAACTTCCGTCCCAACCACCACAGCACAGCGCCACGATCCTTCAGTCCAGTTAGTGGGGGGCCGTGGATAGTACGGGCATGACTTCCACGTTCCTTCGAAGAATTTCTTTTGCTCACTTTCGAAGGCAAAACTTCACATGCCCTGATGAAGGCCAATGCAATTTGGCTGAAAGCTCGGCTTTATTATTAAATAAAAATACATATATTGGCTTTAATCCAGTTCATTTATTTCTTTATGATAATACATACATCATCATTGTAGACCTTTCAACGTTCAGTCTGCAAGCGTCTGTGAATTTACTAAACGTCGCCACAATCCTCTATTTGCAACTAGTTCCGTGGTCTCGTTGAGTCAGAAACTGATTCAAACCATCGCCGTAAGCCTCATTAATATTGATAGCTCCCCATCGAATTCCATTTCGTTTGCCAAGCTGTTTCCAAGGAGTCCCTCGCCTGTCCGTTATTCCCACTGGTCCGAAGCTTGCTTAAAACGTTCTGAGCGTGTTCAGTGAAAATTCTGTGAAGCAAGATGCTACCCTGCTTACACATAGTCCAAGTGAGGATCTCTCCTCTAACGGGTTAGGGACCACCAGTGGATTGTATAGTCCTAGTTGTCCGAGCACAAGGAGGGCCACAACTCAGAATATTATCGGATGCCCACTACCATTCCGTAGCGACTGGTATCCCGACTCTCAGGACCACTTGCCAGGCCACTCAGCCGTTGTGCATGACTCAGGAACTAGAACGTGGCTACAGTAATCCAAATAAATAAATAAATAAATAAATAAATAAATAAATAAATAAATAAATAAATAAATAAATAAATAAATAAATAAATAAATAAATAAATAAATAAATAAATAAATAAATAAATAAATAAATAAATAAATAAATAAATAAATAAATAAATAAATAAATAAATAAATAAATAAATAAATAAATAAATAAATAAATAAATAAATAAATAAATAAATAAATAAATAAATAAATAAATAAGTTAATTAAATAAATAAATAAATAAATAAATAAATAAATAATGACCAGCTAACTACTTTTACCCTTTTTGCACACTCCTTACCGCCGGAATTTTGTCCTGTAGAAGTTATTTACGTGTTGGTAAAACATAAGGATGATGGTCTAAGCCGGGATCGAACCCACCAACTAGGCTTCAAAAGGCCAGGGCTCTATCATCAGAGCTCCTCAGACTGGCAAGTCAGCGTGTATCGTATGTAGGACTATGAATGAATCTATCTATAGAAATGCAAACATTCCCCTCAGTAAATAATGCAGAAGAGTGAAACTGTGACATGACATTTTGCACGTTGGGAGGTTTCGTATTAGCCATTCACGATATCGATCGACCGGAGTGAACACGCACACCTATTTGCACTGCAAAGTTGACGACTGCGCTCTGAAACAGAGTCAGAACTAATTAAATAACCCTAATATTAGCTCAGTTTTAAAACTGGAATATTTGAAAGATTCGTTCTCTGATATAACGACACAAAGTGGACTAGACAAAAGAGTGGTTCAATGGATGGCTACATTTCTAGAAAACAGAACTCGGATAATTAGAGTGGGTGGAGCGTTATCTGATCCTGTAATTATTAAAAGTGGGTCCCGCAGGGCAGTGTTGTTGGGCCTTTGTATTTCCTTATGTACATAAATGAATAAGATCTGAATTTACATATAAGGATATTTGAGGATGATGTTATGCTGTGTAGAGTAGTAAATGAGTTGTGAGTCTGTGAGCGACTGCAGGGGGACTTAGACAATGTAGTGATATGGACAGCAGGCAATGGTATGAATGTAAGTGGGATGAAAAGTCAAGTTGTACGTTTCACCAACAAGGAAAGTCGTTTCAATTTTAATTATTGTGTTGACGGGGAGGTAGTACCTCATTGGGAACAATGTAAGTACTTAGGTGTTAATTTAAGGAATAATCTTTATTGCGGTAATCATATTAACGAGTAGTTAAGAAAGGTTACAGATCTCTTCACATGGTTAAGGGGTTGTAGTAAAGATCTAAAGGAGAGGGCTTATAAGTCTCTGGTAAGACCCTCACCAGGACTAATTGATAGAACTGGAAATTTTGTTAAAGGAAGCAGCACGATTTGTTCTGGGTGATTTCCTACAAAGGAGTAGCGTTACAAAAATGCTGCAAACTTTGGGATGAGAAGACTTGAGAGTAAGGAGACGACATGAACAACTACGTGGTATGTTTCGAACTGTCAGTGGAGAGTTTGCGTGAAATGACATAATTAGAAGAATAAGCTTGAGTTGAGCTTTCAGAGTAGGAAAGATCGTAATATGAAGATATAGCTGGAGTTCAAGACGGCAGATTGGGGGCAAATATTAATTTATAGGACGAGGAGTAAGAGACTGGAATAACTGACCAAGGGAAATGTTCGACAAGTTTCCAACTTCGCTGATGATATTTAAGAAAGAACTAGGTAAACTATTGGTACGGAGTCGGCTACCTGGGCGACAGTCCTAAATGCTAATCATTGATGACTGACTGACTGATTGATTTATAAATTACAAATGAAGTAATTGACAAGAATATATAATAAAATAAGGATTTCCGGAATTCAACCACAGTTTGTGATTTAACGTCGGGCACAGACTCGCGCATACAAAGCCAGGAACACCACAGACGATCTCGGAGAATACCGCATTACCCAACATAAGCGGAACAATGTCGAACGAGGGGAGCTGGTTTCAAAAACCCCCTTTCAATCGAACATGTAGGCTATGTAGTTGTATCATCTACGACAGGAAATCAAAATTTTCATTGGTGGCCAGCCTAGCTCAGAAGGAAGGATGTTGGCCATATAGAGGGAGACATCGACCGGAAGTGGTAAGATGTAGGCCTACTCAATTCAACCGGATGGACGTCGGTTCGATTCTCCTCCAGGAACTCATGAGATATAAGGACAACAGCCATCAACTATATTACTTGTGATGTCAGGGTACAGTCACCTGCTCTGTGCTTGCTTGTAGCAAACGAAGTGGCCTTAGATGGGTAGAAGACAACTGTTAAGATGAATACCGCATCAATTCCTGGGGACACAAGTGACTAGACATACGACAAGCCGCTCTATCCAACTTAATGGGTAGTGGCAGAATTTACCTTCTACTTACCGAGCAAGGGACCGCGCGGTTTGAGCAACGTAGCTATCAGCTTATATTCGGGATATAGTCGGTTCGAACCCCCCCTTTCTTCAGCCCCGGAGATGGATTCCGTGAAGAACACAATCTTCTACCCATCTAAGGCCACTTCGTTTGCTACAAGCAAGCACAGAGCAGGTGACTGTACCCTGACATCACAAGTAATTTAGTTGATGGCTGTTGGTCAAATTCTAACTCAAAAGTATCGTACACACATAATAATCTGTACGAGCGAACTGTTTAAGTACTATATTCACCAACAGAATCTACTAGTTTACTTTAAAATGCCAGCGCTCTGGATTCGCTTCCCCGCCAGTTCAAGGTATTTAGTTCTGGACTGAGGGCTAGAACGGGGTTCACACGAGCTTTGGATACGAGAGTCGGCGAACCCGGGCACGAAAGTCAAGCAATATGACCGAAGATGTGGTCATGGTGGCCATGAAGCACTCCAATACCTGCGGGCCACCTGGTTTGGGTAAAATTTCACTTTCAATAGCAGACTTATAATTTACAGTGACTACGTAATAAAGCGATATTATCTTATTAATAAATTGACATAACCCATTTCTCGGCTGCAGAGCCGATATGGGCTGAGAGACACAGACGCAACCAAGAGCGCCGTATTCGACAGGTTCGAGCCCATATGTAGTATTTTTACAGGCACGTAGTGTACAAGAACTGCAGTGACTTCTTCGAAAATCGTAAGAGTAGTTAGTAAGACTTAAAGCCTATATAAAAATAATCCAGCCGCAATAGACACAGTAGTGAAATAGTGTTAAAACCTGAAGTAGATAAATCAAGCATACTCCAGCTACTTCGGCCACAATCACCAAAAGAACCGGTAGTATGGAAAAGCTAATTGGATAGAGCAAGAGACCCAGAGGAAGCGTTCCAATCAGATGGATGGACCAGCTGTAGCCCCTGTCTTCATCCACACGACAGCAGATCGGCACACATGGAAGTACCACATGAGGTCACCACGCCCTGTCAGGGGCTAATTATCGAGGAGGAGATAGAATCGACTCCGCTACCTTGGGCTGGAAATCCAGCACTCTACTGACTGCTTCAGTCCATCGATAGCGCCTTAACGCTTTGTACATGTAAAATCTAGAGAACAATAATACGGCGTGCCTAGCGTGCGCTCGGATAGTCTGCACGGAGAGTCTCCCCGGTTTTAAGCTGCTCCCCTGTACAGCAGAGAACAACAAATACCTGTAAAAATAGCATAACGTAAAATTCACTACTTCAAGCACATACTGTATTGGTGAGGCCGAGTACGTCCATTGCCCTCGGTTCTTCCGGGCTGGTGTAACAACAGGGGCTCCCAGCAGCATACGGCGTCCATACGCGTCGCATCACAGCCGCACTGACAACACCACACACCTGCGAGCGACTGTGTTATCTCTTAAGTAAGCACACTGATAACGGTCGTTGTATCAGCGTGAGTCAATTCAGTTCGAAGGTTCCAAGAGATTCACTAAAGATAGACCTTGATTAAAGAGGATTGCGGTGGTCTTCGCAGACAAGTTCACTGTTATTGAATAAGTCTAACATTATATAATGTATATAAAACAATTAGACATACCTTCAACGTTATGAAGGTTTGACGTCAACACAAGGTACTCACAAAAGAAATTCAGACAGCGGAAATTGTACAATTAATTAACCAATCGCAAAGTGGTCAAGAAAAGGAAGATTGTTCGTTTATAATAATAATAATAATAATAATAATAATAATAATAATAATAATAATCATAATAATAATAATTCAAATTCAATATACGTTTAAAATATGTACACCATTTTTATTTTCCTTACGGATTGTATGCTTTGTTTTCGATAAGATTCTTGCTTATTTTTAACACACTTTAGTATTTGTATTATTTCATAAGAAGCACTTGGTTTCAATATTATTACGCGTTAGCCCCTTTCGGTACTTCCAGGAAGGGGCTAGTGACTCAGACAACCGGGATCTCCCAGCCGGATTGTGGGGTGGGGCCCGCCGTACCATGCATTGTTCTCGTAGGCCGGCTTACCTGTGAGTGTCATGGAGACTCAACGGGAATGTTCCGCCTCTAGCACCTCGCAAATGTTCTGAATCCTATCAGCCGAGCTATAAAAAGGAAGGCTAGCCGCGGACAGTCGGTCAGTGTTAGGCTTCGTTGTTGAGTCAACGTTAGTGCTGGACTCGGAGTCAGTGTTGGACTCCGTGGTGGAGTCAGTGTGAGACAATGTGTGTTGGAGTTCGGTGGCTGGACTGAGGATCGCCGCGAGTCAGCGAGAGAACCAGCTATCGTGAGTGAGAGGGTAAATGGACCTGTGTTAATATTCGCGGTTGTGAGTATAGTCGAGTTGTTGAATACGGTCGAGCGCTTGCTGTTTGGTTGCTCACTCCACAAGACTGTGTGTATTACTGGATTGTCACTGGAGCCGAATCAAGCAGCAGTCTTCGTGTGTTCTGTAGCCCATAGTCCTAAGTTCACATCCAGAGGTCTACGCACAGCCGCTGTATGAGGTAACTGAAATTGGGAAAGTGAAAGTAAGCATTAGTCGTCCCCAGGTATAGCAACGGACCGGAACGCCTACTGCGCCATAAGGAAGAGAGACTTGTAAATATACAGTAATTACTGAATGTGGCCATTCATAGCTGAATAGACTTGTGAGGGGTATATATATATATATATACTGTGTGTGTGTGTGTGTGTGTGGGCATTTATTGCGGCATCCTGAAATGAGTTTTTTTTATTTTTTTGCTAGTTGCTTTTACGTCGCACCGACACAGACAGGTCTTGTGGCGACGATGGGAGAGGAAAGGGCTAGGAGTGGGAAGGAAGCGGCCGTGGCCTTAATTAAGGTACAGCCACAGCATTTGCCTGGTGTGAAAATGGAAAACCACGGAAAACCATTTTCAGGGCTGCCGACAGTGGGGTTCGAACCTACTATCTCCCGAATACTGGATACTGGCCGCACTTAAGCGACTGCAGCTATCGAGCTCGGTCATCCTGAAATGAATTAGGATAATAAAACAGACGCTGTTTTATTCGTAACAATATGAGGAATTTTGAGACACGAATCCGGACTGAAGAAATGCTTGTTTGTTATAAGGTGCTTGGCGAATTGCGATTGTGAACTTATGTAATTTCCACGATGTAATATGCTCTTTCGTCGTGATTTTAAAATTTCACCCTGTCTGACTTAAGTAAACGGAGTTGCAGTCAACGTACTGTAATTTACATAAACCACTTTTACTTTCTTTACTTATGGTATGCTTTGTTTCGATAATTTTGAAAAATAACAATTAAATTGAAAGGATACTGAATAACCCGGCCTTTGTAGAAGATTTTTTTACCTTTTCAGAAACTGGAGCGTAGTATGGTAAAACTATCCACTGTGTCCTCTCATGATGGAGATATGAGTACAGTGAAATAACATATTTCTTCTGTTTTTGAGTTACTATTCTGTCAATGAGGTTCGCCTTGTAGTAATTATTCACAGCAATTTCTTAAAGAATTTGCAGCCTTTTACTGAAATATGACTGATTTTGGGGTATAGGAAGAAGTCTACGGATCATGATAGGGTTAGCAGGGGACTTTATTGGAAGGGGTGGCATGAATTAGATGGAATTATCAAATCGCAGAAGTCGAGTAATTTGTGATAAAAACTTACCGAAAATGAGTGAATATAACATCGCTGCTGCAACCATTAAATATTTAAACAAATAATAATATTATAATTAATAATAATAATAATTTCGAATTCATATCATTCTCCCACAACAGTAAATTCGTTCACTGACCTAGCATAAAATGAATGAAGCATTACCCTCCTCCAGAATACAAGAAGCAAATTAATTATTAATTAGAATTGCAGATTGCCTGAAGAATGGTACGGCGGATGGTATAAGCCGAGGAGCATATAAAGCTACTAACTACCTCACAAACATCGCAGTATACTTCAAGCTCCCACAAATAAATAAATAAATAAATAAATAAATAAATAAATAAATAAATAAATAAATAAATAAATAAATAAATAACGAAACGCGGAGGATATTTATCCCTACCTTCCGTAAGTTTATTTGTACTTATCTCACAAACATCCTGTATAGAAATTTTATTGATTGTAGATTAGCTGTGTGGTATGTCTTCAGATTATCAATGTGACCTCCAGTTACGTTTCACGCCTGCCGTCGTTGAAGCAGTGTACGAATGTTGAAACTTACTGATCATGAAAATATATTATTATTATTATTATTATTATTATTATTATTATTATTATTATTATTATTATTATTATTATTTGTCATTTCAACTATTAAGGTTTTTAAGAGATGCTAGAATGTAGGAATTTTGAAAATTGCTTTTTTAGCTCGGTAATAAATAAATCTAATGGTGAAACTCATAAATATCAATCATGCACGGGGATTCGATCCCGCAACCTAGATTGCAGAAGGTCTGTCAAGTCGTCAGCCCGAAGGATCCTGAAGAAGCACCAACAAAGCTTATGCAGTTATGGGGAAACCGGAAAATCTGATGGCGGGGCTAGAGTGAGGCGTAGTAGGCACTTCTTTCCTCACCGAGCCAAAAGCTGCTATTACAACACAACTGACTCAATAAGTAACGCATTTCATGGTATCCTGAAGCACTACACAGCACCACGCATATAATTCCTGGCACGTGAGCTTATATACTAACGGCACAACCTTACTTTTTCCCCTGTTAATAGTGAAGGCACTGATTTAAAGTTATTTTCTAACTGTTGGGTTCGATTCAGTGTTGCTAACCATACAGTTTAGGGACCCTAATTGCCCATACGACATCTTACAGTTACTGTTGAATCTTGCACGTTGGTGCTTTGCAGTCATTTTTTTTCAAATATTTAATATTTTTTGTGACATGCGGTATTTAGGTATTGTCACTACCGTATTGTGAAAAATCAGTAAAGCGTATCTTCTGTTTCCGTAGGACTGTAAATCTGTTTGGGTAATACCAGGTGAGTAGAATTGTGGCATGTTCGAGTACTGAGTTTAATAACGTACTTGGAGTGAAATGGCGAATACAGCATTTTACTGATACGGTCTTATTCGTCCATTCTGTATGTATGTAATTCAACTAAGATATGTTAAAGAAGTAAGAAAAATCTGCAATAACCTCCTCTATAAAGATCAGTTCAGATGAAATGAAATGGAATTTCGTTATCAGCCTAAAATTTCAAGAAGAGAGCTGAATTATTTACATCAGGCAAACACAGAAGAATGAGGTTATAGTGTGTATAACAAAATAAAGTCACAAATAGGTAACATTAAACTGAATGAGGGTGAGAGAGAGTTGAGTTTGAAAACCCACTTAACTATGAATACCTTGTTTGACCTCCATTATTGTTAATTTGAGTTTCGTTTGTTGATGGTTATGTCTCGTGATTTCAATATGTATCTAGTGAAGTTGGCAGCAGTGATGAGCCATTAAAGAAAAAGAGAATAGGGCGGCGATATTCGACTTTTAGCGTTACGTCACGACTGGCTATACCTCAGCAGATACTATACCGTCACAACCATAATTTAGACAAGACTGCAGTTGGAGCTATAGTTTGTTCTGGCCTGTGCCAAGAGACAGTGTAAAAATATTGCAAACATCAAGAAATAGCAACAGAATACGAGAGCTTACAAGCTAGTTTGACCAAGGTGAACAGAGAAATAAATCAATAATGGGACGTACCATATGTAGCGTGTCCTGTCAGTGGTCCCATCATATGATACAACAGGGCATCATTGTAGAGGGATGCGAAGTTTCCTATACCAATCCATAGACTATTATCGCGCTGATCCATGCTGGTCTTGAGGTTCGCAAGAATATTCTTGACAGGATCCATGTCACTTTTGTATTCTCAGTTTTTCAACAGCACTGGAATAACGTTATCAGTGTAGAAGAGACGATCCGATCTGTGAACTCTCCAATTTTGTTGATGTTGTTACCACTTCTTATCTATATTACAGTCCTAAGAAGAAAACCAAGAATATTACGCGTGCTTTGTTAACTAACAGCATTCTAGCATTTGCATGAATCTTCAACCCTGACTGAGTTGAACATAAACCTTTTCTATCGAGCTCGCTTCCTAGCGCATTTCCTTCTCTCGCAAACCACATCCAGAGACAACGAGGGGGAAAGTAAGGCAACTTCATTTTACGACCATAATTTGTCAGGTGCGAAACTTGGCGGTCGTTGTGTTTGGTCTCCGTTCAATGTTTACTTTAGAGAGACTGCGAGTGAATGTATTCGTGCAAAAATATCAAGCAAGCAAGAAGCAAAGTAATCTCCGTAGAGCCATGAAGGCAATTGGAGGAGTGGAAGGTAAAGGCTTCCACTATCCGTAACCTTGGCACTTGGTGGGGTAGAGTGGTTAGCTCTACGCCCGGCCGCCTTTGCCCCCAGGAATTAATCTGATACTCGATTTTAGTGTAGGCTGAGTGAACCTCAGGACCATTTGCATCTCCGAAAGTGGAAATCTCGTTTCTGAAATTTTTCGATTTCCTGACGGGGAATCGGACCAGATCGTTCCGGGCGAAATGAGCACAGCTTTATCGCCGCGGCCAGGCAGCCCCTTGTAAAATAACACTTCGTTATTTATGGATGTTGCGGTTTTATTTTATTTAATGTTTCTTTCCTTCTTACTTTCGTAATCCGTTTAACCTCTAGGGTTTATTTTTCCCTCGGACTCTCCGAGGGTCCCCACCTCCACCTCCTCAAGGAGAGGAGGACAAGTGCCTCGCCCAGGCGGCCTCACCTGCTATGCTGAACAGGTGCCTTGTGGGGGGATATGGGAAGGTTGGAAGGGATAGACAAGGAAGAGGGAAGGAAGCAACCGTGCCCTTAAGTTAGGTACCATCCCGGCATTTTCCTGGAGGAGAAGTGGAAAATCACGAAAGTCAACTTCGAGGGTGGCTGAGGAGGTAATCGATCCCCCCCTCTACTCAGCTGACCTCCCGAGGCTGAGTGTACCCCGTTCCAGCCCTCGTATCACTTTTCAAATTTCGCGGCAGAGCCGAGAATCGAACCCGAGCCACCGGGTGTGGCAGCTAATCACTCCAATCATTATTTAATGTATTTATTTATTTATTTACGACATTTAGTGCTGTGTGTGTCCGAGAACATGTTCGACTCACCTGGTCCATGGGCGACCTGCGCATCTACGTACGAGACGGGAGACGGTGATAAAGACGTAGGGAACCCGGTGTCGGCCCCTAGCTTACTCTTGTCCAATAACATCAATTGGTCTCTTCATCCGTCCGACGTATCACCATTAACAGCGTCATATGCCCTCACTCCATAACAATACAGTCGAGAAGTTTGGGAGTGAATCCAGGCTTTTGGCACGCAATCTAGTGATTGAAAATTGCATACCATCATCTCTCTTACCCTGCCGGCCAATATTTCGATGGTGAGTTTTTCTTTCCGCCAACGGGACTCGAACCAGCTAACCACGGTCTCGGACTTGACGCCGTAACGGCCATCACCACAACGCGAGCATGATCTCTGCACACCGAAGATGGGGGGTTTCTCAACATACCCGTGATTAAGACGTCGTGGGGCTGTTTGAAAATAAATCATTTCGATCACAGATTTCATTTAAAAAACATTATGACCGAGAGAGTGGCTCCACGATTTCGGTCATGTAGGAGACTGTGGGTTCGAACTCCACTGTCGGCAGTCCAGGAGATGATTTTCCGTGGTTTCCCATTTTCACCCCTGGCAAATATTGGGACTGTACCTTAATTAATGCCATGGCCGCTTCCTTCGCACTCCTAGCCATTTCCTACCTCATCGTCACCATAATACCTTCCTGTGTCGGTGCAACGTAAAGCAAATTATAAATACAATCGAACTTCGATATCTCGAATCTCCTTTACTCGAATTTTCAGTATCTTGAAGTAACTTAAAATTCGATTACACGAATTTCTCGATTTCTCGAAGCAAACATTTCCTCGCTTGAGCCAAAATATACTGTGCAACTCGAATGTTGTGCAATACGGGATTTGTGGTTTGTGAGGAACAGTTAACAAGTAGATAAAGAGTTACAGTGAAGCTGGGAACTAATATGACGGGGACCGAAAAACTCGAAATTCTAGTGATCGGAAAATATGCAAAGCCTCGCTGTTTCTCGGGTGTCGATTAATTAGCGGTCACGTACGAAAGCAAGCCCAGAAGTCGCGGATGACAAGCTCCATTTACGAGACTTGGCTGCGTGGTATTGACGAGAAGTTTCAACGTGAAGAGAGGAAAAGTGAACCGTAACAAATAGAAGAGACTAACGGATTTTTTTCCAAAGGTGTTAACGCAGCTATGTTTCTTGTTTCACTGCTGTATGTACTGTATCTAAAAAGTTACTGTCATAAATAATTAAAGTGATGCCGTGAAACATTCTTTGTGTATTTTAAGTACTGTTAAACCCCGTAGATACACATGATTCAATTATGTGCTATACGTGCTCAAAAACGGTATTCCCTATATCCCGAAATTTCGATAACTCGAAATAATATTTATCTCCGGAGGTGATTCCATATATCGAGCTTCCACTGTAATTTAAAAAAAAAAAATGTTACTTGCCCCATTCGGATCTGGGCGGAAATTTCGAGATATAAGACTCGTTCTTATCCTAGTTCTAACCGATTCCCTTAACCACGGCCTGTTGGACGGCGTTTTTCATACTCCATGTGTACATACAGCCGGCCCCATCGTGTAGGTGTAGCGTACCTGTCCAGGTTCGATTCCTGTCTTGGTCATCGACTTTTACCTGGTACTGAGGGCTGGCTCGAGGTCCACTCAGCTTATGTGATTGTAATCAAGGAACTATCTGACAGTGATATAGCGGCCCCGGTCTAGAAACCTGAGAGGACTCTCTGTGCTAACCATACGACAACTCGTGATCTGCAGACCTTCGAGCGGAGCAACAGTCGCTTGGTAGGCCATGGCCCTTCGGCGTTGTTGAGCCATAGGCTGTGTTTATTTGTCTGTCTACATACACGCTAGTAAGACCATCAATTCAGTGAATCAGAGGTGTGTATTGGAAAAGATAACATTTAATTATCCTCACAGATACATGCTTATTAGAGGAGCGGATTAGCGCACCATACATGCGCTTGCAAATGGAAGAGTTAAAGTGTATCAGAGATACTGTAGATAGTGATGAGGGGAAGAGTTAAGTATATCACAGATATGTGCTCGTATGCCCGGAAGTAACACGCTCCAAATGAGGCTTGTATAACCTGCAGCAATAACCAGTGGACTGTATGCCCGTAATTTAGAGCTAAATTAAGCGTGTACTCGCGCAGCATTCGACCACACATTATTGGCATTCACAATACACACACGCGTACAATTCGAAGAAAGAAATTCGTTCGGGAGAACAGAATTAACAGGAATCCGTCGTCAACAAATATGAAGTTGATCTCCAGATCAATAAGCTAATTTCATTTACTCAAAATTTTCCTCCTTCCACCGTCCAACCTATTTTCTTCGGGCACGACTGGGTGCTGAGAAGTCAGTACGATGGGCCCCACATGCATAAAAAGTTGACTTAATCAAAATTAAGTGTACATTGTAAAAGTTCTTACAGCTTAACCCAGGTATTTCTGGGGTCATTGAAGCCCCTCTGGCTCTTTTTGGACTAGGCCTGGAATTTAAGAACAAACGCCCTTTATGATATCCTGATTCTTCAGGTGTAAATTTCACCCCACGACCCAAGGGGATTCAAACTGTGGTAATTTGCGCCGAACTCCAACATCTTATAATCACTGACCAATGGTAAATTTTTAACAAATTTAGGGCCTTGGCCTGTCAAGACGATTACTGCCCAGACAGCTAGCCTGCAGATACGGGGGTGAACGTGTTCAACGCAACGAGATTTTCAATAATTTTGCTTTACGTCGCACCGACACAGATAGGTCTTACGGCGCTGATGGGATAGGAAAGGGCTAGGAGTGGGAAGGAAGCGACCGTGGCCTTAATTAAAGCACAACCCTAGCATTTGCCTAGTGTGAAAATGTGAAACCGCGAACCGCTCAGCCAACTCACCCGGTGGTAACGACATTCTCAGCAGTACTGCTTGACGTTCGCTGCGTCTTGAACCACACTGTAACTCAAATACTGGTCTCACTAAGCTCAGTGAACACCGTTCTAGTCTTTAAAGTTCCTGGACTGGTCGGGAGTCGAACGCAGGACCTCTGAGTAAGAGGCAGACATGTTACCCGCACACCTTGGGGCTGGTAAAATGTAACACATGCCAAATCGTACTATGTTGGTATGAAATATACATCTGGCTATACATTCAATGTTTGCTTGCAAAATAAATAATTAAACCTCAGCAACAAGTTGCCCAACAGGGTTCCAGTCTCTCCACCACCTGGTAGGAAGAACGGAACGTCGAAACTGATAGACTGGCAGCCTAAGGGCGTCAAACCAAAATGCCTGCACACGGTTTTACTTGAGCTCAAAAATTATCCACTAGGACTGCGTAAACATTAAGGAGCTGTACTCATCTGGAAAATACCTCCATTGGCAAGTCTATCGAATTATCGACTAAAAGCTGCACTGACGCTTGAAACAGGCATGAAACCTTTAGGACACCTGTAGACTAAATTTTGCAAAATGTTTATAATTCACCTGGGTTGATGGCCTCAATTGGAACACGCAAAGAAACCATTCAAATACACAATAAGAATGTATTACGTAGATTATAGCTGCCTCTGTGGATCCGTGGTAGAGTGTCGGCCTCCGGATCCCAAGATAGCGGGTTCAAACCCGGCAGAGGTAGTCGGATTTTTGAAGGGCGGTAGAAAGTCCATTCGATACTCCATGTCGTACGATGTCGGCATGTAAAAGATCTCTGGTGACACATTTGGTGTTTACCAGACAAAATTCATTAAAACTCAGCCATAGACGCCCAAGAGAGATCCGGTTTACTCTGTCTGCCATCTAGTGGGCCTAGAGTAAAACGGAACGTCGAAATTGACGAGCAGAGAGCCAGATGGCGTCAAATCGAAATGTCTGCACACGGTAGCTGAGGCCATACGATTATTATTATTATTATTATTATTATTATTACGTAGATTATCAAACTGAACTTTAACCAGTCTGTTGGCTTTAAGTCAGGAACTGTGATCAGACCACCTGAGATAACTTATAACATGTGACTTTCTCACCTAAAGGGAAACAGTTACGATGATCTTCAAAGAATGGATTGAGAGGAAGGAATAGGCCCAATCGTATACCTAACTGTTTATAAACAAGCCCTCTGGGACCTGAGATGTACCACAGAGATGTAAGGGAACTATCTATAAGATTAATTTTGTGCCAATTTTGACGTATGGATCAGAAACGTGGGTGATGAAGGTGAGGAATAAAAGTAGAATGCAAGCAGTGGAAATGAAGTTTCACAGGTGTCGAGTAGGTTTAACAAGAATGGGCAGGGCAAGAAATGAGAAAGTTCAGAAAAAGGCAAATGAGGTAGGTACAGGAAATGATAGTAAAATCAAGGTTGTAGTGGCATGAGCATGTTAAGAAAATGGGAGAAGAGAGGATACCAAGAAAGATGTTAGAAATGGAGTTGAAGGGAAGGAGACCTAGAGGAAGACCGAGGGACAGATGGTTGAAATATGTAGAGAATAGCATCGAGGCAAGAGAAGTGGTGGATGGACAGACAACGATGGAGATGCTTATGTTCCAAGCAGACCCAGCCTGTGGTTGGAAACTGCTACAGATGATGATGATGATGATGATGATGATGATGATGATGCTCTGGGACCTCGAGAAAAATAAGGAAAATTATTAAAAGCAGACACGAACGGGATACAATAAACAGTCGCCTCTCAATCACCGAATCTTTTTTCACAAATTTATTGCACACATCGCAGGAAAATCTAGAAAGCATAAGGACACGGAGAATGTACTGAGCGGGTTCTTAAACGGAAGAATCAGTGGTGCCGCATCCAGTCTTCCGTAAGAGATTATGTTACGTCTTGTTCTTGAATACACACTTTGCCATTTAACAAGTACAGCCCTATTACGTCAAGAAATTGACCATTTAGGGCGATTTGTAGCGAATGGAATCATTTAAACATGTTCTAGGCCAGGGATGGCGAACCTATGCCACGCGTGTCACTAGGTGACACGCGGACACGGTTTCGGTGGCACGCCACATGAACATCATATTTTATATATACGTCTCGTACTACAGACAGTGCATATCTTACAGTGTTTCACGTGTAAGAAATAAATATCGAAAATGTAAATACTAGTTTCATTCGGACGTGCAATACGGCAACACTGCTATACTGATAGGTCCGAAAGTCAAGTGAGATAGTGTCGTTTTCTAGTGGTTTTGTATACGGACATCGCAAATATGTTTTCGGTGCCGAAAAAAACAAAACAGAAACTGAACAAAGGTGGTGACCGTATTTTTCAAGAACACTGACCAAGGGAATTCGGACTGTTAAAAATATATGTTGCCTGTGTTCGAAAACAGTTGTATCCCCCATATTTAATGTAAAGCGCAATTTTGAGACTGGTCATTCAAATGTTTGTTCCATTTCAAATGAAGAAAGAGGAGATTTCATTTCACAAAAAATCCAACATTACACAAACAAACTAGTTCTTTTGTATCATCTTTCCGGTCCAGGAATAATATCAGTGCGGCTTTTTCTATCTGTCTCACTGCATAGTTCAGCATGCATGGGAAACAGATTTCTGACGGTGAGTTGTTGAAAGAAAATTTCTTATTGACGTCCGACACATCATTTGAAAACTTCCCTAACAAACAACTAATAATTAACAAGATTAAAGGAATCCCAGCCAGCTGAACTACTGTCAAGGATATAGAATAATAAAAATGGGTGAAGAAGTTTCGGAGCAGTTGAAAGCTAATTTGGATAACTCCCACATATATGCAGTATGTTTTGATGAAAGCATGAATGTGACCTTACAAACAAGGATAGCTGTTTTTGTTTTTTTTAGATTTCCTTATGGAAATGTGATAAGGGAGAAATTAGTTTAATTGCTGAGCGTACAAACTACAACATGGGAAGATAATGAAGCTAATGGAGGAAGTATTTACAAGATATATTGCACCCGTTTTGCAAATATTTATAATAAATAAATGGCTCAATAAATAAATAAATAAATAATTAAATAAATAAATAAATAAATAAATAAATAAATAAATAAATAAATAAATAAATAAATAAATAAATAAATAAATAAATAAATAAATAAATAAATAAATAAATAAATAAATAACGTATTATGAAACATAATCGGGAAATTGAAAGGAAGTTGCGAGGGGGGGGGGGTGTATGTTGTAGATATCTCGTAATGGAAATGGAAAACAACAAGTGGCACAGTCAACAGATGAGAATAATAAACCAGAGTTAAAATGGCACACTAGTTGGAAAAGGTTCGCCATCCCTGTTCTAGGCTATAAAAATACACCCGTCTGTTGGGAAAGTATAGAAAATCCTCTGTATATTGACTACCACAGACTATTTAGCTAGGCTCCAATCACCAATCCGGCCCCCCAGAAGATGGTTTTCCGTGGTTTCCCCTTTTTCACACCAGGAAAATGCTGAGATTGTATCTTAATTAAGGCCACGGCCGCTTCCTTCCCACTCATAGCCCTTTTCTATACCACTGTCGCCATAAGACCTAGGTATGCAGGTGCGACGTTAAGCCAATTGTAAAAAAAAAAGACCCATCCGGTATAAAAATACTGGAAACTGCAATCAATCAAAAGCTGTCCATCGCCACAATATTATCGTTTTCATGTTATCACTTTCATTTTATCGCACCTACGCGCACTTGCTTTTTTAAAATGCAAACTAATAGGAACAGCGCACTGAACAACTTCATTAAAACATTCGAGCAAAGACCGCACAATGAATAGGGCGTTACTGCCTTACTCTGATGAAGCTGACAGCGGCCATATTTGGACACTGTGGCCCAAAGACTTTAAACGAAAAATTAAAACAGTATATCTCTGAAGGAAGTTTTCTTCACTAAAGTCCGGCTCCATGGCTAAATGGTTTGCGTGCTGACCTTTGGTCACAGGGGTCCCAGGTTCGAATCCCGGCAGGGTCGAGAATTTTAACCGTAATTGGTTAATTCTGCTGACACAGGGGCTGGGCGTGTCTGTCGTCTTCATCATCATCATCATCATCATCACGACGCACAGGTCACCTATGGGAGTCAAATCAAAAGACCTGCACCTGGCGAACCGAACTTCTACTCGGACACTCACGGCACTAAAACAATTGTTTCTCTTCATGGAAAGGTCAAGATACATAAAACTAGAACTCCAAACTCTCTCTAGGTAAATTCTGGAGCTCTCGTTATGTCACAGATTATGTACCCCTACCTTTCGGTTGTGATTCTGAAGGAGAACATGGGGAACTTCAGCCTATATCTTTTGTGTCAGGAAGTGGGCAGTCTTAAGGTATTATGCCTTAACATAAGGAGTGAAACGCTTCCTAACAGACAGAAGTGAGAGGAATGGTGTGGTGGCCAATGGGAATTTATAAAAATAAGGGCCAGAGAGAGAACGAAAATCAGTGTCTACTGTGTGGAGAAAGAATGGAAGAAGCGCATACATTATGAGTTTGTAGGGCAACCGAAGCAATGAGAGTAAAATTCTGGGAAGCGGATATAAAATAAAAATAGAGAGAGATAACTACATTGGCCTAAAGAGAGAATTACATCGGGAAGAATAGCAAATATTTTTGTATTTAAAAAATGTGGGGAAAAAGTAAATTACAATCTTCAAAATAAATACAAACGAGAGTAATGAAGGATAAGAGGCCAGCGTAACCTAGAATAATGAATATAACTACTAGTAAGTTACATATAACATCAAATGTAATAATATATAAATTGTTGTATTGTCGTGTCACTATCTTCTATTCATAATTCAGCCTATAAGTAAGGCATATTGTTAATGGTAGGGTATTCCGAAGGATTTGTGATACAAAAGTATGCATTAAATAAACTAAGGAAAGATACATGTTGTCCTAGACAATATAGCATTGTTAACGTCTAGGACAAAATAAATTAGTTAGTGTAGTAATAGTCAAATAATTATAAGAGGAAAATGTAATACATGTATCAAACTTTAGTGAATTACAATATATTAGCTTCAGGCTATCCGAAACTGGGGGGTGGGAGTGCTCTATTATGCCGTAACTTCATTTTACAAAACCGTTAGTTAAGGTTAAAACTGAGTATCAAGGTAATCACGATGTTTAGAATATTAACACGAAATTTAAAAAAAGCCGCGATCGAGTCCTGTCAGTATCTCCACGTGGTCAAATTAGTTACAGTAGAGTCAGAGAATGAAATGTTAAGTGTGATTGATGCAAGAACACCCACTATTTAACTGCTAGCCCCTGGTGTAGGGGTAAGGTGCCTCCCTATTACCCGCCGACTCTGGTTTAATTCCCGACCAATTTTCAATCCAGGCTGAGGGCTGGAAACCCTCGTGAGAGCAAACGATTAGTTCTCTGGTAAGAGAGACAGCGAACCACATCAAAACGCCAAGTGATACGGCTGAGGATATCATCATACTGATCACGTCGTATTCCAGTGTTTACATCAGGCCTGCACAGCGTACTGCCCGCAATGCTGTTTATTTTGTCCGATCTAACTGACTGAAGCTGTTGAAATATTCGGGGCAATATGAAATGAGAGTGCCCAGCGTTGAATTAAATGTTTACTAAATCTTTACAAAGTTCACGAAGTTTACAAAGTTCAAGCTACTTATGTCACAATAATGTTTCTTTCAACTCGACAATAATTTGTTTTTGGAGTAGTTCTCAATGTTGTATTTAATAACAAACAATTTTAAAAACTATCACCGAAATTTTATTTGCGCTAGTATCGCTGCGGGCAATCCAAAGTTACTTTTCGCTGATCACAGCCGCCTTGATGTCTACGAGCGAGAAGGAATCGTGTTTTCACAACGTTGCCAGCTCAGTGGTTGGCTGTAGTGGTTTTATTACATAAGTGTTATTATATCCTACATTTTTGACAGATTTTCATGAGCATTCACCTTGACGTGATATCAATTTAGGGACCATATTAGTACCAGCCACTTCAAACACTATACCAAACTTTGATATAATGGTAACAAAGGAATACAATGTGTCATATTGAACTGTTAAGGGTACGTGTGATTTTCTCAGTGAAATTATTAGTCTAATTAGACCATATCACCGCCACTATTTTCAATTACCTCAACATATTATTGCTCGCGACATCTATGTTCAAATGTCAAAGACGAGCAATTTGAACGAGAGTAACGCAGCCCGTTCACTACTGCCCACTACAATCCAATGTAGTGCTGTCCGTATATTCGTTAGGTTTCTGTTGAGCAATTTTGCAGTTACTATATCTGCTTGTAAATCATTTTATCATTATTTTAATTGTAATTCCCTAAACATTCAATATATTTATTGATCAGTATTTATTGAAGCCTCCGCGGCTCAGGCGGCAGCGCGCCGGCCTCTCACCACTGGATACCGTGGTTCAAATCCCGGTCACTCCATGTGAGATTTGTGCTGGACAAAGCGGAGAGAGGACAGGTTTTTCTCCGGATACTCCGGTTTTCCCTGTCATCTTTCATTCCAGCAACACTCTCCATTAACATTACATCTGTCAGTCATTTGTCATTGTCCCAGAGGAGTGCGACAGGCTTCGGCAGTCGGCACATTTCCTATCCTCGCCGCTAGATGAGGCTTCATTCATTCCATTCCTGACCCGGTCAGATGACTGGAAACAGGCTGTGGATTTTCATTAATCGGTATTTATTGTAGATCTACTACGAAATTTACGTTAACTTCAGTGAAGTAGTCTAAAATTCTAGGTCTGAAACAACTTCTCCCTTGTTCAGAGGTTCCGAATTCGATTTAGTCGTCAAAGGAGACCAAGTCGAGCGGGCCTGCCGTAGGTCATCTGCCTAGGCAGCAATAGCTTTAGCAGCTGCGCCATGGGTTTGTTTGTTTGTTTGTTTTTTGTTTGTTTTGTACTTAAGGCAAAAATCTTGTATTTGTACGTAATTTCTGACACCGCGACCATAGCTACGTGTTCTCTAGTTCTACGTGGAATCCGAGCCACGCGGTCATGAATTATTATTTTAAAAATACCTCATTCATTGTCCGTGATTCGAACCGCAACTACCTTGATGAGACGTCCGTAACTATAGCACTCGGCTATCACGTTCACCCGCACCTAGTTACACTTCAGAAAAGGAATATGAAATTGTTAGACGATATCCACTTCATACGAAAATACTCTCAATTCTTAATGAAAGGGGCGGATCGAGGACGAGACAGTTGGAACATACGGAGAGAAGGACGGCTGATAGTGATATATGGTTGCACGAACAGAACGTTGCCTTAGAATTATAGAAAGGAGGAAGAGTACTGGTCTAAGAAAAAATATAATTATGATCAGAAAAACGTTCACTTGTTCAGTTAATTTTTTTAAAATTTCGGAATGTAAGCTAAGAAGGAAACGGGATGAATGCTCAATACTTGGATAACCAAGGCCTTTGACTGCCCCTCGATGAACACAAATGCCAGAATGAAGTTACGCCAGCAAAATTGAACGACAGATGTTATATCGAATATTTAAGAGAAAAAAACTAGGGAAAAAATACTCTATTCTCGGAAAGACGTTATCACAGATAAGTGTACATAAGGATATGAAAGACACCAACACGATACACTCTTATATCTTGCCGTTTCGTTGAAAAGAAAAAAAGCCAGCTCAATACAAGGAAAACACTTTCTTCCTATGTTCTTCAAGATTATTCACACACTATCACTTATTCCTCACTTTTCACTCACACGAGTTGGAGCTCACGGCACTTCAGCTAACAGAAAACTGACTAGGCGCGTCAGGTTGTTTCGCTTATCGCTAAACGGACCCTATTATCAGTTGCCATCGAGATACCACCGCTATTTTCAATTATCTCAACATATTACTGCTCTCGATATCTACAGTATGTTAAATTGTCAAAAACACACTATTACAACTAGAACTAACGAAGCCCGTTCGTTATTGACAGTGATGACAATCCAATAGTGTCTGTCCGTACAGTTTTGTCTGCTACATTGGGGCGATTGAAACGCTGGTAATTTCACGACAGCAAAAGCCTCAAGAGCTTGAAAATAAAAATCCACAGCCCGTTTCCAGTCATTCGACCGGGCCAGAAATGGAATGAATGAAGCCGCCATCTAGCGGCGAGGATAGGAATAGTGCCGGCTGCCGAAGCCTGTCGCACTCCTCTGGGGCAATGATTAGTGAATGACGGATGAAATTAAATGATATTGGGGAGTGTTGCTGGAGTGAATTATGACAGGGAAAACCGCAGTACCCGGAGAAAAACCTGCCCCTCCTCCGCTTTGTCCAGCACAAATCTCGCATGGAGTGACCGGGATTTGAACCACGGAACCCAGCTGTGTGATGCTAGGAAACGAGTATTTGGTTGATTTGATCTTTAAGCAAGCGAAAAAAGGTTGACTTGTTTGGTAATAGGCCCTAACATGCAAAATTCTTGAACAAATATGATGCATTTTTTATTTATTGATGGATTGTTTATAACACACTATATTTTTAATTAACAGGCTGAAATATGCCTTGAAATTTTTTTTCGCAAACTCTAGGTATTTTCTGAGTTTTTTTAGACAAGGGGAATATTATAAAAGACAAAAGCATTTGTATGTTTGTATATTTGTTTGTAATGGATAAACTCTAAAACTACTGTCCGGCTCCATGGCCAAATGGTTAGCGTGCTGGCCTTAGGTCACAGGAGTCCCGGGTTAGATTCCCGGCAGGGTCAGGAATTTTAACCATCATTGGTCAATTTCGCTGGCGCGGGGCTAGGTGTATGTGTAGTCTTCATTATAATTTCATCCTCATCATCACGCGTAGGTCGCCTACGGATGTCAAATCAAAAGACCTGCACCTGGCGAGCAGAATATGTCCTCGGACACTCCCGGCATTAAAAGCCATTTCATTACAAAAACTACTGAACATTTAAAAAAAGAACTTCACCTGTAGAAAAATAGAATGCCAGTGAGTAGCATGGACTATATTTGATTTTCAAAACAATTAGAGATCCGTACGGTAGTTGAAATAATATAACCCAAGTTAACACAAATTTGCCACACGAAATTATTTATAGCCAAAAACTAGCGCGAGAGAAGTAAACTACACCAGGCGAGAGAAGAAGACCATGGCCGTTTCCTTTCCACGCGTAGTCCTTCCCTGTCTCATCGTAGCCATAATTCCTATCTGTGTCGTTGCGACGTAAAACCAACTGTAAAAAAATATTCTACTATTTTGCTTTACGTCGCACCGACACAGATAGGTTTTATGGCGACGATGGGACGGGAATGGTCTAGGAATGAGATGGAAGCGGCCGTGGCCTTAATTAAGGTGCAGCCCCAGCGGTTTGCCTGGTGTGAAAATGGGAAACCACGGAAAGCCGTCTTCAGGGCTGCCGGCAGTGGGATTCGAAACCACTATCACCCGGGTACGAGCTCGCAGCTGCGCGGCCCTAACTCCACGGCTAGCTCAGCCGGTACAATTAAATAGAAGTACGGCATGGTCATGCAATTAAAAGTTATTTAGTACTTTAATACACACTAAGGAACTAACAGACACTGAAGAGGCTGCCAGACTGACGAATGCGTGCGTCATACGGGTGAATTATAACTCAGTGTCCACGACCTTGGCAAAAACATTATACCCCTACTACCCTTCCGCACAGCACATGCAAAGTCTCCACTACTTGCCGTAGCGCTATACAAATCGGTTAGCCGCGACGAACGGCATTTGGTGCTTATTTCCGCCAAACATTATGTTAATAAAATTAAAGAAAATAAAGGAAAGAATTAGCAGATAAGACACAAAGACTTGTACAGATAACGTTTCTTTTAAAACTAATTGGCTGTGAGTTTGCATCCGGGAGATCGTGGGTTCGAATCCCACTGTGGGCAGCCCTGAAGATGGTTTTCCGTGGTTTCCCATTTTCACACCACGCAAATGCTGGTGCTGTACCTTAATTAAGGTCATGGCCGCTTCCTTCCAACTCCTAGGCCTTTCCTATCCCATCGTCGCCATAAGTCCTATCTGTGTCGGTGCGACGTAAAGCACTTAGCAAAAAAAAAAAAAAAAACAATTTCCTAGTTCCAGGTGGCTAAAGTAAATATGTAATGTTTACTCCACACAGTGGCGAGGGGCGGGGACGACGTTCCCTTCTCGCCCCACCCCCTAATAGCCGCAACTGTTTGGTAACACGCCAAAGATGCAGAAAAGGAAATTTAATAACGTGTTAATTTATACACGTGTAGACATTCCACGCGATAAAAGAGTTGCTTGTATGAAACAAACACGGTACTGTTCGGTGAAATACTCGTGTAGACGGCATATGTCTGTTTGGAGCTTCGGTTGCATTCCGACCTGGCAGTCCAGTTAAAAGTAATGTATGTGTATTCATCGCTGCTGAACACACTAGCCATTGTCGATAAGCAGACAGTAAATATAATGCGGCTGTACCATACACCAGCCTAGAAGTATGCGGTCGAAAACGATGTTTACTAATGCAAGGGGTGCATTCGACCGGGAACGCTGAGTAACATGCTGCGAGTGTGACTCTGTTGCTTATCTCTTCATATTCTGACGTAACCTACCCGCAGGCAGTAGTTCCCCTGTTAGAATTAGGTGGTAGACACCCCACACATCACTTATGCATGCGGGACATTTATAAGTAGAAAGTACGGCGTTCGGGAGCCACCTGGTATATATATATATGCAAAATTACGATATTCATTAATACCTTTTTTAACTTGTCTACATAGTACTCTCCTATGACAGTAGGTAATGACAGTTTGATCTTTTCAACAGGGTCTTCCTCTTCCAACTCAGCTCCTAAGATGCCAGGTGAATGAGATAACGCTGGCTTGCCGCCTTCTTTGCACATGTTACCGTTAAAAGAACTTATCCCTTACTGTATAGTAACTGCACACCTTATTTGCGTATCGAATATTCAATATGATGCATACTAAAGCTGTAACAGTCGAAGCATTCAGCCTATTACTGTTTTGTGTTTTAATCGATAAAATTCTCTCAGCGGCTATATAAGAATGCAGCAGAGCCAAGCAAATCACAGCAACTGATCTAACATGTCTAAATCTTAATTCTCCATCAATTTACACTATTCCAGAAATGTGGGGGTTGTAGGTTTGACAATCCCTCTTCCTCGTAATCAGAAAAGTAGTTCGCATGATGTTCCATTCATCTAGTGCGTTAATAGGACCTACTTTTGTTTCATATTTCTTGATCATGTAACTTAACTGTACACGAGACCGTTCATCAGATGCACCTAAAGCAATCGTATCTTGGAAAAAAATTAATAAGGAGAGTTCACTCCTTTGAACAGGAAGTTTCTTTCACAGTTTCTTCGAAAGCTATTTGGTAGAACTGTATACACTTACTACTAATGCTACTACTAAATGTGTTCATTCCTCCCCTGAAGGGATGGGGCGGGTCTCGTAGACGGTGACGCCGACTCTCAGGCCAAGAGATGTGTATCGGACAATGAGATGTGAGGAGAAGGTGAGAGAGTTCGCGGCCGTAGCCAATACTAGGAACTGTTCCGACATTCGCCTTAGTGCAGGAGAATGGAAAACCACGGAAAACCATTCTCAGGACAGCCGACGTTGGGGACCAGCTCCTCTCCATCTCCCGAATACAGAGGCGTAGAGCCATAGCAGAGCCGTGGCCACCCCTCCTCTGTTCGGTTGGTCGGTCGGAGTAGAGAGCTGTCGGACCACGGACCAGCCGTGGCCACTTGTAGGCCGAGACCCACTCTGTATCCGCCGACCGAGAAATGGACTACTACAACTAAAATGTTTTCATTCCTCCCCTGAAGGGGAGAGGCGGGCCTCATAGACGGTGACGCCCTTTCTCAGGCCGGGAGATTTGTCGGATGTTATCTTTTAGCGTCCCAATGAGGTCGGACGATCACGGTATACTTGCGACTTCAGGTGACCCCACAACCAAAAACGTAAGGATTGAGGTCGGGGGACCTGGGACGCCAACGATGACACGCCTTCTCTCACGACAGCTCCTTTTATACTGTTCACGAATCTCATGCGGCATCACTAACGTGTTGCTGTCCAGCGCCATATGTTGGCCTGTTTGTGCACTCGTTGTTGGTATCAATAAAACAGCATGTCACGCCGATAATGTGTGTCAAGTATTACCTCTCTCACTCCAATATTCCATGAAGTATTGACTCGGCAAATGTCAACGGATTCTGGCTCACACTGTACTTCAGTTTGATGCTGATTCTTCAGCAGGGGCCCTAATTCAGATTTCACTCAGAGGCAACATATTAGTGGGATGCTTTCGATTACATATAAGTAATCCTTCTCCCCTATTTTTTAAAACTTCTTGATATTGGCAGCAATAACCCCAAGAATCTTTCAGATCCATGTCTGCTCAAGATGATATGATGAAAATGTCCAAACGCCTACAGTGGAAAGTGAATGGGAGAGTCCCTTTCTGATATAATGCAGCACAGTCTGAATGATGTAACCACACAGATATATAGACTCCCATTATTTCGTTTTCTGAACACAGCATTGTTGTTGTTGTTGTTGATGATGATGATAATGATGATGCTTATGCTTGTTGTTTAATGGGGCCTAACATCTAGATCATCGGTCCCTAATGGTACGAAATGCAATGACAATTTAAAAGTCCAAAATTCATCCACTGACCAGAATTTAAAACGTTATGATGAAGAATGAAAGGATAAATACGAATTTAAAATAATCAGCACAGCAACTCACAATACTGAAAGTTAAAGGTAATTTCAAAATCGACCCACTGGTTAGAATTGAAAAACATGACGATGAACAATGATTATGAACTTAAAACAGTCAGTGGATCAGACCCGCAATGCCTCACCTTCCAGGAAACAATATCGAAAAATTCGTATTACAGACCAAGTGACTGCTTACAGAGCACAATTCTAAATCGACGATTATTGTTGTCCAAAGCGGTCCAAAATCCAGATCAACGGCCCCTCATAATGGTACTTGTCGCTAGTAAAGTAGAACCGTGGCATTTCTCAATTTGAGGTACTAATCAACAGTAGCGTAGACTCACGGTGTTCCAAGTGTTATCGTACTACTCACAAGTACTGTACGTCGCACAGGTAACGCAGACATATGGTGTTTCTCACATAATGGCACCACTTGCAGGCAATGCAAACCCATGGTTTTTCCTCACACAGGTGTACTAATCATAGGAACTTGCACTATCCCGTGGTGTTCCTCACATAGTGGGTACTAATCACAGGCAAAGCAGACCCGCAGTGGCGTTCATATAGTGCTACTAATCAAGGCAATGCCCAGACCCGTGGTGTTTCTCACAATAGTACCTACTAATCATAGGACAGGGCGAGTTGGCCGTGCGTGTAGAGGCGCGCGGCTGTGAGCTTGCATCCGGGAGATAGGAGGTTCGAATCCCACTATCGGCAGCCCTGAAAATGGTTTTCTGTGGTTTCCCATTTTCACACCTTAATTAAGGCCACGGCCGCTTCCTTCCAATTCCTAGGCCTTTCCTATCCCATCGTCGCCATAAGACCTATCTGTGTCGGTGCGACGTAAAGCCCCTAGCAAAAAAAAAAAAACTAATCATAGGCAACGTAAGCCCGTGGTGTTCCGCATATATTGCTACTGATCACAAACCTATTGTGTACTTAACATAGTGGACTACTCGCAAGTAAAGCCAACCCATGGTTTTTGCCGAGTGATTGTACTAATAAAAAGTGGTTTCGTGGTTCTAATTCAATCATCCATTGGTCGCCCATTTTAGTCGCCTCTTACGGCAGGTAGGGGATACTGTGGGTGTATTCTTAATCTGCGTTCCTCACTCACAGGGGTGAACATAAAATTAAGAGTAATTTTAATATGTTAGGAAATCGCTATACATATTAAGAAACAATCACAAAATCCTTATAATTTGGCCTATTTTGCAAAAATAAATAAATAAATGCAAATAAATAAATAAATAAATCCCTCAAGACCTATAAGACATCAAATATCCCTAATGTAGGGATTTTACCCTACACCTTGCAACACTGTTAATGATAACGATAAAGAAAACAGAACAATATATTCACTGCCGTAAGAGAGATCCAAGAAATGTTGAAGGGAACGAGGAAATCAACTCTCTCACTGTTCCTTGCTTCTTCCGAGTAGGGTTTGCAAGGGGGGTCGTTAAGACCTGTCATCTCCCCCATCAGTCAGCCGTCAGCGCTGATGACCGTATCTCCGCCTTGTTGAGTGGCTCGTATGAATATTAAGGGGATGTGTACAATCGCTCCACACCACAGCAAACCAACCCAACCAAGCGTATTGATTTCACAAGCCAGCCTCTTAATATGCAAAAGCTGTCATAGGAGTTTCAGACAAGGCGGCACACTTGAAATGTCCAACGATGCGGAATACTCGTGAGCCAAGTGAAGGCACATAACGCACTTTCTGACACGATGACAATGTAAGACATTCGGAATATAACTGGGAGATTATTACATTCTAGATATTTCCGTAACATTTTTCTCATGTGTCTGCCACACCACAACAATCAAAATGTAAACACTAGCCACGGGAAAATGTGATTTTTCAGGATGGTCCAAAATTATACACATGCTAGTTCCAAGGTATTACTATTTGTTGTTGTTGTTGATGATGATGATGGTTGTTTAAAGGGGCCTAACATCTAGCTCATCGGCCCCTAATGGTACGAAGTGAAACGACAATAAAGTCCAAAATCAACCACTGACCAGAATTCAAAACGTGATGACGAAAAATGAATGGGTGAACATGAATTTAAAACAATCAGCGATCCGACCCGCAATGCCCCACATTCCCAGAAACTATCGTAAAGCAATAGTATTACTGACCAAGGGACTGCTTCTCAAGCACAATCCTGAATCGATGATGCGTCTTGTCTCCAGGGTCCAAAATCCAGGTCAAGGGCCCCTATAATGGTACTTATCGCTAGGAAAGTAGAACTATGGTATTTGTTATGTTGCAGTACTGATCAAAAGTAGCGTAGACTCGCGGTATTCCACACATTCTGGTACTACTCACACGTGACGTAATGCGCACATATAACGCACATTGTGGCGCCATTTACCGGCATAAGTGCAATAATCACAGGGACTCGTACTATCCCGTGGTGTTCCTCACATAGCGGGTACTACGCATAGGCAACAAAGACCCACGGTGTCGCTCATATACTTGGTGCTAATCACAGGCAACGCCCAGACCCGGTGTGTTTCCCACCTAATGGTACTAAATACAGGCAACGAAAGCCCGTGGTGTGCCGCGTACAGTGCTACTAATCATAGGCAAAGCAGAACCACGATGTCGGTCATATAGTGGTACGAATCACAGGACACGCGCAGACCCACGGTGTGGCTCATATAGTGGTACTAATCACAGGCAACGCCCAGACCAGGCGTGTTTCTCACATAATGGTACTAACTACAGACAATGAAAGCCCGTGGTGTGCCTCGTACAGTTCTACTAATCACGGGTACTGTAAATTCCACCCTGATTCATGCTCTGTTGCTACTAATCACAAACCTATTGTGTACCTACCATAGTGGTACTACTCGCAAAAAAGGTGACCCATGGTGTTCCCCGTGTGATGGTACAAATTACAAGTAGTCTCATGGTACTAATTCTATGATCCCGTGGTCGCCCCTCTTAGTCGCCTCTCACAAAAGGCAGGGGATTCCGTGGGTGTATACTTCGTCTGCGTCCCCCACCCAAGGGGGTTTACTAAATATGGTCTGCTTCCGTAGCCGCCGCCGTCGGAGGCCTGGTTTCGATTCCCGGTACTGCTAGAGATTTAAGATTGGCAGGAGGGCTGGTAAGTGGTTAAAAAATGGGAGACGTCCGTGTAATTTGGATCACTTAACTTTAAATGCCCATAACTCTATTGACCTTAATGAAAACAGACAGTGCATGAAATTACTAGGCGAAAATAAAGGTTAATATTATTTTTAGGATTTGTTTCAAAGTAATATTTATTCTAAAATTTGTTGTGTAACTTGTAACGTGTTTGCAATTGTAAGTTATATACTGTATTTATTATGCAATAATAATCAATAAAATACGACACTATGGATTGCAATCGTCCCTTTTGTCATGTAGGACACCGATAAAACAATTCATCCGGAATTTTGGCGCAATTTGCATACACCCAATTTTTGCAACTATTGCACTGAATTCTGTCATCATCATTGTTCAGGGGATATCCGTGGAGCAGAAAGTGGTGAAAGAAGGTGCTGGTTTTGAATGGGTCTAACTACGATATAAAAAGTTAATTTAAAAATTTAAAAAAAAGGTTATAATTCTCTTTAAATCACAAACTTAACAAATTTTTCATTGCGTGAAATCAACAAAATCTCAGATACAATGCCAATTTTGCTACAAGGGTGGAACACCCCAGAATAGGGAATTTAACAATTTTGTGCTTAAAGCCCCTAGTTCACACAATTACAATTTCAAAGTGGTATTATTTCGACAAGGATAGAAATCTCCCGAATTCAAGAGCACTTTTCTCCAACAAATTTATTGCCTTCCAAAGGCACTCCTCAATATTACAGTAAACTAGAAAAGAGCTTACATGCTCTCTAACATTCACAGGTTAAATAAATGGCCCGAACACAAACTAAATGGAAGCGTACGCTTGCGCTCCTAGATAATGAAGTATTAAAACCCTAACAGGGCTCTCGCCCCGATGACACAGGGGCTAATCCCAAGCTACTGAGGTAACTCGAATGAAAATTAATTCAATATATTACAGGAAAGAAAAACAGTACTAAATCGTAGTCACCTCAAACCAAGTTGAAGGGGAACTCGAGAGGGTAACGCACTCTCTATCCCCGATTTACAGTTTTAAGGAATTATGAAATTTTACATGAAAAGGAAGAAGTTTACATCGAACGGTTACATACTTGGAAATTCGGTCCTTCCTCTCATGTAAGTCGGCGGAGGTGGCAACAGAGATATAAAACTGATGGCCCTTACCTGGGCTGATGAACTGCCCGGCGAAGAATGAGGCGCCCCGCCTCCTGTCTTAACACGCACTCATAGAAATTCGGCGATCAAATGACAAGGTAGCAAGAAAAACCGCAGCTTATATACCCGAAGGGAAGGTTCGAGAGGATTCTGGACTAATCCGGACACACCATCACCGTTTTTATTGGACAATTCAAAAGGCTACAAGAAGCCTGTGATAGGCTGAAAAATAGTTACAGAAATTTCTAATTGGTCAGATTCAAAGCTGGCGGAATGAAAAAGAAGTGTCGCCAACCCAAAAATAAATGAACATTGATTCAGTTATGAAACCCTAAACACCAAACTTCTTTAAATTACAAGTTCTTCCACCTTGCAACCAGAGTGCTTGACCAGAGTTTTTTGTAATGACATCCATGGAGGAAAGTTTAAACTTCTTGAAGTACACCAAAACAAAACAAAATAAATCCAACCAGTTTAGGAAACTTAGAAATGACAAACTTCTCAATTATTCAGTAGCGACATCTTCGTATTACTGTCCCAACTTCCTGCAGAAGCAGTTTCGTGTTTTGTTGGATAGATAGAGTTCATTAAGGCGCTTCATTTGAATGAGCGGAGTTGAGGTGTACCTCCGGGCACAATAATAATTGTCACATACAATGCCATCAGCGAACTCCTCAACTGTAATTACGTAGGCTGTTGGACCTGAAACCAGCCCTCAGATACACGTAAAAATCACTGACCTAGTCGGGAATCGAACCCGGGGCCTCCGGTTAAGAGGCAGACACGCTTCCCCTACACCGCGGCTCCGGACTCAAATTATAAAACAAATTTATTTTAGAATCATCAGTAAAACTATGAAGGAACGTAAATATGGAAATTGTTTCAACAGTCTCGGGCAGTCCAAATTACACGACATGCAAAGATTTAATCAAAAACTAAATAATATGAGAAATAGTTAAAATTTTAGAATGAAACTGTGTTAAAACAGGTATATATTTCATCATCAGTACTTGTAAAACATGAACTCCCTCTTGGCTGAAATACCTACCTCACAGTCCACTTACTTGTCTTCGTATGAGTTGACAAGGGATGTGAGTATTGAAATTATTTTCCTCTCCCCGCTTCAACCTTAAGTCCATTAACAAAACAACTTCCAGGTAGAAAACGTCCCTCGGTTGTCATGCTGACCTTGTCTCAGATAGGGTGTGACCAAATTAGCAAATACCAAAAATATTATTTCGTCTTTTTTCTTCCGCGTTTTCCCACACCTGTGGGGTGGCGGGTGCGAACTGCGCCGCACATGTGGATTTGACCCTGTTTTACGGCCGGATGCCCTACCTAACGCCAACCCTATATGGAGGGATGTAATCACCATTGCGTGTTACTGTGGTGGTTGGTAGTATGGTGTGTTGTCTGAATATGAGCAGGAAAGTGTTGGGACATACACAAAACACCCATTCCCCGAGTCACAAGAATTAATCAAGGCTATTACAATCCCTGATCCGGCCGGGAATAGAACCCGGGGCCCTCTGAACCGAAGGGCAGTACGATAACCATTCAGCGAACGAGTCGGAAAAATACCAAACATATTATCGGTCCAAATTACACGCAAATCCAAATTATATGGACTTCCCCTGCAGGCAGCCTCCCTCCAATGCGGGTGTACTTAAAAAGAGCTTCACCACCGCGCTGTGAGCACACAAGTGTAGTTACTTAACTACTATGGTTCATGCGGAAGAACCTGGGTTCGATTCCCCGCCTCAGGAAGTCGAAAATTTTAAGGAACGAGATTTCAACTTCCGGACGTACATATGGTCCTGAGCTTCACTCATCCTACACCGAAATTGAGTACCAGGTTAATTCCTGGGGGCTAAGGCGGTCGCGCGTGGAGCTGACCACCCTACCCAAGTGCTGAGGTTACGGATAGTGGAAGCCTTTACCTTCCACCCCTCTCAGGGCCTTCAAGGTCTGCACGAAGATGACTTTTTGACTGTTTAAGAAACTAGAACATGTACTTCACCCCGCCACGTTTGATTTTTTGTTTTACAGAGAAATGTATAAACATGAAAACAAATCAGAAACTTGACAGGCCGTAACTCAGAGAGAAAGTAATTTCAACTTCTCCATTTTTTCGAGCAAATTATCTTTCTTAAATGTAATTTAAAAAGTTATTTTTTTCAATACTGGACCTTTTACGACTTTCAAAGTCGGTAGCAAACTCTCTCTTCCGCTCCTTACATTTAAACGGAACCCTTTCAAAGCCGGTAATGAGCAAACACACGGGCAAGCCATTATCGTATGGCATGCTGCAGTAATGGCAGTCAGCTGGTATAGCGGAAAGTGCAGTGCAATTTACTGCCGGATAAAACCTAACTCCCACGGGAGAACATACCCCAGTGCCTAGAACCGTCCCCATGGAACAGACTACTGAGCAACCCCGAGACCACGGGCCTCGCGGGAGTACATGGATAGGTCACTACAGCAGTGGAGAAATGATGTTAACCACGACCTCATGAGCTGCTTCGTGCTCGGGGAAATTTGCACCAACAATCCCCTAACTGCTCTAGCAAGTCTGGTAAAAACAAATCAGTAGAGCTACGTGCACAGGTGGGAGGGGAGATTCAATAATAAATGTTGGTATTACACGGATATTTTGAATATGCATTTTGTATGGATTAAAACCACATTTTGGTTTTCCGTGGTTTCCCATTTTCACACCAGGCAAATGCTGGGGCTGTGCCTTAATTAAGGCCACGGCCGCTTCCTTCCAACTCCTAGGCCTTTCCTATCCCATCGTCGCCATAAGACCTATCTGTGTCGGTGCGACGTAAAGCCCCTAGCAAAAAAAAAAAACCACATTTGTTGTTGTTGTGTGGATTATCAGTCCATAGAGTGTTTTGATGCATCCTCCATGCCACCCTATCCTGTGCTACCCTGTTCATTTATACGTAACTACTATATCCTGCATCCAGGGCCGGTGACAAGGGGGACCAGAGGGGGCAAATGCCCAAGGGCTCAGGTTCCCGGGACCAAAAATGAATTAAAAATAAAAATTTAAAAGTCAAATAAATTTAAATGCCAATAAGAATTCAAAATTTTGTTGTATTCAAAGTGAAAAAACAAATCAAGGTTGAGCGTGTGTCAGTGTGCAGCGTTGTTGTTGTTGTTGTTGTTGTTATCAATTTCATACCAAGGTTGTACTATATTCTTTCGCAATGACCCCAAAAATATGCACTAATTTTGTAGCAAAGTGGCAGAAAGGTTACTCCACAAATGTACCACAATGCTTGCTTCGAAAGATACAGCAAAAATACACCAACTTTACACAGGAACTAAATAAATTTTAAACCATTATATTTGTGGCTCAAATAAAAAGAAAGTTGCACAAATTTTGCACCAAAATGACACCAAGGTGAATCCACAAATGCACCCAAATCCTTGGTGTACTTTGAAGCAATTTTGAAGCAAATTTGGTTCAGCAGTGGTGTTAAAATAAAGAAGGTTGAAAGAAAATCCTTGGTGTATTTTTGGACCGAACTTAGTACAGTAATTAACTGATTACTGCACCACGTTTGGACCGGTAAAAATTTTGTACCAATTTTCGGTGCAAACTCCGCCACCAAGTGCTGATAGTCAGGTAAGTCTTGGTTATAAAATAACCTGCAAGTTCGCAGGGGGTACCGAGTGTGATTTGGGGCCCGGTCCCATCAGCTGCACAGGGCCCTGAGAATCCTGCCACCAGGCCTCCCTATATCTACTCTAACCTGTGTGTATTTACATCTTGTTCTACTCCTGCCGATTATACCGCCTACACTTACCTCGAAGCTAACTGAACGAGTCCTGGGTGTCTTAGGATGTGCCCTATCATTCTATCTCATATTAACGTCAAATCTCGTTCTCCTTTCACCAATTTAATTCAGTATCTCTTCATGTGTGATTCAATCTACTCACCTCACTTTCAACATTCTCTTGTAACACCACATCTATCTTTCTGAGCTAGTTTTCGACAAGGTTCCACTTCCATACAATTCCACGGTCGAAACGAAAGTCTTCAAAAACATATTCATAATTCCTAATTTCTAATTCGAAGTGAGCAAATTTCTGTTCTTCAGAAAGGCCTTCCTTGCTTATGATAGTCTGCATTTTATATCCTTCTTACTTCTGCCATCGTTAGTTATTCCTACTACGCAAATAACAATGTTCATCTACTTCCTTTCAGACTTCATTTCCTGATCTAGTAATTTCATTAGACTGCACTTCATTACCTTTGTTTCTGGATGTATTTTCATCGTGTACTCTTTCTCCAAGACTGTGTCCATACCACTCATCAATTTCTCTACATCTTCTGCAGACTCAGATAGAATAACGGTATCATCAACAAATCTCTAAGTTTTCGTTTCTTCTCCTTGGATTGTCATTCCCTTTGCAAATTCCTCTTTGATTTCTTTTACTGCCTCTTCTATGTAAATACTGAAAAGGAGAGAGAACAAACTGCAGCCTTGCCTCACTCCTTTCTGGATTGCTGCTGGTTTCAAGTTAACGTTTAACAGAACACAGTCTTTCTTATAGAACAATGCTCTCAACTTAAAAACTACGACAGCATATAAAATGCTACGAATGTTTGACCCTTCTCTATGGTGTTGAGACATGGACTTCGAAACAGGCACACATTTTTTTTTTTGCTAATTGCTTTACGTCGCACCGACGATGGGACAGGAAAGGGCTAGGAGTGGGAAGGAATAGACCGTGACCTTAATTAAGGTACAGCCCCAGCATTTTCCTGGTGTGAAAATGGGAAACTACGGAAAACCATCTTCAGGGCTGCCGACAGTGGGATTCGAATCTACTATCTCCCGAATACTGGATGCTGGCCGCATTTAAGCGACTGCAGCTATCGAGCTCGGTGGGCACACATTTCAGAAGATGGAACGTTTCGAAATGTGGCTACATAAAACAATGTTGAAATTTCCAGGCTTGAACATGTAAACAACGAAAATATTTTACAAAAGCATTCACAGCAAAACGGAACTCCTGGTTGTCATCAAATTTGAAAGACAATCTAAGAACGACACGTAGCCTACTTCGTGGCTACAAATGCAAGATGCTGCATCGTATTTTGAGGGACAAACTCAAAGGACAAAACTCGTTACTAACAGTGTCATCTTCAAATGAGAATAATGTTATATGTTTATAATTAAACTCTAAGGTTCTCATGGACAGAATTCGCGTCGATTACAGACATTCTGAGGACTTGTAGAATACTGTGCATTTTTATTTCCAACTTCACCTCTTTGTGCAAAATTACCTTTAATACAATATGATTAAGATGCTCGAATGTCAATACTGTGATGAAGTACACTACCTTGTATCTCGTCTGATTTTTGTTAACACTCCTACCTCCAATAAACAACAGCAATATTCGAATTCCTTTCCTTGAAATCGTACTGATGTTATCCTCGGATGGTTACGAACAGGACGTCGACGGTGGTCCAGTTCGGAAACATATAACAAAATATCTCACGTCCTTTTAAACATTTGCACTTAAGAGATGTCTGAGTGCTGGAGATTTCCACTTGAAAGGAGTTCCTTAGCGTCCATGTAAATCTTTTTCCTTTCATTTGCATTGCGCAGACAAAACCTGCACAATGGCACCAAATTACCTGATGCTCGCGGCGCTTCTAAGGCTGATTCTCCACGAGCAGGTAAAACGCCGCTGTTCGCCCGCCTGACCGCTCAAACTTTTTGCATATTCTACACGAGCGGTTGAATTGACGCCTGTAAACAGCGCCAAAAACGCCGGCGACAAACGCAGCCATTCTCCACCAGCGATAAACCTGCCATACTATAATGATGGATGTCGTACGAATAGGTTGTGTTGTCGGAGCTGTTCAACTACAGTTATTAGCAATATTAAGAAATGAACCTAGTAAGAAAAGACGTTGGTGGACTCACCCTGCGTTATCGAATCGGCTCACCACTGGACAATTTAAGTTAGAGGCTCACTTAGTAGTAGTAGTAGTAGTAGTAGTAGTAGTAGTAGTAGTAGTAGTAGTATGACCTGGTTTAGGATTACAATTTGCTGGGGCTGTACTTTAATTAAGGCCACGGCCGCTTCCTTCCCACTCCTAGCCCTTTCCTGTCCCATCGTCGCCATAAGACCTATCTGTGTCGGTGCGACGTAAAGCAACTTGCAAAACAAAAACAAAAGCAAAGAATTACAGTTTAGGCCTACTCGGAATTATAGAACCACAATTCACTAAATAATTCAAAATTCAACCCTGAAAAGAGCCGTTTCGTAAGAACTTCTGCTTCACTTTTATTAAATCTATATTCATTTTATTCCAAATTGGCAGTGAAGAGGGGCTTTCTCCTCTGGCTTTGAGGAAGAATTTGCCTCCAAGTCAGATAGTTTCTTCCCCCGCCAGTGTAGTGAATTGAGATTTTCCGATTCATCGTGTATTCCTAGCCTAAAGTGTGATGTTGCTCCACTGGGAGGGCTGGTTGCTGTTGATCTTGAAGACTTGATTGAAAATCAAGAGGATTTAATCGTAAAGGTGTTGTAGCTGGATCTGCATAACAAGTCTGTAGGGCAGAATTAATGATCTGGAACTCTCCACTATTCGACCCTGCCCCATCCCCGCCGAAAAAAAGACGAAGAGTGTTCATAGATCACGGCTGTCTGCGGCTTGGTCATTCAGGCTCTGAAAATTTGGATTGTTTGATGGGCAGCGTAGTACTGTTCGTTAAAAGTGAGAAAATGCGTGGTTTTTCATCTGATCGAGTATTTCATATGAATGCATTGCTTTTAATCGCGCCATTCCTACTGACATCATTGTAATGACCTATGTTCATTTCAGTTGGGAAAATGACTAAGACAGTCTTTCTGAGGATGTAAAAAGGCAGTGTCTGCCATTATAATCTAAACTCCCCAACCTGATTGTGACTGATGGTAGGCAAGCGGGCCTATCGTTACAATGAGTATTCCCTAACCCAGTCTTCATATGAGAAAAGACGTTTGGTGACTTTCCCGTCGCGTTTCTAGGGTAACGTTAGGAGCTATGGAATTTGATACAATCTTGCTCACAACGTGTACACTACCTAACCTATACTTCTGTATACAATGTAGAATTCCGTAGCGAAGCACGGGTACATCAGCTAGTAAAGAATATACTACACTTCAGGCAGTTCCTATCGTGCGACAGAGGCGGGTGAACTGCTCACTGCCGCCACGTGGAGTATGACTCGCTGTTCTACCGCTAGCGGGAATGACGCCTCTGCTGGCGTTAGACCCGCCTGCCCGCTCATGGACGCGTCCACCCGCGGCGTGCAAACCGCCCGTGTAGACAACTCTACAAATACCCCATAGTTCTGTTCCGCACGCGGGTTTGTAGCGGGCGAACAGCGGCGTTTTACCTGCTCGTGGAGAATCAGCCTAAGGCTGATTCTCCACGAGCAGGTAAAACGCCGCTGTTCGCCCGCCTGAACGCTCAAACTTTTTGCCTATTCTACACGAGCGGTTGAATTGACGCCTGTAAACAGCGCCAAAAACGCCGGCGACACGCGCGGCCATTCTCCACCAGCGATAAACCCGCCATACTGTAATGATGGATGTCGTACAAATAGGTTGTGTTGTCGGAGCTGTTAAACTACAGTTATTAGCAATATTAAAAAGTAAACCTGGTAAGAAAAGACGTTGGTGGACTCACCCTGCGTTATCGAGTCGACTCACCACTGGACAATTTCATTTAAAGTTGTGCGAACACAGGAACTATCCGGAAATGTTTTTCCAATATTATAGAATGTCAGTTGCTTCATTCGATGAGCTTTTTGAACTTATTAAGTTGCGTATTACTAAACTAGTGAAGTGGTAGTTTAGGGGAAGTCCTGAAATTTAATCCTCAAATATTTATATTTTTAGTGGTCTTATCAATAAATATTACATAAATCAAGTTATATAGAATTAAATTTCCTATCATTTATATCTCTTACATGTTTACCGTACCGGCTATGATAACAGAGACATTCATGAATTTACATTTTTGTTGCTAAGTCCATATCAACGCCGAACCAGGAGAAAATGGGTTAACAGAATATGATGAAAATCGGTACATAGAGTCGGGGAATAAGAAACTACAGTCTAAGCTGTAAACAATTTTATTCACCCTGGATGAAACTGCAGTTTAGGAAAAGGCACCTAAAATGTATTTTTTAATACCTACAATAAGTTATTGGTCCTATCGAAAAGTACTCCATAACAAAAGTTAGAGATAATGCAATTTCCGATCATTTATGTTTTATTGCCAAAGACCGTAGCCGTGTTGAAACACCGGATTCCGTGACATCTCCGAAGTTAAGCAACATCGGGCGTGGTCAATATTGGGATGGGTTGCCACACTGGATCCCGTGAGATCTCCTAAGTCATTGGGCGTGGTCAAGCTCCGGCTCAGACACACCTCTGGGGAGGTTCGGACCTGCCTTCGAGCAGAATACACCCTTACCTTTATGTTTTATTCAGTTTCACCACACCGACTATGATAAGAGTGGTATTTCAGAGTCGGAAGAAAACTAAATGTGAAGGCCTACAATATCGAAAGCGCATAACATTCGTCAACAATAACATTATATTGACCATTGTTTGTTGTGATGTTCTTTGTCTCTTATGCTGCCGCTTAACTCCGATATATGGGATTACTGCTGCGTACAGAGTATAACAGCCTGACTGAATATTGGCGGGAAATAGCTGGGGAGTTAGAAAAAGTTCATCTTTAGTATTCCATTCCTCTGGTTCATACATTTCCTGATACTGCTGGTACGTAACAACTGGTTCATCATAGTATTCCAGCTATTCCATCCCTACACTGACGCGCTGTTTTGAAAGAGCAGTGTGCACATTTAACGCAGAGGCACACTTAGTAGTAGTAGTAGTAGTAGTAGTAGTATGACCTGGTCTAGAATTACAATTTAGGTCTACTCCAAATTATAGCACCATACTTCACTAAATAATTCAAAATTCAACCCTGAAAAAAGCCGTTTCTTAAGAAAAGCTTCTTCCGCTTCACTTTTATTAAATCTATATTCATTTTATTCCAAATTAGCCGTGAAGAGGGGCTTTCTCCCTGGCTTTGAGGAAGAATTTGCCTCCAAGTGAGATAGTTTCTTCCCCTGCCAGTGTAGTGAATTGAGATTTTCCGATTCATTGTGTATTGCTAGGAAACAGAGTAGTAAAAGGGCATAGCTTTTGCCCTGGGACTCTCCACTATTCGACTCTGCCAACCTCCCCGCCCCCGAAAAAAAGACGAAGAGTGTTCACGGATTACGGTTGTCGGCGGCTTGGTCACTCCAGCTCTGAAAATTTGGATTGTTAGATCGCCAGCGCAGTACTGTTCATTAAAAGTGAGAAAATGCGTGGTTTTTCATTTGATCGAGTATTTCATATCAAAAGATTGCTTTTTAATCGTGTCATTCCTACTGACATCATTGTAAAGACTTATGTTAATTTCAGTAGGGAAAATGACTAAGACAGTCTTTCTGAGGATGTAAAAAAGGCAGGTGGAGATTGAGTGTCTGCCATTATAATGCCCCCCCCCCCCAACTTGATTTTGACTGACGGTAGGCAAGCGGGCCTATTGTTACAATGGATATTCCCTAATGCAGTCTTCATATTAGAAAAGACGTTCGGTGACTTTCCCGTCACGTTTCTAGGGTAACGTTAAGAGCTATGGAACTTAATACAATCTTGCTCACAACATGTACACTACCCAACCTAGAATTATGTAGAATTCCGTAGCGAAGCACAGGTACATCAGCTAGCAAAGAATATACTACACTTCAGGCAGTTCCTATCGTGCGACAGAGGCGGGTGAACTGCTCATTGCCGCCTCGTGGAGTATGATCCGCTGTTCTACCGCTAGCGGAAATGACGCCTCTGCTGGCGTTAGACCCGCCTGCCCGCTCATGAACGCGTCCACCCGCGGTGTGCAAACCGCCCGTGTAGACAGCTCTACAAATACCCCATAGTTCTGTTCCACAAGCGGGTTTCTAGCGGGCGAACAGCGGCGTTTTACCTGCTCGTGGAGAATCAGCCTAAGTGAGTTTCATTGTGGTACCTCTAAGACAAGGAGTCTATCAATTTACAACAAGATATCTTTCTTCGTCACTATATGAAGTTCAAGTGGCAAGTCGCATCTCTCTTCGCCATGATGTGAGCCTAGGATGATCGAACTGGATATCAGTATTGAATTAAACAAATAACCATCTTTATACACTACTGAGAAAGTTAAAATTATGAGGAGTCTTTTCATTTAATATATGCCCGTTAACATCCCAACTCCATAAGGAACTCATGCATTATGAGACGTGTCTGGCAGACAAATAATCTTTAAGACGAATTCCTTAACCATTCTAATAATAAGCATACATTGGTCAGCACACTTTTACAATACTCGATACTTTACACACAAAGTTGTCATTGTTAGGGGAGTGATTCAGTGAAATATATTATTATGATCCCAAATACTGTATTTTATTTATTATTTTACTAATGTTAGGGTATGAAATTGCAATGGCAAAGAGAGTCTTCCGAGATAAAAAGCCTCTGCTGAGGAACAAACATATACCGTAGATATTCAAATTCGGAAGCCCTTTGGAAAAAAACTTTGTATGGAGCGCGGTTCTGAAATATGGACATTAGGAGAGCAGGAAAAGAAAATTGAAATGTGGATCTGAACAAAAATCCAGACGATAAGTTGGACGGATATGAAGAGCAATACCGAAGTCTTAGAGAGGAGAAAAACTGTGTTTGTTAACTGAAGCTGAAAAATGCAAAATTAAATTTATTGGTCACATTCTGCGGCATGAGAATTTTCTTTGTAACACCCTTGAAGGAAGAAATGCCGGGAAAAGAGGAAAAGGACGATGAATGCATGACCTACGCTGAGTTGAAAAGACTGGCTCAAGATAGACATTTATGGCTGAGGCGACAAGGCTAGGCCTTTAGAATATGGTGATGCTGAGGGTCTGAAAAAGAGTATTAGAATTCCAGTGTTTCTTGTTGTGATGTAAACAAAACAGAAAAGTGATAGCATGTGCCTTCACAGAAGATCTTGCCAAGATCAGTATCTTTTTCTTCTTCTTCTTCTTCTTTTTTTTTTTTTTTTTTGCTTTACGTCGCACCGACACAGGTAGGTCTTGTGGCGACGATGGGACAGGGAAGGGCTAGGAGTGGGAAGGAAGCGGCCGTGGCCTTAATTAAGGTACAGCCCCAGCATTTGCCTGCTGTGAAAATGGGAAACCACGGAAAACCATTTTCAGGGCTGCCGACAGTGGGGTTCGAACCTACTATCTCCCGAACACTGGATACTGGCCGCACTTAAGCGACTGCAGCTATCGAGCTCGGTATCAGTTTCTTTGATGTGTGGTTTTAAAAGCACATGGAAAAAAAATTGGAGTCACAGTGTTCCAAAAGCAGTAGTTCTCAAAAGAAAAGGAATACAACTGAAAATTTTAAATATATTTAAAAAAGATAAAATGGAGTAGTTTCGACCATACTAGGCTAAACAGAAAATTCGACAGCTCATTGTTGTTGATAAAGTAGAAGAGAAAGAAACGTAGCCCTGGCCGGAGTACAATACCTTGGCTAGACTATTTGCTATCAGGATTTAGGAGACAACTGCATCACTTCTCTATGCTTCACCGAATGAGCTGGCTAAGCGGTTCAGATCATGTAGAAGTGAGATTGCATTCGGGAGATCGTGGGTTCGAACATCATTGTTGGCAGGCCTGAAGATAGTTTGCCGTACTTTCCCGTTTTCACACCGAGCAAATGCTGGGGCTGTACATTACTTAGGCTAACGCAACGGTCGCTTTCTCGCCAGTCCTTGCCTTGTCCATTCCATCGTTACCGTAAGTCTGTGCGATGTAAACGAAACAGCAATAGGCAAAATCATCGCTGCCCGTTTCAAACACCAAAGAACAGTGTTGACTACCAACGAATATGCTGTAGAACAGCGGTGCTCAACTTAGTTTGCGGGCAGGCCGAATGACAGCTTCATAAACGAACCGTGGATCACATTATTCTCTATTCTCTAACACCCCTCCCCAACCTTCCCGTCAGTCCTTAACATACAAATACATCTAAACACCCAGGTGCCCTCTTCTTCAACCACCAACGAATTAGCCAACTTCTCAACAACACAAACTGACACGCAATACAATACAAAAGAAATTGAGAAAAGTAAACAACAGTTCGTAACTTTGGATACACTTACCTAAAAATGAGAGACGTGCGCCTCACGGCACGGCACACTGTCCACTTTTTTTTTTTTCGCTTGGAAGGGGATATTTTCGTTCACAAATACGTTATTAAAACGACATTAAATAAGTTAGTTCAAAACAGGGTCTCTCAAACGTCCAAAAACTCACGCATGCAAAACGAGGCTCAGAGGTTTCATGCACAATGCACCGGTCCGACTCGGCTCCGTTCGGACCAGCGTCTTGTCTCGTGGCGACTCGGCTAAGCTCGGTCCAACTCGGCTCGGTTGTGGAACGCTGCTGAGAGAGAGACAGGCGTAGGGAAAGGGAGAGACAGAGCTATTGCTCAAAATCGAGGAGAGGGGGTCTGCACTCTGGTCAACCTAGCGCAGTCATCTTATGCACACTGCGCCGCGCAATGCACCGGTGCACGCCGAGACGCCCTCGTTCACAGTAATGTGGTAAACCACAATGAAACTCCGAAGCACTTTCCGGGTGTAAACTGGTCATTTCTTGTGAATGTCCCAAGATAACTGTACCTATATAATCTCCCGTGGAATGCAACAGGTCCTTCACTTTCCGGGGAAGTCTGCAGCTGTAATTCTAACCCTCTACTGCATACTGTTGCCGTTGGGCGAAGTATAACTGTTACCTGTAAAAATGGATACAGATTTTGTTTGCTAGTGGCTCCACGTCGCACCGACACAGATAGGTCTTATGGCGACGATGGGATAGAAAAGGCCTAGGAGGGAAGGAAGCGGCCGCGGCCTTAATTAAGGTACAGCCCCAGCATTTGTCTGGTGTGAAAATGCGAAACCACGGAAAATCATCTTCAGGGCTGCCGACAGTGAGGTTCGAATCCACTATCTCCCGAATGCGAGTTCACAGCTGCGCGTCCCTAACCGCACGGCTAACTCGCCCGGTGGGATACAGATTCTGGACAGAGGTAGTTTTACGGCACACCTTCATCTGTACAGTCAATCGAACACATACACTATTGATGCCGTACTTTTTTTTTTTTTTACTTAACTGATGACAAAAGAGCCTTACAAACGAAGGTACTCGTTCCACCCCGTCAACATCCACGCGTACCACGTGTACCTCAACCTCAAAGACATTACCGATCCACGGTCGTGCAAGTATACTTGCGTCTTGCAATACATACCCATGGCCAGTCGGCAGTAATGTTCGTTCTTTGAATGTTGAAAGCTTGGCGTAAAATCGTAAAAAATGGTATATACCCCATTATGGCAAAGCACATCAACTACGAGTGTTAAGCTATTAGCCCTAGTTAAGAATTGCTGGTATATCTAAAACACTAAATGGAAGTTGATCATCAAAGCTTGAAATTTTCTTCACCAAAGGCAAACGAAAAATAATTCATGCACTAGAGAGCTAAGAAACGAATGGATAAAGACTAATCCTTACCTAATTTTAAAGTGGGAATAATCATGCATCTTAGAACATCCCACAGCGCGGTGAATGAAACATCACGTCAAGAAGAAAACTACGAAAAATTAAGAGATTTTTATTATGGTTTATCTCGTTTGTCCGTAAATTACAACGACGTTTTTAGTACCGCTAACTGTTTTTTCGGTATCTACGAAAATATAAACGGAAACTGAGTCCGGCTCGCGCGCCGTATTGTGGGTACCCCTGCTGTAGAAGAAACTTTTCGGGCTGGTAGTGTGTGGTCGAATTGGGTTTCTTGTTTCCCGTGTTCCACCGGAAATTACGCCCGGTATTTTCAAGGTCACCAGTGATCAACCACAGTCCGCATGCCCGGAAAATTTCTTCGATATTCATCTAGACGCCAGTCGTGAAAGCCTAAGCTGCTATGTTTATCACCAACATTTGAAAAGAGAAAGAAATAATAAATAGTGTTACTGATTGTTATTAATAAAGGGTACATATCTCTGCACATGGTTCTGATGGTATTTAGGGGTTGTAGTAAGGATGTAAAGGGGAGGGCATATAAGTCTCTGGTAAAACCCCAACTAGAGTATGGTTCCAGTGTATGGGACCCTCGCCAAGATTACTTGATTCAAGAACTGGAAAAAAAAAAAAAATCCAAAGATAAGCAGCTCGATTTGTTCTGGGTGATTTTCGACAAAAGAGTAGCGTTACAAAACTGTTGCAAAGTTTGGGATGGAAAGACTTGGGAGAAAGGAGACGAGCTGCTCGACTAAGTGGTATGTTCCGAGCTGTCAGTGGAGAGATGGCGTGGAATGACATCAGTAGACGAATATGTTTGAGTGATGTCTGTAAAAGTAGGAAAGATCACAATATGAAGATAAAGCTGGAATTCAAGAGGACAGATTGAGGCAAATATTCGTTTATAGGTAGGGGAGTTAAGGATTGGAATAACTTACCAAGGAAGATGTTCAATACATTTCCAATTTCTTTGCGATCATTTAAGGAAAGGCTAGGAAAACAACAGATAGGGAATCTGCCACGTGGGCGACTGACCTAAATGACATCAGTATCGACTGATTGATTGACTGATTGATTTTCCCACCAACTACTTTCACGATTTTCGGAGACGTCGAGGTGCCGGAATTTTGTTCCTTAAGAGCAGGAAAAATCTATTGTTAAATAACTACATAGGAATTGAAACCAGGAAGAAATTTGTTAAAAACTTTGTTTGGAGTGTGCTAACTTACGGATGTCAGACCTGGACTTTGGGAAAACGAGCACAATCAAGACTAGAATGACAGGGACGAGTTGGACAGAAAAGAAAACTAATATTCAAATCTTGAATGACGTTAATAAGAAACGGACCTTAATTTATTCAATAGAGCAGAGGAAAACTAAAATTGTTGGACACGTCCTACGACATGACACCTTTTACCAGAATGTCTTGGAAGGCAAGGTCCTAGGAAAGAAGTCGAGAGGAATATCGCGTCTCTCATACCTTAGGAACATAATCACTCAGCTGGGTTTTGCTTCCTATATCACGATGAAAATGACTGCTGAAGACCGTGGGATGTGGCTACGTGACAAGGCTTAGCCTGTAGATAATGGATGGATGGAAGATTTTTTTAATATGTCAGTAAATCTACTGACGTATTTGAGCACCTTCAAATATTACCAGACTGAGGCAGGATCGAAGCTGCGAAGTTAGGCTCAGAAGACCAGGACTCTACCGTGCGAGCTACTCAGCCTCGGAAAGAAAGAAAGAAAGAAAGAAAGAAAGAAAGAAAGAAAGAAAGAAAGAAAGAAAGAAAGAACGAAGACAACGACGACCACGAAAGCGACTCATTCGAAAAGTGCAATGCAAAATCAAAACAACAAAAGCAGAGCAAGTATGAGTGTACAACCATTCATCAATTAACATAGACATAAGAACAGCACAAAACCTGTGTTCCAACAGTTACGTTGAGATATGAGGTTCATATTTCTGGTGGAAATATTACTCCTTGGAGTGTTCGAAAGTAGGAAGAAAGATGGGGGAAGGAAATCACTCCCTAGAGCTGAAGAGGCGTGTTCACATTACGAGTTTTGCTTGTCACCAACCAGGAGATAAATCCTGAAGCTGTGATGGAGCACGCTGCCTTGCGCATCGCATGTTATTCCCAACGCCTTGCCTTTCCTTTCTTTTATGCACAGTGCCATTTTTACCGGGTCAACTCAAAAATTGACAGAAAATTAATGCTGGTAAGGGTAAAAGATTTCCTTTCCAATAGGAATAAGTCTACTCTCAAAAAATAAATAAAAAGAAAATATACTTATTCTTCTAAAAGTACAATATAACATTAACAACAAACACAAAACGTAAATTTGAAATAACTGATTATAAAATTTAACTCGATAAATTGACTCTCTCGCCGTAATCATTAATGCACAAATTTTATACCCTACTGAGGTTTTTAAAAGCCAAAGTGGATAGTTAGTACACGACATTTCACGGCAAAGGCGATCGCAGATATCGGAAGTAAATCTCGAAAAATGACACACAAGATGAAACATATAAAATGAATGAACAAATTCCTTCTCAACATAAATTTGCAAACTTTCCAAAAAACATCCACAAACAACTCAACGTTGAAAACATCCTAGGGATATGAGCTACGAATTTTAGGTAAATAAAATATAATACAGTATAAACATATTCTTTATTTATTTCTAAAAATTACAACCCTTTTCTTAATCATCGTTATTCGGCCGATTAGATTAGAAGTGTGCATTTTTCTACCACTACGAGAACTAATGTGAGTCAATGTGAGTTTCACTTAAGCCCTTATAACTACATTTGGTGCGGACATGTTTCTAAAAATAAAAAAAAAATGCCTGAGGATATTGAACCAAGGAACACATTACAGAAATCATTATGGAAGTAAGTTAATTGGGGTAGGATTTGGATCAAAAAGAAAACTAGTAGAGAAACAAGCGATTTTAGGCTGTTTATTCCGGGACTGCATTTACGCCGGAAGTTATTTTCGAAATTATGTTCTTTTAGTTTGGCACAGCTATTCAGCACTCACTCCGTCCTACTTTGTCCGCTGAGAAATGTTGTCAACACTAACATATTAGGCCTACATCCTGGAAAGTTTAGACTTAAGAGAATGAATCAGGAGTTGATCGTACAGACAGATTTTCAACAAGTGACTTGTAAAAGGTTCACGAATGGTGTGTTTTGTGGCCATCCGTAAACAAAAAAAATTCAAAATTCTCACTTCCACCGACTATTATTATTATTATTTTTTTTTTGCTAGGGGCTTTACGTCGCACCGACACAGATAGGTCTTATGGCGACGATGGGATAGGAAAGGCCTAGGAGTTGGAAGGAAGCGGCCGTGGCCTTAATTAAGGTACAGCCCCAGCATTTGCCTGGTGTGAAAATGGGAAACCACGGAAAACCATTTTCAGGGCTGCCGATAGTGGGATTCGAACCTACTATCTCCCGGATGCAAGCTCACAGCCGCGCGCCTCTACGCGCACGGCCAACTCGCCCGGTCCGACTATTATTGAACCATAAGTTCCAGCTATTCAAATTGTCCGTCAGCTCTATTGATGTGTTCCGTACTTCAATTTCATGAACTATCTGACGTAAGAAGTTTCAGTTTTAAGGAACAAATGTCCTTCGTGTTCATCACACACGCCGTCTGGTATTCAACCAACTGGAATAATTGATTTTATTGCTCCCCTCCTAAAGAACCTATCATCCAATCACCTCTTGTTTTTCTTTTCCATGTAGTATGTTCTACCTAATAATGTTATTGGCTGGCTTTACTTCCAACTAAATACTTTTTTACGGTTTTCGGAGACGCCGAGGTGCCTAATTTAGTCCCGCAGGAGTTTTTTTTACGAGCCAGTAAGTTTACCGACACGAGGCTGAGGTATTTGAGCAGCTTCAAATACCACCGGACTGAGCCAGGGTCGAACCTGCTAAGTTGGTGTCAGAAGGCCCAGCACTTCAACCGTCTGAGCCACTCAGCCCGGCTATGTTTTGGGTTTTGCTGGGTTCTGTATCTCGTCTGGCAGCAGTGTACTTGTGTTGAGCATCTGAGAGAAGGGTTCCACTGAAGAAAGTGTTGACGGAGGTGGGGTTTTTTTCGAAAGAAAGAAAGAAAGAAAGAAAGAAAGAAGGAAAGAAAGAAAAGAAAGGAAAGAAAGAAAGAAAGAAAGAAAGAAAGAAAGAAAGAAAGAAAGAAAGAAAGAAAGAAAGAAAGAAAGAAAGAAAGAAAGAAAGAAAGAAAGAAAGAAAGAAAGAAAGAAAGAAATAAATAAATAAATAAATAAATAAATAAATAAATAAATAAATAAATAAATAAATAAATAAATAAATAAATAAATAAATAAATAAATAAATAAATAAATAAATAAATAAATAAATAAATAAATAAATAAATAAATAAATAAATAAATAACTGCATTTTGGAGATAGTACATTCGAACCCAACTGTCGGAAGCCCTGAAGATGGTTTTGCGTGGGGCTGGAGCTTTAACTTAATTAAGGCGATGATTGCTTCCTCGTCACACAGCACTTACCTGTCCCAACGTCGCCATAAGACCTATCTGTGTTGGTGTGACGTAATAAAATCGATAAAAAAGGAAAACATTAAAAGGGAATTCGAAAGGTGTTGACGCCGCACTTAGCTAATTAATCCTGGAGTGCATCCAACAGAAATACTCAACTCGAGCGTACATTCAGCTTATGAAGAGACAGGGCGTACAGTAAAAGCTATGTATAGAAAACACAGGGTAAAGTTTTGTCCTCGCCCTTGCGGCGGGTGGCAGTTTATTTCCACATCCACAGGAATTTCTATTAAAAGAAATTAGTGATTTTTAGAAGTCTGCCTCATATATTTTCACAATAGAATCAATTTCATAGGGAATAAAAAGTACTCCAATAGCCATCTCTCTCTCTCTCGTTCTGGGTCCGTTGGAACAAAATAAGATTGCAACGCACAACCGACAAACAGTACGTAATATCAGGCTGATGGTAGTTCAACAGAATACTGCAACTACACTTAAGAGTTTGATAACTGATGACATATTTACGCGGTGTGACATTTCAACTATGACCGAGTTTATTTAATTTTGTCGGCTGACAGAAAGTGCGCCACAATGACATTCAATGGTAAGATGTTACTACTGAAAACATTTTTTAGCAGAAAAAGTAGGGGTCCCTACTAAAACAAAACGAAAAAAAAGCAATTACTACAATTGTGCCGAAAGTTGACGGGCTAAATTGCCGAAAAGGATTGAAATTATGAGCCTTGTGAAAGTCCACACCGAATGTAGTTATAAAGGCTTAAGTGAAACAAAGCACTGACTTACATCAGCACTCGTAGAGGTGCGTAAGTGAAAGAATGCTTGTAGTGGCAGAAAAAGGCAAACTGCAAATCTAATCGACCGGATAACGATGATTAAAAAAAGGTTTGTAATTTTTAGGAATAAATAAAGAATATATTCTCATATTTTATTATATTTTATTTACCAAAATGTTGTAGCTCAAATCCGTAGGATGTTTTCAACATGGAGTTGCTTGCCTGAAAGGCCAGAGCAGTGGATTTTTAACCGCCCATGAAAAAGAATAATAATAATAATAATAATAATAATAATAATAATAATAATAATGCACCGTGACGTAAGGTAAGGTAAGGGTGTATTCTGCCCGAAGGCAGGTCCGAACCTCCGCAGAGGTGTACCTGAGCCGGAGTTTCTGCACAGTAGGGTGGCCAGTTCCTTTCCGCTCCTCCACTCCCTTACCCCCCCCCCCCCCCCGCGAACAACGCGTGTCAACCCATTCAAATCTTGACCACGCCCAATGTTGCTTAACTTCGGAGATTTAATACTAACAGTCTTAAGAGATCCTGATACTGACACTGGTCTCTAGCATTAAAATACCCTAAAGCGATAAACAACTGTGCCAAGACAGGATTCTGAAGGCTGGAAGCAGGAGATAGCCCTTAAATGCTTAACGAACTGCGCCAAACAGATGATTCTCATTTCCAGCGCTTTAAGAAAAAATCTAAAAATAACAATTGTTCTGTACCCGTCGCTGATGGGTTTGTTTTTGTAATGCCATCTAGCGGTTATGAGTGGCAGCAGAAGAGATAGAACCAAATCAGGTATGCTCTTCGTGTTGTGTTAAACACGATGGTGCAATCGGATTGGCGGAGAAAATGAGCTTACTTTTTTACTTCCAGGCGCGCGATTCAAATTGACGAACTCCCCATATTTGTTATGCCAGAGCAGAAGCCTCTGTCGTGTTTCAGGAAAGAGAAGGGAAGAGAAGATCCGAATACTTTAATATCAGCGAGTGTAAAACATATCGCCAATAACAACACACTTACCGACTACTGTTGTTAGTTCAGGTGTCCTTTGTCTCTTCTGTTACTACTCACCATCACTAGATGGCAAAACTGCGACAATCGCACAAAAATTACCCTTTTCAACTACTGGTACAACATCTACTACGCGGTAACAAAAAACAAGGTATGAGACAAGAATTTGAAGTGAACACACAAAATTTACCTCATATTAATCCCAAATAGAATGTAAAAAGAAACTAATTTATCGATGCAATATTAAATATGCTATAATAGTGTTAGCCACTGGCTCGCAAGATAAGTTATATCCGACCTGACCAGCCGGTCTACTCCAGTATGGGAACATCCAGCTTAACGCGAAGCATTCTCAACATTGTAGAAGTTGTAATATCTTCTGGTTCACTTCTGGTCGGAGGGAAGTTAGTGTGCGGCATAGTTCTGGAGCAAGTCAGATATTGCTATCGCTACTCCACTTTCGGAAATCCAAGAACTTCCAGCAGCCATTTATCCTTGCCGTCTTCCCATTACTACAGGTCCAGTCTTGGCGGTAGAAATACAGGGTGAACATAAAATGCTGGCCGATGATCACTGGTGGTGATCAGAGTGAACAGGACAATTAAAACTAGCATAGCAACAAAACTCCCTAACTCGGTATTAACATCAAAAGTCAGCTGGGGTAAAGTAAGGAAAAATAGCGAAATTTTAATCAAAAGTCAACCGGGGTAAAATAAGGTAATATTGCTCAATTTTCATCAAACGTCAACTGGGGAAAGTAAGAAATTATAGCACAATATTAATTAGAACTCAATTGAAGTAAAGCAATTAGCACAATTTTCGTGAAAAGTTTACTGGGGTAAAATAATTTTTGTCAGCCATACCTTATCAAGTGAACGTCTCAGTCTCCTTAGTTTCTGCTCGATAGAGCCTCCGTGTCTTAGACGACAGCGCGCCGACCTCTCACCGCTGGGTTCCGTGGTTCAAATCCCGGTCACTCCATGTGAGATTTGTGCTGTTCAAAGCGGAGGCGGGACAGCTTTTCCTCCGGCTAGTCCGGTTTTTCCCTGTCATCTTTCATTCCAGCAACACTCTCTAATATTACTTCATTTCCTCTGTCATTCATTTATCATTGCCCTAGAGGAGTGCGACAGGCTTCGGCAGCCTGCACAGTTCCTATCCTTGCCGCTAGGTTGGGCTTCATTCATTCATTCATTCCATTCCATTCCATTCCAGACCCGGTCGAATGAGTAGAAACAGGCTGTGGATTTTCATTTCATTTTCTCAGTTTGATAGTTTTGCTTTCAAACGAGGGTGCGAGTGAATGGAGTGCAGTATTAATGTAAACTCGACATCCGGTTTTCGGCAAAACTTTACGTTTCATGAACCCTGAAAACCGAACGAGTCCATTTTGCAACAAAACTGTGGTTTATAGACCTCGTGGAGAGTTCTTTTGGGTCGCAGACCTCTTCTAAAATAACATTACGTGGCATTCGGTTCTGAGGGAATTTCTGACGAGGTCCGAGATTTTAACCGCGTCTAGTTACTTTATCTGTCTCGGGGACTGCGCGATTGTGTTTGTCTCAAGTCACACTCCATATACATACAACACATGACTAAAGTGCGGATTTTTGTACAGTAACTAACTCCGTTTTTACGGGATGTCGACTAGCCCGCTCTTCCATAGTGTAGTGAGAGTAACATAAAATCTCGGGGCTATGACGGGCTCAACCCCTGGTGTTCATGCAAAGCACCTAGCGTAGCCGTTGTACAGGCCAGACTATACACTTCAGTAAGTATGCATTCTATCCTAGCACTGCATAACAATCCGGGTTCTGCAACATCACAATAACAAACAACAGAGAAATACGCAATACGTCTCTCCGTACGGGGTTAACATCGTGACGGGCATCCGGCCGTAAAGCAGGGCCAAGTTCAATTGTGCGACAGAGTTCCCACTGACGACTTCAACAGGGTGTGTAGGAAAATTGTAGAATAATAATAAAAATAAGAATGTATGGTTTAAAATCGTGTGTGCAGCCACTTGCACTCCAACTACGTCATTCTGCTTTACACTACTAGGTGGCAGATTCCTTATCTGTTGTTTTCCTAGCCTTTTCTTATATGATTGCAAAGAAATTAGAAATTAATTGAGCATCTCCCTTAGTAAGTAATTCCAATCCGTAACACTCGTTCCCATAAACGAATATTTGTCCCAATTCGTCCTCTTGAATTATTATTATTATTATTATTAATTATTTTACGTACCACTAACTACGTTTACGGTTCGGAGACGCCGAGGAGCCGGAATTTAGTCCCGCAGTAGTTATTTAACGTACCAGTAAATCTACCGACACGATGGTGTCGTATATGAGCACCTCCTAATACCACCGGACTGGGACAGGATCGAACCTGCCAAGTTGGCGTCAGAAGGCCAGCGCCTCAACCTCTTGAATTCCAACTTTATCTTCATATCAATGTATAAAGAATATAAACTCATCTGTCCACATTGAAGCTATGCTCATTGCAAAACCTTGACACATACAGCCCACTAAGGCCCGCAACTCTCCATAAACACAGAGCGCATCACTATACCAACCACTAGACTACAGATTCAAGTAACACGGAGTACCTCCCTCCACAACGGATTAGCATAAGCAAGGGCATCCATCCTTAAAAGACACTATGTCCACATTTGCGAAACAGCTCGTTCTTCCGATCTCACTCGAGCGGGCGAAAAACGGCGGTTTAAAAGGGAATTCGGTGATAGTCATTTAAGAAACTAAAATACGATTCGTCTCTGATTATGTCTGTAGATAGCGATTTGTGCTGCCTAAATATATCGTCTTGGCGGATATCTTGAGGAAATAAAAATAATCGTAAACCGTTCTGCTCCTCATAGGTCTTAGATGTGCCAAAACAGCTGCTGACCATTCAAACGTCTGCAGGTGTTGAAATCACGTGGCCACGATGAAATCCTCAGTCGCACTGTATGGCTTTCACGACCGAGTCGCTATCTCTCTTATCACACAGTTCCTCAGTTGGTCTCACGGGCTTAAGTAACTCTCGCTCCAGCCAACAGAGCAGTATTAAAATCCTTAGATTAGCTCGCGATCGAAGCAGGAGCCTCCCAAGTAATAGGCAAGCTCATTACCCCTACACAACAGGAATGAGCACATGAGCTCATTAAACGTACCATAAGCCCGTCACCATGGCTAAATTGTTAGCGCTCTGGCCTTTAGTCACAGGGGCCGCGGGTTCGATTCCCGGAAGTGTTAGGAATTTGAACCATGATTGGTAAATTCCGCTGGCACGAGGGCTGGGTGTATGTTTCCTCGTCATCATCATTTTATCCTCATTACGATGCGCGGGTAGCCTTACGGTCGTCAAATTCAATCCACGTGCATCTGCCGAGCCGAACTTGTCCTCGGAACTCCCGGCAGTTCATTTCATACCTATCATCAATCTACTACATTACATTTACAAAATAAACCACAAAAATAGAAAAATCAAATTCAAAATAACTGTTCCGCTAACAGGGACGCAAAATGATTGGACCAGGTGAACGGTGGGACAGTTATACTTTAATGTACTGTATCTTAACTCCTAATATGCTCCAGGCCTCGTGAAATGACAATGATGAATATGTCTCTCTCCCAAAGGCCTCGAATTCGATTACTGGTTGGTCCAAAGTTCCTTGGAGAAACTCAACAGTTGATGAACCGAATGAAATATGGATAAACAAAAGATACCATTCTATTGGTCTTAAAATTACCGACTCCCACACTTCAGCAGTATTAAGTAGTGAACTACTGTGCAGAAATTCGACGTTGCAATTCTAAGCAGAGTGCGTAATTCGACGTTGCAATTTTAAGCAGAGGAGGCTAGAGCGCTCTCAAGTGAACGACGCTGTGGGTACATAGCGGTGGGCAAAATGGTGCTCACGATAAAACATCGCCTGTTCTTTGTCGAGTGTTATGAGAAGCGCGACTTGTGGAAAAACTTTGCGCAAGAGTTTGAGACTGGTGGCCAAGTGCATGAACCTTGTTTACCGTAATCAGGGTTTACGATTCTTCCTAAACCTTGTTTAAATGAAACTGCGGAGCATCATTCCCGATTATTATTTAAATATCTGATTATTGTCGGTTAAACAGTCAAGTTCGAGCTGTTACCAGATATAAACAGTGATTAGCAGTGAAGGTAAAATATCTGCTAGATTTGGAGATGGGTTTGAAGATGAACTGCTACATATGGAATATCGGGAACAGAATGGAAATGCGCGCGAAGGTATAATGGTAGAGAGAGGTGATGCTTTTAAAGAACTTATTGAGATAAAATTTGTGGAAAGGTTTTATTTATCTAAACACTTTCTTTTCTTCTCGAACAATGCAAATGACCTAAAATTTCCAGCGAAGAGAAATCAGCCTGTTACCTGTTTCTGCTATCAACAGACTGCTCATTGCATCGAGGTATTACGCCACTGGTTCCTTTAACATAATTGTAGGTGATACTATTTATATGCAGGGGCTGCCTGGCCGAGGCAGTAAAGGCGTGCTCGGTTCGCCCGGAAGGGCGTGGGTTCGAATCCCCGTCAGGAAGTCGTCAAATTTAAGAAACGAGATTTCCACTTCAGGAGGTGCATATGGCCCTGAGGTTCACTCAGCCTACACCAAAAATGAGTACCAGGTTAATTCCTGCGGGCAAAGGCGGCCGGGCGTAGAGCTAACCACTCTACCCCATCACGTGCCGAGGATAACAATGGTGGAAGCCTTTACCTTCCACTCCTCCAAGAGCCTTCATGGCTTGTACGGAGGTGACTTTGCTTTGCTTTTTACTATTTATATGCTCTGAACAAGAGCAGCTCGGATTATACACGACGTGAGTAATATTATAGTTTCCGTATCCATGCCACAATATCAGTTTCAAAATCCGAAAAATTGGACGCCCTTTTTATCTTTTGTTCTTTCATGTTTCTAATAAGTAATGTCAACAAAGAATATTCCTCCTTCTAACAAAAGAAACACGAAATCACCGAAGCGTGTTCACTATTCTTCGCTAGCGAGTTAAAAATCATGCTAGTGCTTAATTCCACTCCCAGCTAAACATGCTTAACTAAACAGTGATTAAGAATGGTGCTCCACGCTTCCTCATAACCAAGCCTTAAATCTAAGCCATGTTTACGAACACACTGGTAAGCCGAATCTTAAACAAGATTGGTGCACTTGGCCATGGAAGTGTTTTGGCCAAATCTCCAGCGAAGTCCGCAATGCACAGCTTAGTGATAAAATGGCGAATAAAAACCGTAACTATCCGAAAAGGTTTCGAACACCAGAAAACATTGCTCGAGTGAAGGAAAACCTGGAACGAAGTCCGAGGAAATCTCAACACCGTTTACCTGTGCAACTAGGAATGAAGAGATCGTCGTGTCGAAACATTTATCAAAAAGAACCTGCATCTGTATCCTTACAAATTTACTGTTGTGCGTGCGTTAAAGCGGCCAGATGAACCTTCGCGTGTTGAGTTCTGCCGGTGGTGAGTGAAGTGGTGCCAGGACTTTTGGATACTCAGTTTTTCATTTCTTCAGATGAGGCCATATTTTTTTTGGACCAATTTGATTTTGCCGACCCGTTGTAAAGAGAAATGCGTTTTTAATACTAGCACTCCCTAGGAGAACATTTCAACTTGGAGTGAATTGTCATCGTTCAAGACATTCTCAATTCAAACGTAAAACTTCATTTCAATAGATAATAATCACTGCCACGCAACATTCTTAAAGCAGTGCCTCACAGAATTGCATATCATAAACAAGAAAACAAAATAAGAGTATCCGCAAAGAATTCTGTATTACAACCAAGACAAGTGTTCCGAGAATGTTGATGTCAGATTTACGATGCGAAGCTGTTCTGCTTTACGATACTGGGAATTACTTTCTACAGTTTGTTGCTACCGTTATTGAGGTACTTATCGCAAAGGGAACAAGTCTGTGTACTCTCTATTCACATAACACAATCGTCTGCGATGACAGTTGCGTTTTATTTCCGTCTCAGAAGTCACAACTATCACTAAACAACTTGTCGGACAAGGACGTGGATTCCAGCGCATTGAGAGGCAACTCTTATCAATATATCTAAACTACGTATGTTTTACGTGGTAGTTATTGTGTTAAAGAGGAAGAATAATTGGTCAACTATTCTCTCTTAATACTAATCAGATTAAAAAATGGAAGAAACCGAGTCAGAGACCGCGTGGTTTGGGTCATGCTGCTATCAGCTTACATTCAGGAGACAGTGGGATCGATTCGTACTGTCGGCAGCCCTGAAGATCGTTTCCCGCGGGTTCCTATTTCCACACCAGACCTATTTTTGATGATGCGAAGTACATCCGATTGTGAAAAAAGTTAAAAAGGGAAGAGATCTGACCATTCGAATAAAGAGGTTATCGGGTAAAGAAAGTAAAAAGTCACAAAAATGAAAGACTACCCAGGCCTCGCAAACAAAATACTGCCGAGGTCGGAAGAGAACAAGAGTTGACCAAGAAATATCAGATACGAAGGATGAAAGTGAAAAGTCTGGCACAAGTAGGTGGAAGCAAGGCCATACTCAGATAAGGATCCCTTGGTTACTAAATAACGCTCCAAAGATTGAGAGCTTTTCGGGGTTTACCTTCTGGTAGCCTCTTACGAGACGCAGAGGATATCGAGCATGTGTTCAACTGGCCTTACCCAAAGAGGGTTATGTATGTATGTATGTATGTATGCTGACGAGCAAGTGATTTCATGATAGCTCTGTTTTGGCATAATGGTGCAGTTCTAAGCTATGGGGTGAAATGGAATCCCCGGTGCATCCACCAACGTTCATCATCTGCGAACGATAAAGAAACCTGCCGTCAGATAATGCCCACACGTTTGTTGACCTTCTGCATCCTGCATCCAAAACCTACAGCAAGACAATGCGCCGATGCATCATCGGTCCAAAATGGTGGCCAGTTGGTTCGATGAACAGTGCACGGACGTAAGGATTCTTGCCTGGCCTCCAAGGACACCAGACCTCAATCCTTCTGAACACATCTAGAATGCTGCTGACAGGGATCTGTGCGCCTTGGGTCCAGGCTCCGTACGTTATGGGAGGCTGTAGAGAGGTCATCGCACAGCATGGCTCCCCAATGATTCTAGTATCTTGTGGAGTCCATGTCTCATCGAGTCGTCACCGTCATCAGCGCGAAAGGTGTTAAAACGCAACTTCAATTGCTGATTAGTGTATGTAGCCGGGCTCAGTAGTTCAGACGGATCAGGCGCTGGCCTTCTGAGTTCAACTTGGCAGATTCGATCCTGGGTCATTCCGGTGGTATTTGAAGGTGCTCAAATACGTTAGCCTCTTGTGGGTAGATTTGCTGACACGCAATGGAACTCCTGCGGGACAATATTCCGGCACCTCGACGTCTCCGAAAATCGCCAAAAATAGTTAGTGGGATGTAAAAACAATAACATTATCATGTATATAGGCAATTGGTCTAGGATTTAGCAGAGTAAAGTTTCCACCTTGTTTCTGATTCTGATACCCGGCTCTGCTATGATTCTAAGCCTGGGGTAAAAATCTGACTCCCGGCCTTTCAAGGAATGGTTCTCAATGGTTTAACTCACAGTGGCAAGTAGCACATAGGTCACATGTATTGGCCAGTATTCGAACTACGCCTGCCTTGATGAGAAGCCAGACTTTGCGATCATCCCCCTCTCCTTCCATTGCAACCTCCAATCCCTCGGAGGTATTACGGAAAAGTCTGAAACATCGACATCGGAATTTTAGCAGTAATAAGTTAGAATGTAAACTAATTTGGTCATTAAGAAGTATCGTGCAACCCGTTCTTCCGTAATGTAGCAATAGTAACATAAACTAAAGAAGTTCTATAGGCCGTACCCCTAGTATCTATGCAAATCTCACAGCATAACTGTTGTACATTACAGGGTATACTTGTTGTTCGGTTAAGGAAGTTTGCATTCTAAATTAGCAGCGCCTAAAAATCCGGATTCTGATAAATGCCGCAGAGTACTGTAATCAGAACAGTCAATTGGCTCTGATACTCTGTTTCTGGAGAGGATAATTGTAATTTCGTAATCCTTCTTTAACTGTCCACTCCAGCGATTATATTTAAAGCTCGCAATTTAGCGCTGAATAATAGCATGTGTTGTAACAGACGGACAAATAAAATGGAATTTCATTCAGTTCAGATTGCTTGACTTAATTAACTTTCAATTTCGCGAACTGTCCACGTGAAAGCTAATTTCACAGACAAAACGAGCCCCCGCCCAGATTAATCTTGTGCGGAACGGAGACTGCAGTCACCAGGGGACTAGTCTGGGAAATGATGTTGCTATGACACACACACAGAGGGTAGAAAGTTCTTCCGTCGTCCAGTCCATTCACAATATGCCGAATTTCCTTACAAAGGATGAATCCCTGAAACATAATTTTATTTATTGCATGCTACAGGATTTTCATCCCAGTTACAGCAAAATTGTTTGTGATATAAAGTAAAATAAAAAATAATTAGTACTTAATATTACCTAGCCTAATATAATGTAATATAATCTAATGTATTTCATCTAATCAAACCGATCGTGTTGTTATAGGCTTGGGGTTACAAGTTATGTTCCAATATAGATTAATAGGTATACTGTACATGTAGTGTATTATTATTATTATTATTATTATTATTATTATTATTATTATTATTATTATTATTATCTATATCACAATGTACCGAGGGAAAAGCTGTTCGCCATACTGGGGAACTATGGAATTCACGGTAGATTATTAAAAATCCATCAAAGGTATTTATGTTGACAATTGGGCTGCAGTGAGAATTGATGGCAGAATGAGTTCTGGGTTCAAAGTACTTACAGGGATTAGACAAGGTTGCAATCTCTCACCTGAGCTGTTCATAGTTTACACGGATCACCTGCTGAATGATAAATGGTGGGAGGGGCTCAGTTTGGTGGAAATGTAGTAAGCAGTCTCGCCTATGCTGATGACTTGGTGACAATGACAGATTGTGCCGGAAGCCTGCAGTCTAATATCTTGGAAACTGAAAATAGGTTTAAGGAGTATGGTATGAAAATTACACTTTCCAAGAATAAATTGGTGTCAGTAGGGAAGAAATACAGGAGAATTGAATGTCAGATTGGTGATACAAAACTGGGACAGGTAGATAATTTCAAGTATTGAGGATGTGTGTTCTCCCAAGATCGTAGTATAGTAAGTGAGAGTGGATCAAGCTGCAGTAAAGCTAATGCATTGAGCTCACAGTTACGATCAACAGTATTCTGTAAGAAGGAAGTGAGTTCTCGGACGAATCTCTTTACATCGGTCTGTTTCGAGACCAACTTTGCTTTACCGGAGTGAAAGCTGAGTGGACTCAGGATATGTTAGAAGCAACAGACATGAAGGTAGCGAGAATGATTGCTGGTACAAACAGGTGGGAATAATGGCAGGAGGGTACTCGGAATGAGGAGATAAAACAAGTTAGGAATGAATTCGATGGATGAACCTGTACGCATAAACCGGCTTCGGTGCTGGGGTCATGTGAGGCGAATGGAGGAGGATAGGTTACCTAGGAGAATAATGGACTCTGTTATGGAGGCTAGGAAAAGTACTCAGTTTCTAACGATTTCAAAATAGAGGATTGTCGCTGCGTTTAACAAATTCACATACACTTGCAGATTGAACGCTGAAAGTCATATATGTATGATGTTATTCAATAAGACGAGGGAACAGTAATAACGAATATTATGCTGTGTCTTCAAGTTTTTCACCCTGCTACAAAATAAATCTCGTTTAGTTGATGAACTTGTTCGAAGTTGAGAGAAATCTACGTAAAGTGTAAACAAGTGCATAACTGTATACACGGTGAATGTATGTATGTAATAAGATTTCACGTCTTGTGACCAAAATATCTGAAAAAGGTGTTTAAGACGGTAACTAATCCATGGACTGAGTTACATTTGTAGAGGTTGGAATTTCAGATATCGAGAACGGAAAATAGGTCATGCGTGTAAGGAATACGCACTGGCATTTATAGAGTTAACTATCCTTGGACACGCAAGAGCTTAGAGGAACGGTAAGGTTCTAGTTCCGGCACGACATCACATATTATCGAGTAGTCTTTACAGGACGTTTTCTGCAGAGTTTGGATGAACCAACACTATTTTGTGTAAAAGGGCAATCTTCTGAACACATATTTTAATTAAACAAGCACTTGTTCACAAAAGCTTACACATGGGACGAAAAGAGGTATCTCTAATTAAATATACACAGATGCAATAAAATGTACACCATGTTTTCAATTGCTAATATTCTGCAATGACGAGGGCAGATAATGAATCCACCTAAAACTGAAGAACAGGCCAGAAAAAAAGGGTAGGGCATGAATTTGCTCCCTGGTAATTAAGTTCCTCTTCTCTATCTATGCCGAGCGAGTTTGGCTGTTAGCCTGTATTCAGGAGACGGTTGGTTCGAACCTAATTGACGGCTGCCCTGAAGATGGCTTTGCACTGTTTGCCCTTTTCAAACCAGGAAAATTACGGGGCCGTACCTAAATTGAAGCCACGGCCGATTTGAAAGCTGTCCGGATTGGCGTGATATTAAAAAATATCTGTTTGTATTCAAGGTTGCACACATCTCGCGAAGACATTATGGAAAACACGGTGGTGAGACAGAAGGTTGAAGGAAGACAAACCACGGGTTTGCCGATTAAAAGCTCTGGTAGGGAAATAACACCACAAGTCATCGGAGATAACACAAGACGAAGGAGAGAGGTGTTTGCTCTCATATAATATAGGGCATTTCACCACAGTCTGTGAAAGGTTGAGGGTCTGCAACGTCTGTCGCAAGCAGCGGCAGTGGACGAACATGTGCTGTGTGTGTGTGTGTGTGTGTGTGTGTGTGTGTGTGTGTGTGTGTGTGTGTGTGTGTGTGCGTGCGTGCGCGTGTGTGTGTGTGTGTGTGTGTGACCTGCAGAGATGTACAGGGACTGTACTAACACACGGTTCCGACGCAATGCAATTAACAATCCGTGGTTTAAAATTCCTCACTCCAGCTAGGAATCGAATTCGTACCCCTTTAGACCACAAGCTGGTGCGGTACCACTCATCCAAAGAAGCAGACGGTGGCACAGTATAATTATATAACATTATTTATAGTTCTCTTCCCTATAGAACCACAAATAAAGAACAAAATATTTTCCTTCTATCATTTTATGTCAAGTCATGGGAAAACTTGCTCAGTATATATCTTACCGGCTACCTTTCCAGAACACGGATGGCAGAAAGATTTCCTTAGTTCTTTGTTCTCTTTTCCAGACCTATTCATTCAGAAAAACATATTTGATGAAACAAATTCAACAAAAATAACTTCTCAGCTGGGAAAGGATTAATTAAGGAGTAGATGAACTAAACATGTTACAATTTATGAATAATAATAATAATAATAATAATAATAATAATAATAATAACAAAAGACACCTCCGTACAAGCCACGAAGGCCCTTGGAAGAGTGGAAGGTAAAGGCTTCCACCATTGTTAACCGCGGCACGTGATGGGGTAGAGTGGTTAGCTCTACGCCAGGCCGCCTTTGCCCTCAGGAATTAACCTGATACTCATTTTTGGTGTAGGCTGAGTGAACCTCAGGGCCATGTGCACCTTCGGAAGTGGAAATCTCGTTTCTTAAATTTTACGACTTCCTACCGGACGTACCCAGCACGCCTTTACCGCCTCGGCCAGGTAGCCCATAAGAACAACAACAATAATAATAATAATAATAATAATAATAATAATAATAATAATCTTTTTTTCTTGTGACCACCATGCAGTATTTTGTCGTTTCGCCTGCGAAAACCGCTATGTGGTAATATTTTGGGAGAAATACTGACCCGACCCGCAGGACATATATCATCAAGAGCGATAGTTCTTTGACATCACTCACACAATATTGAACCTCAGATGACAGAACCTTACCGGGGAAAGTTCTAGGAAGAAATATTTCACATAGCGATTTTCGAGGGCGCAACGGCGATTGGTAAGACTGTTAGTCCCAGTTCGGCACGGTTGCTGTACGGAAATGTCCAAGCAGTATAGGAGGTTTCACGTAAATAAAAATGATGATGATGATGATGATGATGATGATGATGATGATGATACTTGTTTAAAGGGCCTAACATCTAGGTCATCGGTCCCTAATGGTACAAAATGAGACGAAATGAAATGATAAATTAAAAGCCCAAAAACATCCACTGACCACAATTCAAAACGTGAGGACGAAGAATGAATGTATGGATGGATATGAATTTAAAACGATCAGTGGAACCGACCCACAGTGCCTCACATGCACAGAAGCTGGCGTAGAACAATAGTATTACTGACCAAGGGACTGCTTCTATAACACAATACTGAATCGATGATACATGTAGTCGAAAGCGGTCCAAAATATAAGTCAGCGTCCCCTCACAATGGTAGGCTAGTTATCGCTAGGAAAATAGAACCATGGTATTTGTCCTGTTGCGGTACTAATCAAGAGTAGCGTAGACTCGCGGTATTCCCCACATTATGGTAGTACTACCAACAGGTAACGAAATTCGCACATATATTACAGACCTACGCTGTTTCGCACATTGCGGCGCCATTTACAGGCAACGCAAACCTATGGTGTTCATCACATAAGTGTACTAACACGTAACTTGTTCACGAGACCATACAAGGAAGCAGGCAACTCCTTATACGAAATTTATAGAAAACGTCAATAGACGACATACCAATACGCGAACCTTCTTTCAAGAGAGCCACACAGTGAAGTTCTTTTGATTAATTCTTGATTGGGAGTATTCCTAATGTACGGAATTATTCCAATCCGGGGTTGATCCATGCAGTCTGCCCTGCCAAGGTGGATTAGGAGGAATGATTCTCCTTCCAGAAGTCGGGAAATATTAGTATGAAACCTCCGATAAATCCTTGGGATACAGAATCAGATTAAAACAGTGTTTCCTAAACTGTAGGGCGCGAACGTAAAGAGGGAGGTGGAATTCTATGTCGGGCGAGGGAGGGGGTAGATATTTCGATTTGTTATTAGTGAAAATTCACAGTCAGTCATTCGTCTGGCCCAAGAATGGAATGAATGAAGACCCCATCTAGCGACGAGGATAGGAGCTGTGCCGGCTGCCTAAGCCTGTCGCATTACTCTGGGGTTATAATTAACGACTGACAGATGAAATGATGCTAGAATGAAACATGACAGGAAAAACCGGAGTAAGGCCTATTCGGGGGGAAACCTGCCCCGCCTCCGCTTTGACTAGCATAAATCTCATATGGAGTGACCGGGATCATGTAGGGGCTTGTAAAGTAAATGAAAAAACACGATTCCAAGGCACGTTAAAAGGAAACATCAGTCTGTCTTTGCGATCAACTTATTGCCATTAAAACGCTATGGACACAATATTATTCTCTCAGAAAAGTCTCTATAGGATCAGCCGCGTCTACGTGGACAACCCCGTCGCTGCCATGATAGTACATTGTTTTTATATTAAATTTTATATAGCGAAGAATCTGTAAGAACAGAATTAAAATCACTGCTGGTAGTAATTTCACATCACTGTCTTTACGGTACGCCAGCACGCTTCTTCTTGAAACTGGTGATTCGATTCTCCCGCTATGGTGTTACACAATACATAGTGGATGGCTTTGGAACTACGCCAGCTGCCACACGTCACTTGTCGGAAGATCCTGGAATTACTCGAGGAAAATTACGCAGAAATTCGGCAGTTCAATGAAAACTACTAATTCTTCGACAACCTACATATTGTACGCTTTAAAATGAGGAAGCATTCACTCAAATCCGCTGAGCCGTTTTCTTAAAATTTCCATTCTCGTATACGGCTAATCAAATTATATACAACCGAGGAAGTGTCTGTGAGGTTTGGGTCACGTAGCTATCAACATGGATTTGGGTTCGAAACCCACTGCCGGCAGACCTGAAGATGGTTTTCGGTGGTTTCCCATTTTCACACCAGGTACATGCCAGGCCTATACCTCAATTAAGGCCACAGCCGCTTCGTTCCAACTCCTAGCCTTTTCCTATCGTATAGCCACCATGAGATCTACTTGCGTCGGTGCAACGTAAAATAATAATAATAATAATAATAATAATAATAATAATAATAATATACATTTGTATGGTTGAATTCCTGATATACTATCAAACATATTTTCCTAATAAATCATATTCGTTTCCTTCCCAGTTTTTCCCATTCTAAACTTTGCAAATGGAACATCTCATTCTACATTTAGTTCAAATGTATTTCTTCATATAACCTGCTTCGCAGCCTACTGAACTCCACAAAATATTCATTACTCGCGTCTATATTTCCGTAATTCGTTTTTTGAACCTCGTACATTATTTCAAACGACGCAATGTTCGCTTCTGTGCGAGAAAATAGGTGATTTCAAAATCTCTGAACAAGTAATTTCTCATCTATCATGACTTCAATTTTGTATGCAATATTTTCACATTAAAATAACATTCCAATGTTCTCCAACCCTCCGCCAATGACGTGCACGGTTTTAACCAGTTTGTGTAGCTTCAAAGCATTTCGGCCACATGCAACACTCGTGTTTCCATATGAAATACAAACAAAGTAGTGATAACAGGAAGCGAGATTGTATTTCCTGTCATACGAGCAAGTAAACACGTTACGGTACTGGCAACCAAGAATAGTACGGTCGCTATTTTTTTTCGCTATTTTGCTTAACGTCGCACCGACACAGATATGTCTTATGGCGACGATGGGATAGGAAAGGTCTAGGAAGTGGAAGGAAACGGCCGTGGCCTTAATTAAGGTACAGCCCCGGCATTTGCCTGGAGTGAAAATGGGAAACCACGGAAAACCATCTTCAAGGCTGCCGACAGTGGGGCTGGAACCTACTGTCTCCCGATTACTGGATACTGGCCGCACTTAAGCGACTGCAGAGAATAGTGCGGAATTAATTGCCGTTATCAGTACGAGGTGTATCCGTGATGATGTTACATATTTTCAGGGATGATGGAAGGCGGCAAATGGATCAATTCGAGAGAAGGAACCATAGTCCGGAAACGATCGGGTCAAAAAATTATTAATAATCCAAGTTGTTTCACGTCCGTCCGTTCTAACGCCGGTGTGTCGGAATTGCACCCCGAAGTAGTTGTTTAATGTGCCGGAAGCCAACGACATGGGACTGTCACCTTTAAACACCTTCTGGACACAGGTAACTGCATTTGTGTATTGTATTTGTGGGGTTAGAAGATGAATTATTGTCTTGCACTGGACTCGAACTAATATTCAGTGTATTTTTCCTGCTCTGTTGCCTTTATGGTGCTGTTTCTTACTGACATTCTTAATTCGTGGCATATTTGCATGATTTACATACCACACATTCAACGAAAGACGTTCTAAGAGTTACAATTCACAACTTTCGGAGTATGTTTGTTTGTTTGTCCAACCCTTGTCCCGTTTCCCTACGGGGTCGGGTATGAGGTGAGATGAATTTGTCGTGGCGGTTTTTTTTTATGACCGGATGCCCTTCCTGACGTCAACCTCATCAGAGGAGTTAATGAGAGATGAAATGAATGACGTGATATATGATAGTAGGGAGAGGGTGAAACCCGGTGCCGGCACATAGCCTACTCCTGTCGAATAGCACCAAGGGGTCTGCTCAAGGCTTAACGTCCCCATCCGACGGACGAATCACCATCAACAGCGTCATATGCCCTCACTCCATATGAGCACTGCGGAGAGGTTTGGAATTTAATCCAGGCTTTTGGCACACAATCTAGTGATTAGAAATTGTATACCACCACCTCCCCTACCCTGCCGGCCAACATTCTGTTGGTGAAATTTTTTTCGACCAACGGGACTCGAACCGGCTAACCTCGGCGTTAGACCGTTTTTAGACTTCAGCGCCTTAACGATCATGGCCACCAGGCGGGCTTTTCGGAGTATGTTTACCTCACGTAATAACAAAAACAAACACGTTCCTTTTACTGCGCCCGTGTGAAGTCTTTTGTTCACGACACGCGGGAAGTACCAACTTCTGAAATGAGCCATCTCACAAGATCCTCGTGCAATTATGATTGATTGAATAAGTATGTCAATAGTGGAGTTTGAAAAATGGGGCGTGGCAAAAACAAGGTTTCACATTATTAATTTATTTGTGAAATCAAATGAAAATGCATATAAATCATACATATTCTTGTTCAGAAAGGCGCGCTTTTCAAATTAAGAGCATTTTTTTTCGTAATTCTATTCACGTACTTCTGGCCTTAAAAGCCACCGACCCGTTAATTGCGAAGCTGTTCGGACGACACCGCGGGTATTCGAAGGTGTACGAGAGAACTTTGTGCGACGATGCCATAGAGGGACGCAATTTCTAAATAAAGCAACTTCTGAAACTTTGCACGTAAACGGACTTCAATGAGTACAATTTTGCTTAAGTTTTGACTCGATCGTTTCCGGAATATGGTTCCTTATCTCAAATTCATCCATTTGCCATCCTCCATTATCCCTGAAACTGTGTAACATTATCACGGATACACTCTGTATCTTAATCCAGTGACGATGCAGAGAGTGAAAATGAGTCCGATGGTAACGTCAGTGAAAAAGGTGAAAAAATGGCACAGTATTCATTTGTAGAATACCGTACTGTTTTTAACAATGAAACAACACAAGCAAAATATTTTGTTTCCTCCAAGATGTTTTAGTCAAGCGGTAGTTATACTTGGGTTACTTGTTTGGTTCAAGATGAGACAGTTAATGGTTAACATGCAGGTCATTAAAGGTGCCTGTATGTTATACGAAATAACCAGGCTGAGTGGCTCAGAAGGTTGAGGCGCTGGCCTTCTGAGCCCACGTTGGCAAGTTCAATCCTGACTCAGTCCGGTGGTACCTCAAGGTGTTCAAATACGTCAGCCTTGTGTCTGTAGATTTACTGGCACATAAAAGAATTCCTGCGGGACTAAATTCTGGCACCTCGACATTCCCGAAAACCGAAAAATTAAAAAGAAAAACAGTTCTGACCAGTCCTTCCGGCCGTTCTACTGGATCGATTCGTTTAATTCTTTTTTATACTGTCCGGAATTACCTGTTTGTGAATCATCAGACATTGATAGGTCTGTAAGTTCAGTGAACTTTGAATAATCCTACACTCAAATCACCAAATGACTATACTTAGCGCGTTGCACCCTGTTACACATTAATAACGTTATTTGCTTCACGTCTCACTGGTTTTCGGAGACACCGAAGTGCCGGAATTTAGTCCCGCAGCAGTAAATCTACCGACACTAAAGTATTTGGGCACCTTCAAAAACCACCGGTTTGAGCCAGGATCGAACCTGCCAATTTGGGGTCAGAAGGCCAACGCCTCAACCGTCTGAGCCACTCATCCCAGCGTTGCAATATCTTTACGTAGAGGTATGGGCGATGCTGAGCGACTAAAATTGGTAAATTTGCAATTTCTGTTCAATTTGGTACACATATAACTTAATACTATCTGGAAAGAAGTACTGTGCGCGTAAGACATCCGTAAGGTGGGGGGGGTGTTGGGAGGGAGTGACATGAAGAAATAATCGAGAACGACCGACATTGGTGTCGAATCCATACTTTTCGGGGTGGCTATGATGAATAGTGACACTCCGGATGCCATTACGGCTCCACAGACATGGGATGAACAGGGGTGAAACAAAAAATATCCAAAAGGACCGAGATTAAGGATCTGTTCCAGCACAGCTCTCAACCAACCTTGGTACACATATGACTTATTACTATCTGGAGAAAAATAATGTGTGGATGAGACACCCCTACGCTTAGGTGTTGGGAGAGTGACATGCAAAATCATAGAAAACTACCAATACTGGTGTCGAATCAATAGATTTCGGGGTCACTGAGATGAACGTGACATTCTGGATGTCGTCTAAGTGCACATAATAATAATAATAATAATAATAATAATAATAATAATAATAATAATAATAATAATAATAATAATAATAATAATAATAATAATGTTATTTGCTTCATGTGGCACTAATTAATTTTACGGTTTTCGTAAACGCTGAGGAGCCGGAATTTAGTCTGACAGGAGTTCTTTTACGTGCCAGTAACTCTACCGGCACAAGGTTGACGTATTTGAGCACCTTCAAATACCACCGGATTGAGCCAGGATCGAACCTGCCAAGTTGGGGCCAGAAAGCCAGCGCCTCAACCACCTGAGTGACTCAGCGCGACAGCTCATTATCCATCGGCACGGAGTCACAAGCGATGAAACAGAAAATGACAGATATTAGTGTTGAATCCACACTTTTCGGGCTCGCTAGGCTGACTGGTGACAGTTATAAAGACAGTTGGAATTGTGCAAATCATATCTATAGTACGATGCAAAAATAGATACAGATATACCTTAATTTGTTATTTATTTCAAAGGATCAACTACTTCCTAGAACACCGCGGGCTGCAAAAGGGCAAACTTCCACGTGAAACGAAATAATCCAAAACTTTAAATTAAACACACAACGATCTCTAAAACAGTTAGTTCAGGGCCACCAAAGCCATGGCAGAACTTTGAATAAAGACCTAGGGGGATGATCATGATTATCCTTGTTGTTTAAAGGGGCCTAACATCTGGGTCATCGGCCTCTAATGGCACAAAATGTGATGACAATTTAAAATTCCAAAATTCATCCACTGACCAGAATTAAAAACTTCATGGTTAAGAATGAATGGATGAATAAGAATGCAAAATTATCAGCAGATCTAACGCACTATATTCAAAATTTTAAAAAATAATTCCAAAATCAATCCACTGACTAGTTCCCAGAACGTAACTTCAAACAATCCAAAGCACAATCCTGAATCAATGATGCTTGTTGTCTGAAGGTGTCCACATTCCAGGTTAACAGCCCCTCATAATGATACTTGTCGCTTGTAAAGTAGAACGATGGTATTTCTCATGTTGCGGTGCTAATCACAAGTAACATAGACTCACGGTGTTCCTCGCACTGTGTCACTGCTCGCAGGTAATGTACTAGTAACAGGTAACGCAGACCTATTGCGTTTCTCACATAATGGTGCCATTCATAGGCAACGCAAATCCACGGCGTTCCTCACATAGTGGTACAAATCACAGGGACTCGAATTATCCCGTGATGTTCCTCACATAGTGGGTACCAATAATAAGCAAAGCAGACACACGGTGTCCCTCATATAGTGTACTAACCAGGCAACGCCCAGACCAGTGCAGAGAGGGGAGCCTCCGTCGTATTGGCGGGTACTGTAAACCCATACTGATCCACACACAGCCTGATGGTATTCCTCACATAGTGGTACTAATCGCAAGAAAAGTCGACTTATATGTTCCTCGCGTCATGGTACTAATCACTAAAAATCTCATGGTCCAAAATTCAACATCCCCTAGTCGCACCTTTTAGTCGCCCCTTATGACAGGCAGGGGATACCGTGGGTGTACTCTACGTCTGCGTCCCCCACCCACAGGGGGTAAGACCTAGATTGGATAGCCTGCTATAAATCACCATCTCCACGTCATGTGATCATATGAAGCAAATTATTGGCTTAAAGGGGCCGAGAGTCTAGGATTTGTGTTGGCTATTTATGGAGCTCCGGCTATCAGTTCATTGATAAACTAACGATTCTTAATTGACCAACCAACTCTCAAGAAGCGATCGGGCTCTGAATGAGCGAGTAGTTCAAATCAGTCATTCCGTGCGTGAATGATCAACGCTAATATACAGAGAAGTAAACTGTACTAGAAAAATAAAAGGGGCTTTTACACGAACACAAGGAGTGTTAGAGATTAATATTCGTAACGTGCACAGGGATTCCTCCTCATTAGTAAAACCTCTGTTAAACAGGACAGACTGTCTGGGGAAGCAGCATGAGATACTAAAAGGATATATTACACTTTCGCGTGTAAGTAAGAAAAAAGCTATTTGGATAATATGTTATGTAGTTATCGCACGCCAGCTGTACTGGACAGGAAAGGAGATAACTAAAACACGCGTTCCGTGCTTGCTATGGCAAAGCAATGCAAGGCCACGGTCGAGTAAGCTGAAGCTTAAAAGTTTAATTTTATCGCGCAGAATAGTCTGAATATTCTCTTCCATGTAACATGCTTATCGCCAAACATTACGTCACACCTGTCCGCAATAACTCGAGCAAGGAGGATATTAAAATTATTTTTACGTTAAGAAAATTTGAGACATGAAGACGAGAATAAAATTCGTCAACATGTGCCTTCCCTCATATGTAGGCGATGTAGTGAATATAGACTGCTTGGCAAAATAATTGAAGCAGGCAGACGAAGCATTTGGTAAATTAAAAAAAAAAAAGAATTGCGGACATTCATCCCTACCTTCCGTAAGGTCATCTGTACTTATCTCCCAAACACCCAGTATAGATTGAGTATGGCATAGCTCATATTTGTCGTAGTCTCTTCGTATCACATCTCCTGTCCCTTGATCATTTTACTGTTGAGTAGGCTACCAAAACCCTTCCGTAGCGCCGCTAAGATCCTCCTCCCCCAACCCCGGCAGCGATTTCAAATGCGCTCCTCGTTCGCAGATGAAAATGAAAACCTACCACCTGTTTTCCAGTCATTGACCGGGTCAGGGATGTAGTGAATGAAGCAGATATAGGCTGTTAATACGATGGGGTCGCCACTCCCAAACTGATTTATTAATGAATGATAGATGCTATGAAATGAGAATGGAGAGTGTTGCTGGAATGAAAGATGACAGGGAAAACCGGAGTAGCCGGAGAAAAACCTGTCCCGCCTCCGGGGTGACCGGGATTTGAACCACGGTATCAAGCGGTGAGAGGCCGACGCGCTGCCGTCACGTTTCCAGATAAGAAATGAAAATCCACAGCCTGTTTCCAGTCATGCGACCGGATCAGGAATGGAATGAATGAAGCCCCATCTAGCGGCAAGGACGAGAATCGTGGAGAGTGTTGCTAGAATGAAAGATGACAGGGAAAACCGGAGTACCTGGAGAAAAAACTGTTCCGCCTCCACTTTGTCCAGCACAAATCTCACATGGAGTGACCGGGATTTGAACTACGGAACCCAGCAGTGAAACGCCGGTGCGCTACCACCTGAGCCACGGAGTCTCTTCGTTTCCTGATAAGGAAAGGTACGAATTTATTTCGTAGTACAGGGTTGTATATTATTACAATGAACAACAACGACGCAACGAGATGATTATTATTATTATTATTATTATTATTATTATTATTATTATTATTAATTGCATAATTTAGTTTTCAAATCCGAAGGAATTAAAATAATACAATTATACAGTAAGAACACACACACACACACACACACACACACAAGAAATGCGTTTTCCAATTATAGTAACCAAAACACGCTGACCTTCACAATATTAAGAAATAATCTCGTTCCTAGGACCAAGTAACTTACAACTCAACAGGACATCGCAACCCTACTTGGCAACACTGACTGCCCAGAGTTATAAACAGGCTCGAAAATTCAGTATTTAGAGTTTAGATATCGCATCTTCGCTGAGTTCTCAGAACTGGCTAATTACTTCAAAAGTCTTGTTGATTGTTGTGAGTGGCAGCAAGGGGTGGTTATTATTGGAACAGACTGGGAAACCCACATTCTTTCAGAAATAACTACCGTTCTCATATTGACGAATGAAGCTCTGCACTACGAGGGCCTAAGTTTGGAATCACCCTCTGTAGTACAAATAATACTGTGTTGTGTGCTGTAGCGTTATCAATATGCAATATCACTCTTCAGCTACTGAATTAAGAAACAGTCATGGGTCCCTCACAAGCCATGGACCCCCAGCCCCGCGGGATCGGCGGGGTCCTTACCACCGCCACCGAACCCCTTCTCTTTCTTTACGCATCCCGATCATTCTTCAACTCCTTCATTCTCCTTTTCCTCGTACAGACAATGTTACGAGAGACTCCTAACTCGTTCATTCGTCCTGTAAAACAACAAGCCGACTCCTTGTTCATTTCCGACACTGCATGGCATAATAGAGGAACTTTCGTAAGTGAAATTTGCTGTTTATATGAACTCCCAGACACGCGCTACGGGATTCTTGGTTGATGTTCCAAAGTTCCACAAGCACACACAATACAGCCTCGAGGCATGTAAACGTTATTTATACAGCAGACAGAAGAGCGGGTCTAATATCTACTGTTTGTGTCACCTTTGAGAATCCAGTTAAATTCACACAGCGGAAAGAACAGGATGCCGTGCGCAGTGACACGAAGCGAAGTCTAATTCCATACAAATGAAAGAAATTGATAAATGAATGGATTATACAGGGTGAACTGAAATTCGCGCACTCGTAATGTCAGCAATAAAAAAAAAATGTATCTCACAAAAGTTCGTCCTGCGAGTACATCCGGCAGAAAAAGAACGTTGAAGAGTGGCAATCTGGCAACACTGTGAACACATGAAGGGTAACTACCTCTGTCAGCACATATTAGTCGTGCTATACAGTTGGTGCATTTGATAGAGTTTTGAGTTAGCATGCATGAGGTCGAGGGGTCGATCCTTGGTTGAAGGTGTATGTTTTTATTGCATCTAGTAGATGAAATGGTGCGAATAAATTCACGGCCACGACGTGGAAAGGGCGTCTTTCAAAGCTGACCAATGAAAACGATTGTTCATCCCATTTCTAGGATCGTATTATGTAAGTGCAAATGGTTTCCAAAGGACCCGCTGCAATCGATGTTGACGATTAAGATGCAAGATACCATACTACCAGCACTCCATTTATGAAATAAAATAACTTCAATGTCCCGGCAGTCTGTCCTATTATTCACGTGTATTTATTTCTCTATTACTCGAAATTCGGTAACTCGAATTTCTCGACCTCTCGAAGCAAACATTTCCTCCCTCGAAGCAAAAAAGAAAAATCTGTTACTCGAATTCTGTACAACATCGACTGTGCGATACAGCATTTGTAGTTTGTGAGGGACAGTTAACACGTAATGAAAGGGTTACAGTTATGCTGGGAGCTAATACGACGGGAACCGAAAAACAAACTTCTAGTGATGGGAAAATCGGCGAAGTCTCGTTGTTTTTCGTGTGTGAATGCATTACCGGTTACGTACGAAGTCGTGGATGACAAGCTCCATTTACGAATGTTGGCTTCGTGGTTTCGAACCTACATACAGAGTCAGTCGAATATAGATGACAGACAGCAATAAATGTTGTTGAAAACTATATGGAAGACAAGAAGAAACAGAAGAGTCTAACGAAATTTTTCCAAATGTGTTAACGGAGGTTTCTTGTTTCACTATTGTATGTACTTTATACTATCTGCTAAAAAGTTACTTTAATAAAGGCCATAATTAAAGCGATGCCGTAAAATACGAGTTTTTAGTGTATTTTTAAATACTGTACCGGGCGAGTTGGCCGTGCGCGTAGAGGCCCGCGGCTGTGAGCTTGCATCCGGGAGATAATAGGTTCGAATCCCACTATCGGCAGCCCTGAAGATGGTTTCCCGTGGTTTCCCTTTTTCACACCAGGCAAATGCTGGGGCTGTACCTTAATTAAGGCCACGGTCGCTTCCTTCCAACTCCTAGGCCTTGCCTATCCCATCGTCGCCATAAGACCTATCTGTGTCGTAGCGACGTAAAACCCCTAGCAAAAAAAATACTGTAATCAGTATAAGCCTGTACATAGATATGATTCAATTATGCACTATATATGCCCCAAAAAAGATGTTCCCTATATCTCGAAATTTCGATAACTCGTAATAAAATTTAGATCGCGAGGTGATTCGAGATATTGAGGTCCCACTGTATATAAAGAACTTTATTAATATAATCCTACACGGAAATTAAAAAATTCAGACTTGAAGAGAACCAAAAGGTCCTGCCTCTCTTCTAGTTTGATAGTTCGAATGGGGTTTCACTACACTTGATGAACTCTTCAAGTATGAGAAATAATGAACCCGGGCGTGAAAAACCTGCAAGGCGGTTAAGTGAGTCGTCGAATGGCTTTATGTCATCCAAAATCTGCAGTGCAGAAGTTTCATGACAAGTTCTTTAAGAACCTAAGAAAAAAAAATGTGCCGAAGATCTATTACAATGTGTGTTCACCAAAAAAATAGGAAAATAGTCTATGGTTTAAACTACGCACTGCAAGATGTGGCAAGAAAGACATAAAGAACTTCATACGAGAGAGCATGAAATCCTACATAAATTATTTGGGAATGGATGAAGACAGTTTTACGTTCGTCGGACCAAGCGTACGCCATGGTAAGGCAGGCAGTATCAGCCGAAGGGCAATCGAAGCTCCTCCCTCGGACTAACCAATCGCTAAATTTAAAGTAAACTAAATACTGTACGAAACTGACAAAAATGTATGAATTGTATGGCTACAACACGGCTTCTAGCAACAAGAGAATGTTATTAAATTCTGCAACACAGTGCTTGAACTCAATGCATTCATTCTAGCATTATTGCACAGACACGGAACGCTATTCGTTTGTTTCTTAAATGAGTTTGAATTACGACTGTGTTTAAACCATACTCTGAAATAAGCAATTTGGTTGTAGCATTCAATCTAGCCAAATTTGGTTGTTATGTTTTCACTTTTACCATGTATGTATGTTCAGTCCGTCAGCGATTCCGCTGGTGGGATCCTCAACAGCTCTGCCATCAGCTGTCATATATGGCCTAGGCATCACTGAAGAGGCGTACTAGGGAAATGAGGAGTGAGGTAGTTTCCCGTTGCTTTCCTCACACTTTTACCATGCCTCTAACAGAATTTAAGAAACCAACAACGGGCGCTATTTTAGAGAACTCCGTAAATGACGTGGTAATGGGAAACACGCTGAACTAAAACCACCTAGAATTTTCAAGTAAACGAGTTCATCCACACTAAATAAGCAATTATACTCCAAAAGACACTACGTACAGAAATAGGCAATTATAGGCACTAAAAATAACTTAATTTTAATGCAAATACCTTATAACGAATTTATGTATTAAAAATTACTTCTTTGTGCCGAGGAAAAACATAAGTACGGTACGCAAATAGGTAAAATTCCAACCCTAATAATAACAACTAAGCTTAAAACAGTGTTGATAATAATAATCAGCGCCTTAAAAAAATTCCTCGATCGAACCAAAGTGGAAAATGATACAACATGAACTTAGAACTTTAATCGGAAGATGTCACTACTGAAATATTAAGTAATTTTGTTACTGTGTAGTATCCTAAACTGATTGGATTTCTCCTTGATTTCTTCTGCTATATATCAAGAAGTTCGGGCATTTTTCCACAGATGACACTACCAAAAAAAAAAAACTCTGATCATGCACTCTGGTGCGCTGAAAGAACTTATAACTTAAAGAAGTTTTGTATTTCTAGGTTGTCCATAACTGACTATGTTCATTTATTTTTGGGTTGGCAACACGTCTTTTTCTTTCCGCCAGGTTTGAATATAGCCAATCATAAATTTTTGTAATTAATTTTCAACCAATCCCGCATTTCTTATTCACTTTGAATTCACCATTAAAATTTGAGAGGGTGTGGCCGGTTTAGTCTTGAATTCTCTCGAACTTTCCCTGAAGGTAAATAAGTTGCGGCGCTTTTCGTGTTTCCTTGCCAATTGATCGTCGTCTTCCTAAGTGTGTGTGTGTTAAGGCAGGAGGCGGGGCGCCTCTTTCGTCGGCAGCCAGAACATCTATAAGGAAGCGGCCACATAAAATTCTACCTTTCTTTCTGTCTCCGCTACTTTATCTGAGGGGCAGGTCAGAATATTTAACTATGTAACCAACTTTTCTAAAATGTAACTTTTCCTTCGGCTAATGTAAAAACTTCATAAAATCTTTAATTGTAAATCGGGGATAGGGAGTGAGTTACCCTCTCGAGCTCCCCTCCATCTTGGTTTCAGGTGTCTGCGATTTTGCAACCTTTTTTTCTGTAATGTATTACAGTTATTTCCATGCGCGCCACCTCAAGTAGCTTGGGATTAGACCCAGTTTCTTCGGCCGAGAGCCCTGTAGGTTTTAATTTTTCCTTATCTGGGAAGCGCAGTGTACGCCTCCATTCAGTTTGTGTTCGGGCCGTTTATTTAACCTGTTGTTTTCCGTAAAGGCCCTGTAGGTTGGGTACTAGACACCCCTGTGTAAATACCAAGTCAAATTGTAAATTGTGGCTTGAAAGGCCACACATTGTAAACTTTGATGTAATGTTGCCTTGAGTGGGCAGTAAGAAACTGAGAGCCTGCTAGCTCTTGTTCAAAGTTTTCTAAGAGTAACGAGTGCCTCTGGAAGACTAGGTATTGTATTTTGGGAGCAAGTGCTCTTGAATTAGGGGATTTCTGCCCTTGACTAACCGAATCCTTGTTTTGAATTCAAGTTGCAAACTGGATGCGGTATCTGTGGAATTGTAAAACTAGGGGCTTCAAGCCCAAAATCTGTACCATTCACTAATCTTGGATTTTCCAGTCTGGTTTCAAGATTGCTTTTGTACCTGACATGTTGTTATGTTATGTTATGTTCACTAAGTGAAAATTTGTTAAGTTGTTGTTTTTTTGAAGAAATATCACCTTCAGTTCAAGTTTTAAATTAATTTTGATAGTGTAGATAGACCCTCACCCCGGTATCTTCTTTAATGTCTTTCTGCTCAACGGGTATCCTCGTAATAATAATAATAATAATAATAATAATAATAATAATAATAATAATAACAGTAATATCCGCAGGTCATATGGCTGGGAAGGGCAGCAGTCACCTTGGCAGTGAAAGCTCTTAATGGTCTACAAGTTACACCGGGTAGAGGAGGGGGTTCGTAAATGAAGTAACTTAGTTGCTTAGCCGAAAAGTGGCATGGTGCGTATTAAGAAAACGAAACTTCATGAGAGAACTCTGCAAAATATTTACAACGAAATCAAAGCTCAATAACAAAAATTCCTGTATGGTATTTGCTATGGTTCCATTAAGATATTTTCTGCTAGCTAAACCCACTCATGTTCTTGCAGACTCTCAAACCGGCCGTTTATTCTTTTCTCAGTGATGAAATACTGATATAAAGTTCAATGAAGTTCTTTCAGCTCCTGGCACATAAATATTCGACCAATGACGCCAGAAATAGCAAAAACAGCCAGTGCACGAAGAAATGAAAATATAAAGAGAAATAGCCTAAATAGCTTCTGAATATTATTTAGTTACGTATATGAACACAATGAACGTGAAGATTTTGTCATGCCTACTTTATATAATCTACTTATTTCGCTGAAGAATTCCTCTCAGCTTTGCGTTTGTATTTTGAATCTCTCCTCAGTTTTATCCTCTTGTTCTGTCATAAAAATGTTCCTTTACATTGTGTAACAGAAGCCAGCTTGGCTGTTCTAAGTTTGTACAGTGGATGTGTCTTGAAGACGAGACAAGCTCAGGAAACAGTAGCGGGGTGTTTTTCTACACAAACTGCCCCAGTTTCTCCTAAGTTGTCTGGACCGAGTCCAGGCGCACATTCAGGTCACCTTACGACTCCACGCTGTCGGATTTGTCAAGAAAGTTTCCGGGCTCACTTCAACAACATTACTGTATTACAACGTATGAAATCTCCAGAGAAGATTTATACTAGGACCACAGGAAGCAGAATATAATAATAAGGTCACAGGATTGATAAATGAAAGGAGAACATATTATGAAAACTGAAAATAAGAACTTTGAACGAAGAGGGAACAATTTATATAGAATGGGAACATAAGTGATTGACAGAATGGATAAGAAGTCCACAGTTCTAGCCCTACAGGCAAGCAATTCAATGTTGAAAACATCCGAGGAATATGAGCTACGACTTTTAGGTGAATAAAATATAATAAGGTATGAGAATATATTATTTATTTATTTATTCGTAAAAATTACAATCTTATTCTTAATTATCGTTATCCGGTCTATTAGATTAGCAGTCACCGAGCTCGATAGCTGCAGTCGCTTAAGTGCGGCCAGTATCCAGTATTCGGGAGATAGTAGGTTCGAACCGCACTGTCGGCAGCCCTGAAAATGGTTTTCCGTGGTTTCCCATTTTCACACCAGGCAAATGCTGGGGCTGTACACTAATTAAGGCCACGGCCGCTTCCTTGCCACTCCTAGCCCTTTCCTGTCCCGTCGTCGCCATAAGACCTGTCTGTGTCGGTGCGACGTAAAGCAACTACCAAAAAAAAAGATTAGCACTTTGCATTTTTCCACCACTACCAGCGCTAATGTGAGTAAATGCAGAGATTCACTTAAGCCCTTATGACTACATTCGGTGTGGATATGTTTCTAAAAATCAAAATAAAGCCTCAGGGTATTGAACAGAGGAACACATTACAGAAAGAATTATGTACATAGGTTAATTTGCTAGGACTTGAATCAAAAAGAAATCGAGTAAAGCAATAAGCGAATTTAGGCTCTTTTTCCGGAAATGCATTTGAGCCCGAAAGGGATTTTCGATTTTTCTTAGTTTGACAGAGCTATCCAAAAATCACAATCTGAAACATTTCCTGGCCCTTTAACCCTTTAACATTTGGCACAATTGAGGAAATTTGTCGAAATTCATACTCTTCTGTCCACTAGAGGCTTTATTCAATGTGTCCGTTCCTACATTGATATTGACTGTGCCAGTAATGCCGGTACAGCATTTATTTTGATAACGAAGTATTTCTATCGCTTGACAATTCATCAGCTGCATAACTTCCAAATGAAGTATACCGCGCTACTTGCGACCACAACAAGTTACACGTCACCTAGGCCCAGCTGATACTGTATTTCAATTGATATCTCCACTAATGATTGCGAACAAAAGAACTAACTACGGCAATGTATGTGTGTTTTAATGCTGCCTACAAAACTAACTAATTTTTATGACGAGCGTAATAATATTGTGGCATTTATTACACGTTTCAGTAAGCTGACGCAGTGAGTGAGTCGTGACTCACAGGTATCGGGAACTACACCAGGTAGGCCACGGCTGGTACGCGGTCCGACCAACCGGGCAAAAGACGGGTCTACCGTAACCCTACGCCTCTGTATACCGGAGACAGAGAGGAGCTTGTCCCCACCGTAGACTGTCCTGAAAATGGTTTTCTGTGGTTTTCCATTCTCATTATGGCGAATGTCTGGACAGTTCCTAGTATAGGCTACGGCCGCCAACCCTCTCACATTCTCCGTACATCTCCTTCATCGTGTCAAATCCCCCCGGCTTGAGGGACGGCGATACCGTCTAGGAGGCCCGCCTTCCCTGTCAGGGAATGAATGTAAACTTGTTTTAGTAGTAGTAGCTGTAATAGTAGTAGCGACGATTGGGGGGCGGGGGTAAAATATATAGACAACAAAAAGTACCCGGGTTGAGATATAGCGGTCAGGTGGGGGAGGGGGTACTTACATCAAAATTGGAAGAAAAAAAAGGGGGGCTACAAAATGATAAGGTTTGTTTATCCTCTCTGAGCGAATTTCGACAGAGGAGTGAAGATTGACAGTTTACCAACACTAGTCCGGTAATATTAGTTTTTGATATTTTGATATAACATTGTGAGCAAAGGAACACTATTACACATGTATTATAATTCAATAGAAGTGCGACATGATTATATAATTAAAATCATTTAATATTTGACTACTCACTAAGAAGCTAACAGACAGTAAAGAGACTGCCCGACTGAATCATACCTCAGTGTCCATGACCTATACCAGAGCCTCTCAAACGCCCAAAATCTCACGTGTGCAAATCGAAAAGCAAGAGCTCCGTGCATTGCGTATCGGTTCCACTCGGCTCGGCTTGGACCAACGCTTTGTCTCTGGGCTACTCGGCTAAGCTCGGCTCAACTCGGTTCGGACTTCGAGCTTTACGGAGCAAGTGAGGATGAGGGAGACAGGGGGAGCAAGCGAGACAGGCGTGGGGAAAGAGGGAGACAGCGCTATTGCTGCAAATCGAGGAGTGGGGGTGGGTCTGCTCTCTGGGTAACCAAGGGAAGTCGTCTTTTGCACAGTGCATGTACCACGCGCATGCACCCTGAGAGGCCCTGACCTAGACAAAAAAAGTATACCTATCCTATCCTTCCTCACAGCACATGCAAAGTCTCCACTACTTGCTGTGGCTCTATAGAAATCGGTTAGCCGCAACGAATTACATTTTGTACATATTTCCGCTAAACATTCTGTTAATAATTAAAGAAAATCATAGAAATATAATTAGTTGATTAGACAAGGGCTTGTGCAAAAGCCCGCTGAAATGGAATAAAAATGTAATGTTCTCTTCACAAAGTGTGTGTGTGGGGGTGGGGGGAACTGCCCAGCTCTCGCCCCCCTAATCACCGCTGGTGGTAGTAGCAACAGTAGTAGTACACCAGATATCCAGTCAACTATCAGCACGCTGTTGGACTAGGTCAGACACACATCGCTACGTCGCGCCAAGTACAAATTCTGCGGGTGCAAGTTACGAATCAACACTTGTGATATAACACTTCGTGAATATGTCATGTCGAGAACTTAATTATTTTGTACGCTAAGCTTATAATTCTTTTAAAGGGTTTAAAATGTAACAATTTCTTGGTGTGTTTAAATCAAGGCAGGGCTTGAAATGTTAGGACAGGGTAAATGGGTGTATATTCATGATACAGGTAAGTTCATAAACAATCTTCGAGAAATACGTATCATGAACTTCCCTACTGCAGACTAAGAATGTCAACTTTACTACTAGTTTCATGAGTTCTCAACAGATGTCTCTAGCTACTTGAACTGGTCTTCATCGCGCGCTAGTGGACACACGATGTTTATTCAACGATCTATCACGAACGTACCTCCCTTTACCGTAAATCTCTTATTTGTTCTTCGGGACAGAACTTGTAATTTTCAGTGATAATTATTTCTCCGAAGCAGTGCTCGAGAACTTCTGTATTCAAACGGTGTAAATAATTATCAAGTGTTTAATTAATTGTACAGATTACGTTTAGGAAATTGTGAACATTCTCTACTCTTCCGTAATAATTCTAGTCTTCTTTCGCGTGAACAGTCCTTCTAACGACGAATAGTCTTTGATTTATTAAAGAATATTGAAACTTAATTTACTTTTACGAGTCACATTAAAAAAAAGGACTTGCATTCTAGGGTGACACAGACGGTTATTTTTGTCTAACTGCTACATCTGTCACTGCTACAATAAAGTAACAGTTAAAAATAACATCCAACTTTACTCACCTTTTAATGGTCACGGCTTCAAGCTTGTCACCTTGCAGCTGTGTTGCGAAGTCCCATTCATTCACTCGCATCACTACACTGCTGAAAGTCGGTGCAGCAAAACACGCATTCCTACTTGCTATAAAGTTAACGAGAGGCAGACACCGGATGAAATAAGAATACAACATAGCGTCTTTTCTGAAATCTGAATGCCCCGATCAAGGATAGAAGACAAGAACATCTGATTATCTGTCTGCCAAACCGCTACAAGACGATCGATTATGTAAAATGAAGTAATGTTATGTTATTTTGTTATAATGAATTGTGTGAAACGAAGTAATAAAAACTTCAGTGGGTAAAGAGTCATTATCAGATGCGTTTCATTCCTGACAATCGTGAGTTTTTATTGTACTTGTTATGGATATTCAAACAGTAGTGTGTATTGCAATTGGGGGAACCTGTAATTGACACAACAATGCTTAAATAAACGATGAGAACTGTATATCTATCTAATTTATTAGTGACAATTCCCACCTCCCAGTTACTGTTTTCACTAGTACGTTATTCTATTGTCGTTACTCGGTAAACCTGTTATTCTTTTGTCCTCGTTACATTCGTAACAGTGACAGGCATGTAACTGTGACAAAGTAACTGCTACGATATTTTTCAGCCATCTCTATTTCATTTTCAACGTCTACGAACTTGTATGTTCTTACTCTACGCTCTTATTAATGAAATGATTTTGAACTTCGCCAACTTTAATCTTCTTCTTCTTCTTCTTCTTCTTCTTCTTCTGCTTCTTAGCGTGCCTGTCCGCCTCGGACGTTGGCGAACAACATGGCTATTCGGGCTTTATCCACGGAAATTCGGAATAGTTCTGCAGATGTTTTGTTGAACCAGGTTTTAAGGTTGTCGAGCCAGGAAATTCTTCTTCGCCCAGGATATCTTTTTCCTTCTATTTTCCCTTGCAGGATAAGTATAGTATATATAGTATATACCTACAGGGTCTCTCGTATAAACTCAGACCGAACGCAAGGTGTTTGAACTCTGGGCTACGGCAGCTGCAGTATGGGAGGAGCGCGCATAGTCCTTGACTTTGCAAGTGTTCGACCTGGCAAGCATCAGTCGCCAGTCAATCTCAGATGGTAACATGGTGAGACAGTTATCATTGAAACATCGTATTTTGTATGTAAAACTTATCAAAACTTGTGTTTATTTCGAAAATTGTGTTTCCTGTGTAACTTAGGTGTTATATATTCGTGACGTAGGAAAGTTCATGGTAGAGGTGCTCAGGCTGGGCATTTCGTCCGGCGGGCGGGCAGGCAGGCAGGTGATGAGCGTATGCATTTCAGCCAGAGTGACGCGGTTACGTCACAAGCATCAGCCGCCAGTCCGAATCTCAGCTGTTAATATGATGACACAGTTATCATTGCAACATCGTATTTTCGTATGTAAAAGTTCTGGTTTCATCTTAATGGTCGTGTGAATAGTCATAACTCTCGACACTGGTGTGAAGAAAATCCTAATGGTGTTCATGAAGTCGCTCATTATGATAGAAAGATTGGTGTTTGGTGTACTGTTAGTGCAAGACGAATAATTGTGGCCACACACAGAAATTACCCTGCAGTCACAGGAGATTTGCGGTCAATGCGGTAGCGGTGGGTCTCATTAGGTTAATCTTGGGGTATACCTAGTAACCTGCCTGGGCTCCTGCTCCTCAGCTCGCGTCGAAAACAATGTTTTTCTCTCGCGCGCATTATTTACAGACCGATACGATTAGCCATCATTGAGCACATTACAATGGTTATATGTCAGAATGTATAGGGAAAGTAAACATGGAATCGCCACCGGGTGTGTCTGAAGGAGAATAAAGAGTCAAGTCATGTTTCCTAAATCATACAATTCTGCCATTTAAAACAAAGTGCAGCATCAAACACGGCAAGGTATAATGTGTTGAAAGTTTCATTACATTGGATGACGGGTTTTTGAGTAACAATGTCTTAAAATTGACTCATGGCTGAAATACAATTAAAACGGGTATTTTTTGCGTCCCACCTGCGATAAAAAAATATTAATATGTTTACAAATTCAAATCTAACGTAAAGTGAAACTTAAAATGAAGTGAGGAAAAAGATAACATGATTGGAATTTCTGTAGGTCTACTAGTTATTTAATGAACAACCTCCAAACTAGAATACATATACTAATTTGGTGGACAGTAAATTATGTTTTAAAACGCTGATTCCATCACACTTTATTGAGAATGTTAATCGAGAACGAGCGACCAGCAGATCAGACAGGTTAACGGGGATATGCCGAGATTAAGTTAATAAGGCCAATCCCCTCCTTCAGTGACCGCAAATCTCCTGTGACTGCTAGGAAATTTCTATGATTGGGCGCAAGTTTGTCTCAGTGACCAGAAATATCCGGTGGCCGCAAATGTCCAGCAACCTTTCATACAACCTAGATCGTTAACTACCTTTCCTTATTCATCATTATCTGATCGATTGGATCACGGCCGACTGGATCTCTCGCTGCACTCCAGCTAGCTAGAGCGACGCATCAAGTCCGCCGTGATAGGGCCAGGAGTTTGCCTTTTTCTACCACTACGAGCGCTAATGTGAGTCAATGCACTGTTTCACTTAAGCACCGCGAGCGCTAATGTCAATCAATGTAGAGTTTCACTTAAGCTCTTATAACTACATTCGGTGTGAACGTACTTAAAAAATTAAAACATCTGGAGGTATTGAGCCAAGGAACGCATTACAGAAATAATTATGTAAATAAGTTAATTTTTGAATAAAAAAGGAAACCAGTGAAAAAACAAGCGATTTTAGGAACTGCATTTAGGCCGGAAGTGATTTTTCGAAATTTGTTTCTTTTTTAGTTCGATAGAGATATCTAAGTCTCATAATTTGAACCCTTTCCAGGCCCTGTAGTTCTTGAACGTTTGGCACCACTGAGGAAATGGTAAAATTTTACGGTTTTGTTAGCATGAGCTTCTGCTATGAAATGTTTCCAACATTAAAACATAATCGATGTTAACCTTCTAAACCACCAACACTATTGCCATGGAAAACTTAACATCTGTGTCATCAGCAGGTGTCAGGAGAAAATATTTTTACACTACAGATGGCACCAAAAAGGTTACAACACCAACGATTTGAGCGTTCTGTTCGTTCCCGGAAACAGTAAATCGTAGGCCCTAACCGCACTCACTATACCTCAACGATGTACAGAACATTTTCTTGTATAAATTAATAATTAATAAGAATAATAATAATCGTATGGCCTCAGCTACCGTTTGCAGACATTTCGATTTGACGCCATCTGGCTGTCTGCTCGTCAATTTCGACGTTCCGGTTTACTCTGTCTGCCATCTAGCGGACCTAGAGTAAACCGGATCTCTCTTGGGCGTCTATGGCTGAGATTTAATTAATTTTGTCGGATAAATACCAAATGTGTCACCAGAGATCTTTTACATGCCGATATCGTACGACATGGAGTGTCGAATGGATTTTTTTCCGCCCTTCAAAAATCCGACTAACCCTGCCGGGTTTGAACCCGCTATCTTGGGATCCAGAGGCCGACACTCTACCACGGATCCACAGAGGCAGCTAATTAATAACTTATTATACCGTAAGCACATACCTTACAAGTAAACACGACCGTAATGCACCCGGAATACTACATACTCTTTCATGTGGTAGGGTATATTCTCTCCGAACTATTTAAAAGTCATTAGCTGATACTTCGAAGGCAGTAGCAGCGATTGGGAATAAAAAGTGGTGGGGGCAAAAAAATGTATAGACAACAAAAGTGCTCCGGCCCGAGGGTTATACCAAATACTTTAATACGATAATACCGGACAGCTTGCTGTTTTCAGCGAGAAAACCGATAGTGCTGCTATCTACATGGCTTGGTGTGACCAACTCTTCAAAAACATATTGCCATCTGCATGATTCTTGGCGCACTGCCGTGTTGTTTATAATGTATCAGTGTTTGTCACTAAATAATCTTACATTGCAGTTATATTCCAAGAAAAGTGTTATGCGCTGAACAAATTACCCAGCAAGATAATGGGTGTGGGAAATGATAAGGACCGTAAGTATTACAAAAAGTAATGACCTTCCATCTGTGTTGAGGTTACATTCTATGCCCCTTATATTAAGAAATTCAATCAAATACCCTACTGAAATGTTAGTAGGACGTAAAACCAATAATATTAACAAATATGCAACTCTAGTATACTCAAGCTTGAGGGTCCATATTGTTAAACAGTGCCATAAATTTCACAATCGAAAACTTGCGGGTCTGTAGCGTAATGGTTATCGTGGTAGTCTTGAAATTGAAAATTCAAAGCCATGAGTTTCGAATCCAGTCACCTTTTCTTTTACTGTAAGAAAATAATAATAATTTTCTTTACGTCCCACTAAGTACTTTTACGGTTTTCGGAGACGCCGAGGTGCCGGAATATAATCCCGCAGGAATTCTTTTACATGCCAGTAAATCTACCTACACGAGGCTGGCATATTTGAGCACCTTCAAATACCACCGGACTGAGCCAGGATCGAACCTGCCAAATTGGATCAGAAGGCCATCGCACCAACCGTCTGAGCCACTCAGCCCGGCCTAAGAAAATTATTTCAGTGCATTATTGGCATAGGCTTGAGCACCAGTCCAATTAATTTAAAACGTGTGTATGGTAATTCTTCATGCATTAATTTGTGAAAGAGACTTTAGAAAATTCTGGACCTTTCATCCTTGTCATGAACATCGTAGTTCACTCACGTAACCCCAATATGTGTTATATATTATGTATTTTTGTCTTCAGAGGTAAAACAGAAAATTCAAAGAACGGCAAAAGCGAGATGTCAGCGTTAGGTTGAGTTGCTCTGTAGAGTTCGGAAAGATTGGCCGTACCGAAGAAGAAGAAAGAAGAAAGAAGTCAAAATAATGGACCAAACTACTGTTTCTAAATTACAGCTTCTTCTCTTTCCCAAAATCTTAATAAATCATGGATGTTGTTAGGTTATCTGTCCCCGTTGGCTCTTTGGCTGATTGATTAGCTCTTCGTGCCCCCCCCCCCCATTTATGATACCATCATTCTTGGAGTGTTGGACTTCTTCCATTTCCCTTCTAAAACCAAACCCCTTGGCACTACAGCCCTTGAAGGGCCTTGGCCTACCAAGCGACCGTTGCTCAGCCCGAAGGCCTGCAGATTACGAGGTGTCGTGTGGTCAGCACGACGAATCCTCTCGGCCGTTATTCTTGGCTTTCTAAACCGGGGCCGCTATCTCACCGTCAGATAGCTCCTCAGTTCTAATCATGTAGGCTGAGTGGACTTCGAACCAGCCCTCAGGTCCAGGCAAAAATCCCTGACCTGGCCGGAAATCAAACCCGGGGCCTCCGGGTGAGAGGCAGGCACGCTACCTCTACACCACGGGGCTGGCCCATTTCCCTTCTGATTAGTGTTAATAGAGGATGGCTGGCCAGTTGTACAACCTTTTAAAATAATCACCACCTCGGAATGGTCAGCGTACTGACCTTCGGTTCAGAGGGCCCTGGTACGATTCCCGGCTAAATCGGAGATTTTAATCGCCGATTCCTGTAGATCGAGGGCTACGGGTTTGTGTTCGTATTCATACGCATCTTCAAGTATATACAACACATCATGCAAAAAACAACCACAAAAACACTAGTGAGTACGGTGTATAACCCTCCACATATGATTCCTGTTATGAAAGGCATCCGGCCGGAAAACTAGGCTAAGTCCATACAACATCCTGCGCTAGGTAATTGAGAAAAGGTTAGAAAGAAGAGGAGAGTGTAGTTATTAAGTATTTCCCCAGAGGCTGGGTGGATCCTCAAACAGATTCTGCTTTATAATTTTTAAGACATAGCGAAAGGCACGGCTAACATAATGCTCGTTTGGAGGTTTATGAAGGAGGAATTTCATATTTTAAAATTTCATTCTTAATTATTGTGATTACTCAATTATTTTAACTAAAATATTTCCAATGAGTGTGGTGCATTCCGCTCAGCTGTAGCATAGACAAGTATGCAGTTCACACCAACACGCTAGATGTCACCACCATCGCTGTTCGCACTCCACTCAATGCTGTTGAGATACAGCTGTCCGGTATTGGTGTATTAAAGTATTTGGTTATACCAGCGGGGGTGGCGGGTGGTGTGTCATACAACAAAATTGAAAGATAAAAGCTATAAAATGGTAAGTTTTACATATTCTCTGAGCGAATTTGGATAGAGACATAAAAGTTGACAGTCTTCCAGCTTAAGTGCGGTAATAATGGCACTATATAATAAAAGTGTCACCAAGGGAACAATCGTTCAGCGCGGCTTTAGAACGATCTACCCACCAACATTAAATGTAGAAATGTAAATATAGTTACATGTTACGTTAATAAATAATAATAATAATCGTATGGCCTCAGCTACCGTGTGCAGACATTTCAATTTGACGCCATCTGGCTGTCTGGTCGTCAATTTCGACGTTCCGTTTTACTCTAGGCCCCCACTAGATGGCAGACCGAGTAAACCGAAACTCTCTTGCGCGTCTATGGCTGATATTTAATTAATTTTGTCGGGTGAACACCAAATGTGTCACCAGAGATCTTTTACATGCCGACATCATACGACATGGAGTGTCGAATGGACTTTTTTCCGCCCTTCAAAAATCCGACTAACTCTGCCGGGTTTGAACCCGCTATCTTGGGATCCGAAGGCCGACACTACCGCTGATCCACAGAGGCAGCTTACATGTTACGTTAGGAAGCACATACGGTGAGAAAATGCATGAGAACATGTGGAAAAATGAACGAGGGAGTGATAGGTTGTATAAATGAGAAATATGTATACATTAGGCTATACTTTACCTGTAGATAGTGTATATGACTGTTTTAGTTTACGATTTAGGTAATTATTTCAAAGGTCAGGGGACACTACCTGTAGGGGGCATGTCCTTTTCCCCTGGCCTTCCAATGATATTGTAAAGGTTTATGGTAAATAAATAAATAAATAAATAAATAAATAAATAAATAAATAAATAAATAAATAAATAAATAAATAAATAAATAAATAAATAAATAATGAATGAATTAATTAATTACACATATATTACAATTAAGCAGAAGTATTCGGATGCGCCATGAATTAATTTTTCGGTTTATTTTTGTCGGATGGATACTCGATTGAAATAAGCGAATAGATGAAACTTAAAAAAAATTAAAAAATAGAAGTACGCCTTTTTCCAAACGTATCTCCAATTGTTGAAACTAAATTCGTGTATTAACTGTCTTAGTAGTCTGCGTGGCTCAGGCGGCAGCGTGCCGCCCTCTCACCGCTGGGTTCCGTGGTTCAAATCCCGGTCACTCCATGTGTGGTTTGTGCTGTACAAAGCGAAGGCGGGACAGGTTTTTCTCCTAGTACTCCGGTTTTTCCTGTCATCTTTCATTCCAGCAACACTCCTCACTACCATTTCATTTCATCTGTCAGTCATTAATCATTGTCCCAGAGGAGTGCGACAGGCTTCGGCAGCCGGCACAATTCCTATCCTCGCCGCAAGATGGGGGGCTTCATTCATTCCATCCCTGACCCGGTCACTGACTGGAAAAAAAAAAATTTTTGCTAGTTGTTTTACGTCGCACCGACACAGATAGGTCTTACGGCGACGATGGGACAGGAAATGGCTAGGAGTGGGAAGGAAGCGGCCGTGGCCTTAATTAAGGTACAGCCCCAGCATTTGCCTGGTGTGAAAACGGGAAACCACGGAAAACCATTTTCAGGGCTGCCGACAGTGGGGTTCGAACCCACTATCTACCGAATACTGGATACTGGCCGCACTTAAGCGACTGCAGCTATCAAGCTCTGTACTGACTGGAAAACAGGTAGTAGATTTTTATTTTCACTGTCTTAATAACATCAGTTTTAATTCGATTATTTCGAAGGCATTCACTATTCAATTGCCTCATACATTCGAATGAGTTTCCGAATGAATAATCGAACAAATAATCGAATGGAAAATTCACTATTCGATTGCTTCATTGATTCTAATCGAGTTTCGGATGGATAATCAAAAAATTATCGAAAAAATAATTGAACGAAAAAAATATCCACTATTCATTCGAAACTCCATTCGAATGAATAATCGAAAAAATAATCGGATGGAGAAAAATTCACTACTGGATCGCCTCATTCATTCGAATCAATAAAAGAAAAATAATCTAATGGGAAATATAATCAAATAAGCTATTATTTTGTAGTTGTTTATCCCATCACTACGGCTCCCTTCGTCGCAGAGCATGCTGCACATTGCTCGCGGATCTCCACTACTTTTTTTTTTTGCTAGGGGCTTTACGTAGCACCGACACAGATAGGTCTTATGGCGACGATGGGATAGGAAAGGCCTAGGAGTTGGAAGGAAGCGGCCGTGGCCTTAATTAAGGTACAGCCCCAGCATTTGCCTGGTGTGATCTCCACTACTTGCTGTGGCGCTGTACAATTCGGTTAGCCGCGAGGAACGACATTTCATGCGTGTTTTCGGTAAGTAGCTATTTTTATTAATAATTAAAGGAAAGAGTTACCTGAAAAGTTACCAGGGTTTATACAAATTGTTTCTTTTTTCATAATTCCCAGTTTCGGACGGCTAAACCTCCACCTTGCGGCGAGCATAAGAATTGTGCCGGCTGCCGAAGCCAGTCACACTCCTCTGGGGCAATGATCAATGACTGACAGATGAAATGAAATTATAGTGGAGAATGTTGCTGGAATGAAAGATGACAGGGAAAACCTGAGTACCCGGAGGAAACCTGTCCCGCCTCCGCTTCGTCCAGCAAAAAATCTCACATGGAGTGACCAGAATTTCAACCACGGAAACCGCCGGTGAGAGGCTGGCGCGCTGTTCAGACGGCAAAAATGGAATAAAAATGTACTTGTTTCTCCACAAAGTGGGGGAAGAGGGCGACTGGCCGTAATGCGTCATACATACTGTAGATTATAACGACAATGCGATCCCTTGTACGCATTTATTGCACACGAACCGTGAGTTGAGAACAGATCTATTGCTGTGGAATAGTGATAGGATAATCGAATACAAAGTAATCGCTTCTTCGATTATATTTCTCATTTCATTATTTTTCGATTATTCATTCGAAACTTCATTCGAATCAATGAGACAATCGAATGATGAATTTTTTCATTCGATTATTTTTTCGATTATTCATTCGGACCTGCATTCGAATGAATGAGGCAATTGAATAGTGCATGCTTTCGAAATAATCGAATGATAAGGGATGTTATTAAGACAGTTAATTCACTCATTTAGTGTCAACATTTGGAGATACGTTTGGAAAAAGGCGTATTTTTATTTTTCATGAGAGTTTATCTATTCGCTTATTTCAATCGATTATCCATCCGACACATTCAAATCGAACAATTCATTCATGACGCATCCGAATATTCTATGCGATACAACTGAGTGATATTTGAAATTTATTGGATTACTTTATTCTACTATTTATTGGATTATCTAAATAATCGGATGGAGGTTATTCGAATTTTAAAAATATTTGATTATTCAAATAATCCGACGGAGGTTATTCGATTTTAGAAGTATTCGATTATTCATCGCTACTGTAGAATGACATGCCTGTGATTTAAATTCCAGAGAGAATGCCTTGCAAGTGGTACGAACTAACTGTGACACGGAATGTCCGGGATTACTTACCCGAAAATATGGCTACAAGCGACGGTTTCGTTTCATAAATATAGAAGCGCCACTTGAAATCAAACCCTTCGGCATTACAAAAACAAATGTTGGTCGGCTGCGTTTTACTTTTGAGGAAGTGTAGCAACGATAAGTTTCTCTGCAGTTCATCTCATTTCATACAGCATAGAGCCAAAATATCTCATGTCAAATATACCACTGCAACTCGTGTTACAATACATGGGCAATGTCTGAGTTCGTTACTGGAGGATATTTCCTCACATTACAGCACTCAAACAGAGAACGCATCCATGACACTCAACATAGCCTATCAGATAATCGGATTGCACTCTTTTTAAATGGCCTACATCACTTACTTGCATGCATCCACTAATGCGGACATGAAAACAAATCGCTGAAATTTTAGGCACAGCTCATTCGTACTCAGTGTTAGCATTAAAATGGCCATAAATACTGGGCATACCATAAAATGCAAGGTATTCTCTCTGGAATTTAAATCACAGGCATGTCATTCCACAGCAATACATCTATTTTGTTCTCAACTCATGGTTTCATGTGCAATAAATACGTACAAGGGATCGTATCCTCGTTATAATCTACAGTAAAATAACGCATTACGGGCACGATGGAACAAATGCTCGTGAAGGGGAGTAAATACCGTACTGCCAACAATGACAAGCATGTGCTCTTGCGATCTGAATAACGAAAAGTCAAAATTGCGAACCCTTGATTAAAAAAAAAATCGTTGATTATTTACGTGGAGTCCCGTCAACTTTGCTATGCTGCAGCTGAGAATACCCCATAGTTGCACGCTTCTTGACAGCGAGGCTCGCTCCATGAATGATTGCATAAAATGATTTTTTTTTGCTATTTGCTTTACGTCGCACCGACACAGATAGGTCTTATGGCGACGATGGGATAGGAAAGGCCTGGAATGGGAAGGAAGCGGCCGTGGGCTTAATTAAGTACAGCCCCAGCATTTGCCTGGTGTGAAAATGGGAAACCACGGAAAACCATCTTCAGGGCTGCCGACAGTGGAGTTCGAACCCGCTATCTCCCGTTTAGTGTATACTGGCCACACTTAAGCGACTGCATCTATCGAGCTCGGCTTGCATAAAATGAATTTCATTGCAAAGCCCGTATTGTCGTTAGTATACTTTTTTTTAACTGCAGCTGAAAGTTCCACCATTACAATACTAAATTATTATTTTTTGTTTAATTAGGAATTGACAAATGTCGGGACATGTTTCGTCCTTCTTGGAGGTCATCATCAGCCGAAATTCTTACAAGGTAAGTAAAACAGACAAAGACAAATACACATTAAAATACGATTCGGGTTACCGAATACGTCAAGTTAAACGCATGATAAAATTTGGAGAATGTTATTAAAATGCTGGAGCAGAATTGTTTTTTTAGTTCTGTTAAAATGAAGATAACATTGTTTAACACACGTAATAGTTCCAACAGAATACGATGGTCGAGCTCTTCTTGTCGGCGTGATGATGTGTTGTTGATGATTCTCGATTAGGTTATGAGGCAGACAGATTATTTGACTGTAAGTGTAGTCATGGAGAAAAATTGCGTCATGGTTGAATATTCCTAGAAGGTAAACGGCCTGCAACTGCAACTGCATTTAGACCGGAAGTGATTTGCGAAATTTCCTTTTATAGTTCGACAGAACTCACAATTTAAAAACTTTCCGTCCCGTTAGCCATGCAACTTTCGGCAGCACTGAGTAAATCGCTTAATTGTTTGCCAAGAAATATGTTTAACATCAAAATATGAAGGTAATATTCAAATGATAATAAAATGCAAAACAAATTTTATTTCCTGTGCAAATTTTAGGTGAATCCGATAAGAACTCTATCACAAGGAGCATTTTATGCATGGCAAAATGCTGAAAAACGTTTAAAAGCAATGGAATGTTTCAAGGAACTTACTTGCTTTAAAACTGCCGTGGACTGTAAATGACTCCCTCAGATGCCTTTCTCCTCTTACGCCCAGCATAGGCCTATTACAAGGTAAATACACTCATGTTCACAAAAAACAGAATACCTTGAAAGACTAGAGATAGGAAGTTTATATTCACAGGACATGTGCATTAGTATGTTCTGCAGGAACGATAAGCATTCCAGTCACCTAGGTTCAGCATGTGTTCTGTTGCCTAGTATGCATTGGGTCCTCCATGAGCACTGATGACTTGTTCCATGCGTGATGGAATGGCGTCCTGTGGTACAGCCATCCATGTTACATCTACCTGGTTCCACAGTTCATCCTTGGTGGTTGGCATTTGGTCAGAGCGCCGCACCCGTCATTTCACCATATCCCACACATTTTCGATTGGCGACAGGTCTGGTGATCGGGCGGACCAGGGTAACAGTCTGACATCCTGTGACATCAAGAAGTCACGTGTTCGTGTAGGAACATGTGGTCGCGCATTGTCCTGCTGAAATGTGGCGTATGGGGTGTCGTGCAGAAAGGGTATGGCTACAGGTCGCGGGATGTCATTCACGTAGGTCAAACTGGTCACAGTGCCCTGGACACGCACCAACTGTGATTTGTGGTTGTACCCAATAACAAACTACACCATAAGGCCTTGAATTGGGGTGTATGTCTTGTGCGAATGCATTCAATGTAGTGCCTCTCTCCCTTTCTGCGGCAAATAAAATGCGGACATCATTTTCAAACAAATAGAACCTGGATTAGTCCGAAAACACTATCTGCTGCCATTCCTGTTCCACGTGACGTCGTTCCATACACCATTGTTGTCTAGCAAATTTATGTACATTAGTCAAAGGTAGGCTGAGAGCTGGACGACGCGCCGGTAACCCAGACCGTAATAAACGGCAACGGATGGTCACTGCTGATAGTGTTACACTGTTCCACTGTTGAGCCACAGCCGAGGAGAACGCAGATGTGTCGTTCAATGCCATTCGGGTGAGGTGTCCATCTTCTCGGGGGATGGTCTACATGGTGCGACCAGACCCATCTCGTCGTGTTCTACGGGCTTCTGTGAAACATTCTGTGCACACCCGTAGCACTGCCGACACAGTTCGTCCCACACGAGCAGCGATTTCCCGGATGCATGCATCACGTTCTCTGATGCCAATAATGCGCCTCTTTCAAACACTCATTTGACGGTATGTTCCTCGCATATGTCTGCGAGGCATCCTGCACGTCTGCTCAAGTCACACTGATCCATGGTTCAAATGCTAATAATTTCTTCAGAACATGTCCTGTGAATATGAACTTCCTATCTGTAGTCTTTCAAGGTGTCCTGGATTTTATGAATATGAGTATATACTCTAGCGGTATTACTTTAATGGTAGTCCGACTGAGAGAAAGGGGGCGTGGAGTTATTCTGTATACGCCGCTACCCTTTTTAAGCGGCATTTAGAGATTTAAAATTGCGTTTTGGACAAACTCATTAAGGGATTAGAAAACGGGAAGAATTGAGAAAATATATTAAAGGTTAAAACTGAAAATTCGACATTTCAGTCACGGCCCCCTTCCTAGTGCTCGGAAGTTGAAGACCTATAAATCTCCTAAAAGTCTATAAAAAACTAAAAATATCAAAATAAGGACCTAGAAAGTGGCAGAAAGGACGTACACATGCGATCCAAATTAAATCATAATTTTAGTTTTAATTACATATTTAATGAAATCTTCTTCTTCTTCTACCGCTATGTTGCACATGTGGATTTGGCCCTGTTTTACGGCCGTATGCCCTTCCTGACGCCAACCTTATACGGCGGGGTGTAATCGCCATTACGTGTTTCTGTTGTGGTTGGTAGTGTTGTGTGTTGTCGCAATACGAAGCAGAAAGTGTTGGGACAAACAAAAACTGCAGTCCCCGAGCCAGAAGGATTAATCAGGAACAATTAAAATCCCCGACCCGTCCGGGAATCGAACCCGGGACTCTCTGAACTGAAGGGATTAACGAAGACTATTCAGTCAATGAGTAGGGCATTTATTGAAAAATTAAAGCCTACAACCTGTTTTCCAGTCATTGGTCGGGTCAGGAAAGGAATGATTAAAACATATATAGCCTATTATTATGATGGGGTCGCCGCTCCCAAAGTGATTTATTAATGAATGATAGGTGTTATGAAATGATAATGGAGAATGCTGCTGGAATGAGAGATGACAGGGAAAACCGGAGTACCCGGAGGGAAACCTGTCCCGCCTCCGCTTTGTCCAGCACAATTCTCACATGGAGTGACGGGGATTTGAACTACCGTATCCAGCGGTGAGAGGCAGCCGCGCGCTGCCGTCTGAGCCACGGAGGCCAGACATTTAATGAAGGAATGTAATGTTTAAAAATGGAAAATTCTGGTGGCGTGAAACATACAGTGCAAAAGGATTTGAGTGAAATACTTTTTCTATCACACGTAATTAAGAAAGAAATTCTGTGTTTGTTAAACAGCACTTGCAATGTTTAGAATGAAATATTTGTTTATTTGTTCCGCCTAGAAATTAATTCAGCTAACCCGCAACTGACATCCTGGAGATAGAAATGGAAATTAGTGTAACTGTAATCATATTTGGCTTAACCACACTAGGGTTACAAAAATTATAATTCGGGAACTTCACCTCAGTTGGCTTTGTAGTATATCACAATAGTCGTCTCCAGGTTCTTAGGTGTAAACGATCGACGGTTTTCAGACAGCACGTTGCAAAACTTCCTCCACATCAGCGGATGTTACGGGTTCATACTTGAAGCGAGTGACATCTACCTTTCCAAAAAACACTGACATCGAAATGTTTTCCTTTAAATATTTCAATTATCCTGCATATTTTTGATCGCCTGGTTTTTTCAAGCAGTAGATTTTTAATTCAATTTTCATGTCATCTCCCCTCTTGTCAGATATGGTTCAAATAACTGTATTTGCTAGAGAAAAAACGTTTAAGAAGTAATACATGAACTAATGATGAATTTGCTGTAAAACTGTGGTCGAAAGATGTACAGTAGTTGCAAAAAAGCTTAAAAAAGTAGCAATAAGCCAAAAACGCAGAAAGAAACAGAAAAGGACAAATAAAACCCATGACTGTCTGGTCTACAATGACCCAGATTGGACACGTATATAATGTTGGGTCTTGCCTTCGCACATTCGAAGAAAAAAGGACTTTTCCTCGACTTCCCAGCCCTAATTATGACAGTCATAAAATGAAGCCGATCAATGTTGATAATATGTCTGTGGAGTGATGTTTTATTTCAATCAGTTTCAAAATAAACTAAGAACATGAGGCTGTACCAAGAAACACAGCACAGAGACAGATCTTTATAATACTGGGAGTATATTTTTAGCAGTACATTACCGCACCCGCTCGGCTGCACGTGCCTGGTGAATATTACGTGGTAACACCGCACGCTGATAAACACTTACCTGCAAACAGAACAGAGAAAACACAATCAATAGGTGGCTATCAATCTCTGCCAGAGGGAGAGAAAACTGTGCCAGACGAATCGAAGGGAAATGTGCGCGCACACACACAAAAAGTGCTGAACTAGTAAAGTATGAAAAATATAGCATTTTCCCCGTAATCTCAATAGTTTACTCTCATGGTTAATTTATTGCATTCATTTCTTTCCCCCTGCCCGTCCTCCAGCACGCTTTTGTTCGCTGCACACAAGTATGGAATTCTCCGTTCCCTGGCACAATCTCCTCAGCTCCAAAAAGTGCACGAAGTGTATGAACTAAATTATCCTTCTCTTCCAACGCAGTGAGCAGGATCAACTGTGTTTGCCCTATTTCCTTTTCTCTCTCAACTACCAAAACAAATTTATGATCACGCTCACAGGAAATATCACTTATTCAGCGCAACACTGGAATGGATTCGTTTATACAAACAAGTAACATATACCAAAAAATGAAGTTCCGAGAAGGAAACCTGAATTTTAATTTCACCCATTTAAAATATTATATTTTCCAGCTTCTTACAGAGGTGTGGCAACACAAATTACGAGCCGAACGCCACAATTTACAAGTTGCTTTACGTCGCAGCGACTCAGATAGGTATTATTATTATTATTATTAACAAATACATCGCAACTGGGAAATATCCGGGTGACAATGATCACTTACAGCAGAGCGATAATAAAATAAACTTAAGACATAATTATCTAACAACAACAACAACAACAACAACAACAGTACAACAAACAGTTCCATGGAGAGAAAATATTCCAAGGAATACAAAAAGTTTAACATTCTAAATACAGTATGAAAGGATGTAACTCCATGGCGACGATGGGATAGGACAGGGCAACGATTGGGAAGGAAGCAGTCGTAGCCTTAATTAAGGTACAGCCCCAGTATTTGCCGGGGGTGAAAATGGGAAACAACATAAAACCATATTCAGGGCCACCGACAGTGGGGTTCGAATTGACTGTCTTCCGAATGCGACCACACAGCTACGCGCCCCTAAACATAAGTAATTCCGCAACTGAAAAGCCGTAAGTCCTTGAATACTTACATAACATTCGAAGTCAGTGCAATTAAATTACAATTTCCTTCTCTGAATTAATTTTTGATATAAAAGATAAAGGTAGGTATTTATAATAAGCAGAGGTACGGATTTGAACCAGTGCTCTCTCACTGTATGCGATTCAAAGACTGCTTTTAGTGGTGTCTCAGTGGCGTACTGCTTGGAGATGTGTAGCAGTCCAACTATGAGCTAGGGCAAAACGCTGATCGTTATACGACTGAATAACCCGAAATACAGTAGCTTGAATACTCAACTATTACATTGTGTGTGTTCTAAGATCCATTTGCAGAAATTTAAAAGGAAAAATCCTTATCGTGGACGACCAAGTACTATGTAAAGAGTATTTCATTCCAGTGATCTTCACTCATTCTTGGGACATATATACTGAAACTGTGGGAAAAATGATTATAACTTCAAAGTGAAGATATTAAAACGTAGTTAAAGTAAAATGTCAAGGATCGTAACGCATCATCATCAAAAATACCCATAAAATAAAATAAATCATTATGATAATAACGATGATGATTATGACCACGAAGATGATGCCGATGATCAATGTACTTTAAATCACTGAGATGTAAGTATTTTATTAAAATCCCCATTGTGCTCGGAGAAGGGGAAAGCGTTAATATTAGCGGAAACGTTCCGTGCAGGATGAGTGTCGGCAACAGGAAAAAAAGACTTGGGGAGAGGTGAAGTGGATTGCGAGCAACAAAGTGAGATGGTACAGGTTCGTGGACTGTGAGAACTAAAGTAAATATGTGCAGACTAGCTCACTTCTTAGATACTATGGTTAAGAAATGTGGTCTTAAACCTTCACGAATTCTGGAAAGAGAGAGAAAAGCAATACTATGTTTGTGTATATAAGGACAAAAATATATAGAACGCTTTTACACATGGCGTTGGCGACCTCGTAAATTGGTACAATCGAATATTTAACTGAGTCTGCAGCTCTGCTGAGCAACCTCTTGGTGTGCAGTTGGTCTTGAAAATACGATTTATCTAATGCAAGGCGTGATCAAAAAGTTTCCGTTTGAGGGCGTTGCTGCAACTGACATGAAACGTAGCGCGACTGCGATGCGGATATATGAGCTAGGGCATGTAGGAAAAGGAAACCCACCTCATACAACCCTCACTCCTCCTCGAAGTCGCCCGAAACTCCTGGCCAGAGAAAGGGCGTTACGCTTTAGGTGGCTCACACCTCCTCCTGCAGCGGGAACGAAAACTTTTGCAGATAGAAAAAGGGATTAGTGTGCCAGTCGTGTCGTGTCGAGGTGCGTGCGTTAAACGCGACCACATGAACTACGGTGTCATTAATACCAAATGCGTCCAAACAGGACCATCGAAGGACATCCATCGGAGAATGAAGCACCGAAGTGGAATGGTGCACCAAGTTCCGTGCGTGTCGCGTATCGACACAAGACGCCGGTCGAACTGGGAGGCCAGCCTCATCCATTACGGACAACAAGAAGCGGGCGGTGGACGAGGCCCTATAAACCTCATCTCTCCCCACGCGATTACCAAAGGCCTTGAAGGATCGACGCTTCCTGTCGGATGAGGATGTGCAGCAGGCGGTTAAGGACTTCTTCACGCAGTAGGACTTCAACCTGATGCGTCGGTGGGATGAGTGTCTCAATGCTCACGGCGATTTTAACTGACTGGTATCCGGATTCAGGACTTCACGGCAGCTGAACGAAACTTTTTGATCGCCCCTTTTAAATTTATTCTCTGGACAGAAAATGATGCAGATTTAAAAGTATTCTTAGTACAGAACAGTTCTGAGCAACAATCGCAACCAAGAACTACGTACAATAAACTTTATATAATAAGATAGCAGAATGATAAACGTGAAATTACATAGTTTGTTTGGTTCTTGCAACACAGTATTCGATTACACTAAATGAGGAAACTGCTATACACTTAAACGTAAACAAAACAATGCCACTGTAAATATATACCCATATTCTTTATTTTTTAATGCATCTACTACTTTTTCGTGGCTTTATTCCCAATTCATGTGGATATGGCTCAGCTTTACGGCCGAATGCCTATTCTAACACCAACCCTGTGCGGAGGGATGTAGTCATTGAATTAATCAGACGCAACCTAAATCTCTGGTCCGCCCAGGAATCAAACCCCTGACCCCTCTGAACGTAAAGCCGATAAGTAGACCATTCAATAGAGCCGGTATATTCCGATACTTTACCAGAAGATAGCTTTTACGATCACGTGCCATCCAGTGGATTTCTGAACGAACAACAAACGAATACTTCTCTATAAGACAACAGTAAAGTAGTATTTAAGCTATCTTGAATACACCACCTGAAACGATGTGTCATACACAGATACAACTAGTTCATTATCTCCCTTCTAGCAAGAAGACAGCTGAACAGTAAGACGTAGGTAATCTATGAGTCAGCAAACAGTACTTTGATGAATCTCTGGGAAAATGTTCTAATTTCAGCTTTGAGCAAACACAGTTATCTGATATTCTGAAAAGGAGTGGATAGGTTGAATTAGGTTAAAGGCAAATAGTGTGGGGATGTTTTTGGAATTATCGTTCGCATAAAAGGTTATGTCTTCAATCATGACGGTGATATAATCATGTCGTCTCCAAGGTAACTCTACATAATAACTGAAACTAAAGTGGAACATATGATCTTATCCATAATACTTGCCACTTCTGCCAATCATTTCTTCAAGGTCCGAATAGTAACATGTTATTTTTTCAAGTTTTCGGAAAGAAACCCGTCAATAAAAGGCGACATTTTACTTTTTTCTGCCAATTTATGGAAAGTAGACGAACAGTATACCGCGTATTCGTAACTTAATGTGCAACTTAATAATATATTCCTTCAAAGCTATCAGAAGCCGCCCGCGTCTTGGAGAATCGAGGGAATCCGAAGAATGAGGCTCAGTGTAACAATTGGGCGAAACGCTGGTAATTTTACGACCTAAAAAGCCTAAAGGACTCGAATACGTTTATAAAACCTTCCTTGTAAAATTCTATATCGAATTCTCCGAGGAGAGTCTATAAAGTAAACTTGTCTCCTCATCTCGACGTGCTGCAGCTCTTTTCAAGCACATCCCCAATGGAGGTGAGCTGCATGTACCTATGCAACCACATACCAGCCATTCTGTCATTCTTAAATTCCTGGCAGTACCTGAAATCGAACCCGGGCCCCCGAGGACGGCAACTAACAACACTAACCGTTACGCTACGAAGGCGGACAATGGAGTCTATGCTGAAGCGGACACTAATTTTGAAGAGATTTCACGAAGTAGATCTACTTGGGCACAAAATTAATACCATTTGGAAATTACTTCAAAAGAACTTTAATGTTACCTTGAGATTTTGGCATTTAAATTTTCAAACAGCAATTACAAGCCGTCATATAAGCCGTCGTTCATAGAAACGTAGCGTAGTGGTCAAGGTGCTGGGTCCGTATGTCAGATGCATGGGTTCGAGACATCAAACATTTTTTTCCTTCTTTCGCATTTCCTTATCTTGTGTGTACTATTTCTGACACGATATATCTTGTAGCAATGTGTGCGGTTCAACGGATAAATGGTTAGCGTGCTGCTCTCTGGGTCCCTGGGTCCCGGGTTCGATTTCCGAGCGAGTCGGGGATTTTGTCCTTAATTGGTTAATTCCTATGGCTGGAAGCCACGGTGTGTGTGATGCCTTTATCATTAGATTCACCGCAGGTAGGGCTCCATTTTCATAAAAACTCGAAGGTCGCCTATAGGGCGTCAACTTGTAAGACCTGCAACCGGCCTCTTTTGAGGGCACACGCCATTATTATTATTATTATTATTATTATTATTATTATTATTATTATTATTATTATTATTATTATTATTATACGTCCGCATCCTTGGCTGAATAATAAGTGTACTGTCCTTCGATTCAAAGGTCTCCGGGTTCGATTCCTGGTCGTACCAAGGATTTTAAACGCGCACAGTTAGTTCCCCTAGTTCGCGGACTGGGTGTTTGTGTTCGACTTAATGTACACCACGCTACCAACCACCTCTAGATCACTCAACAGTGAACACATTCCATCACACAAGGTTACGGTCAGGAAAGACATCCGGCCGTAAAAACTGAGCCAAATCCACACCAGGTGCTAATCCCAAATGGTGGAGAGAATGACCTGGTCGAAGAATTCTTATATTAAATATATATCTGCAATAAGAGTCAGTAAAATATTTCAAATAATACCACCGTGGTATTCGGTAATACGTAATCTCTCTGAAGAGGGAGTGGAGCCTAAAAGTTAGGAATCAAAAAAACTAAATGAAGTCCTAGATCACTTTCAGCACCAAGTGTATTTGTGGATTTATTTCTTAAAAAGGCATTTGAAGAAACTCACAACAATAAGTGGATAGGAAAGGAAATAAGTTTCTTTTTGGCGCTATTCGCTGGCACTGGGAGCTACACCTTTAAAATTAACTAAAAATAATGACAAAGATTTATATCTATTCTGTAATTGAAAATAAGTGAACATTTCCATTTGTTTTCTTTTTCCTCTACGCTTAACGTGAATTTATAAATTGCTACCTCTTCCAAACGATCGCGGATCCAATTCTTATTACTGAACATACAAGGGAAGTATTCTCTGAAGATTTTCCTAGTTATTTCAGATGTTCCTTAACCATATTCTTTGCATTTTCGTCCAACGAAGGATGATTATCTACCAGGACTTCTTTCTAGAAATATTATCCAACATCATTTACACATGAGTTCACTAAAAATTGTATTGCAGCTTTAGCAATTCTCCAGCTAACGTGATAACAAGGCTTTGAGACCATTCGCACTGTCACTGTAACAGATACAAGCGAAACTGAATCATTTCTACATTCGTCAGCTTTTCATCTAAAAAAAATCAACAGATTAGTGTACCTGAGTTCAGTTTCTAACTAGCATTTGATTAGAGAAGGTTTCAAACTACGGTTAGCAAGAAAGTCACCACAAATAACACACTGCGGCTTTGGAGAATCCTTGTCACCTGCATACGAACATCCAAATCTATCATTGCACTCTTTACAAACTGTTGACCATTAACCCATATCACTAGATGACATATTACTAAATGAGCTTGTCGCAGCACTCTCGATTTTTTGTTCCTATTACAAACGTCCACGTTTCAACTACTTATCCATTTTACGCTCGAACTGAACCGTTGCATCTGCCAGCCAGACTAAGCAGAGGCAGTCAATTCTTAAAAATGTCAAAATTCTGTGGTTGTGATTGGTTGTTACTTTTCAAGCCATTACGTTTAGATATGTACTGTTTGGTTGTTCATTTTCTGAGCTGCAGTTCAACCAATCCCTAGAGAATGTTTGTATTTAAGAAATAAACGGAGAAACGTGTCTTTTAAAATGTAACTCCAAGTGCAATTCAGCAAGTTTTAAGACCACCCTGTATGCTACCAGAAGGCAACATAGGTTCGGGTACGCGGCTTCCAGAGCTTTTAAAATCGTCGGAAAGACGTAAAAATAATGAATTAATAGCACATAATTCCAAATGTAAATATAACATAAAGATGGTTCAGTAATTAGGAATGCACGTGCTCTACGAAGAATACATTCCAAACCATTACTTAGCTCGGGTCGTTGTAGGCAAGTCTGCTCTTTATGACAGACTGAGCTTTCTACTGTCCGGTCTCTATTCAATCACACAAAGCCATAGAATGGCGACGTGAGTATGTTTACTCGTCCGTCTGTTCCTCTCCTCCGTCGCCTGGCATGCATCTGAATCGACAGTTCAGGTCTTCACGTTATGAAAGACTGAGGAAACTTAACTCTGTCACTAAATATCTAAACATAGTGTACACTTCACTTCAAATAACCAAAACCAGTAAGTCTAATCCTTATGAAAACATAGTCGTTATAGTTCCATATTTCTGCAGGTATCTTCACATGGTTATGTGGGTATTTAGGGGTTTCAGTAAGGGTGTAAAGATAGGGCATATACGAATCTGGTAAGACCCCAATTAGGGCATGGTTCCATTGTATGGGAACCTCACCAGGATTACTTGATAGAGAACCGGCAAAAATCCAAAGAAAAGCAGTTCGATTTTTTTCTGGGTGATTTCCAACAAAACAGTAGCGTTAAAAATGTTGCAAAGTTTGCGCTGGGAAGACTTGAGAGAATGGAGGCGAAGTGCTAGACTAAGTCGTATGTTCCGAGCGGTCAGTGGAGGGATGGCGTGGAGTGACATTAGTGGACAGATAAGTGAGTGGTGTCTTTAAGAGTACGAAAGATCACAATATGCAGATAAAGTCGGAATTCAAGAGGACAAATTGGAGCAAATATCCATTTATAGGAAAAGCAGATAGAGATTGGAATAATTTACCAAGGGAGATGCAATTATTTAAGAAGAGACTAGGTAAATAACAGATAAGGAATCTGCCACCTGGAAGACTGCCCTAAATGCAGATCAGTGGTGAATGATTGATTTGATGTATAATAATAATAATAATAATAATAATAATAATAATAATAATAATAATAGCATCGCAACTTTTTAAAACCTTGTGGGAAATGTTGGGGCAGCCCCAACAAACCATAGTTTAGAAGACGATGGTACACACAAACAATTCAGTGGCAAAATTTTCGACATATATAAACCCTCGCCTAGCACTAAAGATCGAAAGAGAGGTTACATTTTATGTTGATGGCTTATTTGTAACAGGGCTAGAGTACAATGCCACAACTTATCCTTTCAATTGCCGAACAAGACGATGGGTAGCTTGGATGAACCCCTTTGCAGCATACGGATAGACAACCCACCTAGCAGGAGAGTACAAAGGCAAGCATACTAACAGGCATTCCCCTATAAACCGGTAGAGTTAACAGTAATCGAGAATACCATCGCTTGCACACACTTTGATACAAGCACTGACAACACGGTTAAAAATAAAAAAAATAAAAAAAAAACTCCAGAAAAAGTAACTTCATACATGAGCTGAATTTCAATGAAAGAGTACTGTTCTGCTTGTTATCAAGCATCGCTACAACAAAGCTTAGTGAACTTTACCAGGAACAAGCAATGCTGCATGAATTTAAAACGACGAAAGTGAAGTACGTATGAGTGCGGAGGGAAAGAGTACGACATTATGTATAGTTTCCATACAGTAACTAGAAGTGCTTAGAAAAATGAAGTCAATACAAGAGAACAATGTCAGATTGGGGATAAAAAACTGGATCATATAGATCATTTCAAGTATTTAAGATGTGTGTTCTCACAGGATCGTAGTATAGTAAGTGAGATTGATTCAAGGTGCAGTAAAGCTAATGCAGTAAGCTCGCAGTTGCGATCAACAGTATTCTATAAGAAGGAAGTCAGCTCCCGGACGAAACTATCTTTACATCGGTCTGTTTTCAGACCAACTTTGCTTTGCGGGAGCGCAAGCTGGATGGACTCAGAATATCTTATTCGTAAGTTAGAAGCAACAGACACGAAAGTAGCGAGAATGATTGCTCGTACAAACCGGTGGGAACAATAGCAGGAGGCTGCTCGGAATGAGGAGATAAAGGCTAAGTTGCGAATGAACTCTATGGACGAAGCTGTATGCACAAACGGTCTTCGGTGGTGGGGTAATATGAGGCAAATTCAGGAGGATAGGAGAATAATGGACTCTTATGAAGGGTAAGAGAAGTAGAGGTAGAACAAGACGACGATGGTTAGACTCAGTTTCGAATTATTTAAAGACTAGCTGATGTATCTGTGCTTCGCTACGGAATTCTACATTGTATACAGCATTCTAGGTGAGGTAGTGTACACGTTGTGAGCAAGACTGTATTAAATTGCATAGCTCTTAACGTTACCCTAGAAACGCGACGCGTAAGTCACTAAAGGTCTTTTCTCATAAGAAGACGGGGTTAGGGAATTTTCATTGTAACGGTATACCGGCTTACCCACCATCAGTCACAATCAGGTTGAGGAGTTTTCATTATAATGGCAGACACTCACTACCTGCCTTTTTACACCCTCTGAGAGTCTTAGTAGTTTTCCCAACTGAAATGAACATAGGTCATTACAATGACGTCAGTAGGAATGACGCGATTAAAAGCATTGCTTTTATATGGAATACTCGATCAAATAAAAAGCCACACATTTTCTCACTTCTGACGAACAGTACTACGCTGACGATATAACAATCCAAAGCTCCAGAGCTGGAAGCCGTGATCCGTGAACACTCTTCGTCTTTTATCGGCGGCGGCGGGAGGAGACGGGGACGAATAGAGGGGAGTCCCGGGGCAGAAACTATGCTCTTTTACTAATCTGTTTCCCAGGAGTACCAGACGGGTCTGAAAATCTCAATTCACTACACTAGCGGCGGTAAATCTATGTGACTTGGAGGCAAATTCTCCTCCAAGCCAGAGGAGAAACCCCCTCTTCACTGCTAATTTGGAATAAAATGAATGTAGGATTTAATAAAAGCGAAGAGGAGGAAGCTTCTCTTAAAAATCGGCTTTTTTCAGAGTTGAATATTGAGTTATTTAATGAATTGTGCTGCTATAATTAGGAATAGGCCTAAATTGTAATTCTAGACCAGGTCACACTACTACTACTACTACTAAGTGAGCCTTTGCCTTAAATGTGCGTCAGAGTAGGGATCGAATAGCTGGAATACTATGATGAAGTAGTGTGTTAAGTATCAGCAGTATCAGGATATGTATGAACCAGAATGGCATGTTAAAGAAGAAAGTTTTCTAACTCCCCAGCTATTTCTCGCCAATATTAAGTCAGGCTATTATACTCGGTACGCAGCAGCAATCCCATCTATCGGAGTTGAGTGGCAGCATAAGAGACGAAGAACATTACAACAAACGACTGTCAATGTAATATTACTGTTGATCAATGTTATGCGCTTTCGATATTGTAGGGCTTCACATTTAGTTTTCTTCCGACTCTGAAATACCACTCTTATCACAGTTGGTACGGTAAAACTGAATAAAACATAAATGATCGGAAATTGTATTCTCTATAACTTTTATTATGTAACACTTTTCGATAGGACCAATAACATAGGTACTTAAAAATTAAATTATAGTTACCCTCCCTGAACTACAATTTTATCCAGGATGAATAAAATTGCTCATCACTTAGACTATGGTTTCTTATTCTCCGACTCTATATACCGATTTTCACTAAATTCTGTTAACCCATTTTCTCGTGGCTCGACGTTGATAGGGACTTGCAACAAAAAAAAAAATTCATGAATAGCTGTTATCATAGCCGGTGCAGTAAAAATGTGTAAGACATAAATTACCGGAAAATTAATTCTATATAACTTTAGTTATGTAGTATTTATCGATAGGGCCACTAATATAAATATTTGAGAATTAAATTTCAGGCTTTCCCCATAACTGCCATTTTACTCAGCGTGAATAAAATGATTTATAGCCTAGATTGTAGTGGTTCACCTCCCGACTTAACATACCAATTTTTATTAAAATCTCTTCAGCTGTTTTCTCGTGATGCGTGTACAGACATAAAGACAGACAGACAGACAGACAGACAGACAGACAGACAGACAGACATGACGGAAAAGTAAAAAATGCATATCCTTGTTTATGTGGACACGACCGATACACAAATACCACTCTTTTTCAATTCTGAGCAATGTACAGACAAAACTCTTATTTTATATGTATATAGATAAGAGATGGCGAACAAAAAGAGGCCACAGAACTAGTTACAAATAGAGGATTGTGGCGGCGTTTAGTAAATTCACAGAGGCTTGCAGACTGAACGCTGAAAGGTATAACAGTCTATAATATCTATAATATTGTATGTCAATTGTAATTTAGCGTGCAGTAACGTCATTAACAGGTATAAATGAAGAAGCAAACTTATGTTAATATGTCGAATCGTGATAATTGCCCCCGAATCTCTAGTTTAATGTCGAGTATGAAATACATGGGTGTGACCATCCATTTCAAAAACCGGAACAACACACTCACTGGTCGGGATCCGAACCACGAACGTCTTGTTGAGAATTCAGTGATGATTGCACATTTATAATTAAAATGCTATAATACTGGTTTTCTAAAAAAAATATAACATAAAAAATAGAGTCGAGAACTCTAACGGAGGAAGAGAGATGAGATGTTTCCAGTCCCTCAAAGAGCAAGAGAATCAAATATAGAGAAAAGGGAACGATGAAACGTGGGAACATGGAAGACTGTCTACGTCTTAATAACCTACGGGAGATAAAAAGGTAAAACATAACGAGAGCACCCTGAAGGAAATAAACCTCTAATAATGTTGGGTACAACCAAGATACTGTGATCACTTGCAAGTTTCACACGTTGCAAGTTCATGAGAGATACACAGGGTCTACGTTTGTGTTATTCTGTACCAATCACCTTGGTTCATTACACCAACGCAGATGATGTCCAAAGCGAGCACTGCCATGTATCATGCTGCAGTAGGAAATATTCTTTACACCCCACTCGGACATAGCACGAAAAGACTGTATGAGAGCTCGAGGAAAAGTAGTACGTGACATTAACTTTATTTCATTTTATTTTAGTTTCTTACATTCAGAGAGTTTGGAAGAGTAAGTAATCAAATTAAAATATGGTTATCATATATACTGGTATATATATGCGTGTGTGTTTAAAAAATATAAAAACGTTATTAAATAACTAGAAATGAAGGCACAAGGCGTGGTGTTATACAGGATGTCTTCTCGTAGTGAGGGAAAGTCCCAAGCTGTACAGCAAAGATATAAGGTGTTGCATCTTGCAGCAGTAGTCAGTGTCAGTATTCATAGTGAGGAGAAATGGAGCAAGAGGTAGGACCATCGCGTGTAGTGAAGCACAAAAGACGAAGACCGCTCAGAAGTGACCATAGGCAGTGCATTGTGAATGTGTTCAATAAACTAAGTGAACAGCATCCAGGTTTAGTCGTTTATTAAGAAGTTCAGATGTTCGCACTGTTGTCGTATGCGATGCGCAGCCCTGTATGCCCGAACAGGAGACGTTGACAGGCTGGAGGCAGGTACTTCACGCTCAGCGAATCACAACTCTTCCTTTGGCGGAGGTGTGGACGTACCATGTTTACATCAGGATTAAACTCTCGTAAAAAGACATATAGTGGGTCTCTTACGATAAACAACGGACTACTGTTTGCTATAACACTCTTTACTTTATTAGTCGTTACAACACAAGAGGGACACTGCAATAAATTGCCTTTTCATTTACTTCCATTTTTTTCACGGAAGTTAAAATACTCTCAACATTGACAATTTGTTAAACATAGTTATAATTGTTTTCTGGACTTACTGTAATTTCTAGGATTGCCAACATTGTTTTGAAGTAGAAAACATTCCCTTGCAGGCAAAGTCGGGGTCCCCATACCACAAAACGTAAAATTAATCAATTTCCTCAATTGTGCCGAAAGTTAAAGGGCTAAAGAGGCCGGAAAAGTTTAAAATTGTTGGTCTTGAATAGCTCTACCAAACTAAAAACAGTCGAAAATCCGTAAATGCAGTTCCGGAAAAGGCGTAAAATAGCTTTATTCTTTACACGATTTCGTTTTTATTCAAACCCCAGCAAAATTAACTTATTTAAATAATTCTTTCTATAATGTGTTCCTTGGTTCAATACCCTCAAGCGTATTTTTATTTTTTTAATGTACACACCGGGTGTAGTTATAAGGGCTTAAGTGAAACTCTGCATTGACTCACATTAGCCCTCGTAATGGGGTTTAAGTGAAACAATGCATTGACTCACATTAGCGCTCGTAGTGGTAGAAAAAGGCAAATTGCCAATCTAATCGACGATGATTAAGGAAGGTACTGTCATATTAAGGAATAAATAAAGCGTATATTCGCATACTTCATTATATTTTATTTACCTGAAATTCGTAGCTCATATCCCTAGGATGTTTTCAACAATGAGATGCATGCCTGAAGGGCTAGAACTGTAGATGTTTTACAGCTGTTTTGATAGTTTCTGTCTTGTGTTAATAGATTTCATCATGTCTCAAACAAGGAAGGTTTCTAAGAGAAGGAAGTACAAGGGAAATATATGTTATAGAACATATCCAGTGGCTTTTCAATGTGAGGTTACAGTGGATGGTGAAGGTGAGGGGAGAAAATTGAAGAGCTAAGCGAGATCGACCTCTTATTTGAATCAATTTAAAAGAATCGATGAACCTGACAGGAGTTCTATGTTCTGTATTTCAATATTACGACGATCTTCACCGCCTTGGAGAGGGAGCTGCTCAAATCCTACAGGCGAACACCCTTCTAACCCATGTTCCATATATGCTCAATTTCAATTTACACGTGTTGGCTCGTTCTCCTTTCCTACCCTGACATTCTCCGCGCAGCGAACGACACTGACGAGAAGATCGTTACGGAAGGCTGTGACGTATCATATCTCTGTCTCACTTCATTCGAGAACGCACAAGGCGGTTAGGAGGAAAGTGAAAGAGAGAGGAAGACAATTTTTTTCCAAATCCACCAAGTACACAAAAGTTGGCAGGACTGTAGGAACTAGGTGAGTAGAGGATGCAGGAGCCTAGTACTGTAGTTAAAAGGAATTTGATTTGCATATAGGCTACGGCTGAACTGACACGTGTCCATGAAAAGTGGGAGTAAGAAGAACTTATCAGTAATTAGAAAGTCAATATTTAAACAGTGCATTTGCGATGACGTTATGGCTATACTGATGATATTGTCACCTCCTTCGGTAACAGGGTCTTACATATGAAATGGCAGTGAAACTTTAGGGGACAGTGTAGTGAAATTTGATGAATTGGGTTTAGAACACAAAAAAATACCCTGATGCGTGCTCTATCAAAACAAGTTTTTATTTCTTAAATGCCGCCATTTTTGAAGTCCACAGCGCCCCCTTTAAATGGCGCTGCGCTGGCATTTAATTGTCTCATGCTCTACTGCACACGCCCCAACAAAGCAAGGCAAGGAGTTCAGGTGAAAGCAAGGAGCTGAGGAAAAAGAAGGAGGTGATGAAAATATCACTGGGGAGAGAAGAAGGACACACTTATTGTGCAGGGCAATGCTAAAGTGAGTGAATTTGCATACATGTTTATATTGCATTTTATGGCTTCGCAAAATCTCCACGTTTGTTTCATGGAGTCCCTTATCATACAGTTTTTATCTAATGTAAGTGAAATTTTACACAGTGGTGGTAAAATAGTTTATGCACAAGTGATAATGTCCATTATACGGTGGAAGGTGATTCAAAATTATTCTTGATTTATGAAATGTTGTGTGCACACATATATTTTAAAAAACATTTAATCATTACACTTTTTAAAATTCTACATCAGTATACTTGCCAAACAACAAACTTTGAAACTGTTTTTTTTTTTTTCGTAACTATCCAGCAACACTGTGCAAACTTTGCTGCCACATGGAGAAAAAATTAGATGCGAGGGACTTTTTAACGATGCTGATAAAATTAAAGTAAACAAATTGCTACTCAAAATATTTTATAAGTACAATATTGAAAGTTGGCAACATTACTATATCAGGGGAGATATACCTCAGAAAAAACGCTAAAAATTCATTGAAAAATATAGAAGTTTGAAATTTTACTATAGAGTCTCCTCAAAAAACCAGAAATGTCATTCATAAAACTTGGCTTCATTACATGCGACGTACTTCCCCCAACGAGAGTAACGTGCATCACCCCCCCCCCCCCTGTTCAGCTGAACGAGGCTCAATTCTGAACTCAGCTAAGAATTAAAGCCTGAAAGGAGTTACACTTAGCATGAAGTTGAAAAGTTATTAAAAATGTAACTGAAAATCCCTTTCTCGGCGTTAATATACCGATTCCTCCGTGGCGTCCTCTACATATGAACCCCAGGAGAATGCTGGAATGATTTCTAAAATAAAGCTTACTGTTAATCTCTCCAGAATTCTACCCCCAATCATTTTTGAAAACTTGTTTTACGTCGCTCCCCCACAGATAGGTGTTATGGCGACGACGGGATAGGAAATGGCTAGAAGTGGGAGAGAAGCGACCGTGGCCTTAACTGAGGTAATGGAAAACCACAGAAAAACATCTTCAGGGTTGTCGACAGCGGGATTCGAATCCGCACAGCCACTCGCACGGTAAATCCCCAATCAATTAAAAATCCGCAGTTCTAGCCCTTCAGAGAAGCAACTCAATGTTGAAAACGTACCAGGGATATGAGCTATGAATTTTATGTAAATAAAATATAATAAAGTATAAGAAGATATTCTTTATTTATTCCTAAAATTACAATCTTTTTCTTAATCATCGTTATCCGGTCGATTAGTTATCAGTTTGAATTTTTCTGCAACTACGAGCGCTAATGTGAGTCAATGCAGAGTTTACATAAACACTACATTCGATGTGGATATTTTTCGAAAATTAAAAACTCCGGAGGGTATTGAAGCAAGGAATATATTACAGACAGACTGATGTAAATAAGTTAATTTGGTTCGGATTTGAATGAAAAAGAAAACTAGTAAGGAAATAAGCGATATTAGGCTGTTTTTCCGGAACTGCATTTAGGCCGGAAGTGATTTGCAAAATTTGTTTTTTAGTCTGATAGGGCTATCCAAGACTCAAAATTTGAAACCTTTCTGTCCCTTTTAGCCCTTTAACTTTCGGCACAACTGAGGAAATTGCTTAATTTTACGTTTTTCGTAGCCTACTTTCACTGCTAAGAAATGTTTTGAATACTAAAATATACACACGAATACAGAATCATTGCCCCATAATTCAGCACGCAGACCACATACATTGTCGGTACCTGGACGGTTGACGACTTCCCATCGTAGGCCCGAAAAATTACTGTTACAAAACCCATGAACGTCACCTTTAACTCAGCGATGTCCCTATTTTTATCTGTGTAGGCGAGTTCCGCTCCGGATAATGTAGGAAGCACGGCGTAACTGTACATGACGCACAACACTACAACAAGTTCGTACACAGAGGGTGACACGCAATCTTTCCCCAGCTGATGCTGCTTCAGTTTGGATTCATTAAATGATGAAGATCTAAGCATAGATAATATCCAGACACAATTCAGAAATATATAGAACAGAAAGTAATACGCTGAATTACTGTGGTTTTCCAGGCAAAATAAAGCAAAGAAAAGTCATCTCCGTAAAAGTTGGAAGGGGTGCAAGGTAGAGGCTTGCACAGTCCGTAACCACGGCACTTGATGGGGTAGAGTGGTTAGCTTTACGCCCGGCCGCCTTTGCCCCCAGGAATTAACCTGGTACTAGTTTTTGGTTTAGGCTCGGTAAACCTCAAGGGGCAAGTGCACCTCCAGAAGTGAAATGTCGTTTCTTAGATTTTTCAACTTCTTGAAGGGGACTTGAACCCACGTCCTTCCGCGTGAAATGAGCACGCTTTTACCGCCTCTGCCAGATAGCCCCGATTCCAGACAAAGTACTCTTTTCTTAAAACTTCACTATCTGGTCGAATTACATGTGGTGTTGTCCTGAGACATTTCTAAGTCTCTCAAATTGAGGGTGAAAAAAGTTTTTTAACCGCCACTCTCTCTCATTTGCTGCCCCCTGAGGGTGGGGGCGGAATAATAACACCCACGGTATTCCCTTCCTGTAGTAAGTCGCGACTAAAAGGTGCCCCAGGGGCTCTGAACTTTGGAGCGTGGGTTGGAGAAGACGAGGCCCTCAGCTCATTCCTGGCATTGCTTCCCACTGTGCCAGGCTCCTCACTTTCATCTATCCTATCCCACCTCCCTTGATCAACTCCCGTTCTTTTACGGTATTAGAGCACTCGAGGCCTAGGGATTCTTTCTTTATCTTTCCTTGCCTGATACCTTCAATTGTTGAAGTGTCGGATCCTTTCCATCTCTTTTCAAATTAGTGGTACATAGAGGATGGTTGCCTAGTTGCACTTCCTCTTGAAACAATAATCCCCACTCCCACCTTTACACGTCAGCGCAACACTCATGTTTTTAGATCGGCTGCACTTCTTACCGACAGCCACAGGTCCCAGCGAAAATTCCTAGTAAAATCGCCGGGATTCGAATACGCAGACCACTGCGCGTCATTCTTATATTTAAACAGTCATTTAATATTTAAACAGGTGCCATGGTATTGAAATTTCATTCAACAGAAGTTCTTAAAGGTGTCGAAAGGCGAACAAGAAGGACTTTTCTCAATTGCATATCCTCAACTGCCCTCAATCTCAACCGGCATCCAATAAGATAGTTTACGAAAAGACTGCGGTTCTAAGGTCATCAATGGCACATCTCACGAAAACGAAATCCGAGACAAGTTAAAAAGAACTACCCACAACGAAGTTATTCCAGAAGTGGATCAAACAACAAATCCACTGACCATGGATGACAAACAGGCCTACATCTTTCTTTATAATGAAACTGATCAGTTTGATCAATGTTAACCATCGCTCCGTTCTGTTACTCAGGCAATGATGTATGGCATTTCTGCATCCGAGATTATTATTATTATTATTATTATTATTATTATTATTATTATTATTATTATTCATCGTTAGGGCCAATATGGACCGCGAGATCGCAACTGTTTCTCTTCTTGCGGAGTGTGCGTTATTCCAAGCATCAGAATGGACATGCTTCAGTCGAGTTGGGATTTCTTCTTGATGAACCTGTCTAAGTTTCTGTTTCAGTGATTCCATCCTTTTTAAATATCCTTATCCATCTCGAACAACCGCGGGGGAATCGTATTGAGACTTATGAACTAGGGAAACAAACGTTCACAGATTTTTTCAGCTGGTAAACTGGAGAGGTGAGGGTAAAAAGTTATCCTTTTCCGGATTACGCTTGATATCTATACGATGTGAGTGTGCATTTATAAGTTATTCCGAAGTCGGTAAACATCTTTGAGGTTGGGACCAAGAATTTTTCGGATAGTCCTCATTTCCTTAATTGCCAAGCAGGCTGCGTGTTCGAAATGATTATTAATGTTATTGTTTTATGCATCACTAACTACTTTTACGGTTTCCGGAGACGCCAAGGTGCAGGAATTTAGTCCCTCGGGAGTTCTTTAACGTGCCAGGCTGACGTACTGAGCACCTTCTAATACTACCAGACTGGCCAATATCGAACCTATCAAACTGAGGCCAGTAGGCCAGCGTCTGAACCGCCTGAGCCAGTAAGCCCGGTATTATTATTATTATTATACTTACAGCATACATTATTATAGACCGTTATGCCTTTCAGCGTTCAGTCTGCAAGCCTCTGTGACTCAACTACACGTCGCCACGATACTCTGTTTACAACTAGTGCTGTGGCCTCATTTAGTTCTATATCTCTTATCTTTAAATCGTTAGAAACTGAGTCTAATCAGCGTCATCTTTGTCTCCCTCTACTTCTCTTACCCTCCATAACAGAAGCATGTTTATGCGTACAGCTTCATCCATCGAGGTTTTTCTTAACTTAGCCTTTATCTCCTCATTCCGAGAACCTTCCTGCCATTGTTCCCACGTGTTTGCACCAGCAATCATTCTCGCTAATTTAATCTCTGGTACTTCTAACTTATGAATAAGATACCCTGAGTTCACCCAGCTTTCGCTCCCGTAAAGCAACGTTGGTCTTAAAACAGACCGGGAGCTGACTTCCTTCTTAATATGTTCTGAGCTCGGTAAATTCATGAAACATGATGCTACTCTTCTTACACATAGGATCTATCCTCTAACGACTTATGGAGCAACGGTGGGTTATATAGTCGTAGCCTCCTGAGCACAAGGAGGACCATGACTCAGAATATGTTCGAGATGCCCACTCCCCTTCCATAGCCACTGGTATCCCGTCTCTCAGAACCACTTACTAGGCCACTCAACCGTTGCCCGTCCTTCACGACCTAGGACGTGACTACAGTAACCCACACTGTGAAGAATTATTATTAATATCAAAGCGAAACGATCTAAATTAATTTGAACTACGTCTTATTTCAGACATGTTGAGATGGATTTAGTTAGTGGGACGTAAAAACCTTAATCAACTACTTCAGTAATAGGAACACTACAAATCACGCAAACGTGGACATTTCTATCAACAGATACCACCAAAAATAGGATATCACACCCAGATTCGTAAAGCCACGCACACTTGCCCGTGTATTTCTTCCCTCCAAACTAATCAGCATAACACCAACAAACAAAACTAACAAAACAGAGTAAAATAAACCGTGCTACACGTACAAAATTAAATTCAACACAATTCAACTTTTAAAATATATTTCGCGCAGTGAAACACGATAACGTAACATAACAAACAACAGAAGAACATGATCCGCCAACAGCATGCTACATTGGATACTCCATTCCTGTGCGTACATGGGCATTCGAGCAGAGGAAAAATGAGTCGGTTTCCTGCACAAACAGTAAAAAAAAGGAAATTCCTTTATAATTTTCCTCGGTCAACACATCCTAGCACATAGCGCAGATGTCTCGGATATCCGCAATGATTCGCAAACCAAGCCACGATTTGGCAGACCACTGGGAAATAGGTTAAGGATCATTGCAAATCATCATCATCATCATCATCATCATCATCATCTGTTTACCCTCCAGGTTCGGTTTTTCTCTCGGACTCAGCGAGGGATCCCACCTCTACCACCTCAAGGGCAGTGTCCCGGAGCTTCAGACTCTTGGTCGGGGGATGAAACTGGGGAGAATGACCAGTACCTCGCCCAGGCGGCATCACCTGCTATGCTGAACAGGGGCCTTGTGGAAGGATGGGAGGATTGGAAGGGATAGGAAAGGAAGAGGGAAGGAAGCGGCCGTGGCCTTAGGTACCATCCCGGTATTCGCCTGGAGGAGAAGTGGGAAACCACGGAAAAACACTTCCAGGATGGCTGAGGTGGGAATCGAACCCACCTCTACTCAGTTGACCTCCCGAGGCTGAGTGGACCCCGTTCCAGCCCTCGTACCACTTTTCAAGTTTCGTGGCAGAGCCGGGAATCGAACCCGGGCCTCCGGGGGTGGCAGCTAATCACGCTAACCACTACACCACAGAGGTGGACGGAATATTGCAAATACTGTATGTAAATGTTATAATATAAAAAGTTGTAGGGATTATTTTTAAGGGATCGCACCATCTCTGTTCTTCAGAACAATTTACTTGTGTTTGCAATATCTATCTGAGAAGTTGTATCACTGTTAAGACATACATACATCATTATAGACAGTTATGCCTTTCAGCGTTCAGTCTGGAAGACTCTGTGAATTTAGTAATCGCCGCCACAATTTGCTATTTGTAACTAGTTCCGTGGCCTTGTTTATTATATATCTCATCTTTAAATCATTGGAAACTGAGTCGAACCACCGTCGTCTTGGTCTCCTTCCACCCGTCTTACCCTCCATAACGGAATCCATTATTTTCCTAGGTAACCTATCCTCCTCCATTCGCCTAATATGATCCACCACCGAAATCGGTTTATGCATACAGCTTCACCCATCGAGTTAATTCCTAACTTAACCTTCATTTCCTCATGCGGAATACCCTCCTGTCATTGTTCCCACCTGTTTGTACCAGCAATCATTCTCGCTACTTTTATGTCTGTTACTCTTAGCTTATGAATAAGAGATCCTGAGTCCACCCAGCTTTCGCTCCCGTAAAGCAAAGTTGATCTGAAAACACGCCGATGTAACGATCGTTTAGTCGCTTAGTTTAGTTCCTTCTTACAGAATACAGTCGATCGCAACTGCGAGCTCACGGCATTAGATTTACTTCACCTTGATCCAATCTCACTTACTATACTACAATCCTGGGAGAACACACATCCTAAATACTTGAAATTATCTACCTCCTCCACCTTTGTATCACCAATCTGACATTCAATTCTGTTGAATTTCTTACCTACTGACATCACTTTAGTCTTCGAGAGGCTAATTTTCATACCATACTCATTGCACCTATTTTCAAGTTCCAAGATATTACACTGCAGGCTTTCGGCACAATCTGCCATTATGACCAAGTCGTCAGCATAGGCCAGACTGCTTATTACACTTCCGCCTAACTGAATCCCTCCCTACCACTTAATACCTTTCAGCAGATGATCCATGTAAACTACGAACAGCAAAGGTGAAATATTACTGCCTTGTCTAAACACCTGTAAGTATCTTGAACCAAGAAACTCATTCTACAGTCAATTCTCACCGCAGCCCAATTGTGAACATAAATGCCATAAATTGTATTAGTTTTGAAATAATTCTTGATTTACCAAAGCATAAATAAAAATGAAAAACCTGGCGTTTTGTGTTAACACATGTGAATCGAGGACTCAATTTAAAGTTTTAAGAAACACTGAGTAATTTATTAAACAGAAACACAAAAGAAGACCTTCAAATGCTACAAATAAGTGCAGAAGACGCCTTTGACAGAGCTCTATTCCGAAAGAAGATAGTACCGAACGGGCCAGCTGCCTCTGTGGATCAGTTGGTAGAGTGTCGGCCTCCGGATCCCAAGATAGTGGGTTCAAACCCGACAGAGGTAGTCGGATTTTTGAAGGGCGGAAAAAAGTCCATTAGACACTCCATGTCGTACGATGTCGGCATGTAAAAGATTTCTGGTGACACATTTGGTGTTTACCCGACAAAATTCATTAAATCTGCCATAGACGCCCAAGAGAGTTTCGGTTTACTCGGTCTGCCATCTAGTGGGAGCCTAGAGTAAAACGGAACGTCGAAATTGAAATGTCTGCACACGGTAGCTGAGGCCATACGAGTATTATATTATTATTACTGAACGGGCTAAACTGAGACGAACAACCGAAAAGAAGACACGGTGTCCCTTGGACAGAGGAACGCAAGCAGGCCCATTCAGAAAGAATGAGGGAATTCTGGACTCAAAAGAAAGCGAAGTTCACTTCCAAATGTAACGGGACTTAACGTGGTTTTCGATGGCCCCAGCAAATCAATCAATCAATCAATCAATCAATCAATCAATCAATCAATCAATCAATCAATCAATCAATCAATCAATCAATCAATCAATCAATCAATCAATCAATCGGTAAAAAACACGCGCCGCACTACTGTTCGCAAGCGCCCTGTTGTGACAAACACTTCACAAACAAGTTCAGAGTAATAAAGGGAATCACGACAAGCACACGAAGTGGTTAAGCAACTTGATAGTTACAAATACTCGCCACATATGCGACGTAAAGCAAAACGGATAACATTGGCTATTGTCCTTTCGGACATTAAATGGGCGTTAGCAGTTGTAGCAAACACACTTCCTGTGCAGCCATCACGATTTCGGTGTAACTTTCCCATACACCCCGTTTAACCGGGTTTTCCCAACCCCATGTTCGACTTTCCTCATGTTGGTTTACGCATTGTAAATGACTCATAGTGATTTCTTTTGGCGTGATAATGTCTACAAAATCAGGCTACATACATTTGAATCACCAAGCGAGTTGGCCGTGCGGTAAGGGGCGCGCAGGTGTGAGCTTGCATTTGAGTGATAGTGGGTTCGAACCTCCACTTGCGGCCACCCTGAAGATGGTTCTCCGTGGTTACCCATTTTCACAGCAGCCAAATGCTGTACCTTACTTAAGGCCACGGTCGCGTCCTTCCCACTTCTAGACCTTTCCTATCCCATTGTCGCCATAAGACCTAGCTGTGTCGTTGCGAAGTAAAGCAGACTGTAGGTCTCAGTTAAATATGTGGGCTGGGGGTGGCTTTAAAATGTTGTCACCGAGCTCGATAGCTGGAGTCGCTTAAGTGCGGCCAGTATGCAGTATTCGGGAGATAGTAGGTTCGAACCCCACTGTTGGCAGCTCTGAAAATGGTTTTCCGTGGTTTCCCATTTTCACACCAGGCAAATGCTGGGGCTGTACTTTAATTAAGGCCACGGCCGCTTCCTTCCCACTCCTAGCCCTTCCTTGTCCCATCGTCACCATAAGACCTATCTGTGTCGGTGCGACGTAAAGAAAATAGAAAAAAAATAAAGTTCTCTTTTGAGGTATATATGTTTTGAGATTAATAACGCGTAAATGAACAGACATATGAAGATAGTTATGACGTCTAAGGACAGAGTATTTGACGCTTATTTTTCCATAACAGAAGGGTCCCAAAATTAGAAGCTGGATTTTCTTTTTATATGTGATCATCTTATAATTTCGACCTCTCACGCGTTGTTCTATTCCCAAGAAATGTAGGAGAGATTTCTCAAAATAAAAGCCGCTTTCTTGTGGTTCGTATTATGTGTAAGACGGGAGGTTCCGTGGCTACGACCACCAAATCAAGAATCTCGTAAAAATTACTGAAGTCAATAAGCATGAGCATTCAAACCTCGAATCGGCCTTCCGAATCTTTTTTTTTTTTTTTGCTAGGGGCTTTACGTCGCACCGACACAGATAGGTCTTATGGCGACGATGGGATAGGAAAGGCCTAGGAGTTGGAAGGAAGCGGCCGTGGCCTTAATTAAGGTACAGCCCCAGCATTTGCCTGGTGTGAAAATGGGAAACCACGGAAAACCATTTTCAGGGCTGCCGATAGTGGGATTCGAACCTACTATCTCCCGGATGCAAGCTCACAGCCGCGCGCCTCTACGCGCACGGCCAACTCGCCCGGTCTTCCGAATCTTAACATATACCGTGAATGCACGTTCTAGCGACAATAGAGATATCGAAAAAAAAAAAAGCTGATTTATTTCCATTTCTATTCCGAATCCTTCCAACCCTGTTACCAGGCCAGTGTTATTTTTCAGTAGTTTATTAATAATACATTTCCGCGATGATGATGATGACGATGAAGATAAAAATTATTATTGGTGTTGCTTTATTGGGCCTAAAATCGACTTTAAAGAATTATCCAATTTAAAGCTATTTTGCTTGTTCAGTGACGCTGCTGAGTGGAAGATGTTAAGTTTAAAATGCAAATGACTGGAAATGGACGGCCGCTTTACTAATCCAGTCGTGGAAGCAGGAGACATCTGGCACGCAGTGGGAGCCTGTTAGAGGACATCAAACATTCACCGAGCTCCCTCTAAATAATGCAGCGCCTCCACGGACAACAATACGCCCACCCTCACTTATTAAACAGCCGTTATGACGGCCTCTTCCTTCGGTATTCATTGACTTTCTTACTTCCCTCTAGCATTCCTAAAGGCATTTCACTTTTTTCTGAAGGCACCTCCAATTCATTATCACCTACTTCTTTCTACAGTATCAGCGTTAGGGAGATGAAAGGCGTAGAACATTAAGAAACTGGTGCGAAAATAATTTATCAGACACATGCACATGATGTCTAAAAAAATATAATAATAATAATAATAATAATAATAATAATAATAATAATAATAATAATAATAATATGCTTTAACGTCTCTTTAATTTTTACACATGTTAAGAGACGCCGAGGTGTCAGAATTATGTCCCGGAGTAATTCTCTAAGAGCCGGGCTGAGTGGCTCAGACGGTTAAGGCGCTGGCCTTCTAACCCCAACTTGGCAGGTTCGATCCTGGCTCAGTCCGGTGGTATTTGAAGGTGCTCAAATACGACAGCCTCATGTCGGTAGATTTACTGGCACGTAAAAGAACTCCTGCGGGACTAAATTCCGGCACCTCGGCGTTACAAGCCAGCGACATAGATTTGTCCCACATAAAGAACGTCAGTGGTGATCGAACTCGGTAATCTGGAACAGGAGATCAACGATTAACAAAGAGTGCCTCTGTGGTGGGTATATGTAAAAGCAATAAAAATAATAAAATTACAGATAAATGTGAGCAAATTTGTAATGAAATTGAATGTCTAAATGTAAGGGCTCAGATATTAGAAACATGAAGTTTTGTCATAACGAAAATATATTTAAACGCCCAAGTTAAGATACAATGTTATTCTCACAAAATTTGAGATAAGGTTCTATTTGCTAGCGGCTTTACGTCGCACCGACACAGATACGTCATATGGCGACGATGGGATAGAAAAGGCGTAGGAGTTGGAAGGAAGCAGCCGTGGGCGTAATTAAAGTACAGTCTCAGCGTTTGCTGGGTGTGAAAATGGGAAACCACGCAAAACCATCTTCAGGGCTGCCGACATTTGGATTCGAACCCACTATCTCCCGGGTGCAAGCTCAACCGGGAATTGAGATAAGTCATCAGGAGTAAATGTAGTTTCAGTTCATAGAAAACATTTTGGCTCTCGCAAAATTCCTTTTAGTTAAACATTCGAAATGCAGGATAACAAAGTTAATTCATCTATACATAAAAATTGATAAAAATCTATGGAATATTTCTTTCCTTCGAAGTTCAAACTGTACCACGAAACATCAGTAATAAGTTGCATGGATACTGATGTAGGTTTCATTGCTTCATTTCAACGCCGAATTTCAAAATTAAGTCAATTTTCTTTTTACAGGATGCAAACGTATATTCATCATGGATTTTTATGTGTTTAGCGTTCAGTCTGCCACACCCTGTGAGTTAAACAAGCGCTTTCACTATCTTCTACTTGCAACTAGCCTTGCGGCTTCGTTTAATTGCACATCACTTACCTGTAGAGCACTAATAAAGAATCATCGTCAACTTGATCCCCTTATACCTCTAATACCCTCCCTGATCGTCGTGCCCATTATTTTCCTAAGTAGGCTATCCTCCTCCTATTGTCTGGCATTACCCCACTTCGGAAGCTATACCCCTGTGGGTGGGGGCGGTAGAATAACACACACGGTATCCCCTGCCTGTCGTAAGAGGCGAATAAAAAGTGCCCCAGGGCCTCTCAACTTGGGAGCGTGGGTTGCCGAACCATTACCTCAGCCCTGGAATTACTTTCACTCACTTGTGCCAGGCTCCTTACTATAATCTATCCTGTCCGACCTCCCTTGGTCAACTCTTATTTTTCTCCGACACCGACCCTATTAGAGCATTCGAGGGCCAGGAAGTCGCCGTTCATGGCACCAGCCTTTCTTTTTTGGCCGATATCTTCATTTTTCCAAGTGCCGGATCCCTATAGAAGATGGTTGCCTAGTTATACTTCGTCTTAAAACAATAATAACCACCACCACCACCACCACCTTCGAAGCTAGTTTTAAACAATAGGAATAACACTTAAGACTCTAAAAACTATTTCAGTACATAGAAAACAAAGCTGGAGGAGAAACGTTTAAAGTTCTCGCAGCAATTTTAATATACACTTTTAAGAGATGCACGATTAAAAATGAATTAATCTAAAAATGCAAATGAATAAATCTGTACACAATTTTTCCTCTGGAAGCTCTGCAATGAAAGTGCTCTAGGGTAACATGGTTAACACCGTGTTTTCTTACCGAATGTCTCAGCTATAAAGGTTAAAATGTGGGACGAAAATCTATTTTTGATCTCACAAGATCTTTCAGTAAAGTGGAAGGATTTGTTTTGTAGTTGCAAAGCTCTTCGGCCTAAGACTCCAAAAAAGTATTGGAAAAGTTCAAATAAACACCTCGGGTGTATTCATGTTTACTCACATGAAGGATTTGCAATATAAACTTTCGACGTTGTTGAATCCGTTAAGTGGGTAGGTAAGGGAATTTTATTTTTGTCACAAACTGCGTTCACTCAAGTCTGAGTGAGGAAATCAATTGATATGTTTACGTGAAAATTATAAGGACGTAGTTCTATCGACTTAATTCAGGAGCAGTAGAGATGTCAGTTTCTTTCGGCTTTTCGATTTTTCTACCGCACGAGACAATTTCCCCTATGGGGTATGCAACTTGTACCACTTCAAAGGTGGAGCTTTCCATACATACGTACTGGAAATTAAGGCTCCAGTATCAGTTTATTATTGTGACGATTAGATGATGTGATGTGATGATGATGATGATGGTTGTCTTATGAGACCAAATATCGAGGTCAACGGTCTCTAAATCATATTGTCAAAGAGCTGATTGACTTACAAATGAAATCATAGCCATAAGTTTACAAGAAATTCGCAGTACGAGCCCGCATATCAGTCCCCTCTGGCCCGGAGCATGCACTGATTCTGTTGGGAATGGTGTCAGAAAGCCGTGGTCTCCTTTCCTGAGGCAAGCTGGCCAACAACTCTTGTAATCCAGGATACTGGCAGTGGGACGCAGTTGACGTCCGAGCTGGTCCCAAACATGTTTTATCGGGGACCGGTCTGGGGATATTGCTGGCTCCACATCACGCGGACAGTTTATAGAGAAACGTGCCGTGTGTGGACGAGCACCATCCTGTTGAAAAATGGCACCACTATACTGTCGCATGAGAGGTAACCGGCGACGACGCAGGATGTCCGTGACGTATCGTTGTGCTGTCAGAGTTCCCTCAATCACTACCAGGCGTGACCTGAAGTCATACCCGATTGCTCGCCACACCATGACGCCAGGAGTAACACCTCTCCCCAGGTCGCCGCTCTACTCGCAGACAATAGTAATATGGGGAAGTGCAGAACCGCGATTCATCGATGAACACAATGCGACGCCGTTCATCAACAGTTCATGCTTTCCGGTCACGGCACCACTCCTAGGGGCAGACTACGCATGAGACGGCAATTCCCTAGCCCGACTGCTGCTAGTCGGTGCGGGATGACATAGAATGTTGCAGGGAGTCCATTACTTGTTCTCGGATGGCAGCCCAGATGTGGAGGGGTTACGATGTACTCGGTGGACAATACGGCGATTCCCCCTTGTGCTGGTCATTCGTGGTCGACCTGAACCTTGACGACGGGTAAGCTTGCCCTCATGTTCCCATGCTATCCAACATCGGGCCACTGTCATGTCTGAATGCACCACAAATCTGGACATTGCACGATTCGACCAGCCAACCAAATGGAAACCAACAATGACGCCCCTTTCAAAATCGGTCAGGTGCTGATAACGCAGTCTCACACAAGTACGCGGCATCTCTGTGTCCTTCACAGCGATCACTCAACAAAAAAGACAGACCACGCGTCTCAATGGATATGCGGGCTGGAGCCCGGATCCTTTGAGCCATTTAGCCCTTCGACCTTCCGGTCTTGAGTGCTGCTTTCGACAGATATTAACTAGACTGCATTGATGTGGATGGTGGTGGTACCTTGAACGGAATCGAACTGGTCAGAATATGACCTGCACCCCGGGGGGTGGTTTACATTAGGATGGCCTTAGGTCTCTTATGACGGAGACCCTCGGTTTCGTAATTTCCAAGAGTGGAGATGAGGGGGTTTGTGTTTGAGCTGAGAGCAGAATAAAATTTCTTTGCGGATTTTTGGATCCTGGGATAAATTTCTTGAATATTGAGGTCGGTGTGGATGTCACGATTCCGTTCAAACCATTGGGCACCTGCAATCATGCGAAGGGCACGATTTTGAAATCTCTGGACCTGTTGCAGGTGCGTTTTGGCTGCGATCCCCCAGACGGGACTGGCATACTCAAGGATTGGCCGAATGGAGGATTTGTATAACAGGAGTCTGTTTTCCAAGTTGAGTCCATTGTCGGCTTTCATGAGTGGAACAATTTCATGGAGGCGGCGATATGCCTGGGCCGAAATTTTGGCAACATGATGTTTAAATGTTAGCGCTCTATCAAGGGAAACACCCAGGTACTTAGTAACATCGGACCACCGAATTACTTCGCCGAAAAAATTCAGTGGTTGGGGGTCAGTTCTTGTTCGTTTTGAAAAGAGAGTAGCAAAACTCTTATTGACGTTGATTTTGATTCTCCACTGTCGGAGCCATGGTTCGATAGTGGAGAGAGCATCTTGTAGGTAATTTTGGACTCTGGGTGGTTGCCAAGAGACAGCAGAAATTGCAGTGTCGTCTGCATACATGTAGACATTCACGCGCGGTGGGCGGGGTATGTCAGCCATATATAAGTTGAAAAGCACTGGGGAGATGACTCCACCCTGGGGGACCCCAGCCTCGATAGGACGGGGGTCCGACAGGGAGTGTCCCACCTGAACCTGAAATTTCCTATCAGAAAGGTAGCTTTGAAGGAGTTGGACCAAGTAGCCGGGGATTCCGTAAAGCTTGAGTTTATAGATGATCTGAGGCTGTTCTCGTTCTTTATATACCCTACCAGCCCTGACAACACGAAATACGAACAACACTAATGCACTCTGGTGGCCGTTCGACCTGTCCTGTAGTGTCATTTCTTACAGTGTTATGGAATGGATTAAGGTTGTCTTTTGAAATAAGTCCTTAATTGACTTCTGTTCCTGAATATTACCACGTTTCTGTGCAGCAATGTCAAGCCATCACTCACAGACCAGGGTTTCGATGGGAATTGCCTCTGATTGTTCTATGTAGCGTAGTGCCACCTTCAACGCAGTGAGACCCTCACTATAAGAATTTAGCGCCGTCTCTACTAAAACATTTTCCTCCCTATCTTCTGCTGGTTCATTCAACATTTCAATGACTGATGCGTCTGTAAATCCATACCATTCATTTTTACTTTGCATCCATTCCGTAACTTCGATTTCACTTCCATCCTCACAACCGGATATCTGTGAGATAAGATCTGACAAGTTCGGTATGTCATCATCACTGCAGTCATCGCAGTTATTGTCATCGGAAACAGCACTTCCGAAAATCTTCTTCCATGATTTCGTGAGTGTTTCTGACTTTACTTCGTCCCTTATGGCCTGTTTACACGCGGACAGTAATTTAGTGGTAACTAAATTTTTAACTTAATTTTAAGTGACTTGCAGCGTGTGAACTGTGACTTTAGTGGTAAGTGGTAAGTAAACGATTAAGTAACAATTTAGTCAAGTGGAATAGAATCCAGTCTATTTTTCCTTTCAAGTAGACTTCTCACCAGCTGCGCGCGCACCCATCGGAGTAGTGAGGGAGCACTGTACTTGCAACTTACCACGTGCGAACAGGCGCAATTTAGTCAAGTTCATAAGTTGTGGGAAATGAAATGTCGTATGGCTTTTAGTGCCGGGATATCCCAGGACGGGTTTGGCTCGCCAGGTGCAGGTCTTTTGACGTGACGCCCGTAGGAGACCTGCGCGTCGTGATGAGGATGAAATGAAGACAACACATACACCCAGCCCCCGTGCCATTGGAATTAACCAATTAAGGTTAAAATCCCCGACCCAGCCGGGAATCGAACCCGGGACCCTCTGAACCGAAGGCCAGTACGCTGACCGTTCAGCCAACGACAAAGCTACGGAGCTGATCATCGTTGTGAGTTCCTCTTTTCTTTTGATCGTTCATTCTAATTGCCGACAACAATGGCTAGATGGACAGAAGCTTTTAAGCTTTTAAGTCACTGCAGAATTGAAACAATACTAATTATTGTGATAGGTTTTTGATGTGTAATCACTGAAATTTAAAAGCAATAAACCTTTGATAATAGTCGTTTTGCTAAACAATTTCTTATATGTAATATTATAACCAATATGTGTTTGTATTTTTCCTTACCTGTATGAAATCTTTCAGAGCAGTATATATATATATATATATAGCTTCATATACTTCCGGAATCATTAAAGATATACTGGCTTTGGAAACTCTGAAGAAATGATGAAGGCTTCGGACATTATTTCCCGTCGCGAGCATGTACAGCACAATATGCAGTTTCAGCTTTGCTGATAATGCACTACGCATGATGGTATCTGTCTTTTGTATCATTGGTTCAACTTTATGCAGTAACTCATTAAATGTTACTTGTGACATTCGCAAGGATAACATATATTCCTGTCGATCCTCCTCGGTTAATTCTTTAAAGAGAATTGTACTTTGCCCCGAGATTATTCCTTCTGTTAATCTATTTTCGCTCCCATTCTCTTTTTCTCCTAACTTTGGTCACCTCATCCTCAACTTCCTCTAAAATGTTATCTAACACGTTGTTGATGGCCGTCCATCTTATCTCCGATCTAGTTGACGACAGAGGAACGACTGATTCACGTGGCTTGAGTGACAAACTGCCATGTACCACTGTACTAAACGCTGTCTTAAGGCTTGTTTAAACGTAAGACAGCGTTTAGTACAGTGGTACATGACAGTTTGTCACTCAAGCCACGTTATTCAGTCGTTCCTGTGTCGTCAACTAGATCAGAGATAAGATGGACGGCCATCAACAACGTGTTAGATAACATTTTAGAGGAAGTTGAGGATGAGGTGACCAAAGTTAGGAGAAAAAGAGAATGGGAGCGAAAATAGATTAACAGAAGGAATAATCTCGGGGCAAAGTACAATTCTCTTTAAAGAATTAACCGAGGAGGATCGACAGGAATATGTGTTATCCTTGCGAATGTCACAAGTAACATTTAATGAGTTACTGCATAAAGTTGAACCAATGATACAAAAGACAGATACCATCATGCGTAGTGCATTATCAGCAAAGCTGAAACTGCATATTGTGCTGTACATGCTCGCGACGGGAAATAATGTCCGAAGCCTTCATCATTTCTTCAGTTTCCAAAGCCAGTATATCTTTAATGATTCCGGAAGTATATGAAGCTATATATATACACTGCTCTGAAAGATTTCATACAGGTGACGAAAAATACAAACACATATTGGTTACAATATTATATATGAGCAATTGTTTAGCAAAACGACTATTATCAAAGGTTTATTGCTTTTAAATTTCAATGAATACACAATCAAACACCTATCACAATAATTAGTATTGTTTCAATTCTGCAGTGACTTAAAAGCTTCTGTCCATCTAGCCATTGTTGTCGGCAATCAGAATGAACGATCAAAAGAAAAGAGGAACTCACAACGATGATCAGCTCCGTAGTTTTACCCACAACTTATGAACTTGACTAAATTGCGCTTGTTCGCACGTGGTAAGTTGCAAGTACAGTGCTCCCCCACTACTCCGATGGGTGCGCGCGCAGCTGGTGAGAAGTCTACTTGAAAGGAAAAATAGACTGGATTCTATTCCACTTGACTAAATTGTTACTTAATCGTTTACTTACCACTTACCACTAAAGACACAGTTCACACGCTGCAAGTCACTTAAAATTAAGTTAAAAATTTAGTTACCACTAAATTACTGTCCGCGTGTAAACAGGCCATTACGTTTAAACAAGCCTACGTGAGTTAAGTAGTAACTTACCACTTACTACTGTACTAAACACTGTCCACGTGTAAACCAGCCAATAATGCAAGTTAGGTACTAAAATGGGTTTTAAAAAAGAGCAATGTTAATTTAAATCTTATAGCAGTAGTATCAGTATGTATTATTTGAAGTGATTCCACATACTGCATATGAGTTGATTATGTAAGTGCATAAGATATTCTGAGTAGAATTTTTGTAAATAATATATTAATTTATTAAGGATGAGCCGTGCGTTTGATAGAAATTTTTTAAATGTAAATTGTATAATACTGCATTTTAGGTAAATGTCTATTTCTTTCTAATTTAAAATGTAGTTCTTGAGGGCAATGTATTTTTGTGTATCATTTGCCATCGAGATAGACACCTCATTTGCAAATAAAGTGATTTATGATTTGATCTGATGATCCTGCTAACCAATACACTACATTCTCATGGTTATCTGGCTGAGAAAATTTGTGATGTTTTCTTCATGTTCCGTTGTTTCCAGGAGTGAATCTAGCAGGCGGTGCCGTCATCTTATTTGGACATTCCAAAACTCCCTGATCTATAGGATAGGTTGTATCAAACTTATTATTTTAGGGCAGCATTCCCAAACTGTGCTCCGCGGACCCCTGGGGGGGTCACTCGCATAATAATGTAAGTTGTAAGTATTTGAAGAGTGAAATTTTATTGTACACACACAATTCATAGACCATTATACTAAATTTAGGATACTGGTATATATCTTCACTGTTGTGTAACTTACATACGGTATATGTACCTGTTGGCTTGGCCCATAGATAGTACATGTTAGTAGCAGAAAAAGAAATACCACAAGGTAGTGTATGTGATTTAATTGTGAGACACTTGGAATTACTAGTATCCACACTCAGACCATATTTCTGCCTCTCGCTGAGAAAATCTTTTGCTAGTTGTTTTTACGTCGCACCGACACAGATAGGTCTTATGGCGACGAAGGGACAGGAAAGGGCTAGGAGTGGGAAGGAAGCGGCCGTGGCCTTAATTAAGGTACAGCCCCAGCAATTGCCTGGCGTGAAAATGGGAAACCACGGAAAACCATCTTCAGGGCTGCCGATGAGAAAATCTCGTGGATCAGAAATCCTTTTTTATAAATTGCACATGAACTGCCCTCCCTTGGGGAAAATCAACTAGCCGAAGTCACTTGGCACAGGGAAAGTGAAAAATAAATTGAAGTATGACATGGGCGAAGAATCCAATGGAGTGGCCTTTTTTAGCTCCAGGAATTTCCATGAATGTATCACAACTCAACGTCTTTGATCGATATTCTGACCATGGACATCCCCTATACCCTACAATTTCTAGAAAGGAAATACTGAGTTTGACAGCATACTTGTGTGAGTGTAACTTTCTGCTCAACCACAAATGAAAACGAAGTACAGAAACAGAGGTGATATAAAGGTTGATTTTCTGTTCAAGTGACTACGCTTGTAAAACGCTTGGTCGTTCGAAAACGGTATCCTCCGTCCCACTGATCCAATAACCGTAAAAAAAAAGAAAAATCAAGTAAATTTCAACATCCAGACTGTTGTGACTATTACCCAAGTGTCACACTGTGTTATCATTTCTGTGCATTTATAAAGTAAAAAAATTCGTGTCCTCATCCCGAGGTGCTGCAGCTCAATTTAGGCACACCCCCAATGGAAGTGAGCTGCACGTACCATACCAGCCCTTCTGCCACTGTTAAATTTCTGCCAGTACTGGGAATCGAACCAGGGCCTTTGAGGACAGCAGCTAATAACACTATCCGTTACGCTACGGAGGCAGACATTTATAAAGTATATTTATGTAATTGAAGTTAAATTAAATTTCCAAAGAAAGTAAAATATTATACAGAGTGAAGCGTAATTCGCGCACTCGGGCGTCGCAGCGCGACTCCTCACATGCCAGCAATAAAAAAAAATGTCTCTTACAAAATTTCGTCTTGCGAGTATATCCGGCAGAAAAACGACGTTGAAGAGTAGCAATCTGGCAACACTGTAACCACATCTAGGGTAACTACCTCTGTCAGCAGAAGTTAGTCGTACTGTACAGTTGGTGCAGTGGGTAGAGTTTTTGGTTGGCATGCAGGCATCGATCCTGGGTTGAGGCGCATTTTTTATTTGCTAATTTCCATCCGACATTCATCATCATCATCATCATCATCATCATCATCATCTGTTTACCCTCCAGGTTCGGTTTTTCCCTCGGACTTAGCGAGGGATCCTACCTCTACCGCCTCAAGGGCAGTGTCCTGGAGCTTCGGACTCTTGGTCGGGGGATACAACTGGGGAGTATGACCAGTACCTCGCCCAGGCGGCCTCACCTGCTATGCTGAACAGGGGCCTTGTGGAGGGATGGGAAGATTGGAAGGGATAGGCAAGGAAGAGGGAAGGAAGCGGCCGTGGCCTTAAGTTAGGTACCATCCCGGCATTCGCCTGGAGGAGAAGTGGGAAACCACGGAAAACCACTTCGAGGATGACTCAGTTGACCTCCCAAGGCTGAGTGGACCCCGTTCCAGCCCTCGTACCACTTTTCAAATTTCGTGGCAGAGCCGGGAATCGAACCCGGGCCTCCGGGGGTGGTAGCTAATCACGCTAACCACTACATCACAGAGGCGGACCCATCTGACATTACCTATTGTAATACAGTAAGACACCGTTTCTGAGGTCACATGTATCCTACATTTACAACGTTTTGTAACGCTGAAATAACGTAACGTAACGTAAGGTCCTAACGAAATGTAATGGACCTGAACGAGGCAAGAAAAATAGTTGGTACTAATCTATAGGACCATTGGAGGAGGGTACAAAGAAAACAGGTTTCACATCTAGTAAATAAGTGGTGCGAATAAATTCACGCCCACGACGTGGAAAGTCAATCAATCAATCAATCAATACTGATCTGCATTTAGGGCAGCCGCCCAGGTGGCAGATTCCCTAGCTGTTGCTTTCCTAGCCTTTTCCTAAATGATTTCAAAGAAATTGGAAATTTATTGAACATCTCCCTTGGTAAGTTATTCCAATCCCTAACTCCCCTTCCTATAAATGAATATTTGCCCCAGTTTGTCCTCTTGAATTCCAACTTTATCTTCATATTGTGATCTTTCCTACTTTTATAAACGCCAAAGCTGACCAATGAAAACGATTGTTCATCCATTTCTAGGGTCTAGTATGTAAGAGCAAATGGTTTCTAGAGGACCCACTGCAATCGCTGTTGACGATTAAGATGCCAGATACCATACCACCTGGACTACATTTACGAAATAAAAAACATACGCCTCAACCCAGGATCGACCACTCGACCTCCTGAATGTTAACCCAAAACTCTATCCACTGCACCAACTGTACAGTACGACTAACTTCTGCTGACAGAGGTAGTTACCCTACATGTGGTTACAGTGTTGCCAATTGCTACTCCTCAACGTCGTTTTTCTGCCGGATGTACTCGCAAGACGAAATTTTGTAAGATACATTTTTTTATTGCTGGCATGTGAGGAGTCGCGCTGCGACGCCTGTTTGACCGAGATGAAAATGTTGTTTATTTTTCGATCAAAACTTTACCTCTGGAGGTCGCGTATGATAACCACACATAAAAACAATGAATTACACTTTCGGAGGACCACTTAAATGTTATTAAGGCAATACAGTATATAAAACATAAAAAGTACACAAGTCACATATATTCAGATGTACGTGAACTACAAAAGGCACTAGTACTGAACATACTTCTTGTACATATACAATAAAATTTTATTTACACATGCGGTACGTACTGACACAAATTAACACTCGAAATATTCTTTACACTTGTGTTCCTAATTGTTATTGTGCCAATGGTTTGGCTGCACCTGAAAGGTTAGCACTGTTGTGCTAGTATTTTGTGAGACTGCTGTCTCTACATGTTACTAGCGGCATGTCTGACGCGCTACTCCCTTTTCTCTCGCCAGTCACTTGCGCCAGAAAACAGTCCCGGAAGCCAAGTGCTGCCCTCTATTCACAATTTCAAGAAATATAAATAAAACACTACAATAATGTAAGTTACACAAATAAGTCATAAAATCACTCAAATATAACTGTTAATGCGATATGCAGTAACATACCGGCCCACTTAAAATGTGCTCACATTTTACAAATTAAATGCAATAACAATGAAATTAAATACCCTGAAAATAAAACAAGTAATGCATAAGTTCTGTCTCAAAAAAAAGAAAAACTGTCAAGGCAAAGATAAATACATATGCACAAATACACAAGAAAATATGGACAACGCACTACACTGAGGTCACTAGTCAATTGGGAGTGGGCATAATTTGCACACAGGTCTCCTATAAACTCCTGTGGGTGTACGGACATCAACGACTCTCACCAACCCGTCCTTGCCTGGAAATGTTTGCTCAATGATGCCTAGTCTCCAGTCCAATGGTGGAGTGTTGTCCTCCTTAATTAGGACAACAGTTCCTGTAGATACACTGGGCTGTGCTGACTTCCATCTCATGCGTTGCTGCAAGCTGCCCAGATAGTCGGATGACCACCTGTTCCAAAAATGTCCCTTCATTTTTTGAAGATGATTCCACCTGGAAAGCCTTGAAGTATTTGATAAGGTTAGGTCTGGTTCAGGTATGGCCATCATGGGTTCTCCTATCAGGAAATGTCCGGGTGAAAGATAAGAGGTGTCATTTGGGTCATTGTTCAGGAGAGTGATTGGACGTGAATTTAAAATGGATTCAATCTGACAGAGAAGAGTGGTCATTTCTTCGAATGTCAAGTGAGCGTGCTTGGTGATTCTAGTAAGGTGAAATTTCATAGATTTCACCCCAGCTTCCCAAAGACCTCCGAAATTTGGTGCTCGTGGAGGAATGAATTTCCAGGTAAATCCTTCTTGGATTCCAACATTATCAATTTCACGTTGGTGTTGCTCTGATTGGAATAATTTGTTAAGTTCTCGAAGTTGATTTCTGGCTCCGATGAATGATGAACCATTGTCACTGTGAAGTTGAAGTACCTTTCCTCTCCGGGCTATCATTCTCCTTAAGGCAGCAATGAAGGCTTCGGTGGTTAAATTGCTTACAAGTTCCAAGTGAATGGCCTTGGTGGCTAAGCAGACAAAAAGTGCAACGTAGCATTTTACTCTCGTGTTACTACGTGGAGAACCTTGTTTAATGAAGAAGGGTCCCGCAAAGTCTACACCGCTATATAGGAAAGGACGAGTGGGTTTAACTCTTTCAGCAGGCAGCTGGCCCATCAATTGCGATGAGCTCTCGGCCTTGAACCTGTAACATGTCACACATTTGCGAATGACACCTTTGACAGTTGTCCTGGCGTGAGGAATCCAATACTTCATTCTAAGTGATGCAACTAGTAGCTGTGTGCTAGCATGTAGTAATCTTAAGTGTTCGTCACGAATAATTAATTTCGTGACATGGTGATGCGCTGGTAGTATAATCTGATGTTTCTGGTCATATGCTGCGTCTGCATTACCCAATCGCCCGCCCACTCTGAGACACTCATCTTTATCAAGAAATGGAGCGAGAGATTTTAACTGACTTCTCTTGTCAACTTCTTTTTTCAGTTGAAGATATTGAATTTCCTTCTGAAATTCCTGGTGTTGAATATATCGTACACAGCAAAGTAGTGCATTGTTGCATTCTTCCGTGCTTAGATTTCCTGTAATCTTCGCATGTGAGTGCTGTAAATTGTAGATGAATCTTTTACAGTACGCAAAGACACGTTTCATTCTTGATAACGAGGAAAACCGTGTAGTGATGTCTTCATTATCGCAGCTGTTGATTGCACATGTAGTGGGTTTGGCTTCAAGTGCTTCTGAGGTACATTCTGCAGTACTGATTGGCCATAATTCTTCAGGCTGGCACAACCAGGACGGTCCATGCCACCAGAGGTCATGTGATTTTAATGCTTGAGGCTCGCTTCCTCGTGACAATATGTCAGCTGGATTCTCTTGTGTAGATACATGATGCCATGTGCAGTTTTCAGCCGTGTCCTGGATTTCAGAGACCCGGTTGGCGACGAATGTTTTCCACCTCGTCGACGGTGACGCAATCCATTGTAAGACAATTGTAGAGTCTGTCCACGCATGAATAGAACTTATATCCAGGTTGAGACTCGTGAACGTTCGCTTAAGTAATCTTGCTAACAGGAGAGCGCCGCACAATTCTAAGCGTGGAATTGACAATTGTTTAAGTGGGGCGACTCTTGATTTAGAACACATCAAATTGCATGAAATAAGCCCTTCTTCATCTGTGGTACGAATGTACACGCAAGCCCCGTAAGCACGTTCAGAGGCGTCGCAGAAACCATGTAATTCACAATTTACAACTTTAGTCTTACTTAAAATGTACCTGTCAATTTTGATGTCGTTAAGTTCTGGTAATTGCGAGTAAATAGCATTCCAAGTGTTAAGAAGCTGACTCGGCAGGTCTTGATCCCATTTTAATTGAAAGGTCCAGAGTTGTTGCATGAAGACCTTGCATGAGAGAATAACTGGACCCAATAAGCCCAGAGGGTCAAAAATTGCAGCAATAGTTGAGAGTACACTTCTCTTGGTTGCATGGGAAACCCTTTTAACAGTTATGTCGAATTGAAACTGGTCCGTAGAAGGGTGCCAGAGTATTCCCAATGTTCTTACTGTGTCTGCATTGTCGAGTTGAAGTGGTGATTTGGTTTTTCTATTTTCTTCTGGTATTTTTGACATGACCTTACTGCTGTTAGAACACCATTTCTTAAGTTCAAATCTCCCTCTTAACAGTAATGTCTCTAATTCTTGCTGTAAACGAATGGCTTCTGATTCAGTACTGGCTCCGGTTAGGAGGTCATCAACATAAAAATCCTTTCTAAGGACAGCTGCTGCTTGTGGAAATTCCTTTGACTCGTCATCGGCTAACTGTTTCAAACACCTCACAGCGAGAAAGGGAGCACTTGCCGTACCGTAAGTAACTGTCGTGAGTTCATAACACTGGAGAGGTTCGGTGCTAGTGTTTCTCCATAGTATTCGTTGTAGTTTCATGTCCTTGTTGTCAACTTGTATTTGTCGATACATTTTTGTAATATCTGCGACAAGAGCAATCTTGTGTGATCTGAAACGTAGTACAATAGAATGCAGGTCGTCTTGTACGGTAGGACCTACGAGTAACTTGTCATTCAAAGATACGCCACTGTCAGTCTTAGCAGACGCATCAAAGACAACACGAGTTTTAGTGCTGGTACTTGTTGGTTTGAATACGGCATGATGTGGCATGAAGTATCCTCCATCTTCAGTGCACGTGGGTACCGGTTTCATGTGGCCAAGTTTCAGATATTCATTCATGAATGCTGAATATTCTTCTCTTAATTTGGGATCACGATTAAGTTTCTTCTCAATACTGTAGAATCTCACTACTGCCTGAGGGTATGAATTCCCTAACTGCGATGAAGTCTGTTTAAGTGGCAGTCGAACTCGGAACCTTCCTGTAGCATCTCGCGTTGTGTTCTTAGTGAAGTGTTCTTCGCAATCTCTTTCTTCTTTAGTGATTGGTGGCATATTCAGTTCTTCTATTTCCCAGAATCTTTTAAGGTGTGTGTCTAATTGGTCTACCTGGATGAATAGTGATGTTGCATGTTCCCCTTGGTGTTGTATGGGTGCCTGGCCAGCTACTACCCAACCCAGTTTCGTATTCTGCAATGTTGGATACCCATCACGAGTTTTCTTGCCCTGCAATATAACCTTAAAGAATATGTCTGCACAGAGTAGCAAATCGATCTTGCTTGGAATGTGGAAATTTCTGTCGGCATATTTTATATTGGTGGGTAGATTCCATCTTGAAATGTCGATTTTTCTACTTGGCAAATTGTTTGTAATCTTTGGTAGCACTAAGCATGTGGCATCTACATTGAAAGGGCTGACCGCAGATTGCAAATGAACTGTAATGCAGTGTGAGGTTTGAACTCCTGCACCGTTAATTCCAGTTACTGGTGTAACAGGTTTTTGTTTTCTTAGACGTAATAATTGAGCTAGTTCTTCGCTCACGAAATTTGTCTGAGAACCTGAATCCAAAAGACATCTAGCCTCATGCATATTACCGTGAATGTCTTTAACCTTGACTATTGCTGTTGATATCAAGACTGTAGACAGATCGGATTCCTTGACAGCGCAGTGAGTAACATCTGTTAAACGGGTTGTGTGATTAGCTACTGCTTGGCGTGAGCTGTGTTCTCTCTCTGTTTCCCGTGAGCTAAGCATTGGCCTGCTGCGGTCACGTCTGGTGTCATCATGCAATAGTGAATTGTGATACTTTCCGCACATCTTGCACGAGCCTGATTGGCACTGATTGACATTATGATTACTGCCCAAGCAGTTAAAGCATAATTTGTAATCTCTCACAACATTATGTCTCTCATGGACATTGAGCCTTTTGAAGGACTCGCACTTAAATAGGTAATGTGAGCCCTTGCAGAGTACACATTGGTAATTAACACTAGCATGCACATTGCTTACTTGATGTTTGGGTGTAGATCTAATCGACTGTTTAATCTGTTGAACTTGAGTACCTGGCTTGATTGCCTCAAGTGCTAAACATCTCTTTTCTAAAAATGTCCACAACACCTCCAGAGATTCTAACTCAGAACCTGAAGTGTGTATTTCCCATGCCTTCCTAGTCGCTGGGTCTAGTTTGTTGATTAACAATTGTGACAATAATAAATCTTCAATTGAAACATCTAAGTCAAGGGCTTGTAATGCTTTTACATTGGCCTGACTTGTGTTTATAGCCTCTCTGAGAGAATTGGCATTCTCTTTCTGGATTGAGTCTTGCTCTAATATCCGTTTAATGTGGATTGACGAAATTAATTTGTTGTTTTGAAACCTGTCTATTAACCTTTGCCAAACTATGCTGTAGTTTTCAGCAGATAGAGGGAGACTTTGTGCAATTGAAAGAGGTTCGTTTCTTAGACTGCTAATTAGGTAGTGAAATTTCTGTATATCATGCAAATCTTGATTGTTATGGATCATAGATACAAAGGAATCGTGAAATCCTCTCCAGTCTTCGTACTCGCCTCCAAATGGTTTCAGTGTAATAGTAGGTAATTTGATGTGCGCCCCATTGTAATTATTGCTTACTGAGATATTCCCTTGACTGGAGTGTCTGGAAAGACCTGTTATTTCATGCTGGGTGATTATTCTGTCTATGTCGACCTTTATCTGATGATATGTGTCTTCAAATATTTCTCTATCTGCTTCGTATGTTTCTCCCTCCTCACTGATTTCTAGCTGGGATTGAATGTCCTCATACCTTTGTTTCAATTCCTCTAAACTTTCCCTACGAGAGATAATAGCCACAATTCCCTGCTCACTGTTAAACCCATCTACGAAGTTTTTAATACGTGTTACGCTGCCCTTTATTACACCTCGTTTGCGTATTAGAATTTTAATACTCTCCTCTGCCATAATGAAAGGATAGGAATAAAGATATGAATTGGATCTGACCTTGTAAGGTGTGGGAAGTAGTTGTTGTCATCAAGGAGCCATCTTGATATGGCTCAGGGTTGCTACTGCCAACAGTCCACAGGTTGTATTCCACAGCGCGGAAGATTTGACCGGCGCGGTTGGTAGCTCTGATTTAGCGGCGTGAGTTCGCGCGTAAATCAGCCATGTGGCGAATTGCGTCATAAATTGCACCACGATACATCACAATATATTATCGGCATAATCCAGTCACTGTAAATGCACTATGTTTGTTGTCACATAAAATGAAAGCTCGAAGTATCCGGCCCGGAGGACCAAAATGTTTGACCGAGATGAAAATGTTGTTTATTTTTCGATCAAAACTTTACCTCTGGAGGTCGCGTATGATAACCACACATAAAAACAATGAATTACACTTTCGGAGGACCACTTAAATGTTATTAAGGCAATACAATATATAAAACATAAAAAGTACACAAGTCACATATATTCAGATGTACGTGAACTACAAAAGGCACTAGTACTGAACGTACTTCTTGTACATATACAATAAAATTTTATTTACACACGCGGTACGTACTGACACAAATTAACACTCGAAATATAATTGTTATTGTGCCAATGGTTTGGCTGCACCTGAAAGGTTAGCACTGTTGTGCTAGTATTTTGTGAGACTGTTGTCTCTACATGTTACTAGTGGCATGTCTGACGCGCTACTCCCTTTTCTCGCCAGTCCCTGGCGCCAGAAAACAGTCCCGGAAGCCAAGTGCTGCCCTTTATTACACCTCGTTTGCGTATTAGAATTTTAATACTCTCCTCTGCCATAATGAAAGGATAGGAATAAAGATATGAATTGGATCTGACCTTGTAAGGTGTGGGAAGTAGTTGTTGTCATCAAGGAGCCATCTTGATATGGCTCAGGGTTGCTACTGCCAACAGTCCACAGGTTGTATTCCACAGCGCGGAAGATTTGACCGGCGCGGTTGGTAGCTCTGATTTAGCGGCGTGAGTTCGCGCGTTAATCAGCCATGTGGCGAATTGCGTCATAAATTGCACCACGATACATCACAATATATTATCGGCATAATCCAGTCACTGTAAATGCACTATGTTTGTTGTCACATAAAATGAAAGCTCGAAGTATCCGGCCCGTTAGGACCAAAATGTTTGACCGAGATGAAAATGTTGTTTATTTTTTGATCAAAACTTTACCTCTGGAGGTCGCGTATGATAACCACACATAAAAACAATGAATTACACTTTCGGAGGACCACTTAAGGCAATACAGTATATAAAACATAAAAAGTACACAAGTCACATATATTCAGATGTACGTGAACTACAAAAGGCACTAGTACTGAACATACTTCTTGTACATATACAATAAAATTTTATTTACACATGCGGTACGTACTGACACAAATTAACACTCGAAATATTCTTTACACTTGTGTTCCTAATTGTTATTGTGCCAATGGTTTGGCTGCACCTGAAAGGTTAGCACTGTTGTGCTAGTATTTTGTGAGACTGCTGTCTCTACATGTTACTAGCGGCATGTCTGACGCGCTACTCCCTTTTCTCTCGCCAGTCACTTGCGCCAGAAAACAGTCCCGGAAGCCAAGTGCTGCCCTCTATTCACAATTTCAAGAAATATAAATAAAACACTACAATAATGTAAGTTACACAAATAAGTCATAAAATCACTCAAATATAACTGTTAATGCGATATGCAGTAACAACGCCCGAGTGCGCGAATTACGCTTCACCCTGTATATAGAATATTATATGATTAAAACCAAACACAGTTTATTGCAAAATTCTGATTTAGTTTGTTGAATGCAGTGTTATGTTCTGTTGCAAAAGGGTTCTTGTGCATGCTTGCGATAGGCTCAGGGGGCCTCAGAGAGCAACGATTTAGAAAACCCTGCCTTGAGGGTTAAAAATAAAACACTATTCCATTACATACTAGTTCCTTTTCATATGAATGTGGCTCTGCACTGTTCAGCAATAGAACTGCTTTAATATGCAGACCTTTTCTCAAAAATTTTTTTAGTTTCAGGCACAACAAACACGTACGATGATATGGCGGGAATGAAATGTTGTAGAAAACTCATTTTAAATTTGCGAAAAGAAAAATTCAAACTACGCTCGGATTTTCGAGACACAAGTGTATTCGTAAAGGAGGATTTTGATTTTAGCATCAACCGAAATACTCCATAGAAAGCCGAGAAGTGTAGCACATTACCGACATGGAAACTGCGGCGACATCCGACTTGGGAGGAAAGAAGAAACGGCGGCGTGTTATACAACTCTGCCGACAGTTGGCAAACTTCTCACTGCTATCTGTTTCACAAAGTTCTACGTAATGAAACAGAGCAAACTTCTTCGGTCTCCATGCGCGGGGTGGCACAATCTACATGTTATTCTAGAGGACACAAAGTAGAACAAAGATATCTGCCTCAGAAAGTACACAAAAGAAATCTATTTCCAAATGGCTAGCTATAAAGGATGTTAGCCGACTCATTACATTCTCCGATGAACAAGAATTCTGCTCAGTAATTGGGTTCATTTAACTTGTATAACCTGTCCGTAACTTCTAAGGAAGGCATAGGAACTGGGAATTAACTGGTTACAAAAAACAGCATTTAAAGACAAATTTAGAATGAGGGGAAAAGTACTAGTGTTACATATTTTACTTTGAGTATAGTTATTCTCCGTAGAGCAAAGCCTCCGTGGCTTAGGCGGCAGCGCATCGGCGTCCCACCCTTGGGTTCATTGGTTGAAATCCCGGTCCCTCCATGTGGGATTTGTGCTGGACAAAGCAGAGGAGCGACAGGTTTATGTCCAGGTACTACGGTTTTCCCTGCAATCTTTCATTCCAGTAACACTCTCTATTATCATTTCTTTTCATTTGTCAGGAATTAATAATTACTCCAGAGGAGTGCGACACATATCGGCATCCGGCAAAGTTCCAATTCTCGCCGCTATATAGGGGCTTCATTCATTCCACTACGGACCCGGTCGCTTGAATGGAAACAAGCTGTGGAAATTATTATTTATTATTATTATTATTATTATTTTTCATAATCTATTTTGGCCAACTATGAATAACGTAAATAACTCTTTACGACTTCATTTTTTTTTGGCGCCAATCTTCCTTCATTTTCCTGCTTACAGCTTCTTTTTTCCAGCCGTCCAATGTTATTTCTTCTTGGTCGCTGTTTCTAGCTCTATGAACCCCTGAAAGTGGTTCCCTTGTTGATGTCTTGATCCATGTTGTTCATTACTTTCAGATCCTTCTTGGTGTTAAACTATTTGTCATAAGTGTTATCTTTCCAATTGGCCTTGCTGAAATGGTTTAAAAAATTCTTAGTGGGTCTGTCGTCGGCGATTCTTGAAATAAGTCCAAAGAATTTAACCCTTCGTTTGCGTGTTGTATCTGAAATCCTTCTTCCATGTTTTATATACTTCTTCGTCACTGCGTAATCGGCATGTGTCGGCAACGAATTTTTCAAAATCTGTCTGTTTCTTTCTTCTCGATTTCTTATTAATATTATTATTGCCCGTAGAGTGTGGACATTGTTGATTACCGCGTGAATTCTATAAATAAATAAATTACTTAACCTTCTGTAGTTGAGTGGTTGTTTGGCCACGTCTGGATCAAAAAGAGCGCAGGTTCAAATCCAGTAGAGATATCAGATTTTTAAAGGACGAAAGAAAGTCCATTTGGCATTCCATCTCGTACGATGTTGCCAAATAAACAAAATATCTGGTGGCACATTCGGAGCTTCCCTGGCAAAATTAATTAGAACCAATCAAGGGTTGAACATCATCGGTCATCACCAATAAGAGGCATCGGTGGATTCCAAGTTCACGTGCTTGATCCAGGCTAAGGTAATCGACTTCAGAACGGTGGTCAACATCCTGGACACTCGTATGATTGCTATAGGCATGTCACGGGGAGTCTTCACTGAAATGCTGCTATTTTTTAAAATAAAAATGAAAATTGAGCTTTCATTTTTAACCTTAAAATATCCCTTAATTTTCCGTCTTTCAATTTTCCCCTAAGGCCATTTTAAAAATTCTAAATGCCATATTTGATTGGTAGTGGTTTAGCGTTTATAGAGCAAGCCCACACCCCTTTCTCACGCTGTGCGTAAGAGGAGAGATACCGTCTATGGGAGCAGCCTAATTTACAATCCACGACAGTTTTAAAGCAAGTAGGTCTCTTAAAACTTGCAATTGCTTTTATCTGATGATGGTGATGACGATGATGATGATGATGCTTGTTGTTTAAAGGGGCCCAACATCGAGGTCATCGGCCCCTAATGGTACGAAATGAAATAACAAAAAAGTACAAATTCATCCACTGAACAAAATAAAATTAAAAAATGTCATGGATGGACATGGACCCAACAAAAAACAAAAAACAAACAAACAAACAAAAACAGCGGATCAGACTCAAAAAAGATCGTAAATAATGGTATTACTGACCAAGGGACCACTTATAAAGCACAATGATGCTTGATGTCTAAAGGGATGCAAAATCCATGTCTAAGGCCCCACAGAATGGCACATGTCGCGAGTAAAGTAGAACCATGCTATTTGTCATGTTGGGGTACTAATCAAAAGTAGCGAAGACTCACGGTGTTGCACACAAGATGGTACTACTCACAAGTATTGTACCTCGTACAGGGAACGCAGACCTATAGTGCTTCTCACACAATGGCGCCACTCACAGCCAACGCAAACCGATGAGGCTCCTCACCTAGGTGTACTAATCACGGGTGCCGGTATTCCCGTGTGCTCCTCACATAGTGGGCACCAATCACAGGCAACGCAGACCCGCGGTGTTGCTCACATGGGTACGACGCATGGGTACTGGAAACCCCCAGGCCAGCTTCTTTACTGCAACGAATCACAAACCTATTTCGTACCTAATTTAGTGGTACTACTTGCAAGTACAGGCAACCCATGGTGTTCCCCGCATGATGGTACGAATCAAAAGTAGTGTCATGGTTCTAATTCAAACACCCCCTTGGTCGCCCCATTTAGTCGCCTCTGACGACAGGCAGGGGATACCGTGGGTGTATTCTTCATCTGCTTTTATCTATCTTGAAACTTTTTCAGCTCTTTGACCACCGGTCGAGTTAGCCGCACGTTTAGGGGCGCACAGCTGTGAGGTTGCATCCGACAGACAGTGGGCTCGAACCCCACTGTCGGCAGTACTGACGGTGTGCTAGGGCTGTGCCTTAATTAAGACCACGGCCGCTTCCTTCCCATTCCTAGCCCTTTCCTCTCCCATCTTTGCCATAAGACGTATCTGTGTCGGTGCGACGTAAGGCAAATGGGAGAAAGAAAACGCTCTTTAACATGCATAAATTGCTCCTTGCGACAGACTTTTTACCGGATTCACCTGACAGTTTCAGAGAATGTTTGAATATGCAAGGAAATAAAAGTAGTTGTGCACTTTATTATCAGTTGTATATTATCTTCATATTTTTACTTCTGAAATAGCAGGAAACTAGATTTTTGCCTACTCACTGAATAATGAAAAACTGAAAAAAAATATCTCCAGTAGTTTATACGTGACTGAAAAACACGGATTTGTTCTTAAATATACGAGTACTTTTTACAAGTCTGCCAAATTGTAGCCCGAATAATGGAAAATGTGCCGCAAGGGGCATATAAGTAAGTAAACAGCAACAGGAGTCAAAATTGTTGGGCAGGCCGCCTAGATGATACCACTTCAGGAGTTCTATAGCTCAGCAGCAATAGCGGCTCCTCACCATCAGACTGGGAGGCAGCACGTCTGGGAAACATAATAGTACTGCAGTCAAGTACATCATAATAACATATGTTCGTAAGACCTATAGTATTGTAAGCCGTAATGTTAAGCACTGGATATACTTAAGCAGTGCGTGAATTTGTACATGACGATGCCGGATTTAGCACGTAAAAACTAGTAGTATCCTTGTAATATTTTCTTTCCATGGAATTGCTTGTTAATATCGTTGGGTAATTATGTTTTAACTTTCTTTTTTTTTTTTTTTTTTTTTGCTATTTGCTTTACATCACACCGATACAGATAGGTCTTATGGCAACGATGGGATAGGAAAGGCCTAGGAGTTGGAAGGAAACGGCCGTGGCCTAAATTATGGTACAGCCCCGGCATTTGCCTGGTGTGAAAATGGTAAACCACGGAAAACCATCTTCAAGGCTGCCGACAGTGGGACTCGAACCCACTATCTCCCGATTACTGGATACTGGCAGCACTTAAGCGACTGCAGCTATCGAGCTCGGTGTGTTTTAACTTTACCTTATTATCTCACTACTGTAAGTGACCAATGACACCGGGATATTTCCCTATTGCGATAAATTTGATAATAATAATAATAATAATAATAATAATAAACGCTAAATACAACACCTGAAATTTAATTTTATTTGCCTGAACAGACTGAAGTAGTGGTGGTTCTTAGCTAATCGTGACATTTACATCTATTGGAAAGATTTTACGTAGTTAATTCCAATTGCTTTTTAGTAGAAATGGATAACTTTATAAAATAGAAAACACTGTTTTTCCTTGTTTCATATTCTTTCAAAATAAATATATTGACTGCTAATACAGTAGGAAAATTCCGCGAGTTGCCATGTTTTAAAAATAAATGAATGGCAAACCTGGAATCAAACTGAAAAAGTCAATAAATTATTCATAATTAACGCGAATATCTTTGTACAGAAATTTTGTTGTCACGGCTTAGAGAACACGAAAATACACTCGCAGAAGTGAAAGCCAGCAAATGTTTCAATCAATGACATTAAGTTTCCTACAAGTGCATATGTCCCCATAAGAAAGGAGGATGAGGTTGAGGAACTGTTGAAATATGTAACAGTACGAAGGCTTTTGTAATCACTTCAAGGCATGGCGTGCTACAGTTGAAAATGAAGTTCACAATTAAGTCCAATGTTATGTACAGTAGCTTCACAGCTAAGTACTATACGTTCGTGAAGTATTTGGATATCAGATACTGTATGTCTACTGTAATAATGTTTTTGTAAGGGAACTGTGGCAACTATTGTGTTAAATGGCATCTGTTATTCTTTGAATACAGTTTTCCAATATATTTAGGCTCCATATCTCCATGTAATTGAAATCAATAAACGTAAAATTTATTTTCTCCATTAAATGCTTAAAGGGCGTTTTTCCAGGATATAAAAATTATAGTAGCAGACACTTAATATTTTTACAACAGGGTTATGTTATCTAAACGTATTTTCGGTAACGCATTCGAAGCAACGGAACAAGAACAAACATGCTATCACAAACTCTCTTGAAAAAATTGCAAACTGTTTCTCATTCCCGTTTAGGAATGAACAATTCATTAATTTTTGTTTAAATGTCAGAAGTTCCTAAAACATGTACTCCATGCACCACATATACACTACTGAAGTAATCAAGACTTACAAACATATGAAAAGACATTGATTTACAATTTACTCTGCACTGTTTAAAAGGAATTGTACGTGTCGCGCCTTTAATGATAAACTAATCTCCAAAATCTGTACATGTTAATAACCTGTTCACCGCAGTGTTCGAGTGATTTACAGAAGACAGATCAACGCATACATTCAGCACTAAAACCAGGAAAAATGGGAAGGACAAGACGGAACACTTTGTTTACAACGACCTAACATCGCTGACGATGTCTGATGAGAGATGCCGGGCTCTGTTTCCATGGTGTTTGTACCACATCTAGTTGAACTGATACAGAACACCTCCAGATTTTCTGTACTCCGACAACGAAGTTAAACACGCCAGGAAGCTTAATTTGGGACAAAAGGAATGAAAACGCTAAGTGGTAGAATTATTTAGTAGAGCTGACAGCATAGAGGAGAGACGCAATGAAAAAAAAAGGGAGTTCATTATCACCTATTCTTCTCCCAGTGTTGGACAGACTGCAGTATGAATAGTACACAGGCCTGTCATCGGCCAGTCAATAATTAATGAGCGCAGCACACTAACATGTACAGCCATCAGTCAAGGGTGGCAGTAACAATGCTGAACCATTTGAATTAACTCCACCACTCAAAAAGGGAGTGAGTGAAAAAAACGGTGGTTAAAAATATTGCTGAATGCAGAGCATTTTAAAACAATCAAATATTAGAATTGAATGGATCAGAGTGCGATAGAATTATGTCGCTAATGGGCTACATTCCTACCACCTTGAAAGAGTTCACAGTGTCTAACTGCACTTCAGTCATGTAGCAAGGTTAGCATAAACGCGAGGGGATCTGTAAAATATCGGAACCTTGCTGCTCAAATGACGTAACACTTGAAGCACAGAGCAAACAGTTTTAAAAACATTCTACGCTAATTAAGTTATGAAATCCCTACATCAAATGTTGCACCATTACATTACCATAAATCGCCTTTATTGATACGAGCACATTAAAATGTATTAATGACACATGTTTCGCTCCGCTTTCGAGACATCTTCCGTCATGAACAAAAACCCTTAAAAATATGGTAAGGACACGATTAAACCATTAGATAAAAGATCTATGCATCTTATAGCGTCACGTGTTGGTGTTTTGTCAGGTCTTGAGTCTTAAAACTTTTTTTTTTGCTAGGGGCTTTACGTCGCACCGACAGAGATAGGTCTTATGGCGACGAAGTCTTAAAACTAACAGGAACGTGAATATGATGCGAATCACAACGACCAAATGTGTCGCCCTATAGGATTCATCGGCTTTTTTTATCTAATGATTTTATCGTGCTTTACCACATGGCTTAGGGAGCGGTGATAAGGGAACAGGGAACTGGAAATCAAGTAGGGATGACATAAAATTGTTAGTGTTGAACTGTAGAAGTATTGTAAAGAAAGGAATAGAATTAAGTAATTTAATAGATATATATTTACCAGATATTGTAATAGGAGTTGAATCATGGCTGAGAAATGATATAATGGATGTAGAAATTTTCTCACGGCACTGGAGTGTGTATCGTAGAGATAGGATAGGAAAGGTGGGAGGGGGAGTTTTCATTCTGGTGAAAGAAGAATTTGTAAGCTACGAAAAAGTTAAAGATGAGACACATGAAATTCTAGGTGTAAGGCTCATTTCTAAAGATAATAGGCAACTTGATATATTTGGAGTGTACAGATCGGGAAAGGGTAGCAGTGATGCGGATTCGGAATTATTTGATAGGATAGTCAGCTATGTGGAAAACGACATGGAAAGAAATGTGATTGTAGCGGGAGATCTGAATTTGCCAGATATCAATTGGGAAGGAGATGCGAACGACAGGAAGCATGACCAACAAATGGCAAATAAGTTAATATGGGAAGGACAGCTGATTCAGAAAGTGATGGAACCAACCAGAGGGAAAAATATTTTGGATGTGGTGCTGATAAAACCAGATGAGCTCTATAGGGAAACTGAAGTAATAGATGGTATTAGTGATCATGAAGCTGTTTTTGTGGTAGTTAAAAATAAATGTGATAGAAAGGAAGGTCTTAAAAGTAGGACTGTTAGGCAGTACCATATGGCTGATAAAGCGGGCATGAGGCAGTTTCTAAAAAGTAACTATGATCGGTGGAAAACGGTAAATAAAAATGTAAACAAACTCTGGGATGGGTTTAAAGAAATTGTTGAGGAATGCGAAAACAGGTTTGTACCTTTAAGGGTGGTAAGGAATGGTAAAGACCCACCTTATTATAATAGAGAAATAAAGAGACTAAGAAGGAGGTGCAGACTGGAAAGAAATAGAGTTAGAAATGGCTGTGGAAGTAAGGAGAAATTGAAGGAACTTACTAGAAAATTGAATCTAGCAAAGAAGGCAGCTAAGGATAACATGATGGCAAGCATAATTGGCAGTCATACAAATTTTAGTGAAAAATGGAAGGGTATGTACAGGTATTTTAAGGCAGAAACAGGTTCCAAGAAGGACATTCCAGGAATAATTAATGAACAAGGGGAGTGTGTATGTGAGGATCTTCAAAAGGCAGAAGTATTCAGTCAGCAGTATGTAAAGATTGTTGGTTACAAGGATAATGTCGAGATAGAGGAAGAGACTAAGGCCAAAGAAGTAATAAAATTTACGTATGATAACAATGACATTTACAATAAGATACAAAAGTTGAAAACTAGAAAAGCGGCTGGAATTGATCAGATTTCTGGGGATATACTAAAGACAATGGGTTGGGATATAGTACCATATCTGAAGTACTTATTTGATTATTGTTTGGCCGAAGGAGCTATACCAGATGAATGGAGAGTTGCTATAGTAGCCCCTATAGTGTATAAAGGAAAGGGTGATAGACATAAAGCTGAAAATTAGAGGCCAGTAAGTTTGACATGCATTGTATGTAAGCTTTGGGAAGGCATTCTTTCTGATTATATTAGACATGTTTGTGAAATTAATAACTGGTTCGATAGATGGCAATTCGGTTTTAGGAAAGGTTATTCCACTGAAGCTCAACTTGTAGGATTCCAGCAAGATATAGCAGATATCTTGGATTCTGGAGGTCAAATGGACTGTATCGCGATTGACATGTCTAAAGCATTTGATAGGGTGGATCATGGGAGACTACTGGCAAAAATGAGTGCAACTGGACTAGACAAAAGAGTGACTGAATGGGTTGCTATATTTCTAGAAAATAGATCTCAGAGAATTAGAGTAGGTGAAGCTTTATCTGACCCTGTAATAATTAAGAGGGGAATTCCTCAAGGCAGTATTATCGGACCTTTGTTTTTTTATATATATAAATGATATGAGTAAAGGAGTAGAATCGGAGGTAAGGCTTTTTGCGAATGATGTTATTCTCTATAGAGTGATAAATAAGTTACAAGATTGTGAGCAACTGAAACATAACCTCGAAAATGTTGTGAGATGGACAGCAGGCAATGATATGTTGATAAACGGGGTTAAAAGTCAGGTTGTGAGTTTCACAAATAGGAAAAGTCCTCTCAGTTTTAATTACTGCGTTGATGGGGTGAAAGTTCCTTTTGGGGATCATTGTAAGTATCTAGGTGTTAATATAAGGAAAGATCTTCATTGGGGTAATCACATAAGCATGATTGTAAATAAAGGGTACAGTTCTCTGCACATGGTTATGAGGGTGTTTAGGGGATGTAGTAAGGATGTAAAGGAGAGGGCATATAAGTCTCTGGTAAGACCCCAACTAGAGTATGGTTCCAGTGTATGAGACCCTCACCAGGATTACCTGATTCAAGAACTGGAAAAAATCCAAAGAAATGCAGCTCGATTTGTTCTGGGTGATTTCCGACAAAAGAGTAGCGTTACAAAAATGTTGCAATGTTTGGGTTGGGAAGAATTGAGAGAAAGAAGAAGAGCTGCTCGACTAAGTGGTATGTTCCGAGCTGTCAGCGGAGAGATGGCGTGGAATGACATTAGTAGACGAATAGGTTTTAATGGCGTCTATAAAAGTAGGAAAGATCACAATATGAAGATAAAGTTGGAATTCAAGAGGACAAACTGGGGCAAATATTCATTTATAGGAAGGGGAGTTAGGGATTGGAATAACTTACCAAGGGAGATGTTCAATAAATTTCCAATTTCTTTGAAATCATTTCGGAAAAGGCTAGGAAAGCAACAGATAGGGAATCTGCCACCTGGGCGACTGCCCTAAATGCAGATCAGTATTGATTGATTGATATCTCGAGAGGGGGACAAAAGATGTATCATTAATATATCTTAATGTAGTCTTATCAACAAACGATTTGTAGTAATGTAAAACCTAGGTCACACTTGGCGATTTTATGGCAGCGAGTCAGCTAGCAACGAGTACTCGATGTTTAAATCGCTCAATTTGATTAAACAAGTCGTTACTCGCCGTAAGCCCAGCGAGAAGGAAAATCGCTGCGAGAAGAGTCGGACATGTTTAACTTTTCTCGCTCCTAGCTAGTCACGTGATCATCACGCAGCGACTCATCGTCTTGTGTGACAGCGTAATCGCTGAGACAGGATGTGCACAGTAGCTAGAAGTTTTAGCTTAAAATACCTTATAAATATACTTCCCAGTGTTATCATTTAAAATTAGTAATATAAAGTGGTCAGGTGATCAGATAATACCATTTCTGGAGGTTTTACGGAAGTATGAGGCCCAGTGGGACGTTTCGACCTGTGATTACATGAAAGGAGGTCGTAGAGACAGTGCTTATTCTAAAATTATCAGTGAATTAAACGAGTTGGGATTTACGGTTACGCTAGATGAGGCCAAGAAGAAGATAAAACACCTAAAAGACGCATACAGAGCTGACATCAGGCTGTCACCACTTTCCAAGCAGCGTAGTGTTATTTCCAATTTTGTCCCGCATGAGATCGCCATATGCAATTTCGTATTTTGCTTTACAATAAGTGGTGTAATCATTTCAAGCAAGTCATCGAATTTGTGAGGGCTCATTCTTAGAACATTGCGGTACACTTTCGGATCTTCTGCAGAAAGCTCTTGCATTAGTCTGTTGGAGGCTCCAAGCTGACCTCTCCTTTCTATCCAGTCTCTCACCCATTCTCGTTTTCTTGATTCTTTCGTCAACACTATCAATAATTCGCGACTGACCTCATGAACTGGAAGTTTCAACAAACGTCTTGTAACATTACACAGCAATCCAACAGACGACATCATTATAAAACACCACGAAAATTACACAAAACTCAGCAAACTAGTCTGCTGAAATACAGAAACACACTGTTATCGCTGCTTGTACCTCTATATACTACCTCGCTTGAGTCTTTGTAATGTGACATAAATTCTCGTAGCGATTTTACTATCAGCGAGAACTCGCAGCTGGAACTAGCAACGAGAATATCGCCAAGTGTGACCTAGGCTTAAAGGTGCAACATTTGATGTAAGGATTTCACAAGTTAATACTTAACGACGATACAGGCTCAAATATGGCATTTATAATGTATAGTTCTAGGCTAAGTTACCAACACCTAAATATATATACTTCATGGTATTAATGCCGACCTCCGTGGCGTAGTGAGTCTGTCATTTGTCTTCTACTTCTAAAATAGCTGGTTTGATAGCGGCAGAATTCGGCAGAATCTCAGGATATTTAAATAGAACAACTACAGGAGGTTAATTTCCAGTAGTTAACAGCATACCCCAGCATCGGGTAAGACCAAAATTACAAAAATTGGTTTTACGTCGCACTGACTCATTACATGTCTTATGGCGACGTTGGTGAGGACAGGTGTAGTACTGGCAAGGCAGCGAGTGTGGCCTTAATTACAATACATCCCCAGCATTTGCCTGGCGTAAGAAATGAAAAATAATATAAAACAATCTTCGGGGCTACCGACAACGGGATTCAAACAAATAAGTCAGGTTTACAACTGCACCATATCAAAATATGCTCTGTCAACCAAAACATAGAGAAAGCCACGGCAAGATATAAGAGCGCTATGAAGAGGATTAAAAAACTAATACAAGAGCCCATGATCTAAAAAAAACGACCAAGCGGCATGAATAGCAACTGCTCTTGCAGCCCACGACCTATCCCTCAGAAACGTCTTCCGTTCTCGCGTTTCAATCCGTATAGGTTGTAACTTGCGACCCCTAATAGGTATCTCTAAGCACAATTTCGTTCTCATTGCTTTTGCGCTTCGTGAGATATCGCATTACATGCAATATACGCAGTGGCGGCTGGTGCAGAAAATCAGTTGTGTGCTGTAACCCATCCCCCCTCCAAAAAATTAAAATATTTAGAAACATACTGGTATGTGGTTTTCAAGAGGCTCTCCACTGAGTTTTCCACGCTGAACATACACGCAAACAACGCCAACACATATACACATTCCTAATTAAAAAGACTATAAAACTATATAATTATACTCACAATAACTCCTGCATTGGCAAAGTATTCGCGAACTCAAACGCTTGGCGTGAGCGCGCAAAAGCAGAACTTCTCAATGTATTGAAATAAAACCAGCAACGTCATAATCCAAAATTGAATGTTATGTTTTTATAGTGACATTTGTTAACTAGACATTTTCAATTAAAGAAAATCACAGTATCATGTCCTTATTTTGACAACATAAAAAGTACAAATTTTATAGTTCATCGATTTACAAATATGGCTATGGAATAGGCAAGTTGGGAGTATGCTATCCTCTCTGTTTTTAAAAGACCTGGCGGGAACAGCTCTAAAGTATTTTGTTTTCCCGTTTGCTTTGAGCGATCCGCTCTTTACTACCGCTGAGTCAAGAGGGTGCCAGCTGCCACGTTCTCATTTCGGTCGTAATGTGTGACTAGTGCTGCCTCTCTGTGGTCCAACGAAGAATCGCTGTGGAGCCGGTCTTGGCTGTTGTTTCCACAGCCTATCGGAAAAGTTGGGCACGCATGCGCAAAAGGCAAAGCTCCTGGTTTCTGGCTAAAAGCTTAGAAATTCTCGCTGAGCTGTGATCGCACAGCCTTCCGCACGAGTTGGTTGTGAGGGGAGTTGACCCCCTCGTGTGTGCTTCTACAATTGTAGGGGGCTAACCTTGGTTACCCTCTTCAATTGAAGATCCTCTTCGCGGTGAGGGGGACTAGTAGCTCCTTTCTTGCGATGCCGAATGGAGCCCTATTGGGTAACCATTCGGCATACAAGGAGGAGGAAGCTAAAGCACCGCCCAACCCTAAGGTGTAACGCGACCCGTGCCGATGGGGTGCATGGCACATGGGAGATGTGTCTTGAACGGAGCCTTCGAGATACTTGGCGACCTCTCGAAGTAAGTAGCCTTACCCAGGTATGCGGGGCTCTGCCTGGGCGGACATATATTTCCCTAGCTACTCGTGGGACCTACATGAGTTCCGTAGCCACCCATAAACCGGAGAGCTCTTCTGGGGCCTCCGAGAGAAATACCAGCACAACAACAACCGAAGGGGACTCTTCGGAGATACCCTCGGACAGTACGACTTCAACAGTTAGAGGGCTCACTCAAGAGGTGGGCAATCTGCAGGTGAAGAAGAAGAAGAAACAGCGCTCTGGCGCTGAAAAGAGGAGGTACAAGAAGGCCTTAAAGGCCCGGGAGCAGGCCAAAGAAGGCCTAACTCCTGGGGCTGAGGGGACTTCTACTACCACAACAGCGACAACAGTGGAGGGATCCAATGGGCACAAGAGGCGGGACCCTGAAAAGGGCTCTGCTTCTAGGGCACAGAGGACCCCACCCACTAAGATGCCAGCGGGGAAACGACTTCTGTCGGGGGCAACCCCAGAAGAAGATCGGCAGACCCGCAAGAGACCCAAAGTGGAGTACGCCAGGATAGCTAAAGCTGGGATCAGGATGGCCATAGTACCTGTGGGATATCCTGACCAGCAGCTATCCGAGAAACAGGTGGAAGCTGTGGAAGAGGCTATCACCAATCTGATAGACGAGCTTCCGGAGCAGGGGCCCATTAAGCCTCAGTTCCTGGACTGCTATCTGTCAAGGGGTGCGGCCGTCATCATAGCGGAGAACAATGAAACTGTAGCATGGCTTTCTAGCCTTGTTACAGATATACAACCGTGGGAAGGAGCCAGGCTCACAATTGTGGGCATGGACAAACTCCTTTCCTACAAGAGAGTCATGGTCTGGATACCAGGACAACCAAAGGACAATAACGTCCTTTTGGGAAGAATGGCACGCCAGAACCATGGCTTAAATCCCGCCAGCTGGAGGGTCTACGACCGCAAGGAGGAGAAGAGAGGCGTCCGCCTTGTGGTCAGCATGGACTCCAGGGATGTGGAGAAAGTGGTGGGGAAGAAGATCTTCTGCGGGGTGCATGTGGCTACCTTCACATTAGTGGAGGGCAAGCGTGACAAGCAGAGGACCAACCCCACCACAGATAAAACCGAGACCAGCAGGGGCGAAGAGCTGGAGCCCGGACAGGAACCGGGGCCAGCCAAACCCCAGGATCCATCGCGGGAGACGGAGCTGCAAGTTCCGGAGACCGCATAAGGTAAAGTATTCTATGAAAGTAAAGAATGATTACTTTCATACAAGCAAATATACAACATTGTATAGCGGCCTCTAGGGTACTTAATAGAAGTATCCAGAAAGGCGGGTTTTCGGTCGCCCTGATACAAGAACCCTGGCTTAGACAGGGACATATCATGGGACTAAATTGTGCAGGTTTCACTCTATTCAGTGGAATAGCAGAGGAGAAGCCTAGAGCATGTATACTAGTTAAGGATCATAACGCTTGGGCTATACCGGGTTTCAGTACTAGAGACCTAGTAGCAGTCCTAATGAGATATGAAGAGGGCGGACAGCCAAGAGACTTGGTTGTCTGTTCTGCATATTTCCCAGGAGACTCTGAATCTCCACCTCCGCCGGAGGAGTTCAAGAGACTGGTGATATACTGTAGGAAACAAGGATTAAACCTCGTAGTAGGATGTGATGCCAATGCTCATCATAGCATTTGGGGAAGTAAAAATACAAACCGAAGGGGAGAGCACCTCATAGAATTTCTATGTACAACTGATCTTGAGATCATGAATATTGGTGATACCCCTACCTTCATTAATAATAGGAGCGAAGGGATCATAGATCTTACCCTGGGTTCCATGGGAATCATGCAGGAATTTAAAGACTGGAAGGTCTCTCTGGAGCCTTCCTTGTCAGATCATAGACACATTGTGTTTTATATAGAGGGCTCCATCGAGATCCCGTCTTACAGAAACCCTAGACGAACCGATTGGATATCTTTTAGGGAGGACGTGAGGAGGGGACTGGAGGGAGGACCCTCAAATATAATTAAAAACAAAGAGGAGCTGGAGCTCAGTGTGAGTTTCCTCACACGGACACTGGTTACCTCTTATGAATTAAACTGCCCTATTGTTAAGGCAAAAAGAGTAACAGGAAGCTTCAAGTGGAATAGTTATCTTGAACACCTGAGGAGAAATACACGAAGGCTCTGGAATAAATACAGGGAACTTCAGGATCAAGAAAGCCTAGATTCTTACAAAGAATCTCAAAGAAGGTACAAGTCAGAAGTCAAGAAGGCTTCTAGGAAATCTTGGAGACAATTTTGTGACTCCATTGAAAGTCAACATGAAGCGGCAAGGCTTCATAAAATTTTAACCTTGGATAGAAGGGCAAGGCTGGGCTCATTGGAGACTCCTTCTGGTGGATACACATCCACAGAGGGGGAGACCCTGAGCTTACTGCTTGATGCCCACTTTCCAGGTTCGGTAATCACGAATAGTGAGGTAGAATCGAGCGGATCCTTCAGACCCGATAAAAGTGGCTGGAGGGAAGCCGCAGAGATTGTTACCCCAAGAAGGGTTAAGTGGGCATTAGAATCCTTTGCCCCTTACAAAAGCCCAGGTGTGGATGGGATCTTCCCGGCGCTTCTTCAGGAGGCGGGGGGGGGGTCCTTATACCATACCTGGTCAGAATCTTTAGAGCCTGTCTCACTATGGGGTACGTGTACTCCTTGTGGCGTCAGGCGAAGGTGGTATTTATACCTAAACCCGGAAGGTCTTCATATACTAGACCTAAGGATTATAGACCCATTAGTCTAACGTCTTTTCTACTTAAGACCTTGGAAAGACTGGTGGATAGACATATCAGGGAGAAAGTATTAAGAGACTTTCCCCTGCATTCTCATCAACATGCATATCAACCAGGGAAGTCGGTTGAGACGGCACTACACCAGCTGGTTTCTAGGCTGGAGAGTGCCTTGGATCAGCAACAACTTGCTATGGTTGTATTCCTAGATATAGAAGGGGCCTTTAACTATACATCTTTGGGCTCCATAGAACGTAGTCTAGAGAGAAGAGGAGTGAGCAGTATGCTCATAAAATGGATTATGGCCTCACTGCAGGGCCGTCAAGTTCTGTTTACTCTCAACGCTGTAATGTTGAGAGCTAATATAGACAGGGGGTGTCCACAGGGAGGAGTATTATCACCAACATTATGGTGTCTGGTAGTGGATGAACTACTTACCAGGTTAAATGTTGGAGGAATATACGCCCGAGGCTATGCAGACGACATAAGCCTGATGGCGGTAGGAAATTTCCCCAGTACGGTTTCCGAACTCGTACAGAGCTCTCTACGTAGGGTGGAAAGATGGTGTCACGAGACAGACTTGTCGGTTAATCCCGATAAGACGGAGCTCGTGGTATTTACCAGGAGGAGGAGGCTAGACGGACTGTCAGAGCCTTTCCTATTCGGAAAAAAATTAGTTAAGACAACCTCGGTTAAGTACCTAGGGGTAATCCTTGAGGCAAGACTGAGTTGGAAGAAACATATAGATCATAAGGTGGATAAGGCTCGCAAGATTATGTGGGCCTGTCGCAGGGCCGTCGGGAAGACTTGGGGCCTAAGACCTAGGGTGGTCCAGTGGCTCTATATCTCCATTGTACGGCCCACGATCACCTATGCATCTATAGTCTGGTGGCCAGGCTCAGAGAGTAAAACTGTGAGCACCAAGTTAAACAGTGTCCAAAGACTTGCGTGTCTAGGAATAACAGGGGCACTGGATACTACACCATTATGTGCAATGGAGGCCATCCTAGGTTTTCCCCCCTTACATTTATATGTTAAGGTAATAGCGGGAATGAGTGCCTATCGCCTTTGGTCACTCGGAGGATGGTCCTTCAAAAACCCGAATAGAGGTCATGCCTCTATTCTTACAAGGCTTCACCAGACTTGCCCTATGACAATGATGATCGGGGATCTGATGAAGCCTAGCTTTAATTTGAATTATAAATTCACAGTGGTGATACCCACAAGGGAGGAGTGGGCCGCGGACGCTGGGGCCCGTCTTAAGTCTGGGGGCTGTACATGGTACACAGATGGCTCGCGGACGGAGGCGGGCACAGGCGCCGGGGTCTGGGGGCCTAAGACAAGGCTCTCCCTTCCTATGGGTAAATATGCTACTGTTTTCCAGGCTGAAGTATACGCAATACTAGCCTGTGCTTTAAATATATGGAAAATGCCTGGACACAGAAGACACATCACTATATGTAGTGATAGCCAGGCAGCGTTAAAAGCACTATGTGCAGTTAAAACAACATCAAAACTGGTTTGGGAATGCCAAAGGATGTTAGATCAGCTGTGTGAGCTTAGCTCAGTTACCTTATTATGGGTTCCTGGGCACACAGGAATCAATGGAAATGAAGAAGCTGACAAACTAGCGAAACAGGGCTCAATGGGTTCCTTCACAGGACCAGAGCCCTTCCTGGGAGTGTCACTCCGAAGTGTGAGACTGGCAATATCCCAATGGATAAACCAGTCTCACCTAGATATTTGGAAGAGGTTAACCATAGCAAGACAGGCACGTGAACTTATCAAAGGGCCTAGTCAAAGCTATAAAAAGGTCCTAATGAATTTGAATAGGACCAGAATGAGAATGGTAGTTGGACTGTTTACAGGCCACAATACCTTACAGAGACACCTACACATCATGAAAATCACCCAGGATCCGATGTGTAGAAGATGCGGTAAGGAGGAGGAGACCTCCGCGCATGTGTTATGTCAGTGCGAGGCTTTTGCAGGCACTAGACATCGATACCTGGGCTCACATTTCGTGAGCCTGGAGGACATCAGGAACGCCAAAATCCGGACACTGGTATCCTTTATAGGAGCACTAGGTCTGGACTAGGCAAACCCGTTCAAGGGGCACAAAGGGTCTTCATAGACCTACGTGTGGAGCTCTGCGAAAACAGGGCTCACCCATTTCTTATCTATCTATCTAGGGGAGTTGAATAATTTCCTTTTCTTTGGCTGACGCCTTTTTCAATGCACTGTATTTGATTGTAGATAATATTTTAAAAGTAATGTATTTTTCAAATGTGCTGCAGCACTTCAGCACGTAAGGTACGGCCGTCCCTGAATATACGGTCGCAGTTGTTCAGCATATCGTTTAGCAAAGAAGTGTGGCAGCATGTGTCCAAACACAATTAAGTTCCAATGAATATTCTGTGACCCAGCCTTTATAACATCACATCAAGGCAAGATTAATTCAATATTCACAGTGATTACTGGCCGGTGAAATACTTATAACGACAAACAATAGTGAAGGAAAGCAACGTTTGTATTTTTTAACAGTGCACTTTGCGAACAATGGCACCCGGCTATGTAAATTTCAATAGAATCATTTTACATTCAGTCGAACTTAAACGAGTCTCCAGGAAGTATGTAAACGAATGCGCGAAGAGGACATGGATCTAGTCGCTGGCAAATAGTTCTATAAATGACACATAACACAGGCGCTACAAATAGTTCTATAAATGACACATAACACAAAGCAAATCGGGCGGAACTTTGTAAATGGTCGTGGCGGTATTTGTGTGAACAACGCGGAAAGTGGGGCCACACTAGAACAAAACAACCCTCAAACTACGATAAATCGACGGAGACGGGTGGGGATAGTTGGCGTGTTTAACTAGCAATAGCTGAACGCTCATTGAGCAAAACCATTTACTCAACTACAGAGTCAAAGTAGATAGCACCGTTACTTTAAATACAGTCACACTCCTGTAAATAACTGATGTCTAAGTCACCTTCATCGAATTGGTATAGTGGACTTTCCCGAGATGCAGGAAGGAAATTGCCGATCTTAAAAATGCCAGTGTCGGCTGCAGTAAACATCAAATTCGCAGGGTGCGCTATATGAAGAGCTAGCCCTTATATATGTCCCTTTTCCAAAACATATTATACATGTAATAAGTAGACCTCACAATATTTTATGAGTACATGGTGGTTTTTTGGTGGCATAGCTACCTGCGAATTCCAAATAAAAAATCTGTTCATTCCCATTATCAAACCAAAAAAAGAAAATATTGGGACTGTACGTTAACCCAACCAGTCCGAGCGTCCATAACAATGTAATAAAGTCAGTATTTTTCCGTAATATATGAACTCCTGAGATGTACGCGGTTATGAAATTCTATACTCTGTCTATTGCTAACACACAGTACCATCATACATAAGGATTTGCGTGTGGTTGTTAAATAGGCCTAACATCGAGGTCATCGGCCCCTGATGGTACGAAATGACACGAATTGGAATGACAAATTAAACGTCCAAAGTCCTCCACTGACGAGAATTCAAAGCTTGATGACGAAGACCGAAATGATGGATGGATATGAACTTGAAACGATCAGTGGAACCGACCCACAGTGCCTCACAGCACAGAAGCTGGCACAGTATTACTGACCAAGGGACTGCTTCTATAGCACAATCCTGAATAGATGATGCTTGTGGTCTAAATGGGTCCAAAATCCAGGTCAACACACCCTCATAATAGTACTTATCGCTAGTAAAGTAGAACCATGGTATCTGTCATGTTGCGGTACAAATCAGAACTAGCGTGGACTCACGGTGTTCCACACATTACGGTAGCCTACTACTCATAAGTATTGTACGTCGCACACGCAACGCAAACCCATGGTGCTCCTCACATTGCGGGTACTAATCACAGGCAACGCCCAGACCAGTGGTGTTTCTCACATAATGGTACTAACCAAAGGCAACGTAAGCCTGTGGGGTTCCGCATACAGTGGCAGTAATCAAAGAACATTAAATCCACAGTGAACCGTTCTCTGTTGCTACTAATCACAAACCTACTGTATACCTAACATAGTGGTACTACTCGCCAGTAAAGGCGACCCTATGTGTTCCCCGCGTGATAGTAATAATCACAAGTAGTTTCATGATTATAATACAAGAATCCTTTGGTTGGCCCTTTTAGACGCCTCTTACGACAGGCACGGGATAGCATGGGTGTATTCTTCGTCTGCGTCTCCCACGCACAGGTGGTAGAAGAAAGGAAAAAAGGAGAAAAGCCTTTCCTATACCATCGTCGCCATAAGACCTGATGATGATGCTTGTTGTTTGAAGGGGCCGAACATCTAGGTCATCCGCCCCTAATGAAATGAGACGAATTGTAAGGAGAATGAATGGATGGATATGAAGTTAAAACAATCAGTGGATCCGACCGGCAATGCTCCACATTCAAAGAAATTAGCGTTAAACAGTAGTATTACTGACCAACGGACTGCTTCTAAAGCACAATACTGAATCGATGATCTTGTAGTCTAAACAAGTCCAAAATCCAGGTCATCGGCCCCTCATAATGGTACTTATCGCTATTAAAGTAGCACCAAGTATTTGTTATGTTGCGGCACTAATCAAAAGTAGCGTAGACTCGCGGTATTCCACACATTATGGTACTACTCACAGGTTATGTAATGCGTAGACGTAACACAGACCTATGGTGTTTCTCACATTACGTCGCTATTTACAGGCAACGCAAACCTATGGTGTTCGTCACGTAAGTGGAATAATCAGAGGGACTCGTACTATCCCGTGGTGTTCCTCACATAGTGGGTACTAATCACAGGGAAGGCAGAACCATGGTGACGCTCCTAATGTGGTACTAACCACAGGTACTGTAAAAGTCGGCAACGCACTCTGTCGCTACAAATCGCAAACCTATTGTGTACCTAGCATAGTGGTACTACGCGGCAGTAAAAGCGACCCATGATGTTCCCTGCGTTGTGGTACTAATTACAAGTAGTCTCATGGTTTGATCCGCGAGAGGTATTTTATTTCCCTCAAGTCCGCCGACACGCCGGTTAGGACACCCCCTATCCGCCACCTGGGACGCGCCACGTGGGAGTACCACCTCTCCCCCCTGGTACGCCAGCGTAGTAGGTTCGTGGGCCATTAGACCTGCCTGCATCAGTGCGACGTAGAAAAAAATTGAAAAACCATTACCAATACACATAGAGGTGATATTTTTCATTTTTTTTGCTTTAACGTCACACTAACAACACATAGGGTTTCGGCAACGCAAGGATGAGAAAGGGCTGGGATTGGGAAGGTAGCGGTCGCGGCTGTTCTGTTGTATTTTTGGCTAGTTGCTTTACGTCGCACCGACACAGATAGGTCTTATGGCGACGATGGGACAGGAAAGACCTAGAAATGGGAAGGAAGCGGCCGTGGCCTTAATTAAGGTACAGCCCAGCATTTTCCTGGTGTGAAAATAGGAAACACGGAAAACCATCTTACGGCTGCCGACAGTGGGGTTCGAGCCCACTATCTCCCGGATGCGACCTCACAGCTGCGCGCTCCTAACCGCAAGGCTAACTCGCCCGGTAGGTGGTGGTTTTTATTACGGTACAGCCCCGGCATTTGCCTGGTGTGAAAATAGGACAAACAGTTCAATTTTGTGTTGGAAATAGCTTCATCCTCGATATCTACTGTACTACTAAACATGTGCACAGTTTATGAGTCGCACCGAATATCTCGGAATTCGAACGCATAACCTTGCATTCAAAAGACGAACACCTATCAGGGAGATGTAGTGGATAAGGAGGATATCAAAGAGAGGAAAATTAAAAAAGGAAAATAATGAGAAGAATGGAACACAAAGACTAGTGAGGGAAGGGAGAGGAAAAGGAGTTCCTCAATCAGAAGAAGAACTAGGAAAAAAACGTCGTTGCGCATTGGAAATGCCTATTTATTACGAGTTTTAAAATAAATAAATCGATACCCTCTTCTGATAATGAAAGCTGATTTATGCTTGCTTACATGAGGATACTACAGCTTTAATGAATCTCATGTACGTATATTGCGGCCATCAAAGCTACATCAGTTTTAATTTCCATGATGATATTTTCCATTATTGTTTGCAAGTGGCATTCACAATTAATTCTGCCACCCACAGCTACAGCGATTTGGGGCAGGTTCAGGTTCCATTCCCAATTAATAATATGATGGTGTTATCAGATAAATGAGAATTCCATTCGGTATATGTTTAATGGAAGGCAACTATGTAGTAGTCGGTGTGAACTCCTCTTCACAAGAACACAAATGCAAGGGAATAATGAATAGTAACTGAGAGGTAATAATACAAATGGACTACACACACATTTAATGAAAGCAATTTTTATGAAAACATCATGGATGGAATAGATTTTTATAACAATGAAACAAATATGTGAATGATATTGTTTAAAATATTTAATTATCTATTTCTTTTTTCCTGTTCTTTATTTGCGTCGCCCCAGCATAGACTGGTATTATAACGACGATGGCAGAGAAATAGCCTAGGAGCGGGAGGAAAGCGACCGTCGCTTTAACAACAGAATCGTGAGAAAATGAGAAACCGCGGAACACAATCTTCATGACTGCCGACAGAGGTGTTCGCACCCACTATCTCCCGAATGCAAGCTGACAGCTACGTGACCACAAAGGCACTCGCTCCGTACAACTACAGACTGGCTGAATTTTCGATCATTTGTTGTGAATTTTATATTGTTTTGAATCTCTACGATTTCTGCCTTGAAAATATAAGAAGGCAAGCTTGATGCTTTGCGTGACTGTTCATAGAGAGCCTAGTTGGTCGTAGCCACGCGACCTTCCGTATTAAATCCAAAGCTTTCGGACATGATTACATGCATAAGAAAAATTCCACTTCACTGGCAAAGTTTGAAGTGGAGCCACCCTTGTGAGAAGCTAGTGACGAAGTCAATTGGTTATTTTGCTCCTGGTTAGTCGGGAAATCGGAAGGATATAATAAACAAAAGATACGCAATAATGTTATTGGCTTCACGTCCCACTAACTATTTTTACGGTTTTCGGAGACACGGAGGTGCCGGAATTTAGTCCCGCAGGAGTTCTTTTACGTGCCAGTAAATCTACCGACAAGAGGCTGACGTATCTGAGCCCATTCAAATACCACCGGACTGAGCCAGGATCGAACCTGGCAAGTTGGGGTCAAAAGGCAAGCGCATCAACCGTCTGAGCCACTCAGCCCGGCAAGAAAGATATGAAGAAAAGGTTTGTGGTATGTTCCGAGCTGTCAGTGGAGAGATGGCGTGGAATGACATTAGCAGACGGATACGGTTGAATGGTGTTCTAATAAGTACGAAAGATCGCAATGTGAAGATAAAGTTGGAATTCAAGAGGACAAATTAGGGGAAAATATTCGTTTATGGGAAGGTGAGTGAGGGATTGGAGAAATTTATCAAGGGAGATGTTCAATAAATTTCGAAATCCTTAGGAATTATTTCAGAAAAGAAAATCATCATCATCATCTGTTTACCCTCCAGGTTCGGCTTTTCCCTCGGACTTAGCGAGGGATCCTACCTCTACCGCCTCAAGGGCAGTGTCCTGGAGCTTCAGACTCTTGGTCGGGGGATACAACTGGGGAGTATGACCAGTACCTCGCCCAGGCGGCCTCACCTGCTATGCTGAACAGGGGCCTTGTGGAGGGATGGGAAGATTGGAGGGGATAGGCAAGGATGAGGGAAGTAAGCGGCCGTGGCCTTAAGTTAGGTACCATCCCGGCATTCGCCTGGAGAAGTGGGAAACCACGGAAAACCACTTCCAGGATGGCTGAGGTGGGAATCGAACCCACCTCTACTCAGTTGACCTCCCGAGGCTGAGTGGACCCCGTTCCAGCCCTCGTACCACTTTTCAAATTTCGTGGCAGAGCTGGGAATCGAACCCGGGCCTCCGGGGGTGGCAGCTAATCACGCTAACCACTACACCACAGAGGCGGACAGAAAAGAAAATACTAAGTAAAAAATTGATTGGGAATCTGACAACAGGGCGACTTGCCTAAATGCAGATTAGTGGTGATCGGTTGATTTTTCAGCATGTCAAGTGCAGCTGAACTGCAGTTCCTGGTGTGCACAATGGGCTTACCTTAGCGCGTTATGTACGGACCTAAGCTGCCTCCAGAGGTGCACAACAGGCCATCATCGTAAAATGTTATGTCATTTCAACCGTGCGTGACAATAACCATTTCTCTGAATATCCTGGTAATATTATTCGAGTATAGTGCTCACCACTTGGAATGCAACACACGCTAATGAGGGTAGCTTTGAATGTAGATTATATCTGTTATTGTCATTAACATAACTTTACATGGTAAACGGGCCAAGCGTGTCTCGGAGAGCTTTCTTTACAATGGTGAAATGAGGGTTGCATGCATATAGCATAGAGAACGTACTCGAGATTCCAGTGATTATCAGACGTGGTAATTCTTTGCTTGTGCTTGTTACGGGCCAGCCTAACGGGGGAAAAATGAATTCAAGGTTTGAAGTACCTCCAAGGAGGCCCTTGAACTGCAGAATAAAACGGTAGGGCCACGTTTTAATTATGACCGAGATTGTGAATGAGAGCGAAGGGAATGTTTGTCAATTCGAAATTCATTATATTCCAAGAATTCTTTCCCCTGACAATTAGCGGTAGAAAATTCTGTAGGCAAAGCAGACAGTAGATTCTCCCATTGTAGTAGCTAGACAGCTAGAACTTCTATGTCTAATTATTGAGGATTGAAGGCCAGAAGAGATTTCAGTCGGCCCTGTGAGGCGAACTGAAAGGAAGTGGGCCCGATCGCGAGAAACAAATAATCCGGATGAGGATATAGTCAGGCTGATTCTGTGACTATCGTGCCAGCAGGCCGAGGGTCTCAAATATTTTACAATTTTGCTTTACGTCTCACTGACACAGATATATCTTATAGAGACGATAGGATAGGAAAGTAACGCACTATCTCCCGAATGGAAGCTCACAGCTGCGCGACCCTAACCGCAAATACAAATGTGGTTGTAAATAAAGGGTACAGATCTCTGCACATGGTTATGAGGGTATTTAGGAGAGGGCATGCAAGTCTCTGGTAAGACCACAACTAGAGTATGGTTCCAGTGTATAGGACCCTGTCAGGATTACTTGATTCAAGAATTGGAAAAAAATCCAAACAAAAACAACTCGATGTGTTCTGGGTGATTTCCGATAAAAGAGTAGCGTTACAAAAATGTTGCAAAGTTTGGACTGGGAAGACTTAAGTGGTATGTTCCGAGCTGTCAGTGGAAAGATGGCGTGGAATGACATTAGTAGACGAATACATTTGAGTGGTGTCTTTAAAAGTAGGAAAGATCACAATATGAAGATAAAGTTGGAATTCAAGAGGACAAATCGGGACAAATATTTGTTTATACGAAGGGGTGTTAGGGATTGGAAGAACTTACCAAGGGATATGTTCAATAAATTTCCAATTTCTTTGCAATCATTTAAGAAAAGGCTAGGAAAATGACAGATACGTAATCTGCCACCTGGGCGACTGCCCTAAATGCAGATCAGTACTGACTGATTGATTGATCAATCGATCGTTGCTGTAAGTTATATAAGAATGACGTCCTCACTATCTCGTCCCGTATACACTTGATACACGAAGTAAGGGCTTCTCGTGTAACAGTGGTATTTCTATAAAAGCGAGTTCCCCCTCTTGTTGTTCATATATTTTTACTTAGGTAAGATACCATTCCGCCAGCCCGCATTCTGGGAGATTGATAACTTCCATTAACTTCTCTTATTTCTCCTAACCCCTCACCATTATGTAGCAGTCCGGAACAACTGTTTGGTTTAGCGTAGAGATCTGTGGAGCTTACCTGAGAGCGCTTCGTTCTGCAGAATGTACGTATTGTTTAGACGAGAACGGCAGGAGAGGCATTTGAGCGCAGACTTGCCAAGTATAGACTAATTCGGCCCAAAGGTAGCTAAATGTTGAGATCTCGTGGCTTGCAAAAAATGGCCGTAGCCGATTATTAAAAAGAGACCAGATGTAAAATTGCTGATGTACTGATCAATCAAACATCAATGGAACGACAAGAGAAGCAAGAATAAGAAGAGGAGTGCGGCAAGGCTCTCCTTTATCACCTTATCTGTTTAATATCTTTATAGAATTCGCTATTAGAACTGTAAAAGGAAAAACCAAAGGGATAAATTTTAATGGTAAACAAATTCATAGTATTCACTTTGCAGATGATATTGCATTAATAGCTGATTCAGAGCACAAAATGACTAGGATGCTCGGTATACTAAACATGTTAGAGAAGTTCAGGCTAAAAATAAACACAAAGAAAACGAAAATTAGGATCGTTCAAAAGAAGAGTGAATTGAAAACAAACATTAAATTAGGCTGTGAAAAAATAGGTCAGGTTAAATAATTTTCTTATCTGGGTAGTGTTATCACCAATGATAATCAGTGCCTGACAGAAGTCGAAAGAATTGCTATGGCAAAACAAGTGTTTCAAAGCAGGAAATATCTATTGTTAAATAAGCACATAGGAATTCAAACCAGAAAGAAAATTGTTAAAACCTTTGTTTGGAATCTGCTAAGTTACAGTTGTAAGACCTGGACTTTGGAAAAACAAGCACAATCAATACTAGATGCTGCGGAAATGTGGTTGTGGGGAAGACTGACAGGGATGAGTTGGACAGAAAAAAGGACTAATATCCAAATCTTTAATGACGTTCATGAGAACCTTAATTTATTCAATAGAGCTAAGGAAAGCTAAATTTCTTGGACACGTCCTACGACATGACATCTTTCTCCAGAATGTCTTCGAAGGAAAGGTCCTAGGGAAGAAATCGAGAGGAAGTCACGTCTCTCATACCTTAGGAACATAATCGCTCAGCTGGGTTTTGCTTCCTATGTCACGATGAAAAGGGCTGCTGAAGACCGTGGGATGTGGCTGCAGCGACAAGGCTTAGCCTTTAGCCTTTAGATAATGGATGGGACTGATCATTATGAATCAGCATATATGGATTCGTAAATACTCTCACTTGCTCGCACCCAAATCAAGAAATAGTAGTTGACATAACTTGGTGGACAGATTTCACATTCACAGAGACCCACATTGTTGTGGGTATTTCTTCGTTGCAGTGTGTGAATAGTGCCTGTGTTATCTAGACTCCGTGGTATTTTGATCTTTTTTGTGCGTAATTCCCTTTCTTCGCGGACTGGATGTTTGCTTTGTTTAGTTCCCACAGTCACGTAAAAAATGACGAAGCCAGTACGGTGACCATTCAGTCAAGGGTCGTGACAAACCACTCGAGGAAATTAGAAACATAATTCTTACGTTATTAAACATACAATTCTGAATAAGTCATAAAAAATACGGAAGCAAGCTTGCACTTTTCCGTAACAATTAATATGATAATCGTAGCCAAGGTTCCTCAAGTTTCGCGCGGAATCCAAACCACAACTGCATGCCTTTTTCACTTAAAAATTCCACACGAATTGGCAAGGATTCGAACGGCGGCCACCTTAGCGAGAAGCCAGTAATGACCTCACTCGGCAATCACGCTCCTACAAATTATAATAGTTATTCACGCAACAGCCACGGAAAGTGATCTATTACGTTACGAGTGTGATTTTTACGTCCGGAATTCCAAAGCTAGTATCGTAAATTTATCACTTTCGTGTTGTGAATTTACTTTAAATTAAATTAATTTAATTATAAATCATTTTGATTCGTCACGTCGCAAATCGTCCCTGTTTGATACATGCATGTGTTTACACTGATGCGGAGTTCAACCAATCAGAGATAGTTTCTAATAAAACAGTGCGGGAAGAAGATAAATTACGTAATATTATGAAATAAATATACTGTCATGTATTTCCCCTACTTCTATGTAATCGCTCAAAGCAATACACAAGTGTTTGGCGGGTGGCGGTCTTAGAGAGGTTGAGAACCGCTGGAATATTAAGAAGATGGACAAATAAATTAATATTCATGATGCTGGCGCAGTTTAAATGCTCATTAACTTAGGTTACGGACAGGAAATTGCATTTTGAGGACTGAACGACGAGCCACTTGAGCGTTAATCAATACGGCATTTCCTGGGGATATTATGAGTATCGTGCTTGATCAAGTCCCTCCCGCAGGAAGGTTCATCCTCTACGGAAAAATGTCACGGTTCATTAATGACGCGACTGAAAACGGAGAATTAGAATGGGTACCGAGAAAAGGTGGGAAGTCTCTTATTTACTAAATCCCTAAGAGGGATATTAGTCCCTAATTCTACAAAAATACAAATAGATAATTTAAGCCCCAGATTCCACTGAAGAAGAATACAAAAGTAAAACGGATGAGGAATAAAAGTTGTACAGTTGAAAAAAAGCAAGTTTTGTAGTTGTTTCTAACGGCTGATGCCGTGATCACAGCAACAGGATCTCGCGGTTTACGTGAAAACTGTACTATAGAGACGCAACTTTTCATTACAAAAATCCCACATGTATTTTTAAGGATTCGAGCCGCAATCGTCTTGGTGAGAAGATAGAAGCTATGCTGCCCGGATAATCTGCCATTTTCCTAGAACACGCATACACAGAAATGGTGTCGCGACATAATAATCAACACTGCACCATCCCAGTAGTGAAAAAGGAAAAGGGGGGGGGGTGAAGGTGTAGTGTTGAAGGTCACTTCAATATCGAAAAGGAGGGACAGGTAGTGAACGGGTAATGCTGAAGGCTTCTATACATCCACCACTGTGCCCACTCCAGTCACAAGAGTCTTGTACAGGGCTGTCTACCCGCAAGGAGGTGCTTTGTTTATAGCGGGACACCATTTCTGTACATGGGTATAGTTGAAACTAGAAGGAAATGTGTTCAGCCATTTCAATGGGCTATCATTAATAACAAATTGGTCCGGCCCCAAGGCTCAATGGCTAGTGTGCCCGCCTTTGGCCACAGGGGCCCCGGGTTCGATTCCCGGCAGGGTCGGGAATTTTAACCATAATTGGTCAATTTAGCTGGCAGGGGGGCTGGGTGTCTGTGTCGCCTTCATCATCATTTCATCCTCATCACGACGCAGATGTCGCCTACGGGCGTCAAATCAAAAGACCTGCAAATGGCAAGCCGAACCGACCTGGATCTGGCAAGTCGAACTTGTCATCTGGCACTCCCTACACTAAAAGTCATACGCCTTTTCATTTGAATAACAAATGGGTTACTTCGGCAACCGTAGATCTGACATTACACCTGGATAGTAGTAGTAGTAGTAGTAGTAGTAGTAGTAATTTTATGTGACAATGCGTTGCTAGAAGTTTGACCAGAAAGAGTTCTTTAACCAGCCGTAGGTCAACGACACGTAATAGTCTCATTCAAACACACTCAAGTGCATCTACCTCAGGCAAGATCAAACCCACCACCTTGAGAGGAGGTCTACGTAGAATGAATACAGAAGCGTCTGATATGTAGTGTTACAGAAGAACATAACGAACGAGGTGGCTACGCGCTTTAACTTGCATTCGGGGGAAAGTGGTTTCGAATCCCACTGTCGGCAGCCCTGAAGCTGGTTTTGCGTGATTTACCATTATCACACCAGACCTTCCTTTCCAACTCTAATCCTGCCTTGTCCCACCGACACCGTAAGACCTGTCAGATTCGGTTCGAGGTAAAACAAATAATAATAATAATAATAATAATAATAATAACAATAATAATAGGTCCTGAATCTAGCTGGAGAAGGAACTATCTAAAAACAAAAGCGGGATTACACTGGAACGGTCCCTATAGCTGACTTAATTTAATTCTGTCGGCTGACACTGAGTGCACCAACAGAGAGACAGCAATAACGCGGAATGTTAATATTTGCTATAACGCTCAATGAACTTCTATGCGACTGAACAACGTCCTACTGCAAACGGGAAAAAGATGACAATTCAACAACATCCGCCCCGTAGTGATAAGCCACAACCTTGTCTTATTCCTTTGCTTGGTTTGGCTTTTAATTGGGCTTCTCCACGTCTCATTATTGCCGTTTGAGGGTGGTGGGTATTTAATTTTTGTATTACATCACGCTTCTGTTCCTGAATTGAAAACCAGTGTTACTTAAAATCTTCACTATTCCATCTAATCGTACACCATTAAAAGATATTTCAACATCTTTTTCCAGCTAACAACTCAAGTAAAGACTGATCGCATTTAATATCTGGCATCTAACGGCGAGCGAGCCCGTAGAGCAGGGCCTCTTAGGGTGCATGCGCCCGTGCACTGCACGGCGCAAGGTGCAAGAAACGACTTCACTAGGTTGACCAGAGTGCAAACCCCCACTCCTCTTTTCCTACATCTCTCTCACCCGTTCGGCATGTCTCCGCCCTCTTCCCCTTCCCCACTGATTCTCCCCTCGCTGGGAAATGTTTATGTGTGGTGAGCGGAGACGCTCACTTGTATGGGACAATGTTACCGGTGTCAAAAACTCGCCTTGCAATATGGTTTTAGCAGGCAATTTTCTACTCTAGCTCTTCTTTTCCTTTGCAATTATAGGCCTACCAGTAATATCTGGAACAAGGGGTCGGCTGACAGCAATCCTGAGAGCGTTCATTTAATTACGATCAGAAATACTCGCGCGCAATCTAGTTTTTGTACAAGTCAAAGTAGAAAAAGAAGAAAACATTGATATATGCATGTGGAACCAAACACAGAAATAAATTTAGCTGTTTCTCGATGCAGCTTAGGAAAATCTTCCTTTGAAACTTTTTCGTAGAATTCGAGCAAAGCTTTTGTATTGAAAAATAGTTCGTTTTGATGATCACGTATCTATTGTCCCACAGATTAAGCATTTGGCTTTACCATCACGGCTGTGAAAAACATACGAAAGTTCCCAGTTCCATTGAAATGGACTTTCGGAAGTGTTTTCTTCCTTCGAAACAGGCTGCTCCATTATTAAGTTGCTCTCTTGTGCTTATCTATTTAACTGATAAACAAGTCAGCTACTACCGAACTCTTCGTCACTCTCAGTACACTACACCATTCGAGTCAAGCCGAGATGAGCCGAGTCGACCGATGCACAGTGCAAGGAGTCCTTGCGCCTCGGTTTGCACGCGTGAGATTTTGGGAGTTTGAGAGGCCCTGCCGTATAGGGACCAGTAAGGTTGGAGACAGCAGCTATATCATTAAACACACACCAAGCAAAATGCGCAGAACAGTGAAACAGGTGCTTGAGTCTCTCCGACAAGAAGATGCTGGCAGGGTATAATGGTTTTCGAGAGAAAGACCATATCCTGATGCCGATGAAAGAATAAGAATTTGGGTTTGACCTGAATCTAACAAGGAAGTACACGATCGTGAATATAGAATGAGACTACATTGTGTTCCAAGAGGATCAAAATGCAATAAAGGGAGACATTGATGAGCACGTCACTTGTCACAGCTACAGCCATTTCTCATCAAAATATGGAGAGTCAATATTTGACAAACTCTACATGATCAAGTTTCTCATTCCTATTCATTACTTCCTTATAAGCTGTCTCGGTGCATCAGAGGAAGACTGTTCGATTCACAAATCCGAGCTCAATTCCAGCCGACGTAGCCGCTATCTGAAAAGGCGGGCAAAATTGTGAAACCCCAAATAGAACATTCACGGTGTGTTAAATACTTCTGGCGGATGAGCTTGGTTTTAACCCGACAATGTGAACCTAACCCTACGAAGTGTCACGAAGAGTTTTGAAAATGTGGAAATTAGAATTCAGAAATTTGCATAAATTCTGAAAGTACACAGGGCAACAGATTATTATTATTATTATTATTATTATTATTATTATTATTATTATTATTATTATTATTATTATTACCGCGGTTTAGTGGATCAGAAGAGGTGAAAGAAGGTGCCGGGGTGAATGGATCTAACTACCAAAATCAAAGTTAATTTAAAACTGTAACAATGTTATATTTTTCTCTTCTATTTTTTTTTTTTGAACAATAAGAATCAATGCAATAGGTACAAGTAGCAAAAATTAACTCTAGGAAAGATAAGATTGGTGGTCTAAACAGAACTTGGGATTCAAGCCCTCCCTTTATATTTTCTGAGCTCTCAGCTCACAAACACATATTTACAAAAGGGCAGAAAACCCGTAATACCTGGAGCACTTGCTCCCAACTTTGAACCTCAAGCCTCACAGAGGCACTATTACACACTGGAAAGGAGCTAACACGCTCTTTTTCACGCCTATTCAAGGCAATATCAGACTTTACCATTGATTGCCATCAAGGCACGATTTACAACAATGACACGGGGGTATCTTGTACCCAATCTACTAGGCCTTAACAGGAAAAGAACAGGTTAAGTAAATGGCCCGGAATACCAAAAAGAATGGAGGCGTATACTTGCACTCCTAAATACACATTTTAAAACATAAAAGGCACTAGACCGATGAAACAGGGGCTATTCCCAAACTATGGAGGTGACCCGTATAAGAAAGAAAATTAAAACATTGAGGAAAAGAAGAAAATCAGTTACCAAAACGTAGTCACCTCAAACCAATCTGAAGGGGAGCTCGAGAGGGTAAATCACTCTCTATCCCCGAATTACAGTTACCAATTTACTTATGTTTTTATATAAACTGGTAGAAATTTACATATTTGTAAAGATGGGTTACATGGTAAAGGTTTCGGACCTTTCCCGCGGGTTAAACTGCTGAGCTAGCAAGAAATAAAGATGTTAAGCGGCCATTACGTTACTGAAGAACTGCTGCCTGAAGAAAGAGGCACTTCCCACCTCCTGCTACACGTCCCTACACAGGGTTAGATGTTAAGTGGCCGAGAGACAAGAAAATCAGCAGGTTTTATACCCTCGGGGAAGGTTCGAGATCTTTCATGAATGATCAAGACACGCCCACGGAGTTCTATTGGTTAACATCAAAAAGGTACGCACAAAATCGAAGAAGAAATACGGGATTGGCTGAAAATTAATTATAGAAATTATTGATTGGTTAACTTGGAAACTGGCGGAAGGAAAAGATAAATATTGCCAACCCAAGAATGAATGAACAAAATTTAGTAAAGAAAAAAACTTATGAATACAAAATTTCTTCAAATAAAGTTCCTTCACTTCGCACCAGGGTGCATGATCATAGTTTTTTAGTAGAGACATCTACGAGAGAATGTCCACTCTTCTTGAAAAATAGTAAACAAAAACAAGTCGAAATTCAGACAGTGACATCTTCAGAGGAAAAATTTAAGTTGGTCTAGTTCCAAGTTCAGTGTTTCTCCAGTAGAGGAGTTCTAATTGGCGCAAGAGGTATACCACCCGGTACAATAATAATAATAATAATAATAATAATAATAATAATAATAATAATAATAATAATAATAATAATAATAATAATAATAATAATAATAATAATAATAATAATTATTAATAATTATTATAATATAATATAATATATAATAATAATTATTATTATTATTATTATTATTATTATTATTATTATTATTATTATTATTATTATTATTATTATTATTTCGTTATGCCCATTTGTAGAGCCCGTTGGAACTTGTTCATTGGCTGGATAACTTTCGCCTTCCTATTCTTCCAAAATCCCTTCATGAACTCACTGTGTTGCCTCTTTCAGTCCTGCTGCTAGTTTTCACCACAAATATGTGTTATTTACTGAGGTGCTGAAGTCTTTGCGATTTTTCACGATGTCTTCCCCGATGTTCAATCCATTCAGGTTCACTCTTGTTTTCTCCAGCCAATTATTCACCTGTTTTTGGAATTTATTACACTGCATAACATTTTTGTGATTCTATTATTATGTATCCTAAAAATGTGTCCAAGAAATTCCAAACATCTCCTTCTACAGTACTGATGAAACTATCTGGGTAGCTACAAAGGTCTGCAGTTCGCGTTTTGATCCAAATTCCATTTTCTTGTATTGAGCCGAAAATGTTTCCAAGAATTTTACGTTCCTGCTTTTCATTATCTGCAATTTTAGAATGACCTTCTAAAGTTAAATTTTTTGATGCATATAGAGTTTCCGATAGTATAACTGTTTCTTAATGTTTCAATTTAGCATTACGTGACAATCGTTTATTGTAATGATCCCATGTCAGTCTAAATGCCCTCTGAACTGTTGAGGCCATTGCTGTATTGGCTAAACAGTCCAATCCCGAAGAAAGAATTATTTCTCCAACGTATTTAAGAAAAAGATACCTGTGAAATCGTCCCATATGCCGTTTCAATTTTATTATTATTATTATTATTATTATTATTATTATTATTATTATTATTATTATTATTATTTTGTCTGGCTCTGTGCTTGTATTATCAGCGTACTGGTCTTTCATTTAGATCATCTCATATTTTAAACTGGCCGGGCCGGAATTAGTGGCCTGTCGCACGAATAGCTGGGAACAGAAACTAAAAATGATAAAGGAAGCGAGAGAAAAATAACGGAAAGTACACTGAACTCCGGAAGACCATTCATTTGTCTTTAAACTTACACTTCCGTTGTGACCATACATACGGCATTTTTGAACCTTTGCAATTCATAGAATTTTCACAATGAATTCCGTTCGCATAAAGCTAGCCGTATAATGCTCGACAATTTTCAGTAGACAGTAAATCTGAAAGTACCACTGAATCATCCCTTGAATCTTAAGACAGGAAGGACCTAATCCTGTAATGTGGCTACGGTTAGCAGAGAAGGGTGCAAGGGACATTGTACTGTAATACTGCCTTATAAGCAACATCGTACCTTTAAATAGGCTACGTCTTTTACTTGAGGTTGTGGAAAATGAAACGTAACCACTGTGTCCATTTACCATTTCCGCAGCGAAATGTCGTGCTTGGCAGTGCGTACAGATTTCAATTTAATAACCCTACACTGAATAAATTTCATAACAAAGGACTTTTAAAAATAAAGTATCCTGAAATGGATTTATTTCCATTTATCGCTTATTATATAAACAACATGAAGAACAACTAACATTCTGGCGATAACTTGATTTCACAGAGCCATCTATCGGATTGACATAGAAAGATCTGCACCGACAACTTTCACAGAGCCCTCTATCGGGCTGGCACAGAAAGATCAGCACGAGACAATTTTTATAGAACCATCTACCGGCGAATATAGTGAACTGCAACGACGTAATCATCGCCTTATCTGAATAAATGACTATTTTACGTAAATAACGGACTTAACAAAATAAAGAATATTTTTCTAGTAATCCTGAGATGGAGACCTGTCTTCTGATGTATAACATATAGGCGCTAGTATTTCAGTTTTCTCACAATATTGTCTTACACGTTCAAATTATATACCCCGCGGTTAGTTAGTCAGCCTCGGGACTGGGTAGTTGTATTAATCTTCTATTCATTTACATCCAACACACCACACTTCCAACCACAATAGTGAAAACGTTCCTCCATATAGACTTCGTGTCAGGTAAGACATCCGGCCGTCAAACTGGGCCAAATCCCTATCAATTACCGACCCCAAGTAATTGAAAAGAAAGCCAGGATTATTATTATTATTATTATTATTATTATTATTATTATTATTATTATTATTATTATTATTATTGTGCTAGGATGGTACCTAACTGAAGACCACGGCTGCTTCCGTCCCTCTTGCTCCTCTCCCCTTCCGATCTTCGCATACCCCCACAATGCCTCTGTTCAGCATAGCAGATTAAGTAGCCTGAATGAGGCACTGGTCCTTCTCCTCAGTTGTATCCCACGCACACAAAGCCCCACGTTCCAGGACACTGCCTTTGAGGTAGTATAAGTGGGATCCCTCCCTGAGAGTGAGGGGAAAAACCAATCCTGGAGGGTAAACGGATTAAGAAAGATTATTATTATTACTACTACTATCATTTCTTCGTCATGCCTAATTAAGGAACGATTAAACTTTTTCTTGTCCCAATATCTCTTCATATTCTCGCTGTGGCTTTTCCTGCTTTCTTCTGAGCAGGTTATGTTGGCGGTACTGCTTGGATGGGGTGTAAATCGGTGATTTTCGACGAATTTTCTGGACTTAGATCTGTCTAACACTATGTCATCTGAGATGCCTATTTCCTTAAGATCTTGTTAAACTTCGAAGTACCACTCTTTTTTTGTTACTTTCATTGATAGGGCAAGGTTCAGAATTCTTTTGGTCAATCTCTAATTATTCATTTTGAGAACATATCAGTAAAATTTCAAACGTCTTTTGCTAAATGTGTGTGAGTTTCTCTGAGTGTTGTTATATGTCATGAGATTTCCTGTCATCCAGATTCACCTTGTACAGACTGGTGCAACAATTTTCCTTAACATTGTTCCTTCTTGCTTTCCTACATCTCTAATCAATGAATGCCCCCAGTGACCAGTGTTTTAGACGCACACAGTGCTTCAAGCTCGATTAAAGTGTTGTAATGCCTTAATTTTGCATTTCGGGATATGGATCTTTTATTATATCTGTTCCAAGTGAGTCTGTATGCTCTTTGTAGTTTAGAGATCCTTTCTCTCTTCGCTTCATGATTCATTCCTGATGGTTGGAAGATTTCCCTCAAGTATTTGAACTTAGACACTTGGGATATTTTTCCATATTGGGTTGTAATTGGTTGTCCATCTAGATAAGAAGAGATCCTTCTATGTAGTGAGTTTACTGGTATAAGATATGAAGTCCTGTTCTGAATGCAATTTCGTGGAGTTTTTCAATGGATGCAATCGCTTTCTCTCTGTTTTTGCTAAATAAGCAGCGAGGGACAAACATTGCAAATTCATTTTCCTTTCACGTAGTCTGCCAAGGGTTATTCCTTTAACTTCTTTTTCCCGTGTCCTAATTACTTTTTCCAAAACAAGATTTAATCAATAAAGGGGACAACCAATCTCCTTGTCGTACACCTGTTTAACATCAAATGTTTCAGACAATTCCCCTAAGAATGTAACGTTTGAACTTGTGCCTGTTAGTGTCTGCATGATTAATTTTAGTGTTTTCGTGTCTATTTATTATTATTATTATTATTATTATTATTATTATTATTATTCACCATACCGAGCTGATTCCATTACATGTTCCTCGTCGAAATACTAGGCAAAGGTATTTTTTTCATCTGCCTAAAGTGAGAACTGTGGCTCGGGCTAACTCATGGCTTGTGAGGGCACTGAATGAGGTGAGTGAATCAGTGAACCTTTTTCACTCACCCCCGTCTAAAATCAGACATGCACTAATGACCTCATGAATGCAAGGCCCTATCTGTAAGATATGTAAATATGTAAATGTTACTACATGCAGTTTAATAATGTCAATTATTTAAGGAGTTTGAGTTTTATTTATTTATTTATTTAAGGTTTTGTAAATATGCATATAAAAAGGTCTCTAGATTTAGTTTGAACTTGGTTATTATTTTAGGAAATTAGTGTTATTTACTTAAGGTGTGAAAATGAAAACCTACGACCTGTTTTCCAGTCATTGACCGGGTCAGGGATGTAATGAATGAAGCAGATATAGGCTGTTAATACGATGGGGTCGCCACTCCCAAAGTGATTTATTAATGACTGATTGATGCTATGAAATGAGAATGGAGAGTGTTGCTGGAATGAAAGATGACAGGGAAAACCGGAGTACCCGGAGAAAAACCTGTCCCGCCTCCGCTTTGTCCAGCACAAATCTCACATGGAGTGACCGGGATTTGAACCACGGTATCCAGCGGTGAGAGGCCGACGCGCTGCCGTCTGAGCCACGGAGGCTCCTTACTTAAGGTGTATTTGTTGTATATTATGTTTTACTGAATCATCTTTAATTGGGAAAATAACCTGTTGATGATAAATAAATCCCTATCTATCTATCTATCTATCTATCTATCTATCTATTTATTATTATTATTATTATTATTATTATTATTATTATTATTATTATTGAACGCGTGTTCTCGTTGAAGAATTTAGAAACTAAGTTAATCCCCACTTCTGGACAGGCACGTGATTCTAAAGTTCACACAGCCTATACTAAAGATGAGTGCCAGGTTAAGTCCTGGGGGAAAAGGCGGCCGGGCATACAGCTAACCACTCTACCCCACCAAGTATGGAGGTTATGGATAGTGGAAACCTTTACCTTCCACTCCTCCATGGGCCTTCATGGCCTGGTCGGACATGGCTTTACTCAAAGTTATAAATACTTCTCCAAAACACTCACTACCCTATTGAGGATCACCGCTTTTAAAGTACAAAGCAAAGGAAGCTTGCAGGTTTACGCCATTGTTGATATCGTGATGACAGCACAGGGCCTCCATAATATTATGGTTGAGAAAGGATTTTTAGGTAGTCTACTAATAGCTTAGAATGCAAAAGTATTTGAACAAGGCGCAAGTATCATCTAGCCGTTCTACAGTTGTGTAGGAGCGTTGCATAAACTTTAGGGGTTCTGATACTTCAGGTCGCCAACAGTTATTCAACTCTCACTACAGAACCGTTATGCAGGCTGGAAGACACTTGCGCCTTGGTTAAATACGTTTGCATTCTAACCTATTAGTGTCTTAAATGTCAGATTGGTTGGCTGAATGGTCAGCGTACTGGCCTTCGGTTCAGAGGGTCCCGGTTTCGATTCACGGCCGGGTCGGGGATTTTAACCCTCACTGATTAATTCCACCCGGGGGGCTGGGTGTTTGTGCTGTCACCAACACCCCTGCAACTCGCACACCACACATACCACGCAGTTACCTACACATGGCAGATGTCGCCCGCCCTCATCGGAGGGTCCGACCTACAAGGGCTGCTCGGCTAGAAATAGCCACACGAAATTATTATTAGTGCCTAAAATTATTTTTCCTATTTACGGGGAACTCAAACCACAGTGGCCTGACACTTTATTTCAAAACTCACACACACAATAATCTGGATTCAAACTACGATCTTTAGTGAGAAGTCAATGATGATCGCACTAAGCTATCACTCCCCACAACAAGGGATTTAATAGGATATATCTGTATGTTCCATTTATTGACTTTCAATAAACTTCACTAACACATGCAAAGTCCACACACTAATATACGACAGTATCGGGAAGATAGATTTTGGCTTCCGAACAGGAATACATAAACACATTGCGCAGTCCTTCAAGAGAATGTGATACATAACTTAGGTCACATATTACAGTTAACTGCAGTAACCACTACTGTAATGTATGTGTGTGTGGATGCAGTCCAAAGTAATCAGAGCTAATGTATGGGGCCGTCGCCAGCTAGGGACGTTAGACCTGACCTGAATTTGAGCGACCAACTACCCAGTTAATCTCCCTGCGCTATCTGCAGCAACGAGATCCACCCACAGATCGTCTGCTATAATATGATCACAATCAACAGAACATTTATTCTTCCCAAATCGAAAACCAATATCCTCCATCAGGTAAATAGTGTCACTGCCTAAGTACTGAGGACATTTCAGAAAATCCCTGTGATATTTACCTGAAGAAACATTAAATTCCTGTTGCTTCTGCTTCAAGTCGGGACTCAATCCCCTCAGTGTAGGCCTTTGTCGTGAATAGAAATTATGAGGAGTGATGAACATATTTCACTGAACGACCCGAAATCCTGAAGCATACAATATGAAGACCCTCGGAAAATGATATTCTTAAATATTTTTTACTTTTTGTTTTACTTTTTTCATGTAGTACCAAGTGATGACAATGGTTCTTGTTGTTTACAAGGCCTAACATCTAGGTCATCGGCCCCTAATGGTACAAGATGAAACAAAATGTATTGATAATTAAAATTCCAAAATTCGTCCACTGATCAGAATTCAAAACAAGATGATGAAAAATGAATGAATATGAATTTAAAATAGTCCGCGGATTCAATTCACAATATTGAAAGTTAAAATAATTCAAAATCCATCCACTGAGTAGAATGCAAAAAGACGACGTTGAACAATGATTATGAACTCCAAACAATCAGTGGATACGACCCGCAATTTTCCACCTTCCCATTCAAAAACTTAAAACAATGTTATAAACTGAACAAGGGACTGCTTCCAAAGCAAAATCCTAAATCAATGATGCTTCTTGTCTAAAGGGGTCCAAAATCCAAGTCACCGGACCATCACAATGGTACTAATCGCTGGTAACGTAGAACCATTGTGTTCCTCAGTAGCGGGGCTAAGAAGCTCACCGCACACCCCCCCCCCAAATTAAAAATGGGGCCCTCGTTTCCTAATAAGGAAATTTACAAGATTACAATGGACAGCAACGACAATAATAATAATAATAATAATAATAATAATAATAATAATAATAATAATAATAATAATAATAATAAGTTACTCCAGAGAATGAAGTACCAAAAAGAGCAGGTACCAAGTGGACGGAAGAAAGGAAAAGGATCTTTAGTCAACAGATGAAAGGATCCTGGATCCTCCGCAAACGAAATCATAAATAAAGCTTCGTGTGTTCCGAAAGGGACCATTCACGCATAATAATAATAATAATAATAATAATAAGAAGAAGAAGAAGAAGAAGAAGAAGAAGAAGTTACACAATTTCGTTTTCAAATCCGAAGGAATTAATATATAACACTTATATGACAAACACATACACACATGAAATGCGTATTCCAATTATAGCAAGCAAAACACGCTGACCGTCAGAATATTAAAAAATAATCTCATTCCTAGGACCAAAAACTGACCACTGTTTACAACTCATCCGTCCATCGTAGGCCTACTTAGCTATACTGACTACCGAGAGTTGTAAACAGGCTGGAAACTTCAGTATTTAGTGTTAGATAAGGAGAATGTCTTTGTTATCGCATCTTTGCTGACAACTGGGTTCTCAGATTTGGCTAATTACTTCAAAAGCCTTATTGATTGTTGTGAGTGGCAGCAAGGGATGGTTATTATTAGAACAGGTTGGGGAAACCCACATTCTTTCAGAAATAACCACCGTACTCCTACTGACGAAAGAAGCTCTACACTAAGTTTGGAATAACCGTCTGTAATACAAATACTACTGTGTTGTGTGCTGTAGCTTTATCAATATGTAAAGTCACTCTTCAGCTACTGAAGTAAGACACAGGCATGGGCCCCTCACAAGCCATGGACTCCCCCGCCCCGCGGGGTCTGCGGGGTCCTTATCGCCGCCACTGCAGTTCCTCATGTAGCGGTACTAATCACAAATAACGTAGACTCATGGTGTTACGCATATATAGGTACCAATATTAAACCGCGTACGTATTTAGCAACACGCCTCGAAAAGCCCATTTTAATTCGACGGCGAAGCGATCTGATTGGCTAACTTGAGCAGGTGATAAAATAACAACAGCTCCAGATATCGAATTATATTTTTCAAATTATTCATCATATGACCAACCATGTAACACTCAAATACCCTATTCACGTTGTTTGCGACTACCCTGTATAATTACCAGTATTTTGAACTGAAACTTTCGCCACATGGTAATAACAGTATTAATTTATCACCGATATAGATTTATGTACCGTGAGACTACTAAATACTAAAAGTTTACGACACTTTCTGGCATAAAACAAATAAAAATGTCAGAAGTAGAAGGAAAAAATAACATCAAAGTGAACTCCTACACGAATTGTCCCAACTGCCCTGCAAATCATACTTACGCATCTTATCGTGGTCCTTAAACGAAAATGCCTATACTCAAAGAGGTAGCGTGTTTTACCATCTACTAAATTTATTTCGTTACTACTGAGTCATCCAATTAACGTAAAACCGCAGCTGAGGCGAGGCTGAGGCCTCGGCCAGCAAGCTTTCCCTTCCCACCGGTGGGACAATATGAAAGCAATCTAGAAGAGTGACTGCCTGATATATTTTAATGCACTTTGAAAGTACTCGTCCCTGTCACTAAACGCAAAAGTACGTGCTCTCAGTAAATTCGGCAAAAAAAAACCCAAAATATTATTCACACATCTTACACCGTTAATTGTTTCCTAAAGGAAGTTGGGCCTATTATTCTCTCACCGGAGACTGTGCACGACACCCCTAATTTCCCATCATGAAGACGTTGTTCATGAAACAGATTAGGTTTATCGACACTCCAGTATCGACTGTTCTGAGAATTTACGTACCCACGTTACTGAAATCACGCTCCGCCTGAGAATAGAATTAAATTGGGATCAATTTCTCCGGCAAGCAAACCAAACCAAACCAAACCACATGGCGCAACAGCACGAATTACAGCCTACCTGCTCAGCCCGAAGAGGCTGTCGTGTGGTCAGCACGAAGAATCCTCCTGGCCGTTATTCTTGGCTCTCTAGACCGTGGCCGCCATCTCACCGTCACTTAGCTCATCTATTCTAATCACGTAGACTGAGTGGACTTTGAACCAACCCTCACATCCAGGTAAAAATCCCTGACCTGGCCGGGAAACGAACCCGGGGCCTCCGTACACGGCGGGGCAGGCCCTTTCAGACAAGCACTTTATTAAAAATCCACTCACTATACATAATCCTAGACACAGGGTCACCTGGTGTATGTTCTAGCACTATAGGGCTTTAACATCGGAACCATAAGGAATTTCAGTTTGCTGAGAAAGACGAGTAAGATATATTCTTAGGAGAATTTTTCAGACGTCCAATGACTTGAACATTTTTCTTCCGTTAGAACTGCACGTCGCTTTCTTCGCTTTTAATAGCGAGTATTTCCCATTTCACGACATTTATTAACGAATATATTAACCGACCCACGACACTTAGAACTCCAACAACTGAGAATTTCCCTTCATTTTTTTTTTACAACTGGCTTTGCGTCTCACCGGCACGGACAGGTCTTATAACGACGTTGGAATTTCAAAGGGCTAGGAGTGGCAAGAAAGCGGCCGTTGCCTTGACTAAGGCACGGCCCTGCATTTGTCTGGTGTGAAAATGGGAAACCACGGAAAACCTCCTTTAGGACTGCCGACATTGGGGTTCGAACCTATTATCTCCGGAATACAAGCTCACAACTGGGCGCACCTAACGCCACGGCCAACTCGCTCGGTAATAATCTAACAGCACGAGCGGATTCTGTATTGATACGAAAATGAAAATCCACAGCCTGTTTCAGGTCATTCGACCGGGTCAGGAATGGAATGAATGAAGCTCCCATCTAACGGCGAGGATAGGAAATGTGCCGGCTGCCGAAGCCTGTCGCACTCCTCTGGAGTAATGATAAATGACTGACAGATGAAATGAAATGTTAATGGAGTATTGCTGAAATGAAATATGACAGGGAAAACCGGAGTACCGCAGAAAACCCTGTCCTGCCTCCGTTTTGTCCAGCACAAATCTCACATGGAGTGACCAGGATTTGGACCACGGTATCCAGCGGTGAGAGGCCGGAGCGCTGCCTTCTGAGCACCGGAGGCTCTCTGTATTAATTTATAACTCGAAAATAAACATTCGATGCGGAATAGAATAATTGGTCCCATCATAACTGTTTCCCTCTCACTTCACTTTACACACGGGTGTTAATCTCACTGAAAAGCGAAACGAACTGCGTTGCCAGACAAAGCTAGAACCGGCAGTCCCTACCGGGTCACCTCCCTCCCGCGCACATGTCGGCTTAGTCACTCCAAGCCACCACTCCGGTTCGAGGATAATTGGATGACCCGGTATTTACAGTTATTTACAAGTTCACTCGTGCTTGAGTTATCCAATCGACACACGGCTTACTCACACATACTGGAACACATAGGATTCTGACGCGTCGAACTCCAGCTCTCCAATAGACCTCGAACAGTTCACTTCACAGTTCGTCGCACACCTCGTAATGAAGACTGTCTTGGTTCACCAGAGGGCTCGCGAACATCTCAACTCACTCGCGATAAACGCAACATCGGCTCACTAAAGACTGACCGACTAGTCGCCGGCTCCGTTCTTTATACAAGTCTGCGGCAGATTCTTGTTGTTTCAACTTTCAGATCAGTCTGAGCGCCTGCTCCACTGTTGATCAGCATTCTGCTTCTTCTCGGAGCTTTATTATCGCCAGCGCTATTGTTTTGCTCACTGCTATCCCGCCCACACTGTCGCCTCGCACCGGCACTAGAGCTTTGTTAGCGCCGGTCTAAACGTAGTGCCCCTCTTGCAGCGCTACGTCCAACACAGTACGTCACAAGGTCGCTCAATATACACCGTAGCGTGCCAGCATTATTTTTCGATGCAGAGAAAGCTTTCGACACTGTATAAATTCCCAAACTATCTACTCAAAATTATGCAGTTATATTTGCATTTGACGAACAGGAAACTTTATCTTTCCTGTAAGGGGGAGACTTCCACCTCCAAGGGTACTCAGAGCCTCAGTTCCACAGGGAGGATTCCTTTCCCCCACCCTATACAGCCTATATTGTACCCTTGGGAAAGGCAATTTTGGCGCAATATGTGAACGATCTTCCAACTCGCCAAGGAGTGGAGATCCAGCAATACGCGCATGACACTGCCATTTACACATCTCAGAGGAGAAATAACCATGCCGTCCGCGCGCTACAACAATGGATCACGTCTTTCTCGGAGTGGTGGATCCGAAACAAGGTGAAAATATATCCTGCAAAAAATACAGGCAATTATTTTTACCAAGCGTCGGCACAGATTTTGTCAACTTACTATAAATAACGCCCCCTTGTCTTGGACAAGTATCTAGGCATACACAGGCCTTACACGGCACGGATGAAAGCTTAGAGAACTCTGCTAGGAAATAAATATATCTCTACTAATACCAAGAGAAATATTTGCTCAGTGTCTTCAGAAAGTGGAGAATTATTTTTTCGACAAATAATGAGGATGGATATCAGCAGATTGACAAAACAAGTGTTTAACAACGTTTGCAAGAGAAAGAGTGACCAGTCGATCCAAGGAGTAAAAAAAAACATATGACAGAGATTGGAATAACAGACTATATAATACTTTCAGAAGATTGATACCAAATTTCACTGGTTTTCAGAAGAAGAAGAAAAGGAAAGGTAATGATATATGGACAAAAGAGAGGAGGAAACAGCAACGTTTTGTTTCTTACGTTTACAACTGACTTCATGCCGCACCGGCACAGATAGGTCTTATGGCGACGATGGGATAGGAAAGGGCTAGGAGTGGGAAGGAAACAGGCATGGCTTTAATTAAGGCACAACTGCAGCATTTTCATGGTGTAAAAATAGAAAACCACAGAAAACCTTCTATAGGGCTGCGGACAGTGGGATTCAAACCCACTAGCTCCCGAATGCAAGCTCATACCTGCGCGCCCCTAACCGCACGGCCAACTTGCCCGGTATCAGTGAACTGAAAGAATGAAGAACTATTGGAAGTCAAGTAAGGAAGGGTCAAGATGAATGTACAGAATTACTCTCCGTGGTCCTTATATGGACAAAATCGAAAAGAGAAAGAAAAAGAGGGAAGAAATCCAACTGGGTCCTAGAAGACAAATTTGGTTTGGAAGCCTTGCAGTCCGAAGGAGGTCGTCCAAGGAACATGTGGAAAAGAACTCTGGAGGGAGACGCCTTTCACATGGGGACTTGGGAAGTTACAGCACTGACAGAACGTAGACTACAACTGAAAAATTTCATGAGTGTTCTATGTTTCAGTGAGAAGAAGAGGAATTAACTGACGAATCCACAGTTGCATTGGGGCGAAATAGTAGTAATTCCACAATTAAAGAAGCCTAAAGATACTGAATAATTTAAGGGGAATTAAGTTTTTTAAGTAACATTCATTTAAAACAATAATCACATCACCATTAGCTATGCCCTGAGACTAAGATCCCGATACTTCTGCTTAGAGCAGTACAGAATCTCAGAAACTGTGAATTCAAGAGATGGTGTGAATTGTCTCATAAGGGAAAAGGTGTGGCTCTGTTTGAACGATATAAACTCACAAATAATTAGGCTAGACATCCTACTGATTTATCAGTACGTGATTGGCCTGAGGGATAAAATTGACTGCTAATATGTGCGTTGTTCGATCTATTCTTGGCAGGTCCCAGAACGGAAACCTATGTCGGCACTGCCGAAGAGAGATAGAAACACTTCCTCATGTTTTGGGATCTGCCCTCATGGGAAGATGCTGCGGAACGCCATGCATAACACGATTCCGTCCTTAATAGAAAATTCGCTAAGAAAGGAAAATTATAGGGTCACCGAAGAGGTCTCTAGACTTGCCGATGACGATAGCAGTAGGACGGAACAAAGGGGGGGGGGGTTAAGGCAGTTTCGGATAATGAAAATTTCGGACAGCAATTAAAATATCATTTGGATAGTTAGGAAACATTTTTTGCCGTTTTAGCTTAAACAAAGTAAGGACAATAAATATACAAAGCTAACAAAGCATTTTATTAAACCCCAAACTACTATAAGGTGGGGGGCCCAAATTCCGTCCCCGCACCTAACTTCGTCCCCCTAAGGATTTCCAGTTTGCACGGTTGGTACCGAATGTTTAGCTGCGCGCACACGCGTAGTCTCATCCCGTTTTCTTGTTGTGAGAGTTGGTTGTGTGCACCCCACCTTTAGTTTCCGTGTACAAGGAGCATCAATTCTGACATCAATCATCTACAAGGAATCACAGGGTGTGGGGTATATAATATACCCCAGAGTTTGTTTTGAAATCTCCACAAACAGGCCAGAAGAGTTGATAGGGACGAGATGCTTATCAATGAACCGACCATATGTTATTATGGAGATAAATTTGCATTGCAGGACATGAATTTGAAAGGATTAATGATAAGACCTCGAGGGACTACTCGATTCATTGTGAATTTTTGGAAGCAGTCTAATTTAGAGGTCCCGGAACAACAAACTATGTATCTGTTAGCCTTACGAGATTCCATTTCATTAATGAGATATCATCACGGGTTATAACTCTTAAAGTTTAAAGATATTATGCGAATAATGCAATGAACAAAATTATTGTGTACCGGGCGAGTTGGCCGTGCGCGTAGAGGCGCGCGGCTGTGAGCTTACATCCGGGAGATAGTAGGTTCGAATCCCACTATCGGCAGCCCAGAAAATGGTTTTCCGTGGTTTCCCATTTTCACACCAGGCAAATGCTGGGGCTGTACCTTAATTAAGGCCACGGCCGCTTCCTTCCAACTCCTAGGCCTTTCCTATCCCATCGTCGCCATAAGACCTATCTGTGTCGGCGCGACGTAAAGCCCCTAGCAAAAAAAAAAAAAAATTGTAAACCAGAATTATAATATCACTTGCTCCTTTATGATTTATCCACTGTGGCAAACTTCAACTGAGGGAAGTTTCGTAAATGAATATAGAGCTTCAACTTGTTCTATACGCAGTGGCGAGAGAAAGAAACTTCCCACTATTTCTCCTTAGCATCCATCACAGCGCTTTTATGATACAATGACCTTTCTGAACTTAAGACTGCACGTGAACAGTTTCTAAGTCAGGACTTCACAAAGAGCAAGGATTTGTTAAACTCCCTGTATTACAATTTCCAAATTCTCCCTCCGTTGGATACGGAGCTAAGTACAGTGGTAATATCCAGTCAGCTGTGTAACAGAGATCAAACAGACTTCTAGCATTGCATTCATAGCGCGCACTGTGAAACTCGTCAATGTGGGAGGAGATGACCTGATCGGGGGAGACAACTAGGGCGGGACAGTCTAGACAGGAAATGCGAACAACAAACAGCTGAAATGACCAGAGTTTTAGGAAAGAAATGACCTAGCATCATTTGTTTACATCTACCTCAACATCTGGATGTGTCATTCAAGACGAAGAAGCTAACTATGATAATTTCTTTTCTCGCCCAGCGAGTTGGTTGCGCAGCACGGGCCGCCAGCAGATGATGATGGGTTCAAACACCACCATCGGCAGCCTTGAAGATGAATTCCCGTCGTTTCCGCTTTTACACCTGGCAAATGCTAGGGGTGCATATTAATTAGTGTCACGTTGATTTCTACCCAGCGCCTACAATTTTCTTATTCCACTGTCGCCGAGAACGTAAAGTAGAACCACTGTTAAACGGAACAAAGGGGGAAAATGTAGTTTCGGAAAATGAAAAGTTCGCACAGCAATTAAAATATCATTTGGATAGTTAGGAAACATTTTTTTGCCGTTTTAGCTTAAACAAAGTGAGGACAATAAATATACAAAGCATTTTAATAAACCCCAAACCACTGTAAGGTGGGGGGCCCAAATTCCGTCCCCGCACCTAACTTCGTCCCCCTAAGGATTTCCAGTTTGCACGGTTGGTACCGAATGTTTAGCCGCGCGCACACGCGTAGTCTCATCCCGTTTTCTTGTTGTGAGAGTTGGTTGTGTGCACCCCACCTTTAGTTTCCATGTACAAGGAGCATCAATTTTTCATGCTGAGCTGATTAGTGCAGCACTCAAATTAAGAGTCTCTTACTGCTAGAGTGAACATTGATATGTGCATGAAATACTGAAGTGCATATCAGTCGTGTGGTGTAGTTCCTGTCATGTCATTGCTACAGTGAGGTGGTTGGCGTGCGTTACTGTAGCGGCATTATAATAAGTCAGGGAATGTTTGTAATTTCTTCCCCTTCATTTTATTTGTTCCATTTATGAAATGTATTATTATTATCAGATTGGAAAACGCAAGCAGTGGGATATAGAGCCTATGAAGAAAGGCTATTAATGCAGTGTGGGACAAGATAACAGGTTACACACGAGCAAGCAAACATCCCGCGAGCAACGCTGAAAGACCATGTTAAAAATACCAAGGAAGCGTTTTTCATAAATGGCCTTCCAGTAATTCAGTACGGGGAAAATGTTTGGTAAGGTTAGACAGGAAAAAATATTGAATTGTACTATTCATAAATTTGGCGAGGGACGAAAATACGAACACTTGTTTGGTAGTATAGTTTTTGCAGTGTTTATGATTAAGATTATATCCAATATTGTCTACCTCACGTTATAACTACTTCATTGTAACTTGCCCATAAGTGGAGAATATATTCAGTAATATATATGCCAATTTTTAGTCGTGTCCACAATATTCCTAAATTTCTGTAAGTCCAAATGTGCTAAGGCGACGAAATGCGGGTTCGATCCCTTACATGTTTCGAACAAACCATGATCCATAGTGCATATACAGTACATATTGCACTGTTTTCTTGAAGAAGTCTTCTACTTTCTTTTGTGTTTCCTTTTCACATCTTTTCTAGCCGCTAAGTCACAGCGCCGTTTCATTAGCAGAACGTCGGAAGGCTTTGATTCATATCAACTCAGTAGAAAGGGGCAGTCAAGGTAAGAGTGCACGCATTCCCTTATTCACATCATTTGTCAATACTTAACATAAGCTCACCGGACAAACAAATCAGTCAACATAGTGCACATGCACAGGTGGATCGCTAAGTCTCTGCATATGGCGCGCTGCGAACGAGTCCAGTGCTCAACCGCACACGCACTGCCTCTACGCGATCGTAAGGCAGTAGCGATCAGTGAGGCATTGATGTTTCAAGCGGACAGTCTAAGTCAACATGGGTAGATGTAAGGATGTGGCAGAGTGGGGAAAAAAAGAGCATTCGTGTTTGGCCGTTTCCATTGCAATACTGTGCGTGAAGTAGATGGATTTGTTGCTGCTTCACAGTGGACTGCTCAACATGTCTACAAGCAGTGGTGTACTACACATGGCCACGAAACCCGACGTCAGAATTGTGGTCGGAAACAGATCCTGATTGAGAGGGACGGGAGACGCGTTTCAAGGCTTCCAAACCTGACAAGAATTGCTGCAGTCTCTGAATGAAAATCCACCCCAACCTGAGCATTGCGATGGGAACCGCATTCAATGAACATTTGGAGTCGGTCACCTCGCAAGAGGCCAGTGCTAAAATAGGTACATTAATCTGCGCGTCTTCAATGGGGAAGAAATCCTCGAACGTGGATAATAGCTGACTGGCGGAACGTAATGTGGTCTGACGAATCACGTTTTTGCCTGCATTCCAATTACGCACTTCGTCGAGTGCAGCGAAGGCCAAATGAAGCATTTCATCCAGAATGTGTACAAGGTCAGATTCAAGCCGGAGGTGGGTCTGATATCTTTTGGGGGTCTTGTTCTTATCATTGATTTGGGCCGCTCACTAACATGTACCAGCATGTTTATTTAAACATTTTGGATTATCAGGTGTTGCCTCAGTCAACATCACCATGATGAGTATGCTATTGATACCCGATTTTTCAAGATGATAACACCAAAGTTCATCGGGCCGGACGCATATGTGATTGGTTACATGAACATTTCCCCACCCTATTCCATCTTGATTGACGGGTTAAATTACTTGACTTGAACTCCATAGAAAATCTGTGGGACATGTTGGAACAGCGGGTAAAATGCCGACATCAGAATCCCCGCAATTGCGCGATCAAATCCTCAGCGAGTGGCTTAAACGGGATGCGACGTACCTGCATAACGTTGTAGACTCACTTCCTAACCGAATACAGGCGGTTATCAAGTCCAGCGGCGGAGTTACACGGTATTAATTAATGCTTGTAATAATTTCCCCAGGGGCGACTAATTTTTTGTCCGGCGAGCTTAGCAAACAATGACACTAATGAAAGGGCCAAAAACAAATTGTAATTCGCAACAGAGAAGGGAAGGAGGCGGTCAAGGTCAGAGTCCACGCATTCAGCTACTCACCCCCTTTGTCGTAACGTAACAAACAAAGTTCATTTAATTCCTTTGGTTCTGGATAATGGAGATAATAGAGATTCCACTGTATATAGCTCTTGACTTGTTAAGACACACCTGTCTGCAAGAAGTCGTAAATTAGGATCTCTCCGCCGCCTCCCTAGCCGTCCTGTCAAACGGTTGCTCACTAGTGATGTGCAAGGTTGTCAATATCGTTTCAGAGTTAAGAATTTAGTAGCTGTTTGGAGGTGGAGTTGTAAATACCGTGTATTACGTGGCTGTGTATTTTTAAATCTAGGAATTGAAGTATTATGCTCTCAAACACAGCGAGTCTGACGTCTTGGTTGAATGGTCAGCATTGAGGCGTTCGCTTCAGAGGGTCCCGGGTTCGATTCCCAATTTTAATAGTCTGATTAATTCTTCTCTCTCGGATGTTTTTCTTTGTCTCAACACTCTCCCCATTCATATTCAGACAACACGACAAACTAGCAACCACGACATAAGCACGAAATAGTGATTACTAGACCTATGTTTAGGCGTTAATAGTTTAGAATGCAAACTAATGAGGAAGTTGTCGTCTAGCCCTTTATTCCGTTATGTAGCAAGAGTAACATAAATTCTAGGAGTTCTGATGAGGTGTACTCACGAAGTTTATGCAAGCCTCATAACTTGACCGTTGTGTAGGGTAGACTATACTTGTTGCCTGCTTCAGTAAGTTTGCATTCCATGATATTACTGCGTAAAAATCAGAAGTCCAGTGATTTCAGCCCTCCACGTAGAGTTGTCGTCAGGAAGGGCATCCAGTCATAAAAAAGGGGAAATTAACATGTGCGACACAGTTCGCACCCGCGACCCCACAGGTGTGGGAAAAGCGGTAGAAGAAGAGGACTCTACAAAACAGCGAACGTATAAAATACATACAGCAAAACGAGACAAACGTGGAAAATTTGTAAACTTTGCCATCATCAACACAGTTTCATGGTGAAAGCAAATATTCCTCTTTGCTATTGCGTTAACGTCTCAATGACTCAGTTAACAAATGTAGAGCCTGGTTTGAAAATGGGAAACGACGGAAAACAATCATCAGAGTTGCCGACGGTGGAGATCGAACCCACCACCTCCTGAATACAAGCTCACAACCACGTGATATGAACCGCGTAGCCAACTCGCTCGGTACGTGGGCAAATATGTATTTTTTTACAAGTCTCTCAATGTCGCACCGATACAGCTAGGTCTTACGACGACGATGGGATAGGAAAGGTCTAGGAGAAAGAAGGAAGTGGCAATAGCCTTAAATCAGGTACAGCTCCAGCATTTGCCTGGTGAGAGGATGGTAAACCACGAAAAACCATCTGAAGGTTTGCATACAGTGGGGTTCAAAGCCACTATCTCCCGACTGCAAACTCGAAACAGCACGGCCAACTCGCTCGGTAAACAAGGCAAATAAGTACGTTGAGTAAGCTGGGGAATGAGGCGACTATGCAGTGTGATTAAGCAGCCCCTTCCAAAATATTTTGCTGCAGCTCAACCTGTTATAAGCGTGCTATTTTCTTGCAGGCGTACTGTATGGTTCTAATGATTAGTGAGCACATTTTGCACACGATCTGAATCGTAGTGAAATGTTATATCATCCGTTCGCAAAACATGGCGTCTTGAAATCATGTAGCAACGTCCTTTCACCATGTAACTATGTTAATATGCCGTGCCTCGTGACCGGGTGTAACGAAGAGGGGAATCACTGCATAAAACTAGGCAACAGTCCAGTAATTAATGTCTTAAACACCGAACCTGATGGCGTATGTACGTTGCTCTCGTCGTACTACCAGCATGTTCCTAGCAGTATAGCGTAGCGTATGTGGTTAGGCGTTCGCCTAGCAATCGACGGAATGTGCCAGCGGCGGTTCGAATCCTGCATCGTTCAAATATATTTGCATCGGTATGATGTTTGAATACGTAATAACAGCCCCATGTTTGCCACATTCAAACAGTAGAACGACGCTGGTATTCAACCTGTGCCCTGCGCATATTCCTCTGGTTAAGGCCTGAATGTACTGTAATCTCTGCTGTCACTCGGCATGTTTTCCACAAAGAATACGTTGACATGCTCCTCATTTGTGGGGAAGAAAGCCAAAACGCGTGCGAGGCACTATGTCTGTACCAGGAACGGTATCCCGACAGGCAACACCCGGCTGCTACGACATTCCGCCGTGTTGAAAGACGCCTAAGGACAGCAGGCGTATTCTCCAACCAACCACCAATCTGCGATAGGCCCCTTACATCGGGTGAAACAGAAGAGGGCGTTCTGGAGGCAGCTCGAATAAAGCACACATCAGTACAAGGGCGAATGAACGACAGTTGAACACCAGCCATCCGTCTGGCGAATACTGCATGAACATAAATTTCACCCATGCCATCTTGAGCTACACCAAGAGCTCCATGGGCGGGATTTCGAAGCCCGAACGAATTTCTATCGGTGGCTGTTGGGCAGGGTATCGCATGTCTCGTTCTCGGACGAATCGCGCTTCCACAATAATGTGAACGTCAACCACCACAACAGGCACTATTGGAGTCCGGACAATCTTCACTGGGTGAGACAGGCGGCCAATCAAGTACGATGGGGAGTGAATGTTTGGCGTGGAATCTTGGGGGATCGCCTGATTGAACATTTCTTTGAGGTCCATTGGACGGGCCCACACTACCTGCAATTTCTGCGTCAGGAACTCCCACTGCTGCTGGAGGATGTGCCCTTGCACGATCGTTTGACGATATGGTTGCAACAGGATGGAGCTCCACCACATTCGACTTTGCCCGTTCGTAACCATCTGAACGAGGAACTGCCAGGTACTGGATAGGACGAGGAGGCCCTGTTTCTTGGCCCGCCAGATCATCGGATTTAACGCCGTTGGACTTCTTCTTGTGGGGACATTTGAAGAACGTCGTTCACACTCTAGCGCCGGGAAGCCTCGACCAGCTCCGGCAACTCATCACGGACGCCTGCCGAGCAATTACACCTGGAATGCTTCAGCGCGCAAGACGATCTATTGGACACCGGGCCCGAATGTACATAAACCAAAACTGTCATCACATCGAACATTTGCTGCGATAACACATTGTGTGGGCACTTGTATTGCAATTATTTCCGATCTGTATGTGTCCGGCCTGCTAACTAATCGGCCCTTCTTAGGACCAAAAACACATTCATTCACGCACAATTTGCATGAAAGTGGGTAATGAACTTACTTTGCGTGCGGTACGTATTAAACAAATATTTCAAAAATTTGTAATATTCACCCGGGACTGATATGCAGGCCCGCTCCTTTACGCCTAAACCAACTGCACTACGGTTCCTGTGCGGCACACTGGGCAGCTTATAGCAAGTATTAGGTTCACTGCGGTAACAGTATCAATTTAGTGTCTCCCGGCGTGTCAGGTTCATATAATCTAGAAGGCACACGCATGTCGTCCAGTGTTTAATACGAGCATAACATTACGGCGTCCTATCATGGTGAGGCGGTAAATACCAGGATATCCGGTTGTGTTGTCTGAGCATACCGGCAGGACGGAATGAATATTGTGGGTTGCATAACACTACATTGGAAGGGGCGGCTGAATCACGTTGTATCGTAAACTGCCCAGAACTATACTTATTTGTGTGATAGTTAAACACTAGAAAAAAGTGCATGTGGCAGCCATCACTTTAATTAGTTTGATGTCCCAGTATTTTGCTGGCGTGAAATTGGGAAAGAATGAAAAATCATCTCCAACGCCGGTTGTGAAATACACTGTCACTCCAATACAAGCTTGTAACATACCAAGTATGTAATTGAGGTTGGAGAATAGACAGAAACTTGAACAAAATTCGCTCCGGCAATATAAAGAAATGAAAAGTAAATATGAGGGATAAAAGGGAAGAGCTACGTCTCTTTGTAGTTTTTTAGAGGCCATTTACTTTCAATGAAAGAACCACGTTCAAAGCTTCAAACAAAAATATTCGTATTTGCAATGTAGAAATTGTTCAAAGATTTGCGGATCGAACGTATTCTCAATTTGAGCGTTTACTGTCTGCGCAGTATCATTGAACACAACATCAAAGAAGAAATGAAGCTTCAAAGAGAGCGTTGTAGTTGGTCCTTTTGACTGTGCTCGGGGTGAGTATTGATTGTCACGCTGCTGGGACTGGAACGCCCCCACTACCGAGCCTACTACAATACAGTACTACAAGCAGCATGCAAATGCTGCAGTCCCCGCGCGCTCAATGATGCTATGCAACCTTCATTACACAGATCATCGTTATGCACTGGCTAAAACACACGGCCATACATGGCTGCCCTTAAAACTATTTCTACAAATAATAACAATTTAGGAATTCTATTTAAGATACAGATGAAGCACGGTAGCATTTAACTTGAAAAGCCACACATTACGTTGACTATTTTCTACTGGTAAGATGATCGAAATAAACTAGTCTTAACAACAGCAATTACAACAGAGAATTTTATGTGAGGATTTGTATTCTATTTCTTAAATTTAATAATAATATTAGTAAAAATATTTTGTTGTTTAGGGGCTTCGTGGCTCAGACGGCAGCGCGCCGGCCTCTCACCACTCCACGTGAGATTTGTGCTGGACAAAGCGGATGCGGGACAGGTTTTTCTCCGGGTACTCCGGTTTTCCCTGTCATCTTCTATTCCAGAAGAACTCTCCAACATCATTTCATTTCATCTGTCATTCATTAATCACTGCCCCAGAGGAGTGCGACAGGCTTCGTCAGCCGCTAAAATTCCTATCTTCGCCGCTGGATGAGGGCTTCATTCATTCCATTCCTGAACCGGTCGAATGACTGGAAACAGGCTGTAGATTTTCATTATCAATATTTCGTTGTTGCTTGGATTACAAATCCGCAGACTGGATTGCTTAACCTCTCCATGCCTCCCTGAAAATGAAAACCTACAACCTGTTTTCCAGTCAGTGACCGGGTCAGGGATGGAATGAATAAAGCCCCATCTTGCTGCGAGGATAGGAAATGTGCCGGCTGCCGAGGCCTGTCGCACTCCTCTGGGGCAATGATTAATGACTGACAGATGAAATGGAATGATAGTGGAGAGTGTTGCTGGAATGAAAGATGACAGAAAAAAGCGGAGTACCCGGAGATAAATCTGTCCCACCTCCGCTTTGTCCAGCACAAATCTCACATGGAGTGACCGGGATTTGAACTATGGAACCCAGCGGTATCTTGCCTGCCTATCCTGTGCTAACCTCTACATATCCACATAACTAATGCATACTACACCTTGGTCTACCCCTACTGCTCTAACCGCCTACACTTCCATCAAACACTATATGAACAATTCCAGGCTGTCTTAAGATGTGCATTCTATATCTTCTTCTGGTCAAATTTCGTCAAATCTATCTCCTCTCACCTATTCGATTCAGTATCTCTTCATTCTTGACTCAATCTCCCCATCACACCTTCAGCATTCTTCTGTAACACCACATTTCAGAAGCCTCAATTCTCTTTCATTGTGAATTCGTTGTTGTCCATTTTTCACTTTCATATAATGTCCACTTCAGAACAAAGTATTCAAAGACATATATCAATGCTCGAAGTAAACAAAGTTCTTTTGTCAGAAAAAGTTCTCCCATGCTTGAATAATTACTTCTGCCATAGTTAGTCATTCTATTGCCCCAGTAACAACATTCAACTACTTCCTTTAATACTTCATTTCCTAATCTAATATTCCGTGCGTCACCTGAATTCGTTCGACTGTACTCCTTTTCTAAGACGTCTCCATACCATTCAGCAATCCCTCCAGATCTTCTGCACATTCAGACAAAATAACAATATCATCGGCAAATCTCAGTGTTTTGATTTCCACTCCGCGGACTTCGATCCCCTTCCCAAATTCCTCTTTGATTTTCTTTACTGCTTGTTCTCCAGAAACATTGAAAAGGAGTAGGATCTCCACTTAATGCTTATCTACAGGGACTGGTGTTTGGAAGTCCTAAGCATGTTTCATAGATATGAAGAAGTACTAGAAGTTCCCGTGTATACTGTTTATATTATTTCTTCCTGATAACCTGTGTTATAGGAGTGTTCTTTTACAAGTTGCTTTACGCCGCACCGACACAGATAGGTCTTATGGCAACGATGGGGCAGGAGAGGGCTAGGAGTGGGAAGGAATCGGACGTGGCCTTAATTAAGGTACAGCCCCAGCATTTGCCTGGTGTGAAAATGGGAAACCACGGAAAACCCTCTTCAAAAGAGCCGACAGTGCGGCTCGAACCCACTATCTCCAGGATGCAAGCTTACAGCTGCGCGCCCCTAACCACACGGCCAACTCGCCTGGCATGTAGTAGTGTTACAGAGGAGTCAACAAAAGTACATGAACACTGTAGTTATTTTGAAGTGGGAAAACCAAAATCTAGATAAAACGACGCAAACGTTAACAACACTGGTGTCTAATTGATCTGTACTTAACATCTCTTCGATGTGCACTATACCGGGTGAGTCTGCTGCGCCTGACCTTTTCTAATGTTGGGCATCCCAACGAACGTCATTGATGGTGTGATGGTCGATTCTCTTTTGCCTTACACCAAGAAACAGTCGCCCTTAACCACTTACAGCACATTTTCTTTTGCAAAAACATGTATGCGACAGGTATTTAGACAATGCATCAAACTGTCACACGGTTATGTAAAATTTACGTGTAAATTATAAGCTTTTAATAGGGTTCAAAGACATTCGTTGGGATGCCTAAGAGAAAAAGTCAGGCGCAGCGGACTCGCTCGGTATGTATTGAAGACGACCTAATACGATGAAAGTTTATTTTGAATACATTTTAAGCTTCGTCGTTCTTTGTCCAGGACTTTGCAAAGGAGCAAGGCTATGAATGCAGACACCAGACACTAACATAATTTAATGTGTTGGCAAAAACTAACAAATACAAAAATCCAGAAGTTAGTGCACTCATTATAATGCCCATCAATATAACGGCAATGACTAACAATAATTCACAGTGTGTCGAGTGGCGATAATTAAAATAGACTGTACTAGATTAGTTTGCAACATCAACTGAACACGCGAAAGTAATCAAGAGAGGAGCAAAGAAGAATCATACTTGTTAACAGTTTAGTATTACATTTTGCATATAATGTAGGACAACGGCAGGCACGACATTGATTTATAAACACATCCTGATAATGCACAGCAGATGTAATGGTCATTGTAATTATAGTGTTTCCTGTTATCCTGTACAGGACAGTGACACAATGCATGGAGGTCACAGGCCATGTCTAAACCCAGCTTCACCTAGAACTGAGATATTATTCTGCTGGAAACAAATGTGCGTAAGAATATCAACGTGTCACAAAGTTACTCTAATATGCTGTAGGTGAATGAATAAAGACAAGTGAAGATAAAGAATGCCGTTTTATTGGGGCATCACTCATTTTTGTGACATTTACCAAATACCTAGGTATATATAAATCTTTAAAACGAATTTACAAGTATAATGTCCACCTCGTCAATACTAAGTTGTTACCATTTAATAAATAGTCTACCGAGCTCGATAGCTGCAGGCGCTTAAGTACGGCCAGTATCTAGTATTCTGGAGATAGTGGGTTCGAACCCCACTGTCGGCAGCCCTGAAGATGGTTTTCCCTGTTTTCTCATTTTCACACCAGGCAAATCCTGGGACTCTTACCTTATTTTTTTCCTAGGGGCTTTACGTCGCTCCGACACAGATAGGTCTTATGGCGACGATGGGATAGGAAAGGCTTAGGAGTTGGAAGGAAGCGGACGTGGCCTTAATTAAGGTACAGCCCCAGCATTTGCCTGGTGTGAAAATGGGAAACCATGGAAAACCATCTTCAGGGCTGCCGATAGTGGGATTCGAACCTACTATCTCCCGGATGCAAGCTTACAGCCGCGCGCCTCAACGCGCACGGCCATCTCGCCCGGTCTCTACCTTAATTAAGGCCACGGCCGTTTCCTTTCCACTCCTAGGCCTTTCCTATCCCATCGTCGCCATAAGACCTATCTGTGTGTCGGAGCGACGTAAACAACTTGTAAAAATGTGGTCTGTCTAAAACATTATATAAACGGACATATTTCGATCTTACTTGAGGTCATCTTCAGATTTAGATTACAAAGAAAAAAAGACATATATTGAAGACAGATAAATCAGGATTTGAAACAAAATTCGTTTGGCTGGATTGGGCTCCTTAAAAAATTAGGTGGCCTGTTTTTAATGAATCGTCAAATGTTTTCTGCCGTTTCAATTTCGGAACAGGATCAAAATTTGGGCTCCGTATTTCTTCATGAAAAGTACAAAATGTTAACCAGGAATTCTCTCTCTCCTCCAGCCCCGTGCGTATGTATTTCAGGTCAGGTTGATCCCACCCAACGGCCGCCAGTCAGTGTGAAGGTCAACACCGACCCCACCTGATCTACACAACCATAGGTCTGGAGAAAAGAGGACGTGGGTAATGTTTTGCGACTCTTCATATTATCTTTGACCTCTAACTCATTTTTCTTTCCCACACTCGGCTTTTTGTTTCCATTTTCAAATCCTGGCTGTACTTGTATTCTCCGTGATGACTTTCAGAAACTTCACTCCCTTTCCAGAACCATTACAGATTAGAACAACATTAATCCTCCAGCCAACAAATATTGTATTAAATGCGGTTGGACCCACACTTAGAACTTAATCCGTCCATGTTTGAATCCATGTACATTTTTAACAGATTTCCATTGTAGTTGTTGAATATATTTTTAATATTGAAGCTATGTACATTTTAACAGAAACTCCCATTGCATTTGTAGACTGTATCTTACCTCGGGTCTTTTTATGTATCACTGTTTTTGTTATATGCCTTTCTTCTTTATGTTATTTTGCTGATGATGACCTCTAAGCTAGGTCGAAACAAGTGCGAGGTACTTTTAAACAACTATGTAACTTTTTAAACAGAACATGTATTAAATGGCCCAAATGTATCGAATAGGCGGACCTAATATAATTAATTGTATTAATATATCATCTTAGATATTTGAAATCAATACGGAACCGGAATGAAGTTTATTACTTGTAATTAAGGTTTTATATACATGTCTTCTTTCTTTGTACTGAAGACGACCTCATGTAAGGTCGAAACGTGTCATTTATATAAAGATTTAGACAGACCACTTATTAAATGGTAACAACTTTGTATCGAACGGGTGGACAATATACTTGTAAAGTTGATTTTCTAAGAATTTATATATATATATATATTTATTAAAGTCAATACGGAACCGATGATGAAATGTATTATATGTAATACGTAATAACAATTACCAAAGTCATTCAAGCATTTCTGACGGTTTAGAAGATGACAGCACAACTGAAAAATTGTCATAATTTTGTTTATGTTGGGAAATAACTCCTAAAGGTATAGTATCCGATAGGCAGCATCTAGAAATGCCAGAAAAGTCAAAGATAAAAATTAGGGCTGATTTAATGTTAATAGAAGAACATGGGTATAAAACTATTTTATACCTAAATATTGAGGAGAATACCTAAATTGCACTCATTGAATTGCTTCACTTTTGAACGCTACTACTTTGAGATACTATAATTATCTAGATTTTAATATATACCAGTTTCAAACGTTTCTTCTGGTTATTTGTTTAAGTTATGACAATTGCCATGTCATAAAATAAGCATGTCCCTAAAAATATAAAAATGACGTCCTGTAAACGATTCTGTTCTCCCAGACGTAAAGCAAATCCCATTATTATTAGCCTAAGACCAGAGCAAAATATCTGGATGAGCCGCGGACTGAACTCAAGAGCCTCCGGCAAGAGGCAAGCACGCTGCTACCTGTTCGCCACAGGGCTGAACGTTCTTCCAAACATTTATATTAAACAAGTTGACATCGTAGTCTTTCGTTCTAAGAAGAATTCCAATTAAAGAATCAAGAAGGAAATATTGGGTGGCTGGTCCCTTGAAATTAGGGAAACAATGAATCTGATTATATTGAGAATAGTCACGCATTTAGACATAAAACCGGCTTCTTGGATAAATGCTCGACGCATGAGACGCCAAACCAGTCTGATTCGTCACAGACGACAGCCATATTTAAATCCTCAGTTTCAGAAAGGGGGAGCAAATTGAGGAAAATCAAGTGGGAAACGGTATTGCTAGCTTCTAGACCACGGTCGCTTCTAGTAACGAATCAGTTCATAGGAGGAATACAATTATTCTCGAATACATTTTGAACTAGTCTACTATTTCACAACACAAACAAATGGAATTAACTTTAATAGTGAATAGATCCACGAGACATTCAACTAGCGAATTATACCCACGTTAATAATTTGGTCAACTAGATAAGCCTTCTGCACACTATGAATATTACTAGTGAGTTCTGGATGATTAAACAATAGCGCCCCCTACCCAAGCCCGACCTCTGACGTCAGCCGCAGCGCTTCGGCGACAATAGAATACTGTATGGGTTATCTTGTAACGTGAGCGTCAAACAAATTTAAATGTTAATGAAGTGTATTAAAACGAGATAATGGGTGTAAACGCACACGCTGGAATATATCCACTTTTTCAAGCCAAATGTTTCATATATTCGAGTTCCACTTTACGGAAAACTCGACAAAGAGTGGGTTGTAATTTAGCTGCCGTCTGGATTTCCTTAATCGAATGACGCCATCATTTGGGGACAGTCATGATAATAGTGCATATGTGAATGTCAGCTCATCGATTGGAAACTGATGTTACTAGTGAATAAGAGCACCCACCTCAGAGCAGGTGATTAAAACCCATCTTCACAAAATAATTTTTTAAAATGATTTATAATTGGCTTTACGTCGCACCGACACAGATAGGTCTTACGGATAGGAAAAGGCCAGGAGTGTCGAAGGAAGCGGTCTTGGGCTTAAGTAAGGTACAGCCCCAGCAGTGGTCTGATGTGAATATGGGGAATTCATGGAAAACCACCTTCAGGGCTGCCTGCAATGGGGTTTGAACCCACTGTTAGTTACGTGAAGCAAGCCACGTGGCTACCTCCTTCGTGCCCCATTTTAAATAGCAAGCGCAGACGAATGCCGCAGAAGGCACCAGGATAGTGAGGCGTGCGGCTCACAGAAGAGAGAGAGAGAGAGAGAGAGAGAGAGAGAGAGAGAGAGAGAGAGTTTTCTTTTTTTTTTTGAGATTAACATCTTGGCATACCTGAGGTTTTTCTTGCAAGAATCAACTATATCTGTGGATCTAGTGACGGAATATAGCCATTTAAAATCACCGTTTCCTCAAAAACCGAGCAAAAATGCGAAACGTTACAATACTTAACCCTAAACATAGGATGTGCGGTCCATGTACCAGCGGTTGAAAACTCAACTATTCCTCCTCCTCATCTATCCTTCTCAGGGTTCGCTTGTTTGTAATTCCTTCATGAATGCAAACAATCAGTGTATCCAATTCGCAATAACTTATTTTCTGAGACGATGCTTATTGTCCAAAGGAGTCCAAAATCCAGGTCACCAGCCCCTCATAATGGTAAAGTAGATCCATGGCTTTCCTCACACAGTGGTCCTAATCACAGGTAATGAGGACCTATGGTATTTCCCATATAATGGTACTACTCACAGGTAACAGAGACCCACGGTGTTCCTCACACAGTGGTACAACTCACAGGTAACACAGATCATTGGTGTTCCTGACAATGATACTAATCACAGGTAACGTAGACCCACGGTGTTGCTCACATAATGGTACTACTCACAGGTAACACAGACCCACAGTGCCACAACTCACAGGCAACACAGATCCATGGTGTTCCTGACATAATGATGCTAATCACAGGTAACGAGACCCACGGTGTTTCTTTTTTCTTTTCTTTTTTGCTAGGGGGCTTTACGTCGCACCGACACAGATAGGTCTTATGGCGACGATGGGATAGGAAAGGCCTAGGAGTTGGAAGGAAGTGGCAGTGGCCTTAATTAAGGTACATCCCCAGCATTTGCCTGGTGTGAAAATGGGAAACCACAGAAAACCATTTTCAGGGCTGCCGATAGTGGGATAGTGCATCTCCCGGATGCAAGCTCACATCCGCGCGCCTCTACGCTCACGGCCAACTCGCCCGGTACACGGTGTTTCTAACATAATGGTACTAATCGCGGGTAATCTCATGGTTCCAAGCCCATCATTCCTTGATCGCCCCCTTTAGTCGCCTCTGATGACAGGTAGGGGATACCGTGAGCATATTCTTCGTCTGCCGGCCCCCACACATGGTTTTTTACTAAAATGTTTGTCACTGACTCATCTATCACCCCCAGCAGTTGGAGTACTAAATTTTGGTACATCCTGTAAAAGAAATGGGTGTTCTGAAGGTCAGGGCGTGACGGCTGAGGTGTATTGTCAATGACTTTTCATCAATGCGCACACAGCTCAAATCCCGGCAAATGAATGCGGGACATTTCAACTGAAAGTCACGTCCCTCTGGTTTGGATTTTCCATAACACTGGTATAATAATAATCTCGTGTGGCTTTTTCTAGCCGAGTGTAGCCCTTGTAAGGCAGACCCACCGATGAGGGTGGGAGGCATCTGCCATGTGTAGGTAACTTCGTGTTATTGTGGTGGAGGATAGTGTTATGTGTGGTGTGTGAGTTGCAGGAATGTTGGGGACAGCACAAACACCCAGCCCCCGGACCACTGGAATTAATCAATGAAGGTTAAAATCTCCGATCCGGCTGTGAATCGAACCCGGAACCCTCTGAATCGAAGGCCAGTACGCTGACCATTCAGCCAACGAGTAGGACGTTAACACTAGTGATTTCATGTCATTGATTACAACGTATAGTCTCATAAAAATGTCCGCAAACTTCAGACGTAAATTCCATTTCCTGAATGTTTGAGTTTGTGGATCTCCTTGGTTCTTTTTGTAAGCTCCTGAATTACACATCACATGTGCGAGAGCAAACCTCGAGCTTGGCAAGTGATCTACTTGGCATTCCAGAAGCTCGCAGTCGAAATCTCCGCAACCAAGCAGAGGAATTACCAAGTCATAACGTATGCTACCTTGAAATTGGACACAGAGCCACTGCAGACAAACCCGCTCGTTGTGGGCCAACTACTACACTACCTGCCGCAAAATGTTACTGAAATGAGTTATACACACTTTTCAAACACAAAAACAAAGACATTTTCACTTAAGTCATAAAAAGAAATTCTTTGTACTGTATAAAATATTCTTTTTTGCTATTTGTTTTACGTCGTACCGACACAGATAGGTGTTATGGCGTCGACGGGATAGGAAAGGTCTAGGAATGGGAAGGAAGCAGCCGTGGCCTTAATTAAGGTACAATCCAAGCATTTTACTGGTGTGAAAATTGGAAACCATGGAAAACCATTTTCAGGGCTGCTGACAGTGGGGTTCGAACCCACTATCTCCCACATGCAAGCTTACAGCTGCCTTTTTATTTCTTTTACGTCCCACTACGTACTCTTTTCGGAGACGCAGAGGTGCCGAAAGTTTGTCCCGCAGGAGTTCTTTCCCGTTAAATTAAATCTACCGACACGAGGCTGAGGTATTTGAGCACCTTCAAATACCACCGGATTGAGCCAGGACCGAACCTGCCAAGTTGGGGTCAGAAGGCCAGAGCCTCAACAGTCTAAGCCACTCAGCGCGTATCAAAGGTTTATTTCGCAAAGAAAACTTCCGTATTTTGAAATTAATTAATGTAATGCTATACATACGAATATGTTATTTAAAAGTATCTTACATATCCTAGCTAGTTTCCGGTAAATTAACACAGACAACGGAATTTAATATCAACACATTTAATCTTTAACATTTCTAATTTAATGTGAGGAGTGGCTCCTCAGTGTATTTAAAATAGTATAATACTTTGAATACTGCTATCACTAAATTTGTGTTTCTGGACTAGTATAGAATAAGCGTCGGAATGGCTCGCACCGACGGGAGAGAGCGGGACA